>NC_142691.1:51857500-54357500 GCF_056320005.1 Nelumbo lutea
CAAACCAATTAGATCACCTCCCCACTAGATATTCAACTCTGCGAGAAGGGCACTAAGGAATCAGGATTTGCTCTTCACAAAGCCCATCTCACATTGACTTCACAGCCCCATTCCACCATATATTGGGAATATCTCCCCATGAATAACAACACAATGAACCAGAGATGTTCTTAATGTGCAACTGAAATGCATTATGTGGCTGGTGTGAGGAGAAAATCTGGACTCGATGCTAGGCTGAAAAGGATAAGTGGTAGCAACAAGAGCACCACCAGTGATGTCACAACCCCATATAGCCAACAAAACTGAAAGTGAAGCCTAGCAGTGTACCATGTATGGTGGTGTGTCAACACACTATAAAACAAGTGTCTCGAGATCTCGGACATGTGTTGTGGGCTAATCAATCAAGTCAATATCGAGAGGCAAGTCACCTTGTCTGTATAACGATATGCACTTACTCACTTATCAGCACACTTACTATAGTCACTCACCTTGCATACCTCCTACTTATTCCCTTATTCCCTCTCTCCCTTACATTTATCTGATTTGACCATCAGCCTCCTCACCCAAGGTTTACAGAATAACCAACATTCGAGGTGTGTGTCAAACAATCTCACATTTATTATTGACTTTTGGACATCATCAAGCCTCCCAAACTTTCACATCGCAGTCAAATAATCACTCAAAAACTTGGTACTCTAAGGGCATGTTCATTTCCTCTTAACTCTTATATCTTAATAGAAATCTTTTAATTTTAAGAGAAACAAACAAAAAGACAAACTTTTTGAGTGAGACTTTAGAGCATTATGATACCCTCAAAAAGACAAACAAAAACTCTCATATATGAGGTCAAAATGGATATTTGATCATTTTCAGAATTGAGAATTCAAAATTTAGAACATTATATGCATTTAGAATTCAGAGAAAAGAAAAGTTCACCAATACCAATATACCTCTTAATGTAATTATTGCACTTTCAGATGTGAAACTTTAGAGCAAATGAATAGGCCCTAAGCCCAAGCAAGGTTCTTTCTAGCCCCCCCCCTCCAAACATTTGAGCAATCAGGGCTACAATGTGCTGGACTCTATGGGAAGAAAGAAACTCACGAATATTTTCAGATAAAGAAATAACCATTGGAAACTTATTAGATCTAATTCTGTTAAGGGTGGCACATTGGTTGAAAACTATGGAACTATCCTCAGATTATTTTGTGGCTGCTTTGGGGAGAAATTGGAAGGAGATAGCTTCCTCTGCCCTCTATAAGAGGAGTTGTAGTCCTTTGTGGTCCCCTCCTCCTTCTGGATTCATAAAACTGAATTTTGATGGCAGTTGTTTAAGGAACCCAGGGCCTTCAGGGATTGGGGGAGTATTCAAGAATGAGGTGGGGGCTATTATTGCTATGTTTTCAGGCCCAATTGGGGAAGGAGACCCTCTTAGGGCTGAGATCCTCGCAGCCCTAGAAAGTATCCAAAGAGTAAGGGAGTTGAACATCAGATGCTTGGTCCTTGAAGGTAACTCGGAGGTGGTGATTAGGTGGCTAAAAGGGGGAGACAACGACTTATAGAGATAACAATGATAAGAATAAATTTAAATGGTTGAATAGGGTTATGGTGGTTCATTGCAATTGGGTAAAGAGAACTGCTAATTCCTTTGCTGATGGGTTAGCAAAGAAAGGGGTGAATAGGGATTCGTTTTTTTTGGGCTAATTTTTTACTTTTTCCTTGTATTCTTTGATGGGGAGTTAACTCTTTTTACCTCCCCTTTGTGCCTAAGCTTCACATAGTTTTATATCTTTAATAAAGTTTCTTGTTATTGATCAATATATTATATATTGATCAATGTGCCATCTCCCAACTCTCTGTTAAGCAATTTTTTATGCCAAAATCCGGCTATGTAACATAGGACTAACTTTTGAGTAGGTTGTCAAGCCAATGATTAAGACACAAGGACCTGAGTTTGGTAAGCGTCATTTGCATTAAGCAGGAAAATAGCCAAACTATTTTTTTTCAAACACCCAAAATTTTTGTGGCATGAAGCATTATCACTTGTTCCCACTATACAACCATCATGCCTAGCCCTGAGGTTATTTTCAGCCACTCCTCTTAATTAGTCCGATTGTAGGTGAAACCTTGCAACATCCTACTATTTGGCTCAATAATTAAAATATTGATTCAATGGGATGCGCTACCATTAGTGATGTCAATGGGTCGAGTTTGACCTAATAGACCCAATAAACCCAACTGATGGTTTGATTTCAGTTCTACCTAGGCTCAAACTGATTTAGACCCAACCAGAGCCATAATATATATAATATGTTAAATTATATAAATTATATATAATTTAATGTATATGTATATATATAATATTTTTAGTAGAGTTATTATAATCAGGTCCATCGGGTCAAACCTTATTATCCCGAGAACTTATTAGTTTGGTTTTAGGACTAAAATTACATACCCTATCGAGTATGGTTCAGTTTTGGGGCCTTAGTATTTCTTGTTTGGGCAGATCCGATTCTACCTGATTTAACCCGTTGACAACCCTATCTACCATTAAGGCCATGTTCATTTTTCAGATTTTGAGAGGGGAGAAAGTCAAACAATGGGATTTTGGTTCCCATTAACTAAGTTACCTATGTTCTTTGTTCAAAATTATGTCAGAATCTATGAAAAATTCATTTCCCCTAGGCATACATATCTCCTAGTTGGGTAAGTAACTTTCCTACCTAGGGGAAAAGTTGTGAATATTTAGATGGGACAAAATTGCCCCTCTTAATAATGGCTTTTTATGGCTAAAACTTATTTACCTAAAAAATAAAAGAATTTGGATAGATGCACTTACCTAGATAAATGGCTTCCTGAAAAATGAACGAGGCCTAAGAGTGTATCGTTTGAGTCATGAGTATTAGTTCGGTTTACTGACCAAATCAATGGCTTTTGGCGAAATAACTATTTTGGGGTAAAATGGAACCGGTCACCTGACTAGTTCCCATTTTTTTGGTCCAACCATCCAATCCAGTCCGGTTTTGAAAACCATGATTTATGGTCTCGTAGCCTTACAAGATGGTAGCATCCTATATAGCCTTATGGTATGGTGGTTTTCATAGCCTCTTGGGATAACAGTTACAACTTCGTGAGATGGCAGTCTCGTGGCCTCATGGGTTAGTGGCCTTGTGGCCTCATGCAATGGCAACCTCGTAGTCTCATGGATAAGTAACCTCGCCAACTTCGCGGGATGGCAACCTCACAACCCCTAAAATTTAAGTTCCATTAGATTTGTCTTGTCACTCCTTATACTTCACTAATTGTTCAACTTCAAATGGCACTCAGCCTCGTAGCTCTCCTTTAATCTCACAAGCCAACCTTGCCCCTTGATCACATTTTCTTCTCTGGGCCTCATTGATGGTGATCTGTGACCTTACGTCTCTTGGCATTCCATGGGGACCGAGACCTTTGGTATTTGAGGACCTCATGACTTTGCAATGAGATGATTTAAATTATTTTCTAGAACATTGAATATCTTCAATATGATTGGAGGATTAGAAGGTGGATCGTCACCCTCACCTATTTATTTATGTATCCCTATTCTTGTAGGAGAGAATGTATGAAATGAGCTTAACACCCAAGAAGAAGAGTAAGAATTCATCCTCTTGTTATGTTATCTTCGAGTGGAGACCAAAAAAGTTGTAATCCCATATTTGAAATAATGGAAGTTTACTTGGACTAGTGACCCATGGTTTTTCCCTTTAAGTTTCTGAAGAGTTTTCCATGTCAAATATAATGTCTTGTTCTACTTTTTTTTTCATTTTTCTAGTCCATTGTTTTCTTTTGAAATCACATACCCACTTCCAACAATAATGCATGTATTACTAGGCATAGAATGAATGGGTAAAAGTTAATCATTATTCTTAATTACTTTCAGGCTTGATTGTGAATATAATGGTAATTTGAAACCCATAGTTCCTAGTCTGATAATTGGCAACTCCAAAGTTGGCTAGAGCTCAAGAAATACTAGTTCAATTTCTTCTTTTTATATTTAATCCTTAACATATAGATTCAGGTGGTCCAAAAGAGTTTAGAACGTTGAATTACCAAATCTATAAAATTGCTATCCAAGTTATGTAGCAATTTACCAGGATAGATATTCAGAGTCAAGTACCTGAATTATTCTATGCATTACTGATTTTAATCCTATAGATTAAAACTAATTCATACTTGAAAAACAGTTCTACATCAGTGCCACATCTGAAATCCATTTTCTAGACCATGCCTAATGTTTGGTTAGATGTTTTTCTAGATAATGTTTCTCAAACCAAATCAGAAAACACCATAAAGGACATTTTCTTAGACCACACCTTTCTTGATTTCCAAGGCAAGGTCTTGGAAAACACTTTATGAAAAAAAATGTATTACCAAACATTAATTGTGATATGAAAAAATAGATTTCAGACGTAGCACAATGTGGTACCGTTTTTCAAGAAAATAACATTGGTTGCAAACATTGGCTAATGTTTTCTTATTTTTAAAATTTTGCTAGCAATAGTATGCTGATGTGTCGTTGAAAAACACCTTTGTGGTTGTAACCAACAACTGACTCAAATGAAGAAAAAATTTGAGAAAGCAACATACCAATGCAGCACTGTTTTCTTAAAAAACACCTCTCTTGAAATGGCATTGGTTCCAAACATGGCCATAGTGAATAAATTTTTTTGTCAAATGAAAACAATGAAATGGCATACGGTTTTTATGAACAAATAGATAAAAAGAGAAATTGAAAGAGAATTCCTTGGTGCATAAAAACCAAATAAATTTTATTTAAAAAATATTTATACATAAAAAATATATTCTTTTATGAAAATGGCATCCAACATACATTGCACAAGGAAGAAGGGCCTACCTAACTAGGGACATTATGCATTTTTTTGTTTGACACCTTCATGTCAACATCCATCTAGTGTCCTATTATTGATGCTAACTTGCATCTTATGGAAAGGGTCATGCATTTTTTTATAGGTTATGCATATCCAAGAAAATAGGTAGCTTGGCCTAAAGACCAACCCTAAGGACGGAGCTTGAGTTGAACATAAAATAAATTTTTAGCACACAATAGCACATAATAAATTTTTGTAAAGATATCACAATTGTACTAAGCAGTCAAAACAACCAGTCCTTTGGTCTAGATTAACATAGTCTTCTTCAAACAGTTAGGTGATTAATTATGAAAAAAAATCATATTAAATATTACCCAAATGTTGTTCCAAGGGTTGAAACCTTGTATAGATCGATGTTTGTAAAAGAGATCTCAAACCTTTCCACTTAAAAATCCACCCATTAAGATGAGGGTCATTATGGGTCGAATCACCCATTGGAGTCAAGGGAAGAGGGTCAAGGTGGAGTTGGGTCGAGGGTACTCATTGGGTTGTAAAGGATTAGGGTCAGTTGAGTCGAGAGAAGGGTCAAAAGGGTCAGGACTAGGGCGGAGAGTATTTTGCAAATGACCAGGTTGAGGGGAGAAAGTTTTGGTTTTTGTTCTCAATGCTGGCAACTATTCTTTCCGCCATGGCAGAGCAAGTGACAAAGATTCATTAGAGCTGGTTCAAACCTTGAAATGTGTTCATTGTTTGAAGAGATCGCACTAGATTTGAGTTCCCAAACACATATCTACTAAAGAGATCACACTAGATCTGGTTTAAACCTTGTAAATGCATATCTGTGTTCACATAGATCCAAAGCAAAGGTCCCACTAGGTTTGATTCAAATCTTTATTGTCTTCCTCTATGAAGATAGATCTGGGTTCACAAAATAGATCCATAGTAGAGGTTGCACTAAATCTGGTTCAAGCTTCATTGTCTTCTTCTGTGAAGACAACTATTAGTTCGCCAAACAAATCCACCGTAGAGATTGTAGTATATCTAGTTAAACCCAAATTTGTTTTGATCATCTTCCTCTTTGAAGACAAATCTGGGTTCGCCGCTTGTAAAGAAAATGATGGAAATTACAATTTTTTTTTTGAAAATTTTTATTAATTTAAGAAAATGATGGGAACTTTTATTAAAAAAAAATTGCTAACATTTTTACATTTTGTTTTCTTGTATTAAAAATTGCAAAAATATCTATCAACTTTTGTAAATTTCCTACATTTTTTTATGTTTGGTTTACTTGTACTTGTGTTATTTATTTGCATTTTATTGATTTACTATAATTTTGTCGTTTTCTGTAATTTTTATATTTTCTCCATTTTTAGTGTTTTTTTGTAGTTTTTATATTTTTCTTTGAATTTTATCATTATACTCTAAATGTTTCATAATTTATGTTTTTGCACTTTATACATTTTTTCTATATTATTGTGTTATTTATTTGCAATTTTTGTGTTTTTTCTAAAATGTTTTATAATTTCTTTGTTTTTTTGCAACTTCTATTTTTCTTATTTTATGTTTTTCTAAATTTTTGCATTTTTCTATGTTTTTTACAATTTTCCATATTTATGCAAAATGATACTTTCATTCAATTTTTTTCTATAACTTTGATGTTTTATATGAAATATATTTAACATTTTCATTGTTTTTGTGCAATTTTGTTTTTATTTCAAAATTATTTTTGAACCTTTTATCATTTTTATGTTTTCTTAGCTGATATTTCTATGTTTTAATGCATTTGAAACAATGGAAAGTTAGAAAATATGTCACATTTTGGGTGGGTGGGTCATATAGGCGGATTAAGATGGGTCATATGGGGTGGGTCATGGTGGGTTGTGACCCACTAACATCAATAAATATGGGTGGTAAATGGGTTGGAGGGTCAATATGTGTGGGTTGATAACCCACACCCAACCTAACCCAACCCACCCATTTGCCACCCCTATCTATGATGCTATTAAGTAAAGTCTACGCCAATGTTGTTTCAACAAGATAGATCTTTGGAGTCGTTAATCAAGAGAGTTGGTGTTCTTACTTGTGTTCAAGAATATCTATTTGGAAACATAGTTGTGTATGCTCAATAAAGAAACAATGGTGAATGAGACAATTTTTGGGTTAAAGAATAAAGAAAAGTGTCGAACCTAACTCCCTATCTCTCTCTCATTTACTATCCATTACATCTTTTTCAAATATTGAAATATCGATACGATATGTACGATATGGGGCATATCGTATCGATATTGGTAGCATCTAATACATGATACGCTACAATTGGAGGTGTATCCTACCAATCGTGTGTATTGGACCAATACGAATATGTATCGATCCGTATTGCATTATATCGTTCGATATATATCAATATGAACAGATACTCCATGTCGCGTGCAAGACACAAATGCACGTGTACACGCCTTTTCCTAAAAAAAGCATTGGGGTGATTCATACCTAGGTTGATAACAATAACACACCTAACACACACACACACACACACACACACACACTCCTAAGCCATTAAACTATCCCAACACCTATGTGAATATGTAAAATAAAATAACCTTATTATTATTGCCAGAAGGCAATTCAAATACATATTAAATATGTATGCCTAACAACTACAACTAAGAATTAAAAAGTAATATTCAAAATTAGAATTTTATAAAATGATGGAATAAACAATATATCAAATCCACATTTGTTTCAAAAGATAATTTTAATTTCAAGAAATATAATATTAATAATAGAATAAATTTTTTAATATTTAAAATTTATAAATTTGCACATGATTTAGTCTACTAATATAAATCCATATAAAAAAAGATTTTCAACTTTGGAAAAATTATAGAAATAAAAATATTAATAATAGAATAATTATTTTAGTACTTAAAATTTAGTAATTTGCACAGAACATGTATTTTAAAACTTTATATATTTTTTAAATTATTAAATTAATATTTTAATTTACATTAAATTACAATATATTTATTATTCACAAAAATAAAAATTGTTTACAAAAGATTTAAGAATATAATATTAAATAGAATCTATCAAATCTACTAACCTACATTAATATAAAAAAAAATTAATTTATAAATTTATAAATATTAATAATGAAATAATCATTTTAGTAGTTAAAAATTATGAATTTGCATTTGATATGTATCTTAAAAATTTTAAAATATTTGTTATAACTTAGGTTGAGATTATATATTTTATAAATTATTAATTGATATTTTAATTTACATTTGGTAATTTAATATTCGGTTGACTTCTTTGTTAATGTAAAAATGTACGAATAGTAAAATAGAGAATAACTGATATAATAATTAAAATATAATAGGAGCATATGTTTTGCATTTTGGATTCTTGATTGATACATTATCAATAAAATTGTTTGGTATTTATGCATCTTATTATATTAATTATAATATATTCTTTTATATACATCATTAAAATGTAGTATATATATTTATGCATTATTTGTTGTTATTTCACCTTAAATTTAATATTATTAATATATTTATGAAATTTTTATATATTTTCCTATCGTATCCATGCATTTCTAAACTGTATCAGTATCTGTAACCATATCCAAGTTGTTCGAAATGATACCTGATACTAATACATGAATTCTTGATCTTTTTACTTTAGAGAGTTGATATAGTGTAGCACATGCACATGTATACCATGTAAATCATATTTTAAAAATAAAAGATATTAAACATAATGTTAAAAATGTAAAAAATTCAAAAAGAGATATTAAACATAATGTTAATAAAAATTATAAACTTAAATTTTAATATGAATGTTTTAAAAAACCTATTATCTAAAATTAAAATACATAAAATAACATGTAAAGCGTATTCAAATGAAAATTTAAAAATAAAAGCAAACATATAAAGCATTTTCAAGCATATGTAAAACCCACAATCTCTTTTTCTCCTTAATTTCATAGCTTCAACTAGCTAATGTGATGTAAAACATATTGCATTCTTGATTCTCTGAGTCACCTTTGTGCCACACCCCTCGAGGCAAGCCCAAACAAGTCTATGTTAGGGTCTGAAATGCTTTTTTCTCCTATAAAAAATAATGATTTTATAACTTTCGTTGCCTCGTGTACCTTTTGAAAGGGGTCGCCTAGGACCTGGGTGAGGCGCATACCCCAAAATGCGCCTCACCTATGCTCATAGGTGCGACTATATCACTACCCTAACCTTAAAATAGAGTTAACTACAACCAAAAATCACACTAGCTACTTCAAATAACGTTCCAACCTCACAGGATTAGGAAAGCAAGATGCTTAACATCAAACTAGTTACTTGAAATAATGTAACTAGGAGAAGAACATAGACATTGAGAGTTTCACATGCTTGAATTGTGAGTGCTTGAAGCACTTTTTTACAACCCACATCTGTTTACTTTCATTTTCACTCAAACTTGGTTTACATACCATGCTTATGTATTTTGATTTGAAATAATAAGCTTAAAAAAAATCTTTTGGAATTGATGTTCACAAATTGTTTATGTATTAATTATTTCTATTTTAACTACTTTTCAAAGTTTTACACCTCACTTCACCCACATGTATGCCTCGCCTTGCACCTTGAGCACTATACGGTGCTTGTCCCTTTCTTTTGCCTCTAACTTTTACAATAAATACTGTACCTATGACACCTGGATACCTTTACATGCCTAACATACCATCACCATATCAGAGACGATACTAGGATATTGCATGATTTTGGCAAAGCCACAAATATTGAGAAAAACTTAGCTTCAAAAACTAGACATAAAATGCATGACATAAGCATATTATATGGAATACCCATACACATACCCATGTCCAGAATTTAAAAAAATGGAATCACACCCTCGTTTCCTATTATCTGGGCAAGTGGCACTAGATGACTTTACCTCCTTTTCAATTGAAGTTTATCCATCAGTCAGCCTTGTATGTGTGCTCTATGAATCCCTCCATTTTTTTTTATCAATAACACCAGATTCATTAAATTAAAAGAAGAAAGGGAATATAAATACAAGAGGGGAGATAAAATATCTTAGCTCCCCAAAAACAGAAAACAAAGGGAGTACAAAGAGAAAAGACTAAAAACTAGCCCAAAATACAGACTTGCTATTCACTCCTTGCTTGGCCAACCCATCCGCAAATGAGTTGGCACTCCTATTCACCCAATTGTACTGAATCTCCATGTCCATACCCATCCATAAGAACTGTTTTTTTTTTCATTGTTAAAGTTCCACAAACCACTGTCCTCTGTCTTCGACCAACTAACCACCACCTTCGGATCACCTTCCAGGATTAAACGGCTAATATTTAATTCCTTTGCTCTTCGAATTCCTTCAAACATTGCAAGGATCTCAGCCCTAAGAGAGTCACCTTCTCCAATAGGGCTAGAGAATAAAGTAATAACAATCCCTTCCTCGTTCATGAAAACTCCTCCAATCCCACAAGGCCCTGAATTCCTTACACGGTTGCCATCAAAATTCAGCTTTATAAAGCCCGAGGGGGGAGGGGACCAAAACAGAGAAAGAGTCCTCTTGCATTTAGCAATGGAAGCAATCTCTTTCTAGTTTCTTAGCAAGTCATCCACAGGAAAATCTGAAAACAACTCCAAGGATTTTAGCCAGTGGACAGCCCTTAAAAAGATTCGATCTAACAATTTTTCTAATGTTCTTTCCTTGTCAAAAAAAATACGTGAATTTCTTTCTTCCCACAATGACCAGCATACCGCTGCCCTAACACACCACATAGTCTTCCCTCGCTTCTTAGGCTAACTTAAAAAAAAGGAGAAAACAAACCTTGGACAGTCTCTAGAGGATACCAAGAACACCCAAAGCGGGAGAAAACCCACTCCTATACAATTTTAGCAGCCTTACAAGAGACCATGAAGTGGTAGCCTGATTCCCGTCAACTTTACAAAGAGCACATCTATTAAGAAATAGACAATAGTTGGGTCTCTTTCTCTGAAGTAAATCAAAAGTGTTGATTCTTTCCAGCAAAATTTCCCAACAAAAAAAAAAACAACCCAAGGAGGAATAGACATGCTCCAAATTTCCTTAACCGGAAAGGACAACCCAAAGGGGATAGGAGGCTGAGTTAAGGTTTCAAAGAATGAAGCACAAGAAAAGGTAACAGAGCTAGAAGGGGTCCAAAATCTGGTGTCTTCCTTAGTAGGGTTTAGGAAGACAATCTCAAGGGAGGCTAGCAAAGTTACCAAGCTATCCATGTTTGTATCCCTAATTGCCTTATGCAGGCCTAGGTTCCACCCAGCCAGAAGTGGAAGCTGAAGGGACCAAGAAAGAAGATATGGATTCACTTTTCATGTATGATAGAGCATACAAGGAAGGAAACTAGTCCTTCAAACGAGAATCCCTGACCCAAAGTTGTTCCAAGAATTTTATTCGGTTATCGGAGTTTGGGTCATACCTGATCCAAGGGGAGAAAACTGAGCAGATTGTGAATGGATTTCCAAGGAGAAGCAACTGAGACCCTTGCCAAGATTCCACACAACTCTTATCAAAGTTCACCTTGAAGTTAGATATCTACTCAAAGAGTTGTATTGTCAACTTTAGATTCCGGATCCAATTGAAATTCCTTCACAGAATAGGATAGTATCATCTACAAACTATAGAAGTGTTAAGGGAACCTCCTCCCTTCTTACTCCCCACCTTCTTATCAAATTCCTCGAGTCTGCTCTATGGATCAATCTCCCAAGCACATCAACAATCAGGTTGAAAAGAAAAGGGGAAAGTGGATCTCCTTGTCTTAGACCTCTCAACTCAACAAACAAGTCAACCACAGTGTCGTTCACCAGGATAGAATAATGACAAGTCCTAACACAGCCCCAAATCCACTTACACCACCTGTCTCCAAAACCAAAACTCCTCAACACTTTCATCAAGAAAGACCAATCAACCAAGTCATAAGCCTCCTCCAAATCCAATTTGCAAACCACTCCCTTCTTTGACTTCCTAAAGCTCTCCAAGCTCTCATTTGCAATGAGAATCTGATCGGTGATCTGTCTTCCCTCCACAAAAGCACCATGGTTGGGTGCAATAATAAAGGGAAGCACCTTTATCCTAAGAGACAGCACATTTGAATGATTTTGTACAATCTAGTCACCAAACTGATAGGTCTAAAATCCTTCGACTGTGATGCATATTTCTTCTTTGGGACCAAAGCAATGAAAGTTGAGTTCAAGCCCGCATTTATTACTCCCCTTCTGTGGAACTCCTCAAAAACTGATCTAAGATCATTCTCCAAAATATCTCAGCAGTCCTGGTAGAAGGCCATTGTGAAACCATCTAGATCTAGAGCTTTTGTCCTATCCATTGAGAATATTACTTCCTTTACCCCTTCCATATCAAAACTTTTTTCTAACCTCTTTTTCTCTGCACTTAGAGTCAGCCAATCCAATCCCTCCAACCACACTCTCCCATTCATAGGCCTTCTAAAAATAGATTTGAAGTGGTTTACTAGAGCCTCTGCAATTTCTGCTAGGTGGGACAACACTGCACCATCAACTTCCAAATTAGAGATGAAATTCTTCTTTCTCCTCCCATTTGTCACTGAATGGAAAAATTATTGTCATTTGTCAAATAGGAACACAAGGCCAAG
Organism: Nelumbo lutea; assembly: GCF_056320005.1. NCBI lineage: Eukaryota > Viridiplantae > Streptophyta > Magnoliopsida > Proteales > Nelumbonaceae > Nelumbo > Nelumbo lutea. The sequence continues at coordinate 51,870,047 of NC_142691.1, forward strand.
CAAATTAGAATTTTCATTTGATTTAATTGAAAGTAATTTATTGTTGGGGTGCAAGAGAATTATCATCTATTTCCTAGTGTTGGATGCTTAGTTTGAATCAAATGAAAGCCCTTAGCCTACTGCTCACAGTTTGGATACTTTAAAGAAAGAATAAAGTATATATTGCAGCTAGAATAATTGATTAGGGGGGTTAATGAAGCAAAGAGAGTGGTTGAATTTCAAGTCTAGGTGACTTTTTTGCATTAGTTTCATTGTTGCAAACTTTTTCTAATATCTCCATTGACTAGGAGATGCATCTTCTTCAGTAAATGCCATCAATGATCTACTAACCACCTATAGGATAATAAGAAGATAAGTGGAATTTGATAAAGCTTTTAATTGTTTATAAATCAAATCAACATATATGATATATATGGACACATTTGATTTAATTATACATACAAGTAAAAGAAAAAAAAATCCCTAAGCAAAATGGTACAAAAACACTCTGGTATGGGAAAATAATGGAGTCCAAGAAAGGCTTAATCCTATTGAATATAGCAATTATAAATGTTTCATTGAGTATTTTATTGATTTTGCCCATAATATGTATTTTAAAAATGTTCTCAAAATTTTTAATTTCTATTTTTTTCATTTTATCTATTTTTGAATTTTACTATTTAATCGTGACAACAACATTCCATTTCCATTATTAATAAAAAAAAATTATTTGTCATACTTATTATTGTTTAATATGTATGTTAAAAATATTCCCATATTTTTTTTATTTTATCTATTTTTGAATTTTATTATTTAATTGTGGAACATGGATTGACCCATTTGACCCAAAATGGTTTACTTTGTTACCACCACCTAGATGAAAACACTATTTTTTCTAGGTAGATTTTAAAAGTATAAGCTTTTATGTTATTGAAATTATTAATTAATTAAATGTGGATTTAATTAATAGAACTTAATGATGAGAAGAAACAAAATTGGCTTAAATACATGATTCAATGAACATGAATGCAAGTTAATAACTTAAATGTTGGATTTAATGAGAGGGAATTTAATGCATTGAATATCTTAAAATTACCTCTTTTCAACTCATTTAATATCAATAACCAATAACCTAATTTGCCCTCATTTTTTATCAATAAATTTAAATATAGAGGGGTAAATTTTATCCTCAAAAATTGCAAAAATATTCTTGAGGTCATTCATGCTTTTTAAAGTAGTATAGATGTCTTTCTAACATCATAGATTTTCCTTTTCAAATTGGCTCTTTAATTTACTCCTACATTCAAGTCATCAATTCAAATTCTTTTTCTTTTCTTTATACTAGTAAAATTCAAATTCAAACTAGTGCTTTCAATCAACAGTTGAAAATATAAAATAATATATATTATATGTAAAGTACAACTATACAATATTTATTGATAAACATGTATTCATACACACACACACACACACACACACACACACATATATACTAATATATAAGAGTGTTGATGTCTAACATGTTGCACCCAGACAGTTGAACTGGTGACCCGCAACCCAAAGGCAAAAGCAAGTCAACCTCTGGCTCGGTTTTTGAAACATTAATTCAAACATATTTCCTTAATGAATTTCCATCACCTCATTTCATTAATTCATGCCATACTCTCTCCTCTCACTATAGTATATTCATGCATAAGTTTTGGATTGAAGTATCGTTACTTATCATTTGATATGTTCCTGACTTTTCAATATTTTTGGTCGGAGACACCTACCTTCCAAAGGAATGCAAAAGCAAAACGTTTAAGGGAGACGTTCTATCATCCAAATGAATACAACACATCTCTTGCAATTAATTAATGGATCGTTTCCATTCGAGCATAACAGTTTTCATTCAAAGCATCAAACAGTTTTCTTTCAAAGTGTGATTAGATTTCATGGGGAGATGTTCCCACGGCGACTATGTGTTAGTATCTTATCAGAACTTGATAGAGGAACCTTCCGGACCCCTATATACGTTTGTTAGGTAGTTATGCCGACACCAGCACAAATTGACAAGTTGTTACGCCAACTAGCTACTAGTGCTAGAAAGTTAAGCAAGTGGTTAAGTTCTTTTGCCAACTCGATGTTCAATCAACTATGTATTGGGAGCATCTCCCAATGAAAAACACAGGAGATGTTCCCAATGCATGCCAAAATGTGCATGTGAGGCGCCTGTGGGGTACTGATGTGATCTTTATCATTTAGCTTACTATATTTAGAGTTTGGATCTACTATTATATTTAGAGTTTGGATCTGCTCCTCACAAAGCATACCTTACAGCATGTTTCATCCATGCACTCGGAATGTCTCATATTAAAAACATCTCCCACTGACAAATTCAGGAGATGTTCCTAATGCACACTAAGCACAGTTTAAAAATTCGATACGGTACGCCTGATATAGGGCGTATCGTATTGTATCTTTTAAAAAACGATATAGGATACGCATGGAAATTGGACGTTTCATCTTTTTTCATGTCTATCGGACCCATATCGGGGCGTATCAGTAGCGTATCGACGAAAAAGATATAGCCAAAAACTAAAAATAAAAAATTAAAGGGGGAAAGCAAGCTTCTTTCCCCGAATAAAGCATTATTTCACCCCCAAATGACTCTAAAACTCTAAACTTCATTCCTAGAGTGCTAGATTTGTAAAATTTTGCAAGAAAAAATTGTGAGTCGTTATTTTTTTTAAGATTTTTCAAATTTTACAAAAATATGGCAAAAATAAGTAACTTGTTTCAATCTTTTATAATATCTTGTGATTGCTTTTTTATTTCTTGAATGTTTAAATTTATGTTGATCTACATTTCTTACATTCAAAATCACCAGTTTTTTCTACTATCTATGGATTTATGAAAATTTCATGAAAATATTTGGGGAAAATATAAATTAACAAAAAATTTGAAAATGTAAGTTTTTTCTCTACCTATAAAGACTAAATATGTTTTAGATCTATGGATTTATCTATCATATCCATAGAGCAATTGAAATTTCGTCTTTAATTTTTTTTTTTTACATTTTTAGAATTAAAAAAAATAAATAATAACTAATTATGTTTTATCATTTGATCATAACAATTGAATATATTATAATTCTATGGATGATCTATCATATCCATAGACCAATTGAAATTTCTTCTTTAATAATTATTTTTTATTTTTTAGAATTAAAAATTAATTAATTAATTAATTAATTATATTTTATCATTTGATCACAATGACTGAATATATTTAAATTCTATGGATGATCTTTCATATCCACAATTAAAATTTCTTATTTAATAACTAATTTTTTAATATAGTTAATATAAAAAATAATTAATAGTTGGGCTAGCCGGATGGGCCAGCCCAACCTGTTTTAAGTCGGACTTGAAGCCTTGAACATAAATTTAGACCCATGGGTTTCTGCTTGTGCCTGACTTTTTTGGGTCAGGCTTAGGCTTTCTCAGAAAAAACTGGCTAGAGCGCGAGCCCAAGTTTATAAGATATTATATAATAAAACATGTATTTTATATGATAAAAATATACGTATAATATGTTCTTTTCTTTATTCCTATTCTCTTATTTCAAGCCATGAAATCTTTCATTATTTTTGGATTTTGAGATATTTTTATATAAATAAATCAGTTTTTTATTGAGTAGAAAAAGAAAAAATATTTTTTCCAATTTTCTAGCTAGGTTTCGGGCTTTATATGAGAGTCGAGATCGGACTCAAGACCTAGGCCCGATGGTCGAGCTGGGCTCAGCTCGGGCCTGAATGTCTTCCTTAAAAATATGAAGATGTTCAAAGATTAATTCTCTTTACGTAGAATGTAGATTTCAAAAATCATTATAAATTTTTGCCTATTGTCCATATGGATAATTCGATACTTTACATGTTTCTTCCAAATCAGAGATATGGTTATTCAACAATAGAACATCTTCCAATGTTATGCGAGTAGAAAATGATTCTTGATTTTTTGGTAATTTGTAAAAATAAAAATAATAAAGACAGAGTAGTTACTTTATTAATATAAATTTATAAATTTCAATATGATATTATCTTAGAAATTAATGAATTTGATATATTTTTAAATACAAAATAAATAATAACTTTTTTGTTCTTTACATAAATAAAGTATTGTTTATGAAATATTTAAGAATTTAAGATTATGTTGGATTATTTTTTGTTATTATATAAAAATTAAAATAAAAAATTTAGTATTCAAATATAATAGTTGCATATGATTTTTGTCTAGGATATTCTACAATTTCATGTGTAATATATTTTTATATTAATTATATACTTTTGTAATTATTAAGTAGCAATTTATCATAAAGTAACTGAGTAAGAACATGTTAATGGCTTTATACATGTAGTGATTTGTAAAAATATATACATTGTCTCAAACTCTTGATAAATGCCTTTATCCATAAAGCTTTAATGATAATACATTTATTCATATAAGCTATTAGAATATGCATTTATTATGTATTTATATCTTATTCATAGTTATTAGGTAAGGCCGTAAACGGTATACATTTGTCGGAATTACAGCTTGGGTTGAATATGAATAATTTTCAATTTATTTTGTTCATTGAAATACAATATCGAATTTGATGCATTTATTATTATCATTTTTAATTTAATTTTTTTATACTATTCAATATCCCATTGCAATTGGAATCGGAATTCAATTACAATCTGATATAAATACATGCCCATATATCCAAAATATATCTGTGATACATACCCATTTCTGACGACATGCAATACAAATATGTAAGCGTAAAACCTTAGATAATATAGGATTTTACAAGGTCAGATGCAAGAGTCTAGATTTTAAAATTCAGGGAGATTTCAAAATGACCCCAACAATTGGCAGAAAAATGGAAAACAAGGTCCAAAGCTTTGTAGGCCATGAAATACTAGGGACCATCCAACATAGCTAGTGATATTAACTGAAAAGGGAACAGGGGTGATTGTTGAATGCTGACATACTTCCACAACTACCAACTTTTATCTTCGTAAATAGACAGTCAGACAACTACATGGACGTACCCTCACTGATGCAGAGGGCATGCGAGTGACAGTGCGGGGCGCAGCTGAAGCGGTTGTCATAACTTGACACAGAAAGCGAAAGCATCCCCTCTCTCGTGACTCGGAATGATTTGGAAAGCAGCTGCCTTTAAAAGATTTTACAAGCACGATCAAGCCACATCAAAGAAAGTACAAGGAGATGGATACAATGTCTCTGCATAGAGTCATTTTGTTTAACAGAGGAAGGGCAAACCAACCCAGATCTGCAGTCCTCCCTGTTGCCATTCATTTTCTTCGTAGAAGATAAAGAATAACGCAGGTTAGTTATTTCAGTACATGCCAAACAAGCCAAATTGAAAATTCCACATCTTGCAACTAATTTTACAGAACCAAGGAACTTCCGAAAGAGTTTTTCCTTGATTGCAATCAAATCTACAGAAGTGTTATACATACAAATACATACATACAGTTTACAGAAATAATAAATACATATATTTACTAGCTTTACAGTATTAGACTAGCTGCTCAAAGCAGGTGACCCAATCTTGTGTTGGCTTCAATATCCTCGTTCTAAGAACAATTGCTCAGGACCAGTTGTATTGTGCATTTCCTCTTCCCATTGTTAGGGAAGGACAAGGGATGTTTGTTACCTTGTTTTACTCATGGTTATGGCATTAACAGGAGACTTCAAAATGCTCTTTAAATGAACCACATGTCTCCAAAGCATGAATCTCTGCACATGAAAAAAAAATTAAAAAAAAAAAAAAAACTAAAGATGCACCAATTATTAGTTGGTTATTGTATGTCATTGGTGGCTTAGCCCATCAACAGAAAGAAGACTAATACGAGTGGGAAGTTTAATTCTCCATTACAGCATTTACTTGCAACCCACTCATATAGCTTGTTGTATTAGCATTAAAACGAGAACATCTTTAACAATCATTTCAAGTTAGTGATCTAAAAATGGAGGGAAAATTGTACCGAAAACTCAATCCATACTCTATCCAAATTCCAAACTATTCTTGTTACGCCCAGTGTTGGACAGTTTTTTACCAGGTCAACATTTTTAACCAAATACCGGCTTATAGCAGAACTGTACCAGAAAAAGGCCAGGTGACAGTTCAAACAGTCAACAGGCCGGGTCAAAGGAGGGTTGAAAACATTGGTTGTGCCATCTTTACTCTTAAGAACCAAGTTTTCTGTCATGTTTTAAGGCCATGTTTGGGAGTTCTTATTCAAAATAAGTGTTTATTTGGGCCATTAAGCACTTTTTTGGTATTTGGGAAATAAGCCTGAAATAAGTGCTTATTTTAAAAATAAGGACTTATTTTTTAAGCCCAAATTTCCAACTTTTTTTAAGTGCTAATACAATAAGCATTTATTCAATTTATTTCTTTCAAATTATCCCTAATTGAATTTTAAAATACCACTAATAAAATTATCCCTAGTTGAACTTTATAAAAGTACTTTTATGAAAGCACTTTTATGAAAGTACTTTTATAAAAGTACTTTTATAAAAGTACTTTTACACGAGTACTTTTTAAGAAAATATTTTATGAAAGCACTTTAATGAAAGTGCTTCTATGCAATTATTTTTATGAAAGCACTTTTACGAAAGTACTTTTACAAAAGCACTTCTATGAAAGCACTTTCACGAAAGCACTTTTATGAAAGCTTTTTTACGAAAGCTCTTTTATGAAAGCACTTTTACCATAGTACTTTTATAAAAGTAATTTTATAAAAATACTTTCATAAAAGTGTTTTAATAAAAGTACTTTCATAAAAGTACTTTCATAAAAGTGCTTTCACAAGGGTACTTTCTTAAAAGCGCTTTTGTAAAAGTGCTTTCAGAAAAGTGTTTCTATAAAATACTTCGATAAGTGTTTTTATAAAAAGTAATTTAATAAAAGTGCTTTCAAAGGGTATATTTTGAAAATCTGAGAAAATGAAGGACAAAATAGTCACAAATGCTCTAATCATTTTGCCTAACTGTAATCTTATATTCAAATCCAAGGCCTTCCCCTTCTGCAAAAAACAAAGGGATGAAATACTCTAATCTTTTTGCCCAAGTGTGTGGTAATAGATAGCAAACCTAGAAGCATGTGCAACTTCAATGTGAATGCTTTGGATACCTTTTTCCCCCGGAGTCTAGACAACCACAGTAAACATCAAAACAATAAATAGATAAATGACACACACTCAAATGCTTCAGGATGTACACATTATAAGAACAAATTTTACAATAAATTAGAGTTACGCACCTTCACCCGACAACTGTTCAAATCGAGCAACGATGTGCTTCCCGTAAGTGTACTTCTTCAGAGCATGAAGATGAACTTTTATACGGCTAAGCAATATTTCTCGTTGCTTATCAGTACAAATTTCAAGAACCTTTTGGACAACATAATTCGCAAATTGGTCCTTCATCATAACCTGCAAAGCCCAAAAGTCAAAAAAGTTACAACTAACTCAGACGAATGAAGGTTTCAAATTTGCAAGCTAGAGAAGTATTGCAAACTCTTGTATGAGTTCTATAATATCCAGATATTTATACATTAAGAGTATTAAATGTCAAAGTCAAGGGTTCACAATCAAGATCAAGCACAACACCAAAGTGTGGGCTGACCACAATAAAGGAAGTACAAGCAGATAATTGTTTGACCAAGCAAAAGCATCAATTTTTTAGTATGAATATCTTGTTACCGCTTCCACCAACACTTAAATCCTTTATATGGATGCTGTCATTAAACAGTATTTTACAGAGGATCCATTCTTTTTCCTTTTGATAATTAAGAGGTTTTCTTGAAAAGAAAGGCATACTGCTAAAGAACAAGGACTGATTTACACAGAACACAACCTTAAACAATACACCCCATAAGATAGAATGTCATTTGTTCCCAAAGTCCGAGAAAGATAAGCCTTTGAAGTCCCCCAAAAATACCAAGTTTTCTTCAGGTTCCCTACTATATGCCTTTCAAAATCTCGCAGTAGATCATTTAAAAAAGAAGTTTATATTTTGCAAGCCAATGTGTTTTGGATGGGGAGTTCACGGAATTTGCAATTCGTCTATTCAAGTTTAGACCAGCAGAATTATGTGGAAGCTCCTTGCCAAGTTGTTCAGCGAATCCAAACATGAATCCTTATCTGCCATTTCATTCTGTTCAGTGCCATATCATTGTCAAACTATGGACCCCTAAAATTCTCTATCATTACAAGACAAAAATAAAAATATTCTCAAATCTGTTGCTGATAAAAAAAAAAGAACTTATAAGTTTCCACCTTTATCATTCAGTCCCATCTGAGTTAAGGAGTACATTACCAATTTTAGACACAACAAAGCCAATTTTCCTTTCCCCAAGGTACATTCAACGTTTTAAAAGTACAAGGCGTAAAAAAGGCACAGAGGTCAATTTTGCCTGAGGCACAAGGTGAGGTGCACGCCTTTTTGAAGCAAGGAACAAAAATACAAAAAAAAAATGCTAAATATTCAAAAAATGTCAGAAAATTCAAAAACAAAAAAGCCAAAAAAAATTCAAAAAATTATTAAACATAATATTAATAAAAATATAAACTTAAATTTAAAATAAGTGTTTTAAAAAACCTATTATCTATGATTAAAATACATAAACATAAGATGTAAAGCATATTCAAATGAGAATTTAAAAATAAAATCAAGCATATAAAACATTTTCAAGCATGTAAAACCTCTAATCTCTTTTATCACTCAATTGCATTACTTCAAATAGCTAAAGTAATGTAAAACATATTACATTCCTGATTCTGAGAACCCCCTATTTGCTAATGTTGTTCATTCATTCATCCTAATAAAATATTTTCTTAAAAAGCAATTAAAATTATAAATTCGTTATTTTTTGTGAGAGAACTAAGAATTAAACACCTAGCATGGACTTGTTTGGTCTTGCCTCGAAGAGCGTGGCACTGGGTCCCCCAGGCCCAGCTGCTATGTTCAAAAAAAGCAAAAAAGCATCAAATTTTCAAAAGGCACACGCCTGGGCTGAGGTGCAAGGCACATCAAGTGCACCAGGCGTGCACCTTTTGAAAGGGCTGCACCTAGGACCTAGGCGAGGCACATACCCTAAAATGTTCCTCGCCTGTGCGCCTAGGCACACCTTTTAAATCATTGGGTAAATTCAGGGGGGTTTCTAGGTTTATATCATGCCTTACCTAGTGTTTTAAAAGGCATACCTAGACACACAAGCAAGGTACATTTTAAGGCACCTTGCTTGAACCCAGGCAACACCCCTTTTTTTTATCAATCAGGCAAACACCCCTTTAAAATGATGTACGCCTTTTATTATTATTTTTGGTATCCTTTTTATACATTATGAAGTGTTTGTAACCTGTATAGTGGTCTATTAACTTCCAACTAACCTTTTATCGGTGCATGTTCACTAATAATTTTTTTTGGCAAGTATAACAAGAATTTTATTAAAAGAAAAGAAGTTGTAAAAAGAGGGTGATAAGACAGCACCCAGGAACAAAGAAAACCAAACAAAACAAAAGAGCCATCTACAAACTAGATAACAGGCTCTGCATTACATATTTGATATCCCAGGACCTCTCCTAACCCACTCGCAAAATCCTCCTTTCTTAATTGACTGAATTCAGGGAGAATCAACACCCGTTCTACCACTGATATGCCCACAGCAGCAACCATCTTCTCCATGCTACAAGCCTTGTCTTCAAATGTCCTGTTTCTTTCCTTCCATATGTTCCAGCATATTGCAATTGGGATACAACTCCATAGCATCCTCACCTTCTTGATCCCAGACAGCCTGGGCCATGTAGAAAATCTCGGATGTTGAGGTTGGATGAAATCCAGAGACGCTGAACATGGAAGTAAAAACATTCCACAGGAATCTTGGAAATTTGCATGAGATGAATAGGTGAAACATGTTCTCCTCCTGCTCATCACAAAGGCAGCACCTGGAAGCCATATTAAAACCTCTGGATTTCAAGTGATCGGCTGTCAAAATGCTGTCCATTGCAATCAGCCAGGCCAGGGCCTCCACTCTTGGAGGGACTGGATTTCCCCAGATGCCCTTAATGTGATTTACATCTGAGATAGACCTGCTGAGAGCCAAATAGCATGACTTTACTGTAAGCTTGCCACTCTTGCACTCTTTCCACCATAGCTTATCTCTGAGCTGACCTTAAAGTTTTACAGCCTCCAGTTTCTCTAAGAGAGATGCATTCTTCAACTTCTCTGTTCAATAAAGGCCTCCTGAATTTCGGACTCCAAATCAACTGCTCTCCCGTCCTATCATAACAGCCACTGATGGTATTTTCAGCCTCTGACAACCTATACAATCTTGGACATAATTTACACATCAACTGCTCTCCCGTCCTACATAACAGCCACTGATGGTATTTTCAGCCTCTGATAAACTATACAATCTTGGACATAATTCACACAGCCTTCCCACCCCACACCACTCATCCTCCCAGAACATGATTTTAGATCCATCCCCTACTACAAAGCCGGTTAGGCCTTCTTGTTAAAGGTCATGATCCCCTTCCAAACACCCACCCCATTGGAAGCCCTCACACTATTTGATTCCCAACCAAATATCACAACTCCATATTTCCCCACCTCATAGTGCTTGTGCACTAATAATGGGCCATTAACTTTTAAAAGCAACAAACACCCAAGTGTATCTCTGATCCCTAACCCAGTGTTTTAAAAGCGCAAGGGCCAATTTGAACCTGAGGCGCAAGGTGCAAGGCGAGGCATTACAAAAGAAAAAGCTAAAAAATCAAAAAAAGTCAGAAGATTCAAAAAAAAATGCCAAAAAAAATTTAAAAAAATGTAAAAAATTCAAAAAAAGATATTAAACATAATGTTAATAAAAATTATAAACTTAAATTTTAACATCAATGTTTTAAAAAACCTATTATCTAAAATTAAAATACATAAAATAACATGTAAAGCGTATTCAAATGAAAATTTAAAAATAAAAGCAAACATATAAAGCATTTTCAAGCATGTAAAACCCACAATCTCTTTTTCTTCTTAATTTCATTGCTTCAAGTAGCTAATGTGATGTAAAACATATTGCATTCTTGATTCTCTGAGTCGCCTTTGTGCCACACCCCTCGAGGCAAGCCCAAAATGTGCCTCGTGCACCTTTTGAAAGGGGTCGCCTAGGACCTGGGCGAGGCGCATACCCCAAAATGTGCCTCACCCATGCTCATAGGTGCACCTGTATCACTACCCTAACCTTAAAATAGAGTTAACTACAACCAAAAATCACACTAGCTACTTGAAATAACGTTCCAACCTCACAGGATTAGGAAAGCAAGATGCTTAACATCAAACTAGCTACTTGAAGTAATGTAACTAGGAGAAGAACATAGACATTGAGAGTTTCACATGCTTGAATTGTGAGTGCTTGAAGCACTTTTTTACAACCCACATCCGTTTTCATTTTCACTCAAACTTGGTTTACATATTCTGCTTATGTATTTTGATTTGAAATAATAAGCTTAAAAAAAATCTTTTGGAATTGATGTTCACAAATTGTTTATGTATTAATGATTTCTATTTTAACTACTTTTCAAAGTTTTACACCTCGCTTCACCCACATGTATGCCTCGCCAAGCACCTTGAGCACTATAAGGTGCTTGTCCCTTTCTTTTGCCTCTAACTTTTACAATAAATATTGTACCTATGACACCTAGATACCTTTACATGCCTAACATACCATCACCATATCAGAGATGATACTAGGATATTGCATTGAATTTGGCAAAGCCACAAGTCTTGAGAAAAACTTAGCTTCAAAAACTAGACATAAAATGCATGACATAAGCATATTATATGGAATACCCATACACATACCCATGTCCAGAATTTAAAAAAATGGAATCACACCACTGTTTCCTATTATCTGGGCAAGTGGCACTAAATGACTTTACCTTCTTTTCGATTGAAGTTTATCCATCAGTCAGCCTTGTATGTGTGCTCTATGAATCCCTACATTTTTTTTTTCAATAACACCAGCTTCATTAAATTAAAAGAAAAGAGGGAATACGGATACAAGAGGGGAGATAAAATATCTTAGCTCCCCAAAAACAGAAAACCAAGGGAGTACAAAGAGAAAAGACTAAAAACTAACCCAAAATACAGACTAGCCATTCACTCCTTGCTTGGCCAACCCATCCGCAAATGAGTTGGCACTCCTATTCACCCAGTTGTACTGAATCTCAATGTCCCTACCTATCCATAAGAACTGTTTTTTTTCATTGTTAAAGTTCCACAAACCATTGTCCTCTGTCTTCGACCAACTAACCACCACCTTCGGATCACCTTCCAGGATTAAACGGCTAATATTTAATTCCTTTGCTCTTCGAATTCCTTCAAGCGTTGCAAGGATCTCAGCCCTAAGAGAGTCACCTTCTCCAATAGGGCTAGAGAATAAAGTAATAACAATCCCTTCCTCGTTCATGAAAACTCCTCCAATCCCACAAGGCCCTGAATTCCTTACACGGTTGCCATCAAAATTCAGCTTTATAAAGCCCGAGGGGGGAGGGGACCAAAACAGAGAAAGAGTCCTCTTGCATTTAGCAATGGAAGCAATCTCTTTCTAGTTTCTTAGCAAGTCATCCACAGGAAAATCTGAAAACAACTCCAAGGATTTTAGCCAGTGGACAGCCCTTAAAAAGATTCGATCTAACAATTCTTCTAATGTTCTTTCCTTGTCAAAAAAAAAACGTGAATTTCTTTCTTCCCACAATGACCAGCATACCGCTGCCCTAACACACCTCCACATAGTCTTCCCTCGCTTCTTAGGCTAACTTAAAAAAAAGGAGAAAGCAAACCTTGGACAGTCTCTAGAGGATACCAAGAACACCCAAAGCGGGAGAAAACCCACTCCCATACAATTTTAAAAGCCTTACAAGAGACCATGAGGTGGTAGCCTGATTCCCCATCAGCTTTACAAAGAGCACATCTATTAAGAAATAGACAATAGTTGGGTTTCTTTCTCTGAAGTAAATCAAAAGTGTTGATTCTTTCTACGAAAATTTCCCAACAAAAAAAAAAACAACCCAAGGAGGAATAGACATGCTCCAAATTTCCTTAACCGGAAAGGACAACCCAAAGGGGATAGGAGGCTAAGTTAAGGTTTCAAAGAATGAAGCACAAGAAAAGGCACCTGAGCTAGAAGGGGTCCAAAATCTGGTGTCTTCCTTAGTAGGGTTTAGGAAGACAATCTCAAGGGAGGCTAGCAAAGTTACCAAGCTATCCATGTTTGTATCCCTAATTGCCCTATGCAGGCCTAAGTTCCACCCAGCCAGAAGTGGAAGCTGAAGGGACCAAGAAAGAAGATATGGATTCATTTTTCAAGTCTGATAGAGCATACAAGGAAGGAAATTGGTCCTTCATACGAGAATCCCTGACCCAAAGTTGTTCCAAGAATTTTATTCGGTTACCGAAGTTTGGGCCATACCTGATCCAAGGAGAGAAAACTGGAAGCAGATTGTGAATGGATTTCCAAGGAGAAGAAACTGAGGCCCTTGCCAAGATTCCAGGATCCCAGCCATTGTCTTCCAGCCCATATATGCTAGCCACAATCTTAGTCCACAATTTATCCCTTTCCAATGAAAACCTCCACAACCATATTCCCAACAGAGCCATATTCCTTTTCTTGAAATTACCAATCCCAAGACCTCCTAGTTTTTTACACCTAGTGACCACCTCCCAACTCACCCTATGATCTCTCTTCTCCTCTCTAAGCTCCCACAGAAAGTTCCTTATTAATTTTTCCAAAAGATTGGAAGCCTTTGAGGGGATCTTAAACATTGACAAATAGTAGACAAGAAGGTTAGCTAGGGCAGACCTAATGAGAGTGACTCTCCCACCTAAAGAAAGATAATTTCTCTTCCAAGCCGCCAGCCTCTTCTCAAACCTCTCCACTACCAGAGTCCAAAAGCTAACACTCCTAGGATTATCTCCTAAAGGGAGGCCCAAGTATGTCAAGGGTCAGTCCGAAATTACACAACCTAGCTCACCTGCAAATTCCGTTAGGTCCCTTTCATTCACATTCACTCCCGCCACACAACTCTTATCAAAGTTCACCTTGAGGTTAGATATCTACTCAAAGAGTTGTATTGTCAACTTTAGATTCCGGATCCAATTGAAATTCCCTCCTTCACAGAATAGGATAGTATCATCTACAAACTATAGAAGTGTTAAGGGAACCTCCTCCCTTCTTACTCCCCACCTTCTTATCAAATTCCTCGAGTCTGCTCTATGGATCAATCTCCCAAGCACATCAACAATCAGGGTGAAAGAGGATCTCTTTGTCTTAGACCTCTCAACGCAAGAAACAAGTCAACCACAATGTCGTTCACCAAGATAGAATAATGGCAAGTCCTAACACAACCCCAAATCCACTTATACCACCTGTCTCCAAAACCAAAACTCCTCAACACTTCCATCAAGAAAGATCAATCAACCAAGTCATAAGCCTCCTCCAAATCCAACTTGCAAACCACTCCCTTCTTTGACTTCCAAAAGCTCTCCAAGCTCTCATTTGCAATGAGAATCTGATCGGTGATCTGTCTTCCCTCCACAAAAGCACCATGGTTGGGTGCAATAATAAAGGGAAGCACCTTCTTTATCCTAAGAGACAGTACCTTTGAATGATTTTGTACAATCTAGTCACCAGACTGATAGGTCTAAAATCCTTCGATTGTGATGCATATTTCTTCTTTGGGACCAAAGCAATGAAAGTTGAGTTCAAGCCCGCATTTATTACTCCCCTTCTGTGGAACTCCTCAAAAACTGATCTAAGATCATTCTCCAAAATATCTCAGCAGTCCTGGTAGAAGGCCATTTTGAAACCATCTAGATCTAGAGCTTTTGTCCTATCCATTGAGAATATTACTTCCTTTACCCCTTCCATATCAAAACTTTTTTCTAACCTCTTTCTCTTCTCTGCACTAAGAGTCAGCCAATCCAATCCCTCCAACCACACTCTCCCATTCATAGGCCTTCTAAAAATAGATTTGAAGTGGTTTACTAGAGCCTCTGCAATTTCTGCTAGGTGGGACAACACTGCACCTTCAACTTCCAAATTAGAGATGAAATTCTTCTTTCTCCTCCCATTTGTCACTGAATGGAAAAACCTTATGTTTCTGTCTCTCACCTTTAGCCACTTGCACTTGGATTTTTTCCTCCAACTGATTTCCTCCTTAACCAAAATGTCCTCCATCTGCCTCCTCAAAACCCATATCAACTTCCTTTCTTCCTGTCCAAAGGAACCTCTCTCTTCCTTCAGGTCGAAATCCTAAATGTGCTCCACCAGAACTTGTTTTCTCTCTTCTAATCATCCAGACTCCAGCCTATTCCACTCCTTTAATTGTGATTTTAAGTATTGGAGTTTCTTGTGGAACCTCATTCCCTCCCAATCAACTACCAGATTAGCTTGCTCCCACCACTCTCTGATCTTCTCAATGAAACCCAGATGAGTCAACCACATGTTTTCAAACCTGAAACAGGTCCGCCCAAATCCTCTTATTTCCTCCTTGACCAACACTATAGGCCAGTGGTCTAAAGTAAGTCTTGGGAGAGCCCTAGAAGTAATATTGCCCCAATGTTCCTCCCAATCTATTGAGAACAAAAATTTGTCCAACTTAGAGCAAATTGGCCTTAATTGAAGGTTGGACCAAGTGAAGTTATTATTTAGGAAAGGAAGTTCTTTAAGTTCAAAGAGTCCACAAATTGGTTGAACTTCCTCATACTTGTTGTCACTCTTTGTCTAGGGTTGTTGGTTTCCTTTGTAAATCTCACTACATTAAAATCCCCTCCCACACACCAAGGTCCATCCTAGAGGCCTCTAATGTCACTCAATTCTTCCCATAATTTCTCCCTCTGCCCATAGTCATTGGGGCCATACACATTTGTTAGTACCTATTCATACCCATCGTCCACCTATCTGAACTTTAGGGAGACAAAATGATCTCCAATTAGCTCCTTCATACCTATGAGTAAATCTTCTTTCCACAAGGTCACAATCCCTCCTGAGGAACCCCACGAGAGAGCAGCCACACACTTTATACACCTAGAACTCCACACGCTCCTTGCCCATCTGCAATCAAAATCCATTCTTTCGGACTCCTGAAGCATTACCACATCCGGATTAAACTTCTTAATTACCTCTTTAATTGCCACTCTCTTCCTAATGCTGCCCAACCCCCACATTTCAACTCAGGATTCTCATTGAAAACTCTTAGCCTTAACCCTAACTCCTCCAAGATCTAGTTAGACCCTTTTCTTCTATCCCCTTTCACCTCAAACTTCTTGTCCCCTCAATATCTCTTTTCAATCTCTCCACTTCACTCAGTTTTCTCATCTTCATCTTGCTGTCCTCTTTTTTTTTGCATGTAAGCTTTTAGATCATTTGGGTTCTCCAGCTTGCACCCCAACTTTTTCACAAACTCTGCAACTGACTCCTCCCCACTAGTTTCCTCTTTTTCTGAAGTTGCACTCTCCTCACTCCTAGGAAACTTCTCATTCCTTCTCACATTACCTCCAACAAGAGCCCTTTATGTCCCCTCCATGCTCCCTCTCTACATTTCCTTCCTCTTTTTCTACTAGTTTTCTCACCCACTCCCCCCCTCCTTGTGGATGCATTGTGGCTTTCAGACCAAGGGCTTCCAACTCTTGGTTGGGAGGAGAATCTGGAACAAGGGACACAAAGCGCTCATCAGTGGCAAAATAGAATTGACAGAGTTGAGGGATTTACCTGAGGCAGAGATGTGAGGAGAGAGAATAGGTGAAGGAGTGGTAGTCACTTCCTTTTTTGAGAAATTAGAGCACTCTGTCTCCCCAAGTTGGGGGAAGAAAATCCTTGTCGTTGTATCAACACAAAGACCCCTTTATGTACCCAAGTATGTACCTCTCTGTGAGGTACCCTTGTTCAACTTTGAGATGACCCAAACTACCTCCTTTTCGGCCTCTTGTAAAGCGCTAGAACTAGTGAAGGGCTCAGCCAAATTTGGGTTAAGATAATTCACCCACTCCTCCCCCTCCTCCTTTCCCTCCCCCACTGAATACCCTATGAACAAACAATCCAGGCTGAAAGAATCCTTGTTCTGTTCTTCAGATAGAGCTTCGTCTATCGCACTGCCTAAACGCCCACAGGCTTCCGCTCTTTCATCATAGTTAGAATCTAAGCCGCAGCTTATCCAACCTTGGTCAGCCTCTTCCTTCTCTTCTATTTAAAAAAAAAAAAAAAAAAAACCACATGATGCCTTCCCCGCCCCACGTGAAGGCTCACCCACTGACTCATCCGGCCTAGCCTTCCTTAAAGTCGGTTCAGACAATGACTTTGAGCTCATCCGAACCTTACCCCTTTTAGCCACGTTAGCATAGGACGGGCCACCCTCTTTAAGCAACCCAACTTCGAAAAAATTTCAATTAGAAGCCTTAATAGGAAAGCTTCGAGACTTGGGGCACCCCTACAATTGTTCCCCTTCCTCTGTAGTTCGCTCGCACGCACCAGGCTTTCCTGCCAGCCCCTGAAGGCCACTTGTACACCAACCTGCAAACTCATCGCTCGTCTTCCCAGAGCGACACTTCATCTTCTGAAGCTAACCAGACCTTGTATCAGGCATCTTTTGAGAGAACTTTGAAGGCGCGAGGCAAGTACTCCGGCTTGATCCCAACAACCTTAAGTTCCACTACTCTCAAGTTTCTTAAGTTAACCTCCAACAGAACTCCACCCAACGCCCTGTTAATTTTCCTCAGTATTTGGTCCTTCCAAAGGTTGAAAGGAAGATCGAGAAGTTTGATCAAGAAGCTGCCGACCCTAGATTCAACTTCGTTACAAACTGGAGCCCAGTTCTAGACCTGAATCAAACTTCCCTCTACAAGGAATGTACTGAAATTCAGTTTCTTATCGCTAGTATCTACTAAAGCTTTCTTTTTAGCAAAAGGCAACAACACTGCATCTTCATCTAAGCCCAACCTCTTTGCAACTACTTCTAAAACCTTCGTCCAATCTTCCATCACCCTATTTGCCACTAGGACCATCCTTCCAAAGGTTGAAAGGAAGATCGAGAAGTTTGATCAAGAAGCTGCCGACTCTAGATTCAACTTCGTTACAAACTGGAGCCTAGTTCTGGACCTGAATCAAACTTCCCTCTAAAAGGAATGTACTGAAATTCAGTTTCTTATCGCTAGTATCTAATAAAGCTTTCTTTTCAACAAAAGGCAACAACATTGCATCTTCATCTAAGCCCAACCTTCTCGCAACTACTTCTAAAACCTTCGTCCAATCTTTTATCACCCTATTTGCCACTAGGACCATCCTCTTCTCCCAGCTCCCACTCCCTTCTTCCAAAGCTACTCGTCAGAGGACAGTCAAGCTAGACACCAAAACTTCAAGGTATTGCTTAAAGCAGGGCACCTGATTATAGAGGACGGAAGGATTACAATCCTTCAAGCCAAGGACTTCTTCCACTCTCCCTTCGACCTCCAGAAGAAAAGCCTGAAGATTAAAAGCAAAGGAAACCCACCCTCTCCTCTTCTGGCCTTCTGAAATACACAACACTTGCCTTTTGTTATTACCAAAGAGTTAGGTAACCATTATAAACCACCCGTTTCCATTCCTCTTTAGCGCAGTTTCGAACCTCTTATTCCCATAGGTCAACGAGTTTCTCCAACCTTCTTCCCGTAAAGAAATAACAGTTCCATCTACAAAACCTTTCAACCACACACACGCCTCCTCCGATAGGAGAATCGTCGCCCTGCTCCCTTCTCAGATTTTCAAGTGAACCTTCTCCTTGTCCTTCCCTGCCATCTTGAACTTCCTCTCCTCTCCCATGGTATAAGTGAGATTAGAATACCAATGTCAACCCTGCAAAACTCGTTTCTGTCGAGCCTCCTTGTTCTCTCTATGAATTCTCAAGATTGTTTTTTCCATAAGGTGGAACATTTCCTTTTTTTTACCAATAATTTCCTCTGTTTTTACACATTAATAAAACCTGATCTAATGTTTCTATCAGGTTAGATAGAAGAGTTCGTCCTCATAAAGAAACCACAGTAATTCTTGGGTAGAAGAGTTACTCATACCAAGATATTTGAGGGCAGAGGTCTTTTTTCTTGGGGTAATGCCAAATGCAAGTGGTACTTTGGATTGCTTAAGGAACAAGACACCATAGAAAATAAATGCAAGCGGCAATGTGGCAGTTGGAAAGGATATCTACTTTTATCATAATGGGATAAAAAAAATTGGAAAGTTCAGTTGCCAAGGGAAAGAAAATTAATTGAGATAAGTACCATAAGAAGAGAGGCAAAGGAAGGTGAAGGCTAAAAGAGAAGTCATTAATATTCAGGGTAAAATTATAGTGCCAAAAGGGTTTTGACCAATCAAACCACCTCCCCCCCTAGATTTTTATGATACAAACTACCAACTGATTGGTTACCACTTTTATGATACCACTTGATTGGTTATAAGCTTTTTAGAAGTTGTGCCTTTACAGTATCACAATTAATCCCTGATATTAATTGCAAATTGGTGTCCCATGAGAGGGATGTAATGGTGGATCAGCTTGTAGAAGAATGGATAAGGGTTGTTGCTACTTGCTAGGCAGTTCTCTTCCCATATTGGAGTTTCTTGGATATTAGTGCAATTTCCTTGATGGATTGATATTCAATTCATTGGATGATCCTAATCTATAGTTGTTTCTTTCAGGACTTGTAATTATCTATGTTCATAGTTGTCTGTTTTTTTTTTTTTATCAATAACCACAGAATTCATTGAAATAGGAAAAGAGTTACAGGGAAGTGGAGATAAAGATACTTAACTCCCCAGAAAAGTACAACTGATTTAAACACTCGGACCCTTACAATTGAGCCCAAAACCCATAATTTCTAAAAGCTCCTTGCCTAGCCAATCCATCAGCAAAAAGAGTTAGCATTTCTTTTAACCCAAGTACATGGGTCTTCCATATCCTTAATCAGCCACTTGAATTTTCTTTTCTCATTGTTGTAGCTCCACATCTTGGAAGTGTCTTCTTTCAGCCAATCCACAACAATCGCAGAATCTCCTTCTATAAGCAATTTCTTGTCTTGAATTTCTTTGGCCCTTTGTACCCCTTCCAACACTGCTAACACCTCAGCCCTCAAGGAGTCTCCCACTCCAATTGGACATGAAAACATAGCTATTACATTACCTCTCTCATTCCTTAGGACCCCCCCAATACCCAAAGGCCCTGGATTCCCCATGCTACTGCCATCAAAATTTAGTTTGATAAAACCAGGAGGTGGAGGGTTCCACATGAGATTCAAAGTCTTCTTCCTTGAAACTGAGCTAGCACTTCTTTCCACTTTCTTAGCATATCATTTGTTGAAAAATCTGTAAACTCCTTCATTGTCTTCAGCCAGTGTATTACTCTTATACGAATCAACTCTACCAAAGTTTCCAAGCCTCTCTCCTTTTCTGAGAAGATTCTTCCATTTCTTTCCTCCCAGAGTGTCCAACAAATAGCAGCTCTCACACATCTCCACATAATTATTGATGTTTTCGTTGAGCATTCAATACGTGAAGTGGAAAACAAGCTTTACAGACTATTTGGAGGTGTCCACCTACACCCAAATAAAGAAGCAAACCAATCCCAAATATTTTTTGCCAAAACACAAGATATTATTAAGTGGTACCCAGACTCACCAACAGCTTTGCATAAAACACACCAGTGTGGAGATAAACACCTATTGGGTTTTCCTTTGAAGTAGGTCACATGTGTTGATTCTTTCAAGGAAAACTTCCCAACCCTCGGAGGTATAGGTTTACACCACACTTCCTTGACATGGAATGACAAACCAAAAGGAATTTCTGGTTGTATCAGGACTTTAAAAAAGGATGCACAAGTGAAGGATCCAGAGGGAGACAAAGAAGATCCCCCTCAAGAATGGACAAAAGAGATGAAACATTAACCAGTTCTGTGTCCCTGAGGGCTCTTCTCAAACCCAAGTTCCAAGCAAATCCAGAATTTGAGTTTGAGGAAACGAGGGAACTGGAAATTGGTTCATTTTTTAGGGTGGAGATTACAAATAGAGTTGGAAATTGTTCTTTCAAAGGGGTCTCCACAACCCAAACATGTTCCCAAAACTTTATGAGATTACCCGAGTGTAAATCATGCCTGATCCAAGGAGAGAAGAGAGGCAAAACATCTTGGATGGATTTCCATGGTGATGCTCTTGTAGCTATAGCCAGAATCCCAGAGTCCCAACCATTCTCTACAAGCCCGTGAATACTACAAATTATCTTCATCCACAGTTTCTCCCTCTCCATAGAAAACCTCCACAGCCATTTCCCTAAAAAAGCCAAATTCCTCTTCCTAATATTCCCAATGCCTAGCCTTCCATCCAGCTTATTCCTACACACCATCTCCCATCTAACCCTATGATCCTTTTTTTCCTCCCCCGGTTCCCACAAGAAGTCCCTCATTAATTTTTCAAACTTACTAGCAATCCCTGCAGGTACCTTAAAGACTGAGAGATAATAGATGGGCAAATTAGCTAGGGTAGACCTAATCAAGGTAATTCTTCCCCCAAGAGATAGGTAGTTTTTCATCCAAGAAGCAAGTCTCTTTTCAAACCTCTCCACTACAGGAGTCCAAAAGCTTCCTTTTTGAGGATTAACTCCAAGAGGAAGACCAAGGTAAATCAAAGGCCAATTCGATACTCCACAACCCAAAATATTTGCACACTCAAAGGTCTCGCTTTCCCCATATTCACACCTACAACACAACTTTTATCAAAGTTAACTTTCATATTGGACATTTGCTCAAATAGTTGTACTGTAAGTTTCACATTTCTAATTCAATTCATGTCAACCCCCCCCTCACAAAACAAAATCATATCATTTGCAAACTGCAAGTGTGTTGGTGCTATATTCTCCCTGCCAACTCTCCAACCCTTAATTAGCCCTCTAGAATCTACCTTAGAGATTAAACTCCTTAATACTTCCACAATCAAGGTGAACAAGAAAGGAGAAAGGGGGTCTCCTTGTCTTATTCCCCTCAATGATGGGAAGAATCTACCATTGTTCCATTCACCAAAATAAAGTAGTGGCAAGACCTAATACACCCCAACACCCATCTGCACCATCTATCACCGAACCCAAAATTAGTCATCACCTCCAACGAAAAGGACCAGTCTACAAAGTCATAAGCTTTTTCCAAATCTATCTTACAGACTACCCCCTTCTTCTTACATCTATTGAAGTCCTCCACACTCTCATTTTCTATAAGAATTTGATTAGTGATTTGCCTACCCCGCACAAAAGCTCCTTGATTATTTGAGATGATGGTATTGAGCACCTATCTAATCCTAAGGGACAACACCTTCGCAATGATCTTATATAGACTGTTCACTAGGCTAATAGGTCTATAATCCCTTGGATGTGTTGCTCTCTCTTCTTGGGAACCAAAACAATAAATGTGGAATTCAACCCTGGGTCAATCACTCCTCTTCTGTGGAACTATTCAAAGACTAGCATTAGCTCTTCCCTCAAGACCTCCCAACAATCCTAGTAAAATGCCATCGCAAAACCATCTAGGCCCAAAGTCTTTGATCTATCCATGGAGAATATTGCCTCCTTGACCTCCTCCACCTCAAATTTTCTCTACAACCACTCCTTATCTTCTTCTCCCACTTGCCTAACAATGAAAAAAATGTGTATTCCTATCTCCCTCCTTCAACCATCTACACCTTGACTTTTGTTTCCAACTGGCTTCCTCCTTGAACAATTCATCCTCCAGTTGTTTCTGCAAATTCCACCTCTGTTCTTTGTCCCCCTATGTTAGCTCTCCCCTCCCCTCCTTCCCATCCAACTCTTCCAATTGATCAATTACTGTTTGCTTTCTCTCTTCCAACCACCCAAATTCTAAGTTGTTCCATTCCTTGATTTTACCCTTAAATAGTTGTAATTCCTTACGGAACTTCATTCCTTTCCATTCGACTGCAGAGTGACTCTCTAACCACCACTCCTTGATTTTATTAATAAAACTCGGGTGAAGAAGCCACATATTCTCAAATCTGAAAGGTGTAGGCCCTATGCTTCCCATCTCTTCCACACCAATCATGATGGGCCAATGGTCTGAAGTTACTCTTGGAAGTGCTCTAGAGGCCAAGCTACTACCCCAATGTTCCTCCCAATCCACCGAAAAAAAAAACCTATCCAACTTAGAGCAAATGGGATTCACTTGTAAGTTGGACCAAGTGTAACCACTGCAGGCTAATGGGATTTCTTTAAGTTCAAAGCTTTCCACAAATTGATTAAACTTCCCCATGCTCGTGGTCACCCTCTGTCTAGGATTATTTGTTTCTTCCGAAAACCTAATTACATTAAAATCGCCTCCTAAACACCATGGACCACCCCACAATCACCTTACATCTCCCAATTCTTCCCAAAGATTCCTCCTCTCTCTATAATCATTAGGTCCATAGACATTTTGTTAACACCCATTCATAGCCATCCTCCACTTGCTTAAATTTCAAAGAAACTGAGAATTGGCCTATTAATTTCTCCATTGCTATACACACCTCACTCTTCCATAAAGTTATTATTCCCCCAACAGATCCCCATGAAGGTGCCATAACCCAACTAGCCCCCCTAGTTCTCCATATACTCCTAGCCCACCTAGCATCAAACCCTGCTCTCTTGGACTCATGAATCATAATTATATCCGGGTTAACCCTTTTTATTGCCTCTTTAATTACTTCCCTCTTCCGAGCACTACCCAACCCTCTAACATTTCAACTGTCAATTTTCATTTTACTAAGTTATTATTTTCCCTTCAAACCCAAAGCCTCAATACTTTACCCCTTTCCTCTTATCCCCCTTGATACCAACACTCTTGTCCCCTCCAAAATCTCTCATCAATTTTTCAACCTCATTCAATTTTTTTCTTCCCCACCTTGCCCCCCTCCTTTTTTTCTAGAATAAATTCGAGACCATTTGGATCTTTTAATTGGCACCCCAGTTTCCGTACAAAATCTGCCACAGTATCCTCGCTATTCACCTTCGTAACCTCTCGCCCTTCAGAGCCCCCATCCTCATTTAATTCTTCACCTCCTCCTACCCCGAAAATTAAATCTTCTGTCCTCTCCTTTTGTGTGTTATTTTCCCTAGGCTCATCCACCAACCTCATAAAAATTTCCCAAAGTCTTGTATCTCTATCTCTACCTTCCTCTACCCCTTCACTTTGCCCCCCTCCTTTTTTTCTAGAATAAATTTGAGATCATTTGGATCTTTTAATTGGCACCCCAATTTCCGTACGAAATCTGCCACAGTATCCTCGCTATTCACCTTCGTAACCTCTCGCCCTTCAGAGCCCCCATCCTCATTTATTTCTTCACCTCCTCCTACCCCGAAAATTAAATCTTCCACCCTCTCCTTTTGTGTGTTATTTTCCCTAGGCTCATCCACCAACCTCATAAAAATTTCCCGAAGTCTTGTATCTCTATCTCTACCTTCCTCTACCCCTACCCCCACCACTTCTACTCCTATCCTTTGTTTCCTCTACTCCACCACGAGCTTCATCCTCTGGAATGGGAATGGAATCTGGCACAACAGACGAGACAGTCACTAGAAACACAAAACGAATGGACACAAATACCTGACTTTTGCCGAAGTCGAGGAGGGTTACAGGGTCTGAGAGTGGAATCCGGCACTCCCTGTATTGGTTTGTGAGTGTGTCCTAAACCCTCGAGATGGAACTGGGCTGGTAAATTTCCTCTCTGTTGTAAATCACAGGGACTACTCTCTATACCCAACTATTTATTCCTTGCTGAAGCATTCTTGTTTTGCCACTGGAAGCCTCAATTCCTTCCTTACATACATCCTGCCTAGCAAACTGGTTCGGCAAAGGTGCTTCTGTCTTTGAGAGAAGATTTCCTTCCACACGCATTTGTTTGCAATCTGCTAACTTGACCTCCTCTTCTCCAACGGTTAGGGGCTTCTCACCAAGGACTTCATTTCCAGCTTCTTCTGAAAAGAGGCGGCCTAGGTATAGTGTGTCTTCCACTTCTTCTAGCTGCCAGATCTCTTCCCTTAAACTATCTAGACCGGCAGAGCCATCCAATTCATCTTCTTCAACAACCCCCTCCACACTACAAGCCACCCGATCAAAAACCGCTTCCTTCCCAACAATCGCACTAGCTTGAGCACTCCTTGGAGTTCTCCAGCCTGAGACGGAATGCTCCACACCTTGCAAAACTTCCTTTGAGCGCGCAGACCATTGCAACTAGCATTTGGAGCCAATCTTCAATGTTTGATCGAAACCAGCCCTAACAGGCTTCGGTGGAGAAGAAGCTAGGCCATTCTTTTGGTCTAATGTCACACGAAACAAGCCCCTACCCATGTGATCACTTAAACAATCATGTGGGCCAGCTAAAACCTTCAATAATGAACCGGGTCTAACCTGGTTTGGTTCGGAGTCACCCATGCGCAGCTTATAATTCATCGACCCACCCCTTCTTTTCGTCTTGTCAGCAAAGGAAAACCAGCCCACCTTCTCACCACTTAATTTGAAATTTTTTGCAAGTTTTTCCTTAATAAGATTACTTGACGTTTGGTTTTCCTTAGCTAACTTTTCAGCTTCCCCATGGGGACTTCTCTGTGTGCCCTTATTATTCACCATCGAGTGTACGCCACATGTGTACCAGCCCGCCATGTCAGCATCTTCAACCTTGGAACCTCTTCCCCAAAGTGATGCTTCCACTTCCGAAACTAGCCACACATGATACCAGCAACCTTCTGAAAACACTTCAACAGATCTGGGTATCATTTCTGGTTTCACTCCCGCAACCTTGACCTCGGCAGCTACAAGATCTTGAAGGTTAAACTCCACCACAGTTCCTCCCAGTAACGTAACCAGTTTCTCCAAGTTTAGCTCACTCCACAAGTGAAATGGAAGGCCAAATAACTAAAGTGGAAGGCTTCCCGAGTGCTGTTCCATTTCATTACAGAACGGTTTCCACTTCTGGAGCTGAAGCAAACCCAGTTCGGATTCAAAGGTAGTGAAGTCCCAATCTTCTTCACCAACATCGATTACAGCTTTACTGTCAGAGAATGGCTTCAAAGCTAAATTAGCCGAAGTGCCTAAGTTACAGACCACTGTATCCAGCAGTTTCCTCCAGTTCTTCACCTCTTTTGTAGCTGATATTACCATTCTCCTCTCCCAAATAGTTTTCTCCACCTCAAACAGGAATCTTTTAACCTCCATCGAACTGCCGAATATCTCTCCACCAGAGGATGACCTCTGTTTTGGAACTTATAGCACTCCCTCATTTCTGTCCACTGTTATCTGAGTCTTGGGCTTATGCTCACTGGACACCTCCAAATTTGCACCCTGCACCTTTATCAGTGCATCGGCAGTATGTAACAAAAATTCCTGTAACTTATTAGCAACCTCCAACCAACCCTGTCACTCCTTCCCTTCCGGAAAGCACACCAACTGTCTCCTTTTATCAAAGAGTTCAGTGACACTAACGAACCAGCCTTTTCCATTCCTTCTAAGTTCTACTTCAAATCTCTTCCTATGGATTTCTAAGGAGTTCCTCCAACCTTCCTTACAGAATAATTAACTCCATCGATAAAACCTTTCAGCCACAGAACTGCTGCATCATTTAGAATTACTGTCGCCCTTCTGTCTTCTCTAATTTTCAACTGGTTTATACCTCCAGCCCTTCCAAGATCAAACAAAAATCGCTTGGCCTCTACCTTCAACTCAGATTTCCACCTGTTCACCTTCTGAAACAATCCTACACTTCGACCTCTCTCCATCATTACTCTTTCTACCCCCTTCAGAGTTCAACACATTCTAAAGTCCAAAGTCCAACACATTCACCAATTATGTTCATAGTTGTCAAGGCAACACCCAGATGGCTGAGAGTCCATGCAAGGATGCCTACCCAAGCGCACACCTTGTTTTGGTACAAGGTGTTTTATAATAATTTTATATTTTATTTGTAAGTATATATAACATTATAATAGACATTATTGCACTAATTCATATTTGTGGATTTAATAAGAAGTTTGTACTTAGCTAGTGAAGATCACCACTAATTATTGGTAAAGATGATTGCTGACTGTTATGAAACAATCAGCAAAAGGATTTTATTAATAACAGAGAAATATCGAAATACAATAGATATTGGTTGCAGAAAGCATTAACCCAACCTGCAAATACTACAAAGCATTTACAGTTCTGCCCAGTACAAGGTAGATCTATTTGCCCCCTGTTTTGCTAGAGTGTCCGTCAACCCATGTGCAGTCCTTTTGATCCAGCCAAACTGAGTGTTGAACTTCCTGGCAATTATGTTAATTTCTCTGTATATAAATTTGAGCTTCCAAGGTGCTGATGTAATGTTTTTAGCCCAAGAAATGACCAGCAGTGAGTCTCCTTCTATTTCTAAGTCTGTTGTACCAATCTGCTCAGCCATCTTTAAGCCTTGAAGTAGAGCCAATGATTCTGCCTGTATTGAATCACCAATACCTATTGGTCCCGAGAAGAGTGCCACAACTTCACCTAGATGATTTCTAATAACACCTCCTATACCTGCCCTTCCCGGGTTTTGTTACAATAACTAATAAAACTTAGCCTACTTCACCTTGGCACCTTGACAACTATGTCTATGTCTCTTTTGTACATTTGAGTCTCACAGGACTTTTATAAGGTCAGGGGAACAAGGGTATTATTTTTTCCCTAGCCCTTCCCTTTTGGTGTACACCTTGAATACCTTATCACTTTCTTTATTTTTTTAATATATAGTGTGTTATTGATCAAAAAAACAAGAATCATTAAATATGCTTAGAATATGAAACTTCACATTCTTGGGCTAAGCTATTGCAAGGACATGCTTTAAATGACTAACTCAAATACGGTTTTGAGGCTTTTTCATCAACTCACCAATAAATTATCGTTTCCCTCTGTCTGCCCAACAATCTCCTCAATCATTAATTGCCGCTCAGTAGTATCACCGTGTTCCAAACACTTCTCAATGACATTTGATGCAAATTTATGCTGACTCATTTGCAAAATTTGCCCTGACAACTTGCCAATAATTTGGCTCCTTTCATGGGGCTTTCCCCTCTCCAAAACATGCTGCAAAAAGTGAAAACACATAAGAAATTATGTGGAGGAAAATGGAGAAATGGTAGGGGGGAAGAAAAACAACTAAAGAGTCAAGTATAATTCATTAGAAGAAGATAGCCTGAAAAAATATCGATATAAAATAACCATTAGATTAGAAACATTTATACTTTGTGAAAACAAAAGCAGATGTTTCTACCAGATAAGCAGTAATAAGAAATAAATATTAAAACAACTCTATCATTGTAATTTGATGAATTGGTAAAGGACTCGTTTACAAGCTATAATACCAAGATACCCGAACAAGGGTGCCATATCATGTTGGATACTTCAATTATCAGTGTAACTTCATATCTGATGCCATATCCATGACTTTTCCATATCTGGGTAATAGTTTATAAGATCAAAATGGCAAGATCATATACACATATTACTAGTGTGCATATTTTCCAGGAAAATTGAGGGTCAGCACGACATGTCAAAAGAGGAAATACAAAACAACATAAAAAAGTTAAGCATAAAAGCACCACCAATAAACTGATGTCTCCACCTGCTCAAATAGTATAGTGATGGCATACATCAAATATTAACTTTTATAGATATAGCTCGACAATCTCTAAGACAGGTTACAAGGAGTCAAGCTACAAATGGATTGTAATCATAATCAACAGTAAATCAAGGATTTAATCATGAATAGGGGAGAATCTCGAGTATAGAATGATTCCATGAAAAGAAATCAGCACAAAGATAAGCACACCCTTTGGTTCCTTAACCACTAATTTTGTTACATAGATCCACTCACTGGGAACTCAACTTTCCTGCTCTTGCTAGAGTATCTGCCAATGTACATGCTCATCTGAGAACCAAACTGAACTAGCAATTCTAGCTATTCCTCAAAACTCTAGCCATCTTACCAAAAACCATACTGTCCATGGCACATCTTCCCCTCAATTTCAGAAAATTTTCTACTTGACAATTTTCTTCCACTTATATTTATGTCCAATTTGTTGATGCAGCATATTTTTAACTCCTGAATTTTAGCCAGCAGCTACATTTTCAATGAGTTTTCAAAACCAGCAAGCCATTGATAATTTAGAACGGTTTGTCCATCAGTATTCATTTTTTACAGTAAAAAGAAAATTTTCATTGAAAAGGAAAAGGAAAAGATACATGTAGAAAAACCCACAACATAACCTCCTGAAGACACCACATCACCATGACCCAATTGAAAAGACCAAAAATCAAGTACTCCATATTATCAAACCTACTAGCCACCTGGTCCCAAGAAAAATCAACAGCCAATTTAGACTTGTCATAATTCATGCCCAATCATCTAATAAGCCAGCCCTCGTCATCTAATATAACCAAACCTTTTTCTGTGAACAATTATTGCCATGTTCTGCAAATCCTCCTCACATAACTAGGGAAAACTGCAAAAGTACACATTCAAACATTCCTTTCAAGTCTCAGTATCATCCATCTTTTCAAGGAAAAAAAAATCAACTTTCTCCACATTATCCATCCTTCTGAAACATCTCACCCTGCTTTCTGAAAGTATATTGAAGATGCAGGCCTAAGAATTTATTGGCCTTATTTGGTAATACTTTGTGCTTTGTACTTTCGATAGTATGAAAGTACAAAGCACCCCTAATTTAGGCACTGTTTGGATAGACTTCTTTTGTACTTCCAAAAATACCAAAGTATAAAGTACATAAAATACTTTGGCCCCGTTTGGCAGTACTTTGTGCTTTATACTTTCAACAGCACCAAAGTACAAAGCACATGGTATACTTTAGGTTTCGTACTTTTACTTCAAAAACATGTTTTTGAAAAGTAAAAGTAAATGGTCGTGTTTGGATACAACAAAATGTTTTATGTGTATGCATGCCACATGGCATCATATATGGATGTCATGTGGCATTTGAATGGAAGTCAATAATATGGGGATGTCACATGGTATCATATATGAATGCCACATGACATTTGAATATGGGTCATTGACATGTAGATGCCATGTGGTGGCATATATGGATGCCATGTAGCATCTAAATGTTGGATCAATGACAATGTGGATGCCACATGGCAGCATAAATGAATGTCATGTGCCACCTGAAGGTAAGTCAACAATATTGCATGCCACATGTCAATGAATACATTAATGTGCCTATGCTTCCATGTGGCATTCATATATGCTACCACATGGTGGAGTGTATAAGTATCACAAGTCTGGTCAAGCCACATGTCTTAGAAAGTATCAAGTATATCAGAGGCCAAAAAACACCCAAACGTATGTTTAATAAAAGTAAAAAACACCCCAAGCAAACGTATTCCAGTACTTTTCGTACTTTCATACTTTTAAAGTGAAAAGTACTTTTAAAAGTACCACCAAACAGGGCCTTATTCTCTCTTACTCTTCTAATTCCAGAAAATTTATCCTAGAGCTCCTTACCTCCTAAAAAGAACACCCCTAATTTCTTCCCTACCTCTATTTCTTTATCTATCACTTCTTTAATATCCACATGTTTATTTACCTTAAACTTTTTATCAATTACTACACCAGCATCTTCAGCTTCCTCTCCACCATCCTTCCTAACCATAGTTTCATCAGCATCCAAACAATCCTTTATCAATACAACCAATTTATAGAAAACAAGTAAATTTCTGCAATTCGATATTCAGGTTCATATCACCTACTGGTTCAACTGGATACAGTTCTTCCACCCTCTCTGTGAGACTGTGACTAATAGTGATGGATAGAAATAACAACCTGCTCTTGGTTCATGCCACCTCCATCCTCAGACATGTTTCCCAGAACCAAACTATCCCCATCACCATTATTATGTCTGGAAGCCACTCTTAATGACACAAATATGAACTTTGTTTTTCTTCTAAACACTACCAGACAAAAGAGAAGTCTCCTTCAATGCTTCCCTCTCATAAACCTTCTTAAACTTCTTATAAGTTCAAAAATCCATCGCCACTGCTCCTAAAACAAGAGAAAACTTTTGCAATATAATAGGAGGATCAAAACAGAATGCAAGTACCTGAATTATCGAAAAAAAAAAACAGCGTCTAGCTGGATATAATCCGATCCAACCTGATTACAACCATACTGGCATTGCCTAAAGACAACTGACAAAGTTAAACTACCAAACAGAATAAGTAGAAGTCCTTTGTCAAAGCTAGCTACTCATTAGACATTAGCATCCAGGCAATAATCTGATAGAATAGGTCTGAACTCCTGAAGGGTAGAAATTCAATGTGCCACCCTTACTGCAAAAAGATCGATTAAAATAACAGCCTCTTGGAATTGATTTCTGAAAATTCTTAAATTATTTTCATCTTATACACTCCACTGAAAAACTGTTCTACAGTAGAAAACCCACCGACCAACACCATGCAGGAGACTTGATTTTCGCCGAGTCCATGAAGTGCTTGGAACCATAGCAGAGATTAAACTTTAAAAAATCTGTAATACCTCATAAATTTAATACTGCCACTTCAAAGTATTTTAATAGTTTACTTCCTTTGAACTTTGAATTGGTTAATAATTTCACCTTTAGTATCTTCTCTTTTCTATCATTTATTTCATCAAGTCTTTTTTTCATCAAAAACAATGAAAGATATTTTATTGATAGCAGTAAGATGAAGAAAAAAAGTATAACTTCCACATCCAGAAGAATCTTGAATAAGGGGGAAAAGTGCAAATACTGGCACACTATAGCATCAAAACAGATATAACAAGGAAAACTACTCCCCTAGGCCAGCAGTCTCAAAACACAAATAATCCCTTCTCGGCTATCCGAAGGAACATTGCCTAATCTAGGGATGCATCTGAACAATTTATTTATTTGTATAAGAAAAAGGAGAACAATGTATACCTTTGAAAGATAAACCTAAAAAATAGAACATTTTTTCAGCCTTGCCCAATCTGACACCCCCTACCATGTCCTTTCAATGCCACTATCCACATGCACATAACAAAAACACAAAGAAAAGGGAAAAAGAGGAAACGTGTAAAACAAAACACTTCCAACATCAAGACTGCACTCCTCCTTTTATGAATCAAGGTTCTAAAATATGTTATTGAACATATAGTATCTCATCAAATCCAAGTTATTATATGAGATTCACTCTAAGAGGAATAATATAATAGTTATAGCAGGAAAGCAACCAAGGCCAACCTGAGTAACATAGTTTCCATACTGATCTTGGGCAAGAGTGCAAACAGATTCCAGGATCTCATCCACTATACACTGAGTTTGCAGCTCATCCGTGCAATGCTCCAGGACTCTCTACTCCAAAAAAACACCAAATAAATAAACAAATAAACAAAGCAGCTCCATAAGAATATGATGACAGAAATAAGAAATAGAGAATTCACAAAAAAAGAAGTGCTTTATTACCTGTATAACACGGCATCCATATGGATGTGTAGACAGTGTTGCAACTTGACCACGAAAAGCTGAAATTATGAATCCAATTTTCTCTGTAGGGACACACTCAATGCATTTCTGTATTACATGATTGCCATTTTGATCACGTACACATCTCATAACATGTCCATCCAGCTCATGGACAAGATTAGTTTTTTGATCCAGTTCAATAACCTCAAGTGCCTAAACCAACATACAGAATAGGATTAGAATCTTGGACTCGCGTTCTGAACAAGGAACACGGAAGATAGAACTATTCATGTAGAATGACCTAGGCACCCAAAGATCACTTTTTTAAAGCATTCCTAGAGATCACTTCAATAATTAAATTTCACACTTCCAACATGAATTAGGCATAATGATATATGTAAAACCCCTAATTATGATTAACAGAGCTTTCAATGGACTCCTAAAAGTACAAACAACATAGCCAGTGCCTTGTCTCAACAAGGAGTGGAAACAAGACATCTGTTTTGAGGTCAGTTCTATGGGAAACATAACGTTAAAAAAAAAAAAAAAAAAAGTGGTGTAGATAGTGCATGCTATCCTACAAGAAAATACTTCTAACTGTACTACTGTAACTCATTTTATGTAACAAATTAATAAAAAAGTGTTCATTGTCATTGATAAAAAAATGAACAGAGCTTTCCTCAAATACTAATCGAAAAGAAAAATAAGAGAGAGAAGAGAAGTTTCCTCAACATCTCTAAAACTATGACACCCAAACAACTGTTCATATTGCCAAATCATGTTGGATACAACTGCTCTAGTATACCACATTTTAATGTCAATATGGCATAGAATAATATCAAATGCTCTGTTGCAATTTTGAAATGAAGAGAGATCCAGATGCTTGCAACTAAGTGCCAAGGAAAACAATGTGAGAGCAAAGAACACATTTACCTTTTCTCCATGTGTAAAAGTGCTAATGCTTCAGTTTCACCGACTGTGAAGCAGAATTTGATGCTAGATATGAAGTTAAGAAACAAAAACTCCAATACATCCACATACAAACACTGCAATCAGAGGTTGGTTGGAGACTTTTGTACTCTTTTAAAACTTTCATTGAAACAAAATAAGGAAAGGAATGTAGATGTACATTAGAAGATGTACAAATAAGATAATCAAAACTGCCAAAAAAGACCCTCCCAATCCTTTAAATAAGCAAAGATGAATCACCATACAAGGAACCCCTGCCCACCCCAAATTTGGCTAAAGAATCCACCACACTATTAAGCTCTCTAGTAATCCACATATGAAGTAATTTCCTTGATGTCATTGAATAGGCAGTTGAATCTCCATGGGCCATCCTCAAATGAGTCATCCAGCTGATGACAATCCATAGTCTCCTTCCACCACCACCAAAGAGAGATTAAAAACCACCACAGTCCTCAAACCCACCAACAAGGAATGGCTTTCAGCTTCTACAGCTTCTGCCTACCCAATCAGCTCACTGAAGGCCCAAACCAGATCATTAAATTTTAGAATTCTGCCCCTAATACCAACCTAGCCTCTGTAACTCATCAAGTTTCTACAGCTGCCATCAAATTGCAGAATATTCTCCACAAGAGGTCTGGGATATAGGCTGATTCTTTTAGAGAAATTCGTGCATGAAGAATTCAGAAACTACATCATGTTTCCCACTAAATCCCAAAGAGTGGTACATCTAAACAGCTTATTAGCTCTCATCCAAGAATTATATAAAAATAGGATTCTCCCCTTTAGATCTTATGAGGGCCATGCTTTAGCATACATTCCTCCCAAATACACCACAGTAGAGCATGATTTTTTTTTGGATACATTACAGCTTGAATAACTGCCATCCCATACAAAATATCTCTTTTACCCAATCTGCAACCCAGACATTGCTTAAGAAAATCTTAGAACTAGGAGCCCATTATCTCACAGTTGATGAGAAGGTGGTTGCAAGATGTTAAACCCCCAATCTTAACCCTAATACAATCAAATTTTTTTGGGTCAGGCTAGGTTCAGGTTGGCCTGGCTTCATTTTATTTTGCCAGATTGCTCTTTTTTTCATCAGCAACAAAGAAAATTTTACTAAAACTAATTAAGAAAAAGGTTACAAAAAGAAATTGTTAAATCTGAACACCCTTTACATCAAAAGAACGCCCACCATCCATTACAATTGAGCCCAATACAAGTGATTGCTATGCACTCTTTTCTTATCTATCCATCAGCCAATCCATTAGCAGACCTTCTTCACCATATAACTTGAATGTTCATAGCTCTTGACAACATCTTGGACTGCCTGAGACATTCCTGTATTGCCAAATCACCCCCTCCCTTTTCTTCATCCACCCGACTATTATTTTTGCACCCCAAAACAGCAGCCATTAGCTCTGCCCTAATTAAATCACCTAGACCAATTGGCCGAAAACAATCCACGTATATTCCCTCCTCTCATCCCAAATCACTCCTCCAATTGCAAAAGGCCCTGGATTTCCCAAACTACTTTCATCAAAGTATGGTTTCGTCCATCCTCCATCTGGGGGTGACAAACCCCAAGGATTCTTGACTTCCTAGACGATGAGCCAGCAATTGAACCCCAATTTCTGAAGAAGTCTTCTACTGTAAAATCTGAAAAAAGTTTCATGGTCTTCACCTAGTGCGCTACCCTGAGTAACAGTCAATAATTGCCTCCTTATTCTTCTCTTTCTCCTCAAAGATTCTTGAGTTCCCTCCTCCCAAATTGTCCAAACTACCACTGCCCTGCCCTTGTCCAAACTACCATGGATTCTGTGCTTCCCAGATGATGAGCCATCAATTGAACCCCAATTTCTGTACAAGTACTCTACTGTAAAATCTGAAAAAAGCTTCATGGTCTTTACATAGTGTGCTTACCCCTTCAGTAACAGTCTCTGCTTCCTTATTCTTCCCTTTCTCCACGAAGATTCTTGGGTTCCACTCCTCCCAAATTGTCCAAACTACCACTGCCCTTGTGCATCTCTACAATATTCTCCTTCCCTTAGTGCTCCTTAGGAAAGATGGACTAAAGCGCCTATCCAAACTAACAAGAGGGATCCACCTGCAACCAAAAAAAGAGCAAAACCATTCCCATATACAGCAAACACAAGGGTAGGAGATTAAGAGGTGTTAAGCATTCTCACCATTCAACTTGCACAAGAAGCACTAGTTGGGAGACAACCACCAGTTTGATCATTTCTTTTGCAACAAGTTGCACATATTGATGCAACCATGGTAAACTTCCCAACAAAAATACTAATTTTTAGGGGGATAGGGACACTCCAAACTTCTTTCACAAAAAAAGGAAGCTAGATTGTTCTTATTTCTTAGACTTAAAATTAGTCATCTAGCATTGTCATTTGTACAAGGACAAAACTATGGTACTTCAGGAGTTGTACACTCATATCAAACTAGAAATTTTTTTCAACTCTTTTTTTATCTTTTTTTATTTTTCTAGAAAATTTTTATCTTTAACTTACAATTGTTGATACATACATATAAATGCATTTGTTCATGGACACATAGTTATATATACATACACAGCCACTTTTTCCAATATATACATGCAAATTTATATATGTATTCATACAAACATGAAGACATGTCAGGTTGTTATTTTCAACCCTAAACCAAATATAAACTCCACACCACCCAAGGTTCAAAATATCGATACGTGCAATATGCCGGTAGGGGCGTATCGGGTGTTTCAATACTCGTTCTTTTACCCTTTTTTTATTTTTTTTTTTTCAAAACTAGTTCAGGGGAGCTGGTCTAGGACCCCTCCATCCCCTGAACCGGTCAAACCCCCGATACATTCACTATAGGGGCATTCGAAAGGGTCCCAGAACGATACGTATCGGCCGATATGGGCCGATACGTAACGATACTTTGAACCTTGACCCCACCCAACCCAACCCAACCCAAGTTGCAACCATAAGGTCCCAACTAGATATTTACCATGATGTTAATGCAACCAGTCCATGTATTGTTAGACAGTTTTGTATGCCCTTAGCTTCAATTAGAATGATGTACATTATGAGTTTATTGTAAGTGAATAAAAGTACATATTTGATTCATGTTCCCTTGGTATGTTTCTGGGCAATACCCTTAAACTAGACACTTGATGAGACTCGTGTTAGTTTAGAATGTTCACAGCCGGTGGGTCGGTTTGGGAAGACCTATCCTGATAAGGTTGACACTGTTGTGCCAGCAAGTCGGTTGGGGTGGCCTGTCTCAGCTGCCAGGGTGAGACCCTAGGCACATACAGTGTAGGACTAATTGAATCTTTGAACCGGACCAGATTTTCAGTATTGCCCTGGACCTTGGAGATTAATGGGAAAAAATTGGAAAGTTACACCCGACCCCTAGACTCGATTATGATACTACATTGGATGTCGGATTGGGCTGTCTTTGATGTACCAATCAGTGAGATCCTTAGCGGGGGTCAAAACTTGGGTATGTTGGGACAGTCTGAGAATTCATCTGAGTGGGTAATCATAGTGACAGGATCAACCCCTTTGTCGGACAAAAGTAATGATCGGGGATGCACTCTCACTGATGGAAACCAAGACTGCCGGCCAATTTCAATCATTGAGATTTGTTTTGCAAAATATATTTTATATGAAATATAAAAGTATATATATATATATATATATATATATATATATATATAATGGTTTCTAAAATGTTTGCAAAAGGTTTTAACTCCTAGGATCCATATAAGCAGAGAGTGCAACACTGTTCCTTGCAGCCAAGGGAGAGGTCCTCTCTTGTCGGGCAATGTTTGATCATTATGAGCCAAGAGGTTGAGTGTAAGACCATTGAGGGCAATACCTGATAAGCTAATCTTGCATCTGCCCACAGTCCCAGGGTGTTACAATGTGGCTTGGCCCAGGGACCACTTAGGGTAAATGTTGGGCCCATAGAGCCCATTTGATGGGTTTCATGGGGTGCACTGTCCATAGCAATGTATTCGGCCAGGCCTTGTAACAAAGGTTGGGCTGAACCCATGTGGCTGATGTGTAAATCAATGTTTAAGCCCCACGCCATACAAGGAGGCCCAACTAGGCAGTAGTTTGAAAGGCTAAGTGAGCACACAACCTTAATGGGCCTAAAGCCCATCTCGAACTGGGTTGATTTGATCAGTTTAAATGAGGGTCATATCTGGGATTGAATCAGTTGATAGGATTGAACCTTGACCCTATCCACTCAGAGAGTCCAAGATCTAAATAAGATTTAGATCTGGGAACCTCCTAATAGGATTAGGAGAGGGCTGATCCAATCTACAGATAAAATAAGGGTTCTCCCTTATCACTTAAAGGGGCTTCTTATCCAAATATGCTTTGGATCAGCAACTCCTAATGGGATTAAGAGATGATCCCTTTAAGCCTATAACTGTTGGAGGGTCGGTAGCCTTTAGAAAAAAAAAAAAAATCACAACACAAGAGAGGAAAAGATCTCTAGTCTTCAGAGCTGAAATCACAGAGGAAAGTTTTCTTTGTAGGAGAGAGATCAAGATTTGGTCTTGATATCAACCCTTTGTGAAAGGACTGATTGGAAGCAGTGCTCACATGCCATCCAACTATTCTTGCGACGGATCAAGTTCTTGGAGAACGCTGTTGATTCTGCTACATCCTGCACTGCGCCATCTTCAGTGGGAGCAGTCTTTGGATCCTTCCTTGGGCGTGAACACCTCCATTGAGAGATAATATTTATCTGTATCAGGTATACCTCTCTCCCACTCCTTTTGGTTCAAATCTAGTTCAGTTTATGGTTCAAGATTGATCCTTGAAAATATGATTTTCTAAATAGGGAATGTGATTCCCAGTTGAAATGAGAGAAAAGTTTTTGAAATTTGCCCCCTTTATTCCGCAATATTTGGGCGACCATATGATGGATCTCTCATCCCCTCATGTATATGCAACCAATGTGTTAAAAGCACAAGGCACAGGGGTCAATTTGCGCCTGAGGTGCAAGGCACAAAGCGAGGCGCACAACTTTTTAAGCAAGGCACAAAAATAAAAAAAATAAAAAAAGCTAAAAAATTAAAAAAATGCCAAAATTTTCAAAAAATCAAAAATTTATTAAGCATAATATTAACAAAAATATAAACTTTAATTTTTAAATAAATGTTTTAAAACACATATTATCTAATACTAAAATACATAAATATAACATGTAAAGCATATTCAAATGAGAATTTAAAAATAAAATCAAATACATAAAACATTTTTAAGTGTATAAAACCCCCACTCTTTTTTTCTCAACTGCATTACTTCAAGTAGCTAATGGGATGTAAAACATATTAAATTCCTGATTCTACGAGACACCTTTGTGCCACACCCCTCGAGGCCAGCCAAAACAAATCCACGTTAGGTCTTAAATTCTTAGTTCTTACACAACAAATAATGATTTTATAGTTTTAATTGCTTTTTAAGAAGACATTTTATTAGGATGAATGAATGAACAACATTACCATCTAGGGGGTTCTACTCCACTTTGACAGGAATTTAAGACCTAGTGTGGACTTGTTTTGCTTGCCTCGAGGGATGTGTCATAGGGGTCCAAGGGCGGAGCCAACAGCCACTAGACACAAAAAAAAAAGCAAAAAAGTGTCAAATTTTCAAAAGGCGCATCTCTGGGCTGAGGCGCAAGGCGCACCAGGCGCACGCCAAGCGTGTGCCTTTTGAAAAGGCTGTGCCTAGGACCTGGGCGAGGCGCCTACCCTGAAATGTGCCTCACCTGTGCACCTAGGCGCACCTGAGGCGTGCCTTTAAAATCACTGTATGCAACAGCCTCAAATACATCATATGGAAACAATTGAACAAATATTGCATTACTTGAAGGAACACTTGAAAGATAGATTCTTTATTCTAATCTTTTTTTTTTTTTGAGACAAGGCTATTATGAAGTATTGTATTAATAAGAAAGCATATACAAATGCTGATTGGAATGATTCTTTTAATGACAAGCATTCTGCCTCCAATTATAGTTGCATTTGCTGATGGTAGTCTAGTATCATGGAAAAGTGAGTCAAAGTGGCAGATCAATTGTCCAAGACTCAAAGTTGAATATAGGGCAACGGCATTGGCATGGTGTCTATGAACTGTTGTGGCTAAGAAATATCTTCAGATAGTCAAAAAATAATTTTAATTACCCAAGGAAGCTCTACTATTAAGGTTCAAAGAATCGATTTGCCCAATACACACAAACTTGCATATTGGGTGAAACAAAGGCACACAGCTATTTTTTTTTTTTTACAAAATCTTACAAGGGGTCAACCTTGGGCCTGACTACACCCTGAAAATAGTAAAATCCCAAAACCTTGAGTATTCAGTCTATCAAGGTGTTACACCCACCACACCCCGATATGTTGCAAAATTTTTATCCTTGCCACTATGACAATCAAGCAATAATAAAATTTCCACATAATCTAGCACACCATGATAGGACCAAGCATATTGAGGTAAACAGCCATTTTATCCGAGAGAAAGTTATGACTAGAAAAGTATGCCTACCCTAAAGTTAAAAACAAGTTATCTAGTATGTTTACTAAAGGTGCATTAAATCTAAACTTCGAAATAGCTTGGACAAGCTGGGAATGATCAATATCCATGCAGCTTGAGTAGAAATTAGAGATGCAGCTTGGGTGAGCTCGAATTAAGCATTTATTAAAATTTGAAGGGAAAATCCTTCAGACTGGATACCTAATTTGCACCCCTAAAGGAAATGTTTAGTATTTTAACCTGTGGTTACAGTGTTACTTTTGTCTCGTGACTGTTTAATAAAACAACATACAGAGCTCCAAAGATCCCAATTCTTTTAGTACATATACATTATTGCCCCAAAAAAGGAACTAAAATACATTAATGCTGCCAAACCAAAATAGGACACAAATTAGGAATTACCATCAGCATGCAATGCAAATTTATTAATCACAAAAATTAACATACTAAACGAAGTTAAAATACCTTCTGGATAACACGGCACCCATACATCTGAAGACTTAGAGGCAAAATATGACCACTAAGTTGATTTGCAAGCTCTTTCCTCTGGTCAGGGCTTCCATGCTCAAAAAACTGTGGAAAAAACAAGGAATCCAGAATTACAATCCAAATATACCCTATATGCTTATTTATGTACAGATTGCACAAATTGAGAATGCGCATCAACATTTAGAAAGCCAGAATGAAAAGGACAATAAAACCTTTTAGACATTGAGACCATTATGTACTCAAGAACCATTTCAATAAAAGAATGCTTCAGTGTTTAATATGAGCACTGTTTTCCCATAATTTCATCCCCTTTTTCGAAAAAAAAAAAAACTTAACATTTATTACTAAAAAAGAGGGCACTGGTAGGCAATAGGGGAGTGCAAAAGGCAAAGGATATAAGCTGATTTTTTTTGATAAATGAGTGATATTTTATTCAAAAAAAAAACAATATGATATTACAATACAGACTGCCCAAGGAGAAGCACATGCTGGTACCTCTCCTAAACAACAACAATGTATTACATCAGACTAGGAAATGAAAGGTTACAGAGATGCCCAGAATAAATGTTCTCTTGATACTCCTTGCTTAGCTAACCCATCCGCTATGTTATTAGCTGTTCTACCCACCCACAGAGAATTAGCAGTCATGTTCCTTGAAAACCAATTAGCTTTCCTCAGAATGTCCCTGTAGCACCAAATAACTGAATCTGGATTTTTTAACCAACCCACAACAACTTTGGAGTCTCCTTCAATAAGCAGATTCTGAACTTCTAACTGGTCTGCAATCTGAATACCTTGTACCACCACTAGAAGCTCAGCTCTAATAAGTCTCCTATACCCATGGAGCCTGAGAATAAAGCTAAGACATTGCTGTCTTTATCTCTCAGCACCCCTCCTATCCCCGAGGGACCTGGATTGCCTTGGCTGCTACCAGGATATCAGCTGATTATAGAAGATGATTCAAAGCTGGTAGTGGAATGGCTGCAATAGAAAGAAGCTGGACGAACTACAATAGTGAAAAAGAAATTCAAGTGGGTGACATGAGATAATGGATGTTAGACTTAACTGGGTTAAAAGAACTGCTAATGCCTTCCAGAGAAAAAAAACTATCAGATAAGATGGAGGAAAGGTTTGTAGAAGCTGCAAGATGGAGGAAAGCGATGAAGATTAAGCAAAAGATTTCATTTTCGAAGAGATAAGGATCAGAGGCCAGCAGAGCTTGAAGATTAGGGGAGACAAAGAAAGCCACAATACTGCTGGAAAGTTTTCAAGTAATCGATGGATGCTGAAGTTTGCTTTGGGAGCAAGTTCTAAAGGTAAAGAAGTGATCTTTATGGAGTTTAACTTCGATGGAAGAAATAGATATGAGCTATGAGCTGGAATGTAAAAAAGAATGCAGAAGGATGTTACATAACTCTGCAGGAATTCTTTGGAGGAAGAAAGAAGCAGTTAGTTTGCTTCCCAGAAGGTAGAAGGGGTCGTGGATGGAAGGTAGTGGCAGAGTTACTGAGTGATTTTACACAATAGCTGAAAACGGAACAAATAGAGGCTGTAGCAAAGGAAAAGAAAGTGGGCAAACAAAAGAAAGAGGCAGAATCCATTGACAGGATGGATGACTGCAGAAAAAGGAAGAAGAATCTGTAAATTGGTAGCAACGCAAGAAAAGAGATTGAGGGAAGAAATTTGTGGTGGAATCTTCAAGCCCACCAAAGGATTTGTGGTGGAATCTTATGAATCTTGTAAAGCTCTGATTGATCTGGGTGAAGTTGAAGTAGAGATTTCAGCTTTAAATATTAACTCAGAGGCTGGTGCTGTCACAGTCTCAAAATGGTGTCCTCTCTCTAACACCAAAAGTTTTGAGGTTGAGGATAACGTAATAGTCAGACTACTTGGGTTTCCTTTCAAATGTCAGGAAGGAGGAAGTATCAGTCAATAGCAATAACCTGTGATGCAAGATTAGATGGTGTCTTTGATTTTTTGATATTCACTCAGCTGCACTGAATCTAGGTGGAGTTAAACCCAGTGACATTCCAAGGAAGATAGATGTTGTTTCAGATGGTTTAGCTCCCTGTTTGGCTTGCTAATTCCATTGAAGCTCAACCATGGAAGGAGGGACAAAGGGAGGAAGAAGAAGGGACAGAACAGGCCTGTTTACATGGGTTGCAAGGCAGAGCAGTTACTACAAAAGAGGCTAAGTCAACAGAGGAAACCAAGAAAAAAGAGAAAAAAGATAATAACTTTAAGACTTGGGGGAAGTCTGCAGGGCAGGGTGGTAATCATCACCCTGGTTGGTAATCACCTCCTCTTCTATCTCTAGCTTGGTCACAAAATTCTTTCTTCGTCTCCCATTGGCCAAGTCATGGAAAAATCTAGTGTTTCCATCGCCTTCCTTAATCCACTTGTGTCTAAGATTTTTGTCTCCAAATGATTTCTTCCCTCAATAACACCTCGTCCAAATCCTTTTTCCAATTGTCTCCTTAACACTCTATCTTCCTCGGTCAAACCATTTTGGGATTCCTTAACATCCAACTTTTCTATTCAAGAGATTATGCTAATTTTTTTGCTCCTTAATTCTACCAAAGTGATCACTATTCCACTCTTTTATTTTGGCTCTCAACCTCTTTAACTTCTTATGAAGCTTGACCCCCTCACCCCACCACTCCTTCACTTTTTTTACAAAATCTGGATGGGTAAGCCACATATTTTCAAATCTAAAAGGTTTGGGTCTAGTAGGAAAAGACCCGGTGCCTATCTAGATAGAACAATGATCAAAGATGACCCTAGGTAATACTCTAGCAACCAAGTTTACCCATCTATTTTCTCAAGCTAGGTTAAATAAAAAGCTGTCCAACTTTAAAGACAAAGGGGTTTCCTAAAAGTTGGACCAAGTATAACTGGTTTGTAGCAGAGCTAATTCCTTCAACTCACACTCTTCAATAAAACCATTAAATTCCGTCATGCTTGTTGTGATTACCTGTTGGGGATTAGTGGTTTCTACAGAGAATCTAATGACGTTAAAATCCCCAGCTAGGCACCAAGGACCATCCCATAATCCCCTTTATTGCATATAATTCCTCCCACATTTCATTTCTCTCTCTACAGGAGTCAGGGCCATAAGCATTGGTTAG
The DNA here is from genome assembly GCF_056320005.1 of Nelumbo lutea. Classification (NCBI taxonomy): domain Eukaryota; kingdom Viridiplantae; phylum Streptophyta; class Magnoliopsida; order Proteales; family Nelumbonaceae; genus Nelumbo; species Nelumbo lutea. The sequence continues at coordinate 51,913,758 of NC_142691.1, forward strand.
AACCCATACACACCGATCCTCTACATTCTTAACCTTGACGGAAATTGAGAATTTGCCTATCAATTCTTCCACTACTTCCACCACGTCCTCCCTCCACAGTGTTACAATCCCCCCCCCCCGAGGCTCCCCAAGAAGGAGACGAAATCCAACCTACACCTCTAGACCTCCAGAAACTCCTAACCCATCACCCATCTAATTCCATCAGTTTGGATTCTTGTAATAGCACAATGTCGGGTTTTTCCCTTCAGAGTAGATCTTTGGTCACCCTTCTCTTTCTTGCACTCCCTAGACCTCTTACATTCGAGCTAATAATTTTCATCGAGACAAAAATAGCAAAACACCCATGAAGAAGCCTTTTTGTCCCCTTATTTAGACCCTTCCTCCTATTCCCTCTACCACTAAATTCTAAATCTCCCTCAATGTCTGAGATTGGCCTTTCCACTTCAGATCTTATTTTCTTCTTTATTCCTCTTTCCCCCTTCCTAATACAATAAGCATCCTCTTCCTTCTCTACATCCTTTCCATCCAACATTTGAAATAGATCTTTACCATTCTTGCACTCATTTTGGCTACAACAGCTCTATGACTCCTTCCTTTTTTTAGTTCCCCCAACCCTGTACAAATCAATTTCCAGATTTTGTTCGCCTCCTCACTTGTCCCCTTACACTTCCTTCCACCACCCTCTCTCCTCCTTCCACTATCACCCTCGCTCTTACATCAAATCCTCCTGGATGGGAAGCTGGAGTATCTGTTACAGGCATAGCACACAAGTCAGTACCCAAAAAAGAAATGACACCCATACCTAGTAGGACAAGGGGAGGACTAGGATCACTAAATTTGAGTTGCTGACAGGCTTCGTTTGGTTTTAAGGCCAATGTATAACTTTAATGGCTATGCAGTCAATGACTTATTCTATCAATCTTTATACCCCTTGGAAAATTTTGTTATTCCTTTCCTTCCATAAAGACCAAAGAACAACTGCTCTTGTTGCCCTCTACATCACTTTACCCCTATTCTTTGGTAGTAGGAAGAAGCTTGGGTTAAAGAGGCTTGCCACATCCGAGGGAGGGGTCCACCCATAGTTGTCAAGGCAACGCCTAGGCAACAAGGCGCCCTTGGAGGCTTGCATCGCCCAATCGCCTAGCATTTTTGCATACTGTGTATTAAAATACTTTTATATTGTTATTTTTTTTAGATTATAATTATAAAATAGACATTAAAGAAAAATATTCATATTTTGTGTTTATACACTAATTTCTCTTTATTATTTTCTTATTTGTTAGGGTTTAATCAACACAAACATTGGTAACAAAAATATTCATATTTGATATTTATAAACTATTTTCTCCTTATTATTTTCTTATTTGTTAGGGTTTAATCAACACAAACATTGGTAACTATTTTATTGAACCCTCAATGACTTCAAAATCTGAACCAATAAGTAAGGGAAGAACTTAAAATTGTGTCTACTCAACACATTTTTCTTTTCTTCTTTTCCTATAACAAAAATAGGGATTCTGCCCCTATATTTTTTTTTATTTTCTTTCCTTTCTTCTTTTTCTTCTCATAAATATGTTGATTTTCTATACTTAAACATGCAGTTTATAATTTTCTTATGAAAACTATGGATAGCTATTAAAGAAAGTTGATTATGGAACCTAGGGAACTACCTTAGGAAATGTGATTTTTACTTAAAAAATCCATCGCCTAGGCAACGCCAACTAGGCAACAAGGCGCCCCCCTGTCCCCTAGCCTCACCTTGGCACCTTGAAAACTATGGGTCCACCCACAGCCAAATAAGGAAGAAAATCAATTCCTCAAAAAGAAGCAAAGAGACAAGATAGTAAAATATGTGTAATTGTCTCACCATTTCTCAAGCAAAGGCAACAAGCATGAGGAGAGATGGCAATGATTTAGCCTCCTTTTTTGTAAATTATCTAAAGTATTGATTTTCTGGAGCACCACCTCCCAGCAAAAGGCTCTTATTTTTGTGGGTACAGGATTACACCAAACTTCCTTTGTAGGAAAAGAACCTACCAGATGTGAGAATTGGAGGAGGGAGGAGAAAAACTAAGCACAAGGAGCCAGAAGGGGATACCGACCAAACTCTACTATCCTGACAAGAAGGATCCAGGAAAGCAATACTAAGAAAGGAGATAAGATCATCTACTATGCCCATTTCAGATTCCCTTAACCCTCTCCTTAGCCCTAGATCCAGGAGTTTTCTTTAACATGCACGGAGGATATCACTCTCCCTTTGTTAAGGGACGAGGAATAGATAGGTGGAAATCTATCTTTAAAAGGAGTGTCCCCAAGCCAGACATCCTCCCAGAAACGTACTTTGTTACCAACACAAGCATCATACCTGAGCATCGGAAGGAAAGAAGGTAGCAAGCTGTGAATTGCTTTCCAAGGAGAAGCTCATATTGCCCTAGGATCAAGACCAGCATCCCATCTATTGTTTGCCATGCCATGAATGCTTGCAATTACATTGTGCCACAAATTCTCTTGTTCGAAATGAAACCTCCACAACCATTTACCCAGCAGTGCCAATTTCCTAAGCTTGGTGTTTCCTATCCCTACTCCTTGACACCACCTCCCACTTTACCAAATGATCATTTTGTATCCCCGGGCTCCCACAAGAAATTTCTCATCAGTTTCTCCAACTTATTGGCCACTTTTGTTGGGATCTTAAAGCTTGAGAGGTAATAGACTGACAAATTAGTCAAGGTTGACTTTATTAGGGTTATTCTACACCCTAGAGAGATGTAGTTTCTCTTCCAACCTGCAAGCCTTTTTGTGAACCTTTCCACTACCGGATCCCAACAGCTATCAGAATTCGGATTCCCCCCAAAGGAAGTCCCTAGTGCTGTAAAGGCCAATCTCCTACCTCACAACCCAACAATCTAGCTAAGCTTTCTAGGCTTTCTACCTCCCCTCTCTCTCTTTATCTAATCCTGCTATATTTTCAGCTTCTAGCTCCAAACCCTCATCCACCAACTCAATGAGTGCTTTTCTTTTTTTCAAACAGTACAAGTATCATTGTCCTCATCATGTTCAAACCCTTGACTATTGCATTTGTGCTACTTTTCTCCAGTCTAAAACATTTTTCAATTCTGCTATTAACATCTTCTCCCAATTTTTCTTTCCACCCATAGTTGTCAAGGCGACACCTAGGCAACTAGGCAGTTTTCCATGGTTGCCTTGCCCAAACGCCCCGGAATTGGTATACTAGGCACCCACACAAAGACTTAAGCGGGCGCCTAGGCAAGCGCCTACATACATCTAAGAAATTTTTTTAATTTATTATTTTGATATTTTAATAGATGTTTTATTCTTTTTTTTTTTATAAATGAATGAGATTTATTAATCAGCAGAGGAGAATAGTACAATGTCCCAAGGAGAGGCACAAGATGCAACCTCTCTCCTGGTCAGTTAAGTACAGCTTCCACTATATTATAACAACTTACAAAGTAGCACAAAAAAGGACCTCCTTGGATACCCCTTGTTTAGCTAGAGAATCAGCCATAGTATTAGTTGACCTACTTACCCATTTTACCTCAAATCTCTTGTTCCTAGTTAACCACCTTACTTTGTTTATGAGTTCTTTGTAGCCCCAAATGGTAGCATCCAGGTTGAGCAACCACCTTGTTACCACCTGAGAGTCCCCTTCAACTAGGAGATGCTCCACCCCAAGCTGGTTAGCAATCTGAATTCCTTGTACTGCAACTAGTATTTCCGCCCTCGTAGAGTCCCCCACTCCCACTGGTCCTGAGAATAAGGAGATGATGTTGTTGTCCTTGTTCCTCAGGACACCCCCAATACCTGATAGCCTAGGGTTACCTTGGTTGCTTCCATCAAAATTTAACTTGATCGTATCTTCTGACGGCAGATCCCATTCTGATAAGCGTTTGTTCTTCTTTGTAGAAGTATTAGCTATTACTAACCAATTCCACCACAAATCATCAAAAGAGAAATCATCAAATATCTCCAAGGCTTTCAGCCAATGTATTGCTCTTGTTAGAATGCAGTCCTTCACTTCTTCTAATCTTCTTTCCTTCTCTAAGAAAACTCTTGCATTCCTTTCCTCCCATAGTGTCCATAAGGTTGCTGCCCTGACACATTTCCACATGAACTTGCCTCTTCAGTAGGCGGAGGCCACCTCCCTCCAAATAAACTAAGGCTCCAACTCCATAAGTCTGTAGCAAGGGAGCAGAAAATCAGCAAATGGAAGCAGTCCTCATTCTGGGCCTTGCCCAAGAAACACCAATTCGGGGGAGAGACATAGGGAGGGTCTCTTTTTCTGCAAATTTTCCAAGGTATTGATTTTCCCGTAGTAGACTTCCCAACAGAATACAGCAATTTTTGCAGGGATAGGTCGGGCCCAAATCTCTTTGAAGGGGAACCCTTGGGAGATGGAGTTGGAACTGAGGGATTTTTGAAAAGAAGAACAAGTGAAAACACCCTTAGGAAGGGGAGTCCAGACTCTTTGATTAGAAGAAGTGGGGTCCAAACAAACAGACTCTAGTAAATGAAGAAGCCCAGTGATACAAATCAACTCACCATCATTTTATTATTAAGACAACAATACAAAGCCTTTTTCTTTTATTTATGCATAACATAAGGGTTTTTTCAGCTTGATTGGAGAGGGAGGAGAACCGAAGACTTCATGCCCCAACCCAACTCCATCGCACCTCAGCTTCAGCAAGTAAGTTCTTCTTCTTCTTCTCTGCTTCAGTCATTTTTTGCTTTTTTTCCAAAAAAAAAGGGCTCCGCCCCTATACTCCTCCCTTCCTCCACAGCTCCACTCATTCTTCTTCTTCTTCTGCCCCTGATTGTTCTCAATCGCTAGTCCTAGTCTTAGTCCCTTTTTAAAAAAAAAAAAAAAAACAGGGGCTCCACCCCTATACTCCTCTCCGCCCCTGACTGTTATCAGTCAATAGTCTCAGTCCCTTTTTTATTGAAAAAACAGGGGCCTATACTCCTCCCTGCCCCTAATCCCCTATACTTCTTCTTCCTCTTCTTCTTCCGCCCATATACTCCTCTCCTCCCTTCCTAGTTTCTGCACTTATTTTTTTTCAGTTAATAGTTAGTGTACATGATTGCTAGTTAGTGTATAGTTAGTGTACATGCTTGCTAGTAAGTGTATAGTTAGTGTACATGCTTTCTAGTTATATGAAATTTATACTCATTTGAATGATTTATAGAGTGAATAGTTAGTGTAATGCTTGCTAGTTAGCACATGAAACCAATAAAATAGCTTAGAAAAGCATAGATAAAGTAAAAACTCAAGAAAATTAACATTTTAAAACTCCAACACCTAGGCGCCTGGGCACCCTGTGGTTGCCTAGCCTCACCTTGGCGCCTTGAAAACTATGCCTCCACCTTGCTTTTACCAACCCCTTTCATTACAGTAAAGACTTCTGCAGCCACCTCCTTTTTTGAACTTAAAAGTTATTTGCTTAAAGTCTCAGCTGCATTGTGTTTACACACCTTTTCCAATCTCACATAAACTCTTGTAGCAGATTAGATATTAATATCCCCAAATGAAGCTTCATCAACAAACTCTTAAACCAGGCAACCATTTCTCCACCCACTAGAAGTAGTAACACCACTGAGCTCCATAACTCCCTTATCTTCAGGGATGCCTTCCCCCTACTCTAAACTCTTCAAGTGTGAAATTTTTTTGCTTCGATCTTCACCAATCTGTTCCACTTATCACCTGTCATTTTTTGCTTCAATCTTTTTTTTCTTGATCAGCAGAAAAAAAAATTGCTTAAATCTTCACCAATACTTCGTTGTTATTTTTTTATCAGCAACACAAAATTGATTCATCAAATTAAAAAGTAGAGATATAACAAAAAGTTGTGGACACAAAACAAAGCCCAAACAGAAACTATTCACTATTTGCCCACAACATAGATTTGTTTGAGTTCCTTGCTTTGCAAGACCATCAGCCAAACTGTTTACAGATATCCAAACCCACCTTATTTGGATCGTCATGTCTTCAGAAATCCACTTGAATCTCCTGAATTCATTCCTTAGCTTCCATATGATTCCTTCCCCCTTTTTCAGCCAGCCCACAACTACTTTTGAATCACCTTCAATAATCAGTTTATTAATCCCTATTTCTTTATCTCTATTCCATAGACTGCTGCCAATAATTCTGATCTCACAAATGTTTAGTTGATGTTACATCGTTATCACCTGTCATTTACCCTCTATTTGTTGTTCCCTAGAGACTCCAGCCTTTAGGGAAAAACAACTCATTGAATGCTGAACATCAGCTCTTATTGAAGGCTCAAAACTGGTAACAATGCAAGGATGGGCGGATTTAACCCTAGAAAGTAAGTGTCAGATTGTTATCTCTAATTGGATGAGACAAATACCCTGGTTCTACAGGCCCTCAGTTAGACAGGCAAATCCTCTAAGATGCAACCTACATAGCTCATTCAGGTGCGCCTCTGGGATTGATAATGTATGGCTAGATGCTATAGCAAAGGAAGAGGCAGCAAAGATAGCTTTGTATTTTTTGCCCTACCATGCAATTTCTCAGGTAGTATGAATTTTTTTTATTTAAAACCTCATTTCTTTTATCTATCTATCAAAAAAAGCCCAGCTCCAATGAATTGAGGTCTGGTTCAATTTTAAAAGCATTAGAATGATGAATGAATAAGATAAAATCAAATGAAAGCATTTAATTCCTTTAAGACTGTACCTTTTGAATAACATAATTGCCAAAAACATCAGTCATTAATTTTGAAGAATGTGGAAGGACTTCTTTAAAAACAGATGCCTTCTCTTCTGTACTACAATGTTCCAACTTCTGCTGAATAAATCGACTCCCATGTTGATCAGCACTGCAAATAAAAACATCCCACAATTTATTGGTTTCTTTTGTTAGAAACTATATAGGAAATAGATGATCCCAAATAGTTGGGGTAAAGGCTGAGCTGAGTTGAGTTGCGAATTAGAAAATCGTATAGGAACTAATAGCATGCAACTTAGGTGAGAAACTAAGCTAAAATTTTTACCTGAATTCAACAATACGTCCAGCAATGTCAGATAGCTCAAACCTCCGAGCTTTACTTGATTTCAGCTCCTCAAGAAAAGAATATGCCTTGGGATCATCAAACTTATCAGTTCCTCTTGGTCCTTGCCACCCAGAATATAACCCAGCATTCCTACTAGAACCTGGTGGAAATCTCATTTCACTTCTCCTTCCTGGAAGTGTTGCTCCACCCACTGGGGACCCTGGCAGTACTGGACTAGAAAGAGGTGAAGTTGGAAATTGCATCAAGACACCCATATTTGGGGGGCTTCCATAATAACTGGGGCTAGTGATTCCCCCTTTTCTTGGGGCCGGGATACTTGGACCTCCACTTCTTTGATACTGAGATTTTGGGTCAGCTGCATAAGCAGAAACAGGAGACCCTTTCTGTGGATCAAAAGCATCTACGTGGCTTCCAACAACCCCTACTGGAGATGTAAGGGGATTATATTGGCCAGAAGAACCATATGCATCATCAGTAGGATGCTGAAAGTATTGCATATAAAGAGGATCAGTAAATGAAGGCTGCACTGTTAGTCCCATCTGTCCATAAAATTTGTATAGATGTTGCAGATCAACTCCAGGTGCAATATTTCCCCCATTTGAAACACCTGCATTTCGCGCATTAAGACTTGGACCAGCAGTGTTGTCAATTGCCATAGGAATAGCACCAGGAAGAGGGTAACCAGCCATAAATGGAGGCATAAGAGCAGTATTCAGGGCATATCCACCTAAACCAAACTGTGGAGCAAATAAGCCTGAAGGTTGCAAGTTAGGATAAAATGGATTCCCAGAAGCCATATATGCTGCTGCTGTTGCATAAAGGGGAGGTGTAACTCCGGATGATTGTATCACTGGTTGTACCTCAACTGAAGAGAACTTGGACTGAACATGAGAAAATTGGTCCATACCACTATAAGGATGGTTCATTCCTTGAGGAATCATATGAGATGGAGACCCCCAAACTGCATTCAAAGAGCCTCGTTGTGGGCGGACATGGTTCTGCTGTGAATTATTATGTTGAGAATGCCGCCAGTCTCGATGGTTTTTGTGATCCTCTTCATTTGGTAGGCTAGAAATAGTAAGACCTTTAATATCAGATGCAATACTAGTTATATTTGGAACAGTCACACCACTAGTTAAGACATCTTCCTCTAAATGGATGTCTACACTGCTTGACTCTCCTTTTTGGACAGGCCCTGGGCTTCCCATCCCATCAGGAGATGAGTTCTGATCAGGAGCAGATGAAGAATCACTATTTGATTTTGAACCAACCATCTGTGCACATAGAGTAGGCGTACCACCACATACGCCCACACAGCCAGAATTCAGCTCAGGTAGCTTTGTGGCATTAGTTGAAGAATCATGCAAGGAATTGCCATGGATATCCTGGTCAACTGCTTCCCCTGTTGCTGCATGGCTTGAAGAACGGGACTGATTATATACAGGAGAGGGAGTGCGGGGGAAGTCTTCCTACAATTATGATACAAAATATAAACCAGGCATTTAAAATCAAACAAATACACATAGGAAAGAAGAAATTATGCATATAAAAGAATAGAATCTACCAAGGTGGTATATTTTCCTGGAACCAAGCAAAACAAATTCCTATATCTGGCAGTTACATTCAACATTTGTAATTCTGTTCTGCAGTATGAAACTACACCATACATCTAACAACAGTCAACAAGATATGCTGAAGCAATAGGAGCCAGAGATCCCAACAACGACATATACATGTCAAACATGAACATTGAAAAATGAAGGAATGCAGTGAATCCAGAGTAACCTTATTCAATCCATAACATGCAGAGAACATGACAAGCTCATACAGCATACAAAAACATATAGTATAGACAGGCTCAACTTTAAGTTCCATACCTGTATTAGATCTACCAAACTCTTATGGCGAGCAGCCAAAGAAGTTGCACATTGTCCAGGTAAATGACCACCACTACTTCCAGTCCAATCAACAGAAGCCTGCCAAGGTGACTTATCATCCTCTGGCTCCTCCGTATGAGTAGAAAGGACACCTCGAGAGAAATGCACAGATCCATTTACACTGTCATCAAAAGAAGTCAATCTCCAGTTATTGCCAAAGCCACCCAAATGGCGTACTATATGCCTGTTCTCCCGTGAGATAAGAGGTGGAGGAAGCCTCGGATTCAAGTTTACATTGGAGCAGTAGTATTTCAAGTATGCTGGATCAGCACGGAGTTGATCCTCGGAATCACAGTTTTCAACATGACTATTTAAACCTGACAAGTTCACATCACGAGGGGAGCTTTGAGATATAAGGTTCCCAATAGCTGCAAATGATCCTTCCATGCTTGGTGGTGCACTTCCACTTCGATTAGGAACTGAATCCCTCACATTTCCAAGATAACAATGATCTTTCAGAAGCCACCCCAACTCCTCAGCTCCCATGTTCTTTGATGATGATGCAACTGCTACAGTATCCTTAGACGAGGACCACTTTCTACTTCCACCACTTTCAATAAATCTCATAGGATTCTCAGTCGCCATCCTAGAAGAATGATGACTGACCTTTCAAAGTAAAGAAAGATTTCATATATTCTCCTGAAAATTGCCTTAGCTATTTCAAACTTAACATATGACGTGCAAAGCCACAGCCAGTTTCAACACAAGAAACTAACTGAAAAAAATTAGGACCACCAAAACACCAAGAACAGGCTGCACATTCAAAAACCAGTTTTGTCAACGGCATGTCAAATCAACTGGTTATTCAAGCCACCACCTAGGCAATCAGTGGTCACCTAGAGATCCTCTTTATGAAAAATCTTCTACTTTTATTTAGTTTAATATCACAGGCATAAAAAATTTATGTAATAGGTTTATACGTGGGTATAAACACATAGAGACATCATTCAAACAGATATCTGAAGACATAATGATCCAAATAAGTGGATTAGGAGATCTGCAAACAGTATGGGTGATGGTTTAGCTAAACAAGGAATTCAGAGGCAATCCATGTTCTAGGCCATTTTGTAAATAGTGGGATAGTTCTTCTTGGGCTTCTTGTTTCTGCCCACAACTTCTTGTTGTATATGTTCTTTTTAATTAATGAATCAATTTTCATGTTGCTGATCAAGTGAAAAAAAAAAACACATACAGACATCATACAAGCACGTCAGCTTAAGTAAATGTACTCATAAAAAACCCCATACATCTCATCTTTGTATGCATGGAGGTGATAGCATTAACAATAAAAAACAAAAAAGAGGAGATATTTGCATTTTCAGTGAAAGCTGTAATTTTTTTGGTGTATGCCTCTGAATTCTGGATGATGCTTTTCCTCTTGATGAAAAATTCACCAGAGGTCCCAATCTTAGATTTAAAAACTAGTTAAAAAACCTTTGACACTGCATACACTGAGCACTGCCACAGAAAACAAAAGCATGAAAGTACATGCCTTCAGCAAATTAAACCAGAAAACCAAACTCTAATCTAGAGTTTAGACCCTTTATATGCATGCATGGAAATGTAAATCCCCATGGAAGGACAAGGAACTGAAGACTGAAAATGAGTAAAAGCAGAAATACATATGAAGTCTGTGAAAAAATGAAACTAAATCAAACCGTCTGGCTAAAGACAGGCAGATCATGGCATACATACCAAACCCCGGCGAACTACTTAACCAAAATCACCACTGAAGATCTTCTAAATAATTCAATTAAACACACACACACGCAGACGAGAACCAGAAATACTAAAAATAACTTTGGGACATTCACTAATTGCAGATGCAACCAAATTCATCCACGCAATATGGGAAATATTTTAACCAAGTTTTTAATATGAACCCCAAATCTTAGCTGAATAATCAGCATCCAAACTGAGAACAGGAGGCAGCAATAGCATCCTTCCTCGTCACTGACCTACCTCTGTGCACCTAAAAACAGAATAGCATACCACTAGGCAATGAAACAGATTAACTAAAAGACACAAGCTGCTTGTTAGCAGCCGAGCTCTCCCAACTCTAGAACAAACTTCTGCCAAAGTATAACTGCATATTCCAAGTAAATAAGATGGTATCATCATAGACATGGAACTAGAAACAAAGCCTCATACATTAATTTTAATTTTTAACAAAGAAACTGCCTACAGGCTGCCAATATCAGCAGTCTAACTCTCTGACATACTACAACCACTTCTAACAAACATTGAATCTGAAAACCATAGATAAATGTGTCAAAAAGACAGAAACCATCATAGACTCCCATTGAAGAACCACAAAGTTCAAAATATTATTCAAGTCGGGCTTAATCCAACATATAAAGTACTGCCACTAAATCTATATTTTCCATTGTCATAAGCTCGTGACGTGAGTATCTTTTATAGGTCTTTTTATTACCCTAGAACCTTAAAGTGATTAGCATTTTCTCATTACCGGATTCATACATTACATGAACCTTCTCAAGGTTTAAAAAAAACTTTTCAAACAAAGATTCCTTACACAATATACTTCAACTTGAGCTACATTTCATATATCAGTCAAAATCATCGATGTTAAAATAACAAAAACTCCAATTCCCCATGGATAGAAAGCACTAACAGCTGTCGTTTTCCTCAAAACTTCAATCAAACTCAGAAAGCCCGTTGTAACCAATGAACCAACTACCAAGTCCTCACTCCAAAGAAATGAATGAATCAAACACCAATCCGGGCGAGACTAAACAACAAAAATACTGAAAAAACACTACAGCAAATAAAAAGACAAAGAACCCACAACTTCAAACTCAATCAATAACCCTAAAGGATTCCAGGAAATTCCAAGAACACAAATACAAAAAGAACTCCACTTGTGAAACCCTAAGTCAACTTGCTACAGTAAAGTATGAAGAAAAGAGGAAAGATTATTACCAGGTATTGCAGTAACAGAGGAAGAAACCCTAATCTTCCGAAACCCTAATTTGTTCTCATATGGAGACGAAGCTTGAAGGACTCTGGGATTTTGTTGCAGAGAAAAAGAGAGCTGTTTCGCTCGATACCCGGAATGTCGCCTTGTACAAGCTTCTCAGCGCAGCTTAAGAGCGTAGAATTGAAAATTAAAGAATAGCATTAATAATATTGTGAAATGACTAGAACACACTTGCCACATTAAAAATATGAAAGAAGATTCTTATTTTTGTTATCTACACCGTTTGTAGTAGGGTAAAATCGTAAAAACGAGCCTATGCTTGACGTATTAATAAAGCTTCAGATTGATTTGGAGTGTAACCATACACTGCTTCTACCGCACGTTAGTGGCGACTTCGACTCAATAAGAGAGCATCACAAGGTAGCTATTTATATGCCGTCAGATTGGTATCTACTTAACAGCATGCCCCACCTGACCATCTGACATCACCCCTCTCGACCCTTTGCGGCAGAGCCAAGTTGTCCCCATTAAGGCTAAAAGATTAATTTATGCAACAATAAAGATTTATTCATCAAATGTAGGACCCGTTGCATGCCTATTATTTTGGCCATCCACATACTCGGGACCCTTCAAATAACAGGAAACTTGCCACGTGGGAGATGGTGATGTGGAAATCATGTGGGTCCATGATATATCGTTGCTATTTTAATCTGATAGCTAACATTTTAGCAAGTCCTCTCTCTAAAGTCAATGTTCAAAAAGCCGGAGAATCTTTTGGTTCGTTATCATTGCTTTTACTATCGGGAATGACAAAAACACCCTCACAGTCAATATTCCATCGAACCATGGCCAAAACAAGACCGGGCCTCGAGTACTTGGATGGAGGGGTAAGTTCGTAATTTGGATTTTAAATATCCCCAGAGGAGGTGTACGTGGCAAAAAGGGCATTAGACAAAGCTAAAGGCCAAAGCGGGCTGGGGGGGGGGAGAGAGAGATTGTGTCTGGACCGTCGGATAAGGCGTTTTCCCGGCTTTTAGTCAACGGTTGCGATTAGGGGGCCCCATAAGGAATAACGAGCATGGAACTATGTGGGGACCACAGGTGACACGTGGATAGATTATGTTGTGAAAGGTTGTTAGGGGACAAGACGCCTTGTCCCTTGGAGTTTCCGGGTGGTGATTGCTACTGCGGACGGATGGCTGGCGGCTCCGACGTTCGGAGCTCGGGAGCTGCATTTGTCGCGTTCACGGGATTATCGCATGTGATTCCGTACGTGCATCCAAGCTTCCACACGACTCATTGGTGGGCCCCGTAAAGATCATACATACATGCCAAAAATGGACCATTCGATCCAGATAGTCAGATACCCATCGCTCTGGGCTTACATGTATTTTGGTGTCGTGGAACAATGTTTGTCCTCTGTTGTCTTCTTTTTTATTTTTCGGGCAATATTTGTCCTCTGTGCCATGGACCCTTACCCTTTTTGATCGTTTATTTTTAGAGCTCCGTTTGCAACTACTACAAATATAAATATATGGAGAGTACAAAACACTATGTTTTGTGTTATTTTGAATGTATAATGTATTTGTATTCTTTATATTTTATATTATTTTATATGTATTTATGCCGTTCATATTTATATTTACATTTACAGTCTTCCCAAACTAAGTCTAAAGAGAGGTCATAAGGCATTGAATTGGATGAATATGACAGATGACAGCTACATTGTTAGAAATGTCTTAGGCGAATCATGGCGAAGGCTTCGGAGATGTTAATGGGTTGGGTTAACCATAAATCCACTTTGGCTTAGGGTCAGGTTAATTCTTGTGCAAGGTGGGGTTAAGGATTTGATTTTTTAACTTAAGTCAGGTTTGGCGTTGGGTATTGGTTGATCGGTTTGGTTATGATATCCCTAAATATGTAGAGCTATTCTTGTAATTTGATATGACTTCTTATTCTATGGTTTTAAAGTTTAAGATTTTTTCTGCATTTATTTTGATTTTTCTTCTTTCATTAATGGAGAAAGTGACATCTTAAAACCTATGAACCAATTTCCAACCAACCAAGTGAGGGGTGGCTTAGTTGGTATTTTAGTTGGCCTCTTCCACGTATTCAATTCTCACAAGTTTGCATCTACCAACTTTGGGGATGGGGTTATTAGTGTGGTGCTATGCCATTCAAATGGGCCGATGGGGGATTCAAACATATCACCAAAATACCATAAAAAACCAGCTTAAATTAATAGTTTCTATGTCTTCAAAATGTGTTATAAAAACATACATAATTGAAAGGATGTGGGTCAGATTTGTCAATATTGAGTTTAACCCCACAGGGTTAGGGCAGGTTTGCAAATAATGTTATTGGGTTGAGTCGAGTTGGGCCAGATTGGGGTGTGTGAGCGTCGGAAAACGGTTCGCTTGCCATTTGGGTTGGAAATGGAGTCTCCACCCATTAGTTAAGAAATAGAGGTGATGGGACCTCAGAGAATGGCATTAAAATCATTTTTATTAAATAATGACTCCAAAGACCAAGGCATTGGATAAGACTTGGTTGGGAGAGGGAAGGAATTGGGCACCCCTCTCCGAGGTATGATAGGTGGGCCACACATGGGGTTTTGAAAGGAACATAATCACAATTATTTAATCTAACAAAAACATAAAAGTAATATTGAAAGTAAAGGAAAACAACATAAGCTATCTTGCCAATTTAATCCATTACTAGTTAAATAGATCAAACTCTAAATAAGCATTAACATTCAATACAACCTAAAAACATATCAGCTAAAGAAAGAAAGAAAAAACAAAAGAAACAATAATCAATCGAATAAAAAGACTATCAATATTCATAATAGCAACGAAAAAGATTAATCTAACAATGAGAAAACTTCGAAAAGGAACTCAGGTTGTGAGCAGGCAATAGAGATCAGGTTGGATTGGGTTGGGGATAAGATCTACGGGAGTAAGCCCAATGGAACCTCCTCCATCGGTCTACTCCCCAACCTCAAATCCTCACTATAAATAAATAAATAAATAAACAAAGAGAGTTTAACTCATCCTTACATAAGTTGGCCTCACCGATGTTGTACGTTGATGAATAAAAGAAGGTTTCAGATGGGATTTTGGCCTGAATTCTGCTTATGCTGCAACTGGGAGATTCAATCGAACTTAAGTGGACTGCTCGGGAAAGATTTGATAAAGGAAAATAGGCTTCGAAGTTCAGTACGCTAAGAATGGAAGTTGAACTTCAAACGTGTTCGGCGTTTGTTTCACTTTGTAAACGATAAACACAGAGGGTAGCATACTCGGTTTTAGTCTCAAATCATAACTCGAGGATATTGGCGAATATGGTGGCACTTCAGAAGTGTGGTGTCATGGTTACTGAGAATCTTGTGCTCGTCGTCCTCAACAGATCATAGACAATTAACAGTAAGCTCCGATAAATTCTGAAAGAAGAAGAAGAAGAAGAAACAAAGAATAGAGAAGAGGAAGAAAAGAGAATGAGATTAAGAGAAAGAGAGAACGATATCAGAGGTTGTCGCCACTCTCTGTCACTCGAAGGGAGGAAATGGCGAATGGTCGATTTCGGGGGGTTTCCAAAAAGAAGAAGAAGAAGAAGAAGAAGAAGAAGAGAAAAAAAAAGAATATATAGAGAGAGCGAGAGATCAGCGGAAGAGGTGGAGTCGGGTTCAAATCTACCGCCGCTGCAATTTACAGCGGCAACGAAACAGAGGGAGAGAGAGAGAGAGACGGGAGAAGGGGGAAGAAGAAGGATAAGAGAGTGGCTGAGGGAGGCCGGTGATGGAAATCGATTTGGGTTCACCGTCGCTTGGGTTGGGTTTGAACAAAGGGGGAGATGAATAATCTCTCCTACGGATCTTTCTCCTTGATTAGGGCAAATAAAGAGTTGATGTTGACTTTATATGGAAGGTAGGGGCATTTTCATGATTTTGGAAAATCTGATGGGTATTTTGGTAATTTTTGTAAGCTAGGCTGAATCGGGTCATAGGGTGGTCAAACCGGGGTTTTAGATGGGTGGATGAGATTTTTGGTGAAAGATGGAGGGTTGAGATGTGTCTGACTACATAGGGAGTTTTGTGTCTATGGGTTAGTGAGATTGGCCAAAACGGAATCTTTTTAGATGGACTGGTAAATGTGTATTTTTGGCTAAAATTTGGCAAGGTTGGGTTTTCGGGGATTCTAGATTGATTAGTCGGGTCAGATTGGCCCAACTGGGCCCGGATCAGGCAGATTTGGAAAGGGTTTGATTCGGCTAATTTAAAGCCTTGGAATTGAATATATATTCGATGAAAGGGTAAACAAAGGTAGTTTCGGGTAAAATTTCACATGGTAGGGTTTGGTCGACCTGATGTGATTGGTGAGGTTAAATTGAGCCAACTGGGCCCGAATCGAGCGGATTTGGAATCCGGTCAATTTGAAGCCTTAAAATGAAATATTGGTGTGATGGAGGGGTAAGCAAAGGTGTTTTGGGATGAAATTTCGCAGGTGGGTATTTGGAGGTGTCTAGGATCTGATGATGAGGTATAATCAATCTTAGAGGGTAAAGATCATAGGAATTTGGTCAATGGGATGTTTTCGAAGTGGAATCTTGGTTTGACAAAGGGATAAATGAGGGAATATAGGGTTGAAACTTCATGGGCAGGTGTTTTGGTGTGCCCGAAGTCTAAAGGTGTGTTAGATCTAGTGGTTGAGGTGTAAGTAGGAGTCAATTGGGGCCATCGGGTTGATATTGGACAGGTTTAACAATGGATCTGAGGGTTCTCGGGGTGAAACTTGGGTTTTTTCTTGGTTTTTTGGTGTTTCGGAGAGGTCAAAAGGGTGTTTGGGGTGAATTTGAAGTTCAGGCGGTGGACCTAGCAAAAATCAGGTGCTGGCAGTTGCCTCTCTTTATTGTGAGGTAGGAAATTATGAAACAACAAAGACCAAAAGAAGCATACAAATATTTTTGCAAAGGGTAGGCTTGGAAGAGGGGCGAGACAAGGAAGGAGGATTGAAACGAAAAGGAGTTCCCATGCAGCATCATTTCATCATGTTCAGGCCATTTTATTATTAACAAAGTGACCTTTCCTAGGTATTAAGAACCTTCATAATTAGGGTATAATTGCTGTAAAAGAAAACAATAAAAACAACCGATAATATAAAAATTATTCATTTTGAAAAATGACTCCTCCTAGGTATTAGAAACCTTACGGAATCAAGGTAAAACTACGAAAATTGGATATGGGATAAAATTGCAAAAATTTCTAACGCGGGTTAAAACATAAAGGCTGGCATGACCAACGGAATTTTCTGATGCATGTCAAAGCGTAGAATTTGACATAACCAACGGAATTTTTTGATGCGGGTCAATGAAAACTAGTTATGAGATAAAACTACTAAAAGTGGATCTGGGATAAAACTACGAAAAACTGGACCAAAGTAAATCTATCACTAAGAAAAACATGTCAGAGACGAACAAATCGTTCATTTAAGACAAATGTTCAAAATTCTTGCAAAGCACACCAATAATCATTCTTTTTTTTAGTTTTTAGTTTAGTTAGTTTTTTTTTTAACATTTTGAAAGATTTTAATAACTGCTTCTTGATATAGCACAATGTAAAATAAGAGTTCCAGATATTATTTATCATTCTTTTCTCTTTCCTCTTTTATTTTTTCTATTTTTTCTTTTCTTTCTCTTTTCTCTAATTTTTTATTATCATTTATATCATTTCCATTTATTCAATTAAAACTAATGTTGGTCAAAGAAAGGAGATTTACAAACGGGATTTCTAACGTGGGTTAAGGCATAGAGGGTGACATAACCAATGGGATTTTCTGACGTGGGTCAAAGTATAGAGCTTGACATGACCAGCAAAATTTCTGACGTGGGTCAAAGCATAGAGGCTGATATGACCAACGGAAGATAGACCCAGGTCAAAGTATAAAGGCTAACATGACCAACAGAATTTTTTCACGTGGGTCAAAGCATATAAGCTGACATGACCAATGAAATTTCTGACATGGGCCAAAGAATAGAGTCTAATATGACCAACGAAATTTTTAACGTGGGCTAAAGCATAGTCATGACCAATGGAATTTCTAACGCAGGCCAAATCATAGAGGCTGACATGGTCAACGGAAATTCTGATGCAGGTCAAAGCATAGAGGCTGACATGACCACTGGAATTTCTAACGGACAAAATCACAAAGGCTGACATGACCAACGAAATTTCTATCGTAGGCTAAAGCATGAAGGTTGACATGACCAACGAAATTTCTGACGCGGGTCAAAGCATAGAGACTGGCATGACCAACGAAAGATAGACGTAGGTCAAGGCATAGAGGTTGACATGACCAATGGGATTTCTGACGTAGGTCAAAGCATATAGGCTGACATGACCAATGGAATTTCTGACATGGGCCAAAGCATAGAGGCTGACATGACCAATAGAATTTCTAATGTGGGTTAAAGCATAGAGGCTGACATAACCAATAGAATTTCTGACGCGAGTTAAAGCATAAAGGTTGACATGATCAATGAAATTTTTGACGTGAGCCAAAACATAGAGGTTAACATAACCAATGGAATTTCTAACGCAGGTCAAAGCATAGAGGCTGACATGACCAGCGGAAGACAGACGCGAGTCAAAACATAGAGGTTTACATGACCAATGGAAACCATCATGAATATCATCAATGAGATTGAGATTTAGATACTTTAACTAATAAATCTTCAATCAGATTATGATCGAAGTGTGAGATAAACACTTGGAGGGATCTTTGGAAGATAGGGTAATGGTTTGCATGAAAGAGCTTGAAATAACCAACATTGTAAGCAAAAGGATGTGATGTGATTAAAGCCAATATAGAAACTTGGTATGCAATTAAAAGGTTAAAACGTTTCCTCAAGCTGTGGTACAAGAAGTATTCAAATATTAACCAATGCACAAGAACATGAAATATGGGAATGGTAAGAAGGAAAAATTTCAAAACCCAAAGGCAAAAGTGGCTTCAACCTCAACTCATATGAAAGTGATTATATCCAAATGGGATACTTCTGATTCACATCAGATGAGAGTGTGTACCCTCTTTTTAGGATCGTCCCTTAAAACTCATTGAGTTCAAAAGCATGCACGATAGATTTGTAAGTTCTTGAACAAGGGATTCATTATAACAACCACCTTCACCAAAAGGGAGGGGGGGTCTACCGTAGTTTCTTTTTTAATTTTTGTTTTCTTGTTCTTCTTGTTCTTGTTCTTGTTCTTCTCTCTCTCTCTCTCTCTCTCTCTCTCTAGTTAACAAAAATGGTGGGATATGAAGCTGATATTTTAATGGATCAAGTGACAGTTAAGATCCTTCATCGTTGGCCAAATGGGTTTATCCAGTGTTGGTTTGCTGATTTTTCAAAGATCAAGGTCTTAATTATTAGGACAAAACATGGTATGGGATGGAGGTTATAAACAATGGGTTAAAAGGCCCAAATAACAATTAATATAGGCATAAGATGCATGGATCACCTCTTGGGAAATTTTATTCAGGGCTTGATTTCATTATCACATTTATATCATTTTTTTTCTCTCTCACTCTCTCTTTCTTTGTTTTTAGATTTCTTTTTTTATTAAGACTCTATTCATAGCCATATGGATGGAGATTGCTCTTCATATTCTTCATCAACATGAATCGTGTCTTCTTATTAAGTAGGGAGGACTTTATTTTGGGATGAAATGTAAATGGGTTGGGAAAATCAAAACTAGCATGTGGGTGTCATCATAAGAGCACCCGTATTGATGAAATCATATTAACTGCCCCAGTTTCTTCTAACTGTTTCTTGATTCTTCGTTTGTCAATTCAGTTTTTGCATTGATTTTCCTTGATAACTACCCCACTTTACTTGAGTATTTCATTATCAACAAAACTACCAAAAGTTCTTTCTTTTTTGTTTTTCTCTCTCTCTCTTTTTTTTTTACTCTTGCTCGATTGCTCCAATCATGTTGTGCCTATTTTGACACCCACTCGTTGGAAAGTGTTTATTGTGAAGAAAAAGCTTATAGGAAGGCTTAAAGGGCTAAGTAGGGGGTTTTACTACATATCATCAAGACTGAATGCACAAGGTTAAACAAGCCGCCAATGATGGCCTCCCTTCATTTCATTATTGACTATACATCACATATTAAAGAAGCATATATTGAGCATGGTATGTTGAGCAAAGCACCCTCTGGCATTCTTCTTCTTCTTTCTCTCCTCTTTATTTTTTTGTTTCTTTCTCTTCTCTTTTTCTTTTATTTATTTTTTTATCCCTTTGGTGATCCTTGAGGTGCATTCTGTGGGTTTGGCTAGTTTTCCGAAAAAAAGGTCTAATGCATAACCACAACTGGTTGACTAGCTATTTTTGTGAATTCAATGGATTATTATGGAAAGAGAAACAGCCGAAGATGGCCTCCAGTCCTTTCTTTGGTTAATCAACAGAGCATCAGGTTAGGATGGTACCTTTGTTCTATGTGGGCTTAGGCATTATTAAAAAGGGAAAGTGTTATGCTTTGCCAGTTGCAATTCTGCCTTAGCTTGGACAAAGATGATGGCTTTATTAAGAGTTGAGAGGTCAAAAGAAGTTCAACTATAGAGCTATTGATCAACAACTAACTTTCCTCAGGCATGATTTTGGGAATTGGGTATTTGAGATGAGGCAAACATTGCCTTCTTCTGCAGGTAAACAGCCTTGAACGAACTAATCACTTTCTCATAAGTAAGTATCTCAGGCAAGGAAAAGAGGAATGGGGGAAATAATATTCTATTTATGGAAGTGGTTGGACCCATGAGACGAGCTGCTCTATGTACCCCTTTGAAAGGGATAAGGCCAGACGTAGTTAAAAAATGAAACTAAGATTGACACCCTTGACTCTATTAAGGAGAAAGTAGTCAGATTTGCTAGTTGAGAAGTGATTGCAAGATTTTAACAAGGATTTTGTGCACAACTCGATAACTGATTTGGTCATTATCTAATGAGGAATTGGCCGAGGATTCTTGATGTTGCTTTCCTGTTAACATAACCCAATTAGCGACTGCTTCTTTCTTTATTTTGCTCTCACTGACTCTCTCTCTTTCTCTTTGAAATATCCTTTTTTTACATTTGATTTGATTTGATTTGATTTTTTTTTATTTTGTGTTTTTTTCGAGCTTTTGCACCTTTTAACCTCGACTTTCTTTGTTATTATTATTTTTGTCCTTTATCCTATTTTATTTATTATTATTTTTAACTCTATTTTATTATTATATATTTTTATATTTGCTCCTTTTTATTTTTTATTTCCTTCCTTTTATTTCTCTTTTATTTTATTTTATTTTATTTTTGTGTTTGAATTTTTTTCTTACTTTTTTGTTTGTTTTTGGAAATTTTGACCATTTATTACATTTTTATGTATTTTATTATTTTTTATTGCATGTTAGCACTCTATACAGGTCCCACATTTTACAACTTAGTTATTACTTATCTATTATCTCTTATATATATATATATATATATATATTTGACTCTTTGATTGATCTGAATTGATGTGTTTTTTTTTTAATTTTTATTATTTTGAATTTTGAATTTTTTGTTACCTTTTTATTTTTATTTTAATATTTTTTAATTTTTCATTTGTCCTATAATTTTTGAATTTTGATTAATTTTTCTTTTTCTTTTATTTTCTTGTTGATTTTTTTTAATGTGACTTAATGATTTTTTGTTTTCTTTTGTTTGTGATATACATGAGAATAATTAACCCTCAATGTGTCTTCAACGCCTGGTTAATTTCATATGCAACATTCATGTCTTTGATGATTGGGTGCTCCAAATTGATCTCAAAGGCCTTCTAGCTTCTCATAAATTCGAGATAGGAATGTCCCCCACTATAGAATGTGCCATCTTCATCTGCAGGGGTGTTCTACGGATCCACAACTTCATGATGCTTGCCAAGATCCGAAGGATCAAGATCAATAGATGCTTATGTTTTTTAATGAGTAGACTTTGCTAGTGTGCCTGACACCTTTAACTACAGTATCGGAATTCACATCCACTGAATCATGAGTCATGTCTTGACATTCAGTTCATCAAGATAATTATATTGTGTAGAAGCAAATCTTGCTGGCACAATGCGAGGGTGATCTTCAATACTATCGTCCTTTTAAGGACAGGGTTCAATTCTATAAGTAAGCCCCCATGAAACACATTGGGATTTGCATTGACATTATGGCTAGTTAATGCCACATCAAGAATATCTT
This sequence comes from Nelumbo lutea, assembly GCF_056320005.1. NCBI lineage: Eukaryota > Viridiplantae > Streptophyta > Magnoliopsida > Proteales > Nelumbonaceae > Nelumbo > Nelumbo lutea. The sequence goes on from NC_142691.1 coordinate 51,935,947, forward strand.
CGCTTTGGCTAGCAACGGTGGGATTTGCAAGATCTTCAAAACTTCAATACCAACTTGAGTACTATTCAGAGCATTGTCAACCAACTTGTCATCAACTGACTGCATGCGAGGCAACAACACTTGCACAATATGGAACCTCGTACCCATACTAGCCTATAGAGGCATAGAGCTACTCCTCTAGTAGAACCATGTGCTGAAATTACTGCCCCCTCTTACCATGAGCAATACCAGTCCCAATTCATAATTTTCTGATCTAGTTGAGGAACCTGGGAAGATAAGGATGCAACATTTGCACTTTTGTAATATTAGGTAGACCTGGTGATTCACTTTGACCAAGTATGCTAGTTATGCTAGGGACTCTCTGAATCAATGAGAAATGCACTACTAGGACCAATATCATGAACTTGTGGATAGGTGTTGTGCTCACCCATATCATTGACCAAGTGGTTTAGTTGTCATGTTCCTTCAAATTATCCCTTTTCCAGCAGGCCCCAAAACCAAAATTTGACATATTACATGAATTTGGGGCTTGATCAATAACCGGTAACGAACTTGGGGAGCTACTACATCTTGAACACTTTCCGCATGCCATGCTTATGGATGCACACCCAGACAGTTCTATGCATGCTTCTACATTTGGTGGTGTACAATTTGGGCTCCATGCCTGCAGATGCAAACAATGAACACAGTGAGAAGAACGTCTTGAAACTATGACATGCCATGCATCTTACTCCTGTGATAGACATAGTGAACAACCATTTTTGCCAATAGCTTCTGCCAGTTCCTTATTTGTTTTAACCAAAGGTTTTGGATTTGGTCCCATCCCCAAGCAACCATCATAGGGGCAAGCGTGAGTTTTTTTGCTTACTACATAAGTTAAGCAAGGTATACAATATAGATGATGACCCAAAAATGCCTTGGTCAATAACTGGAAACAGTTGGATTAAATGGTTGTGGCCACTGGAGTAGCACCCAAAGTCGGTGTTGTTGAATCAATTACAATGACCAAGGTAGTTGTGCAATAGATGGTTGAGGATTAACAATCAAAGTTGGGTAAAAAATAGGTAAAACTATTGAAGTTGACATGTGTAATTCTCACTTATCCAGCATCCGGTCCAGCCTTGTCTCTCTCCCCCAAGTATGTAGGGATATGATGCACCAGGTTTTCTCATGACATCTACTAGAAAATTTGTTCTCTGACAGTTCCAGAGTAATCAATGACAACCTCTACTGAATGCCCTGGAGTTTCACCAAAGAGATTCCTCCCAAATAGTACCAAATTAATGGCTCACACATCCCCAATAGCAGTGCAATAAAGGAGTTGGTACTGCATATCTCATATGGGATTCCTCTCAAAACCAGTTTGTACAAACACTGAGGAAGGTATGTAGCAGACAGATCTCTGTAGAATAGGGGAATTCCCCTCAGGGATTGAACTTCACAAACAGTTTGTCTCAAGTGGGGGTAAATAAGCCGATTCCAACCTCAAAAGTGAGGCTGATCGTGGATCTTTTAAGCATAGCAATTCCCAACACTTCAAGTTGTCAAACTCTAGTGGAAGAGATTTAAGAAGAATTTCCCAGAACTACTAGTTCAATCGAAGTTAAGTTCTCGATAAAGCTACCATCATCAAGTAGGAATTCCTTTACATTTCGGGTTGAAACTAGAAGAAGATATGGCTCCAAGAAGAAATGTTACTACTCGCATCCAGATGTCCTAGCTTACTCCAACTCCATGAATTTCCGGGAATAGGGCCCTTGAACAACCAGGTCTTGTAACCTTCTGCACCTTCACCTTCAAGAGTAAGGGGAAGATGCCTCATAACCCAGCTAGGCATGCAGAACATGATCTGATAATAGGGACTAGCAGCCTTGTTCAGCTTCAGTAATTCAAGACTTGTAGAATTGCTACAAAACTTTAGTCTAGCTCCACACACTAAGTTCAAGCTTTCTTCCTCAATTCCCTTTCTCTCACTCCTAAACCTCTTTTTTTTTTTCTTTTCCATTTTTTGTTCTCTTTTCTTTCTTTTTTCTTTTTACTTTTGATTTGATAATGTGATCTTAGTGCAATTCAAAACTCTAGTTGATTTAAATGAATTTCAAGAAAATTTAAGTCATAACAATGGATTTTCTCATCCTCTTTTATTTTCAATTTATTTTAATATTATTTTTTATCTTTTTTTTTTTTGCTTTGAAAATTTCTTGTCCCTTTTTCTTTTTATCATCATACCTTTTCTCCTTTTTTGTTTGTTTTGCTTCTTTTGATTTATTTTTTGACTTTTTAATTTTTTGGAGTTTTGATTAGTATAATTTTTGTTTTGGAATTTTGATTTATTTTTTATCTTTTTATTTGTTTTTTTTTTATTTTTTTATGATTTGTGATTATATGTTGTTTTTTTACCTTTCATTTGATTTATAATTAAAATTTTTTTGGGATTTTGATTATTTTCATTTTTTATTTTTATTTTCTTTGATAGTCTTCTAGGCATATTTGTACCTAAGCTTCCTATCCCTCTTTTGATTTTTTTTTTCATTTTATTTTTATTTTTCTTCTTTTTTATGTCCTTTTTATTTTATCATTTTTTATTTTTTTATCTATATGTTATCCTATTGTTCGACTTCTATTTTAGTTTTATTAGACCATTGACATTTTATCTTTTTTTTTTTTTATATTTTTATGTAGGCCCCCCCAAGGGGTAAGAAAGCAAACCAAGATGAGGTGGCTAAAATCCTAAATGACTAGATTGACATATGGACAGTGATGCATGATGGAAGAGTTATACACCTAAACTCCAGGCTCCAACAAGGTTGCCGATCTTCAAACCTCCACCCATCGAACAAATGGGCTTCTTTGGTTGGTAATCGGTTTGGGCATTTGGTGCAACTAATGGGACCAAGGCCCCAATGACCTACCACTTAGGACCCCTTCCTAATAGGACATGGGATGCTAAAATTAATGCAAAATGGTGTGCAAGCAAGCAATAATAGATATAAAGCAATAAACAAATATCTAATCAACAGAAAAAGAAGAATTATAATTCTAACGGATGAAAGCAAAAAAGAAACATGCATATAAACAAGAAGAGGCAATCAAGTCAAATGGGACCCATGTGGTCCCCACCTATGGTCTCGTAAATTCCCTAATGGAGTCGCCAAACTGTGAGCATCAGAAAATGGCTCACTTGCTACTTGGGAAGAAAATGGAGTCACCACCCTTCAGTTAAGAAATGGAAGTGATGGGACCTTTGAGAATGGCATCAAAATCATTTTTACTAAATAATGACTCCAAAGATCAAGGCATTTGTACTAAGTAAGACTCTCTTGGGAGAGGGAAGGGGTTAGGCACCCCTCCCTCGGGTCTGATAGGTGGGCCCCACATGGGGTTTTGAAAGGAACATGATCACAATTATTTAATCTAACGAAAACATAAAAGTAATATTGAAAGTAAAGGAAAACAACAAAAGCTATCTTGCCCATTTAATCCATTACTAGCTAAATAGATCAAACTCTAAATAAGCATTAACATTCAATACAGCCGAAAAACATATCAGAAAGAAAGAAAAAACAAAAGAAATAATAATGAATTGAATAAAAAGAGTATCAATATTCATAATAGCAACGAAAAGATTGATCTATCAATGAGAAATTTTCGAAAAGGAACTCAGGTTGCGAGCAGGCAACAGAGATAAGGTTGGATTGAGTTGGGGATAAGATCTACGGGAGTAAGCCCAATGGAATCTCCTCCATCGGTCTACTCCCCAACCTCAAATCCTCACCGTAAAAAATAAAAAAATAAAAAAATAAACAGAGAGAGTTTAACTCATCCTTACCTAAGTTGTCCTTGCCGATGTTGAATGTTGATGGAAGGTTCCGGATGAGATTTTGGCCTGAATTCTATCGATGCTGTAACTGGGAGGTTCAATCGAACTTGAGTGGATTACTCTGGAAAGATTTGCTAAAGGAAAATGGGCTTCGAATTTCAGTATGCCAAGAATGGGAGTCGAACATCAAACGTGCCGATGTTGAATGTTGATGGAAGGTTCTGGATGAGATTTTGGCCTGAATTCTATCGATGCTGTAACTGGGAGGTTCAGTCGAACTTGAGTCGACTACTCTGGAAAGATTTGCTAAAGGAAAACGGGCTTCGAATTTCAGTATGCCAAGAATGGGAGTCGAACATCAAATGTGTTAGGCGTTCAATTTGACTTCGTGAACGACGAACACAGAGGGTAGCATACTTGGTTTCAGTCCCAGATCATAACCCGAGGTAATTAGCAAAGATGGTGGCACTTTAGAAGTGTGCTGTCACTGTTACCGAGAATCTTGTGCTCGTCGTCCTCCATAGGTCAAAGACGATTAACAGTGAGCTTCGATAAATTCTGAAAGAAGAAGAAGAAGAAGTAGACGAAGAATAGAGAAGACGAAGAAAAGAGAATGAGAGCGAGAGAAAGAGAGAACCAGATTAGAGGTTGTCGCCACTCTCTGTTACTCGAAGGGAGGAGATGGTGAATTGTCAATTTTGGGGGGTTTCCGAGAAGAAGAAGATGCAGAAGAAGAGAAAAAAAAAGAACATATAGAGAAAACGAGAGATCGGCGAAAGAGGCGCAGTCGGGTTTAGGTCTATTGTCGCCTTAATTTACAGTGGCGATGACAAAACAGAGGGAGAGATAGAAAAATGGGGGGTGGGGGAAGAAGAAGGAGAAGAAAGTGGGTGAGGGAAGCCGGAGATGGAAATCGATCTGGGTTCACTACCGCCTGGGTTGGGTTCGAACGAAGGGGGGAGATGAATAGTCTCTCCTTCGGATCTTTCTCCTTGATTAGGGCGAATAAAGAGTTGATGTTAATCTATATGGGAGGTAGGGGTATTTTAATGATTTTGGAATATCTGAGGGGTATTTTAGTAATTTTTGACATACTGGGCTAAACCGGGTCATAGGGTGGTCAAACCGGGGTTCTGGATGGGAGGCTGAGATTTTGGGTAAAAGGTGGAGAGATGGGTCTGACAGGGGGTTTATGTTGATGGGCTAGCGAGATTGGTAGAATGGAATCTTTTTATATGGACGAGTAAATGTAGGTATTTTTGGCTAAAATTTGGAAAGGTGGGGCTTTTGGGGATTTTGGGTTGATTAGTGGTTTCAAATTGGCCATATTGGACCTAGATCACGCAGATTTGGAAAGGGTTTAATTCAGCTAATTTTGAGCCTTAAAATAGAATCTTGGTGTGATGGAGGGGTAACAATGATGTTTTGGGATGAAATTTTGCAGGTCGGTATTTGAAGGTGTCTCGGATCTGATGATGAGGTATAATCAATCTTAGAGGGACAAGACCGAGGGAATTTAGGTCAATCTTGGTTTAATAGAGGAATAAATGAGGGAATCTAGGGTTGAAACTTCATGGGCAGGTGTTTTGGTGTGGTCGGAGTCTTAAGGTGTGTCAGATCTAGTGGTTAAGGTGTAAGTAGGGGTCAATTGGGGCCATCGGGTTGGTATCAGACAGGTTTAACAGTGGATTTGAGGGCTCTTAGGGTGAAACTTTGGTTTTTTAGGTTTTTTGGGTGTTTCAGAGAGGTTGAAAGGGTCAAATCGGGTGTTTGGGGTGAATTGGAGGCTCAGGCAGTGGACCAAGCAAAAATTGGGTGCTGATAGGGTGTAAAAAAGGTTCAAAGTATCGAAACGCCAAGTGATGGAGCGCGAGCCGGCTGGTCTTAGCTGTCCGCTGCCTTGCTTTCGAACGGGGTAGCAGGGATCCTGAAACGGGAGAGATGGGAAAGCTCCGGGGGGAACCAGGTGTAGAGGCTCCGAAGCTCAAGTTAGAATCTTTCAAAAGCAAGGTAATACCAGATAGCACAAAGTTTGCATACCTCCGTTGTCGGGGGGCAGGGGGCTCTTATAGTCACTTCGCGTACTCGTCCCGAGGCCCTTGTCAGATCGGGTATGATTACCCTTGCGCTTGTCAACTCGGCCGTCGTCCCTTCTGCTGAGACAGAACCGTCACTGCCTAACGGTCTAACTAGAGATGGCGGCGTCAGTGGCGGTGGCAGGTGGCCGTTTAGAGTGCTGCTGCCAAAACGTCAGATCCCAAGTCAGTCAGGCGTGGCGCCCTCGGGCACGGACTTCCCTGGTGCCAGTTATGGTACGACTTGTTTGGCTTTGGTGCCTAGAAGATGATGCGAAGTGCTGAGCGAGGCGGTCTTGAGCTCGGAGGTATCCCGAACTGTAACAAGGTGGGTCAGTTCGGCGAAGTGTGTCCCGAGCTGTTACAAGGTGGCAGTTCGGCGAAGTCTACCTCGAGCTGTTACAAGGTGGGTTAGTTCGGCGAAATGTACCCCGAGCTGTTACAAGGTGGTCAGTTCGGCGAAGTCTATCCCGAGCTGTTACAAGGCGGCAATTCGGCGAAGTCTACCCCGAGCTGTTACAAGGTGGTCAGTTTGGCGAAGTCTATCCCGAGCTGTTATAAGGCGACAATTCGGCGAAGTCTACCCCGAGCTGTTACAAGGTGGTCAGTTCGGCGAAGTCCATCCCAAGCTGTTATAAGGTGGGTTAGTTCGGCGAAGTGTGTCCCCTTGTTCCCGCCTAGGCTTGACCCCTTTTGCCGAGCTGTCGTTTCTGCCACATGTCTCATAATAAATAGGTTGGACCAAATCTTCCTTCATCAATTGCCCCCCACTCCTTGCGCCGAGGGCCTTGCCATGGTGCGGGGAGTTTTCACGAGGTGGTTGTAGATTTGTCCCGTCCTTCAAACCTTCATTGTATGAGACACTTTTTCTAGGGTTTTTTCGGTTTTCGAGAAGGCTGGAAACGTGCCTTATTCAAGAACGCTGGTGGTTGTGACTGTGCGTTTTAAATTTCAAACCAACTCGCGCCGTTGGGACGTGACAGCAGGTCATTTCAAAAAGGCACGCCACTGCTGTACGTACGCCGTCGACTGTCAGGGAGACGTGCGGCGCGTCAGATTCGAAAAGACGCATGTCGAAGCAATGTCGGTTTCAAAAAAACGTGCTGACGTTTCTCTTTTTTCGGAAAGACGTGCGCCAATCACGTCTCGACTTTAAGGGTTGCGCGGTTGGTAAGAACGTGGGCCGTCGGATTGTCTTCAGTCTGCACGGTCGATTCTTGGTTACTGTAGCTATAAATAGTGGGGGACCCCGGTTGGTTTGTCACTTCTGCGGTTGTCTATCGAGTTCGCGTCCAACCTTCCAACTCGCGTTTGAGTCTCTTCCAGCTCGCGTCAAGGCTGGTTATACAGTCTTCACGATTCTTTAGCTTGTTCTTCAAACTTTCCGGTGAGTACTTTCTTGAATCTATCTTCTCCCCAATGTCTAGCTTTGATAGCTCAGACGATTCTTCGAGTAGGGCCGACGTAGGTTCCACCAACCGAGCCGTGTCCCCAGATTGCCTCAGTGATCCTGAGGTGGAGCTTGAAGACTATGAACTTGTGGGCCGAGTTGCTTCGGGCAGTTTGGCGTCTACCTCCCACCGAGGTCGGATGCTAGACAGGTTTGGTCCTTCGACCATGACGCCTGAGGGGCTTCAATCCATACTTCTGTCCTACAATCTTCCTGGGGGGTACACATATTTCATTGCTTCGAGTAGCTTTCCTTGGGAACACGGTCCCGACGAGATCGTGATTTTTCGAGAGCAACTCGCCGCAGGGTTGCGACTTCCTTTCCATCCCCTTCTTGTCGAAGTCATAAACCACTTCGATGTCACCATTGGCCAGCTTCATCCGAACTCTATTCGGAACCTGGTGGGGACGATATCCCTTTTTTGCGAACAGAACTTCCCCTTGGACTTAGAGATATTCTCCTCTATCTTGATGCTCAAGAGACAGGTGTGCCCTCTTCCTGGGGGGAGACGGGCGTATTACCTTATTCCTCGCCAGGGTTTTAAGCTTCTGCATGATCTCCCTAACAAGGTCCCGGCGTGGAAGCAGGACTACTTCGGCGTGCGAAGTGCACAAGGATGGCCCTTTCAGACCGGGTGGGGTGAGGCCGCTCCCGACTCGGGCGTAACTCTTGATAAAGAGACGGTGAAGGGTCTCCGGCAGTGGACACGGCAAGGCTTAAAGTGCCACCACTACTTAATGGAGGCTAAGCTTTTTGCAGCCGACCTGAGTTCGGGTAGGTTTCTGGCTATGCGGTTTCTTGCTTGCTCTGTTCCTTCATTTTTTCTGATGTCGAACTCGTTCTGCATGTGTGATGGATGCGGAGAGAACTCGCGGCGGGCGTTTGTTCCAAGGTATGAAGAGGAGGAAGCGGGTCGCCAAGCGAACTCGTAACGAGCTGCCCCTGGATGAGGAGCCCCTAGCCCCATACTATACGACAGAGGATCTGCCTAGGGAGCCCGAAGTGACTCCACTGGTGCACGAGACTGCCGGGGCGCCTTTCACTGAAACCACTCATACGGGCGCTCCTGCGTACTCAAGTGCTCCTCACTCCGGGTCTGCTCATACGCGGGCTGGGCCCTCAGGCTCGGGAGCTCAAGGGGAGTTTAGGAGCGTGTTGATGCCGAACTACGCTCTTCAAAAGAGTAGGGATGCTACTTTCCCCGAGGAGGTCGCGGCGTGGACCGATCTTCCCTTGAATCAGGTCGCTTGCCGCGCCGTAACACATGCCATGGTGGTAAGTGAGATTGTCTTTTTTTTTTTTAATTCCGTTGCTTCTGTTGTCTTTTTGCTCACTTGTTTCTTTTGGTAGGTGAATTCTTCGATTCATGCCTTGGCGGCCCAAGTGGAGAGGAGCTCGCGACAAGCGCGAGCTGCTGAGGCTGCTGCTCATGCTGCTGATGAAGCCTTCCGTGCTGCAGAGGCAAATACCCGGGCTGCTGAGGCGGCTGCTTACGCTGCTGAAAAGGCTGCTCGCGTCGCGATGGCCAGACAGGCGAGGTCTCAGCGTGACGTCGAGGCCATGGGGGTAGTTGTCAAGCACATGGCGGACTTGAAGTTGGATTTGCAGCATCAAGTCGAGTATCTTCAGGAGGACATTAGGGAGAGAACACAGATTTTCTCCCAAGGCATTGAAGACGCCAAAAAGAAGGCAGTTGAAGACTACATTGCCTCCCCGCATTTTGATGATCTGATGGTGGACTCTTACAGGAGGGGGTTCAAGTTGAGCCAGTGGATGATCCGGAATACATACCCCGACCTCGATGTAAGTGCCATAACCACTTCGCGCATAACTCAGGAGATGGCCAATGCTGCCGATGGCGAGATAGACTCTGAAGGAGAGGCAGGGCCTTCGAGTGTTGTTGAAGTGCTTTTCGATGGCGAAGAAGTGGCTCTGGGCATGTAATTTTTTTTTGCCAGTGTACTTTTTCTTGCAATGGAGTGTCTTTTTCCCCTTGCTCATCATCCCCGAGCTGTTTCTTTGCCGGGTTTTTAGATTTCCGTGGTCTTTTATGCCGCGAACTGATTTTTTGCCGAGCTGATAATGTGCTGAAGTTCCTCGGCTTGCCTTGTGGCACATGGCCTGATTTCGTCCACTTCGCTAGGTGATTTATAGGTAGTATCGCCTCAAGTTCACGATGTTCCACGTTCGGGGTACTCGTTTGCCTTCCAAGGTTTCGAGTTCATATGCGCCCCCGAGCGCTGTTTTTACTTTATAGGGCCCTTCCCAATTAGGTCCAAGTTTGTCGACGCCGGGTTCGGGCACCATAATTTTCCGAAGGACCAGGTCGCCGACTCGGAAGCTTCGTCGCTTTACTCTACTATTGTAGTAGCGAGCTACCTGATGCTGGTATGCCACTGTTCGGATGTGCGCGAGGTCCCTTACCTCGTCTAGTAGGTCGAGGTTGGTCCGTAACTCGTCTCCGTTCGTCCGATCGTCGTATGTTTCTAATCGCAACGTTGGTATTTCGATTTTCGCCGGGATCACCGCTTCAATGCCGTAGGTGAGGTTGAAGGGGGTTTCTCCCGTGGCTGCTTTTTCGGTCGTTCGGTGAGCCCATAAGACACTTGGTAGCTCTTCGGCCCACATTCCCTTAGCTCGATCCAGACGTGCTTTCAGTCCGCGCAGGATGGCTCTGTTCATTACTTCCGTCTAACCGTTTGCCTGTGGGTGCGCGACTGACGTGAAATTTTGTCGAATCCCCATGTCCTAACACCACTCTTGGAACTTGATATCCTCAAACTGTTTGCCGTTGTCGGAAATTAGAACCCGAGGTAATCCGAACCGACATACTATGTTCTTCCAAATGTTCTGTATGTTTCGGGCCGTAACAGTTGCCAGAGGTTCGGCTTCTATCCACTTCGTAAAATAATCTACCGCAACAACTAAGAATTTTCTCCCGCCTGTTGCTGGTGGGAATGGACCAAGGAGGTCGATGCCCCATTGTGCAAAGGGCCATGGGCTGGCGAGGTATTTGAGGTCTGAGGCAGGTTGATGGTGGATGTTAGCGTGCTTCTGACACTTGTCGCATTTTCTGACGAGCTCGACAGCTTCTGCCTTCATCGTTGGCCAGTAGTATCCTTGTCGAAGTGCCTTTTGGGCGAGTGCTCTGCCCCCCAAGTGTCCGCCGCACAGGCCTTCATGAGTGTCGCGGAGTACAAACTTGACTTCGTTAGGTTGCAGGCACCGCAAATAGGGGAGCGTGTACGACCTCGGTATAACCGTTCGTCTATTATGACATATTTGGCCGCCTGGCGCTGCACCCTTTTGGCGGCATTGCGTTCTACAGGGAGGGTTCCATCTATCAGGAAGCTCGCGAGTGGATCGATCCAGCTCGGCTCTGCTTCTAAGATGGGAGCGACCTCCTCTGTCCCCTCGAGAATACTAGGCCGAGGTAAGTCCTCTATGTACACAGTTCTCATATTGTTGTGACTCGTGCTGGCTAACCGGGACAGGGCGTCGGCCTCAGTGTTTTCAGACCTCGGGATTTGCCTGATGATGTGTGACCGGAAGTTTAGCAGTGCTTCTTTTACTTTGGCCAAATATGCGATCATGGAGAGGTCGCGTGCTTCGTACTCGCCGGTAACTTGGTTTACCACGAGCTGAGAATCGCTGCAGATGACCAAGTGTTTTGCCTTAAACTTTCACGCTAGGTCCAGCCCGGCGATTAGCGCTTCGTACTCTGCCTCGTTGTTGGATGCCGCGAACTCAAAGCGTAGCGCGTACTCTACTTTTGTGTCACTCGGGCCGCACAAGACTATTCCAGCTCCGCTGCCCTGCCGGCTCGAGGAACCATCCACGTGAAGGATCCAGGGCTCCTCATCCCAATTCGCTCTTCGCCTGATCAGGAGAGATGCCACACTGGATGCTACTTCACGGGGTTCGAACTCTATGGGCTCAGGAGCTCCGGGTTCGCCGCAAATGGGGACCTCAGGCTCGACCTGTGGGGCTTCGTAGCTGAAAGTGCATTCGGCGGTAAAATCTGCCAAAGCTTGGGCCTTGATAGCGGTTCTCGGTTTGTACTGGAGATCGTACTCGCTGAGTTTGATGGCCCATTTCATCAGTCGACCGGAGACTTCGGGTTTGAGTAAAACTTGTCTGAGAGGTTTGTCAGTTAGGACGATGACTGTATGAGCCTAGAAGTACGGGCCGAGTTTCCGAGCTGCAATTACTAGGGCGTATGCTAGTTTTTCTTTCTCCGGGTACCTTGCCTCTGCTCCCTGCAAAATTTTACTAACATAATATATGGGTCGTTGGACCTGGTCTGTTTCCTTTATTAGTACCGAACTGACTGCCTCGTCGCTCGCCGAGAGGTACAGTTGTTAGACCTCGCCCACCTCGGGCCGGGCAAAGGTTGGTATACTAGCGAGGTAACCTTTTAGTTCGTCGAACGCGAACTGGCAGTCCTGGGTCCATTCGAACCCTTTGCCTTTGACTGCCTTGAAGAAGGGTAGGCAGCGGTCTACTGATTTAGATAAGAAGCGGCTTAGAGCGGCTATGCGGCCGTTTAGCCTCTGGACCTCTTTTACTTTCCGAGGTGGTTTCATATCTAGAATGGCTTTTATTTTGTCCGGGTTGGCCTCAATACCGCGCCGATTGACAATGTAGCCTAGGAACTTGCCCGAGGTGACACCGAAGTCACACTTGTTGGGACTCAGCTTCATGCTAAAGTGTCGCAGGATTTGGAAAACAGAATCTAAGTCTTGTATTAACTCTTGTGAAAACTGAGTTTTGACGACCATGTCGTCTACATAGCACTCTATCTTCGTACCAATTAGGGGCCGAAATAGCTTATTTACAAGTCTTTGGAAAGTTGCCCCGGCGTTTTTTTAGTCCGAAGGGCATGACTTTGTAGCAATACAGGCCAAACTCGGTAATGAAGCTGGTTTTTTCCTCATCGGATGGGTCCATCCTAACTTGGTTGTAGACCGAGTAGGCGTCCAGGAAGCTTAGCAACTCGTTTCCCGAGGTCGCGTCCACTAGGCGGTCAATTCTGGGGAGGGGGAAGCAATCTTTCGGGCAAGCTCGGTTCAGGTCGGTATAGTCGACGCACATGCGCCACTTGCCGCTTGCCTTTTTTACCAACACCGGGTTGGCCACCCAGCTCGGGTAGTGGACTTCCCTTATGAAGTTTGCTGCGAGGAGCTTTTCAACCTCCTCGTCGACTGCTCTCCAGCGTTCTGGGGCTAAGTTGCGTTTCTTCTGTCTAACGGGTCTGACTACAGGGTCAGTATTAAGTTTGTGAGTTATCAGTCCGGGGCTAATGCCGGGCATGTCGGCCGCGGACCAGGCAAAAATATCTTAATTTTGGAGTAAAAAACTTACCAGTTCAGCTCGTAGGGGATCTTCGATGGAAGCTCCGATGCTTAGTGTGCGAGTTGGGTCCGTAGCTGAAGCCTGGATTGCGACTGTTTCCTCCGTGGGCGAAGCTCGCTCCTCACCTTGCTCTGCCGGCCGCTCCAGCTTGAGGTCGTCGGCCGCCTTGGTTTTTCCCTTTAGGGCGGCAACGTAGCACTTGCGGGACTCGAGCTTGTTGCCCCGCGCTACCCCTATACCGAAGTCCGTAGGGAACTTCATGGCCAAATAGTAGGTGGAGACCGTCGCCCGTAGGACATGCGTGATCGGCCGCCCTATTATGGCATTGTATGGGGAGGGGGTCGCGACTACCAGGAAATCATGGTTGAGTCTGACCGCACAAGGCCATGTGCCGACTTCCACAGGGACAGTTATTCTCCCGAGGAGCCTAACTTCCTCTCCGCTGAAACCTACCAGGGGAGTGTTCGCGGGCTTCAGCTCGCTCCTCTTTAACTGCAGCTGGTCAAATGCCAATTTGAAGAGGATGTCCGCTGAGCTGCCCGAATCTATGAGTACGCGCGTGACCTCGAAATCGTTGATCCTTAGCTTAATGACAAGCGTGTCATCATGGGGGTAGTGGATTCCTCGCGCGTCGTCCTCCGTGAAAAAGATTGGATCTTCGGTCTTTGGCCTCTTTGGGGGGTTCCTTTCTTCGAGGGCCACTTCGCGAACTGAAGTCCGGGCTGCTGCCGAGGTACACCCCGCTACTACGGATCCTCCCACTATTACATGGATGGTTCCCCGAACTGGCCTCTCTTCCGGAGGCTGCTTCTGCAACGGTTCGACAGGTCTGTTGCTAGACTCGGGTGCATCCTTTTCTTGCTCCCCTTGCCAACCTGCTTTATTGTTATTGTTGTGTTGTACAAAATTTCTCAAGTATTCGCGATGGATGAGTCCCTCTATCTCGTCCCGGAGGTTATTACACTGTTCGGTGCTATGACCATGGTCTCTATGGAAACTACAATACAAATTCTTGTTTCTATCGTTCGGATTTCCCTTCAGGCGAGGTGGCCACTTAACGTACGGAGCGTCTTTGATCGCCATTAAGATCTCTGTCCACCTCGTGTTCAACGGCGTGTAGTCCGTCCGAACTGCTAAGGGGGCCCGGAAGGACTGGTTCGGCTTCGGCTCCCAGGTCGGGTTTTTTCTACTCACTGGGTTGGAGAGCTCGCCTTCTCTCTTTCTTTTCTCGTTCCCTCCTTCGCTTCGTTGGTTGATCTCTTCCTCAGTCCTCATGAACTTATCCGCGAGTTTGAGGAATTCGGCCACAGTCGCGGGCTGGTTGGCCACCATGTGCCATTTGAACTCTTTGTGCGTCACCCCTCTTTTGGCTGCCGCGAGCTGCACTGCGGGGTCCAACCGCGGTATTTGCAAGCATGCCTCGTTGAACCGCTTGATGTAGCCCCAATAGATTCTCCTTCTCTTTGGACCACTACGAAGATGCTTTCCTCTGTTCAGGGGCACCGTCGGCTGGTGACAAAGTGTGTGGTGAAGACTTGCACGAACTGGCCCCAGCACTTTATCGACTCGGGGGCCAGGTTCCTGTACCAAGTGCGGGCTACCCCCCTGAGGGTGGTGGTAAAGGCCACGCACATGCACGATTCGTTAGCCCTGGCGAGGTGCATTTGCGACTGAAAGGCGTCAACGTGGTCGTTGGGGTCGAAGGACTCATCGTACTTGTCCAGAGGTGGGAGTTTGAAGTCTCTGGGTAAGGGGACCGCCAGGAGTTCCGATGCGAGGGGGGAAGGAACGGAGAGAGCCGGGGTAGCCCCTACCTCGTCCGAGCTCGTGGCTTTGCCTCTGAGTTCCGACAAGGCGCGGGTGGCGGTCTGGCGACTTCGCCGGCGCCTTCGCCGTTGAGCGGGCCTTGTGCTGGCGCTGCTGGCCTCCGTGTTACCGAGCTCGATGGGCCCGGAGTGCAGGTAGTCCGCCGCCAGGGCGCTGAATCGATTTTCGGTGAGCGGGAGCTCGGGCTTGGAGCGCCGGGGTGCCTTCCTCGCGGGCGAGGTTCCTGACCCACCCGCGGGTTGCGAGGCGGGGATGAAATTTCTCTTTCTTCGGCCTGGGGACGAGGCCTGGCTGTTGGGGTGGTTTTGGGGCCAGGAGGCCTTCGCCTGGCGGGGGTGCCCATCCTGCGGGGAGGCCTTGACCGGCCTCGGAGCGGGGTGGCGAGGTGGAAGTAGTGGTTGGTTCAGTGGTAGTTGGGGGAACTGCTGTTGGTAGTGATACTGGGAGATGTTGTGCAGCACTTGGTGCTGGTGAAGCTGGTGTTGCTGGAACTGTTGCATTTGGGCTTGCATTGCCCGCATGCACTGCACCAGGTCCTCCAATCGGTCTTGGCTAGCTGCCAGGGGGACGGTAGTTGGTTCAGTGAAAGTTGTCTGAATGGGGAGAGGAAAGGGGACGTTTGTGGTAGGAGGGTTTACGGGTGCCACTGCTTGTGGCGTGTTCAGGATGGGGATCCCATCCATCGAAAGGGGGATGGTGAACTGTCCAACGCACACTACGGGGACCTGAAGTTGCTCCCCGGTGGCGTTTGTCTCCGTGCCGCGTCCGGTGTTGCTGGAGGAGGCCATGAGTGTTGGGATTTTTAAGAAGAAAGGGGGTATCGAAGTTTGGAGGGAGTTTTTTTGAAGCGTTTTACCACAGACGACGCCAATTGATGGAGCGCGATCCGGCTGGTCTTAGCTGTCCGCTGCCTTGCTTTCGAACGGGGTAGCAGGGATCCTGAAACGGGAGAGATGGGAAAGCTCCGGGGGGAACCCGGTGTAGAGGCTCCGAAGCTCAAGTTAGAATCTTTCAAAAGCAAGGTAATACCAGATAGCACAAAGTTTGCATACCTCTGTTGTCGGGGGGCAGGGGGCTCTTATAGTCGCTTCGCGTACTCGTCCCGAGGCCCTTGTCAGATCGGGTATGATTACCCTTGCGCTTGTCAACTCGGTCGTCGTCCCTTCTGCTGAGACAGAACCGTCACTGCCTAACCGTCTAACTGGAGATGGCGGCGTCAGTGGCAGTGGCAGGTGGCCGTTTAGAGTGCTGCTGCCAAAACGTCAGATCCCAAGTCAGTCAGGCGTGGCGCCCTCGGGCACGGACTTCCCTGGTGCCAGGCATGGTACGACTTGTTTGGCTTTGGTGCCTAGAAGATGATGCGAAGTGCTGAGTGAGGCGGTCTTGAGCTCGGAGGTATCCTGAACTGTAACAAGGTGGGTCAGTTCGGCGAAGTGTGTCCCGAGCTGTTACAAGGTGGCAGTTCGGCGAAGTCTACCCCGAGCTGTTACAAGGTGGGTCAGTTCGGCGAAATGTACCCCGAGCTGTTACAAGGTGGTCAGTTCGGCGAAGTCTATCCCGAGCTGTTACAAGGCGGCAATTCGGCGAAGTCTACCCCGAGCTGTTACAAGGTCGTCAGTTCGACGAAGTCTATCCCGAGCTGTTACAAGGCGGCAATTCGGCGAAGTCTACCCCGAGCTGTTACAAGGTAGTCAGTTCGGCGAAGTCCATCCCGAGCTGTTACATGGTGGGTTAGTTCGGCGAAGTGTGTCCCCTTGTTCCCGCCTAGGCTTGACCCCTTTTGCCGAGCTGTCGTTTCTGCCACGTGTCTCATAATAAAGAGGTCGGGCCAAATCTTCCTTCATCACCAAGTGTATTAGAAAGTCAATTTTAAGATACATATTGGGATGCGCCTTGGATATGCATGTGTATTGGAGAAAAAGTAAGATACGCATACGTACACTTGGAAACACTATAAATACTTTAGTAAATCATAAAAATATTCAATAAGACTAAATATAATACCTCAATGAGGTGTATATACCTTAAATTAATATATTTTAATGGTTTTACAAATAAATATATTGTAGTGAATTATAATTTAATTAAAAGTCTAATGCTTAACTATAATTTATAAATTATAATTCTTAAGTTTTAATGTTTTATTGGATGGGAGAAAACCTAACTCTCCTATCCAACCATAAAACATGATAAATCATCCAAGGAATTTATTAAAGAAGAAATTTTAATTGCTTTGTGGATATGATAGATCATCCAAGGAATTATAATATATTCAATCATTGTGATTAAATGATAAAATATACTTAATTATTATTTATTTTTAATTCTAAAAATATAAAAAAAATTAAATAAGAGTTTTCAATTGGTTTGTGGATGTGATATATCATCCATAGAATTATAATATATTCAATTGTTTTGATCAAATGATAAAACATAATTAATTATTATTTATATTTAATTCTAAAAATATGAAAAGTAAAAAAATATTAAAAAAGAAATTTCAATTGCTCTATGGATATGATAGATAAATCCATAGATCTAAAACATATTAAGTCTTTATAGGTTGATAAAAAATTACATTTTCAATTTTTTTGTTAATTTATATTTTCCTTAAATATCTTCATGAAATTTCCATAGATCTATTGATGACAGAAAAAAAAAAATTGTGATTTTGACTGTAAGAAAAGTATATGAACATAAATTTAAACATTCAGGAAAAAAAGAAATCACGAGATATTATAAAAAATTTTTAAAAACTTACCTATTGTTGCCATAAAAAAAATTAACAAATGACACTTCTTTATTGTAAATTTTTGCAAATCTAGCACTTTAGGAATGAGGTTTGGTGTTTTAGAGTCATTTAGGGGGCTTATTTAAGGGAAAAGTAGCTTGATTTCGCCTTTTTATTTTTTATTTATTTTTTTAGTTTTTGGCCATATCTTTTTCGTAGTGTATCGGTTGATATGCATGAAAAAAGATGAGAACCTAGTTTTCATGTGTATCTCGTATATTTTTTTTCAAAGATACAATACAATATGTCCCGTATCGAGCGTATCATGTCGAAATTTTAAACCTTGGATGTGAACATAAGAGGGTTGGGTTAGGGTCAAAGCAAACTCGTGTCAAACCAAACTCATTTAGATCCCTAAGTGTGATTGAATCCCACCTTCACAATGGTTTGGGGATATTAGGATTTTTTGTCTTTTTTCCAAGTTTTTGGCCTTCGGGATGTAGTTATCTTCATCTGACCAACCTGAATTACCTATTAAAAAAGCAATAGGACTAGAAATCTATTATCATTGATGCTTTTATACATGTGTGGTGTGGATGTCAACACATTTTATGTGAAAAGACAAAAACTAAAAACATAAACTTATTTTATGTGAAAAGAAATAAATACAAATTCTGAGATCTCTTTGGTGAGAATGTAAATAACATCATCAATGAGGAAAATTACTTCATTCACAAATTGGTGCAAAAAAGAATTTTATGTCAATATAGGGTGGGGCGTGGATTTCCAATTCAATGTGAAAGGGAAATAAAGAAGTTCAATTAACCACAAAGAAAAGAAGTTAAGTATTAGATCAATTAAAGGTTAGCCATGTGGCCTATCTAAATGATTTATTGTGTTGTCTTCTAGCGGGAGAAATAATGAAAAATTTAAGCTCAATTTAGAAAGAGAACAAATACAAATAAGTATAATAGTCAATCCAACTTAAACTTCATTTTTTGAGGATCTCACAACCTCCTTAATCCCTAATAGCTTTTCACTAAGGTTGTGTTTGATTTGAAAGAAAAGGTAGGAAACTTGCCTTACCTTTTTCTTTTAAATAGAACACAACCAAAAAGACAATGTAATAAGTCATTCAATTCAACTTTCTTAGTAAAGAAAAAAAAACATTTATTCAACCACTTCGGTTGGTATCAAATGGCCCTTGAGACTTGTATGGTTGGAATTTTAAAAATTTCACCCTTAAATCATGATGAATTTTCACTCCTCCCATGGATCATGGTTTACTAGTCAAATTCCAAAGGGTATATAATGTGGTTTTTCCTATTCACTAAGGCTGCATTTGTTTCTGGTGTAAATGCACTTTTACACCGTTGGAGTTAAGACATGATGGTTCGGTGAGAGTGTAAAATATGGACCAGCCATTGTGTCCATTTACACTCGTCCTGTTTGGTTACATCTTGTTGTAGCGCGAGAGAGAGAGAGAGAGAGAGAGAGAAGGGCGGAAGGGAGTCAAGGGACAACCTTATCCATTTACACCATTTATAAAAGCAGAGCAAAGTAGCAAAACTAAGAGCATAGAGAAAAGGGAGAAATTGTAGAGGCTTAGAAGAGAGAAAGGGCAAAAAGACAGAGCCACCATATTAGCTCTTGAAAAATTTTCACTATGGTAGCTAGGAAGAGCTACCTCACCAACGATTACTTCCGGTACCATGTTTGAATTCGACAAACCGACCTGTGGAATTTGAATCACGCTGCCTCACCTGAGTTGAAAATTGATGACCAATGTGCATGATGCTGCAGTCATGGAGGGAGATCAGTGCCGATGCGGAGGCATTCAATTCCAGGACAATGTAGAACACATATGAAGAAAGTGGAATTTATAGATAGGAATAGGGAAGAGCAACTGAGGGAATGACCATGAAGACGTATATCCGGATCAAGAATCCGATATGCATGGTCTAGTTCCTCTTGAGCTTACCAAAATAGCTCAGGGGAGGCTACTGAAATTGAATCTCAAAGTTGTTTGTCTCATCTGCCAACCTGTTGTTCCTCCTCATCTTGATCTGTTTCAACCTCTCTGTCGCTAGCCGTAGCGTTAGCTTGTGGCACCGTCGCTGGTACTTGAGCCCATTGATGCAGCGGAGAGTTTGAGCCACCAAGATGTAGAAGATGAGATGGGCCATGGTGAGCTGATGGGGACCTAACAGTGGGGACACTGTAGCCCGAGCGACTGGACTAGGGCAATGAAGACCAGGCCTAGGAAGAGGAAGAAGAACTAGAAGAGCTTCCAAAGTTCCTTCTTTTCGAGATCGACAACCCACTTCTTCTCCAAGGTTTTCTCGAAGTGGAGCTTAATTGTAGTGTTTTGGGCTTGTAGGGCTGTTTCCTTTGGAATTGCTGGATGTTCATAGCCCACCATTGTTGACTGCATGTCAAGTCCTGGTCCCTGACCTCCTCCTTCCTAGTTCCTACCCAACAAATGCGGTGGAATGATGCAGGGCATAGACAAGGTGGAGCGGAGATGGCTGGAAAAGACAAGGTGGAATGATGCATGGAAGAGAGAGAGAGAGAGAGCGAGCGATAAAGAAGGAGAAGAAGAAGAAGAGAGAAGGAGAAGAGAGAGAGAGAAGGAGAAGGAGAAGAGAGAGAGATATAATTAAACGGTAAACATGTAATTTTACACCGAAATTATCAAATGTCTACAAAATCGAACCGGGGTGTAAAGTTCACCCTGACTTGATTTTACACCTCTACCAAACGCAGTCTAATGGATATGTTGTGGTTCTTGATGTAAAAAAAATGGAAGAGCATGGGCAAATACTAATGGAGGCATTTTGAACATAGAAAAATGCCTCTTTTTCATAAACCATGAAGGTAATTTTGTAACAAGAAAATGAAGAGCATGCAATGTAATTGTAATCTCAGCTCATCATGCTTGTAAAAGGCACCATTGTCAAAGAAATGTCTTGAATTTGCTGTTAACAAGGGTTTGGATCATTTTGTTTTCGAGAGCCACTGCAAATTCTTGATCGATTCCCTTGATTCAAAGTCTATTAAATGCAATGATTGGTAAAACCATGATGTCTCATTCCAATTTGTTAGCAAAAATGGCAACCATATTGTCCACATGGTTGCAATAAAAGGTTATGATCAAGTTTCAAATATTGTGGATACCCCATTGGGATGGTAAGTTGATGTTCTAAAGGTGTCGTTCAGTTGCACTAACTTCTAAGAAGCAAAATTCCTCTGACAAAGGTACTATAAAAAATTGTGATTCTTTTGCCTTTTCTAACATCTAAATGTAGAGAATGTTATTTTGAAATCTGAATTTTAAATTTCGAGAAATGGCAACAATTTTACGTCTGATAATACAATGATTAATAATAATTACCACGAGAAAGCTGAAGTGATAGGAAATGAACAAAAAATGTTAGAACCTATAAAAAAGTTATCAAAATAATGAAATAATAGTAAAAATGATTAAACAATTAATAACATTAATAAATAACAACTAATTAGTTATAAATAATAAATATTAAATAATTAATAAGCAATAACAATTGATAAATAATATTAATTAATTAATTAATAATTTAATTGTTTGAACGATTGGTCGATTGACATGAAATAACCATTCATACAATTAATTGAGAGTAGGCTGATGGAATAGTGGCATATTCTATAATTTGAAAAAAAAAAACAATAAATGATTAGGATAGTAATTGAAGTTGCATAGAATAGAAGTCAAAGTAGATGTTGGGAAAATTGAGACATTGAGCAAGCAGACCTATCAAATGGCCTAAACATGTAAAACATTTTTGTTTCAATTTTTCAAATATAAATTGTCCTTTTCAACTCAAATGAATGACCCCAAGTTGGATAGGGTAGATGTTGTTGCTTTGGCAAGGTTTAGACTCTCTTCTTAAGTGGGGCAGTCGGTACTCTATAAAGGAGAGAAAACTTACAAAGATGGTTGGCAGCAACAACATTGACCCTCCAATTTTACAACCGGACAAGGACTAGTGACCTCAACCTCTACACTGGTAGGAGCCAAGGGTTTGGAACTCTATGGCTCTAGAATAAGATCAACAAGAGGAGTCAGACATAGAAAGGATAACAACTCTTTTCTGTTTTCCAATTTCAAACTAAAAGATGATTACTGTGATACAAAACTTTACTTATATAATGCTAAGAAGGAGCAAAAGTGAAACATTGCTTGTGTTGGGGCCAAAATCATAACCCAAAATAACTAAACAACAGAAGTGGTTGGCACAAAACAATTGTCACGAGCTAAAAATGGAAATGGTAGTTAATGGTATCAGGAGGAGAAATTTAGGGCTCAATGTGATATCCATTGGGTGATCAATTTTGCTGCTATTGTACCACTAGGAGTTAGAGATCATTAATAAGTATCCGCTTCACTCCCAAGATAGGTATCGTGGTGTTGAATGCTAATGCATTGACAGAGCCACTTTGACCAAGTGGTCTAGTGTTCGATTTTTGTCACCCCATTATAATTAATTAAGTTTCAGCACAAGGTATGAGTGGGCCTGTGTTGTCCATGTTTCAAGCCCAATGGGCTTTCGTACGAGGGGGCATGTTAGGTGGAATGGTTCTTTGAGACTGGGGATCTGCGATGTTGCACTAAGAACCTTGGGTTGCATCGTCATCCCTAGGTTAGGAAGAGCTCAACCATGAGCTAGGAACATCAAATTCTCAATTCTTGCCATGATAAGGTTAAAAATGCTTGACATTAAACACATATGAGGTCTTAAAAGGATAAGGTAGTTCAATGCAGTAAGCATTGTTGTTGATCTTTAGAATGCAGTGAGAGTCGATCTTCCGATTTTGTAGCTTGCATGGACCATTGGCCAAAAAATGTTCTGGGCTATCATGATCCATACCAAACCTCTAACATCAAATGTCAATATTCTCCTCCTCTTGTCAGCTTAAGCCTTGTACTACTTGTTACATTAGAGGCCTGAAGTTGTTCCTTGGCTCTCTCGCAAATGTCCTTATGGTGCTTCAACATTTTATTGACTTTAATAATGGTTTTCTCTAAGGTAAGTAACATTGTGAGCTTGAGGGTCCCAAGGGGTTAAACCCATATACAATCTGACAAGGGCTGAGGTGGGTGCTGCGATGGGGACTCCTGTTGTAGTATAACTTAGTGAGGGGAAGCGTTGGATCCCATGATTGAAGCGACTTACATAATTCTTTTCTCAGCAAGTTGCATATTTCTCGCAACTTCCGTTTGGCCATCCGCTTGGGGTTGGTAAGAGCTACTAAACTTGAACTTGGTGTTCAGTCTGTGCCAATGTTTGACCAAAGGCATAAAGGTATTAGTAGCATTGTTCTACGATGAGGGAATAGGTTTTATTGTGCTTGATGTGACTTTCATTATGCACTTCTTGGAAAATCAACATACACCAAGAGCAATCAAGTTAACATAACCGATTGTCTTTGAACAAATATCCATCGTGTAAATGATAACTGGTATGCTCAGCGATAGTTATTTCAACAATATGGGATAAAATATGTATATGAACTATGTTTTATAACTTTTGGAACAAAAAAAAAAAAAACAAGAATTTAAATATTTATGTCAACACTAAAGGATAAAATATAAAAAAATTGTATTAGATGTTCAACATAGGTGGAATTCAACATATACTATGCTATCTAGTGTATTCCTTATAAAAAAATGCTTACTGATTTTATAATGAAAAAAATTCCCCATGATTTTATAAGTGAAGAAGATTGGGAAATTACAATTTATATAAAAGATTTTTTACAACATTTTATGATGAAAATAATTTATTTTTGAGTGCTTATTTCCGAACCACTTGTTTTTTAGTTAACCAATTGCATATAATTAATGAATATTTAGTAAAATATAGAAATAATTTAAAATTTAAAAATATTTTTGAAGTAATGAAAATTAAATTTAAAAAATATTGGAATTTTTTTTCCTTTATATAGATTAGGCACAATATTAGATTGTAGCATTAAATAGGATTAAAAAAGGTGTAGATATTTTATTTGAATCTTATTATGATAATATGAGAGTTGATCTTTGAATAAAAAAGATGGAATTAAAAATTTATTCTTTGAAATATATAATATACATGAATCACAAATATTAGGGTACAAGAGAACTTGCATAGACTCCACTACTATTGAAACCACTAGTTCTAGTGGTGGATTAGATAAGGTTTGGTCATTAATAAGTAAAAGGCAATAATCAGTTGCCACTCCACATTCCACTAGAACCTTGTTTTTGTTTAGATGGTAGGGTATTGGATGAGAAACTGCATGAATGATAAAAACTTGGAGATGTGCATGCGTTTAAAGAATTGATTAGACATAGATGACATATTGCAAGATGGAGAAGGTGGAACTTAAAGTTGAAGAAAATATTGAAGACAATGCTTTTTGTATATTCAACAATTGAACAATATTTTTAGAATTATTATAAATTTTGTTTTTTTAATTTTATTGAAAAGTTATTTATGATTTTTCAATGCCACTGGAGTTTTTTCAATTTACTTTTATTACTTCATATATGATCAATTGTATGCATTAAATTGAAATGAAACATAATTTTTTGGACTCTTTCCAATTTGTTGTCTATTTTCTATATTGTTAAGTTTTTTATTATTTTTTGTTTTTCTAAAATATTTGCCATTTTTACTTATCAAAAGAAAAAAGTGGAAAATATACTTAAAAAAGTAAAAAAAAAAAGGATTAGGCCCATGGTTTGGCCTGATGTTGGCTCGCTGCACAGGTCCATTTGGCCTCATGTTTTGTGTCATGCTAGGCTTCCCACTTGAGGGATTCTAGGCCAAGTAGGAATGACCCACCCTAGCCCACATGTCAGCACGACATGACTTGCTACATGTAATAAAAAAACTAGAATAACATACCTGAAGGGTCGTCCATGCTCCTGTGAACCACTTGTGGAGCAATAGGGGGTAATCTTGATTAACCAAGGTTAATGCTCCATCGCTGGTTCAACCTCGATCCTTTTCTCTTTGAAAGGCGATCAAAAGAACATCTCCTTGGAGTCTCTTCACTACTTCATTCGTCTACAAGTTTTTGATCCGTTGTATTGCTCCAAAAGCGTTGAGCGGTTGGTCCGAACTCTGAAACATGGTTCAAAGTATTGATACTTCCCCGTGTATAGGCAGGGGCGTATTGATACTAAAAAAATATCCATTCAATGGTCTTTTTTTTTTTAATTTGATTTTTAAAAATGTTTTTAATGGTTTACTTTTATTGAAATAAACAAGTGTCCTGAAATACCCGTAAATAAATGTATTAAAACTAAAAGATACAATACGATACACCCGATAGTCTTCTATCCAGCCAGGGACATAGGGCGCCAACGAAGTTTTGGGTTGAGAATAACAGAAAAGAAACGAGCTCTTACGAGCAAAGAACTGAGATTTTTTAAGCCAAAGTTGTTAGAAAATAGGTTTTGTTGACTACAATTTTCCTAGTTCATATTACTGTAAAATAGTTAGTTGGTTGAATCTCAATTTCAGCTACAATATATAGTTGTATAAGCAATGTGGATTTTTAGATGAACTTGCATTGATGACACTTTGACATAGCGTAACAATATCACACAAGATCTTATCTGGGACGTTGCTTGAAATGCCCCCACCAATCAATAAAACATTAAAAATCATTTATTATGATCATAGGTGAAATACACAACCAAACAAATCAATAAATTTAAAGTTACATTTTCCAGATAAAACGCTCAAATGCCTAGCCAAATATATACCTAATTTATCTTTGTACTAGCGGGACCCGTGTTATATACCGGAAAATCTGAAAAATTTAATAATTTTATTTACTATTAATTAATATTAAATTAATAATCAAAATTTGTTGTTACTTAATTAAAGTATTTAAAATTATTGTTAATATCTAAAGTTTTAATAATTATATTATTCATTTAATGTTGATTTACATAAGATAATTATTGTTAATTTAATGTGAACAAATATTTTTAATAAATTTAGTTTTATTAATAATTTGTAGTAATTTTAATAATTGTTATTATTTTTATTATTTTAAATGAAATTTTGATTAACTTTAAATAAATAAAAATAATTACAAAAGCTAACATTTTTATTAATTTTACTAATAATTAACATTTATATAGGAATGACAACGGGGTGGGTTCATAGTGGGGCACTCCATCCCTGTCCCTGTCCCTATCCCTACCGCATACTCAAGACACTCTACCCCATCCTCGCCTCGTCCTTGTGTCAAGCGGGTTTAGGGCAAGGCAACCACTCATCAATGTTGGGCGAGTTCAGGGGCAAGAGACCTCACTCCTCATCAATGATAGGGGTGCTCACGGTTCAGTTAACCGAACCGTGGGGCATTTTTTGGAACCAAACCAATACTACCTATTTTTGGAAAACTAGTAACCGGAACTGAACCGAAGCCAATCGGTTAACCGATTCGATTAATCATCGGTTCGATTCATTGATTTTTCAGTTTTTTTAATATTATAAATATATAATAAAGAATTATAAATATATATAAAATATTATATTTTAAATAATAAATAATAAAAAATATATTATAAATATATACATCTGTATATATAATGCATATTTATTAATTTATAATATATAAAATATAATATATATTTACATAAATAAATAAATAAATAAATAAATAAATAAATAAATATATATATATATATATATATATATATATATATATATATATATATATATATATAATATAGAAATATATGTATAACGGTCGGTTTGGTTAATCGTCGATTTTCTATATTGGTTAACCGAAACCGAACCGAACAGTGGTTAACTGATTTTTCGATTTGGTTTCAGTTGGTTTTTTTGGTCGATTCGGTTTTTCATTTTTTTTGCTCACCCCTAATCAAGGATGGGGAATCCTTGAATTTCCCTGCCCCGTCTCCATTATTCGGTGGGTTTAAGTAGATGTGTAAATCGGGTTGTGTTGGTCCGACACGACACGTTCCACACAAAGTGCGGGCCGTGCCTCCCTCCCCTGGGATAATTTGGTGGTCGGTTTAGCACGGCCCACGACCCGAGCTTGTACGGCCTCGAGCCATGCTGTGGGCCGGGCTGGTCCATGGCCTTGGGCCAGGCCAAGTCATGGAATGGACCAAGCTATGAGAGGGCATTTAAAAAAAATGAAAAAGTTCATATGATATTTGATGTATACAATTGTTTATATATAAAATTAAACCTATTCATGAACTGGATAGCCCAATGGCCTAACATGTCTTAACTCGTTATTTTTCAGGCTTGGACAAAATTTCAAGCCTATGGGCTTGAGCTCGGGCTTTCTCAAATAGGCCCGACACAATACTATTACATATATATATATATATATATATATATATATATATATATATATATATATATATATATATATATATATATGCTTCTTACATTATTAATAAATATCAATTTACTATTAGGAAATATAAATTAGTTTATTAATTTATTAAATTATTACTAAATTAATATAATATTACTTCAGGCTCGGACTCGAGCTTCGGGCTTTATATATGGCTTGGGATAGGGCTCAAGATCTAGGTCCAAAGGTTGGGCTCGAGCTTGCTCATTTTCTATTGATAAAGAGGCCCATGTTAAT
Source organism: Nelumbo lutea (assembly GCF_056320005.1). Lineage (NCBI taxonomy): Eukaryota > Viridiplantae > Streptophyta > Magnoliopsida > Proteales > Nelumbonaceae > Nelumbo > Nelumbo lutea. The sequence goes on from NC_142691.1 coordinate 51,962,877, forward strand.
TATAAAACTATGATTTTTTACAAATGATTTTTTAACTCTAGTATAAAAAATATATATAACATTTTTATATATTAATATAAAATTTATTATTTAAATATTATATAATAATATTTACCATATATGCATATAGCTTCCAAGTTGAGTTTATTAGGGATTGTTTAGCTTGGGCCCTATTCACTAAAGCCATCATTGGACTCCAAAAGTTTGATACCTAATTAGTAGACCTGTTCATGGGTCGGGGCGGGCCGGGCTCGGGCCAGGCTTTGACTCTTTATTAACAAAAAAGTGTTAAGTCCGAGACCGAGCCCGGCCCGACCAATGGGCCTACAACTTGGGCCCGAGCCCGGCCCTGATAAAAAGCCTGAAGCCCGACCTAATAAAAGAAATTCAAAATTTTCCCTATTAAAATAGACATTATCTATTTTAATTAAGATGTTTTTTTCCCCTTTTTAAATGAACAATGGTCCTACGAGTGAATCAACAATCTTCTCAAATCAAAAAATTTATTCAAATGGACATCACATAGGGTTTTTACTTAAATTTAACTATAGGTCGGGCCGGGTTTACTTAGGTTTAACTATAGGTCGGGCCGGGCCGGGCTATTTTGGCAAAGTTCGAGCCCGGCTCGAATTTTATGCGGGCCGAGCTTTTTGGCCCGAGGTTAAGCCCACGGGCCAAAAAGCCTGTTCAAGCCCGTCCACCCGGCCCATGAACAAGTCTACTAATTAGACTTCGAAATTGATGATTATCCCTGATAATGTGTGGACATGGGGCATATCTTAGCTGAAGGGATGGGAGATCCATCATATGGATGGCCAAGCCCTACAAGAAGGTTGGGCGAAATTTCAAAAATTTCTTTTCTCCCATCTGGGAATCACATTCCCTAATTTAGAAATCTGCATTTTCAAGGTTTGTTCTTGAATCCAAATCGGACCAGATCTAAAACCAAAAGGGAGGAGAGGGATATACCTAATACAAAGTAACAGTAACTCCCAACGAAAGTGTTCAAGCCCAAGGAGAAGACCAAACCCACTTCCACTAAAGATAACAAAGTGTGTGATGAAACAGGATCAACAGAATGGCCCTTCAGCAAGAACAAGGATTCTTCAGCAAGAATCAAACAGAGGTTGGTGAGCATGACTTCAGATTGTTTTTTCAACCAAGAAACAATATCAAGAATCTTTCTTGACCAATTCCACAAGGGGAGATCGAACTGGGTAGGGATGGCAAGAATAGGAGACAATTCTACAGATTGTTGTGTATTAAAATTAAGGAATTCACCCCTATTTATAGCCTTCTCTGAATCAACCTCCTATCTAATTAGGAGAGGGTTTTTAATCCAAATCTGATATTTGGATCTAGACTCTTGAATGAATAAGACTTATCTTATCCTTTAGCTAATCCTAAGAAAATTATAAATCATGTCTTGCCCCTTTTAATTAACTAACTTAAGCCCAGTTCAAATTGGGCTTTAGGCCCATTAAGCTCATGTACTCACTTATCCCTCAACCTGTTACCTAGTTGGCTCTCTTTGTATGGCGTAGGACCCTTACATCGATCTACACATCAACCACATGGGTTCAACCCAGCCTTTGTTACAAGGCTTGGCCGAATTCATTGTTGGAGACAATGAACCCCTGAGTCCATCACCATAGTCTCTTAATGGGCCCAACATTTACACTAAATGGTTCTTAGATCCAGCCATCTTATGAAAACCCAAGAATTGTGGGTAGATGCAAGATTAGCCCATCATGTATTACCTCAATGGTCTTACACTTAACCTCTTAGCCCATATTGATCGAACACTTCCCGACAAGAGAGGACATCTCCCTCGACTACAAGGTACAGCGTCGCACTTTCTACTCACATGGATCTGGGAAATTAAAATATTTTGTAAACATTTTGAAACCATAATATATTTATGTATTATCTCTATATAAAAATATATTTTGCAAAAACAAAATTTCAACGTTTGAAATCAACTACAGGTAGTTTAGGTTTTCATCAGAGGTAGTGCATTCCCTGATCTTTCACTTTGTTCGACAAAGGGGCTGATCTTGTTACTTTGATCACCCACTTAGGTGAATTCTCAGACTATTCCAACATGCTTAGGTTTTGACCTCCTCTAAGGATCTTACTGATTGGCATATCAAAGACAACCCGATCCGACACCTAGTGCAGTACCATAATCGAGTCTAGGTGTCAGGTGTAACATTCCAGTTTTGCCCATCTATCTCCAAGGTCCAACACAATACTGGAATTTGGTCCGGTTTAGGGTTTCAAGAAACCCACACTGCATGTACCTCAGGTCTCACCCTGGCAGCTGAGATAAGCCACTCCAACCAACTTGGTAGCACATCAATGTCAACCTTGGTAGGATAAATCTTCCTAGATGTATCCAACGGCTGTGAAGATTCTAAGCTATCACGAGTCTCATAAGTGTCCAGTTTAAGGGTATTACACAGAAAAACACCACAATAACATAAATCAATTATGTACTTTATTCATTTACAATAAATGTCAAAAGATACACCAATTTGATTGGAGCTAAGGGAATAATTATCTAACAACTCCCACTTGCACTTAGGTCCAATCGGGTACAAGCCGAAGTTCCATACTTTCTACATGTTTCTCAAACTCTTTCTGTGTAAGTGGCTTAGTCAATGGATTTGCTACATTCTCCACTGACGCTAATTTTTAAATCAGGACGTCTCCTCTACCAACTATCTTCCGCAGTACATGGTACTTTCTTTCGATGTGCTTCGACTTCGAGTGGGCTCGTGGCTCCTTAACCTGAGCTATAGATCCATTGTTGTCACACAACAGTGGAATGAATGATGTGCTGGATGGGATTACTCTTAATTCCTGAATGAACTTCTTCATCCAGAATCTATGGTGGAACCTTGTCTGTTGCTTTTCCAGCTAACTACACAGGCCTCCATCGTAAAGACGTATTCAGATGTAGACCTTCTATAATTTGGATCTGATTGGAAATCGACATCAGCATACCTTTGGATCTGTAGTGAACTATCATCGAATACTAGACAAAACTCTTTTGTCCTTCGAAGGTATTTCAATATGTTCTTCACTGTTGTCCAGTGTTCCTATCTTGGGTTAGACTGGCATCTACTTGCCACATTCACTGCCTGAGCAATGTTAAGACGAGTGCACAGAATGGCATGCATGATGCTCCCTATGGTTGAGGCATAGGGAATCTCCTTCATGCCCTCAATCTCCTCGGGAGTCTTGGGAGACATACCCTTATAGAGAGTGACTCTGTGCCTGAAAGGAACATTTTCTTTCTTGGAGTTCTCCATACTATATCTCTTGACAATTTTGTCAATGTAAGTAGACTGAGATAATCCTATTAACTTATTCGATCTATATCTATAAAGTCGAAGTCTCGAGATATAGGTGGCTTCTTTAAGATCTTTCATGGAGAATTGCTGTGAAATCCACACTTTCACCATAGTTAACATTCCTACATCATTCTCAATTAGTAGAATGTCATCTACATACAGAACCAAGAACGTAACCTTATCCCCACTAGTTTTCCTGTAAACACAGGGTTCATCCAGATTTTTCTCAAAATCAAACTGTTTGAAAGTAGAGTCAAGCTGGATGTTCTAATTCCTAGAAGCCTGCTTTGGTCCATATATGGATCGGTTAAGCTTGCATATCATGTGTTCCTAACCTACAACAATGAATCATTGCGGTTGTTGCATATAGATATTTTCAGTAAGATCTCCATTCAGGAACGCGGTTTTGACATCCATTTGCCAAATCTTGTAGTTATGGTATATTGTTACAGCTAATAAGATCCTAATAGACTTTAGTATAGCCACCGACGAAAAGGTCTCCTCATAGTTGATTTCTTCTTTTTGAGTGTACCCTTTCGCCACAAGACGAGCTTTATTGGTCTAAATGTTACCATCTAGGTCCTTTTTCCTCTTATAAATCCACTTACAACCGATTGCTTTCACCCCAGAGGGTGGGTTTACAAAAGTCCAGACCTTGTTGGTCTCCATTGAGTCCATCTCAACTTTCATGGCATTTACCCACTTTAGGGAATCTATGTCCAACATAACTTCCGCATAAGTCGTGGGATTCTCCTCACTTGTCGTAGCTCTCACCTAGTAACTTTCTTGGTCACAGCCGTAACGAATTGGAGGCCTGGATACCCGGGTAGACCTTCTAGGTTGACTATTTGGAGTTTGTAGGATATTTACCACTACTCCTAGGTCCTCCTCATCAAGAATTTTTTGCTAAAGATTCTCTAGAATGTAATCTTCTTCTAAGAAATAGGCATTTCGACTACAAAACAACTTTGGTTCTTTCGGATTATAGAATAGGTAACCTACAGAGCCTTTGGGGTAACTTACAAATAGGCAACAACTAGTCTTAGATTCCAATTTGTCAGCATTAGTTCTTCTAACATGTCCTGGACAACCCCAAATTTTTAAGTGTCTCACACTTGGTTTCTTCCCGATCTAAAGCTCATTGGGAGTCTTTGGAATGAATTTGGTTGGAACCTGGTTTAGCACGTAAATCGCAGTCACCAATGTGTATCCTCAAAAGGATGTAGGTAATTATGAGTGGATGAAAAGTGATCAGACTATATCCAATAGGGTCCAGTTCCTCCTCTCTGACACATCGTTTAATTGTGGTGTAGCGGGAGGGGCTAATTGTGATACTATCCCATTGTCCTTTAAGTAGTCCCTATATTCGTTAGAGAGATACTCGCCGCCTCGATCTGATCGAAGGGTCTTAATTTCTCTCCCTAACTATTTTTCAACTTCATGTCTGAACTCCTTGAACTTTTCAAATGATTCAGACTTATGTCTCATTAGGTACACGTAACCATATCGAGAATAATCATCGATAAAGGTTATGAAATAAGCATGCTAATTACGTCTCCTAACATTCAAGGGACCACATACATCAGTATGTATTAGGTCAAGTGTGCCTGTAGATCTTTTAGCCTTACCGTTAAATGGTTGTTTTGTCATCTTACCCTGAAGGCAAGGTTCACAGGTTGGAAGATCGTCTACAGTTAGAAAATCCAAAGTACCACCATCCTTTACCAACCTTGTGATACGGTCTATGTTAATATGGCCAAGTCGGTAATGCCACAGCCACATGGGACTGACTGTATCATAGATTCTTTTCTTGGGGATTATTTTCAATATAGTTTTGGTAAAGTTGGTTTCTAAAGAGGGATGGAGAACCTAGAGACCATTCTCAAGTTCTCCATATGCCAGGAATTTGATATTCCATTTAATAGTAATCACATTACTAAACAAAATAGAATAACCATCCATGCACAACTTTGAGACAAAAATTAAATTTCTTCTTAAATTAGGTATGAAAAGACAATCTTTCAATACAATAATCCCTTCTCTGAAAATTAATTCTATAGTGCCTATGGCTGTAGCTGCAACAGTTGTAGAAGTCCCCAAGTAAAGCATCACTTCTCCATCACTTAGTCTTCTGTTTATCTTGAACCCCAACAGTGAATTACACGCATGAGTCGAAGCCCTAGAGTCAATACACCAGGAAGCAGAAGTGACCAACAGATTGGTCTTTATGATGAAAGAATCGAACATACTTTGTTTCTTTGTCTCAATGTATTGATGACAATTTCTCTTCCAATGGCCGGTCTGCTTGCAGAAGCGACAGACATCCAATGCCTTATCTTTCTTCTGCTTTTTAGTTTTGCTGCCCTTCTTTTGTGCCTTCCTTTTATCCTTTTTTTTTTTCTTGCATGGTTTGCCACCTTCAATAAGCATGGCTATCGGCTTATCTTTCTTAATTATTTCTTCAGCCCTCTGCAACATATTGTTGAGTTCTTGAAGGCTAATATTTAGCTTATTCATGTTGTAATTCATGAGAAACTGATTGAAGGATGGAGGCAAGGAACTGAGAACAACATTAATTTTGGTGTCATGATCTAGCCCTAACCCAAGAGCCTCCAGTTCATTCATATAACCCATCATCTTTAGACAATGGCCATGAACCTGTTGGTTCTCGGTCATCTGTGCGGTCATAAACAATTTTAAGACCTTTTGTCTAGTAGAACGTTTCTGTTCTTTGTACATAGTGTTCAGACTATCAAATATATCTTTGGACAGTTCGATGCTGTATCGGATTGTCTAAAGAGGCTATAATATAACACTGGACAAGAGAATTTTTTCTTCCCATTCTTGATACTCTTTCTTTTGGGCCTCAGAAGCCCTATCACCCAGACGGTCCAAAACAGGGTTCTTAGTAATTTTGTCCAATTTCTCAGACGTCAGAACCAACATAAGGTTTTGGAACCAGTCAGCATAATTAGGGCCATTGAGTTTGTTATCAGCCAACAACTTGGTGAAGTTTCGATTTTCTATTTCTGGTAAAGGCAAAGAAGATTTATAAGTCCATAACCTAATTGATTCATGTCATCATATGGAAAGGGCTTTTAATTTATGTTCCATTTCCATTTTTTGCATCTTCAAGATTCTCTCCAATCTCTGTGACGGAGACAGTTGTGTCTTTGGAAATGTGGGAAACCACATGGGGTACATGGAGCCAACTATTTCAGCTGCAAAACCCCACCACCTTCTATGAAGAATCTTATCCACTCATCTTATGAGCTTTCCCTTTGGTTTCTGTAAGACAAGGTTCATAGCCATTTTAGGTTAAACCTTTTTGTTCAGTAAGTGCTCACCCATCATATTCATGAATGCTAAGGTACCATGAGAGTCTTCTATTTTAGGATAGGCCCTTCCCACATCAGTCTATGACACCCCTATCATCTTATGAATTAATACAACCAACTGCATTAGCAGATGGATAGCCTAGTTTTATGGTGCATCTCCACCTATCAGTACAACCAACCTTCATACTAATGATGAAAGTTCTTTAGAGAATTCATCATATAAAATTCCCTATCACGTGCACTTATATTTACTGTAGGGAACGAAAACTCCATAGATCTGATTTAAGTCAAACCAAAGTGGCTCCCACTGACTTTCATAAAGTCAGATTCAAAGTGGGCCTGAAACGGCTAGGGTTCTGGGGTGTTCCTCTTGGGGAGAAACTGAAGTGGGCCCCACTGAGAAAGGAAGATCATCCAATGATCTTAAAAACACCATGACAATGATGTGCATTCAGCCATGGTGTTCGAAAGAGCCACTATCGAATTAACATGGGCCAAGCACTTATGGTCTATGTACGCAACACATCACATCACATGCATCACATGCATGAAATCCCTAGTTGATCCAATCAATTAAATAACTGTAAAACCCACGACTAAAATTTAAAAAACATTTTCAGACCATCTAAAGTCCATAATATTATCAAATAATATTATCTAGGTATATGGGCTAAACTGTAAAGAGTAGTTCGGCCCATATAGCATTTATGCTGAATTGGGCTAAAGCAATTTTAACAAATCAAAACTGGGTTTTACAGATGTGGGCTGAATTGCATCTTGCAATTAACCATCAACCCCTTGGCCAATGAAGGAAATTTTAGGGATGAGAACAGCCCCAATCGAACCACAGATTGGTCCAACCAGTTTGGCCTAATCTGGTTCGAATAGGTCTGGGTTTTGATGTTTAATTCAAGATCCAATTCAAGAAACATGATATGAAATTAAAGAAACTCATACATGACAATCAAGAATCAGTAAACAATAGCAAGAGGGCTGTTCGTAAGGCTGCAACCCTACAAAATAAAAGTTAGTTCACAGTTTGCAGTTTCCAAAACTGCAAATCACAGATTATCGAACTCAAATCTGCAAAATTTTATCCTTCACACTTCCAGCTTCATTTTCAATGAAATAAAATAGAAAACCTAACTTTTCTATTAATATTACATTAGAATCAAATTCCTAGACATTCCGTCTAAAATTAAATAAAATTAATTACAAACCAAAAATGAATAGAAAACGTAGATGCGTAGATTTCTTGCACCTTAGAAAGATTTCAATCTCCTCAATAAGAACAGCCCAAAATTCAAGAAATATAAATAGAACAATTCTAAATATATAAAAAAATAATAAAGATTTATTTTCAAATCATTTGCCCAAAACTAGGAACTGATTTCCCAAAAAAATGCTAATTGCACAAATTGGGTAGAACGCCTTCTGCCCATTTAAACAGATCCATATCTGATCTAATTCGGTTCAAGACTTTAACCTGGATCTGATACCATTGAAGGGATGGGAGATCCATCATATGGATGGCCGAACCCTACAGGAAGGTTGGGCGAAATTTCAAAAATCTCTTTTCTCTCATTCGGGAATCGTATTCCCTAATTTAGAAAACCACATTTTCAAGGTTTGTTCTTGAGTCCAAACCGGACAAGATCTGAAACCAAAAGAGAGGAGAGGGATATACCTAATACGAAGTAGCAGTAACTCCCAATGAAAGTGTTCGCGCCCAAGGAGAAGACCAAAACCCACTTCTTTGAAGATGACACAATGTGTGATGAATTAGGATCTGCAGGATGGCCCTTCAACAAGAACCATGATTCTTTAGCAATAATCAAACAGGGGCTGGTGAGTACGATTTCAGATTATGTCTTCAACCAAGAAACAATATTAATAACCTTTGTTTCTTCAACCAATAAACAATATCAAGAACCTTTCTTGATCAATTTCGCAAGGGGAGATCGAACTGGGTAGGGATTGCTGTGTGTTAAAACTGAGGAATTCACCCCCTATTTATAGCCTTCTCCGGATCAGCCTCCTAATCTAATTAGGAGAGAGTTTCTTAATCCAAATTTGATATTTGGATCTGGACTCTTAAATGGATAAGACTTATCTTATCATTCATCTAATCCTAATCAAATTATAAATCATACATTGCCCCTTTTAATTAACTAACTTAAGCCTAGTTTGAATTGGGCTTTAGGCCCATTAATCTTATATGCTCACTTATCCCTTAACCTACTGCTCAGTTTGCTCTCTTTGTATGGCATGGGACCCTTACATCGATCTAGACATCAACCACATGGGTTCAGCCTAGCCTTTGTTACAAGGCCTGACCGAATTCACTATAGGAGACAGTGAACCCTTGAGTCCATCACCATGGGCTCTTAATGGGCCCAACATTTACACTAAATGGTTCTTAGATGTAGATGCAAGATTAACCCATCAGGTATTACCCTCAATGGTCTTACACTTAACCTCTCAGCCCATAATGATTAAAAATTGCCCGACAAGAGAGGACCTCTCCCTCGGTTGCAAGGTACAGTGCCACACTCTCTACTCAAATGGATCCAAGGAATTAAAACCTTTTACAAACATTTTGAAACCATAATATATTTATGTATATCTATATATAAAAATATATTTTGGAAAAAACAAATTTCAATATTTGAAATCAACTACCAACAATTTAGGTTTCCATCAGAGAGAGTGCATTCCCCGATCTTTCACTTTGTTCGACAAAGGGGCTGATCCTGTCACTTTGATCACTCACTCAGGTGAATTCTCGGACTGTTCCAACATGCCTAGGTTTTGACCCCCTCTAAGGATCTCATTGATTGGCATATCGAAGACAACTCGATCTGACACCTAGTGCAGTACCATAATCGAGTCTAGGTGTTAGGTGTAATATTCTAGTTTTGCCCATCTATCTCTAAGGTCCAATGCAATACTGGAATATGGTCCGGTTCAGGGTTTCAAGAAAACCCACAGTACATGTACCTTAGGTCTCACCCTAACAATTTTGACAAGCCACTCCAACCAACTTGGCAGAACATCAGTGTCAGCCTTGGTGGGATAAATCTCCCTAGATCTATCCAACGACTGAGAAGATTCTAAACTAACATGGGTCTCATAAGTGTCTAGTTTAAGGGTATTACATAGAAACACACCACAATGACATGTATCCATTATGTATTTTATAATAAATGTTAAAAGATGCATCAATCTGATTAGAGTGAAGGGCATAACTATCTAACATCAGCTATATCTAACTCAAAAGAAAATAGTTGCTTAAGCCTGCAAATGTATATATTTAATTGGGTTAGGTTAAGTTATAAACGATTTGCTACTTTTTATTAGTAACTATTAAAATTTTGTTAGCAACATTTTTAGAAATATTGTTGTATTTATTAAATTAAATATAGTAATTTCTGGAAATCCCAGATAATGCTTGTGCATACAAATTAAATTTCTGTGCTTATTTAATATATAATAATTTCTGGAAACTATCATATATTCAGAGATATTGCTAATTTCTTGGCTAAAACTAATCAAATGTAATTTTCTGGTAATTAAATATAACCTAATGGTAATTAAATGTAATTTTCTACTATTTATAGCTTAAATTATTTATCGTTAACTACAGTTTAAAAATAATTATTGTTAATTATATTACTACTAATAATTAAAACACATTTTTTCATTATTATTCATTATTTTTTGCAATAATACAATTAATTTATTTTTTTAATTATTTTTAGTATTTTAATTAAGCTTTAGGATTTTCAGAAATTTTAATTAATTTTTGTTGTTTTTTCATTATTATTCAGTAATTTTTGCATATGAGTATTTTTTAATAGTTTTCAGTATTTATTTTTGCATATTAGTCACTACAAAAATTAATTTGCATTTTCTTTTAGTAAAAATAAATTAAATAACTAAATAAATATGACAGTTAATAAAAAATACAACTAATTTTCAATATTTTTCAATAATTTCTGGATTGGGTACTTTTTAATTATTTTTAAAGACACCCTTATTAATATAAAATATTGTTAATTTTCAATATTTTAATTATTTTTAGTATTTTAATTATGTCTAGGCTTTTGAAAAATTTTCGGATTTTTAATTAATTGTTGCGTTTTTTCATTATTATTCAATAATTTTTGCAATAAAATACTATTAACAAAACTGGTTTTTCATTTTTAATTTTTATAAGTTTTTATTATTTTAATGAGTTCATTATGCATAATATAGGTCTCAACTCATAAAAGTTATTAATTAATTAAAAATGCATTAATACAAGGTTATGTAATAATATTATTGAAACATCAATTAATATTTTAATATTAAATTTCTTATTTTTAATTACTTGTTGGTATTATAATTCAGTAATTTTTGCAATAAAATACTATTAGTAGAACGAGTTCTGTATTTTAATTTTTCATTAATTTCTATTATTTTTAATGTCTTTATGCACAATAAAGTTCTAAATTCATTAGTTATCTAATAATATTATTAAAACTATTAATTAATATTTTTATATTTAAATTTCTTATTTATATAGCGCTTATTAAGTTTGATTTTTAAGTGGAATTGAAACACATTTTTAATATTACTAAGTTTTATTAATATTTATTTTTATTGAAAGTTTAGTGGATTTTTATTTAACCTCAACCTATTTATATTATTTGATTTATATTATACTATTATCTTTCTCTCTCTCTCTCTCTCTCTCTCTATATATATATATATATATATATCTTAAATATAATAATAACATATATTAAAATATGAGGCATTGGAAAACCCAAAGGTCTCTCTTCCTCTCTCTCTTAAATGTCTTTTTTAAATGTAATAATAACATGGAAGAGGCCATAGAAAACCCAAAGCTCTCTAATAGTGTTCAACTTTATTAATCTAATCAAGATAAGCAATGATTATTGTTTTATATTTTTAAAACCAAAGAAAATAAAAAATCTAAAAATTAGAAAAAATAGAAAAAATAGATAAATAACTTCTCTCAAAGGAGAGACATGCTTACATGGACAGACCTATTTTAATATATATCTTAGACTTGTATACATTTCTTATGTTCACAAATATTTGAGTAATACATGGAAGGATAATGGGGAACAACGTACATGCCAAAATCTTAGTGCACCAATCAATTGCAACCAGACAAGACATTCAATCTAAACAAGTAGGTGCTCCTCATAATTAATATTTTATAAATAAAAATAAATTCTGTGATTTAAACCAACTTTACTTTGTGGTTTTACCAAAACATCAATTCCTCCCGTTTCTGTTTGAGTCCATGTTTCTATAAGGATGGGTGAATAACCAACCGGACTATTAGGTTGCTTGCCAAATACGCTCAATGACTTTTCTGAATAAAAATAAAGCAAACTTTTATTGATTGGCTAAGTTAAAGATAAATAATAGAAACATATAAGAATATACAATTGTTTTATACAATAATTAATACTCATTTATATTCTATATACTACTTTTAATAAATTTTTTATAATACAAAAATAACAATAATTAATTTTAGATAAAGTTATTTATCAAATTTAGAGATGTCAATTTTCCCATTTCCCCAACCCCTGTGGAGATCTACCCCAAATGGGGGGTGGGGGGGGGGGGATGGGGATGATTTTCCTACTGTAAGGATAGAGATGGGGAAATTTTCATCTCTGTTGACGGGGAAGGCACAGGGATAGGGAGAGCACTCCTTGCCCCGCGGGGACCCCGATCCTTGTCCCATGGGATTCCCACTAATATATGTATATATACACATATGTTTATATATGTATGTTAATATGGTTGAATATGTTTGAATCATTTCTAATAGGATTGTAAATTTTAATTATTTTATTTTTAAATAAAATAAAAACAAAAAAATAATGGTTGACATTATAAAGAATCACGGGGAGTGGGGACCCCCGTGGAAACAGGGATTGGGAGAGGCTCCTCGTCCCTACCCCGCTCTATTGTCTTCCTAATCAAAATAATGAAATTGACCAATCCGATTTCTAGTATTTTCAATCGGTTTTGGTTCAACAAATTTCTAACTTGAATGGGTTGGATTTGTTTTGCTTTGGCCATTTGTAAACTGACTCAAACCGAATGATCCAAACATAAATATATATTAATATTTATATTTTAAATATATTTTTTAATACAGGAAAGTAGGTTGGGCCTCTTTGTGCATTAGGGGATTTCAATTGTATTGTTGATGCTACTAAAAAAATGAGGGGTTTGACTATAATATGGAAAAGATATGATATCCGAAAAACATTTGACCAATCAATTAGAATCATAAACTTGACAGCCAATTAAGTGTTATTTAATAAAATTCATGGGTGAGTTTTGATTGGTTAAAACTCTTTCCATACCATATCTTTTCCATATCATATAGATTTTCCCAAAAATGGGAGGTCATTGTCCTTCTCTTGAAGGTGTTATGATTCAAAAGTGCTAGAGCTGACTGCCAACTCTTGGATTTGGGTTATCAAGGCCCATAGTTTACATGGTGTAACAACCGGTTTGTGATCTTATTCATATGCAAATGCAACTGAATCATGTATTAGAAGCAATTGGGCACTGGATTTGGGTTATGAAGGCCCATAGGTTTCACGGATGGCAAGTGATCGTTCCATCATATTACTTCGATTTTCTAATCATATACATATTTCAACAAGGAAGTTTTTTGAAATAGTCTAGTTTGAAGGCCCAAATTTCAATGATAATTTCGAAGACACTTGGTGATGTAACCGTTTTCGGCCACGTACCAATGTTTTGTGATGTAAAATTTTTTGGCTAAGTACCTCGTTATTTGACCCGGTGGTGGCGTGCCTTAGTGACGAGATACTTGGTGGCGAACTCCCTGGGGGAGAACTGCTTGGTGCCGAACTGCTTGGTGGCGAACTCCCTAGGGGAGAACTGCTTGGTGGCGAGCCCCTTGGTGGAGAGCTACTTGGTGACAAATTGCGAATTGCCTGGTGGTGCTCCCTGGTGGCGAACTACCTAGGGGCGAACTGCCTGGTGGCGAACTGCTTGGTGGCGAACTGCTTGGGGGCGAACTGCCTGGTGGCGAACTGCCTGGGGGCGAACTGCCTGGTGGCGAACTGCCTGGTGGCGAACTGCCTGGTGGCGAACTGCCTGGTGGCAAACTGCCTGTGAACTCCCTGGTGGCGAACTGCCTGATGGCGAACTGCCTGGTGGCGAACTCCCTGGTGGTGAACTGCCTGGTGGTGAACTCCCTGGTGGCGAACTGCCTGGTGGCGAGCTGCCTATTAGGCGGCCGATGCCTTAGAGAATGCTGGAGCTCCCTGGTGCGGCGCAATCTGACTGCCCTCAGCATGGGGTGGTCTCCTCTCCTTTGTAGGCTGCGGGAGATGAGGGACCTGCGAGAACTTCATCTTTTCCTCCTCTTTGTAGGTGGCGGGAGCTGAGAGACCTACGAGAACTTCATCTTTTCCTCCTCTTTGTAGGTGGCGGGAGCTGAGAGACCTGTGAGAACTCCATCTTTTCCTCCTCTTTGTAGGCACTGGGAGCTGAAGGACCTGCAAGAACTGAATCAGAGGTCCCGGGGGTATTTTCCCGGAGGGGGCTCTCCGACGCTTAAGTTAGCACTCTTATTGTAGAGAGCTTTGAAGATAATATGAGAGAGCTAGAGAGTAGGGGTTACTTCCCTTTTTTCCTTTTTTTCCTCCTCCCCTTTGGGGGGTGAGGTCTTTATATACCGGAGTCCTCGCGGGTTAGGTGGGTGAAAAGCCTCCAAATGGTAAGACTCGTCGCATCTTGTCAGAACCGGGGTACGGTGGTGAACTCCTCGAAGTCGTCAGGCTGGCGCTTGTGTCAGGCGGCCAGGTCGGCGCCTGGGCCGGGTTGTCAGAGGGGTGCCTGCATCAGTCGGCGGGTCAGTGTCTAGGCCAGGTCGTTAGGTCGGCGCCTGTGTCAGTCGGCGGGTCAGTGTCTAGACTAGGTCGTCAAGCTGGCGCCTGTGTTAGTCGGCGGGTAGTATCTAGGCTAGGTTCGTCGGTGGGCGCCTTGGCTGGATCATGCGCTAGGCTGGTCCAGGTTGGCCAGGTCGCGCAGGCTGCAGGCCGCACGCAGCTCGCGCAGGCTGCCAACTCCCGCGGCTTTTGGGAGTGACTCGTAGTCTACTCTTTTTTGACTTTGCCCGTGCCGAAGAGGCGACTGGGTCTTAAGCAGTAATGTGGCCCGTAGGCTTTTGGGAGTGACTCATAGTCTACTCTTTTTTGACTTTTGCCCATGCCAGAGAGGCGACCGGGTCTTAAGTAGTAATGTGGCCCGTAGGCTTGGCCTGCATCAGCTTCGTAATGCCGATCACCTACTCCTACAAGAAGCTACTAGGGGCTCGACCTTTGGGGGCAGCACTACTAAGTTTAGGTTGCCAGCTCACACGGGAGCCTTGGAAGGCTCGACCAGTAAGGGCGTCTATGTAGTCAGTTGGCCGCCAACTCCCGCGGAAGCCACGAAGAGCTCATCTTTGTAGGGGGGACCTTGCGGAGAGGACTGATGTGGCATTATCTGAATTGAAAGTAAGGTTGGTAGAGCTACTTAGTCCGTTAGCTCCCTGCATAGTCTCTGAGTTCATAAAAAATGTAAACTATAAAGCGATAGCTTCAATTTCTAAAAAGTGAGGACTTAGTTTTGGCAAGATGAGAACTTAGCTTTTGTAGGATGAGAACTTAGCTTTTTGTAGCGTGTTCCCACAGATGGCGCCAATTGATGTAACCGTTTTCGACCACGTACCAATGTTTTGTGATGTAAAATTTTTTGGCTAAGTACCTCGTTATTTGACCCGGTGGTGGCGTGCCTTAGTGACGAGCTACTTGGTGGCGAACTCCTTGGGGGAGAACTGCTTGGTGGCGAACTGCCCGGTGGCGAGCCCCCTGGTGGAGAGCTACTTGGTGATAAACTGCGAATTGCCTGGTGGTGCTCCCTGGTGGCAAACTACCTGGGGGCGAACTGCCTGGTGGCGAACTGCTTGGTGGCGAACTGCCTGGTGGCGAACTGCCTGGGGGCGAACTGCCTGGTGGCGAACTGCCTGGGGACGAACTGCCTGGTGGTGAACTGCCTGGTGGCGAACTGCCTGGGGGCGAACTGCCTGGTGGTGAACTGCCTGATGGCGAACTACCTGGTGGCGAGCTGCCTATTAGGCGGCCGATGCCTTAGAGAATGCTGGAGCTCCTTGGTGCGGCGCAATCCGACTGTCCTCAGCATGGGGTGGTCTCCTCTCCTTTGTAGGCTGCGGAAGATGTGGGACCTGCGAGAACTTCATCTTTTCCTCCTCTTTGTAGGTGGCGGGAGCTGAGAGACTTGCAAGAACTTCATCTTTTCCTCCTCTTTGTAGGTGGCGGGAGTTGAGAGACCTGTGAGAACTCCATCTTTTCCTCCTCTTTGTAGGCGGTGGGAGCTGAAGGACCTGCGAGAACTGAATCAGAGGTCCCGGGGGTATTTTCCTGGAGGGGGCTCTCCGACGCTTAAGTTAGCACTCTTATTGTAGAGAGCTTTGAAGATAATATGAGAGAGCTAGAGAACATGGGTTGCTTCCCTTTTTTCCTCCTCTCCTTTGGGGGGTGAGGTCTTTATATACTGGAGTCCTCGCGGGTTAGGTGGGTGAAAAGCCTCCAAACGGTAAGACTCGTTGCATCCTGTCAGAACCGGGGTACGGTGGTGAACTCCTCGAGGTCGTCAGGCTGGCGCTTGTGTCAGGCGGCCAGGTCGGCGCCTGGGCCGGGTTGTCAGAGGAGTGCCTGCGTCAGTCGGCGGGTCAGTGTCTAGGCCAGGTCGTCAGGTCGGTGCCTGTGTCAGTCGGTGGGTCAGTGTCTAGGCCAGGTTCGTCGGTGGGCGCCTTGGCCGCATCATGCGCTAGGCTGGTCCAGGTCGGCCAGGTCGTGCAGGCCGCACGCCGCACGCAGCTCTCGCAGGCCGCGCGCGCCGTGCAGGTCGCGCAGGTTGCGCAGGCGCACGTCAGGCCGTGCGCAGGTCGCGCCAGGCCGGCCAGACCGGTGCCCGGGTGGGTCACCAACTTCGTAAGTTTGTTGGTTGGGTGTTTTCCTAATTGTCACGAGGTGCCACGTGTTACAATTTCAGTGGAGGGCCAAATCTGCCCTCATCACTTGGACTTCCACTCTGGGATCTTTTACAGATAAGTGTAATGCTGTTATCCATACTCGTAAAATGAGAGGTTGAGCTACAGGTTCAATTCGACAACGTATTAACAAGAATTAAAAACAACTACCACAAATGCAATGTGCCCCACCATACGCTACAAATTTTTTAGAGGTCTCTCATCTCCGTGGTAAACTGGAGAAGTGGCTTGATAAGGAGGAACTGTATTGGATGCAATACTTTCATGTACTAGCTTCAAATAGAAAGAGACAGAATACAATCCACTAGCTTAAAAATGAAGATGGTATTTGGACCTCGTCTTCCCGTACAATTTCTTCCATCTTAACCTCCTATTATAAAGATTTATTTCCTACTTCTCCCATACTTGATGATTTTGATGGTCTTCCACAGATTCTCACTACTGCTGATAACAGTGCATTAGTTTCTATTCCTAATGAGATTGAAATAAAAAAAAAAACTCTTTCCAGTATGGAAGCCCTTAAAGCACCGGGTCCCGATGGTATGCATGCAGCAGTGTTTCAAAATGTGGATTAACTTTGGCTGTTGGACCCAACAGCATAGGCTGTTGAGATAATTTCTGGGCTGTGCACGTTCTGGGCAGTTCACTTATTCATGCCCACGTTTTGGTATTTGATAAAAATAAATTAACATGTAATTACTGATTTACCCATTCTCAGAATAACGTACCATTTCCAGAAATTCTCTCAACAGCAGAGGCTGTTGGCCCCCAGCAGATAAAGTTTTTCCTCAAAATGTTGGGTGACGACGAGAATGGGTAAATTACTAATTGCATGCTTTGGGAATCCAGATTTGATTGAACCATTCAATCAATCTTTTATTTGTTTAATTCCTAATACATCAGCCCCGTAAGTTGCTTCTGATTTTTGCCCCATCGGGCTTAGTAATGTCTCCTATAATCTCATCACCAAACTTCTTGTTAATAGATTGAAGTCGCTTCTCCAGAAGATAATCGGTCCATACCAAAATGCTTTTTCTCCTGGTCAACAAATAAATGACAATATTGTCATGGCAAAAGAAGTTGTTCATAAACAAAAGGGGAAGTCCTCTTACTTCCCAAATGAAATTAGTTCTCTCCAAGGCCTATGATAGGGTGGAATGGCCATTTCTGATGAAGATTCTACAGTTCTTGGGCTTGGCTGAAAAGTTCTGTACAATAAGTACATAAGTGTGCAAGTGGGATTGGGTTTACACTGTTTCGGGCTCGAACTTTGGATTGGGTTAATTAAAATTTTGACAAAATCCCAACTTTAACCCGGAAAAGTTGCACCCCTAATTGTACATCAGTGCTTATCAACTATTAACTTTTCCATTCTGTTAGATGGACATCCAAGTGAACCTTTTCAGCCATCTAGGGGCCTTCGTCAAGGTTGTCCCCTCTCTTCGTATCTGTACGAAGGTCTTATCATACCTCCATTCTCTACAGTTAGAGGCTGGAAGACTTTGAGGTGTACCTCTTGGAAGAACCGGTTTAAGGTTCAACCACTTATTTTTTGCTAAAGGCATGTTGTTATTTAGTAAGTGTACCTCTTTTGAAGTTGATTGTTTGAAGGAACAAGTAACGTCTTTTTGTAGATGATCTGGCCAGATTATAAATTTTGCCAAATCAGCCATTCATTTCAGTGGAAACGCCCATCGAAGAGTAAGAGATTTCTCAAGGCTTGGGGGTCCACCCTATGTGCAAAGATGAGCTTTATCTAGGGGTACCCCTCCTAAGAGGCAACTTTAAGCCAGCAGATTGGTTTCATATAGTAGAATATGTGAAGACGAAATTAATTGGATGGAAGGTTCCATTGCTTTCACAGGTCGGATGCACTGCACTTATCCAATCCACCCTGGAAGCTGTACATTCCTTCCAAATGCAGACTCATTTCCAAAAGTGACATGCTCCCAACTTGATAATCTATGTTGGAATTTCTGGTGGGGTGATATGGAAGGTAAAAAACAAGTTCACATTTCCAAATGGGATGTGATGCTGAAACCCAAATCTGAAGGTGGTCATGATCTCGCATCTACTTCTGAATTCTGATTGCAATAAGGTATTGTTAGAAAAAAAAACAGGTTGGCGGTTCTTGCAAGGTTCTGAATCATTAGGGGTTAAAATACTTGTTGCCAAAGGAGTTTTGGAGAATTTTGCTCAGTTCGAAATCATTATTGGCTAAAGGAACATTGTGGTTAATTGGAGATGGGTGGAACATTGACTTTTTCTCTGATTTGTGGGGTGGTGTGGGCTCTTCTCTCCAACAGTTCTATCTAGATACCCTTTTTTGTCACGAGCTGCTTATTTTATTGATGACATCTCACACACCTGGAATATGGATACACTGTGTTCTACCTCCAAACTTGGTTACTAAAATTCAGAGTGTTCCTCTTTTGTTTCCCAACTCAAAGGTGGCGGACAGACTAGTATGGTGTAAGACTCCTCATGGATGCTTTACATGTTCTTCAACACTAAAACTGTCATCTTCCTCATCTCCTAGCTCCTCCTCTTCACAATATATAAAGGCTGACATGCAATGGACTCAATCATGGAAAGTTGGAAACACAAAAGTTATGCCACCTGCCCTTAAGATGTTTTTATGGAGAAGCACTTTAAATATTCTCCCGTCTATTGACAACTTGCAGAAAGATAGTTATTCTATTGACAATGCATGCCCTTTATGTTTTACTGCTAATGGGACTCTTCTACGTATACTTTTTCTCTACCCTGTTTCTTGCAGTTTTTCTGAGGTTAGAGATTTTCTTTACTTCTGGTGGAGTGAAGATATGAAGAGTGAATCTGTTGATCGAGGTTTATTGCTTTCAGGTGCTATTATTATGCGGACTATTTGGCAAGCCAGGAATGCTAAACTCTTCGATGATGTTGCCTTTGATCCTCATATAGTTTTGTAAAGCCCAGGTGATCCTTACTCTGTGTTTGACAACTACTCACACAGAAGGTTCCCCACAATTGCAAATGCCTGGTCCCATCTCTTGGTTTAAACTAGACAGACATACGTTTAAACATAACATTGATTCTGCATTTAAATCTAGGAGAGTGGCAGCAGGTTTTAGTCTGAGTCTTTGAGATCATATATGATCGCTCATTTTGGCAAGAACAGTCCCGCTTTCTTGTGATAGTTCTCAAATGGCTGAAGCTCTAGCTTTGTTGGAAGGCCTGTCACTGGCGTCTCAGATGTTGTTATCAGATGTGATTTTTGAAGGTGATGCTGAAAATGTCTATAAACTCTTGTTGGTTGATCATATTGATCCACCGTAGCAGTTAACTCATGTCTTAGCAGCCTGCAGGAGTTCACTTCTAAACCTTTCTAATTGCTTGGTGAATTGTGTTTGTCTCTCAGCCAATAAGGCTGCCCACGCTGTAGCACAGAAAGGTCTATCTCTGGGTCGGCCTTATACTTGGTATTTTTCTCCAGATATTTTACATCTTATTCTTGTAAGCGATATTTCATCAAGCTAAAGTAATGAAACAGACTAAGAGCTTCTTCTCAAAAATAAAATGACTAAAAGCACTTAAGCACCCCTGGTTTTAATTCAAGAATTACATCTTGAGAAAAGACAGATTTTCCTTGCTTCATCTCTAAACAAATAATAACAGTGAACAATTGTTGGTGAGACAGGCAACAGGGGTTGCTGAGTTTGGCCATTATGAAATATTATCTGTTTACATATAACATTAAAATACCAAAAATTCAAAAAAAAAAAAAAAGAAATATACATTTCTGTATTAACTAATCAGTGGTTTTCCCAAGTTTAACTGCATATCAGGTCCCCTCTCTCCGAACCTGGAGAACTCCTCAGGAAACGGGATGTTTAGCTCTGAGCAAACTAACTCTATTATTTTCCCAGTTACAGTCCCCAATGACATTTTGTTCAAGGTAACCGCAATAGCAAACTTATTTTCTACGTCACAGAAGCCAGTTGACCCCCCGATGCCTGAGTGCCCAAAACTAGTTAGAGACCCATCCTTCAAAGTAAACCTCCTAAACCCTAGCCCGAATTTCCCATCTGGTAAGGCAAAGTTCCCATAATCACCGACACCCATGAATGCATCGTGTATCCTTGGGTTATTAAAAATCCTAGTTACATTGGTTTTATGATTGTGCCTGATATCACTGTCAGTGTAGTAAGGTGTATTATTACTAGAACTGCTTGTATTATTGTCATCGTTAGCAAGCCTAGTGTACTTGTCATTGCTAGTCTTTTTTCCACCACTACCATTCCTGGGATCTCTGCTGCGGTTGTAGTTATGATCAGCTAACCTAGCTCTGTGATTCGGAACTGCTACCTCGCTTTTTCTGCCTTTCTTCTTTGGGGTCTCCAATGACGGAAACTTTGGGATATGAAGGTGGCTGCCGAGTGGTGGCTTCGAAGAAGGTGTATGTGGTGGTGGGATCATACCGCCAGCAGCAAGTGTTGCATAGTAGCGTGCTAGTGCTCGGGCTGAGCAGTGCCCATTGGCAGCAGGTATCATGGCACGGCGCATGAACAATGAATTGAATAGAGCAGGGAGGCCAGTCGCAATCTGAGAGATGTTGTCTGGCTGGAAGGTGGATGGCAGGTCAGGTCGGTTGTTAATTGTGGAAATCCTGTTGAGGTCCTCCAAGTCTAATGTAAGTGTTGCCAGTCGAGATTCCACACCTGTAAATGATGAGAATATATCAAACCTAATTTCGAGAACAAAAACAAAACTGAAAGTAAAGTAAAACAACAAAAACCCCAGTGGCCCCAAATAAATAAAAGGGGACAAGGAAAAGAAGAATGAAGCCTTGAGCATGAATTCTCTTGATTTCAACATTTTCTATTGAAAACTACTTGAACTTAAAATGCTACATAAAGGCAGAATTTTGATTATGCCTGGAGGAATGCCAATATATAATTCGCCTTCAATGTTGAGAGGGTGAATGATCGCTTCTTCCAGAACCTCCTGAAATTTCCTTCCAGATACATGCTGTTTGATCAAAATGTACCGTTAGAACATAGAAAAAAAACTCAAAACAGTGGCAAACCACAGCAATCAAAACGAAAATGACATACCCATCCATTTAACAGTTTAACAATGATCGGGCTTTGTTTAATCCCCCCTCTTTCATTGGATAGTGAAAATATAACTATTGAAATAAAATATAACAAAATCATGTCACCCCTTCATTGGATAATTAAAATCAACCATACATTTACCAGAGAGGTTTTCTGGTGATAGTCTGACACAGATGGATATCACTCTTTTGTGTGTAGCTGAATGAATTTGTTTTCTCTTAATATATTTAAGTTAAAAACGAATGCATAAAGAGATTCAAAGTCGGGCTGAAAATTTCAGGTCAAGCTCAAATTGAGGTGTTGGAAATTCATCCAATTCAACTCCATCCAGGTTAGGATCATGTTTTTGTCTTCGTTAGGCTTGGGTTGAGTCAAGTTTTCCTTCACTCCCCAGCCTATTGACAAAGGCTTGGTTCAAATCTAAGTAGCTATGTAGCTATCCCATGAACAATGATGATAAGGAGCATCTTTCTTAATCCAGTTTAGGAATGTTGTACAAATTGACTAGAGTCATGTAAATTGGAAAATAATTCCTTAAGTTAATTAGATAGGAAATATTACCTCAATAATTCCACCACACAACCAACCATAGGACAGATAGTGATAAAGCTGCTCATAGCCAGGTTCGGTTTCAGGAACTGACACGGCGATTTGGTTCAAACATTCATGCCAGTCAGTCATTAATAAAGGATTTTCCCTTGTGATGTCAGCCATTGCATTATGCAAACCGGATGTATGGTTTAGCACATGGTAGACCTAGAAAAAATCCAAAAGAGAGAAAGAAAAATAAAAATAAGAAAGTAGCTGTCATGATGATTGATTGATGATGCAATTTATAAAGATTTTCTTTCTAAATAATACCTTTATGAATTCTTTTTTATTTGTTCTGAATTCTGGCCAAATGTTTGCAACATTTTCCTCAAGCTTCAACTTCCTGTGAGATAAAATACAGAGAATAGTCATTTCCTAGTTCCTAATTTGTTTTTTTTAAATATGAGATTTCAAGATAACAAGGGATAAGAGCAAGAAGACATAAAGGCTTTGAACATTAAGCAAAATAATTGCATCTGGATAGGTCAGTAGGTTCTTTTCATTCTCAGTTCTGTCAGGGAAAATATTGCACAAGACAAAAAGATATGAAATCAAGACTACCATATTATAGAAGAGCACTGATGGACTGGGAGTCCCTTGAACCAACAGTCCTATGATTCCAGCTTGTCGAAGGGGAGATAATGAAGTCGAAAAAGGTGTTTGTAAAGAGCATTGGGTTGAAACCTGGCAATGGAATAAAATTTACAATTGAAAGATGTGTAGTGCTCTGACCACCCTCTATGTGAGGTCTATCCAACATTTTTTCATAATTTTACTAATGGAGAAGCATTGATGAAGGATTTTTATGAGCTCATTGGGTCTCAGGTTGTATGAAATCCTAATTTCATATGGAACTCGAATGACTACGAGATTCTGAAGCATCTGCTAGAAAGGTTAAGTGGCTGCCACATTTTTTTCATCAATAAGTGACTGCGACATTCAAATTGATCATACTGACATTAAGAGTTCGTTAAGGAAAATCTGTGGTAATCTCTACAAAATCTTGCTACAGGGTTCTTATGGGTGTTCTTGATCAGCCAACCCCTTGGTGGAGTGTGCAAATCTCCTCTAAGGTCACCTTTTTTTTTTTTTTTCACATGGAAGACAGCGGTATCCTGTCAGCCTGGACAGTTAGTCGGTTCTCAGCCAAAGTGAAGATTTTGTGGAACACCTTACCTTTTACCCTTTGTTGGACAGTTTGAAAGGAAAGGAATATCAGGGTGTTTGAAGCCCAGGCATCCTCTTATGATGTGTTGATAAAAAAAGTTGGATGGATTTTGAGATGATGGGTGGGGGTACTTGCTATTTTTTGGTGTCACCTTTGAGAATTTTAGAGATCAGTGAAACGACATTATTTTTTCATGCTTAGTGGGGTTCTTGTATTTTCGGGTTAGTTCTGATGTACATGTTTTGTGGGGACACACAATCTTACACTGCAAATCTGTATATGATATGAGGGCTCCTCACCCTATGTAAGTAATGCAATACTCTCATACTTATTGAAAAAAGAAAAAAAATGTAAAACCTAAAATATATTATGTAATTAACAGTAAATTGAATGTTTACTCATGAAAACATAAAAATGATTGAAATGCAGCTAGGTTAGGTGATGCACATACAATGAGCCTCACTTGTAAACCCACTAGACGCACATTTTAAAATACCATAACCAAAAGTTTAAGATTATGTCTTCCAAGTTCCAAGAAAACCACAATAGCATGCCCACTATTATGTACAATGGATTCTAACTCGTCACATGTGTCATATTCAGAAAATCCGAACCAACATTTTGTCAGTCCCATCTAAGAGATTAGCCAAGCTAAAAGTCAACTTAAAACATTGATACAACACAGTCTTTTACTTTTAAACTTTTGATGGAGGAAAGGATTTCTCTTACACCTCAAAGCAACTAATACTTAGGTTGTAAGACTTCTGATCATGATGGTCTTTGATGCTGGGAATCTCTAAGTTGAGATTTATCCAAATGTGGGCATCAGTCCTAAATATATGCAACTCGTGATAAGTTCTTGGGTACCAGAACACGTCTTGCATAAAAATGCATCAAAGATTCAAAACATAAATTATGCAATAGAAAATTGTAACATACCCACTGTCAACCACCCAGTGCAACATTCCTGCAGTGATCCCCTTTGTTGCTGAAAAAACTGGAAATAGGCTATCAGGCTGGACAGGGCGGGGATCATATTTCCCAAGCACACCGGCAGCAGTGTCAATTATAACCTCTCCATCTTTATAGGCACATACCTAAAGAAGACATGATTATTCATAACTTTTTTTTTTTGAAGTCAACAAAACAAGGCTAAATTTTTCTTTCTTATTCATTCTTGCCTATTCATTCACTAAAAGATAAGCCAGATAAAATCTTTCCTTTTTTATTTTAAACAAATAAACAATTCATTTTTATTCTAACAAACATTGAAAGAAAAGAAAGTATATACCAGCCATATCCAGATCAATGTTTAGACATACTATACGCACTGTGATGTCTAAGGCTCCAAGCTACTATTGTTGAGTGAGACAACTTTACAAGTTAGAGGCATGCAAGATGTTACTTATATGGGTGCTATGATGAACCAGCTGGTCACCTGTTAAGTAATTGCAGTTTCTCCTACAGTATATGAACTCTTTTCCTTCAGTTCTTCACTAGACAGAGCTCACTACCTGGGGATCTCCAGACTCTATTCTCTTCTTAGACAACCCAAGGTTTAAGTCAAAGGGGTAAATACTTATGGAAGCTAGTCCCACTAGTTCTATGCTGGAGTCTATGGAAAGAATGAAGTTGCAGGATTTTTGATAATAAAGAATCCCTGAAGTCTTTAATTTCTCTAAAGGGGATGGTAGGCTGTGGGCTCCCAATCCTGTTGGGTCTTTCTCTTGTTCCTCTTTTTTTTAATCTTTAATGTCTTCCAACCCTTTTTATCTCTTTTCCTGTGAAGGAAGTTTTGTGTGTCCCTGTCGCTCCTAAAATTGCTTCCTTCTCTTGTGAAGCTTTCCTTGGAAGCAATACTACTTTTGATTTATTACAAAGGAAAAGGCCTAACTGGTATGTCATGTGCAAATTAAATGGTGAGACTGCTTACCACTTACTAATCTCCTGTCCTTTTGTTTGCTGTATTTGGGAATGGTTCTTTGCTTGTTTTGGGTGCAAATGGAACACCCCCATTAGCTTGGACAGGTCGTTTAAGCATCAACTCTTAGATGTCAGAAGAGGAAAGGTAAAATTACGTGGAGGTGTACAAGGGCAATGGAGTTATGGTCGTTGTGGAAGGAAAAGAATATAAGCATCTTTGATGGAAAAGAACAAATCAAGGAGGTTACTATTGAAAGTATCACAGTGAGGGCAGCGCATTGGGCAAAGACAATGGGTTTATTCTTAGATTTCACAATGGACGACTTCAGGAATAGGGGTGCAATTGTAGGCTCTTCATTTAGGAAACCAAAGGATAAGAAGGATTGGACACCTCCACCTATGGGATGGATGAAAATGAACCTTAATGGGAGTAGTATGAAGAATCTGGATTTGTCTAGAATTGGAGGAGTAATAAGAGATGAGAATGGAAATCTAATTGCAATGTATTTAGGACCAATAGGGGAAAGACACTCTATTAGAGCAGAGCTTATGGATGCAGTGCTTGGAGTACAAAAGGCAAAAGAAATGGGAGCTGATAAATTGGTTGCTGAAGGAGGTTCCAAAATAATTATCAGCTCGTTATTGGAAAGCAAAAAAGCTAAATGGAGTTATAGGAATAAAGTCAGAAAATTTAAATGGTTATCAAGAGGTATGCACCAGAAATAAAATGGGTACACAGATCAACCAACAGCTTGGTCAATGGGTTAGCAAAGCAAGGGGTTAATAGACAACAGTTGTTTTGGGCTCAAATGTAACAGTTTGTATTAGGGTGAGATACCGGGGGCTATACTCACATTTTCCTTACGTATTTTAAAATCACAACCTTTTGTTGTACTGATTTTCTCTAATCTAATGAAATCCTGTTTTCTGTTGCTGATAAAAAATGGAGAGAACTATCATTATATGGGCAAAATCCCACAAGGAGTTAAGGAATCTCAACCATCGACTCCTTTGCACCCACTTTTGTCTCCTCCGTTTCAGCATTTCAGCAGGTTGATTAGCTATTTTTTATTCCTATTGTTGATATTTTCATTTACAGAACCTGCACACAGCTTCAGGAAATTCTCCCTCTGTGTTAATATAATTATACTTGTCAAAAATAAATCTTTTCCAAAAATTCTGATTTCCTCGTATCTATTTTTTTTTTGTTTCTTGTATATCCTTCAATTGTGTTGTGGAACATGAACTTTCCTAGGAACTGTAGGGACCAGGAAACCTTTAAAGCTATTAATAATTCAAATATTTTAAGACAATTATGCATTTGAAGATTCTATTGCCTGGAGTCTAGAATTTTGTCCTATTAGGTTCTCAAAGCTCTTATTTGGTTGGGACTTATGACATTCAATGAACTTCAAACAAGAACATGAATGCTTTTCCTCCTAATGGTTGTTTAAAGTGTTTGAAGAATGGTAAGTTCAGTAATCGCAATTTATTGCTTAAGATGGCAAATAGGTTTTGGAAAAGAAAGGAGTCCTAACAACACCCATATGTAGTGCCAAGTGAGCAAGGGCATGCTAGGGCGTTCCCTAGAGGCAACACACTACACATTAACCAAATGTAGTGCTGAGTGAGAAAGGGTAATGATATGATGGTCCCTAGAAGCAACTTGCCACAAAAAATGTCTGGATGTGGTGTTAGGCAAGGGTTCCCACATCCTTTTAGACAAGGGTGGGTGAAGAAGTTAGTCTGGAAAACAAACTTTGTTTATCCACTTGGAATGTAGGAAAATTAACAAAAAAATATTATTGAATTAGTGG
The DNA here is from genome assembly GCF_056320005.1 of Nelumbo lutea. Taxonomy (NCBI): domain Eukaryota; kingdom Viridiplantae; phylum Streptophyta; class Magnoliopsida; order Proteales; family Nelumbonaceae; genus Nelumbo; species Nelumbo lutea. Next base: position 51,990,301 of record NC_142691.1, read on the forward strand.
ACACAATGAAGAGAAAAATGATTAATATTGCATGCTTATAGGAAATTAAATGGAAGAGATATAAACTAAAAAATTAATAGCTACAAACTATAGTACATTGGAGAAGTAAATAATAGAAATGGAGTAGCAATACTAGTAGTTAAGGATTGAAAAAAAAAAAGAAATTGTAAATGTTAAAAGAGTGGATGATAGAACAACTTTAATTAGACTTATTTTAGGGGATAAAATCATTAACATAATTAGTGATTATGCATCTCAAGTGGGTTTAGAAGAAAATATTAAAATACAATTTTGGGAAAACTTAGAAGGAATAATTCAAGAAATTCCAAGTAAAGCCAAGTTTTTATAGGATGGTCTCTAAATGGGCATGTGGAAAAAGATCTGCATGTTATGATATGGTGCATGGAGGGTTTGGGTTTTTTGGAGAAAGGAATGAAAGAGGAGACAATTTTAGAATTTGCAATTGCTTATGATATGGAAATAGTAAACACATTTTAAAAAAAGGATGGACAAGTTACCGGACTTAACAGGCTGGTAAGACAAACAATTTCCTCCTCCCTTAAACCTCTACAGAACCCAAAATCCCAATTTGGTGCCAATGGATTTCCCATAGCGGAGAAGAATTTTGAAACAAGGTCCTTTTTATATTGAGAGACAGAGAATAAAGAAGGGAAGAGGTCCTTCAAAGGAACCTCTCTGACCCAAGTATCCCTCAAAAGAGGATGGAGTTACCAACACAGACACTGTACTTGACTAAACTATGGAATTGAGGAAGAATAGCATGAATCGTTTTCTACAGAGTTGCTAGAGTTGCCAGCCAAGTTACACCTGTGTCACACCCATTTTTTTATTGACCATGTATACTTCCTATTCCCTTGTGCCATAATCACTCTCTCCCCAAGGGCCACCTCCACAGCCACTTCCCCAGTAATATTATCATCATTTATTGTAATACTTTTCACTACTTAATAAAATTATCATTATTATCAAAAAACTAGTACAATTTAAAGATAGACCGGTAGTAGAAGGAAAATTTGGATTTAGGTGAAGACATTAATGATATGTGGCTTGAAATGGTCAACTATATGAAAAAAGTAGCAAATAGGCATTTTAAGAGAATTTAAATACAAATAAAAACGTGATAATGAAACTTGGTAGTGGAATGAAAATTTTCAAAATATAATCAAAGTAAAATGAAAACACTAAAAAGATTAGTAGAAGACTAAGATCATAGAAATCTTAGAACAATATAAACCCATAAGGAAGTTAAAAGGAAAGCGAATGGAGTTAAATTTAAGGCATATGATGAACTACATCATAAATTAGGCACTTACGAAGGGGAGAAATTATAATTTGGCAAAAATGGGATAAAGAAAAGGCAAAGATTTAAACCAAGTTAGATGCATTAAAGAGGAATGAATGAAAGGTGGAAAAACTATTTTGGAAAATTATTAATTGAAGAACATGTAGAGGGTGTTGGTGGAGGAGCAATTAATAACTCTATAGAACTAAAAATAAATATACATTTATAAAATGAGAATTACCAAAGTGAAGGAGGCACTAAACAAGATGAGGAAGGGAAAGGTAGTATCCCAATAGAAATGTGGAAAGGTATGAGACAGGTAGGCTATTTATAGTTGACCAAACTATATTTAATACGATAATGAAAACAAAGAAAATTCCAGATGAATAGAGAAAGAGCACTATGGTACCTATATTTAAAAACAAGGAGAATATACAAAGTTGTAATAATTATCATGGACATAGTTGTCAAGGCAATACCTAGGTGACAAGGTGCCCTTGGAGGCTCACCTCGCCTAATCGCTAAGTAGCTTTGTACATTGTGTTACAAAATACTTTTATATTCTTAATTTATTTTTATTATTTTCTTATTTTTTAGGGTTTAATCAACACAAACATTACTAAATGTTGTATTTTCTTCTTCTTCCTCTTCTTTTCCTATAACAAAATAGGGGTTCAGCCCCAATTTTTTTGAATTGGGAACTACCTAGGAAATATGGTTATTGAATCTAGGGAACTACCTAGGATTTTTACTTAAAAAAATTCATTGCCTAGGCGGGCGCCTAAGTCATGCATAGGCAGGCACCTAGGTGACTAGGGGACAAGGTGTTCCCTTGTCACCTAGCCTCATCTTGGTGCCTTGAAAGCAATGATCGTGGAATTAAACTCATGAACCACACTATAAAACTTCAGAAGAGAATAATTGAGCAAAGGTTAAAAAATGAAAGAAATATTCCAAAATAACCAATTTGGTTTTATGCTAGGGTATCAACCATAGAAGCATCTTGCTATTAAGACAATTGAGAGAAAAGCTTAGAGAGAAGAAGAGAAATCTCCATATAGTTTCATTGGTCAAAATAAAGCATATGGTAAAGTCTTTAGAGAGGTAATATAATGTGTTTCGGAAAAGAAAGGAATCCAAAATAGGTATGTGGACCTAATTGAAGATATTTACAAGGGTACAAAAATCAATGTTAAAACACTTGTGGAAGAGACAACAAATTTTACAGTATGGGTGTACATCAAGGTTTGACACTTGGTCCTTATTTATATGGACTAGTCATTGATGAACTAACTAGACATATTCAAAAGGAGGTCCCATGGTGCTTGATGTTTGTTGATGATATAATATCAATTGATGAAGCTAGCAAATGATTTAATGTAGAATTAGGTTTATGGAAAACTACATTAGAAACAAGAGGTTTTGAAAAAAAGTCAAGACAAATAAAATATATGTAATGTAAATTTAATAATAATAATAATAGGAGTTTAAACCTTGGTACACTTGGGATTGGAGACCAACAGATAACTCAATGTAACCTCTTCCATTATAATTCATAACAAAGGAGAGATTGAGGAGGATATTGCACATATAATTAGAGTAGGATGGGCTAGAAGTGAAGGGGACATCTAGAGTCTTATGTTATAGGTGAATTCCACTTTGGCTAGAAGGAAAATTCTATAAAATTGTTGCAAGAGTGCATAAAAGGTCAACTATGTAGATTAATGAGAACAACTCTGAACGGAACATGTACAAAAGGCATAAAAAGGAGTTCCATAGATGAAGAAAGTGGATACTAAGTTACCAACTGTGACGTAGAAAAGAATTAGAAAGTGAATAGCAGAAAAAAGGGGGACGACACTCTACCATCAAATAAAACTGTTAGTTATTCAATCAGACCTGATTTACTTCCTGAAATAAAACGAAAAGAGAGAAGAGGGAAGAAAGAAGAAGAAGACAAAGAGATGGTTTGACTGGTCCCAAAAAGAGAAAAAATCAGTCTCCCTGCCGACCAGAATAATATATATATATATATATATATATATAGATTTCTAACTTTAAGTACAAAGACCTTTGTGCCCCTCTTTATGTATGGGACACCATTCAAACTCAGACACAATAGACAAAACAACTTAAGGTAAAACATTATGGAATGACTCAGATACCCCTGGACTGTTGACTCTAACAACAACTGGTCATTTATATGTACCTGAATTCCAAGTATTTTATCATCATTGCCTAGCTTAAGTAGAAGCTGTCTGAGTTTAGACTCCACATCAGAGAGCACAGGTGTGTCATATATCCACTGTGAATTTATTGCTGGTCCCTTCTTGATATTTCTGCTAACATGAATATAATTTGAAATAAGAAAGACAAAAAAAAGCGACACAACTAAAATTTAGTAATGGGAAACAACAAATTGAGATTGGAAAACAGCCTCACCCTTGTAAAACAGACTCAGCGAATGGCCTCATTATATCAAAATAAACTATGCGAACATTCATTGAGGATGAAAGACCTTACAGAAAGAAAATTTTCAATAAAATTATGCAAAATCTTGTTTTACAATACCACAACTGAATTGTTTAATACAAACCTCGAAGAAGATTTAGAACCCTAGCAAATATCACAGCATCACCTGGAAAAGCATCAACCTGGGGGGAAGAGCTTAATGTTTCTTAGCACTGGATAAAATATACAATAAATTCTAGAACTACAAAATGATAAATAACACCTAAAAGAAGATAAATTCATAAGCGGTTGAATCATATTTTGGACTTACAGGATTAAAACGCTTGGCTTCTTTTTTGTCAAGTTTCATCTTTTCTTGGATGACCTTCATATTCTTTGTTCTTTGCTCAGCTAATGATTTCATGTTTTCCTTAACAAAAGGAAGGAATCAGAACAAGATATAGCATGTTGAAGTTGACTGGGCATTCCATTCATACTTACAATGGCTTCACTAGCTGGTGTTGAAGTACGGAAAAACACACTTGTCACCTCCATAGCTTGCTCTGGTATGTCTAAGCGCAATCTAAGCCCCATCTCTGCAAAGGCAGACAATAGTGCAACAAGGTCCCCCTACAAAATCACCACCACAAAAGTTCTACCATCACAAAGGATGCTTTAGATGATTCTTAACTAAAAAAGTGATAAAGTGTTTAGCATGTTTACAGATGTACACCTCTACTACAATTTGAAATAACTTACAGGGTAAACCGATTCAGTTGGCTTGAACTGATATATATACAACAATGTTTAGAGAATCAGACTAAGCATTTAACCATAAAAGGGAGAGGTTCAACCGTTGCCGGACTGGTGGTTGAATTGTGATGACATAATAAACAATAATATTTATTAATTACTAAATAAATATAAAAATTAAAATAAAACATATAAAATAAGAAAAATTCAAAAAATAATTGAACATGAAGGAAAGTTAACCCAAAAATTACACCCCGCAATACAACAGGAAAAAAAAAACATTTACTTTAACAAGTTGGTCTTAAAAACTAAAATAACACTTCAAGGTTTAAAGCAACAAATGTCCTACATTAAAAATAAGAACATCAATAAGCTAACAAAGCTCAAGATAAGTGAGCTAATAATCACCACCATCGTCACTAGTATAATCAACACCAAATTCATCACCAATTGGTCCAATTCCAATAAAATCATTTGTATTCCAAATGATTCCAAAACAAATCCTTTAGGAACCTCCATCACATCATCATCCTCATTATCATCTACAAACATTTTGACAAAAACTGAAATCAAAATTTATTCTATATTAAATTAATTGCCCAATAAATGGCACTGTTTTAGAGATTCCTCTTCACTGAAAATGGCATCATTTTGTGGGATGATAAGTTAAAGAAAATGAATATTCCTATCATTTTGGAAAAGTGCAAAAGCTACGTTTTTAATATTCCTATCATTCTACAGGAGAGCTATGTATCATCCAAACTAATGACACAATTCTGCTTTAAGTGTTTGCTAGCATACAACTTGTCTAAGTATGCTAGAAGTCAATTTTTTCTTCTCTTTTCTAGCAAGCTCTGTATTAAGAGGGTTGGAAGAAAGTTTCTCCTTCCTACACTCACTCCATTCCTTCAGCCAATGCTTATCCTCTTCAGTTTGAGTTACCGCATATATATGAATACCTCAGGTTCTTACATTCCATTCCACTCCAACAATGTCAAGGAAATCCTAGTGTTCAGCACAGAATATACAATGATTGGGGAGTCATTGGAGATGCCTGGGGCAGGAAAGGGCACCTCAAAGCTGAAAAGTCTATAACCATAAGTGGTTCATTAGGGCTCAGTCCAATTTGCTTTCAATCCTGCTGAGGCCCTCGTTTTGGCTAAACAAAGTCTTTCCATTTTAGTCCAAACAAGATCACACTACAGACACAATAATAGAAAAGGATGATCATGTTTTGGTGGACAGTATCATCCCCTCTTCAATCATCACAAAATAGAGCTGAGTTGAAGTTTCCTAACACTGTCCAAGGTGAATCAACCTAGACAACAATGGCTTCCAAGTTTCTCCAAGGAAATGACCAAGCAATGGGAAGGTTACTATCATAAACAAAGATAAAAAATGAGTTTATAAAATGATTTTCTATAGGATACCCGACAGTGTGTCACCTGATCAGTCTTCTGAATGGAGTCTTGCCAACCACCAAATTATCCCACAACACCAAATGCACCTCTTGGTGGCACACTCATAATTTGAAAGCAACTGCTCATTTCTATTGATCAAGTTTGCAGTTATGGAGGCATTGACTTCATGAACTTTATTTTCCACCACCCCAACGATTCTGAGATCATGTGCAGTAATGAGCTTGCAGAGCTCACACTGTTTCTCTAGGTTATCCCTAGATATTCTAGTGACCAATATTAACCATTCTCCTTCTGAGGGACACTCCCACGCACATACATATCATATGGCTCAGTTGAAGATTGGTCTTTTGTTATGTCCATTACTTTATTTATTAAGATATTAAAATATGGTTTAGCCACAGTACACCTAAAACTTTTATACCTTCTGTATGGAAATACCGAGGCAAGACACAAGGCATTCCCAAACAAAAGCCTTATTGCCTAAGCAGATATTGACATCAATCTTTACAGCATACTACCTCAGGCATCCAAAATAGTTCAACAATTATACAGAAAATCTCTCTTCCTCAATGTAGAAATAAATAGTAATGCCGTTCTGAATTTATAAGGTAGAGGCCAAAAATAGTAATATTTTTCTGAATTTATAGTAGAGGGCAAAGCAAAAAATAGTAATAACTTTCTGAGTCTATATGTAAAGGGCAAAAGCCAAAACGGTAATTCTTTTCTAAATTTATAAGTAGATGATAAATACAAAAATGGTAAGGAATACATTTCTGAATTTATAAGTAGATGGTAAAAGAAAAATAACAAAGATTCACCGTATGAAGAAAATGAAAAATAACAAGGACCAGATTAGATCAGTGTATGAATTCTCACAAAACAAGGCTGCTTTATTTTTGTATTTCTAGTTACCAACCTCAGCAGCTGCCAGAAACATTTTTGCTAAAGCAAGCTTCATAGAACTTGATATTGATTTTGTAAGCCCAAAGTCAAGCAAAATGGGGCGATGTGGGGGGTCCTTGCTCACAAGAAAGTTACCTAAAAAGAAAAGAGGCACAAAGCAAAAGAATGTATTAATCTACAACAAAAGGGTTATTGCAAGCACAAGAAGAACTATAGTTGCAAAACTAAGCTGGCCTGTGATTTATCAATGAGGTGTTCACAAAACATTTTATTTATCCACTAAAGTTTTTCTAGGGAGACTTATAAGAAAATTACTCTTTGGTAAATATATTTCACTTTCTCTGGATTATTAGTCCTCTGGAAATGTCAACAGTGCTCCTTTAATGTCCATGGAAATTCATGATGTCTTCTGGAGCATTTGGAAAATAAGGAATACAATAGTTTTCAGGTTTGAGTTTAGACCTTTTCAGGTGCTGATTGAGTTGGTCATCATAAGAGTGATTCACTGGATAGTGGGTTTGAGAGCTTGATAGTACAACAGACTCATCATTAGTTTGATGTATGATTGCAAGATATCATCTTCTTCCCATGTTGATAAGAAACCTACCAAGTAACTGTCAAACTAAACTTGGATGGCTGCTCTATGGGTAACCAAGGACCATCAGATATAGGTACAAGAAGGTTATCGAGAACAAAAACAATACGGTTTATTTTATTTATTTATTTTTTGAAACTGTAAGGTAAATTAATTCATTAAAAACAAAAGGGATGGCAGGAATGGCAGTTTATTTTCTTATACAGGAATGGCAGGAAGCTGAGATTATGCTTTAGGTTAGGAGAGCTACTGGTTCCCCTAAAGTGTTTTACCTTTATCATTCTTTAAGGAATTTGATAGGATTATCATTGAGGGTATTTCATATGTCATAATTACTTGGATGAGGTGGGGACAGGTGGCATTAAGGCATGACTATTAGATTATAAAGATTAGGTTTCCAAAAAATTTCAATTCTTTTTCTTCACTTGGGATTAACCTATTACGCACACACACACACAGACACAAACCAACCCTGGCTCTGGGTTTAACAGCCATCATTGAAAGGCTAACCCTTCTTGGCTGTAAAACCAGGAGAGACAGGATGTTGCTTCCCTCATGATAGTGCCAAAATGTATTTGAAAAGAACCATAGAGAAAACATACCAGGATGTGGATCACCATTGAAAAATCCATCAACATAAATTTGGTGGGCATATGCACGTGTTATTTCTTCCACAAGCCTTTGTTTATGAACACCCAAGGCCTCTAGTGCCTCACGGTCATTCAGGCGAATTCCATCCATATACTCCAAAATTAGAACTTTTTCAGATGACTGTTATTGGACCAAAAGAAGGAAGAAAGAGATATAAAGATAAGTAAGAGCAAAGGAAACTCTAAGTAAGATGAAAAAAATCTAACTATTAGACATAATAGTTACTAAAACCAATCTAAAGGAGAAACTAAAAGGGGTTGGGCCACATAAAATTGTCATTAATAACTAGAGCCTTTTTCTGTAAAAAAACTGGGTAATACTCATATGTCCATACGTACATTCATCCAGTATTTACTTTAGAATGTTCTTGTATTTCTTGAAGTCCTAAAGGTTCAATTAATCACGGATGATATCACCTGCTTGGGTTAATTTTGATGTGGAGGCACTTCTATTTGAGTCTGGATCTTCTATGTGGAGGCACATTGGGGCACATTGGGGAGAGTTCCTGATGTGTGGCTGTAGTTTCCTGTGCATAGCATGCACACAGATTTTTGCATGCAGAAGATCTTTTTCTATTTGTGTCCCACATGTTGGAAACCTTTAACCGTATTGTGCCCTATGGCATGAGTCTACAATATTATAGTACCTAAACTACCCTAATGTAAACAAATTTTTTTTCTTCAATATAATAAAACTTCTTAGAATACCAATGGTAAGCACTGGATGTAATTTTAAAACCAAATTGGAATTAGTCAACAAAAACATGCAAAAAAATGACTATGATAGTCAATATCCTTATGAGAGCAGAAAGAACACCAACCAAAATTTTGTGCTCAAACCAAGACAAACCAAAATTTCTCTCTATCTCTCTCTCATATTGACAGGTGGCAGTCCATACCAATCTGATATGGGCCGATACATTACAATAAGTTGCAAGTTTTACTATGTCACAAGGATAGACCCACAAAGGGGCTATTGGATATACATGTTTGTGCAATCTGGCCATGTCCAGTTTTAATAATATTATGGCATTTAACTTGTGATCTTGCTTGCAAGTATATGATATTGAAATATTGCTATCACATAAGTTGCAACTTTTGCTATGACAAAGGGACAGGCCCATAAAAGGGGCCATCAGATATACAGGTTTGTGCAATTTGGCAATGTCCAGGTTTAATAACATTATGGTATCGTTAGATATATCATAACATTTTTCCCTTATTGAGTATTTTTTAGGACTTAAAGTCTTAGAAGGTGATTGGGAGTGGTCATGAGAAAAATGGAGCATATCTTCTAGAAGTACCAAAGAGAAGCCTGTTAAAAGCAACAAAATGTGAATTTTGAGTCAGTGATTTCAAATTTAATAAATCATATATTATTCTTGGTCACTGTCATTTGGATCATTGTGTCTTTTTCCTCTATGGTTTTATTATTTCCAGAGTTATTTAAAGTGTCAGTTTGTCTAGTACTCATTGTTAAACATGTTAGTTATCAAACATCGGAGAAACTCATATTCTTCAAGTAATAGAAGGTCTAGGTTTCCTTTTGAAATTGTGCACTTTGATGTGTGGAGTCTGTAACATATTCCCTTTATAGATGGCTATAAATATTTCATATTATTTATTGATGTTTTTTCCAGATTCACTTGGCTATACTTGATGCATTTCCATGAAGTCTCTAAACTTGTGATGCAATTCCATCAATTGATTCTTACCCAATTTAATACCCCTATTAAGGTGTTCTTTTCATATAATGCTGAGAAATACTTCGAGAAGGGTCTGACTTCATACCTTCATGATTTTGAGGTTATTCATGAAAGCATGTGCCTACACCCTCAACAACATGGGGCAGATGATAGGAAAAATTGATATATTATTGAAGTTTCCAGAAGCAAGGATCAAAACTTTGCAATGTACCGGCCCATATCAGATGATACATATTGTATCAGTGATCCATTGGTATGCTATTATAGACATTATTTTGGGGTTTGACCTGTTTCAATGGGTAGACAGGCCTTATACCGACCCCCCTTAACAGGTTTGAAAAAAAAAAAAAAACTAAAAAGTGCCTATCAATACAGACCAATACTGTATTGATACTTAGAACCTTGTCCAGAAGCATCATGTTTGCCTTAATGTTCATAACATTTTGGGGGGATGTTCTTACTACTACCTACTTAATTAACTGTATGCCTTCCAGAGTTTTTGGGTTCAAATCACCTTTTAGTCTTCTCTTTCCTTAAGAAGAGATGTTTTCTATTCCTCTTCAAGTTTTCGGATGTAGTTGCTAATTTCACATTCATAGTTCTAAACTTCTAATTGGTCTAAATCTGAACCCAAAACTAGGAAGAGCATTTTCCCATTGACCCAAGGAAAGGTAAACATCAACATTTCTACCACTCATTACATCTCTAAGTACCTTTCCTATAACCTTTTATCTCCTTATTTTTCCTTTCTTTTGTTTCCTAATACATTCCTAAGAATGTATTAGCACTCTCTAAACCTAAATGGAGGGATGCCATGAGAGATGAAATGGATGTATTACAGAATAATCAGACATGGGATATTGTTATTTGCCTATAGGGAAGGAACCAATTGGTTGTAAGTAGGTGTTCACTATGAGGTATAATGTTGATAGCACTATTGAGATGTACAAGGCCAAATTGGTTGCCAAGGATATATACAGATGTATGGGGTAGACTACTTGGAGACATTTGCTCCAATGGATAAAATGAACTAATTGAGAGTGATCATATCTTTGGTTATTACATATTCATGGCTGTTGTACCAGCTTGATGTGAAGTGCATATGACTCTTACCCCCTGGTATGTATGGAAAAGAAGAGAAGGGGAAAGTATGTTGGTTGAAGAAATTTCTGTATGACCTTGAATAGTCTCCTAGGGCTTGGTTTTGAGAGATTATGAGGTGCTCTCATTCGGGTTGGTTACTGTTGAGCCCAATTCGATCACACATTGTTTGTTAAGCAAAGAGACTCTCTACTTACACAACTCTTATTGTGTATGTTGATGACATTTTGGTGATTGGCAGTGACTTGTAGGAGACTAGGAGACTCAAACAATTTCTCAGTACTGTGTTTGAAATTAAAGACCTTGGCGAGTTTAGATACTTCCATGGTATGGAAATAGCAAAGACTATAGATGGGTATTTTCATATCCCAAAGGAAGTATGCAATTGATTTGTTAAAGGAGATAGGGAAACTGGGAGGTAAGCTTTCCTCCACTCCCATTGGTTACAAGCATAAGATGCGTATTACAAATGGAGAACTTTTGCAAGACAAGGGAGTGTTTTATAGGTTGATTTGTATATTATTATATCTATGTATGACTTGGATAAACATTTCTTATGCTATTCATGTAGTTAGCCAGTTCATGCATGCTCTTCATGATACCCATTTGGTTGCAACAAAGGGTACTTTGATGAGTCTAGATCTCTTGCACTTGACATCCTACACAAATTCCTAAACTCCCAATCATAGGATGCCATGTCAACACTTCATCATGTGTGAGTTTCCCATGTCCTTTTGACCCAGTCGAAAGGAGAGAGGTTTTTTCTCTTCCTTCTTTGGCTCGAAGGATTCCACCCTCACTGACTTAGCACCGCTTGAGATGGTTACTCTCTCTTACCTTTTCTTATGACTGGTCACCATCAAGTGTAGGAGATCTGATGCTTAAGTGAGTAGAGGCCACATTATCTAACAGGGGTAGAAGCTTCTCCTTGACCACCTTCTAGAGTGTGTTATTGATGAAGCTTTGGAACCGGATCATTCTAAAAACTGAGTTTGCACTCTTTCAAAGCCGCTATAGATCAAGCGATAGATTATTTGAGGCTTCTTACTCATTGACTCCATGCATAGACAGCTCTCAACAAACAGAGGAAGACTTAAAAAGCATTTTCCTCCCTCGTCCTTCTCTTCAATTCCTCTGGGAGCCATTGCATTTTTTATATGCTAGAAATAAGATTTAGAAGAGTGTTTGAAGTGTCTATTAATATTATTCATACATGGGAGACCTACACATGATGCGTTTCATGGCATCCTATGATTAAGAGTGCAGGATGTTGAGTGTAAGACATCCGGATTCCACTCTGATACCTAAAAGGTACTCTAGGCCAAGGCATGTTATTTTCCAATCATGTACATACAAGGATAAAGGCTTATACTTATGCAGATTGGGCTGGTTATGTTAACAACAGGAGACTTATCTCAGGTATTGCACTCTTGTTGGTGGAAACGTAGTTTCTTCAAGAAGCAAGAAACAATTTGTGGTGGCAAGGTCATTAGTTGAAGTGGAATACAGACAATGGATCATGGTGTTTTGGAATTATTGGGGCTTAGATCTCTTCTTTATGAGTTGGTAATTTCTCATGAGAAGCCAATGATGCTGTATTGTGATGACCAAGCAGTCATAAATATAATCCATACATGAATAAATGAAACGTACTTAGGTGGATAGACATTTCATAAGGGAGAAAAGTAGCTTATGGTGATGTTTGTCAACCATTTGTTGCTCCAAAGGATCAACTAGCTGATTTTCTCGCCAAAGGAGTTTCTAAGCCTAAGTTACAACATAGGTAAGTAGTCTAGGCATGATTAACATCTATGCTCAGCTTGGGGAGAGTGTTAAGGTTATTGGGCTGTAAGAATACTTAATCTTAGTAGGCTGTTTCTTATTTTCATTATTGTTAATGGATTAATTATATGATGGGCCCACGTGGCCATCCTTTATTTCTTTTATATTGTTGCCACTTATTAAGGGAAGTTTAAACCATGTTTAGGAGAGCTTATCAACGGGCTTCTTGAGCTTTTTGCATTTAAGAATCCAACAAACCAAATGAAACTGTTTGGCATGTTGGGTTTAGCTTCTTATGGATAATTTTAAGCTAATTTATTGGATAAGTAGAACCAATGTTTTATTGGCTTATGGCTTTTGCTTTTTGCTTTTAAAGTGGGGACCATATTTTATAACTTTAAGATTCCTTTTAAATATATATTTTAAATGACTATTAACCCCTTGAAAATTTTAAAATGTCTAAATTAACCTTCAAATCATTTGTTAGTACTTTAAAAATTAATTCTTCCCTTGCCTTAAATCATATCTTTCTTCTTCTCTTCTCAGCTCTGAACCCTCTTTTTTCTTGATTTCTGTGCACTATTTTATTGATTAATTATTGAACACTTGCTGTTCTGAATCACAACTGACTGGTATAGAAGGCATATGTACAAAGAATAATCATATAAGAAAAGGTGCTACTACAAAATATAAGAGTTGTATATCTTTGAAACTATAATTAATGAAATGCTTTTCTTACTGATAACAGTGTAGTACCTGAATAACTTCTGGAATCAATACATCCACATGATTCTCCGAAGTGGTATCGTCATGTTTATTTTTGCAGTTTAGGTTTTTGGAGACTGTTCTCGTATTTTCTACAGGTAAAAGAATAATGAGAACCATATCATGTAATCATAAATAGAACATAAATTAAGTACAAAGTGCTATGTGCATGCCACATATCTTCATAAAACGTTTAAATATGTAGTATTTGCTCATAAAATGGGCCTATCATACCAGCTTCATGATTGAAGTCAAGTTCTTTTGGTGCTTCTTTGCACCACTCATCTATCATTGGATTGAAGTCATATTGTGGTTCTGCCCATGCTATCCAATCAACTATTGACTTTGCATTCTTCAAGTCCTGCAAACGAATGGAATATCCAATGATCATATGATTAATAGTAGTCTTACTTTGTCATCCACATTTGTTTTTAAATGCATTACCTCTAAAATGATTGTTTTGATGCCCTCATGTTGAACTTTGACAACCACCTCCCTCCCATTATCCAAGGTTGCACGATGAACTTGTGCTATCTGTGCAGCAGAATATAATGATTTTTTCCAGAAACAACTCAACAAGGCTGTATCACTGAAAAGAAAATTAAAAATTTTCTAAATGGCATAATCTATGTTTTGATATTTAATGGTAGCAGTTGGTTGAGGATAATACATCCAAGGTCAACCCAGAGCTATCGGTGTTACAGAAATGGTCCAGATGATATAGGGGTGAAAAAGGCCAAAAATAGGTTCCTGACAATGAGAACTTAATCAAGCATGGGCTGATTGAAATGCCACACCAAATATTTTTTTTTATCAATAATACCACACCAAATATATTAATATTTCCTTTCTGGAAAATGTTTAATTATTTCTTTTACTAATATCTTAATTATTAATTCAAAAACATTAATAATATACCAGTATGGGAGACTCTACAAAGGCTGAATTTGTGGGATACAAAAAGAAAACTAGATGAATTTATAAAGAATAGTTGTTGAAGGTGACTCTCAATTGGTGATAAGGTAGCTCAGAGATGAGAAGACAGCAGTTAGGAGTTATAGAGATGTGTTAAAGAAAATTAAATGGTTAACAAGGAATATGGTGATAAGCTATCGGCGGGCACCCAGGTTGGGAAATGGCTTGGCTGACATTTTGACCAAGAAAGAGGCAAACAGGAACAGATGTTCTAGGCTCAGTTGTAATTACTTTTTCTTTTCTGGTTGAGATAAGCTTATCTCCCCATGAGTTGCTATATGTATAAACCATCTCCTGTTCATATTAATAAAATGTGTTACTTTTATCTATCAAAAAAATTAATAACCTATATGTTTTCTATGGACTGCTTTTATTTTTCTTTAAGATTCCTCCAGATTAAAGGTTGACAATGTCTCTGTAGAAGAAGAATGGGGATGAGTTCTACAAATGCTTTTATTCTGAACCTTACACTTTCCAACCAAAGCTTGGGTTGATGTCTGGAATGATCTTGCATGAGGTAAAAGATTAGAAACAGAAGTTATGGAAAGGAAAAAATTCATGAACTGTACAGCTTCACCATGCACTTATGCAGGCATTGTTAAGAGGCCTGAACAAGCGATCTTACTATGGTTTTCCAGGAACTTGATGGAAGAGTCTTTTCTGATAGAGGGTTCATTACTCCTATTCCCCAGGTGGAAGGTTCTATGAGCTTATGGATTTCTGGACTATCATCCTTGTCAGAAGTACATATGGATCATTGTCAAGTTTCCCTTGATAAGAACTTGAAGTATTGATTTTTCTCATCTTTATTTCCCAATCAGCATTTTCTGCATTTATGTAGAAACTTGTTTGCCAGAGATTGCATTGGGAAGAAAGAAATGCAAGACTGTTTTCAGACAAGGAAAGAAGATAAGTTGTCATCGAAACCATTATGGTGAGAGTGGTTCATTGGATAAAATTTATGGAGACATTTGCTGATTTCTCAACAGGTGATATCATGGATAATTGGACGAAGGTGGCTAGTTCTGGTTGTCACAAATCCAATATAAGCCCTGCTTGGTCTCCCCTAATGATTGACAACATCAAGATAAACCCTCTGGTATTGGAGGGGTGTTTATGGATAGTGAAGGCAGAATTTATTCGTCTATATTCAGGCCCAAGTGGAGTAGGTGGCTCCTTAAGGGCTGAGGTTATGGTGGTCATTGAAGGTCTGCAAAAGGCAAAAATGTTGAATGTAAGAAAGCTTATTATAGAAGGTGATTCAAAGTTTGTAGTGGAGTGGTTGCAAAAGGAAGAAAAGGGTTTTTGCATCTTCAACAATGAAAAGAAGAGATTCAAGTGGATGACTCGAGATATGGATGTGCAATTCAGTTGGGTTAAAAGGATGGCAAATGGTTTTGCTGATGTCTTACCAAAACAAGGGGTGGGAAGGAATCATTTGTTTTGGGCTCAATTGTAATAGCAAATTTGTCTATGGAGAGTTAAGATAGTTTACCTCTCCCAATCTTGTAATTGTTATAACTCTAATGAAATTCTGTTATTGATCAAAAAATAAAAGTTCTTAAAGATTTGTCTTTTCTAACCCCTCCAAACTCTTCCCTTTACTCCTAAAATCATCCCTAAGCCCTTTCTAACCCATCATTACTCTCCTAAGATCATCTTCAGTCATTCTAATTCTACATCATTGGTAGTGGTAGTGAGACTTTTCAATCGAAATTTCCTAATGCAGCCCAAGAAGATAGGGACAATTATGTGGAAAGCAGTCAGGATAGAAGTGGTTTGAACTATTTAGGAGGAAAGAATAGAAGAATTTTCAATGAAAAATTGCAGGTCAAAGAAGGAAATTGTTGAGATTATAAAGATCAAAGTTGCACATTGGATAAAAACACTTTAACTTTTCTAAAGCTTTTCAGTGACTGAAATAATAAGGGTGTGGAATGAAGTGGCACAGACTACCAAAGAAAAGGAAAGAGAGGTAATGGAATGGAAGCCCCCAGCAAGTACTAATATAAAACTGAATTTTTATGGGAGCTTCATGGGAAACCCAGGAATGGCAGGTATTGGAGGTGTTTTTAGAGACTCTTAAGGCATGGTGATGGCCATGTATTCAAGACCAATAGGGTTTGGAGATTCACTAAAGGCTGAACTGACGGCTTCATTGCAAGGCTTAAAATTTTCTAAGCAGTCTAACTTCAAGAACTTGGTAGTAGGAGACTCAAAACTGATTGTCTATTGGACCTCTACTAGGCACCATGTGCCTTAGATTTATAAGCATTCGCAGTTGTTTTGGCATTATTGTAACTCTTTTGATTTTGGGTACTGAATCATTTGCCTACTGTATCCATAGGTGGCTGGATAACCACTTTTCTGTAATTTCTTGTTTCCACATATTAATACAATTAATAAGATTTTCTAGATGATAAAAAAAAGATCTACATCATGGTATCAAAGCAATAAGTGCTACATTGTTAGACAGTAATATAGAAGCTTCAATCTTCTACAAATTTACTATTCTCATTAAAAATCAAAACTAATATTGATAGTCATGCTCAGACTTACTATTTAAAATAATTCCCATAACTACTGTTTACAGCAAAATCACAACTTACTGTTTTTAGTAATTTTTGTTTCTGTTTTCTTGGTGCTGAGATGGTATGATTCCAGAACAGAGAGAAGAGAAGAAGGAGAAGGGAGGAGAGAAAAGAGAGGAGAGAGACATAATTTAGAGAGACAAAAGTCAACTGGCGGTGCCAGTTTAATTGGTATTTATACTAGGGCAATCATACAGAAATAAGAAAGGGTAAAATTACAAAGGTACCCTTGCGGCACTAAAAATAAAATAAGATATTTCAACACTCCCCCTCATGTTGGGACGTAGATGTCAATCGTGCCCAACTCGTCACATAAATCATCGTGCCACGAGTGATGTAAGCCTTTTGTAAATATATCTGCCAGTTGCTCTTTGGAACTCACATATGGAGTGCACACTTCTCCATTAATAATTTTCTCTCTAATGAAGTGTTTGTCAACCTCTATATGCTTAGTTCTATCATGAAAATCTGGGTTGGCTGCAATATTGATGGAAGCCTTATTATCACAATACAAGGACATAGGGCCATCAACAGGAAAACCTAGTTCGTTCAATAAATTCTTTATCCACATGCCTTCAGCCACCCCATGGGACATTGCTCTATATTCAGCTTCAGCACTAGACCTAGCCACCACATTTTGTTTCTTACTTCTCCATGTGACTAGGTTTCCTCTCACAAAGGAACAATACCCACTAGTAGACTTTCTGTCATCAACAGAACCAGCCCAATCAGCATCTATATAGACTTCAATATTCAAATGACCATTCTTTTGGTATAACAAACCAGCTCCAAGAAACCTCTTTAGGTATCTGAGTATTCTTTCTGTTGCCTCTAAGTGTGTGGTCTTAGGAACGTGCATGAACTAACTAAGAACACCAACTGCATAAGCAATGTCTAGCCTGGTCATGGATAAATATAGGAGCCTTCCCACAAATCTCTGGAATTGTTTTACATCTTTGACAACTTCACCACAACAGTCACCCAGTCTGTGATTTGGACCAATGGGAGAGTCGGCTGGCTTAGCCCCTAGTTTTCCTGTATCCTGTAACAGATCTAGGATGTATTTCCTCTAAGAAATCAAGATCCCCTTTTGAGAGTGGGCCACTTCAATTTCAAGGAAATATTGAAGGGGACCTAGATCCTAGATCCTTCACCTCAAATTTAGTGGCTAAGAAATCTTTTAGTCTCTGAATTTCAACCTTCCAGTCACCTGTGATTACTATGTCATCAACATACAATATCAAGGCTGCAATCTTTCCTTCCCCTCTTTTCACGACGTATGACATTGTTTGTAGCCAATCTGTTGTATAGCTAGATGAAACTTGCTGAACCAGGCTTTCATACAAAGACTTCTTTAGTCTGCACAGTTTTTGCTCTTTGCCTTGGGCACTAAAGCTAGGAAGTTGGACCATGTACACCTCTTCCTCAAGGTCTCCATTCAAGAAGGCATTTTTAATGTCTAGCTGATGAAGATCCCAATCAAGAGCAAGAAAAGAGAGGAGAGGAGAAGAGAGAAGAAAGGAGAGTCGAGTGGACTGAAAAACCTCCAGAATGCTGGAGGCGAGTGCAAGAGTTATTATTTATACTGGCCCAGTCATACAATATAAACAAGAGAGAAATTACAACAGTACCCTTGGTACTAAACAGTACGCATGACAACTGTCAACAGTCTCCATTCAGGAAGGCATTTTTAATGTCTAGCTGATGAAGATCCCAATCAAGATTTGCCACAAGGGAGAAAAGGACTCTAATGGAGTTTATCTTGGCTACTGGGGCAAAAGTCTCTACATAATCTACACCATATACCTGGGTAAACCCTTTTGCCACCAACCTAGCCTTGTACCTTTCTATTGTGCCATCAACCTTGTGCTTTATTGTGAACACCCACTTGCATCCTACCGGTTCCTTACCTTCAGGGAGATCCACTAATTCCCACGTACCATTTTTATGTAGGGCATTTATCTCTTCTTTCATTGCATCTGTCCATTCAGGTACCAAGAGAGCTTCTGCCAAATTTTTTGGGATAGGGGTGCTGCCAATGGAAGAAATGAATGTAAGAAAGGAGGGTGAGATGTTCTCATAGGTAACAAAATCGGTAATAGGATACTTGGTGGTACCGCCAACACCATCAGATTCATCGGGGACAAATCATATCCAACCAGGTATAGTTTTAAGTTGCTCCATAGCTCTTGAATTTAGCTGGCTCTTGTGACGATGAAAAACACGAAATGGAGGAGGGTCAGGTAAAGAAGGGAGAACCTAAACCTGAATTGGTTTCTCCTCCACCTTACTCTCCCCCTGAGGAGAAACCGGGAAAAATGGTCACTTTCAAAGAAAGACACATCCATAGAGACATAGTACTTCTTGGAAACAAGGTCAAAACATCGATAGCCCTTTTTGGAAGAAGGATAACCCAAGAAGACACAAGGAATGGTACGAGGATCAAGTTTTCCACGAGTAGGAGAAAGGTCCCGGACGAAACAACGACAACCAAACACACGGATAGGAATAGAAAAGAGGGGAGCCTTGGGAAAAAGGAGCTGATGTGGGACGTACCCTAACAAGCGGGATGGCATACGGTTAATGAGATAGGTAGCACACAGCACAATATCCAACTAGAAACATTTAGGGACATTCATGTGTATAAGTAACCCGCGAGCAACTGCAAGAAGATGACGATTCTTTCTTTCAGCCACACCATTTTGCTAGGGGGTTCTAGTGCAAGAGCTACGGTGTATGGGTCCGTACGAAGCAAAAAACTCCATGAGATCACTATGGAAATATTCTTTGGCATTGTCTGATTGGAAAATTTGGATTTCTGTTTGAAACTGAGTGAATATCAAGTGTCGGAAATCTTTAATGATTTTTGGTACTTCATCTCTAGACCGCATAAGATACACCCATGTATATCAGGAGTAGTCATCAATAAATGTAATGAAATATTTATAGCTAGACTCGAATGTTAAAATAACAGGGCCCCGGACATCATAATACACAATATGGAATGGAAAATCAGATTTATTATTTTTTGAAGTAAAGTGATTTCTACAATGTTTGCTCAACTGACAAGTTTGACATGTGCAATCCGACACTGACACTGAGTTAAATAAATGTGGTAACAAAACTTTCAATGACTCAAAAGATAAATGACCCAGACGACTGTGCCATAAAAGAACTTGACTCTTATTAGACGGACTCTTAGACTCAATAGCCGCAAGACAGGCTTTATTCTCTAGCATGTAAAGACCATCTACCATACGACCTCTACCAATCGTCTTCCCCGAGGCCAAATCCTGTATCACACAAGAGGAAGGAAAAAAGGTTACTGAGCAGTTCATCAAATTTGTTATATTACTAACAGAGAACAAATTTATGGGTAGTTTAGGAACATGTAGAACATCAAAGAGAGTGAGTCCAAGTGGAAGGGAGATGGTTCCTTGACCAGCTATGGTGGAGAAAGAACCATCAGCAAATCTCACCTTGTCCCGTCCAGATAATAGATGATAAGATTAAAAACAATTAGACTTACTCGTTATGTGGTTTAGGGCTCCAGAATCTATTATCTAAGGGGAGTCTGAGGGATGAGAGGACACATGGAAAGCTGTGGCAGAGTTACCGTTACCTGATGTAGATGCAAAGGAAGTCGAGGGTGGAGAGGTAGAATCCATTTGGCGGATTGCCCTCCCATACAATTCTAGATGGTTACGGAAAGAAAAAATGATATCTTCCCTCGAATCAGTCCCGAAAGAACTCATAGTAGTGGTAGATGATTGAGGCTCTTGAGAGGCTAAATTTGCTGCATTAAACTTTCTCTGACCTTGCCGTCCTGGCTTCTTATTCTGATCCGACTTTTCACTCATTTCCTGAGCCCACTTTGGATTACCGTGAATCTCCCAACATGTTTCCCGAATATGCCTAGTCTTCTGATAATGTGTACACCATGTTTCCCGAGTATGCCTAGTCTTCTGATAGTGTGTACACCATAGCTTATCGTTGTCATCAACTTTCTCCTAGGAGTCGCCCTTCTTGAAGGAATTTCTACCACCCGTAGCAACACTCACTTTAGCTGCTAAAGCAACATTCTCCCCCTCAGGATTATTCATCACATTCCATCTGCTATCTTCTGACTGTACTAGAGTATATACTTCTTGTATTGATGGGAGGTCTTTACCCCCCAATATCTGAATCCTGATAGATTCATATGTGGGGTTCAGCCCTAAGAGAAAGGCAAACACTCGTTGTTGGGAAACCAGAGACTTGTATGCTTTGGAATCTGCATCACATTTCCAGTCTATATTCTGATAGTGATCTAGTTCCTTCCAAACAGAAG
Source organism: Nelumbo lutea (assembly GCF_056320005.1). Classification (NCBI taxonomy): domain Eukaryota; kingdom Viridiplantae; phylum Streptophyta; class Magnoliopsida; order Proteales; family Nelumbonaceae; genus Nelumbo; species Nelumbo lutea. The sequence continues at coordinate 52,011,627 of NC_142691.1, forward strand.
TTAGGTTTGAATAGTAGGCGGACAGACTCCTCTCCCCTTGTTTACAAGTTGAGGAGGTAGCTTGCAACTGATACATTTTAGCATAATGTTGTTGTTCAGAGTATGTAGACTGTGCCTGCTCCCATATCTCATGAGTTGTTTGTGCCCACATGAAGGTCTTTCTCACTTGTGGCAGCATAGACAATAACAGCCATGACATCACCATGTTGTTTTCCTGGTCCCATCTATCATATTCTACACCACTAGACTGGGGTTCTCTAATTCTGCGATTGATATACCCCGCTTTTCCCCTTGCAGTTATGTAGAGCTTGATTCCCCTTGACCATTCTAGGTAATTGAGGCCATCAAAGGGAATCACAGCCATGGGAAAACTCATGTCAACCTCTGCTCATCCCACTCTGACTAGAAGTAACACCAGACATACCAGAATCTTCAGAAGACATAGATATGAATCTGATCAGTCACAATCCAGCTAGAGAACAAGTTTTTTAATTCAGTTCAGACTCACAATACAGTCAAAAACCAGGTTGCCGTTTCAGTTCAGTCACACTTCTGGACACAAGAAACTTGTTCTCACACAGATCAAAGCTGGTCACACACCATTACTGTTCTCAGAATTTTTTTTTTTCTTACTGAACCATTTTAGACCGATCACACACCATTTCAGATGTGTAAGGTATATCAAAGAAACAGATCTGACCATTCCCTCTAGCAATAAATCAACTTTCATGCAGTAACCCACTGATCTGGGTACAAAAGGATCAGTTCGAACCACAGAACTGATGAAGAAAAAAAAAAAACTCGCAGTATTTGAAACTGATTCACAGCATTCGATTTTTCTCTCCCCTGATAATTTCTGGGCTCAAGACCAAGAGGTAAGAACTGTCTTGCAGTGAGCTTCCTCACACATCCACCAGAGATCTTGTTCTTTGGTTTGATCAGTAATAGACAAAAAAGGAAAGAAGAGATTGGATCTGCTGCCCTGGTCCTAAGATTGGATCTGCCGCTCTGGTACCATGTTTTCTTGGTGCTGAGATGGTATGATTCCAGAACAGAGAGAAGAGAAGGAGAAGGGAGAAGAGAGAAAAGAGAGGAGAGAGACAGAATTGAGAGACAAAAGTCAACTAGCAGAGCCAGTTTAATTGGTATTTATACTAGGGCAACCATACAGAAATAAGAAAGGATAAAATTACAAAGGTGCCCTTGCGGCACTAACTTAAAATAAACTAAGATATTTCAACAGTTTCTTTAAACAAAGTGGTTGTTAGTTGTTTTGAAAAGTTGCTTAAGGTTAGAATTTATTGATCCGTAGGCATTTGAGTTTGTTTCAAAAGCCTAGGCCCAGTGTACCTAGAGATTTATGATAAATATATTGTAAGCCTTTTCTTAAGAGATGAAATGAATATGAATTGGTTTAAAGCTATTTTTATCGTGCTTTGTAGGTATGCTATCTTTTCTCTCTTTCCCTATCTTTTGCTTGTAAAGGTGCATTTTTTCCCTTTTTCAATACTATAATCTGAATCTCCATCTTTCATAATTTAGATCCTTAGTTTCCCTCTTTTTCTCACTACATGAACAGGACTTTTCTTCTACTCGTTCTAGACTGATTTGGTATCAAAGTGAAATGAAGGTTGAGAAGTCAGCAACCGAATTCCTTAAGTCGGTTCAAAAACTGACTTAACTTTTGGTTAAAAAGGACCCACGTGGTCCATGTAAAAACCATAAAAAATAAGAACCGCCTCTAATGGGTGGTTAGCTCATGTATAAATAGGGGCTCACCCCCTTCAAACATGTAGTAATCCCAACTTAGATAGTAAGGGTGCGGTGTAGAAGAGTCTTTTGGTGAGTAGCCTCCAAGTAAGGTTAGTGAGTGTAATTTTTAAAGTTAAAATAGTGCACGTGTGATACATTGTGAATGTTTGTATCTTTGTATGCTTTGCATTAGTAATATGTATAGCTATTTTCAGTTATAGTGTGTTTGCTTCTCTTTGTTTTTCTTGTGTGCTCCCACTTTTTTGTTGGGTTTCTACATTTGGTATCAGAGCAGGTTGACCGAAGTCGTCATTCTGCCGAATTGACATTCGATTAACGAAGATCTGGCTGTTACTCTGCCGGATTAGAGCCGTCCACTGTGAGCAGCATGACGCTATGAAGCCGATTAGTTTGGGACTAAGATTCTTGGTGAAAGGCAATAGAGAAGGATTTCACCAATCATAATGGCGGGTTTAGCCAACATACTTCCGGGAATAGAAAATCTAAACCACTATAACTATGATAGTTGGCGCACATGCATGGAGTCATTTACAATGCGAAGATTTATTGGAAGTAACAATTGGAGGTGAAACTACTGCTCCCATTGATGAAAATGCTAAAAAGAAGTGGAAAATCAAGGCAGGTAAGGCTCTTTATGATATCAAAATTACTATTGAGAATGAATTTTTAGAGCATATAAAAAAGGCCTAGACTCCAAGTGAGGCCTGGGATATTTTATCTAAATTATTTTCCAAAACAAACGAAGCTCGACTTCAGATATTGGAAAATGAGCTTGCATCGATCAGTCAAGGATCGATGACAATTAGCCAGTATTTTACAAAGGTAAAGCGCCTTTGTGATGAAATCTCTCTATTAGATAAAGAGTCTGCAATCAGTGAAACCTGAGTGAGATGAATAATTATATGAGGGTTGAGACCCGAGTATAATGGGTTTGTGGCAGCTATTAGAAGCTGGTCAACACAACCATCACTTGTTGAATTAGTGTAGAGAAGATGGGCCGAATGGCCCATAGGCTGTTTATCCTTTTTTATCTTTTATGTTCTTTGCTATAATGGGCCTTAATCTAGGCCTATTCTTTCTTATGTTATGTCTTTTTAATTTTCTGCCCAACTAAGGACTTCTCTGTAAATTACCAAAGTTTAACTTAATAAAATAGAATTAAGGGTGTAAAATGAGAGATTATGCTCGAAAATCTCTCTCTGAACCCAAGTTGTCGCCACTTTCTTCTTCATCTTCTCCCCTCTTGAACTCTGATTTCTGCTACTTTATTTTGATTTTTTGCATCTTTCTAAACAGTCATTTCTTCTCAAAAGGCTGTTTTTCTTCTTGGTATCAGAGCAGGCTCGTTTTTCCCTTTTTTTTCTTTTTTTTCCCGTACACAGTGTGTATGGAGAACTGAATCATATGAATAGTTGAAGACACCTTTTTCAGCCCAGTTGTTAGTGGTTTCTGGAGAGAAGACTGAATTTGTTGCCCCCTTGATAGATTCAAATGTGTTGCCCGAAACCTAATTTTCTGGAGAAATCTGATGCGGGCCCCACAGAGAGTTTGACCTGGGCGCTCAGTGACTGAAGGCTTTCCCATTCCCCTTCTTGAAGATCGAATCAAGTGGATTGGTGTTCTGTGAAGTCTACAAGGAGCGGCTGAATTTTCTCTATTTCTCCTAGCTTCCGGGTGTGACGCAGATTACTGGTACGACTGCATAGAGGTTGGCTCACAACATAGTTTTGTTTTGTCTTCATTTGGTGTTTTTCGAAGTTGTTTGAAATCACTTTTGAGGTGTTTAAGAAGATGAACTCCTCAGACATTGAAAACAAGCATGTTGCTGAATCCGGACAAGTTCCGGGAGCCTCTGTAGACTCTCTACTGGCTGTGACCACAGTCAAACTGGATGGAACTAATTATCTGGCTTGGTCACAATCAGTAAAGATTCATATTTATAGTAGAGGAAAGTGGGGTTTTATCTCCGGGAGCAAAAAGGCTCCTTTGGAAGATGATCCATCATATGAAAAGTGGATGCGAGAAAATTATACTATTATTGGGTGGCTTGTGAACTCAATGCAACCATAGATTAGTCAGCACTATTTGTGGATGAATTCAGCAAAGGAAATTTGGGATAGTGTTGCTGAAACCTATTCCCAAAAATTAAATGTGGCCAGAGCTTACAAGTTGAGAAGTGATGTGAAGAATTTAAGACAGGGGGAGAAACCATTAGCTGTATACTTCTCAATGCTGAAGTCTTTATGGCAAGAAATAGATTTGATAGAAGCTGTAACCTAGGACACCACTAATGATGCTGAAACCTACAGAAAACTGGTTGAGAGAAACAGGGTGTTTGAGTTCTTAACAGGACTAAATCCAGAGTATAACATTACAAAACAAAATATTTTATCCAAGGATAGTGTCTCACTGTCTCAGGCATATGCCTTGGTAAGTTGTGAAGAAAGCAGGAGGCTTGTCCAGGTTCAAGGGGCTGGTCTAAATGATCACCTTGCTAATATGGGAGTGAAACCCAAGAGGGTTGCAGGGACTCCAAGTAGCTCAGGGAAGAAAGAGATTGTCTGTGAGTACTGTAAAAAGCCAAAACACATTAAAGACAAGTGCTAGAAATTGCATCATGAGCTCCTACCACTTCGGTTTCAGAAGAAACCTGATAATAAAAGGGCAAGGAGTGCTAATGTTGCTGCTGGTCCAGATAGTGACAGATACCAAACTGAAGAGATGACGGCTAGTGTGCAGTTAGCAGCTATGAAGGCAGAATATGAAAAGTTTGGGAGGATAATCAGTCACCTAGAGGGTGTGACCTCTTCTTCCAACCCTTCAAAATATTCAACATCTTTTGCATTTGCTCATTCAGGTATACGAGCTTCTGCCAATCATGCAACCATTTCAGGTAATCGTAGGATCCCTTGGATTATTGATTCTGGTGCTTCTGATCATATGATTAGCCTTTCTACTTTGTTTGTTTAATATGATTTACTTCCTGGTCGTGACAAAATCACCCTAGCTGATGGCTCTCTTGCCCCTACCTCCGGCAAGGGAACCATCAAGGCTACAGACTCCTTGGTTCTTCCTTTTGCTCTTCATGTACCTAGACTAACTTGTTATCTAAGTAGCCTAACTAAGTCATTAAACTGTTGTGTAACCTTCTTCCCTTCATACTGTGTTTTTCAGGATCTGGAGTCTCAGAAGGTGATTGGGAGTGGCCGTGAGGCGAATGGAATATATTTGCTAGATACTCCTGGACAGTGCCATGAACAACCTGGAAAAGCTGCTTTTGGGTCTACATCTACAGAGTCCATCAGTCGAGTCATGTTATGTCATTTTCGTTTGGGTCATCTTTCTTTTTCTGCATTAAGTCATTTATTCCCAGAACTGCTTAAGGGAATTAGTTTGTCCAGTCTTCATTGTGAGTCTTGTGAACTGTCAAAACATTGTAGAAACAATTATCCTTTGAGTAATAAAAGATCTCCTCCTTTTAAGATTGTGCACTCTGATGTGTGGGGGCCTTACCACTTACCCTCTATGGGTGGCTACAAATATTTCATCTTGTATATTGATGACTTTTCTCGGTTCACTTGGATATTTTTGATGAAGTCCCGTGATGAAGTTCCCAGACTTGTGAGGCAATTCCATGAATTTGTCCTAACCCAATTTGATACCAAGATTAAAATTTTCATATCCGACAATGCAAAAGAATATTTTGAGAAAAACTTGACCTGCTATCTCACTGATTTAGGGGTTATTCATCAAAGCTCCTGTGTTAGGACCCCAGAACAGAATGGAGTTGCTGAAAGAAAAAAGACATATTGTTGAAGTTGCAAGAAGTATTCTATTTGCCTCACATGTCCCTACAAAGTTTTGGGGTGATGTTGTTCTCATTGCTACCTACCTTATAAACCGTATGCCATCCAGGATTTTAGGGTTTAAGTCTCCCTTCAATCTCCTTCATCCGGACAAGGATCTTTTTCCTATTCCTCTTCGTGTCTTTGGCTGCACCTGTTAAATACATATCCCAAGTGTCCAAAGACATAAATTTGAACCAAAAGCCTACAAGTGTATCTTCCTTGGTTATTCCCCCACACAGAAGGGCTACTGTTGTTTCGATCCGAAGACTGGAACTCGATATGTCTCAATGGATGTCACCTTTGATGAGCTTTCTTCCTTTTATGGTTTCTCCCTGGAGAGATATTGTCCAAAAGGGGAGGATTTGTCACATGTGTTTTATCTTCCTCTTCCTGTCCCAGTTGAGTCTTTTGCTGAGTCTCTTCCACTTTCAAATGAATCAAGGCAGGATCAGTCACTTCACTCTCATTCCAGTGTTCTTATTCCTCCCCCTTTACCTCCTCGCCCTCTTTTTAATCCCAGGATGTATCAAAGGCAAAGAACCAGAAATGAGCAGGTTGTTTCCCTTACAACACATGAGCCTCATGCACTTCCAATTACAGATGAGACAACAGGTACTGTTATAGCCCCTTTGGAGCCATCCTTCCGAGACCTTGATATCCCCATTGCTATTAGGAAAGGAAAAATAAAGTGTACTGCACATTGCATTTCCAAACACCTTTCTTATAGTTTGCTCTATCCTTCATATTTTGCCTACCTTTCTTCTGTTGCCTCTAACCCAATTCCCAAGTCTGTGTCAGAAGCTCTTAATATTCCAAAATGGAGGGATGCTATGAGAACAGAAATTGATGCCCTGCACAAGAACGACACTTGGGAAGTGGTTGATTTGCTTGAAGGGAAGGATCTAGTAGGCTGTAAGTGGGTCTTTACTATCAAATATCATGTTGATGGCACCATTGAAAGGTACAAGGCTAGGTTAGTTGCAAAAGGCTATACACAGACATATGGGATTGATTATCTGGAGACCTTTGCTCCTATTGCCAAGATGACTTCTGTGAGAGTTCTTCTATCTTTGGCTGCACACTCAGACTGGCCACTTTATCAAGTGGATGTAAAGAATGCATTTCTGAATGGAGAATTACATGAGGAGGTTTATATGTCTCTTCCTCTAGGGATGTATGAAACAGACATGAAAGGTAAGGTCTGCAGGCTGAAGATATCTCTTTATGGACTCAAACAGTCCCCTAGAGCATGGTTCAAAAGGTTTAGGGCTGCCCTTGTCAGCTTTGGCTATGTACAGACAGTTTGATCATACACTCTTTATGAAGAGGAGTGGATTCTTGGTTGTTTACCCGATTGTGTATGTTGATGATATTGTTGTGACTGGTAATGATGTCTCGAGAATTAATGATCTCAAGTATTTCCTTCATACAGAGTTTGAGATCAAAGATCTAGGGGAATTTAGATACTTTCTTGGCATTGAAGTTGCTAGATCCAAGGATGGGATTCTTATCTCTCAGAGGAAGTATGTTCTTGATTTGCTCTCTGAAACAGGGAAGATGGGTGCTAGACCACTTGCTACTCCTATTGATATGAGCCATAAACTCTCTGCCTCAGATGGAATATTGTTAGAAGACAAGGGAGTCTTCCAGAGACTACTTGGAAAACTTCTTTATCTATGCATGACTTGGCCAGACATTGCGTACGCTGTCAGTTGCATCAGTCAGTTCATGCATGCTCCTAGGGATACTCATATGGCAGCAGCAGAGCGGATTCTGTGTTATTTGAAGGGCTCCCCTGGAAAGGAAATTCTATTTGCTAAGCATGGCCATATGAAATTTGAAGCCTACACAGGTGCTGACTGGGCTGGAAACATTGATGACAGAAGATCTACCTTTGGGTACTGTAGCTTGGTGGCAAGTAACATTGTCTCTTGGAGAAGCAAGAAACAATCAGTTGTTGCTCGATCTTCGGCTGAAGTAGAATACAGAGCCATGGCACATGGAGTTTCTGAACTATTGTGGCTTAAATCATTGATGGAGGAACTAGGTATTGAGCATGATAAGCCAATGATGTTATACTGTGATAATTAGGCCGCCATCAACATTGCTTACAACCTAGTGCAACATGACAGAACTAAGCATGTTGAATTTGACAGACACTTCATTCAAGAAAGAGTGGCTTCTGGTGAAGTGTGTCTACCTTTCATCACCTCTGAAGGATAGTTAGCAGATTTCCTCACCAAGGGCATTCCCAAGGCTAAACTTCAGCATGATACTGGAAAGCTTGGCATGATTGACATCTATGCTCAGCTTGAGGGGGAGTGTAGTGAAGATGGGCCGAATGGCCCATAGGTTGTTTATCCTTTTTATCTTTTATGTTCTTTGCTATAATGGGCCTTAATCTAGGCCTATTCTTTCTTATGTTATGTCTTTTTAATTTTCTGCCCAACTAAGGGCTTCTCTATAAATTACCAAAGTTTAACTTAATAAAATAGAATTAAGGGTGTAAGAGAAGAGATTATGTTCGAAAATCTCTCTCTCTGAACCCAAGTCATCGCCACCTTCATCTTCATCTTCTCTCCTCTTGAACTCTGATTTTTGCTATTTTCTTTTGATTTTTTGCATCTTTCTAAACAGTCATTTCTTCTCAAAAGGTTGTTTTTCTTCTATTAGAAAATATGTTGACCAACCAAGAGACACTAAATAAGCAGATGGCTAGTGTGTCAATCAAAGAAACAGAAGAAGCACTTCTCACTCAGGGGAAGGGGCCAAGTAAAAGGCCTAAGCAGGAGAAGCCTGCTAAGTTTTATCAGTAGAAGGAAAGTTATCAACAAAGGGGAGCTTCTCAGCAGTAAAGAGTAATCGATGCAATGTAATATGTTACAACTGTTCCAAGAAGGGCCATTATGCACGTGAATGCTGGTACAACAAAAGAAATCCAACTGAAGGAAATACAGCAACGTCAGCCAATCAGCAAGGAGATAAAGGAAGTGAAGAAGAATGGGAAGCCAAAGCCTCCTATTGTATTATAGAGCCAGATGAGCATGGCTGCTCTGTTGAAGCTTATTCAACCGTATTAGCACCGTCTGTCTTGCCAAATCATGGAGCAATTGACTATAGCTGAGATTGGATCGTTGACTCTGGATGCTCAAATCAAATGACAGGAGATAAATAGAAGTTTCAATCTATGTCAGAATATAAAGGCAAGCGAGTTGTTGTTACAGTTAATAATGCAAGACTTCTAATCACCCATATTGGTCAAGCATTGCGCATCCTGCGATTCAACAAGGAAGAAGCACAACTCCAAAATGTCTACCATGTGCCAGGTATGAAAAATAATTTATTATCAGTATCTCAATTAACTGCATCTGGTAATTATGTAGTGTTTGGTCCAAATGATGTTAAAGTATATCGGAGAATACATACACTAGAGGCACCACTTATGGAAGGACGGAAATTAGAGTCTATCTACGTAATGTTTGTTGAATCAGCTTATGTAGAAAAGACTCGATGTAATGAAACTGTTGATCTTTGGCATGCAAGACTTGGCCATGTTGGATATAACAGGCTCAAAGTAATGATGGTAAAGTCAATGTTGAAAGGCCTCCCTCAATTGGAAGTACGGACCGACACAGTATGTGTTGGATGTCAATATGGTAAGGCACACCAATTACCAGATACTGAATCAAAGTTTCGAGCTAAACAACCTTTGGAGCTCATTCAATCTAATGCATTTGGACGAGTGAAGCAAGAATCAAACACCGGGATGCGGTATATGATAACATTTATTGATGATTTCTCAAGGTACATATGGGTGTACTTCTTAAAAGAAAAATCTAAAGCATTTTCAGAGTTTATAGAATTGAAAGAGAAGGTCGAAAAAGAAGTTGGGTATAAAATAAAGTGCCTCTGCACTGACAATGGAGTCAATACACATTAGAAGAATTCTCAGATTATCTCAAGAAACATGGGATACGACGACAGTTGACATGTCCAAATACTACGCAACAGAATGGAGTAGCTGAGAGAAAGAACCAGCATTTAGCTGAAGTATGCAGAAGCATGTTGCATAGTAAAAATGTGTCAGGACAATTTTAGGCAGAAGGCATGAAGACTGCAGCACATGTTATCAATCGACTACCGCAAGCATCGCTTGGCTTTCTCTCACCATATGAAAAGTTATGGAATCGTCATCCCATAGTAAGTTACTTTCGCATATTTGGTTGCGTATGTTACGTATTTGTGCCAAACCATCTACACAACAAATTCGATAAGAAAGCTATTCGGTGTATATTCCTCGGCTATGATAGTGAAAGAAGGGGATGGAGGTGCTGTGATCCAAATACCAATCATTGCTATACATATCGAAATGTGGTATTTGATGAAGCTACGTCTTGGTGGTCATTTGAGAGAATTATACTACCTAATTCTGAAATTATGGAAGAAAATTTACAAGAGAAGATAAAAGAAATAGAAGATTTAGAGCCCCAACCTAGCTCATCTGATACTCAAAAATCTCCAAGATCATGGAGCATTGGTGTTCTTGAGAAAAAGACAGCTAAAGATATTAGACCAAGTCAGATGGAGGAGCTAGAGGAACAACCAAGACAAGAATTACGAAAGTCAATTAGGGTTAGGCGCCCTAACCCCAAGTATAAAGATGCCACACTCGCTGAAGAAGTTAGCAACTTAGAACCAACTAGTTATGAAGATGCCTGTCAAAGCGAAAGATGACAAAAGGCAAGAAAAGAGATTCAAGGCCTAAAGCAAAATGAAGACTTTGGATGATTAGCAAGAGAGAAGTCATTGCTAAAGGGGAGAAATGAGAAGTCAGCAACCGGCTTCCTTAAGTCGGTTCAAAAACTGACTTAACTTTTGGTTAAAAAGGACCCACGTGGTCCATGTAAAAACCGTAAAAAATAAAAACCGCCTCTAATGGGCGGTTAGCTCATGTATAAATAGGGGGTCACCCCCTTCAAACATGTAATCCCAAGTTAAATAGTAAGGGTGTGATGCAAAAGAGTCTTTTGGTGAGTAGCCTCCAAGTAAGGTTAGTGAGTGTAATTTTTAAAGTTAAAATAGTGCACGTGTGTGATACATTGTGAATGCTTATATCCCATGTCTCCATTAGTCATGGGAAACAACTAAATCTTGACCAATGTCTAACATTTTCTAGAAGAATTTCAGTCTTTTTTTTTTGATAAATAAAATAAGATTTCATTAATAGAGTAATAATGCAGTTACAACCTTCCCATGGAGAGGCACAAGCTGCGTCCTCTCCTAACAGCAGGAGTAAAGCAAAAGATAGAAAACAGATTCCAATTTCAGTCTAAGTTTGCAATAATATCTCTAAAGCACAAGTAGAACTTCATGAAAAATGTTATAAAATTCAAGATGAATGACACCAGAGATATGATTGGAGTGCCAAATAATAGCTAGTCTATAAAGAATTAGAATCCTATTCTTGAAGATGAAATACAAGAAAAGGTGGATAAAACATGGAATTCCCAAAGCCAAATTTGGATGTTCAAAAGATTTACCAAGAACTTGTTGAGGATGTTCACCACGTGCTTGATGGAAATATTCAGCAAAGTTCAAGAGATAGCTATCTATAAATTTGTTTTAAGTGTTTGTACCATAATACAGTATATAATGTGTAGCATATCTCTCTTCTTTATTTCTTGTTTATATTTCAATTTAGCCCATCAAGGGGGACAGCTCTGTAAACTTCCCTTTATGAGGATCTTTCAGAGATTTGCACATGTAATACAGATTGGTATCTGGACAGATACTGGTGAACACACCACAGGTTCTCCCAAAATTTTCTTCTCCCATTTGTCATTCACATTACAATCTGTATACTCCAACAAATAATAACCCTCAAAATTATTATTTATGGTAAAGCCACAAATTTCTATTTTTTCTTCAGACTAAGTTAGTGGTTGTCAGTTTCTTCAAAGAGTTTTTTATTGAGGCTACAATTTCTTCATCATTAGGTATCAGAATTTGTTTACATAGCCTAAGCATAACCTACATAGAACTTTATAAATATATTGCAAGCCTTCAACAAGAGCTTTATGAATGTATGCTGATAAAAAAAAAGAGCTTTATGAATGTAAAATGATTTGAAGCTGTATTTTGTTGTGCCTTGTGAGATTCATTATCCCCTTTCTCTTTCTTTTTCTTCTTTGTTTTTTTCACCATGAATCTCTCTTTTTCTTCTAATGGTGCATTGTTTCTTCCTTTTTCTCTCTGAATCTCTTTCTCTCATAATTCAGATCCTTAATTTCCTCTTCTTTCCACCACGTGAAGATTGTACAATTTTTCTCCTCATCCTACATCAATCAGTTTGATATCAGAGAACTTGGTCCTACATCACCAGATCTTTTTGTATGTGTTCCCATGTGTTTTCAACAAATATGTGCACAAAGACGTGGACAAACAAATGCCCTAAACTAAATCTATCTATCTATCAATTGCTTATATGAAGAACTTACTGATGCAGTTGCAAGAGGTGTCTCTACAAAATAAGAGAAGAGATCAACCATTGGTTTCCCCAATTCTTTCTCTATTGTCCGGCAAACCTGTAAAAAATGCAGTTAACTATTAGAGTAGCCCCATTGAATTAAGCAAGGATTTAAATGATGATAGTTAAGATGGTGGGTAATTACTGGCAAGGATTAAAGTGACAATAGTTTCCATTCAAATCCACAAATACATATGTTTTGCTGCTCTCGCATTGATATAGACACCAAGTGATCTTATAAATTTCATAGCTCCATAACTTATGATATGATTTCTAGTGCATTGGTATAACAAAATCCAATATCATGTGATACAGTCAATACTTGGTCAATAAATGTAGATAATTTATTAAGTTGTTGCTAAACTTGACTTTTCATGGACTTTTAGAATTTACATGTTAAATACTTTTTTAAGAGTTTTAAAAACATAGTAATTGTTGACAGGTGTATTATATGTATTGTATGCAGGTTTAGTGCTCGCAGGGGTATTTTTGTAATTTTGTAGTCCTTTTGTGTTGTACGGCCAGTATAGTATAAATACAAATGCTTCACTCGCATGAAGGCTCTGTAGCCTCTTCTTCTTCTTCTTCTTCTTCTTCTTCTTCCTCCTTCTTCCCTTCTTCTTCTCCTTCTCGTCTTGCTCAACATGGTATCAGAGCAGGATTGTCCAGGCCTAGAAAGGTGTGCAGACTCAGAAAATCTCTGTATGGACTGAAACAGTCACCTAGGGCTTGGTTTGACAGGTTCAGAGGGGCACTCATCCGTTTTGGATACACACAGACACAGTTTGATCACACCCTCTTTGTGAAGAGGAGAGATGCTCTGGTGTCAATTCCGATTGTGTATGTGGATGATACAGTGGTGACAGAAAATGATTTGGAGGAGATTGATGATCTCAAAAAATCATTGCAGCAAGAATTTTATATCAAAGATCTTGGTGAGCTTGAATACTTCTTAGGGATTGAAGTTGCAAGATCCATGCATGGGATTTTCATTTCACAGAGAAAGTATGTACTTGACCTACTATGGGAGACTGGGAAGTTGGGGACCAAATCAGCAAACACTCCTATTGATCCAAATCATAGAATTAATGGTGTGGATGGTGTGTTGGTAAAGGATGTGGGGAGATACCAAAGAATGGTGGGCCGACTGTTGTATTTGTGTATGACACGACCAGATATTTCTTATGTTGTCAGTGTTGTGAGTCAGCACATGCATGCACCTCGGGTTTAGCACTGGGAAACTATTGAGAGAATACTTGCATATCTAAAAAAGCACCCTGGTAGAGGCATTCTTTTCTCAAATCATGAGAATCTGAAGTTAGAATCCTATACAGATGCAGACTAGGCAAGATGCTTAGATGACAGGAGGTCTACATCAGGAATGTGTACCTTTGTAGGTGGAAACTTGATCTCCTAGAAGAGTAAGAAGCAAACGGTTGTGGCAAGGTCAAGTGCAGAGGTTGAGTATAGATCCATGACTCATGGTGTCTCAGAACTTCTTTGGGTTAGATCTCTTTTGAGTGATATTAGGGTGAAAGCAGAGGAACCTATGATGTTATACTGTGACAATCAGGTTGCAATCAATATTGCCCACAATCCAATTCAGCATGATAGGACAAAACACATTGAACTTGATAGACACTTTATAAGAGAAACGGTAACAACCGGAGAAGTTTATTTGCTTTATGTCTCTTCAGAGCTGCAGCTGGCTAATGTTCTCACTAAAGGGGTGGCAAAGAACAAACTTGAACATGATCTACGCAAGTTGGGAATGTGTGACATTTACTCCCAACTTGAGGGGGAGTGTTGAAGATTAATTAGTTTTATGATGTTTTTCTAAGTAGACGTTTTATGTTAATTGTTAGATAGGAGGTGGGGACCACAGTAGTTATGTGAGTCCAAATTTTATTATGTTTTTGAGTCTTATATATGTTGTTTTGTGTTTTTCCGCCCTATAAGGGCATAGTTGTCTTTGTACTGCTCTATTATTTTTAATATAAATAATAAGTGAAAGGGGCGGCCAGATTATTGCTCTCTTTTCTTTTCAACTTCTCTTCTTCTCTTCTTCTCCTTCTCTCTTCCTTCTCTCTTCAAGAAACTACTTTTCTTTCATATTTTTTATTTCTGCAGATTTCTACTATATTCCTTCCTCAGATACTAGTTCTTCCATTTCTCTTCGTTGTTCTACTTGTATTTCTCGACCACCTGACCGCTATAGTTTTCCTTCAAATCATAGCTCTTTCTCTATTGTCTCGTCCTCCATAGATATTCCTTTTTCATACTTCATGCCAGCAAACCATTAGTAGTCCACACTAGAAAGAGGCCATGGATGTAGAGATTCATGCTTTACATGAGAATGACACATGAGACCTTGTGCATGCCCCTCCAAATGCCTTCTCTTTGTCTGTAAGAGATCCCATGGTATTACTATCCTCTTATTATATGTTGATGGTATGCTGTTGACCGGGAATGATGATGAGGGAATTCATGAGCTTATGTCTCTTCTTCATAACTCCTTTCACATGAAGGATTTAGGTCCTCTTACTTGTTTCTTGGGTTTGGAAGTTTGTCATAATGCTCAAGGATATTTTGTGTGTTATAAAAAATATGCCACTGGTCTTGTCAAGATCAGTGGGGTCTATTATTTATCTCACTATGAACCGATTTGATATTTCTCATGTTGTTCGAGTTATAAGTTAGCTTGTCTCTACTCCTCGTCAGCCTCACTTAACTAAAGTCATCAGATCATTTGTTATGTTTGTGGCACAATTACTCATTGCCTCTTCTTCTCCTCCTATTCACCCATGCAGTTGAGAGCATGTGCAAATGCTAACTGGCCTGGTTGCCCAAACACTCGTTGCTCTACTACTGGGTTGTGTGTGTTTCTAGGTGATTTTCTCCTCTCTTGGAAATGTAAGAAGCAACAAATTGTTTCCAAGTCTTCTACTGAAGCAGAGTATAGGGTGATGTCTTCTATATGCAGTGAGCTAGTCTGGCTATAGTTTTTATTTTTGGATCTTGGTGGTCCCATTCCTACACCCATTCCTATCTATACAGATAATATTAGTGCTATCAAAATTGCATCGAATCCTATGTTTCATGGGAGGGCTAAGCATATAAAGGTGAATTGTCACTTTATCAGAGACATGTTCCTTGCTGGATCTATTGCTCTTTCTCATGTAGCCTCCAACATGCAAATTGCTGACATCTTCACAAAGGCAATTCTCGTCCCCGACATCTCTTTCTTGTTGGCAAACTGATACTTATACCCATGCATCTGTTTAAGGGGGAGTGTGAAGAGACTTGATATATTAGGATAGCCTTTGTTGTACACTTTATATCAGCTTTGTAGTTTTACTTTTCTCCTTTATTTTCTTTCAGCCCCATAAAGGCACTTTTGTAAATATACATAATATGTTATGTTTAATACACAAGAGGCCTTTTGGGGTGGGGTCGACCGATTTTACTTGACACCCATAGAACTGTTTTCTGCTTGCTCGTACTAGGTTGACAGGTTTTAGAATCTGGGTATTTTTACATGTGTACTCTAAGAAAAAAAAAGTTAACATGTTCCAAGAGAAGAAGATAGATATTGTCTCTTTGGGTGATGGGTCTACTTATGACATCACGGGTGTTAGAATGGTGAGGAACAAAATAATTGAAGGAATGATTTGCACTTTAGGATGTGTGGTGTATGTCCAAAAAAATGAATAAGAATCTAATATCACTTAGCTAGTTGGACCCCAAAGATTGCAAGGTCTTTACTGCAAGTGGAGTAATGACTTATGAAAACCACATATGGTGGCATGGTCCTAATGAAAGGTGAAAAGAGCAGGGGTTTGCATCATCTAGTTAGGAGTACAATGGCTCCCAAGACCTCAATAAGTTTCTGGAAATAGGGTGAATAGGGAAATGTGGCCATACAGAGTTTCTTTCTTATAGTTAAGGTAGAGGCAAATGCTACAAGTTTCCAAGGTACAGATGATGGTAAAGGAAAATTCTTACTACGAGAGAAAGGTTCAAGGTCTCTCTCTTTGGTGTTAACTAGAATCGTTAACTCAAGTGCAGCTACACAGGTGCATTGGTCGCTTTATTCGAATCAGGTGGTACTAAAACTGAGTAAAGAGACCTCTTGCACCAGGATATCCCTTCTCTAATCCTTTTGTACCTTTGTTCAGAATAATATACTTCTTACTAATCAAAATAGTTTCCCAAGTTTTCTCTAATTTCAGCTCAATGCCAAGGTCTAGTAGTTCTAAAACCTCTCATTTTCTCAAGCAAGCTAAAAACTAGTGGAAGGCTTCTGTTAGTTTAGACAAAGGTAAACACCATGATTTTGGAACATAATTGTCATGAGGTGTACTATATCTTATGTAACTAGGTGCAAGGGTATTATTGTCCATTCACTTATTTTTATTAAACACTAATATAATAGGGTTATGTGGGCACTGCCACATACCCAAGAAAGATTCTCCTCGACTCTTCTGCTCTTCTCTTCTTTCACTCATGCTTGTTTCTTCTTTGTGATCTTTAACAAATGGCAATAATGAACTGTAGAAATAATTTACTGAGGTTTACCAAAATAACATACAAAATGGGTTCAACTACGATACGCAAAAGACATGATATCCAAAACACTTGTGACCAATCAACCGGTATCATAAACATATTAACCAATCAGGTGGCATTTATCAAAATTCATAGGTGGGTTTTGATTGGTCAAAGCTCTTCTGGTACCATGTCTTTCTGTTATCATAGATTTTTCCCATACAAGAGAAGACATAGACTACCTGCAGTCATTGTTATATTATTGAATAAAACTAAAGAAATTATCATGGTTACAACTCATTTGTCCTTTTAATTCAAAGGTTCTTAGGGATTACCTCTTGTAAAGGGCGAGGAGGAAGAGAGTCTTGTAGCTGCTTAAGGAGACGTATATAAGCCTCAGGAAGCACATCTGCACGTGTAGACAAATACTGACCAAGTTTTACCCACAATCCTTCCAACTCTATTATCAAACTGAGAACACGCTTGGCATTGCGTTCATGAGCTCTTTCCCATAGGGCATCTCTTTTAGATTTGTTAAACCATTTCTCTCTCTGCTGCAAAGCCTTCAATAATAACAAAAAAATAAAATATTGGTCATGCAGTTTCCTAAAGTAAGGAAGTCCGAAAATAAAATGAAGACTGCCGAAGTGATTAAGAAATAAGACAGACCTTATAGTCTAGGTAGATTATCAACGCAAGTGTGAATACTTTCACACGTCTCCTGTAGATGTTTCCCCATCCCATTAGAGTTTGTATGGTTACAGAACAGACGCAGGAAAGTCAGAGTTCGCTGATATTTGATGAAAAGTATTCCCGGTAGTTCTTCAAATTTTGCTCTCTCTGGGATCAGCAAAAATATATTTAACATCTTCAGTTAATTATATTCACTAAACCAAGAAGAACCGAAGTGTTAATCAAGGTCACATCCATCTGAAGATATATTTCAAAGAGGTTTGTCATACCTTCAGATGTTTCAAGTAAACATATCAAAAGAATAACAAAAAGAAAAAACTATTAATGCAACTATAATAGAAAAGTCCGCAACTTGAGGAAGAGCACAGTTGCGGGTTTACTATGCACAGAAATCTTTGATTCCCTACAAGTTGCACAATTACATCCAGGTATTGTAGAAATTGGAAAAATGTTTGAAATATTGCAAAATCTGTGAAACTTTTCACCAAAACCCAGGGAGCTGAATACATAATATCAAGGGTATTGTTATATCACTATAAATTTCAGCAATTAATAGCCAATATACTGTAAATTCAAACTGAATTCCCAGAAAATTCCAACCTATAACAATAAATTGGAACTCGATATCCTCATAAATTCAACTAATATGCCCCAAAATCCGAAACTAATTGCAGAATCACTACAAAATTCAGCAATTAATAGCAAACATACTGTCAATTCAAACTGAACTCCCAGAAAATTTCAAACCTATATTAAATCAATTCGAACTCGATATCCTCATAAATTCAACTAATATGCCTCAAAATCCGAAACTATTCACAGAAACAGAGTATACAATCTCACCTAACTCGGCGAACTCCACAACAAGACTCGAGGCACAGATTTTAGAATTTTAACGAAATAGGTTGCGAATGTTCTCCGCGACGCAGACGTGAGATAACAAAAAGACGAATTAAAACAAAAAATAAATAAATTGGAGCTTAGAATCAAATTAATGAATTTCGATTGATTTTTGAATATAGATGAAACGAATAAAAAAAGAGTAGAACCAACGTCAAAAGTTCCAAAGCTCGGAAGCACCTGCGTGACTTCGCGGGAAGGAATCTGAGCGTTGGATTGGACGAGTGACGTAATCAAGGCCGTTGGTTTTTCAAAGACGAGGCGTAAAGTTATAGCCTCTCGTTATCGCTTTATTGATATTTCTAGTCTTCTATATAGCAAATTGAGATGGAAAGTGGAAAGTCAAGAAAGGAAACGGATAGACGATTTCTAGTTCTAATTGTCTACAGTTCCACTCGTAATACTGTTGATACGCCACGTCATTTTCGTACACGTGGGGCCAGTATCAGACTGCGGTGGCATATTACAGTTGTGCCACGTGTGCTGAGAGTTGAGGATTCAGCAGACTTTCAGAATCGATGATTTGGACTTTGGAGGCTCACAGTACAGACTCACAGATTCAAGTCACCTGAGATTTACGGAAGTGCCATTTAACGTGATACGTGATTCGTAAACTAAAATCGTAAGGTTTTGTGGAACGGTCGGTCAGAGGGTCAGTCGGTCACCTAAAAACCCAACACGCCTCTTTTATTGCCAGTTGCCACTTGGCAAATTTGCCAACATTCCCAGAAATTTACATTTGCGCCCACAAACGCACACAGCACATCGATTGGGAACACGAACATCTCCCTCACAATGACAAATACGGGAAGTGTGAACTCCATTCCGAAACTTCGTGTCATTGTCTAGCGTCCTTGAAGTAGAAATCGTAAGTGCAACGAAACAATCATTTATGCAACTTTTGCATTCTACGCCCAATATGCTCAATTGCTTATCATCAAAATGTGCTCAATATCTCAGTTGACCTCATGGGCCGGATCAAGCCGGGTTTTGTTAGAATATATTCAACTTCAAGCTCAAATTTAGTTTGGCCATCGGATTTAAGTCATGAGCCTGAGCCCAGCCCTCGTATAAAGCCCGATGCCTGGGCCCAGTCAATTGAAAATAGAAATTTTTTCTTTTTTATTCAATAAAAAATGTTTTATTTATATTAAAAACATTCAAAACTCAAAAATAATAAACATTTCATTATTATTTGAAGAAAAGATAATGACGAAGAAAAAATATCATAAATATATATATATATATTATTAAATAAAATGTGTTTTATTATTTAATATATAGTATCAAGTCGAGTTCAAGTTCGGGCCGAGAGCTGGAAGAGAGAGAATGAATGACAAGCCAAAAATGGAAATTGTGAAATGAATGCAATACAATCATACAAAGCAAGGTTCAAAATTCAATAGAGGATAGTCTATCTTTCTCCCAACGTATTAAAAAAATTCCATAGATTACAGCTTGATACGTCGGAAGGTTGTATATAATTTCTATCTGCTGCTTTTTTTTTTTAATTTTAGAAGGGTGGAAATGATGTTATTTAACATTTAGAAATTAAAATAAAAAGTCTTTAAAAAAGATTAAAATAATGCATTGATAATCTGATATATACCAATTTCAGATTTCTGATATCTTTACATTTTCCTTATAAGTAGCAATATTTTAATTAATAAAAATTTATGTGAAAAGGAGTGGAACAAGAAGGCATTCACTCGAAGATTATAGCCTGGTATACAATAACAAAAACATATAGAAATTAATAAAAAATAATATATGTACATTTCAGCCAAAAATAGCGGAAATTGCAAAAGGTACAGAAATTGATAGAAATAAAAAGAATGTATGTTTGAGCCAAAAATTATAATTCAGACAAAAAAAAAAGCAGAAATTGCAGAAAATACAGGAATTGATAAAAAAAAACCACAAAATATGTTTTAGACACAAAATAGAGCCTTGGAAAAAAACAGAGAAATTTATTAAAAATAAAAATATTGCTTTAAAAAAAAGAGAGAAATTCAATGGAAACTAAAATCTTATTGACCAACTTTCCCTTCTTTCAAAATCTAGAAAAAAAAGGAATATATTCATAGAACTTTTTTTGTAGTCGATGGATCCAGAAACCTTATAAAATATGGATACTTCAATGATCAAACAAAAAAAAAAAACAGATTCTCTAGTGTTTAGATTTTAAAACTAATAAACATTCTAATGTAGCATTGGCTGCATGCAACCCCAATGAAATAAGAGTACATCATTGTTTAAATAAAAATTAGTTGATGTAATGTCTTAAATTTATTTAAAAAACAGGTATTGCACCATTTGAGAAGGTCACATAATCAGGTTAAACGACAGTTTACAAGGCTCAGTAAAATGTATCATGTAGTTTGAAGTCGGAGCTATTGGCTACAATACATTGCTGGTTATGTTCACACAACTGCACATTAGACTTCTTAGTAATGTAAAGGATTACCGATATTCCCGATGTGCGGTTGGATAAATCTGAATATCAATATTTTTTGGCCAGTAGGTTCTAAATCGTTTGATGAAGAGGCCAAAATTTTTCAAAGCGAATGGTCATGTCAATATTTTGTGAACTTTATTTGGTTCTTGATCGATTATGGTTGGAGAAAGCATCCAAGTTATCTCAAGGTAAAAGCTCTATTTATATAGCATTGGATAGCACAATAGGAATATCTCCCGCATATTGATTCTCATTCTCAGAGTTTCTACCTGCACAACATTTGGTCGGAAATTTTAAATCGTAAACCGTAAAATTAATGGAGAAAAAAAATCTGGTCGGAAATTGGAATGGCGGATCAACAGGAAGAGGAAAAGTGATTCTTACCGTTTCAATGGAGAAAAAAATAGTGAGTAGCGACGACAAGCGAAGCAGCAACAGCTCAATGGTGTTGGCAACTGATGAGGGCAGATTTGGCCCTCCAATGGAATTATGACACCTGACACCTCATTGCAGCCAAGGAACTCGCCAAGGAGCTAGGCAGCTCTCCAAAGAGCTTGCCAAGGAGCTTGCCAAAGAGCTCGGCAACTCACCAAGGAGCTCGACAACTCACCAAGGAACTCACCAAGGAGCTCGACAACTCACCAAGGAACTCGCCAAAGAGCTCAGCAGCTCTCCAAGGAGCTAGGCAACTCTCCAAGGAGCTCGCCAAGGAGCTCGGAAACTCACAAAGGAGCTCGGAAGCTCACCAAGGAGCTAGGCAGCTCTCCAAGGAGCTCGCCACCAGGCAGCTCGGAGCTCATTGCGTCAAGGGCCTCACGAGAAGTATTCTGTCTGATAGTCGTACCAGAAGACTGCACCCACTCCTCTCAGCTGACGGCACCGTACCTGCCAGCTCTGGTGGTTGCTTACTGCCTGACAAGATCGTACCCTGCAACAGTTACCTACGCCCACCAGCTCAGCCCTGGCAAATAACAACTACGATAGAGAATCAAAGGCGGTTGTCAGGTCACTAGTATATAAAGACTTCACCCCCCCAAGGAAAGGGGGATGGAAAATGGAAGTAACCCCTGCTCTCTAGCTCTCTCATTTCTCTAATATCATCTTCAAACTCTCTACAATCAGAGTGCTAACTTAAGCATCGGAGAGTCCCCGCCGGTTCCTCAGCTCCCACTGTCTACAAAGAGGAGAAGATCATCTCATGCAGAGGGCAGTCGGGTTGCGCTACACCAGGGAGCTTCACCATCCTCTGAGTCACAGGCCACCTGGGAACAGGTCAAATGACGAGCTCACCAAGGTAGCTCACCACCAGGGAGCTCGTCACCAAATAGCTCACCACCAGGGAGCTCGCCACCAAGTAACTCACCACTAGGCAGCTCGTCACCAAGTAGCTCACCACCAGGGAGTTCGCCACCAAATAACTCACCACCAAGGAGCTCGTCATCAAGTAGCTCACCACCAGGGAGTTCGCCACCAAGTAGCTCACCACTAGGCAGTTCATCACCAGGGAGCTCCATCATCCTCTGAGTCACAGGCCACCTTGGAGTAGGTTAAATGACGAGGTACTTAGCCAAAAAATTGATACATCACGAAAAAAAAATTGGTACATTACCAGAAACGGTTACATCAATTGGCGTCGTCTGTGGGAACATGCGACAAAAGGCTAAGTTCTCATCCTACAAAAGTTAAGTTCTCATCCTACAAAAAACTAAGTCATCTCCTCCAAAAAAGCTAAGTCCTCACTTTTTAGAAACTGAAGCTCTTGCTTTATAGTTTCCATTTTATATGAACTCAAAGACTATGCAGGGAGCTAACAGGCTAAGTAGCTCATCCAACTTTACTTTCAATTCAGATAAAACCTCATCAGTCCTCTTCGTGAGGTCCCCTCTACTAAGATGAGATCTTCGTGGCTTCTGCGGAAGTTGGCAGCCAATAGACTGCATGGGTGCCCTTGCTGGTCGAGCCTTCCAAGGCTCCCGTGTGAGCTAGCGACCTAAATTTAGTAGTGTTGCCCCCGAAGGTCAAACTCCTAGTAGCTTCTTGTAGGAGTGGCTGACTAGCATTACGAGGCTGATGCAGTGCAATCATAGCTCTAAGACACCCACCTGGTCAGCTCGGCACCTCATAGGTAGCTCAACACCTGGTCAGCCCGATACCTCATAGGTAGCTCGGCACCTCACAGGTATCTCGGCACCTGGTCAACCCAAAACCTCACAGGTAGCTTGGTACTCAGTCATCCCGACACCTCATAGGTAGCTTGACACCTGGTCAGCTCGGCGCCTCATAGTCAAATCGGCACCTCACAGGCAGAGACCTCGACAGAACTACTTAAGACCCAGTCACCTCTTCGGCATGGGCAAAGTCAAGAAGAGTGGACTACGAGTCGCTCCCAAAGCCTACGGGCCACGTTATTGCTGAAAAACCCAATCGCATCTATGGCATGGGCAAGACAACCGCTTAAGACCCAGTTGCCTCTCCGGCATGGGAAAAGTAAAGAAAAGTGGACTATAAGTCGCTCCCAAAGCCTATGGGCCACATTATTGCTTAAGACCCAGTCGCTTCTTCAGCATGGGCAAAATTAGCAAAAGTGGACTATAAGTTGCCCCCAGAGCCTAAGGGCTATAGTACTGAACTGGCGAAGACCTCCTCACCTTATAGGTAGCTCGCCACTTACAGGCAGCTCGCCACTTACAGGTAGCTTGCCAGTTACAAGCAGCTCCCAAAGCCTAAGAAATTAGATCAGCACTTACTAGCTTGTCGACTTACGGGCCAAAAGGAGAAATCTACTCCCTTCGCCAAATTACTCTCGACTCGGAAGTGGGAGGCAAATGATGAGGGCAGAGTTGGCCCTCCAATGGAATTATGACACCTGGCACCTCATGACAGCCAAAGAACTTGCCAAGGAGCTCGGCATCTCACCAAGGAGCTAGGCAGCTCTCCAAGGAGCTCGCCACCAAGGAGCTCGACAGCTCTCCAAGGAGCTCACCAAGGAGCTCGGCAGCTCACCAAGGGGCTCGCCACCAAGGAGCTCATCAAGGAGCTCGCCACCAAGGAGCTCGCCACCAAGGAGCTTGATAGCTCACCAAGGAGCTAGGCAACTCTCCAAGGAGCTCACCACCAAGGAGCTCGAAAACTCACCAAGGAACTAACCACCAAGGAGCTAGGCAGCTCTCCAAGGAGCTCGCCAAGGAGCTCGCCACAAAGGAGCTAAGCAGCTCTCCAAAGAGCTCGCCACCAAGGAGATAGGCAGCTCTCCAAGGAGCTCACCACTAGGCAGCCCGAAGCTCATTACCAAGGAGCTCGCCACCAGGCAACTCGGAGCTCATCACCAAGGAGCTCGCCGCCAGGCAGCTCGGAGCTCATCATCAAGGAGCTCGTCACCAAGTAGCTTGGAGCTCATCACCAAGCAGCTCGAAGCTCATCACCAAGGAGCTCGTCTAGGGCCTCACAAGAAGCATTCTGTCTGACAGCCGTACCAGAAGACTGTACCCACGCCTCTCAACTGACGGCACCATACCTACCAGCTCTGGTGGTTGCTTACTGCCTGGCAGGACCGTACACTGCAACGATTACCTGCGCCCACCAGCTCAGCCCTAGCAAATAGCAGTTGCATCAGTATATAAAGACCTCACCCCCCTAGGGAAAGGGGGATGGAAAAATGGAGGTAACCCCTGCTCTCTAGCTCTCTCATTTCTCTAATATCATCTTCAAGCTCTCTACAATCAGAGTGCTAACTTAAGCATCGGAGAGTCCTCGTCGAGTAAACACCCTCGGGTCCTCTGATTCAGTTCTCACAGGTTCCTCAGCTCTCGCCGTCTACAAAGAGGAGAACATCACCTCATGCAGAGGGCAGTCGGGTTGCGCTACACCAGGGAGCTCCACCATCCTTTGAGTCATAGGCCACCTGGGAGCAGGTCGAATGATGAGCTCACCACCAGGGAGCTCGTCACCAAGTAGCTCACTACCAGGGAGCTCGCCACCAAATAGCTCACCACCAAGGAGCTCATCACCAAGTAGCTCACTACCAGGGAGCTCGTCACCAAGTACCTCACCACCAGGAAATTCATCACCAAGTAGCTCACCACCAGGGAGCTCGTCACCAAGTAGCTTACCACCAGGGAGTTCGTCACCAAGTAGCTCACCACCAGGGAGTTCGCCACCAAGTAGCTCACCACTAGGGAGTTCGCCACCAAGTAGCTCACCACCAGGCAGTTCGCCACCAGGGAGCTCCATCATCTGGGAGCAGATCAAATGACGAGGTACTTAGCCAAAAAATTGATACATCACGAAAAAAAAATTTGGTACGTGACCAGAAACAGTTACATCGACTAAGCCGATGACTAGATCAAGCAGAACAGCAACTTAGAGAACCAACGGCAACAAGATGATGGAGTGGAAGAGGAGAAACGCGGTGTGATTTTTGGAGAAGTAGAACGGATTGGAGGAGAAACGCAAAGCCGAGAGGTGATTTCTAGGAAAAAAGTCGAAGAGACACTCTCAACCTTATTTGTTATTGGGGGGAAGGGGGGGCAATTTTGAGATTTTCCTTTTTTTATCTACTTACCCTCCACTCGGGAACCACTCGGGAAACCAATTTACCCGAGTGTCGCAAGGGTATCGTTTACCCGGAGAACTGATATTCGGGAAAATTAAACTTACTGTGGGTCCCATATGATTTTAGAATTTGAACACTGGTCAATTGGTCAATGGCATTCACAATCCCATTTACCAAACTTTCCTCCTTCACTTCACGAAAAACGAACAGGGCCTAAAAGGCTCGTTTAAAGACAAGCACAGAAGGTTGGCCGAGGGTGGTGTGCTGTTCAGACTCCCTCTGGTGATTAATAGTTTAAATGGTGCTTGTTCTCCTAGTTCTTCGATATCTGCATTTGGCATTCCTCATTAGGAGATAAGTGAATGCCAAATGCAGCCTTATTATCTTCTTTTTGAAATCCAGGCCCTGAAAGTCAAATTTCAAGATCTCAGTTTTGTTTACATTAACAGACGGCTGAATGATAATGCGCATTGTTTGAAGAAGTATGCTAAACGAACTCTGCATGAGTTTCTTTGGTTTGATCATCAGCCTACCTGGCTGCTGGATGTTGTGAACCATGTTTCTTTTGGTGGTTAATATAGTTATTTTATACAAGGCTCCAAATACCTACACGGGCCGATACACTGGTGGGGCGGAATATCGGCCCATGAAGGTACATTTTTTTTTTAAGTTTCATTTGTTTTCTTTTTCGAAACCAGTTCAGAGGGGCCAGTTTAAGGCCTGGCTACCCTCTGAACCAGTGGCTGACCCGATACAACCCCTGGAGGGGCATATCGGTAAGCCATTGGCACAATATGTATCAGCCGATACGGGCAGATATGATACTTTGAAGCTTAATTTTATATAGCAAAAAAAAAAAAAACTATACAAGCTTGAAAGAGATCACTGACGTAAAAGGTATCTACTGATATTCCATTTAAGTATAAGATCCAGATTTGTCTGAAATTCATTTCACTGAATCAGAATGCAAGACACGGCCTAAATAAAGTAGGCAACACTTGTTTCTAGTTTACAAAAATGTACCATTTCATTCCATTCAAAAAAAAAAAAGTGTACCATTTCATGCAATTCGGAAATATAAGGCAAACAAATAGGACAATTGAGATGGAACAAAATTTGCTTTTCTTTTGCTGCTAAATTTCACAAATCCTCCAAAAGCACCACTACCGTTAAACATCTTAAAGCTCACAAGCTTCTAAATCTAGATTTACCCCTCAAAACTGATCAAACCCAAGCTTTAAATACAGATGAAAAATGAACTGATCAAAACCGAGCTTTCCTTTTGCGGGCTGTGTATTTTGTGTCAGGAGGTACCATGTTCCCTTTTCTTCTCATCTGTTCCTTTTTCTTGATCACCCATTCTCTTCCCTTAACCTTCTTTGTTGTCTTCAGCTTCTTCCTGGGGCGATGCCTATCTGAAATGCAAACCTGGATGCCAGAAGTATTTTCAGCATCATTACTAAAAATACTAAATAAATGAGGTGTTGTAGAGTCTATTGTCTCCAAACCCCTGCAAAACAGTGTTGAATGGACTCTCCTAAATGGATGACGTGTGTTGGTTACACATCCAAGTCTGACACTCCATGAATTCTTGAAAGCACTTGTGTGTAACATTTCCCATTTATAACATGAAAATGATATAAACGAACAGCTAATCTATAAGATGAAAATGATGTTGTATCAAATGTCACCTAAGCTGTGTTTGGTTGCATTACATTGCATGGGAGTGTAAAAGGACCAAGTATATATTCTGGTTTATTTCAGATTTTGACCAGTTTTCTTTGTTTGTAAGTAAACTAAAGTGACCTTCACTCAGAGAATGAAGGTAGGAGGGTTATCCGTCTAGGAGTATGGTAGGATACAAGATGATGTGACCTCACTTTATATGAGAAGAGTTGAGGTAGAAGGTGGTGCAAATTTTGCATCACTTTTTGGTATGCAAAATTTACACTGCCAATGAATGCAAAATAGACAAAGTACAAATTCTGTATCAGGTAGCAATGCAAATTATATTTATGACAAAACGAAAGCAAAACTGAACAGGCTACAAATCTTGCACCTGGTCAAAATTTGCACTGCAACCAAATGCAGCCTAATTAGTGATGGCCTGACAGGCAATATTTTTGTAAGTATCTAACTTTAGAATTCAAAGAATATGGAATTCTTTTAATAGTATATACTTTTCAGTATATGTGTCCCCAGTCCATGTTTTCTCATTTTGCACTCCTGGACACATGTCGGATTCCGACTCCCATGTCCATGCCCATGCAACACTGCTGCAAACAGATTATCTCCTTGATTAATGAGCCATACCACCAAGATAATATTTGATCAGATGATGGCTTTTTAATCAAATAGAGTATATCAATTTGATTTGACCATAGAATTTATTTAAGGGAAAAGGATCAAGCAGTCTGCAAATAAGCACATCATACTCCTGATGTACCAAATAAATGTCCACTTCCTTGAAGAGTCAATTAAGTGGAGCTTACCGTCTGATTATCCTCATCTCCACTATCATCATCAGAACAAGTCTCTCCATCTTCACCTTTCCCGCTGGGAAGGGCCGTGCTTAGGGATGGTGGACCACAAGTGAGGACAAGGTATTCCTTCCTGCTCTTAGAACTGTCATGAAGATAAATATTTAGGCCAGAGCCATTTAATTTGCAGGTTCATATCTATGGCAAGAATCAAGATCAAAGCAAAAATCAGTGTAGCTTTAATAAAAAATTTTCCAAAAAGATTTTCCCATCATA
Organism: Nelumbo lutea; assembly: GCF_056320005.1. NCBI lineage: Eukaryota > Viridiplantae > Streptophyta > Magnoliopsida > Proteales > Nelumbonaceae > Nelumbo > Nelumbo lutea. The sequence goes on from NC_142691.1 coordinate 52,039,681, forward strand.
AAACACATTAATAGCATGAATCAAATATCCAGAACGGAAATTCTATGCATCTTTAAAATTAAATGATTTTCTTAAAAAGTTTGCAAGAAACGATTAAACCATTTAAATTGCATGTTACATCACCAGCATGGAAAATAGACATGTTACATTTTGAATTCCCAAAAGCTACTATAACAAAAACATACAAGAATAGGAAACTGACTTTCCCATTCAAAATAACAAGAGCTCCATCCTTTCATTCTCTCACCTGTATCTTTGTTGCATTCAAAATAACAAGGGCTCCATCTCTTCATACCTTTCTCTTCCTCTATTCTTTCATTAACTAATAGAAACACAGTCTCTGCATCTCCATCTTATATAAACAGAGTAGTGGTTTATTCCCTAGTTTTTCGGTCATATAATTCTCGATGTGTTTAGATCACTTTAAATGTTTTCTAATTGCTGTACCAACTAGTGAAACAAGTTAACATTACCCAAGTTTCTATATGAAAAAATCATCATCTAGATAGTGTTTTAAAAGGCATGGGAGGTGTACGCCTGGAGGTGTGCCTCCAAGCAAGGTGCTTCCAAAAAGCCCCAAGGCGTAGGCTAGACCTGTTCATGGGCCGGGCCGGGCTGGGCCTTGACTCTTTATTAACAGAAAAATGTTAGGCCCGAGCCCGGCCCTAATAAAAAGCCCGAAGCCCGACATAATAAAAGAAATTCAAAATTTTCCCTATTCAAATAGACATTATCTATTTTAATTCAAATGTTTTTCCCCTATTTAAATGAACAATGGGCCTACAAGTGAATCAACAACCTTCTCAAATCAAAAAATTTATTCAAATGGACATCACATTGGGTTTTTACTTAGGTTTAACTATAGATCGGGCCTGGCCGGGCTATTTTGGCAAAGCCCGAGCCCGGCTCGAATTTTATGCGGGCCGGGATTTTTGGCCCGAGGTTTAGCCCGCGAGCCAAAAAGCCTGTTCAAGCCCATCCGGGGGTCGGGCCGGCCCGTCAGGCCACCCGGCCCATGAATAGGTCTAGCGTAGGCTAGAGGTGCTGACACCTCTGAGGTGTATGCCCCAGGTGCAAGAGGTGTACGCTTCATGTGCTTTTTCCATGAGGCGTGCTAGAGGCATACACCTCATGTGCCTCATGCACACCTATAAAAAGACTGGAAAAAAAAAAGCAAAAAGAAAAAAGAAAAAAAGGAAAGGAAAAGAAAAGAAAAGAGAAGAAAGGGAAAGAAAAAGAAAGAGAAGAAAAAGAAAAAAGGAAAGGGAAGGAGAGGGAAGAAAATATAAGAGGAAAGAAACTAGTGCTATGCATCTTTATTCTTCTTCAATATAAAAAAAAATTATTATTAAAAATAAAGAAAAATGAGATTCCCCCTTCCTCTTTTTCCGCCTGACCCCCCTCCTCTTAAGGAGGCTTACGCATCTTTGTGTTTGGGAGGCTTACGCCTCTTACGTTCTAAACTATGCCTCACACCTCTAGGTAGTGGAACACCTCATGTCACGCCTCCATGTTTTAAAACATTACCTAGATGATGCCTAGGAAGGGGCCTAGCTAGATGGACTACAAGGCACTCCACTGTTGTACAGCCTCATAAAATTTTAACTTTTACACCAGTAATGTGTAAAATAGATGTATATAATAAAGAGAAAACTAAAGAAGAGAAATCCTTAATTCCCTACAAAAAGAGAGGAATTAAGATAAACAACCCTTGGAAATGAGGGCTTAAAAAGTGCACAACATACAGAACATGAAAACATAGACTCTAACCCAGTAAGATAGGTTCACAATAAGTGACAAAATTGAAATTTTATCTGCTTCAATCAGGAAGCTAGAATTAGCCAATGATGCAGTTTCTAACCTTTTTTATCAATGAATTTTTATGGAAAAAATATTCTGACAAATAATTAATAGAACAGTCTCCTCAATTGAGCATCTCCTTAGGTTAATGGCATTTCCCCCTTACACCAGCTGATTGGGTTGCACCTGAAATGAACTAACTTTATGATAGTAATAAAGAATATGGATCAGAAATGAAATGGCATACCCAGATTAGAAGTTTATTAAGGACAATATGACAATTTTTTGCTATATAGTTGCTTGATCTGCACCTAAGATATTATTTAATGATGAAACAGAATAATAGATAAAAAGGATGGCATTAATAACAGATACTTTCTTCCATTTTTTTTAAGATAAATAAAGAAAAAAGTTATAAGAAAGAGACAAGATAGGAGATTACAATGGGTGGTAAGGAATCAACCCCCAAAAAATAAGAAACCAAAACACCCTGCCACCCCAAAAATTCCAAAACTATAATCACAAAACGACCAAAACTCTCGAACCACCCAATTAAAGCCCAACATTGTCCATGCGTTAACTCCTTACTGAACCCCCTCCTCATATTACCCAAACACCTTACAAACAGACAGCTCAAAACTCCCCTTCCACCTACCGAATAAATCCCCCTTAACCTTGCAAAAGCCTTTGATACTGGCACAACTTGGAAGTTTTTATGTTGTTTGAACCTTTTAACTGCATTGGGCATGTCCTTAGCACTCCCCCCTTCCTCCTCTGTAACCTTAGACCTCTCTTCAACAATTGCACTGTCCTCACAATTCTTCCAAAGACCACCAGGAATTTCTTCTATTTCCTCAAAGGCTTTTCTTGCAAATTCCTCTCTTCCCATGAAAAAAAGGCCCAGCGTTTTACCCACCCCCATCTTGATGTTAATAATTGTTTCCAGATCAGTTTTCTTCTCAATTTCGTGAACTCCATCCAACATAATCACCTCTTCCTCCTCTTCATTTTCAATTTCCAATTATCCATTGCAAGGTCTTTTTCCTTTGATAGCCCCAAACCTTTCCAATTCAACCCTTCCTTCCATTCCATTAATTAAATCCTTCTTCTGCTACTTCCCCAATCTGTTCTCATTGCTTACTTTATTACTTAATATCTTTCCTGCCCCTTCCTTTTCCTTTCCTTTCAGCCTTACCGTATCATTTTCCTCTGTTATCACTGAGAGAAACCTGTATCTCGTACAAAACCTCCGCTGAAAACCCTTCATTCCTTTAAACCTCAAACCCCTTAATCTCGACTGACCTGATTGCAGGGTTCCCCATATCCTCCCATCCCGTCCATCAGTGTCTAGTCGAAGAGGAAGACGATGGACCAGAAGAAATGTCCAACAACCCCCTCCTGAAAAGTCCACTGGATCACTTAAAATCTCATGTGCCTCCTTTATGTTCAACAGGTTACATACATTTAATCCAACATCTTTATCCAGCCCACCCTTTATGGGCTCCATCATAGTAGGCCCAACTAACTCAATTGGACATCCTCCCATGTGACCATTTAACCCATTACGTGAAGATACCTGATCCAAATCGTAAGCCTGATTGGAGTCATCCACCTGACCTACCTCCAACTCCTCTCCCTGTCTCTTAGACTTCTTGTTCTGCCCTTGAACCTCATGCACATGCTCTGGAACATTAAATTCCATTTCTTCCTTGCACCAATGAATAAGATCTTGGGTTTTTAACCCAATGTCTACCTTGCTTCTCAACTACCTTCCCCTCCCAAATTATTTCTTACTTCCATCTCATCTTTCATTTCCAAACCCCCACCTCCACGTACCGCCCACCATGCCTCATCATCATCTTCAAGCTTTCTCCCACAGCACCAAAGTGTTGCTTCAGCTTCTGTTGCCACCCACACTTTCCTCCAAAAACTTAAGAAACAGATCAATTGAATGAGGGCTGATCTCTGGCTTTGAACCTGAGATTTTGATTCTTGCTGCATGAAGATCCGTCACATTCACAGCCTCCAAGTTTCCCCCACAAGCAGTCACAATCATGTCCAGAACTGGTTCAGTCCAACAATTGAAGTCCAGTGATTTAAAAGGCACGCCTAGGCGCACATGTAAGGCGCATTTTAGGGTATGCGCCTCGCCTAGGTCCTAGGCACAGCCCTTTCAAAAGGCACATGCCTAGTGCGCCTAGGTGTGCACCTTACACCTCAGCCCAGGCATGCACCTTTTGAAAATTGGACACTTTTTTTCTTTTTTTGAACCTAGCGGCTGGGCCGGGTGGACTTGTTCATTCATTCATCCTAATAGAATATCTTCTTAAAAAGCAATTAAAATTATAAAATCATTATTTTTGTGTGAGAACTAAGAATTTAAGACCCTAACATGGACTTGTTTGGGCTTGCTTTGAGGGGCATGGCACAAAGGTGGCTGATAGAATCAGGAATATAATATGTTTTACATTACATTAGCTACTTGAAGTAATGCAATTGAGGAATAAAAGAAATTGTGGGAATTACATGCTTGAAAATGATTCACGTTTGATTTTATTTTTAAATTATCATTTGAATACACTTCACATGTTATGCTTATGTATTTTAATTGTAGATAATAGGTTTTTTAAAACACTTATTTTAAAATTTAAGTTTATATTTTTTATTAATATTATGTTCAATATTTTATACTTTTTTTTACATTTTTTGGCATTTTTTATTTTTCTGACATTTTTAATATTTTAGCATTTTTTTTGTGCCTTGCTTCAAAAAGGCGTGCGCCTCGCCTTGTGGCTTGTGCCTCGGATGCAAATTGACCCCTAAGCCTTGCACTCTTAAAACACTGAGGGAGTCCCAAAATCTTCAACAGAAAAGGTTCCATCTACTGTTTTTTTTTTTTTAATTGCAGAATGAAGACCGACTTTCCACCACAACAATTCCTTCACTGGATTTGGAGCTTACCAGCATCCAAAATCGCTTTATTCTTTTTGAAAGGCACGAGAGTAGCACTCTCTTTGGTCAGAGTCTTCATCAGGTTGCTTCTCTGTTTCCTCATTTTTCAATGCTTTGTTGACTGATACTAATGTGGTTAACTCTTTTCCTGCTAGATAAGTGTGGTATGCTCCAATACCCCCATAGGTAAGGGCTTTTTGTTGGGAAGTGGTACTCCAAAAAATTAAAACTTTGGAGGTACTTCAAAAAAAGAGACCAAACTGGTGCTTATCCCCACACATTTATAGTCTTTGCTTGAACAGCGGTGAGATGGTAAATCATCTACTTTTATCTCATTCATCAAAAAAAAGAAAAACATCTACTTTTATCCTGTCCTTTTGGTACTCATGTCTGGGAGTGGTTCTCTTCCTTCTTTGATTGCAAGTGGAATCCCCCCTCAAGAGTGGCAGAGCTGTTGATTCTAGTTTTTTCCAACAAAAAAAGAAGCGGGGAAAGGTGATGTGAAGAACAATGAGAGCAGCTTGTGTGGGCAGTTTGGGAAGAGAAAAATAACAGCATTTTCCAAGGCCAAGAACAAGTTATAGAAGGCATTACCATCAAGGTGATACATTGGCTGAAAACTATGGACCTCTTCAAGGATTTTTCTGCAGATGACTTGCTTAGAGGTTGGAACATAGTAGCAGGCTCTTCCATCCCTCCTACTATTGTTAATGAGTGGACCCCACCCTCACATTTTTCTGTGAAAATGAACTTTGAAGGAAGTTCTATGGGAAACCCTGGTCCTTCTGGAATCGGGGGGGGGGGGGTGATTAGAAATACGGAAGGAAGAGTTTTGGCCCTTTTATCTGGCCCTTTAGGGGTGGGTGACTCACTAAGAGCAGAACTAATGGCACTCCTTCAAGGGCTCAGATTGGCTAAACAGTTGGGCCTCCAGCTAGAAGTGGAAGGGGATTCAAGATTAGTCATAGGCTGGATGCAAACAAGGAAAATTTATCAAAAGTGAACAAGGAAAACCAAAAAGGAGCATCAAGGTGAAGAACCAACACAGTTCCCTGATGCCATAAAGATGACTAAGACTGTTTAACCTATAGCATACCTGTGGGGATAATCAATCACCACGCCACCTGCAAATCCAGCACGCATAGCAAAACCTAGGATCAACTCACGCTGTGCTAAGTTTTCAGGATATACTTGCAACACTGCTCTTGCTCCCCTTGCTAAACATCTATATAATGATCCAAAGAAAGCCCTGCAAAAAGATTATGCCCCATTCATTATGCCTGCCACAAAATATCTTTCTTGATTGGGATAGGAAAATATTAGCTCCATGGTCAGAAAAAGCATACTTCAATCTCAATCTTGGATCATGAGAGGATTTGTCAGCATTGCATAACCACTGCTTAATTCAAAACCAGAAAATGATCAAACTCAATGACAGACAAATGGGAGAATTGCAACATCCATCAAAAAAATATTCAAAGAGTAACCACTTAATATTTCTCCAAAGGAAACTAAGGATTTTTGCATTGAAATATAAATGAGCCATAAGACATTTGGTATGATTTACAGCTCACAGGTAGAACTTTCAAAACAACACTTTTGGACCAAGATTTTGAAAATTCGAATGAGTTCATTTAGTTACATTAACATATAGAGTTATTCTTTTTAGAAAACATTGACATAGTAGGTATGTGGACAGGGGTATTCTTGTCTGTGTACCTTTTTATCAATAACGGAAATTTTCATTAATAACTAAATCAGAGAACATTGGAGACATAAAAGAGGAAAGGTAAAGCTTCTTAACTCTCCTCAAAAACTTAAGAGATTACAATTGAGACCAAAACAGTTGACTTCTTCCCACACCTTTCTTTGCTAGAATATCAGCAAAGGCATAGCAGTTCTTTTAACCCAACTAAGTCTCACATCCATATCTTGTGTCATCCACTTGAATTTCTTTCTTTCACTACTGTATCTCCACAGTCCAGCTTCTATCTTTTGCAGCCATTCCACTACCAGCTTTGAATCACCTTCTATAATCAGCTTACTTAAGTTCATATCCTTCGCCTTTTGCACTCCCTCCATAACAGCCATAATCTTAGCCTTTAATGAGTCCCCTACACCAATTGGGCCTGAGAATAAACCAATAATTATGCCTTCACCATCTCCAAGAACACCTCCAATGCCAAAAGGACCTAGGTTACATGCACTACTCCCATCAAAACTAAACTTACTGTCATTAGCTGGTGGAGACCATAAGGGGCTTGTAGTAGACTTAATGACGGTCTGAACAAGCCACTTCCATCCAGTTTTTCCTAACGTCACCTGTTGAGAAATCAGTAAAGAGCTCCAAAGATTTCCCCCCATTGAACCATTCTAATCATGATGGTGTCTATGATTGCCTCTTTTCTTCTTTCCTTATCTGAAAAAAAATCTTGAATTCCGTTCTTCCCATACGTCCAGCTCAAAGCAGCCCTTAAGCATTTCCACATTATTCTCCCCCTTTTCTTTGGTCAACTAAAGAAAATAGAGAAAAACAAGCCTTGCACATTAAGCGGGGGAGTCCACCTACACCCAAAGAGAGAGAGAGAGAGAGAGAGAGAGAAACCATTTCCAAATATAGGTTACAAAGGGGGCAGGAGATTAATAAGTAAAAGAAAGTTTCGCCATTAACCTTGCATAGAACGCACTAGCGTGGGGACAAGCACCAATTAGTTCTGTTCTTTAGCCTAGACCATAAGTATTTATTCTCAGGAAGACTTCACAACAGAAACCTCCAATTCTTTAAGGGATATGTTTACTCCAAACCTCCTTTATAGCGAAAGGATGCCCCAAATTATCAAAGGGTTGAATAAAGGCCTTGAAGAACGAAGCAAAGGACAAGGTACTAGTGGAGGTGAGGGTCCAAATCCGGCTGTAAGTTTTAGAGGGAGCCAAAAAACTCCCCTCAAAAGTATTTATTCTTTTCAGGGAGACTTGACAACAGAAACCTCCAATTCTTTAAGGGATAGATTTACTCCAAACCTCCTTTATAGGGAAAGGATGATGCCCCAAACTATTAAAGGGTTTAATTAAGGTCTTGAAGAACGTGGCAAAGGAAAAGGTACTAGTGGAGGAGAGGGTCCAAATATGGCTGTAAGTTTTAGAGGGAACCAAGAAAATCCCTTCAAGGATACAAGGATATGAAGCAAAGCCAAAATACAATTTCATTCGGAATCCCTTACACTCCTCAAACCCAAGTCTCAATCAAAACAATTTCTTGAACTAAATGGAACAAGGAAAGTAGAGACATGCTCATCTTTGTATCTTGAAAGGGAAAACAAGGAGGGAAATTTGTCTTTCAAAGGACGGTTCCCCACCCAAATATGTTCCTAGAATTAGGGTTTCCAAAACATAGATCATACCAATGTTTTAAAACGCGAAGTCGTCACGCGAGGCGTGAGGCGTAGTTCATAACATAAGTGGCGTAAGCCTCCCGAACACAAGGAGGGGAGTGAGGAGGAAGAAGAGGAAGGGGGGATCTCATTTTTCTTTATTTTTAATAAAAATCTTCTATATTAAGAAGAATAAAGATGCATAGCACTAATCGAAGTGGCCGGGGGAAGACCACTTTCTTTCCTCTTATCTTTTCTCCCCTTCCCTTTCCTTCTCTTTCTTTCTTTCTTTTTCTTTCCCTTCCCTTCCCATTCTTTTCCTTTCCTTTCCTTTTTTCTTTTTTTTTTTGTCTTTTTATATGAGGTGTGCATGAGGCGCATGAGAAGTACACCTCTAGCACACTTCATGAAAAAAGCTCGTATGAGGTGTATGCCTCAGAGGTGTTAGCGCCATTGGCATACGCCTCAGAGCGTTTTGGGAGTGCCTTGCCTAGGGACCTACGCCTCCCACGCCTTTTAAAACACTGGATCATACCTAACAAAAGGTAGGAAAAAAGGCAAAATAGCTTGGATGGCCTTCCATGAAGAAGTTGTTGTAGCCCTAGTCAATACATCAACATCCCATCAGTCCACTACAAGACCATGAATGCTTACCACTACCTTAGCCCAAAGTTTATCCTTATCCATAGGTAGTCTCCAAGCCACTTCCCCAATAATGATACATTCCTTTTTTTTTTGTAAATTACCCATGCCCAAACCACCAACTCCTTGCTTCTACTAACCATTTCCCATCTAACTTTATGGTCCTTTTTCTCCTCCCCTGTCTTCCACAAAAAGCCTCTCATCCGACATCTTAAATACAGATATGCAATAAATAGGCAAACTAGATAAAGTGGATCTTATTAAAGCAATCCTACCTACTAATGACAAATAGCTTTTCTTCCACGAGGCAAGTCTTTTAGCAAACCTATCCACAATAGGATCCTAAAAACTACTCTTCTTTGGATTTTCCCAAGAGGTAAACCTAAATATTGCAATGGCCATTCATAGGCCCTCACATCCAATTGCACACTTTGACCCTTTATTTCAAATCAATAGCCACCATATAACTTTTATCAATATTCACTTTTAGATTTGAGATCTATTCAAAAAGTTGTGCTATTAACTTAATTCCTGACCCACCTTCTATTCCCTTCCTAACAAAACAACATTGTGTCATTTCCAAATTGCAAATGTGTAATTGGAATCCCATCATGATCAATTTTTTGTCCTCTCACTAGAACTTGTGAATCCACCCTAAAAATTATTTTCCCAAGGATCTCAACAATTAGAGTAAAGATAAAGGGAGAGAAAGGGTCCCCTTACCTAATTCTTCTTAAATCCAAAAAGAAGTCCACCACTATTCCATTCCCTTCTCTTTTCATCTCCTCCACACTCTCATTCTTCATAAAAGCACCATGATTAGGTGAAATCACAATATGAAGAGCTACCCTAATCCTCAAGGATAGAAAAAGAAGGGCAGCCCAATGCATGAGGCTCTTGCCAATGCGAGGTTTAGGAAGGGACAAATGTACATAGCTTAACCCTACGCATACAAAGAGACTATTTCCAAGATTTGAACCTTGGTCACCCATGTCAAAATGGAGCAAGCCAACCATTGTGCCAAGGCCCACCCTCCATTATTTTATATAAACTCTTCACCAAGCTAATGGGACTAAACTCTTGAGGATGGGTTGCATTAGACTTCATAGACACCAAGCAATAAACGTTGAGTTCAAACCTAGATTTATTACTCCTCCCTCAAAGAATTCATTAAACACTTCATGCAAATCATCTTTCAAAATGCCCTAGCAATCTTGATAGAATGGCATTGTTGACCCATCTAGCCCAAAATCTATCTATAGAAAACACAACCTCCCTGATTTCCTCTAGCTCAAAACTCCTCTCCAACCAATCCTTGAGTTCACAAGATAAACTCGGCCAATCAAGGCCATCTAGTCACACTATCATTCAAGGGTCTTCTATAAATTCATCTAAAGTGCTCTTTGAAGGCCCCAACTACCTCATTTTGTTGCGTGATTGTTACACCATCCACCACTAATCTTGATATATGATTCTTCCTTTATCTACCATTTTGTTATGTGATTTGTCACCCCCAACCCATTTATGCCTTGATTTTTGCCTCTAGCTAATTTCCTCTTTATAAACCTGAGTGACTAGGGTTCAAATTTTGGAAACAACTTCTTTGTATGTACGGGGATAAGGTTGGGTACATTTGTCCCTCCCTAGACCCCGCTTGGTGGGAGCCTTGTGCACTAGGCTACCCTTAGAGGATATCTTTCAGTTGCTTCCTCAAAGACCATCTTGTTTCCTTATCCCTTTCCACAAATACACCACTCCCTTTTTATCCAACTCCTCAATTTGAGTAATCACCATATGCTTCCTCTCTCCAATCCTCCCAAATTGTTGAATATTCCATTTTCAAATCTTAGGGCGTGTTCGTTTCTTCTTAAATCACATCTTTTAAGAGGAATCTTATAATGTTCATTTCCTCTTATCTCTTATCTCTTAAAGATAAATCTTACAACTTTTTGTTTTCTAATGATACACCAAAACCACAAACAAAAGTTCTCATATATGGGGTTAAAATTGACATTTGACCATTTTTCGGAATTCAGAATTCAGAACACCATTCTCTTTATTCAGAGTTCAGAGGAAAGAAAAATTCACCAATGTAATTATTGCACTTTCAGATGTCAGACGTTAGAGCAAACAAACAGGCCCTTAGTCTTCAAAAATCGCAACTTCCTATGGAATCTCAATCTTTTCCATTTTACTCTAGGGTTACTCTCCCCCCACCATTCCTTAATCTTTTGCACAAAGCCCGAATGACCTACCACATGGTCTCAAACCTAAAGGGAGTTCAGCCTCTCCCATGTAGCTCCTTCCTATAAATGGAGATTGGCCAATGACCCAATGTTACCAATTACCTTAGGTAGAGATCTAGACACTAAACCTCCCCAATGCTCTTCCCAATCCACCAAGAAGAAGAACCTATCCAATTTAGAACAAACTGGGTTGGCTTGGAGGTTGGACCAAGTAAAACCACTATGTAAGAGAGGCAATTCCTTAAGTTCAAAGGTATTTATGAATTGGTTAAACCTTCTCATATAGCAGTGCTACCTTGTCTCCTGTTATTTGTCTCTTTAGTGAATCTGATCACATTAAAATATCCACCTATACAACAAAGAACCTCCTAAAGTCCTCTAATATCACCCAATTCTTCCAGAAATTCATTCCTCTCCCTATAACCATTGGGCGCATACAGATTTGCTAATACCCATTCAAAATCATTGTCTACTTGCTGAAATTTTAAGGTCATTGTAAATTTACCCACAAGCTCTTTAGTTCTAGTCAACACCTCATCTCTCCAAATGGCCACTATACCCCCTGAAGACGCCAACTAACTTCCCTACCCCTCCATAGACTTCTAGCCCATCTTCTGTCAAACTCTGCCAGCTTGGTTTCCTGAAAAATGATTATATCAGGATTTTCTCTCCTTATCACCTCCTTAATGATTGAAACTTTCCTAGCACTGCCTAAACCTTGGACATTCCAACTTAAAATCTTCATTTTCAACCTTCTTTTTCCTCGGTTCCTCCCCCTCTTATTACTTCTCTTCCTACTTACTCCCTTTTATCCTTTCCCTTCTCACACTATATTTTTTATCTCCAACACTTTAGTCTTTCAACTTCAACCAACTTCCTCTTCCTCACCTTCCCTTCACCCTTATTTTTCCTTAAGTTTCATATCATTTGGGTTCTTTACGATGCAGCCAAGCTTCCCAACAAAATTGGCCCCATCCTCATCTTTGTTATTACTCTCTAAAGAACCCTCTCTCCCTTCACCTCTATCTTCCCCAATTTCTACCACCCTCTCCCTCAAATTACCTCCCTCCTCATTTTCTTTGAAATTACTTTCCCCTTCTAGTTCTTCCCTCTTTAACTCTTCAAATAGGACTCTATTAACTCCCAAATTATACTGCCTTTCCCCTCCTAATCAACCACCACATTCTTTCATTTTCTCTCTTCCACCTCTTCCCTCTCATTTAATGCTTGGTCCGCTCTAACATGGGCTTACAGCTTTCAATTAGGTTGGGTACCTAGAGAAAAGCTAACAGGGACAAAGCAAGAGTTAGTATCCAAAACCAAAATGACAATAGTACCTGAACAAGAGGGATGGGTAGAGGCAGCTTCTAGGATTGAATGCTCCATTATCCTCCCCTATTCATTTGGTTTAGTAACACTCCCTAACATTAGGGATTTGTTGGAAAGATTCACCCATCTCTGTTCATACTCTTGGATCACTCCTATTATTCTGTCGCTCATCCCCAACTAGAGTATCTCTAACAGGCCTCTGAATATCCTCAACAATTCCCTTTTTTATAATAAAGAAAATTTCATTAAACAATAAAAAATAGCACAATCCATCTCGGGTGTTAAGGCAACACCCACAAACATACATAAAATTGAAAATACATCAATAAAAGAAAGTTTCAATATCATCTCTAAAACCCACTACAACCTCATCTTCAAACTGCAGATGGGTGACTATCACCTCATTTCTGCCTACCCTCCAGCCTCTAAGCAACCTAGACTGAGTAGCCTTATTGATGATACAAGAATATACAGCACCATCACCATTACTCACTACATATCTTATGATCTTCGGTGGAGCTCTCACAGTGCTACTACCCTACTCTAAAGATCCAAAGGCTCTTATGAAAACTTTGCATCTGTGAACTTCGGTATCATTTCCTTATCTAGTTACAATGGGTGGAGAATAAGCCTTAGCTCAATGATTTCTTAATGGTAAAATCTATTGGCACCACATGCTAAGATAAGCATGATCTTGAACCAGGATAACTAGTCTAAGCTATGCTTTCTCAAGTTTGGCTCATTGATGTACACGGTTTTATATCATGAACCAAGTACCCACAAGTAACACAAAAACCATTACATATATCACGTATTAATCTTATGCCTTATGACTTACAAGCTACAACTTATGAGCAAATACTCAAGTCAATGCAACTGAGCCTTAACCACATGTATTTGGGGTGCTGGATATCATTTGAAAACAAGACAATAGAAAGATACATAGCTAACCTGAACTGCCGAGATACTAATAGCACCATCAATAACTCCAGGTCTGAATCCTAAGCCCTGCAACCACAGCACAGTCTGATCATAAGTCTATGGAACCAATGTCACAAACTCACTGACCATGAATTATCAATGTGATAACACCAAACAAGAACTTTGACTAAGGAGAATGTAACAAGTAATTGTTAAATGGCAGAAATCATGGAATTAGTAAAAGCAAGGATGAAACCATAACAGAGGCAAGAGAAATCCAAAATCAATACCACAACCAGAACTCTGGTAAAAAAAATCCAAACCAGGACCATATTAAAAATTAAAAAAGAAAAAACAGTTCAATAAATTTTGCAGATGGTAAAATCGCAAGGCAATTACCAGACACTAGAAAGGAAAAGAAAAGAAAAGAAAAGAAAAAAGCATAATAAACATACAAAACAAGAAATGCTAAAATTTTGCACAAAAAACCTTACTCATACCAGACAATTTTGTTCCTTTATAGTCTTCTTATATGTCTAATTTGCATTTTTACAATATAGTTTGTTGACTTGTTGCTCTTCAGGGAAAATTAAAGGGAAAAAATGCATACAAACCCATGATATCCAATAAATAATAAAGTATGAACTATGAAGTATAAATATCAATGTGGAAGGGTAAGTATTTAAAGTCTAAAAGATAGCATCTAAGGTATAACTCTGCTTTGATGAAGAAAAAAAGCTTACTTGCTTCTTTTAAGAGGAATGCCAGTAAACAATGAATTTATGCAACTCTTGTAAACTTTGCCCTACAAATGTAGTTGTACCCATGACAAAACACATTACAAAACAGAGTTGGGCATGTCTTTTCACAGATCCCACCTTTGAGGGAAAGGAAATCTAAGAGTTGCATATATTGTTGTTTACTAACATTCCTTCTTTCAAATTACCATTATTTGGTTATGGGTAGGGGCGATGGACTACCCCCAGTTGTGTAGCCCAACAAACTCAAAAAGAAAAAGTCCATTCTGGGTTTATCTATCTATCTAAGAACCTTCTCTACCAATAGAAAATAATCAGATCTGACGAATCATTTATGTTAATTTTATATATACTATGCAAAATTTAATCATAACCAGAAATCAAGATAACTATAGCTTTTCACCATGATCTCATACTTATCAAAACCTGAAGATTAAGGAGTTTCACCTTTCGATCTAGTCCCAAACCGGAGGCAGATTCCATGTTTTGCATACATATTAAAGTAACTAGTAAAATGGCAAAGAACCAGAAGAAATGTTTCAGAAGGAAGGTTTAGACTTGCATTTCCCTTGTTTTAAGGTGGATCATCATCTTTTCATTGATACTGAGATGGATTATCAGGAGATTTTTTTATGGGATGGTTTGGATGGTGAGAAGTGTCTACACCTTGTGCCTTGGAAGCAAGTGTGTTTGCCCAAATCTCAGGGTGGCTTGGGAATCAGACCTCTTGAGGCAGTAAATAAAACACTACTAGGGATGTGGATATGGAGGTTTGTCTCTGAGAAGGATGCCTCGTTGAGAAAACTAATTCAGGAAAATATGGACAGGATAATCAGGGTTGGTCTACAGGTGAGGTTCATTACCCGTATGGAACTATGGGCTCAACTTATGGAAGGGCATATCCAAACTGAATCAGATATTCTGGTGTAATATCATTTTTTCAAGTCAGGTGCTGGTGACCATATTGCCTTTTGGAGAGATCCCTGGTTGCACATTCAGCCTCTCAAGGAAATTTTCCCTTGTACATGTTGGCACAAAACAAAGGAGCCTCAAATAAGAGACTACTGAGATCCTGGGTGAACCAGTGGTATGGGATCCCCATCTGAGGCGAAACTTAAATGATCAGGAAACTCAGGACTTCTCCAATTCGCTAAGCATGCTGCAGCTGGCCAGAATTGACCCCTCAAGGCAAGGTTGCATATGGTGGTCCTTAGAAGTTCCAGTAGTTTCTCAGTCAGATTTTTTATCAATCTCTTGTAATCATCTCGGCTGAACATATTCTATGGTCTTGAATATGGAAAGCAAAGTGGCAGTTGAAAGTGAAATTTTTTTGTGGACTGCAATCCTTAACAGAATTCCTACCACACATCACCTTATTTCCAAGGATCTGCCTATAGTCAATCAGTGTGTGCTCTGTCAAGCTGAAGTTGAAGATGCTGCTCATCTTTTGCACTGGTGCCCAATATCCTACTGTATATGGTGTCATTTCTTGCAATCATTGAAAATAGCCTTGGTCATGCCAGGTGATTTGTCTTCTCTGATAGTGGCTTGGCCTTCTAAAGCATTCAGCAAAAGGGATAAGAGATTACAACAGCTACTTCCTGGGGCATTACGCTGGACCATTTGGTTGGAGCATAATAGTAGGATCTTCAATCAGGTGGGAGTAGATCCCAAGCAGCTAATTGGAAGGTCGAAAGGTGTTGATAGAATGGCCAGGTAAACAGAAGAAATTTAAAGGCACAACTGAAAGGAAATTCATGAACCAGTGGGAAAGGACTAGTTCATGTAAAAGGCTCCTTCTCGATTTCTTCTTACAAGTACCCCTGTTCTATGCCTGCGCCTCTTTGGGTTTCCTTGTAAAGGAATCTTGAGCTAGGTCTATTCCTCCAAAGGTTTCTGTGTTTTGCTGGGAAGTGTTTCATGGGAAAATTAATATTTTGAATAATGTGCAGAAGAAGAGACCTTTTATGTGTTTGTCCCCAATTTGGTGTATATTTTGCAAATCTAATGGTGAAAATTGCTGTCATTTACTTATATCCTGCTCTTTTGCTTTGACTATTTGGAATTGGATTTTTGCTATTTTTGGGTGCTGTGGGAATCTGCCAACAGAAGCAAGATTGTTGCTTGAGTCTTTAGCTTTTGCTTGGTCTACAAAAAGAAAGGGTGGGGGGAGAGGGGGAGGTAATGTGAAGATGCATTAGAGCAGATGCCTTGTGGACAATCTGGAAGGAAAGGAATGCCAGGATTTTCCATGATAGGAATGAAATATGTAATTTGTCAGAAGTTAAGGACGGAATTTTGACTAGGGCATACACTGATTAAAGACTACTACTTCCTTCCCGTCTTTCTCCTTCAATGAGTTGTGGAGGTGTTGGCCAGAAATGGCGAGTAGTTCCTCTCATAAGGAGATATTATTGCAGGCGGTTTCAACCCCCTGAAGATTTTATTAAATTGAATTTTGATGGCAGCACTCAAAAAGCGCTTCTAGTGTCAGAGGGGCCTTCAGAGATAAGGACAGCAACATAAAAGCCTTATTCTCAGGACCTGTGGGGAGTGGAAATTCTAACAGGGTGGAATTACTAGCAGCTTTACAAGGGGTTCAGCTAGCTAGTCAACTTGATGTGAAGAATTTAATAATTGAAGGTGACTCTAAGGTGGTTGTTGGATTTGGATTCGGTTCATTGGTATTTTAGAGATTTTATAAAGAAATTCAGATGGCTAACATAATACATGAACGTGAGGTGCCAATGGGTGTGAAGGTTGGCAAACAATTTTGCTGATTCACTTGCCAAAAAGGTTAACAGAGATAATTTGGTGCGGACTGTTTTGTAATTGTCTGATTCTGTTTTGTTTTCTTTCTGGCTGTTTTATAGCCTTTGTGTTTAGAGTGAGGCTGCATCTTGCACCTTCCTCTGGATGCTTGTAGTAGTCCTATCCTTTGATTAATGAATTAATTTCAATTATCAAACAAAAAAAAAACGTTGTAAAGGACTCTTTTTGCGGATTTTGTAAATGAATGAATAGTGGATACAGCCAGGTCACTTACTATACTTTTTGTATAGGAAATATAGACCTATATATCTCTATATTTTGTACTTAGTTTGAGGGACTCTTTCCCTCTTTTAAAATATGTATATATGGTGGATTGTCATTATATGATACTATTCTTGTCTATGTGTGTTTAAGGAAGATGGGATATGGGACTTGATGCTTACCAGTAATGACTCAAGCCACACACTGGAGTTTGATCAACTAGGCCCACTAATATACCAAATCTAATGTGCAGTTGTATTATGAAAATTTAAATAGAAAAAAAAATTGATAAATGAGAGTAATTTGTTTGTAAACTTGACCTTGAAAAGGCCTATGACTTAGTGGATTGGGGATTCTTATCACTCGTGCTAAGGAAGTGTGGGTTTGGGGACAAGTGGTGCAAATGGATAAACGGTTGCCTCTCTAGTTGCCATTATTCCATCCTAGTCAACGGGGTAGTCACTGATTTTTTCCCAGCTAGTAGGGGTCTAAGACAAGGTGATCTCACGTCACCTTTCCTTTTCACCTTAGTCGCCAATGCTTTTAGTAGACTCCTTTCAGAAGCGGATAGAGCCGGATCTCTAAGAGGGTGGAGAATAAGTAGAGACAGAGTGTCAATAACCCATCTCCAATTTGCAGATGACATAATAATCTTTTGTGAAGGTTGAGATTTTATAGAGGTAAGGAATCTGAAGGACTTAATAATTCACTTTGAGAGGGCCTCGAATTTGAAGGTAAATTTTGAGAAGAGTTGTGTTGTGGGGGTTAATTTGAATAGAGAGGAGGTGGAGTCTATAGCAGCCTTGTTAGAATGCACTTGCTCTCAGTGGCCTCTATCCTACCTAAAACTTCCTCTAGGTGCAAACCAAAGGAAGGTAGGTTATGGAATCCGGTGGTTGAAAATTTTGAAAAAAGATTGGCAGCTTGGAAGAGGAACTACATCTCCGTGGGTGGTAGAGTTACTTTGATTAAAGCAACTTTAGCCAACTTGCCTTTATACTTCCTGTCAGTCTTTAGAATTCCTAAAAGGGAGGCAAAAAGGTTGGAAAAACTGATGAGGGACTTCCTATGGGAACCTAATGAAGAGAAAAAAGATCACTTGATTAGGTGGGAAGTGGTGAGTCGGAGCAAAAAAGGAGGACTAGGCTTAGGGAATGTGGTGAGTAAGAATGAGGCTCTTTTAGGTAAGTGGCTTTGGAGGTGGCCCCTGGAAGGCTATCTCTGGCATTCTCCCTAAATTCCTCAAGTTTGTAAGGTACAATGCTCATTCTGGAAACTCTATTCTTTTTCGGGAAGATACTTGGGTGAGCACTCAACCCCTAAAAGACCATTTCCCTTCTCTCTATTCCATCTCCCTCTTTAAAAAGAAACCCATTTCTTGGTTCCTTCCCCCTGGTTTGCCCTTTGGCTTTAAATAGGGATTTTGGGTTTCGGAGAGGGTTAAGGGATGAAGAGTTTCATTGTGTCTCAGAGCTGTTGTTGCTTCTAGATTCGGTGTGCCTGGAGCCCACCAACCCGGACAAAAGAGTCTGGGCTCTAAACCTGGTTGGCTCTTTCACTTGCACATCTTTCTTTAAAGCCCTTTTCTCTAACCCTTCCTCTCAGATCTTCCCTTTTAAAGAGGTTTGGTCAAGGCCAATACCCCCTAAAGTAGCAGTGTTCTGTTGGGAAGACTATTATGGTAAGATCAATACTGTGGAAAACTTGCAAAAGAAGAAACCTTTTTTGTGTTTGTCCCCAAATTGGTGCTTTATGTGTAAAGTGAATGGTGAGGACTATAACCATTTGTTGATATCATGCTCCTTTGCTGCCAATATTTGGAATTGGGTTGTTTCTTTATTTTGGTGCAGGTGGAACTTGCCCTCTAAAGTAAAGCTGCTGTTCACTCCAGATGCTCTTGGGAGATTGACAAAAAGGGGGAAGATAATGTGGAAATGTATTACAGCCGCCACCTTGTGGATCTTATGGGAGGAGAGAAATGCTAGAATATTTCCAGAAAATGAAAGAAGTCTTGCTGAAGTCAAGGAATGTATATTGACAAAGACAACTTCATGGCTGAAATCTTCACGATTGTTGGCAGATTTCTCCTTTGATGACTTAAGGAGAAATTGGAAAGCAGTGGCTTCTACAGTCTCCACCAAGAACAAATTACAAGTTGAATGGAAACCCCCACCGAATGGAGGGGTAAAATTGAACTTTGATGATAGCTGCCAAGGTAACCCAAGGCCATCCAAAATTGGAGGGATTCTGAGAGACAAAGACAGCAATATGTTGTCTCTTTTCTTAGGACCGGTGGGTGAAGGTGATTCTGTAAGGCAGAGCTACTAGCAGCGGTACAAGGTATACAGACAGCTAGTCAATTAGGAGTGAGCAATTTGTTAGTAGAAGGAGACTCCAAGGTAGTAGTGGGCTGGCTGAATAGCCCAGACACAGTTTGTTGGGGCTACAGGGTGCTGGTGAAGAAAGTTAAATGGATGACAAGAAATATGACTGTTAGGTTCCAGTGGGTTAGCAGATCAGCAAGGGGTGTCAAGGGGTGATCTGTTTTGGGCTAATTTGTAATTTGTTTCTCAGGTTTGGGCATGTTTAGTGCTTATGATTCAGTCCTTGGGGGAGGTAACATCTCGTGCCTCTTCCTAAGCTGTATGTATTTCTGAACTTAAATAGAAAAAAATCAATAATGGACCCTAAACTTTCTATGGAAAAGTGGGTGATCATTGCATTACTGTGTGACAGAAGCAAATGGCATATGCAATTTCACAATTACTGATTGAGACAAGTCGAGCACCATACAGGGACTTGATCAACTAAGGCCTAACCCAAGAATTATATTTACCGTATAATCGTATCATGAAACTCAAAAATGCAACTCAAGCAAAAACCAACATTATTACATAGAAAAGAAACGAAAAGAAACCAAGTGGTTTCCCAAGGAGCTACCTGACCCATGTCACTAAGCATAAGATCACCCTCAACTTCCCTTTCCAATGCAATATCTGCATTTAAAGAAGTGATTGATAGAGGACCTTCAAGAGAAACGAATTGGGAAGACCCCAAAGAAAACAATTTCAGCTATAAGAAAAATAAACAGTTGACATACTAAGCATTGATTGTGATATATCCAGGCCAATCCATCGGTGCCCGTTTTCAGATAGTGTTTCTCCACTAAGACCCGATCCACAACCTACAAACAACAAAAATAAAGTTACAAAGTTGACTTCCCAAGTTTCATCCAATATGACGTTAAGCACAAACAAAGCAGGTAAAAGGTGGCTGCAAAAGAGAGCCACTGCCCACTTTAAGAAAAGAGTCCTATTACACTCATCAAAAAAACAAAAAAACCCTATTACAGCACAAAGTGAAGGTTCTGTGCAACCAAGGGCTGGTGATGGAACTTCTCTCAAGCTCAAAATTCTCAAGTCCAACTTCACCAGATGATTTTCATTCCTTAATTTTAAAGCATTTCAAAGTACCTATTCAAGTTTCTTGACCAATAAGCTGTAACTTGATCAGAAACCAGCATTACATGGATATGGATACAGGAGTCAGAATTGACATACAACTATGAATCTAACTCAGTAACATGGAAACATAGACACATCCAAAAAATAGAATAATTGTGAAGGCTCAACACTCCATCTCTTGTTTACTCCAGTGTTTTGAAAGGCATGGGAGGCATACACCTGGAGGTGTGCCTCCAGGGGCAAGGCACCCCCAAAATGCCTCGAGGCATATGCCAGAGGGATTGATACCTCTGAGGTGTCCGCGTTTTAAAACATTGGTTTACTATCATATTGCATACCTAAGCGAAAGGACATAAGTAAACCTAAAAGTTTGTCTTTATTACCTATGAACGTTTCATAGGAAATAAATCAGTAGTAGTTCATTTATGACAGATAAGGAGAAAAATGGAAAATGATATGCAGAATGTCCGTCAAAAATGGAATAAGTATTAGTTCATATCTTGTACCTTATAGCCTGTTGCCCTCTTGTGGGGTAGTTAGGTGATCTTTTTTATGCAATGAACTGAATTTCTTACTAATCAAAAACTAAAAAAAAAAAAAGATTCCCTCAATAATCCATGAAAAAATGGAATTTGATACATATCCAACGCAGTTATGGGAACAATTTTTTCATTGTGCCTATGCATGAAAAAAGATTCATCATAATGACTAAAGTAGTACAACCAACTCTTGTTGCATTGTGCCTATGCATCTCAGTTATGGGAACAATTTTTCTCTCTAGTGGAGTGTGTTGGGTGCCTCCTACAGATAGCAAAGAGTTGTTTAGCACAAATTGGATGAGATGTTACACAAAGAGACAAAATTCTGTGGCAATGTGTTAGGGGTACTGTGCTATGGAGTCTGTGGCATGAAAGGAATGCTAGAAAGGAATGAAAATCATTAGCTGGAATGTGAGAGGCCTAGGAAGTGCGAGAAAGAGGAGGGTGATTAAGGATTTGCTAAAAAGGGAAAAGCCTGAAGTTGCGCTACTGCAAGAAACAAAACTCTCCGAACCAGACAAAAGGTGGATTAGGAGATTTTGGAGATCTAGGGGTATAGGTTGGACCTCAGCTCCCTCTTGGGGAGACTCGGGGGGAATCATCACTCTTTGGAAGGGTGATGTGGTGGAAGCAGTGGAGGAATTGATAGGTAGATTTTCAGTCTCAATTAAATTTAGAAATGTGGTGGATGGTTTTGTTTGGGTTGTAACCAATGTTTATGTCCCTAATAGTTATAGAGAAAGGAACAAAATGTGGGAGGAGTTGTATGCAATTCAGGGCCTATGGGATGGTCCCTGGTGTTTGGGAGGGGATTTTAATGTTACACGATTCACTAGAGAACCTAACAGTCCCCAACAGACAACTACAACTAGTATGAGGAAATTCAATGGCTTTATTGAAGATTGTAAACTAAAGGAAATCCCACTTTTAAACTCTAGATTCAACTGATCCAACCTACAGGAAAATCCCCTCTGCTCGAAAACGGGATAGATTCCTTTTTAACTTAGACTGGGAGAATCACTTGGGAGATTTGGTTTCTAGAGCCTTGCCTAGGGTCATTTCCAATCACTGTCCCATCGAAATAGGGGTGGAGTCATTTGTCAATGGAACAAGAACTTTCAGATTTGAAAACATGTGGCTAACACACCTGGATTTTGTGAATAAATGAAGTATTGGTGGGATGAGGAGTTAAGCAGGGTAAAGTGGAAGGGCATAAAATTCCATAAGAAATTGCAAAGACTCAAATGCAAAATAAAAGAGTGGAGATAGGGATCGTTTTGGGAAAGTTTACGAACAAAAATGAGATTAATCTCTCGGATTGAAGAGTTGGATGAAAAAGAATCTCAAAATATTTTGAATGAGGGTGATAGAGAGTTGAGAAGACAATTGAAAGGATCTAGAAGAGATGCTTTGGAGGAAATTATTGAAGGCAGAAATCAAGGCATAAGTGGATTAATGAAGGCGACGGGAATACTAGATTCTTTCATGATTTAGCAAATGGGAGGAGGAAGAATTTTGTGACCAAACTTGAGATAGGAAAGGACGTGATTACCAATTAGGATAAGATAGCCAAGAAGTTCGTGGACCACTTCAAATCCATACATGAGAGATTAGTGATGGAAGGGGTGAATTGGCCAAGGGTGATCGAGGAAAGGGCTATGTGGTTAGAACGGAATTTTGAGAAAGAAGAAATTAAACAAATAATGTTTTTAATGGACAAAGACGAGGCTTTTGGCCCTAACGGGTTCACAATGGCTTTCTAACAAGCAATGTTTTTGAAGAAACGCACATAGTAAGCCATGGAGTTAATGCAACTTTTTTGGCCGATTAGTTTGGTGACGAGCATTTATAAAATCTTGGCTAAAGTGCTCTCCTTGAGGATTAAAGCAATTCTCCCCTCCATTATTAGTTAAGTTAAGCCCAATGGGCTTTTATTCACGGACGACAAATAATTGATCGAATCTTGATTGCCAATGAATGTGTGAAGGAGATGAAAAGGTCTGGAAAAAGAGTCTTTGTCTATAAATTAGATCTTGAGAAGGCCTATGAATTGGTGGATTGGTAGTTTCTCTTAGAGGTGTTGACGAAGTGTGAGTTTGGGCAAAGATGGTGTAGCTAGATACTTGGGTGTATTAGTACCTATTACTACTCAATATTGATGAATGGAGTAGTGAAGGACTTCTTTCCAGGTTGTAGGGGTGTCAGGCAAGGGGACCCACTTTCACCTTTACTTTTTACCCTAGTAGTTGATGTTTTTAGTAGAATCATCACTACGGCCAATAGGGAAGATCTTATAAGGGGTGGAGGATAGATAGAAATCAAATTCCAATCACTCATCTTCAGTTTGCAAATCACTTGATGATTTTTGTGATGGGGGTGCTAGTGAGAAGGTAGCAAAGTAAAAAGAGGTGATAAGAGGGTTTGAAAGAGTGTCCAATTTGAAAATAAATATGGAAAAGAGTTGTATAGTAGGTATCAATTTGGAGGATAGAGAGGGTGAGGCTATTGCAACCTGTCTAGAGTGCACCATCTCTTCTTCGCTATTGTCCTACTTAGGGCTTTTGTTAGGGGCAAACCTTAGGGAGGGTAGGTTTAGGACTCCAATGGTTGAGAAGTTTGAGAAGAGATTAGCATCGTGGAAGAACTACATTTCTTTGGGTGGTAGGATCACCTTGATAAGAGCTACCTTGGCAAACTTACCCACTTACTTTCTTTCTGTCTTTAGGATACCACCTAGGGAAGCTAAGAAGCTAGAGAAACTAATAAGGGATTTCCTGTGGGAACCAGGACAAGGGCAGAAGGACCATTTGGTAAAGTGGGAAATTGTGTGTAGAAGCAAAGAAGAGGGTGGTTTGGGCCTAGGTAAGGTGATTCAGAAAAATCTAGCGTTGTTGGGGAAGTAGTTGTGGTGGCCTTTGGAGAAAGACAAATTATGGCATGAAGTACTGGGAAGCATTCATGGGAGCTCAAAGAATGGGTGGGATGCTGGTGTATCAAGGCAGGCTACTTTGACAACACCTTGGAAAGCCATTCACAGTGTTCTTCAGTTTGTCAGGTATGATGTTTACTTTGGGAACAGTGTCTGATTTTGGGAGGATATTGGGTTGGTAATCTTCCTTTAAAGAACCTTTTTCCCTTCACTTTTACCCGTGTCTATATAAAAATGAGGTCATTTCAAGCTTTATCACAATTGAGGGTACACCTTTGGCTACAAATTGGGACTTTGGTTTTCATAGGGGGTTAAGGGATGAGGAAATTAATTCCTTATCTGGGGTGTTTTCAGGGATGAGAATGGGATTGTTTCTGCCATGTTCTCAGAGTCGAGATCCATAAGGTTATGGAAGGAATCCAGAAAGCCAGGGAGATGAATATCGAAAACTTATAACTGAAGGGGACTCAAAGGTGGTGGTAGGATGGCTGAATAAAGACAACAATGGCTTATGAAATTACAGCAATATGAGGAGGAAATTTAGATGGCTGGCTTGAGAAATGGAAATTAAAATCAGTTGGGTAAAAAGATAAGCTAATTCTTTTGCTGATGGGTTAGCTAAACAAGGGGTGGAGAGGGAGTCAATATTTTGGGCATAGTTGTAATTTTCATTTTTTTTCTCTTTCTCTTTTTTTCCTTTTTTCCTTTCTTGGTCCTCAAGTTATAGCTGGAAGATAAGAAAGTTTGTCTTCCTCTGTAATTATTATTGAGATTATTTAATTAATTGTGTTATTGATCAAAAAAATTAATTCCTTATCTAATCTGTTCTGTCTCTTGAATCAAGTCTGTTTGGGTTCCTCAGCCCAAAGGGACCTTTTCTTGTGCTTCTTTTTTTTAAGTCCCTTTGTCAGTTTCCCTCTCAATTGGTTTTCCCTTCAAAGGAAATTTGGTGTAGGCCAGTTCCCCCAAAGATAATGGCTTTTTGTTGGGAAGTGTACCATGGTAAAGTGAACACTTTAGATAATCTGCAAAAGAGAAGACCGTTCCTTTGTATTTCACCCAACTGCACCCAACTTGTGTACTCTCTGTAGAGCTCACATGGATGATTGTTATCACCTACTAATGTCCTGTCCATTCTCTATAGAATTGTGGGATTGGCTTTTTTCATTGTTTGGATGCAGGGAGAACATGCCAACAGAAGTGTGCATGATCTTTAACCCTTCTACCTTTAGTTGGCCCAAAAAAAGAGGGAGAATTGTGGAGATGTGCTAGAGCAGCCTTGCTATGAACAATTTGGGAAGAAAGGAATGCTAGAATCTTTCAAGACAAGGAGAGAAGCAGTCAAGATTTGAAGGAGTGTGTGATGAATAGGGCAATCCATTGGATGAAGACTAGGAACTTTTCCATCACTTTTCCTTTTCAGACTTGTAGAGAAATTGGCTAGCAGTGGCAAGGTGCTCTTCTGGGAAGACTAAGGCATCTACAAGATGGACTCCACCGCTTGAAGGTTCAATGAAACTGAATTTTGATGGGAGTAGTCAGAGCAATCCAGGGCGCTTTGGAATGGGAGGGGTCTTGAGAAATGAGGTTGGATATATTATACTGCTTTATTCAGGTCCTTTGGGATTTGAGGATTCAGTCAGAGCAGAACTATTAGCAGCCATAAATGGAGTGCAACTCGGAAATCAGTTAGGAGTAGGACAGCTTGTTATAGAAGGGGACTTCAAGGTGGTGGTGGGGTGGTTGCAGAACCTTGAGGAAACTAAATGGTGCCATAGAAATGAAGTCAAAGAAATTTTAAGTGGCTGACAAGGAATATGTCTGTTAGTACACAATGGGTGGAGAGATCAGAAAATGCTTTGGCTGATGGCTTAGCTAAGCAAGGGACAAATAGGTAAGTTTTGTTTTGGGCTCAGCCATAATGTTCATCTTTTCCTTTTCCTTTTAAGTTTCTTTGTAATCAGTTGAGAGAGGCTGCAGCTCATGCCTCTCCATGGGCTGCTGTATGAGATCTTCATTTTCTTTTGAAGTAATAAAACTATCCTTATTCATCAAAAAAATATTTGAGAAGGCAAGAGGGGTGGAGTTATTTGAGCTCTCCATGATTAGAGCTGCCCATTGGGCTCTGGTGACCAAAGAATTCAACGGTATTTCCCTAAATGATGTGTTACGGGGATGGAAAACTATTGCTGACTTTCAGAAGAGGAATTCGGGAAGCATGGTCAGTTGGTGTGCACCAGCAGCACAGAAGCTTAAGTTAAAGTTTAACAGGTGCAAGCATGGGAACCGAGGAAACTCAGGTATTGGTGTGTTGTCACGAACCATAATGGGAACATCCTACTCAGCTACTCTAGGCCTATTGGGTTTGGTACTCTTTAAGGGAAGAATTGAAAGCTTTATTACAGGGGCTGGAACTGATGAGGAATTGAGGATAAAGGACTTTAAGAACATAGAGGTGGAAGGTGACTGTCAAACTCTAATCTGTTGGATGAAGAAACTGGACCTGATACCTTGGAAGGCTAAGCCATTGGTGAGACAGGCACAATAGTGGGGTTCCTTATTGAATACTTCATTCAATTGGGTGCCTAGGAGTGCTAGTGGCCTGGATGACTCTTTAGCTAGGGCTAGGGTAGAGAAAAAAAAAAAAAGCTGGAATGGGGTTGTCCAGGACTGGGTGGTAACCTGTAATATTTGTTTTCTCTCTTATGTATTCATGATGTTAGTACTCTGTGCCTTCCGGAGGTGTTTTGTTTTAGGCAGTGGTTTCCATTTTTAATGAAAGTAATCTGTTGCTTATCAAAAAAAAATGACTAAAGTAGCATAAGATCGGAATCTAGCTCCACTAAACCTTCATGTTTACTTCAATCCAGAACACAAACCTAATCCATTTTTCTTATTGATGAACAAAAGGTATTGAACTAAAAGATTTGAAAAGCACCTATATCAAGCAGCAGTCTGGGCACTCCATCATCAGGCAAAGCAAGCAGCTCCAGTGCTCTCTCTGAAAGCTTTGACTTTTGATACACCAAAGCAGAAGCATTAGCAAATGGATTCCTTCATAATCAAAAAATAATCTCAAATCCATCCTAATTCCTGATTTTCTATAATATAAAATTATCTATTTAATAGTTGGTTCAACTATAAACAAGAGTTTTTTTTTAACATCCCACATTACATGCGGCAATGTTTCAGTAAAATACACGTCAAGATATCTGAAACCCATTAATAAATTTGATCAAAAAGAAAAAAAGTAAGTGAACCTAGGGAGAAGGGAGGAGGGGGCACTGGGTTGATTAAGTTAAAAGTAATAAACAAGGCATGACTGTTGAAAAACACAAATTACAGTTGCACCCAGAATAGTTTTTGTGTTTTCTGTATGGAGCTACCTCGTGCCTCTCTAAGGGGATTTTCATGTAACCAATCTTTGAATTAATAGAATATGATTCTTTACTTATCAAAAAAAAAAAAAAGTAAAAAACAAGGCCCTACTTAGTAGGTGGTTGTGGTGGTTTGGAGAGGAACACATTCAGCTTTAGAGGCAGCAGGTAATAAGTGAAGTATGGTGTTGTCCCTATGGATTAGGAGACTCTCATGCCTGCCCAGTCCTACAGCTCTTCCCTGTGGAAGGGAATCATGAATCTAAAGCAGAATTTTAACGCAAATATTTGAAAAAAACCTGGTAATGGTGAACATATTTATTCCTGGACTGATGTTTGGTGTCATGAACGGGTTCTTTGTAATGTATCCAAGCCTTTATAACATCGCTGACAATAAGAAGGCATCTGTTGAGGAGTGTACAGGATGGGTTGGCTCTCAGTTGGTGTGGGTACCCAAATTCAAAAATAATTTGAATGACTGGAAAGTGACACTTATTGGAGGGCAGCTGTAGAGATTATGAGGCATTCAGTTGAACACCCAGCAGAGAGGTTCCCAAGTTTGGCTGAAGGAGCATTCAGGTTCTTTCTCCAACAAATTTTGTTACAAAATGCTGATTAGAGAGTTCTAAGCTATTCCATGGAGTTGGATTTGGAGATCTCAGGTCCCATCCAAGGTTATCTTTTTCGTTTGGGCCAATGTTTTCAAAACGCCATTGACCCAGGCAGTGGAACCACTCAGCCCAGAAACTGGCTACCATTTTGGTTCCTTCTACTGCCTGGCCCATTATTTTGTAAATATACATTGAATTGGTCAACAAACCGATTACCTAGACAGTCTAACCACTGAACCATTCAACTCCAGCAACAGTTCACAGTTTAAATAAAAAAACAAATTATTTATTAAAAACTAAAATAACAAAAAACAAGGAGAACAGTTGACTGGCTGGTGGGGGAGAGAGAAAGAAACTGACCGGTTGGTGAGGAGAGAGAGGGGGAGAGAGAGAGAGAGAGAGAGAGAGACCTGACCAGCTGATGGGGGAGAGAGAGAGAGCGATGAGATGAGAAGAGAAACCTGAGAGAGAAAAATCTGAAGGAGGCAATCATCTTCTTCTTCGTCTCCTTTCTTTCTTTCTTCTTTCTCAGCCACTCTTCTCATTCTCTCCTCTCTAATAATATGTATATATGACCTATGTATTTTCCTAACCTAACCTAACATTCCAATCTAATGGCCAGAATGCAATATACAATGTAAATTGAACTCAATCATTTTGACCTATTTGACCCAACCAGTTGAATTGCTGACCCAGGAACCAGAGGAAAAAGCAGTTCTATTTCTGGGTCAGTTCTTAAAACCTTGGTTTGGGCTGGCTGCTGGAATAGGATTAAGACTGAGGTTGCTTTTGAAAAAGGGTATGAATTTGCACAATGTCTACTGCTTTGTGGGGAGTCACCCAATTCAACTGATCATTTGCTTATTCATTGCCCATTTTTCCTTCTATCCTTTTAGTTTAGAGGTACTTTCTTAATCTATTCTGGAGACAATGGACTTGTCCTTGATCGGTAGAGAATTTGTTATCTTCTTGGAGAGTGGGTTGTTTTTCTATTGAATAGAGAATCCATTGGAATTTGCTGCCCTTTGCAGTTTTCTGGGGGTTTGGAAGGAGATGATTAATAAGGTGTTTCAAGGGAAATCTTCCACTCACGTGGTTCTGGTTTGCAAGATTGCATGATTTCCTATTCGGTGGGCATCAGTACTACACCAATTTTCTGGGATTAAAGCTATCTCTTTCAAGGAAGATTCATTTTCTATCATTTTTTATGAGTCCAAGATATAATGTATATGCTATAGCCTATAGTGATACATGTATAGCATTCTGTAAACCCCTTCTCTGAGGGTGTCTCGCCCTCTTTATAGTAATAATAATTCCATACAATACAATTTTTTGCCACTATTCACAAAAAAAAGGAAAAAATGGTTTGATTAAAATAAAACTAGAAAACAGAAAATGCCTAGTTTTGGTTATTACATTATCTAAATAATTTGTTATTAACCAATTAAATATAAATTATAGACCATTTATATACAATAATTATTGATTGGTATAATAGTTTGTTTTCAATTCTACAAGAAATACCACAGAGAAAAATCGGAAAATCCATCTTAATTCGCTAAAAACCAAGCTAAATTCAGATATGGAACTAATCGCTTAAATTTTAAATATAAATACTAAAAAATTCGCTAATTATCAGCTTAAAACAACTTAAAATAAAATTTACCTGAATTTCGATTATCCGAGATGAAGAAGTATACTTCCGAGCCTCTGCATCGTCATAGAATATCTCCGGAATTTTAAATGACGAAACTACCCTTTACCCGCTCAAACGTCTAGGGCTGCAAATTGTATCCAATTAATCGAATTCAAATTCGAATTCGGATTCGATCTATCAACGTCATCCGAATTATATATATGGATGTATCCCCATCCAATCTAGGGGTGCAAGTCGGGCGGGTTGGGCCGGGTTTATGGTCAACCCAGGCCCGGCCCTAAAATTTGGGCTTAAGGCCTGAACCCGGCCCGAGCCCGAGGTCAAGCCTGATTTTTTCAATCCGAGTTCAGCCCACCCTCTATTTTGATGCATTTGAGTTAGGCTCGGGCCCAAGCCAAGCTTAAGTTGGTTAATGAATCCATTCTAAAATTATACATATATAAATGTATTTATGCAAATATATATACATATATTTATGTGTGTATGTAAATATGTATGCAAAATATCTATACAAATATGTATGTATATATATATGTAAATATGTATACAACATTTACATACACACACATATATATATGTATGTATGTATAAATGTATATAATTGGGCCCGGCTCAAGCCGGGTTCAGGCTACCTAAGGGCTAAGCCTCAGTCCGGCCCGAAAAATAAAAAGAAAAAGCTAACTTCTTGGGCCTGAGCCCAGCCCGAGAACTGAAAATCCAAGCCCAACCCATGTAAAATTCTAGGTTGGGTCAGTTCGAGCTTAAGTTGGGCCCGCCCAAGTTGCACCCCCTAATCCTATCTCATAAATTTAAGCCTATAAATGGTATTTTTTGTTTTTTGAAATAAGTAGATTGTAGTCCACCTCAGAAATCTGAAATTACAGCCCCCTTCTAGTCTACTAGTAGCCCTCTTATAAACCGCATCCTGCTTGTGGATTTGACATCAATCCACATGATTCATCCCACCTGTACATTGGGGCTAAGATTTATGAAGTGGACTGAACAATAAAAACCCCTTATTTTTTTTATCAGATAAGACAAGAGGGGCTACACAAGACCTGGGGGTAGCACGTCTCGAAAAATCACTCACACAAATGTAAGAACTAGCTAGGCATAAATTGTAGAGATAAACAGTAAGAAGAAAACGAATTTGTAAGATCTTCATGGGCAATGATGTTCATCTTCTCCAGGCAGCTATCAATGATGTTATTCATTCTCCATGGAGCGTCCATCTGCTTCCTAAGACAAGAGATAACCAGATTTGAATCTCTCTCAATTATGAGCCTCCCAAGCAG
Source organism: Nelumbo lutea (assembly GCF_056320005.1). Lineage (NCBI taxonomy): Eukaryota > Viridiplantae > Streptophyta > Magnoliopsida > Proteales > Nelumbonaceae > Nelumbo > Nelumbo lutea. Next base: position 52,070,605 of record NC_142691.1, read on the forward strand.
CCCATGCCTCAGCCAAGTTGATAGTTGAATCACCCAAACGGTAGGCTTTGACATCAATAATTTCCCCTCTACAAGTCTTTGCAATAGTGCCACAGAACAAACATAATTGACACAGGAAACATCGAAATTGATCTTAACAGTGTCATTGTTTGGATTGTTCCACATAACATGAATCCAATTCTTCATTCTTTCGTTTTCATTAGGATTAGTTTGGCATATTGACTTCTCTAGATAAACACTCATAGCTTGATCTATCATAATTTGAGGCAGAGTTTCTATGTTGTTAAACACTCTCCGTAGGTCTCTACTCTTCCAGAGGTACCATAAGGTAAATGTCATTTTCTCCATCACCTCGCCATAAGGGGCACCATTTTAGGATAGGTTCTATTCCACCAATTACTAAGGTTACTATCTTTCTCTTTCAACCCATCTAGATCCGAGGTTAATGTCAACCAAACTTGCATAAACACAATCTCTGAATATGTGATTAACATCCTCCATCTCATCACACCGGTTACAAGCATCATCAATGTCAAACCCCCGATGTCTAAGCAACTGGAAGCTCGTTGTTTAATATTAAGAGATAAACATTCTTATCTTAGGGGGGGCATTTGAGATTCCACACCCTAGTGATCCATTTCATATCATTAGAAGAGTGATCCAAATTTGCTTTAGCGTAATATGATGATTTGATTGAAAATTTACCATTTCTATTTGAGTTTCCAAAATATTTTATCCTTATTGCCCGATAAGGAGACAAAAACTGACTTAAGTTTGTTCCGTATTTGGATTGGAACAGCATTGCAGATTGTTTGCTGGAGAACAGCAGCTGAAGAAGAAGAAGAAAAGGAGATCTGAGAATGGCGGCTTAGTCACTCCAGCCGACCCTAGAATCTTATGTAAGTACTCACAATGTAATGTTACAAGAAATGATTAGAATGCCCCAGATTAATGATGTGACACCTAGACATAAAATGAATAAAACAAGTTTATGCCCAATAACTAAGGCCCATAATAAGCTCAAGAACTTAAAACATAAATAAAACTAACATAAACACTAAACCAATTGAACCAACACTCCCCCTCAAGTTAAGCATGGATGTTAGTCATGTTTACCTTGCCAAGTAAGTCTAAGAATTTCATTGAAACTAGTCATTTTATTAGCACATCTGCAATTTGCATCTCGGAAGGAGTATAAGGGATGCAGAGTTCCCCTTAGACTATCCTTTCTCTAACGAAGTGTCGGTCAATCTCAATATGCTTCATCCTATCATGTTGCACTAGGTTATTTGCAATGATGATGGCAGCCTTGTTGTCACAATACAGTCTGAGAGGACACTCGACCCTTGTCCCGAGCTTACTGAGAAGGGTCCTAAGTAACACCATGAGCCATAGCTCGATATTTAGCCTCTACACTAGATCTAGCAACCACATTCTGCTTTTTACTTCGCCATGTAACCAAATTCCCTCCAACGAACGTGCAATACCCAGAAGTAGACTTATTGTCTCCAATAGAACCAACCCAATCTGCATCAGTATACGCTTCAATTTCAATTTTATTGTGGTTTTTGAACAAAATTCCTTTTCTTGGGCAAGTCTTCAAATACCTAAGAATCCTTTTCGTTGCTCTCATGTGAGGAATCTTTGGAGAGTGCATGAACTGGCTGACAACATGTATGGAAGAAGCAATTTCTAGTCGAGTGAGAGACAGATATATCAATTTCTCTACCAGTTTTTAGTATCTCTCTTTATCAAGGTAGTCATCTCCAACTGATTCCTGTAGATAATGATTCTATTTTATTGGAATATCTGCTGGTCTACTCTCCATCATACTTATCTCCTCTAGAAGATCAAGGACGTACTTTTGTTGACATATATAAATGCCCTCTTGTGACCTAACAACTTCAATTCCAAGAAAAGTATCTCAGATGGCTCAAGTCTTTGATCTCAAACTCAGATGCCAAGAACTCCTTCAATCGTTTTATCTCTTCTAGATCATTCCCTGTAATCACCATATCATCCACATTAACGATGAGTGTCATAAGTCTGCTATCATGTTTCCTTATGAACAAAGTATGATCTGCACCACTTTGATTGTATCCCACTTTCCTCATGGCCCTATAGATCTTCTCAAACAAAGCTCGAAAAGATTGTTTAAGGTCATATAATGCTTTCTTCAATCTACACACTTTCCCATCAAAATCATAACCTGGTGGAGGATTCACTAATACCTCTTCATGTAGATCGCCATTTAGGAAAACGTTCTTCACATCCAACTGATATAGCTCCCATGAGAAGTTTGCAACTAATGACAATAGAACTCGGATTGTATTGAGCTTTGCAACTATAGCAAAAGTCTCTTGTAGTCAACTCCTTCCTTTTGAATAAACCCCTTCGCCACTAGTCTGCCCTCGTATCTTTCAATGGACCCATCCTCCCTATGCTTCACAATGAACACTCACTTGCATCCCATAGTGCTCTTCCCTTTTGGTAGATCCACTAATTTCCAAGTCCTGGCTTTCATTAAGGCTTTCATTTATTCATTCATAGCCTCTCTCCATCTTGGGTCAGACAATGCCTCTGAGTACCTAGTAGGGACATGTATGGAATAAAGAGCAGACACAAAGGAATAATAACGAGGAGATAAATGTGAATAAGAAACATATTCAACAATGGAGTGTTTGATAGTACAAGAATAGATAGGCTTACGAGGAGCAATAGGGAGATCCAAATCAGAAGTATAAGTGATAAGATTATACCTAGAGTTGTTGAGATAGATTGATCCGAATTCGATTGGTTGCTGCTATGAGTTGGAGGGTCTTTTTTTCTTCTATTGTAGATGATTCTCATATCTTTTTGTTGCCTATTAGTGTCCTCAGTTACATCCACAACATCAAGAGTGGTAACAGGTTCAATGGGAGCCTTACTAGATTCACCTGGGGTGTTACAACTAGGAGGATCGGGAGGAGAAGATGGAAGGCCCGAAGTTAAAAGAGGCACAAAAAAAGAGTGAGAAGAAAAATCATTTTCCATTCCACTAGTCTCCCCTTGAAGATGATTCTAGAAAGATTGAAAATAGGATTAAGACTTAAAAAATACCACATCCTTTTTGACTTATTTCTTCTTGGTAACTGGATCATAACACTTGTAACCCTTTTGTGTAGGATAATACCCTAGAAAGATTCATTTCGTAGTCCTAGGATCCAACTTTGTCTTTTTGGGTCATTTACATGAATAAAACATACACAACCAAAGACTATAGGTGGAAGAGGAAAGTCTGGAAGATTAGGGTAGATGATAGAGAAATGAGTTTTCATACCCAACACTTTAGATGGCATTCGATTTATCAGATATGATGCGGTAATGACTGCTTGAGACCAATAGTGCTTGGGAACCTTATGTTAAAATAGTAAAGCTCGAGTTGTCTCCAACAAGTGTCTATTTTTGCGCTCAGCTACCCTATTCTGTTGAGGGGTACTAGCACAAGATGGCTGGTGTAACATTCCTGCATCCTCCATGAACAGGTGCATCATGAATAGTGATCAATAAAGTTGATAAAATAATGAAAACCATCTAAAAAAACAAGAGGTGAAGGGCCCAAACATCAGAATGGACCAAATCAAAAGAAGCTTGAATTCCATTACTAGAAATTGGATAAAGAGTTCTACATTGTTTTGACAACTAACACTTCACAAACTAAACTTTGACTCGAAACACACTTGAATAATTTAGGAAACAACCCTTGTAATGACGAAAAAGGTAAATGACCTAGCCTAGTATGCCACAAGTGTAACCTAGCTATTGACTCCTCATTATTTTGACTATTAGTAGCAAATGATTGTAAGGCCGAACTGATGTCTGCATCAAAAGACGATAGGGGCCCTCCTCTTCCCTTTTATAACCATGAGGGGCACAAACCGATGAGAGATCAACAGTGCAGATGAAGCACCTCTGACAATGCCTCAGAAGGCCAATCGGCGCGACCAATAACGTATGACAGGAAGCCTCGAAAACCGAAGCGGCACCCTCGACAGGCAGCAGTTGAGCCCATTAACTGCACTGGTTCAACCTTCGACGCGGAGACCCGCAGTACCGATATAGCCTTCAACACAAATCCTCGTCTAGGCCACTCAAATCCTCGGCTAGGTAGCTTACAGCCACAAGGCCGCACAAGAGTCTGGTCAAGCACTCCCCCTCCTCAACAGCAAAACTCGGGGAATGGTTTGGGAACCAAAATTTCGGTTCTCATTTAAGTTTTGCAGCTGACAATCGGAGGACTCCTCGACAACAACCAACATTGCGCAAACAATATGTATGCTCAGAAGTTCCTAAGCCAGGCAACGAACCTAGGGAACCTCGTCCCTTGGCTTCGGAACTAGGGGAGTGATGTTGGGGACATGGCTAAGTTGGCCTAGAAGCCCATGGCCATCTGTCATAGCTCGGCCACGTCGACACAGTCTGGCCGAGCTACGACATTACCGTGATCCCGCTGACCACGTTAGTGATGCCCCTCACGGATAAGCCCGCTTAGCGGATAGGGATGGAAAGACAACTTCGCCGAGGAGTAGGAATCTACCCCCTGTAACCTCAATGGGGAACTCTATCCCGATTTCCTTGGAAACTTACTCCGATTAGGATACAAACCATTTGTCTATAAAAAGGTACTCCATGCTCGAGGTAAGGGACTCTCCCAACTTCTAACACCCAAACTACTAAGTAGCCCAAACCAGCATTCCTATAGCTCGGCCCGACCATCCACTCCCTCCTACTGACTTGAGTGTCAGAGTACTTACTCGGGGATAATTCCTCGGGCCTCTGACTTCTTCCTTGATCGCAGGTCTTGAAGCGTGGCCTCATCCTTGCAACTCAGCCCCGACTTTCCAACAAGGATTATCTAATTTCTGTCCTCGGTTCATGCACTACCTCGAATTGAGCAGCATCAGTGAGTTATGTGCCTATTTAGATGTAATTGCGTAGAATTAAAAAATTAAAAATTAAAAATTAAAAATATAAACTTAACAAAGGGGATTTTGGAGCAAAAATTGAAGAGGAGAAAGATGCCATGTGGACTAAGTTGCTTTATATATAGATAGATAATATATAGAATATATATAATATGTAATATATTATTAATAATGTATAACTAATATATTAAAAAATATTTGTCTAAATTGGGCTATGGACTTTATATAAGGCTAGCCTCAAGCTCAAGATGTAGGCCTGATGGTTGGGTTGAGCTTAGGCTTGGGATTAGTCATTTTTTATTTATAAATAGGCAAAGCTGGTCCAAACTTGACCTGGCTCGTGAACAGGTCTATTCATGACCTACAAGCAAGGTTTAAAACTTTGATACGATACACCCAATACAGGGTGTATCATATCATATTTTTTAAAAATAGATATGAGATATACATGGAAATCGTTCATTTTGAACCCATATTGAGGTATATCAAAGGTGTATCGAGGCATATTGGTAGCATATCGACAAAAAAAGATACGACCAAAAACTAAAAAAAGGGAAAAGTAAAATTCTTTTCCCTAAAATAAATATTCTTTCACCCTCCAAATGACTCTTAAACTCCAAACCTCATTCCTAGAGTGCTAGATTTAAAAAAAAAATGCAAGAAACAAGGGTGAATCGTTAATTTTTGTTTTAAGATTATTCAAATTTAAAAAAAAATGGTAAAAATAGGTACATTTTTTTCAATTTTTTATAAGATATTATAATTTCTTTTTTTCTTCAATGTATAAATTTATGTTAATCTACATTTCTTACATTCAAAATCATAATTTTTTTCATGTTATTGGTAGATATGGAAATTTCATGAAGATATTTGGTGAAAATATAAATTAACAAAAAAATTGAAAATGCAATTTTTTCTCTACTTATAAAGACTAAATTTGTTTTAGATCTATGGATTTACCTATCATATCCATAGAGCAATTGAAATTTCTTCTTTAATATGTTTTTTTTAATATTTTTAGAATTAAAAGTAAATAATAATTAATTATATTTTATCATTTGCTCACAACAATTGAATATATTATAATTCTATAGATTATATACCATATCCACAAAGCAATTGAAATTTCTACTTTAATAACTATTTTTTGAATATATTATATAATGTTTATTTATTTTTTATAATTTTTGAAAATAAATAATAAATAATTATTATTTAAATAATAATTAATTATCAATTATATTTTCACTTAGAAGTTGTACTAATGCATATTTTATGGTTGGATAGGAGAGTTGGGTTTTTTCCATCCCATAAAACATTAAAACTTAAGAATTATAATTTACAAATTACAGTTAAGCATAAGATTTTTAATGAAATAATAATTAACTACAATATATTTCTTCGTAAAACCATTAAAATATATTAATTTAATGTATATACACCTCATTGAGGTCTTATATTTAATGTTGTTGATCTATTTTATGATTTATTAAAGTATTTATAGTGTTTCCAAGTAGGGGTGTAAATGGATCGAATTCGAATCGGATCAGGCAATATCCAAATTCGGATCCAATTAAAATATTCAATATCCGAATTCGATTTGATATTCGACGGATATCGAAAATTAATATTCGAATTCGAATATGACTTAATATTCAAATATTTGATTCAATTTGAATTCGACTAACTAATTATTTTAAATAATTAATAAATTTATAAAATAAATATTATATATATAAATTATTTATATAATTTAATTATTATATAAAACATTTAAATTCGACTAACTAATTATTTTAAATAATTAATAAATTTATAAAATAAATATTATATATATAAATTATTTATATAATTTAATTATTATATAAAACATTTAAAAAAATTATATATTATATATAAAAATTAAACAATTGGTCGAATTTGGATATTTATCGAATTGAAGTAGGTCATATCTGAATTCGACCAATTAACTATTTGAATTATCCTAATTCAATTCGATTATGTTGAATCTCGAATTCAAAATTGGATTTTCGGATACCGTTGGCACCCCTATTTCTAAGCGTATTTATGCATATCTTAGTTTTTGTCCTGTATGCATTCATATACAAGGTGTATCTCAATACGTCTATTAAAATTGCCATTCGGATTGGCATTTTTGATACTTTGAACCTTGCCTACAAGTAAAACCCTCTTCCCTGGCTCCTCTTATCTCCTTCCTTTTTCTTCTTCTTCTTCCTCTTCCTTTTCTCTACGCAAATGAGGTTGAGAAGGAAAACTAATTAGTCCATGGTATTGAGATAACTGACACCTTGGAATCAAATAATCTTGTTGAAATGGGCATTAGGACATCGATTTTCTTTCTTTCTATTTTCAAAACAAAAGAAATAGCCGGTTAGACATCAGAGGTTGTCAGCACCCAATTTTTGCTCAATCCATTGCCTAAACCTCCAATTCACCCCAAACACTCGATCAGACCCCTTTCGACTTCTCCGAAACACCTAAAAACCTGGAAAACCCAAATTTCACCCTGAAAGCCCTCAGATCTACCATTAAACCTGCCTAATACCTACTGATGGCCCCGATTGACCCTCAATTAGACCATAATTATTAGATCAAACACACCCATTACACCCAAAACATCTCAAAACACTTACCCAAGAAATTTGAACTCAAGATTCCTTCATTCTCCCGTCCATCAAACAAAGATTTCATTTCAACTATTTTCGCACCAACAACATCCATTTGATCCGAACACATCTAAACCAATCAAGAATTTCCAATCACTCCAAAATATCAAAATACCCCTACATATGAAATTTTTGCTCAAAACACCTCCATTTTCCCTTGACCACACAAAGATTCCATTTCGAGGCTTTAGATTGACCAGATTCTGAATCTGCCTAATCTGGGCCCAGTTGGCTTAATCTAATCTTCCTAATCATCTCAAACTACCCAAAACTCTACCTTGAGAAATTTCACCCAAAACTGCCTTCATTTGCCCCTTCATCACATAAAGATTTCATTTCGAGCTTCTGCATTAACCTAATCGAGCCATCCCCAGATCCTCCCATTCCAAGCCTAGTTGGGCCAGTCCAACCCTACCAATCAACTCAAAATGTCCAAAATCCCCTTCCCCATGAAATTTCATTCAAAACTACCATGTTTGCCTCAGTCCAAGAAGATTATGTTTCAACCAATCTCACTATCCCTCGCATATAAAAATCCCATCTACGGTTAGACTCATCTCAACCCTCCATTCGGACCCAAAATCTTAGCCATTCATCTGAAATCCCAGGTCTGATCTTCATCGACCTGGTTTAACCCTCTTATACCCAGTTTAACCCAACCTGCTTAAAATTACCAAAATACCCTATTTTTATGGAAATTACGAAATAACCACCACCCCATAAAAAAACAAAACAATGCTTCATTTAACCTAATTGAATCGAGAGGGAGGAGGAAGGAGAGACTGTTCATTGTCTTCTCTGTTCGAATCAACGGTGGAGCAAGCAACGAAGTCCACCGTTCCCCTGTGTTTCTGCCCATTTTTCTTTCATCTTCATCCTTCTTTCCTATGCCTTTGCCTCTTCCCTTTCTCTCTTCTTATTGTCTCCTCTGTTCACAGCCTTCTCCCCGTCTTCTTTTCCATTCGAACCAGCGGCGTGGCGAGCAACGGAGTCTCTTCTTCTCCATCTTTCCTAGTCTTCCTCTTACACTCCCTCCTTCTTGTTCTTCTTTTATTTTTCATCGGACTCAGCGATACAGCGGCTGTGAGACAAAGCTCTACCACCATCGACGCTCCCCTTCTCTTTTCCTCTAGTTCCTATTATTTCAAAATGCATTCCGGTCGCTGATGTGACGCAATCTAGCTGCTCCTAGCTGGAGGTGATTTGGGGGTGCTTACCCGGCGAGGTCGCTCCGATGCTTAAGTCAGTAATTCACGAGTTGAAGGTAATTTAGAAAGCAAGAGAGCTAGTAATCAAAGATTACGCGTACCTTTTCTCCTAGAGGGTTGGGGTCTTTATATAATGGAGCCCTCGCAGGTTTTTCGGAGTGGTTATGTGATTATTGCTATGATGTGGGCCTGTTTCCTTATTAGCAGAGGATAACGCCGATAAAGCTTATGGCTTCTGCCCGATTTGGACTGGGGAGATAAGGCTAGCTGTTACGAGGCGTAATCCCGTAAAGCATGGAATTTGGTGGCGAGATCTTCGGTGTTGTCATGCAGAAGTCGGTCAATATTACCCGAGCTAGTGCCCTTTGGATCCAACCTGGTACGAATACCGAAGTGCCTTGGAATTGAGGTGGTCCTGATGCGATCGTGTCCTGAGGTGGACTTACCCTGAGGTGGACTTGCCCCGAGGTGGGCTTGCTTTGAGGTGGTTTGGTTATCCGAGCTCGATCCGTTGTAGACTTGATGTGTCGGGGTGAGCTGTCATCCTGTCAGTTAGGCCGTGTCCATGTGTTCCCCTATTACTAGGTCGGGCCAAATCACCCCACATCAATTGCCCCCCACTCCCTGGGCCAGGGGTCCTGACTTGGTGCAGGGATTTTATGACGAGCCAAGTGGATTTGGTCCGAGGACCGGGCGGCTAGTCAGATGAATCATGGGTCGGACTTTATTCGGCCACTCAGCTCAACCAGGAAAACTCAGGTCGCCTCTGGTTCACGCGCGGACATTACGCGATTTATAAATTCTGTGGACGTCAAAAAATGTGTTAAACCGATTTTATCCTCAAGGATCGCATAGCCGGTTTTCCTAGGAGTCGTTGGATTGCTTCGATCTTGACCGTTGGTTCTGGGACATTGCGGCTATAAATAGGGGGTCCGTGACTTATTCTTGTCGCAACAAATTTAGTGATTGAGCTCTCCTGAGGTCACGTCGGAGTCTGCCAGCTTGGTCTTCTTTCTATTTTCCACTTCGTTCTCTTCGGTGAGTCTCCATTCCTTAGCTTTTTCCTGCTTTCTGATTATGTCAAGTTCTAGCATAGATAGGCTTGTAGATAGTGTTAGTGAGGTGGAGGGCACTGTTGTTCCTGCTGGAGAAGTCATCTCGCGGCAGGGTACCTCTCTTCAGTCTTTAGAGGGAACCTCTAACCCTGAAGTCGACCATCTCGGCTCAGGGAGACCGAAGCTCAGGAAAAGGGTCAATCCTCCAGATCAGGGGCCCCAACTTCTTCCCGAGGTCGGGATCCCGATGACTTCGGGCATTCCAAACTGTCTTCAGACAGATTGTTGTACTTAATGTCCTGCTATCATCTCCCCGATAGCTTAGTCTTTAGCATACTCTTAGGTCCGTACCCTTGAGCTCATGATCACAATGAGCTTCCTATTTTTGAGGAGCAGCTCGCGGCAGGGCCGCGCTTCCCACTCCATCCTTTCCTGATAGAAGTAGTTAAGTTTTACAACATCACCATTGACCAGCTTCATCCAAACTCTATTCGGAATATCATCGGCATTATTTCTCTATTCCACTCCTACGACCGACCTCTAACTCTGGATGTCGTCAGCTTGATCTGTGTGATCAAGTGAAACTCGGCCTATCTGCGCGGGGACGTCAGACAGAGCTACTATATCTCTCCCAGGCCGGGATTCAAAATGTTGCATGGTTGTCTGAACAAGGTTCCGGCCTGGAAAAGGCGATACTTCATTGCTTGTAACCCAGAAGGGTGGTCTTTCCCAACCTACTGGAGGGTGGCTACTCAGGACCCCGGGGTGAGCTTGGACGACGAGACTAGGGTGGTGATCAACTCATGGAGGGACCTCGGGCTTGAAATGAAAAACTTCTTGGCCAAGGACACGTTGGTTTGAGCCCTCTTGTTAGGTTTCCTTTCGGATATTTGATTAAGATACCCTTCAAGTTTTTTGACTAACTGTCTTTTTTTTTTTTTTTTTACATTTACAATGCCAAAGGTCGATGTGGAGAGCCTCCTGATGAGCTCTCGGAGGGGGAAAAAGCGGAAGGCCGAGAGGTCGGGCCTTCGACGTTTGGAGCAACCGAGGCCTTGGCTATGGAGCCGATCTCCACTGAGCCCCCCAAGGAGGAAGCCCGACTTGCGGATCCCGAAGTTGTCCCAAAGGAGGGTCGCGAGGTGGAAGTTCATCCTCAAGAATCAGAGGATGTACTGGCTTTAGAGGGTCCCATTGCCGAGTCAAAGAGCGCCCCCATGAGTGAAGGAGAAAGCACCATGAATCACGTGCTCATGGTGCGCAAGAGCCGGGATGCCGTCTTTCCGAGTGAGGTCGCGCGATGGGCTGACATGCCTCCAAACCGGCTCTTGGGACTATCTTCCAGCCACTGCATGGTGGTAAGTTTTCAACCTTTAGCTACACTCTTCTCCTTTTTTTTTTTACTTACCTCGATTTGCTTTTGATAGGTCAACTCCACCCCTCATGCATTGGCCCGCCAGGTCGCTATCCACTCAAAGGAGGCTCGGGACGCCAAGGTGGAGGAACGAAAGCTCCATCCCGAGCTGGACCTAGCTCGGGGTGAGGTACTTCGGGCTAAAAAAGGGACCAAGTGCCAGAAACAACTTATCCTAGACCAGGAAGGATGGATGTCCACGCTGACCGAGGAGAACACAAAACAGAAGGAGCTAATATCAACAATGACAGAGGAGAAGGAACGACTTCAACGAGAAGTCAAAAACCTTGAAGCAATGGTCCATGAACGAACTCAAATCTTCGAGACTGCCATCCAGGAGGCGCGGGAAGAAGAGAGGAACCAAGCCGTTGAGCATTTTAAGGAGTCATCGGATTTCCATGCTCTCTAGGTCGAATATGGCTCAAGCTCCTACCGCTCCGGGTTCAAGTTGTGCAGGTATCTAGTCCGGAAAAATTTCCCTGATCTCGACCTCGGTGCCATCACGATGTCAGGCTTAGCCCCTGGAGTGGCCAAGGCAACGAACGAGGAGCCCGACTCATCAGAGGAGGAGAGTAATGACGAGATCGAAGTGGTGGACCCTTCACATAAGGCTGACAGTCCTTCTGCGTGATTCTGCCTCTTTCTTCCTTTTTCCCCTTTTTTTGAATTATAGATGTACACCCCGAAGCTATTGAGCTCGGGTGATAATGAAATCTTTTCATCAATGAAATATGAACTTTTTGACTAATCCTAGCATAAAAGTATTCTAAGTGTGAGTGACTCCCGATCTGGGTAGAGAATGTGTAGGTTACCCGAATTGTCGAGCTATTGAGTTGGACAATAAGTAAGGATAACCAAAAATAAAAATTTTCTAAGTTCAGATCACCCCGAATTGTCTACCCGGACAGTAGTATGGGTAACTTCATATAATGTACACCGAGGTGAGCGACATTCAGGGTATATAGCCGACATGTCCGCGCACGGACTACTCATTTAGATGTCGGTTGTCCCTAACGGACCCAACCTATTGTTATATGCCAAAGTGGGCTAGACATCGTAGGGCTTATATTCAAGTTGTCTATGACTTAGGCATTAGAAGTACCTTGCCTATGTCGAAGAGGCGGCTAGGACTTATATGCCCATGCCGAAGAGGTGATAGGATCTTATGTGCCCATGTCGAAGAGGTGACTGAGACTTATATGGTGACGAGTTCGTCAACTCTATACTTTGGCCCTTAGGCCCTGGGGGTGACTTATTGTCCACCCTCCTTGATCTTGCCCATGCCGAGGAGGCGACTGGGGCTTATATGATGCCCCCCGGTGACGTTCATATTAGCGTTCTGTCCGACGTTACTGGAAAATGCCATGGAAATTGAATTTGGAATGCTCAGTGGAAAAAGGCTTTTTGAAGCGTTTCTCACTGACGACGCCAAATGATGTGATGCAATCTGGCTGCTCCTAGCTGGAGGTGATTTGGCTTCCGGTAGACGACGGAGTTGGCTGATTTGCACAGAGAGAATCAGAGAACCCAGGGGTGTTTACCCGGCGAGTCACTCCGATGCTTAAGTCAGTAATTCGCAAGATGAAGGTAGTTTAGAAAGCAAGAGAGCTAATAAGCAGAGATTACGTGTACCTTTTCCCCCTGGAGGGTTGGGGTCTTTATATACTAGAGTCCTCGCGATTTTTTCAGAGTGGTTTCGGGATTATTGCTATGATGTGGCCCATTTCTGTATTAGCAGAAGATAACGCCGATAAGGCTTATCACTTCCGCCCGATTTGGACGGGGGAGATAAGGCTAGCTGTTATGAGGCGTAATCTTGTAAAGCGTGGAATCTGGTTGCGAGATCTTCGGTGTTGTTATGCAGAGGTTGGTCAATATTACCCGAGCTAGTGCCCTTTGGATCCGACCTGGTACGAATACCGAAGTGCCTTGGAACCGAGGTGGTCCTGATGCGATCGTGTCTCGAGGTGGACTTACCCCGAGGTGGGCTTGCTCCGAGGTGGTTTGGTTGTCCAAGCTCTGTCCGTTGTAGACTTGATGTATCGGGGTGAGCTGTCATCCTGTCAGTTAGGTCGTGTCCACGTGTTCCCCTATTACTAGGTCGGGCCAAATCACCCCACATCAATCGCCATAGCTAGTTTCATTTGCCATCTATCACACCTTCAACGCCAAACCAAGAAGTTGCAGAATGAACCCCTGTGCAGCATCGGTGCTTGACTATGCTAGACAACCCGGGACTCTTTGAGATCCTAAAGCGGACCAACTTTCCTTCTACCGGAGTTCGGCCAATCTTTGCAGTATCCTGCGACCTCTCGGGAATCAGCGCACTCAGGTAACCCATCTTCAATCAGCGCTCTTCCTCTTCAGTCTGTATTATTCTGTTTTTCCTTCATATATTCATGAATCAAGGGTTAGAAAGGGGAAGTGCCGATTCCCTGTAAGCTCCCGTACCCGGCTTAATCCTAGTTTAATTCTTCTTAGATTTAACTCTACTTCTGTGATTATATCTGTGGGAAGATTATTCTTGTTTGAGACAGCTTGTAGTTCGTGCAAAACAATGGCCGCCGAATAGCATGTTTAGCTGGTTCCGTTCCTTTTCTTTCTTTTATTGATTTTCTCTGATGCATTCTACCGAACTGCAACAATAGGTTATTGTCTTTTCTTTTGCCGTTTATTCTCTAATATATCACACTAAACTGAATCAGATCGATGTCTGATATATTTTTGTTAATCGATTTTCAATTCGGCATTATTTCAGAATTTGGCATTTCTTCAGATGGTTTTAATTCCTCCCCGAATAACAAATTTAGCTGGTTCCAATGCATTTTATCAAGAAGTTTTTTTATTTAGGTTTGTTTCTGCCGAATAGCTTTAGTATTTGATGCTTTTAATTTCATCTTCGTTTATTTATTTATTTATTTATTGCCATATGCTCTTCCCGGATCTGGTTATGTCAAATTCTATGCTTTCTCTGTTGTGATCACTAGCTCGTGTTTCTCTTTAGGTTCGTTTATGTTTAGTAATATGTTTTAGGTCTTTAATTGGTTCAGGCCATTAGTTTTTTTTTTTTTTTTATAGTTTGTGCATATTTGTTTTCAGCTCTTCATGTGGGCCCTGCCTTTAGACTCGGGAGAGGGATGCCTAACCCCTTTCTTCTTCCATTCGAGACTTATTCGGACTGGTTAGACCAGTTCCTTTGGGTTGAGGGAATCACTATTGAGCCAAAACTATTTTGATGTTGTTTTCGGAGGTCTCATCACCTCTATTTATTAAACCAATGAGTCGCGATTCCATTTTCAATCAGTGAGACGGTTTTTTTATGCCCATAAAGGTCATTGTATACTTTCATTTGGGAAAACAAATTAACAAGTAATACTGTTGCAAAGTACAAAGGGTGCTTTAGTAAAAATCAGATTTGGTTTCACAAAACCATCCTTGTAGCCATGCATTGGGAATATCTCTCTTTAAAAAAACATACAACTATGAAGGTTTTCCAATGTACAGTTTAAATCTATTCCCAACAAATTGTTCCCACATCCTTACCCACGGAACACATGAAGCTTACTAGTATACAATTTTTAGGGTAGGTTTTAATAAATTATGCAAAACTATTTTAGCCTTCTTAAATGACCATTCTTTGAAACATTGATTTTAAGACCAGTAAAACTCCACAATCAACCATGAGTGACCATGCCAATTTTCCTTCAATCCTTCCTGCTAAGCTAAGGTATGGATTCCACGTGGAGTATTGTAAACAAATACTGACGTGTTCATCACTAATAAGTTGCATATCCCGGTGTACATAATTCCATTCCGTGATGATGCAGTCCGATCAAGTATAGATACACAAAATAATGCAAACTTTATTTCCGTTTTTGGCAATTGCTCTTTTATGAATATTTTAAACTGTTTTGCCTTGGAGTAGTTTTTTTTTTTTCTTGATTGGGTGTAATTTGGGTCTAGTGTTATTTTGGTTCCAAACTTTAAAATTGGTTTTGAATTTTTAAGTACCAATTGCCGTTAATTGTGATTTGAAAATACACAAATATCCTGCCTCTTTTATTCAAGAAAATTAGGGTTATATCTGAGTAGGTATTCTACTAATCCCAACTTTCTCGAGCTATCACATTTTGACTGTTTGGGATTCTAAATTGTAACGTTTTAAAATTCGGGTAACGTTTGGCAAATTTTCCTCCGAATCTCCGCCCAACAAAAACCTGTTCCAACCAGCATCGTCAGTGTCGGTATACTTTTGTTTTCGGATGCAGTGTAAATGAAAAGGGAAAAGAGTGCATAAAATAACATTCTTTCCATTTATTTTCATCAACTCAGACTAAGGTTTCACCGTGTAGAAACAACGGTAAACAACACCACCCACGGCTTATCCAGTAGCCTCAAGACCACTAACAAAAAGCGAAGCAAAAACAAGCATTTGTTTTTTGCCAAGGGCCAGACCAACCTCGACCCCACCATCTCCATCTCTGCTCTCTACCATGGAGAACGCTCCACTCTTCCATACCGACGCTATCTCCACCTTTCTGGGCTTTCCCCACCCGAAATCAATGTCATAAACGCTCAACTTAGGCGACCAGGAGACTGAAACTACTCTCTCGGACCTTGCAGCAGCCGTGATTGCTGAATCAGTCTCCGCCAGATCTCTCAGGACTCCGTTATCCAGCTGCTTAACAGTCTTATCGATTGCCTCGACTGCTACAGCCATCCCATCTTCTCCCATTAACTGACTCATGTCCACGGTTACGAGGTTTGCTCGAATGCAATTACCAAAGTAAGTCATAGGAACAGGTGGGTCTAAGCGAGTCCTGCAACCTGCAGAAAATACGAAGTGAGCCTTCCTCCTGCTTGTGTCTTCTGCTTTAACCAGGCAAATCCACACATAGGCGCAGGCCAAAGCGTACCGCGTTGTATGCTTTGCGTATTTTTCCCCATCTGGTCCACTAACAACCCATCTTCTGAGCCGCTCAACATCGCTCGAGCTGAGCACGAACGTGGCTTGGACAATGTTGAACAGATCTCTGTTCTCTGATAATTTCAAGCTTCGGTTTTGAGACTTGGGCTCGGACAGGTTCGACTCCAGCAACCTTGTCAAGAGGAGTCTCTCGATTCCTTGAGAATCTTTGATAATTGTTCTGTCGTAGGACGGCCTTGGCGATGGGTGGTCACCTCCTCCTCCAAGCCTACAGGACGAAGCCCATTCCTTCATGAACAGAGTTATCGTGTTACCGTCGGCGACCGCTTGGTGGACAGTAATTCCGACGCAAACGCCGCTGTTTGGAAAGGCTGTGACTTGTAGGGCCATGGCAGAGGCTAATGTGTCAGAGGTTGGCAAGTCAGGGAGGAGGGACTGGTATTCATTGACGTCCCACATGTAGTTCTTAGCAGAGAAACGATGGAAATCGCTGTAGCACTCAGCTAAGGTTAAGCAGACAGAGTCCTCGTCAATGAAACGGAGGACGGGCTTCTCAGATTCTCGTGGCCAAGTGAGGTTTCCAGCAAGAGCATAGAAGTGCTGGAGAGTGAGAGAGAGGGAGTGCTTGATGTTGTGAAGTAGCGTTTCTGTGAAGTGGGTTAGCCGGAAGAAGTAAAGGATCTGGAGGGGTGGGTGTCTTAGCCATTGTAGGTCGAAGAAGGTAAGAGGGAGTGACACTTCGGTGACTGACTGAGGTGGAGGAGCGACGGAGAACATCTCCAGAACCTTTACTTTGGGTGGAAGTGCCCCCATTAGAGCCTGATGTGACGAGAGAGAGAGATGTAGAAGTTGTCTTGAAATATTGAAACTGCAAAGGAAAGAAAATGGTGTGGTCAGAGATGCTTTGTGATGAAAATAGGACAGTAGACTCCATAATATATATAGATGAAGTGGGATGAGAGTTCACATCACAGTAGATGGTAGCAAAGAGGGATAATAATTGACACGTGAGACGTTCCCATACAGGATGAAATGTAGTGTGAGACGTTGTGGGGCGCAAATCTGAACTCGTGGGATAATAATTGACACGTGAGACAATTCAATCATTCAATTACGTTCACAGTAGATGGTAGCAAAGAGGGGAAAAACTTGGACTATTTGGAAGTAGGAACAGCCCGGATCTCATACCCGGAGGATACCACAGCCACACACATGGCTTATACATAATAATTAAAGATATCTTTTATTGAATTCACATCTCCACCCTGCAACGCCTTACATTACATCTTGTCGTGTATTGAGTATATCTATCTCACAATGATGATATCATCAGTTCTGAGATACTATCAGAAAATGTTTTCAATACACAGCGGCATGTGGTGTGGGGTGAGAGCGGATGTAGGGTAAATTTGATGATAAAATATTACTGGGTTGACCCTGTCCCCCTACTCGTCCCATCACTTTCTCATTCCCTATTCACGTTGCTCAAAACGGAATACTACTGAAAAGGATTCCAATGAATCAATGTGATAAAAGTGGTTGCATGCATTTTTAAAATTCTTGAGAGGTTTCGAATTTTTGATTAATTGTTCAAGTTCGATGGCAATTTGATTCGTCCCATGGGACTCCATCACTGGTTGGGGGGAAGTTCGAAACTCTAGGGTAAATTTGTAAATTACAATTTTCCAATTAAGAATGACTGGGCTGGGTTGGAATTTTTAGCCCTGGTGGGGTTTTTGGCGGGGCATTTCAGTTTGGGGTTGAGGATAAGGGCATACAAAACCCTGCTTTGCCTGGCCTTATTGCCATTCTTAAGCATAGATTAATATTTTAATTATCTTTTCTTTTCACAGCAAACAAACTATTTATTAAGATTTAGGAATGGCAACAGGGTGGATTTGGAGCAAGGATTATGTTTCCTGTTCTCGGTATTCACGGTGGAAGCAGTTGTATAAGTGCATGCCATTGTGCTTCTGTTGAACTTCTAGCTTAAGACTTAAGGTTGTGTTTGGTTGCAGTATAAATTTATTTATACCAGTACAAATGAAAGAAATGTAAATTCTTGTTTAATTTTTTTGGATTTTATTTTATTCTGGTTCATATCTTAATTTACTTTATTTATACTGTAATCAACAAAGTAAGCTAAAATTTGAAACAATAATATGTCAGAATTTACACTCAAATAATTTATATTGTCATGGCTTTGCATCAGTGCAAATTTATTTGCACTGCAACCAACCACAACCTTTTGTCCAATTGCTGCTATTACCCTGCACTCACTTGTGATTAGAATAAAAGAACTTGGCTTCAATGCTCACAAGATCGTGTTTACACCATTCCACAATCCCTTACAACTTTGTATTGGGAATATCTCCTAATGAAAAAAGCATACAAGTACAGAGATATTCTTAATGTATGACTATAAAAACTGTGCCAATAGTGTGAAAAAAGTCTTCCTAGCAATGAAGCTAATGTCAAAAGAAAATGGGATTATAACATATAAGGGCAACTTTTGGGCCCTAATATCAATAGAAGCAACAAATTTAATAAAATTTCAAAAATAAGTTAAATTTTTTTAAAAATAATATAAAAAGGGGGCAAAGTTAATGTTCATATTCTTCTTGTTGTAGATTATTCTTCAGAGCCACCCGTCGTCGCCTCCGACACACCTCCGCCTATGTTCAATATCGCAACTTCCGCCCACCTCCGCCTTTGCCTCACCTTCGCCTCTGCCTCCATTGGCAGAGGTGATGGTGTCAGGAAGAGGTGAAGGCAGAGGTGACGACGCTGGCGGATGGTAGACCAGTGCTGCCGTTACCCACTTCCGGAGCTGAAGATCGGCGGAGGTGGCGGTGTTGGACAGAGGCGGAGGCGTGCCGGAGGCAGTGACGGGTGGCTCTGAAGAATAATCTACAAGAAGAATAAGATGAACAATAACTTTGCCCCTTTTTATATTATTTCTAAAAAGTTCAGTTATTTTTGAAACTTTATTAAATATATTACTTTTATTGATATTAGGACCAAAAGTTGCCCTTATCTGATATAATCCCAAAGAAAATCAGTGATGCTACAATGTGTAAAAACCATATCCACATTGTAATCCAAAGAGTTGGAGGCATTGCTATCCCTTATTTTCTCTACAGGCTTTCCTTGTAGAGTACTGACATTGTTAACTGCTATGACTATGTTCATGGGATCAGGTTTGATATTCTCCAACAACTTTTTGTTACGAACTTTCCACACAAGCCTAAAAGCGATAGAAACCTTCTCCATAAGTAAGGGTCTCAATGGGCTGGTTTTGGATTGGATCCCGTCTAGTCCAAAATCAACTTGGATTGATTGGACAGACCAACAAGACATTGGATTTGACAAATTCGGTCCAAAATATTTATTAGATTGGACTGGATCTGGTCTGTCCGCAACAAATTTATATTGGATTGAGTTTGATTAAGCCAATATCTGATCCATTAATATAAGATAAGAATATATTGTCAATGGACTGGATTTGGATTAAACCAATCTAAATCAAAATAAATTTGAACAGATTGAATGGTCCAAACATCAAATTAGACCAATCCAATTTAGTCCAAAATTGGACCAAATCCATTTCAATTGACATCCCTATCCATTAGTACGTTTTTTTTATTTGCCTTTGATAAGGAAACAGCTTACCCTATATATTGCCATACAAGGCCAGCGGTATGGATTGTGACTTCTTGTAAGAACTGATACAATAAAAGCAAGTGGTAGATCGAATCAATCTTTTTCAAAGAAAAAGAGGGCATATATCAAACACACAAATTACTAACACACAAATTTTGTCCTCATGTGTGTATGGACAATTTTAAATAACAAAGAAATTGGTGGATCCCACCGTGTGTAAAAGACTAAAGATTGAGAGTTTGGACAATTTATTTGTGTACATGTTGTTCTTAGTTCTTACACTAGAACGTCTTATATTATTTAGATAATGGGCTCTCCAGTCTCCACTTGTCAAAAGGGAATTTATGTTTGATTTGGAGAAAAAGGTAGGGAAAGGAAAGGTAGGGTGCCAATTAATTGATTGGTGAGGTCATCTATTGGTCGTAATGGAGATATATGGGATTGAATCCCGCTTACACATGGGTTGGGGTGTGGGTTAGCCCCCGTTGTATACCCCTTCAAAAAAAAAAGAGAAATTTATACAAATTTTGTAAAGGTTTATGTATTTTTCTCTTTCTTTCATTGTTTTCTTCTTTCAAACCAAACACATCAGTCTATCTTATGGATTTTTTATTAATTTTTTGAATTTTATTTTCCAACAACTCCACCTATCATATATAGTTTACAACCCTCTTGAATTTTAATTCATTCTACTAGTGGAGGAGCCTGCTTCGCACATTTTGGCTCGAGAATCGTGTAGGCAATTGATTTCGTTTTACCTCAATCCTATACATTTTGGCCATTTTTTAGTTTTTTTTAATTAGAATCATCTAGGCAATTGGTTCTGTTTTATCCCAATCTCGGTCCCTGAATAAAAATCGTTGGAATCGATCAACGACCCATTGACTTGGGCGGTCGAACCATCGACCCGTTGACCCGTTCAATGATTTTTGGCTATTTTTTATATTTTTTAATTTTTGTTATCAAAACGGGTTGTCTGTTCGAACTAGGTGGTCGAACCATCGACCCAAAAAACTGGTGGCTAGAACGGTTCCGTTTTTCAGGTCGTATAAGTCATACGCTCGAATGACATAACACGTATGATACTGCTTAATTAATGGACATCACACACTCAATTTTTTACTTGCAATTTTTGTTGTCAGAACGAGCCATCCGTTCAAACCAGGTGGTTGAACCGTCAACCCAAAAACTGGGACCAGAACAATTTTGTAATTTTTTGATAAATAATCATAATTTACCTAAAAATTTATATTTAAGGCTGATTTTAATAATCATACACCAAAACACTAAAATAGTCAACTATATGTAACACGTGGCGAAAGGGGAGACCACCCCTTTCATATTAATATATACCTAAAAAATTATATTTAAGGCTGATTATAATAATCATATACTAAAACATTAAATAATCAATTATATGTAACACGTGGTGAAAAGGAAGACCACCCTTTCGTATATATATATATTAAAAATCTATTGTTAAAAAGAAGGGATAATAGCATATAAGGGCAACTTTTGGGCCCTAATATCGGTAAAAGTAATATTTTTCAGAAAAATTAAAAAAATAGGTTAACTTTGGGCAAAATCACTGATCATCTTCTTCCCCTTGCAATCTATTCATTAGTACCGCCGCTCGCCGCCGCCCACCGCTGCCTCCGCCTCCGGTAATATTACCGAAGGTGGGTGGAGACAGAGGCAGCGGCAATGCTGGTGGGCGAAGGTGGTGACGTTGGGCCCATCAGCGCCTTCGCCGCTGCCTCTGCCTCTGCCCACCTCCGACAACATTGTCGAAGGTGGAGGTGGGCAGAAATAGGCGAAGGCATTGCCGAAAGAGGTGGCGGGCAACAACAGATGATGGTGGGCGACGATGCTGATGAATAAATTGCAAGAGGAAGAAGATAAATAATGATTTTACTTTTTATTAATATTATTTTTAAAAGCTAAATCTATTTTTTATTTTTTTCTAAAAAATATTACTTTTAGTGATTGCTGATATTAGGGCCCAAAAGTTGCCCTTATATACTACCATTCCTAGATAAGAATCTACACGGATAGATATGGACAGTAGACGGTCGAGCACGTATACCTCATTTTAAAACCCGAAGTATGATCCCGGCCTCACGGACTTCATGTGATATTTGGGTACATGTGTTGAAAGCGTACGGAGTAGAGAGACAAAACAACGGAGACGGGAGACGGGAGACGGGGCTGGGCAATCTAGAAGGAGTGAATTTATCCGCAGCCAATCGGGACATGTGGCATGTGAATAATTGCCGAAAAGCAATTCATCCCCACTTCCATATCTGCCATGTCAATGATTGCAATTCATTTCAGATTTCGGAGAATTACATAAACACCCGATGCAGCCCCCCTATTACCAGCCCTCTCTCCCCTATAAATCACATCTTGTTCGTGAATTTGGCATCAATTTACGGTCAGATGCATTCATTCCCTTGCAACATGGGTTATAAAATTCTGATCTGAGCTCTTTAAATTTTAATATAATTTTTTTGGTTCAATTATAATACGAAAAAAGATATCATATCTGAAAATCTTCTTGCCGGTCAACTGGAATCATAAATGAGGTATCACTTTTTTACATGACAGATTTTTTCAATTTTTTATTGTTGCTATCACTTTTTCGGTCTCTCTCCCGCCTATCTAATTTCTCTCTCTTATATTAGACCTATTCATGCGCTGGGTAGCCCGATGGCCCAGCCCGGCCTCCGGATGGGCTTGAACACAAATTTGCTAAAAGCTTGACTCAAATTTATTTCGGGCTAGGCTCAGGATTTGTCAAAATAGCCTGACCCAGCCTGACCTTTAAGTTAAACCCAAAACCCTAGCCCTAAATATCCTAACCCCTCTTCTCGTTCATCTCTTTCTCTTAGTATTAGCCAAACCTCTGTTCTCTCTTCTCAGTTTTCACAATCACAACCTCACACTCTAAGGCAGATGGAACCACCGAACACTTACAGGCGCAACCAGTGAACTCCAACGAACCGGCGATGAGTCCTCTCTCTCTCTCTCTCTCTCTCGTTCCTCTTCTCACTTCTCCTTCTCTCTCAATCTCAGATGCGAACTCAGGCACCGGCAAGGCGACGAACACATGCACCAACGACGGTAGTGAACAGTCATCATTTTAAACTCTCAAAACCCTACCTGAGCCTGACTTTCCCCTTTCCTCTCTGTTGACTATTTTCCAATTATCAATTATCATTCTCAGCAGTCAACAGTCATCGTTTTCCAATTCTCATTCTCCCAAAACCCTAGCAATGGATTAGCAATCTAGCATATCTTCTCAAGTGTTTTCTACTCTGACAAACAGACCAGCAATTCTCACTTCTCATTCTCAATTCCTTGTTCCCTCTCAATCGTTTTCTTCTTCGGCAATCTCCAATGAACGCAGGCTAGCAGCTACAACCCTTCTTTTTCTCGTTATATTCTCTAGTGAACTTAGGCTAACACCTCAACGCGAACTCAACACCGACAACCGTCTTTTTGTTAGGTCGGGCTTCAGGCTCAGGCCCGGGCTCGGGCCCAAGTTGTATGCCCGTGGGTTGGGCCGGGCTTGGGCTTGGGCCTAACAAAATCCTATTTATGAAGAGTAAAAGCCAGGCCCGACCCATGAACATGTCTAATATCTATATCTATATATATCTATACTATAAAAAGCACGAATAGTCTCACTAATATTTCTATATATTTTTTGGGTCAAAATTTGCCCTTTTATATTTAAATTTATTTATAAAAATGAAGGCAAAAGGGTAATCAATTATTAATACTAAATGAGTTGAAAAGAGACAATTATAAGATATTCAATGCATTTAATTCCCTCTTACTAAATCCAACATTTAAAGTGTTAATTTGCATCCACCTTCAATGAATAATAAATTAATAATTCCTATAACATAAAAAACATACTTTTAAAATATACTTGAAAAAAAATAGTGTTTTCATCTAGGCAGTGATAAGAAATTAAACCATTTAAAGTCAAATGGGCTAATCCAAGCTATCAAAATTAAATAATAAAATTAAAAAATAGATAAAATGCAAAAAGTATAAAAATTAAAAAAATAGGAACATTTTTAACATCATATATTCGACATATTAAACAATAATAGTTATGATAAATAATAAATGTCTTTATTAATGATGAAAATGGAATGTAAAATTTAAAACCAATTAGAAATAAAACTATTTTCCTATTCTCTCTCATTAAATCTCATTTTAAGGTATATTCTCTTATTAGATCCATAAAATTAATTTTAATATTATAAAAATAAATATTTTGAAAATAATTTAAAAACAAAACTATTTTCTTCCCTCCCAATGGTGGGTAGGTAATTGAACCATTTTGAGCACATATCTAATCTTACATATTCATAAAAATAGATATTGGGTACATCTTTAATATTATACATTAATTATCAATGATGAAAATGTAAAATAAATATAGTGTCAACCTATAAATAAAATTATTTTCCTTTTTGGGTTGTGGGTTAGTGGTTTGGGTCAAATGGATTAACTGAAAATATGATAGTTAAATAATAAATCTTTAAAAAATAACAAAGTACAAGTAATCAAAAGAATATATAAAAATTATATATTAATTATGTCATACAAAAATTAAGTATAATAAGTAAAAATTATTTATATAATGTAGATGATATATAATTTAAAAAATCCAAAAGTAAAGCTAATTTCTTAACTAGATGGTGGGTCAATGATCCAACTTTTCAAAGAAACTCATGATGTCATAATTGAATAATAAATATTTTAAAAAGATAAAATACAAACAATGAAAAAGTACAAAATTCTATCGCATTTGATAACATTTATAATGTTATATATTCATCATAATAAATAAGAATAATTGTTAAAATAAAATTTATATTTATTTATGGTAAAAATTAATGCAATAATAATAATAATAATAATAATAATAATAATAATAATAATAATAAATAATAATAATAATAATAATAATAATAATAATAATAATAATAATAATCATCATCATCATAGTAACAATAATACTAATAATAATATTAGTAGTTGTAGTAATAGTAGTAGTAGTAGTAGTAGTAGTAGTAGTAGTAGAATTGTTATTGTAATTGAAAATTTCCACATGCAATGCATGTGCACATTTATTACAAGCATTTGAGTTTATTTTTAATCATATTGTTACTTTTGTTAATTTTCAATTTTTATCTTAATTATGATATATCTAAAATTCAAATAATTAATATGAAAAAAATTTCTCACGTGCAATGCACATGCTTAATAACTTATATATATATATATCACGAAATTATGTACTATGAATTAAATGATGTTTTTCTAGATCATCGATTTAAATGTATCTCAAACATTTAATAATATGTAATAGATTTAAATAAATAAAAAACAAATAACAAAAAAAATTAAATATTTTATAGATTATTTAAATAACTAGATATTTATCATAGCTAGATTTTAAATAGTTAAAATAACGATATTATGCAATAAATTAAGAAAAAAATCTTTAAAGCAGAGAAATAGTTATAAAATAATATTGAAATTCATAATAATTTAATATATTACAAAATTAATAATGAAATTATGTAATAATAGTATAAATTGTGATTTTATGGATAATTAAATTCCATAAATAACTAATATTTTAAAATTTAAATATTTTACATATTATTTAAGTATTTAAATAACCAGGTATTTAAAAAAAAATATTTAACAAAACTAGATTTTAGGTAGTTAAAAAAAAGAAATTATGTAATAAATTTTAAAAATTTCTGAAAAGTAGAAAAATAATTATGACATAATATTGAAATTAATAATAATTTAATATTTTTACACAATATTGTAAATAACTAATTTCACTTATATCAAGTAACAATTCGAGAAAATAACTTTCAAAAAATTTAATATATATTAATAATAATTTTAATCTGTTAATGTGTATTTATTATATAATTTTATGTACTAAAAATAATACTGATTGTCTTTCAGTAATTAGTTATTATTTCTATGATAAATGTATTTTTAATGATCATGTAAAAATTTATTTTGTTTTGTTATTTAATAGAAAACTTTCAATAATTATTGTAGATTAAACTACTATTTATGAAAATTTTAAATTTAATTTATTGTACTTATTGTATTTATTGTATTTTTGTTATAACTTATTGATTAATATTTGTTAGAGATTAAACTATTATTTGAGATTATACTATTTATTGACTAAGTTAATATATTTTTTGTACTTATTGTATTTTTGTAATTATTGTATTTCTTCATTATCAATATATTATCAGTAATTATGTACTTTTGCTATAAATCTTCAATAATTATTGGAGATTAAATTATTGTTATTTATCAGAGATGAGACAATTAATTTAGTTAAAATTATGAGTGTTCATGAGTTTATTTGGTTCAACCGTAGGCTATTTGGCCAACCAAATTGACTTTGTCAGGTTTGAGAGTTGGTCAGCTGAAATCGACTGACCTTTTGTGAAAACTGACCGACTTAAGTTGTATTAGTTTGGGTCGATTTTTTGGTTTGGTCAGTTGCTTCAAAAGATTTAAACTTAAAAATTAAATTAAATTTTAAAAATTATAGTGAAATTATTAAAAAATAAATTTAAAAATTAGATTTATGATATAAAACATTATAGACTAAGAACTATGGGAAATATCCATGGTTAGGTCATTCGATTTTGGTTTATTTACAAATGGCCAAAGTGAAATTGATCCAACTTGGTCGCATTGCAAAATTTTTGAACAAAAACCGACCTAAAATACTAGAAAATTGACCAACTCGGGTTGACTTGATCGAGTTAGTCGGTTTCATCAGTTTTATGAATAAACCTAACTGAAATTAATTATTGTTATTTTTGTATTATAAAAAAAATTATTAAAAGTAGTATATAAAAATGAATAATTATTAATTATTTAAAAAGTTGAAAATATAAAACAATTGTATACTCTTATGTGATTCTATTAGGGTCATTTTGCAAAACACATCTTATAGTTTTACATATTTACTTAACCTACCTTATAGTTTTCATTTTATTAAAACATCCCATATATCTTACAACTTTTTTACTTAATCAACCTTTCATTAAGGAGCATTTGTTTTGCCATTAAGCCCATAATTTTTTATTCCAAAAATACCCTTAACACTTTTTTTGGTACATAAAACAAAATTAACCAAATATAGCCAATAGAGTGCTTGCCCGTGTCTTATAAAGGGAAAAATGGCATTTTGTTTTTATTTTCTTTTTATGAAATTTATTTAGATGAGCATTAGGGTCAAACTATCATTTTCCACTATCATCTAATGGAAAATTTATTAAATCCATTGCAAATTATAAGTGGTGTTTTAGTAAAATTTTAACTATAGGGAAGATTTTAGTGAATCCATGAAACTATAAGGGTATTTTAGTAAATGACCCTTTCTATTATTTAGCTTTCTCTTAATAAATCCATGAAACTATCATTTAGGTTTCTGATAGTTTATATTAAAACAAGACAGTGAAAAAAAAATTCTCCTTTTTTTAATTTTTTAATTTTTTATTCCATGTCATTTTTGAAACAACCAATGAGATGCACTTTCCCAATAACCTAAATAATATATTCTCTTAAAATTTATCCCAAACTACCTCCCCCACTATCCCTCACTTTCTACAAAATTATCTATAATTCCTATAGATCTTCTAAATTATCTCTAATTCCTATTTATCTCCAAAATCATCTCTAATTTAGTAGAGTTTCTCTCCTAAATTATCTCTAATTCCTATTTATCCTCTCCTTACATTTTATCTATATTTATCTAAAGAAAGTTTGGATTAAAAAATTTAAGAATTATTTACATATTCTAAAAAAAATGTATAATAACTTTACAATATTTATTAAAAACACAAAAAAATAATTTTATATTTTTACAAAATATATCACGAAATTAAGTACTAACAATTTGAATTATGTTTTTCTGGATTATCAATTTAAATGATTTTTAAATATTTAATAAAATGTAATAGCTTTTGTTCGGGTCATGGCTGAGTTGGCCTTGCGAGACACATGGCCGCCTAGTTATCGCCCAGCCACATCATCCTAGCTCGTCTATGTCGGCATAGCTCGGCCGAGATACTCTATTATGGTGGCCCCCCATCTCTTTTCAATCCCGTCAACTACACGTCATGTGGATGAGCACAACTACGGATAAAAAGGAGTAAGGA
The DNA here is from genome assembly GCF_056320005.1 of Nelumbo lutea. Taxonomy (NCBI): domain Eukaryota; kingdom Viridiplantae; phylum Streptophyta; class Magnoliopsida; order Proteales; family Nelumbonaceae; genus Nelumbo; species Nelumbo lutea. The sequence goes on from NC_142691.1 coordinate 52,098,760, forward strand.
AGACGACTCCACTGGGGAATGGGACTCTACCCCGAATACCTCGGCGGCTAACCTCATCCCGACAACCCCGGAAGCCCAATCTGACCAGGACACATATCTTCATCTATAAAAAGGTACTCCATGCTCAAGGTAAGGTATCCCAGCTTTTGAGACCATCAATGCTATTTAGCTCGAACCAACATCTTTATAGCTCGGCCCGACCACCTACCACCGCCTACTGACTTGAGCGTCGGAGTGCTTACCTGGGGATAGCTCCTCGAGCCTCTAACTTTTGCTTCCTTGATCATAGGTCTTGAAGTGCGGCCTCGTCCTTGTAGCTCGGCCCCACCCTGCCAGCAAGAACTATCTGGTTGCTCTCCTCAATTTGTGCACTACCTCGGATTGAGCAGCATCAGATTGGCGTCGTCTGTGGGAACCACACAAAAAGCCTTTCCTGGAAATTCTTCCTCACCGCGCTATCAAGAAAGCGATCAGGATGCCCAAGAACCAGCCTGAACGATCAACAAGCCGATCCTTATCTCGGGAGTCTTGCCACTATAGTCATCCGAATCAAGAAATTCCGCAGCCTCCAGCTGTAGTTGATCCTGGGCAATTCCGAGCAATGCAATAAAAGGTTGACAACATCTTTGAAATGATGCAGAACATAGGATCCACAGCACTGCCTAGCAAGACTATCCCCCCTTATGCATCGACGTGCACAAAGGATGATCCTCGTCTCGAGGACCCCAAGGTGCACTGAGAAGACAAGGGCATAGAACGATCCAACCAAGAAAAGCAAGATACAACAAGAAGGTGGATCTCTACTAAGGAAAATCTCGGAAGACGAACGCCACCTCATGTGGTCTCCATCGTCGAGTCCAGCTCCGTGAAAGACTGCACCACACATCACAAGAAGGAAAGGGCAACACACACCGCAGCCCCAGACCAAAGGGATGATGAGATTTGGGAACTTCGACAGTGCTTAGAAGAGCTAGAGCGCAACCAGAGAAGCACGACACCGGTTGTAGATCATCCTGCACCACTGACTGTGCCCACAGCCAAGGAACCACCCTTCACCAAGGAAATTGTGGATGAGATACCTCCCACAGGACAGCGGGCACCTCAGCTTGACAAGTATGACGGAAACACTGACCCCGCCGACCATATCAAGGCACTAAAGGCTTAGTTAATGTTGCACGGATCCTCTGAGGGCTTGATGTGCAAAACCTTAGTTGCCACCCTTGCAGGTCCAACCCTAACCTGGTATTCCTCACTGCCCCCACGCTCAATGGTGTCATGGGAGCAGCTGGAAACCCAGTTCCGTGCTCAGTTCATAGTGAGTCAAAATCATTGGAAGACCTCGACCTGCTTCATGCAGGTCCAACAGAGGAAAAATGAGTCCCTTAGGGACTATCTGGCAAGATTCAACAAGGAAGCACTACAGGTCAGACACCTAAACCAGTCTGAGGTTGTCACCACTATTCAATAAGGCCTCAGCCCATCCCCATTCAATTTCTCCATCTCCAAGAACCCTCCGCAAACCTTGACTGCGCTGATGATCCATGCACAAAAGTATATCAACACAGGAGAAGCACAAACACAACTACGAGATGAGGAAGAGAGGCCCGACAAGAGGAGGAGAGATACTGAGGAGTGAAAGTCTAAAAGATCAGGTTGGGACCATAAGAGGCAAGACCGCCGACCCAACCATAGACCACAAACACCTCCGCCGACCTATCGGAACTTCATGCCGCTCAATATGCCATAGTCTGAAGTCCTAATGCAAATCCACGACCGCAACTACATTCATTGGTCTGAGAAGATGAAAACGCAAAGCAACAAAAGGAATCACGACAAGTATTATGAGTTCCATATAGATCATTACCACAACAAGGAGAACTGCTTCGACCTGCGCAACCACATTGAAGACCTAATCAGGCACAGAAAGCTCGGTGGGTTCATCATGAGAGATATGCCGGCACAGGAGGAACAACGCACGGAGGATCCTCCACCGCCGCCCTGAACTCCCCCTATTGGTGTGATCCATGTCATATCAGGGGGAATCTCTGTAGGAGGGAAGAGTAACTCGGGGTGCAAGAAGTATGCACGACTGTGCAAAATCGACAATTGGGGGCACAAGAAGAAGTGCGACCAGTCCATCACGTTCACTGACGATGACCTCCGAGTGGTTCAGACTCCACATGATGACGCCTTGGTAATCACACCCGAGGTGGCCAACTTCGAGATAAGATGGGTCTTGGTTGACATAGGTAGCTCTGTAGATGTATTCTTCGAGGACGCATTTGAGAAGCTCAGCATCGACAAAGAGCGCCTCACCCCCGTCAACACTTACCTAATGGGCTTCTCTGGGGAGTCCCTTCTGCCCAATAGAAGAATAACCCTCTCCCTACTGATTGGAAGCGACGACATTACTACGACGACCATGGTAGACTTCATTGTGGTTCGTTGCCCCTCTTCATACAACACCATCCTTGGTAGGCCAACCCTTAATGCTCTACAGGCTACGGTCTCCACATTCCATTTTTTCATGAAATTCCCCACTGAATATGGCATAGGGGTAGCACGTGGAGACCAAAGAACTGCACGGCAGTGCTACTTGCTCTCCTGTCAAGGACCACGCCCTGTCGTGGAAACATTGGTGGCAGAAGCTTATGACCTAAGGGGCGAAGTGAGAGCACATCGTGGCCAACCTGTCGAAGACCTCATCCAGGTGTTGCTCAACGAAGAAGACTCTGAAAGGACAATATAGGTTGGTTCTCTCCTAGATGATCGCCTTCGGGAAGAGCTTATACAGCTGCTGAAAGACCACGCCGACGTATTTTCCTGGTCGGTGACAGATGTGCCGGGGATCGACCTCGAAGTCATCGCACACCGTTTGAACGCCGAACCCCGCTACCAACCTATCAAGCAAAGGAAGAGGAGCTTCACAACAGAATGATGGCAAGTGATTGCAGACGAAGTATAAAAGTTACTCGACGCCGACTTCATTTGGGAGGTCAAGTATCCCAATTGGCTGGCCAATGTGGTAATGGTGAAGAAAGACAATGGGAAGTGGAGGATATGCATTGACTTCACTGACCTAAACAAAGCCTGCCCCAAAGACAATAGCTTTCCTCTACCAAGGATCGACCAACTTGTCGACGCAACGGCGGGCCATGAACTCCTGAGCTTTATGGATTCCTTTTCAAGGCACAATTAGATTCTAATGCATTCCGATGACCATGAGAAAACAACTTTCATCACTAACCATGGCTTATATGGTTACAAGGTCATGTCCTTTGGCCTCAAGAATGCCGATGCCACTTACCAATGGTTGGTGAATGAGGTGTTCAAAGATCGGCTAGGCCGAAATGTAGAGGCATACGTCGACGACATGCTAGTGAAGAGGAAAAAGGCCGAACAACACCTTGCCGACCTAAAGGAAGTCTCCAGTACCCCCAGGAAGTGTAAGATCAAGCTGAACCCAACCAAATGTACTTTCGGAGTCGGTTCGGGTAAATTCCTGGGGTTCATAGTGACACAAAGGGGGATTGAGGCCAATCCAGAGAAAATACAGGCCATCCTCGACATGCAATTGCCCCGAACCCACAAAGATGTGCAATGACTCACCGGTAGAATAGCTGCCCTTAGCAGGTTCATGTCCAAATCTGTGGACCGGTGCCTACCCTTCTTCAATGCCCTCAAACGACCGAAGGACTTACAATGGACCGAGGAATGTGAACGGTCCTTTCAAGAACTGAAGCGGTACCTATGCTCGCCGCCTCTCCTCACCAAGCCAAGCCCAGGGGATGAGCTAATGCTCTACCTTTCAGTTGGGGATGAGGTCGTTAGCTCGGTAATGGTCAAGGAGGAAGACTGGGCATAGAGGCCGATTTACTACACTTGCAAAGTCCTTAGTGGCACAGAAACCTGGCACTCCAACTTGGTGAAAATGGCTCTGGCTCTGGTCACCTCGGTCGGAAAGCTCATGCCATACTTTCAATCCCACAGTATTCGAGTGCTCACCGACCAACCGCTTAAGCAAGTCCTCCAAAGGCTGGAAGCATTTGACCGCTTGATTAAATGGAGCATGGAGCTAAGTGAGTTAGACATCAAATACGCACCCCGACCCACGATCAAAGCTCAGTCCCTAGCCGACTTCATTACCGAATGCACATTAACCACCGAGGATCTTGCCTCGCCACCACAAGTGTGGACCCTGCACGTGGATGACTAATCCAATCAGCAAGGTAGTGGAGCTGGCCTTATTCTCCTCGACCCAAATGACACGGTGTTAGAGCATGCCCTCAGGTTTGAGTTTAAAGCATCCAACAACGATGTTGAGTATGAGGCCTTGATCGCCGGGCTACACCTCACGCTAGACCTCGGAGCTTGGAGAGTAGAAGCCTTCAGTGATTCTCAGCAAGTAGTCAACCAGATTCACTGACAATTTGAGACGAGAACACCCACGATGACAAGTTACCTACAGAAGGTGTAGGAGCTCATCCACCGACTTGAGCACTTCAACATCCAACAGATTCCTCGAGCCGAGAACATACGAGCCAACGGGCTATCCAAGTTAGCCAGCTCCTTGAGAACCGACCTCGGCAAGACAGCACGGTTGGACACTTGGGCCTAACCGAGCATTCCGCAAACAACTCTCCTCATCCTCCCGGTACAGCATGACCCATCCTGGATGGATCCCACAACACTGTACCTCCGAGAAGGCACACTTCTAGAAGATCGGACAGAAGTGAAGAAACTCCAACACAGATAAACCTGGTATTGCCTTATCCAGGGTCAGCTCTATTGCCGCTCACACACTCTCCCCTACCTGAAATGCCTCTCCCCATCCGAGGCAGACTATGTCCTCAAAGAGATCCATGAAGGTATCTATGGAGACCACCCCGGCTCATGCACACTAGCACACAAGGCACTCCGGCAAGGTTATTTCTGGTCGACGATGAAGCAAGATGCAACCCAGTTAGTTCGGAGACACTCCAATCTCCATCACCAGCCTGCAGTCCCCCTGAAACCAATCATTAGCCCATGCCCATTTGCACAATAGGGGATGGACATCTTCGGCCCCTTCCCCACTGCGGTTGCTAAGAAAAAGTTCCTCTTGGTGGTGGTAGACTACTTCACCAAATGAGTGGAAGCCAAAGCTCTGGCATGCATTACTACGCATAATGCCTGAAACTTATTTTGGCAAAGTATTGTTTGCCAACTCGGTATTCCACGCATTCTCATCACAGACAATGGGACACAGTTCACCGATCGAAAGTTCGAGGCCCTCTGCTCTGACCTGAAGATCAACTATCAGACCACGGATGTACACCGACCACAGAGCAATGGGCAGACTGAGGTGACCAACCGAGCCTTGCTGTACAACCTGAAGACTCGGCTAGACCAGGCCAAGGGGAGGTGGACCAAGGAACTGTCGAGCATACTCTGGGCATACATGACTTCTCCACGGACAACCACTAGTGAGACACCCTTCAACTTGACCTACGAAGCTAAAGCAATGGTATCTGTAGAGATTGGCTCTCTAACCCTCTGGACTGAGCTCTTTGATGAAGACTCGAATGATGAGGACCTCCACACAGAGTTAGACCTGATCAAGAAAGCCCGGGACTGAGCACATGTCAGGATGGTAGCACAACAACAGAGGATGGCGAAGTACTACGACACTAAAGTCAGAAGATATGAGTTCAAGATAGGTGACCTTGTCCTCCGCAAAGTCATAGTGCTTGCGCCCAGAGAAGGAAAGCTCGAACCAAATTGGGAAGGGCCATATAGAGTCACCAAGGTTCTTGGTTCGAGCACCTACAGTCTCGAAGACCTGGATGGCCTACCAATATTGAGGAGTTGGAACACAGGAAAGCTTCGGATGTACTACCAATGACTCAATATTAATAAAGAGCACCTTGTTCAAGCTAAACGTTGAGCGCCCGACACACCACATGCACACACACCACACAGAACACACACGCCACTACACGACTGAGCTACACGATCGCGCTACATGACCGAGCTACATGACCAAGCTACGCGACCGCGCTACACGACCACGCTACATGACCAAGCTACGCGACCGTGCTACACGACCACACATGTGTAGCTCGGTATAACCCATTGACTTGGCTGACCTCCGAATGACCTGAGCCCACAACACATAGCTCGGTTGCGTATTGTCAACCTACCTGACATAGCTGATCTCTGAATGGCCCGAGTCCACGTCGCATAGTTCGGCAACGCATCACCGACCTACCTAACTCAATTGATCTTCGAACAGATTGAGCCAAAAGTGGAGAAGAACTCAGGGCCTGAGGATGGTCAACCAAACTCCGCTCACCTATCGACTAAGTCGGTTAGAGCTAGCCGAGCAATGGCTAGACCTCGAAGGGCCCCAAAGGCTCCTGAGACCGAAAATTGAGCATCCCAAAGACGAGAGCTTGGAATGCCCTTCCACTTCACCAATCGGTGTCTAAATTTCTCGGCTAAACCAAACCTCGGCCAAGGCAAAGCCGAGGAAACAAAAATAAAATATTTAAGTTGCACACAAGTTAGGAACAAGAAAATTTCATTAAGTTAAAGCAAGCAATACATTAGGCGAAAGCTTGGCACACTGAGCCATTACGAGAGCAACAAAAAGAAAAAGAAGGGACCCATGATAGTTCAATCTGTGAAAGGGAAGTTGGTGGCCTTGTCATCCCCATCTTCATCAGCGTCGCCGCCTCCACCTTCCTCACCAACATGCTCGTCCGAGGCCGGGGGTGTTTCATCGTCATTGGCTTCCCAAGTCTACCCAACATTGGCTAGCTTGAGAGAGTGGCACAACGCTCTCCGCCGGAAGACGTTAAAACCTGCTTTGTAGGAAGTCGAAGCATATTGATCCATGTCCTGCTGAAGTTCCACTGAGTTCTTGTGCCGCACCACTACCTCCTCGGTGGCCTCTTGCTTCAGCTATTCCCTCTCTGCCTTGAGTTCAATGATCTTGTGCTTCAAGCCACAGACTAACTCTACTTGCTCGGCCACCTCCTTCTCAAGTGCAGCAGATCACTCCCCAACTGCTTGAAGCTTGGCCAATTTTGCCTTCAGCTGCAGGTACTCAGAATTCTCCATCTCGTACCATCGCCGCAACTCACGAAGGCGATCAACCACAGCAATGGCTGAGCATGTGTTCTGCAGACACCAGAAGCAATGTTAGCATGAGGAAACACATTTAAAACAACGAAGGCACTTAAGTATGAACTTACCTGAGCCGAAACCCGAATGAGCGAGCACTCTAATGTGTTGCTCCCAGTACTCCCAGCCTCTTCAGTGATGTAGGCCATCATCATTCCGCGAAGTAGCTGCTCGGGAACTTCGGGAACCTCTAGCCCCTCTCGACTACGAACTGTCTAGTGCGACACATGGATGTTCGAGTTATTGCTCCCCACCTTGACCTGCGTAGGGAAAGCCGTCTGGCGAGCTTCCCCTGGTTCCATGACCACCACGTCCTCGTCATCGTTCCCCCACCGCCCAACTCTCTTTTGCCGATGAGGTGCCCTCTCGGAAGACCTCGGGGGAGGAACTACCTCAGCACGGACCTACGGTACCATGCCAGCCCGGTTTTGCCTTTGGCGATTCTCCTTCATCTGACGTACGATCTCCTCTTCACTCGCCATTCCTACACCTACATCACGGAAGCACGACAATAAGTACAAGAACAAAGAAGCAAAGAAAGTACAGAAGGATAAAGCAACAAAAAGGATAGACCAGCCACCCTACACATTAGCCCGCCGAGCATTAGCATCTCCAAGCATGTATACACAGTTACGTCTATCTCATGGATCATGCTCAGAGCCGACCTTTTCTCCCAAGTAAGCGCTGACCATTGAGGTTGGGGCACTCTCGTTCTTGGCTCTGGTAGCACGGCTGGGATGGGGAGGCCCCCAAGACAGTGGACAAAGAAGAAAGTCTCCTTCCAGTGTGCTTCATAGAGGAAGGAGCCCCGACCCGCACTTTGATGTTCTTCCTTGTCGAGAAATAGTAATAGCCCTACTCGTGAGGTTTGAGCTGAAGAAGGAAGCTCACCATACCCAGGGTCAACTAGATATCACAGATGATGCAGTAGGACAGAAGGCCGACCAAAATCGTAAAGGAGTTTGGCATCAACTGCACTGACAGTAGTCGGAACCATGCAAGTACCTTGGCAACCCCTTCATTCAAAGGGAACCTTAGACTGGCTTCTAGACGGTTCTTGTACACACAAAGTTCATCGGGCCGAGCATCGGTTGCCATCTCACTGTGTTGCAGGCACCTCATTCGGAAGTCCTCGGGGATGTCATACATAGCTCGGATCCAAGCTATATCCTCGGAGTCCAACGCACAAGGTGTGGTCCTAAACTAGTGACTAGCTTGCAGCGGAAGCTCGGCTTCTACACTAGAGAGACCAACCTCGACCACCTCAACCTTGAACCTCTTAACCTCGGCATCCTCGAAAACCCCAACCTCAGACTTGTAATCAGATCCACTAGAACCAGAAGATCTAGAAGCGGAAGAAGAATGGGAAGATGAGGAAGACATCTTACTGAGCTTAAACCCGAGGAATAAAAATAAAGCGCTGAGCAATGTTGACAACACCCTACCGAGCTATCCCAACAACTCCTCTCGCAAATGACAAAGGAGAAATGCCCCTCCACCCCTTCTTATAGCCCATAGGAACACGAACTGGTGCCAAATCTACGGTAGAGATCAAGCGCCGCCCTAACAAAGCTCGGGATGACCAATCGACGTGACTGTTACCACATGCACAAAGCCTTGGAAATCGAAGTGATGACCTTGACAAGCAATGGCCAGAGCATTAATTGCTCCAGTCCACCCTGCAACAGCGGTCCAACCACCGATGCAGGTTCTAGAGGTTCGCCCAGGCCCACTAGGTCAACCAGTTCCCCTGATTTCCTCGGGACGCCCAACAGCAAAGGAGACCTTGCTCTTTCCTAGCCAAGCATCCCTCTCTTCAACTTCAGAGCTGGGGGAGTGATGCTCGGATCCCGAAATTTTAAGTACAAGTTCCTCAGTCGAAGAGCAGACCCCCAACTTCGATGCTCGACAGACCACAACCGAGCATCACAATAGCTTGGCACCTATGAAGCCCCCAACTTCAAAGCTCGGAAGACCACAACTGAGCATGACAATAGCTCGGCACCGGTGAGGCCCTTAGCTTCGAAGATCGGCAAGCCACAGTCGAGCACAGCAACAGCCTCAGTTCTACAGCTTGTCACCCCCAAGGGACCCCCGTCTCTGTCCCTCGGTGCCTCATGGCCAAGCATCACAACCTCAATTCCAGAACTTAGCCTCTGTCCAGCAGCAAAAAGCATTTCCTCGGCATACGGCCGAGCTAAGCTCCAACTTTGGAAGCTTGGTACATCATGGTCGAGCATCACAACGGCCTCAACTCCGAAATTCAGACCCAACTCCAAAGCTCGACACACCATGGCCGAGCATCACCATGACATAGAAGCTCGACTTCCACTTGGAATCAGAGCCGTTCCTCGGCTCTACCAGGAGGATGGACCTGGAAGCTCAGTTTGACACCACGACTCTCTATCGAGCTATGCAACCGTGTAGCACTTCGGACTAGGCTCTCCCCCTCCTCAGCTCCAGAACTAGGGGAGTGGTGTTCGAATTCCGAAATCAAAGCTCTCAGAGTTCTGCAACCAATGATGGGAAGATTACTCGGCCACTTTCCATATTGCCCGATTCTCAAGATTGCGACAGGCGCCGATAAACACCTAAGGGGCCAAACGCCCATCCAGACATCAACTTGAAGTTCTTCAGCCGAAGAACGAATTGGACTACTTCATTCCTCTACTTCAAAACTGGGGGAGTGGTGTTCGAGTCATGGATGAGATGGCCTTGCGAGACATGTGGCCGCCCAGTTATCGCCCGTCCACATCATCCTAGCTCGGCCATGTCGGCATAGCTCGGCCAAGATACGCTATTATGGTGGCCCCCATCTCCTTTCAACCACGTCAACTACATGTCACGTGGATGAGCAGAACTACAGATAAAGATGAGTAAGGAAGATGACTCTGCTGGGGAACGAGACTCTACCCCGAATACCTCTGCGGCTAACCTCATCCCGACAACCCCGGAAGCCCAATCCAACCAGGGCACGGATCTTCGACTATAAAAAGGTACTCCATCCTCGAGGTAAGGGATCCCAACTTCTGAGACCTACAATGCTATTTAGTTTGGACCAGCATCTTTATAGCTCGGCCCAACCACCTACCACCTCCTACTGACTTGAGCGTTGGAGTGCTTACCTAAGGATAACTCCTTGGGCCTCTAACGTTTGCTTCCTTGATAATAGGTCTTAAAGGGCGGCCTCGTCCTTGTAGCTCGGCTCTGCCTTGCCAGCAAGGACTATCTAGTTTCTCTCCTCAGTTCGTGCACCACCCCGGATTGAGCAGCATTAGCTTTAAATAAAGAAAATTCAAATAACAAAAAAAAATTAAATATTTAAAGGATTATTTAAATATTTAAACAACTAAATATTTATCATAACTAGATTTTAAATAGTTAAACTAATGAAATAATTTAATAGATTTTAAAAATAATTCTTCAAAGTAGAAAAATAATTATAACATAATATTGAAATTAATAATAATTTAATATATTATAAAATTAAAAATGAAATTATGTAATAATAATATAAATTATGATTTTATGGATAATTCAATTCAATAAATAATTAATTATTTAAAATTTAAATATTTTACATATTATTTAAATATTTAAATAACAAAATATTTAAGATAACTATATTTTAAATAGTTAAAATAAAGAAATTATGTAATAAATCAAAAAAATTGTGAAAAAGTATAAAAATAAATATAACATAATATTGGTATTAATAATAATTTAATATTTTTACATAATATTATAAATAACTAATTTCACTTATATCAAGTAATAATTCAAGAAAATAACTTTCAGAAAAAATATTTATTAATAATAATTTTGAAATCTTAGTTTGTATTCATAATATAATTATATATACTAAAATTAATATTTATTGTATTTTAGTAATTATTTATTTATTTTTGTGATAAATGTACTTTCAATGATTATGTATAAATTTATTTTATTTTTTTATTTAATAGAAAACTTTCAATAATTTTTGGAGATTAAACTACTATTATTGAAAATTTTAAATTAATTTATTGTATTTTGTTATAACTTATTGATTAAAATTTATTAGAGATTAACCTATTATTTGAAATTATACTATTTATTGATTAAGGCAATATATTTTTAGTACTTGTTGTATTTTTTAATTATTGTGATTATTGTATTTTTTATTACCAATATATTTTCAATAATAGTGTATTTTTTCTATATTTTTTCAATAATTATCAGAGAGCAAACTATTGTTATTTATTTGTGATGAGACTATTAATTTAGATGAAATTATGAATGTTCATGAGTTGGTTCGGTTCGGTTGTATGCTAATTGTACAACCATATTGACCTGGTCAGGTTGGTTAGTTGGTCAAGTGAAATTGATTGACATTTTGTGAAAACCAACCCACTCAAGTTGTATCAATTTGGGTCAATTTTTTGGTTTGGTCAATTGGTTAAGTAGATTTAAATTTAAATGTTAAATTTGATTTTAAAATAGCAATACAATTATTAAAAAATAAATTTAAAAATTAGATTTATGATATAAAACATTTTAGACTAAGTAATATGAGAAATTTCACATTTTTCCATTTTAAAAATTATATTTAATATATATATATATATATATATATATATATATATATATCCAACTTGGTCGAATTGGAAAATTTTTGAACTAAAGCCAGCCTAGAATACTAGAAAACTGACCAAATTGGGTCGAGTTGATCGGGTTGGTCGGTTTCATCAGTTTGATGAAAATATAAAACGATTGTGTGCTCTTATGTGTTTCTATTAGGGTCATTTTACTATAATTGACCAACTCGGATCAATTTTGTTTTCATTAAGGAGTGCTTGTTTTGCCATTAGGCCCATGATTTTTTATTCCAAAAATACCCTTAACACTTTTTTTTTGTGTAGAAAACAAAAATGACTAAATATAGCCAATAATGTGGTTGTCTATGTCTTATTAAGGGCAAAAATGATATTTTTATTTCTTTTGATTAAATTTATTTAAATGAACATTAGGGTCAACACTATCATTTTCCACTATCATCTAATGGAAGATTGATTAAATCAATTGCAAATTATAAGTGGTGTTTTCGTAGAATGCTAACTATAGGGTATATTTTAGTAAATCCATGAAATAATAAGGGGTATTTTAGTAAATGACTCTTTCTATTATTTTGCTTTTGCTTATTAAATCCCGTGCACTGCATGGGTCCCTGCTAGTTGATTAAATTAATTGCTCTCTCTCATTCTCTCTATTCCTCTTGTCTTAATATTATTATTTATCTAAATCATTTGGTTCTAGGCCATCAACTACTTTATTTTTTATAATATATATATATATATATATATATATATATATATATATATCAATTTTGGTCAATTTACAAATGGCAAACCGAAACTGACCTAACATGGTCAAGTTGGAAAATTGCTGAACCAATGCCAATCAGAAATATTAGAAAGCTGACCAATTTGTGTCAAATTTGATAAGATTGATTATTAAAAAGTTAAAATATAAAACAAATATATACTCTTATGTATTTCTATTGTTTAGCTTTCACTTAACAAAGCCCGTGCATAGCACGAGTCCCTGCTAGTTTATAAAATAGATAGTCAAATTCGTTCAGCCCACCTTTTTGCTTATTTCTCTTATGACTCTATCAATCGCCATGTAAGTATTATATATTAATGAAGTGCTGAGATTACGTCTTTTGGGGAAAAAATCATTCGGGTCAAGTGGGTTAACCTATCATGTGAATATAGAAAAACTGTGCATGTGTTTGAGGGAAAAAAGTTTTTGTAGGTCTACGATTAAATGACTAGTAATATCTTTGAAGAAAAAAAGGAAATTAATAGAACAATTAGGGCAGGCTCAGGAAGAAATAGTTTTAAAAATCCAATGGCTTGGAGAAAAAGAAGAGACCTTAAAAAAGGGACTCAACAAAATCATGGAATGGGAAGAGATATGTTGGGCCCAAAGATTGAGAATATGATGGTTGTAAAACGAGGATAAAAATTCAAAATTCTTTTATTTAACTGCAACCATGAGAAAATATAGAAATAGAATAATGAAAGTTTGAAATACAGATGTGAACCAAATAAAAACAAAGTTGTTAAGAGCTTTCCAAGAGAGATACAAAAATGGCATAACAGATAACACCAATGAGTTCTTAAATGAAATCAATCCTATAATTTCATAAGAAGAAAATGAAACTATTGGGAAAAGAAGTCCAGTTGGAGGAAATAAAAGATGCACTAAAAAGTAATAAGGGGTAGTGTCCAAAGAGTTGTTGATTATCTTTTTCGTTCTGCAAAAATGACAAAGCAATTAAACGATTCCTTCATTTGTTTGATCCCAAAGGTAAAAATTATAGAGAATCCATAATATTTTAAATCAATAAGTTTGTGCAATGTAATTTACAAAATAATAGCCAAATTCTTGTCAATAGAATCAAACCATTTTTAAACAAGGCCGTATCTCCATACCAATCAACTTTTGTACCTGGAAGGCAAATCATAGATAATGTATTAATTGCTTAAGAAGTTATCCATACAATGAAGCATAAAAAGGAAAGACATGGGTAATGGCCTATAATAGATATGGGAAAAACCTATGATGGGCTAGAATGGCCATTTATAGAAAAAAAACACAAAAAAATAGGTATAAATAGGAAATGGATCAACCTAGTAATGGAATGTATCACACTTGTTAGCTATCAGGTCTTGGTCAATAGATCCCCAAGAGAAAGGTTCCACCCTACTAGGGGATCTTCTTGTTGGGAAGAAACTAAGTTTATCCACAAACTATTTCTCCAAAAAAAAAAAAAAAAACTTGTTGATATTCATACAGCACAATTCCAAGCAAGATATCAAATACCACAATTCCAAGCAAAGAGAGACACATGATATTTAACGTGGAAAACCCCTCCAATGTGAAGGGTAAAAACCACGGGGCCAAGAAGACCCAACAAAAAATCTCCACTAATAACTTGAGGTAACAATGACAGCAACTCAAACACCACAATATGCTCACAAACTTAGAGCAAATACAGATACTCAAACATACAAACGAGAATACCAAAAGCGGTGAAAATAACAGTTAGAAAAACTCACAAACGCGGCTACTATTCAGGCCACAACATGTTGACCTTCACTTCTCCAAATCAGATCTCCACCGTTCAGATCGTAGGTCTCTAAGTTTTGAACAATCCCACCAAATTTCGGCCAAATCGAACCACAAATGACCCTTGATCAGAGTAATTGATGAGGACTTCTGTGAGATATTTTCTTTTCCCGAACAACTACAAATTGCTTCTGTTCGACCTCAAATAACTGGCGATTAAGAGCTCCATCAAAGATCCGACCATTCAGAATGAAGAAAAATGAGTCATCCACTTACTTTCCAAATTTCTGCTCAATCGGACGGTGGATCGGAAAGTTCCGGCCGTTTGAACTCTGCGCATTGAGAAATCTGCACAGTATTTCGATTTCTTTTTTCCTCTCTCTCTTCAACACGCCACGCGCAAAAAGGATCTAACCCTAGTTTTTGTTTTTCTTTTTTGAAAAACAAAAAAAAAAAAACCGTTGGTTGAAGGAGAGTGGGCTATAATATGGGTCAATATCCCATAATGGGCTGGGCCCAACAATTCTCCCCCTCCAGCCATGAGAAAAGGGAGACATTTCAAAAAAGGCAAATATGCAAATTTAAGGCCGGCTGCTCCGGCACACAGTTCTAGCTTCTCTCGAGGCACCACTTTTGTCATCATGTTAGCAGCATTTTTGTCAGTGTGAATTTTTTCAAGTTCAATCAACTTGGAGTTCGAAACATCTCGAATCCAATGATATCTTACATCAATATGTTTCGATCTATTATGAAATGTTAGATTTTTACCAAGATGAATAGCACTCTGACTATCACAATATAAGACATACCTCTGTTGAGTGAAACCATCTTCATGCGCAAACTTTTTCATCCACAGCAACTCCTTACATGTTTTAGTAATAGCGATGAACTTAGCCTCAGTCGTAGACAATGCAACACACTTCTGCAACCTAGACTGTTAGGCCACAACTCCCCCTGTAAAGGTAATCAAATAACCAGAAGTAGACTTTCTAGAATCAACATCCCCAGCCATGTCTGAATCTGTAAAACTACAAAGAATAGGTACCCCATAAACTTTCTGTAAAACTACAAAGAATAGAGTTTTAAACTGGAAGTAACCCGGAGATATCTCAATATCCACTTCACAGTAGTCCAATGTTCCCTACCTGGATTGGATAGAAAATGACTAACAACACCAACTGCATGAGCTATATCAGGCCTTGTGCATACCATTGCATACATTAAACTTTTTACTACAAATGCATAAAGAATACGTTGCATTTCTCATTTTTCTTTATCACTAGGAGTTTGTCTAGTACTAAGCTTAAAGTGTAAAGCAAGAGGTGTATTTACCATTTCAACCTTATCCATATGAAACTGCTGAAGTATTTTTTCAATATACTTTTCTTGAGATAACCACAACTTCTTGGCCTCTCTGTCACGAGTAATCTGCATGCCAAGTATATGTCTTGCTGGTCCCAAGTCTTTCATTGCAAAATACTTACTAAGCTCATTTTTCAACCTGTCAATTCTAGAATAGTTATGACCAACAATCAACATGTCATCAACATAGAGCAATAAAATGATGAAGTCATTGTCAGAAAACTTCTGCACAAAAACACAATGGCATGAGGTTGTCTTCTTGAATCCCTACTGGATCATAACAGACTCAAACTTCTTCTACCATTGTCTCGGGGCTTGTTTCAACCCATATAGACTTTTCTTCAATCTACAAACATAGTCTTCTTTACCCTTCACCACAAAACCTTCTGGTTGCTCCATGTAAATTTCCTCTTCCAAATCACCATGAAGGAAAGCAATTTTTACATCCATCTGCTCAACCTCTAAATCAAGACTGGCTGCCAAACCAAGAACAACTCGGATAGAAGACATTTTGACAAAAGGCGAGAAAATCTCCTCAAAGTCAATTCCCTTTTTCTGACGATAGCCTTTGACAACTAATCTAGCTTCATATCGTGGATTAGAAGTATTCTCCTCAGTTTTTAACCTGTAAACCCACTGATTTTGCAAAGCTTTCCTGTCCTTAGGCAACTTGACCAGCTCAAAAGTATGGTTGTCAACCAATGATTTCATCTCATCAATCATAGCGGCAACCTATTCTTTATTGTGCTCAGACTCCATAGCCTCTTTGTAGCAATTGGGTTCTCCCTCACCAGTGAGAAGCACATATTCATTAGATGAATAGCGAGTAGAGGGAATATGCTGTCTAGAAGACCTTCTAAGTGGGGCAACAGGTTCACCAATAGCACCACTGGTAGAAGCATCAATATCATCAGCAACATCATCATCATTATCTTCAACCAAATCATCATGAATATGATTCTGGCCATCATCATGATTACCAAACTCAGTTACACTGGGCGTATGTGTCTCAGGAACTGGATTAAGATCAACCAACCCATCAGTACTTTGTACTCTCTAATATCCTGAATTCTACGTCTAGGGCAACGCTCCAAATGATGCTTCAATTGAGTAGTTCCCTTACTTGACTTACCTTGTAATATTTTCATACAGTGCTTACATCGTGCCTTCTCCGAATTAATCTTTTCCATTTCTTCCCACACCTTAGATGTCAATCTTTTCTTAGTGGAAGTCTGGTCAAACTCTTGATAGTCATCATCAATTATATCTATTCCAACAGCCGCATTTTCACTTGCCATTGACATGATAGTAATTATTAAATATGAAATAACCTGCATAATGAATTCTAATTTTATCAATAAGACAAGCATATATTAAATAAAAAACTAAAAGAAAAATAATCATTTGTTTACATTAAAAAAGAATATAAATTTTGAATCTACAAAAAAAAAAACCAATTGTAGATTATCCAATATAAATTCTGAATTCAAAAATTAATATAAATCAAAATTTATTTACATTAAAAAAGAATATAAATTCAATATAAATTCTGAATTCAATAATCAATATAAATCAGAATTTATTTACATTAAAAAAGAATATAAATTCAGTATAAATTCTAAATTCAATAATCAATATAAATCAGAATATATTTACATTAAAAATGAATATAAATTCAGTATAAATTCTAAATTCAATAATCAATATAAATCAAAATTTATTTACATTAAAAAAAAGAATATAAATTCTGAATTCAATAATCAATATAAATCAGAATTTATTTACATTAAAATAGAATATAAATTCTGAATTCAATAATCAATATAAATCAGAATTTATTTATATTAAAAAATAATATAAATTCAATATAAGTTCTTAATTCAATAATCAATATAAATTAGAATTTATTTAAAATATGTAGTGCATTACTTGTAGTTATTCCAATAAATGACAGTTGATGGATTTCTCATTTGTAGATGTTGACTTGTTAAATTTGTCATCAATTTCATAGTTGCAAAACTCAGTCATTTTTATACTTACCAATACTTGTTTCTTACTAGCTCAAGAAGCCTTGCCATTGTGTGCTTAAATGAATTCGAGACAAAACCAATCATCGATAAGGAGGCTTATACTTATATTGGATAATTTTTTTCCTATTTTTCCCATTATTCTAAAGGAGAGAAGACCAACATTACCTACTAAATTTCTATTTTTATTGATGGAACACATTTACTGTTCAAAGGAGTGAGACCATGTAGCTGAAGCACATTTGACAGTCTCAACCACTAAGAATGTTTTCCAAATTTGTGGAAAGAATTTAAAAGTCAATGAGGATAAAATTAACATACCGAGTATTCTTTCTTCAGGCATTTTTCTGCTTGGATTCTGATGTCTGATATGCTTTCAGCGTGGTTTATTTGAATTGATTTAATCTGATCCAAGATTAAATGAATTCGAGACAAATCCAATCATCGATAAGGAGGCTTATACTTATATTGGATATTTTTTTCCCATTATTCTAAAGGAGACAAGACAACATTACCTAGTAAATTTCTATTTCAAGACAAACAATAGCATTCAAGCAAGATGATAGCATTTGGCTATTATTTATAATACTAAACATTGTAAACAGTAATAGAACAATAGCATTGTAAATAGTAAGACAAACAATAGCATAAAATGGTAAAGAGTAAACACTAAACATTGTAAACAGTAAACACTAAACATTGTAATAGAATAAAATGGTAAAGAGGACTCACCGCCACCGCCAGTGATTGTATTCACCAGAGAGTTCGCGGTGAGTTGGTGACTGTGGTCTGTGAGCTGCGAGCCTGACTTGCAATTTTGACACTGATCAGTTCGTGTCTGAGAAAGAGAGAAAGAGAGAGATAGAGATAGAGATAGAGATAGAGATAGATAGATAGATAGATAGAGATAGAGAGAGAGAGAGAGAGAGAGAGAGAGAGAGAGAGAGAGAGAGAGAGAGAGAGAGAGAGAGAGAGAGAGCTCACTGCCGCCGCTGGAGTTGTTGCGTCGGTGAACGTTCGCCACCTCGCCGGTTGTGGTTGCCTGAGAATGTGAGGATGAGAACTGTGGAGTGTGGAGGATGTGGAGATTGGAGAAGAAGGGTTCGGCTAGAAAAAAGAAGGGAAAGAGACAAAGAAGTGAAAAAAAGAGGGGTGCTTGAACTGACTAGGGTTTTTACTTAGGTTTAATTATAGGTCGGGCTGGGCTATTTTGGCAAATCTCGAGCCCGGCTCGAATTTATTACGGGTTGGGCTTTTGGCCCGAGGTTAAGCCCGTGGGTCCATATACCTGTTCAAGCCCGTCCGGGGGCCGGGCCAGCCCGTCGGGCCACCCGACCCATGAACATGTCTAATGGGGTGTGTGTTGGAGGGTGGTGGAAGTTGATGAATGATAGAGGTGTTAGGTGGTGCTGATATAGGTAATGAAGGTAAGTGAGGTGGAGAAGATGTTGGGGCATGGTAACATTAGGAGATGAAGGAAGGAAAGGGGAGGGGAGGTTTCGTTATTGGTCAAAGGGGAGAGCTATCGGAGATAGCTGATGGTGTATTTGTGGTGAGACCGGGTTTGGGTAAAATAATTGAGGTGATGGGTAGCGTGGCCAGTTGAGATGGTTGCGGTACTAATGTGGGGGAAGAGGGCAAATCCTTGAAAGGGAAATGTGTCTCATTAAATAATACATGGCGAAATATGTACCATCATCCAGTTGCAAGATGAAGACATCTATAACCATGATGTTCCGGGTTGTAACCCATGAAAATGCAGGGGTGGATCTGAAATCCATCATCAACCCAAATATGATTAATCGTGGAAAAGTTATTTTGAACTTTAATACCTTGTATTTTGGTCTCCACTATAAAGCCATTTTACTTAAGATTTTTGACGAAGGAAAACCTCTTCTTGCACCAACATTTGATGGAGGTGTTCACTAGCAGCCCGAACGACTTTGATTGATCTCAGAGTTATTATTTTGAACAGCCAATTTAGCATCTATGACTTGTTGCTCCGCTAGCAAAACATCCAGCTAGAATAAACAAATGGTTTCCTATGACAGAATAGTTCCAACTTTCTTTAACCACATCCAGAAAACTGGGATGAAGAAGCCACATTTTTTGAAATTTAAATGGTCTGGGCCCACTGGCTGAAGCATTTTTTCTGGTTACTAGCAATGGTGCATGGTCAAAACAAGCCCTATTCAGATGAAGTACTTCAGTGAAACTTGTTTGCCATCTAATATTCACTAGACAAAGATCCAAACGGGCTGCAGATAGGGGTGGCCATGAGCCGAGTTATTCACAAGCTATTCTCGAGCTCGATTCGTGAGAAGTTCGGTTTGGCTTGGCTTCAATCGAGCTTTGAGTCAAGCTTGAACCCAATTTGCAGGCTTGATTAATAAATGAGCCAAGCTCGTATATATATATATATATATATATATATATATATATATATATATATATATATATATATATATATATATATTCATAAAAATATTATAATTCTTATTTTTTTAAATATTAAATAAAAAATATTTTATATATATTTTTCTTATTTTTGTAAAACATTTTTTCTCGAGCTTGAGCTTATGTGTATATATATATCATAAAAATATTATAATTCTTATTTTTTAAATATTAAATAAAAATACTTTATATATATATTTTTCTTATTTTTGTAAAACATTTTTTCTCGAGCTTGAGCTTATGAGTTTTGACTCAAGCCGATCTCAAGCTTGAGCTTATGAGTTTTGACTCAAGCCGAGCTCAAGCTTGAGCTTGAACCTTGTACAATGGTGGCGAGCCAAACTCGAACCTCATACTATTTAGCTTGGCTTGGCTCGAATCCACCCATAGCTGCAGATGAAACATTAGTCCAAGTAAACTGTTGCCAACGAAACCCAAGTCTAGATTAAACCAACCCCCCCCCCCCCTACACACACACACACGCCCTACAATTGGTAGTAAAATTGTTTTGGTGAAGTCCACATGTCACGTCTTTGCAAGTAGTTACAACTAGCATAAATAGAGGATAAGTAGCAAGAAGAGGAGGTCCAAATCTCTCATTAAGCCAGCCAATTCAATATGGATATTGGGTTTCCAAATCTTACAGCCATAAATATAGTTATGCATTCCAATCCTTCTAGCCACTTCAGCAGCCCTAAAAAAAAATTCTATAATAGTCACAATGGAGAGATTATGCATTTGAATAAGTTTCTTTAGTATATATTTGATATTGATGCTGCAAAAAATGGTACTTTTGATGTATGGGTTCGAAGCATCCTCGTGTCTTTTTTTTATTAGAATCGTTGCTGCAGGTAAGACATTTCTTGGAGCAAGACGTTTTATGTTTGGTACCAATGCTCCAGGAAATGTTTTCAGCATTGGTACCCATTATCCAGTATCACATCACTGCCACCTCACATCCCTATTGGCAGCAATGAGCTGCAGCTTCAAGAAACGCTAAATTCAGCATTGCTCCAAGCCATATTTTCCTGATTTCTAAGGTGTGATTTGAAGCACAATTTTTATGGAAAAGCGGTTCCAAATAAATGCCCGTTATCTAAAGCACTGTTTTTTCCGATGTGGTGTCGTTTTCTAGAGCAATGGCAATGCTGCCAAATAGATACTTAATCGACAAATGGATTTTTGGTTACCCACTCCCTTGATAGTCCAAAGTAGCAATTGTGATTAGGAAATTGGAGAGTTTTGAGGGATATCATCCATACCCGTTGTAGGTTTCCTATTCCGTTTTGGACGAACCACAATCTTCGGGTCAGTTCCGGTTTGACCATGTGGCATATTCGGTGGAGTCTCCTCTACCACTGACGGTAGGAACTCAAGGTTTTCTGGTGACACCTCCCTCTCGAGCAGATCTTGATTTCCAGAACCATTTACTTGAACGATGGGATCTGTTACTTCAAAAGTATTGTCTTCTTGGCATCTCAGATGGACATTTCATAGCCTCATTCACACGATTGTCAAGGTTCTCATGGAATTTTTTAAGAGCACCTAGATCCTAGTCATTCACCATAGAGTTGTGATTGGTTCTCCCTTCCACCAATTTGGACCTAACAGGAGTTTTACTATTTTGAACACTTCTAGAAATTGATCTAATCCTATACACCGATGAACGAGGAGTACCAAAAGTTTGTTGAATTGCTGTGAGCATCGAAAAATGGTTCACTTGGGGTTGAGTTGGAGTTGCCACCCATCAGATCAAGAAGTGGAGGTGATGGGACCTCCTGGAAGTACATCAAAACCATTTTATCTAATAGTGATTCCAATGGCCCAAGGCAATGGTCTGACTCAAGGTTTTTAAAATCGACCCGGAGAATGAACTGGTCAGGGTCCGGTTCTTGGATTGAACGGTCCAACCATTCGAACAAATAGTTGGTCCGTTCTGACAAAAAAAAATAAAAAAAATAAAAAAATAAAAAATAGTTCGACCGTCCAATCCGGTGTAGTCCGGTTTTGAAAACCATCGTCTAACTAGTCCAAATAAGTCTCGGATGAGAGAGGAAAAGGATTAGACACCTCTCTTTCAAATCCAATAGGTGGAGCTTACATGGGGTTCCAAAGTGAATAAGGACGAATATCCAAATGCAAATAAGTAAATACTCAATAAAACGAAATGAATAAAGGAAGGACAAGCATCACAAGAGAAACAACCCTAATTATATTTTTATATTTTTCATTGTTTTCATTTTTTTTTTGTTTCTCTTTATTATATTTTTTGTTATTTCTTTTCAGTATTATATTTTTTTGAATTTATTAATTTAACCAATTATTTGTGTTACCTTCGTTATGGAACTCCATTTGATTTTATATAACCATTTTTATTATATATATATATATATATTTTATTTTCTTTATCATTTTTGTTGTTTTTGAGTATCTTACATTTTTTTTGTTCTTTACTGAACTTCCCTTTTACAATCCTGTTCTTCCTTCTATCTCCTATTCTGCGCCGTAGGGTCACAAGCCTTATTTATCTCTTCTTCGGTGAAGAACGCCACAGGCTCATCAAGTTGAGTGAAAGAAGGGGGTTTTACCCCAATACAAACCTGTTCAATCGCACAGGATTCAGCAACTACAAAGGCAAAATCAGGGTATTAGATGGTGTATGTGATAGAGAGATGCATGGTTGAATAGTAGGCAAACAAAGGCCCATGGCAAAACCACAGACATAGTGATAATACTGAGGTATTTTGGGAAAATAGTAAAGTAGAAATGTTAATAAGCAATGGGAATTTGGATATGACAAAAGCAAGAAACATCCTCCCCAAAGATATAGCAAAACAGATCTGAGTGATACTAATATCATCATAGGAGAAGGGGGATGAAAGCATGAATCGATCCTTTTCTATTAAATCTGCCTACATAATGTTGAATAGGGAGGAAGAATTGGATGAGCAAATAAAAAAGTTAGAAAATTATTAAATAAAATGGTTTTTCATCCAAACATAAAAGTTTTCCTGTGGATACTTGTTAGGGAAAACTCCCATCCAAATGGAGGATATATAACAAAGGAGTTCATTGTGATCTAGAGTGCTCCCTTTTTGGATAACCAAAGAATGAGGACCAATACCAAATGACATGAATGCTTAGTTTGTAATTGATTGGTGGGTAGGAATTAAAAATAGTAAATTGGACAACCCATATAAAAAATGCTGGGAATTAAAAAATTGTTTATATTCTTTGACATATTTGGAAAAGTAGAAATGAAAAAAATAATAATAAAAATATGAACCCCCTTTAGTTGGTGATGAAAGCCCTACAAAGCTTGAGGGAATTTATAGAAGCCTAGGAAAGGCTGGAAAACGATCGAGTCAAATTTTATAGGAAAATTTGGATTAATTGGCTTTTGGATGCATTGCAAACAATTCTAATGGTAAAATCATTAAGCTATGTTGGTCCCATTGGAATCGTCTCATCAATAATAGTGGTTAAGAAGACAGCGTGCCTCGAAGCCCATAAACCAGTAGTTATAGGAGCTACGAAAGTGATAACAGAAGAAGATTCGAAGACAACAATATATGCCCTTAAAGGAATTGCTACAACATCTTGGAGATGTCAACAGATTGTGGATGAATTCAAGAGGATTGCAAGTATTATTGGAAGTTGGACATTATGTCATCTTGGAGATGTCAACTGCTTAAGTTTCCTTAATGTGGTGTCAAGTATTTTTAGTAGAGAGGTTAACTACAAGTGATTAATTGATTTGCATTGACTTAATTACCACATAATAGGTTGAAACAATGGACTTGGGGGCTTTAGGATGGTAAGGTCCCAAGTAGCTTAAGTATTTAGACACTTTATGGGTTTGATTACTTAAGTCCATATTAGTATGGGTTGAGTTAGCTTATGAGACTAATGAAAATTTAAGCAGTTGGCCCCACTAACTTGCATAAAGCATGTGCCATATTGGCTCTCCCATTGAGTTGTGGGCCCATAATATACAATCTGTAACTTTTCAATTAGATAAGAATTTTTCTAAAATTATTAGTGTTAACGGATAATTAGAAGTCTCGCATTAGAATCCTTGTCAAACTATGTGCTAGATATGGTTTAAAACATCGATCCAAGAAGAGAATACCTAGAATTTTCTCCTATGCAATTTCAACCGAAAAATGATTTTTCACTATAATGGTTGAAATTTTTGCATAACATGATCATCCAATGATCATGTTCAGAGTATAAATGACTCTCCTTTTATCAAATTAGATCAAATGGGTTAAACTATGACATCATAAATAAAATAAAAATTATATTCACTACAAGAAAACCTAAGTCATTATCGACCTAGATCAAGACCGTTAGCTTAGATAACAAAGGCCGCCACCCTTGATGACCATTTTGAGGCAGTTTAATCATCTCTTAAGTGGTGGTATGTCAGAACTTCTGCCTTAGCGTTAATAAAGGTGGCGGTTTCGACCATCTTAGGTTTATCAAAATGTTGCTTCCATTTTTAGGTGACAGTCTAAACCACCGGTTTAGATCTTATACGATCGTCACCTTAGACTTGTCAAAATGTTACTTGCATTTTAGGTGGCAGTTTGAACTGTTGGCTTTGATCTTATTTGACCACCGGCTTAGGTTTATCAAAATGTTGCTTCGTTTTCAGGCAGTAGTCTGAACCACCAGTTTAGATCCTATAAGACCGCCACCTTAGGTCTGTCTAAATGTTACTTGCGTTTTTAGGTGGCGGTTTGAACAAGTGGCTTTGATCTTATTTGATTGCCACATTAGGTTTATCAAAATGTTGCTTCTATTTTTAGGTGGTGGTTTGAACCTCCGACTTAGATCTTATATGATCGAGCCGGTGGTTGCATGACCATTGGATTTGATATTTCCTTTTTATTTTTATACAAAGTTAATTCCAACATTCTTTTTTGCACCTACACTTTAATTCTAGCATTCATCATTTTAATGCTTGTTTAATACAAATCTCACGATAATTAATACATAAAAAAATAATTTATGTAAAAAATGTAATAAAAAACAAAATCTATTAATTCAATTATTAATTATTATAATATCCAAAATGTTGAAATACAATATCCAATTGACATATAAAAAGTATAAGGACTTTAAAAAATTCAATTTCTAGAATAATGTAACACATCGTCCAATGGAAATCCACTTAACATAATGGTTGAACCTTCAAATCATAACATATAAATTGTTAGAGAACGTAAAGACAAAAAAGAACCTTTGAAATAGAACAAAAATTTATCCAATTACATTGACAATTGACAAAACAACTGCACAAAGACAAAAAAGAACAATTTCATTTTTTTTTAACCCAAAGTTTACTATAGGGGGAGGGGAAGCCAACTAAAATTTTATTGAAGTATCACCAATGGAGAGATAACATAGCACACACCTTTCCTCTCGGCCCTAAAACAAAATAAGAAACACTAGTTGAAGTTCAGTCTAATATGAGGAATGCACAATAAATCATTGAAATAAAGTTGAAACAATTGTGTGGAAGATTGGACAAATGATCAAAAGATGTAGATGATCCTCTTTGGATGGCATGTTTTGACAAAGCATCAACAACGTGGTTCCCTTTCCGTATTGTATGAATGAAATAAAAAAGTAACATCTTCCATCAGCTCTTGAAGATGATCAAGCCAATTGAGGATCGTCTAAGGAGGGCTAGCCCTTCTATTAAGGATATCAATCATCAAGAGCGAATCACTTTCAATAGTGACTCAACAAAACCTCAAGAGTCAAGGCTTTGCAGAAACTTGCTGCATGCAAAATGGCTCTGCATTAAGCAGAAAATGTTGGTCTCCTGATCATAGCAATGACAAAGAATAAACAAAATCCCTTCCTCCACCTCCAGAAGAACCCGGTTTACCCAAACATGCTCCAACATTCATAGAGGGGTTCCTTTAGGTGCCATTTGGAATGTTCAAGAAAATGGAAGATGTCTGAAATTATACTTCCATGTTGACGATCCATGGAAAGGGGTTCCTTTACGCAAGGCGACTTGCATTTTTGCTTTGAAATAGATAGACCAGCAGTTGAGTTGTTACCAGATAAAGCCCTCCACAAGGACTTAAATCTAAAGATTTGATTAGGGTCCTCAATGTTTTTTCAAGACGGAGGCCTCCTTCAGTAAAGGCACGCCAGACATTGTTTCAAGAAACCCAAGCATGCTTCTCTTTGCCTGCATTTCACGACAGAAAAAGGGAAAATTCTAGATTAGTATCCTGGACTTTAGGTCTAGTTCCACTTTTGTCCCTGAACTTTAAAACGTGACAGTTTAATCTGGACTTTCAAAATGTGTTAATCCAGTACTTGTTATTAAACAATCTGTTAACCTGTCGTTATGTGTCACTTGAAAAGATATAAATGCCCTTTGAGTGTCATCTAATTTTCTTTATCAACCATCCAAACATCGACAAAAAATGAACAGTCCCGAATCCTTGTCTCTTCTGTTCAAGAAGGTTGGAGTCAACAAAATGCCCACTGAGACGTAACCCCAACTTTCTTGAATAGAATAAGCAAAGATTTGAGATTGTTCATTTTTATCAACATGTGGATGGTTGATAAAGAGGATTAGATGACATTCAAAGGGCATTAGTGTCTTTTCAAATGTCGCTTAATGGCTGTTTAACGATAACGACAAATATTAAATTAACACATTTTGAAAGTTCGGGTACTGAATTGTCACGTTTTATAATTCGGGGACCAAAGTGACACTAGGCCCAAAGTACAGAATACTAATCGGGAATTTTCCCCACAAAAAAATGTTTTAAGATTTTGTTTAGTTGGGCTCGAATGCTCTTAGGATGGTCAAAATCCATCAAAAGATATATAGGCATTGAAGCAATGATTTAACAAAACCAACCTAGCTACCACTTGCTTAGAGAAGATTACATTTCCATGATTCTAGTCTGGTAGAGATTTTGCCGAGAAGTTCGCATCAAACATATAACTGCGGGTCTTTCCTTTGTGAAAAGGGACACCCAAATATTTACATGGAAGAGCTTGTTTATCAAATTCGAGTAGCATATAGTTTATTAGAACAATAGAAAGAGTTTTTCTGTGTATTTATTTTTTGCCCAAAATATTGTTCAGAAATTGCTACAAAATCCATAACTTTCTTTAGAGAACTTTTTGCACTATTCACAAAAATAATAATGTCATCGGTATAGAGACATTGAGAAAAGGAGAGACAATCCCCATGGGTTTTATAGAAAATGTTTGTGGATTTTCCCAGAAGAGACCATCTAAACCTCTACTAAGCACTTCCTCCACAATGATGAAAAGGCATAGAAAGAAGGGATCACCTTGTCGTAACCCTCTAGTGAATTTAAAGTAGTCATATGAACAACCCTCGATTTTCAAAGAAAACCAACAATTACAAATAATCTTTTCCATGAGAGCAAGCCACTATGCAGAGAAACCAAGCTTGGATAGCACTACAAATAGAAATCTCCAATCCAAGCGATCATAGGCCTTCAACATATTTTGTTTCAGGACCACATTACCACCCCGAATAGGCCTATCAATCTCCTGAAAGAGTTCTTGAATGAGATTAACATTGTCCATAGTATTTCTCTCTATAACAAAGGCAATCTGAGCTGGATATCAATCTTGGAATGATAAAATTCAATCTATCTACCAGAATTTTTGCAAGTATTTCATAAGAAAAATTATAGACACTAATAGGTCTGAAATCACCCAAGGATACTGGGTTCTTACAATTCGGAATTAAGGATATATATGCAGAAGTAAAACTCTTAGGGAGCCTACCTCCTCGAAATATTTACCCAACCGCTGCAGTAACATCCTCCTGAATAAGGTCCCAACATGCAGTATAGAAATGTTCTGTAAAACCATCAGGACCTGAAAAGCTATCTTTGGAAAGAGAGAAAACCGCTTCCCGTAGGTAATGCAGTTAAGAATTGAATCCAGTAGCTGGTTAGAAATATTGCAATGCTTTGCAGATACAATCTTGCTGAAATAATTAATAACCTTCCTAGTAATCTCATGCGGAATCATGGATAATTGTGCTGTCAATAAGGGGTGCCAATTGGACTAAATTTGGTCCAATTCGATCCAGTCTAATATGAGTCCATTATAAATTGTCTAGGTTCAATCCAATCCAATAATGTTTTGGACTAATTTGGATGGTTCAATTCCATGTCTGGACTATCTAATTTGTTTAAATTCAGTTTAATTTAGATTGGTTTTAACCCAAACCTGGTCCATTGATACATATATTCTTATCTTATATCAATGGACTAGATATTGATTTAATCCAACCCAATCCAATACAAATTTGTTACGGATGAACCAGGTCCAATCCAATCCAATAAATATTTTGGACCAGATTGGTCCAATCTAATATGTCTCGTTGGTCCATCCAATCTGCCCAAATTAATTTTGGACTAGATAAGGTCCAATCCAAAACCGGTCTATTGGCACTTAGCTGTCATTAAGAGCAATAGTATGAATTTGGGCCTTTAATCTATTAGCCTTGACTGAAGCATGAAAGAACTTAATTTTGCGGTCCCTTTAATGCAAAAAGTTAGCTCTTATTTCAAAAAAAAACACACACACATATATATATATATATATGAGCTTAGAGTTGCTTAACCCAGAGCTTAGAGTTTACAAGTAAAGCATGACAAGCTTAAATATGAGCACTTGTGGACAGCTAAAACCTAGAATGATCTAGATGGTCGACCAAAAAATATCAAGGACTAGCCATCAATTGGGTATAGGTTGTTAGCTAAATAGCTCACATTTGAAAATTGCTTTGGCTGTAACTTTTTAGAGGGTGTTCAACAATGTGAATGGTTTTGTTTTCTAAAAAAAACAACTTCCACATTATCAAAAGTGTATTGTTTTTTCTTGCATGGTAGTTTTGATTTAAAAAAACAATACCATTCACATTGGTGAACACCCTTTGAAATACCAGATATTTGCTATTTGAAAATTACAAAACTATAGTGATTGTGCGTGATCTAGAAGCTCCTAGCTGGAGGATAGCTTGGACCTTAATCGCATGGCAAGCTAGACAAAGTTGCAAGACAAAGGATCAAAGAACTTGGGGTGGCTGACCCGACGATGTTGCTCTGATGCTTAAGTTAGTACTGTATTATGGTTGCGAGCTAAAAGCTTGAGTACTAGAGTGCTAGCTAGTGAGCAAATAATCGCGCGTGCCTCCCTTGTGTAGTTGGGGTTGGCACCTTTATATAGGCATTGTTTGGTGTGGGCCTCATGCACTGTACCTGAGATTTCTGGGAGGTTGTACCTAACCGGTCCGAGATCCTCGGAGGTAACTGCCATGCACGTTGACCATCCTCCAGAATATCCAATACGTGGGCCAACTTTTGAGAAACTTGGGAGTGTCGGGATACGCATGCCGAATTTGTCGACGAGCGCATCTTGTTGGTCATCACCTAGTCCTTAGTCAGGTCGGTAAGCTCTCGAGGGGGGTCGTTCCTCACGTCAAGGTCACTTCGGCTAGTGATGAGGTGCTACAGGTCGGCCTTGGACAAGGTGCTGCAAGTCGACCTAAGTTGTGGTTGAGGTCACCAGTTCGGCGACAGAGGTAGGTCGCCAGGTTGGGGTGAAGACGAACTACGATCTAGAACTCCAAATCATTGCTTAGATGGCACCTAGGTGTCATCCAACTATTCCAAGATGCCATGTGTCACGATGTCATTGGAGGGCCAAATCCGCCCTCATCATATAGAAACCTACAAAACCCTTCACCATTCACATTGGTGAACACTAAGGAATTAAATATCAATACAATATGTTCGATATGAGGCATATCGTATTGGTACTAGATTAGGGCGATACAAGAAATGAATGGAAATGTATCTTGTAATCGGGTATAGGACCGATACGAGCGCGTATCGGCCGGTATTGCATTATATCGGTCGATACGCATCGATACCGACTGATACGCAATGTTTTTTATTAAAAATTCAAATTCTACACCAATAGAGTGATTTAAACACGGGACACTGCACGTGTAACACGAGAGCCTTAAGCTCTCCGAAAAACGACTTGGCCATGCCATGCTTTGTGATATTTAACGAAATAACAAAATTTTATTAACGCCTATCCAAAATAAATAATCAATATTTATGTTTAACAACCTTAATTAAAAATTAAAATAAATAATATTTAAAATTTATATTTTATAAACAAATGGAATAAATAATATATTAATTCTATATTTACATTAAAAGTACAAAAAAGTATTTCTATCAAAAGATGATTTTAATCTAAAGAAATTTATACAAATAAAATATTAATAGTAGAATAATTACCTTACTATTTGAAATTTATAAATTTGCACATGATATATATATTACAAATTTTATATATTTTATAATTATTAATTAATATTTTAATTTACATTAAATGACAACATATTTATTATTTATGAAAAATAAAAAATTGTTTGCAAAATATTTAAAAATATAATATTGAATTGAATTTATCAAATCCCTTAATCTACATTTATATGAAAAATTGATTTTTAACTTAACAAAAAATATACACTTAAAAATTTTAGTAATGAAATGATTATTTTAATAATTAAAAATTATGAATTTGCATATGATATATATCTTAGAAATTTTGACCAATTTTATATATTTTAAGTTAAATTATATATTTTTATAAATTATTAAATGATAATTTAATTTATATTTGAGAATTTAATATTTGGTTAACTTTTTTGTTAATGTTAAAATGTAAAAACAATAAAATAGAAAATAATTGATATAATAGTTATGATAAATATAATAAGTCCATCTTGGACTCTTAATTAATGCATTGTATGATATATTTTTATGTACACTCTCTTATATATTTATAAATTATTTATGGATGTTTGACCATAAATCTAGTGTTATTAGTGTATTTATGAAATTTACATATGTTTTCCTAGTGTATCCAAGTTTTTCATATGTTTCATCTATATCCATACGTTTTCAAAGAGTATTCCTATCTGTATCCAAATTGTCCGATACAATACTCGATACCGATACTTTAATCCTTGGTGAACATCCTTTGAAATACCAAATATTTGTTATTTGAAAATTACAAAATTATAGAAACCTAAAATCTACAAAACCCTTTACCATTCACATTGGTGACCACTCCTTATATCTTCGACCTCCTATCTAGAATCCCTTATACCATTCAACCTCCTCATTCCAAAATACATGTTTTAAAACTATGAAGAGTTTATATAGCATTACCTTCTCTTCTCGTGCTCAAACAAACAAGGTCGATGTTGGTTTGGATATCTCCTAATCAAAGGAAAGAAATCTTCCCCCTTATCAAGCGAACAATGTACAAGAGGTTTGGAGTTGCACAACGCTTGTGCCCTAGATTTCCTCCAATCCCTCTTTGAACAATGATTTCCCTCTGTATACGAATATATTCTCCCCTCTCTTTGTCCAAAAGTATTCTTCTTCGTTATAAGGTTCTCTATTAGTGTTTTTCTTATAGAACTAGTGAGGCTACACAAAATGGGGAGTAGCTCTATCCCAAGAATCAAAGAAACAAATCTCCCCAAGACCCTTTGGGATGACACCTAAACCAGCAGAATTCATTGAATGAGCATTACGAGCAAGCCAATCCACCACCTGATTTTCCTCACAAAATGCATTCGGGAAATTGATGCTTGAGCTGAAAACGGACGAGTAGATGATGCACTCAATAATGATGCTTTCCAATCTCCATGGGGGCTTCACCTTTGAGACATTTGATCACAAGCTTTGAGTCGCCTTCAATTTTGACAAGGGAGTCCTTCAAATTTAAAGCAATGTTAATGGCCTCCATAGTAACCGGGGCTTTAGCCTGTTTTATGTAACCAATAGAATAAGATTTGAGGTCCAAAACTGAACCCAGAAGGTCTCTAACAATGCACCCAAGAGACCAACCATCTGGCCTAACAAGAAGCATCAAAGTTGACCTTGATGGACCTAGGGATGGTTTTTCGCCAACCAATAAAATTTCACTCTTTCGAAGCTTCATTGGGCATAATTGAGAAACAACTTTTAATTTCATTCCAATAAGAAAAAGATCTATCACTAATAATTAGGGCCTGAGAAGATTTATTGTTAAAACATTTATCATTTTTGTTCTTCCAAACAAATCAAAGCAGAATTGCAAGCTTTTCCTTAACAAATTGATCATTATTAATAATTCGACTATTCAAGACTTTTGACCACCAACTGTTAATCGAGGTATTAGTGCTCCATGGGGTCCGTAGCAAGGAATCCACACTAAGCCATGTTTGTTTAGTATTAGAACAATTAATAAATAAATAATGTGAGTTCTCTACCACTCCACAAAACTTGCAATTAGGATTAAGGTTTAATCCCCTAGAAATGAGATCACTTTCAGTCGATAGCTTGGCATTAAACAATAAGAAAAAGAGCACTTTAATTTTATGGGGTATCTTAAGCTTTCAGAAAGTCCTTTGAACATGAACGAAATTGTCATTTTCTCTATTACAAAGACACTCTTCAGTGTATCCGAAGAACTTACCATATGGAGTGGGGAATTAAATTGGTTTTATACATTGCCAAACATTATTTGGAACTAAAGACCTAATAAGGTCCTCCTTCCAAATGTTTCTTTCATGATCAATAACACTACTCACATGTAATCAGTATTGGAGACAGCCCTCTGGATTTACAACATCTAAAATAGGAGAATTGCCTACCAAAGAGTCTTTCTAGAATCTGGTAGGTTTCCCATCACCTATCCTCCAACCTAGGCCTCTCTTGAGAAGATCCCCAGAAGCAAGAACACATCTCCAAGCCCAAGTGATCCACTCTTAGGCTCAACATCAATAAAGTTCATTCTATTTAAATACTTGGAACTGACCACCTTCACCAACAGATTCTCCTTATTAGAGATAACTTTCCACCCTAACTTAGCTAAAGGGGCCTTATTTACCCATTTCAGATTTTTTCAGACCCTTACACCTAAAGCTTTGGCCATACACATTCTCTTCCAGTTTACAAGATGAACATGGTTTTGACTTCTAGAGTTGGACCAGATAAAGTCCCTTTGAGCTTTTCCCAAATCACTAATGACAGTATTAGGGATTTTGAAAGACTGCATCACAAATTTGGTAGTCATTGATGTTGTAGAATTAATAAGAGTAAATTTCCCAGTAAGAGAAAGATAATTTTTTTCCACCCAGCCAGTTTACTAGATATTTTTTCATTGAGAGATTTAAACACTTCCTTGGACACTCTCCCATCAATTATAGGGGCTCCAAGATAACTTTTAATTTTTTTTTTCAGAGGGATTTTAAGAATTTTGGACATGATTTTTTGGAGTCTAATAGGAATATTTTTGGAAAAAGAGAGAAGAGGTTTTGTGTAATTTGGCAGTTGACCAGAAGCTAATGCAAATTTATCAAGAATATTTGTAATTATAAGGCAAGCATTAATATATGTTTTAGCAAAAATAAAACAATCATCCACAAATTGCAAGATAGGGATGGCCGGGCCACCTTTAGAAGCTTTGCAACCAATAAGCTTGTCGCCATTACTGCCCTCCTTTTTCCATACAACTAGTGAGGGCCTCAACACAAAGGACAAAAATATATGGGGAGAGAGGATTCCCTTGCTTGATGCCCCTAATAGCTCTCACCACATTTTGGTGGGAGCCATTAATAAGAATTTGGTAGGAAGCAGTTTTTATGCATTCCATAACCCATTCAATCCATTTGTTGTGAAAACCAAATTTCTCTAATATTTTTTCAATAAAATCCCATTCTAATCTATTATAGGCCCATCTCCATATCAATTTTGCAAGCTATGATTCCAAATTTACCCTTTTTGTTTTTCATAGTATGCATCATCTCATGAACATTGCCAATATTATCTGAAAAGGCTTGATCTGGTTAACAAGAATTTTATAGATGAGATTATAGACCACATTACAAAGACTTATTGGTTTTTAGTTATTAACCTCTTTAGGGTTATCTGTTTTAGGGATAAGAGTGATAAAAGTTTTATTTAGGTTATGGTTCATTCTCCTTGAATGAAAGAAGGCCTTGATAGTCTTGCAAACAGTATTTCCAATAATATTCCAAAATTTCTTAAGAAAACAAAACATTTAGACCATCCAGCCCTGGGGCTTTTAAGTCCTTCATGGAAGTCAGGGTATAATAGATTTCCTCATTTGCTACCGCTTTACTTAAATTACTATTCATTTCCACAGATGCTCTATAATTAATATGGGCAATGAAGTTTCAACATCTCTTACCCTATCAGATTTGAGTCCACCCTAAACTTTTTTTTTTACAGAATAATTCTTTAGTTAAATTCTCATCATCAATCCAAATACCACTATCATCCTTAATCCTACCAATTTTATTTTTATTTCTTCAAATTGTAGCAATAGTATGGAGACATTTCATTTTTATTTCTTCATGGACTAGGGTGTTATTTAGGAGCTTTTGGAGAGCACTTTCATGGTTCAATAGAATTATATTGTTAGTGTCCTCCTCTAATTTTTGCTGGATATACAAGAGATTCTTTACGATGTCCTCTTTCTTTTTTTCTAATGTCCCCAAAATGGATTTTGTTCCAAAGCTTTAGTTCTCTAACCAAATTATCTCTTTCTTTTTTTGCTAAATTGATAGGCTTTAGTCCCATTTACTTCTAAATCCCAAGATTTTTTAACAACTTCATTGATATTCGAGTTAAGGCACAACATAGCCTCAAACCTAAATGGTTTGGGGCTGGCTAGTACTATTGTGAAAACTGGTATCCAGGACAAGGAACTGAATGTAACATTGATACTCCCATTTCTTCTTGAATTTGATTCTAAGTGGTGAAATCAATACTATATTCTAAAATTTAGTTGTCTACATTTGATTCTTTATATTTCTTTTCAACTTTTTTAGAATTTTGTGATATTTTTGAATTTTTAAAATAAGAAATTAAGTATGGGGCTAGGTAAGCAGCTCACCCACAAGCAGTTCAGTTAAGGAACTGAGTGTAACATGGCATCTTTTTAACACAAGTCCATGCATTGCACGGGTCTTTTCTAGTTTTTTTTCTAAAACGAGAGAAGATTATTCAAGAGTTGAAAAGCATAGTTAAATATGTTGTCAAAACCAGAGAGTGGGGGCTAATGCATGCTAAACTTAGTAGCAAATTGTCCAAGCTAAAATCTGCTGCATGGGGTTCAAACATTGTAAAAGGCTTCTTTGCATATAAGAGATGCAAATCACATACAACAGTCCTGAACGAGGATTTGGGGAAGAAGGAGATGCAAATCACAAAACAACAAATAAAATCTGCATTTTAGTAGTTTTGTCAATTTAAACTACTAAAAAGAATAAATGAGAGTAGAGTTTTCATGTTTACTAAAAAAAAAAAAAAATAGTGCATTGGAAAATACACCCCGAATAAAACTCGTTCATTAGCTCTTTCAAAAGACTAGTGCATGTAGGGGCACAAAAATCAAGGCAATCCCCCCTTGACAGAGTCCTGCACTAATTAGTCAAAGAATAAGAAGCAATCCCCCCTTGACAGAGACACAAAAATCAAAATCTTAGCAAAGAGGCCCCTTTGTTGAAGTGTTTGGATCCTTTTGAAGCTATAGTTATAGGTATATTTTAGCCATTTCTAGTGAAGAAACACCTCCCTGATGTCTTCTCCGAAGGTAGCCATTCTGGTTTATCAAAAAATGAGAAACAGGTATGTGGATAAGTTTTAACAAATTGAGTTACCAGATGAGCAGGTCGGCTAACTGTATGGTTTACATAAAAGAAAAAAGACAGGATGGAGCTGAAGAACTAAAGGCTTAATAGCTGAAAGTAAATGCAGACACTGCAAAGGAACAGAAGCAGAATTGTTCATCGCCTGAATGATGGAGAATGCATCTGAACAGGTAACCACATCATGCCAATTATACTTCTTAGCTTCAAGCAGTACTCCTTGGTGTATTGCTTCAAGTTCAGGATGTAAGTGATCTGGAGACAACCAAATACAACCAAAGGTCAATTGGGTAGAGGATATAATATCCTCATCTGTAACAAGTAACACAAGATTTCGTAGTTACTACCCAAGGTAAAATTAAACCACAGTATCATGCGGCAAAGTAGGAACAACATTAGCTTGGATGGAATTCATATTTTGAAATAAATTGTTTATATGCTGAAGAATCCACTTAATGGAAATTTCATGGTTTTTGAAACATTTTTCATTTCGAGCAAACTACACATAATAGCATACAAAAGCAATCCAAAATAACTTCTGAATGGTAAACTGCTTATCTGGGAGGTGAGAGATGAAATTATGGAAGGAATCAACAATGGGATCCTGGAAAGTAATTAATATGAGAATATAACTACCAGCTGGGAGATCCGAAAAAAATTGCAGACACAAAAGTACAGGACCCAAATAAGTGATTAATAGTTTCAGCTGGAGCCCCACATAAACAACAAGATTGCTCATGATTAGTTAGAAAGAAAATCTTAGTTTTAACTGGAATAAACCCTTGAAAGATTCTCCAAATAAAAAGCTTAATTCTATATATGGGGTACAGGTCGTTTCCAAATCCGCTTATAGCAAATTTTTTGAAGCTAAGCAGTGAAAACCCCGGCCTTTAGAATCTTTGAGCTAAATCAAGGAGATTTGAGTGTCTGCTGGAAAAAAACATTAGTTGCCAGAATGCTGAAAGAATTATGATAGCAGCTCCAGATTCCAGTAACCTTGATCATTTACCAAATTTCTGATTCTAACTTGTAATAATTGAGCAAGTAAGGGTTGAGGAAAGAAATAATAGGGCTGCATTTGATTGCAATGCATATAAATTTGCATTGATGCAAAACTATGACAGTGTAAATGATTTCAGTGGAAATTCCGATCTATTTTTGTTTCTATTTTTAGCTTATTTTGTTTGATTGCAGTACAAATGAAGTAAATTAAGATATGAAGCCGAATAAAGTAAAGCCCAAAACAAAATTAAACGACAGTTTGCATTTTTATTCATTTGCACTCTCATGCGTTTCTACCAGTGCAAATAAAATTGCACTGCCAGACGCACAACCAGGGATTGAACGAATAAAGGCCGGATAAGAAGGATTAACAAGATACCCCACCTCTTGAAGATAATTGTTGAGGGAGAGGGGCAATTGATTTCCAAATGGAGGAGTCATTGGTCTTGATCCAATACTGCACATATTCTCCATTAATAAAGTAATTGTTATCAATTGAAAAAAGAACATGTGGTGGATGACTGATAGCATTCATATGTGAAGTTGACTGATGGACTACTAAGAGCCAGCAAAGTCCTGAAATTTAAGGGTTCGTTTGGTTCACAGTTGGAATTGGAATCAGAATCAAAATTTTTTGAATCAGAGTTTGAATGGTCTATTCTCATAGTCTATTTGGTTCAAACAGGAATGAGAATGAGAATTGGAATAAGTAGGAATGACATTTTATTCTCAAAGGAGGGGCAGGAAATGATCATTTCCTCAAATGGGAAAATGCTATTCCAACATAAATGGGAACAGGATTCCAATGTCACTCAACCAAACATCAATGGGAATGGCATTTCGATTATGATTTCAATTCCAAACCCTTACTCCTTGAACCAAATGGGGCCTAAAATCTCCAAAAGTTTGAGGGAACCAGGAGGAGGAGGGGGGTTTGGTTTGGGTTGGATCAATTATTGTTGTTTCAAATCAATTCAAATCTGAATTGATTATATAGTTAATAATATATAAAGGCCTCTTGATTTTATTGTAATTTTATTATATTTTATGTTCTGAAAAGATATATTTCATAGATTTATATAAGATAATTTTGATTAAAAACATTTATTTTATCAGTATAATCAAAGTTATCTAATCGGATCAAACATGATTTTCCCTGGGATAATTTTATATCATTATGGAATCGATTAATAATCGGTCTGGGACTAATACATGTCCCGAACCAGACCTAATCCATTTACAATTAGATTATTGTTGGCTATTTGAACCATGACTTATAAATCTAAACTCGAGAACTATTCAGACAATTGGTTCCGTTTTACCTTAAATTTAAACTCTAGCAAAAATAATTGTTAAATCAGTTCATGACCCATTAATCCAGGCAATCGAATCATTGATCTGTCGATTCATTCAATAGTTTTTGTTCATTTTTTATCTTTTAATATTTTTTATCAAATGGTCCATCCATTTAAATTAAATGGCAAAACTGTCGATCTAGAAACCAGTGGCCAGAAATCCTGACCGGGTGGAGGATCGACCATTCCGACCGGTCGGATGAATATCGGGTTAAAAACATCACTTCTGAATACTTGACTTGGAGAACAAGCAGGGGAGCAAGCCAGGTACCCGTGTGCACAAAAGCATCAAATAGCGAAGCCTTGATTTCATTATTTTCGATCAAACCCATTAACAAGAGAAGAACCACATCAGTTGCAGGTGAGGATTGCAAACTCTGAATAGCAAATTGAAATCTAAATCCTAACATTTCCGGTCTGGGATTCATTCTGCAATTCTGTGCCCTAACATCTTTAAATTCCCCTTACAATGCTCCTTCATTTCCCCTTTCTTGTTCTTTGTTTCTCTTTCGATTCTTTGCTGATTCTTTTTCTTTAATCGGGAAACCATGAGAAGATTTCATGGGTTTCTTTAAGTATTGAAATTTAACCCTTTTCTTCTAATTAGTTTGTTTTGTTAGCAGTGGTTGATAAAGGAAAATGTCTCGGAGGTATGACAGCCGTACAACGATCTTCTCTCCGGAAGGTCGTCTCTATCAAGTGGAATACGCGATGGAGGCCATTGGAAATGCAGGGACTGCGATTGGGGTATTATCCAAGGACGGAGTGGTTTTGGTTGGTGAAAAGAAGGTGACATCGAAGCTCCTGCAGACCTCGAAATCCACGGAGAAGATGTACAAGATCGATGATCATGTTGCCTGTGCAGTTGCTGGAATAATGTCCGATGCCAATATTCTAATTAACACTGCTAGGGTCCAAGCCCAGCGCTATACTTATGGTTACCAAGAGCCGATGCCTGTGGAACAGCTGATTCAATCTCTCTGCGATACTAAGCAAGGCTACACGCAGTTTGGTGGGCTCCGTCCGTTCGGTGTCTCGTTTCTGTTTGCCGGCTGGGATAAAAGTTTCGGTTTCCAGCTGTATACGAGTGACCCAAGTGGGAACTATGGTGGTTGGAAGGCTGCTGCAATTGGGGCGAACAACCAGGCGGCGCAATCGATGCTTAAGCAGGATTATAAGGACGATATCACGAGGGAAGAAGCTGTTCATCTTGCTCTGAAGGTTCTTAGTAAGACAATGGACAGTACAAGCCTTACTTCTGATAAGCTCGAACTAGCTGAGGTCTTTCTGTCGCCTTCTGGAAAGGTGAAGTACCAGGTCTGCTCATCCGAGTCGCTCAGTAAGTTGTTGGTGAAGTCCGGAGTGACCCAACCAGCCGCAGAAACTTCTTGAGTTTCTTGTCATAACCTACTGTATTTTGATATATCTGAATTTCAGGACATATTTGGGGTAATACATGTGCTCAATTGCATAGTTCATTGGAATGGGTCTATCGTAGGCATGGAACTGTGGGAGCGTTGTTGTTAATCTTTTGATATAGACTATCCTCTGAAATCAATTCTTCTGTTACAGTTTTGATTTTTGAACACTTGAAGTTTATTATTTGGTTATTAAACTTTTTGTTTAAGAAATATATTTTTTATGTGTTACATGAAAAGAGTAGCATGTCCAATGTGCAATATCTGTTCTTCCATATTTATAGGCATGTTTTAGAGTTGAATATTTGATTGACGCAGTTGCCTTCATAATGCTCTCTTCTTTTGCATGTCAGTGCAATTTCTTGTAACTTGGTTTAGCCATCTTATAGATTGTCTTTTTTCCAACTTTAGAATTTCAGGTTCCTAATATTTGATAATTTTATAGCAATATTGCTATGTTCAGCTTCAACATTGATCGGTAGCTAGAGCATCTGACTACTGAAGATAAAATTTGAGCACTCTGGATGCTGCGGTCTCTCTAGCATGTGCTAGACTT
This sequence comes from Nelumbo lutea, assembly GCF_056320005.1. Lineage (NCBI taxonomy): Eukaryota > Viridiplantae > Streptophyta > Magnoliopsida > Proteales > Nelumbonaceae > Nelumbo > Nelumbo lutea. Next base: position 52,138,998 of record NC_142691.1, read on the forward strand.
TACAATTTAAGGATTTGCACATATGCTAAGTATTGATTGTTGATAGTATTCATCAACAGTGTCAGCATACAAAAACATTTGGGAATTTCAGGTGTAATCTTATTTACCAAACAATCTATGAAGGTACTCTCTTTCTAGATTTGTTCATCTGATGACAGAGAGTAGGAATGGTCATACCATTTTAGTTAATTGACCCATTAACTGAATTTCAGGTGTAATCTTATTTACCAAACAATCTATGAAGGTACTCTCTTTCTAGATTTGTTCATCTGATGACAGAGAGTAGGAATGGTCATACCATTTGGTTAATTGACCCATTAACTGATCCTTTTTTGCTTCCTCAAGTTTATACCATGTGGTACAACATGAGGGGCTTGTGAAGCTGATATTTTGTAGTGGATAGAAAATGAAGGCTTGCTTTGTATTTATATTAGCATCTTATATATTTATATATAAAAACAATCTTTTGTCTCTATAAGAGATACTGATTCTGGTATGTTGTGCGGTCAATTTTTGGTAAACCTGTTGAAATAGAAAGAGTTCTATGGTTATCGGAGTTTTATCTTTTAGTGTTTTGATCTATGTGAATGCTTAGGTGAATCTATCATTTTTTTATCAGTAACAAAATTAAATGCATTTATTGCTTATTAGAAAATATTTACAAATCAGGAAACATAAAAGAAATGGGACCAAACTCATCTAATGGCCAGTCAACTGGCTGGCCTCCATTGTACCCGTCAATGTTTTTCCATAACCACAAAACCACTTACCTGCTAATCTTACTTCCTATATTACCTGGATATGTCAAGGACATGACTGGAAATGTATCGGATATAATATTTACACCAAAAACTGAAGTATACAACAGGATACAGCACCCTTTTATCGGTATTTGGGTATCATAGGTTGCTTCTCTATTAATCCCTTCCTAGCCAATGAATCTACTACTGAATTAGCAGATCTTGATATCCCTTAAAGAGAAGGCAAATCCACTATTCCATCCATAATAGGCTATGAATGGAAATTCTAAGAAAAGTTTATAAAAGAATAAGAAGACATTGTAGAAGGTCAATCAATTATTCCATCAGCAAGCCTGACCCTACTTCAATGGTCATATCCTATGACCTATATATCTTACCCTCCAATTAAGAACTTTGTGCTGTTTGGAGATCAAGGGTCTTTGTGGATATTAAACATTTGAAGGCTAAAATTGGTTGGACATAGAGACCTTATCATGGATTATTTTTGGGGGAGGGGGGGTGTTCAGTGGCTGCAAAAGTATTCAATTAATGAGAAAAATATGTAACAAATGTGTAAATAGGTAGGTAATATACAGAGCTCCAGGGCTAACCAAATAGAATCTAGGATTTCCAACTGATCAAGTCAGTTTCCCTGTATGTATTATTCTCTCTGCCAAAAGCTCAACCCTTGTGACAGTTTGTCTAGCAACACTATTATTTTTTTGATCAGCAAAAATTGCATCTCAACCATCTAGCTGCCACTTATCTCTAGCAGAGCTATCATCATCATCATTGTCATCTAACCCTTGTCTCAACTATATGGAGTTGGAGTTGGCTACACGTATCCTGTTTTGCTGTTCTTTTCTGTTCAGTGTCATAGCCTTCATTAAGGGGGCGTTCTGTAGTGTGGATGAGAAATTGGTGAGTGTTGACCGGTCCACACCACACCCTGTGGCAAGGACCAATTCACACCACACCACAATCCACAGCTGTTCTGAACTGTGGACAAATTGTATGGACTGGACCAGTCCACACCCACAATGGTGTTCTATAGGCGTGGTGTGGACCAGTCCACACCACACTTTTTTTTTTGATCAATAACAATTTCATTAATTCACCAACGAAGTTACATAAGGAAGACAAACACACTTACCTTCCAAGTACAAACAAGAAAACAAAACAAAAAAAAACAAAAGAATAGGTAGAGACAAAAAAGTTACAACTTAGCCCAAAACATTGAATCCCTTTCTGCCCCTTGTTTAGCTAAACCATCAGTTGGAGAATTGGCTGATCTTTTAACCCAGCATATCTTAACTTCCATCTCCCACACCAGCCACTTAAATTTTCCTCTTCTGATTACTGTACCTCCATAAGCCATTGCTGTCTGCATTCAGCTACCCTATCACCACCTCCGAATCCCCTTCAATTAAGAGTTTTCTGATGTTCATCTCCTTGGCTTTCTGGACTCCTTCAATAACTACAAAGATCTCAGCTCTAAGGGAGTCACCCACTCCAATTGGGCTTGAGAACAAGGCAAAATGACCCCATTGTCATCCCTAAAGACACCCCCAATGCCTGGTTGTCTAGGGTTCCCCCTACTACTCCCATCAAAATTTAATTTCATGAACCCAGCAGGTGGAGGTGTCCAAGACACACTCATTACTGACTTGGTCTGTGTGCATTTTGCTATTTCACCCCACTTCCTCAACATGTCATCCACTGTGTAACCCATGAATAGTTCCAAAGATTTCAGCCACTGTACAATCCTAAAATGAATGATAGCCTTTAGTTCTTCCACCTCTCTCTCAGCCCCTGAGAATATCCTGAAGTTTCTTTCTTCCCATACTGTCCAACATACTGCAGTCCTCAGACCTCTCCACATAGTCCTTCCCCTTTTCCTATGCCACCTGAAGACAGAAGGGGAAAAAAGGCCCTATAGGTCTGATGGAGGGTTCCATCTACACCCAAAGAGGGAAAAAGCCCATTCCCAAATTGACCTCGCAAAATGGCAAGACACCAGTAGGTGAAAACCAGTCTCCCCATCCGCTTTACATAGAACACACCAATGGGGTGACAAGCAAGTATTGGGTCGCTTCTTTTGGAGTAGATCACCAGTGTTGAATCTTTCCAGATAGGCTTCCGAACAAAAACTACCAACCCTAGGAGGGATTGCTCTGCACCAAACCTCATCAACAGGGAAAGGGGGGGTTACAGGATTGGTGGACTGGCTTAGGACTCTAAAAAAGGAAGCACAAGAAAAGAAGCCAATGGGGGTAGGGGTCCAAATTCTAGAGTCCGCCCTTGTGGGGTCTAAGACAATGTTATCAAGAAGTTCAAGAAGGCTCAAAATATTAGCGAAGTCTGAATCCCTCAAGGCCCTTTTGAGACCCAAATTCCACCCAAGCCCAGAAGTGGAAGAGGACGGGGTAATGAATGATGAAACTGGCTCATTTTTAAGATCAGATAGAGCATACAAAGAAGGAAACTGATCCTTTAGAGGGGCATTCCCCACCCAAGTTTGTTCCCAGAATTTTATGGAGTTATCGGAATTCAGATCATACCTGATATTAGGGGAGAATATTGGAAGCAGATCGTGAATGGATTTCCAAGGAGAAAATCTTGTGCTCCAACCCATGTATACTTGCCACTATTCTAGCCCATAGCTTCTCCTTCTCCAATGGGAACCTCCACAACCACTTCCCTAGAAGAGCCATATTCCTTCTTCTAACTTTCTTGAGCCCCAAACCACCACAAATTTTTTATTCCATGTATCTCCCATACATTTGTGAATGATCTACACCAACATTTTAAAAAATGACCTAGAAACGGAACCGTTCTGGTCACTGGTTTCTGGGCCAATGGTCTAACCGTCCAGTTTGAACGGACAACCTGTTTTGACAAACAAATTAAAAAAATGAAAAATAATTAAAATAAAAACGGTAGAAAACCATTGAACGGGTCGACGATTTTTGGCCAAAAACCGGGTTTGGGGCAAAACGGAACCGCTTGCCTAAACAGTTCCCGAGCTGAGCGGTTCGACCGTCTGGGTCAATGGTAGTTCGAAAATCTTGATCTACATAGTTAATCATAAATATCTAATTTTTGCAATTTATATGATAAATATATTGAAAAATGCATCAATGAATTAATATTAATCAATAAATATTAATTTTTTTATAAAAACAATAGTAAAATAATTAAAAATTAAAAAATATATTTTAAATATTTTAAATATAATTTTATTGATAAAACATTAAAATAAAAAAAAATAAAATGTGAAACAGACAATAGGGTAGCCTTTCAGGGAAAGTGTGAAGTAGGGGATCAAAAATCAAGTGTGGACAGTCCCTAACCATGAGATTTTGCCGTGGATGAGAAATTGGGGTGTGGATGGGATCTGTCCACGCTATATTGGGGTGTGGACAGGACCAGTCCCGTCCACACCCATCCAAACGTGACCAAATCCCGTGGACGGTCCCGTCCACGAGATTTACGCGGTTCTGAACACTGCTTAAATCATGGGCGTGTAAATCATTTCTTACTACTTTCAAACAAGTCCTTTTCGGTTTGCTCCTTGCTCTTCTAGAGTCTTCAACTTGTAACAGATCACTATCATCATTGTCATCTAGCAAAACTATCAGCTATGTTATTATTATTTTTTGATTGTTAAGTGTAAAAATTTATTAAATATGGGCAAAAACTTACATTTGCACAGGATTGGATGAGCTGGGCACAGCCCAGGTAGCCCCTGCTACCAAGTTACCAACCCAATTACACCTCTGACCTATAAGTTGATATTTGCGGGCTTTCCATTAGTTAACCCTCAATGGTTAGATTTTCTGCCAGTCTCTGTTTGGCCAATGTATCTGCCAATGCTATTTTTTTTTTTTTTTTTGATAAGTATCTGCCAATGCTATTTCCTTTCCTTGGGATGCACCTAATATTCTCTCTCATCCATTTAACTATAAGCTACATTGTAGAACTGATCCATCCAGGAAGCTAATGGCAATTAAGTCATGTGAATTCCAAGATGTTGAATATTGTTGAGTAGTAAACCTCTTGCCAATTGTCAAATATTAGCTTTTTGAATGGATGGCTGTTTCTTTGCTTCAAACAAAAACTGAGTAAATGGAGGTAAAAGACCATCCATTTTAGCTACCAGTTTGCAATTGTAATTTAGTTAAACCAAATGGAGCATGAGCAGAAATTGGGATTGGTCCATACTGATAAAAAAGAAAAAGGGTTTGGTCATACAACCATGACAAAGTGAAACAACCATCATGCTGGCACTCCTAGGCACCCACTTGAATGAGAGATTCAAGGCAGCACCTAGAAATTGGGCCAATCTGACTTGAGATCTGATTTTCCATGGGATTTGACTTTGATCTGTCATCCAACAAAGTACCATTTGATAGTCACCCTCTACTTCCACATTCGTTTTTTGATAAATGAAGAAATTTATTAATCACAGAGCATAGGAGATACAAGTGATCCAAGAAGAGGCACAAGGTGCGACCTCTTCAGAAAAGCCAAAAGAAGATTCTTAAAAATATTTTGAATTAGTTACAAGGTAGTCCAAAAAAGACTGTCCCGAGAAACCCCTTGTTTGGCTAATGAATCAGCGATTCAGCTATAGCATTTACTGATCTGCTCACCCATTGGACAATAACAGTCATGTTTCTAGTCAGCCAATTCACTTTTTTAAGGTCTCTATAAATCCAAATGGCAAAATCTGGGTTCAGGAGCCATCCCACCACCACCTGTGGGTCACCTTCAATTAAAAGATGCTCCACCCCAATTTGGTTTGCAATCTGAATTCCTTGTACAGAAGCTAGTATCTCTTCTCTTGTGGAGTCACCCACTCCCACTGGCCTGAATATAAGGAAATATTGTTGCTATTCTTATCTCTTAGGACCCCTCCTATACTCGAAGGTCCTGGATTACCTTGACTACTCCCATCAAAGTTCAGCTTAATCACACGCTTTGAAGGAGGTGTCCATTCTACCACTCTTCTAAGCCTCCTAGAAGAAGTATTAGCCACTGTTAGCTAATTCCTCCGAATATCGTCAAAGGAAAATTCAACAAAGAAGTCTAAAATTTTCAGCCAATGGATTGCCCTTGTCAATATGCAATCCTGCACTTCAGGTAGATAAGGATTTAAAAAAGCAGGACAAGTAAAACAGCTATTACCCAATATTTTTTTTTTGATGAATAGCTATTACCCAATATTGCTTCCAGCTTTCTAGGGTCTTGGGAGGGATAGACTGGATATGGTCTTAACCTTTGGCATTTTTTGCTTGGAGAAGACTTCATATACTCCTGGATATGTTCTAAATCGGAGGATTCAATCCCTGTTTTTTTTTACTTATTTTTTCTCAGTTTCCAGTTGCTTGCCTTTTCTCTGTGCAAGCACCGTTAAGAACCAAGAAAAGCTTGAAAAGGAAAACAATTTTTGCCTTGAGGTGCATACGTACATTATATGGTTTGCATCTTCCCCATTGGCCTATTCCCTCTAGAAGGGAAAAATTATGTTGAGATGCACCAGTCACCAGAGTGGGCCATCTTGTTTAGCCCTACAAGAAGAATAACTCTGTTTTCTTCCTAATAGGATATGATTTTATCTTCTCATTATTGATTTGGTGACCATTGGTGTGAAATATTGGATGTAACTAGAGAGGAGTCTAATGGAGTTTTAGTTGTTCTAATTGTCTGATGGTGGCAATGAGTGACTAATTTCTCAGTCCAGTGACAAGGGAGAGCCCTTGAGTGGTTCATGCTTAAGGCTTAGTGAACCTCAAATTTGATGGTTGCTCAATTGGTAAACTCTAAACTGGGTTGGATCTTTAGGTGTGCTTGATCTTATAAAGGGTGTTGTTGTGGATGTGCAAGTTTCTTATTTTAGAAATGGTAAAGAAAGTTTTCTATTTGTCCATATTGCTGTCCTATTTAGGTGCCTTTGCCCTTCTTTTCCATGGTGTTTATATTCCTCCAAAGATCTCTTGTACTACCTCATAGCTAGGTGGAAATTCAATTATTGGATATTTATTGTTTATGGATTTTTAGTTCCTTTAAAAACTTTTTAAGTTGCATGGGATAGCAATTTAGAGGATATATTTTTCTTGGTTCTCTCTATGATTTTTTATCTGATCACATTCTTTTGTTATTAGTAAAAAGTAGTCACGTTTCAGTTTTGGCCACATGGACCTCACATTAATGTAAAACAAAGTCTTTTGTTTTCTTGACATGTTGATGCTAATGTCATGTTAGATACAAAACATCTTGCATAACTTTATAAAGAGCAGATATTGGAGAGGTCGCAAGGTTGGGGGCCAAGAGGAAAAAGTTGGACCCCGTAACACCTTTAGCATGGAATGTTTTTCCCTCCCTTTTGGTTATCTCTCTTCTTGTATCAGACTATCAATTACATCTCATTTCTAATGGCATCTTGATTGGTTCAAGTTCTTTACCTCAGATTTATTCCCATAGTGACAAGGTTTGGTCTTGGGTTGGTCCTGCCTCTAAGTGGCACCGTTGAATTCAAATTTGGCGGTTTCTCTATTGGTGGCTAGGGCTGGTATAAGATTAGTGGAGTTTTGAGGGTTTTTCAGGTAATATCATTGGTTTTTCCTTATCTGGCCAAGTTCCTATGTTATCCAGGGCTTTAAGTGGGTTTGGCTTGGGTGGGGAGAGATTGATGGTGGAAGGTCACTCTCAGATGGTGATTGTTTCGTACTTTCGTTCAGTGAACTTAAGCTGCTCCACTGCTTTTACTTAATGAAATTAGATGTGCCATTGTCTTCAGTGGTCAATAGGTGTATATCTTTTGGTTGAGTGTAGGGGTGTCAATTGGACTGGATTTGGTCCAATCCGATCCAATCCAGTGTGAGTCCATTACAAATGGACCAGGTCCTATCCAATCTGATGAATATTTTGGATCGGTCAAATTCAATGTCTGGACCATCTAATCTATTCAAATTTGTTTTAATCTAGATTAGTTTTAACCCAAACCTGGTCCATTGACACCTATACTCTTATCTTCTATCAGTGGACCAGCTATTGGCTCAATCCAATATAAATTCATTGCGGATGGACCAGATCCAATCCAATGCAATAAATACTTTGGACCATTAAGTCTGGACTGGTCCAATTCAATGTCTTGTTGGTCCGTCCAATCCGTCCAAATTGATTTTGGTTTGGATAGTCCAATAAAAAAATAGTCCATTGATACCCTTGGTCACTTCAGTGAAGATCAGCTCATGGAGTTGACGATGACTGATGGTTGTCACTAATCTCCTGTCATGATTTGGGAGATTGGTGGTGGAAAGTATCTCCTGGTTATCGATTATTTGGTGGGTGACACTTAGGCTTGCCCATTGTATTTGCTTGATGAAATTAGAATTTTTGTGGGATAGCCCATTATAGTTCAGTGGACTCCAAGAGTAGCAAATGGGTTTGTGTACCAGCTAGCAAAGCAAGGGGCTAATAGGGAACACTGTCTCTGGGCTATGTTATAAGATTGTAAAGCAAATATTGGGTGGAATGTTATTGGACGTTGGGGTAGCCGAGGCTACCCAATCTATGTACTAATTCTTATACCTTTTTATTAATAAAATCATTTTCACTGATAAAAGAAAAATTTTGTGGGCATTAGGCACTGGTGCGTTTCATGACTGTTCTGTTTCACAAGTGGGTCCTGATTTTACAAGTGATTTGTTTCACCTGTTTTTTGTCTAAATACACAAAAAAAGAAAGGATGCAGGCTGATTGTGTGTTTAAAGTGATATGACTTAATATTATAATATATTTATAATGACAACTGTGTGACATCTCAAAAACCCCTCCTTTCTTGAATCATAATCCTTGCAAAAATGGTTTTTTGAGAAACAAAGCTGCTAAATGCCGTTTTTTTAACTGATTATGTTTATTTGCTGATGTGGTGTGCGCAACACATCAGCAGAAATGGAATGGTCATGACATGCACTGGTGCCAAATACCTACTTTGTCTTTAGCAGCCAACTGATTATTTCACTTGGATGCCAAAATGGGACTGATGGAGTTGCCGATGGTGATAGGTCACTCGATTGAGGGTAGTGTCAAGAGATTGACATGGTGGAGAGAAATTGTTCTGGACCTGTTAGTTCGGCATTTTGGTTTCTGTTCTGACCTTGTTTGTAGCTGTCATTTCTGCTTAATTTTCTTTTATCAGCCTATTGTTTTCAACAGGTATCCCATGCATTCTATAGTTCTAACAAACCTCTATATTAATTTTCCAAATCATTTGAGCAAACTAGCTCATGATCTAAATGGAGCCAATAAAGGGATGATCAGAAAAATAGAAATGATTTTATTTGTCGAAGGATAAACATCTCCAATGGGGACAGGGACTCCCGTAAGTTTCTACCTATAAGTATGTTTTGAGAATCAGGCCTACCAGGAGATGAGTTATGGTTATAGATCAGCTTAGACAAAAGTTGGGATGCCCGGAGGTTGCCATTCGATTTTACTGCATTTGATTGTATAGCGGAGTTTATTTTCAAGTTAAAGCAAAATGGGCCATTCCCAATGGTTCCAGGTATCTGTGGTCTTGGGGGGTAGATTGGATACACCTGCCAACTCGATATTTTATCATTACAAGTAATGCTTCCTTGTTTTCAAGTTAAAGAACAGCAATACAATTGAGGGCCAAATCATATGATTAAAAATATTGCTTGATTTTGGGATTTAAAAAATTAGTCTCATTGAAATGGGAGGGTTAAGGTTATAGGATCTAATGGACAAATTTTATTGTTGTATGAATTATAGAAAAAGCATCCTGTTCCCCAGGCCCAAACATAGGGGTGTCAATTGGACTGTATGTGGTCCAATCCAATGTGAGTCCATTACAAATGGACCATGTCCAATCCAATCTGATGAATATTTTGGACCATTTTGGATTGGTCCAATTCAATAGCTAGACTGTCCAATCTATTCAAATTTGTTTTAATCTATATTAGTTCTAAGTGTCTAACCCAAACCTGGTCCATTGATACCTATATGGCTATATTCTTATTTTCTATCAATGGACTAGATATTGGCTCAATCCAACCCAATCCAATATAAATTCATTATGGATGGACCAGGTCCAATCCAATGCAATAAATACTTTGGACCATTAAGTCTTGATTGGTCCACTTCAATGTCTTGTTGGTCCATCCAATCTGGCCAAATTGATTTTGATTTGGATGGTCCAATCCAAAACTGGTCCATTGACACCCATACTCCATGTCAACTATAAGGACCTGTCATGGGCTTGTCAAAATCAAGCATGAGTTTAATGGGATAAACACTCTTCAATACATGGTTCTTTACCAATGCACTAGGAAAGCCAAGGAATTGTCCCTTTAAACCAGGATCCTCGTGTTGCATCACCTAACCTTCGTGAGGCAAGTTAATTGGTAAAAAAGCGATAAGAGATGATGATGGGACACCATGACCAGGTAAATCAAAAGAAAGTCATTACCTACATAAACAAAATAGGGATGTTAGTACCAACAAGAATATTTTACCTCAAGGTGAAGAAAGCTTTGCATGTTGTGCTCTCTAGTGAAGAAGCTTTGTGCAAACTAATTTCTAAATCTAAGAGATCTTAGAACCAAAGGTCTATGATGCTCTGGACCTAGAGACCTTGAACCTGTGAAGGTCTACGAAGGCCTGCTGTCGATAAAACTCTACATGCCATGCTCTGTAGTGAAGAAGCTATGTGTTGGCTCATATCTAAATCCTAAAGACCTTAGTCGCAAAGATCTATGAAGCTCTTAACCTAGGGACGCCAGACTAGTGGAGACCTATGAGGGCTTGCTATTGATGCAACTCAGTATGCTATGCTATCTGGTGAAGAAGCTTTATGTAGACTAATATCTAAATCCAAGAAACCTTGGACATAAAGGTCTATGAAGCTCTAGACCTAGGGACCTTGGACCCATGAAAGGCTATGAGGGCTTACTATTGATGAAGCTCTACATGCTGTAATCTTTGGTGAAGAAGTTTTATTTAGACTAATCCCTAAATCTAAGAGATATTGAACCCAAAGTTCTATGAAGCTCTAGACCTTAGGACCTTGGGCCCATGAAAGTCTACAAGAGCCTCCTATTGATGAAGCTCTGCATGTTGTGCTCTTTGGTGATGTAACTTTATGTAGACTAATCCCTAAATCTAAGAGATATTGAACATGAAGGTCTATGAATCTCTAGACCTTGGGACCCCAAACCAATGAAGCTTTGCGAGGGTCTGCTATTGATGAAGCTTCACATGTTGTGCTCTCTAGTGAAGAAGCTTTGTGTAGATTAATCTCTAAATTCGAGAAATCTAGGACTCAAAGGTCTATGAATTGGAATTAGAGATAAGTAAGAGAGAATAATGGGTGTGCTGGGAAAGTGGAGGAGAGAATAGAGGGGAATGGGAGTGGGACACTAGTAAAGGGGATAATGGTGCTACATGACTAGACCTAAGAAAATCAACTATCTCTTTCTTTATATCTATTGATTGTTTGTAAAAATGACATGGAATAAAATAAAATAAAAATTTCAAAAAGGGAGAAAAAAGATAGACTTATCTATATCTATATATTAAAATGGAATGTGCCCAATTGGCACTTTCCTGCTTTGTGGTTTATTCTCAAACCACTTATCTTTTTTCTAGTTTATTCTTAAAGGCACCTATCTTTTTTTCTGTTTCTTTTTTAAATTTTCAATTTTAAAATTGAACAAAATAACTCAAGTGACCAATCACCTTTAAGATTTTTTACACTCTTCATTAATTACATCACTAACTCTCTCTCTCTCCCCTCTTTTACATCAACTCTTTTAATAATCTCTCATCATTAATTATGCTATTAACCCTCTCATTCAATAATTCATGTCACTAATTCTCTCTCATCTCCATTACTCCATTAAATTGCATAAAATACATTAACTTTATTTATATATATTCATTTCAATTTAACTATAATGTTATATATATATATTCAATATATTTGTATTAAATTGTAATTATTAGTAAAGATTAATTAGATGGAAATTGAGATATTCAATGATATATTATTCTGCTAAATAATCTACTTCCATTTAAAATTATAATCCATTTATATTCCATTTGAAAATAACAAAAGTAGTCAACCATAATAAAAATAATTTAGTAAGTTACTTAAATAAAATAAAAAAATTATTAACTAATGTTGTTGATAAAAATATTTTTATTAATATAATAAAAAGGAATTTAATTAATAAAGGAATAATATAAAGTAAAAACTAATTTAGTTTAAAATTAATATAAAACCAATACAAAATTATCAAACAATTATTAGTTTTATAATTAAATATTAATAATTTAAAACCAACTAAACTTCCATTGAAAAATAAAAGTTTATATAAATTTCATAAGGAAATTACATTTAATAAAAACTTAATATACTTAAATGAATTCAATTTTACTAATTTAAAAAAGTAATTAAAGATATTAGTTTTAAATATAGTTTAATTATTTCAAAATCAATTTCAATTCCTTTTAAAAATAAGGAAAATTATAAAAACCTCTTTGGGTTCCTATGAAACTCCCCAGTATTTTGACCTTAACAAAACCTCCCTTATTTTTTTGAAAAAAGGTGCAAATACCTTTCTTTCGTCAACATGCTAAATAAAAAATGTTGATGTAATGCATTCATTTTACTTCACTTCAGCCTATCTTACTTTGTCCAAGAAGGATAAGGAGAAATATTCTTTGAAAGTTATTTGGAAAAATAAATTAGTATATATACACACATACACATTTTAGTTATTCTATTATTTTTCAGCAGTTACTAATCATGTCTCGATACTTTATATAAATCATTAAAGTATGGTTTTTTATCTTTAAATAAATTATTTTTAAACATGCAAAACTCATTTTTATTGTTGTTAATATTTTTTTAAGGATTTTTATTTTTGGATTTCTAGCATACCCATGCATATCTTGTTTTTTCATCTGTATCTATGCATTTCCAAAGCATATCTCAATAAGTTTCCTAAAATTACCTTTCTGATACACCTTGCGTTTTTGATACTTTGAATCTTGGTATAAATCAACAAAATTTTCGAGGGGAATTATTTATAACAACCCCATAGTTGTTGCAAGCAATAAAAAGAAACACATGATTGTTTATGTTTCAAGTAGATAAGTAATTTCCCTCAACTATTTGTGTCCCCCACCAAGTGGTTGTGGTTCAGTTAACATAGGGACTTGATCTAATCTTATTACTACCAGGGTTCGGTCAAGGCTTATGGGTATGGGGATGGATTACCATAGTTGTCAAGGTGATGCCTAGGCGGGCGACAAGGCTCCCTTTGAGGCTCGCCTTGCCTATTCGCCAAATAGTTTTGTGCTATGTATTATAAAATACTTTTTTATTCTTTATTTGTTGACATTATAGTTATAAAATAAGCACTATTAAACTAAAATATCCATTTTGTATGTTTATATATTAATTTCTTTTTATTATTTTCTTATTTGTTAGGGTTTAATCAATATAAACATTGCTAAATGTTGTATTGAACCCCCCAAAACTTTAAAACCTGAACCAATAAGTAAGGAAGAACTTAAAATTTTGTCTAATCAATACATTTTCTACTACTACTACTACTACTACTACTACTACTCTACTACTACTACCACAACTACTACTACTGTTGCTATCACATTTTCTAATCAATGCATTTTCTTTTCTTCTTTTCCCATAACAAAAATAACGGCTCAGCCCCTATATTTTTTGAATTTTCTTTTCCTTCATTTTTCTTCTCATGAATATATTGATTTTCTATACTTTAACATGAACTTTATACTTTTCTTATAAAAATTATGAATAATTATTAAAGAAATATGGTTATGGTACCAAGGGAACTATTCTACATAAAAAAATCCATTGCCTAGGTGCCCACCTAGGTGACAAGTCACCCCTGTCACCTAGCCTCTTCTTGGTGCCTTGATTACCCTTTTATGTTAATACTTAATGGGTAGGTTAAATGATAAATTTTCCTTGACCTGACCATATTAGCTAAACATCAGGATTGTCTTGGTTTGATCTGAGGTGGATCTATGCTAAACCCAACAGATTGGGGAAAAAACTATGCTATTGAGAACATTCTTGAGAATGCCACGTTACCATGATAGTGGGGTAAAATAGTAATTGCTCCTTCCTTTTGTCCAGCAAGATAGACATGGGAGTGAATGAGTGGACGCATAGGCTGTTGGCCCCCAATAGGTGAAGTTAACAGTTCTTCGCTCCTTGCCTCCTTTAATGGAGGAATTTTTCCATCCAAACATTCTTATTGGTCCAAGACATTAGACCCACTATGTCGCATTAGCAATAGAAAACAAGTTAAACTAACAGAGGATAAGAACTATTAATGTTTATCTCTTCATCTTCCCTATCTTCTCTTCAAAACAAATCCTTGAAACTCTCACCTATGTTCATTAATTGTCTTCCCTTCTAATGAACGAACCCAACTCCAATGATTCTATTTCGGCTCATCATTTTCTTGTGGCAGTTTTCATTTCCATCAAAACTTGGGCAAAACCCTATTTGTTGTTTTCATCTCTAGTATGACCAGGGCCCAAGAGTAGGCCTGTAAATGGAGTGAATTCGAATTGAATCAGGCCGTGTTCAAATTCAATTTCGATTACAAAATAAGTGATTCGAATTTGATTTGAAATCTATCGGATATTCAGAAATCCCAATCAAATTCGATCTCAATTAAAATGCCGAATATTCGATTATAACTGATTTTGTAGAGAAAACTATAAATCTAAAAACCAAAATAAAGAGGTTAACGACCATTGCATATGGACAACACAAAAAAAGTTCAAAAAAAAAAAAGCACTTGTTAACAATGCAAAAAAAGCCTAAAAAAATCTAAAATAAGAAAGCAAATAAACAAAAAAAACTCATAATCCAGAAGAAAGAAGAAATGTGTGTGTGCGAGAGAGAGAGAGCAAAGGAAGAGCAAGAAATCTTGGATAATGGCCCCAATCAACAGAAGTCGAAGTTTAATCTTCAAAGATGACCTTTCATTTTCGATAGAATCTAGTTCTCCTTACTTTCTCTCTAAACTTTTCATCCTAAGTGCCAAAACGAAAGGTGTTGCAAAAACTAACATACAGGAGGAGGAGCTGCACTTTTCATCCTTAGTATGAGAATGGAAGGTGTTACAAAAATTAAAGAAACTAAAATACAAAAGGAGAGACGGAGAGGGAGGAAAAAGAGGGGAGAAGATATATAAAAAAGAAGGCTTTTGGTATATCAGTAAACGAAAAAGTGGTTTTGTTTGTCTTTTGTTAAGTACATGTGGATGCTTCGGGTCGTGTGTAAAGGGTGTACTACAAGTAAGTTGAATTAGAATGCTATATGTTTATATATTATAATATCTATTATTGAATTCGACCGTTTATTCCATCCAAATCATTCGAATTCAGTTCGTTTAAGTTAATCTCCAATTCAAATTTGAATTTCCAGATACCGTTGACAGGCCTACCCAGGACCAGGAGGTTGTTTGATACCGAGATTTTGTCCTCGCCAACCTTTTTTGTAAAAAGAAAATACAGAAAAAAAATCTTCAAGTCTATGTAAATGGATTTCAAGAGAAAGATGAAACGGAAGAAAAAAATCACATATAACACAACATGCATAGGCCTGTTGTTATTTGGGAAAAAACGAGCATTGTCTTGGGAGGACAAAATCCATAGTCTGATAGAGAATTGGTTAACAATCTGGTTTAATCATAAAAAGGAAAAAACTGATGTACAAATAGAGGCTTTATTAACAATGATGGAAGACATAGATTGCTCAACTTATTTGTTCCCTCTCCTTATATCCGCGTGGTGTAGTAGGAGTTGTTTAACTTATATTTTTCCCTCTTTATTTTGCGTGAAAAAATTATGAATTCTTAAGGCTCCGTTTGTTGGAGTACAAATACAAATATGTACTATGCAAATGCATACAAAATAATGCAAAATATAAGGTTTTGCACTCTACAAATTTGAATTTGTAATCCTTCCTAACAGAGCCTAAATCTTAATTATACACCCAGAGCATGAAATTCTGAAGTTTAAAACTGTACCCAATAAATAGTGCCTACATCACACATGAAACTTTTAAGGGGCATTCTTTTTCTGGATTTTGAGAGGGGGGAAAGTTGGTTGGTGGGATTTTGATTCACATCAAACAAGAGTCCCATGGTCTTTTTTAGAGGTACAAAATAAACCCGAAACACCACACAGACCCTAGCTCTAGACCTTCCTGCCTCTAACCCTTTTTCCCCTGACACTAGAGTCAAAATTAATAATATTAGAACTATGTTCTATGTTCATAACATAGCTCATAACATTAGAGCCAAAATGAATTTATGTTTTATGCTCATAACATTGGAGCTCCATTGGATGACCACAAACCTTTTATATATATATCTATATTAAAATAAAAGGAGTGCTTTCCCTTTTGCTAAATGGAATCTTACTATGGTACATTCATTAGCTCATGGTTAGCAATACAATGAGATATTTTAATTGCATGAAAAACATGTGTCTCTATTTCCCTGTATCCCTCCTTCGAAACCACTTATGACTTATCCACTCTTTTCTTCTTCAAGATCCTTCTTCCCATTCTCCCTGTCTCTAGCCTCTTCCCCCCCTCCGATTCATCAACAATTGAATGCAAGTTTAGAGGTGCTGCATTTCTCTATAACAACCCTCAACCCCAACTTTCTCCATCTTGTTCTATCTCTTCAGTTTTGATGGGGATTTTATAGTTCTCCTCTGCTTCACCTTGGTTCTTAGTTAGGGTTTGGGTTCTCAATTAGAGATGGTGTCAGTGCTCATTTTTACTTCACCATCATTACTTTTCCATTTCTCATTTTCAATTGTTGCATATTGATTGTGCGCGATTTGGTGCTCCTTGCTAGAGGGTAGCTCAGACATCAGGCTAGTGAGATCACCTAGTCAAGTTGCAAGGCAAGGATGTCAGAGTGTTACTCGGTGTCAGCACACTGATACTTGAGTTAGTGTATTGGAAGTTTTGAGAGAGATGAAAGCAAGATTGCTAGAATACTAAGAGAGCTAATTCAGGTGTACCTTGTAAGGCTGTAGGCAAGGCCTTTATATAGGTGAGTTGTCATAGGCCTCACGATATGTGTCCAAGATCCTCGGCCTGTCTGGTTTGGAGTTGGTTTTGCACCTGTAGGTGTGTACAACACACTCAGACCCTTAAAGAGTACTCTAACACCAAGAATAGCATCACATAAACACTTACAAGCAGCCTACAATCAATCCCCCATGCTGTGATAAACTTACAGTTTATCATGACCGTTGCGATGAACCCGTAGTATGTTAAGCATAACTGCAATAAGCCTGCGATCCGCCAAGTACAATCAATGCCCAAACCTAAACAAGCCTCAGAAATACTTGCCTAAAACCCCCAAACACATTCGAGTGTGCAATGAAGTCACACTCGCGGTGATGTGCGGGAAACTCACCACCTGTGAACCCATCCTGGGTAGTTAGTCAGGAAGGACAATGGGCCGAGCCCATGGCGAGGCCCTTGTTTGCCCAAACACATAGGAACCCGTTAAAATGAAGCACTTTGTGAATCGCCACAAGGCATTAACAAATACCAATCTTGGGATGGCGACGTCATCGTCTCCACATAGGATTAGTCATGGTGTGCAAAAGGGTAGTAGCACATGTGAATAATGAGGGATCTCGAGGATAAGAAAAGTTGATCCTTGAGAATATCTTCATGAAACACGTGGCGATGCCTAGTAGCATACCCAATAATTTCCAGTGAACAATATATTCTCTTTCCCAATACGAAGCAAAGATCCTCATCTCCTACCTTTTAGGATCTTATAGGGTCCTCCTCACGTTAGGCATCATCAAATCCTAAGCATTTCACTACCAATACCCTCGAGTCCCTACAACTCTCTCATTTTTTGCTAATCCCCATACCACCCCTTGGATACTTTCCTTCGTCTTTCAAAGAGACCACCATTCAACCTAGCCTTACACCTCCGTCCTACAGCACCCAAAGATGGGACTTCACCTAAGCTGACAAGGCTTATCCAGGTTTGTCAGAATCGGACAGGGAGAAGAAGAACTCTGTTAATGTGGTTTCTGAAGGAATGGAAGATCCATCATATGGATGGATGAACCCTATAGAAAGGTTGGGTGAAATTTTAAAAATTTCTTTCTCTCCCATCTAGGAATCGTATTCCCTAATTTAGAAAATTGCATTTTCAAGGTTCGTTCATGAATCCAAAACCAAACCAAATCTGAAACCAAAAGAGAGTGAGAGATGTACCTGATACGAAGTAACAATAACTCCTAACACAGGTGTTCACGCCCAAAGAGAAGACCAAAAACCTGCTTCCACTAAAGATGACACAATATGTAGTGAAATATGATTAGCAGGATGGTTCTTTACCAAGAACCTGAATTCTTCGGGAAGAATCAAGCAAGGGAAGGTGAGCACAACTTCAAATTGCTTCTTCTACCAAGAAACAATATCAAGAACTCTTCTTGATTAGATCCATAAGTGGAGATCGAATTGGGTAGGGGCGGGAAGAATTAGGGAAGAATTCTTCAGTTTGCTGTGTGAAAATCAGAGGAATTCACCCCCTATTTATAGCTTTCTTTGGATCAGCCTCCTAATCTAATTAGGAGAGAGTTTCCTAATCCAAATATGATATTTGGATTTGGACTTTTAAATGGATAAAACTTCTCTTATCCCTTAACTAATCCTAATCAACTTAAAAGTTGAATTCGCCCTCATTTAATTTAACTAACTTAAGCTAGTTCGAATTGGGCCTTAAGCCCATCAAGCTTATGTGCTCACTTACTCTTTAATCTGTTGGCCCAGTTGGCTCTCTTTATATGGCATGGTATCCTAACATTGATATACACATCATCCACATGTGTTCAGTCCATCCTTTGTTACAAGGCCTGGTCGAATTCACTGTATGTTACAGTGAACCCCTAAGTCCATTACCATGGGCTCTCAATGCGTCAAACATTTACATTAAATGGTTCTTGGATCCAAGAACTGTGAGTAGATGCAACATTAGCCCATCAGATATTACCCTCAATGGTCTTACACTTAACCTCTCAACCCATAATGATCAAACACTACCCAATAAGAGAGGACCTCTCCCTTGGTTGCAAGGTGTAGTGCTACACTCTATACTCACATGGATCCCGGGAATTAAAACATTTTGCAATCATTTTGGAACCATAATATATAAGTATATCTCTATATAAATATATTTTGCAAAAACAAATCTCAACGTTTGAAATCAACTACCGGCAGTTTATGTTTCCATCAAAGAGAGTGCATTACTTGATCATTCACTTTGTCTGACAAAGGGGATGATCTGTCACTATGATCACCCACTCAGGTGAATTCTCAAACTTCCTCGACATACCCAGGTTTTGACCCCCTTTAAGGATCTCACTAATTGGCATATCAAAGATAATCCAATCCGACACCTAGTGCAGTACCATAATCGAGTCTAGGGGTCAGGTGTAACTTTTTAGTTTTGCCCATCTATCTCCAAAGCGTAAGGCAATACTGGAAATTGATCCAATTTAGGGTTTCAAGAAAATCCACACTTCATGTACCTCAGGTCTCACCCTAGCAGTTGAGACAAGCCATGCCAACCAACTTGGTGGCACATTAGTGTCAGCCTAAGCAGGATAGACCTCCCTAAATCTATCCGACGACTGTGAAGATTCTAAACTAACACGAGTCTCATAAGTGTCCAGTTTATGGGTAAAAACATAGAAACACACCATAATGACATGAATCAATTATGTACTTTATTCATTTACAATAAATGTCAAAAGATACATTAATCTAATTGGAGCTAAGGGCATAATTGTCCAATAGCTCCCACTTGCACTTAGGTTTAATCGGGTACAAGTCGGAGTCTCATACTTCCCACTTGTTTCTTAAGCACTTTCTTTGTAAGCAACTTAATCAATGGGTTTGCTACATTCTCCGCTGATGCTACTTTCTGAATCAGGACGTTCCCTTTACCAGCTATCTCCTATAGTATATAGTACTTCCTCTCGGTGTGCTTCGACTTCAAGTGGGCTCGTGGCTCCTTAGCCTGAGCTATAACTCCATTGTTGTCACACAACAGTGGAATGGGTGATGTGCTGGACAAAACTACTCCTAATTCCTGAATGAATTTCTTCATCTAAGTAGCTTCTTTAGCAACTTCACTTGTGGCAACGTATTCAACTTCGGTTGTGGAATCTGTGGTGGAACCTTATTTGTTGCTTTTCCAGCTAACTGCATAGGCCTCCGTCATAAAGATGTCTCCAGATGTAGTCTTTTTATCATTTGGATCTGACTGATAATCGACATTAGTATTCCATTGGATTTGTAGTGAACTACCATCTAATAACAGACAAAACTCTTTTGTCATTCGAAGGTATTTCAGTATGTTCTTCATAGTTGTCCAGTGTTCCTGTCCTGGGTTAGACTAATATCTACTTACCACACTCCCTACCTAAGCAATGTCAGGACGAGTGCACAGCATGACATACATGATGTTGAGGCATAGGGAATTTCCTTCATGCCTTCAATCTCCTTGGGAGTCTTGGGAGACATACCCTTAGAGAGAGTGACTTCGTGCTTGAAAGGAATATTTCCTTTCTTGGAGTTCTCCATACTATATTTATTGACAATCTTGTTAGTGTAAGTAGACTGGGATAATCTAATTATCCTCTTCGGTCTATCTCTATAGAATCAAAGTCATAAGATATATGAGGCTTCTCCAAGATCTTTCATAGAGAATTGTTGTGAAAGCCACACTTTCATTGTAGTTAATATCCCTACATCATTCCCAATGAGTAGGATGTCATCCATATACAGAACCAAGAACATAACCTTATCTCCCACTGTCTTCCTGTAAACGTAGGGATCATCCAGATTCTGCTCAAAGTCAAATTGTTTATTGGTAGAGTCAAACCAGATGTTCCAGCTCCTAGAAACTTGCTTAAGTTCATGTATGGATTGCAGTTGCTGCATGTAGATATATTCAGTAAGATCTCTGTTCAGGAACGCAGTTTTGACATTCATTTGCCAAATCTCGTAGTCATGGTATGTTGCTATAGCTAGTAGGATCCTAATGGATTTAAGCATGACTACAGGCGAAAATGTTTTCTCATAGTCGATTCCCTCTTTCTAAGTGTACCTTTTCGCCACAAGATGAGCCTTGTAGGTCTCAACCTTACCATTCGGGCCCTTCTTCCTCTTATAGATCCATTTGCATCCAATTGATTTTACCCCAGGGGGCGGATTTACTAGAGTCCGGACTCCATTGGCCTCCATTGAGTCCATCTCAGCTCTCATGGCATCTACCCACTTTAAGGAATCTAGCTTCTGCATAAATCATGGGATCCTTCTCACTGGTCATGACTTCCACCAAGTAACTTTCTTGGTCACAACCATAACGAATTGGAGACCTGGAAACCCGGGTAGATCTTCTAGGTTGGTTATTTTTTAGAGCAGGTGGAACATCTCCCACTACCCCTGGGCTCTCCTCATCAATAAAAATTTCCTGAATAAGATTATCTAGGATGTAATCTTCCTCTAGGAAGTAGGCATTTTGACTGCAAAACATTTTGCTCTTTTGGATCATAGAACAAGTAACTTACAGAGCCTTTGGGGGTAACCTACAAATAGGTAATGGTTGGTTTTGGATTCCAATTTGTCAACACTTATTCTTTTAACATGTGCTAGACAATCCCAAATCATCAAGTATCTCACACTTGGTTTCTTACCAGTCCATAGTTCATATGGAGTCTTAGGAACGGATTTGGTTGGGACCTAGTTCAGCACGTAAATTGTAGTCTCTAATGCGAAACCCCAAAAGGATGTGGGTAACTCTGAGTGGACAAAAAGTGAACGGACCATATCTAATAGAGTCTGATTTCTCCTATCTGACACACCATTTAATTGTGGTGTAGCAGGAGGAGTCAGTTGTGATACAATCCCATTTTCCTTTAAGTAGTCCCTGAATTCATCAGAGAGATATTTTCCGTCTCGATCTGATCAAAGGGTCTTAAATTCTCTCCCTAACTGTTTCTCGACCTCTTGTCTGAAATCTTTAAACTTTTCAAAGGATTTAGACTTATGTCTCATTAGGTACATATAACCATATCATGAATGATCATCGATAAATTTTATGAAATAAATGTGTTGGTTATGTATCCTAACATTCATAGGATCACATACATTAGTATGTATAAGGTCAAGCGTGTCTATTGATCTTTCAGGCTTTCTTGTAAATGACCGCATCGTATCTTACCCTGAAGGCAAGATTCACAGGTTTGAAAATCTTCTACAGTTAGAAAATCAAAATGACCATCCTTTACCATCTTTGTGATACGGTATATATTAATGTGGCCAAGTCAGTAATGCCATAGACACGTGGGATTAACTATATCACAAGTTCTCTTCTTGGGGATTATTTTTGATGTAATTTTGGTAATGTTGGTTTCTAGAGAAGGATGGAGAACATAGAGATCATTCTCAAGTTCTCCATATGCGAGGAATTTATTATTCTATTTAATAGTAATCACATTACTAAATAAGATAGAATAACCATCCAAACACAAATTTGAGACAGAAATCAAATTTCTTCTTAAATTAGGTACGAAAAGACAATCTTTACGTACAATTGTTCATTCTCTAAAAACTAGTTCTATAGTTCCTATGGTTGTAGCTACAACTATTGTAGAAGTCTCCAAGTAGAGTATTACTTCTCCGTCACTTAGTCTTCTAATTGTCTTGAACCCCTGCAATGTGTTACATGCATAAGTTGAAGCCCTAGAATCAATACACCAGGAAGCAAAAGTGACCAACAAATTGGTCTCTATGACAAAATATTTAAAATTACCTTCTTTCTTAGTCTCCAGATATTGAGGATAGTTTCTCTTCCAGTGGCCAGTCTGTTTGCAAAAGTGACAAGTATCCAATGCTTTATCTTTCTTCTACTTTTTTGGCTTGCTAATCTTCTTCTGAGGCTTTTTCTTTGCCCTCCTCTTCTTCTTACCCGAATTGCCACCTTCAACAAGCATGACTATCGGTCTATCCTTCTTAATCAGTTGTTCAACCCTCTACAACATATTGTTGAGTTTTTGAAGGCTAACATTTAGCTTATTCATGTTATAATTCATGATAAACTAATTGAAGGAGGGACGCAAGGAATTTAGGATGGCATCAACCTTGGTGGCATGATTTAGCCCTGACCTGAGTGTCTCTAGTTCATTAATGTAATCCATCATCTTGAGACAATGGTCATGAACCATGCCCCTCAATCATTTTTGCAGTCATGAATAGCTTCAAGATCTTTTGATGAGTAGAGCGATTCTGCTCTTTATACATGGTCCTCAGACTATCTAGGATATCCTTGGACACTTCGATCTGATTGAATTATCTCTGTATCGGAAGCCCAATCTTGATACTTTCTCCTACATGCTTCAGAAGCCCTATCATTCAAACAATCCAGAGAAGGGTTCTTAGCAACCTTGTCCAATTTCTCGGACGTTAACACCAGCATAAGGTTACAAAACCAGTCAGCATAATTTGGGCCCTTAAGCTTATTATCATCCAACAACTTGGTGAATTGTCTGTTTGCCATTTTTGATAAAAGCAAGGCAGATTATTAGTCCACAACTTAAATTGATTCATGTTTGTTACATAGATATGACTTTTAATCTATGTTTCATTTCCATTTTGGGCATCTCTGAGATTCCCTCCAATCTTAGTGATGAAGATAGTTGTGTCTCTAGAAATGTGGGAAACCACATGAAGTGCATGGAGCCAAATGTTTCAGCTACAAACCCCTACCACCTTCTGTGAAGGATCTCAACCACTAATTATATGAGCTTTCCCTTTGGCCTTTGTTAGACAAAGTTCATAGCAATTTTAGGTTAAACCTTTCTATCGAGTAAGTGCTCATCCATCATATTCGTGAACGCTAAGGTACCATGGAAGAGTCTTCCATTTTAGGATAGGCCCCTCCCACATCGGTCTATGACGCCCCTATCATCTTATGAAGCAATCCAGCCAACTGCATTAGGAGATGGATAGCCCAATTTTATGGTGCATCTCCACCCACCAATACAGCCAACCTTCATACTAATGATGAAAGGCCTTTAGAGAATTCATCATATGAAATTCTCTATCACATGCACTTATATTTTCTAGAGGTAATGAAAAGGATAACCCCCTAGATCTGATTTAGGTCAAACCAAAGTGACTCCCATTGACTTTCTTAAAGTCATATTCAAAGTGGGCCTAAAATGGTTAGTGTTCCTAGGTGTTCCTCTTGGGGAGAAATTGAAGCGGGCCCTACTGAGAAGGGAGATCATCCAATGATCTTTAAGGGCACTATGGCAATGATGTGCATTCAGCCATGGTGTTCGAAAGAGCACTATTGAATTGACATGGGCCAAGTGCTTATGGCCCATGTACATAGCACATCGCATCATATACTTCACATGCTTGAACATCCACAATTGATCTAATCAATTTAATAACTATAAAACTCATAATTAAAATTTAAAACCTTTTTAGCCAATTTAAAGCCCATAATATTATCAAATAATATCATCTACGTATATGGGCTGAATTACAAAGAGCAGTTTGGCCTACAACATTTATGCTGAATTGGGTTAAAGTAGTTTTAACAAATTAAAACTGAGTTTTACAGAGGTGGGCCGAATTGCATCTTGCAATTAGCCATCAAACCCTCGGCCCAGACGTGAAATTTCAGGGTTGTGAACAGCCCCATTGAACCATAAATTTGGTCAAATCTGGGTCGAATGGGTCTAGGGTTTGGTGTTTAATTCAAGATCCAATTCAAGAAGATGATTTGAAATTAAATATGACTGATAAATGACAATCAATGACCAGCAACAAACCAAACAGTGGGTTGTTCATGTGGATCCAAACCTGCAAGAAAAAGATTAGTCACAGCTTTCATATTTGATTTCTGCAAATCACAAATCACTGATTTCTCATCTATGCAAGTGTCTTCTCCTCCACGTGAACCAGCTTTTTCTTCCAACGAAATAAAATAGAAAAATGCCTAATTTCTCTCTTAGTTTACATCAGAATCAAATCATATGCATTCTGTCTAAAAAATAAATAAAAAAATTATTTACAAACCAAGAATAAATAGAATACAACAGTTGTGCAGATTCATTGTGCTAATAAAAGATTTCGATCTCCGCCGCACAAACAACCCAAAATCCAAGAAATGTAAATAGAACAATTCTAAATATATTGCATATTAATAAAGATTTGGTTTTTAGATCATTCGCGCAAAACTAGGAACCGATTTCCCAGCGTAACTGCAAACTATGCAAATCAGGTAGAACAATTTATGTCGATTTGCGCAGATCATATCTGGCGTATTTTGATTCAGGAATCAAACTATGCTTTGATACCACTGAGGGGATGGGAGATCTATCATATGAATGGCCGAAACCTACAGGAAGGTTGGGCAAAATTTCAAAAATTTCTTTCTCTCTCATCCGGGAACCGTATTCCCTAATTTAGAAAACTGCATTTTCAAGGTTCGTTCTTAAATCTAAAACCGGACCAGATCTGAAACCAAAAAGGAGTGAGGGATGTACCTAATACGAAGTAATAGTAACTCCCAATGCATGTGTTAACACCAAAGAGAAGACCAAAAATCTGCTTCCACTGAAGATGACACAGTGTGTAGTGAAGTAGGATCAGCAGGATGGTTTTTCAGCAAGAACTTTAATTCTTCAGCAAGAATCAACCAAAGGATGGTGAGCACAACTTTAGATTACTCCTTCTACCAAGAAACAATATCAATAACTCTTTTTGATCAGATCCACAAGTGGAGAGAGTTTCCTAATCCAAATATGATATTTGGATTTGGACTCTTAAATGGATAATACTTCTCTTATCCCTTAGATAATCCTAATCAGTTTAAAAGCTGAATTCACCCCCTTTTAATTTAACTAACTTAAGCCCAATTCGAATTGGGCCTTAAGCCCATCAAACTTATGTGCTCACTTACTCTTTAATTTGCTAGCTCAGTTGGCTTTCTTTGTATGGCGCGGGACCTTAACATTGATATATACATTAGCCACATGGGTTTAGCGTAGCCTTTATTACAAGGCCTGGCCGAATTCACTATATGTCACAAAGAGGATAGAGAATAAGATGTGTAGAGATGTGTTCTCAACCCATAGTTGAACTGACCGATTAGACTGGTTAGCACTCTAGAAAACCAATAGGACCAGACTGATGGACCCTGTTAATGTTAACTTCTTTCTAAATTGGTTGGACTGGTCCAATGCCTGACATATTTAGTTAGAGTCTGGATATCCCGCACATCCCAATCTGCACATTCTCCTGTACATCCTAAATTTCTATAACTAGTTAAGGATGTGAAAGAGCATCCTTTTGTATTGTTTTCTTTTTTTTTTTAAATGTTAAAATACATTAAAAAAAATTAGAAAATTCTCTTCTTCTTTAAGGGGTTTACCGATATTTCCTTTTAAGAAGAAGCCAAATTTATGTAAAAATTTATAGTCCATGTTCTCTGTTTTTGCTGTGAGAAGGCTTTTGCAAAGAGGACTGGATGAAAGCGTTAAAAATAGAATGGGAAGAAGGAAATGCTTACAGTCTACTCAAGACATAGCAACAATAATTTAGAAATTGGGGAGCTTATCTTCTCCATCGTTCCGGAGCACTACAAGCACTTTGAAAGACACATGATAGCCTTGGACAAATGTAGAAGCCCCGACCAGACTCAAACCAATCATAAAGTTAAATCACATGATGGGAGGCTCTCTCTGTTGTGGTTGCTTAGTAAATTTAGACTAGATTTTGTTTCCACCAGAGGAGACACCCTGTTTCAAGTTATTTTGCATAGAAAGATATTGGTGATCTCATTGCTTCTTCTGTTGTAGAGGGAAATGGAGAAAGAAAACATGCAATTATGTAAATAAACAACAAATTTTGTTGTTTTCCCTTTGTTGTATACTAGAAACAGATTTTACTATCTCTCCTCTATTGTAGAAAGAGAGGTCAGAGAAATCGTATGAAGGAGAAAAGGTTTTTTCTCTTTTTTTGATTTAATGTTTTTAATATTTTAAAAATAAAAAGCAAAATCCGTTAATCAATTCGCACGTGTAAGAGTTTAATAGTATGAGACTGACTTGGCACATTGGTTAGCAGGTCAGATTTGTCAGTCCTATCAGTTACCCCATAGGTAGAAGAATTGAGTTGTTAAACCATTCGATTGAGCTGGGCTGGAGCTAATTCGAGGTCTAGAATTGGCTGAAACATATCTATGCCAATAATCCAACTGGCCATTACATTTTCCAGAAAAAAAAATACCTAACCGTTACCAATCCTACCATTGCAACAATTGATTACAAGTTGAGTTAATGCTAGGTATTCCTATTTTTTTCTTCTTTTTTAATGCAAAACGCACAAAGCTTCAATTATCTCGATTCAGTTTTATCATGAAATACAAGGGTAGATAGGAAATCTATACATAAAGACCTTGTGAACTCCCTTTGTACAGCATACAACAAATTTAGCAACACAATGTGTGTCACTTTGTTGTCTGATTTCCAACATGTGAAACCGAGACAAAGGGTTGAAAACTTGAAATGAAGCTTTTACAGTAAGCAATGAGGGAGATGATACTTCAAGGTGTCTCCAGGGAGAGCATCAACAGAAGCTTGGTGACGGTCTCTGCATTTCCTTCCATCATTTAACGTAAAGTTTTACGATGTAAAACCACATTGATTGGAAAGTGAATCGGTCGGTTTAAACATAGTGAACCGTTAAAGTGAAAAAAGTATAGACAATGTGTGTAAAACATTATATGGATAAAACCGATATAATCTTTACATCAATTATCCATGCAAAACTCCACCGTGAGTGGTGTTTTACATTGATTTTCAATAAAACTTACACTGAAAGCAAGCACGAGAAACTTGAAATTGGGGTGCAAAGTTTACTCTGATTCTCATTTACAATAAAAGCAAACTCAACCTAAAGTTTTAAGTATATTAGATATGCGTATCGAATACAGTATACATCTTGGATATGCAACAATATTATCCACCCTTGTGCTGTATGCTATCGGAACATTGCCATTATATATGCTTGTGCTTAGGTGATGATTGAGCTGGGATCAAAACTTTGGTGTTCAAAAACCAGTCTGTTTGGATAGTATATATATATCACATAAGCAATGTATATTAAAGAAGTATACGACTGTCTGAATCATGCTCATTTGTCTAAATGCTCCTAAGCTTCTAACCAATCCTCAATTTCTCCACGTGGCTTTGGTTCCATTCTCACATTTAGGATTGACTCAAATCATCACTACAAGAAATTGGTTTTTAGTGACGGATGTATAATACTGGTGTCTGTCACTATATATCATTTATGGTGACGAATTAAAATTCTTATCACTATAAATCTAATATTTAGTGATGGAAAATTGACGGAGGGATTATCTATCACTATAAATAACCGATAGCAATGGATACTTGGAATTCTGCCACAAAAACTTTATTTATAGTGACAGATAATTAAGTATCTGTTACAAAATCATAAAATCTTAATGTATAACCACAGACGTATGATGTTTATCACAAAAGTTTGTTTTATAGTGATAGATAATTGAATTTCCATCACCAAAAAAATTGATTTATAGTGACGGACAATTGAATGTCTGTCACAAAATCACAAAATTGTGATATATAGTGATGGACACTTGGCGTCTATTACAAAAATGTTGATTTATAGTGACGAACAATTGAATGTCTGTCATAAAATTAAAATTACAAGGTATTCATTTAAGGGCATTTTTTGTAATCATTGTTTAAGGGTTTTTTATGTTTAAAATAATCCAATAAACTAGTCATTTGAATTGTTGAATTGATAAATCCAAATAATGGATATATTAAACATTTAGAGATTTAAAAATAACATTTTAGTCAAATTCCATTTAAGACCTAGCAGGGGAAAATCCTAGGTTGAGCTTTTTATAGACCATTAATAGACTTTAGTACTATTTAAGCTCAATGGGTCCACACCTTAAGCTTGACAATACATGTTTGGGCTTGCATTCGATTTGGACCATATAAAAATAAACTATTTATAAAAAACTCAAACATTAATTTAATTAATTTGATAATAAAAATATAAAAAAAACGTAAAACATTTATATATACATAAAATACACATAGATATAGCCCCAATACTAATTTTAGTTAATTAAACATTAAATATTTATTGATATTTAATTAATAAATATTATTTCTACTATTTATATTTTATAGTTTATTTTTAGTTATTGATGAGGGGTGATTTGGCCCGACCTGATAAATAGAGGACATGTGGATGTAGCCCACCACCAGGACGATAACTCAGCACCATGGTCACCTTGGCAAGTTTAGTTACTTCGGAGTCCCAGCCACCTCGGATAGCACCGAGCTATAGACACCTCGGATGACTAAGACTAATCAAGCAACACATAGCAGATCCCTAGGAGCTTGCCAGCTATCTCCAAACCTTTCGGGATTATGCCGCGTAACTCTTAGGTTTAACTTCATCCCATCCGAATCGGAGGAAAATGGTAATCCATATCAATTAGCGCGGCTCCTGCCTTCCCAAGTGAAATAAACCCTACGGCTCAGACCAAAATCTCGGGAACATTTCGTGAGACCCACAGTAGCCCATCTATATAAGGGCATCAATCCCCAAGACTCGCGTACACGCGATTACTTGCTCACTAGCCTACTATCATACAAACTTTCAGCTCGCACAACTCAGTAATAACTTAAGTATCGGAGCGACCTCACCAAGTTAGCCACCCTGGGTTCTCTGGTCCTCTGTCTCGTAGCTTAGTCCAGCTTGCTACGCGACTAAAGTCTGGGTCATCTTCTAGATCATGCACAATCAATTGGTGTTATCAGTGGGAAACGATCGAAAGGTCAAACACTCAACTCACCAATCACCGCATCCTTTTTTAGTGGCATCTTCTAGCAACACTGGTAAGGGCATTGACATGAATGTCACTAGGGGGCAAAATCACCAAACGTCATTCCCTCAAGGCCTCTCAGTGACTATCGGATAGTTCACCCTCCCCCTAACTGCTTCGGGGATCCATTCTCTATTAGTGCCACAAACAACTTAGCAGGTAAATGTCCCGCTGGCACAAGTGAACACCACCTTTTTGGAGCCTTCAGTGATCCCTCCTAGGATCGATCATTCTCATGATGATGCTCTTGTGGTGAAGCTCGTCATTAATGACTTTGAAGTGTAGCAGATTCTGGTGGACTCAGGCAGTTCGGCTGATGTCCTATTTAAAGGGACTTTCGATAGGCCATAGCTGAAGCAAAGCGACTTGGAGCCAACAGTCACACCCTTGGTGGGATTTAACGGCGAAGAAGTAAGACCCCTTGGTTGGTTCACAGTACCAATAGAGGCAAGAGCGTGGCCGAGCATAGTGCGATTCGAGCATACCTTTCTGGTGGTCGCAACTTCGTCCCCCTACAATGTGATCGTGGGTCGGCCCATCTAGCATGTCTTGCATGCAATAGTATCGACATACTACTCTGCGATGAAGTTACCAACGGATTACGAAGTAGGGGTTGTACGAGATGATCAGATGGAGAAGATAGTCCACATACCGGTTTCCAAGATCGAGCCGAGTAAGACTCCTGATCGGTGCCCTAATAAGTGAACTGCTCCGAATACAACTAGTAAGTTTCTTACTTAATAATTTAGACATTTTTTCCTAGTCTGTGGCAGAAATGCCCAACATCGACCCTAGTGTGATTATTCACAAGTTAAATGTGGACCCTTTAGTCAGGCCAGTTAGACAAAAAAAATGCAACCTCGCCCCAGAGCGATGGAGGGTAGTAGATGAGGTCAGGAATCTCCTCACCGCAGATTTTGTCAGGGAGGTCCATTGCCTGAGCTGGGTGGCCAACCCTGTGTTGGTAAAGAAGGCCAATGGAAAGTGGCAAATGTGCGTTGGCTACACCAACCTGAATAGAGCCTGCCTAAATGACTGTTTCCCCCTTCCTAGAATAGACCGCCTAGTAGACCTGACCTCGAGGAATGAGTAGCTAAGCTTCATGGATGCCTATTCCGGCTACAACTAAATTAGGATGGACTTAACCGACTAGGACAAGACTGCCTTTGTAACTGAGCTAGGGTTGTACTGTTATAAAGTCATGCCCTTCGGTTTGAAAAACGCTAAAGCAACTTTCCAACGACTTGCAAATAAAATTTTTGAACCTTTGATTGGAAAAAAGATTGAGTATTATGTTGATGACATGGTGGTAAAGACCCAATTCTTGAGGTCTTTAATTGATGATTTAAATTTGATTTTTCAAATTCTAAAGAAATTTAACATGAAACTTAATCTGAACAAGTGTGTCTTCGGGGTCACATTAGCAAATTCCTCGGTTACATAGTGAACCGATGTGGCATTGAAGCCAACCCTAATAAGATTAAGGCCATTTTAGATACTAGACCACCCTAAAAAGTAAAGGAGGTCCAAAGACTCATAGGCCGAGTAGCTGCCCTGAGTCGGTTTATGTCTAAATCGGCGGGTCGGAGCCTACCCTTCTTTAAAGCAATAAAAAAGAATGAAGACTTTGCAGGACCAAAGAATTCCAGCTCACGCTTGATGAGTTGAAGAGGTATTTAAGTACCGCCCAGTTTTGACCTGACTTGAGGAAGGAGACGAACTGAAGCTGTACCTCTCCACGAGTGATGAGGTGGTTATCTCGGTACTAATTAGAGTAGTAGACCAAGTCCAACGACCAGTCTACTATGTAAGCAAAGTTTTGCAAGATGCAGAAACCAGATATCCCAAAATTGAAAAGCTAGCTTACGAGTTAGTAGTAGCAGCTCGGAAACTATGTCCATACTTCCAAGACTACGCCATTGTCATCCTCACCAATAGACCTCTGAAACACATTTTGCTTAAGCCCGAGCTATCAAGGAGGCTGACAAAGTGGTCCATCGAGCTAAGCGAATACAACATTCGGTTCAAGCCAAGTCTAGCGATCAAAGCCCAAGTCTTGGCAGGCTTCGTAGTAGAATGTACATTCAGTACGTCGGCCCCTAAACTAATTGAGCCCGTTAACACATCGAAGGCATCAACCAATGCAGCATTGGTCTTGGTCAGGGTAGGACTGACCTGGAACGGGGAGCCCTGGATCCTCCATGTAGACAGCTTGTCTAACCAACGAGGAAGTGGTGTTGGACTAATACTGTATGGCCCGAGTGAGGTGAAGTTGGAGTATGCTCTTCGGTTCGGATTTGGGGCGTCGAACAATGAGGCAGAGTACGAGGCACTAATTGACAGGCTAAACCTAGCAAAGGATATGGGTGGAAAACACCTCGTCATGTGTAGCGACTCTCAACTGGTAGTAAACCAAGTCAACGGCGACTACGAAGCTCGCAATTCAACTATGGCAGCTTACCTGGCCAAGGTTAGAGAAATCCTATCAGGCTTTCTTTCTTGCTTCATCAGGCAGATACCGAGGTACGAGAACGCTGAGGCCGACAACCTATCACAACTGGAAAGTACCAATGAAAACATAATGCAAACTATATATATAGAAGACTTACCTCAGCCTAGCATTCTTGGTAGGGGGGGGGCAGAAGAGGTCACTCCCGTGTTGCAAGCGGAACCGAGTTGGATTGACCCACTCGTTGATTATCTACTCCATGGGACCCTACCAGTAGAACGCAATGCAACTTGGAGGGTAGATCGTCAATCAGCCCAATACGTCCTTGTCGATGGACAACTGTATAGGAGGTCCTTCATGCTCCCCTACCTACATTGCTTACGACCTTCAGAAGCTAAACTAGTACTTCGTGACATCCATGAAGGACTATGTGAAGGACACTTAGGGAGCAGAGCACTCGCCCAAAAAGCACTAAGGCAGGGCTACTACTAGCCTACCATGAAGGCAGACACACTCAAGTTCGTCAAGAAATGCGACAAATGTCAGAGGCATGCCAACATCCTCCATCAACATGTTGCCGATCTGAAGTACCTGACCAGCCCATGGCCCCTCGCACAGTGGGGATTGGCATCCTCGGTCCATTCCCATTGACAACCGGGCAAAGGAAGTTCTTGGTTGTAGTAGTGGACTACTTCACAAAGTGGGTGGAGGCCGAGCCATTGGTGAATATTACAGCCCAGAACGTGCAAAACTTCTTTTGGAAGAACATTGTGTGTCATTTTGGACTACCCAAGGTGTTGATCTAAGATAGCAGAAAGCAGTTCAAAGACATCAAGTTCCAAAGTTGGTGTGTCGATATGAGGGTTCAGCAAAATTTCCCTTCGGTGGCACATCCACAGGCGAACGAACAAGCCAATGTGATGAACAGGGCTATTCTCCGCGGACTGAAAGCTCGCTTAGCATGAACTAAAGGGTTGTGGGTGGACGAGCCCAGTGTCGTTTGGGCCTATAGAACAACCATCAAGACTACGACCGGTGAAACGCCCTTCAACCTCACACGTGGAACGGAGGTTGTGATTTTGGCGGAGATTGAAATACCAACATTGCGGCTAGAGGCATATGACAAAGAGGTAAATGATGACGAGCTCCGGACCAACTTGGATCTAACCGAAGAAGTATGCAACTTGGCCTATATCCAGATTGTAGCTTACCAACAGCGAGTAGCTCAATACTTCAATGCCCAGGTCAGGAAACAACAGTTTAAAGTCGGTGACCTGGTGCTCCGCAAGGTAATGGTACCTAAGCCCGACATGGATAAGCTCGAACCGAATTGGGAGGGTACGTATCGAGTGAGACGAGTGTTCGGCTAAGGCACATATGAGCTTGAGACTATGGAAGGAAAACAAGTACCTCAAGCTTGGAACGTTGACAACTTGAGTAGATATTATCTATGAGCTCGTGACTCCAACTTCAACACAACCAAAAAATTTAATAAGTCCACAAGACCACCAAGCTGGTCAAAAGGATGTCAAGAGCTAGAGAGAGGACCGTAAGTCACTCCCAAAGCCTAAGGGCTATGGGCAGATAAGTTCTAGTCGCCTCTTCAGCATAGGCGTGGTAAGACCGAGTCGCCTCTTCGGCATGGAAAACCTAAGACCTAGTCACTTCGGCATGAGCAACCTAAGACCTAGTCCCTATAGTGCCTGTTCACTTCGGCGTACATTAAGATTGGGTTATTCCTACTCAAACCTAGCTCGTCTAATCGGAACTTCGGGAGTAATCCATACTTAGAAAAATTTTCGCACAACAAAGATTTTCAAAACTACTGCATTGTATTAATGAAAAAGAGTTCGAAGTACATGCAGAAAAAAAAGGTTACATCTACTTAACCAAGCTCAGAGGCTCGGGACGTCATATATATACAAGAGGTCCACTAAAAGAGGCACGATTTAGTCTTGATGGGGCTCCTCGTCCCCCCCCCCCCCTTCAGTATGCTCGGCTTCCTTGGTCAGGTCAACCTCCATGGATGTGTTCACAATGAAAACCTCATTGGCTACTACGTCAGAGTTCCCCGACCTATCTTCAGCTTCCAGATCTACTTCGTCATCATCATCAACCTCGTTGGAGTATGGGTCCTCACCTGCCGCCTAAATTACAGTCTCAGTCGTGAGCCCGATCGTTGTGAGTGGTGGAAGGTCAAGCTGGGGAAATTCACGCCTTGCTAGCCAATGGAAGACCTTGAAACCCTTGTAGAAGGCCGAGGTAGCTGTCCCACTCACAAAGTTATCGAACTTCGGAGAGGCCTTGTAAATTGAACAACGTGAGCACTAGCTTTCTTCAACTCCTGAGAGAAGATAGCCTCACACTCAGAAAGGAGAGCCTTCATCTCCTCAACTTCCTTTTTCATCTCACGGTTACACTCCTCCTTCCACTTCACTTTTGCCTCCCACTTCGACCCCTGCTCCACCACCTTTAATGCCTTGGACTGGCACTTCGCTGCTTTTGACTTAGCAACCAACACCTTGGCCTCTAAAACCTTCGCCTTCGACTCTGAAACTTGCAATAGCTCCATCTGACGGTTAGACTACTCCACTAGCGAGTGAATCATCGAATTCGTCTGCAAGGGAGTCATACCAATTAGTAAAAGCATGAAAAGCATAAAAGACAGAGAAGTATAGTTAGAAGAATACCACCGCTAGATGACCCCATGCAATGGCAGTGAGCTTGGAGCGTGGCATCCCCTCATACTTCGACACCTCAGTAGGAAAGATGACTTCCTTGCTCTTGTTGATGGCAATCCTGGCATCAAAGATGCTTTGGCCCTCCTTAGGGGTTGCATAAAAAACGGCGGCCTCGGGTTGAATAGGCTGGGGCATTAACTCCTGGGCCACCTCGGGCTCTCGAGCTGGCGACGTGGCTCCTTGGTCATCCTCGACTAGGTCGATGATAGGCGCATCTTTTTTCCTACTCAGGGTTGCAAGTGCGATGTGACTGGTGACGAGCTCGATGGCTTGGGGTTCAATTCGCGACACCTTCCTCTTCTTCCTCCTCTTCATGTTGGTAAAAAGCTTGGAGACAGGGATACCTGTCAAGATACCTACAATAGACACAGACTTAGCAAAAATTCGATGAAAAAGAAACATGTCTAAGTTTTTGGAACCAAAGTGAAGACCTACTCGAACTCAGCCCCGCACTAATTAATTTCTCCTTAGTTAGGAGGGTCTCCAGCTCAAAGTTGAGCCTCTCCCAGTCATGAATTTGCTTCTTCATGTCTTTGTCAAGCTTGATGCTGGGGTCACCAATGGCCGTTCTCTAGAGTGTAGGAAACAACCATCCCCCAACTATAGTAATAATGAAATAATGCCTCTTCCAGGCCAGGACCTTATTGGAAAAACCAGGCAGGATTTTGTATCTAGGGCGGGGAGTTAGGTAGTAACTTTGGGGCTCAGAAGAAGGAAGACTAGCTGAATTTTTCTTAATAGAGTAGATCGAGCTAAATGTGTCCATGGACAAGGGTCAACCGAAGTGATGAAACAAGGAAATTGTGCCTATTATGGAGCGAACTGAGTTTGGGTGGAGTTGACCTATGGTGATGTTAAAGAACTTGAGGATTTCTACAATGAATGGGTGAAGGGGGAAGCGCAATCTAGTAGTAAGTTGCTCCTCGAATACGATGAGCTCGTTGGGTTCAGGATCCCAAGGGTATTTTTCCATCGAAATAATCCAGATGTGGTCCTCGAGAAATTTGTAGTGCCGAGCTAGGGTTTGGAGCCTCTTAGTAGTCATCACCAAAGGACCGAAGCAATCCGGTCCTGGCTTCTGAGAACCATGGGAGGTTGACCCCTCCTTCTCAGAGACTTCTCAGTCTTTTGATGGGGAGTCCTCTTTAGACAGGTTAAGTTCAGCGCTATGTGCCGAAGTGCCCACCTCGGCAGAACCAGACTCTACCATCTGGCCCGAGGAGTCCACCTCGGCCCCAGTTGGCTCACCACTAAC
Source organism: Nelumbo lutea (assembly GCF_056320005.1). Classification (NCBI taxonomy): domain Eukaryota; kingdom Viridiplantae; phylum Streptophyta; class Magnoliopsida; order Proteales; family Nelumbonaceae; genus Nelumbo; species Nelumbo lutea. The sequence goes on from NC_142691.1 coordinate 52,175,303, forward strand.
ATCTAACAAGCTAGTAAAGAAAACACTCGACATCGCAATCAAAAGGAAACAAGTAGAAACGAAGAAGGCTTACCTAGGCTGAAGAGAAAGGAAGATGACTTCAAAGAACAAGAGCAGGTGACACCGACCTAGAAGCAGGCATGTGAGCTCAAAACACTGATGCACAATTCATGATGAAGAAAATGGGGACCCCATGGCCCCTATTTATAGCTATTGTGGGCTGTTTTGGATGGACAAGATCGATGTGAAACAACGGCCCCTGTGAAAACCGATTGAACTCCTATCAAAGCCGAAATCAGTTGAGTGCATGTTTTGAAGTCCATTGGGTTAATAATCTACGTGACGTCCGCATGTTCCGAGTACGCGATCTGGTTTCTTGGTCGAACCGAAGGGATTGCTAAGATCAAACTGCCAAACCGGCTGAAGCCAAATCCACCTCAACTCGACGTTAACTGCTCGCACCAGGTCGTGACCCGTGAGCGAGGAGCGGGGGGCAATTGATGAGGGGTGATTTGGTCCGACCTAATCAACAGAGAACACGTGGATGTAGTCCACCAGCAGGACATTGACTTAGCACCACGATCACGTTGGAAACTTTAGTTACTTCGGAGTCCCAGCCACCTCGGATGACACCAAGCTCCAAGCACCTCGAGTGATAAGACTAATCAAGTGACACATAACAGATCCCTAGGAGCTTGCCAACTGTCTCCAAACCATTCGGGATTATGCCACGTGAACGTTAGGTTTAACTTCATCCCGTCTGAATCATAGGGAAACGGTAATCCATATCAATTAGCACGTTTATCGCATTCCCGAGTGAAACAGACCCCTATGGCTTAGGCCGAAGATCCTGGGAACGTTTTGTGAGACCCACGGCAGCCCAACTATATAAGGGCATCAATCCCCAAGACTTATTTACACGCGATTACTTGCTCACTAGCCTATTGGCATACAAACTTCCAGCTCGCATAACTCAGTACTAACTTAAGCATCAAAGTGACCTCGCCAGATTAGCCACCCCGGGTTCTCTGGTCCTCTATCTTGCAGCTAGGTCCAGCTCGCTATGCGACTAAAGTCCAAGTCATCTTCCAGCTAGGAGCTTCCAGATCCCACACAATCAGTTATCAATTAATTAATTAGTTGCTTAATTTTAAATTATATTTTAATTTTTTAAAACAACCAAGCCTAAATATCCAACCCGACCTTGCCCAAACTTGGACCAACCCTTTGGATCTTAGAGTGCATAAGTGTTGCCATGTGTCCTTTAATTTGCTTCTCATCCAGCTAATCGCAACCCTTGATCCTCCTTTAACTTCTAAATTGTACAAATTAATACTTTTTTTTTTAGATTTTTAGAACTCGAAGGATTGTTAATTTGTAGCTATACAAATATGTCTTTGATAACTCATTAGATTTATGCATTGTGCATCTAATAGGGAAAGACACCTTGTAGAACAGTGAACCTGTCACGGGTACGGTTTTGACTCGCTATTATGACGACCCGAGGAACGTATGGTCCACGATCATCACCGGGACCTGTACCCCTCACAGGCTACAGTTCACCAGCAACAAGATTCATTCAGCATGTGACCATGGCATGACCTCTTGCCCCCAAGTGTTATGCCCTAGGCATCCTCAGCACTAGTAGGAAGCAGGGCAGGGGGCAAGGACTCCTTTCGCCCATGACTGTCACGAACACCAAAGCCAGAGTCTAGGCCTCCGGACAATAGGAGCTATGTGGCATCCCTCCAGGAAAGGAGTGAAGATCAGGTCGACACCATAGCACACAATGCCAAGATCACCTCCAATGAGCCGAGGCCGAAGCCCTAATCAAATAGGCCCAACGGTGCCTCCCAACACAGGCAATCACTCTTTTTGAACGAAGTCGAGGTCCTCAACTCAGATCTCCACCACAACCTTAAGAGTGGGGGGCAAATGATGTAGGCACACCTGGCCCAGACCAATGAGACGATAGCGCGTGTGCGACAATAGCATTCAGAGCGGACCCAATCAGGGTGCACACAAAGTAGAGCTCAGCAAGGAACCTGGAACCAATAGTGCAAGCACACTTGGCGGCCCCAATGACCGCATCTCTCATGTACGGGCTACATCCCAACCGTCTGATCTCACCTACCTCCAAGCGGACTCAAGTATAAATAGGAGGCAATCCCCTCAAGGTAAATATCTGCAATCTAGAACTAAGACACAAGAACTTTGAGAACACTTCAATTTCCTTGTGGCATCGTCTAAGTGTCCTCAACTCAGGGCTTGTCCACCTTGACCTAAACAAGAACTAACTTGTTTACTTGGAGAGTGTTTTGTAAGTTGGAGATAGACTCCTATTTGGAGTGAGATTCTAAGTGTGATAGGACTGGATTGAGATTAGTTTGATGGGGAACTAATCTCAATTAGTGATAAGAATTGTTAGAGTCCTAGTCACCTCTGGATGAAGGTTATAAAAACCACATAGTGGTTTTGGACCCATCACTGTTGGCCTCAAGATTTAGAGACCAATGAACTCAAAGAGCTAAAAAGGGAAGCACAACACAGGCATTCAACAATAATGACCGATCTCAGAGTGTAATGCAAATAGGTAAGTATATCTGAATCTGATTTGTTTCAAGTTCATCAATTGAATGATCTTAAAATCTTGCAGCTTTAAATGACAAACCTGAGCTTCACAACAATTTCAGAAAATGCTTTCCATGAGTAAATCTATAGAAACTGTCTTGACATTTGTTGGGTCCCGTTTCTCTACACTCATTGGCTTCTGATATTTGTCTTGTTTCTCTGCAGATGTTTATTGGGAAAAACAAAACTCAGAAATAGACATCTTCATAACGTTAAGCTCTCGCAAAGCCTATAGTTCTTTTGCAATACTACATCTGATGTTGGTTCTCCTCCATAAAGAAATTAAAGCCACAAACCTGAAAATCAAGAACAAAGAAATCATTAAAATAAATCACAAAAGAAACCCTATAGTTCTTTTACTAGATATTCTTTGTGGGTGGGATCGTGGGTTTCCCAAAAGAAATTACAGACGCTTCGTGCACCCCTCACAGACCTGAAAATCAAGAACAAAGATTTTCGATCTTACTTTCCCTTGATAATCACCTCTCAATAAGATGCACGACGGAGATGATGGAACCAGATGCACAACGGATAAGATGGAGAAGAGAGATGCCAAGAAAGAGAGAAAGATAGAAAGCGAGACGTAGACAGAGAAGTAACGGCAACGGTGAAGAGTTACTGCCATGGGAGCAGTTCCAAGATGGAGAAGAGAGACGTTAATGAGAATGCTTTTACACCGATGGAGTGACGAAGAGATTTTTACGTCAATATTTATAGATGTATTTTTTACATCGGTTCTCGATGTAAAAATCTGTCGAAGAGGTTATTTACATTGATATCCGTTGTTACTTTACACCCCATCCAAACGACTGTAAAACCAGACCGGAGTGTAAAATAACAACAAACCGAGATTTAAACGGCTTCCAAACGCAGCCTAAGGACGTATGTCCTTCGTTGGAGGGATGTAAATGGCAGCAAAGAAGATCCCATGTACTTGGATCTTCAACAAATTTTCTTCTCCAGCTTTTTGGTCGACTCTGATTTAGTTTTTGTCGTTTGTTCGTTTTCCTCTACAAATTATTTATTTAGTGAAACTTTAAGCAATTCCAGATTAATTTGTTTTGTATTGACTGCTTATTTAACTTGGTGAAAATAGGCCAGATAAGACACAATGAGCTCACACGTACTGATTAGCAATGTTGCATGACAGTGTTGCATCTTGTATATGTGAAACCTAAAAATTTGTGAAGTTAATGGAAGGGTCTTGAGCCCTTTGTTAGTAAGTAATTTTTTTTTTTTGTTTTTAATTATTATCACCTTAGGTTGAGTTTGGAGGGAGTACAAATGCAAATATGTAGAGTGCAAAACCTTATATTTTGTATGTATTTATGTTGTACATATTTGTATTTGTACTCTTTCCAAACTGAGCCTTACAGGTTTTATCAAAAACATCAGAAAAGACGGTGGTGCAAATGTGAAGCTCAAGGCATCAGAGATTTCAAGGGCATCAGAGATTGTAAAAATGCTAACAATTAAAATAAAATCTTAGGTAAATATCTTAAATTATCCCTACTGTTCACGAAATTCACAAACTATATCTTTACTATTTAGATATTGTCTTGTGGTACCCTTAAGTTTTCTGATAATTGACATTTCCGTTAAGTGCTAATGGAAGAAACTGAAATGTCGAATTTATTCTCCATTATTCTTCAAATTTCATCCCCCATTTCACCGTCCGCCTCTATTCTCTCTCCATTCTCAGATCTCCTCCTCTGCCTCTAGTCTCTCTCTCCTTATTTCTCCATTCTCATACCTCCCCTTTGCCTCTGAAATTATTATGGTGATCCTTGTGGATCGAGTGGCAATGTATAATCCCTAGATGTCGGATAGTCTAAGGACTTTAAAGATCAACCTCACAGGTTTAGCGGATCGTGGGTGATGATAAAACAGGGGCGACAACTACCGGCAAAGGGTACCTCCCTCTCTTTCTCTCTTCCTCCCTTTTGTTCTCTCTCTCTCCCCCAGGGGAACAAAGAGAGAAAGAAAGGGAGGGAGCCCTTCGTCCATGGCTGCCGTGCAACTATGCCGAGAGGGAGAGAAAATGAAAGGCTCATCACAAGCATAGCCATCACAGGCAACGGCAGCCACCGGCCAAGGGGAGGAAGAGAACAATGAAATGCATGATCTCATAACCTTTTATCTGAAAAATACCCTAGTACTATTCATCATCATCATCCTTTTTTGAACAAGAAGTAGAGCAGTGGCTACGTAGATCATCTCTCTCTGTCTCCCCCCTCCACAATTGACCAAACCTGCAAGTGAACCGGGAAAACATCTCCACTGTCCTTGTGGGCATCGCCATCACCACCCTTTTGTTCATCCCATTTCCTCTCATAGACAACTACCCGATGCTTGAGATGTATTTCTATTGGAAAATAGTAAAGAGAGCAAATGGAACTTATCGGTAATCACTTTCCTTTGCCAAAGTTGCAGTGATTTGAAATTGTTGCAGGAAATCGAAACTGGAAATTGCATGAAGATGGAGGGCTGAGTCGTACCACTTGGTCACTCTCCTTAAAACCATATTTTCCCTCTACGGTGTAGCCTGGTGATTGCAAACCAGTCGCCAAGATAAAACAACCCACAGGCCACTAGTAGGCGTGCACTCGCTTACCAGACCTTTGCGAACCACTAAAGAATGATGCTCAGATTTCTCAGAGAAAAGAAAGTCAAAAATGTTGTGTCTCCTAGACTGGGTCGGCCAGCACTCATTTTATTGATTTTTCTTAGACCCGAATGGACACAGATGTGTCCTTTCAGACAGGAGCCTCTTGAGAACAGTGCACATGTTCGATGAGGCACAAGGAGGAAGAAGAGAGACGAAAAAAAAAAGAAAATAGTTTATTTAAAAATTAAATTTGAATTTGAAGAAACACGTTTTAAAATTAAAAAGGTGTAATTCGGATAAAACAAATTATTCAGTGCATCGCGCGTACACATACACGTGCACCCACGCCCACACCCACGCCCCGACCTAGCTCGGCTCGGCTCGGCTCGGCGCATGCGCGTGAAAAGCACCCCCATCATGAGTGTTTTCGAGAGTCAGCCCTAGATCTCTCTTAGAAGCGGCTATACTTCACACTCACTTAGGTCAGTTATTAGTGTGCATTGCTCACACTATTCCTAACTGATTAAGTGTCTCATGCTCAACCTCCTCAATCTATAGTGAGCACTATCTTACCTCAGCATCTGAAATGGGACACAAATGATAGTGCTTTCCCAAGTCATCTAGCGACTCATTTTTACCCATCAACCTAATTCTAGGGATCTCTTTTCACATAGGTTGGGTGTCCATCACTAATGACTTCGTAACAGGCTTTAGGCCCGTTCCTACCAATGTCTCATAAACCACCTTAGAAGTTTGTGGTTTGGTTAACGAATTTGCGAGGTTCTTTTCAGACCTTACAAAATCCAAAGCGATCGTACCTTCGCTAAGGTATTGTCTTACCAGGTTATGTCTTAAGTGGATGTTCCTTCTTTACCATTGTACATTTGGTTCTTGGCCCTAGCTATTGCTGCTTAGTATCACAATGGAGAGATATGGATGGAACCAGCCACGGCCAAAGTGGTATGTCTGCTAGCAAGTTCCTTAATCACTCTGCCTCAGACCCTACCAATTCTAGTGCAATGAACTCAGCCTCCATTGTTGAACTTGTATTGCACGTATGCTTTACCGATTTCCATGATACTACTTCTCCACCTAGAGTAAATACATATTCACTAGTGAAAGTACTATCTTTTGAATCTAAAATCCAATTTGCATCAATAAAACCTTCTAAAACAAGAGGAAAACCCAAGTAATGTAATCCAAAGTTTATGGTTCCTTTTAAATATTTTAATAATCTTACTAAAGCTTCCCAATGTTCATTTCCGAGATTATGAGTATGTTAACTTAATTTTCCCACAACTATAACTATGTATGGTCTTGTACAGTTCATTAAGTAGAATACAGATCCAATTATACTTGCATACTTTTTTTGTGAAACAAGTTCTCCTACATGTTTCTTTAAATGAATACTATAGTCAAAAGATGTTTTAATCGGTTTATAGTCATAGTGTCTAAATTTCCTAAGAATACTTTCTACATAATGTGATTGAGAGAGAATAAAGTTTCCTTGTTCTTTATGAATTTTAATCCCTAAGATTACATCAACCTCACCAAGTTCTTAGTATCAAATTTGGAAATTAGAAATTGTTTTGTTTCTTTTACTACCTCTAGACTAGTTCCTATTATTAGCATATCATCAACATATAGATAGATCATGACTCTTTTATTATTTTCAAATTTGTTATAGACACATCTATCAGAATCATTTCTGTTATATCCATTAGTTACTAACACATTATCAAATTTTTCATGCCGTTGTTTGAGAGCTTATTTTAAGCCATACAGAAACTTAATAAATTTATATTTTATTTTCTTGTCCTAGCATTGTGAAGCCTTCAGGTTGCCTAATGTAAATTTCTTCCTCTAATTCCCCATTTAAGAAAGCGATTTTCACATCCATTTGATGAACTATCAGTTTGTAAATGGATGCTATAGCAAACAAAACCCTAATTGTTGTTAATCTTACAACCGGGGAATAGGTGCCAAAGAAGTCTATACCTTTCTTTTGTCTGAACCCCTTAACAACTAACTTGGCCTTGAATTTATCTATTGTGCCATCTGGTTTTAGTTTTTCTTAAAAATCCACTTACAAACTAGTGCCTTCGTTTCAGGTGGGAGATCTACATGTTCTCAAGTGTGATTAGTGGCTAAGGAGTCTATTTCACTTTTTATGGCTTCTTTCTAAAATACTGCATCAGGTGAAGTTATAGCTTCTAGATAGGTTACTGGGCCCTTGTCTACTAGAAATGTGAACATTCCATCACCCAAATTTGTTTCACTTCTTTATCGTTTACTTCTCCTTAAGTTTGGGTCTTGCCTAAGTAAAGTACTAGTTTCTTGAGCATTCACTAGTTATCGATTTCTAACTTGGTTTTGGGAAGGTTCCCTATTTAATATTTCTTTCCTCTAAGGGAAGATATGCTCAAAGAACTCTACTCAAGACTCTATTATTGTATTACTTTTGATAACATTTTTAATTGTTTTAATTACAAGGAATTGATAAGCCGCACTGTTTTGTGCATAACCTATGAGCACACAATCACAGGTTTTTTGTCATAATTTATTTCTTTTAGGTTCAGGAATTCCAACCTTTGCTAGGTAGTCCTAAACCCTTAGATAGTCCAAACTAGGTTTTCTATTATGCCAAAGTTCAAAGTGGACTTGTCCTTTCTTCTTAGATGGTATTCTATTAAGTGACAAGCCGTTAGGATTGCTTCCCCCCACAAATCCAGAGGTGCACCTAAATTAATTAGCATTGCAATAATCATTTCTTTTAGTATTTTATTAAGTCTTTCTGCAACTTCATTAGATTCAAGTTGATAGGGAGCTGTGATTTCATGTATGATTCCATTTTTTTCAAAGAATTTTCTAATGGTTTGTCCATCATAATCAGTTCCTCTATCTGTTCTATGTCTTTTTCTTTTTTTTCCTAATTGATTTTCTACTTCAGTTTTGTAGTTTACAAAAGCTTGATTAGCCTCATCTTTTGATCTAAGTAGAACTACTTTTACATATCTAGAGAAGTCATCTGTAAATGTTATATAGTATATTTTTCCTCCTCTAGCTTCATGACATTTAAGGTCTCCTAGATCACTATGTATAAGTTGTAACAATTCAGCTTCTCTTTGTATACTTTTATGAGGTTTCTTAGTAAATTTTGCTTCTACACATACTTGGCATTTTTCATTTGTAAAATTAAAATGAACATTCAAAACTCCTAATTTACATAACGTTTTAAATAAGGAGCACTACGATATCCTAGTCTAACATGCCAAATATCAAAAGATTCAACAATATAAGCAAAAGAAGTAGTTTTATTCGTAATAATATCAGAGATGTTCAGTACAAATAATCCACTTGTATGTTTCAAATGTGAGTTTCAGTCCTATTTTGTTGAGGAGTACTCCCGATACCAAGTTCCATCGGATCTCTGGCACATGTAGTACATCATTCAGCATTAGGATTTTTCCTGAAGCCAATTTCAGGAGCACTTTTCCTTTGCTGATGACCTTCGAAGTTTGTGAGTTTCCCATGAAGGCTTGCTCTCCTTCAAATAGAGTTGTATACTCATAGAAGGAATTGCAGTCTCCATAGATGTACTTGGTAGCACCAGTGTCCAGTACCCACTCCTTCGGCTTATCAACTAAGTTTACCTCAGCTACCATTGTTGCGATAACAGCCTCAGTCAATTTGACTTTCGGTTTCCCAGAGTCCTTGTATTTTATACTGGTATTGAAATCATCCCATGTATGTGGCAATTTCTCTATGAGAGAACCTGCAATGAATTCATCTAGCAGTACCATGCTTTCTTTTGCTAGTCCCCCACAAGAACCTAGAACTCATCTATTTGAGCAGATACATCAATGTCTTCTTTCACAGTGAAGTGCAGGAAGTTGACAATTACATATTTCTTGTTTCCAGCATTATCTAGAGCATACTTAGTGTCCAAAGCATTCCAGATTTCATAGGCATAATTGTAGGAAGAATAAACATTGTATAGTTCATTGGACAAGCAGTTTAGGATATAATTGGTGCAAAGGTGGTCGGTTGTAATCCAATGTTCTGCAACAACAGAACGGGTTGGTTCCTCCATGTTTAATGGGTTTGGTTCAGTCAAAGCGAAAGCTACCCTAATTGTTCTAAGGCAAACAACAGGTGTTATCTCCAACGCTTGTAGTTGGTTCCATTAAAGGGTTCAATTTTAGAGAAATTAGGAACCATTGACAGTATTCGGTTCCTCATGAAGGAGTTAGCAGAGATAGGTTCCATAAATTCGGTTTTAAGAATGTTGGAAAATAGTAAAGAGAGCAAATGGAACTTATCGGAAATCGCTTTCCTTTGCTAAAGTTGTAGTGATTTGAAGTTGTTGCAGGAACTTGAAACTGGAAATTGTAGGAAGATGGAGGGTTGAGTCGTGCCACTTGGTCACTCTCCTTAAAATCGTATTTGCCCCCTACGGTGCATCTGGGTAACTGCAAACCGGTCACCAAGATAAAACAACCCACATGCCACTGGTAGGCGTGCACTCGCTTACCAGACCTCCGCAAACCACTGAAAATTGATGCTCAGATTTCTCAAAGAAAAGGTCGGAAAAAAAATGAAAATTATTTAAAAATTAAAATTGAATTTGAAGAGACACGTTTTAAAATTGAAGATGTGTAATTCAGATAAAACAAATTATTCAATCCATCACATGTACATGCACCCACGCCCCAACTTGACTTGATGCACGTGTGTGAAAAGCACTCCCAACCCACCCTCACATGCATGGAATATCTATAGTCCTCTCCTTCTATGGGTAGGGACCCATAGAATGAGCAAAACTACAAATATACTCTACTCTCACTTCTTTCCCAAGCAATGTGGGACAATGAATCATTCAAGGGAGAAAATGACAAAATTAAAAGAGGGAGGATAGAGATTTTTGTAAATTTAAATCTCCCTCCAACAATTTCCTGCTCACCACATTACCCTCAAGCACCCAAGCCACAGCCCTAGGACAACAAATCCATTCGGGAAGATCCCACCAAGCTTGAAAATAAAGGGCTTGAGAATTGGGGTAATTGGTGGGGAACTGGTTTTGTGGGTAGCCATCTGGTGGATCGTCTGAACAGGAGAGGAGACCGCGTGATCACCAACGAATCATGTTTACTGTGATCAGATAGCTATGGGTAACTCTAAAAATTTGATAAAAGAGGGGTCATTTAAGATTTAACAACAAGAACATTGTTGACATAACCTTTGGTAAGTCTAAAAATTCAAACAATGTTATGGGTCTTAGCGACCTAAAATCGAATCGTGCCATCTACTGATCCAAAAACTAATAAGATTACATCCATGCTAAGCAAGTAACGTCCTTAATTACTGTGATCAGAAAGTGAACCCATGATATGCTTTCCATAATTGTTGCTGGAAATGCTTTCAACATTAATGGCAACAATATATCTATATCTATATCTATATATATATATATATATTTCCAGCATAAAATGCATGGTCATCAGAATCTAGTGCGATTACATCAATTACAAAAGGGAAATCTATCCTCACAGGAAACGACACCAACACTACTTCCATTCTTATTGTTGACTATAGATAGCCTTCTCAAATCCTCTTCTGTTTCTGCTGCAACCTACCACCTGTGCAATATAAGTTAATTAAATCCGGTAAGACCGTCGTTGGTAAATGCAAGTTCTCTCCAAGAACCTTTAGTAGAGCTGTACTCTTGCTCGTGCATTATTACACTCGCAAAATAATTGTTTTCATTTTTTATTTTCCTTCAATCGTAGGGACTGGTTGAAAGGGTTTTTTACACTTTCGTTAAAGAGAAATCAAGGTTCAAAGTATCGTTACGTATTGGCCAATGTCATTTCGGGACCCTTCCAATATGCCCTTACAGTGGGTGTATTGGGGGTCTGACCGGTTCAGGGGATGGAGTGATCCTAGACCAGTTCTCCTGAACCAGTTTTGAAAAAAAAATAAAAAAAAATTAATAAAAAAACAAGTATCGTAACACTTGATACGCCTCTACCAACGTATCGGACATATCAATATTTTAAACCTTGAGAGAAATAGCTCTAAGTGAAAAGGGTGCAAACTATAGGAGTGTTTTAACAATAAGAAAACTAGAGGGGGCAGCTGTTAATGTAGTAAAGCATAGGGGGTGCCTTAATAAATGAACTTTTTATATACTTTTATATTAAAAAGAAAAAATATGGTTTTATATGGGTTTTGCCTTGTAAATTACAAGGGGGTGACTAGGCCAAGGCAATTGGAATGGACTAGATTGTTGGATAAGCCGTTGGGCTGGGCAGAGAATAGGGGTGATTAAAGGCCAAGCCCGGGTTTGCACTTCTAATAAGGGCAAAACCCTAGGCTTAGGCCCGGTCTAACCAGGTTTTGGGCTTGATTCTAAGCCATATATTAAAATTAAATATTACATATATAGTATTTTATATTAAATGTTATATAATATGTTTATAAATATATTTTAAACATTATATAGTATAAATATTAGGGAGAATTATAAATTTATGCAATGTATTTTGGGCCTAATCTTACTTTAGTCCCGAAACTTTAAAGTATACCAATCTAATACTTGAACTTTCAAAAATTCCCCTTCAAAACATTGTTAATCATCTTCCTTGGAAATGAGACATTGTTCATCATATGCATTGTGTACTGCTCCATTGATGTACTCATGCCTCAAAGCCAAACGCCAAATAAATTCCATATCTTGGAAGCTCAACTCTCTGGCCTTAAAATTCTTTTTTTTGAAGAAAAGCATTGGCTAATTCATTGAGAAGCACCTTTCAACAGAACAGGTACAAGGAAATCTGGGGACAAAGACCATAAGTAAGTTCTGTCAAAGAACAGGCCTTTTTTGCAATTACATGAGCAACCATGTTACCTGTACGATGAATGAAGGAGATAGAATGACAAGAAAAACTCCGCAAAAGATTTTAGAACCCAACTGATAGAATCTCAGATCAGCAACTAGATCAATCTGATAAAACAGATACTGTTTGCCCATAACTACTAGCCACGTAAAGCCAAAAGTTGCCGTGTCAAACCTCTTCCGATTGGCCTGGGAGCGAGCTGCTTCTCCGAAAGCTCTACTATGTATCTATTTGATATGATACATAGTTATTGCTTGTAATTAATGTATCCGTTCCAACACCCAGACCCAGAACTTCTTTATGCAGCCGCATCTGCATCTTTCTCTCCTCTTTAGGTTCTGTTTAGAAAGAGTGCAAATTCAAATATGTAAAGCAAGGTTCAAAATATCGATAAATCGGTAGGGGTGTTTTGGGTGTTTCGTTACTTGTTTTTTATATTTTTTTTTCAAAACTGGTTCAGGGGAGCCGGTCTAGGACCCCCCCATCCCCTGAACTGGTCAGACCCCCGATACACCCACTGTAGGGGCGTATCAGAAGGGTCCCGAAATGATACATATTGGCCAATACAGGCCGGTACGTAACGATACTTTGAACCTTGATGTAAAGTACATTCTGGTTCATACAAATGTATAGTTGGTTTAGATGGCACCTAAAGGACATTTGCATCCTTTCACATGTCACTTAGGTTCAGTTTAGGAGTACAAATAAAATAAAATAATACAAAATACAAAATTTTACTCTACATAATTGCATTTGTAATCCTTCCAAATTGAGCCTTAACAGAAATTAATGATTTTGAACTAAATTAAAACGTTTTAAAAGTTCAAATACTAGATTGGAACATTTTAAAGTTTGGGAATCGAAGTAAGACTTGACCCAGAATACAGGTACTGGATTGGCCTGAACACAAAACCTAAGCAAAAGCCTGAATATTTTTTCAGGCCAAGCTTGTGCGAGCTGAGCTGAAATGATCAACCCTAGCGGAGGTACCAGGGCAGTCGGGCACTAGGCAACAAGGCAGGGGCAGGTGCACAGAGTGCCAGGTGGGGAAATTGGGTAGTGGGGAAGGGGGGCACATACGGGTGTTTATGCATTCTAGGCGGGGTGTGGCATGCATTTGCACATAGATCCCATTTGAGACTTTCTTTTGTTTAATCAATCCCCATTGAAACATTATTTTTGTTAATTAATCCCATCTGAGACTTTCTTTTGTTTAATCAATCTCCATTGAAACACTTTTTTTTTTGTGTTAATTAATCCATTTGAGATTTTTGTCGAACACATGGGGGCCCATTCACTGAAACCCCTACCCTCTTTAAAAATGTCCTCCTATTCCCATTAATTCTCCTTAGGTGATTTTACAGAGGAAAAATAATGAAAAAAAAGACAACCGTAAATATAAATAAAACATAAAAAACCAAAAAGAAAAAACATTGAAATTTTATACTTGTACCTCAAATATAAAACCTTTCTCTTCATGCCCAGCCTTCAAAATTATGGGTAAGTGATCTTATGCTTCAAAATGGGTGTTGGCATGACCGCATGAGGACCTCCTTGACGGCTTGACCATATGTTTGCACCATTAGGACTATCGTACCTTTATAGTTAAATCTTCTGGTGCACCCTCAGCCTATAACCTCATGGAAACTCCTCTAGTCCATTTCGGTACTCCATAAGTGCCATCTTTTTATGTGGAAGGTCTTCTCAAATATTGTCAAAACAAAGGGAGAAAGTTGGTGTTACAGACAAAGAGGAGTCATGGCATTCTCATTTTGTGACTCGTCAATGGAAACACAAATGCACCTCTTCTTTGAATGTGAATTATCGAAGGCAGTTTTTCTTCATGCTCAAATTGGTGTTTACCTCCAAGTTTTCACACAGTAAAACTCCCTGAATATCGTGGATTGGTGGTATCAAAGAACTGAAGAAAGCAAGCCTAATAAGAAAATCTACCTCGCAAGATTCATATTTTCATTATATATATAATGCAAATATCAAGTTTAAGTCAGGTTCACGCTTTTCAACCTTAATCCTAACCCTAAGGTGAACTTCAACCCAACCCTACATTTTCGGATTAAGCTAACCCGACCCAAGTTACAGCCCTAATTATTATTATTATATTTATGTTGTCAACAAACATTCTCAAATGTTGTCAAGCTTAGGGTTAGCCTCTGGTGATGTCTTGGGGAAATCTGACTCAAATGATAACTTGTCAGAAAATGATGTGAAGTTGCCGATGACCATCAATTCTCATTGAAAATGTTTGCTATCAAACACATCTGACTCGGTTGATAAGACAAATAATGCTGTGTTCATGAAGGCATGCATATTTGGGCAAGTTACTATTGCTTTATCACTATGATTTCAAAAAGTTCAAGGGCTTCAATCCAGTGATGTTAACTCTGACAACAACCATGCCCATAGGCCATATTACCACTTCGCCTGCCTCTGATTCCAGTTAGCTTCTAAAAGAAGACTATGAAGATCATCAAACACTACTCTCAAACTACCAAAACTTTGTGGCCAACGTCTTCTCAAACAGCAAGTATTCTACATGAGATGAACTCCTGAATCAGTACCATAATGTAGAAATTGCTGTCAACTGCCCTTGATCTCCTTCTCCTTTACTTTGCACATATCCTCTGCCGACTTGACATACTTCTTTGTCATTTCATCAACCTGGAAAACGGAACTAAAGTCAACAAGCTTAGTGACAAAACACACACACACACACACACATACACACACAAAGGGATATCTGCTGGTCACTCGCCTCTTTCTCCAATTTTTTCAAATCATCCTTTGGGATACTTGATCCTACTTTCTTTACTGTATCTAACGCCTGCAAAACCCAAAGGACATCCTGTTTCAAAGTACGAACGTAGAATAAAAATTATAAATCATTGTGACGTACTGCAGTACAACATCCGTACTTGCTCATTGCAACTCACATGGCAACATTGCATCAACTTGTCCGATATACAGTGTTGCATGGACTCTGACACTACATGGATTCTTGGAGAATGAGGACTCATCTATGTGACATTTTTTTCTTTTTCATCTTGCTTATTTAACAAAAATGAACAGCTAATGTACACAATCAATGCTGTTTTTCTTATAAAATGTTATTAGGTTACAATATAATCTTTTAGACCTTAAGAACTCAGCAAAATATGAATTATTATTTTAATAGTCTATACTTCTCCATAGATCTTTCTGAAAGTCCTTGTTTCTTCATCTTGCTGAGTCAGACTCTTGGACACATGTCAGATTCTAATTCCCATGTTTGTGTCCATGTAACGCTGCCTATACATCTGACCATCCAATAAAATGCCTTTCAGGATTGCTAAATAAACCTAGAACTTCCAACCATAGGATGGTAAAGATCATAAACCAGGGCTTTGAAATAAGAGAACCATCCACTGAAGCTACCTTTGGTCTAAACATCCTATATATATATATATATATATATATATATATATATATATAAACCCACTTGCATGTGCCATATAGACAATAATCTGTGAGAAAGTCTCATTTGCTCATACTTCACTACAGTATCAAACTCCATGCCAGAAGTCAGAACTATAATAACTGCTACGTAAGACAAGATTTAGTGTACAATAGATACAAACATATCATTTCCCTGTATTGATAGTCTATTTGGATAGGATGGATAACCCATTGTTGAACTCTTTTTTTTATAGGAAATGGTAACTTTCATTAATAAATTAAGTTAAACAAGATAATTACAACTCCAGCATTCCAAAACTGAAATGCTGACCCACATTCATAATCACTGTTACAAAGCAGACCAGAAAAGTTCACTCCTGTTTGATCCTTGTTTGGTAAGAATTGTTTATCGGATTCTTTTAGACTGGCTGGTTTCTTCAAGATCACCTCTGTCTCTGATGGAGATTCTATAGACCTGGCCCTCTCCCCACTTGAAAGGTATAAATCTAAATCTTGATGATTGTCCTTTAGGAAACCCAAGGCCTCCAGGGATTGAGGTGCTACAGAAATGATAGTTGACTAATTCTAGGTTTCCATGGGTTTAAATTCTTTATCCCCATGCACTATGAAAAGGTTAAGGTTGCTAATGATCCTCAAGTTTTGATTGGATGAGAGGCATCTGATGACCCTAAAGGTTAAGACAGTGGATCAAGGAGGCTATGTCTTCACTCTTCATATTCCATATTGAACCACTTTTGTTCAGATGGATCACAAGGTCAGCTAACTGAACAGTAGTTGATAACCTTGCCAGGAATAGAGTTGAGAAAGTGAGATACTAGAAGGGGGCTTACTACCTTGTTGATTTTCTAGCTTTATTTTCTTTTTTATCCTTCTGATGGATCTTTGAAAGCATTCCCTTTCTTTCTCTTGTAGAGATGTTTGGTTGTATCTCTTTTTCTTTAACATTTAACAAAATTTCATTTGTAAATAAAGACATGGAAATTATTAGTACTGAAGACAAGGGAGAATTTGAGCTTTCATTAGCAAAACTCTTATTTTCTTATTAAAATTGTAATTTTTGATGCCATACCTTTTGACGTGCTCTTCGTATACTCTGCTTAACAACTTCAGATGATTTGGCAACCACCTTACACATGGCCTGATGCAAAAACAATGATGAGGGGAAACAGCACAAAGAAGAAAAGAGAAAGAGAACAATCTACAATAAGCTCACCTGAATATGTTCCTTGGTCAACCTGGTAGAGGCATAAAGCAAGTTATAACAATAGAAGGAATTCAATCAACAAAAAGGTTTATCAAGTACTACAAAAGCTTAGAAAAGTTAATGAGCTTTAGTAAACTTGGGAAATAGAGGGCCCTTCCATTTTTAAATCACAAGTTTCTAAGTGGAGCCCAGTGCCTGTAATAGGTATTACGGGCAAGTAGATATTACTGGTAAATGGGCACCATTAAAGCCATAATAAGCATGCATTCTGGAAGTCGGTAAAAATAAGAATTAAATCAGCAAAGAGACTCACGAGTTACTGGAAAAGCTTAGAAAAATAAATAGGAAATATAAAACTTGGAACAGAGGAACAGAGTTGTTAAAACAAAAGTTTAGCCTCCTTAGTCCAACATTTCAAGTTTTGAGCCATGCCATCTCACAAGCCAGAAACTCTAAATATAGATGGAATATATACTTACGGGGGAATAGTTGCAATCAATCGTTGACCTTCCAGTGTTGGATTTAGACCTAGGGGTGATGAAACAATGGCATGTTCTAACTCCTTCAGGGCCTGCATGAAACGACTTCTAAGGTTACAAATTCTTCAAAAATAATTCACATTGCACAATGGTAAAACATCAGCATCAGAAATTTATGTGTAAAAATACTAGTCAGAGAAAGTACCAGAATTTTCAATAATTATAAGTCTTCATTAGAATTTTTCAATTTTCAACACATTATTATGGGCCTTCAATCAATAAATGTGCACAGAAAACCAACAACTGCACCATCAATTAGTGACAAAATGCCAATTGAAAGATGTAGTAAGAGCTAGGGTCAAACCAAAAAGAGCATGATTTAACATAGTGAAAACATGAGTCAAGGGCTCACAATTTAACCATGAATATGACCCTAGATAGAATGGAAAAGTGGAACTGGATTCATGTAGTCATCCCCATGTAAAGTGGAGTTAATTCCACTTATCTACCCAGCTTTCCGGCAAGTGTCAAGCAATTCTTCAACAATCTTGAAATCATTCTTGAAAGAATGGATAGGAGATTAGCAGGATGGAAGAGGCATGTTCTTTCATTTGGAGGGCATATCAGTTTAATGAATAGTGCTTTAACTAGTATTCCTATCTATCATACCTGATCTTAGCCAAAAGGTCGAGAAAGGTAATACTAACTGTTACACGTCAATTCTCAACATGCCAGCTTCAAAGACACTTTCTATAGAATGGTAGAGATGAACAGGGGAATAAATCCATTACATTAAGTTGAACTGGGTGTGTCATCCCAAGCATCTTGATGGCTTTGGTTTCTGTTGAGGTACAAGATTGGCAGCCTTTTTCTTTCTTACTGGGCCTGCTACTAGGACTGTTATATTTCTTTTTTCCTTTTTGGTCAATTACAAATTTTTCATTAATTCAAGTACTGTGTGATTAAAATCCAAGAAATAAACAGCCTGGTCCCAATGAATAACACAGCCCAAAACAACTGTTCCCTAGCAACCTCTTTCTTGTCTAATAAATTTGCCAAGCCATTTGCAGATCTTCTGACCTAAGAAAAGGAAGCTATAAGATCCCTAGCATTGCATGCAATCTCCCATAAAGCTTGTCTGATAATCCAGACTCCTTAATTTCTGCTTTGCAGCCATATATTACCAACTTTGAGTCCCCTTCTACCTACACTTGTCTAAATGCTTAGCTAATCTCATCCCATGCAATGGTGGTGTAATTTCTGCGTTTAGGGAGTCACCAGTCCCTATTAGTCCTGAAAGCATGGCCATAATCCATTGCCATCCCTAGTTACACCTCCAATTCCACAGGGACTTGGATTACCTTGAGAGCTACCTTCAAAGTTCAGATTCACCCTATTATTAATTGGAAGCCTCCATACTTGTATTTGGTTGCACACTGAAGAAGAAGCTGCAACTGCTTCCCAAGCTCTTAGAGTACCACTCATTGTGTATTCCGCAAAGATCTCTACCTTTCCCTTCAGGTTGTCTAAGAAACTTGGGGTTGAATAAGCTAACCACATCATAAGGGGGATCACACCAACAAACCAAAGAGAGAACAAAACCACACCCAAATGCATTTCACAAAAGAATAGGAGATTAATAAATGGGAGATAGACTCACCACTAACATTGCAAAGGATACAAAAGTGGGGTGAGAGAACCAATTTGGTCTCCTTTTCTGGAGCAAATCATTGGTGTTAATCTTCTCTAGCACCACTTCCCAATAGAAAGCCTTAACCTTAGAAGGCAGAGGTCTACTCCAACACCAGAAAGTAAACACCCAAACTGTTTAACTGAATAAGAGAATTAAAAAAAAAGTCACAATAGAAAATACCAGGATTGGCTGACTAAATACAACTGTCCTCACAGGATTGATCCAGGAACACACTCCCAAGCTTAGACAACAACTCAATCACAGAGGAGCATTTCACATCCCTGAGACACCTTCTAAAAACCAAACTCCCAATCAACCCCACTGGCAAACCAAAAACAAAATTTTGAAATAGGTTCCTTCTTGTAAGAGGAAAGATAATACAGAGGCAGATAATGATTTTTTGAGAGGGAAACCACCCAGCCACACATCTTCCCAGAAAAGCACTTTATTACCACATCCAAAAAGGATCTGTTTTATTTCTTTATTATTATTTGGTTTTTATTCTTTTATTTGTAGGCTATGGACTACGGTACTTGGAAGCTTTTTTTTTCTTCTTTTTCCTATATGAGGATACAGATGTAAATTTTCTTTTAATTACAGCAATTAATAAAAGTGGGAAAGGATAGAACACAATCAGTGTTCTTCCTCCCATCTTTTCTTCTTTTTTATTTTTTATTTTTTTTGAAAAGTAAAATAAAAGTTTCATTAATATAAAAAGAAGAATACATAAGGAAGGTGACAAGATATCATCCTAGAGATAAATGACAGCTGACATAGAATCTCCACCAGCTACAAGACTCAAATAAAAAAGGAAGGTTAACACTTCTAGAATCATAATTTCAGACAGCTTCACTGCTGATACAACTGCACCACAAACAAAAACAATCCTAACAGAACCAGGGCCGTAATCTTCCCCCTTCAAACACCTCCTCCTGATCGTCACCATCTTTATCCCACCTCCGTTTTCCTTTTTCTTCCTCTCTTGCTTTCCCTTTCTTGAATCTTGCTGCAGGTTGATTTAATTTACTTTTGCTGCTGTAATTAAGAAAGCCCGGTGCTTCAAGATAATGAGCCTAATGAGTAAAGCTTCAATAAGAAAATGGCTTTAGAGGTATCCAAAAGAGGATGTTGCTCTTTAGTGAAGGGTAATGGTTAAATGACTAGGCGACTATACCAGTGAATTCTTCATATCCTGCTAGTTTTTTAAAAGGTATCATGAAGATTCATGATGAGTATCTATCTACAAGGTGGCAAATGGGTATAAAACAATATTGGGGAAAGATGATTCATGCAGTGTTGGAAAGCTATGCTCCTCTTTTTTATTTGATCAGCAACACAAAAATTGATTCATTAATTTTAAAATGAAGATATACAACAAGAAGTTGTGGGAAGAAATATCCCAATATTTACAAAACAGCCCAGAACATGGATCATCATGTCTTTATATATCTGTTTGAAGCGCCTAAACTCATTCCTTAGCTGCCACATTACTCCTTTACCCTTTTCAGCCAACCGATAACTATTTTTGAATCACCTTCAATAATCAGCCCATCAATCCCCATTTCTTTAGTTTTCTCTACTCCATACATTGCTGCCATCAGTTCTGATCTCACCAAATCTCCATGCTAAACAGGACCTGAATACATGGCTAGAATGTTTTCATCTTCTTTCCTTATTACCCCACCAATACCCGATAGGCCAGGATTTCCCATGCAACTGCAATCAAAGTTCATTTTCTTCCACCCAGCACATGGAGGTGCCCAGGCTTCATGTACTTTTTGTCTTTTGGAGGAAGAGTCGGCAATTAGTCTCCACAAGATGAAGAAATCTTCAACCTTAAAGTCAGCAAAGAGCTTTAAAGTTTTCACCCAATGTGCCACCCTTAAGGTTATAACCTCTATTACAGCTTCCTTACTCCTTTGTCTTCAAAGATTCTCAAGTTACTTTCTTCCCAAATTGTCCAAACCACTTCTGCTGCATCTCCCCATTATTCTACCTCTTCTTTTAGAGCAACTAAAAATATGAGAGCTAAAAAAACCTTCCAGACTATCAAGGAGAAGCCAACCTAAAAGAGATGAAAACCACTCCCAAATAGAGTTAGCGAAAGAACAGGATATTAATAGATGAAAAGTAGTCTCACCATACAACTTACATAAGAAGCACCAACTTGGGGACAAGCACCAATTTGGTCTTTTCCTCTGAAGCAAATCACAGGTGTTAATGGAGCCATGAAACACTTCCCAACAGAAAGCATTGAATTTGGAGGAATAGGATGACACAAAATATCCTTAACAGGAAAAGGATAATGAGAGGTAGCCATAAGAGAGTTCAAAAAAGACTTGAAAATGACCTTGTTTGATTAAGGGTCCACACTCTAGAATCTGAACCTCCATCCCCCAAGACCACTGAATTCAACAGGCTAGGAAAGCAAAAACACTGGAAATCTCAGATTCTCTAAGATTTTTAGTAAAGCCCAGATACTAATTCAAGCCTGATTGGGATGAGGATGAGCTGATAAAATCACACAGGTTTTCCTTTGAAACTAGAGAGATCAAAAAGGAAAGCTAGGCTCCTCTTACTTACCAAGACTATATAGTCTCCATCAAAGTTGGAATGAATATTTGTGGATTCTTTTCCATCCAGGGAAATTTGGTGGCTTGGAACCCTATATTCCATAGGCCTATTGTAACAGACAGAGTGTCTTCTCCTAATTCAGAAACTTGAAGATGCTTGTCTTTCCTGGGTCATAAGTATAAAATTGTGTGGAAAGAGGATTCAAAGAGAACTTCTATGCAACTTTGCTAGAGGATTGTCATGATGCTGGTTGTGTTTGAGGTGAGCATCAGATTGGTTCTAAAACTTTAGTAGGAATTTTTTATTTTTCTGATTTTTCTAAATTTTGTCATAGGGGTAAATAGGTCATTTTAAAGTTTGATTTGATGTCCGAACATTGCAAATTATTAGTTAGGTCATTGTTAAGGTTGATTTAAAATTTTGAAGTCATTGGTCAGTAGGTTAGAACTTGGCCCCTTTTGTCTTAATTGGATGTAAAGTGGTGATTTTGCAACATGGTATATGATCAACCAAACCACACTAGTAATATGTTTCTTATATTTTCTTCTTCTCAATATTGATTTAAGTTGTAACTCCATCTACTAAAAGATCATTTTTGTTAATTCAACCCCCCTTCAACATCCAAGTATCTTTCACCCATTTTTCAACTTATAAAGTTTCTATAAAACTGTAGGGTAAAAATTCTTCTTTAGAAACCATCCAACTTATAGAGTTTCTATACGCTAACCACACCCTCTATACCACATCCATTCACACACTTGATTCAGTTCATATTGTTTAATTTGTAATACTTTCTAAGATTCAAAATTCCTTCTGTATTAATAAAATTCTTTTTACTCATCAAAACATATATATATTTCAAAATTCCTCCTCTTCCCACTGCTAACATTCTCAAAAAAATGTTCAGCCATTCATTAGACCTATTCGCATCTTCCTAGCTAGTTCTTGTAGGAACCCTAGTACTCTTCACTTTTACCTTCTTAAAACAGTCCTCTATTTTCAGCACCCACCAAGTGTTTGTAAGTAGGTCAGCCATCCATCCTAAATCAATTTGGTGAAAGCATATTCCACCCAGGTTGGATGCTTTCATGTGGCTTCTCTACCATGATAAGATCCTTACATTTGATCATATAAATAGTATGTAGATGAAAATTTGACATAGTTGTACCATGTGTAAAGAAGCTCAGGAACTGACCACCATTTTCCTTTTCTGCTCAGCTACATCATTCCTTTGGTCTTTGATACCTTATCCAATTTGTTGTGCTATTTGGAAATAGCATAACTGAAGAATCATTCACAGGTTAGAGAGGCTTCTGAGTCTTCCCATGAATGGGCATTTTTCTTTATTTGATCACTTACAATGATCAAGGAGACCTATGCTGCAAACCAGTTACACTTGGTCCAACCTTTGGGAAACCCCTTTGTGTTCGAAGTTGGACAGATTTTTATTTAACCTAGCCTGTGAGAATAGTTGGGAAAACTCGGTTTCTAGAGCATTACCTAGGGTCACCTCTGATCACCGTCCCATCCAGATAGGCACCGAGTCTTTTTCTACCGGACCCAAACCTTTTAGACTTGAAAACATGTGGCTTACCCATCCAGATTTTGTAAAAAAAGTGAAGGAATGGTAGGGTGAGAAGGTGAGGGGGGTAGGATGGAAGGGGGTCAAGTTTCATAATAAGTTAAAGAGGTTGAGAGACAAAATAAAAGAGTGAAATAAAGGTCAATTTGGCAGAATTGAGGAGCAAAAAATGAGCCTAATCTCTCGAATAGAAAACATGGATGTAAAGGAATCCCAAAATGGTTTGACCAAGGATGACAAAGTGTTAAGGGGACAATTGAAAAAGGATTTGGAAGATGTGGTATTAAGGGAAGAAATCAGTTGGAGACAAAAATCTAGACACAAGTGGATTAAGGAAGGCAATGGCAACACTAGATTTGTTCATGACTTAGCCAATGGAAGACAAAGAAAGAATTTTGTGACCAAGCTAGAGATAGAAGAGGAGGTGATTACCAACCAGCATGACAGCCAGAAAATTTGTGGATCACTTAAAATCAATCTATAGAAGACCTTTGAATGAGAAAGCATTCGTCAGAGGGGTGGAATGGCCAAAAACTGAGGACGGAATGGCAAGGTGGTTGGAAAGGAATTTCGAGGAAAAAGAGATTAAGAAAGTTGTCTTTCTAATGGATAGATCCAAGGCTCCAGGTCCAGATGGCTTTACAATGGGTTTTTATCAAGACTGCTAGGAGTTGCTAAAAGAGGATTCAGTTGAAGCCTTTAAGGAATTTGTAGACGATCATGTAATAAGCCCTGGAATCAATGCCACTTTTTTGGCCTTGATACCTAAGAAGATGATGCTAACCACCCAAAAGATTATAGGCCTATTAGTCTAGTGACAAGCATCTATAAAATTCTGGCTAAAGTTCTTTCTTTGAAGATCAAAACAGTTCTCCCTTCTATTCAAAGGTGACAAATAACAGATCAAATCCTAATTGCAAATGAGTGTGGAGGAAATGAAAAGGTCTAGGCAAAGAGGCTTTATTTGTAAATTGGATATTGAAAAGGCCTATAACTTGGTGGCCTAGGAGGTTTTATTAGAGGTGATGAGAAACTATGGATTTGGGGATAAGTGGTGTAGTTGAATATCTGGGTGTATCAGTACATGTCACTACTCTATTCTAGTGAATGGTGTGGTGAGGGACTTTTCTCCAATTTGCAGGGGTGTCGGGCAAGGGGATCCACTCTCACCCTTCCTTTTTACCTTAGCAGCCAATGTGATTAGTAGGACCATTACTAAGGCCGATAGAGAAGATGTCATTAGGGGTTAGAGAATAGGGAGACACCAAATCCTAGTCACCCACCTTCAGTTTGCAGATGACCTAATGATCTTTTGTGAAGGAGGTTTTAGTGAGAAGGTAGCAAACCTAAAGGAGCTAATTAAAGGATTTGAAAGAATTTCTAATCTGAAAATAAATTTGGAAAAGAGTTGCATAGCGAGTATAAACTTGGAGGATGGGGAGATTGAGATTACTACAGAGTGTCTTGAGTGTTCCATCTCATCTTGGCCTATGTCCTACTTATGGCTTCCATTAGGGGCAAATCCTAAGGAGAACAGATTTTGGACCCTAGTGCTAGAAAAGTTTGAGAAGAGATTAGCCTCGTGGAAGAAGAATTATATCTCTTTAGGAGGGAAAATTACCTTAATAAGAGCTACTTTGGCTAACTTGCCTGGTTACTTTCTGTTTGTCTTTAGGATACCAGTTAGGGAAGCTAAGAAGCTGGAGAAGTTGGACCTCCTGTAGGAGCCGGAACAAGAAAAAATGATCATTTGGTTAATTGGGAAATTGTTTACAGAAGTAAAGAAGAGGGGGGTTTGGGACTTAGGAGGGTGATTGAAAAAAAAATCAAGCTTTGTTAGGGAAATGGTTGTAGCGATGGCCATTGGAAAGTGAGAGGCTATGGCATGAGGTGGTGGGAAGCATTCATGGGAGTTCAGAGAATGGATGGGATGCTAGTATATCAATGCAAGCTAACCTGATAGCACCTTGGAAGGCCATTCACAACACCCTTCCTCAATTTCTTAATTTTATCAAGTATGAAGTTTGTTCTGACAATGTTGTTCGCTTTTGGGAGGATATCTAGGTAGGAGACACCCCTTTAAAAGACCTTTTTTCCCTTTGTTATTTTCTGTTTCTTAGTATAAAAAAGAGGTGGTCTTAAAATTTGTCTCACCATTGGGAACACCCTTGGCTCCTAATTGAGATTTTGGGTTCATAGGGAACTAAGGGATGTTGAAATTGAATCTCTCTCTAACTTGCTATGTTGCCTTAATCAAGCTTGCTTGGATCCCTCCAAGCCAAACAAAAGGGTGTGGGCTCCTAGACCCAAAGGAACATTTACTTGTGCTTCTTACTTCAAGTCCATCTCTCAGCATTCTTCTCAACAACCCTTTCCGTCAAAGGAAATTTGGTGTAGGCCAGTTCCCCCAAAGATTATGGCATTCTGTTGGGAAGTATTATGTGGGAAAGTAAACACTCTAGATAATCTACAAAAGAGAAGGCATTTCCTCTGTATTTCTCCCAATTGGTGCATCCTCTGTAGAGCTCACGGGGAGGGTTGTTACTATCTACTAATATCATGTCCTTTTTTTTTGCAAACCTTTGGGCTTGGCTACTTTCATTGTTTGGGAGTAGTTGGAGTCTACCAACAGAAGTTCGCATGATCTTTGACCATTCTACTTTCTCTTGGCCTACAAAAAGAGGGAGACTTATGTGGAGATGTGCTCGCACTACCCTGATTTGGACTCTTTGGGAAGAAAGGAGTGCTAGAAATTTCCAAGAAAAGGAAAGGAGCAGTCAAGAATTGAAAGACTGTGTTGCATAGGGCAATACTTTGGCTGAAGACTTTGGAAAGCTTTCATCAATTCTCTTTTAATAAACTTTGGAGAAACTGGTCAGCAGTAGAGTAGCAAGGTGTTCACCCATCAAAGAAAAGTCAATCACAAGCTAGTCTCCTCCATCTAAAGGTTCACTGAAACTAAACTTTGATGGAAGTAGCATGAGTAATCCAGGATTATCCAGAACGGGGGGTGTCTTAAAAAATGAGAAGGGAGAGATTCTGTTGCTCTACTCAGGTCCTTTAGAAGTTGGGAACTACCAGGGTAGAGCTATTAGCTGTTGTACAAGGGGTGCAATTTGCAAACCAACTAGGGTACAACATCTAATAATTGAAGGGGATTCCAAAGTGATGATGGGCTGGTTGAAAAATCCTGAAGAGGCTATATGACGCTACAAAAACAAAATGAAGAAATTCAGTTGGTTGACAATGAATATGTTGGTCTCTTTACAGTGGGTGAGGAAATCAACAAATACTTTGTCCGGTATGTTAGCCAAGCAAGGGGTAAATAGGGAAGAATTGTTTTGGGCTCAACTGTGATTCTTGTATTTCTTTCCTAGTTTACTTCTAAGATTCAAAGAGGGGCTGTAGCTCGCACCTCTCCCTAGGATGTTGTATGAATTCACAACTCTAAATCAGCTTTTGAAAAAATAAAATTTACTTTTATTCATCAAAAAAAAAACAATGTTCAAGGAGGCTTTTATTTAAGATATGAAGACATATAAATGAACATCAACAACTTCATTTGAGGGCGGTATACTATATGGATAGATAGGATTTGAGTTGTTTCTTTGTAATACATATAATTGATTAATTGTACGCATTAATGAAAATTCTTACTACAAACAAGTACAGAGAGGCTGTTTCCAAGATTTGAACCCTGGTCACCCAAGTCACAATGGAGCAACCCAACCATTGCACCAAGGCCCCCTGATCAATAATAAGTATTGTCCATTATATGTTCATTCCCTGCACTCCTATGTATGCAGACTTACAGTAAAGCCGGTAAGAATGATCAAGAACAGAATATTTAAAACAATTTCGTTTAACAACATTTGCCTAAGAAAAACAAATTTCATGATATCAAATCCAAACATCACAATAAGTGACCAGAACAGTACCAGATTCTAAGACATATGGGACAGATAGGGGGTCCAACGACTTCTAGATCTGGTAGGGTGAAGAGTAGAGATAGAGAAGCAAGTAGATTAACTTGTACTTTGGTTATTAATGGTGAAAAACAGAGATAGAGAAGAAAGTGGATTAACTTGTTGTGATGGGAATCAACTTAAGGTGTTTCAAAAGCAAACCAAAGACTGTTATACCCCTAATGGTGAAAAATAGAGAAAGATCTAAACTTGAGAGAAAAGATCAGTCACTTCTCAGCCGAGCAGATTTATTTATATATTTGTGAGAGTTATACAAAGATTGTTTACTGTTATACCCCTTATTAAGTATGGGATACCCTACTTAAACTAAAACAAAATATACAAAACGTCTTTTAATAAGCCAGCCTATAATGACTAAAATATCCCTCTACCAACTCTAACAAGTACCGATATGAAGTGTATCATATGGGTATTTTGAACCCTGGGTTCAACATAGGGATTTTGCTCTTCCTTTATAGACTCCAATTTGGGCTCATACACTGACAAATAAAAAATAGAATTTCCAGTTACTTCAAAACTAAGGCAAATCCAAAGGTCACATATGGGATGTTAAGGGCCCGCGAATAGGAACACTGAATTTAGCTAAGAGATAAGATAGGAACACTAAATCTAGCTAAGAGATAAGATAGGAACACTGAATCTAGCTGAGAGATAAGATAAGATAGGAACACTAAATCTAACGCCCATTACTACTGCTGCCTGTGGCTGTATTCCTTTCCAACAAAAGCATCCACAATATTACTCCCCTCCTGGACTAAGAGCTTGTCCTCAAGCTCGAATTCAGGATGGGTGTCTTGAAACATAGTCAAAGGAATCCAAGTAGCTTCAGCCAATGGTAAGCTGGCCCATTCCACCAGAACCTCAACAACACCTCGATTAATTCTGGAACGAACAATAGATTGAGGTTGGGGAATGATTTTGCCCTCCTGGATCGGGTTCCAATGAAGAGGGTTCATCCCCATCTTCCTCTTGTTCCACCAGGAGACAGAAAAGTCTCTTGCACTTGTGCCCTGCTGAGTAAAGTTCATCAAAATTAAAACACTATCCCCTTGCCCTGCGTTCCGCCATCTCATCCTTGGACAAGCGTTTAATAGGGGGTGCAACAACGCTGCTTCCCACACTGGATGCCGATTTGGAATTGTTGCTCGCCTGTGGTTTTTCCGCTAACCCCGCGGTGAACATGTCAATCTATTGGTCTGGTCGTACCGAAGATGCTCTTGCAAGAAGGGTCTGAAACTAACGCTGATACTCAGCCACAGTTCCAGTCTGTTTGAGGTTGATCACCTAATGGATTGCTTGTTAATGGGGGCCCAAATCTGAGAAGCCAGTAGGATTTGAATTGGGTCCAACTGAGCCCAGGTTCCTCCTGCTCCAATTTATAAAACCAAAGATGTGCCTCCTCTGTCATGTGGAATGCGGCTAAGCCTACCTTGTCCCTGTCTTCTGTCCATTGGTTGCGGAAGAACTGCTCACAGTTGTACAGCCATCCCATAGGATCTCCAGTTCCATTATAGGAAGGAAATTCCAGCCTGCTGTATTTGGGAACGATCGCGGTTCCCTAGGCAATGACCTACTGCTCGCCGGACGATTCTACCATGTCTGGTCGGCGATCGTCTGTGGTCGCAGCCCCTTCTAAATTCTTTTCCTTGCTGGAGAAATATAACTCCATCAAGTGCCTCAATTCTCGGACATCATCCTTGATCTCACACACCTTCTTGCTATTTTCCATGAGTTTGTGCTCCAGATCATGAACCCTAGTCTTCAATTGCTCAAAGTCACCCAAGACGCCCTGCTCTAATACCAAATTGCTAAGGGCCCGCGAATAGGATCTCGTCACAGGTCGGTTAACGGGAAAAGCTTCTTTTTTTCCCTTGTTTCTCCCTTTTCTCGAGGAACCTATCTTTAGCGCCTTTATGGTGATTTGTTAAAGAGATCATCAACTCTCCTCTGCTCTTTCTTGACTGAAATTATCGATAGTTTCATTGAATAACATCTGCTCCTTTAAATAGGAATTACAAGAGTCCTTAAGGAAACTTTCTAAAAAACTTTAAGAAACTTTCCAAAAAGAGACTTTCTAAAAATACACAAGGAAACTTTCTAAAAAACATTAAGAAACTTTCTAAAAGACATAGGAAATAATAATGTTACTGCCTAATTAATAGGACCACTGAATTTAGCTAAGAGATAAGATAGGAACACTGAATCTAGCTAAGAGATAAGATAGGAACACTGAATCTAGCTAAGAGATAAGATAAGATAGGAAACTGAATCTAACGCCCATTACTGGTGTTGTCTGCGGCTGTATTCCTTTCCATCAAAAGCATCCACAATATGGGAACACTCAAATAAGGACCGACTCCTAAAATTACTCTTGTAATATTCTACTAATCCTGCTACAACTAGACAAACCAAAAGCAAATTCCAAAGGAGACCAAGAAATAAGACTGAAATATCGTTACAAACACCCTACTAATAAAACAACTATGACTTAACACATTGGATATACAAGATATTAGTCTTGTAGGATAGATAATTGAAAAGCCTATCCAGTGACACAAAAATCATGAAAAATGGACAAGTTTAGACCCCTAATAATTAGGCATAGAAAATCTTCCCAAATTAGCAAAAAAAAAGACAACAAAACTATCATGACCCTCCAAAACATTTAACCCTATATGCAAAGAAATTAGCAAAAAAAAACTCTTATAAGGCTCAAAATTGACCAATAACCTAAAATCCATTGAATTACCACTCATGTAGGTGAAAAAAAACCAGTATTATAAAATAAAAGGAGAAGGAAAGAATACATTACATTTGGATCATAAGGAGTTACTGAGAGAGTCTGGGAATCTATGACAGAAACAACAGCAACATGATTTAATGGCATCTTCATACCACTTGTTTCTATTATAATATGATCAAGCATTCCTGCAAAGACATTTTCCAATGATCATTTCAAGTAAATACACCAACCACACTAGAAACTCTTGAAAAAAATGCACAATGTACCTGCAGATGCCCTTCCTGTCCGCAGTTTGCTCAGCTCTCTCGATAAAGCATCTATAGCTGCTTGCATCTGTGAAAGAGCAGTTGCCTTAACACTAGGTCCAATATCTGGCACCATTTCAACTGTATTTGTATCATCATCATCAGCTCCTACAAAAAATACGTCAAAAGGTGTAAAGTTCAAACTCAACAAAAAAAAACATCCACAATCTGAACTGGACAGATAACAACCAGTCAACCATAGCTGGAAAACTTCTAGAACAACTAAGAAAATTGGCAATTCTTCTCACAAGCCTATTCTGCCTTTATCATCATGGATGCAAGAAATAATTTTGGAGAGGGAAAACTAGCTGTTAAAGGCAGTCTCCCATCTTTCATAGATGTTTCAACATGGTCTCATGTCCACTTCAGACATTTGAATTTAGGACCAATTCACTTCAATATAGGAAGAGGTCTTAATAAACACTTTCTTCCTCCTCAACAACAAAACAAATGTAAACTTGGTGCAAATTCCTTGTTCTATAGTCTATACCTTATCCATAACATGACCTTACCACATCTGGGTAGCAAAGTCTACCATTCATTCTACATGTGCAGGAAGTGTATTCTCATTGAACCATAACTATTTTTTGATGAATATTGAACCATTAAATGTTCTAGCTATAATACTTCAAGGATTCAAGGATCGAAATATGACTAAAGACTTGTAAATATAGAAACATTTCTTCAGTTTAGTGACTGTTGTCATTGCTACAATGTGCTTTATAGAAACAACTGATTTCGAACTTTTGAACATAAATTTTCCCTGCATTTACCATTGATTTTGTTTAGCTTAAATTTTGAGAAGGCTTAGAAAGGCTAGTGTAGAATAAGAACTAAAAGCAACTCAACTCAAGAAAACCTTTTCAGTTTTCCCAACTATGTTCATTTAGCTACATGAATCATGTTTTCCCATTCCACTCTATTGTATAGACAACTTTGATAGTTTATAAGAAAGTAAAAATGTTGTTACAAAAGCTAACCTAAGTGGTCATTTCACATTTCTCCTTATTTTTCTTGCTTCATATGAATCTCTTAATAACTTGTATATTTGGTACTGTTTCCCAAATTGTTACTCACTTCAATCAATGGCCACCTTGTCTAGCTCTATTGCATTGCTAAAACAATTTTTTTTATTAATTTAACTGAAACAATGCAACACAATAATTCAATATGCAATGAATAACTATTTGATTATATAAAAACTTTCAGGATGGAATAACTATCTTTTTTTAAATTCATGAATAAGCCCAATTCCACCTTTTCTTTTTGTTAGAGTTATCCAAATAAAGGTAGATTAGTCTTTTCATTCTGTTTAAGTCATATGCTTATGTGGTAGTCCTAAATATTACTTCTGTAGACATCCTGTCCCATACTTAAGTGGGGGCAGTTTAGTCTTTGTACACTAATTAGAATCCCTATCCATATTATGGTCAACTAGTAGGGTTTAGCCTACTAAGTTCGACTGGTTCGAACTGTTGAAGCTACTGCAATAACATGGTATCAGAGCGTTAAGCGAAGGAGAAAAAGGCTGTAGCACCAAGTTTCATATTCTGTGATTTCTCCTTCTGGTTTCTCCTTCTCTGGGCTGCGAAATCTGAGGCACTCAGTCTAGTAAGTGCAGCACTTTTTATTTTTCTTAGGACTGCCGCAGTCCCTATTTCAAGTGTTAGGAAGGTGTGGCAGCCCTAGGATATCAGTTTCATACTGCTGTCACCATGTGTGACAGCTTTGGTCGTGTGGTGGTGTTTGTGATGTTCACCCTCTATTGAGCAGTTTCAAGAGGGTTTGTGTGTGGTTGGTTGAGTTGTTGAGTTGCTGTCATTGTGATTTATGTTTCTGAGTAATCGATAGTGGTGTGAACAAGAAAAAAGTCTGTGTTTTTGTGCTGGAAGGAGTGGCCGAATAGTTTACATCAATACTCTGACTTGTTGCTGTCTGAATTATAGTTTACACTTTTTTTTAATCTGAAATGGTAGCTGAACCTGTCTGAGACATCAAGCTCTTAATTTGAATGTTAGTTTACATAACGGTGGTTGATTGTGACTGGTTGTGAACCTATTATCTGTGTTTGGAGACTACTGTAGTGTTAGAAGTACTCATTTGGAAGCTGCCGTAGTGTCTAGAACACCAAGCTCTTGACAGCAATACTCATTTGGTGACTAGGGATTCAGCATTAGAAGTAGCATTGGGAGGACATAATGGCAGCAACTGGAGATGGTTGTAGTGATCAGAAACCTGGTGTGATGATTCCCTCCAACTATCTAGGTGTGTAGATGACTTCAATTAAACTTAATGGTGAGAATTATGTGTCATGGGCCAAGTCAATGAAAGTTTTTCTCAGGACAAAGAGGAAAATGAAACATGTGAAGAAAGATAAACCATCAGTTGAATCTCCAGGGTTTGATGACTGGGAACAGGAAGATGTCCAAATCGTGACATGGTTGTGGAACAGTATGGAATCCAAAATTAGTGCCAACTTTATGCTCTTAGATACAGCTAAGGACATATGGGAACATGCCAAGAAGCTTTAGGGGGTGTTTTGTAGTGTGGATGAGAAATTGGTGGGTGTGGACTGGGCCACACCACACCCTATGACAATGACCAATCCACACCACACCACAGTCCATAGCTGTTCTGACCATCCACGAAGTTATAAATGGTTCCGAACACCACCTTATTTTGGACAGGATAATACTACGAGGGTATATCAGCTCTATCAGGAGTATTTCGATCTGCAGCAAGGGAATAAAACCCTAGAAGAGTACTATGCTAATATAAGAAACCTCATAAATGAATTCAATGTCTATCATCCCCTAACTCCAGATGTTAAGGTTCAACAACAACAGAGGGAGCAATTGGATGTCACTAGGTTCTTAGTGGGGCTGAAATCAAAGCACGAACCAATTACAAACCAAATATTGGGAGTCTCAAATCTTCCTACACTTGAGGAAGTATTTGCACGGCTTCACAGGATTTCTTTGGGATCTATAGAGAGCACCACACCTTCTGACAGATCAGTATTTGTAGTAGCCAGAGGAAGTGGATGTGGTACTAGAGGGGGAGGACATGCATCTCGAGGAGGTCGTGGCGGTTCCATGTTTGGCCGTGGTGGTAGTCGTGACTCAGGGATTGGCCGTGGAAAAGGAAAAGGTTAGGAAGGGTATCCATTGTGGCAGGTAAGGGCATTCAATGAATTTCTGTTATGATCTCCATGGCCCACCTTTTACATGGGCTAATCATGCAGTAGCTGGTGGGGTTAATGTCAATGATAACCAACAAACAGATCTATCACCTTCCACGTCTACATCTGTTTCCCATAAGGAGATGAGTGTACCGCGAGATGAGTATGAGAGGTTCCTTCAGGCTACTTCACAACATACTACAGCCACCCTTGCACACTCAAGTATAGCTTGTCTGGCATCCAAACCCTCTCCCTAGATTATTGACTCTAGAGCCTTTGATCACATGACTGGGACTCCAAGTGTGTTCTCTTCCCTCTCTGAAACTTCCACATCTCAAACGGTTACCCTTGCCAATGATTCTTCTTCTCCCATCTGTGGTGTTAGTAATGTTGACACGGCTTCTCTTTCTTTATCATCTGTTCTATATATACCTAAATTTCCATTCAATCTTATGTCAGTTAGTAAATTAACTAAGACCCTTAATTGCTCTATTACATTTTTCCCTTCATTTTGTATTTTTCAAGATCTCAAGATGGGGAAGAAGACTGGTGAAGGGCATGAAGCTGGTGGATTGTATTATCTTGACGATGGTGGATCATTAGTTGCACGTCAGACTTCCCTAACTCCTCTACAATGGCATTGTCGGCTAGAACATCCATCTCTCAAGGCACTCAAGATACTGGTTCCGTCTTTGAGTCATTTGTCTTCTTTACAGTGTGAGTTGTGTCAATATGGGAAACATATTGGCCCTTGTTCCAACTTGACATTAAAAATGCCTTCCTCCATGGTGACCTTATGGAGGAGGTATATATGGAGCAACCACCTGGGTTTGTTGCTCAGGGGAGGATGGTAAGGTGTGTAGACTGAAAAATGCAATTTATAGGTTGAAACAATCTCCTCATGCTTGGTTTGGGAAGTTTAGTAAAGTGATGAAGAATTTTGGAATGAAACAATGTCAGGTTGGCCACACGATGTTCAACTATAATTCTGAAGCCGAAAAGATTTTATTAGTAATCTATGTGGATGATATTGTCATAATTGGCAGTGACAAGTTGGGGATTGATAAACTAAAGGCCTTATTGCAAGACCATTTTCAAACAAAAGAGCTTGGGAAGTTGAAGTATTTCTTAGGTATAGAAGTTGCTAGATCAAAACAATATGTAAATTTGTGCCAAAGAAAATATATCCTTAATCTACTGGATGAAATAGGATTGTTAGGTGTGAAACCGACTAAAACTCCCATAGAACCAAATGCTAAGCTAAGCAGTGATACAGGTGAAATATTTGATGATCCTAGAAGATACAGACGGTTAATGGGGAAGTTGAACCATCTAACTATGACAAGACCTGACATCTCCTTTGTTGTCAATGTGGTGAGCTAATTTATGCAAAATCCCCAGATACCTCACTGGGATGCAGTTCTTAGAATTGTAAGGTACCTAAAGGGATCTCCAAGCCATGGGATATTGTACAAACCAGGAGGAAGACTTGAGGTAGTTGGGTATATAGATGCAGATTGGGCAGGCTCAGTGTCAGATAGAAAATCTACTACATGTTACTACACATTCCTTGGAGGAAATATGGTGACATGGAAGAGTAAGAAGTAGATCACTGTTGCAAGTAGTGTTGAAGCCGAATAGAGAACCATGGCACACACTACATGTGAACTAATATGGCTGAGAAACCGCCTACAATAAATTGGATTCTTGTACTGTGATAATCAAGCTGCAATTCACATCTCCTCTAATCTTGTTTTTCATGAGAGAACAAAGCACATAGAGATTAATTGCCATTTTGTGAGGGAAAAAGTCCTTACTGGAGAGATAAACACAAAACATGTGGGCTCAGGTGATCAGTGGGCAGATTTGTTTACAATAGGTTTGAGCTCAGAGAGAGTGAATTATATATGTAACATGTTGGGATTATATGACATATATTCTCCAGCTTGAGGGGGAGTGTTAGAGTTAACCGAATAAGGGTAGATTAGTCTTTTCATTCTGCTTAAGTTATATGCTTATGTGGCAGTCCTAATATTACTTATGTAGACATCCTATCACATACTTAAGTGGGGGCAATTTAGTCTTTGTACACTAATTAGAATCCATAATCCATGTTATGGTCGACTAGTAGGGATTAGCCTACTAAGTTCTTCTTCTCTTCTCCTCTTTCTCCTTCATTCTCTACTGGTTCAAATTGCTAAAGCTACTACAATAACACTTTTAATAGAAAAAAGTTGAATAAACTTAACCCTTACTTTTTTCTAGCAAATTCGCCAAATCCTAAAACAATCTATATTTAATAAATCTATCAGTACCTAGTTTTTTTTAGGGGCTCAAAACCTTTATTTTAGACTTATGACCTAGAAATACAAGGGTTTTCAAGACCAAAGATGACATTTTGGTAAAAGTAATCTTTGCGCGAAAAAAAAAAAAAAAAAAAAAAAAAAAAAAAAAAAACATTATTGTCTCACTTTTTGCCTTGATTAACCTGCACAATTTTTATCATAATTTCTTTTATAGAAAATGAGTTTTCAAAGGGACCAAGTGCATTAGAAAGGTCTATTCAAGACGTACAAAACAACTACCCACATGGTAAAATTTAATTCCAAATGTTGGATAAAAATAGGGTTTTATAGAAAAAAAAAATCATGATGTATTTATAACAACTTTCAAGTGTGAGCAAACTTTCGACAACCTTTTGTTTTCCAAAATTGGCAAATTAGGTGCCACTATAAAGATTTTTAAATAAGTTGTGAAATTGGCATAAGATCACAACAATCCAACTTTTTTTACAAAAAGCTATGATTATGAAGGCAAAGTTGCCAATTTCACTTTACTTGAGTTTCATTTCATGAACAAACAAAATGTATAATACATAGTAAGGTACTTAACATTAATAAAATGACAATAATAATAATAAATTATCCAAAGATATTATGTATTTATTATTATTATTATTATTATTATTTTAATTTGTCTAGATCCCATTATTTTAATGACCATGGTTATGACAAAACAATTTCCCTCAAAACAAGGTACTTCTTGGAACCTCCTCAATTAGTTGGCAAATATTTAGACAAACTCATTAGCTCAATAGTGGGTTAGTAGATGGGGATCCCCTTTCTCCATAACATATAACACCAACCATTCATTAAGCTGCTCTGCTCCCCTCCGATTCAAATTCTACCCCTATATCATCATTCTAAAACAAGATACAAAAGGAAGAGGAGAGATAAAGTGAAAAGAAAGAACCTAGAGAGAGAAAATGATGAGACAAAATGGAAAGAAGAAATGAAATGGGAGTAGTAAAATATAGAGAGGAAAAGGAGAAAGTGGAGAAAGACTAAACAAAGAAACAGAGAAAAATATCTACAGATAAATAAAAGAGGCAACCAAGAGAGAAAATACTAACAGAGAAAATAAAGAGAAGAAGAGAAAAATAAAGAGAAAGAAGGGAGAGAATCTAAACGGAGGAAGCAAAAAGAAAATAACAAAGCAAACCTTCCCCATCAGTTCAACTATTTGATTTCTAAAATGAATCAAACAAGTTAAAGCATAATTGCATACAGAAAATAGAAGAATAACCAATAAATACAAAAATGTAGGATACACACATGGGAGAGAAAAAATACCAATGCCGCTCAAACTATCGAGTTCATAGGACAATGACCTATTTAAAGTTTTCAATTAACAAGATAATATAAATCCCAAAAAGGAAAAAAGAAAAGATGATGTTCTAAAAGCATAGTTACGTTTAAATAACAGTAGTGTATAGGGAGATAATAAAACCTACAATGATTATATGTGTATGATGCATCACAATATCCACTATTTATTGGTCACAAGCAATCAAACCCCAGAAATATCATTTTCAAGGGAAGGGGAGGAGGAGAGGGTAATTGAGTCTTACTTGACTTTCGTACTTTGGCAAATCCTCTTCGGCTTTCTCTTAGAAAATCGACCACAGCCACAGGATAATTGCAACTGCTACGGGTGTCAAGAACTGAAGTATCCAATATAGACTTCAAGGGGCTGAAATGATGACGCAAGAACGAGAGCTTGCCGAAATTGGCAGTGTTTCGAAGGAGAAGGTTTCTGGCAGTGGAAGCGCATCTCAGAGAAACTGCCATCATTGCTTTCATACTCTTACAAGTTACAATGCATTGCGCCTGGTTCTATAGTCCAACGTCAAATTTTATGAACAAAAAACCCCGAAATAACAAAATAATAAATGGATTTTGAAGCTTGGGTACTGCGGATTTAGATGTTAGGGTTTAAGTTTGATCTCTAAATTTTAGGAAAATGACTTATTCATCCCTAATTTTTTAGAAATTATTTTAAAGTACCTATAATTAATTAAATCCGCGCCTACAACAGAATTTGTCTAACATTCGTCATGACTTTTTAACAAAGTACCCCATCTCAATGAGTTTTTGTTTTCCAAAACTCATCATCCGTAGGAGACATTAATTTGTTTAAACATTTTTTTTAAATATCCAAAGAACCTTATGTCGGTGAATCAGCCATATTAAACATATTTTTATAATTAAAATCACCTTAAGCACCTACCTGCCTTATATATAAGATTTCTATTCATTGAGATACATTTTGCTCTCATCATGCTCCTTGAAGGTATTCCAAAGAAGTTGAAAAATGGGCTTGGGTTCAAACAATAATAGGGATATTTCTAAAATATTGAAAAATGGATTAAATATAACAAAGGGTAAAATGGTAATCTATTAATATTTTTTTGAATTTTAGACAATTTCTCTTTTTCTAAATATCAATATTATCCTTTTATGATTAATTTTGCCTTTGATTATTCTTCAAATTTTCAAATTAAAATTCAACAAGCCAAGTTTCTTCCTTTTCCTAAAATTCAAAGACACATTAAGTGGGAAGTGAGTAGCAACAAACTTTTAAAATACGTTCACTAAGAGAAACAACTTTAGCGCACATAAACAAAATATTCTAAGAGCTTCAATTCTTGTTTGATTAGATTCTGTCTAAAACCCACGAAAAAATATGGATTGAGATATATACCCACTTTAATCATTGAAAACACAAGAATTCCTTTCACTTTAATTGAAGCCAATGAGAAAAACGAGTTGCTTTGTAAAGCGTTACGGCACCCCCCACACCTTTGTTTCGTAGCCTAGACTAAAACAGCCAAAACAAGAAATGGCCTTCACAATTGTTACTTAGGCTGCGTTTGGTCGGAGTGCAAATGCTAAACCATTGCAAATTTGCACTCCAATTTAGACTTGCATTTATTTGGTAGGGGTTCAAAAATACATCAATTTCAATGCAAAAATGTGTATAGACTAGGATTTGCATCCAAAATAAGTGAAAATATTATTTTGGTTAGAGTGAAAGCCCGGCCAGAGCCCAGCCCGGCCCGGTCCATGAATAGGTCTACTTGGGTATCTAGGCCTCCAGTTCGTTACAGTTATGATCAAGAAAGTTACTTGGTGGAAGGCACGACTAGTTAAGAAGATCCCGTGACTTAAATGGAAGCTATGTTGGACATGGATTCCTTGAAATGGGTAGACGCCATGAAAGCCTAGATGTACTTGATGGTGACCAACAAGGTCAGGACTCTTGTAGACCCGGCCCCTAGGGTGAAAGCAATTTGTTACAAGTGGATTTACAAGAGGAAGAAGGGCCTAGATGGTAACGTTGAAACCTGTAAAGCTCGTCTTGTGGCGAAAGGGTACACTCAGAAAAGAGGGAATCGACTATGATGAAACCTTTTCGCCAGTGGCCATGCTTAAGTCTATTAGGATCCTACTAGCTGTAGCAGCATACCATGATTACGAGATTTGGCAAATTGATGTCAAAACCACGTTCCTGAATGAAGATCTTACTGAATCCATCTATATGCAGCAACTGCAAGGTTTCATTGCTACAGGTTATGAACACATGGTGTGTAAACTCAATCGATCCACATATGGACTTAAGCAAACTTCTAAGAGTTGGAAGATCCAATTTGACTCTACTGTCAAACAGTTTGACTTTGAGCAGAATCCGGATAAGCCCTATATTTATAGGAAGACAGTGAGAGATAAGGTTATGTTCCTAGTTCTGTATGTAGATGGCATTCTACTCATTAGGAATGATGTAGGAATGTTAACTACGGTAAAAATATGGCATTCATAGCAATTATTCATTAAAGATCTTGGAGAAACCTCCTATACCTTGGGACTTCGACTCTATAGAGATAGATCGAAGAGGACAATAGAATTATCTCAATCAACTTATATTGACAAGATTGTCAAAAGATACAGTATGGAGAACTCCAAGAAAGGAAATGTTCCTTTCAGACACAGAGTCACTCACTCCAAGGGAATGTCTTCCAAGACTCCCGAGGAGATTGAAGGCATGAGAGAGACTCCCTATGCTTCAACCATAGGGAGCATCGTGTATGCTATGCTGTGCACTCAGCCCAACATTGCTCAGACAGTGAGTGTAGTAAGTAGGTTTCAATCTAATCCAGGTCAGGAGCATTGAACAGTTGTGAAACACATACTAAAATACCTTCGAAGGACAAAAGAGTTTTGTTTGGTATTCGATGGTAGTTCACTACAGATCCAGGGGTATATTGATGATGATTTCCAGTCAGACCCACCCAGATGATATAAAGTCTATATCTGGATATATCTTCATGATGGGGTCCTGTGTAGTCAGCTGGAAGAGCAGCAAACAGGGGTTCATCGTAGATTCCACAACCGATGATGAATACATTGCCACAAGTGAAGTTGCCAAGGAAGCCATTTGGATGAAGAAGTTCATTCAGGAATTAGGAGTAGTTCCATCCAGCACATCACCCATTCAATTGTTGTGTGACAACACTAGAGCCATTGCTCAGGCGAAGGAGCCACGAGCCCACTCGAAGTCGAAGCACATCGAGAGGAAGTACCATGTACTACTAGAGATTATTGGTAGAGAGGATGTCTAGATTTAAAAGGTAACGTCAACGGAGAATGTAGAATACCCATTAACTAAGCCACCGACACAAAAAGTGTTTGAGAAACACATGGAAATTATGGGACTCCAGCTTATACCCAATTGGACCTAAGTGCAAGTGGGAAATGTTTGATAGTTATGCCCTTAACTCCAATCAGATTGATGTA
Organism: Nelumbo lutea; assembly: GCF_056320005.1. NCBI lineage: Eukaryota > Viridiplantae > Streptophyta > Magnoliopsida > Proteales > Nelumbonaceae > Nelumbo > Nelumbo lutea. Next base: position 52,215,795 of record NC_142691.1, read on the forward strand.
CTTATTGACATTTATTGTAAATGAATAAAGTGCATAATTGATTCATGTTATTTTGGTATGTTTCTGTGTAATATCCTTAAACTGGACACTAATGAGACTCGTGTTAGTTTAGAATCTTCACAGTCATTGGATAGACCTGGGGATGTTTATCCTGTCAAAGTTGACACTAGTGTGCTGCCAAGAAGGTTGGGGTGGATGGTCTCAAGCTACCAAGGTAAGACCTAAAGCATATGTAGTGTGGGTTTTCTTGAAGTCCTGAACCGAACCATTTTCCAGTTATGCCTTGGACCTTGGAGACAGATGGGCAAAACTAGAAAGATACACCTAACCCCTAGACTCGATTATGGTACTACACTAGTTATCAGATTGGACTATCTTTGATATGCCAATCAGTGAGATCCTTAGCAAGGTTTTGTTCGAGAATTTACATGAGTGGTGATCATAGTGACAAGATCAACCCCTTTGTCAAACAAAGTGAATGATTGGGGAATGCACTCTTTCTGATGGAAACATAAACTGCTAGTAGTTGATTTCAAACTTGTTGAAATTTGTTTTGCAAAATTTATATAGAGATATACTTATATATTATGGTTTCACAAAATGTTTGCAAAATGTTTTAATTCTCAAGATCCATGTGAGTAGAGAGTGCAACATTGTACCTTACAGCCGAGGTTGTCGGACAAAGTTTAATCATTATGGGCTGAGAGGTTAAGTGTAAGACTATTGAGGGTTATACCTGATGAGCTAATCTTGCATCTACCCACAGTCCTTGGGCCTTCATATGGTGGTTGAACCCAATAACCATTTATTATAAATGTTGGGCCCATTAAGAGCCTATACTGATGGACTCAGGGGTTCACTGTATTCAGAAGTGAATTCAACCCGGCCTTGTAACATAGGCTGGGCTGAACCCATGTGGCTGATGTGGAGATGAATGCTAGGGTCCCATGCCATACAAAGAGAGTCAAGCTAACCAACATATAAAAGGGAAAGTGAGCTATACAACTTAATGGGACTAAAGCCCATTTTGAATTGGGCTAGAGTATTTTAATTAAATGGGCAAATTTGGGTTTATAACTTAATTAGGATTAGTAGTTGGATAAGATAAGTCTTATCGAACTTAAGAGTTCATATCCAAATATTAGATTTGAATCAAGAAACTCATTCATAATTGGATTAGGAAGCTGATCCAGAGAAGGATATAAATAAGGGGGTGAATTCTACAGAGATATCACTTCTTCTCTGCAATCTTTTTCTTCCTCTGCTCTTGCCGCCCTGCCTAGTTTGACCTCCACCTCTTAGAGTGATTAAGAACTGTTCTTGATATTGTTTCTTGATGAATAAACAATCTGAAGTTGTGCTCACACAACCCTACATGATTCTTGTTGAAGAACCATTCTTGCCTCAACATTCGCTATGTCATCTTCAGTGGAGGCAGATTTGGTAACATCTTTGGGCGTGAACACCCACATTGGGAGTTACTATTATTCCGTATCAGATATATCCCTCTCCCTCTTTTGGTTTCTGATGAAGGGTGATTTGGCCCGACCTCATAATCTGGTGACACATGTACGTGACTCAACATAAACGACAACACGACATGAGCAGATCGGCATGTGGACATGACTCAATGCAGGTGACAACTCAGCAAACATCAGTTTGCTACAGAACGAGCTCGAGTACACTGATGTCCCGAGCTAAAGGTACTTTGGGTTGAGTTCATTCCAGTTCATGAACTAAAACAACAGCATCAAGATTGCATATTCACCACTCTCTAGCTTTCTCACCTTCTAGCAAACTCATTTTCTTCCAGCTCGTATCCGAGTACTAACTTAAGCATCGGAGTGTTCCCACAGGGTGAGCAACCCCGGGTTCCTTCATCCCTCTTCACACAGGCATCTCTTTCCCATCGCCAGTTAGGAGCACAGTCAATTCCAGCTAGGAGTGGCCGGATTACGCATCATCAATTGGCATCGTCTGTGGGAAAACGCTTTGAAAAGCCTTCTCTACCAAACTTTCACCAGCATTAATGGAATCTTCTAACAACACTAGGCAGAACAACGAAATGAACACTTCTGGGGTCAACTTCAGGATCCCATCGTGCATACCAGTCAGTTTACTATACCTCTTAGCACCTTCGGGGTCCCCACGTTGAACCTACCCTAGGCCGCTGAGGTGGTAAACACCCCACTCCCTCCTGCGGTGAACACCACCTTCACTGAACCCTCTGTGGTTCCACCTGCAGTGGGGAAAAACCAGCTGGGTGACCTAGTACAGTGCGTACGGGCCATTCAGGCCTAGATGCAGCAAGTCTAGCAACTTCAGCACTACCAGCAACAAGTCCTGTGCCATTTCTACCAGCAGCAGTTCCCAACGCTGCAGCAAAGCTGATAGCCAGCTCCACCGCGGTGCCCAATAACGCCGCAGAACCAGCAGCCACTCAACCGCTACCGAAGTATCCACCCTCCTCGTAGAGGAGAAACCTCCCAAGCCTCATCCCATAGCAGGAGAGAGCTAGTAGCTCCCACCGCCTCGCGACAATGAGGCAGATCAGAAGACACTCGCACCACCAAGGCCGGTCCGCCCCAGCGCGCAATCAGAAACCTCACTAACGGGCAACCGATTCGAGGTCTTGGCCACGAGCTCTAAACGAAACCCTTCGGCTCATGGAAACCAGTACCAGCCTGATTCTCACCAGGCCAACACCGGCCTGACAACACCGAAGCAAGCAACACCAACACGGACCCCACCAAGAAGCAGCCAAGATGGCATCCCAAGGTGTGCCGTGCGATAATCCCTGAATAGCTCACGGAGCCCAGTCGACCTGAACAACCCAAAGGTAAGACAGGAGCGAGCTCGGGAGTCACGAAGACCACCCCTCTCCTCTCGGTGTCATCCCCCCTCTCCCCTGATCTCCTGGTAGCTCCCATGCCAAAGGACTTCAAGGTACCCCCGCTAGACAAGTATGACGAATCGTTCGACCCAAATGACCATGTGGACTCTTTCTAGTCCCAGATGCACCTCGTCGGGGCCAGAGAAGCATGCATGTGTGTTGCCTTCTTCACGACCTTCAGGGGAGTAGTGCGCACGTGGTATAGGAACCACCCACCTGGAGCAATCCAGAGCTGGGCGCAGTTCATACAAGCATTCACCTCGCACTTCGTTACTAGCAAGAAGTGTCCGAGGTCGTAGGAAAGCCTTCTTAGCATAGTCTAGAGAGAGGGAGAGTCCATCCGGAGCTACATCAAGCGCTTCAACGACACCTACCTCTTGATCCTAAACCCGGACCCCACTGTGAGACTCGCTGCAGCTATGAGAGGAGTCACCCACCGGGAGTTCAAGTGGCATGTAGTGGTGAACAAGCCTAAGGACATCACCTCATTCCTCAAGGTCGTTGACCAATTCATCGAGACTGAAGAGGAAATGAACCAAAAAGTGGGAGCTCCGACGAAGAAGAAGAGGAAAGATGATGACAGGGCGCACCATGGAAGCGGCAAGAGGAAGAAGAGCAAGTCATCGACCTGGGGGGACAGTAAGTCAGGTTGGCACCCCCGAACTCCTCCAGCTGAAAGGATGAGTTACACCCCCCTCAACGCGAGGCGAGGGGAACTTCTTATGACGATTAAAGATGCTCTGTTTGTAAAGTGGCCACCTCGGATGAAGGGGGGCCCTGCTACTAGGAATAAGAATGTATATTGCCATTTCCATAGAGATCATAGCCATAGTACCCAAATGACTATTTTCCGCTCCCCAAGATCGACTGTCTAGTGGACACGACCTCAAGGCATGAGGTGTTGAGCTTCCTGGATGCGTACTCAGGCTACAACCAAATCAAGATGGACCTCGCCGATGAAGAAAAAATGGCTTTCATTACCGAACTGGGCCTGTATTTGTATAAGGTCATGCCCTTTGGACTGAAAAATGCTGGGGCAACCTACCAAAAACTTGTGAATCAAAATTTTGAGCCATTGATCGGCAACAAGGTTGAATGCTATGTAGACGACATGGTCGTCAAAACCCAATTTTCAGACTGTTTAATAAGTGACTTGCAATGTGTGTTTGAAATCTTGTGCAAGTATAATATGAAGCTAAACCCTAACAAATGTGTCTTTGGTGTCACTTTGGGAAAAATTTTGGGTTACATAGTTAGCTAACATGGCATTGAAGCTAACCCTGAAAAAATAAAGGTTTTCTTGGACATAAAGCCCCCTCGCAAGATAAAAGAGGTTCAAAGGTTGAACGGCCGTATGGCTGCCCTGAGTCACTTCATGTCCAGATCAGCAAATCGCTACCTAAATTTTTTCAAGGCAATTAAGAAAAGCAAAGACTTTTAATGGACTGAAGAATGCCAATTCGCCTTCGACAAAATAAAGAAGTACCTAACCAGCATCCTAGTTTTGACCTGGCCCAAGGAGGGTGATGTTTTGAAGCTGTACCTCTCTGCGAGCGATGAGGTGGTCAGCCCAGTACTAATAAAGGAAGTAGATCGGGTCCAACGACCCATCTACTATGTGAGCAAAGTTTTGTAGGGTGCCGAAACTAGATACCCAGAGATCGAGAAGTTGGCATATGCGTTGGTCATAGCAGCTCGGAAGCTTCGGCCATACTTTCAAGCCCACACAGTCATCATTCTTACCAACCAACCCCTGAGGCAAGTCCTACTCAAGCCTGAGGTATTTGGAAGATTGACTAAGTGTGCTATAGAGCTCAGCGAGTATGACATCCGGTATGAACCCCGAACAACAATTAAGGCCTAAGCCTTAGCCAACTTCGTGGTAGAATGCACTTTCAGCACTACAGCCTCTGAATTAATAGAGATCAAGCACGCGAAGGAAGCCTCAACCAGTGCGGAACCAATCCATTAGAATGAAGTCAGCCAAGGACGAAGAGCCCTGGATCCTTCACATAGATGGTTCGTCGAACCAACAAGGAAGTGGAGCCGGAGTCATCCTGTACGGGCCAAGCGGAGCAAAATTGGAATACGCACTCTGGTTCGAGTTCGCAACATCCAACAATGAGGCGGAATACGAAGCACTGATAGCTGGGCTCATGCTAGCAAACAAAGTACAGGTGAAGCACCTCGTCATCTGCAGTGACTCCCAACTCGTGGTCAACCAAGTAACCGGCGATTACGAAGCTCGCGACCCCACCATGGATGCCTATCTAGCCAAAGTCAGGGAAGTTCTACGCGGCTTCCTATCGTACTTCAACAAGAAATTTCCAAGATCAGAGAATGCTAAGGCCGATGCATTATCCCGATTAGCTAGCACAATCAGCAACTCTATGAGGATCGTGTTTATACAGAACCTGCCTCGGCCTAGCATTCTCGGGGGGGCAAAGGAGGTAGCTCCTGCTGCACAAGCAGAGCCGATCTGAATTGACCCACTCGCGAGCTACCTGCTTCACGGAACTCTCCCTGCATATCGCAACGCAATTAGAAGGGTAGAGCGATAGGCAACCAAGTACGTCATTATAGATGGATGGCTATACCAAAGATCCTACACGCTCCCCTACCTACGCTGCCTACAATCCTCAAAGGCCAAGCTCGTTCTCCACGACACTCATGAAGGGCTGTGTGGCGGACACTTGGGGGGTAGGGCCCTCGCTCAGAAAGCGTTACGGCAAGGATATTACTGGCCCATGATGAAAGCAGATACACTCGAGCTCATCAAGAAATGTGAAAAATGCCAAAGGCATGTCAATATCCATCATCAACCCGCTACCGACCTAAAGTACCTCACCAGCCCATGGCCCTTCGCACAGTGGGGAATTGACATTCTTGGACCATTCCCACCAGCGACGGGATAGAGGAAATTCCTAGTATACCGCTTTTGGAAGAACATACAAAACTTTTTCTGGAAGAACGTAGTATGCCACTTCAGACTATCCCGAGTACTTATCTCTGACAATGACAAGCAGTTCCAAGATATCAAGTTTCATGACTGGTGCGCCGAGATGGGGATACAACAAAACTTTTCCTCGGCACACCCTCAAGCAAATGGGCAAGCAGAAGTCACGAACAGAGCTATACTCCGTGGACTGAAAGCCTGTTTAGCTCAAGCTAAAGGACTATGGGTAGATGAGATGCCCAACGTACTATGGGCCTATCGAACTATCGTCAAGACCGCCACAGGTGAAACCCCCGTTAACCTTACCTACGACACATAGGTAGTAATTCTAGCCGAACTCGAAGTACCTACATTAAGCCTGGACGGAGTACGATAGAGAAGCAAACATTGATGAGCTCCGTGAAGGGATAGGATATCCATGATATGGATGCCCAAAGATTGCAGAATAAGGGGGAAATTTTCAAAAAATTTTCTCTCCCTTCAATTGGGAATCAAATTCCCTATTTAGAAAATCATATTTTCAATGACCATTCTTGAACCATAAACTGAACCAGATCTGAACCAAAAGGAGTAGGGAGGGATAATACTTGATATAGAGAAGTAGTATCTCCCAATGGAGGTGTTCACGCCCAAGGAATGATCCAAAATCTGCTCCACAGAAGATTGCGCAGTGCAGGGTGGAGCAGAATCAACAGTGTTCTTCCAAAAGAACTTGACCATTCTCAAGAATCACTTGGACGGCTTGTGAATACAACTCCCACCAATCTTTTCTTCAAAAGATTGGTATCAAGTTCCAATCTTGATTTCTCTCAAGAACTAGAGATCGAACTGCTGTAGGTGGCGGCTGCAGGAAGGAGGCGGCAAGAGAGTATTTGTAGGGTGCAAAATTCTCTCTTCTAGTAATCACAGCTCTGAAGACAAGGATCTCTGGATTGCATTGCTTGTCTAAAGGCTGCTGCACCCTCCTCCTTTTATAGACTTAAAAGGGATCAACTCCTAATCCCATTAGGAGTTGCTAATCCAAATCATATTTGGATTAGAAGTCCTTTTAAGTGATAAGGGATAACTCTTATCTTATCTGTAGATTAGATCAGCCATCTCCTAATCTAATTATGAGGTTTCCATATCTAAATCTTATTTAGATCTTGGACTCTCTAAGTGGATAGGGTGTGGGCCCAATCCTATCAGTTGATCCATCTCAGAATTTTCCCCTTAAGTGACTAATCAAATTAGCCCAGTTCGAAATGGGCTTAAGGGCCATTTAAGGTTATGTATTCATTTAGCCTTCCAAGCTGCTGCCCAGTTGGGCTTCCTTGTATGGCGTGGGACTCAAACATTGATCTACACATCAGCCACATGGGTTCAACCCAACCTTTGTTACAAAGCCTGGCCGAATACACTGTTATGGACAGTGCACCCCCTGAAACCCATCAGATGGGCTCTATGGGCCCAACACTTACCCTAAGTGGTACCTAGGCCAAGCCACCTTGTAACATCCAGGGACTGTGGGCAGATGCAAGATTACCCCATCAGGTATTATCCACAATGGTCTTACACTTAACCTCTCAGCCCATAATGATCATACACTGCCCGACAAGAGAGGACCTCTCCCTCGGCTGCAAGGAACAGTGTTGCACTCTCTGCTTATATGGATCCCGGGAATTAAAACCTTTTGCAAATCATTTCGAAACCATAATTTATATACTTTTATATCTCATATAAAATATATTTTGCAAAACAAATCTCAACGATTGAAATCGGCTACCGGCAGTCTTGGTTTCCATCAGTGAGAGTGCATCCCCGATCATTACCTTTGTCCGACAAAGGGGCTGATCCTGTCAATATGATCACCCACTCAGATGAATTCTCAGACTGTCCCAACATACCCAGGTTTTGACCCCCGCTAAGGATCTCACTGATTGGTACATCAAAGATAGCCTAGTTTGACACCTAGTGCAATATCATAATCGAGTCTAGGGGTCGGCTGTAACTTTCTAGTTTTGCCCATCAATCTCAAAGGTCTAGAGCAATACTGGAAATCTAATCCAGTTCAAAGATTCAATTAATCCTACACTGTATGTGCCTAGGGTCTCACCCCGGTAGCTGAGACAGGCCACCCCAACCGACTTGGTGGCGCCACAGTGTCAGCTTTGTCAGGATAGGTCTCCCCAGACCGACCCACTGGCTGTGAACATTCTAAACTAACACGAGTCTCATTAAGTGTCCAGTTTAAGGGTATAATACAGAAACATACCAAGGGAACATTAATAAAATATGCACTTTTATTCATTTACAATAAACTCATAAAGTACATCATTTTGATTGAAGCTAAGGGCATACAAAACTGTCTAACACTCCGCACCAACCCCAACCTGATAGAAGAGGTACGGGACCTCGCGTATATCCGAATAGCAACCTACCAGCAAAAAGTAGCTCAGTACTATAGTAACTGGGTCAGGAAGCAGCACTTCTATGTCGGTGTCCTTCGAAAAGTAATGGTACCTGAGCCCGATGTGGGTAAGCTCAGGCCGAATCGGGAAGGTCCCTACCGAGTAAAATGAGTACTTGGAGAAGGTATGTACGAGCTCAAAACGTCAGAAGGAAAGCGAGTACCTCGAGCTTGGAACATCAACAATCTAAGACAATACTACCTGTGATCGATGAACCAGGGGAGCAGATTGAGAGTCACTCCCAAAAAGCCTAAGAGTGGACCACGAGTCGCTCTCAAGGCCTAAGAATTGACGGACTCATCGCTATATAAGTCCCAATCGCCTCCTCGACATGGGCACCAAAGTCCCAGTCACCTCTTTGGCATGAGCAAAGTTTAGGAGTGGATTCCAAGTCGCTCCTAGAGCCTAAGGGCTAAAGTGCCGAACTGGCAAAGACCTCGGCACAGCATAAGCCCTAATCGCCTCTTCGACATGGGCAAAGTTTAGGAGTGGACTCCAAGTTGCTCCTAGAGCCTAAGGGCTAAAGTGTTGAACCGGCAATGACCTCGGCACCGCATAAGCCCTAGTCGCCTCTTCGGCATGGGCAAAGTTTAGGAGTGGACTCCAAGTCGCTCCCAAAGCCTAAGGGCTAAAGTGTCGAACTGGCAAAGATCTCGGCACCACATAAGCCCCAGTCGCCTCTTCGGCATGGGCAAAGTTTAGGAGTGGACTCCAAGTTGCTCCCAGAGCCTGAGGGCTAAAGTGCCGAACTGGCAAAGACCTCGGCACCGCATATACCCCAGTCGCCTCTTCGGCATGGGCAAAGTTTAGGAGTGGACTCCAAGTCACTCCTAGAACCTTAGGGCTAAAATACCGAACTGACGGAAACCTCAGCACCACATAAGACCTCGCTGCCTTTCTACTAGAACCGAAAGCATAGACAGCTCGGGTATGAACCCTACGATGTATGTATCACCTCGGCAACAATTGTAGTCTAGGTTCATCAGGGGACCAACGTTTATACAAGTGACTCGTATACAAACAACTAAAAGCACCAAACACTTAGAAAAGTTTCGCCGTGGTTACCCTTACTTGTTACTAAGCTCGGTAGCCTGATAGTTCGGGGTGATTCGCATGGCTTGGAATAATGATCCGTACTTTGGTTATCCTCGCTTGTTGCCATCTCGGTAGCTCGACGGCTTGGGTAACCTATACATGTGTCATCTAGATCGAAAAAAGAATCCTTTGGGCTGAAACAATACTCTTTCATTAACAAAAATGTTTCAAGTACAAGATTTTTACAAAAAACCGAGCTCAACAGCCCAGGAGAATACATCCGCATTTCAAAAAAGGGAAAAAGCAGGAAGCCATCATATAGAAGGGTCCACCACCTCGACCTCAGTATCACTCTCCTCCCCCGAGGAATGGGGCTCCTCATCTGTTGCCTCGGCCACCTCGGAGTCTAGGCCTGCCATCGTGATGTCGCCGAGATCAAGATCAGGAAACTTCTAGCAGACTAGGTACCGGCACAACTTGAACCCCGAGCAATAGAAGCCCGAGCCGTATTCAACCTGTAGGGCCTCGAACTCCAAGGACTCCTTGAAGCTTTGAACAACCTTGATCCTTTCCTCCGTGATAGAAGCCTCGAAGTTCACAACCTCTTGCTCGAGCCACGCCTTCTCCTCGATCAGTGAGGAGATCTGCCCCTCTTAAGCCAGAATCAGGTGCTTCTGGGCCTCAGCCCCCTTCTTGGCTTTTAGTGTCTCACTCGAGCCAAGTCCAGTTCACGGTGAAGTTGATGTGCCTCTCTCTTGGCGTCAAGAGCTTCTATTGAACGGATGGCCGCTTGACAGGCCAGCGTGTGACCAGTAGAGTTGACTTACCAAAAGAAAACTGAGGTCAGTCAAAAAAAGGGGGGGGGGAGAGAAGAAGAGGGCGGAGTGCTTACCACCATACTATGGCTGCCAATTAGTCCCAGAAGCCGGCCCGTAGACATCTCGGCCCACTTTGTGACCTCAGCCTGAAAGATGGCCTCACGACTCTTGTGCATGGCCTTTGCATGGTCCATGATGCTATCTCTCACCACTTGGAGGTAACCCCCGGCCCGTCCACAGATGCGGACGAACTTCCCAGCTCTTGGGGACAAGCTCCCTCCCATTGGACCTCGGCCAGAACCGCCTCAGGAGCAGTAGGTTGGGCCTCTTCCTGGGGAGGCGCAACGGAAACTGGCTCCACGATTAAGACTTTGGGTGACAGACCGACCTCCTGGCGCAATCTCTTGGCCTTCTTCTTCCCCTGAGAGCTCCTCAAGAGGCTTTCTACGTTAATTGGCATTGTAACTGCGACAGGCAAAGATAAAGTTAGCACGAGCTATCAAAACCTCAAAAAAGTAAGAAAAAACCCAAAGCAACCTACCAGGACTTAAGTCGGCCTGCACGAGCTTATCTTCGGCAAGGTAGTCCGCGCAAATAAGGCCGAGCTCTGCCCAGTACTGAAGCATCTCCCTCGTCTTCAGGTCTAGCCTAACACTAGAATCCTGAATGGCATCCCTCCAATGGGATGGAAAAGGCCACCCCTCGGGGTTGTGAACCACAAAGTAGTCCTATTTCTAGGCCATGATTTTATTGTGTAGCCTGTGAAGAAGCTTGTAGCCTGGGTGGGGGGACAAATAGTAAGACCACCTGTGCACGGGGGCACCACGGGAAGCATTTTTTATAGACAAAATTCAAGAGAAGATTTTGAGGGTGAGAGGGAGACAGTACTCATGGAAAAACGAAATGGCCCCTATAACATTTCGAATGGAGTTTGGGTGTAACTGGTCTATGGTGATATCGAAGGACTTTAGGACCTCCACAATCAGGGGGTGCAAAGGAAGACGAAGACCAATCGTGAGCTGCTCTTCAAAGATCATGATCTTGTCATGATCGTGCTCCCAAGGAAAATTGCCCCCGGGGAGACTATAGGAAAGCTCCCTTGGGGGGTTGTACCGAAGTACTAGAGCCCAAAGCCTGTCCGAGATCATTGAGGAAGGACCGAAGTTGTCTGGAACCCGACCTCGATGAGAAGTGGATGCCAGGTTACCAAAGGCCTCTCAAGCCTCCGGGGGAGACTGCCCCTCGGGAAGACCGCGGGCTACCCCTGAGCCCGAGGTAGCCTCGTCTCGCCTACCGACCTGGGCCGAGGTACCCACCTTGGCCTCATCGAAAAGGCTATCAAAACTAGAAGACATAACTAATCTAAATTGAAAGAGAGCAAATGGACTCACCAAAGAAAGATGACCGAACTGGAGAAAAGACGCGAGCTGGGAAGACCCAAGCTAATGGAGCTAGAGCGCGACCTCAAGTCGAAGGCAAGTCAGCTTTTGGTGTGAAAAATGAGTCTCGGGACCCCCTATTTATAGCCACTGTACCAAAGTGGCAACGGTCTAGATCAAAGTAGCCTGATGGCTCACAAGAAAATCGGTTACACGACCCTCGAGACCAAAGACAATTTAGCACATTTTTTGGCGTCCGCGGGACTTATAGTTCGTGTGACGTCCACGCGTAAGCCACATGCGATCTGACGAGGCGGCCTAAACTCCGAGCCAAATCCACTTGTCACATCATGAACTCCCTGCACCAAGTCAAGACCCCTAGCTCGGGGAGTGGGGGGCAATTGATGAAGGGTGATTTGGCCCGACCTCATAATCAGGTGACACGTGTACGTGACTCGACATAAACGACAACACGACATGAGCAGATCGGCAGGTGGACATGACTCAACGCAGGTGACAACTCAAAAAGCATCGGCTCGCTACAGAATGAGCTCGAGTACATTGATGTCCCGAGCCAAAGGTACTTTGGGTTGAGTTCATTCCAGTTTGCGAACTAAAACAACAACATCAAGATCACATATTCACCACTCTCTAGCTTCCTCACCTTCTAGAAAACTCATTTTCTTCCAGCTCGCAACCGAGTACTAACTTAAGCATCGGAGTGTTCCCACTGGGTGAGCAACCCCAGGTTCCTTCATCCCTCTTCACGCAGGTATCTCTTGCCCATCGCCAGTTAGGAGCACAGTCACTTCCAGCTAGGAGTGGCCGGATTGTGCATCATTAGTTTCAGATCTGGTCTGGTTTTGTTTTAAGAATAAACATTGAAAATACAGTTTTCTAAATTAGGGAATGTAATTCCTTGATGGGAGAAAGAAATTTTTGAAATTTCGCTCAGCCACCTTGCATGATTCAGCTATCCATATGATGAATCTCACATCCATTCACAGACTTCAATCAAGAATAGGAACTTTGGAACCTAGAGTTTAGATAGCTTATGTTACTTGTGACATCATAGCATAAGAGTCTCTAAGATTAAAACCATAGGATTCAAATGGGTGAAAGAATCCCAAAACTATCTTATGTAAGATAACTCAAGTGGGCACATGGTGATTCCAGGAAGATATATCTTCTTCCAATTACAGAAAATATACAGGTATTATTACAAAATTATTGTCATTGGAGGCCCAAAAGGCCATTAGCACAACTGCAAGGTTTATTATATCTTATGCTACAGCTACCATTATTGTCATTGGAGGCCCAAAAGGCCATTAGCACAACTGCAAGGTTTATTATATCTTATGCTACAGCTACCGCATCTACAAAAGGGGAAACCTTCTTAGTAATATAAACATGATCTCCCACCTTAATAACTTTTCCCTTCCCTTGAGTGAGTGATTCCTTGCATACTAAGTTCTGGCCATAGAAAACCTGTAAACACCTTAACCATTTAATAACCTAAATACACATTAGCATTTAAATCAGATATACATTCTTGTATGGTTCAAGTCAATTGTCTTACCTTGCCCTGATGTTTTTGGCCTGGAAGCAAGATTTTGTTTAACCGGAGTTCCATAAGTGTTTCTGTTTGGCTCAGGTCCTGCAATGCCATTTTCTTGATTGATTGTGGGTACCTGATGAAATTGTTCAGTTGTAATATTAGAAGCTTGTGATCCTCACCAAGCACAATACAAATACACTGTATGTTCAATGTCATTTCAAAACGATGTTGATCTTAAAAAGGAATATATTAAACAAGTAGTAGGGATAACTTTCTACCCTGCAGTGTGAGCATACGTTGACACCATTACATGTCAACTTGTTTATTTTGACATCCATCATGGGTTAATAAACATAGGTTGACATCCATCAACAAAGATGCTGAGAAATTCATAGAAAAACAACTTATCAGCTCTCCAAGCCATGTTGATTAACCCATGATCTGATGGTATGGATATAAAGCATTCACTATCGACATAAAGATGTAATAGAATGTCCAACTATGCATGCCATTAATTAGAATGCTTACTAACTTTACTTAAGAAAGACTGGTCATCTTGTCGTTGTATTTGTATTGCACCTATTATCCAACTTTGGACAGCAAGGCTTCCTTTAAAATGACTACATATTTTACTTTACCTTGTCCCAAAAAATTGACTTCAAATTTTTTCACAAGTAAAATGATAGAAATCATTCTGTTGATTATTAAATAGAAATAAATAAATTAAAGAGAGAAAGTATTGACACACTTCTCAAGTTGCAAATGCTTCCATCTTGTTGGATACATGCTCTAAGGATGAGCTTTGAATACTTGAAAAGTAATGGACAGCTGATAAATATCTATTTTCTTGACCCACCTAAATATTTGGATTTTGGAATATGGTTACCTTCATGTTTATTGTCCTAGATGCACCATTTTTCTCATTTTCATGAATATGATGCATATATAGTATCCATAGTCTTGTTGATAATAAAATGTCCTAGATTTTTTCTTTCTAAATGTTGATTGTAAGTTGATTTAGCTGTTTGTATACTTAGGTCCCTTTTCAAGCTCCTCAACTCAAGGAAGAAGCTGAAGTTTTAAGGCAACATTTTCTTTCTCTGTAGCCTCAAAGCTTCAAAACTTTGGTCTGGAGCTCAACAACTTGGTTCTCAAGCTCAAATTTCATAGTTTTCCACTCACCGGTTTCTTTCCTTTTTTTTTTTTTTCTGTTTTTCTGTTGTTAAAGTGAATGTGACACTTCATTTGCATCTAATACAAGACTATAAGGTAGAGATTCAAACTGCAGTATTTGATTCCAGCATTTGCATTCTCATGGCAAGAAGCAGTGCAGAAAAAGTTTTTATTTTTATTTCTTATTTTTCTGGAATTCCTATAAAATTTCTTGATATTTTATTTTCTATAATTTATTAATTAATCTGTATTTTTTATATTTGTTTAATGGCGGAAGTAGTTGGAAAACCATTGGGTAGCAAGACAATTGTATGGAAGTGCCAAACCCACAAAAATTGTATTGTTATTTGCATCAGTCAAAACAAATTTGTTGAGTGCAAAGTGAGCATGTAAATCTTGAACCACTTTGCACTCATATGAACTGGACATTTTTGTTTTGTACTCTATATATTTGTATTCGTATTCCTTCCAAATGCAGCCTTAGGCACACCACACACATTCAAAAGGACGACAATTCTATTAATCCGCATCAAGGTTCAAAATATCGATACGTTGGTGTGGGTGTATCGGGCAAATCGATACTAATTTTTTTAGTTATTTTTTTTATTTTTTTAAACCAGTTTAGGGGGCCGGTTTAGGCTTCCTCCATCCCCTGAACCAGTCAGACCCCCGATACACCCACTATAGGGGCGTATGGGGTCTCGGAATGATACGTATCGCCCGATATGGGCCAATACGTATCGATACTTTGAACCTTGATCCGCATTATTGTTTAGGTTAATTATCTAAAACTTACCATAAATTTTCAGCATTTCTCTTAAATTCACTAGAACTTTTCTAAATTTTTGGAAACCCTATGTTAGTGAGCTTTTGCTTTCCAAAACTCACCATCCACAGAAGTTGTTCATGCATAAATGCAATTTTTATGACCAAATTGCCCTTGAATGGTGAATCAGCCTTATTAAACATATTTTTATGACTATAATGCCTTAATCCCCCAACTGCCTTATACATTTAAGCAATGTTTTCGAACCGCCATTGACCCAGACAGTTGGACCGTTCGGCCCAGGAACCGTCTAGGCAACCGGTTCCGTTTTACCCTAAACCCAGAATCTAGTCAAAAGCCGTTGAAAAATTCAACAAATCGTTGACCCGGGCAGTCGAACTGTCAATTAGTTCGACGGTTTTTTACCATTTTTTTATTTTTTAATTATTTTTGCTGTCAGAATGGGTCGTCCGTTCGAATTGGACGGTCAGACTGCTGGCCCAAAAATCGGTGGCCAGAATGATTCCGTTTCTGGGTCATTTTTTAAGACATTGCATTTAAGTGTAAACCATCATAAAGAAATTGTTAAAAAACTTGGACAATAATAAAAATGTAAAAGAGAAACTAAAAACATGAAAATTTGCACAAAAGCACAAATATATTTTTAGCCAAAAAATTATATATACATATGTATGCATTTCAACTAAAAAAGCCAAAATTGCAGAAAACAAGTAAAAAAAAGATAAAATTTCACATATATAAATTTCAGCCAAAAATCGGAAATTACAGAAAAAATACATGATAAAAAAACTAATTAAAAAATTATATATTTCAATTAAAAAATCTAAAAACAATAATTTCCGAAACGGAAATGTTCATCGTCCCCTATTCTTAAAAAATCTAATTAAGGGTAATCTACTGTTCATCGTCCCGAACAGCGGCAACGATCAGCGATCTTCCCCTTTCCTCTCTCCCCGGCAGTTTGAAATCTTCGAATTTCCATATGGGTTTGTGTTTCTTGGATTCTACTGAATCGTAGCTTCTCGTAGTGGAGATAAGGTTCATTTATATATTTGTCTTATTAAGGGCATTGAAGTTTCATGTTACGAAAACATTTCATTGTTTGTCGTTGTAGGAGAGATTTTTTCAAGCGAGCTTCTGGTGAGAAGTTGTTGCTTACATCACGCTGGCCGACACTCGAGTGATATCTTCTCGCACCTTAAGGTAGGTGTGGATTTTTTTGGGAGGATTCGTCCTTGCTCCCCTCATCGTTTCTCCTCTCCTTTTCACTTTGTCTCGTTTTGATATGGCGAATCTTCCTTAATCTAATCTTTTCCAATGTGATCACTGCTCATTTCTTGGAAGAAGTAGAAGGTGAAAAGGGTAACTTAGACCTTTATCCAAGTTGGCAAGACGAACATATAAAGTGTTGGTATTGCTAGTTTCAGCTTTTCGAGGGGGGTTTACTGAAATACCCCCCGTAACAGTTATAAACAGTCATATTAGGGGGGGGTATTTCTGTATTTTGCTTATGGGGTTGAAAAAATGACATAAATGTCCCCCTAACAGCTATATAACAATTAGTTTAGGGGGACATTTTGGGTAAAGTTATAAGTAACTTTACAATGACCAAAATACCCCTCCTAATAACTAAATAACATATAGTTTTTTAGGTATTTTGGGCAATTGAATTATGTTCAATTCCTATAAATTGTCCTATCCTCCATCATTCTCATCACACCAATTCAACAATTCTCTTAATTCTCTCTCTCTCTCTCTCTCTCTCTCATACTTATACATTCTCAATTATTTGCAATCTGAGAAATTCTTATTAGCTGATTGTTTAATTCTGCATTCTCCAATTCTCAAGTCTCGATTTTGTCGAAGTTTCGACTTTCAACAAGAAGAATGCTTGGTCAACTAGCTCAAGTATCTCAATTCGGGAGGCATGGACATTGAAAAGTTTCAACCGTTGAAATCAAGTTGGGATTTTGAACAGACAATCCAGGTAAGTCGAATTAGATTAATTTTTATCTTTTTAGAATTAAAAAAAAATGGCCGGCCCTTCTCAAAACCGATTCCCCAACATGTTCACCATGGATGACATTCAATCGCATTACGTTAGTATTAGTGTTAGCACTTATGCGTTTTAATGTCGATGGAAGTGGAACTCTCACCCCCAGTAGTAGTAGTACTATGAGAAAAATGAGGGCTTCTAAGCTGAGTAGCCCGGTTTTGAAAATTTTCAAAGTAGAGGATATTGAGGGGAAGGGGAAAAGGGCCATTTGCCAAAAATGTAGGAAATATTTTAGTTATTGCAGCAAGAGTGGTATGGGTCATTTGAGCAGACATTTGCTCACACATGAGTGAGAAGACGATGAAGGGAGAGAAACAACCCAAACATAGATTGAGAGGGGGACTAGTTTTAGTACTTTTAGATATTCACAAGAAAAAATTAGACAAGAACTTGTCAAGTATATTGTACATGCAGAACAACCATTTATATTAGTTGAAGATCCAAAGCTAGAAAAATGGTTGCGTAGTTCTATAAACCCACAATATAAAAAAGTTTCTATGAATACTATAAGAATTGATGCTTTAAAATTTTTTTATTCATATAAACAAAATTTAATTTCTTTGTTAGCAAGTTTAATTCTAAAGTTGCAATTACTTCGGATATGTGGACATCTAAATTTAATATTAGTTATATTTGTGTTACCGACCATTTCATTGATGAAAATTGACTTTTGAATATAAGAATTTTAAGTTTTACTAGGCTTGGATGGCCACATAGTGGCCTAGCTATTGCTGATAGTATTTTAAATACTTTGCATGCTTATGGAATAGAAAACAAATGGTATTAATTCAATTATTTTTTATTAGTTTTGAAACTGTTAGCAATAATGATTTTGCAATAAATATTTTAAAATCTCAATTAAAACCATGCTTAAATGGTAAATTATTTCATATTAGATGTGCATGTCACATCTTAAATTTATGTATTCAAGATGCCTTGAATATTATTTCAAATTATATTTCAAAAATTATAAATTGTATTTATATATAAAAAGTTCAGGGGCAAGAAAACAAGAATTTAAATATTTATGCCAAAATTATGGTTTAAAATATAAAAATTTTAGATTAAATGTAAAGCATAGGTGGAATTCTACATATGCTATGTTAGAAAGTTGTATATCTCAAAAACAAATTCTTTTTTATTTTTATAATTTAAAAATGCCTAATGATATGATATTTGAGGAAGACTGTGAAATGGTAATTTGTACAAGAGATTTTTTAAAACATTTTTATTATGCAACAAATGAATTATCTGGAATTAATTATCCAACTAGTTGTAATTTACCATATTAATTAATGGTAATTAGTGATTGTTTTGCCAAGTATAGAAATAATCCACAATTTCAATGTATTGTTAAAATTATGGAAAATAATTTTAAAAAATATTGGGAAAACATTTCTCCCCTTTATTATTTAACTACAATATTTGACCCTAGGATTAGGAAAGATGGTTTAGATATTTTACTTGAAACATATTATGAAAATATGAATATTGATATAGGAAATAAAAAAGAAGAAATTAATAATTTTGAAATGTACAGTTTGTATGAATCTGAAGTTATAGGAAGCTAGATGTGCATCTGCTTCAAGGATTGACTAAATGTAGAAGATAGATTACAAGACAAAGGAGGTTATGATACAACACCGGACATTTCACTCGAAGCATATGATGAAAGTCATGAATGATGATTCATGAATTTAACTACTTGTAGAATTTTTCATTTTTTCAAATTATTGTATAATTTTTAAATTTTATTTAATTTATTTGATATATTTTATTTAATTTTTTAACAATATAATTTTATATTTTCAATTTGTAACCATATTGTATTTTTTATATTTTATTAATTTATTCCATTTTTATATTTCATTCATCCAAGTATGCAATGATCCAATCATTGTATTTGTAATTCACTAACTTGTACCATTCAAATTTAAATGAAATAAAATTCCTATTTTTCTTCCAATTTGTTATTCCATCATTCTTATTTAAATTTGGTTAAGTATTTTTTTTCATTTATGTATTAAATAACTTTGATTTCTCATTTCTTAATTTTTTAAATAGTTTCTAATTCCCAAAGTTCATAGGAAGGTTAAATATTTTAATTTTACAATTTTACTTGGAAAATAAATCAAAATTTTCAAAAAAATAAAAAATAAAAAAAAAACAGTGCAACTCGGTTCGGCCTAAGCCCAAGGCCCACCTTGTGGCCCAACCCGACACGATCCAAGCCCATGGCACGGCCTGCAGCTCGGCCCGACCCAGGCCTGCTTGGGCCTAGGCCGTGGGCCAAGCCGGACCGACCCCCAAAATTTCCACCGGGGAGGATAGCACGACCCGTGGCAGCCTGTGGGCCAACACGGCATGGCCCGCCTTTAGGGTGGGCCACCCACTGGCCATTCCGTGCCGCCGGCACGGCGCACTTTACACCTCTAGGTGTAGGCGATGACTTGAATGGATAAAGTCCCCCCTCAATCGGTCCTCGATGTAGGATCCTCCCTGTCGTTTTGTCATTCGCAATGAAACAAACATCATCAAAAAGAAATGTACAGTTATTATCCTTAGCAAATTTAGAGACAGAAATAAGATTACTTGAGGCTTTGGGGCAGTGAAGTGTATGGTTAAGTGTAAAATTCATGTTAAGGGTGGATACCACAGTAGAACCCACGGCTTTTATACCAAGTTCTAGTTCCATTACCAACTATAACATTCTCAGTACCTGAATAAGGGTGATGGAGATGAAGATTACCAAGATCAAGAGTTATATGGTGAAATGCACCTGTATCAGTTAGCCATGTAACATCATCACAATTGTTACCACAAGTAGATGTCACCATTGCAAGGAGTTTCTCAGGTGGGTGGCATCATTGGTAAGAGAGATCCAACCGCTAAAAAAATTGATAGCAATATGGCCCACCTTTTTGCAGATTTGACAAGTGGGTCGAGTGTTTTGTCTTGCTAAATGCCGATGTGGTGGATGTTGCGTGTGCATGGGAGTAGTGTTTGATGAATGCTCTGAATGAGGTGTAGTATTATTGGAATTGTTTGTACACCTACCATCACCCGGCTGAAAATACTGACGAAATGTTGTAGGCCTAGGACTAGACTATTGCATTCGTGATTTAGAAGTAGCAAATGCTAAAGGTTGATATGGAGATATAGTTATATCCTCTGATAAAGAAATTTCTTCACACACTAATAGATCATGAAGTTCCTCTATAGTAACAGCAGCCACACGAGAACGACCCCTAATAGTGGGAGGCAAAAGGACGATATGAGGAGAACCGCAAGCAGCTAATTGGTCACTAATGACCTTGAATTTTTGCAAATAATCATGCATGTTGATTGAACCTAGAGTTGTCTCCGAAGAGCAATAATGTGCATTGGAGTAGAAGAGGCATAACGCCTCTCTAAAGTCTCCCATGCTTCTTTAAACAAGCGTACCCCCACCATATAAGGAAGGGCTGAAACAGAAAGTGTAGCTTGAATCCACAACAGAATCATTTGAACAGTTTTATACACGTAATGAAAGACGGATCTTCATTGTTAAGAATAGGTGTTGATCCATCAATAAAGGACATCAAGTGATGGCCTCTGAATATGGGTTCAAACAATGATCTCCAAAGGATGTAATTAGTAATATCAGGATGTAATTAGTACTATCAAGTTTGATGTAGTGCGATCCGGTCACTCCTAACTGGCGGGGGTCTTGTTCCTATTTGGCAAAAGAGCACCTGAGAAGAGGGAGAAGATAAAGGATTCCTAGGGGGCTTGCCCAGCGGGAACACTTCAGTGCTTAAGTTAGAATTGAGAGAGAGCTGAAAACTGAAGAAATTGTAGAGAAGATGAGAGCTAAGAGTGAAGATGCGCCAAATTCGCAATTACCTTCGCCCCTTGGGGGTCGGGGCCCTTTTATGCCGAAATTCCGTCAAATCGGGTGTAACCACCTCTGTCAAATCAGGCATAACTGCCAGAGCTAAGGTGGTGGGCGCAAGTAGCCATTGTAGAGTACGGCCCTGCCAGGCGTGAGACATCTTCCAAAGTTGGCAGGCACATCGCCACCTGACGAGAGATGTAGGTGCAGTCTGCAGATTCTGCGGTACAGATGTCAGATAGGAGATCCTTCCATTATTCGCTAAGTTATTCTTGTCCCGAGCTATTTTGTACCGATCTACCCTTCACCAAGCTACCTCGCATCAAGCTACTCTTTACCGAGCTACTGGTATCATATCGAGGTGCTTCTGGCCGAGGTGGGGCTCTTGAGCTCGTCTTAACTTTGGGAATGAACTTGTCCCGGGGTGCCCTTAGCTTGAGATACCCCTGACTTAGGAGGACCTCAATTCGGAGTGTTTGCCCTGGAAGAATTGGAGCTTGGAGCTCGGGGCACTCGGAGAAGTGTCTTGTAGCCGAGCTGCCACACTAGACCTTAGCGAAGTTTTCGTGCTGAGCTATCACTTATGCTAAGTCATGTCCAC
Source organism: Nelumbo lutea (assembly GCF_056320005.1). Taxonomy (NCBI): domain Eukaryota; kingdom Viridiplantae; phylum Streptophyta; class Magnoliopsida; order Proteales; family Nelumbonaceae; genus Nelumbo; species Nelumbo lutea. The sequence continues at coordinate 52,237,375 of NC_142691.1, forward strand.
GTGTCCCCCTATCATGAGGTCAGGCTGAATCACCCTCCATCAATAGCCCCCCACTCCCCGTGCTAGGGGTCTTGACCTAGTGTGGGGAGTTCACGGCGTGACGGGTGGGTTTGGCCCGAGGTTCAGGTTTACAAGTCAGACGATTCGTCGGTCTAGACCAGTTCACTGTCTGGCTCAATCGAAGACAACCTAGGTCGCGTAAACCGATTTCACCTCAGGAGTCGCACAACCGGTTTTCTTGAGAGCCACTGGATCATCTTGATCTTGACCATTGATTTCCGGACATAGCGCCTATAAATAGGGGGGAGGGGGGACCTCATCATTTTCTCCGCCATAAGTTGACAAACTCTCACTTGGAGGTCACGGCAAAGCTCTTTAGCTCGGGTTCTTTGGTCTACCAATCACCCTAGCTTGGTCTCCTTTCCTTGGTGAGTTTCCTTAGCTTCTCCTCCAGTTGTTTCTAGTCCTTTTGCTTTCGTAGTTAGCCTCTAGTTCCCTTTAGTTCGTTCAGTTGGTAGCTATGTCAGACCATAGCTTCGACTCCTTGAACGATCCCAAGGTGGGTACCTCGGCCTACGTAAGTGTCCTCGAGGCGCACTCCACTTACGAGGTGCGGGAGGCCTCAGGCAACCAAGTGTCTGCCTCTAGCCGAGTCAAAATGCCAGACCGGTTCGGTCCTGCTACCATGACGGTAGACAAGCTTAGAGGCCTAATAGATTGGTATTAACTTCCAAAGAATACTCCTACAACCTCCCTACGGGCAACTTTCCCTGGGAACATGGTCGCAATGAGATCGTGATCTTCAGAGAGCAGCTCATAGCCGGGCTCTGTCTTCCTCTTCACCCCTTAACCGTTGAAGTATTGAACCACTTCGACGTAACCATAGACCAACTCCACCCGAACTCCATTTGGAATGTGGTCGGGACCATCTCCCTCTATTCTGACTACGCCCTTCCACTTGACCTTAATATTTTTTCTGCAATCTTGTCCATCAAGAAGAATGCATCTAGCGTTCTCCCCGAGCATAGGCCGACTTATTACCTGTCCCCCTGCCCTGGGTACAAGCTGCTACACAATCTCCCTGGCAAAATCCTAGCTTGGAAACAGGATTAATTCATAGTTCGAAGCCCCGAGGGATGACCCTTCCCTACTCATTGGAGGGTGGCCATTCAAGACTTCGGCATTACGCTGGACAAGGACACAAGGGAGATACTCCAGTCCTGGGCGGAGCTCGGCTTTGACTACAAGGACTTCATTGCCGAGAAGAAGCTCAATGAGGCCTGTCTGAGTCCCGGTAGGTCGCTTTGTCTTAGAGTTAGCATCTTTGGAAGTTGATACTTTCTTCTTAGTGACATTACTGATGCCGAGCTTTGTTGCAGGTCCTATGGAGCGTCTTAGCGCCGAGAAGCTGTTCGGCAAGATGAAGAAGAGACAGAAGCGAGATGCCAAGAGAGCTCATATCGAATCTTCTTCGGCTCTTGCCCCAGAGCCCGAGCAGCCCGCTCAAGCTCCTCCAGTGATTGTCTTGGAGGAGTTGGAGATCCCCCTCCCACGAGAGACCGAAACCACCGCGGAGCCTTCAACCATGAAGCCTACCACTGCGGAGCCCGCTAGTACGGAGCCCACTCCTGAGATGGCCAGCTCAACGTCGGGGAGTGGAGATGCAACCCGAAGTGTGCTGAACCCCAAGAACAGCCTCCGAAAGAGCAAGGGGGCTGCTTATGCTGAAGAGGTCTCTGAATGGGCCGATCTCATGCCCGCTTAGCTCGGAGCTCGGGCGGCTACCCACTCTATGGTGGTGAGTCTCTTTACTTAAAAACTTTTGTGATTCATTGCCTTACTGGTGCTAACTGACATTCCTTTGGCAGGTGAACTCCACCATCCATGCCCTCACTCTCCAATCCGATAGGAACTTGAAGCGAGCTCTAGCTACTGAAGACTCTGCTCGCGAAGCTCATGCCGATCTGAAGCTAGCTCGCGGTCAGATCCATTGTCTAGAGAGCGATACCATCACTCAGAAAAATTATATTCAAGTGTTAATGTCGAAGAAGGAGAAGCTGCAATGCAAGAACGAGGGGTTCCTTCGCGAGAAGGAGGAGCTACTACTCAAGGTGAAGGAGCTCGAGCCGGGCAAGGTGACCCTAGAGAGCGAAGTGGAGAACCAGAAGGCCGACGTCAAGGAGCAGACTGAAATCCTTGTCGGTGCCTTAGACGAGGCTAAGGTGAACACCATTCAGGATTATGTCCAGTCAAAACAGTTTGATGCAGTGGTGGTGGAGGCCTATCGTAAAGGCTTCAAACTTAGTCGGTGGTTGATCAAGCGCGAATTCCCGCAACTTGATGTGAACATGACCACCACCTCGCGGATTACGAGAGAAGTAGCCCAGCTAGCCACTGAGGATCCGGACTCTGATCCAGAGGGTGATGACGAGGCTACCACCACCGATCAGGTCGACACTTCGGAAGCTCCGAACAAGGAGGATACACCCCTTGAGTAGTCTGTGCTTTGAGCCTGCGAGCTCAATTTCTTTCTTTATTGTGATGAACACTTGTAATGAAACTTTTGTGATGAAACTTCTGTAATAAAGCGCTTTGTAATGAAATATTTTTTTTGCTAAGTGTTGGTGCAATTTATCTTTTCCGAAGTGGTTGTCTTACCCCGAGCTGTTAGGCTATCGAGTCAAATTCCCAATGTGGGTGTTCCTTAACTGCTGTCACCCTGAACTATCTCCCAGTACTTAGTAGGGGTGATTTTGTGAGGTACACCGAGGTGAGTGACATAGTAGGGAATATGCCCGACTTGTCTCCATCTAGGTTATACCCAAGTTGATCGTGTTTGGGGCGTTAAAAGTACTTAGCCTATGCCGTTGAGGTGACTTAGTCTTGTGCAGTGCCGAGGTCCTTTGCTAGCTCGACACTTTATCCCGTAGGCTAGAGGAGCAACTTATGGTCCACTCCTAGAGTTTGCCTGTGCCAAGGAGGCTACTGGACCTTATGGTGCCGGGCTTCTTTTGTTAGCTCGGCATCTTGGCCCTTAGGCTGGGAGAGCGACTTGTAGTCCACTCTTGGAGTTTGCCCATGCCGAAGAGGCAACTGGGCCTTATAATGCCGAGCTCCTTTTGTTAGCTCGGTGTTTTGGCCCTTAGGCTGAGAGAGCGACTTGTAGCCCACTCGAGGTACCTACTTCCCTTCTAGGGTTTCAAGCTCATAAGCTCCTCCCCCAAGCACCCATTTTACTCGGTAGGGCCCTTCCCAATTTGGCCCGAGCTTACCAATACTGGGCTCAGGTACCATAACTTTATGGAGGACCAGGTCTCTGACACAGAGGTTCCACTTTTTGACCTTGGCATTATAATATTGAGCTACTCTCTGTTGGTAGGCCACGGTCCTAATGTATGTGAGATCCCGTACCTCATCAAGTAGGTCAAGGTTGGTGCGCAACTCATCCTTTTTTGCTTCGTCATCTTATGCTTCCTAGCATAGCGTGAGTACCTCGATCTTAGTGGAAATTACTGCTTCAGTGCCGTAAAGGAGGTTGAAGGGGGTCTCACCTGTTGAGGTCTTCACTGTGGTTCAGTAGCACCATAGTACACTGGGCAGCTCGTTTGCCCAGAGTCCTTTAGCTCGGTCTAGGCGTGCCTTTAGTCCGCAAAGAATAGCTCTGTTCGTGACTTCCACTTGTCTGTTCGCTTGAGGATGCGCTACCAAGGTAAAGTTTTGTTGTATGCCCATATCTTTGCACCAGTTCTGGAATTTGATATCCTCGAACTACTTGCCGTTATCGGAGATGAGTACTCGGGGTAACCCGAAATGGCATACTATATTCTTCCAAAAGAAATTATGCACATTCCGCGCTATGATCGTTGCAAGGGGTTCAACTTCTACCCACTTAGTGAAATAATCAAATGCTACTACCAAGAACCTCCTCTATCCAGTTGCTGGTGGAAATGGTCCTAGTATATCAATCCCCCACTATGTGAAGGGCCACGGGCTGGTGATATACTTGAGGTTGGTAGCGGGCTGGTGGTGGATGTTGCTGTGCTTCTGGCACTTGTCACATCTTTTAACGAGCTCGATCGCATCTGCCATCACCGTTGGCCAGTAATACCCCTGTCGTAGTGCTTTCTGGGCGAGAGCCCTGCCCCCCAAGTGTCCACCACACAGGCCCTCATGAATATCATGGTGTACGAGCTCATTCTCGAAGGGTCGCAAGCATCGTAGATAGGGGAGCGTGTAAGATCTTCGGTGTAGCCTTTCGTCTATCAGGACGTATTTGTCTGCCTGACGCTCTACCCTTCTAGCAGCATTACGATCTGTAGGGAGGGTCCCGTGCAGTAGGAAGCTTGTAAGTGGGTCAATCCAGCTCGGCTCTACCTCCTCTGCCCCCCCCCCCCCCCCCCCGAGAATGCTAGGCCGAGGAAAGTTCTCTATATACATGATTCTCATGGTATTATCACTGGTGCTGGTTAACAGGGACAAGGCATCGGCCTCAACATTCTCCGATCTTGGGATTTGCTTGATGAAGTGAGACTGGAAGTTAAGCAGAGTTTCTCTTACTTTGTCTAAGTAGGCGATCATGGCTGGCTCGCGAGCTTCATATTCACCTGTAACTTGGCTAACTACGAGCTGAGAATCACTGCAGATGACAATGTGTTTGGCTTTCACTTTGTTTTCTAGAGCTAGCCCGGCTATTAGTGCCTCATACTCTACTTCGTTGTTGGATGTCGCGAACTCAAAGCGTAGCACATACTCCAGTTTCACACCGCTTGGCCCATACAGAACGATTCTGGCTCCACTGCCCTAATGGTTTGATGAGCCATCAACGTGAAGGACCCAGGGCTCCACATCCCAGCTCGGGTCCAACCTCACTAGGAGAGAAGCCACACTGGTTGCTTCTTCACGGTGCTCGAGCTCAACCGACCTGGGGACATCAGTGCTGAAAGTGCATTCTGCGACAAAGTCGGCTAAGGCTTGGGCTTTGATAGCAGTTCACAGTTTGTACTGGAGGTCGTACTCGCTGAGTTCGATGGCCCACTTCGTCAACCTACTAGAGACCTCGGGCTTGAGCAAGACTTGCCTCAGAGGCTTGTTGGTGAGGATGACGATGGTATGAGCTTGGAAGTACGGATGAAACTTCCGAGCTGCAATGACTAGTGCGTACGCCAACTTTTCGATCTCCGGGTACCTGTCTCTGCCCCCTGCAACACTTTGCTAACATAGTAAATAGGTCATTGGACCTAATCTACTTCTCTTATTAGTACCGAGCTGACCACCTCATCACTTGCAGAGAGGTACAACTCCAAAACATCACCTTCCTCGAGTCGGGTTAAGACTGGGATACTGGCGAGGTACTTTTTAAGCTCGTCGAATGTGAGTTGGCACTCTTCGGTCCATTCAAAGCCTTTGAATTTAATTGCCTTGAAGAAGGGCAGGCAGCGATCTGCCAATTTGGACATGAAGCAGCTCAGAGCGGCTATGCGGCCATTCAGTCTCTGAACCTCCTTCAAGTTTCGGGGTGGTCTCATATCTAAGATAGCCATAATTTTGTCCGAGTTGGCCTCAATGCCTCGCCGTTTGATGATGTACCCTAGGAATTTACCCGAGGAGACACCGAAGGCACACTTGTTTGGATTTAGTTTCGTATTAAACTTACATAGAATTTCAAAAACAGAATGCAAATCTTTTATTAAATCGTTTGAAAACTGTGTCTTGACAACCATGTCGTCTATATAACGTTCTATTTTCTTGCTGATCAACAGGTCAAACAACTTATTTACAAGTCTTTGGAAGGTAGCCCCAGCATTTTTCAGTCCAAAGGGCATGACATTGTAATAGTACTGGCCTAATTCAGTTATAAAGGTTGTTTTTTCTTCGTCGGCTAGGTCCATCCTTATCTAGTTGTAGCCTGAGTAGCATCCAAGAAACTCAGCAACTCATGCCCTGAGGTCACGTCCACCAGGCGGTCAATCTTGGGGAGTGGGAAGCAATCCTTTGGACAAGCTACGTTCAAGTCTGTATAATTGACGCACATGCGCCATGTACCGTTGGCCTTCTTTACTAGGACTGGGTTGGCTACCAGCTCGGGTAGTGGACTTCCCTGATAAAGTCTACTGCGAGGAGCTTCCCGACCTCCTCGTCAACTGCTCTCCAGCGCTCTGGGGCAAAGTTGCATTTCTTCTATCTAACGGGCCTAACTACAGGATTAGTATTTAGCCTATGAGTTATGATGCTAGGGTCTATGCCAAGCATCTCTGTTGCAGACCTAGAAAAAACATCTAAATTCCTAAGTAAAAATCTTATCAGTTGAGATCGCAGAGGCTCCTTGACTGAAGCACTGATTTGAAGCATCCGAGTTGGGTCCTCTATCGAAGTTGGGATGGAGACAATCTCTTCCGTAGGTGCAGCTCGCTCTTCGTATTGCTCCGCAGGTCGCTCCAACTTGATGTCTTCGTCCATCTTGGCTTTTCCTTAAAGGCAACGACGTAGCACCTACGAGTCTAATGTAGTACCACTAATTGGCATATCAAAGACAACCCAATCCGACACTTAATGTAGTACCATAATCGAGGGCAATACTGGAATTTGGTCCAGTTCAGGGTTTTAAGGAAACCCACATTGCATGTACCTCAGGTTTCACCCTAGCAGTTGAGACAAGCCACCCCAACCAACTTCGCGGCACATCAGTGTCAGCCTTGGTAGGATAAATCTCCCCAGATCTATCCAATGACTATGAAGATTCTAAACTAACACGAGTCTCATAAGTGTCCAGTTTGGACCATTTGTATCTATATGCATCAGGATCCCGATTCATGGATCTCTTGGTTCGAGAAATAAGAGGATCAAACCATTTCTTCTGACTCTTTTTCAAATTCGATAAATGTTGGTTGATCGTATATTTCATTATAGTTCTATGATTCAAAGTATCATTTCCTATTTGATCTCTTTGAATTCCATATTCAAAGTTGCGATAATGAAAGAGCCCAATGCAAAAAAAATGCATGTTGGGTCTTTGAAACAGTTTGAATCATTTCGATAATAATAAGTTTGATCTGTTTTAAAATTATTGTACGTCAAATAACATCAAAAGTTGTGGTTTCAGAAGATGGAATGTCTAATGTTTTTTTTTGCCTAGGGAACTAATTGGATTGTTGCGAGTGGAGCGAACGGGGCGGGCTTTGGAAGAAGCGATCTGTTACCGAGCCGTCTTATTGGGAATAACGAGGGCCTATCTAAATACTCAAAGTTTCATATTCGAGGCGAGTTTTCAAGAAACTGCTCGAGTTTTAGCAAAAGCCACTCTACGAGGTCGTATCGATTGGTTGAAAGGCCTGAAAGAGAACGTTGTTCTAGGGGGGATGATACCCATTGGTACTGGATTCAAAGGATTGGTGCATCGTTCAAGGCAACACAACAACATTCCTTTGGAAATAAAAAAGAAAAATTTATTTGAAGGGGAAATAAGAGATATTTTGTTCCACCACAAAGAATTATTTCATTTTTGCATCCCAAAGAATGTATGGTCGTGGACCATCAATAATGATTTTTCCCTAGAGTTCGGCTACTTGATTGATCCACTTACTTCTATTATGTTAATATTAATCACTACTGTTGGAGTCATGGTTCTTGTTTATAGTGACAATTATATGTGAATAAAAAATAGATATTAAGCACATAAGTACAAGTAGGAGGAGAATATAAAGCAAGGAATAAATGAAAGGAACAACTAATTCTAGGAGGGATTACTCGTCTTCCTAATCTTCGACACACCTTTTTTGTCTTGATCCCAATTCAATACTAAACAAGTCCGAACTAATTGAATACTTGTGTGAGAAATTCCTCGAATTTCAAAAGATACATCAATCTGATTAGAGCTGAGGGCATAATTGTTTAACAGCTCCCACTTGCCATTAGGTCCAATCGGGTACAAGCCGAAGTCCCATACTTTCCACGTGTTTCTCAAACCCTTTCTGTGTAAGTGGCTTAGTCAATGGGTATGCTACATTCTCTACTGACGCTACTTTCTGAATCGGGATGTCCCTTCTACCAACTATAGCTCGTGGCTCCTTAGCCTGAGCTATAGCTCCATTGTTTTCACACAACAGTGGAATGAGTGATGTACTGGTTTGAACTACTCCTAATTCCTGAATAAATTTCTTCATCCAAATGACTTCTTTCACAGTTTCACTTGTGGAAATGTATTCGACTTCGGTTGTGGAATCTATGGTGGAACCTTGTTTGCTGTTTTTTTATCTAACTATGTAGTCCCCCATCATAAAGATGTACCCAGATGTAGACTTTCTATCATTTGGATTTGATTGGAAATCGGCATCAGTATACCATTGGATTTGTAGTGAACTACCATCGAATACCAGAGAAAACTCTTTTGTCTTTCGAAGGTATTTCAATATGTTCTTCGCAGTTGTCTAATGCTCCTGTCCTAGGTTAGATTGGTATCTACTTATCACACTCATTGCCTGAGCAATGTCAAGGGGAGTGCACAACATGGTAAACATGATGCTCCCTATGGCTGAGGCATAGGGAATCTCTTTCATGCCCTCAATCTCCTCAGGAGTCTTGGGAGACATACCCTTGAAGAGAGTGATTCCGTGTCTGAAAGGAACATTTCCTTTCTTAAGTTCTCCATACTGTATCTCTTGACTATTTTGTCAATGTAAATAGATTGAGATAATCCTATTATCCTCTTTGATCTATCTCTATAGAGTCGAAGTCCCAAGATATAGTTGGCTTCTCCAAGATCTTTCATGGAGAATTTCTATGAAAGCCACACTTTCACTGTAGTTAACATTCCTACATCATGCCCAATGAGTAGAATGTCATCTACATACAAAACCAAGAATGTAACTTTATCCCCACTGGTCTTCCTATAAACATAGGGTTCATCCAGATTTTGCTCAAAGTCAAAATGTAGTCAAACCGGATGTTCCAACTCCTAGAAGTCTGCTTCAGTCCATATATGGATCGGTTAAGTTTGCATACCATGTGTTTCTGACCTACAACAATGAATCCTTGCGCTTGCTGCATATAGATATCTTCAATAAGATCTTCACTTAGAAACGCAGTTTTGACATCCATTTGCCAAATCTCGTAATTATGGTATGCTGCAAAAGTTAGCAAGATCCAAATAGACTTCAGCATATCCACCGGTGAGAAGGTTTCCTCATAGTCGATTCCCTCTTTTTGAAGGTATCCTTTTGCCACAAGGCAAGCTTTATATATCTCAATGTTACCATATGGGCTCTGTTTCCTCTTGTAAATCCACTTGCAACCAATTGCTTTAACCCTAGGGGGTGGGTCTACAAGAGTCCAGACATTGTTGGTCTCCATCGAGTCCATCTCGACTTTCATGGCATCTACCCACCTTAGGGAATCTATGTCCAACATAGCTTTCGCATAAGACGTGGGTTCCCCCAAATAACTTTCTTGGTCAAAGTCGTAACAAATTGGAGGCCTGGATACCCGGGTAGACCTTCTAGGTTGAGTATCTGGAGCTTATGAAACATCTCCTACTACTCTTGGGCTCTCCTCATCAACAACAATTTATTATTGAAGATTCTCTAGGATATAATATTGTTCTCAGAAATAGGCATTTCGACTGCAAAACACCTTTTGTTCATTCGGATCATAGAATAGGTAACCTACAAAGCCTTTTGGGTAACCTATAAATAGGCAACGATTGATCTTAGATTCCAATTTGTCTGCACTTATTCTTTTAACGTGTGCAGGATAACCCCAAATCTTCAAGTATCTCACACTTGGTTTCTTACCAGTCCAAAGCTCATAAGGAGTTTTCAGAACGGATTTTTTTGGAACCCGGTTCAGCACGTAAGTCATAGTCTCAATTGTGTATCCCCAAAAGGATGTAGGTAATTATGAGTGGATGAGAAGTAATCATACTATATTCAATAGGTTCGGTTCCTCCTCTCTGATACATCATTTAACAGTAGTGTAGCAGGAGAGGCTAATTGTGATACTATCCCATTGTCCTTTAAGTAGTCCCTAAATTCATTAGAGAGATACTCACCACATCGATCTGATCAAAGGGCTTTAATTTCTCTCCCTAACTGTTTCTCGAATTCTTGTTTGAACTCCTTGAACTTTTTAAAGTATTCAGACTTATGTCTCATTAGGTACGTATAACCATACCGAGAATAGTCATTGGTGAAGGTTATGAAATAAACGTGCTGATTACATGTCCTAACATTCAAGGGACCACATACATCAGTATGTATCAGGTCAAGTGCCTGTAGATCTTTCAGGCTTACCGGTAAATGGCCGTTTTGTCTTCCTACCCTGAAGGCAAGGTTCATAGGTTGGAAGATCTTCTATAGTTAGAAAAACCAAATGACCATCATTTACCAACCTTGTGATACGATCTATGTTAATGTGGCTAAGTCGGTAATGCCACAGGCACGTGGGACTAACTGTATCACAGATTCTTTTCTTGGGGTTTATTTTCGATGTAGTTTCGGTAATGTTGGTTTCCAAAGAGGGATGGAGAACAAAGACCATTCTCAAATTCCCCATATGCTAAAAATTTGTTATTCTGTTTAATAGTAATCACATTACTTAACAAAATAGAATAACCATCCATGCACAACTTTGAGACAGGAATCAAATTTCTTCTTAAATTAGGTATGAAAACACAATCTTTCAGTACAATAATCCCTTCTCTGAAAACTAATTCTACAGTTCCTATGGCCTTAGCTGTAACAGTTGCAAAAGTCTCCAAGTAAAGTGTTACTTCTCCATCACTAAGTCTTCTACTTATCTTAAACCCCTAAAGTGAGTTACCCACATGATTTGAAGCCCCAAAGTCAATACACAAGGAAGCAGAATGACCAATAGATTGGTCTTTATGATGAAAGAATCAGACATACTTTGTTTCTTAGTCTCTAGGTATTGAGGACAATTCCTCTTCTAGTAGCTGCCTACCTGGTTTGCTTGCAGAAGTGACAGGCATCTGATGCCTTGTCTTTCTTCTGCTTTTTGGTTTTGCTACCCTTTTTTTGAGCCTTCTTTTTAGCCTTTCGCTTTTTCTTGCCCAATTTGCCACCTTCAACAAGCATGGCTATTGGCTTATCCTTCTTAATCAGTTCTTCAGCCCTCTGCAACATATTGCCGAGTTCCTAAAGGCTAACGTTTAGCTTATTCATGTTGTAATTCATGATAAATTGATTGAAGGACGGAGGCAAGGAATTGATAACAACATCAATTTTGGTGTCATGATCTAGCCCTGACCCGAGAGCCTCTAGTTCATTGATATAACCCACCATCTTTAAACAATGGTCATGAACCTGTTGGTTCTTGGTCATTTGTGCGGTCATAAACAATTTAAAGGCCTTCTGTCGAGTAGAATGATTATGCTCTTAGTACATAGTCTTCAGACTATCCAGTATATCCTTGGACACTTTGATCTTATTGAATTGTCGCTATATCGGATTGTCTAAAGAGGCTATAATATAACACTGGGCAAGAGTAGGGTTCTTAACAATTTTGTCAAATTTCTCGAACGTCAAAACCAGCATAAGGTTTCAGAACTAGTTAGCATAATTAGGGCCCTTGAGTTTGTTATCAACCAACAACTTGGTGAAATTTCATTTTGCCATTTCTGGTAAAGGCAAAGTAGATTTATAAGTCCACAACCTAATTGATTCATGTCATCACATAGAAAAGGGCTTTTAATCTATGTTCCATTTCCATTTTGGGTATCTCTGAGATTCCCTCCAATCTCAGTGACGAAGACAATTGTGTCTTTGAAAATGTGAGAAACCACATGGGGTGTATGGAGCCAACTGTTTTAGCTGCAAAACCCCACCATGTTCTATGAAGGATCTCACCCACTCATCTTATGAGCTTTTCCTTTGGCCTTTGTCAGACAAGGTTCATAGCCATTTAAGGTTAAACCTTTCTGTCCAGTAAATGCTCATCCATTATATTCATGAGCGCCAAGGTACCATGAGGGAGTTTTCCATTTTAGGATAGGCCCCTCCCACATCGGTGTATGATGCCCTTATCATCTTATGAAGCAATCCAACCAACTGCATTAGCAGATGGATAGCCCAATTTTATGGTGCATCTCCACCCACCAATACAACCAACATTCATACTAATGATGGAAGACTTTTAGAGAACTCATCATATGAAATTCCCTATCACATGCACTTATATTTACTGGAGGATAACTCCCTAGATCTGATTTAGGTTAAACCAAAGTGGCTTCCACTGATTTTCTCAAAGTTAGATTCAAAGTGGGCCCAAAACGGCTAGGGTTCTAGGGTGCTCCTTTTGCAGAAACTGAAGCAGGCCCCACTAAGAAGGTAAATCATCCAATAATCTTAAGGACACCATGTCAATGATGTGCATTCAGCCATGGTGTTCGATAGAGCCACTATCGAATTGACATGGGCCAAGTGCTTATGGCCCACTTACGCAGCACATCACATGCATGAACATCATAATTGATCCAATCAATTAAATAACTGAAAAACCCACAATTAAAATTTAAAACATTTTCAGCCCATTTAAATTCCATAATATTATCAAATAATATTATCTAGGTATACGGGCCGAACTGCAATGGGTATGCTGAATTGGGCTAAAGCAGTTTTAACAAATTAAAACAAGGTTTTACAGAGGTGGGCCAAACTGCATCTTGCAATTAGTCATCAAACCCTCAACCCATATCAGGACTGTGAACAACGCATATTGAACCACAGATTTGGTCCAACCAGTTTGGTCCAATCTGGGTCGAATGGGTCTACGGTTTTGTGTTTAATTCAAAATCCAATTCAAGAAGACGATCTGAAAATTAATCATGGCTAATAGATGACAGTCAATAATCTGCAAATAAACATATCAATGGGTTGTCCGTGTGGATCCAAAAATGCAAGAAAAAGATTAGTCGCTACTTGCATATTTGATTTTAGCAAATCGTAGATTACAGATTTCTTATCTGCGCAAGTGTCTTCTCCACCACGTGAACCATCTTCTTCTTCCAATGAAATAAAATGGAAAAATCCTATTTTTTCTATTAATTTACATCAGAATCAAATCCTATACATTTCGTCTAAAAAATTAAAAAAATTATTTACAGACCAAGAATGAACAGAATACAACAGTTGTGCATATTCATTACGCTAATAAAAACTTTCGATCTCCACCATACGAATAGCCCAAAATCCAAGAAATATAAATAGAACAATTCTAAATATATATCAGATTAATAAAGATTTAATTTTCAGATCATTCTCCCAAAACTGGGAACCTAATTCCCAATGAAACTGCAAACTGTGCAAATTGGGTAAAACAATTTCTACTGATTTGCACAATTAGATTTGGTTTATTTTTAGTTCAAGAATTGAACCTGGCTCTGATACCACTGAAGGGATGAGAGATCCATCATACGGATGGCCGAACCCAACAGGAAGATTAGGCAAATTTTCAAAAAAAAAAAATTCTTTCTCTCCCATCCGGTAATCGTATTCCCTAATATAGAAAACTACATTTTCAAGATTCATTCTATAATCCAAAACCGGACCAAATCTGAAACCAATAGGATCTGAGGGATATACCTGATATGAATTAACAATAATTCCCAATGCAGGTGTTCACACCCAAAGAGAAGACCAAAACCCGCCTCCACTGAAGATGACACAGTATGTAGTGAAACAAGATCAGTAGGATGGTTCTTCAACATGAATCGAGCAAGGGTTGGTGAACACAACTTCAGATTGCTTCTTCTACCAAGAAGCAGTATGAAGAACACTTATTGATCAGATCCATAAGTGGAGATCGAACTAGGTGGGGGCAGAAAGAACTGGGGAAGAATTCTATAGATTGCTATTGTAAAATCTGAGAAATTTGCCCCCTATTTATAGCCTTCTTGGATCAGCCTCCTAATCTAATTAGGAGAGAGTTTCATAATCCAAATCTAGTATTTGGATATGGAATCTTAAATAGATAAGACTTATCTTATCCTTCAGCTAATCCTAATCAGTTTAAAACTAAATTTGCCCCCTTTTAACTAACTAACTTAAGCCCATTTCGAATTGGGCCTTAGGCCCATTAAGCTTATGCGCTCACTTACTCTTTAACCTGCTGCCCAGTTGGCTCTCTTTGTATGGCATGGGACCCTAACATCGATCTACACATCAACCACATGGGTTCAGCCCAGCCTTTGTTACAAGGACTGGCCGAATTCACTGTAGGAGACAGTGAATCCCTGAGTCCATCATCATGGTCTCTTAATGGGCCCAACATTCATACTAAATGGTTCTTGGATCCAGCCACCTTATGAAAACCCAAGAACTATGGGCAGATGCAAGATTAACTCATAAGGTATTTCCCTCAATGGTCTTACACTTAACCTCTCAGCCCTTAATGATCAAACACTGCCCAACAAGAGGGGACCTCTCCCTCGACTGCAAGGTACAGTATTGCTATATATGTGCGTGTGTGTTTGTGATGTGTGTGTGTGTGTGTCTATATAAATATAGTTTGCAAAAACAAATTTCAACGTTTGAAATCAACTGCCTGTAGTTTAGGTTTCCATCGAAGAGAGTGCATTACCCGATCATTCACTTTGTCCGACAAAGGGGTTGATCATGTCACTATGATCACCCACTCAGGTGAATTCTCGGACTGTCCCAACATACTCAGGTTTTGACCCACTCTAAGGATCTCACTAATTGGCATATCAAAGACAACCCAATCTGACACCTAGTGCAATGCCATAGTCAAGTCTAGGGGTCAGGTGTAACATTCCAGTTTCGCCCATCTATCTCCAAGGTCTAGGGTAATAATGAAATTTGGTTAGATTCAGGGTTTCAAGGAAACCCACACTGCATGTACCTCAGGTCTCACCCTAACAGTTGAGACAAACCACCCCAAACAACTTGGTAGCACATCAGTGTCAGCCTTGGCAAGATAAATCTCCCCAGATCTATCTAATGGTTGTGAAGATTCTAAACTAACACAAGTTTAATAAGTGTCCAGTTTAAGGGTATTATACAAAAACACACTACAATAACATGAATCAATTATGTACTTTATTCATTTACAATAAATGTCAAAAGATACATCAATCTAATTGGAGCTAAGGGCATAACTGTCTAACAACTTCTCCATCTAGAACTACAATTATACTAATCTCGAACATGAAAAACACTAATTTCTCATCATTTCAACACAAGTAGGTTAGGCTCCTTCTTCCTCTCTAGTGGATTCTGGTTCTAGCTCTATTGATCATATGACTTGGGATTCCAGTGAAGCTTCCATGTTAGAGTTGATGGTTAGACTGGTTAACATTGATGATAAGATGGATATAGAAATTGACTAACTTCACCCCTACTATTTATATATTGTCTTAAAGTACCCCTAAGTTTTTTTATAATTGACTAAATCCCCCCTTCCATTAGTGTTCATCAACGTTCCATCACAATCTGTTCACATGTGACACAACGTGACATATATAATTTTCAATGATTGAAATTTGAGCTCTTTGTAAAACTCCATGGACACCTCTACCTGTAATAAAAGAATAAACAGTGTTCTTGCATTGGGGAACCATATATACCAATAAACTATTCCCACATTGCAAGCTCCACATTTTGGCAAATGAATCTGACTCCACTAAGATGAAACCCAAAAGCAAAAATAGGAATTAGTATACGATGCTTCACCTAGTACATCCAAGAACTCTCACATTCTTTCTAAAGAATGATCCAAGCTTTGTCCCATATCTAGTATATTCTTAGCAAACTACGTCATAGTCAATACTTTTTCCATTGACCATTCTCAAAGTGCCAAACAAGCTACACCTGAAACATTACAAAGCAAGCCTAGAAACCTAATGAAGAGGGAAATTAGCCACTTTCTCTTTTGTAGATCCCCGACAAGAGAAATTTGTATTTATCAACGTTCTCTAGAAGATATGCTAGAATATGAGTTTCCGAATAAGAGGAAGGAATAGGTCCCAACTTTCCAATGATCTCTTTAAATGTGTACTCCTTCAGAAGCATCTCAAAAAGTCAAGCCCTTTGCATATTACACCTTGAACCCTTTTGTGATTCAAGTAATGATGGAAACTAACCCAATCAACATGGTTGTAGACTTTCATCTTAAATAGGAACTCACTTACACGGGGGAAGAAGTTATAAGGTCAATCGGAATCGGAGATATAGTCTGCTTGACAAAAATGTGTATACCTTGTCTTACCTGTCTGGTACCTATGAATAGAAGCTCTCCAACTCTTATCATCCACCACAACTCAAAAGAGTAAAAGTAATTCTTGAACCTAAGATGGAGAACTAGGGGAATGTCATCACACCATCTCAAGAGATTGATTTTATGGGCACTTGGGATCTCCTCAACATCAGACATTACCAATAAGTCATTATCTGTTATACCTTCTATTTTGAGAAGTTGGTCTAGTACTCAAGGTGACACTTTCCTTAGTGTAATCTGGAGAGTGGGTTGTGCGGGTTCTAAAGTTGTAACTTGTCATTAGTTTATTGTGTTGTGCAGGTTTGCATATTGCATAAGTAATTAATACTCATACCAGTTCACCCGTTGGGGCATTAAAGCTGCTATGTGTTGGGGTCTCACAACAATTACCCTTGGAAAAGACAAATAAGAAAAGCAAGTACCACCAAAAACACAAAGAATTTACATGGTTCGACATCACCACCTATGTTCACGGGAGAGGCGGAAGCTGTTCTTCACTATGAAAGAAAATGAGAAATAGTACAAGTAACTTGTGGCTTGCAATTGAAACCAACCCTTAACCCTTGTACACCCATCCTCCATTTTCCTCTCTCAACTTGAAGAACAAAGACAAGAGAAAAACCCCATTCTTACACCAAGAGCACACTTTTCCTCTTTTCTTCTCACTTTTCCACAAACCTACATACAAAATAAGCCTTTTTATATGTACAACCCTCTTTAACGTAAAGACGAACTGCACCAATCGTTAGATTAAAAATAATCCAAAGATTGAGAAATAAGACACAACCCCAATAATCTCCACCTTGGCTTATTTTCAATCATTTTGGAGATCTATCAATTGTGCCTCCACCTGTTCACAAGTAGTGTAAACCTCTATTGGCCTTGTAAAACACCACCAAATAAATATAACTTGAATTACTTAGTCCTAATTCCACCTAATTCAAACAAAATGTCCAATGTACCTGTGTAACTGCACCTAAGTTAATAGTCCTACTTAATTCTAGAGAGGGACTTGATCCTTCCTCTCCTCTAGTAGGAATATTCCTTTCACAATCATCTATACCTTGGAAACTTCTAGCATGCCTCTGCTCCATCTATAAAAGAGACTTTCTATGTGGTTACATTACCTTACACAGCCACGTGATTTTCACGACTCCACTAGCAGCACAGACCTTGCAACCCTTGGAATCCATCAAATTCAGTGACATTAAATTCCTATGCATTTTTGGATATATGCCACAGCACCTAAAGTGTGAATTGTTCCATCAAACAATTTGATTTTCATTGTCCCGACACCCATGATGTCACACATAGATTCATCACTCAAGGAGACAACACATGTCTTCCTTTCTTGGAACATATCAAAATATTTTTTCCTACAACAAATATGTATAGAATACCTAAAATCTAAAACCCACTCATTTGGAGTAAAATTGCACATACCTTTAGAGATTGTGAGAACATCTCCATCATTATTTGATGCAATTTCCATGCTTTCAGATTCATCCCCACCCATTTTTTGTATAGGAAAATCTTTCATGTCACCAAATTCCTTGCATCTATAACATTGTACTTTGCCTTTTTCCCTAGCCTTGGATCTAGACCTACCACTCTTAGATTCCTTGTTAGACAACATTCCTTTCCAATCCATTGTTTGCGTAACCAATGCAAAATCTTGCCCATTCTCATACTTGGGCTTCCTCCTAACCTTATTGAATAGAAGAGGTTTTGTGACTTTTTCCAACTCACTGTATCATTCCTGTATAACAATGTTGTTACCAAATTTTCATACGAATTAAGAAGTGAGGTAAAAAGCAAAAGGGCCTTGTCTTCTTCCTCCACCTTGACATCGACTTTCCTTAGTTGATCCAAGATACTGTTGAACACATTTAGGTGTTTCAAAAAATTCCCACCTTCTACCATCTTCAGGCTTCCCATCCTTTCCCTTCAATATTCTAACCAAGCCTTGTTGAACTAGGATATCCTTTACCCTCATTTGCCATAAGGCAAAGATGCCCTTTCTGTCAAACCTCTCAATCTAAAACTAAGAACTTGTACCTTTTGTTGCCAATATCTCTTAAGAAATTTCACAAACACCTTGTAAACACCTACCTTAGAGCTCTAATACCATTTTGTTGGGGCCTCACAACAATCACCCACAAGATAAAACCACAAAATATTTAAAATAGCAACCAAGAGAAAATCCAATAGAAATAAAAATAACGAAATCTAAGCAAAGGCAAATAAAATAATAGCACCATTAAGAACATAGAACTTACATAGTTCTGCCTAGTCCACAGAAGAGAAGAAAACTATTATTCACTATGAAAGAAAATGAAAACAATATAGGTACCATATGGCTTGCAACCCAAACCAACCCTTAACCCTTGTATATATGTTCTCTTTTTCCTCTCTCATCTGAAGAACAAAAATAAGAAAAAACCCCACTCATACACTAAGACCACCCTTTCTCTCTTTTCTTCTCACTTTTCCCCAACCCTACATACAAACAAAGCCTTTTATATGCAAAACCCCTTTAACCTAAAGAGCGACCACACCAATAGTTAAATTAACAATAATCCACCAGTTGAGAAATGAGACAATGCTAACACCATGTGCCTTTCAATCTGGCTTAGTCCTCAAATGTAAGCTTTCTAACAAACCCATTGGAATGGTGAATTGTGCATCACCTTTTTTCTTCTACCCATTTGATTACCAATAAAAAAAACAGAAAGCTTAACTTTTTTTTGGTCACTGCGTCTTCACATTTCTTCATCTCCAACCAAAATGGAAGCCCCATCTCAACTACTAAATCCATTTATTAGTTCCAGCATGGTATCAAATGTTTTATTTTGAAAATTTAAAGAAGACTGATGGGCAAAATAACATCTTTCCATTAATAGACACTAACGTTAGAGTGGATTTAACCAATTATCAAAAAACTTAAGGATACTTTAAGATGTAAACAAAAGAGGAAGAATTATTCAATTTCCTAAACTTAGGCATATTTTGAGAAATTTTCCCTAAAAATCATCCGTGCAGGAGCTAAGAGATGCTATGGTGACGATGAAGCAAGGTCCACTAAAAACCCATCAAATAAAAGGCAGAAGTCGATGGCGATCCTAAAGGATGGAAATACCCCCCATCTAAAAAAATGATCTTTGTTAACTGTAATATATTAATGAACTTGGTAATCCATTAGGCCTTTATTAGCATAAATTAAAGTTGACTTATGACTTCTGTTCTCATATGACACTACATGCTCATTTGCAAATTTGAACTTCTAGTGTTACTTAAATCACAATTTCCTTTATAATGTTAGAGCCATTTATAGAGGTGTAAAGTGGGCCGTGCCGGGCCGGCACGTGGGCGATCCGTGGGCCATCACGGGCCGTGCCACCCTCCCGGTGAAAAATTTGGGGGTCAACCCGACACAACCCACAGCCCAGGCCCATGTGGGCCCATGGGACAGGTCGGGCCGGGTCAGGCCATGTATCGGGCCAAAACTATTTATTTAAAAAAATTGACAAAAAAACTTAAAATTTTAATTTTATATGAATTTTATGTATAAAATTGCTTATATATATGCAATAATTAAATAAATTAGTATAACAAAATTAAAAAAATATTTATTTTATTAATATATTATATACTATATATTATTATATAATTATAATATATATAAAATATACATATGGGCCATGTCATACCGTACCGGCCTGTGGACCTAAAATCCCAGGCCCAGCATGGCCCACAGACCATCATGCCGGGCCCGATTTACACCTCTAGCCATTTATAACACAATCAAAATAGTAATTGATTTGTGTTATATGTTAATAACACGCTACCTAGCTCATAAAAAAGAGATGCAATAAAATCAATCTGTAAAAGTATATTACATTGAACCTCGCCCTAAAAATGCTTTGGCCACAAGATAATCAGAGGTTGGACGAGACTTTTAATTCATCTGAAAATCCATTTTGATTAGGTGACTATTGTCCACCTGATTTGTTGATAACTTCTACTGTTCTATTTCTACAATCATTTTACTGTGTTGACCTGTTCATGTAAATTTTTATGCGTGGCCGCACTGGCATCAATATGATCTTGGGGGATCAAATCTTATATCCTACTTTTGCAGAAGATTAGTACTCGGCAGCATAAAAAGATCTGATACATGAGAACTGAGAACTCGCTCAAAGTATTGATCGTACATTCGTTCGATGTCTCAGTTTTCAGGATCACCGAAACGTTAAAATACTTGAATTTAAAGACTTTTAGTAGGTTTAAAAATTAGATGAGCTCGACTATGACAATGGGAAGACATGATACCAAAAACCTTGTCACCGAGTTTGACTATGAAACACATGATACTGGAAAAACTTACAGCCAATCAACCGGTATCGACTATGACAATGGAAAAGACATGATACCAAATCACGGGGTGCTTTGATTGGTGAAAACTCCTTCAATACCACGACTTTCTAGTATCATAGATTATCAAAATCAACACGGGTTTTGATTGGTCAAAGCACACTTGAATCACTTGTGAGTTCGTCAAACTGAAAAACAATAATAAAATAGAATATCTACTGTTAAAAACTCTGAAGACATGATTTTCGAGTATGCAAAGTAATAGATACTTCGAACCATGACCACAAGGTAGTGTAGGTTGAGACTTAGAAAATACAATCTCTATCTAATGATTGAATCGTCTTGTTGGATCCTGTAAGGGTATTACAGTTACATCCCCACCATGAGAAGTTCTCAATAATGGTTAGCTACCTAACGGATTGATCAATAAATATTAATTGAGGCCAAAAACTTGCATGCAAAAACAGAAAATGACTACTACAAAATTTTCTTGATCACAGACTCTCAGTCCCAGCCGAATCCCCCTCGTAACTTGTCATCCCTATATTGAATCTGTTTGTAAAACTATGTTCAGCCAATGAGGACCTTCGCTTTGACAAATGTGAGGATTTTGCAAACTGTCCAGCATCAATCGATTGCCACCTCCAAATTATGGGTGAAATAATGGTAATTTCTGTCCAAGCACATTAAATAGTCTTCTAACAGAAAAGGAATATGTTCTTCTCAGATGACACCATCCTTTTTGAAGAAGCGGTTCCAACAATTCTCTCAAGCTAAAATATCAAAGATTTATGTGAGTAAAGTCACCCAACGAATTGATCTGCTTTTAAAAAAGGACAAATACTAAAGTTTTGCACAAACATTACCCTATACTGATCGAAGCGAGAGAACAGTGCAGTGCAAGCCATATTATCCGATCCTTCAAGCATATTAACAATCTGTAAAGAGGGGAGGGGGCATACAGGATTAAAAATAATGAACGGATTCCACGGAAAAAAGCTTAAATAATTTGGGTATAAAGAGATAGAAAATGAGGTTCACCTCTGGATAAAATTCTTTCCTTTCTGGAAGGGAGTATATAATTAAATTCTGTATGCCACGAATCTGTTCTCCAAAGAGGGCAGGTTTAAGCATAAGATGGATGATGACAGGGCAAAAGAAAAGGAGGAGGGGGCAATGATAATTTGTGAAATAAAGTGCCACGAAAACAGCTATCAAAATAAATAATATCATCACAATATTGAAAGTAAAAACAAATACAAAAATGATAATAAAAATAATAACAGTTGAGAAAACATGACAACATAAAATCTGCAGAATCAGATCAGAATGAACCCTAGGAGAGACCTTTTTTTTCTGCTATTTAGAATTACTTCAGCATATCTCTCTTCTACATTCTACTAAATAAAATGGTTCCACATCAGAAATTGTCAAAGGTTGCAGTCTTAAGCATGTTTCAGTTTTAACTGAGCAAAAGGAACACTCTTGACAGAATAAAAGTTCATTTTTCGATCCATTAATTGATTAGGTCCCCATTCCCACAAGCTAGACAGTAATACTGTTGTGTTGTGTTCCTCTCTTGGTGTAGAGAAAGGAAGGCAGACTGGGTTAGCTTGAAGGAACCCAGAAGCCTCCAAACTTAAATGAGTTTTATTAGGTTGAAACAGGTCAATAACAACATACCTAGCCACATGAAATAATTGATTAAATGCAAAAACCCACAACTGTTCACCCTAACTGACTCTCCTAGTGGAGATTAAGTCTTATTACTAATAGCAACTATCACTCTACGTGCTGAGTTACATTAAACTCAGTATCCCTGCCAAGTGTGCCAACTATTCAGGTGGACCCTTAACCATAGAGACATGGTTTTGCATGTAACTAAACCCTCATCTGATGATCTAATCCATTACAACTCTTTGACCCAAATTAAGTTAAGCTCAACAAAACATAGTCTGACATGTAATTTATCAAAAAAAAAAAAACATAGTCTGACATGTAACCAATACTGTCAGATTAGAATTCTGGGTGGGAAAAGATAGAACCAGAAAGGAGGGAAGGATTATATATGATATATCACAATTCAGATGATTCTGTAAAAATTATGTTTGGGATAAATTCTTTCCTTTGGTTGGGTTTCATTCCCAACTAACTAGATGCATTCAATTTTTTCTCAAGAGGTAGAAATAATGATTTTTCTATCCTAATAAAGAATTTTATTTATTATATACCAACTAGAACAGCTCATTAGACAGAAACCCTTGGGGTTGGTTGGTCATTAGTGTGGAAGAGGTTCTTGTATTTAATCCCCATATTTAGCATGCATAAGACATTTTTATCAGGACATAATATCTTCCTATTGTTTTTTAAATAAAAAGAGAAAATGTTTGCCATGTGGTGGCTTTCTCTTGGATTAGTAACTGTAGACAATTGATGATAACATCCCTTCCTTTGCTCCAACATCTTAGAAACTATGCCCTAGCATTTCAACAATGCTGGTTCTAAACAGAAGTCAAGACACACAACACAGCATTAACAAACTTATACACTGATCTTTGCATATTAATCAAGGATGTCAGTTGCAGCATTGCATTTGGCTAAATGCCTAAAACCATGCTTTATAAAACTTCTATTGTATAATTAGACAACAAGTGCAAACTAGCATAATATATTCCTAAAAGAAACAACCTTGTATCTGTGATAGAAGTGTGCTCTCTCAGTATAGAGCATGATCTTCCTTGTTCCTTGAAAAAACCAACCCCGTGCACGAGATATATCACTCTGCTTTGTGTACCTAAATTTTGAAAGGAAAGAAAATGGAAAATAAGAATGGTACAGAAAATAATAATTATACATAGGAAAGGAATATTCTTACTCGTCAAGCAAACAAAAGGATGCATTTTGCAATTTCAAGAAATTCCTAATTCGAACAAACTCGAAGTACGAACTGATAAAAATCATAACTCCACCCTGCATGAAATAGAAAAGAAATATTTATATGTATGATTCCGATTATGAAATCATTTTTCAAGGCTTGAATTTACCAATACATAATTTAATAGTCTAGATAAAAAAACTAGTACCTGAACTGAATCCTTTATTTTAGGGAACACCTACAGCAAGAAAAACTCATGTTACTTAAAGTCATGGCTAGCTGAACCATGTGAACCAGAAGGGTTATGACTATATGTTTTAAATGGTAAAACTCCCCAGTGCCCATTCATGTAGGAGTGCTTTGATTACTTGTTTTCAGAAAAGCCACCCAATGAATGAAACAGTAATTCATAGGACTACTGGAAATTATCGTTCATTATTTCTTGGTCAAAAATAGTTGAAATAAATCAATTATGTTATTCTTGTTAAATAGATAAAAGAAATTTTATTTTGTAGCGAAGAGGAGGTGAGTTGATGGCTACAAAACTTGCCAGAAACACAAATTATGAAGACAACCAGAAAACAAAAAGTGATGCAACACCACAATCATGGAGTGTTCAATGATAATTCTACTGAAGCAAAAACAGGTTTGTCAAGCTTTTTTTTCAAGGAACTACCAGAATAGGAGATCTAATTGAATGCGAGGGAAAGTAAAAGCAAAAGGGTTTGAGGGCCTTATAGCAAATGAGGCACAAAGCACAAATTCCTCAAAAAATTAAAAATAAAGAAACATTAATACAAAAATGTGGAAACCTGAATTATAGAAGAAGGGAAAGGCATTTGGACCTGATGTTTCTTTATAGGCCTTAGTCCTACTGTGGTTAACTAAACTATTAAATAAGATAGTAAAACAAGGAAGATGCTAGATAAATGGAGAAAGAAAAATGGTTATTATATACGACATGAAATGGTATATCAAGAAAGTTAATTTGGTTTTATACCAGGGATATCAATTATAGAAGTTAACTGCAAAAAAGGAAAAGAGTTGGTAGTTGTTAGTGTCGACTGTATAGGGGCAGTTTGGTCTTTTTATTTATGTTTTGTGTGAGGTGCAATGTTTAAGTGATGTGTCCCGTACTTAAGTAGAGGCACAACAGTCATTTTGTTTTTATTATAGAAAACTATAAATATAACCTGGGCGGCTAGATTAGATTTTTCTCTCTAGTTCGAACTGGCCTTTTCTCCTCTTTTCTTGTCTTCTCTTCTTCCCTCTTCTCTCTTCTATCTTTCTTCTCTATTATTAACAAACTAATTCTGGTTCAGATCTGAGTTTCATCATGGTATCAGAGCTACCGTGACAAATTCAGATCTGCCCAGAATTCTTTTCCATTGACATTCAACCTAGGGTTTTCCAGATTTCTTCATCATCTGTTGAAGATAAGAAAAAGGGCTGAAAAGGTGTGACCGCCCTTCCCTTTTGGAGGTTTTCATGCCTCCCATTTGTGGTTTAATGGTTGTTTGTAGGAAGCCCTCTAATTGATGGTTCGAAGAGGGCTGTTTCAGGTGGTGCAGTGGACAGTCGAGTATAGGTAGGTGTTTTGGTGAACAAATAGGTGGGCTGTATGGGTTCTTCAGTGTGAATTGAGTGGTTGGTGAGTTGCTATGTTTGTGGTGTGTATTCAGGTAGTTTTGTGGTGCTGAGAGTGAAGAATACCAGTGACCGTTATTGCTGAAAACTGTGACAGTAGGTGCCTTCAGCAATAACCTGTCACTAGAGTCCAGTGTGTGGAAAGTAAGTTGGGTCGTGTGGCATACTATGAGTGAGAAAGGAAAATAACTGTTACTAGTGTCCAGTGTGGTGAGAAGTGAATTAGGCGTGTGATATACAAGTGAGTGAAGAAAAAAAAAATTTCAGATATGGGAGACAGTCATGAATACAAGTCTAGTGTTATGATTTCCCCCAATTACCTAAATGTTCAGATGACTTCTATCAAATTGAATGGGTGAGATATTTGTGCCTTGGGCAAAATCTGTACAAGTCTTTCTTAGGGCTAAGAAGAAGGTGAAGCATGTAAGAGAAGAAAAACCTTCCGCTGATTCTCAAGAATATAGTGATTGGGAACAAGAAGATGCACATATTATGACTTGGTTATGGAATAGAATGGAACCAAAGATAATGCCCGAGAATACTTTTATACACCGTTTCAGGAATATTTGGAACAACATGGCATTATCCATCAGACCTCATGTATCTACACTTCACAACAAAATGGGGTGGCTGAGAGAAAGAACCACCATCTTTTGGAAACTGCTCGGTCCCTTTTACACCATATGGATGTACCCAAACGTTTTTGGAGTGGTACTGTGCTTACATCTTGCCTCCTCATTAACCAAATGCCCATGCCTATCCTTGAAGGTCATTCTCCTTTCATCACTTTGTTTCTTACCTCGTCTCTATTCCCTCTTATTCCTAGGGTTTTTGGCTGTGTGTGCTTTGTACTTAATCTTGGACCTGGAATGGACAAATTAGATGCACAATCCAATAAGTGTATCTTCCTTGGCTATTCTCGGACCCAGAAAAGATATAAGTGTTATAACCCTAGCTCTTGACGTTCTTTTGTCTGTCCTGATGTTACTTTCTTTGAGTCTGTTTCGTTTTCTTCTAGGTCAAGTGATGTATCTTCTTCTTCTCCACCTCCTCTTCTAGTTCCCATTAGGACCCCATTCCACTTGTTCCAGTCGTGACTAAGTCTTCGCCTCTAATGCAGCCTTCTGTTGAATAGCCACCCATCCACCAAGTGTATGCGCATCGACAACATGTACCAGCTCCACCTCTAGCTTCTTCACCATCAACAAATTCGGTTGTTGTTCCCATACCAGCCCCACCCCCTATTTTTAACCTTGATCTTCCTATTTCCTTGTGGAAAGGTAAATACAGTTGCACACTTCATCCCATTTCCAATTATGTTTCTATATCTAACCTTTCTACTTCCCATCATCAATTTGTTTCTCTGTTGTCTTCTATTTCTGTTCCTATAGATGCCCAAGAAGCCCTTGCCTCTCCAAGGTGGCGGCCATGCAATGGAAGAACTCTTAGCAATGGTTCACAATCATACATGGGATCTCACCACGCTCCCCCTGGTATGCATGCTATAGGTTGTAAATGGGTATACATTGTCAAGTATTTACCTAATGGTAGTGTAGAGTAGTTGAAAGCTCGGCTGGTTGCCAAAGGATATTCCCAAACGTATGGTATACAGAGACCTCTCCTATTGCTAAAATTGGTTCAGTTTTTTATATCTCTAGCTACTATGTATGATTGGCCTTTGTTTTAGCTTGACATCAAGAATGCCTTTTTACATGGTGATCTCCTTGAGGAGGTCTATATGGAGGAACCACTGGGGTTTGTTGCTCAGGAGGAGGATGGTAAGGTGTATAAACTAAAGAAGGCCATTTATGGACTTAAACAATCCTCCCGTGTGTGGTTTGGGTGATTCGGTGAAGTGATAAAGAAGTTTGGTATGAAACAGTGCCAGGTTGATCACTTAGTATTCAGCCATGATTCACATGCTGGGAAGATTTTACTGGTGGTATATGTAGATGATGTTGTTATTACCGGTAGTAAGAGATTGGGGATTGATAAGCTGGAGACCTTTCTACAAGAGCACTTCCAAACAAAGGACCTTGGTAAATTGAAATATTTGTTGGTGATAGAAGCAACATGGTTTAAGCAAGGTATTAATTTGTATCAGAGGAAGTATGTTCTTGATTTGTTGGGGGAGATAGGACTATTAGGTGCCAAACTGGCTAGAACACCTATGGAACCAAATACCAAGTTGATTAGTGATGTGGGTGACGAGTTTGAAGATCTTGGAAGGTACAGGCAGTAGGGGTGTAAACAGATCGAATTCAAATCGAATCAAGCAATATCCAAATTCGAATCCGATATCTGAATTTGATTCGATATCCAACAGATATTGAAAATTAATATCCGAATTCAAATATGATTAAATATTCGAATATTTGATTCAATTCAAATTTGATTAATTAATTATTTTAGATAATTAATAAATATTTTATTGATATCAAGTATATAAATATATAAATTATTTATATAACTTAATTATTATATATAAATTATATAAAATATTTTATATATTATATATAAGAATTAAATAATCAGTCAAATTCAGATATTTATCGAATCAAATCAGGTCATATCCGAATTCGACCGATTAGATATTCAAATTATCCAAATTTGATTCGATTATGTCGAATATCAAATTTGAAATCGAATTTTCAAATACCGTTTGCACCCCTAACAAGCAGTTGGTAGGTAAGCTAAACTACCTAACCATTACTCAACCAGATATTTCATTTGTAGTTAGTGTAGTGAGTCAATTTATGTAGAATCCTAGGGTTCCACATTGGGATGTAGTTCTAAGGATCGTATGATATCTCATTTGTAGTTAGTGTGGTGAATCAGTTTATGTAGAATCCTCGGGTTCCACATTGGGATGTAGAGTCCTGGTCATGGCTTGTTATACAAGAGTGGAGGAAATCTTGAAATAGAGGATACACCTGTGCCGATTGGACTGGTTCTGTATATGATAGAAGGTCCACTACAGGTTACTATACTTTTCTTGGGGGTAATTTGGTGACATGGAAGAGTAAGAAGTAGACAGTGGTGGCAAGAAGCAAAGCAGAAGCTGAATACAGAGCCGTGACACATACAACTTGTGAACTGGTGTGGTTGAGAAACCTTTGACAGGATACGAGGTACTTGATTTACACTCCTATGAAGCTTTATTGTGACAACCAATATGCAGTCCACATTTCTTCTAATCCAGTTTTTCATGAGAGAACAAAACATATAAAAGTTCATTGTGACTTTGTGAGAGAGAAGGTACTTAGTGGAGTGATAAGTACTGCATATGTTAACATAGGAAGTCAATGGGCAGACTTGTTCACCAAAGGGTTGAGTTGGGGAAGAGTGGACCACATATGTAACAAGTTGCGACTATATGATATATACTCACCAGCTTGAGGAGGGTGTTAGTGTCGATTATATAGGGGCAGTTTGGTCTTTTTATTTATGTTTGGTGTGAGGTGTAATGTTTAAGTTAAGTGATGTTTCCCATACTTAAGTAGGGGCACAACAGTCATTTCATTTTTATTATAGAAAACTATAAATATAACCTGACCGACTAGAGAGTAGAATTTTCTCTCTAGTTCGATCTGGCCTTTTCTCCTCTTTTCTTCTCTTCTCTTCTTCCCTCTTCTCTCTTCTCTCTTCTCTATTATTAACAAACTAATTCTGGTTCAGATCTGAGTTTTATCAGTAGTTAAATCCTTGAATTATCATTTTCCCTTCCCAACCTTTTATACCCCGTTTACAACCAAGCCAGATTTGAAAATCATCTATAACATTCTAGATCTAACTTGCTTAAAGTCATGTAGAATGGGGGGGGGGGGTGATCCTAGGTCAGGGATATCAATTATAATATTCTAGATCTAACTAACTTGCTGATGTGTTGTTGTATATACAAAACGAATGGATGTCATCTTGTTGATGAGGTTGTGGGCTGTAGGTCAGTTCCTTTATGGGCCTGATCCTGGGCTTTACTGATGTCAACTGGAGGTAGTCCATCTGGTCTTCTATTTAGAGAAGAGGCTGAATTTGAGAAACCTAGTGGTGGAAGGAGATTACAAGAACATAGTAAGCTGGCTACAGAAAGACAATCAAGAAACATGACAGTACTGGCAAACCTTGAGAGAAATCACCATGCATTAAGGGAGATGGTTATTACAGTTTGCTGGATACCTAGTTCAGCAAACAGAGCAGCAATGTTGATTCACTTGCAAAACAGTACATGTATTTGTCAAGTATGCTCCAGCAACTATACAGAGAACCACCCAAAAACTAGCTCTCAAACTAAATATGAAAAGAGGTAACGGACTTATTGAGGTGACTAAAGAAAACTACATATGAATGGTGTATGATGTCAGAGAATGTAATTTACAAAGTTGGGCTGAGGGGTAGAGACCTCCGAAGAGGGACTGCTAAGCAGTTGTTTATATTTCTCCTTTTCTTAATCCATAAAAGTTATCAGTTAACTATAAAAAAAGGGTAAATTACAAAGACCCCTCCTGTACTATGGAGTCAGTGACAATTGCCCCATGAACTTTCATTTGCGACAAAGACCACCTGAACTTTCAATTTGCAACAAATACCCCCTCCGTTAGAGTTCCATTAGTTAGCTTTGAAAAAGATTTTCATTCAGCTGTTTATTTTTTTTCAAATCCCCAAACTACCCTTATTTATTTGAATGATTTATGATTCAAATAGTTCTCTAAATATAATATTGATCTCAATTGCCCTAATAAATCCTTACAGATTTCCGTCTGGATTCAATATTCAGATGAAATGGTAGAGGTTTCTTTTTGATAGATACACATTTAGGTTTTGTGTTTTAAGACGAAGAGAAACATCTATGTTTGTGAAATGAAACAAAAATTTAAAGAGAGACTTGTTTTTCTATGTCAGTGCAATGATTCTTGTTATTTTAGCTGGTTTCGTTTGGAGAAAATGGAGGTGTTTTTGGGTCAATTAGGGCTTAAGAGAAAAGGGCAGGGAGAAGAAAACAAGGAAAGTTCAGGTGGGTATTTTGGTAGTTTAATGCCTTCTCTCATTTGAATTAATGGCCAAGGGGGTATTTGCCACAAAGTGAAAGTTAAGGGGGTATTTTCACAAACTGAAAGTTCAGGGGAGTATCACAAACGAAAGTTCAGGGGTTAATTGTCACTGACCCCATAGTATGGGGGGCCTTTGTAATTTACCCAAAAAATGGAAAGAAAGAAAGAAAGCACAGAGATGACAAATCAGAACCAAAAGGCAATTTAAACAGAACCTTCAAACTCAGGATGCACTATCAACCAATGAAACAAGAAAACCAAAATAACCTACACTCCTATCATCACAATCCACCACCATCAAGATGAATGCAACAAAAACAAAGTTGCATTCATCTTTGATGATGGTTTTGGAAATAAATATTATTTCCTCGGAACTAAGATACACTTTAATGTTTGATCCTCGGAAGTGAATCTATTTATTTAGAAAAAGAAGCTAGCTAATTTAGCTCAAAACTTATCCATCAGTGTTATCATGGAGCAGAATTTAAACTATAGTGATGCCTATCATATTGTGGTATGTGGGTCCCTAAATATGAGTAGCCATTGCAATGAGGAAGCTGAATCTGACGATCACTTATTTATTCATTGCAAGGCTGCTCATTTTCTGTTCAGTCACTTCTGCTCCCTGTTAAATGTCAAGTGGTGCTTACCCAGATCTCTATCTGACATGCTTTTTCTCTTGGAAGTTGTCAGGCTTAAGTGTCAGGGGTAAGGTGCTGTGGTGTGTGATCCTTCATGTGGTGTGTTGGGTCCTGTGGAAAAAAATAAATAGTAGGATTTTTGAAGGACAGCTCTGCTCCTTAGATGATTTGGTTGTTCTGGCAATGGCTACTATTTTTTTAAGCATATCCCTAATCATCAGTATTTTGATCATGGCTTTTTGTTTACCTGATTTCGTTGGTTGTCTCTGGTATTTATTCTGGAGACTAGTTTTTTGGTGGTTTTC
Source organism: Nelumbo lutea (assembly GCF_056320005.1). NCBI lineage: Eukaryota > Viridiplantae > Streptophyta > Magnoliopsida > Proteales > Nelumbonaceae > Nelumbo > Nelumbo lutea. The sequence goes on from NC_142691.1 coordinate 52,268,510, forward strand.
TGTATAGTTACTGGCTATACATGGAGCATTCGGTGGACTGATAGTTATTCTACAGTTATATTCACATTAGTACACTACCTTATTCTTTTTCTCAAAAAAAAAAAATGATGGTGCCTTACCCAGGAAAAATTAAAAAAATCCATGCATTTTATTTTATGTTATATAATTCTTTTTCTTTTTTGTGTTATGTTTTTTTCTTTTTCTTTCATGCATAAGGGGGGAGGCAACCAACCATGAAAATTTATTTATTTTTGGCAATTATATATGTTTTTACACCAGAAAAACAAGGAATTATGTTATACTAACCTTTTTAGAAAAATAATCTAGCCGAGAATCATCAGCATTAATGATTGAACTTGCATCAAAACGCTCATAAATCTGCATATGCAAATGTTACAGGAAACGTTAATACATAAAGTGGAATTTGGTGAATATGGTTTAATGGTAACAAGAAACAGTACTAGTACTTAATCAAGGACACTTCAACTCATGCAACAGTTTGGAACAAACTGAAGTTGCTTGAACAGTAGAATGCTTGTTGCTTTGAGAAGCAACTTGCCATAACTATTAATCAGATCACAGCCATTGCAAGAGTAAAAGGAAACAATATGTTTTACCTTCTAAACCACTACTCTTGATGGTAAGCACAACCATTACATTATGTCTTGGCTACTTGAAATAAGGTTTGAACATACATCATAACAGATGCCTCCACAAAAGTAAAAAATAAAAGTAAATAAATCTATGTAGATGACAAGGGAAAGGAAAAACCAGGGACAATTATTCTGAACAATAGGAAGTACCATAATAGTGTGATTCTAAATTTCATCTAACTTGTACCACATGAAGATGTGGCAATCCCATGTAGGGAAAACATCCCTGCTATAAAGACAATAGTATGCCATGTTATATTGGTTTCCAAAGCCTTCAAAATAATTCTTTTTACTTTTCCTTCCGTGTTTTATTTCTTTCTGGTTAGGATATAAGTAGATATAGATATTTCATTTTGGCCAAAAAGTTAAAATGCAGCTAACAAATGTTTTTGACAATAATACCCTCTCTTGAACCATTGCGCCTTCAAGCACATGCTGTGATGCTAACTTGTTAAAATTGCCACAAACATTTTAAACCTTTACACATTGATGAGAAAACCTTAATAATAAAACAAGTTTATGGTCTTTTAAGGATAACAGTTATATTATTTCTCAATAATAGGTAGCAATAGAATTTTATGCCAAATGCTCTTAAGAAAAATGAAGGAAAAAGGTTCAGATGCATTCTAGTTGAAATGTAAATCTATTTTCAGATGCATTCTAGGCATCACCTCTGCCATTAAAGCCATAAGCAGAAAAGCTTGATTAAAAAGAAAAAAATATAAAATGAATACAAGAAAACAGTAAAATATTCAACAAACATAATGAAATGAATGAAGAGCAGAATTATTATAAGCTCCTGCTCCTCAAACAAGCATGTCTAATAGACAGAAATGAACAAGTTTAATGACAGTAACAAGCATTGCACTATATACAATTGGCTTCCTTTTTAAATTAAACTGTTAAACAAATACTATGTAAACTTACTATATTGCTTCAGTTTCAATCTTAACTTAATGCATGCCTGAAGAAAAAAAAAATAGCAAATAACTTAACATTTGTTCAAATAGAAGACTAACACACCTGCCGCACTTGAAGCAACACTTTCGGAAGAACACCTTTATACTCAGAGATCAACTTCACCTGGGAAATTGAAACAAATGATAAAAAAAGAAGCTACTAGGGAAGGGATGATAAAAGGAAAAGGATTTGACATACCTTTCCTTCATAATTTACACAAAGGCGATTGAAAAGTGCATTTACGTCTGTGCAAAACAAAAGATGATCAGCATGCTTTATTCATTGTGATCTTTCATTAGAATTTGTGCCTAGAGGCATTAATGGCCAATTTATTCCTGTATGGCTCAATATAACATATAATGTATATTAATGTTATTTTAATTAACGATATATTTTGTTAGCATCCATATTAATGCTAATTCTTGCCACACTCAGATGAACTACAGCATACCCTTTCAGTGGTATGCACGATTCTTCTAGGAAGAATATGTAGGCAAAAAATCATCATTTTCCATACCACATACTTGGACAAAAAGACATTGGCTTCTAGGCATAACTCTGTGAAAAGACTAGATGCATCATATTAGGATAAGCCTTGCTGTACACTATATATCAGCTTTGTTGTTTTATTTTTTTTCCTTTATTTTCTTTCAGCCCCATAATGGCACTTTTGTAAATATATATATTATGTAATGTTTAATATACAAGAGGCCTTTTGGGGTGATTGATTTACTCGACACCCCTAGAAGGCTAGAACTGTTTTCTGCTTGCTCGTACTAGGGTTGATATGTATCAGAACAGGTCCTATGGACCTGCCTTTGATTAAATCTGCCATTAGAGTATTGAAAGAAGGTTTAGGACATCTAAATCGACTTTTATTCAGCTGGTTTGAAGATCTCTACTAGCTGTTCTGTTCAGCCCGAGGTTTCCTGTTTTTTTTTTTTTTTCTTTTCTGGAAAATCAGTCAGAGCTGAAGTTTCTTCTCTTTCTCCCAATCGGCTGCACCAATCAACTTGAAACTCCAGATTCTATGTCACTCAGGTCAGATTTAAGTATTTCTACAGTTGGTTTGCGGATTGGATTCAATTTGAATGGTCTTCTACTCTCTTCCCTCGTTGACAGTCCAGTAAACCTGTATTTTATTGACTGTCACCTCTTAATACCTTTATCTGGGTGGTTGGTTGATTGAGTTTTGAACTCTTGGGTGTTGTTGGACTATTTGTATCACTGTTCTCAGTTTGAATCTGACTTTGGGCAGCTGCCCTATTTTGTTCTTCCTTTGGCTTTGAATTTATAGCTGTTACCATTCCAGACTGTGTTAATTCATTAGAATGGCTGAAAAAGACTGATATTATCCTGGTGAAATTTGAAGGGATAAATTATGGATTGTGAAAATTCCACTTCAATTTCTTTGTTGAGGGAAAAGGCTTGGAAAACTATCTGATTGGAAAAGTTATGAAACCAGATGAATCTGAAGTCAAAGCTTACCAGCAATGGAAGCTGAATAATGGAAAACTGGTGTCTTGGATACTGAGTTCCATTGAGACCTGTTTTGGAGCAGCTACAGTAGTCCGAACCAGTGAAGAAGGAAGAAGAAGATGAGGAAGAAGACAAGAGAAAGAGAGAACAGGAGGGTTTAGTCGAACTGATTAGTCTTTCATTCAGTCGACTCCCTTGTGTTTATTAGGTTCTAATTACACTTACAAAGACTAAACTGCCCTCACTTAAGTGTGGGGCAGAGTACTCTAATAAAACAGCCACATAAGCAAAGTACTTAACTGACATAAGATTACTAAATTACCCTTATTCGGCTCACTCTAACACTCCCCCTCAAGCTGGAGAATATATGTCATATAATCCCAGCTTGTTACATAGATGATTAACTTTCCCTGAGTTTAGAGCTTTTGTAAACAAATCTGACCATTGATCATTCGAGCCCACATGTTATGTGTTTATCTCTCCAGCAAGGACCTTCTCCCTCACAAAGTGGCAATCAACCTCTATGTGCTTTGTTCTCTCATGAAATACAGGATTGGATGAGATATGGAGTGCAGCTTGGTTGTCACAATACAGCCTCATAGGTTTATCCATGTGAAACCCAATTTCTTGTAGAAGATTCCTCAACCACACTAACTCACAGGTAGTATGTGCCATGGCCCTATACTCAGCTTCAGCACTACTTCTGGCCACAACCGTCTGCTTTTTACTCTTCCACGTCACAAGATTTCCTCCAAGAAATGTGCAATAGCCCGTAGTAGATCTTCTATCATTCACTGAGCCTGCCCAGTCTGCATCAGTATACCCCACTACTTCAAATTTTCCTCCTGGTTTATACAATAGTCCACGGCCTGGAGCTCCTTTCAGATACCTCACAATTCTAAGAATTGCATCCCAGTGAGGTATACGAGGGTCCTGCATGAATTGGCTCACCACACTGACTGCAAAGGATATGTCGGGTCTCGTGATAGTTAGATAGTTCAGCTTCCCCACTAGTCGTCTATACCTTCCAGGATCTTCAAATACTACTCCTGTATCACTGCTCAACTTAACATTTGGTTCCATAGGGGTCTCAGCCGGTTTTGCACCTAACAGTCCCGTTTCTTCCAATAGATCAAGAACATATTTTCTTTGGCACAGATTTACACCTTGTTTTGACTTGGCAACCTCTATTCCCAAGAAATATTTCAATGTTCCAAGATCTTTTGTTTGGAAATGGTTTTGCAAAAATACCTTTAATTTGCCAATCCCCAATTTATCACTGCCAGTAATGACAATATCATCCACATAGACCACTAATAGAATCTTCCCAGCTTCTGAGTCATAGCTGAACACTGAGTGATATACCTGGCACTGCATCATTCCAAAACTCTTCACCACTTCACTGAACTTCCCAAACCAAGCACGCGGCGATTGTTTCAACCCATAAATTGCCTTTTTCAATCTGCATGCCTTACCATCCTCCCCCTGAGCAACAAACCCAGGTGGTTGCTCCATATATACCTCCTCCACAAGATCACCATGGAGAAAGGCATTCTTGATATCAAGCTGAAACAGAGGCCAATCATACATAACTGCCAGGGAAATTAGTACACGAACAGAACCAATTTTAGCCACCGGAGAGAATGTCTCCATGTAGTCTACTCCATACAACTGGGAGTAACCTTTAGCAACAAGTCTGGGCTTCAGACGCTCTACACTACCATCTGGCAAGTATTTCACAGTATACACCCATTTACATCCCACAGCATGCTTACCAGGTGGGAGAGTAGTAAGTTCCCACGTTTGAGTATGTTGAAGAGCAGAAAGTTCCTCCTCCATTGCCTGCCGCCAATCAGGTGAACTGAGAGCTTCTTGGACATTGTTAGGTATGGAAATAGAGGATAAAAGGGAAACAAACTGGCAATGTGATGTAGAAAGACGAGATAATGAAACGAAATTGGAAATGGGATGGAGGGTAGAACCGCGTTTACCTTTCCGTAAGGCAATGGGTAGATCAAGGTTTGAGGGTTCAACAATAGGAACCATGAGAGGATCCACAGATGAGGTAGAAGCTGGAGGAGGGGCTGGTGCCGTTCGACGTGTATACACTTGCCGGATTGGTGGACGTTCGGTGGTGATCTGCATGGGATGAGGTGATGAGTCTACTCCAACAACAACATCTGGAACTGGATCACTGACAGGGAGAGGAAGAGGAAGTGCGGGTGGAGACGAGGGTGCTTCAGGACTTGAGAAGAAGGGGACTGACTCAAAAAAGGTGACATCAGGACAGACATAGCACTTCCGAGTAATGGGATTATAACACTTGTACCCTTTCTGAGTCCGTGAGTAGCCAAGGAAGACACATTTAATTGAGCGTGCATCTAGCTTGTCTATTCCAGGGCTCAGATTGTGGACAAAGCACACACAACCAAAGACACGAGGAATTAATGGGAATGGAGATAAAGTGGGAAACAAGATAGAGAAGGGGGACCGACCATGAAGAATGGAGGGCATCCGATTAATGAGAAAACATGCAGTGAGTACAGCATCACTCCAAAAACGTTTAGGAACATTCATGTGGTGAAGAATAGACCGAGCAGTTTCAAGAAGCTGACGGTTCTTCCGTTCAGCTACCCCATTTTGTTGAGGGGTGTATGCACATGATGTCTGATGAATAATGCCATGCTGTTCTAAATACTGTTGAAATGAAGTAAGAAAGTATTCACGACCATTATCTGAACGGAGAACTTTGATTGGAACACCAAATTGTGTGTGTATTTCAGCATGGAATTTTTGAAAAATAGAAAACAATTCACTTCTTTCTTTCATTAAGTAAATCCATGTCATTCTTGAACAATCATCAATAAAGGAGACAAAATACTTGTACCCATTATAACACTCTATTTTGATTAGACCCCAAACATCTAAATGAACCAAAGAAAAAGGACTCAATATACGACTCTCAACTCTTGGACTGAAGGACACACGACGATGTTTCCCAAACTGACAAATGACTCAATGACGGGACCAAAATCTTGAGAGCCTTGAGAGATGGATGTCCCAGTCGGCAATGCCATTGTAGAGGAGTAAGCGAAGTCTGAAGAGCAATTGAAGATCCACCACCGTCAAGATAGTACAGTCCACCAGCTTCATGCCCCCCACCAATCTTCTTCCCCGTCTTGAGATCCTGAAAAACACAGGTGGAAGGAAAGAAGGTAACGGAACAGTTAAGAGATTTGGTTATTTTACTAACAGACATAAGATTGAATGGAAACTTAGGGACATATAAAACAGATGATAAGGGCACAGGAGCCATGTCAATATTACCAACACCACATATGGGAGATGAGGACCCATTGGCAAGTGTAACAGTTTGTGATGTAGAGGTTTCAGAGAGAGAAGAGAACACACCTGGAGTCCCGATCATATGATCTGAGGCTCCAGAGTCAATAATCCAGGGAGAGGTTTTAGATGACATGCAAGCAATACCTGATTGGGCAAGTGTGGCAGTGGTATGCTGTGAAGTAGTTTGAAGGAACCATTCATACTCATCACGCGGTACGCTCACCATTTCCCTCCCAGAGGTAGATGTAGATGTGGGATGAGTTCGGTCTGCCGGTTTACTGTCACTGATATCAACCTCACCCGCTACAGCATGATTAGCCCATTTAGAGGGAGGGCCATGTAGACCATAACAGAAATTCACTGTGTGTCCCTCTCTACCACAATGAGTGCATTTCCTTGTAGAGTTATTCTTCCCTCTGCCACGGCCTCCCCCTGAGTCACGACCACCCCGACTAATCATGGAACTGCCACGGCCTCCTCGGGGAGCATGACCTCCCCCTCTTGTACTATATCCAACCCCTCGAGCTGTCACAAGTGCTGATCTATCAGACTGTGTGGAGTTCTCTGTCTGTCCCAAAGAGATTCTACGAAGCCTTGAGAATACTTCCTCAAGTGTAGGAAGAGTAGAGCCCCCCAATATTTGGGCTCTAACTGGTTCATATTCCGACTTCAGCCCCACTAAAAATCTTGTAAATCTAGTTGCTCCCTTTGCTGTTGCTGAACTTTAATATCTGGAGTAAGGGGGTGATAGACATTGAGTTCATTCCTTATATTCTTCATGTTGGCATAGTACTCTTCTAGTGTTTTGGTTCCTTGTTGTATATCAAAATACTCCTGATAAAGCTGATACACTCTTGTTGTGTTATCTTGTCCAGAATATAGCTTCTTAGCATGCTCCCATATATCCTTAGCCGTATCAAGAAACATGAAGTTGGCACTAATTTTAGGTTCCATACTATTCCACAGCCAAGTCATGATTTGAGCATCTTCTTGCTCCCAACATCAAACCCTGGAGAGTCCTCCAATGGTTTTTCATCTCTTACATGCTTTACTTTCTTCTTTGCCTTGAGAAACACTTCCACTGATTTGGCCCATGGAACATAGTTCTCCCCATTCAGCTTAATTGAGGTCATTTGTACCCCTAGGTAGTCGGAGGAAATTACCACATTAGGTTTCTGATCATTGTAGCCATCTCCTATTGCTGCCATTGTACTCTTTCACAGTTGCCTCTAACCTTACTTCTCAGCTACAAGCTGATTGATGTTGTTCACAGTTTGATACTTCAGCACCTATTGCAGCCCCTAAACACAACAGTGGGAGCACACACTTGTTCTTCTTTACACTACTGCTGACTTCACACACCTACGACCCACATAAGCATCACAAGCACCACAACACAACAGTAGGCCCTCTTACAACCACTCAATAAAAAAAAATTGCGCATCACAAGCACCACAACACAGTCAAACTGCTACACCCAGTTCAGATTTGTTTAACACACTTAAGAGGACATTACACGACCACAAGGAGCTTGGCAAGGTCACTGCATTCCACCTTACACCACTCGGCCACCTACAGCAGCCCTAACACCACTCAACAACTCACAGCAGCCCTACACCATCGGCTACTGCACACACAGCCCTTTTTAGGGCAACAATGAACCTAGTTCTCTAGGTTCTAATCAGTACTAACTGATTCTTGAAGGGTTCCTACCCAGAAATACCAGCAACACAAGAGGACTAAATAACCAACCTTCCTTTGAGAGTATCGGCCAACCATTCACTGCTGAAATCACCTTCCTTGATGAAGAAAACTGTGCGCAGCAGAGAGCAACGAACTGTGATGTCTCAGACCTAGGGCGAACCAGCTCTCTCCATTAACCAACTAGAAACGAAGAGGAGGGTGTCACGAACACAGCTGAGATGCTTTGCAAGCGGAAGCAGGTCAGAAACCTGGCTCTGATACCATGTTTTGGAGCAGCTACAGTAGTCCGAACCAGTGAAGGAAGAAGAAGATGAGGAAGAAGACAAGAGAAAGAGAGAACAGGAGGGTTTAGTCGAACTGATTAGTCTTTCATTCAGTCGACTCCCTTGTGTTTATTAGGTTCTAATTACACTTACAAAGACTAAACTGCCCTCACTTAAGTGTGGGGCAGAGTACTCTAATAAAACAGCCACATAAGCAAAGTACTTAACTGACATAAGATTACTAAATTACCCTTATTCGGCTCACTCTAACAAGACCCATATTGCTGTACCTATGCGAAGAATGCAAACAACCTATGAAATGTATGGTTATCTAAAGAAGGTTTACCATTAGTCAAGGAGACAGAAAGATACGAGAGTAGTATGCCGGATTTCTGGATATGGGCAGAATATGAATTAGCACATATTGACCCTTGAGATCCTCCTAAGCATGTTCAATATGTTCAATATCTTCAAAAACATTTTTAAAAAAGAAAGGCATATCAATTTCTCATGAGGCTTAGACCTGAATTTGAGATAATTAGGTCTAATATTTTGAGTAGGGGAACTCTTCCAGACTTGGATTTAGTAATGGGAGAACTTCTAAGAGAAGAAACTAGACTCTTGACAGCTACTAGACTGGATGGAGAAGTAGTAGATTCTGGAATTGATATTGCATTTATAGCACATGGAAATAAGAAACAAATTGGAAAAGATTTCTCTAAGATTCAGTGCCATGAATGTAAAGGATTTGGCCATGTTGCATCCCATTGTAAGAAGAAGAATGTTTGTACATACTACAAACAACATTGTCAAATTATCCCAGACTGTCCTATTCGACCACCTAAGAATGCTAAAGGAAGGTTAGTCCCGTGCATATCGGGTAATAGAGGGCCAATCTTTAGATGTCACTTTGACCAAGAGCAATTCTTTTGTTGACGGTGATTCCTCTGCATCCATGGATGAAGACAAAATTTGGAAATTGGTATCATCTACTATATCTTCTGCCTTTTCTGCTATTGGCTTGTCTTGTAAGTTCTCTAGTTATTGCTCTTCCCCTTCACATGTTTGGATTATTGACTTTAGAGCCACTAATCATATGATAGGAGCCTATCCTAATTTACCAAACCACCTTACTGAGACACATCATAAACACATTGTTAGTGCCAATGGTGAAAAATTAAGCATAATTGGTAATAATGATTTGTCCCATAAACTTTCACTACTAATCTAGTCTCTGTTGGTCAACTTGTCGATGAGGGTAGTGTTCTTACTTTTTCTCATGATGGTTGTTTGATCCAAGACCGGTACACTGAGAAGGCGAAAGGGAAGGGGCGTAGGTTGGGCCGTCTATTTGTATTGGAGTTCAAGAAGTCTCAATCAGCAACATCCCTAGCATATCTTAGTTCATCTACACCTAGTTCTTTTTTGAGTCAAAGAAATAATGTTTGGGACTTATAGCATAAATGAATGGGTCATCCATATATTGAAAAACCGAAGTTTTTGTTTGATTCTGGTTTGATTAAGCATAAAATTCCTTCCATTAATAATTTTGATGTGTCTTGTACTTCTTGTTGCTTAAGTAAAAGTCATGTTCCAGCCTTTTATCACACATTCGAGCATGCCACTTCACCCTTTTATCACACAATGATGTTTGGACTGTTTCTATTTATTTTCATTTGAGATACAACTACTTTGTATTGTTTATTGATGATTGCACCAGATAGACGTGGATCCACTTTCTATGACATAAATCAGGTGTTTCCTACACTCAAGTTGTTTCTCACCATAATTCAATTTAAGTTCAAGTCAGATGTGAGTACTCTCCGCTCAAATTCAGGGGGAGAATATATGGATGGAGATTTTCAGGCTTATTTGTGAAGTTGTGGGATCTAGTCACAATGAAGTTGCCCAAATACTCCTCAATAGAATGGTGTAGCTGAGTGCAAGAATGGGCATGTTCTCAATGTTGTGAGAACTTTGGGAATTGAATCTCACGCACAACCTTCATTTTGGGTAGAAGCAACCGGTACAACTGTGTATTTGATTAATTGTCTTCCCTCCATTCTTGGGAATACTTCTCCCTTTTAGAAGCTTTTTGGCCATCTTCTTGACCTATCTAATCTTCATGTTTTTGGTTGCTTATGTTTTGTACATCTTCCCTCTCGTGAACGTTCCAAATCGTCTACTCAATCTGCTATGTTGTGGATTGTAGGATATAGTCCAGATCACAAGGATTTTTTATGTTATGATCCTTCTATTCATCATATTCATATTTCTCGGAATGTTATGTTTCTGGGTCATATTTCTTTGCTGGAGTTGCTAGATTGCCTGCACCCTTTACCTTTGTTTTGCAGAACTGATGTAGGACCAGCTCAGTTCTATAGTCCTTAGAGAATGTTGAATGGTCTTCTTGATCAGAGTTTTATGGCTGTTGATGACTGTAATGGCTTCTTGAAGGAATAAGAGAGAAAATACCTGGAATCACTCACAGGGTGCCTAGAATCACTATAGGGCATGGGAATCACACACCATAGCTAACATAAGCTGAAGAAAACTCAATATACTTCATTGTCTTTGTGTAAAATGACCATACGTATTTATAGACTCCAAACTTATAATAATCCTATGAGTCAAACTGCTAGACTCATAATAGTATTAGGAGTCAAACTGTTGGACTCAATAATCCTAGTAGGACTCAACTAAGCTGTCATATCATATTTCAGTTCAAAGAAGACTCAATAACTCTAATCCTACTTATGCAATGATTCTGAAATTTTAAACATAAACAAACTATAACTAGACAAATTATACCCTATCAATGGACCCTACAAAAATTGCAAAATGACAATTTCGTAAGATTCCAATTCTGACTCTTCAGCTTCTGCATCAAGAACTTTGATTTTGAGGATGTTTCCCTTTCTCCGACTATGAAGGACCTTCTTGTCTTCTCTCGCAAGCTCCAACATGGCCTTTGAACTACTTAGGGTTGCCTTTAGGAGATAATCCCATGAAAGAGAGCTTTTGGAACCCGGTGGTGGAAAGGTTCGAAAAAAGACTGGTGTCATGGAAAAAGAACTACCTCTCTCTTGGTGGGAGAATTACTCTTATTAAGGCCACGCTTGCTAATTTACCTATCTTTTTCCTGTCGGTGTTTAAAATCCCAGTGAAGGTTGCTAATAGATTGGAGAAGTTAATGAGAGATTTCCGGTGGGAACCGAGAGAGGAAAAGAGGGATCATAGAGTGAGCTGGGAGATAGTTTGTAAGAGTAAGACTTGTGGTGGTTTGGAGCTTGGGAATATTAGGAGAAGGAATATGACTCTGTTGGGAAAGTGGTTGTGGAAATTCCCCTTGGAGAAGGAGAAGCTTTGGGCTAGAATAGTGGCAAGTATTCATGGGCTGGAGCTTAATGGAAGGGACGCTGGAATCAGAGCTAGGACCACAAGCAATTCTCCTTGGAAAGCCATTCATGCCCTGCTACCAGTTTTCTCCCCTAATATCAGGTATGATTTGAATTCCGGTAACTCCATAAAATTTTGGGAACAAACCTGGGTGGGGAATGCCCCTCTAAAGGATCAGTTTCCTTCTTTGTTTGGTCTTTCTGATTTGAAAAATGAGCCAATCTCATCTTTTACCACCCCGTCCTCTTCCATTTCTGGGATTGGGTGGAACTTGGGTCCAAGAAGGGATTTGAGGGACTCAGACTTTGACACTATTTTGAGCCTCATTGCAATTCTTGATAACGTTGTCTTAGACCCCACTAGGGCGGATTCTAGAATTTGGACACCTAATGGCATTTTTTCTTGTGCTTCTTTCTTCAAAGTCTTAAGTCAGTCCACCAGTCCTACCTTCCTTCCTTTTCCTATTGATGAGGTTTAGTGCAGAGCAATACCTCCTAGGGTTGGTAGTTTTTGTTGGGAAGCCCATCTGGAAAGAATCAACACTGGTGATTTACTCCAAAAGAAGAGACCCAATACTTGTTTGTCACCTCAGTGGTGTGTTCTTTGTAAAGCGGATGGGGAGACTGGTTTTCACCTACTGGTGTCTTGCCATTTTGCGAGATTAATTTGGGAATGGGCTTTGTCCCTTTTTGGTTGTAGTTGGAACCCCCCATCAGACTTGCAAGGCCTTTTTTCCCCTTTTTTTTTCAGGTGGCGGATAAAAGGGGGAAGGACAATGTGGAGAGGACTAAAAGGCTGCAGTGTGTTGGACACTTTGGGAAGAAAGAAACTCCAGGATATTCTCAGTTAGGGCTATCATTCATATTAGGGCGGTATAGTGGCTGAAATCTTTGGAGCTTTTCACATATTACACTGTGGATGACTTGTTGAGGAAGTCGGGTGAAATTGCAAGTTGCACACAAACTAAGTCAGTAATGTGTGTGGCTTAGACCCCTCCACCTAGTGGTTTTGTGAAATTAAACTTTGATGGGTGTAGCAGGGGAAATCCGGGACAATCAGGGATTGGGGGTGTTTTTAGGGATGAAAATGGGGTCATTTCTGCCATGTTCTCAGGCCCAATTGGAGTGGGTGAATCCCTTAGAGCTGAGATCTTTGCAGTTCTGTAAGGAGTCCAAAAAGCTAAGGAGTTGGACATCAAGAAACTCTTAATTGAAGGGGATTCAGAGGTGGTGATAGGGTGGCTGCTTAAAGATCACAATGGTTTATGGAAGTACAATAATGAGAGGAGGAAATTCAAGTGGCTGGTGCGGGAGATGGAAGTTAAGATACGTTGGGTTAAAAGATCGGCTAATTCCCTAGCTAACGGTTTAGCTAAACATGGGGCAGAAAGGGACTCACTTTTTTGGGCCAAGCTGTAACTGTAATGTGTTTTCTTTCTTTCTTTCTTTCTTTCTTTTCTTTTTCTTTTTTTTCCTTTTCTTGAGGTTCTTTGTTGCTCTTGGAAGATAAGCGTGTTTGTCTTCCTTTTGTAAATCTTCTATTGATGAATTAATGAAAGTGTTAATGATCAAAAAAAAAACACGCTCTAGACCCCCTTCCTCCTGGTCTCGATCATCATTCATTTGCTCCTCTAGTAAGTGATGTTCCTTCCTCAGATACTAATTCCTCCATTTCTCTTTGTTCTACTCATATTTCTCGACCACCTGAACCTATGGTTTTCCTTCAAATCTGTTGACAGATGTATTGTATGTATTGTACACAGGTTTAGTGCCCACATGGGTATTTTTGTAATTTTTGTAGACCTCTTGTGTTGTACGGCAAGTATAGTATAAATACAAATGCTTCACTCGCATGAAGCAGTTCTTTTGAGGCCTTAAGTCCGCAGCCTCTTCTCTCTTCTTCTTCTTCTTCTTCCTTCCTTCCTTTCTTCTTCTTCTTCTTCTTTTTGCTCAACATGGTATCAGAGCGGAACCGACTAGGCCTGGAAAACAACCAACTGAGATCTCTCTCCACTATTGCGTAGAAGCTATAGTCCTGATGCTCGAAGACAAGGAAGAGGAAGCATTCTCTAGTGTTGCGGTTAGTCTCTACTGCCGAGTAGGGTTCTGCTACAAGAAAGCTAACTATTCAACTTCCTAGCGCAGAAAAGGGTTCTGCTACAAGTTTTTTCTTCTTCATCCTCCAACCCAGGTGTTGGTGACTGGAGTTGCTCGGCTAAGAAGACTGTAGAAAACCATCCCAGATGTACGAAGAAGGGTTCTGGCCTCCAGAGAAGATTGGGTCCATGAGTGTACTGCCTATCAGTTCGGATGACCTAGGTACTGAACTGAAGTTTCTCTGTTTATGGTTCTCTTCTTGCACTATTTCGATGGACTGTTGAAGTCCTAAAATCTAAGTAGGGACTGTTCGGCTATTTTTTTCCCCTCCTCCGATTGTGTGTTGCTCTATTCAGCTCTCTAAGGGACTGTTGATGAACCCTAAACCCTACGTGACTATTCGGCTGCCGTGGAAAGTGCATATTAGCCAATTAGGTGTGGTGAACCACCACTTGTATTGCTGTTCCTACTGAGAGAGCTTCATGAAAGTTGTAAAACTGTAGGTCATTCAGGCCTGGTTACACTGCAAGTGCAGTGTTCGTATATTGTTCCGTGGACTCCTACAATGTGTAGGTCATACAAACTAGTACTACAACTGCAGTGTTTGTGCTTGGTTCTCTGTGAAACCAAAAATCAGCAAGTGCCTAGTTGTGGACTATAGCAGCTCTGTAAGGCAGTGTGCCTTTGGTTTTGTGTACTTTTAAACCTAGAATCATGAATAGTGAAGATTCAGCTACATCCGGAATCTCCACAATGCTAAATGGAATGAGTGGGAGTAGTGACCTATCCTTCCCTATGACTGTTGTTCCTCTTGATGGATTAAATTACCTAGAGTGGTCAAGAGGGATCAAGTTATACATAACTGCAAGGGGAAAAATAGGCTACATAAATGGAATGATCAAAGAACCACCATCTGGAAATGCAGAACATGATAGATGGGATCAGGAGAATAGTATGGTTATGTCATGGCTTTTGATCTCCATGCAACCGCAAATAAGGAAGAACTTCATGTGGGCTGAAATTGCAAATGAGATCTGGGAACAGGCAAAATCCACATATTCTGAACTTTGACACTATGCCAAGATTTATCAACTGCAAGCAGCTTCATCTACTTGACAATAGGGGGAGAGAAGTTTATCAGTTTATTACTCTGACTTGACCACTGTTTGGAAGGAGTTGGACCATTACCAGAATATTGATTGGAAGTGTGATGAAGATGCAAAATTGTACAAGAAACTTGTCTCACAGCAAAGAGTGTTTGCCTTTTTACATGGTCTCAATCCTATCTATGAATCCATTAGAGTAGAAATTCTAAGTTCTAAGGATCTTCCTTCAATTCAGGAGGTCTATGCTCTTGTCCAATCTAAAGAGAGCAAGAGAAACTTGATGAACAACAACGAAGGGGATGCAATTGTGTTGGCGGCAAAGGGGGGTACCTCTACTAGTGGTGGACCTTCTTCCAAGAGAGGAGATCTCTAGAAGAAAGCAGAAGATAAGGCAAAATTGTGGTGCACTAATTGTCAGAAGCCCCGACACACCAAAAATACTTGTTGGGATCTCCATGGGAAACCAAAGTGGGTTCAGGATCTACCTAAGAAGTAAGGCTCAGATGTAATTAGATGGCCCGGGCAACAAGGTACCAAGAAACACCAAATGGCCAGCATGGTTACTCGAGAGAATCAACCATCCACTTCTACTGTGACTCAAATACCACATGGCCAACATAGCTACTCTGGATCTGACCCAAGGGAGGATATTGTAAACTCCTTCCGTGACCATTTGGAGCTTTGTGGTAGAGCAATTTGCTAGGTGGATGCTCCTCCCACCACCTCTTTTGCATCCGCATCAGGTAATCCTGCCACAACTTTCCATGTTGCTTCTCACAACCTTGACTCTCCACGGATCATTGATTCTGGAGCGTCAAAACACATGACTGGTATGTCCTCTTACTTTCAAACTTATCACCCTCTTTCTAGAAGAGATAAAGTGAGACTAGCTGATGGATCATACACTTCCATAGCTGGTCAAGGAATTCTCTCTCTTCCCCTCGGCCTTACTCTTTCTGATGTTCTTCATGTTCCAAAATTCCCTATGAATTTGTTCTCAGTCAGTAGTGTTACAAATTCCTTAAACTGTTCAGTGACTTTTTTCCCTTCCTATTGTGTTATTCAGGATCTGGCCTCGGGGAGGACGATTGGTAGGGGACATGGTTGATGAACTCTACATGCTAGAGAATACGGCTGGCCTTCATGTTATAGAGTCTATGAGTTAGTTCAGAAAGAGTAAAATGTATTTGTGGCATTGTCGTCTAGGTCATTTGTCCTTCGAGTCCTTGAAAGTTGTTTTCCAAAACTATGTAAGTCAATGTTTGTTTATAATTTTTCTTGTCAAACGTGTCAGTAATCTGAATTTCCTTTTCACATTGTGCATTCTGATGTATGCGGCCCTGTTACTTTACCTTCTGAGAGTGGCTACAAGTACTTCATTACCTTCATTGACGATTATTCCAAATACACTTGGGCATATCCAATGCGAACCCTTGAGGAAGTACCAAAAATTATCCAAGATTTTCAGCAGATGGTCTTCACCCAATTTCAGACCGAGATTCAAATATTTCAGTCAAACAATGCAAAAGAGTTTTTTCATAGTGACCTCACGGAGTTCTTTACTTCACATGGCTCACTTCATCGGAGCTCTTGTGCCCGCACGCCACAACAAAATGGTGTGGCTGAACGGAAGAACCGACACCTCCTTGAAGTGACACGAGGTCTACACTACTCCACATGAATGTTCCCAAACGATTTTGGCTTGAGGTTGTCCTTTGTTCTACATACCTCATCAATCGAATGCCCTCTCGTTGGTTAGAGTACAAAGCCCCACATCAGCTTCTCTTTCCTAAAGCCCTTCTTCTTTCTATCCCTCCTCGTGTTTTTGGTTGTCGGTGCTTTGTCCAAAACCTATCTCCCACTCAAGGGAAATTGGACTCTCGTGCTATCCCGTGCATATTTCTTGGCTACTCATTCTCTCAGAAAGGGTACCGTTGTTTTGATCCTGTTTCTCGGAGATTCTGTGTCTCCATGGATGTTACCTTCTTTGAAGATGAGCCCTTCTTTCCTGTTTCTCCTCAGGGGGAGTGTAGACATGAGGAGAAACTGGTTCAGCTTCCTCCTCTTCCTAATCCTTCTCCTCCTTCCCCTTCTCATTCTGATCCTCCACCTTTCCGTGTTTTTTCTAGTCGTCGTAAAGGCCAACCAGGTTCAAGAGTTGTGGAAAATCCAGAAGTTGTACCTGAAGTGCCATCAAATTCCTCGGAGAAAGATCATACTCACTCAGGTAACTTGACTCCCAATGATGGTCCTGACCTCCCTGTTGCTAATGATCTTGACCTTCCTATTGCCCACAGGAAAGGTGTTAGGTCGTGCACCACTAAACACCCCATTTCCAACTTTGTTTCCTATGAGAACATCTCACCTTCATTTTGTGTCATCCTTACCTCCATTAACAGTATCCCTATTCCCAAGAATGTGGCAGAAGCTCTCTCAGTACCAGAATGGACAAATGCCATGAAGGAAGAAATTGATGCTCTTCATAAGAATGGCACATGGGAACTTATTGATCTCCCTAAACGAAAGGATCCAGTTGGATGTAAATTGGTGTTCACTGTTAAGCATGGGGTTGATGGAACCGTGGAGAGGTATAAAGCTCGTTTAGTGGCAAAGGGTTTTACCCAAGTATATGGAGTTGATTATGCAAAAACCTTTGCCCCTGTTGCCAAAATAAACTCTATTAGAGTACTTTTCTCTCTTGCTGCCAATCTGAATTGGGATCTACAACTCGACATCAAGAATGCCTTGTTGAATGGTGACCTTGAAGAGGAAGTTTATATGGTTCAACCCCCTGGTTTTCTAGCTCAAGGAAATGAAGAGAAAGTGTGCAAGTTAAAGAAGTCTTTATATGGGCTGAAACAATCACCATGAGCTTGGTTCAATAGATTTCATACTGCAGTTCAGCAGTGGAGATACAAACAATGTCAGTCAGATCACACACTGTTTGTAAAAAGGGGAGAAGGTAAAATGGCTGCCCTAATAGTATATGTGGATGACATAATTGTTACTGGTGACTGGATGGATGAAATTCAAAGTTTGAAAGGCTTCCTTGCCACTCAGTTCAAAGTGAAAGATCTAGGACCTACCAAATACTTCCTTGGAATTGATGTTGCCCGATCAATAAAGGGTATCTTCATCTCCCAAAGGAAATATGTCCTAGACTTACTTAAGGACACTGGAAAGATTGGGGTTAAGCCAGCTGACTCTCCCATTAACCCCAACCATAAGTTAAGTGACAGCCAAGGTGAACCTCTTAAGGATGTGAAACAATTTCAGAGGCTTGTAGGGAGATTGTTGTACCTCTCTATGACTCGTCCAGAAATAGCATATGCTGTTGGTGTCCTCAGCCAGTTCATGCATGCACCTAGGTCCACCCATCTTAAAGCAGCGGAGAAAATACTACGGTATCTTAAGAAGTTCCCGAGTGCTGGCTTATTATTCCAGAAACATGGACATTTGAGAGTTGAAATTTACACAGATGCGGATTGGGCTGGATCTCAAAGTGATAGAAGGTCTACTAGTGGTTACTGCACCTTTGTAGGAGGGTTACTTGGAGGAGTAAGAAGCAAACCGTGCAATGGCACACAAGAGTAGCCGAAGGTATGTAGATAAAGAATCTATTGGGAGAGTTGGGTTTTCCAATGGATAAACCCATGATTCTACTCTGTGACAACAAGGCAGCTATAAGTATCGCTGCTAACCCGGTACTATATGATAGAACAAAGCACATTGAAGTTGACAAGCACATTATCAGAGAGAAAATCATCACAGGCGAAGTATGCACTCCATACATCAGCTCTGAAAACCAACTAGCAGACATCTTTACAAAAGGGCTAAACCATTCCAGACACCATGATCTCTGTGACAAGTTGGGCATGATTGATATCAATGCCCCAACTTGAGGGGGAGTGTTGACAGATGTATTGTATGTACTGTAACAAGTTCAGTGCCTGTAGGGGTATTTTTGTAATTTTTGTAGACCTCTTGTGTTGTACGGCCAGTATAGTATAAATAAAAATGCTTCACTCACATGAAACAGTTTTTTGAGGCCTTAAGTCCACAGCCTCTTCTCTCTTCTTCTTCTTCTTCTTCTTCTTCCTTCCTTCCTTCTTCTTCTTCTTCTTCTTTTTGCTCAACAAAATCATAGTTGTTTCTTTGTTGTCTTATCCTCCACAGATATTCCTTGTTCATACCAACAAGCCATTAATAGTCTACCCTAGAAAGAGGCCATGGATGCAGATATTCATGCTTTACATGAGAATGACACCTAGGACCTTGTGCTACCCCTCCAAATGTTTCTATTGTTGGGATTGGTTTTATATTATTAAATTGAAGCCAATTAGCTCTCTTAACCGGTATTAGGCTCAATTAGTTGCTTAGGGATACAAGTAGGAGTATGGAATTATTTATGAGACGTTTGCTCCAGTTGCTAAAATTACCACGGTCCATGTCCTATTAGCTCTGTTTGTCGTTCAATCTTGGTCCATTTATTAATGTGAAGAATGGCTTTATTCATGATCAATTGAAGGAGAATGTTTATATGACCCCCCCCTCATGGATATTGCAATGGTCCTCCAATTTGTAGGTTAAAGAAGTCCTTATACGGATTGAAGCAACCTCCTTGAGCATGGTTTTGAAAGATTCTAGGATGTTATTGTTGTGGCAGGATATAGTTAGAGCTCCTTTGACTACTCACTCCTTGTCTGTAAGAGACCTAAGGGTGTTACAATCCTTTTATTATATGTTGATGATATGTTGTTGACTGGGAATGATGATGAGGGAATTCATGAGCTGAAGTCTCTTGTTCATAACGCCTTTCACATGAAGGATTTGGGTCCTCTTATTTCTTGGGTTTGGAAGTACATCATAATGCTTGCGGATATTTCGTGCGTTAGCAAAAATATGCCACTGATCTTGTCAAACTAGATAATATAACAGATGTCAAGCATGTTGGTACTCCTTTAGAGCTAAATGCTAAGTTGTCCAAATCATAACGCCCATTACTTCCAAATGCCACTCTATATAGACAACTTGTGGGGTCTCATATTATCTCACTATGACTCGACTGGTATTTCTCATGCTATTCAAGTTGTAAGTCAGTTTGTCTCTGCTCCCTGTCAACCTCACTTGACTGCAGTTCACCAGATCATTCGTTATATTCATGGCATAATTACTCAGGGTCTCTTTCTCTCTTCCTCTTCACCCATAATTAAGAGCATTTGTAAGATGCTGATTGAACTGGTTGGCCTAACACTCGTCGCTCTACTACTGGGTGGTGTGTGTTTTTGGGTGATTCTCTCCACTCTTGGAACTGCAAGAAACAGTAGATTGTTTCCAAGTTTTCTACTGAAGCAGAGTATAGGGTGATGTCTTTTGTGTGCAGTGAGCTAGTCCGGCTACAGTCTTTATTTTTGGATCTTGGTGCTTCCATTCCTACACCTATTCCTCTCTATGCAGATAATACAAGTGCTACCAAGATTGTATCAAATTCTGTGTTTAATGAGCGGACTAAGCATATAGAGGTGGATTGTCACTTTATCATAGACATGTTCCTTGCTGGGACTATTACTCTTCCTCATGTAGCCCCCAACATGCAGATTGTTGACATCTTCACAAAGGCTATGTCTTGTCCCCAACATCTCTTTCTTGTAGGCAAACTGATGCTTATACCCATGCATCAGTTTGAGGAGTGTGAAGAGACTTGATACATCATATTAGGATATCCCTTGCTGTACACTATATATCAGCTTTGTTGTTTTACTTTTTTTACCTCTATTTTCTTTCATCCCCATAAGGGCACTCTTGTAAATATACATAATATGTTATGTTTAATATACAAGAGGCCTTTTGGGGTGGGGTCAATTTATTTACTCAACACCTCTAGAACTGTTTTCTGCTTGCTGCACTAGGGTTGACAAACTCAAGTTCAAAGTTCATAACATCATGCAATGCCAAACAGTGCACAAGAGTAACAAGTGGATAATTGACCGTCTTTCTTTACATATTATGCTATACCTTCAAAGTGAAATTATATAACAACTAATGTAAACATTAAAGAATAGCTATTGAAATCACCTGGATTTACAAATGACCCTAAAACAATGGTTTGTCTATAGAACCGTGAGTGTCCATCAAGATACCTAACCAAGAAAATGAATCAAAAGAT
Source organism: Nelumbo lutea (assembly GCF_056320005.1). Classification (NCBI taxonomy): domain Eukaryota; kingdom Viridiplantae; phylum Streptophyta; class Magnoliopsida; order Proteales; family Nelumbonaceae; genus Nelumbo; species Nelumbo lutea. Next base: position 52,289,681 of record NC_142691.1, read on the forward strand.
CAAATCATCTGATTCCAAGCAATTAATAAAATGCTTTAAAAACAAAACAGCAATAAGATGCCAAGTTGATCAGTTGATTAGCAAAAAATGACCTCTCCACAACTCTGTCAGTTTTCAATTATTAATCTTGACACACAAGAATGCTCCAACCAGTCAATTTCTATAAGAAAGTAACGTTTGGCATTTACTATTTCTACATTGAATTTCATTTGCAAGCTGAAAAAGGGGTCAGTGAGAAACACCCCAGCTGCAAAAACATTATTGTGAAGAATACTGGATTCATTCTAATAAAAATAAACAGTACTTTATCACATGTGATAATGCTTTCTAATCTAAAATCTAACCCCTAACAGTCAAAACATACCAATGTCTAATGCGCATGACATCAGTTCCATGCTGCTTTGATGGAAAGCAGTTCAGTTGTTCAACCACAGAATTTACATGAGACCAATTCTGCAAAATAAAACATAAACTTCTGTGTTTAAGCAATGTACTTAAACAAAATACAATAGGAAGAAGGTAATCATGTCACATACCTGCATTGCTATTACATCCACATGATCAATTATCAGTACCTACTCATAACAATAAAAGCAATCATTGCTTTCTAAAAAATGACAAAATATACTTGTATGCACCAGAAAACAAGTAAACCATGTAAAGATACACACCTCTATGGAAGACAGATAATCAACATCCTTTTCCTTCTCAACCTCAGCTTCCCCAATTTTCTGACAGGAGCCATCAAAGTCAATACTAAAGTATGTTTGATATGGGATGCATAAAAAATAAAGTGAGACTTGTTTTTCCAGTCAAACTGAAAGGATGAAACATTACGTGGGTCTGGTCATTTGTTATGTTCATTCTTTAGAAGAGGGAAATATTATATGTATCCATTACACAATAGTCATTTATAGTGAAGGAATAACATCCAGCTGAAATTAAGTTCTTGATATTTAAATCTTATGAATAACAGAGTTACTGGGGTCCCCTTGCAAAATGAATGAACCAAAAAATTGGCTATCAAATATTCTCCTTGGGACATCATCCTGTACAAGAGTTGGCCATTCTCCTCTAGGCATTGTTAATATGGTATCTGGTACAAAATCAGTAAGAGAAAACAGCAAGAAAATACGAGGCAAGAAAGAAAAATAGAATACACGGTAGAAGGTGAAGAGAAAAAGAACCCTGAGGATAATAACTTAAATCCTCCTAAAACAGCCAGCCCACTACATATTTACACAACAAAAGGAGAAATTACATAAATGGCCTTCTGTAAGATAAACTGTGGACTGGAGCTTCCTTATTTAAAAGGTAAAAATTCTAATCTACCCTACAGCCCAAATACATCTTCATTCTCAACACTCCCCCTCAAGTAGGTGTGCATGTATCATATAGACACAGCTTGTTAGCAATGAAACCAATACCAGGGCAGTGTAGTGTTTTAGTCCACAAGTCAGCTAGTTGGTCTCCAACTTTTGCACTCTGAACCATCTCTCTGACAAAGTGACAGTCCATCCCAATATGTTTCCGCCTCTCATGGAAACAAGGTTTCGGGAATGGATGATGTTTATGAGGGTGAGGAAGGCAGGCATCTCGATGGTGGTAGGGGGTAATTGGGTTCGAAAGTAGGGAAAGGTGAAGCCGAGGGATTGGGGAGAAAGATTCAAGAAAAGTTAAGGAGACAGTGGAGGTGGTTCCAAGGGTGAAATAAATTTAAACTGAGCCCATTTTTCCAAGAAAAAAGACGAGCTAATGTTTGGTGGGGTAAGCTAAAGCTTTCTATAAGGGAAGGGCTTTTCAAGCAATTTCAAGAAGAAAAAACACTAAGAAAAGGATTTTGAATAAAGGGGACAACGTAGATAAATAGTTGAAGATGGAGAGTGAGAAGCATTGTGCTTCGCTTGGAAGATCATAAAGCGAAAGACTCTAAAGGGAATGAAGCTGGAGATGGTTCAATTGAAAAGTCAAGTGAATCTGTTTGATAAGGTTTGAGTGAAGCAAATTCAAGTGATGGTCCTTTTTCAATTGACCAGGCAGGTAGTACTCAGACTCTTAAGTCCTCATGTCTTGAAGCAAAATTTTCCATTTGTCATGTAGTGGTGCCACAAGTTTTGAAAGCTTGCTTTGGCAACAATGAGGACTCGGGAGTCTAAGGATAATACCTGGTTGGACCTAAGTGCAAGTGGGAGTTGTTGATAGTATATGCCCTTAACCCCAATCAGATTGATGCACAGAGACATTTATCAGTAAATGAATAAAGTTCAATATTATTTTATGTTCAAATTGGTGTGTTTCTATGAATTACTCCTTAGACTGGACACTTACGAGACTCATGTTAGTTTATGAGACTGGTGTGCTACCGAATTGATGGTGTAGACTCTCAACTGTTAGGGTTGGAGCCGAAGCACAACTAGCTTGGAAGAAATATTGAACCCAAACCAATTTCCAGTTATGCCTTAGACCTTGGAGATAGATGGGAAAAATTGGAAAGTTGCACTTAACCTCAAAGTTGATTATGATACTGCACTAGGTTTTGGACCGAACTGTCTTTGATATGCCAATCGATGAGATACATCAAGGTTTAAATATCTGAGTATGTTCGGGCAGTTTGGGAAATTACTTGAGTGGGTGATCATAGTGATAGGATCGGCCCATTTGTTAGACAAATTGAATATCAAGGTTTGCACTCTCTCTGATGGAAACCTAAACTGCCAACAATGAATTTCAACTGTATTTGAAATCTGATTTGCAAAATGTATTTATATGACATATTACTATTTTTTTGAAAAAGGTTTACAAAAGCTTTTAATCTCGAGATCCACCAGAGCAAAGAGTGTGACACTGCATTTTGCAGTCAAGAAAGAGGTCCTTTCTTGTGGGCAATGTTTTGATGATTATGAACCTAGAGGTTAAGTGTAAGAGATCATTACAAGGTTGATTACCTAATGAGCTTTATCTTACAAGTCCATTATCCTTATCTCTTCATAGGGTGGCTGAATCCAATGATCATTTATGGGTAAATGTTGGGCCCAAACTGAGCCCAAGCTAATTGGATCAAGGGTTCACTGCCTAAGCAATGAATTCAGCCTAAACTCTTTCAAAGGTAGGGCTAAACCCTTAAGGACTTGTGTGAGACTTTTCTGTGTTTCTACGCCACACAATATTCATGCCCAAAGTGGCCATGGAACACCTTGGGATGTGAACCATTAAAGAAAATGGGCATAAGGATCAATCATTAATGTCATTAGTTAAGAGGTTGTCATGTGATTTGGGTCGAAAATGGGTATAGATCTAGGTATGGAGCACCCATTCTCTTAAGAAGATAATGCTTATCAGTTAAAGGTAAAATCCATATCCAAATTTGATTTGGATCAGGTCCTAATTAGATCAAGAGAGTGCTCTATATAAGGGATTAAGAGGTGAGGAACGATACACATTCAGTTCTCTCCAATCTCTTGCTCTCTTCTCTTCTTCCTTGCCTCCTAGAAACCCTAATTCAACCCAGCTGTGATAGGGGCTGATTTCCATCAGTTCTCTACTGTGTTTTTGCAAGAATAACATCAAAGGATACCAAGTTCACACACCCACATTGATCAAAGCAAGTTAGGAACCAGTTTTGCTGAAACGGTGTTGTTGAATCAGGTATAATCAGTTTTAATTTGGGTTTCAAATCTGGTCCGGTTCAACGCAAGATCAATCTTGAAATTTCATATTTCAAAATCATCGGGCAAATGTTTCTTGGGTTGGGTTAGAAAAAATTTTAAAAACTTGACCAACCACTAAACCTATCTCAGCATGTGAAATTTGATTTCTAACCCTTCCAACACTTATGCAATGCAGTTTATTTGAGTATTTTAAAGGACAGGGCTGGAATAACATTCTTAATTGGACCAAGCGAAATTGGATCCACCGCAAAACACATGGAGCCATTAGCTCCTGTATTATTTTTCCTTTTCTTCTTCCATTTCTTTTTTTTTTTTGTCTATTCAGGGCAACATATAAAATAAAAGCAGGTAGACCCCACTCAACAACATTTATGGGATGTGGACAAAACACATGGAGCACCATAATATTTGACTATTTTCCAATTTTCCAACTAGTTAATTTTTAAGTCACCCATACTTACATGTCATTATAATTAATTCTAAAACTGGGTGAAGTTACTTACCCCACACCAAGCCTATACGCAATCAAAAATGAGTCCAATAGGACCCATTTCATCATCTTCTACACCCAACATTGAGAAGCAAGGTTTAATGAACCCAGTTCAGTTTTAAACTATATTTTTCACCAGTTTCAAAAGAGTATTCTCAATCTAATCAAAACATATAGTGACAATAAAGAAAATTGTTAAATGGCAAGTAATTGACATATATAAAGAAGAGAAGACGGCTAAAGACACAAACATTCCAATTACGGTCTCTTGATCATCTCCTATTTCAATTATAAAGTTCATTGCTATGGCTTTTTGAACCTTAAATGTGCAATTATATTTCTTTTAACGATCACTTGAAAGTTTATTAACTAATTCCATGTTTCTAGAAAACCTTCTTGATATTTCAGATATTTCAAATATCTTAGCGAAACTAGCAAAATATCTCCGAAATTTCTCCAACTCTACATAATGAAATTTTCGTTGATATCAAAAATTACAAACCATGGCACATTGTAGAGCTTTCTACCCTAAGTCCTCAAATTTCCATCTAAAAGCCCTTGAAGGCAATCTGCGCAACAAATTTAAGGCTTATAAATAGTATATTTTCACTAATATTCTTTTGCTGATTGAATATTCATTTGATTTCCATTAGCTACTTGATAGAAGTTCCTAGCAACAGAAACACACATCATTATTTAATTTTCAGACAGATTGATATGGAGAAGAGGCAAGGGAAAGTGCAAGTGTATGTTCATAGCATTAACACTAATTCATAATAAATTCCAAAAGCAACTTACAGTAATTACTCCAAGAGGAGAAGCAATAATCATGTCTGAGGAATAAAAGTCACTATACAGCTTTATACTTTTCCTGAACAAAAGAAAGGAAATTCCAGTAAATAAGTAATCTATGTAGCCTTTTCTTTTACTTGTTAAACAGATATCATATGAACTTGTTCTTCCAACCAAAAGAATATTGTGTTATGAAATATACATACAGATGGGTTTCTTTTGAGAGATGAAATATGTAATTCCAAAACAAACGGAGGATTTAGTTATAAATCATCAAGAGCAAACATGCTTTTGTTGAGGATGCATATGTTCAATATCTGGTTATAACTTTCTATCATGTTGTTTATAAAATGAGGCTGCCAAACATGTTGGGGAATATTTTGAAGTGAAACGCAGCATTTCAGGATTCAACCACCTTCTACATGAATCCAAGGAATAGACAGAATTCTTGATCTCTCTCACTGTCTCTCAGTTCAAATATCAAGGAAAAACCAAGTTTTGCATGGGGGTTCAAGAAACCTCCAATATGAGCCATTCATCCAAATGGCTCTTCCACCAAAGACCAGTAGAGCAATCAAAAATACCATTGGTTACTAACTTTTGATGTGTCTAACAACTATTATTATCCTTTCCTCCAGGTATTAACTATCAAACTATTACATGGCACAATAAAATGCAACTTCAGTGCATAAATATGGTATATTCATTGTTATAAGCACTATTTCTAAAAGAATATGATGTTCTAGAGAAATAAGACTTGCTTGTTTTTCTAAAGGACCAGGACCCACCTCCAAGTGGCAAAATATATGCAGTTTTTCAGATAGACTGTTGAGTGAACTAACCTACTGAAAAGTGGCAAATTGACATCACATAATGCTGTCATCTTCCACAATTATAACATCACTCAAACATGTTATTTGGATGATCTTTTACCTTTAAGAAACTCCAGAATTTACAAAATGGTTAAGATGAGTTTAGTTGTATTATTAGCTAGAGTTCTATATCATCTTTTGAAAAGTGTATTCTATATTGATAATAAGTCCTAAGCATGCCAATTTGCAACCCTTATACATTAACAAGCAATGCAGGACAGTCATATTTTAGCACCTTCAGATATCAGAAAGAAAGATTAGTTCAACCTGGTATTATGAGCATGTAAAGAGTACGAAGTAGTAAAAGATGAAAGATGTCTAATCAACAGATTTTCTTCTTACAGATCTTCTTCTTCCACCTTTTCTTTTCTTCTTTTCCTATAACAAAAGTAGGGGGTTCAGCTCCTATATTTTTTGAATTTTCTTTCCTTTGTTCCTTTTCTTCTCATAAAATGTTGATTTTCTAAACTTAAAACATGAAATTTATACTTCTCTTATGAAAATTATGGATAATTATTAAGGAAAGATGGCTATGGAACCTAGGGAACTACCCTAGGATATATGGTGTTACTTGAAAGAAAATCCATCACCTAGGCGACTAGGCGACAAGGCACCCCCCTGTTGCCTAGCCTCGCCTTGGCGCCTTAAAAACTATGATAGTCACTTTAGGACTCATCATTTATATTAACTCCCATACGAATTCGTGACTTACTTGCTTTGGTAATTCCTGGTTTCCTGCATTAAATAAGTCTTAATAGAAACAGCAATGTTATAAAGGATCCTTGATTGAATACGAATATATTAGAAGTGTGAATATAATTAGTAATTCAAACCCAAGTTGAATTTAGAAGTTTCTGTTTTGGATCTAAAAGAGATATCAACGGGATGCCCATCATAAAGCGATCATTGGCAAGAATAGTTTTTACCTAGTAAACTTGATACCCATCATAAAGTGGTCATTGTTGTTCCCACCAAAAAGGACTTGAAAATCTGAAGGTTTAGAAGACTTCTGTATGTTTGAGTTTTCATTATCTCGAACATTGTTTGCTATCTCATTTTCACCATCATCATTATCATCTTGTACTGCTTCGGCACCAAATTCATCAGAGAAACGATCACTATACTCCACATTGACCTGGGAAAAATCATCAGAAAGATGAGTATTTGTGATGCAAATGCAATACAGAAGACATGTCTAAAATCACAACAAAAGATAGAAAATAGCAGCTTGACTGCATTCTGATGATAACCAATCCAGATTCTGTAGCATGCTAGTAGCAAGTATCTCATCATAACCATTGGAAATCCATGGATTTTATATTTGTAGTAGTTCTGAGTCACCTACCTGTGTTTAGAATTTCCACAAAAAAAGGGGCTTTAGGTTTCAGGAGAGTGGATCTTGTTAATAACACTCTTCTTTGTAGATTGGCTTGCAGATTTGTTAGAGGAAGAGTCTTTGTGGGTCAAACTCAAATAATGAAAAAATAAATCCCACACAAATTTCCTACTACAGCTTCACCTCTTTGGAAAGCTGTAGCAAAAGCCTTGATTCATTTATTTCCTTCATTAGGAGTTCGAACTCAAACTAGGTCAAATAATAAAGTTTGAGATGTTCCCTGGATAGCCAAAAACAATTCATTTGTGATTCATTTTGGTCCACCGACTAAGAACCTCAAGGATTTGCAGGTTACTTAATCTGTGAGTCCACACCTAGTTGAGATGTTCAGAACTACATGAAAATTTCAACAATCTGATACATCTTATATATTCAACACCCTTATTTTTTGTAATACAAACTCTGAAAAATTCGTTTGGACAAATTCTGAGTGGGAAGCATAATATTAAGAGATTTTGTTTGAATAAACAGAAAAGGTCTCATTTGCCTGTGCAAGGCTTTGAGCTTGGTATAAACCAGAAAATTTGGAGGCCATTGTTTTGTGGTCTGGTTTTTGGACACATGTCATGATGACTTCTGTCCAAAAAGCTGCTATCACATTCTTGAACCAAATCTGCACAGTTTTTCTAATCTGAAAGTATTCTAGATTGAAAACTGATACTTTGAGCATTAGTTATAGCCAGTCAAGCGGACTATACACCAAAAACACACATTATCATAATGCTTGGCTTTCTGAGCCAAAAACAAGCAGCTTTGGTAAGTGACCTAGACAGCTAGATTTACAAAACATACATTAACAAGAGTTTTTACAATAGATAAACTTCTATCTACCCGAACCCCAAAACACCAAGAAATCTTTAATTCTTTCTTACACATTTCTCTTTTCGTGTTAGGTTTACCCAACTATAGCAGGCATATATCTGCTGCTCAAATTAGTTTTCGATCTTCTTATTGTTTGATCGGTCATGAATATATTTTTCAGATAAGTAACTGAAGATATTTTTGCTTTCTTCTTTTGGATAAATATATTTCCTAACATTAGCACACCATATTTTCATTTCTATGGATACCAACATGAAATATTATTAGAATCAATATATTCCCGGTGGAAACTACTGACACTATGTAAAGAATACAAAGAGGGTATTTGATGCAATACAGGAGAAGGCCGATAAGTTCTATGCAAGTTGGGACCATTCCAAGACACATAAGAAACAGAGATGACACCACCAACCCAACAGTAAATATTTACCGATATAGCACCGTCATAGGATTTCTATCTTAGTTTGTTTTTACCGAGTTGGCACCATCACAGAGTTTATATCTTAGTTCGTTTTTCCCAAGTTAGCATTATTTCAAATTTATATTCAATTAGGACTTTCCTTTTTAAGGAGTTTTAGTAGGATTCTATTATATGGAGTGTTTTTAGATTAGGAATAGGAGCCATAAGGGTGTATGCCTATATAAAGTGTAGCTAGGGGAAGGTTAAGGCAATTCTCTTGTTATCAATTTTCTCTTTATTATTTAGTGAAGAATTCTTCTTCCTAAAATTCAACTTCTACTCTTCTCTTTGAAGCTTTTTCTCACGTGTTTTGTTTCCGTACTATGCCAGTTTATCAAAACTCAAGTTGATCCTTCTTTGGATTATGGATCCTAAGAAGAAACCACTTGCTCAGGAGAAGTCGACGTACTTGCTCAGGAGATGAAATCACTGCATTCCTGGTCGAAAACAGGGAACAATGACTTTGACGCAAGTATCTCCACACGTTCCCTTTCATCATCAAGACAAGCAACCTGAAGAATTCATGGATTGGCTCTTCGTAGTAGAAAAAGTCCTTGAATTCAAGGAAGTTCCGGAAAATAAAATTGTGTCCTTAATAACCACTCGGTTTAGAGGATGAGCAACAACATGGTGGTATCAATTGAAGGTCATGCGACAGAGAAGAGGCAAGGAAAAGATTAAGACATGGGAGAAACTCAAGGCAAAGATGAGATCAGAATTCCTACCCCATAATTATATTCGTTTACTTTATCAAGAATTGCAAAATCTAAAGTAAGGAATTGATACATTAGATGAATATACAAAGAAGTTTCATCTGTTAGTGGCCCGGAACTAATTAGTTGAAACCAAAGACCAATTGGTGGCTAGGTATATAGGTGGTCTGAGACCAAATATTCGGGATATATTGGACCTATTTGACTGCTATGATGTTTCTATGGCACATCAACATGCTCTAACCATAGAAAAACAAAGCAGCCGACCTAACCAATTGGGCCAAACCCAAACTAATGTGACCAGACCACCCCACGTAATAATCCTAACCGCCTCTAAATCAGCCATAGCCCCGTGGGCTGAACCAAAACCAAGGGCGTGGACCTAATCAAAACCAGGTGGGTCCACCTGGACTGAAGTGTTTTAAGTGTGGTGAACCAAGCCATAAATCTGTTGAATGTGTGAGGGTGATAAAAGAAAAGGGGTGTTGTTTGTAGAAGATGAGAGTGAAACCCAATTAGAAGCATTTGACTGTTCAGCCCCACCCGTGTTTGACTCTTATAATGAAGAAACCTTTGAGGGAGAAATGGTGTATGGAGATGTAGGAGAGGCCTTGGTGTTGCAATGATCATTCCTAACTCCTAGGAATGAATCATTGGATTAGCAAAGTTGATAGCGGGAGTTGTGAGAATGTTATAATGGAAGTAGTCGTCCACAAGCTGAACCTAAAAACTCAACAACACCCTCACCCCTACAAGCTTGCATGGATAAAAAGAAAGAATGAGGTTTCAATCACACAACGATGTCTAGTGAGCTTTTCTATTAGCAACAATTATAATGATTGTGTATGGTATGATGTTGTATGCATGGATGCCTACCACTTGCTACTTAGGCGCCCGTGGCAATTTGACTACTACGTAGTCCATGATGGACAAAAGAATACCTACTCTTTTGAGCTTAAAGGGAAAAGGCTGACCTTATGTCCATCACCAGAGACTAAACCGAAACCTGAGGAGAGTTCTACCCTTTTTGCCATGACTGAATTCACAAGTGCCTTAACAGAAACCGGTGTTGCGTATGTTTTAATTAACAACTAGCTTGAGCTGAAAGGTGTGGAGGTTCCAAAGGAAGTGAGACCTTTGCTTGATGAATTTAGTGATGTGTTTCCCAAGGACTTACCAACAAGATTATCACCATTAAGTGATATCCAACATTGTAGATTTAACGCCAGGTGCTAGTCTCCCCCAACAAGGCCCATTACAAAATGAGTCCCACTAAACATGAGGAGTTACAAAAGCAAGTAGATGAACTATTTCCTAAAGGGTTCATACGACACAGTATGAGTCCATGCGTGGTCCCCACTTTATTAGTACCCAAAAAGGATGGTACTTGGAGGATGTGTGTTGGTAGTCGGGCAATTAATAAGATAGTCGTCAAATACTAATTTCCGATTCCACACTTGGAATGACATGTTGGATCAGCTTTTTGGGGCCAAGGTGTTCACTAAGTTAGACTTGAAATCAGACTACCATCAAATCAAAATTTGTCTCGGTGATGAGTGGAAGACAGCATTAAAGATGCGGGGTGGTTTGTATGAATGACAAATAATGCCATTCGGTTTGTCCAATGCACCAAGCACATTCATGAGGGTCATGAACCACATTCTCAAGCCTTTTATTGGCCAATGTGTTGCGGTATACTTTGATGATATTCTCATATATAGCGCTGATATGAACTCTCATTTGTTGCATCTTCAAGATATACTTATGACTTTGCATAGGGAACAACTTTATGTATAATCTCAACAAGTTACTTTTGGCCAAAATGACGAGAGACATCACAAGGTTTGTGGAGCGTTGTCACATATGCCAAGTTTCTAAAGGAACGGTAACCAATGTTGGATTATACATGTCCCTCCCAATTCCTAAAGAACCTTGGATAGATATATCTATGGACTTTGTTCTTGGGTTGCCACGTACCCAGCAACAGGTAGGAAGACAATGGATGTCTCACCTACTGTTGGTTTATTCCTCAAGGAGATTGTCAAACTCCATGGCTTACCATCTTCGATTACTTCAGATGGAGACTCCAAGTTCATATCCCACTTTTGGAGAAGTCTTTAGAGGCTAATGGGCACCTCATTACAATTCAACAGTTCATATCATCCTCAAACGGATGGCCAAACCAAAGTAGTCAATAGGAGTAATGGGGAATCTTTTGAGAACCCTTGCAGCTAGCCATGAACAACAATGGGATCTCTTATTAACACAAGCTGAGTTCGCCATCAGTAGGTCCAAAAACAAGAGTATCGGATACAGTCCATTTGAGGTAGTATATTCCTCAAGGAGATTGTCAAACTCCATGGCTTACCATCTTCGATTACTTTAGATGGAGACTCCAAGTTCATATCCCACTTTTGGAGAGGTCTTTAGAGGCTAATGGGCACCTCATTACAATTCAACAGTTCATATCATCCTCAAACGGATGGCCAAACCAAAGTAGTCAATAGGAGTCTGGGGAATCTTTTGAGAACCCTTGCAGCTAGCCATGAACAACAATGGGATCTCTTATTAACACAAGTTGAGTTCGCCTTCAGTAGGTCCAAAAACAAGAGTATCGGATACAGTCCATTTGAGGTAGTATATGGGGCCAACCATGACAAGGCTGATGATATGTATGGTACAAAAGCTTAAGAACCTCCAAGAAGAAGTCCACAACAAGCTAGAGGTAACCAATGCTAACACAAACAATATGTTGATAGAAAAAAGAGGAAAGTAGTATTTGATACAGGAGACAATGTTTGGGCCATTTTAATAGAGGACTGCCTACAGATTGGGCAACATGGAAGCTAGCACCAAGGAAGGTTGGACCATGCGAGATAGTCGAAATCATCAATGAGAATGCGTATAGACTAAAGCTACCCAGCCATATACGTACCCATGATGTTTTCAATGTCAAACACTTGGTACCTTATGTTGGCGATTAGTCAGATGATGATTTGAATCCGAGGATGGATTCTCCCCATCCTAGGGAGGATGATGCAGTACAGGAGAAGGCTGATAAGTTCCATGCAAGTTGGGAGCATTCCAAGACACATAAGAAGCAGAGATGACGCCATAGACCCACCTTAGTAAACATTTACCGATATAGCATCGTCATAGGATTTCTATCTTAATTCGTTTTTACCAAGTTTGCGCCATCACAGAGTTTCTATCTTAATTCGTTTTTACTAAGTTAGCATTATTTCAAATTTATATTCAATTAGGACTTTCCTTTTTAAGGATTTTAGTAGGATTCTATTTTGGAGTGTTTTCTTAGATTAAGATTTTCTTTTTTAAGGAGTTTTAGTAGGATACTATTATGGAGTGTTTTCATATTAGCAATAAGAGCCACAAGGGTGTATGCCTATAATAAAGAGTAGCTAGGGGAAGGCTAAGACAGCTCTCTTGTTATCAATTTTCGATTAATTATTTAGTGAAGAATTCTTCTTCCTAAAATTCGACTTCTTCTCTTTTCTTTGAAGCTTTCCTCACGGGTTTCGTTTTCGTACTGCGCCGGTATTATAACATAAATTGAAAACAATATTGTAGATATGTTCAGTAAGATTAATTCCCACCTATTTAAGAAATAAAATGCTCTTCAATTTTGATCATACATGATATTTTATGTCTCTTCCACTAGGAAAGGATGCTATTAGATGTCATTGAGTGTATAGTTAACCACTCCTACATGGCAGTGCAAACATTTGAATGTTAAATTAATTTCTAAAGGATACATGTAGCAGTTTGGCAATTAATTACTCCAAGATACTTTTTCTCATTGGCCATATTCATGTTACTTTTATCACTAGCTACTCATTTTAGTTGGCTTTTGTTAAAATTTTCAACAACTATTTTTTTATATATATTGTTTCAACTCTACATCGATCTACATGAAGATGTGCATGTGGATCAACCACTTCAGTTTATTGCTCAAATGGAGTAAAGGAAGATTGCAGACTGAAGCTATTTATGGCTGACACAGTCATATACTACTTAGTTTGGTCAATTCAGTGGTATATAGGATTTTAGCTCTTTTTTTAAGAGTAAAAAGAAATTTCATTAATCAAAAGAAAATTACAGTCAAGAGGTGACATGATTGTACCTCACCATACAAAACAGAATTAAAACAACAAACTCAAAACTGAGAGGCATTACTAATCAATTCAAGAACATTCCAAGAATTCGCCCCCAGATCCATTTACTAAATTAACAAATTCTGGGAGCACCCAAGCCCATTCCACTAGTTCCCCACCATAGTCACAAGTGATTCAGGGAGCATTGTTTGATCAATAAGCAAGAAGATTGATTCAGTGATTCAGATTTGTATTAGTTTATAACATTTTATTATTAACTAATTATTAATATATTATTATTTTATTATTATGTTGTTATTTTTGTTATTTGATTATTATTTTCCTATTACTTGAATAATATTATATTAATATATTAGTACTTTATTATTATTATTCTGATAATTAAAATCAAAGTAGTTCATAATTAATTTATTAATATTTATCTTCTTATTATTTTACTAATATTTTGTTACAAGCTTATAAATAATTTAGCATTTTATTAATAGTTTATTAATATTGTATTGTTATTATTTTATTAGTACTTTATGATTATTATTTATTAGTATAAATAATATATATGCACCAACTTAAGGGAGAGCGTTAAAGTACAATTATGTCTGTGACTCTATAGGGCCAATTTAATCTTTTTCTCTTTATTGTCTTTTTGCTGCTTCTTTATTTATTTGAGGGCATTCCTGTAATTTCACTCTATTATAAAGAAATAAAATATGGGGCAGCAGTTGAGATCATATTTGTATTACGTATGAGACCACAGTTGTTTCAATATGGACTTAAATATTCCCAGCCAGTAGATAAACTTGAGTTTACCCTGACAAGGTTGACATTCTCACACTGTCCATGAGACCATAGTTGTTGCTTACAATCTCTAGACTTGATATTGGTATCATGTTGGCCATCAGACTTGGTTGCCTCTGATAAGACAGCTAGTGAGATCCTTCTGGTTCAAATATCTAGGTATGTTGAGGTAGTCAAAGATGGTACACCAGCTGATGGTCAATATGATAGGATCTGCTACTATGTTACGACAAAGAGAATGCTCTATACAACTTCCAATGATGGATGCATGAATCAAATACAACTTCCTACGTGGATTTCCTAAATCCTCTATTAAGGTTCATCAAAGGTGGAGGCTGGACACTGTCAAAAAGACTAAGAGGGAAAAAAATCCTTCACCATATGCAATGTCAAGTGTTACTAGCAAAGGGATTGAATGCAAGTGATATGTTGGGTTGATTTGACCTAATAATCACATAATGGGCTGAACCAATTCAACTGGGCATTTAGGATAGTAAGGCTCCAAGTGATTTAAGTGTTTAGACATCTTAATGAGCCGATTTAACAAGGACCATAACAGTTATGGGTGAATTGGTCTTGTTGGCAATAATTATTTAAGTAGTTAGCCCCACTAGTTTAAGTGTAAGCTTGTTTGGACCTAAGTTGGTTTAACCTATTAAGAGTGGGTCCCACACCATACAAGCTGGTGTCTCCCTATTTTAGAAGGTCTCCAAGATTATATGGACACTCTAATTCAGTTAGAAGTCTTCCTAGAAAGTCTACTCAAACTAGTAACAAGGAAGTCTAAGTTAGTTACAAATTTGACCAAGACTCTTAAGTAGAAAGATTCTAGTATTTAGGCTGAATACTAGAGGAGATTGATCATGTTGGGAAACATTATTGGATTAGGAATGGACTCTTGGCAGTCCTCCCTAAGGCTTAATTTGGAAGGAGTACAAATGCAAATATGTACAGTACAAATACAAACAAAATAATACAAAATACAAGATTTTGCACTTTGTACTCCTTCCAAACTAAGCCTAATAAAAGACTCTTGGCATTCTAGCTGAATTAGCCTATCAAGAATACTGAAATATTTCTAGGGTTTTTGAACCCCATTCAACAAGCCACCTAGAATATCCATTACAGCTTTGTTCCAGAAACTTTTTGAGTGAGAGATCCCACCCAAATCGTTGCTTGGTGGAACCACACACTGCTGGAATTTCTTGGAGATCAACTAAACACTACAAAGAATACAGTTGCACCATCTTCAACTAGTTGCAGTTTTTGGGAGAACAAAAGCTTGGGTGTGAACTACCACTTTGATCTCTGCATTTTTGGAGATCAAATATCAAGTAATCGATCTATCCCACTTCCAAGATTTGATCTTTCATGCATAGTTTTCAAGGCGCCAAGGCGAGGCTAGGCGACAGGGGGGCACCTTGTCACCTAGTCGACTAGGCGCTCACCTAGGCAACACCTAGGCGATGGATTTTTTTAAGTAAAACCCTAGATCCTAGGGTAGTTCCCAAGGTTCCATAACCATCTTTCCTTAATAATTATTCATAATTTTCATAAGAAAAGTATAAATTTCATGTTTAAGTCTAGAAAATTAACATTTTATGAAAAGAAAAAGAACAAAGTAAAGAAAATTCAAAAAATATAGGGGCTGAACCCCTACTTTTGTTATAAGAAAGAAGAAAAGAAAAGGTGGAAGAAGAAGAAGAAGAAGACATGGAAGAAGAAAATGTGTTGATTAGACAAAATTTTAAGTTCTTCCCTTGCTTATAGGTTCAGGTTTTGGAAATTGAGGGTTCAATCAAGGATCAAATTTCGATACGATATACCCTGTATCGGGTGTACTGCGTTGTATCTTTGGGGTCCCGATACCTGTTTATAGGTGTTTTCGGACACCATTTTCTTAAATAATATATATACATATATATATATGAAATTGAAAAACAAAGAAATAAAAAATAGGGGGAGTATCGTTATAAGTACCGATAAACCTCTGCCAATACACAAAGGTGTATCGATTCTATGAACCATGGGTTCAATACAGAAGTTAGCAATGTTTGCATTGATTAAACCCTAACAAAATAAGAAAATAATAAAAAGAAATTAGTATATAAACACATAAAATGAATATTCTAGTTTAATAATGTCTATTTTATAATTATAATGTCAAAAAATAAAAAATCTAAAAGTATTTTATAACCCAGTGCATAAAACTGCTAGGCGACTGGGCGAAGCGAGCCTCCAAGGGCACCTAGTCGCCTAGGCGTCGCCTTGACAACTATGCTTTCATGGTCCAATAGATCCAAACGATCCAACAGAAAAACTTCTTTCTCATAGTTGTGCGATTTCAACATTGAATGGTCGCTAAAAAATTTGAATTTATACCTTTCTATAGCTGGAATTTTTGCAAAATATGACCACTAGGTGACCACCTTTCATGTTCTCCCCCATAAGATATCTCATTCGGGAATTTTTGATATGTTATTATCATGTAGAAGAATTCTTACATTGATATTTTGTCCACAAAAAACAAAAATTAAATATTAATATAATTTAATATATGAGCTTTCAGACCATTAAAGGTTTAGTTTGATTGGATATATATATATTGAAAAACAATAAAAACTAAAATTAAAATCATGGAGCCATATGAAGGCGAATCAATCTTGAAACAGAAAAATAACCTTACAAAACTAAAACTAAAAGCATAGAGCCACAAGAAGGTGGATCATTTGATATTTTATTGGGGATAGAAAGCATCAAGGCACAAAGGAAAATAAGAAGTGAACAAATTACATAACATGAAAGAAAACATAAGACCGAGATCTATATTTTGCATCGAAAAATCCTGTCATTTTAATATGGCCCTTAATTTCTCTTTCAAAACATGTCCAAATGCAATGATTTTACTACCAATAGAAAGTTTATTCAGCTATACATCCAATAAGAGCAACATTGTGTGATTTCTGCAAGGTCCTAGCAACTAAAAGCCAATATACGAATGACTTGTGGTTTTAATGATGACATTTTATGCTTTCAGCCTATTATACTTCTAAGTATTTTACTTTAAATTAAAAGAACACCGCACACACGAGGCAATTGTTCAATAAAATTCCAAACTAGGTGAATCATAGTGAACTAAAGATTAGGCATATAATGAAAAAGCAAGGATTCATACTTTATTTGATGAAGGGGTCAGTTGTATTAACCTCCTAACGACACGGTATGCAACACTTGCAAGTGGTAATAGGATAAGCACCTGCAAGATTACACCAATAATAATACTAATTATAAATAGAAGTTGTACTAGTAGTAATCATTATAATAACAACAGTAATCCCAAACAACAGTTCATTTCAAAACAACCGACAAAATAGCATTGGGAAAAAGAACGAATGAATCACAACAAATATCTACCATCAAAAAGACCCTGGAGTTAACATGCATGGTCATTTACAATTTTATGGAAAAAACACCTACTTGTAAACAACCAACCCAACCCAGAAAATTGAAAGAAAAACATACAAGTTTAATACAATTATAGATGCCAATAGAAGCTTTATAAATAATATCTACATTTATTAGGATAATTTAGGGTTTTTCATGAAATTGGTGAATGTGTTCCTATCCAGGTATTCCCATTCCTCATGCTATACTAAGATTAATCAAGTATCTTCTCCGTCTTAGTGCAAGGGCTAATACCTTTGTACATTTGGGTTCACTTGGGCATTTCAAGACCAATGGAGAACATCATAATGCAAGCTTGCCAGTCCTTCCATTACAATGGATATTGTCCAAGTATCATTTACTTTGTACTACCAAGGGTTATTTTGTGCTTCTTCAATTTTATCCATTCATAGCAAGATTTACTGGCAATTTTCCCTATCAATATCACTCTCAGAACCCTCCCCCTCTCCCTCAAGAAGTTTCCAGTTTATAACTGATCAACAAAAGTTTTTTTAAAAATTTATATATTAAGTAATCCTTTTACTGATTATACTATTTTCTTCTCGGATGCTTGCCGAGAACAGCATCATCAATTCCTCTATGTTCTTCACCAATTCAAGACCGTGTGAGATGTGAAAACTAAAAATCAAAGAGCTCCACGTTTCCTGTTGACAAGGCAACAAATGCACAAAATCTTGCAAATGTATTAGGTTGTAAGGTTTCCCATCTCCCTATCAAAAACCTTGAAATGCAAATGCGTATTGGACCTCAGTGCAGTTCAAGCTCTCTCAGAGATCCAGTGATTGAGCATTTCAAAAGAAAACTCTCCATGTGGAAGACAAGATACTTGACAAAATGAGGCAAACTAACATTGATTAAAGACTCTATATCTAGCTTTCCTATTCTCTCAATGTTCGACATCCACTTAGAGATAGCTATGAAGATGGAAAAAAAATGTTGAGATAGTTACTGGAAAGAGTTGAAAAAGATAGCAATTTATTTTGAAGATAAACAAAAAAGAAAATTTATTACAGAAGACAGAAGAAAGAAGATACGTCAGGGTGAAAAGAAATGAACCTTTTCTTTGAACCCACCACAAATAATCCTACCTTTATTCTGGCAAAAACTTTTGAAATTTGCACTGTTTGATTAATTTTCTGACTTCTGAATCTTCTTCCTACTCGTCATATCCTCTCCCCCTCCAAGTTTCTCCTCCATCAAACTACCCAACCTTCTTCCCCTTCTCTTTCTTCAACCGACTTTTCCATTTCTTTAAGTTCATCTTTCCTTGCCCTATTGTCTCCTTTTAGATCTTCACATGCTTTCTTTGAACTATTTCTACTCTCTAATTTCTCTTATTCATTAAGCTTGACTTCATCACCTTCCTTGCTAATGTTTCCCATTTCTTTGAAAGTTGTTCAAAGAACCATCCTTTTCTTTTGAACTCTCCTTCTCTTTTCTAGTATTGTATCTTGTAACACAATAAACAAACCCATCTTTGTCAGATGATGAGAATTCAATGACCTTGGACAAAACCCTACCTTCTCTGAATTCTCTCGCAAAAGCTCCATTTTTTCCAGGCACAAACAAGGAGGCTAAGGAAGACAATGAAAAATGTGATTTATCGTCATCATTCCCATCCCTCCTTCATGTCACATGGATTTTTAATATTACATATAAACTATCTTTGATGGGCTTCAAATAAATCTGCCCCACCTCTTTTAACTCCTCAGCCCTCATGTGGCGACTTAATAAATCACACAAATTTTCAGGTCACTCATGACCCTTCTAAAAAAAGAGACTTCAAATGGTCTGATTTACCATAATCTCCTTGGACCTGCTGCATGTGCATGTGCCATCATTTCAATGTTCAGCTCCTGGGGAGGTGACACACCAGACATTACCTCATCTATTTTCTTAAACCATATCTTCAGGTCACCCACGACCCTTCTAAAAAAAAGAGGCTTCAAATGATCTGATTTACCGTAATCTCCTTGGACCTGGCAACCTGCTGCACATGCCATGTGCCATCATTTCAACGTTCAGCTCCTGGCAACCTGCTGCATGTGCATGTGCCATCATTTCAATGTTCAGCTCCTGGGGAGGTGACACACCAGACATTACCTCATCTATTTTCTTAAACCATATCTTCAGGTCACCCACGACCCTTCTAAAAAAAAGAGGCTTCAAATGGTCTGATTTACCGTAATCTCCTTGGACCTGGCGACCTGCTGCACATGCCATGTGCCATCATTTCAACGTTCAGCTCCTGGGAAGGTGACACACCAGACATCACCTCATCTATTTTCTTAAACCATATCTTCCCCTGACAACTTGCCTGTACTAGTAAATGTTTTTCCAGCTTTGTGTAAGGTTCCCCCATATTTGAAACACCCACTCTATTACCATGACTGATCAACCAATGCTTGAATCTTCCTTGGAATCTCCCTCAGGTTTTACACCACTCAAGCAGATAGCTGCAAAATGATATCAGTTGCAAAAACGCCATCCAATCTCACCCTACACATTTCAACAATGAACTTGAAGATTTCATCCCTCCATAAATGAAAAGGGAGACTAAATATATGAACCACCACACCATCCTCAACACTCAAAGTCTTCTCATTTGAAAGAGGACACCAATTTGATAGTGTGACGAACCCAACTCCATATTCCAAATTCACCACTGCAATTTCTAACTCATCCTCCGACAGCTCGACCAAAGCCTTGCATTTCTCAAAGGGAGTAAACACTACTGCTCCTTTGAGCTTCAAACCTTTTATAATTGATTCTGCTATAACCTCTACAACCAATTTTTTTACTACTCCCCTTTCTCAATGCTAACTATGAGATAGAACTTACCACCTCCTCCTGAAACAAGAAGATTCTTGCCAGGTTTGTTTTCGACATACCTGTTCTTAAACCTCCAAGCATTAGTTCCATAAGCCAGATCTGTCTTTTCTTCTCCAGACTTCAAGACATCCTGCAAAACTCTACAAATCTCCTTCCAACCTTCATTATCTCTTCCCTATGGAAAGAAAACAACTTGTCTCAAAACACTCAAACAAAATTAAATATCTCCCTTCTGTATTTTCCTTTCTCTCTGCAAAATATTCCCTCCAACCTAAGCTCTTTTTCTGCACATAAAGCCCCTTTGACTATTCAGAAAAACCACTCAACTGTCACCCTACCCACCAGGAATACCACAGCCCTTCTCAGATCTCTGAACTTCACTGTAGTTATCCTTTTGAATCCGTATCTCTCAAAAATGAACCCTTAGTTTCGACCTTAAAAGCTCTACTCCAAGCTGCCATGAAATTGGGTTGGGTTCATCTGGACTTGTGAAACCCCAACTGTTATCTGGTCTGCCAGTGGGGCATGAATCTGCTCCCCAAAATCTACAGTTAGATTGGGTCAATGAAGAGATGGTTCTTCCAATTGATAACAAAAACAATATGGCTTAGCACTGGAGACTGAGATAGAAGAACTGTGAATACTGAATACTACTTATGGCTGTCCATTTTTTACAGGAAAACCCAGCACAGTTTCCTAGGAGATGCGGACTTGGTTCCAGATTAAAATTTTGGCTAGACTTGCTGGTGTGGTGAAAGCCACTTGGTGATTCCTTTGCTTTCCTTTTTGACATCATGATGACGTGAAGGCTACATATCACGCAAATGTACACTTTGAAGGATCCAAACATTGTGCGGACTCCTAAATTCAGAAGAAACCCTTAAGATTGGGAGATTGGGTGACTGGTAGATATGCTCAACCTGACTCTTTTTTCCTCATTCATTTCCCCATATAAAATTGTCTGGATGCCAAAACCCCTTCTACCATCCATTACACATGGCAAAAGTCTCTTCTAACCATCAGTTAGGTGGTTAGCTGACCTTGGAGTCCACCTGTATTGGACATCTCTTTCCAAAGACAACTTTGATACTTCCCTTATCATATCTGTATTTCTAGGATCCTGTTTTGTAGTCCTTTACCCAAGCAACTATAACTTTTGATTCTCCTTAAACTGGTAAATCTTTGTAGTCTAGTGTTTTAACCAGCCCTGTACCATGCAGAACAGATCATAATTTTTTTTCCCAAAATAAAAAAGAACTGAACATAATTCTGTTCTAGTTGAACCACCCTAACCCAAAGTCAGCATATCTAGGTGCATTTCCTCCACTAACATCTTTGGAGACCCTAACCAGAAGGTATGTTATGGGCCCGGGAATAGGATCTCGTCACGGGTCGGTCCACGGGGAAAAGCTCCTGTTTTCCCTTGTTCCTCCCCTTCCTAGCTGAACCTATCTTGGCGTCTTAATGGTGATTTGTCCAAGAGATCACCAAACTCTCCTTTTACTCTCTTTCTTAACTGGAAATTTTATATCTTTATTCAATAATTTCAGCTCCTTAAATAGGAGATTACAAGAGGTAAGAGTCCTCCTTGTAGGAAGATTCCTTGATAACTAAACTGCTTACAGATAAGATAGATAAGACTCCTAGATAAGACTGTTAGGATAAGATAAGTTTCTCCTAATCCTAGTCTGATAAGATAAGTAAGATAAGTCTCTCCTAATCTGATAAGATAAGATAATCTAATCTACTAATCCTAATAAGATAAGATAAGAACAAGTAAGATAGCCTAATCTAATCTGCTGCATGGATGAGACTGTTGCTGCCGAACTGGGTAGGATGAGAACAATGGATCACTGCTGCTTCTGCTCCTAATACGCGTCCACATCATTACTCCCCTCTCGGACTACGAGCTTGTCCTCAAGCTCGAACTCTAGATATGTGGCATGGAACTCTGCCGATGGGAGCCATGTGGCTTCCGCCGATGGTAAATTACACCATTCTACCAAGACTTCAACAGCAGCACCAACAAAGAGCTTAGCTGACTGATGGGGAAGCTCAATACCAATATCATCAGGAAACAAGTTGCATAAGATGTTGTTCTGAGGTCCTTCTTGAGAGCCATCAATCGCGACACATACAACATTCAACTTCAATAAGTATTCAAACCTCAGAGTAACCAGTTTTGCAGGCTTGGGATTTGAAACCTCATCATCATGTATTTGAAGGATGATTTTAAGAGGATGAGATCGATAGATTCCTGATTGGTCAAGGTTCTCTTTTCCAGTAACCTTCTTTGGCCGCTTTCTCCTTCTTTGGCCCTCCTCTTCCTCATCAGGCGCATCATCCTCCAACTTATTCATTTTTGTATTTGTAGAAACACCATTGTCCTTAATTGCTTGCTGGTGGGCAAAGGCTTGAGCATCCTTCATGCTTCCTATAATTTCCAATTCAATACTCTCCCCAAATGCCTCCTTCTGAGCCAGCAATTGTGAGTAAATCACATAGAGTGGAGGTGACAATAATTTTGCTAAATTATGCTACTTTAATTTCTTTGTATGCAGAACCCCTAGTTGGAGTTGGACAGGCAAGGATGCTTTCTTCAGAGATTTTGGGAGACTTGAAAGGAACTTCCTTCAGTGTGCAATGGTT
Organism: Nelumbo lutea; assembly: GCF_056320005.1. NCBI lineage: Eukaryota > Viridiplantae > Streptophyta > Magnoliopsida > Proteales > Nelumbonaceae > Nelumbo > Nelumbo lutea. The sequence goes on from NC_142691.1 coordinate 52,312,768, forward strand.
TCCATAAGGCTTTTCTTGTGTTGCTCCAGTTTCTCATGAAGTTTGTAGAGTTCTTTTCGCCGGAAAAGCTCGAAATTAAGTCGCTTTAGCATCAGGTCATGTGCACTGTCTTTTGATAGTACAGATCCTTTAATATCTTGAGGAGCTGAACTGAAAAACTCTTCCACAGGCACAAGTTCAATATCCGAATACTTTGACTTGAAATCTCTGCGCACCTTTATGGCTTTCACAAAATGAATTTTCTCATACATCAAATTGTGAAGCTGTAATGTACTGAAATCTACTGGTGCCTTAGCACGTTCTGTTTCTGCTTTAACACGATCCTCTTCTAGCAATATAGAATGATTTACCTTATCCCGGTCATCTATCCGTTGATTCTGAAAAAACTACTCGCAGCGATACAGCCAGCCTAAGGGGTATCCATTGTCGTTGTACGACGGGAATTCCAACCTGTTGTACTTGGGGATGACTGTGGCTACCAGGGCGACAACTTTATGTTCGTCGGACGACTCCGTCAAGTCTGGTCGGCGGCTGTTTGTGGTTACAACCCCTTCTGGATTCCTCTTCTTGTTAGAGAAATACGATTCCAGCAAGCGTCGCAGCTCCCGGACATTGTCTTTGACCTCACGAACCTCCACACTGGTTTCCACGAGCCTACGCTCCAGTTCGTGGACCCTAGATGACAGCTGCTCCCGATCTCCCATGACGACCGGCTTTGATACCAAGTTGTTATGGGCCTGGGAATAGGATCTCGTCACGGGTCGGTCCACGGGGAAAAGCTCCTGTTTTCCCTTATTCCTCCCCTTCCTAGCTGAACCTATCTTGGCGTCTTAATGGTGATTTGTCCAAGAGATCACCAAACTCTCCTTTTACTCCCTTTCTTGACTGGAAATTTTATATCTTTATTCAATAATTTCAGCTCCTTAAATAGGAGATTACAAGAGGTAAGAGTCCTCCTTGTAGGAAGATTCCTTGATAACTAAACTGCTTACAGATAAGATAGATAAGACTCCTAGATAAGACTGTTAGGATAAGATAAGTTTCTCCTAATCCTAATCTGATAAGATAAGATAATCTAATCTACTAATCCTAATAAGATAAGATAAGAACAAGATAGCCTAATCTAATCTGCTGCATGGATGAGACTGTTGCTGCCGAACTGGGTAGGATGAGAACACCGGATCGCTGCTGCTGCTGCTCCCAATACGGGTCCACATCAAGGTACATAGGTTGGATGAACAGAAAATGGCAAGCTGAGCAGGCTTATGATTCTAACTGCTGCTTTGTGCACAGTTTTAACACAAAGAAATAGCAGAACATTTTAAAATAAAGGCTCTCAGACAGATGAAATCCAAAGGAAGTAGCAAAAGTTTTGTTTTGGGCCTCAGTTTGTAAATAATTCAGCAAGGATCCTAGCTCTGTTTCTTTAAACATTGATATCCTCTTCCAATGTAATTAGCAAACTTTGTAATCCTTTTGTAAACCAGACTTTACCTTCTCTCAAAAAGGAAAAAAAAACAAAAAACAAAAAATGGCACAATATGACACCTCAAAACAGAAATGTAGACATAAAAAAAAAAAAGATTTATGCACAAGGTAATCTATGGAAGATTAAGCAAAACCAGCGGAATAATACTCTTTGTAATTGTCAGCCATAGAGATAATATGAAGAATTTCATAGCTTTACATAGTGAACTAGAAAATTGAATAGTAACAATAAGATGCATAATGAAATATTTTATATATCCTCAGGAGGTGTGCCTTGTTCTAAAAAATTCAGGCATTCCTTCCACAATAAATACTCCAAACCACTGCTGTCCATGTACAATGACAAAGGATCACGTAAACAAGTTTGTTTTATAACTATAACAAAGTTTTTGTGTTGTTGATTCCTAGGTGTAGTGCTTCTTCCCCTATGCCGCCTATTGGTCCTGGTGGAGCAGGATTGACCTGTAATACAGAACCTATAGGTGTAACCTTTCGCTCAATACTAGAATCAACAATTGAAGCATCGGAGGTTGCATCAATCGTGGATACACGACAGAAGGAATTGTTCTATTTCCAAACTTCTGCTAGTACTAGTACATCTGAGAATTCTTAATTGGCTAGTTGTAAATAGACCCAGGGCTATGGAACAAAGGATTATCCCAGATCTACACCGAGGTATTGATGGTGATTCTCAAATATCACAGAACAGAATGTGATACGATGAGATAGAATGCAATAGAAACAAAGACAGGGAAGAGGCAGAACATCACAAGGCCGTGGATGATCTCTGTGAGATGATTCAGTGTAACAAAATTGCCTCTTCCATTCATAAAAACAAGACTAAAGCTCTAACCAAGTGTAAGGCAAATTGGAAACAACTGCAACCGAACAGTAAAGTTGCACTGTCAAGTTGCACTTTCCGGTTTTTACAGGCGACAATCTGATTTCTTGATCTTTAGAGCAGAGAGATGGACATGTGTACATTTATGTAAGTGCTCTTATTAAGAGGATGAGCCAAAGATAAAGAAGAAATGCAAGAAATACAACATGATACCCTATATACAGTATATTACTGTTGGACCTAACAAATAAGAGAACAACTAGGACTGTCTACAGTTTTTTTTCTTTAAGGAATAAAAATAAATTTTCATTAGAAAAAGGAAAAAGAATACAATAGGAAGGTGATAAGACATCACCCGAAGAGGAAGCAAACCCAAAGAACCCAAAAGACCTCAAAATCCCCATACTAAAACCCAAAAAATCAAACAACATCAAGAAAAGGCCAAGGAAAAACCCAAAAAAAAAACCATGAGAGCAAATACATCTATTCCCACCCCAGATCAGAAATGCAAAACCTCCTTGCACAATAACCAAGGGCTCAATCTTCCTCCACGAACTCATCTTCCTAGCTTGGATCATCTTCTTCCCAACTCCTCTCCTTCCCGATGAACTTTTTTGTTCTCCTTCTCCTCCCATTTCCTACTTTCAAACTCCTCAAAGGCCCTTCTAGCAAACTCACCACCACCGAAAAAACAAACCTTGGCTCTTTCCAATCATGACCACTCTATCCACCAAATCCTGGAGAGCCCCACACCCTGATCTAGTGTCATTGCCATCATTATTTTGCATTGTCCTGCTCGTTCCAGAATCAGAGTCAACAACACTCAATTTGTTCTCCTATTGCTCCTTCCCTGATTTGGATGCCAATGCCAGTTCAGCCCCTCCTACCCTAGCTCAGCCAAACCAAGTTTTAACCCAGAGAAGACGTTTGACACATGCACTACATTATGATTCTTCGAACTGTGAAATTTCATGTTAATCGCCTCGCTAATCTGATTCTCTTCCTTTTCATCAAACTTGCTCCTTCGGCCAAATCAACATCCAGCCTTCCTGCCTTCACCTCCTTTTCCATCACCTGTTTCCCTTTCCCTCAGTCTCACCTTCACTCTCATGTTCATCACTCGCAAAAACGCATCCTTCCCCAACTTCCTCCTCCCCCCCCCCTTCCAGCCTCTCTAAACCCATAGAGTAATCCACTTCCGAAGTCAACGGAGCAGGCTTTCTAGAGTTGTACCTGTTCGCATCTATAACCCCAAGCTCAATGGAGTCGGAAAAAACCTTGGCTCCTCAACCACCCTGAAAGCGGAGATCAGAATCTCCATTCGCTGAAGAATTTTGTCATGTGCCTTAGGAGAACTCAGCCCTAAAAGCTAGCTGTTAGAGGGAGAGAACCCAAGCACATATATACCCCACAACAGCATCCCATACTACCAATGTGGGATACCTCACATTAGCATCCCATACTACCAACATGGGACAAATGGATCACAACATTCCACCACACTCCGCAGTCCCGACACCTACACAGGCTCGCTTTGCACTAGTCCACCTGGTCCCGGCCAAACACTGCAACACCAACGTCACCACCTGCGCTACACGATTGCAACTGGGAGGCATAGTGTGTTCACTGATACCATTTATTATGTGCCTTAGGAGAACTCACCCCTAAAAGCTAGTTGTTAGAAGGAGGGAACCCAAGCACATAAATACCCAACAACAGCATCCCATACTACCGATGTGGGATACCTCACATTAGCATCCCATAATACCAACATGGGACAAATGGATCATAACAAATTTGGGCAACTAACAAGGTTCATACCTGTTCCACAAATAATACTCTTCATACCGGTCTCACCGTACTTGGCGATCACCAAATCCATATTTCTCCCAAACTCTTTCTGATTCTAGTCAAGGTACTTCTAATTAGCGTCCCACTGCTTTTGGACTCTGGTCAGTTAAGACCTAAGTCCTTTCTCTTGTAAACTCTATCCTTCCTCCTCTGATTTTTCTTCCTTCCATTAACCAGATCAACACTACAAGCTTCAGCTTCATCTAAAATTTCACTTAGACAAGATGCAAACTTCAGGTGGGTCCTCAAGAAGGAGGAAGATGATGACAAGCGAGGAACATTGTCTCCTGTTGAGGCGCTCCAAGGCCTTTCCCCTTGAGTCACGTGATTACTAACATAATCACATGAGTTGCTTTTCTAACCTGAATAGGCCCTACAGCCGGTCCCAACCCTTGAACTCAAACCGGTTTAGACCACCTCTCTCTAGACTTTAAGTTATGTGGTTCTAATGCTTTGGATGACATGACTCCACCCATGGTAGCCTCTGCATAAGTTTTTGTACCTAATTCAATTAAATTTGAATTGCAAACTTTATTAGGCATTTCCTTCTCATCAGACCTGTATGTAGTCTCTACAGATTCCTTCGAGATCCTTTGTCTGTCCTATCCCCTCATTAGAAGGAATCTGTCTAACATTTCATCCAAAGCGACATTTCAACTTCCAGCAGAACCCAGACCTTCAACCAGAGACCATCTGCAAGCAGACTGATGCATCTAGTGACATCTTCAAGCTTCAGTACCAAAATCCTGAGTCTTACAGCCTGAAGTTCATGAAGATTATAATCAATCAAACTCCAGCCAGAATCTGGATCAACCTTTCAAAGTTTTCCACGTTCCAAAGATTGAAGGGAAGACCCACAAGCTGAATTGCAAGATTGTCTACAGAGATGGGGTTCTGATTACAAGACATATGCCAAACCTCTGTTTTTTTATCAATAACAACAGATTTCATTAAATAGTAATAAGGTTACAGAAAAGGGGAGCTAAAGCATCTTAACTACCCAGGGAAAGGATAAGTCCCAAGCTGAAAAACAACCTCTGAAAAAGGATAAGTACCATTTCAGTAGTGGAAATCACGTCTTTGTCAACTTCAAATAACACAGCCTTTGAATAATCAAAGGGCTTCATATTCACAAGGCCCTTCAAACTAAATCTCTCCACAATCACCTCCAAAATCATTCCCCAACCAGTAATTCTTTTTACTGATGTTAAGATCACATTCTTCTCCCAGGCTCTCTTCTCCACTTCCAAGAACATCCTCTGACTTCTAGTAGTGCTACAACCAATAGCTTGTGGGCTTCCCTTTTTTGATTTTTCTTCCTTCTGTTGCTCCCTATAACTTTGCTCCTCAGAGGCCACTGGGCCATTAAAGATTTTTGGAATGTCTTTCTTCTAAATTGAACAGGAATTCCTGTAATAAGTCTGCAAACAATCAGCACCATGCCCCCTTTCTTCCTTCCAACACAAACAACATCTGCCTTCTGTTATCACTAAATGTTTCCAAAATCACCACAAACCAACCTTTCATATTCCTCCTCATTTCAGCTTCAAATCTTTTATCAGCTACTCCCACTGTACTTTTCCAGCCTTGTTTTTAATGGAGAATATCGAACCATCCATAAAACCCTTCAACCATCCAATCACCTCCTCAACTACTAAGATGGTGACTCTCTTTTCACTCCTCCATTCCTCCATGTCACTGTTGAAGAAAGATCTTCGTATCCACTTCTCTCCTCTATTTCACTTCCTCCCTTCTGTTAAGTCTCCTTCAATCCCATGTAACACTTCATGCAAGCATACACACATAACAAGCTTTTGTGTACATGCAAGTATACACACACACACACACAAACATTCATCTTTCGAAAAGTGAACAAAAGTAAGATTTTGCAAACGAATGGTCCTATATTTATGATTTCCACAAAGTTTAGGTTCTGTTCTTATCAAGTGGTCATAAAATAAAGATGGAGCTACAAGCCCCTACTCACATGCAATGTTCTCCCCAATTTCAAGATAGTACATAAAATTCCTCTTTGAGAATGAAATTTATCACTACAATAACAATCCTTTGAAGTGAACATCAACCTGTCCCATATTTTATCTGTAGTTCATTTCACCTATTTCCAGAAAAGGGTATAAATTGATTAGTCTTTCCTCACCATATAGCAATCCTAATTTCAAGGCCACTTTCTCAAAAATTTAAGGCTACTTCCCAAAAGTAATATAAAATTGTGGGACCAAAAGAATTAAAACAGCACTGTTCTACAGAAAATACTTAGAAATTTTTCACAAGAACAAAAAATCAAGTACACAACAGTTAAGCTTTGAAGCAGCAAGCGTAGACTCAAAATAAATTGTCATTAACAACAAAACTGAAAACAATGAAACCAGTATAATAAATAAAATCACGAAGTAACAATTTCTTCTCCTAACTGCAGTGCTTTAAATTCTGAGAGTACCTTTAATCATTTATAGATTCAATAACACAACAATCACTACTTAGGAATGCATTCTCAATTACCTTAGGACGAGTAAACCCATGATCAAGAAATCTATCACCACTAAGAATTTCTTCCTTGACAGCATCTTGAATCTTGGATAATTTTGCATCATTTTTTACCACGATATCTCGAGTTCTAAAGATGTGGTTCAGCTACAGAATTCATGGATACTCAGTCAATAGCAAGAAAACCATGTACTGAAATATACACTAAAACACATATAAAAGAAGTCTGAAGAATGAAAAAGGATCTGCACATACAGCATGCATAATATATGCATCCATGATACTTGAATCTTCTTCCAGGCCTTTGAGATAAAAGGGCTTCTTGTTACAGTGTAATATATCACGATAGCTGTTGCCTAGAAAAATATTTGTAATTCAGAGCAAATGAATATGTATGGAAAGGATGACAAAACTAATCATATTAAAACAGGTAGTTTACATAATGTAGTTGAAAAAAAAAAGCATTCAGTGAAACTGCAGTTACTGCAAATGAATCTACATTGATTAATCTCTATATAGACAAAAGAGCCAAAGCTAAAACCATTGAGATAGGATGATGATGACAATAAAAACATCAAACAACAAATAAAAATCAAACTCAAAACCAGCGGCAACAAAGCACCAACCAGAAAACTGATTACTCAGCAGAGAAATTTATTGGCTTCATCACTAACTAGTTCATTGAAAACAATTGTTAAAAGTCTGTTAGTATACTCGGATTAGTACCGCAGGGGTACTATTGTAATTTCTCCCTTTCGTTTTATTTGTTTATGTCGCCCTAATATAAATACCAAAAGCTGGTGCCGCCAGCTTCACTTTTGGCTCTCGAATCTTTTCTCTCTCTCTTATCTCTTCCCTCTTCTCTCTTCTCTTCTTCTTCTCCTCTTCTGGACAATATGGTATGAAAGCGGGACTGTTAGATTTGAAAGGAGATCGAGCAAGCCTTCTTTTTCTGTCTTTTCTCTTCACCAGCTTCCATTTGTTTTACTGAAGATCCAGAGTAAAACATTGGACTGAATCCAGAAGTAGGTTCACTTAACTGATGTGAGGTGATCAGCACCTATTCTTTCCTTTTTTGCGGGATTGGTTGATCCCTGTGATGCTTTGTAGGTCGGTGATGACCTGTATATGCTTTGACAGCAGTCCTATGGCATGCTTGTAGGTCAGGAGATGACCTGTATGTGCTGTAACAGCAGTTCTATGGTGTGTTTATAGATCAGGAGATGACCTGTATGTTCTGTAACAGCTGTAGTTTTTCTTCTTTGATGATTGAAGGGCTGTGTTTGAACTGAAAGGTGGTTGTCTCTAGTTTCCAGGTGCAAAGGCAATTTTTTTAACAGTAATACAGTGTGTGAAGGGGAAATTGTGTGGACTGGAGACAAAATTAAATAAACATTGACTTTCTGGGTTGTTGGACTGTTCTGTTTTAGGGTTTTGTGACTACTTTGGGTGTGACCTGAAACAGTTATAATGAGTGGTGAAGATTCTGCCACATTTGGTGTTTCCTCAATGCAGAATGGCCTGAGTGGGGGTATGGATTTATCCTTCCCTATGGCTGTCATACCTCTTGATGGTCTGAATTATTTAGAATGATCAAAAGGGATCACGTTGTACATTACTGCAAGAGGAAAGATGGGATATATAAATGGGAGAATTAAAGAACCTAATTCTGGCAGTGCTGAATATGATAGATGGAACCAAGAAAACAGAATGGTTATGTCTTGGCTTTTAATCTCTATGCAACCTCAAGTGAGAAGAAATTTTATGTGGGCTGAAACAGCTTACAAGATTTGGGAACAAGCAAAGTCAACCTATTCTGAATTGCGCCACTATGCAAAGATCTATCAATTACAGGCGGAATCATTTACTTGCAAACAAGGGGAAAGGAGTCTCTCTATGTACTATTCAGACTTGATCTCCAACTGGAAGGAGTTAGATCACTATCAAAGTGTGGAATGGAAGTGTAATGAAGATGAAAAAGCGTACAAGTCCCTTGTTTCCCAGTAGCGAGTATTTACATTGCTCCATGGCTTGAGCACCATGTATGAATCCATTAGAGTCCAGATCCTAGGCAACAAGGATCTTCCATCTGTCCATGAGGTATATGCATTAGTACAATCAGAGAAAAGTAGAAGAAATTTGATGAATAATTCTAGGGGGGATGCAGTTGTATTGGCAGTGAAAGGGAATGTTGTTACAGGTGGGGAAATCCCTTTAAGAAGGGGAATCTTCAAAAAAGGGTGGATGAGAAAGACAAACTATGGTGCACCCATTGCCAGAAGTCTCGACATACTCGTGATACTTGTTGAAAACTCCATGGGAAGCCAAAATGGGCTCAAAAGATAAATGACCAAGACTCCATGGGCTCTGAGAAAGCTCACTACAACAAACATGGCTACTCAGGAGAATCAGCCCCCTACTACTACTGTAACTCAGATACACACCTCTAGTTTTGACCCTAGGGATGATATCGTTAATTCCTTCCGTGACCATTTAGAACTCTATGGTAGGGCAATTCGTCAGATGGATGCTCCTCCCTCAACTTCATTTGCATCTATATCAGGTAATTCTACCACAGGTTTCCATGCATTGTGTCCTTGCCCTGATTCTCCTTGGATAATTGATTCTGGAATGTCAAAACATATGACTGGTATGTCCACTTACTTTCAGACCTATCATCTTCTCTCAAGAAGAGACAAGGTGAGACTAACTGATGGGTCATACACTACCATAGTTGGTCAAGGAACCATTTCTCTTCCCTTTGGCCATACCTTTCCTAATGTTTTACATGTTCCAAAATTCCCTATTAATTTGTTCTTTGTTAGTAGTATCACTAATTCATTAACCCACTCTATGATCTGTTTCCCTTCTTATTGTGTGATGCAGGATTTCGCCTCGGGGAAAACGATTGGTAGAATCTAGTGGATGGACTCTACATGCTGGAGAATAAGGTTGGTCTTACAGTCATAGTCTAAGAGTCAAGTCTATTTATGGCACAGTCGTCTTGGTCATTTATCTTTTGAGTCTTTGAAACTAGTGTTCCCACAGTTGTTTAAGTCAGTCTCGGTGTCAAAGTTTACATGTCAAACTTGTCAATAGATTAGGCACTGTAGAACTCATTTTTCTTCAAAAAATAATAAATCTGAATTTCCTTTCCATACTGTTCATTCTGATGTTTGGGGCCTTGTTACTTTATTACCTTTATTGATGATTACTCCAAATGCACATGGGTGTATCCCATGCAAACTAGGGATGAAGTACCAAAAATTATCCAAACTTTCCAACGAATGATCTTCACCCAATTTCAAACTAAAGTCCAAGTCATCCAAATAATGCCAAAGAATACTTTCATAATGATCTAACAGAGTTCTTTGCTTCACGTGGCTCACTTCACCGCAGCTCATGTGCTCGAACACCCCAACAAAATGGTGTTACTAAAAGAAAGAATTGACATCTTCTTTAAGTGGCCCGGGGGTTACTGATTCATATGAATGTCCCAAAACATTTTTGGCTTGAGGCTATCCTTTGTGCTGCTTAACTCATTAATCGTATGCCCTCTCGCTAGTTAGAGTGCAAAGCCCCATATCAACTCCTTTTTCCCAAAGCTCTTTCCTTTCTATTCCTCCGCGTATGCTTCGTTGTCATTGCTTTGTTCAAAACCTATCACCCACCCGTGGAAAATTGGATCCTCATGTTATTTCTTGCATCTTCTTGGAGTACCCCACAACTCAAAAGGGGTATCAGTACTTTGATCCAGTCTCTCGAAAATATTATGTTTCTATGGATGCCTCTTTCTTTGAGAGTGAGCCTTTCTTCCTTGATTCTCCTTAAGGGGAGTGTAAAAATGAGGAAAAACATATTTAACTCCCTCCTCTTCCTGATCCTTCTCCCTTCCATGTTTACTTTCGTCGTCACAAAGGCCAACCATGTCCAAGAGTTGTGGAGCACCTAGAAGTTGTACCACCAATGCCATCAAATTCTCCGAGGGCGGATCCTACCCAATAAGGTACCTTGGTTCCCATTGATGTTCCTGACCCTATTGCTATTGATACCTCCATTATTGATGACCCTAACCTTCCTATTGCTCATCGGAAGTTAGGTCTTGCACCACTAAACATCCCATTTCCCATTTTGTTTCTTATGAGAACATTTCACCTTGCTTTTGGGCCTTTCTTTCGTCCACTGACAGTGTTCCTATTCATAAGAATGTGGTATAAGCTCTGTTGGTGCCTGAATGAACAGATGCAATGAAAGAAGAAATTAATGTGTTGCATAAAAATGGTACATGGGAATTGGTGGATCTTCCTGAGGGGAAGGAACCAATTGGATGTAAATGGGCTTTAATAGGAAAACATAGGATTGATGGCACAGTAGAGCGGTATAAAGCTCGTTTAGTGGCAAAAGGGTTTACACAAGTGTATGGAGTGGATTATGCAGAAACCTTTGCACCAGTTGCTAACATGAACTCCACTAGAGTCCTCTTCTCTTTAGCTGCTAATCTTGATTCAGACCTTCATAAACTAGATTTGAAGAATGCATTTTTAAATGGTGTTCTTGAATAAGTGTACATGGTACAACTCCGTGGTTTCCGTGCTCAAGGTGATAAACAAAAAGTGTCTAGGTTAAAAAAGTATTTATATGGCCTAAAACAACCACCAAGAGCCTGGTTCAGCAGGTTTCGTGTAGCTGCTCAACAAAGAGGCTACAAGCAGTGTCAATCTAATCACACATTGTTTGTGAAAAGAGGGGAAGGAAAAATTGCAGCCCTAATAGTGTATGTTGATACAGTTATCACTAGTGTTTTAAAAGGGCATGGGAGGTGTACGCCTGGAGGCGCTCCCAAAATGCCCTGAGGCGTATGCTAGAGGCATTGACACCTATAAGGCGTACACCTCATGCACATCTTTATTTTTCTTAATATAAAGGGAAATTGTCTAAAACACACCATGAGTTTTCAGCATTTCTCTTAAACTCACCACAATTTTTCAAAATGTTTAAAACTCACCATGTCAACAAGTTTTTATTTTCCAAAGCTCACCTTCCTTAGTGCTTCGACAATGCTTCTTAACAAAGGTGTCCACATCAGCATAAATAACAATTTCCATGACTAAATCACCCTTGAATGGTGAGTTAGAGGAAAAGGCTTTTCTCAGTTTTCAATTTTCTTTTTTTTTCATTTTTAGTTTTGCTATAATTTCCAATGTTTTTGATAATTTCTGTTTTTTTACATTTTTCTATTTTCTACTATCTATAAAATTTCCTGTATCTTTCGTTATTTATTTGCAATTTCCATGTTTTTCTATAATTTTTTATGTTTCTTCTACAATTTTTATTATTTGATTTTGTTTTTCAATTTCTATAGTTTCTATAATTTGAAAATAATTTTTATTTTGTGTGCAATATCTACAATTTTTTATATTTTTTTGTACTTTTTGTGTTTTTGTGTATTTTATATTTTAAAATATATTTTTAAACTTTTTTTTCCTTTTCTTCATGTCTAAATGTTAATATATATATATATATATATATATATATATATATATATATATATATATATTTCTATGAAGGTTAAAATGGTAATATATTAACACTCGTTAGTCTCTTTAACGTAAAGTTAGTGACATGGTGAGTTTTAGACATTTTGAAATGTTGTGAGTTTAAGAGAAATGCTAAAAAATCATGGTGAGTTTTAGACAATTTCCCTAAAATAAAAGATTCTTATTAAAAATAAAGAAAATTTAAATGCCCCTCTTGACAATAAAGCCAATTCAAAATAAGAGAAGAAGAGAGATTGGTGACAATGGAACAGTGCTGACGGCGCTGGCTTCTATTAGTATATATAGGACGACTAAAATAAAAAGGGAAAGACTCTTGTGCCCCTACTATAAGTGAAGTATAATAACAGAAAAATAAAAAAGGCTTTAACCATCCAAACGAACCCTAACAAGACAAAATTAATAGACAAGAAATAAAATAAACTATTTCAACACTCCCCCTCAAGTTGGAGCATAGACGTCAATCATGCCCAACTTGTCACACAAATCATTATGCCATACATGATGAAGACCCTTGGTGAAGATGCCTGCAAGTTGTTCTTCTAAGCTGACATATGGAGTGTACACTTCCCCATTCACAAGTTTCTCTAATAAAATGCTTGCCCACTTCAATGTGTTTCGTCCTATCATGGAGGACTGGATTAGCTACAATGTTGATAGCAGTTTTATTGTCACAATAGCGTGACATAGGGTTGCTAACTGCAAAACCCAATTCACCTAATAGGTTTCTTATCCACATGATTTCAGCAACCCCATGAGACATAGCTTTGTATTCTGCTTCAGCACTGGATCTAGCCACCACACTTTGCTTCTTACTTCTCCATGTGACCAAGTTTCCTCCTACAAAGGCACAATACAGACTGGTAGACTTTCGGTCATCAACTGCCCCTACCCAATCAGCATCAGTATATACTTCCACCTTTAAATGTCAATGTTTCTAAAACAGCAAACCAGCTCTGGGAAACTTCTTGAGGTATCTAAGAATCCCCTTTGTAGCTTCAAAGTGAGTTGTCCTAGGATTGTACATGAACTGACTAAGAAAACCCACTACATAAGCAATATCAGGCCTGGTCATAGACAAATACAAGTGTCTCCCTACAAGCCTTTGAAACTTCTTCGCATCTTTCAAGAACTCTCCCTGACTGTCTCCCTGGTCCAATACAAAATACCATTATCTTTGTTAATGGTTCGATTAACACTAGTTCAGTCCCAGGCCTGAACTAAGAAAGAAAGAGAGAAGAAGAAGAGAAAGAATAGAGGAGGAAAGCGAAGGGTTCATCCAGAGAGAAAAAGTCACCAACTCTTAGCTGACCCGCCTTTTATTTATAATCTGTGCATTAGAATGCAAAACACAACTCTGTCCCTCATCAAGTATGGGACACACAACTTAAACATAGATAAAATAGACAACTCACCTTTAATTAAATGATAAATGACTAAACTGCCCTTATACTTCCAACTCTAACAATCTCCAATACCACTAACACTAGCAAACGGTTTTAAATCTTTCTTCTACCAGTTCCATAGACAAATATTGAGAAATAATACATTGGTAGTTATCATCACCAGATAAGATAACATAAAAGGCCACAAACCAATAAACTACCAGAGTACTACTTTATAAAGAATACTAGGGAAAATGCCATATATGATGCCACTCTTGTGTAAAATGAATTTAACTAACTTACAAATTGAGAAGAATAGTTTTTGCTTGGATGAATTGAAATTAATGCCTCCGGACATTTTATAAACATTCAACCAATGCTTATACAACTTCTGCTTCAAGCCACTAACACAATTGTCATTATCTTCCTGGTAGGAAACAAAATGCATTAAAAAAAATGTTATGACTTCAGAAAGTGCATAGCTAATTATGTACACAAAAGTTTGAATATCACAAAAAGGGAAAAACTGCTCCAACTAATGCAGAGCCAAAGAATATGTGGTTAAGAATTTGAATTATAATGCATATTGTCAAGGCATTAGATGAAAGTGGATCACCTAATCACAGAAGTGGTATAATTTTACAAAGAAATACAAAATTCTAGGTCGGTTCCCTAATTTACATACCAATCAGCATGCAAATAAACTGAAAAAAAAATACATGTATTTTCTCTTCATACCAATAGCATTTTAATTCGATAAATTTTGATATTCCAAACGCAACTCTACAACATAATATGGAGTTAGTAAAGAAAGTGCATGTCAAAATATTATTAGCTATACTAAAAAAAATATTAAGAAAGATTAACAAAAGTTGAAAAGAATAAGGAGCAGAGCCCCTCTATTATTTATTATTTTTATTGTTAATTGTGATAACTTAATAAATTAGGTAAAAGAATATATACAGAATGCCAAGCATCCGCAAGAAATGAAGTGCCAAGCACTCTGTTGAGGCATTTTCTTCATCCCATAATTAGTTTCTTACAATAAATTGCCCCAGAAACATTTATCAAAAAAAAAAACAAATAAATTGCCCCAGAAAAATCGTGCCCTGCTCACCCCTTGTCTAGACACTGCATCAACTGGTGCATTTGTTGATCTGTAAGTCCAAGTGAAGCTTGTATTAATTTCTACTACCAAGGTTCTCAGATCCTTATTCTTAACAATATTGCCAAGGGCCTTGTTTGTTGTTGTGTTGTAGCCAGTGTACCACCACCTTTGAGTTCTCCTCTACCACAATATTTTTTTTATCAGTAAAAATCTCTCCTCTACCACAATATTCCTCAAGCTTAGAGTCCTTGCCATTCTTAGACCATGCAGTGTTGCTAACAACTCTGCCCTGTTTGAATTTCCTACCCCTATGAGTCCAGCAAACAATGTCAAAATGTTCCTCTTATGATCTCTAAAACCACCTCCTGTTCCAGATGATCTGGGGTTGCCTATGCTACAACCATTGAAGTTTAATTTGACTCCACCTTCTAATGAAGGAGCCCAACAAAAGGAGCACTCAGGATTTGTTGCTTACCTCACTGCATGTAGAAGCCTATGTAACCTAACATGAATGAACTCGTCAGTGTTACACATGGGTGTTGTCCCATGTGTACTGAATAGTGAACACTGGCATGTTCATTCATGATAGGTTGCATACGCTTTTACACACAGCAAGGAAAGCAGCAGATCTGGACCACACTCCTATGAGGCAGAACTAGAAGGATTTCTATCATACTCCCCAACCTTTTAGCAAATCTGCAACTGTAAAATAATCAAAAAGCTCTGTTGTTCTGATCCAATGCACAGTTTGATTTGTGTGCTTTCCTTGACCGCTTCTAAAGTCCCTTTCCTTTCTTTAAAGAGCCCATTATTCCTTTCCTCCCATATCACCCAGACAGCTGTAGCCCTCATACATCTCCACATCAATCTTCTATGCTAGATATAGTATGTAGTAGAGAGATAAGAAGAGAAGACAAAGAAAAAGATAGAATTAGAGATCAGAAAAAAAAACAAAAAAAAACATAGGGTATGTACCCTATATGTTAAGTATACTCATCTATAAATGGGTAAAAAGACTATTTAACGCTAGCCACTCAATAC
This sequence comes from Nelumbo lutea, assembly GCF_056320005.1. Lineage (NCBI taxonomy): Eukaryota > Viridiplantae > Streptophyta > Magnoliopsida > Proteales > Nelumbonaceae > Nelumbo > Nelumbo lutea. Next base: position 52,328,542 of record NC_142691.1, read on the forward strand.
AAACCTGAATATAAATAAAGTTATAGATCAAAAAACACAACCTCTTAACTTATTAACCATACCCGACCTTCCTAAATAAGTAGCTAGCTTGGACTTGACAACACCTTTGGCAAGCACATAAGCAAACTAGATCATAGAAGTAATAAATGGGAGAAGACTTCTCCAGTAGACACCCATAAGTATACGTAATGCTGATCTAATTCAGTATGCTTAGTCCAATCATGCTGTAGCAGATTATGAGCAATACTGATGGCAGATATGGTTACCACAAAATAGTATCAAGCATCCATCAAAAGCCAATCCAAACTTTCCAACAAAAGAATGCAACCACAAAACCTCAAAAGCACACTGAGCCATGCCCTGTATTCTGCCTCTGTTTTCCAGGAGACCAAATTACCAACAACTAAAGCACAATATCCAAACATGGAGCATCAATAATTAATAGAACCACCCCAATCTGCTTTTGTGAACGCTTTTATCTTCATGTGCCTATGATTGGTAATTGTTTTGAATTCTGCTACAGTAACCCGAACCACGAAGAGAAGGAAGAAGAAGAGAAAGAATAAGAGAAGAAGAAGAAAGAAAAGGGTCTGTCAAAATCTGATGGTCTCTCCATTCAGTCAACCCCCTCAATAGTTATTAGATTCTAATGACATTTACAAAGACTAAACTGCCCTTACTCAGGTGTGGGGCAGAGTGTCTCTAATAAAACTGCCACATAAGCAAACAACTTAACAAACATAAGATGACTAAGCTACCCCTATTCGGCTCACTTTAACACTCCCCCTCAAGCTGGAGAATATGTCATATAATCCCAGCTTGTTACATAGATAGTTCACTTTCCCTGAGCTTAGAGCTTTTGTAAACAAATCTGCCCACTGATCATTCGAGCCCACATGTTTTGTGTTTATCTCTCCAGCAAGGACCTTCTCCCTCACAAAGTGGCAATCAACCTCTATGTGCTTTGTTCTCTCATGAAATACAGGATTGGATGAGATATGGAGTGCAGCTTGGTTGTCACAATACAGCCTCATAGGTTTATCCATGTGAAACCCAATTTCTTGTAGAAGATTCCTCAACCACACTAATTCACAGGTAGTGTGTCGTGGCCCTATACTCAGCTTCAGCACTGCTTCTGGCCACAACCGTCTGCTTTTTACTCTTCCACGTCACAAGATTTCCTCCAAGAAATGTGCAATAGCCTGTCGTAGATCTTCTGTCATTCACTGAGCCTGCCCAGTCTGCATCTGTATACCCAACTACTTCAAGTTTTCCTCCTGGTTTATACAATAGTCCACGGCCTGAAGCTCCTTTCAAATATCTTACAATTCTAAGAACTGCATCCCAGTGAGGTATATGAGGGTTCTGCATGAATTGGCTCACCACACTGACTGCAAAGGAGATATCGGGTCTCGTGATAGTCAGATAGTTCAACTTCCCCACTAGTCGTCTATACCTTCTGGGATCTTCAAATACTTCTCCTGTATCACTGCTCAACTTAACATTTGGTTCCATAGGGGTCTAAGCCGGTTTTGCACCTAACAGTCCTATTTCTTCCAGTAGATCAAGAACATATTTTCTTTGGTACAGATTTACACCTTGTTTTGACCTGGCAACTTCTATTCCCAAGAAATACTTAAATGTTCCAAGGTCTTTTGTTTGAAAATGATTTTGCAGAAATACCTTTAGTTTGCCAATCCCCAATTTATCACTGCCAGTAATGACAATATCATCCACATAGACCACTAATAAGATCTTCCCAGCTTCTGAGTCATAGCTGAACACTGAATGATCAACCTGGCATTGCTTCATTCCAAAACTCTTCACCACTTCGATGAACTTCCCGAACCAAGCACGTGGCAATTGTTTCAACCCATAAATTGCCTTCTTCAGTCTGCACACCTTACCATCCTCCCCTTGAGCAATGAACCCAGGTGGTTGCTCCGTATATACCTCCTCCACCAGATCACCATTGAGGAATGCATTTTTTACGTCAAGCTGAAACAGAGGCCAATCATACATAACTGCTAGGGAAATTAGTACACGAACAAAGCCAATCTTAGCCACCAGAGAGAATGTCTCCATGTAGTCCATTCCATACAACTACGAGTAACCTTTAGCAACAAGTCTGGCCTTCAGACGCTCCACACTACCATCTGGCAAGTATTTCACAGTATACACCCATTTACAACCCACAGCATGCTTACCAGGTGGGAGAGTAGTAAGTTCCCACGTTTGAGTATGTTGAAGAGCAGAAAGTTCCTCCTCCATAGCCCGCCACCATCTAGGTGAACTAAGAGCTTCTTGAACATTGTTAGGTATGGAAATTGAGGACAAAAGTGAAACAAACTGGCGATGTGAGGTAGAAAGACGAGATAATGAAACAAAATTGAAAATAGATGGAGGGTAGAACTGCGTTTACCTTTCCGTAAGGCAATGGGTAGGTCAAAGTCTGAAGGTTCAGCAATAGGAGCCATGAGAGGATCCACAGATGAGGTAGAAGCTAGAGGAGGGGCCGGTGTCGTTCAACGTGTATACACTTTCCGAATCGGTGGTCGTTCGGTGGTGATCTGCACTGGATGAGGTGATGAGTCTACTCCAACAACAGCATCTAGAACCGGATCACTGACAAGAAGAGGAAGAGGAAGTGGTAAAGGTGGAGACGAAGGTGCTTCAGGTCTTGAGAAGAAGGAGACAGACTCAAAAAATGTGACATCAGGGCACACATAGCACTTTCGGGTAATGGGATCATAACACTTGTACCCTTTCTGAGTCCGAGAATAGCCAAGGAAGACACATTTAATTGAGCGTGCATCTAGCTTGTCTATTCTAGGACTTAGATTGTGGACAAAGCACACACAACCAAAGACACGAGGAGTTAATAGAAATGGAGATAAAATGGGAACCAAGATAGAGAAGGGGGACTGACCATGAAGAATGAAAGAGGGCATCCGATTAATGAGAAAACATGCAGTGAGTACAGCATCACTCCAAAACCGTTTAGGAACATTCATGTGATGAAGAATAGACCGAGCAGTTTCAAGAAGCTGACGGTTCTTCCGTTCAGCTACCCCATTTTGTTGAGGAGTGAATGCACATTAGGTCTGATGAATAATGCCATGTTGTTCTAAATACTGTTGAAATGAAATAAAAAAGTATTCACAACCATTATCTGAACGGAGAACTTTGATTGGAACACCAAATTGTATGCGTATTTCAGCATGGAATTTTTGAAAAATGGAAAATAATTCACTTCTTTCTTTCATTAAGTAAATCCATGTCATTCTTGAACAATCATCAATAAAGGAGACAAAATACTTGTACCCATTATAACACTCTATTTTGATTAGACCCCAAACATCTACATGAACCAAAGAAAAAGGACTCAACATACGACTCTCAATCCTTGGACTGAAAGACACACAACGATGTTTCCCAAACTGACATGACTCACATTGCAAAACTGACAAATGACTCAAAGACGGAACCAATATCTTGAGAGCCTTGAGAGATGGATGTCCCAGTCGGCAATGCCATTGTAGAGGAGTAAGGGAAGTTTGAAGAGCAATTGAAGATCCACCACCGTCAAGATAATACAACCCACCAGCTTCATGCCCCCCACCAATCTTCTTCCCCGTTGTGAGATTACTAACAGACATAAGATTGAATGGAAATTTAGGTCCATATAAAACAAATGATAAGGGCAGAGAAGCCATGTCAACATTACCAACACCATAGATGGGAGATGAGGACCCATTGGCAAGTGTAACAGTTTGTGATGTGGAGGTTTCAGAAAGAGAAGAAAACACACCTGGAGTCCTGGTCATATGATCAGAGGCTCCAGAGTCAATAATCCAGGGAGAGGTTTTAAATGACATGCAAGCAATACTTAAGTGGGCAAGTGTGGCAGTGGTATGCTGTGAAGTAGTTTGAAGGAACCGTTCATACTCATCACGCGGTACACTCACCATCTCCCTCCCAAAAGTAGATGTAGATGTGGGAGGAGTTCAATCTGCCTGTTTACTATCACTGAAATCAACCTCACCTGCTATAGCATGATTAGCCCATTTAAAGGGAGGGCCATGTAGTCATAACAGAAATTCACTGTGTGTCCTTCCCTGCCACAATGAGTAAACTTCCTTGCAGAGTTATTCTTCCCTCTGCCACGGCCTCCCCCTGAGTCACGACCACTCCAACCAATCATGGAACTGCCACGGCCTCCTCAGGAGGCACGTCCTCCCCCTCATGTACTGTGTCCACATCCTCTAACTGTCACAAGTGCTGACCTATCAGACTGTGTGGGATTCTCTGTCTGTCCCAAAGAAATTCTGCGAAGCCATGAGAATACTTCCTCAAGTGTAGGAAGGGTAGAGCTCCCTAATATTTGGCCTCTAACTGGTTCATACTCTGATTTTAGCCCCACCAAGAATCTTGTAACATCTAATTGTTCCCTTTGTTGTTGTTGAACTTTAAAATCTGGAGTGAGGAGATGATAGACATTGAGTTCATTCCTTATATTCTTCATGCAGGCATAGTACTCTTCTAGTGTGTTGTTTCCTTGTTGCAAATCAAAGTACCCTTGATAATGTTGATACACTCTTGTTGTATTATCTTGTTCAGAATATAACTTCTTAGCACGTTTCCATATATCCTTAGTCGTATCAAGAAACATGAAGTTGGCACTAATTTTGGGTCCATACTATTCCATAGCCAAGCCATGATTTGAGCATCTTCTTGTTCCCAATTATCAAACCCTAGGGAGTCAGCCGATGGTTTCTCATCTTTTACGTGCTTCACTTTCCTCTTTGCCTTGAGGAAAACTTCCACTGATTTAGCCCATGGAACATAGTTATCCCCATTCAGTTTAATTGAGGTCATCTGTACACCTAGGTAGTCAGGGGAAACCACCACACTAGGTTTCTGATCATTATCCCATCTCCTATTGCTGCCATTGTACTCTTTCACAGTTGCCTCTAACGTGAATTCTCAGCTACAAGCTGACTGTTGTTATTCAAAGTTTGATGTTCCAGCACCTATAGCAGCCCCTAAACACAACAGTGGGTACACACGCCTTGTTCTTATTCACACTACTGCTAATTTCACAACACCACGAACCACATAAGCATCAATTTAACACTCACTAATCACATGTAAGCCCTCTTACAACCACTCAATTAAGATTATGCACCACAAGCACCACAACATAGTCAAACCTGTTACACCCAGTTCAGACTAGTTTAACACTTTTAAGAGGGCATTACACAACCACAAAAAACTCGGCTAGGTCACTGCATTACACCTTACACCACTCGGCCACTTACAGCAGCCCTAACACCACTCAACAACTTACAACAGCCCCTACACCATTCGGCTACTGTACACACAGCCCGTTCTATGGCAACAATGAACCTAGTTCTCTAGGTTCTGATCAGTACTAACAGATTCTTGAAGGGTTTCTACCCAGAAATACCAGCAGCACAAGAAGAAGAGATAACCGACCTTCCTTTGAGAGTCTTAACCAACCATTCATTGCTGAAGTCACTTTTCTTGATGAAGAAGAATATGCGCAGCAGAGAGAGACGAGCTGTGATGTTTCAGACCTAGGGAGAACCAATTCTCTCCATTGACTGACCAGAAACGAAGGAAGAAGGGTCACGAACACTGTTGAGATGCTTTACCAACTGAAGTAGGTCAGGAACATGGCTCCGATACCATGTTTCTAAATCTGCTACAGTAACCCGAACCAGGAAGAGAAGGAAGAAGAAGAGAAAGAAGAAGAGAAGAAGAAGAAAGAAAAGAAGGGTCTGTCAAAATCTGACAGTCTCTCCATTCAGTCAACCCCCTTAATAGTTATTAGATTCTAAAGACATTTACAAAGACTAAACTGCCCTTACTTAAGTGTGGGGCAAAGTGTCTCTAATAAAACTGCCACATAAGCAAACCACTTAACAAACATAAGATGACTAAACTACCCCTATTCGGCTCACTTTAACAGTAATAATACAATGCTTTGTTAGAATGCCCTTTAAGATAAGCTAAAGCACTCTCTACTACAGTTCAATGAGTATTATATCAATCACGCATGTACTGACAAGTCACAAACAATGCTAACTGTATAAGTAATGTTTGGTTGTACCATGCAAAAAAAATAGAAGTTTACCACCTACTCTCAGATGCATTTCCATCTTTCAGGGGTTTTTGTCAAGGATTCAAATATCAATACGATACATCCGATATGGGGCATATCATATCGGTATCGGTGGTGGCAGATACGGGATACACTATGACTGGCATTGTATCGTGCCAGTTGTGCATACCGCTACGATACAGTTCCATATCGGTGCGTATCGCACTGTATCAACCGATATGGACCGATTCGCATGATACACATATATGCCATATGCACACAATGCCTATCCTAAAAAATTTTGCATCTAGTGTGATTCGAACCTAGGCCTTACTTGCAACTTAAGGTGCTTAGCGGTTTAAGCCACTAAGCCATCTTTTAGTTTGTGATGATAAATGAAATAAATTATTGTTATTATATTTATTATAAACATATAATCTGAATAAATGACATCTTTATATTCAACAGTTCCAACGTAAAATTAAATAGAATAATATTAAAATTTAATATTTAAAAAAATAAATGAAATAAATAATCTACCAATTTTATATTCATATCAAAATTTGATTTTTAACTCAATAAATTTAAACAAATAAAAATATTAATGATAGAATAATTATTTTAGTACTTAAAATTCATATATTATATAATTTTAATATGTTTTTATAAATTAATAATTGATATTTTAATTTACACTAAATAATAAGATATTTATTACTTATAAAAATAAAAACATTGTTTACAAAATATTCAAGCATATAATATTATATTGAATCTATTAAATAAACTAATTTAAATTTAGATAAAAATTATTTATTATTTCAAAAAAATTATTGAAATAAAAGTGTTAATAATGGAATAATCAATTTAGTAATTAAAAATTATGAATTTACAATATTATATGCTTTTAAAAATTTTAATATATAGATACGAAATATTTTAAGTTAACATTATATATTTTATAAATATACAATTGATATTTTGATTGACATTTTATAATAACATATTTATTATTTACAAAAATAAATATTGTTTATCAAACATTTCAAATTTTAATATTTGGTTGGCTTTTTCTGTTAATGTTGAAAAGTAAAAATATTAAATTAGAAAATAATTAATATAGTAATTAAAATATAATAGCATTTGTTTGGATCTTGGAATTAAATAGAATATAATATAATAATGGTTTTATGCAAGCGTTAATTTGTAAAGAGTTGTATAATACGTGTCTTAGACTCCTGATTGATGGATTATCAACAAAGTTGTATGATATCTATGCATCCCATAATATTAATTGTAATATATTCCTTTATATATACCATTAAAATATACATTTCTTATGTATTTATATCTTATTTGTATCTATCTTGATCTTAATGCTAGTGTAGTTGATGTATTTACAAAATTTGTATCTATTTTCTTAGCGTATCCATGTGTTTTCATATCTTTCATTTGTACCCATGTGTTTCCAAAGTGTATCCGTACCCAAGTTGTCTGATACGATACCCGATACCGATACTTTGATCCTTGATTTATGTGTAGGGAAGCATGGGATCACACAGCCAAATCATCAGCATATAATTCTACTTAACCTCATGATCGTATGCAAGATCCATAGGAATTGGTTCCTCCAATAGAACCCCCAACTTCTCTCTTCCTCCAGCTGCCATACATATAGTTTGAGCTCATTCCAAAATTAAAAAAAAATAAAAAAAATGCTTGCCATCAAACTCAAAGTAATTGCCTATGTGTTTGGGCTCTTCCTTGTGCCATTTGGAGTCATCCTTGGTTCAACATCTGCCCTAAAATCACTACCAACTAGCTCCATCACTCACTAAAAATGATTAAGCTTAATGATTTAACAAATAGTAATCCCTAGAGAAGAATTGAATGACAAATTCAACACTAACTTCCACCCTAGAGGAGAAGCCACTACTTATGGACCATGAGAAATGCCAATCAATCTTCACAGTGCTTCTAGAACTCGACCCAAAACAAACTGCCTTCCAAACCTTAACAAAATGATTCCAAAAAATTCCAAGCATTCCAAAAAGAGAAAAAAAATTCTTAAGTGACACTTCGAATCCAAGTGACAAACTCTGTGGACAAAATTTCCCTTAAATCTCTTTTCTTCTTGAATGTTAGGAAGAAACTCCAAGACTCCCTGGGCACAAAACAATCTCAAATCTAGTCTCCAAAAATCATCTAAAGCCAGGTCATACAAAGTATATCAACAAGTTCCTCCAAATCTCTACGCACTTTGCTTGTATCTCACAATCTTCAATCTTCAATGCTAGATATAGTTGGTAGTGGGGAGAACCCTTCCACCCAATACAAAACAAAAATATAAATAAAGTAATAAATAAGAAAAACTAATAATCTCACAATAACAGACATAAACCAATTTTGTATGATGTCTATGGATCCATGTCTATAGCCCATTTCCATATTAGCAACTTCTTTTTTAATAATATAACTTAAGAACTTATTAAAAAAATATAACCAATTAAAGGAAACAAAAGTAATCATACCTTTAGGAAACATTTTCCTGTCCCTACCCATTTTGACATCAACATGCCAATGGCAGGTACCTCCCATTCAAATTTCCACTTATTTTTTGTCAATGCAACAACCTTTAAATTTGATAGTTTGTTCCCCAAGTGAAGATTAAATGAGCTGCATAAACAGGTATGCTGATATTCAATCATTTAAGTAAAACAAGTTTCAAACAGAGAGAGTAGAAAATAGAATAAGAACTCATTACGAGCTCCATAGACAGTAGTAACTATCTTGGACTACACCAAAAGTTCTGATAGCAACTAAAAAATATGCAATCCAACATGTATTACATTTTTCATTAAAGATAACTGATTTCAATAACATTATAGAGGGCACTGCTTGGTGCAGCCAACTTGTGCAAAAATGGCAAAGGTCAGATCCAAGTCCAGTCCACCTCTACCAAGAACACAGATAGATACAACCAACATTGGGTAATGGTCCTTTAAGAGAAAAAGCAAGTTGACAATGCTTGATATTTCTTTTTGTATCAGTAAATGCTTGATATCTATCCCCAACTTGAGGGATGTATAAACGAGTCAGGCTTTAATTATTTATGATTTTGTTATAAGCTGTCTGTGGCATTGAGCCCATGAGCCATTAATTATGTTTTTTTATAAGTTGGGCCATAATTTATGTTTCTTTAATTATACATTAAGAGTTGCCACATCATTAATGGCATATCTGTAATTTATTCATTCTTTAATCTTTTAATATAAAAAAAAAAGTGGGGGATCCCAGATTCCCAAGATCTGTTTGATCCATAACATCTCTCTTTCTCTCTCCTTCTCTTCTGTCTTGGTCTTGCTTCCCAAGGTCTACCTTCATTTTATTTTGTTCCGAGTTGAAAATCAGCCTATTAAAACAGTGAAACTGTTAAACATTTAATGCCATAAATACAAGGGGGGAATATCATGGCCATTAGGTCATGTGCGAGAGAAGCAGACCTACGTTAATTTTGGAACCAAAAAATGATCAAGAATTTTCTTATAACAAGGCTAAACATGAAATCACAATCACAGAAAAGTGCATGGTAAAGACAGCACATTGATTGACCAGGAAAGAGATCAAAGGCCCATCAATTGATGATATTCTAAGACATTGGGCATCAGTGGCATGGTTTGACACCATGTAGACAGCCCTGAAGATGGGGAAACTAAAATTAAATTGTGATGGATGTAGCTTTGGCAATCCAACACCTTCATGAATAGGCAGTGAAAATAGAGATCATCATGGAGATATAGTCATGATTTCACTGGACCAATTGGGATTGCAAACTCCTTGAGAGCTTAGATTCTTGCAATTCTTAAAGGCCTGAAGCTAGTTGGTTCCATGGAATGGTAGAACCTGATTGTGGAAGGCTACTGCAAGATAATGCTCAAACACATGGAGAAGAACAATGGGGGCTCATGGCTACTTCAACAGATGACCAAAAAAGTATTATCTTCAGTATCCAAATTAAACTGCCTGTTCAAATAAATACCTAGATCATCTAATCCCTTAGCTGATACCCTTACAAAAAAATGGAGTAACTGGACGCTAATAGATTTGGGGAACACCAGGACTGAGTACTGATATAAATCTAACATGGTTTTTTTTTTCTGAAACAAATGTTGTTGGCAGCTAAGAGCCAGTTATAGTGTCTTCTCCATATCCTATTTCCTATCTGGAGATGGAGAAATTTTTCTTATTATTTCATTAATCAATTTTGACATTGATGACCAAAAAAGGAAACTTCCAAAACTAATCTTTCTTTTGGGCGCAAACAATTCTTTGAAATGTGAAATGATAACATACCGCACAAGCATTTGAAACATATATAGATATATATATAATGGGTAAAATACAAAAACCTCCCCTGAAATTTAGAGAAACTCAACAAAAACCTCCCTTCCATCACTAACCCAGATGGAAAATGTTAGCTGATGCATTAATTTTTTTAAATATCAATTTTACCCTTCTGTCACTGTCAAACATCACCAATAAAAGGCACATTTTTCCTTCAACTGGTCAATCTTCTCAGAGGATTGGAACTTTGGGTACATGGTGAGGAACTTGGAGAAGGATTCATGAAAGTCAGGTATGGACTCTTCGGTTTCAAAGGTTCGCTTGGCAGCAAGGGATGTAGCACGGAGGAATTCTTTCTAGGCATGGAGCCTGGCAAGGGATCTTGACCTCCCAAAGCTCCCATTTTGATTGGAGAATGCATCGGAATCTACACCTTGCGGTTTAGAGAGGGACCCATCTTCTGATGCCTCTTTGAGCGCTTCTCTGAGCTTGCTTTCCTGCAACTGTTGGAGGATCAAGGCATTTTGCTTTTCTTCCTTTGTCAAACCAGAACCATCTCTTCTTCTGCTCTTCTCCAGGATTAAGGCCACACAATGAAATATAGGTTTCCATAGTGAAAGATGCAGAACCATCTCTTCTTCTGCTCTTCTTCTCTAGGATTAGGGTCGCACAGTGAGATATAGGTTTCCATAGTGAAAGATGAATGAATGCTCCCCTGTCACAAGCCAATCCAAAGAAATGAAAACCAACCTGAGCTCACCCAGGTTTTAGCCCATTAAACAAAACTCTAACAAAATGGATCCAGTTTCAAACCCCACCAGGTTCAATAGAAAGAAAAAGGTAACCGAGCTTTCCCAAAACCAAACCTCTATTTCAAAAATCAAAATGTTGGTGCAAGGAGGGAAGATGGCAGAGATTCAGAAACATTCCCGAACTTTAACCGGGCCGAGGGGTCTTTACTTTTTATCCAAAATATCCAAACATGCAAACTCAAAATATTCTTCCATTAATGGCCACAACTTTAACTAGATCATGAGTACTTGGCCCAAAATAAATGAAAAGGAAAAAGAGAAAGAATAGAGATCTGAAGAAGTAAAAAAGGAAAATAGTAAGATGGAGATCTGAGTCCAACCAAACCTTCAACCGTAATTAGATAAAACCCGAATTTAAGCCCCTGGTTCAAGAACCCAAAATGTAGGATTCAATTGAAAGTGGAACACATCATCAACAACCCGGAAAATAATAAGGTACCCCAGGGATCAATCCCATAGAAAACACAAAGTCCAAATCTCTCGAAAGCATATGTTGTCTGGGTCCAACCTAGCCAACGAGAGCAGTGGCAAGGGAAAAATTGGTATTTAAAAAAAAATAATGCACCAGCTAATGTTTTCTGTTTAAGTCAGTGACGAATGGAGGTTTTTGTCAAGTTTCTCAAAAGTTCAGGGGAGGTATTTGTTACAGCAAAGCTATAGGGGAAGTTTTTATGATTGTCAGAAACTTTAGGGGAGGTTTTTGTATTTTACCCGATATATAATTCCATAAACATGATAACAGTTTTTTATTAGCAAAGTCAACCAACCTCATACTTTTTGTTACATCAGTACCAGTTTGTCCATTGAGCTGCAATTCGTGCTCTTCATCAGAATCAGAGGCTTCATCCTCATCTACTGTCTCATCTTCTTCACTCTGTTCAATAGGGTCAATATTTATAGATTCCTGTATCTCAGTTTGCATGGCATGACGTTGACCAGAGTCATCATCAGACCCTAAGAAACAAGAGAGCAAAAATGGCAACTATAATTCAGAAACTCAGGCTCTATCTTCAAACGTAAACAAATGGACCTTACAAAACAAAGACAGATTGAAGAAATGCTGAAAGTCTTAAACTAATTACTCGTTTAAAAACCACAGAAAAGAAAAGCTTTTAGTGTAAGAAATGCATATACCTGTTGAAAATTGTAAGGGGACATCTATTCCCTAAATATCAATGACTATAGTTCAGTTTAATTGAGTTGAAGGAAATATAATTATACAAAGTAAAACAGACGAAAAGCAAGATATTTGCCATCAACAAATGAGGTGACCAAAGGCCACTACAAGGAAATTTCCCTGAAGAATACTTCCAAATTAACCCAAAGCTTGGCTTTTGAAATCTTTAAATTCCTGTGTTGTTAGGACTGTTATTAGACTGTTAGTAGGCTGTTATTAGTGTCTTTTCTTTGTTAAGTTGTAACATCTTTCCTCTTATTCTCTCTTCTACTGTTTTTTTTAATATATAAATGTTCCCTCTTCTCCTACTGTTTCACTCTTCTATTCTTCCTCTTCCATTCTAGATGGTATCAGAGCAGATGTAACAGTGGTTTGGGGTTCCAGTAGATCTCTCTTTCTCTTCTCCTTCTCTGTTTTCTCTGGAAAAGACTGAAACTTCCCAAATATGAAAAGGATCTGATTGGGTAAGGCTTTTTTGCTATTCTTTGTTCCCCTTTTGGTCATAGGACTGCTAGGATAACTGTTTGGGTGTTTCTCTCATATCCCTAGATGGTCTTTTCAGTTTGTGAAAGGGTAGCTCTCAGTTTTTTTTCCAGTTGTGTGGTCTGAGATCCATTCGGCTGTGTGGTGTGTCTTGTTTTATGGATCTCACACTGAGTTCCAACCTAAGTGATATGAGTAGTGCTGTATTTGATTTTTTTTTTTTATCAGCAAAAATCTTTCATTAATAACAGAGATTAAGATATGATAGATAAAGCAGAGGAATAAACTGCAATCTCCAGCAATCAGTTACAATTCTGCCCAATACAATGAAGATCTATTTTCCCCTTGTTTTGCTAGGGTATCTGCCATCCCATCTGCATCCCTCTTGACCCAACCAAACTGAGAGTTGAACTTCCTTGCAAGTGCTAATTTCTCTGAAAATAAATTTGAGCTTCCAAGGTACTGATGTGATGTTTTTGGCCCAAGAGATGACCAAAAGTGAGTCTCCTTCAATTTCTAAGTCTGTTGTTCCTATCTGCTCCTCCATCTTTAGACCTTGAAGTAGAGCTAGAGATTCAGCCTGTATTGAGTCACCATAACCTATTGGTCCTGAGTAGAGTGTCACCACCACACCCAGATGATTTCTAAACACACCCCCAATGCCTGCCCTTCCAGGGTTGCCAAGAGAACTCCCATCAAAGTTCAGTTTTAGTTTGTTCAGTGCCGGTGGCTTCCATTCCATGCTTACAAGAACTTTGGGTACATCTGTTTGTGCTACTTCGGCCCAATTTCTTAGTATCTCATTCGTGGAGTAGTTTCTGAACATCTCCATGGTCTTCACCCAATGTGCAGTTCTGATTTTTATGGCTTTAATAACTTCCTCCTTTGTTTTGCTTTTTCCTGAAAAGATTCTTAGGTTTCTTTCCTCCCATATAGTCCATACTGTAACTGCTCTCACTGCCTTCCATATGCATTTTCCCCTTTTCTTCTGTTGACACAGGAAAGAAAGGCTGAAAAGACACATTCTGTGGGGGAGACCATCTGCATCTAAAGAGAGAACAAACAGCATTCCAAATACCAGAAGCAAAAGAGCAGGATAATAGTAAGTGGGTTAGAATTTCGCCACATCCCAAACAAAGGACACACGCACACGAGGAGAGAGGCAATTGTTTGGCCTCCTTTTCTGTAGCACATCACAAGTGCTTACCTTCCTTAGGAAGACTTCCCAACAGAAAGCTTGTACTTTTGGAGGGATCGGTTTAGACCATATTTCTCTCACTGGGAAGTTCACCCCCATAGGATCAATATTAGTGAGAAAATCAAAGAAAGATGCACAGCAAATCAAAGAAAGTTGGGGACCAAACTCTACAATCAGCTATAGATTGATCCAAGTAGACCCTCTCAAGTGTTTAAACTATCAGTGCTGTATTTGATGTTTGAAGTGTCTTTTTTCCTTGAAGATCAAACTGTAGGCACTATATAACCTGTGAGATTCGGCTGAAGGGTTTTTTCTTTCATTTTTTGGATTGGTGATGTTTGAAGTTGTTTTCTACTACTGGAAGGAGTTCTTTGTCTTCCGGTTCCTAGAAGTGTGCCATTGACAGACAAACAGGCCTGTCTTCTCTTGTTGGTGCTGTTTTTATCTTCTGGTACAAGTTTTTGTGTGGTTATTATGTTTGTTGTTTTTGGGCAATGTCTACTGATGATTCCGCCATATCTGAAGTCACTGAAGATCAGAATATGGTCAGTCCAGGGGCTGAAAGTTGGGGTTTCCCTGTTGATATTACTGTCCATGATGGACTGAATTATCTAGAGTGGTTGAAAAGTGTTAAACTGTATGTGGGCTCAGGAGGAAAGCTTGGATATCTGTTTGGTGATGTCCCTCAATCCAAGGAGACTGGTACAGCTTCTGATAAGTGGGATGAAGACAATTATTTGATTATGTCTTGGCTCATGACCTCTATTCACCCTAGCTTGAGGAAGAAGTTTGCATGGGCTGATACAGCATAGGAAATTTGGATCAAGGTAAGGGTATTTTTTCCGAGCAGACACAATTTGGGATCAAGGTAAGGGTACTTGTAAACAAGGGGAGAAAGTTTGTCGTCCTGCTATTCTTCCCTTACCTCAATGTGGGAGGAATTTGATAATTATTATCAAACTGTTGACTGGAAGAATGAATCAGATGCAAAAGAGTACAGGAAACTTGTGAATCAGTAGCGAGTAATTGCCTTCTTGGCTCGCCTTATTCCTAGTTATGAGCCAATTCAAGTTCAAATTTTAGGGAGTAAGGATCTCGCACCACTTCAAGAAGTGTGCTCTCCAGTTCAGCCTGAGGAAAGTAGGAGGATAGTAATGAATCCTCCAGAGGGGGAGCAGTAGGTTGCTCTCTTGGCCAAGGGAGGTGATGGAAATAGAAAGGGTGGTGTAAGGATGAAGATGACTAGAGAAGTTGACAAATATAAGTTAAAATGTACTCATTGTGGTAGACTCAGGCATACCATAGAGACATGTTGGGACCTGAAAGGCAAGCAGAAAAACTCAGTCCTTCCAAAAGAAGCAACCACAACATTCTGGGAAGAATTTTGTAACATGTCTTTTCATTGTGCTAACCCCATATCAGGGGTGTATGTGCATTGGGCCCGTATCAAGGTGTATCAGGGTGTATAGGACCTATATCGGCTGATACAATATGGGTTTCCTGTAGGCAAAAATCAAATTAAAAACGTTTGAGAAAAAAGGCTTCTAACTCTCTACAAAAGCCTTCTTTCTCTACCAAACTCACCACATCATCCCTACACATTCTTGGATTGTAAAATCTTTTAAACAAAAACCAAAAACAACCTCCTCAACGTTTTTCAAGTTTATTTTCAATTTTTTTCAAAATTTTCAAAAATAAACATTTTTTCAATTTATTTGATAATATGTTACAATATTTTGTGTTTTTTAATGCTTGGAAATGCTTCTATATATATTGATATACTCTCCTTATGCTGAAAATCCTATCTTTTTTGTGCTTTAAATAGATCCATTTAATTTTTTGAAGAAAATTTAGAAAAATATAAAATAACAACAAAAAATAAAATTTTATATTTTTGGTGTAATCTGCACATGAAGAACAATAGTGACATAGATCTATGGGTGATCTACCATATCCATAGATCCATTGAAATTTCTTGTAAAATATTCATTGCTTAAAATTTTTTTGAATAAAAAATATTAATTTTTTTCATTTAGTATGAAGAAATTTCTGTAATTTCTGTGAAACAAAATATATTCTCCTAATTTTTAATTCATAGATCTATTGAAATTTATTGTAAAATATTATTTTTTTATAATTTTTAGAATAAACACATTTATTTTTTTCGAATTTTTAGTGTGATCTAACCATAATGTTTACCATGTTGCAAATCTACGGATCATCTATCACATTCATAAAGTTATTTTTCTGTTACATTTTTATTTTTTTTAATTTTTGTTATAATTTTTGGAATAAAAAATAAAATAATTGTTTGAATAAGAAATAAATAATTGTTTAAAAAAATATATAAAGTGTTTCATTAAATAATTCTTAGGCTTATATTTTGTAGTTAGAACCTTAGTAGAGAATACTCTTTTGTTCTTGTATGTTGATTATGGTATATTTTTTCATAAAAATCACTAAAGTATGTGATTTTTATGTATAAATAGCACATTTAAGCCTTATATTTAATGTAATTGATATACTTTTATGATTTACTGGAGTCTCTATAGTGTTTCCAGCATTTCTATGTGTATCTTAATTTTTCGTCCACATCCATGCATATATCCCGATACGTCTCTTAAATTTGTCTTTCGATAGACTTGGCATTTCCAATAATTTGAACCTTGTTTCAGCATATTGTTTACTTTCAAGAAGAGACAAAGTTAGGCTAGCTAATGGTTCTCACACCACCATTTACTGGCCAAGGTACTGTACCCTTACAAAATGGGGTTCTCCTACATTCGGTCTATCATATTCCCAAATTTCTTACCAACCTTTTATCTATTAGTTGCATAACCAAATCCTTGAGTTGCAGGTTAACTTTTTTTTCTAATCAAATTCCTTTTAAAACACCGAATACAACAGAGGTGATAAGATATCACCAAAGAGCAAAAACACTCCCATATACCCAAAATAAACCAAAAGAACCCACAGATTACAAACAGGAAAAACCCAACCAAAACAGAGCAAATTACCCTGAACATACCCAAAACAGATCTCCAACGAAACCGACAGCAACAGGCGACCGACATCAAAAACCCCCCTTCAATCTTCATCCATGAGAATATCCTCCTGGTCTGAAACATCCTCATCCCATCCCTTGTTTTTTCTTCAATTTTTCTTCCTTTTTTTCTTTTTTCAAATTCCTCGAAGGCCCTCCTAGCAAACCCCTCACACCCCCCAAGAAACACACAGGCCCTGACTTTTCCCAATCATAACCTCTCTCTACACAGAGTTTTGGAGGGCTACACCGCCTGAATCTCCATTAATACTATCAGTACTTTGCAGCAACCTGTTTGCACCCGAGTCAGGCTCGACACCAGTCAGTTCGCTGTCCTAATGTTCCTTTGTTTGTCTGAAGGGGTACAGAAGACTGAATTTGCTTCAGTGCCTCCCTATGATCTGTACCGTATGTCCCGTTGCCTCTCACTCTATTCCCCCTGTACACCCATTTGTATTTTTTTGTAGGTCCTGCCCCCACCAAGCCGAGCTTTAGCCTTGAAAAAATCTTCATTGCATGTACGAATTTATGGTTTCTCAAATTACATAACTTATTGGTCATCTTGTTAGTCTGTTCCTCCTCAAGATTGCTCCCTCTTCCCAAATCGATGCCCACCTTC
The DNA here is from genome assembly GCF_056320005.1 of Nelumbo lutea. NCBI lineage: Eukaryota > Viridiplantae > Streptophyta > Magnoliopsida > Proteales > Nelumbonaceae > Nelumbo > Nelumbo lutea. Next base: position 52,346,345 of record NC_142691.1, read on the forward strand.
CAACCTTACCTCCTTGTAAAGCACACTATCCTATCCTCTACAAGGTTTTCACCCCTTCAGGGGATCCTTCACCGGCTGACACTTCTTTTCTTGTAACCTCACCTTCATTTTCCAGCACAACATCGGCACTAACATTTCTTTTCCTAATTGTCTCCTCCCCTAGAAATTCTGGTGTCATCAAATCTGATTTTCTGGAATCACATCTAGCCTTTAGAGGCATCACAACTGAAACCCTGGGCTTGGAGGAACCACAAATCCCGTCAAGATCCTTACTGACCTGAGGAAGATGCCCGGCATCACCGCTCACTGGAGAATATGGGCAGTCATCAAAAGTTGTACCTGTTCTACCTACTATCCTCTTCCTACCATTTTTGTCAAACTTGGCAATCACCCAGATACATCATTCTCATTTTCTTTCTCTGGCCACATGAAATTCTTGTTAACCCACTCCTTTCAAAATTTGGTCTGCTAAGCCCTGTATACTTTCTCCTGCCAACTTTCCTTCTCTTGAACTGATTTTCCTCCCTGCCCTTGTGCTCTTTGGTGTTGCAGGCTGGAACTTCTTTCAAGATTTCTTTTGAGCGAGACAGAGTCGTCAAGGAATTACCCTGTTCAGAGGTAGCCAATGGAGGTTGTACGCCACAAGCCCTTAGTGCGTCTTCAGTTCCTGAGAGAGTTCCACCCTGTGTTTTCTTCATTTCCTTCAACTTCATTACCACCTCCCGTTATGCCTGAAGATTCACATCAACCTTCTAGAATCTCCATACAGACCTTTGCTTGCTCCCATCACTACAGTGGTTAAACAGCCAACAACAAATCTTCAATCAAATACCTTATTTCCAACATCTCTCCTTTCTGAGTTTGATTTCATCTACCTTCATGAACTTTTTTTATGAGTGGCTGTGGATCCAAGCTTCAGATCCAGTTTCCTGGGCTCTGATACGAGCAATATGGTCAAGAAACAAGAAGAAAACCAAAGCAAAGCACCAGAAAAGCAGCCCCAAGTTAGAATAAGAAGAAAGATTGAGTAGGAGAAGAAGATTAGAAGAATACAACCTTAAGGTTTATCAACAGATAAAAGCAGAAGTTCAGAAACAGAAAGAGAATTCTTCCTCAAGAAAATGTTCAAAGCTTCTCAGAATGAGACATCAATTGCATGATTTACATGGTAGTGTTGTCATAGATATTTCATCCAAACACTTCTTTTCACATTTAATAAAATTGTAATTTACTGTAACTAATCAAAAAAAATTACTTACAGTGACAATGGACAAGCTCAAATCTACTATTCTCAAACCCTACTAAGAATAGATAATAGCCACCTTTTTTCTAATTTAGACCATAACAAGAATAACCAAAACCCATGTCTATAATACTAACAGAACTTGAAAGGACTCATTACTTTTTCTAAGTTCCACATAATATCGACTTAAATACCACTGATAATACAGAAAGCATATATACCACTAAAACAAGGTTTATTTCATATTAAATAGATCATCCTACACAAATACAGGAGCTAGAAAATAGAAACTAACTTCCTCACCACTATTCTCTTCTTCAGACCCGCCAGACATTTCAAAAGCATAGTCTTCCTCTTCCTCGGTATCACTTCTACCTTCTTCTTCTTTTTTTCTTCACACAATGGATGAACAAATCAACTCAGAAATCATTTGTTTAACTCTTCAATGGATTATTCTCTAAGAAACAAAAGGAACTTAAGCAACAAACTAGCAAAAGGATTTACAAGTTCCACAATAACAGAACATCAATTATAATTACTTTAAATTGTGGAATCAGAAAACATAAGCACTTCTCCTCAATACAGGAAACAACTCATTAAGATAAGAAAAATACAAGTAAATATATAATTGTAGTAAACATTCTTAAACCAACTAACTCCAAATTTGGATGCAGAACATCTAATGTATCAACAGAAAGGGAAAAATAGAATATGATCCCAATATTGGATGTGAAACATTTTTATTGAGTAATAAGATGTTATTAAAAAGAAAAGGAAAAAAATAGAAGAAAGCAGCATTTGGGAAACCAGTCACCAAAATCTTTTAGACCTCCAAAATCATTTGAACATAATTTCTGCTCTAAAACAAGAGAACTCTTTTCAAAAAGGAGATTCTTCTTCCGATTTTACCCCTCTTGTTTGCCCTTCTCTTGATTCTCGACCCTCTTTTAAAGTTTACCACTAACCTATTTAAACGGTGAACTCTTTTCACACCTCGCTCCTTGTCACCAACTGGTGACAGTCCGTTCCCCTTCTAATCGCCCCCTCCCCCTTTTAAAACAATCTCCTCCTGCTGGTCCTCCAAGTGTCCCTTTTCCGAGAAAACTATACATGGAGGGCGCATCTCCTCCAGATCCTTTCTCGAGGAGTTAAAAGGCTTCTCAGAAGCGATCCCCTGTAAAAAAGCTTCTTCAGTTCACAACTACAAAATTACCTTTTACCCCCACCCCCCACCCCCCGCTTTTCCCACGTCTCCCCTCTCTCTTCCTCTTGTCCTTCCAACTCCCTGACCTTTTGCTTTCCATCATCTTCCTCCTCCCGATTTGCATTCTCAGGTTCATCTAGCATCCTAATTTCCTATGCAGGGTAATCTAACTCCTGGATTCGATCAGGCAAGACCATTGAATCCTCCTGAATCCAACAAACAGGATGCATCCTTTAATAACCAACCTCAAGTCGTACCACTATCCAGCAAAGTTTAATGCCATACTCAGGGGGGTAAGATGTATGTTCTCTGCCTCGACCAAAATTCTTGCTGCTGCCAAGTTTTTAAGCTTAAATATTTGGGCATCCACTCTTCTAAAGCAACAGCAAGCATTTCCGATAGCACGAAAAGCATTTAGATTCCATTCATGGAGTGGAATCTCTAGGACATTAATCCAGACAAGATTCTTGCTACCAACTTCTCTAATTGCCCCACTAACGGATTCCATCTACCCAACCTGAGCTCCGACGACCTGAACATTGAAATTTCTCTACCCAGAATTTCGTTTGCCTCCTCCTTGCTACGGAAGATGAAGAGAAAGAAACCGCATTTAACTTTCTCACCTGGATGACCTTTCAATTTCGTCCTACATTTCATCTGCTTCTGTCTTTAGTTTGTATTTATCTTTGATCTGGTGAGGTCGCAACTTGTGCTTCTCTAAGGGCTACTTGTAATGATTTTAATCTCTTGATTTTCTTTATTTATTTATTTTTTGATAAGTAACCACAATTAAAATTCCTTGCTTTTAATAAATTAATCATTTAACACAAAAAAAGAGATATAATCACACAAAAGGCATGGAAAATCATAGCTAAGCTGCATATCAGCATCAATACTTAACCTTCCATAAAACATAACAAACTCTCCCAAATTATCAATGCACATATACGAGTGAAACCTACAATTGAATGAGGAGAGGCATCGAATGAGGAAGGAGACAAGTGGGATGAAGCGTTTGAAGGGGAAGATTGATGTGTTTCTCAGTCAGGGAGGTTTTTGTGATTTTTCTTTTGTTTCTTCATGTGTTTGTAGCATGACTTTTTTCAATGTGCGTGAATTGGTTGTTCTTGTTCTGTTGCTTTCTTCTCTCGGGTGATTTCTCATCACCTTCCTATTGTGCTTTCTTTTTGTTTTTTTTTTTTTTTTTTTGATAAGTGCTTTCTTTTTGTTTTAATGAATCTATACTTTATTTATCAAAGAAAGAATAAAAAGTAATGTTGTAAGGCTGACTTAATTGTTACTTTATAGCTGCTGTTAGTAGACTGTTGGACAGTTACAGTTACTTGTTTTTTCTTCTTTTTTCTTATTGTTCTGATTCTAGGATATGCCACCAGGGGCATACTTGTAATTTCTGATTCTTTTATGAAGTTAACATAAATAGAAAACTGGCGGCAGCCAGTAGTGACTTTTTCCTCTCAACCGTACCTCTCTCTCTCTCTCTCTCTCTCCCCCCCCAATCCCCACGAATCACCACATGGTATCAGAGCAGGTTTTCTGGGTTGAAAAAGGCCTACGATCCCTCCTGCCCTATATTTAAAAAAAAGTGTTTGGACGTGGCTGTTTCTGCAGAAACCCTAGCAGTTTCTGGCGGCAGCTTTTGTAATTTCTTTTTCTTGGTCGTAATAGCAAGAAAACCATAGTCGGAGAAGGGTGATGCTGGTGCAGACTCCTCTGTTCGATGCTGTGAAGCCAAATTCAGATTAGCACCTTCGTACAAAGTGCTGAACAGGTGTGTTTTTTGTTTTAGTTAGTCTCAGACTTCTTTGGCCGATGGTGTGTAGGGCTCATGCCTTGATTATATAGTTATCTGTTTGGACGCTGGATGGTTAGAGTGTGTGAACTACAGTCAGACTGATTGTAATTTCTGTATTGGTGGTGCTGAACTGATTACCGGACTGGTTTATTGTTCTGTTTGGACGTTGTGTTGACTGAACCCCTTGTTCTCAGCAGTATTCCCTTTGTTCTCAGCAGTATTTAATGTTCTTTTGCTCACATTCGAAGAGTAAACCCTGAGTTGCTCACATTCTGATTGTGGCGGCAGTGTTGTTGGGTGGTATTTGGACTGGTTTTCAGTAGTATTCGATGGCAAGTCATGAATTAACTTCATCGGGGGCTACACCAACCCGCAGCACAGCGGGTATGGAAGGTGAAAACATGGTTTTTCCCATGCCAATTACCCCTTTAAACGATCTGAACTACCTGGAGTGGGCTAAGAGTGTAAAACTCTATGTAACGGCAAGGGGTAAAGCTGGTTACATCAATGGAAAGGTGAAAGAACCCAAGGGTGATACGGCTGAACATGATAGGTGGGACCAAGAAAACAGTATGGTGATGTCTTGGCTCCTCGCAGCCATGGAACCTGATGTGAAAAAGAATTTTATGTGGGTAGACACCGCTAGTGAGATCTGGGAACAGGTCGGAACTACCTATTCTGAGCAAAGGCATTACGCCAAGATTTACCAGTTGCAAGCTGAATCCTCAACATGTAAGTAGGGAAACCGTAGCTTGTCTTCATACTATTCAGCCCTTACCTCCATATGGAAGGAATTGGACCATTATCAAGCCATAGAGTGGAAGCACGATGATGATGCTAAGGCCTACAGGAAGCTGGTCTCTCAGCAACGGGTGTTTGCTTTCTTGTTGGGACTGAACCCTACATATGAACCATTGAGGGTGCAGATTCTAGGAAGCAAAGAGTTGCCTATGGTTCACGAGGTAATACTCCCTTGTCCAATCTGAAGAAAGCAGGGGTAATGTGATGGATACAGCTGAGAGGGAGCAACAAGTTGCCTTGCTGCAATGAATAATAGCTCCATGGGAAAGAAAAGTGACCCTAAGAAGGCGGATGATAAAGATAAGTTGTTCTGTACCCACTGTGACATACACAGGACACTTGTGGGGACATCCACGAGAAACCCAAGTGAGCAGCAAAGAATCAAGAACAGGGTAAAGGTCATCTGAAGAAAATGAGCACAGCACATGTGGAAACCCAAGATACTCAAGGTGCCAGTAATACCCGAGACCACCCTAATAAGTCTGACCCCAAGGAGGATATAATGAATTCCTTCAGAGAGCACTTGGAATCTTATGGTAGGGCCTTGCGGCAAATGGACAGCTCAGTCACTGGTACTCCCTCTACTTCAGGTAATATGGCTTCTGCGTTCCATGTCACTCCCACAGATTCCCCTTGGATCATTGACTCAGGGGCCTCCAACCACATGACCGGTAAGCCTAACTTGCTTCAGTCTTATAGCCTTTTGTCAGAAAGGGATAGAGTGAGACTTGCAAATGGCTCTTTTTCTTCCATTGCAGGCCAATGATCAATATCCCTTCCCCATGGCCTTAACCTGAATTGTGTATTGCATGTCCCTCAGCTTCCCATAAACTTGATTTCAATTAGTAGCATTACAAGCTCCTTGAATTGTAATGTGACCTTTTTTGCTAACTCGTGTGTTTTTCAGGATCTAACTTCTGGGAGGACGATTGGTAGAGGAAGCCTAGTGGATGGTCTCTACATGCTCGACAACAAAGCTAGTCTCTCGGTGTCATCCTCAAAGTCGCATAGTCAGTCAAATAAGAGTCAATTTTTTTTTGTGGCATAGTCGTTTAGGTCATGTTTCTTTCGAAATAATAAAACCTTTGTTTCCAGTTTTATTTAAGTCATGTTCAATATCAGAGTTCATGTGTCAAACGTGTCAGTTGAGCAAACAATGTAGAACAACTTTTCCCTTAAGTAATAAAAGATCAAATGTTCCTTTTCATGTTGTGTATTCTTATGTATGGGGGCCTACAAATGTAATCTATGAGGGCGAATATAAGTATTTTATTACATTGATCGATGATTACTCTCGCTATACATGGGTAATTCCTATGCGTAGCAGAGACAAAGTTCCAAAGATAGTGAAAGACTTCCAAAGGATGGTGTTTACGCAGTTCCATGTGGAATTATAGATCTTCCAATCTGATAATGAAAAAGATTACTTCCATGGGGAGCTCAATGAGTTCTTCGCCTCCCACGGATCTATTCATAGGAGCTCATGCGCCAGAACACTACAACAAAATGGTGTTGCAGAAAGGAAAAACAAACACCTTCTTGAGGTATCCCGCGGGATGATGTTACACATGAATGTCCCAAAAAGGTTTTGGGTGGATGCTATACTTGCAGTTGCGTATGTCATCAACTTTAAGCACAAGGCAGATGGAACAATTAAAAGGTACAAAGCAAGATTAGTAGCCAAAGGGTACACACAAGTATACGGGGTTGACTATGATGAGACTTTTGCCCTAGTGGCTAAGATGAACTCAATTAGGGTTCTCCTATCCTTAGCTGCTAATCTTGACTAGGAATTGCATCAACTGGACATAAAGAATGCTTTCCTGAATGGTGACTTAGAAGAAGAGGTATACATGATTCAACCTCCTAGATTCTGTGCCAAGGGAAGTGAAAATAAGGTGTGCAAGCCACGAAGGTCTCTCTATGGCTTAAAACAGTCTCCCAGAGCCTAATTCAGTAAGTTTCACATGGTAGTTCAAGAGATGGGATTCAAACAATGTCAGTCTGATCACACACTCTTTGTGAAGAGATGTCAGGAACAGGTTGTTGTATTGATAGTGTATGCAGACGATATCATCATTATAGGAAATTGGAGCTTAGAGATACAAAACTTGAAACAATTCCTTGCATCTAAATTTGAAGTGAAAGATCTAGGCCTCCTGAAGTATTTCCTTGGGATTGAAGTTGCCTGCTTAGAAAAGGGTATATTTGTCTCTCAAAGGAAATACACCCTTGATTTATTACGGGATACGGGTAAGTTAGGTGCAAGGCCGGCAGATACTCCTATGGATGTGGACCACAATCTAGGTGACTGTGTTGGTGAACCTCTGAAAGATGTGAAGTAGTTCCAAAGGTTAGTGGGAAAGTTGATTTATCTGTCCATGACCCATCCAGACATTGCCTATTCCGTTGGGGTCCTGAGCAAGTTTATGCACTCTCCTAAGAAACCACACGTGGAGGCAGTAGAGAGAGTCCTTAGACTTGAAGAAATATCCAGGAACAGACCTACTATTCAGTAAACACAATCACCTAAAGGTGGAAGTCTTTATAGATGTTGATTGGGCATGAGTTGTGGATGATAGAAAGTCCACTAGTGGGTATTGCACATTTGTGGGAGGAAATCTAGTGACCAGGGAGAGCAAGAAGCAAAGTGTGGTAGCAAGATCAAGTGTCGAAGCTGAATATAGAGCTATGGCACATGGGGTGGCTGAAGTCCTTTGGCTAAAGAACCTTCTAGGGGAGTTTGGAGTTGTTGTTCATAGTCCTATGCCCCCGTACTGTGACAACAAGGCTGCAATAAACATCACCAACAACCCAGTCCTACATGAGAGGACCAAGCACATTGAGGTGGATAAACACTTCATAAGGGAGAAACTGGAAAAAAGGGAAATTTGCATCTCTTATGTCAACTCCAAGGAACAGAGGGGCTTCCATGCTCGCGACACAAAGAGTTGTGACAAGCTGGGCTTGATAGACATCTTCAGCCCAACTTGAGGGGGAGTGTTGTAAGGCTGACTTAATTGTTACTTTATAGTTGTTGTTAGTAGGCTGTTGGACAGTTACAGTTACTTGTTTTTTCTTCTTTTTTCTTATTGTTCTGATTCTAGGATATGCCGCCAGGGGACTACTTGTAATTTTTTATTCTTTTATGAAGTTAATATAAATAGAAAACTGGCAGCAACCAGTAGTGACTTTTTCCTCTCAACCGTACCTCTCTCTTTCTCACTCTCTCTCTCTCTCCCAATCCCCACGAATCACCACAAGATGTGCATAACAAACCTACAGAGTTTAAGGAATATAAACCATACATATCAAAGGTTAAAGAAAGGAACAAATACACTTATAAGAGCAAGACCATTACCTCCTCTTATACACATTTGCAAGAGATTCACTTCCCAACCCCAACGTCATTAATAAGTTATCATACACCGAAGGCTCCTTATAAACTAATACGCTTTCAGATGTTGTGCTCTTCCAATGATCCTCAGAGGAATTTCCTGCATTAAAATAAAAATAACTCAACTCTTGAAAGGAAGCATCTTTTAATATGGCTGTGTTCATTAATTCAACTTCTAAGTATCATTTGCTTAGAGTTAAACTTTACAATTTGTATACTTTAATATTAAAATTAAACACCCAACCAACCCATTTTGATGTCTGTTGATTCTACTCAGTGTTCCAGGCCCCAAATCATACCATAGTAGGAAAACCCAGCAGGATGAAATATTCATCCTAAATAAACCCACTAAGTGGTTGAACATGCCAAGTTGTAGGTATCACTTGGCCAAATTTAGTTTTTCAAAAGAACCCTAAAATAATGTATAATGCTGCAGTCTTGGTTCATATAAAAATATGATGGTTCCCAAACTAGCGGTTTCTACCGGTTTGGTTAAGATTCAAATCTAAATCAAAACTTTTCGAAGGAATCTAATCCAAATATAAATAAGAAATTTATGGATCTAACCATTAATTAAATTTTAAGACACAAGAAAGAAATTTCTTAATTAACATTCTCTTTCTTCAATACTTACTTTAATTTAGTTTTCTCCATCTAAGTTACTATATTCCAAATTTTTTATTTGTTGGATTAAGAGAAAGAGAAAGAGAGAACAGGAGGGTTTAGTCGAACTGATTAGTCTCCCATTCAGTCGACCCCCTTGTGTTTATTAGGTTCTAATTACACTTACAAAGACTAAACTGCCCTCACTTAAGTGTGGGGCAGAGTACTCTAATAAAACAGCCACATAAGCAAAGTACTTAACTGACATAAGATTACTAAATTACCCCTATTCGGCTCACTCTAACAGTTTCGTACACATTAAAATCATCTAAGGTGATGACTAATACTGCCAAGACTATAAGAACCAAAATGAATTTTCATTGACCTTGAATCTCAAGGAGGTTTCAAATTTTAGGAATAAAAAAGCCACATGCTTGCAAGAGAGATGTATCATACCTGAGGAACTTGGTGATGAGCTATGAGCAACATTATTTTCAATACGCTGATTCTTCCTCGTATCCTTGCTTGTGTTAGTTTTCTCAGGTGTCTTAGGTCTCATATGCCCTGAGTAAAATAAATAAACAAATAAAACTTCATTACCAAACTGAACGACAAATCTTTTGACAAAATATTTATACGAAGTAAGATTCAGTCCTCTATTTTGTTTATTCTCAGAAAAAGGATTAAATAACAAATAAAATAAGAAATAAATTAAAAGTGTGGATGAGAAATTGGTGGGTGTAGACTGGTCCACACAACACCACTGTGGCAGGGACCAGTCTACACCACACCACAGTCCACAAATGTTCTGAACTGTAGACAGACTGTGTGGACTGGTCCAGTCCACACCCACAGTGGTGTTCTGTAGGCGTGGTGCGGACCAGTCCACACCACACTTTTTGATTCCACGTATCTTATATGAAGTTTGTAGAGAACACTGATGTGGGCCCCACGGATGTGGGCCCCACTGTGTTCGTATGACAGCATGTGTAACTTTTATTAATGTTAGTGTTAGTTGGTAGTCAGCTTGTTATTTCAGTTTGTTATTTATTTTAGTCTTTTATTTGTTTCATTTGCCATGTAAGTATTAAGGGCAGTTCTGTCCTTTCCTTCATGTAGTGAACGTAACCTGAAAATACTAAGAGAGTGGCGGCGGCAGAATCATTCAATCTGTCCCTCCTTTCAAAACCCTTGTGCACTTCTGCTTCTACTTCTTCCTTCTCCCTCTTCCTTCTATATTTCTTCAATCCGAAATCAATTGGGATTCAAAACTGATTGTAGTCTATCACTGTTGCTACTTCCCCTCCTTTTTCGGATGACCTTGACCTCCCTATTGCGGTCCGTAAAGGGAAACGGCGCTGCACCACATCCACAGCTCACTGCATTTCCCAGTTTCTATCCTATGATCGCCTGTCTCCCTCTTACAGGTCCTATCTCACTTCCATTACTGATATCCCTATTCCCAGAACAGTGCAAGAAGCCTTATCAGTTCCAGAGTGGAAAGATGCAATGAAAGTTGAAATTGATGCCCTTTTGAAAAATAACACTTGGGAGCTAGTTGACCTACCCAAAGGAAGGAAACCAATTGGATGTAGATGGGTATTTACTTAGAAACATAATGTTGATGGCTCCATTGAAAAGTACAAAGCCCAGTTGGTTGCCAAGGGGTTCACTCAGACTTATGGCATAGACTACTTGGAGACCTTTGCCCCAGTAGCCAAGATGACCACCATTCGAGTTCTATTAGCCCTTGCAACAAGTTGATCTTGGCCCTTGTTCCAAATGGACGTTAAAAATGCTTTTCTGAATGGAGACTTACAGGAAGAGGTCTACATGCAGTTGCCCCCTGGATTCTATGATACAGAGACAAATAAGAAGGTTTGCTAACTAAATAAGGCATTGTATGGATTAAAGCAGTCCCCTAGAGCTTGGTTTGATAGATTCAGACTAGCCCTTGGAAAATTTGATTATGTACAGGCCCAATCAAATCATACACTGTTCATTCAAAAGGTAGACTCTTCTTTGACCCTGCTTGCTGTATATGTGGATGATATTGTAGTGATAGGGAATAACAGTAGTGAGATTGAGTCCCTCAAACAGCTCATTCATCAAGAGTTTGAGGTGAAAGATCTTGGTGCATTGCGATATCTTTTGGGTATTGGGGTTGCTAGATCTAAACAGGGGATCTTTATCTCTCAAAGGAAATATGTTCTAGATCTGTTGGCGGAAATTGGAAAGTTAGGTGTCAAGCCTGCCAATACACCCATTGAACAGAATCACAAGATCGGTGCAGAGGGTGAGGAGCCTCTTGAAGACAAAGTTATGTTCCAACGGTTGGTTGGAAAGCTCCTATATCCTTGCCTCACTCGGCCAGATATCAGTTATGCAGTCAGTGTTGTCAGCCAATACATGCGTTCCCCTAGAACTACTCATCTTCTTGCAGCAGAGAGGATATTAGCATACTTGAAGAGATGCCCAGGTAGAGGTATACTGTTCAAGAACAATAATCACATGAAGGTGGAGGTCTATATAGATGTTGATTGGGATGGGAGTGCTGATGACAGGAGGTCTACCTCTGGATATTGTGCCCTTGTGGGAGGTAACCTTGTCTCTTGGAAGAGTAAGAAACAAAGTATTGTTTCCCGCTCTAGTGCCGAAGCTGAATACAGGTCAATGGCTAACGGAGTGGCTGAAATCCTATGGCTGAAATCACTACTTGAAGAGTTGGGTATTGACTATGAGAAGCCCTTGATGCTGTATTGTGATAATCAAACGGCTATTAATATAGCCCACAATTTGGTGCAGCATGACAGAACTAAGCATATCAAAGTTGATCGACATTTTGTCAGAGAAAGGGTCTCATCACAAGAAGTGTGTCTCCCGTATATCACCTCCAACATGTAGCTCGCAGATCTTCTCACCAAGGTTGTACCAAGGAAGAAGTTAGAGGCAGACCTATTCAAGTTGGGAATGATAAATATCTATTCCCAACTTGTGGGGGAGTGTAGAGAACACCGATGTGGGCCCCACGGCTGTGGTCCCCATTGTGTTCGTATGACAGCATGTGTAACTTTTATTAGTCATGTCAGTGTTAGTTGATAGTCAACTTGTTATTTATTTTAGTCTTTTATTTGTTTTATTTTCCATGTAAGTATTAAGGGCAGTTCTGTCCTTTCCTTCATGTAGTGAACATAACCTATAAATACTAAGAGAGTGGCAGCGGCAGAATCATTCAATCTATCCCTCCTTTCAAAACCCTTGTGCACTTCTGCTTCTGCTTCTTCTTCTTCTTCCTTCTCCCTCTTCCTTCTATCTTTCCTCAATCCGAAATCAGTTGGGATTCAAGACTGATTGTAGTCTTGATTGACTACTAAGTTTATGAAGTATCTACACAGTTTATCATAAATGTCTAATTTTACAATTTATATGATAAACAAATTGGAAAAAAGGTTGTGTCAATTGATTATTAACCAAAAATATCAATTTCTACAAAAATGGTAATAAATTAGTTTAAAAATTAAAAATTATTTATATGATAAACAAAAATGGTAACCAAAAATATCAATTTCTGCAAGCATAGCATCAAAATATTGGTCCACTAGTTTCCCAAATTGGTGTATGGATAAACCACCAACATTACAATTAGTACTTAGACAAAAATAATAGAACCACCATTTTAAGACAGATAAGAAGAAGATTGCAAAGTATGTTGCACTCACAAAAGAAGAGTGCAAATAATAGAACCACCATGAAGTCCTGCGTGTTGATGATGGGTTGTATAATCACTGTGTGGTGCTACTTGAGCAACATCTTCAATTGGGAGTGTTACCCAATTAATTGGGTTTTAGTAAAGCAGAAACTTCATTCTTTTTGGGTGGACCCGAAAAACTCGTTACTTATGTACCTTTATGCCCTTTGGTCCACAAACAATATCAAGTGCTATGAAACACAGACAGAGGCATAATGCTTGAATTAATAGGCCTGAAAAACTTTCTAGACCATGTTGGCTCATGTTTGGGCCCCATCTCTCCTTTGGTTTACAGTATCAGGACCTTTCACCAAGCAGCCGCCTGATTATTGCACTAGTTTGGGAGATTTCCTTTTAATTAAGCTACAATACAACTGAACCAGACCTGATACGACCCGTCTCACATATCAATGGGTCAGGTTTGGGTCATGTTTGGCATGGGGTTGGTACAACTGAACCAGACCTAGCTGAACAAAGATGCAATACCAAACCTGATATGACCCATCTCACATATAGAACATCCATTTTCAACCAAGGTTATACATACAAGCATTGGCACAGGTCCACCTCAACCTGATCTGACCTGATTAAGGCTAACATGACCCAAACCCAATAGGTTAGGGTCAATGCAGATTTACCACTTAATCCATCCCTAATTGCAATGCCCAACAAAAATCTCTACTATGATCACAAGGATTCAAGTAAAGCTGTCGATAAAGAACATGTGTTTTCTAAGCCATTACCTAGAGTTTTGGAATTCCATGAAAGCACAAAGGATCCTATACTATCTACCGAAAGATGGAAACTAGTAGGGAAGGTTACTTCTACACATGGACTTCTATGTATTGTTAGATGGTGAAAGTGATCTTGGTGATAAGTCTATGAAAACCCATTCTGAGTGGGAGTTTGTATGAACAGCTCACCTTTTAAGAACATCTACAGCAGCCATCTGCATATTTACAATCACTTTGTTTTAGCTATAACTTGAGAGATAATCAGTACTTGCCAAAAATTCTTGCTGACCATGCCTATTGAATGGATCCACCTCTTCATGCACAGGCAGGGAAAAGGATCTTGGTTACCAGATTTCTTGTAAAAGATTGTTTATCCTTCCAACATACATGTGTTGGGAAACTTGCTCTTTTGGCATTCTTGTAAAAGAATGTAATCTTTGAAGATTCTTTCATTATTCAAATCTTAATATTAATTCATCAATTTTATATGTATTAATCCTTCTAGAATGTAGCCTGACACAAGCTCTTTATGACGGTGTCCAAATAGATAATAAGAGCAAGTTTCTATTGACTATGGAGATGTTACACATTAGTATTACACATTCCATGACATGTATATATATTGCCCAGGTTTGCAGTAGTGCAGTGTCACAGTGTAGGAATCCTCAAACTGCAGTGAGCAACATTCTTCAAGAGTTAACTGCAATTTGATACAGGGGAAACCTACTTTCTAGATTTCTAGCATATAAGACATGTTAACATGACAAATATACTGACAGGTATAGATGAGTTACAGGAGGGTCAGAAAGGGAATGCATGAGACTGAGAAAAGACATAGGATTCACAAGCAAGGAATATTGCCCTGGATATTGGATTTTCTAGCCAATCCAACATGATTGGAACAAGGTCTTTTTCTGAGTTGAAACCAAAAAAAATAGAATAAGCATGCAATAACAGAAGCAGATCTTCGAGTTCCATGCTGAAACTGTTTCACTAACAACAACAACAGAAGCAAATCTGTTTCACTAACAAATCTTCAAGTTCCATGATAAACTCTACGTATCCAAACAACAAAAGCAACAACAAAGAAATGACCCAAAAAGATCACTAACAAATCTTCGAGTTCCATGTTTCACTCTGTGTTTTTCACTAATAAAAAAACCAACAAAAAGATGCATACTGGCAGTGGAGAGCTTCAGTGGACCCCTTTGCGGCGGAGCACAGCAGCAGAGAACTTCGGCAGTGGAGACCCAGGTTCAACGGTAAAATGATGTAGGGTTAGAAGGGTGCATGTGAAGCATGATATCAAAAAATGAACTGTGGACCGACCCCTTCCACGAGAAAATGCCGTTGCCGATAATTTGGGGTGTGGACAGGGCCAGCCCACGACATAGTGTGGACAGGTCCCATCCACGACCAACCGAACAGCGAGTTCACCCCATGGCGTGGACCGAAATGGTCCATCCACGAGATGAACACGCTACCAAACACCACCTAAGTAAAATTGCATGGTTATCCCTTGCTAAATAGGCATACCATAACAACTTAACAATAAAAGGCAATCTATTTTTCTTTTAAGGACCCCCAAAAAAAATTACAGTCAAGAAAGTGGATGAGAGGTCATCTAGACTGAAACATGTAAGAGTAGACAGCCCTGCTCTCAACACGCCAATTGCAGAATTGATAACCACCTCCTGGATTCGAGTTCTGCTCAAAAAGTCTACTATTCCTTTCAAACCATATTGTCCTCAACACTGCTAGGGGAACCACATCCCAGCAAGCTCTCCCTTTCTTGGACATTCCTTGCATCCTCCACCCTGCTAACAGGTCCTTCACAAAGTTCTGGAAGCACCCAACAGTTGGAACAAAACTTCTAAAATGATTCCAGACTTTAAAATAAAACTACAAAATAGGAACAGATGATTCACAATTTCCTTATCGGCATTGCAGAGGGAGCAATCCATGTTTGCTAGATTAGCTCCTTCCCTGACCAGCAGATCCTCAGGCTATGTTTGGTTTGAAGGAAAAGGTAGGGAAAAGGCTCTTAGTGACTCTTGGAAGATAAGTGTGTTTGTCTTCCTCCTGTAAATTTTCTACTGATGATTTAATGAAAGTGTTATTGATCAAAAAAAAAAAAGAAAAGGTAGAGAAAAGAAGGGAAATGTAGGGAAACCTATACAAGATTTGTAAAGGTTTCCCTACTTTTTCCTTCAAACCAAACACAGCCTTAGTTAAGCATTTTTCCTAGGACACTACCCAGGCAAAAACTTTCACTTTTGAGGGAGTTGATTTTCCCAAATTGCTCTATGAATTGATTGAGAATACCCCTGACATGGACCATCTGCCTTAAATCTTAGCCATTCACATTGACTTGCTGGGATGCCTTGGCCTCTGCTTTGAAAGCTATCCATACTGTTTTGCCTATCTTCATTGAGTGAGTCAGGTATGATTGCTATTCAGTGTCCAAAATTCTCTTTTGCAAGGACCTTTGAGTGGGTGACTCTACTCTTAAAGATGCTTCCCCCTCTATTTACTCCTTACCTTTGTTTAAACATGACCCTACATCTTTTACCTTTGTTCTAAAGGGTGCCATGGAACTTGGGTCTTAGAAATGGGTTAAGAGAGGCCGAGTGTTCCCTTGTATCCGAGTTGCTGCTTATCCTTGATTCAGTTGTGGTAATTCCTTCTCTTCCTAATGAAAGAATCTGGATTCCTGACCCCAAAGGCTCTTTCTCTTGTGCCTCCTTCCTTCAGTCCCTGGTTGCTTGTGCTCCCTTTGGATCTTCCTTTCCAGTGAGGTTTGGTGCAAACCAATTCCCTTAATAATAGAGGCTTTCTGTTTTTTTTTTATCAAAAATAGAGGCTTTCTGTTGGGAGGTCTTTTGTGGAAAAATCAACACTCTGAATTTTCTATAAAAGAGAAGAAAAAATGCTTTTTCATCCCCGAATTGGTGCACGCTTTGCAAAGCAAATGGTGAGACAGCCTATCACATCTTTATTCCTACTATTTTGTTACCTCTATTTGGGAGTGGTTTTGATCTTTTCGGGTGCAGGTGAACTCTACCTTTTTTTAATCAGCAACACAGAAAAGATTTCATTAACCATGAGAGAAACAAGATTACAACAAGAAGCTGTGAAAAGAACCAGCTATGGAAGCTGTCCCAAATCAGTACTATATTTGAGCCCAAAACATATGTGTTCTATGTACCCCTTGCTTGGCTAAGCTATCTGCCAAACTATTAGCAGTCCTCACCCATTTCACTCAAATTAACATGTTCTGTGACAACCATTTGAATTTTCTAAATTCATTCCTCACATGCCATGCCACCCCTTCCCCTTTTACCAGCCACTTAACCACAGTTTCAGAATCTCCCTCAATAATCAGCCTACTAATACCCAGTTCTTTTGCCTTCTAAACCCCAAAAAATGCAGCCAAAAACTCTGATCTTACCACATCGCCCTGCTCCACATGGCCAGAATATAAAGCAATTATGTTCCCCTCTTCATCCCTAATGACTCCCCCAATACCTGAGGGTCCAGGGTTACCCAGACAGCTCCCATCAAAATTCAGTTCCTTCCAACCATTTATTCGGGGACACCAAACCTCAAAAGGTCTTTGTCTTGTAGTTGAGGATGCAACAATGATACCCTAAGCTCTGAAGAAATCTTCAGTCTTGAAATCCAAAAACAGCTTCAAACTTTTTGCCCAATGTGCTACTCTCAATGTTATAGTTTCAAACTTATAGGCAGGTGGACTCTACCTACAATCTTAATTAGTTTGCTTGCAGGTGGAACCTTTAATTGGCCAAGGAAAAGAGGAAGAACTTTTGTGGAGATGCACTAAGGCTTCCATGTTATGGATAGTCTGGGAAGAAAGAAATGCAAGACTTTTCAAGGAAGAGAAGAGATCAATAGAAACAATCCTAGAATGTATTCTTTAAAGGGTGATTCATTAGGTCAAGTCCTTGGATTTGTTCTCACCTTTTTCCTTTGATAAGAGTCATAAGACATAAGAAGGTATTGATGGGAAGTAGCTTCTTCATCTATAAGAAAATCTAGAACAGTTAAGAGTTGGGAACCTCTCCAGAAAGCTTCATAAAACTCAATTTTGATGGGAGCTGTCTCAGTAACCCAGGCCCCTCAAGTATATGAAGGGTTTTCAGGGATAAAGATGGAATCGTTTTAGCTCTATCTCGGGTCCTAGTAGTCAAGGAGACTCCACTAGAGTTGAACTATCCGCTGTTCTATGTGAGGCGCAATTGATAGAGTAGTAGATCAAGACTGTAATCAGTCTTGAATCGTAATAGGTTTTAGGTTTACAAAATAGAAGAAAAGTGAGAGAAAGTAGAGAGAATAGAAGAGAAACAGGAGAACACAAGTGGTTGAAAGGAGGAAGAGATTCTAACAGGTCTTCCGCCGCCACTTTCTTATTATTTATAGGTTATGTTTAGTACACAATGGAAAGGACACATCTGCCCTTAGTACTTACATAATAAATAAAGTAAATAAAAGCTGAAATAAATAATATCTGAATTAACAAACTGACTCAAACTGACACTAGTATAACTGAAACAAATAACTACACATGCTGTCCTACAAACACAGTGGGGACCACTGCAGTGGGGCCCACATCAGTGTTCTCTACAGATAGAAAGACTAAATCTTAGAAGATTGGTGGTTGAAGGGTTGAAGGGAACTCTCAAGTGATGATGACTGAAGTGGTGAAGTGGTGAAGAAGACCAAGTGGTTATTAAGGGGAATGACAGTTTGTTCTCATGGGGTTCCTAGGGATGCTAATGTGGGATAGCTGATTCATTAGCTAAGCAGGGGGTTGTTAGGGAATAATTATTTTGGGCTCAATTGTATTAACTGTTTTTATCTTTTAGGGGTAGTCCTTTTTTTTATAAATATTTTTAGGGGTACTCATACCCCACTTGTTCATCTCTGTACATTTTTGTTCATATTAATGAAATGATATCTGTTAACTATCAAAAAAAATGCCACACACTACCTATGAGTTGATATGACTGAAACATCTCCTTCAGGAGATTGGTATTCCTATAGCTAAACCTATAAAGCTATTTTATGACAATCAAGCTACAATACAAATTGTCTCCAATCCAGTTTTCCATGAGAGGATGAAACATATAGAAGGTGACAAATGGCAAAATAGTTACACCATATGTCAAATTAGAAGACCAATTAGCATCTCTTTAGTAAGAACTTGAGCCAAACTAGAACAGTCTTTATTTATAACAAGCTGGAGTTCTATGATATATATGCTCCAGCCTCCAGCTTGAAGGTGGAGATTAAATCTAGTCGGCAAGGGTATAGCTGTTCTTTGTTAATTCCTATTAGGTTGTTTTGTTCTTTCTTTTATGTCACATAAATAAGGATAGTCTTTTAATTTCAGTTTATGATTATGAAATAAAACACATGGGAGCTCAGATCATTTTCTCCCAACTGAAAAACCTTTTTCTTTTCCCTTCTTCTCCTCTTCTCCCACTTTCTTCTTCATAACATACCTATTCTCACGCTATTTCTGCACTCTTTTATTGTTGCTTATCAAATAAAAAACAATATACAAGGAGTTCATTCTCTAAGCAGCATTGCCTAGTCTACTTATACCAAGAAAAAGATTCATCCCAAGTTTGTGCAGAAACATAAATCCAAGGCAACAATTGAATCAAATAACTTATGAATAACAAAAAACAGATAAAAATGGAACTAAAGTCTCAGACAGTTTTCACAAGAGCAAGTGAATTGTGACTACCTCTTTTTCTTCCGTATCGTTTTCCCATTGGTTTTCACTACTTTAGGGATGCGTACTAGAGATGCAATTGGCTGGATGAACCTTTTTCTATGTTGTGGCAGCTTAACCCTTATTTGGCATCGATTCTGAGCTTCTGATTTTCAGAACGACCCCTTCTAGAATAAATTCTCCCTGTGTCACGGCAGCTGGTCCCGTTGCTACACTTCCCCATATACATAACTAGCATCAGATAATCAGCCAAAACCAAAACAACAGCTCATGGCATATGATATAATATGGAGAATGATAGTATGACATAGCAGCACTTGTTCAACAATAATAAGATAAAAATCTTATTACAAATCAAAATTTTATTACAAAAATGAAGTTCATTCTCACTGTTCGTCGATAGTAGCTGAATTGGTGCTAAAGCGGGATTAGAGAGGTTGTCAAGTTATCAAAGATTATAGAAAAACTAAATTGTTTTTAATCCATGGCAAACTGATATTAGCCAACAGGAAAAAGAGAGAGAAGAAGAAAAGGAAGAAGAACATGTCACATTCCTACAATTTCTCGCTAGTCACAGTCACCAAACTCGAGAGAACAACAACGAGAGAATGGTGAGGCCATTGCAAGCCCCTAATGACAATAGTGGCAGTGAGTTGTAAGAACAAAACCATACACTACATAGACCCTAACACCCACTTCCAAACACAGATTATTAATCAAGAATATCCGACCATACCGTCCTGATGAGGATGGGGTCACAGGAAGCGTTAACCTGCCAATAAAAATTGGACACATTGAAATTTTGAGTCATTGATAACATTAACGGGTATTCAGCAATTAGTTGAAAAAAACCAAAAAACCCTCCCATTTCGAGTAGGTCTGCCAATGATACCGGGAAATCTGAACCCGATCCGACATCCAATCCGATCATCTCAGATTTGGATGTGACCCCATCTGATCCTATTAAAATCTAAATCTGATTATATTATATTATCTATTAATTTTAACAAATAAATTTTATATAATTATATTTAAAATTGCAAAAATATATTGTATATATTATATTATATGATATATATAATAAATTTAGTATGTTATATTTATATTAATTTATTATATATAAAAGTTGAAAATTATTTTTTAAATTTTTCTGCTATTTTGTAAATTTAAAGTGAATCGGATTAAATCTGAGTACATTAGAATTCGAATTCGAATCCAAATCCGAATCTTTAAATCCAATCGGATTTTGGATCAGATTCAGATGTAGGCTACCAATAATCGGATTGGATGCGGATTTTGTTGCATCCAATCTGATTACAACCCTAATTTTGAGTTCTCCTCTCTTCCGAGCCCTAACCCAAAGACTTGGAAAGTCACCTTCCCAAGAAGATTACCGGTTACGTAGAGCTTCAGACATTGAATTCGCATACCCAGCTAGACCAGACATGATGATCTTTATAGGCTTCTCTTTGCACTTGTCCACTATGTATACAATTAAATTTACCCTGATGTAAGCTTCCCACACCTCATCTTTTACCATAATAGTCCTGGTTCTGTAATCATAACCAAATCCAGTTTGGGTCAGCAACACTTTGAAATCCCTGTATACTATCCTCAACTTGTTGAACTTGTTTTTGAATGGGAGGTTTGTGTAATCATTTCCAGTCCTATTCATAAACTCCTTCCTGATCTCTGACCAACCAACCTTGCTAAATGCGGTTGTAGTTCTAGTTCCCTTCTTAGCTTGTGCTGCCATCAACTCAATAAAGACCTTTTCATCTCTAGTTGTCCATCTTGCCATCTCTATGTGCTTGGCCTCCCTACTCTCAGTTGTAGCCACTTGCTTACCCTTCTGAGAAGATGCCATCTATATCTAATGCAATATTGATCAAAAAATATCTCTCTCTCTCATTAAAGAAAGGGAATAGATGGAGACACAAGAGAGAGAGCAAGAGCTAGACCATTATTCAATCCTCTCTCTCTCCCTCTCATTAAAGAAAGGGAAGAGATGTGGAGACACAAGAGAGAGAGAGAGAGCGAAAGCTAGACCATTATTCAATCCCCTATCTATCTATCTATCTATCTATCTAGTTAGATAGATAGAATTTCATTGAAATTGATTTTTTTCAAAGTCACAGAGTACCAAAACATTTAATACCCCCAAACAATTAATAATTAATACCCCCCTCCTTTTCCAAGTCTCAATATACCTCCAACCCAGGCAAGCAGCTGGAGAATGGTCACCTTGTTGGCGGCACTGAAAAAGCTCCAATGCGGTTGGTAGAGAACTTGATAATAGTATCGAAAAGGAGGTAGAAAAATCTGAATCTGCCTCGTTCAAGATAGCAGCTAGAAAGGATGTAGAAATTGATAAAAGTTTGGGTTTGTTTTTTGGGGGAGGTGAGGATTTTGCCTTAAAAGCTTTTGAAGAGTTCAAGAGCAAGAAGAAGGAAGAGAGCTCAAGAAAAGGGTAAACTGGAAGAGAGAAATGGGATGAGGATGGTGATAACCTGGATGAGCTAGATTAGATTTTCTCTTCTGCTTGTACCTTTTCTCTCATTTTCAGTTTGTCATTATGTTCTTGGTCTAGGTTTCATTTGCCGGAGGAGTTAGCCTGTTATGTTGTCTGGTGTCCTTGTCTGTTATTAGCTGGTGTAAGGAGGGTCTAAGTCAGTTTGCTTCTCTCGGGTGATTTCTTATCACCTTCCCATGTATTTCTTTTTTACTTTAATAAATTTTCTCTTTACCTTTCAAAAAAAAATTGTTATAATCTCAAAAATAAATAACATAAATATATTTCAAGAGTCATGTATAAAATAGCTAGGTGTTTAATCAACGCGACCCTCCATGGGTGTCTTATTGCCAATGTGTTGCCTTAACAATTATGCACACTTGCACAGTACTCACTTGAAGGAGCTTTTGAGGCTCAAGGCTGGTGCTTTTACTTCTCTCAGTTGATGTCTCAAGGGCCATGGAACTTTGATGTTATCTCACTTCAACTAATTATCACACATTCAGACTACAATCTATAAGTCGCTCTAATACAAGGTGAGTGATCTTGAGTCCTTGTAACAGGGAAAAGCAGTACAACTCTGAGGGAGTTCCCTTCTCCTATGGACCTTAAATAACTCAAGACAATAGTTCCATAGCTATTTGTAGATACATGTCCTAAACCAATTGATCCTGGATTGCCTAAATTAATCAGCAACAATTGAAGCTTAGTTCTTTTTAAATTGTGCCCAGGCCTGAACTATATACTTTCTTTGGTGTATTTTATCTTATTTTAAGTATGGCAACTCAATCCTTTTTTCAGAAAAAATGAAACAAGTATCTATTTTTCTTTTCTAATGCAGATGTGTACTTCTGAGTCAAGTAATATTAGTAACATTCTCAGACAAAGATAAGTTTTAAAGATAGTTTACTACTGAGTCAAGTAATATTGGTAACATAGTCATGATGATCCTATTCATTGAGTGGATCTTAATGCTTTCATCCACGGATTGTAGACCCACACACTGTAGATGTGGATGGGAAACAATACTCAGCAAGACACATACTAATGTGGCCCTTGATTACCCCCAAAACCTGAGAAGATTGCAATAATTGGGGGTGGGTACATAGCTTTGGAGTTTGCTGGCATTTTAAATGGTTTGAAAAGTGAGGTGCATGTGTTTATCCGGAAAAAGAAAGTTTTAAGAGGCTTTGATGAAGAGGTGAGAAAACCAGAGAAAGATTAGTTTTATTTGGTTAATGCTTATGAAGGTTTCTATTTATATTTATTGGATTGATGATTATATGGTTTATGGGAGATGGTTAATGTTGGCCCTTCAACCATTTGTTGGTATAATGGTATCTAAATTCATTAATAATGAATTAATAATAATATGAAATTTAAAAGCATGCCATATTTTACAATCTATGATGCACCCCAATATGCTAACTAACGGATAAAGTATTAGTGACTCTGGAATCTCTGTAGCAATTCTTTTGCACAACTCATCACGACTACTGATAACCCAGTCGGCCATCCTTACAACTCTTTGACCTCCACCTGCAATGGCTGAACTGCACACCAATTCCCATATAATACTAAATTTCAACAACATTTTGTTGCTAAAGTTTCCAGAAAGGCAAAATAAGTTAAGTGGCACAGGAAATGAACCGAGAATGCCTCATAAAAAGGGTCAAAAGACATGAAGCACATTGGGAAGAGATGCTCCCTAAACGGAAACAATCAACCTCCAAATTTCTGGAATTAGGATGATCAAACAAAATTTCATCATGTTTTCCGACCAACAAAATAGATTCCAGTCTTGAAATATGGTTGTAATTTAGGTAATCCTGGTGATTTTGGTGTGGGAGGGGTGGTAAGGGATGATGAAGGAAGAATAATATTGAGCTTTTCTGGGGCTTTCAGTTTCATATGGAAGTAAAATGACTAACCTATGGAAGGTAGATGAAAACACTAATATTGACTCCTGAATCTCTTTTATATGGTGGTTTTGAATCTCTTTTGAGAGCTGGTTGTCATCAACTTTTAGAAGCATAAAAACAAGCTTCAATGAAACAAGAGGTTGGTTAAATGTTAAACATGAAACAGAGGCTGGTTGAACATTGAAAACAATAAACATTCTCTCTAATCCATGAATGGATCGATGGAAACCTTCTCTCTAATCATGAAACAGAGGCTAGATGAACATTGAAAACACAAAAAACACTGAAACATAGGTGGGATTAAAGGTTAAAGGTCATACCTGTAACAAGTGGGAGATCAGAGATCTTCAGAAAAAACTTGGATCGTGAGAGTCGCCTCTGTAAAGAAGAAGAAGAAGAAGAAAACCAGTGAGATAGCTGGCACGACTTCTGAAGTTGGATCGTGAGATAGCTGGCACAAAGTGAGAAAAAACGAAGATTCTCACCTGAAACTTGATTGACGCCGGAGAACTTTTGGACTGTTGTAGGTGATAAGGAATAATCGAAGGGGAAGAAGAAAAAACCAATGTTCAGAGAACCAGACCGGGCATCAACCTGGTAAAGGCAGAGAGGTTCACAGGTCAGAGTTCCCACAATAAAAACAAATACATCAACAATCCAATAAAGTTCAAGACTCAATCCTAATTATAACCACTGTAGTCGAATAGGACTACAATCAGTCCTACGTACAATGTGAAATAATCAAGAAAAGATTGAGAAAGAAAGAAGGAGAAGACGAAGAGAAGAAGAGAAGGAGAACTCAAAGAGGAGATTTCAGAAAACAGAGAAAGAGTTGACTATCTTGTCGCCCCACTCTATAATTTATATTAATACTCAAATAAAAAGTGAAAGGGCTGAATTACCCTTACTGCTTACATGGCAAAAGAAATAATGAAAGAACTAATAAACTATCAACTGAAATAACTACCAATTATAATCACAAACTAACAAACACAGTGGGGACCACATCACTGTTCTCTACACTCCCCTCAAGTTGGGAATAGATGCCTGTCATTCCCAACTGGCTATTTCTAACTTCGTCTTTGAAACTACCTTGGTGAGAAGATATGCAAGTTGCACGTTGGAGGTGACAGACATCTATTCCCAACTTGCATCCTTCCACTCAGGTACTAACAAGACTTCCTGCACTGTTCTAGGAATGGGAATATCAGCAATGGATACTAGAAAGGACTTGTAAGATGGAGACAAATGATCATCATAAGACAAGAACTGGGAAATACAGTGAGTTGTAGATGAGGTGCAACGGTGTTTGCCGTTACGGACTGCAATGGGGAGGTCAAGGTCATCCAATGGAGATGAGGGCTCAACAAAAGGGGGTGAAGGCTCAACAATTGAAGGTATCTCATTTGTAATGGAAGATAACGAAACTGTAGTACCTGGATCTGGATCCGCAAAAGGAATTGGGTTGGCCTGGACTGCTAATGACCGAAATCAACCTGCCTCCACCATCTGTGATAAACTCTCAAATCCTAGCACCTCTGGCAATCCTCCCCACTACACTCATCTTCAGTGATTGGGACAGATCTGATGAATGAACCCCCACCTCACTACTCTCCCCCTGAGAAGAAACCCTATGATAATAAGGTACATCCTTAAAGAAAGTGACATCCATAGAGACAAACCTCCTCACAGAAATATGTTCATAGCAGCAATATCCCTTTTGAGTTTGTACATAACTAAGGAAAATGCATTTTGAGGCTTTAGGATCAAATTTGGAACGGCCTAATTAGACTAGCATAAGAACTCCTAGGTTGGCTCTAATACCATGTAATCGAATAGGACTACAATCATTCCTAGGTACAATGTGAAATAATCAAGAAAAGATTGAGAAAGAAAGGAGAAGACAAAGAGAAGAAGGGAAGGAGAACTCGAAGATGAAATTTCAAGAGAGAGAGAGAGAGAGAGAGAGTTGACTAACTTGTTGCCCCACTCTATAATTTATATTAATACTCAAATAAAAAGTGAAAGGGTTGAATTACCCTTACTGCTTACATGGCAAAAAAACTAATAAACTACCAACTGAAATAACTGCTAACTATAATCACAAACTAACGGACAGTGGGGACCACATCACTGTTCTCTACAACCACCATCATCATAAAGGCATTTCAAGAATATCATTTCAAAAATTATAATGCAAATATGATGAACTAAACTAGATTTCAATTTTCAACTATTTTAGTATCATGTTATCACTATCACTATTCTAAGTTCACCTAAATTCAAAATATCAATATTACCTAAATTTTCAGCTATTTCAATATCAATATCACCTAAATTCAAAATATGAAATCAAATTATTAAAGTTTAAATTTCTATTTCAAGAGTTCAATAGTGCTTAGGCTAACCTGCAATACTGAACAACTAGGTGTGTATCTTGGCCGAATTTGGTGGACTGAAAGCCTGAAGCAAAGATGAAATTCCAGCCTGAACCAAAAACCAAACCTGTAACAAAACTATCAGTAATTAATTAATTTCAATTACAAGAATTAAAAAATAAATAAACATTATAAATAAATGACTAAATGTTGCAGAAATCAGATTCAAACTTAAAGAAAAAGAAGTCAGATTCAGACGGTAGGAGGAGGAGAAGGAAAGGTGGAAGAAGACCAGGAGAGGGCGGTGAACAGAGCACCGCCGCCGCCGCCAAAGAAAAGAAGAAGAAGAAGAAGAAGAGGACACCGGCCGGCGGAGATGGAGGGACGCGCGCGGTGAACAGAGTCCACGGGCAGGAAGAAGAAGAAGAAAAAAAGACTAAAGAGGAGGGGAGAGACTACCTGGCGTCGGCGGCTAGGCGCTGGTGGTGGTGGCTGGAGTCACTGGTGACTGACTGGACTTAGGTTAGGTTTGAAGAGGAAGAAGAGAATCCGAAATCAATCGAAGAGGGTTTATTTTTGGCGGGGATTGGGATTTTAGTATTGGAGCTGTTTAGCCCAATTTTAAGTTTTTTTGTCTTTTTGTACTAAAAGTGAAAATGTTAAAAAACGGCCGATTATGCAAAACTGGGACCGGTTCGCCGATTGAATCGGTCAGGCGAACGGTTTTTAAAACACGGTTTTAGGGATATATCCGGACCGACCAGGGGCCAGATTATGGTTCAACTAATCAATCCGATCCAATTCTCAGAACATTGGAAAAAGCAATAACTGAAGGAGTAGGATTTATCGGGTGAGTGTTAGAGCCTAACCCAAAATAGCCCGGCTCGGGCTCGGGCTCGGGCCAGGCTATTTTGGCAAAGCTCGAGCCCGGCTCGAATTTTATGCGGGCTAGGCTTTTTGGCCCGAGGTTAAGCCTGTGGGCCAAAAAGCCTATTCATGCCCATCTGGGAGCCGGGCCAAGCCGGTCATGAACATATCTAATTACCAACGACTTGAAATTTTAACTCTCAGATTTTTATTGACGGGTTTGTCACAAGAATCAAAATCGATGGGAAGATTCTAATTGATGCTATTTTGATTCATTTGGAGGTTAGAATTCAAAATTAACCAAAAGTTTCAATTTTGAGAAAATCTATGATATGGGAAGAGTTTTGACCGATCAAAATCCACTGATTAATTTGGATAAATAACACCAATTTTACTCCTAATAAAAAATCAAATTTTGACTTTTATTATTACTTTTTGAATAGATTGACAAAATTCATATATAAAGATATGAAAAGGGAAATAAAACATGAACAAAGAAAGAAAAAAAGGCAAAAAAATTAACTACAAATAACTCTTTTCATGCAAAGTGGCCCTAAAATCCTCCCTTGTGGTTTCGGCTTTGAAGTAGAGATCCATTACAATTTGCAAACATGTATGGCAACGGGGTAGGATAGGTAACTGCCAAAATTGCTCTTTCCATTCTTAAATCCACATAACATCTCAATCCTATTTAATTTTTTCTTTCAATTTCCAAAACCTGTCATATCCCAAACTCATCATCACATAAGTGAAATATGATGGCCTCTAAAACAAAAATTGTATAATAGTGCATTTCAGCCACACGTTGGGGACATATATTTACATCCCATGTGTGTATGTTGTTATTCATGGAGAGATGTTCCCAATGTATGGTGGGATGTGTAGTGAGATCAGTGTGAGGAGCATTCTATGAGAAATAAATCCCAATTTGTTATAAGCTAGCAATGAAAACATTAATAATGAAACACAAGGGGGAGGATAATGATAGTAATAATATACCCAAAAATTTCTATAAACTTTTATGTATTTTTTGTTTTTTATATTTTATATTTTATATTATTAATCGGGTGTAAAATGCAAAATCAAAATTCGATTACATAAACATCTCACCCAAATATGTGATAATTGGATTGAATTGTGAAGTTTGAGGTATCACTAACAAACCTACCTGCTCGGTAGGGATATTGGATCGGATTCAAATCAAGGTATATCCAAATCCGATCCAATACTATTAACAACAGATCCGATTGCATCTCATAAACATGGATTTGAATATGAATCCCATGAGGAAGTCAGACATTTGGATCTAATTCGTTACAATTTAATTTTAAAAATAATAAAATATTAAATATATATATAACAATTGAAATAAATAAAGCAAAAAATTATATATATACATCGGATCGGGTAGGGAGTGATCCGAATTCAATTTTGTTTTTTATCAGATCTATTATTTGGTCTGATCTGATCCAAAGATTTGACTTAGGGATATCTGAACTTGACAAAAAAGGATCAGATTGGATCATGGTTTGATCATTTTGCATCCCTGTTGCTTGGATAGATTCTTCATTTTATAATGTTTTAATTTTCTAATGTAACTTTTTTTTGTTAATTTATCAAAAAATATAAGATTTAAATAAAGTGAATTAAATGTGATGAAAAGTAGTAATTCAATTTACAATGTAAACTTCATAATTAAATAGGGACAAATTTAAAAAATAAGTATTAAATTATTAAATAATTTAATTTATTTTCAGTATTTATTATATTTTTGTAATTAATGTATTTTTATTAGATATCTATGTATTTGCATTATAAATTTATTTTCAATAATTATTAGAGATTAAGCTATTGTTATTTATTAGAGATTATACTATTGAAGTTAGGTAGGGGTGCTCATGGTTCAGTTAACCAAACCGTGGAGTTATTTTTTGAACCGATCCAATTTGATCAATTTTTTAAATATCCGAATCGATGCAACCGATCAGCCCGCTAATTGGTGGACCGGTTAAACACGGTTTGGTTTTTCAAATTTTTTATGCACTCAAAATTAAAAAAGGGAAAAAAAAACTTCCCTCTTGCAATCTTGCATCCCTAGTTAGTTCAATTTTGAATACCCTATTCGCCTCATTCATTTTATTTCTTAGTTCAAATTTGAATACCCAATCCACCTCATTGATTTTATTTCTTTTTTCTTTTGTATCCCCCAAACCAATGATTTCTATCTACATACAAACATGTCAATACTCAATAAAGCCCTAGTGAAGATGTGGGTGATTTATCAACAAAGCAAGCGTACAGAGGCCGCAATACATGCTAAAAGCAAAAAATGTAAGGAACCATGTGTAATTGAATGAATTCCTAGTTATACAATGAATGGAAAAGGATTAAAAGCAAATTATATGGTAGGAATTTAATGTCAACCTAAAAATTTATCAACGATGGAAACATAATACAAAATTTAATGTCAACTTAAAAATCAAACATTTTTTATTTTTAGATGGGGGTAGTGGTTTGAATCAAATGATACCATAGACAAATAAAAATTAGGTGTGATAAGTAAAAAATATTTTATTTAATGTAAATGAAATATATAGTTTAAAGGAAAAGTTATAGCCAAAGTTAGTTGTACATTTAAAATTAGGTTGCAGGTTAGTCATGAAACTAACAAAACTCTAACAACTAGCTCTATATTGTTATCCTTCAATATTGCTCATTCTTCTCCCTCACTCTCCCTCTCGGTTAATATCTCATTATCCCTCAATCTCTATTGTTGTCCAATTGGTGTAAATTTCATAGCCTAAAGCTTATTGTGAATTGGTGTACTAATTTTTGAACCATACCAAGTTGGTCTCATGTTCTTTTATACAATCTGCTTAATACCATATAAGTGTGTAAAAAAATAAAAAAAATGAGAGAACAATATAAATTAAGGGATAATGAGAGATTGATCAAGAAAGAGAATGTGAGAGATTGAAGGAGAACGATAGGTAGAGGGAGAATGAGAGAAATTAATATAGAGATTGTAAATACATAAACAAAAAACCATTTTTATTTATTTTCAAATTACATGGTCATTGAGCAGATAAAGATGACTATAAGTGAAAGAGTGTAAAGAGGGTGAGAGAGAGATGGACCAACTTGTAGCCTAATTTTAAATGTACAACTGGCTCTGACTATAATTTTCCCTAATTTAAAACTAATGCAAAAGAAAATTTATTTTCTTATCTAGATGGTGAGTTAGTGATCAAACTTTTCAAAAAAAACCATGATGTTATTATTGAATAATAAATATTTAAGTTTATTTTGTAATCATATTATTACTTTTGTTAATTTTTAATTTCTATCTTAATTATGATATATCTAAAATCCAATTAATTAATATGAAGAAAAAAAATTCCCACATGCAAAGCATGTGCTTAATTACTAGTTCATATAAATAAAAGAATGAGTAAGACAATAACAAAAAAGACAACAAGATATTTTCTAGTCTCTAACCAGAATGTTGAAAATGGCAGAATGGTAGAATCATAAAGGAAAAGTATAGGGGACAACATGACAGAACTAAGCAGGCCAAAAAGGTCTTCCCATTTATAGTCTCTAACCAGCAACTACAGTTATTCATCATACACCTTGCAGGTCTCACAGTTGTTAATCAAAGAAAAGAAGAAAAAATGTCAACTCCAAAGGTGATTACCTACAATAACAATTATCTCCATTTAATAGGGGGCACCAATTGGATCTTGGTAAAGTTAGTGGATGTATCTCATATAGAACTAGGGGCAAACCTCCATCTTCACCTCCCAATTCCCCCACCGCTCCAAAAATTTGAAAAAAAAAAAAAACAGTTTACATTATATCCATAAAGGGTAGGGAGCTAGTTGTAATCCCAACTAAAGCATAAAATTGAACTCATTTTTTCACATCAATGATGGAATTGGTAGGGTGAACTAATCTCAATTTAAATGTTCTATTCTCTTAGGCCTAAGAAAAATTTCAGATCATTTTCCTAAATTCCATATATGCAAAATGTGAATTCATTAACAACGTGGAAAAAAATACTTCTAGTGAACTAGCTCGGAAGCAATCAAAGCAACCATTTTCTAAATTTATAATCCATGAGGTCATATCAAGAGCCATATTTCCCATGGGACTAGAGATGCAAGGTTAAGTGAACAAGTTCTTCTAAAAGACAAATTTGTATGTATTGCATTGCAAGTTCCTAGAATTCATCTTTTTTTTAAGGTAAATTCTAAAA
Source organism: Nelumbo lutea (assembly GCF_056320005.1). Taxonomy (NCBI): domain Eukaryota; kingdom Viridiplantae; phylum Streptophyta; class Magnoliopsida; order Proteales; family Nelumbonaceae; genus Nelumbo; species Nelumbo lutea. The sequence continues at coordinate 52,377,586 of NC_142691.1, forward strand.
TATTTTAAAAACAATAAATTATATTTTTCCAATGATCACCAACTAAGTCACCATGAACCAGCTAACCACTAATAAAATTCAAGGAGATGGTTATATCCCTTTTTAAAATGGATTGCTAGAAGATGGTTAAAAATATTGTATCTTGACTGGGTCCTAATATAATAATATTTTCTTATAATACCTAAATACACAAGAGAAATTGGGATAGGATTAAGGGTATGAGTATCACATTTATTATTCCTATATTATGCTTCTCTATCTTGATTTTGAAGCTAACTGTTTCCTTGGATTCTTCTCTTTTATTTATTGTTTTTTAAGTTTTTCCGTATTTTTATTGGCACAATGAGCATGCCTAAGACCTTCATTTTCCTTGATTTTGGTCATGCAAGCAGAGTATAAGGTTGCCCCACCTATGTATACAATAAAAAACTAGATTGAGCATAATTTGATAAGTGAAGACGGGTCCTTGTTCTCATATAAAGTAGATATATCCTAAAGACTTAAGATCATTTTCCTACAAACCAGCAAACTAAAAAATAAATTAAAAAACTCAGAAATACTAATATCCCTATCACCTAAAAATTCTGAAATTGGTTTATGAATAGCTATGAAAAAAACTGATTTAGTTCCCCATGGATTAATTCCTTGTTTTTATTTCTGCATCATCACCCCAACAACTAACACCTATAATAGCTACTAAACAAAATTACCCACCATCAACATTAAATCAAAATTTTGCCATTTACTACTCTAACCTTGACCAAAACATCAACAAGTTAGTCCCATGGTCTATAAAAGAATTTATAAATTTCTTCACATGTTATGTTCTCAACAATTAAAAGCAAAAGCAACTTAAATGACAATGTGCTTCACCTTAGATATCCAAGCCAAAATATGAAATAAAATTGTCACTACTTAATCATTCCAAGGAGCAGCATAGTAATAACTTTGAAGCCTACTGTTCCAAGTCATTCCCTCTTCATTTCCCATCAAAATTTATTCCCTAGTGATTTAAACTTTGAAGGGGGAAAACTTATTAGAACTAGAACCAAATACAAGTATGATTGTCAAAGAATTAACCAAGACAAAATAAGTCTTATAGTAAAGATATTATTTTTCTCTTACACCTCTAATTCAAACCACAACCACAACCATGCAATTTGCATCATGAAAACCACAACCACAAGTCCATAACCATAAAAAATTTAAAAAAATAATAAGGTTTACAATTACAAGTCTACAAGGACCACAACTATAAAAAAAGTAAGTTCACAGTTTCACACTTAACAACCACAAACATAAATTCCACAACCACTTGACCACTTAATCATCAATATTGACGAAAGGATGCTCCTCAATCAAGAATAACATTTCTGCAATAAGAAACAAATGCAAATTAGAATTATTATAACAAAATAAACATGAACAAGAAAAACAAAATTAAAAAACACAAATTTACCTGATTCCATATTTTCAAACTCATTTAAGTTCTCTCTATATAAAGATAACCACATGACATTTACAACCAATATTGTCCACAAATGATAATTTATACGATTATTGGAATTCAAAAACAATGAAATGAATCAAGCACATGACCTCTGGTGCTAAAAACTGACTCAGATACAACTGTAGACATAGGCATAACTAATAAATCATGAGCCACTAAAGAAAGCACTCAATATTTAGAAGAATTAGTTTTTCACCAAGCTAATATGTCAAATGATTTACTTTTTGAATTTTCACATTCATCCACTAAATATTTATCCAATTCCGTTTTGTTCTTTATACATCATTGGCTCGCTTTTTGCTTGTTTAATAATGAATTCATGAAATCAACAACATCATCCACATTCTCAACTTCCATATCATTTGGATCTTAAGATTGATTATTTGAATGAATATTAAGAGATGATTGGGCTAAACTATAAAACTCATACATAGAATCTATATGATCCACATCATCCACATTCTCAATTTCTTTTAGCACTTTAATAGTATTTATATCATATGACTCACTAATAACCCAATTCATATACTCCAATTTATATTAATCTTCAAGAATAACTACAATGAATAACATGGTATTGATATTGTTGACATTTCCCCAATACTTGTCATACTTTCTCTTCATCTTAGAAGATATAAAACTAATAGAAAAATCATCACTCTTATGCCTCCAAGAAAGAACAATTCCAATACCATAAATTTGTTTAATGTATTTATTTCTAGTTACATAAAGTGGTTCAATATAGTTTCATATAAATTTTTAAGAAAAGGTAACAAACCGCAAACATATTTCCAATCTCCATCAGTAGACAAACCCTTATTTTTAATACGAGTAAGATCATTTACATACCTACTATCAACACTCTCCGACAAATCAAATGTCTTTTGAAATTTTAAAGCAGATTACAACATTAAGTAGAATTCCACCTAATTCCAATATCTAGACAAACAAACCTTACTCACTATCTTTTTTCTCCACGCAATCCTTAAATCTTTGCAACCTTGTTGGTGAAGATTTTACGTATTTCACTACAAAATGAATCGTAAGAATAGAATCATTTACATTTAATAACCATTTTTTGACAATTAAGCTCAAAATACGTGCACCACATCTCATGTGTAAGAACTCACTTCTTAAGACACTTCCCTTTCGATTATTAAGTCTTTTTTTCAGATATTGAATTCCTACATCATTTGAACTTGCAATCCCCATTGTTATAGTGAATACTCTTTCAATGTCCCAATCAAATAAACACCTCTCTATTGAATTATCTCACATAAATGACAATAAATTGGACAAACATTTAATTTTTTTGTACAATTTCCATTCAACGTCAATGAAATGAGTAGTGAAACATATGTAACTAAGGTTTTGAGATGATGTCCATGTGTCTATAGTGAGACAAACCCTTGATGATAGTTTTTTAAAAAGTTGTTTCAACATTTTCATCTCCTTCACATAAAGACTATAACAATCTCTAGCTACTGTGTGGCGTAAAGGAACTACAAACTTTTGTTGCATCTTACCACAAAAGCCACGAAACCCCTTGCTTTCCACATTCTTAAAATGTAATTTATCTACAATAATCATCCTAACAAGTTCCTTTTTACATTCATTTTTATCAAACTTGTAAGGCTTAAGTGGTGGTGTGGTGTTTTCTCTTTAGAACTTTGAAATGAAGCTTCCAAAGTCATTTGTCGCTTGTCTATATTATTAAGGGATATTTTTCACATCTAGACAAGTGATTAGTTAAGGAACTAATACCACTTGCAGATGGACAAGCTAGGTATTTACCACAATAATTACACTCTGCCATTTGTTTATTTTATCCTTACAATCAAGTTTAGTAAAATTATCCCACACCCAAGATTTTTTTTTCTAGAATAAGTGATACACACTTTTGAATCAATCTCTGAACTAGTTGGGAGAGATGAATTACCAACATTATTTGAAGGTGCAGAAGATGGGTTTATGCTTGTGGTTCTAATTAGATGATTGACACTTTGGATTTGACTCTCTGTCATTATATTGCTATCACCTGTACTTGACATATCTCATAAAAAAAATACATGTTTAATTAGAAAAAAATATACATATGATTTAAGCCAAATCCATATTTTCCATAAAATAAAAAAAAATAGACATATGATTTATGTATATTTAAACCAAACAATGAATGAATGAATTTATGGAGAATTCGAATTCTCCATTAATTATAATAGTCCCAAACAATGAAAAACAAACTAATGCAGAGAGAAATATACTAAACAATGAAAAATAAAAAATATACTAAACATTCATTCATTTAAGTTTCTAAATTCTAATAGTCAAAACAATATTCATTCAAGCTGAAATGAAAAATATAACAAACATCCTTTCATTCTAAAAATACAAAAAAAAAAACTAAAACAGGTGGCGATTTGTTGGTGTCAGACTGGTTGGTGGTTGTTGTCAGATGTTGCCTGAAGTGAGAGCCTGAGAGGTGGTGCCTGGCGAAGCTGCAGTGATGAGAGATGAGAGAGACTGGGAACTAAGAGAGATGAGAGATTGAGAGAGATGAGTGACTGAGAGAGTAACCGAGAGATCGTTGGTCGATCGAAGGTCATCAAAGAGATGAGAGAAAGATAGAGTGAGAATTAAGAGAGAGAACGAGAGAGTTGAGTGACTGAGTGAGAACTGAGAGAGAGGTTGAGAGAGATTAACTGAGAGATAGAGACCATTGGTTGGAGGCCATCCGTCGGTCTAGGCCTTTTCCCATTGGGGAACACAAAGAGAGATGAGACTTGAGAGACTTAGACAAAAATGGTATTAGGTTTAGGTTAATTTGAAGAGACGAAGAAAGAAGAGGTATTTTGATTTTAAAAAATATAAAAATAAAAGTATATTAGTATTATATATACTGGTCGGTTTGGTTAACTGCCATTTTTTTAAAAGGTTAATCGAAACCAAACCAAAACTATTGGTTTTTTAAGAATATCGAACCAAAACCGAACCGACAAGTTTGCTTAACCAATTTTTCGATTTGGTTTCGATCGGTTTGGTTTTTCTGTTTTTTTTTTCATCCCTAAAATTAGGAGTGTTCAAGGATCGGTATAGTTCAATAGTAATCTATTTCGCTAATCAAATCGACTTGGACAAGTTGGAAGTTTGTCACACGAAACCAACTAACCATTAGTGAAAACCCACCAACTTGGGTTGCATTGGTTTGGTTTGTTTGTTCAAAATATTTAAACTTAAAAATTAAATTTAAATTTTACAAATTATAGTCGTATTATTAAAAAATGAATTAAAAAATAAAATTTATTATATAAAATATTTTAGACTAAGAAATATGGGAATTTTTCCACTTTCCCATATTAAAAAATCATATTTAAAATTACAAATATATATATATATATATAAGTCAAGAAATTATCCCCATTGAGCGGTTAAGAAAATTTCTCATTTTTTTTGAATTTTTTATTTTTTTATTCCATATCATTTTGAAACAACCAACGAGATGCACTTTTCTAATAACCTAAATAATCTCTTCTCCTAAAATTATCTTTAATTTAGTAGAGAGTTTCTCTCCTAAATTATCTCTAATTCTTATTTATCCTCTCCCTTACTTTTTATCTATAACTATAAAAAGAAAGTTTGGATTAAAAAATTTAATAATTATTTATATATTCTAAAAAAATTATATAATAACTTTAAAATATTTAATAAAAACATAAAAGATAACTTTGTATTTTTACAAAATATATCACGATTTTTTTGGATTATCAGTTTAAATGTTTTTTAAATATTTAATAATATGTAATAGCTTTAAATAAATAAAATTCAAATAACAAAAACTTTTAAATGTTTTATAGATTATTTAAATATTTAAATAACAAAATATTTATCATAACTAGATTTTAAATAGTTAAAATAACGAAATTATGTAATAAATTTAAAAAATTCTTCAAAGTAAAAAATTAATTATAACATTATATTGAAATTAATAATAATTTAATATATTACAAAATTAATAACGAAATTATGTAATAATAGTAAAAATTATGATTTTATGGATGATTAAATTTAATAAATAATTAATATTTTAAAATTTAAATATTTTAGATATTATTTAAGTATTTAAATACTAAATATTTTAAATAACAAAATATTTCACATAACTAGATTTTAAATAGTTAAAATAAATAAATTATATAAAAAATTAAAAAATTTATAAAAAGTAGAAAAATAATTATTATAGAATATTGAAATTAATAATAATTTAAATTTTTTACATAATATTATAAATAATTAATTTCACATATATCAAGTAATAATTTGAGAAAATAACTTAAAAGAGTGAATAATAATTTTAATCTCTTAGTCGGTATTTATTATATAATTATATATACTAAAATTAATATTTATTGTAGTTTAGTAATTACTTATTGTTTTCTATGATAAATGTATTTTTAATGGTTACGTATAAATTTATTTTGTTTAGTTATTAAATAGAAAAATTTCAATAATTATTTGAGATTAAATTACTATTATTGAAAAATTTTAATTTAATTTATTCCACTTATTGTATTTTGTTATAAGTAATTCACTAATATTCATTAGAGATTAAACTATTATTTGAGCTTATACTATTTATTGACTAAGTTAATATATTTTGAGTACTTATTGTACTTTAGAAATTAATTTTCAACAATTGTTGGAGATTCAAGTATTGTTATTTATCAGAGATGTGACTATTAATTTAGCTGAAATTATGAGTATTCATGAGTTGGTTCAGTTCGGTCGTAAGCTATTTGGCCAACCAAATTAACCTGGTCAGGTTAGGGAGTTAGTCAAATGAAACAGACTAACCTTTTGTGAAAACCGACTCACTTAAGTTGTATCAGGTAGGACCGGTTTTTTGGTATAGTCAATCAATTCAAAAGATTTAAACCTAAAAATTTAATTTAATTTTAAAAATTATAGTGCAATTATTAAAAAATAAATTAAAAATTTTAGATTTATGATATAAAACATTTTAGACTAAGAAATATGGGAAAATTCCCACTTTTTTCATATTAAAAATTATATTTAAAATATAAAATATTAATACATATATCAATGGTTAGGTCATTTGATTTTGGTTAATTTATAAAATGGCCAAAGTGAAACTGATCCAACTTGGTTGAATTGGGAATTTTTTTGAATCAAAGCCAACCAAAAATACTAAAAAATGACTAACTGAGGTCGAGTTAATTAGGTCGGTCGGTTTCATCAGTTTGATGAATAAACCTAGCTGAAATTAATTATTATTTTTTTATTATAAAAATTTTATTAAAAGTAATATATAAAATTTGAATAATTATTAATTATTTAAAAAGTTCAAAATATAAAACAATTGTATACTCTTATGTGTTTTATTAGGGTCATTAACTAAAACACACCTTTAGGGATGACAAATTTCCCCGTCCCTAACGGGGACCTGACTTCCCCAATCCGATGGGGCCGGGGATGGGGATTGTTTTGGCAGGGTGGGGACAGGGACATGGATTAATAGGAATCCCCGGTTGGGGTTGGGCATGGGGATTGAGGTCCCCATCCTGCCTTGACCCCGATTATATATATATTAAATGTTATTTATATTAAATTTACTATTATATTATTTATATTGCATATATCAAAACATATTTAAAACATTATTTATAATTTAAAATTTTATTTATTTTAAATAAATTTATGTTAAAAAATACTATTATCTGAAAACATTTTGGGGATTCAGGTTCCTGCGGGGAACTTATCCCCATTAAAATCAGGGATGAGGGTTAATTTCAAAATCGGGGTCGGGGACGGGGAATATGATCCCTGCCCCATACCCACCCTATTGCCATTCCTACACACCTTATAGTTTTACATATTTACTTAAACCTACCTTATAGTTTTCATTTTATTAAAACATCCCATATATTTTATAACTTATTTATTTAATCAACCTTTAATTAAGAAGTGTTTGTTTTGCCATTAGGTCCATAATTTTTTATTCCAAAAATACCCTTAACACTTTTTTTTTTTGTGTAGAAACAAATTTGACCAAGTATAGCCAATAGTGTGGTTACTCGTGTTTTATTAAGGGCAAAAATGATATTTTTATTTTTATTTTCTTTTGATTAAATTTATTTAAATGAACATTAGAGTCAACATTGTCATTTTCCACCGTCATCTAATGGAAGATTGATTAAATCCATTGCAAATTATAAGTGGTGTTTTAGTAAAATGCTAACTATATGATAGATTTTAGTAAATCCATTGAACTATAAGGGGTATTTTAGTAAATGACCCTTTCTATTATTTAGCTTTTGCTTAATAAATCTCGTGAATCGCACGGGTCCCCATTGCGATTACTTCCTCCACTATCCCCCACTTTCTCCATAATTATCTCTAATTCCTATTTATATTTTAAATTATCTTTAATTCCTATTTATCTCCAAAATTATCTCTAATTTAGGAAGTGTTTTGTAGTGTGGATGAGAAATTGGTGGGTGTGGACTGGTCCACACCACACCCTATGGCAGGGACCAATCCACACCATACCACAGTCCACGGCTGTTTTGAAGTCTGTACTGTGGACAAACTGTGTGGACTGGTCCAGTCCACCCTCACAGTGGCATTTTGTCACGTGGTGTAGGGTCCACACCACACTTTTTTAATTCTATGTATCTCATGTGCATTTCGTGAATGGTATACACAGTTAATCATAAATGTATATTTTTTTCATTTTGTATGATAAATATTTTTAAAAAATGCATCAGTGAATTAATATTAACCAATAAACATTTTTTTTTATAAAACAATACTACAATAAATAATAAATAAAAAATATATATTAAATTTTTGAAAAATATTAATTTATTGATGAAAACATTAAAAATTTATAAAAATGATAAAAATTTAAAAACAAATATTTGTATTATTTTATTGATGAAAACATTAAAACATTAACAAAATTCAAAAAATTAATATTTTATAAAACAATATTAAGTAACACTGAAAAAAATTATTTTTCAATGGTAATGTATAGGGTTTTAGAAAGAGTAGTGAAGCATAGGATCAACAATCAACCGTGGAAGGGACCAAACCACTATTTTTTTATCATTTACAAGATTTTGGGGTGTGAACGGGATTGGCCCAGGCTATATTGGGGTGTGGTGTGAACCAGTCCCATCCACACCCAACCGAATGAGACTAAAATCCATGGACGGGGATTGAAATGGTCCCGTCCATGAGATATACACAGTTTCTAACGCTACCTTAGTAGATAGTTTCTCTTTTAAATCATCTCTAATTCTTCATTATCCTCTCCCTTACTTTTTATCTATATCTATCTAAATAAGGTTTAGATTAAAAATTTAATAATTACTTAAATATTCTAACAAAATTATATAATAAACTTAAAATATTTATTTAAACTACAAAAAGTAATTTATACTTTTACAAAATATATCACAAAATTATATACTAACAATTTAAATTATGTTTTATTGGATTATCAATTTAAATATTTAATAATATGTAATAGCTTTAAATAAATAAAATTCAATTAAAAAAATTTAAATATTTTATAGATTATTTAAATATTTATAATAGCTAGATTTTAAATAGTTAAAATAATGGAATTATGTAATAAATGAAAAAAAAATTCTTCAAAGTAGATAAATAATTATAACATAATATTGAAAATTATATATATTTTAATATATTACAAAATTAATAATGAAATTATGATTTTATGGATAAATAAATTCAATAAATAATTAATATTTTAAAATGTAAATAATTTACATATTATTTAAGTATTTAAATAACTAAATATTTTAAATAACAAAATATTTAACGTAACTAGATTTTAAATAATTAAAATAAAGAAATTATGTAATAAATTAAAAAAATCCTTAAATGTAGAAATTTTTTAATAATTTTACATAATATTGTAAATAACTAATTTCACTTATATCAAGTAATAATTTGAGAAAATAACTTTCAAAAAATTAATAATTATTAATAGTAATTTTAAACTCCTAATCTATATTTATTATATAATTGTATATACTAAAATTAATATTTATTGTATTTCAGTAATTATTTATTTTTTTTTGTGATAAATTTATTTTCAATGATTATGTATAAGTTTATTTATTTTTATTTAATAGAAAAATTTCAATAATTATTGAAGGTTAAACTACTATTATTGAATTTTTTAAATTTAATTTGTTGTACTTATTGTATTTTTGTTGTAAGTTATTGATTAATTAATATTTATTTGAGATTATACTATTTATTGACTAAGTTAATATATTTGTAGTACTTATTGTATTTTTGATTATCAATATATTTTCAATAATTGTGTATTATTTCTATAATTTTTTTAATAATTATTGGATATTATACTACTGTTATTTATGAGAGATAAGACTATTAATTTAGCTAAAATTATGAGTGTTCATGAGTTGGTTCGGTTCAATCTTAGGCTATTTAGCCAATCAAATTGACTTGGTCAGATTGGGGAGTTGGTCAGCTAAAATCGACTGATCTTTTGTGAAAACCGACCCACTCAAGTTGTATTGGTTTGGGTTAGTTTTCACAAAAGGTCAATCGGTTCAAAAGATTTAAACTTTAAAATTAAATTAAATTTTAAAAATTATATTGTAGTTATTAAAAATTAAATTTATGAAATAAAACATTTTAGACTAAGAAATATAGAAGATTTCTCACTTTTTCAAATTATAAATGATTGAAAATATAAAATAATAATCTATATATCCATGGTTATGCCGTTTGATTTTGGTCAGTTTATAAATGGCCAAAGTGAAATTAATCAAACTTGGTTGAATTGGGAATTTTTTTAACCAAAGCCAACATAAAATAATAGAAAATCGACTAATTCGAGTCGAGTTGATCGGGTTGGTCGATTTTATAAGTTTGATGAATAAACCTAACTGAAATTAATTATTGTTATTTTTGTATTATAAAATTTATTAATAGTAGTATATAAAATATGAGTAATTATTAATTATTTAAAAATTTTAAAATATAAGACAATTGTCTACTCTTATGTGTTTCTATTATGGTCATTATTAGAACACACCTTATAGTTTTACATATTTACTTAAGCCTACTTTATAGTTTTCATTTTACTAAAACATCCCATATATTTTATAACTTATTTACTTAATCAATCTTTCACTAAAAAGCGTTTGTTTTGCCATCAGGCCCATGATTTTTTATTCCAAAAATACCCTTAACATTTTTTTATGTAGAAAACAAAGTTGGCCAAACATAGTTGATGCTGTGCAATCCGGGCACTCCTAGCTGGCCAAAGCTTGGCTCTTAGCTGGCGATGAAGGGTACTTGAGAAGAAGGATTTGGGGGGTTTTTGCTTGGCGAGAACACTCCGATGCTTAAGTTAGAGTTCTGTAAGGAAAATGGAGAGTATAAGAGAAGCTAAGAGTATGGAAAGCGCATAGTTAGAGAGATTACCCAGGCCCCTTTGGGGCTATGCTTCTTTTATAATAGGCCTCTACAAAATCAAGCGTAACCGCCACTGCCAGATCGGGTGCAACCGTCACTGCCCTCCTGTGGCAGCTCCTGCTTTTAGGGCTGAGGTGGCGGGCGCGGGCTTTCTCTGCAGGGCGTGTGCCTGTCGGGGGTGAGACACATTTCAGAGGTGGTAGGTACGACGCCGCCTGTCACGAGGCATGGGTGCAGTCTTCAGGTTTGGCAGGTGCTGTCAAGGAGATATTTTCTGGACCCTCGGGCTATCTTGGGCCGAGCTGCATTCTTCCGAGCTCACCGATATTGCGGTACCAGTGATTGGCTGAGCTGCCTTCTACTTGAGGCGCATCCTCTACAGAGGAGCCAACGGTGTCGGCCCGTGGTGTCCCTTCTTCGGGACACTCAAATCGGATTAGGGTGTTCCTTTCTTGGGAAGGGCTTAGAGTTTAGTGAGAAGAGCTCAGGACCTAGGAGGAGTTCGGGCCCCGAGAGGAGCTCGGGCCCTAAGAAGAGTTCGGGCCCTAGGAGTAGTTCGGGGTCCCTTGCACTTGGTGTGAGCCAAGGTTGGCTGGGCACTAGTCCCCGGCGAGTCGCTTTACTCGTCGAGTGGCTAAGTTGGGCTAGGCGGGTCTCTTCCGTCGAGTCACGGTCGTGCTGTCAGGCTGAGCTGTTCGCCGAGCCACGTCACGTACACGTGTCCCCGTGCTACGAGGTCGGGCCAAATCACCCTCCATCAATAGTCAATAAAGTGATTGCCCCTGTCTTATTAAGGGCAAAAATGGTATTTTTATTTTTATTTTCTTTTTATTAAATTTATTTAAATAACATTCGGGTTAACACTATCATTTTCCACTATCATCTAATCGAAGATTGATTAAATCCATTGCAAATTATAAGTGGTGTTTTAGTAAAATGCTAACTATATGATAGATTTTAGTAAATCCATGAAACTATAAGGGTTTTTTAGTAAATGACCCTTTCTATTATTCATCTTTCGCTTAATAAATCCCGTGCATTGCATAGGTCCCCACGTGTGTGTATGTGTGTATATGTATAGGGGTGTCAACGGTATTCAAAAATATGATTTTGAATTCGATATTCGACATAATCGAATCGAATTCGGATAATTCGAATATCTAATTAGTCAAATTCGGATATCCTATTCTTATCGAATAGTTAATTGGATTCGAATTCAGATATGAACCGATTCGATTCGATAAATATCCGAATTCGACTGATTATTTAATTCTTATATATAATATGTAAAATATTTTATAATTTATATATAATAATCAAGTTATATAAATAATTTATATACTTTATATTAATAAAATATTTAATTTTTATATATATTAATTATCTAAAATAATTAATTAATCGAATTCGAATTGAATAAGATATTTGAATATTTAATCAGATTCGAATTCAGATATTAAATTTCAATATCCGTTGGATATCGAATTTTTTAGTCGGATTCAAATTCGGATATTGCTTGATGTGATTCGAATTCGATCCGTTTGCACCTATGTTCTTATGTTCTATCAATGGACCAGATATTGGCTCAATCTAATATAAATTCATTACGATTGAACCAGGTCCAATCCAATATGTCATATTGGTCTGTCCAATTTGTCCAAATTCAATATTTCTTATTGGTCCGTCCAATCCATCCAAATGAATTTTGATTTGGACGGAGTCCAACCCAAAACCGGTCCATTGGCATCCTAGATGAATGGAGTAGAACGGGGTTTAAGGGGTTCTTGCTTCTTAGGCTCGAGTCTCGGAGTGATGGTGGGAGCAGAAATAGTGAAAATGGGGTTTGGGCTTGTTTTAGCTTCGCACGCAGGAATACGAAATCGTGCATCTGGACATGTGGCACACTCCTGTCGTGTGGGGCGTTTGTAGGGCGCAGATTCGAACTCGATGTTCACAAATCATAATACACCGTTGAGATGTACTGTGGGACGTTTCGCGGGGCGCGCTTTCTGGAGCGCAAATGAGAATTGGGTTGGGATGTGCTGTTGGACGCTTTTAGGACGCGCTGGGCGCAGATGTGAATTAAGCTTTGTATCGACTATGGCTCACCTCGAACTAATAAGCAAATGAGAAATGACGCCGTACACCCCAGATCACCGTACGTACAGCTAACAAAACGCGGTTTCTGGCTGTATTATCCTAATTAATATTGATTTAATTAAATATTTGTTAGTGGATTTGGATCTGAAATTTGAAGTATTAAAAACAAAATCAAGACAGAGACACACGACTACACGAGCAACTTCAATTCAAGTATCAACCAACTTTTGGCAACATCGGATGTCTACTGTCCTTGAGTTCCACTCCCTCCAACCGACAACCAGAGAAGTTGGATGTACGGTTTTTGGTTAAATTATGCAATCAAAGAATATTATTTTATTCAAATTGGACTAATATTAAATTATAAATGATGTAAAAGGACTCAAGTGCCCTTTTAAACTAAACTTCATCATTTGAATCACTTTGATCATTTTATTTCAATTTAATATTAATTTGAATGTGCATTATCATTAATATTTATAAAGTTTAAACTATTATTATAAATTTGAATTATATATCAATATATTATGATAATCTTTGGGTAAAATATTAAAATTATTCAATTAAATCAATAAAGATAATATACTTTTTGAAATATGTATTATTATTGTTGAATAACAAGTTTTTAAATAATAATATCTTCACTTTTTTGGGAGGGGATCGAGGGATAAAGAAAGAACAAGTTCTACCAGTACCCTGAAACCAACCCTAGAACCAAATTTGACAGGATAGGTTCTGATTCCAAAAATCGGAAACCGACCCTAGGTTTCAACTTATGCCTTGAAAATGAACCGAAACTGACCTATGCTCTCCCCTATTTTTATATCTCTTTTTATTCCCCATATATACTTCTTGTGCTCTATTGAGATACGATTTTGTAATTAAAGGTAAGGTCAGGGAGATTTTGGTCATTTATGGTTGACAATAAAAGGGAAATTTGCACTTATTGGATGGAAGAAACATTTGGTTATTTCATGCTTTCAAAATAAGGGTATTTTGGTTACCAGGATATGGGACACGTGGAGGACTGTGATTGGAAAAGAACTAAACTCCTTGCTTCAAGGAAGTTTCTCTGCTGCAAGGAATCTTGATGAGCAGCAGCAGCAGCTTACTGTGTATAAGAGCTGTCACAAGCTAGCGTTGGTTCCCAATTCTCCATCTCCATCCATATTTTAGTTCATGGAACACAACGAATATAAATGAGCTGGTTCTTTAATGTCTAACAGATAATTTTATTTTTTATCATTAGTTGTTTACAGCTTAATTATTCTATAAGACATACAGACAGAGAGGTACATCATAAGATTCTCTTTGCTGGCAATGTTGCAGATATGAAGCTGCTTGACCCAATAAAAAATTGGTTTAACCCATTTCTTTACTGTATGTGGATGTGTAATATTAAGTGGGTCGGGTTTTATCAACTATCATAGAATTAATTCAAATCCAGTTCATTTAATCTCTTCTCACTGTCTGTTCCAAGAAATGGTTTGGTTTGATATCATCCTCAACCAATTGATTCACAGATGCATTCAGTGTCAGGCCCAGATCGGATAAACAATCTGATTGGGACACTGGTTTATTAATCAGTGATCTAATTGTTCAATCCATAATAATCATCAAAACAACCGGGACCCAGAAAGCCCATTGAGTCACCGTTTGCCAATTCTTCGACCATCTGATCTGATCTGATCTGGGTTTGAGAAACACTGGTTCAAAGCATTGGTCCGGGTTAGTATATCAATCCAATCTCGATTCATTATTTCATTATATTCGGACCTTACCTAAAAGTCCTGAACTGTTTGAAGTCCCTCAACCCGGTTTGTGACAAGCTCAAGCAGTTCTACATGAATAACTCCAATGGGTTCACGTACTATTGTACTCATGTTAATATCATATCAAGGTCCATTAATACAACTCACCATCTCAGCCATTAGAGTAATCAAAATTTCCAGACGTGATAATTAAAATATTGAAATCGAGATTTTCAAAATAATATATAATAAATTATACCAAGTACCAGATTGAGATCGACAATTAATGAACAATGCATAGTCTTGTCACTCCAACGGTGTAATTTGCAGGCACTTCCCCTCTATATATAATAGCAAGTTCGCAACATAGAGAAGCAGAAAACAACCAGCTAGTGTATGTTATCTCTTAGTTATTAGAGAACTTTAATTCAGTTCTTCACTAACAAAGAGAGAACTACTCGAAGTATTTGTTTGTTTCCTCAGAGATCAGAAGATGATTGACGTAGCTGGTGTTTGCTACAGATTCATCAGTGATCTGAAGCAGGCTTTCCGAGCCGAAAAGTCCAGCTCAATCGACCTCGATACGGAGCCTATGTCGAAGCCACAAAATGTGACGAGACTCGATGATTTGGCAGCTCGAGCGCTGACCGTAGTGTTTGGCATGGATACCAGAGGAAGAATCAAGAAGGACAAAGCTCGTCATGTGGTGGAGAAGCTTGGTTTGATAGGTCAGGACGAAGATGAGTCGGAGTTCGAGCTTCCCGGTGTGTCCGAGGATGAATTGCAAGCAGAAGAGCTTGTGGGTAGCACAGAGGAGGAAAGCTTGAGAGAGACGGAGCTGTTGCGCCAGGCCTTCACTGTTTTTGACGAGGATGGCGATGGGTTTATTGGAGCATTGGAGGTGAAGAGGGTATTGGAATGTTTGGGGTTGGCGAATGGGTTGGATCTTTCTGAGTTTGAGAGAATGGTTGATGTTGTGGATTTGAATTTTGACGGGAAGGTTGATTTTAGTGAGTTTGAGTTGATGATGATGGGAGAAAAGAAATGACCAAAAAGAGAAGAAAACCAAGAAAAGACGAGAAAAGAGAAACCTTGGCACCCGCATCCCAATTTCAAGCCTTTGATTGCTTATGTAAGCAAGGATATCTTGCCACGTGGTAAGATGGAAACCTAATGTATTGCGGAACTTCCTCAAATGTATATCTTTTCATGATAAGAAAAAAAAAAAACGAATTATAATATATATTTTTTTAAATTGAAAGGTAAAGAACTTTCTATCAATGAAAATTAATACATCTCGTTTAGCACCATATCCTGAGAAAGTCAGGGGTGGCTAGACCAGGTCAGGATTTGTTATGAGATATAGCATAATGGGCCAGCTGATGGGCTGCCTTGTACAGAACAAGATGTGTATTTACCGAGCAAGAGGTAAACGTTCCAACAGAGCTCCGAGTCTCCAGCAGTCCAAGAAGATAGAATGAGAATTCCAAGGGGGATCTGTAGAGGGGTTGACAGCATCCACAACAATTTTTGCATCGCTTTCCACCATAATGAAATCCATTGACATTGTGAGCGAGCTGGAGACCTTCCAACCAGTTTTACAGGAGAGGAAACACTGTACTTGTAAAGCTCTTCCTACTATAAAAACACCTTTGTCATCTCTGATAATCACACCTATAGCAGCACTCCCTGGATTCCAAGCACCATCAATTTAAGAAATTCTACCGTGGTCGCCACTCGGGGAGGGGAGCAATGCAGATCTCCTTCCCACACAAGCTCTGCCCATTTCTACCCACAACACATTACCCGTGAATTAGGAATATCTCGCCCTGCATAATACCATATAAGAGGATGAGATATTCTCGTGTGTGGCTGTAATGTTATATGGGTTATGGGTAGACGTAGACAGAGTTTGTATGGGCAGGAGATCCGGACTCCTGGGGGGGGGGCACAGTGATACAGTAATATCAGTACTGGATTGGTATTGGACTAAGTCCAACAAGTGGGCCTGAAGAGAAGCCATATAACTTGACTGTGGGAGAATGATTTATTTTAAAAAGTTACTCGATTTCTCATTTTCTAAATGAATCACATTGTAGCTATGCCTCTTACCATATAAGGCCCAGTTTGGAAGGAATACAAATGTAAATATGTAGAGTGCAAAGTTATGTATTTTGTATGTATTTATACTGAACATATTATTTGTATTTGTACTCTTTCCAAACTGAGCATAAGGCTTAGTTTGAAAAGAATACAAATGCAAATATATACAATACAAATTCATAGAAAATAATACAAAATACAAGATTTTACATTTTACCTATTTGCATTTATACTCCTTTCAAACTAAGCCTAAGATTATAGTGTTGCAACTGGTACACATGTAGGCCCAACATACCGAACTTCTAAAACCACCATTGTGTTATTTTAATATTTTCACAAAGTGGCCACAATGGCCCCACATGTAGGCCCAACGGAGCATCTTTTTACAATCATTTCAAACTCGATGACACAACTTGTCACTTATGTGGTGATAATGAGGAGTTTGGAACTCTTATGAACTTGAGAACTGAGGTTCAGTCTCATCGTATCATAGTTGATTGGATTGTCTGTTGGTGAGAATTAGAGCACGAGACAAACAACCCTTACTTCTTATTTGGGGCCACACTCCTTTGGGCTTTGGTTAATTTGGAGGCATCGAAATGAATATATCTCTGATCACAAAAACTTCAACCACCAAGCCATATGCAATCTCAAGCACTGAGTGGTTTCTTTTTACAATTTCAGGATTCCCCAAACAGTATGTAGGGGTACAATTGAGCCAAGTCGAGCCAAACTTTGGCATGTCTCGACTCGGCTTGGTTAAAATACCATTAGGTTAGAGTTCAAGCTCGAGTTTGACTTAAAATATATTTTTTGAATCGAGTTTGGCTCGATTAAATATTCAATGAGCTCGACTTTGACTCGAAAGTTTGAAAGTAAATATATTTGTATATTTTAATATTCTATAATATATAATATATGTATGTATGTTTGTAGTAATCGAGCTAAACTTACAAGCTCTAAACCAAACTTTTTATTGATTGAGCTCGAGCTCGAATAACTATTCGAGCTTACCCCAAGGTTTGAACTTGAATTGAGCTCGATTAGAATGAAAATCAAATCGAGTCTAATCGAATTCAAGCCTAAACTGTTCAATTAGAGCTCAATTTGATTGCAGCCTTACAGTAATGTTTTAAATCCAACAACAGTCTATAGCACAAAGTGTTTGTTGTCTAAGCCACCTAGTGGATGGTTGAAATTGAATATTGATGGAGCACTGGGGGTAGATAAAGTTGGAGCTGGAATTATTATTAGAGATCGATCAGTGGGGCGATCATGTTTACTCTTGAGCTGTTCGTATTCCTTGTGGCACGCCTATTCAAGTTGAAGTTGTAGCCTTTCTCCAATGAGTGAAATTTGCACTTAGATTTGCAATTAACTAATGTGGCTTTTGAAGGCGATGCAAAACAAGTTATTGACTTGTGGCTTTATCTCCACCGTGGTGTATTAATACTATAATTGTAGATTGCTGAGGGCTTCCTAATTGTCTACAATCATTCTTAGTAAATCATAGCAAGAGAGAAGCTAATATGGCTGTCCATAAAATTGCTAAGTTTGCGTTTCTTTTTAACTCTATTACTATTTGGTCAGTTTCCCTGTCTTTTTGACTGCCACTATATTTTCTGAAAGTTCCAACTGAGATGAATGAAAGCCTCTTTTTGAACTAAAAAACTAATAAATTATACCTTACTTTTCCATAAATAAAAATTAGTATGTTACTAGTTTATTATCAAAGGGGCGTTATTTTTTTTTGGATTTTGAGAGAGGGGAAAGTTGGTCAATGGGATTTTGGTTCCCATTGATAAAAAATCCTATATTCATTTTTCAAATTTAAGTAGGAACCAGAGAAAGTTTATTTTCCTAGGTATCACTTACCCAATTAAATGATACCCTTCTCTTAGATGTGTAATTAACTTTCCCACCTAGGGGGAAAGTTGCTAACACTTGAATGGGGCAAAAATGCCCCTTTTAATAATGGATTTTTAGGGCTAAAATGGTCATTACCCTATTCACATGAGAAATAAAAGAACACGGGTAAATGCAATTACCCGAATAAGTGTTTTATTGGAAAAACTTGCTCAGATAATTGCATTTACCTGGGTAAATAACTTACCAAAAAACGAACAGGATTTGATAATAATCTATTGGTAAGAAGGAATGGTGCAGGAGGCTGTTTGGAGAGCTTTGTTGTCAACAACTCATTTGAGGGTATTTTCCTCCAATTTATTAAGAGATTTTAAAATTTTTGGCCAAGCAAAAGCTGAAAAAGTGTTATACCTAAGATAATTGTTAGTATGGTTTGAGGTGGTTTGAGGACTGAAGGTCAACCTTTCTAAAAGTAAGATGATGCATTCCAAGAAGTGGAAAATCGAGCTGAGATTGTAGATTTCTTAGGTTATAAATCAGGATATTTACCCTCCAAGTATTTGGGTCTATCGTTGGGGTCAAATGCACCTCAAAAAAGCATATGGGCCCTGGTGGTGGAGAAGGTGAATAACAAATTGGCCTCTTGGAAAGGAAATTACCTTTCACAAGGAGATAAACTAACCTTCATTAGAAAGTGTTTACTCTAGTATCTCATAGTACTTTATGTCCCTGTTCCCTACACCAACACCAATTGCCATGAAGATTAAAAATGCTATGAAGATTTCTTATGGATTGGCTAAAAGGATTATTAGATATATCATTTCGAAAATTGAGAGCAAACTTGCAAACCCTTGAATAGGGTTGTTTCGGAGATTTCTCATGAACCATATGATATGTGAAGGATTATTATTGCACTAAAATACAATATTCATGATAATGGTTGGGATGCAGCTAAGTTTGAGCGTCCTAATGGGTGTGGCGTTTGGAAAGGAATGTATAAAGCATGCACTATTTTGTCGATTTTTTTTTCTTGAATGGTGAAAAGTTAGAGGAATGACAGTGATTCTTTGGTCAGCCCCATTAGCTGTAATTTGCTGGTCCATTTGTACTGAAAGGAATCAGAGTATATTTGATCAAAAGAAAAATTAAGATTATGTTTTGATTAATCAAATCTTTGGTAACCTTAAAGGATGATCAAGTATGAAGTTGAACTTCAATGTTGATATTCTCTCTTGATATTTTTTTGGATGTTGAGTTTTATGTTCATATGTGCAAAAGCTTTTTGTACAATCAACTTTGGTTATCCAAGTCGCAACCAAGCACCAATGCCTAGGCTGCCTATGTACCCCTTCGTGAGGGATCGGAGCAGTCGTAATTCTTAAATTTGATTACATATTTTAGTTAGGTTTTGAGGGATATTGTTCGAATTAGATCTTGGATGTTGATTTCGAAAAAAGTGCAATTGTTCATTGAGTGCCTCTGTCCTTGGTGATAAACGCAACACTCGCCTAATTTGAAGCTCTTTGGTAGGGGATTAGTAATTGGTTTAGGTAACAAAGGTATCCTTAATCAATTGAGACTACGTAGGGAGGGAAGTGAATCGTCTCTTGACTCTTCTAGTTAAAGTTCGATGTTTCTGTATTGAAGGAGAAGGCTAATGTATGGTGGCAACTATCATAGGCTCTTTGATATCAACTAGCAGATTTATGGATGCTAGAGGGATTTTTCTATGGAATTTTGGATGTGGGTTTGGGGACAAGTAGATCCATCGTACTTGTGGAATTTTGGGATTTTAACATTTTTAGGCTTGTCAAATTCAGACTGAGGGGATAAAGCATTGAACTCAATTATTTCTTTTGGTTGGGATGTTCGTATGTCCTTTAGGTTTTCCTTCATCCTGTCTAACTCTTCTTGGTAGAGTACAATTATCAAATCTTGCTCGGTGGGTAGTTGATGAGAGGCTTGCTCCATGACGATCCTAAAAAGGTTTTTTATAGTCTAAGAGGGGTTTGAACTTTTGCTTGATTTGTATTGTCTTTTTTTTACTTGGTTATTGACATTTTAAAATTAGTTGTCTCAAGGGAAAATGTATCAATCTAGGTTGTAGGCTTCTAACAGGTGGGAATAGACTAGTGCGGACTAAGGGCTAGTATTAGTGGTGCAATATGTATGACATGCGATATGCTTAGGCAAGACAACAGAAAACCACGACAAAACCGACCTGTCCCTAGTATGCACCTAGAGCTATTGAGGTTGCTATGACTTGGCTAACTAGATATTGGATCCTAAGCAAGAATTGGTCGAAGTTAAACCTGACTCGTGAGGGTATAGGGTGCTTTAGGTGAGATTGAGATAATAGACTTGGTGTGAAGTGCTAGGGTTGTCAATTCTATGGTGGCTACTGATTGAAGGAGTCCTAAGAAGGCTAGATGTGTAGGTAATTAGATAGGATGGATTCCTTAGAGTGGGTCAAGAGAACCTAACAAGGATGTGAAAGAAAGAATGAATGTATGGTCAATTAGAATAGGTCATGCAAAGGGAATGTCTTAAATTAGTGGACCGCTATCGAAAATTAAACAACATTTAGAAAGTACAATGTTTAAAGAAGCTTTGAAAAATCTTTTGGGGTTTGAGGAATTTAATTAACTTTGTTGGTTTCGATAAAATTACAAGAGCATTCATGGACTTTGGTGCTTTCTCATGTTTGTGGAATGTTGAATTTTGCAATTGACTTGGAATTATGTGAGTGAGGATTTGATAAAGAGACTTTAATCATAATCCTTACAATAGAATTTCCTGGTTTGATAATGGGCTTCTCCTTTATTGTGTTTTTGTTGACTTGATAGTTATTATGAGTTAGATATGGGGATTTGATGCTATTTGGTACATTTTTGCTCATTTTATTATTATTAATTGTGGGACTAGTGGTGTAATTAAAATATTCTTGGGTTTTTGATAAGATTAAATTTTGAAGGAAATGCTGAGAGTAATTAGCTCCTGTACTGTGTTTGTGAAATAACAACATTTTTTATATTGCTTCCTAGGAGTAAATTCATTGGGTAAAACATCTAATTAGTTTAAAGAAAAGCAAAAAAAATATTTGAGCTTGAGAGTTTATAAAGGTTCATGAGAATGCCTTTTTTGATACTAGCTAAGGAAATACCAATCCCTACACTAAATGTGTACCTATTTGACATCGCAGAGTTTTGAAGGTATGACGGTCCAAGTGGCCTTTTGGTGTTATTTCTCAAGAGTAACTCATAGAGCCAAACATCTACTTGGCCTAAGTTCAGTTATGGGAATGAAGTATCTTTCGATATTGGTTAAGGGAGGATTATATCCTTTACCATACGTATCTACTAGATCTTATCGGAGATTGAATACTTAGAATGGGTCATGGTGGAGCTTTGATAGAGTTAGGCACCTACTTAGCCAAGAGATGGTCACAAGATACAAGAAACCCCAAAAAGAACGACTTTTCAATGCTACTTCTTAAGAGCTAAGCTTATAGAGTCATGCATCTATTTATCCAAAAGATGGACACAGGACAGATGATTAAAGGGGTCAAAAGTGGCCTTTTGATGCAACTTCTCAAGGGCTTAGTTCATAGAGTCGTGCTTCTACTTAGCCAAGAAATGGACATGGGACAAATAATGAAAGGGGTCAAGATGACCGTTTGATGCTACCTATCAAGAGATAAGCTCATAGAGTCATGCATCTACTTAGCCAAGAGATGGACACAGGACAGATGATTAAAGGAATAAAAAGTGACCGTTTGATGCTACATCTCAAGAGCTGAGCTTATAAAGTCTACAAAAGCTTGGAGTCAGAAGATGATCATTTTAAATGAGAGTTTTAGATTCTGATAATTGTAGTTTTGATTTTGATCTTAATTCCTAGGTTTCTTATCCTTAAATTTTTTATTATTGTAGTTTGAATCTTATATAAAACATATAGATATGATTTTGATTTTTTTTCAATTGGTTTTGATCATTTTTATCTTACATTTGGAAATTTAGGCCTAGGTGTTACTTAGGATAGGTTGAAACTTACTTGGGATCTAGTTTAGACTTAGACTTGGCTTTTATGGTGTTTTAATGTCTTTTAATGAAAGTCAAATCTTCTTCTTTGTTGTTTTAATGTATTTTTCTTCTATGTAAACTAGATGAGATAGAACCATGAAGTTTGCTTTCCTTCCTTGTTTTCATATAACCTTGTGCATTATTTTCTTTTTCTTTTCTTTCTTGACTTATACATTTTGAATTGCTGGCTATTTGAGGTTAAAAATTTGTTTGCCTTGCATCTATGTTCTCAGGGAATTATAAAATGAACTTGTTTCAAGTTTTATTGGCCATTGGACTTATAACTACTAATCATCAAAACATAATTTTAGATAAACAAAGTGATATCTAGTCTATCATAACCTATAACGGGATCAATGTGCTGGATCTGTTGGATTGTTTCATAAGATGATAGGGGCATCATTGACTAATATAGGAGGGGCCTATCCTAAAATGGAAGACTCTCTTATGGTACCTTGGAGTTCATGAATATGATGGGTAAACATTTATTAAAAAGAAAGGTTTAACCTAAAATGACAATGAACCTTATCTGACAAAGGCCAAAGGGAAAGTTCCTGAGATGAGTGGATGTAATCATTCACAGAAGGTGGTTAGGTAATGCAGCTGAAATAGTTGGCTCCATGCACTGTATGTGGTTTCCCACATTTCTAGAGACATAATTTGCAGTTTCCATCACTGAGATAGGAGGGAAATCACAGAGATGAACAAATGGAAATGGAACATAGATTAAAAGCCATATTTATGTAGATAACATGAATTAAATCAAGTTGTGAACTAATATTTGCTTTGCCTTTTATCAGAAGTGGCAAACGAACAATTCGCCAAACTGTTGGATGATAACAAGCTTAAGGCCCCCAATTACGCTGACTAGTTTCGTAACCTTGTGCTGGTTCTGACGTCCAAGAAATTGGACAAAATTGCTAAAAACCCTACTCCAGATCGTCCAGGTAATAGGATTTTGAGGCCCGTAGGATGGAATATCAAGAATGGGAAGAGAAAAACTCTCTTACTCCGTGCTACATCATAGCCTCCTTTGACAATCAGATACAACGACAGTTCGATCAGATCAAAGTGCCCAATGATATCTTGGATAGTCTAAAGACAATGTATGAAAAAATAGAATCATTATTCTCGTCAGAAGGTCCTAAAGCAGTTTATGACCACACAAATGTCCAGAAACCAGCTAGCTCATGACCATTGTCTTAAGATGGTGAGATATATCAATGAACTGGAGGCTATTGGATCTGGGCTACATCATGTCACCAAAGTTAATGCCATCCTAAACTCTTTGCCAGCTTCCTTCAACCAGTTTATAATGAATTACAATATGAACAAGCTAAATGTTAGCCTTCAGGAACTTAGCAATATGTTGTTGAGGGCCGGAGAACTGATAAAGAAGGATGAGCCCATAGCCATGCTTGTTGAAGGTGACAAATCGGGCAAGAAGAAGAGGAAGGCAAAGAATCAGAAGAAAACTATCAAGCATAAAAGGCAGAAGAAGGACAATGCATCAGATGCCTGAGTGGAGTTCAAGCTGCTAGGTCAAAGTCGGCCCACAGGCCACAATCTCATGTTATGAGTAGAACAAAGTATGGAACCAAGATGAGTCCAAACACTAACTAAAGTTTAACCAAGTTCAATTTTCTTCTGCTCAATCTAGGCTAGCGAAACCTGACCAATAATAGAGTTTTTCTAGTTGAGTCTTTAATCTATATAGTCTGGTCCTATGATCGTCATCTATTTCTAACTTGTAGTGACAGTGGGTGGTCTTGTGTGCCTGCCTAGTTTATGGAGGCTGGTCCGAGGCTTTTTCCCTAAGGTCCTCGCGTATTGGGTCCATCTGTATATAGGGTTGGCGTGTGGTTGGGTTGGGCCCGTTGGGGCCCATTGAGGATTGGTTGTGCCCAATTTTATAGATGTGCTAATATTCTTTGAGTTTCCACTGGCAATTAAAAATTTATAGTTGATTCCACATGCACGAATCACGATTAAACCATTTTCTTTGCATTTATATTTATTTTATTTTCTGTTCATTAACATGATATATGATGGATTGATGGGGAAAAGGCTTCCTACACTACTGCACTTTTTTTTTTTCTACCATAGGAAAGGATGTGTTGTGGCGAATCTAAACTGTCCATCAAATAGTGAATCTATTGTCTGGGTACGCACTCAACTAACAGACCATATTTGTATTTGTACGCTTTCTACACTGAGCCTTAAAATCTAAATTGAAGAATCTTGGGTGGGTGATTTAGAGAAGCTCACTAAACTATACTCAACTAGCTAGCAAACAAGTTCCCTACATACCATATAATTGTTTTCTCATAAAATAATACATTTCATTGATAACCAGATCAGAGCATCTAATTTGTTTCTTGCACCTTTAATTTGTATATTTATCATTTGTTGAAACTCACTATGTAATTGTCTTTCTTCTTCTTCTTTTTTTTTTTGTTTAATATGCGAAAATGTGCAGGCATGAAGCAAAGTGTGTCAAGCAAATCGTTGAAAAGGTTTTGACTGAATTGAAACCAATGCACTTGGATGTAGCTAAGTATCCAGTTGGAATGGATTCTCATATAAAAAGCATGACTTCATTATTGAATGTTGAACAAAAAAAAACTAGAATTATAGGGATCTGTGGTATGGGGGGAATTGGGAAGACGACCATTTCAAATGCCATCTATAATTCTCTCTATCACAGATTTGAAGGTAGCAGCTTTCTTAAAAATGTTAGAGAAGATTCAGAGAAGCATGGACTCGATTATTTGCAAAAACGGATGCTTTCTGATATTTTCAAAGAAGAGATGAATAAACAACTGATAAGTGATGATGATAATGGAGTAATTGTTATCAAAAGGAGATTGAAGCATAAGAAGGTTCTTATTGTTCTCGATGATGTTGATCATTCAAACCAAATATATAAATTAGCTGGACAGACCTCTTGGTTTGGTTTAGGCAGTAGAATCATCATAGCAACAAGAGATGAACATTTGTTATTGGAATGTGAGCTTAGAAAGAATGAAATATACAGGGCTCAAGAGATGAACAATGAGGAATCACTTCAGCTCTTCTCTTTACATGCATTCAAGGAATACCGTCCTAAACAAGACTATATGGAGCTCTCAAAGAATGCAGTGGAGTATGCTAGAAGGCTACCTTTAGCTCTTGTAGTTTTGGGCTCCTTCTTGTGTGGTAGGGAAATATCTGAATGGAAATGTGCATTGAAGGAATTAAGAGAAATTCCTAATGACAAGATACAGTCAAAATTAAGAATAAGTTATGTTGCACTATCTAAGCAACAATACAAGGATATATTCCTTGACATTGCATGTTTTTTCGTCGGAATGGACAAAGACTATGTAAGCTGATCCTAAAAGGTTGTGGGTTCCACCCAGAAATTGTAATTGCTGTCCTCATTGATAGATGTCTCGTTTCAGTCAACAAAGAGAACAAACTCATGATGCATGATTTACTTAGAGACATGGGATGACAAATAGATCATGAGGAATCTCTTAAGGACCCTAGAGAGCGTAGTAGATTGTGGTCTCGTGAGGATGCCCATGATGTATTAAAAAATAATAAGGCTACTAATAATTGTTGTTATTTGTATAACCATTTGATGATAAATAAAATAGAAAAAAAAAAAAGAAACAGAGAGATTATAATTTGCCTGCTTGCAGAATAGCTTGAAAAGTTGAGCTCTTGTGGGTATTTGCTAATTGCAGGATACCAACAAAATTGAAGGGCTCATGACAAATTTTGTTGATGGTTGTAAGTATGGATACTATAAAATTAATTTGAAAGCTGAAGCATTCATGAAAATGCAAAAACTAAGACTGCTTCAGCTTGATGGTGTGGACCTTGAGGGAGATTATGGACATCTCTCAAAAGAGTTAAGATGCCTTGTTGGCGTCGATTCCTTTCGGAATCTATACCGGCCAATTTTGATTTGGAAAGAATTGTTGTTCTTGACATGCGACGTAGTTATATCATCAGCCAAGTTTGGTAGGAAACTAAGGTAAGACACATTCTTGAAGGAAGGAAACTAGGTGGGAAGCAGCGCTCACAAGTCTGCTTTTCATTTTGTTTTTTAATTTTGAAGAATAAACTTGCTTTTCATTTACAACTGGAGAGATATTGAATTATAATAGAATACAGATCTATTATAATTTTCGTGAAGGTAGTTTTGTGAAATTAATCAATAATTATTAATTAGCTTGAAGGGTGAAACCAAAGTAACAAAATATCATAAAATAAAATGAAATCTGCCCTTCTTTCTGCATGTAAGAGTTTGTTGTGCTATCTATCCCCTCCGTTAGTTGGTTCCCAAGACCAAGCGGGTATAGTTTAAATTTGTTTTGTTCTTTTCTTTTTTTCTTTTTTTTTTATTTAGTCCTAAGGTAAAATCCATTCATTAACAAAATTAGACAAGGTCATGGGGCAGTTATGCCTAAAACCATATTGACCTAGCCCGTGGGCTAATCTACTACAAGAGGTAGATGTATGTAGAAGCATTAAATTAAGTAGTTGTAGTTAATTAAGTATTCTTTATATATAAAATGATTTTTTTTTGTCAAGAAATGGTAATATCTATTGTTTTCAACCCATAACCTGGCCACTGTCCAAATCGTCACCTGGCTATGATTTTGGGTTCGGTTTTAGTAAAATCCAGAAATTGGTCAAAATCATTGATCATGTCAGAAACCATCCAACTCAAGCGGTTGGACCATTGACCCATTCAATTCGGTGATTAGGTCACAAGTTGCACACTAAATAAGTATGCAAATTTTTAGCAGCCACAAATGCCTTGTCCTACTATTTTCACAAAAACAACCTTTTTTCAGTCTCAAATTGCATTTTTTTTAAATATAAAACAATACATATATTACATGTAAAACTTAATTATACATTATTAATAAAATTTGTGAATTTACACACACACACTCATCACACACATCTATATATATAGTTAAATATGTAGAGCACTGATGTGGCATAGTATGACCCATTCAACCCGGATGGTTGAACCTCTGACCCATTTGTCAAATAAATAGTGACATGTTAACTTTAGAGTCTTGAAATCCAATGCATAAAAGATGATCTTGAAGTTGGTGGAACCAGGCCCTTGGAGCTTCTTTAAGCCCATAATGAAACGTGTAGTTTACGCTTGTATGTAGGATGCTTTGGGTCTACAGAATCCTATAGGTTGGCACATGTAAATGTCCTCCTCAAGGTGGCCATCAAGTTAGGCATTACTTACGTCAAGTTTACAAGTTTCCCACTGAAGAGAGATATCAATAGTAAGAATAATGCGAATATTCGTGGGCTTCACCACTGGGCTAAATGTTTCATCATAATCTAGGGTTGCTTCTTGGTTGTATCTATTTGTCACTAAACAGGCCTTAAACTGATTGGTAGACCCATTAGGATTTCTCTTGATTTTTTGAATGCCCATTTGTAGACAATAATACTATGCCTGGGGGAGGCAGGAATAAACTCCAAATTTGGTTGTGCATTAGAGCCTTGTATTTATCAACCATGGCCAAGTAGCCAATACCTAACATGGATCCTTATGAGCGATGGAGTAGCATGTGGGCTTCACTTCAGCAAGTGGGTTAGCTATCTTTGCAAATTTGGGGTTAGGCTTAACAATACCTCTTTCGAAGTGAGTAAGCATGTGATGGATTAAGATGGTGGTAGGTGGACCTGCATCATGGAGTAGGTTGGGTGAACAAGTGTGAGCCTCATTTCTACAATATATGCTAGTGGCGGGGTTTCAAGACACCATTTTGTTTTGGTGTATGGGAACACATGAGACAGAGCATGCATAGTGCCAGCTTCATGAAAGGAAAGATGCCAAAGGCTGATATTTAGATCCACCGTCAATGTGGAGATTCTTAATGCGGCAATTCAGCTTATTTTCAATGTAAGCTTTGAAGTGAAGGAAAACAAATGGAATTTATGATTTAGATACTAAAGAAAAAAAATTCTATGAACATCTATTGAATCTATCGACAAACAAGAGACTATTGAGTTCCATAATTAGAGGGGTAGGGAGAAAGTTCCCAAACATCTAAGTAGATAATCTCCAATGGGTGTGAAACTTAAGTAGACCCCAAGGGAAACAAAAGACAGTAGCTTTTGCATAGCTAATAAAAGTCATAGAAGTCCATGCATTTATTAGAAGCTAGTAGGAGAAACTTTTTGAGAAAGTGGTTTGTGATCTTAGGACTCAGATGGCTGAGTCTTTGTGCACAGTTGCCTTTGTTTGAAGATGAACTAGATAGTTGAAGTTGATAAAGGCCATTTTTAATTGGGTTTTGAAAGAGTATCTTCCCCATACGAGTTTCCTTAACAAGAAAACCATGAGCTTTAAACTCAAAGAATGCATTATTGTCTTAATATATAGAACTGACTTACAAAGATAAGGTTCTTAACAATGTTGGAAACATAAAAAATATTCTGGATCTATGATGAATAATTTAACATACAAGAGCCAACATGGAGATGTGCAAACCTTCCCCATTACCTACAACAATCTAATCAAAACCATTGTTTCCTTGTAAGATCAAGGAGATCTCGTAAGTAAATAAGGAGTGAGATGGTCGGTTGCCTAAAGTCAGGGTACTAGTTAAAGTCATTGTTTGGTGGAAGTATATTTGTAACAAATGCAGAGCCTTGTTGTCGAGATCGATGAAGCACCAGTAAGACTTGAGAAATTTACAATAGGTTGTAGCAATATGACCAGCATACCCACAGAGTTGACAGGTAACAATAGGTATGCAAGATTCATCCTTATTGTTTAGAAGTTTCTCATTATTGTTCTAGTGAAAATGGGGTTGCTACTGTTCTTGCTTCTGTCAAGGAGCATTATTGTTGGCAGGTTGCTTTGGTCTATGCGGAACCGGGTTTCGGGCCCTATTCGCAACTAGAACTAGAACCAGGGGTGCAGTCAGCAATGCACACATAACCTAGAAGCTTGGGATTCCTCCACAGCATCTGAGGGAATAAGCTGAGCTAACTCTGCGACCGACCCTGCCAACACTAATACAGTGGAGGGGTCCCAAAGGAGACATCGAAGACACTCTCGTTGGAACCCAGAAGAACCTGTTTCACCCCAAATGAGGGCAAGGATGCAAAGAAGAAGGAGGAGGTGGTCGCCACTTCCTTTGCCCTGATTGTCACGCGAATATCGCCAATAGCAACCGAGATCCTTGCGGCACCTCTCCCCAAGGACTTCAAGGCCCCTAGCCTCAAGTCCGATGATGGCATCACTAACCCAACTGACCATGTCGACTGTTTTCAACCCCTGATACAACTTAACTGGGAACAAATGCGAACCTATGCATGGTGTTTCCGACCACTTTTTGAGGCACAACTCGGTTATGGTACTCTGGGTTGGCCATAGGATCGATCAAGACGTGGAACTAGTTCGTTGACCTATTCACAATGCATTTTGCGATAAGTAAATGATACCCAAAGTCGGCAACCTACCTCTGAACGTGGTCCAGCGAGATAGTGAAACACTCAAGGACTACATAAAGAGGTTCAATCTGGAGAAGCTTCAAATCTCGAACCTTGATACCACTGTCCAACTAATCACGGTGATCAATGGCGTCTAACACCAGAAGTTGTGCTGGAAGGTCGAGTTGAACCCTCCTACTTCTATGGAGCAGTTCCTTGTCCTGGCAACCAAGTTTATGAAGGTGAAAGAAGTAGTCAGGTCCCAGGTCAAGCTGGGTGAAAAAAGAAAGAGATCAGAGAATGACTAGAGCAGTAATAAGAAAAGGAAGAGGAGAAGGTTGCCACGCAGACGTGGCAGGTCCCCCATTGCAGAAGTAGGTCTCCTCAGCATAGTAACAAGTTGACGGGCGACGTTCTCGAACTCTGCTCGTCCAGACTAGGAACTACACTCCCCTGAATGCAAAAAGAGGGGAAATATTGATGGAGATCAAGTCGATGAAATACATGAAGTGGCCACTTCGTATGAAGGGAGATCCTACTAACCGCAATAGAGAGAGATATTGGCACTTCCACTGGGACATTGGGCATGATATGGAGAACTATCGTAACCTAAAGGACGAGATCAAGGAGCTAATAAGGAGAGGTTATTTGAAGAAATTTGTTGAGAGGTAGGATGACTGCGATAGAAGAAACGATCGAGATTGTTCGAACGATCGAGATTGACCAACTAAGTAACTGAGGAGAGAAGACAACCCATCGAGGAGAGACCAGCCCCAACAAGAGCCACCAGTGGACTGCCCAATTTATGGGGTCATTAACATGATCTCTGGTGGGTCCATAGTTGTCGGTTGTAGAACCTCGGCCAAGTAGAGTTTGGTCTGCGAGCTGGTGCATGAAGAAGAGAACCCAACAAAGTGACTTCGAGTTGAAGAGATCATATACTTCACAGAAAATGATACCGACAGGGTCCAATAGCCCCTACGATGACACCCTCATATACATCATCTTGCTGGAAGTGTTTGAGCAAATGAAGGTAAAACACTAGGGCCTGACCCCTACCAATGTGTCATTGGTCGGCTTCAACAGAGAAGTAGTGTGGCCCCTCGAGGTCAAATACCTGAGTTGGATTGCATACCCAATGCTCATGAAGAAGGCAAACGAGAAATGACACATGTGTGTCGATGACACCGACCTAAACAGAGCCTATCCAAAGGATAACTTCCCTCTTCTTAGGATAAACTGGCTGGTAGATGCGATATCAGGGTTCAAGTTGTTAAGCATCATGGATTCCTATTCTAATTACAACCAGGTTCAAATGGATCCTGCCGATTAGGAGAAAACTGCTTTTGTAACTGAAACATGATTTATTGTTATAAGGTCATGCCCTTTGGTTTAAAAAACGTTGGGGCGACTTATTAGTGACTTGTGAACAATTTTTTTTTTATTTAATTGGAAATAAAGTAGAAGTTTATGTAAACGATATAGTTGCAAAAACAAAGTTTTCAAAAAATTTAATTGCCAACCTGACTAAAGTTTTTAATGTGCAAAGGCATATAACATGAAGCTCAACCCGAAAAAGTGCATCTTCGGTGTCATGTCGGGCAGATTCCTCAACTATATTGTAAACCGACATGGCATCAAAGCCAACCCCGATAAAATCCAGGCTGTCTTAGACATGTGACATCCTACCTCGGTTAAAGAGGTCTAGAGACTAACAGGTTGGATAGCTTCCATGAACCGATTCATGTCCAAGTCGGTTGGGAAATGCCTTCCGTTCTTTAAAGCAATTAAAAAGGCCCAAGACTTTGAGTAGACCATAGAATGCCAACTCACATTCGATGAACTAAAAAAATAACCTAGCTCTCTGCTCCTGTTAACTAGGCTGAAACCCAAAGACGAGCTGAAGCTCTATCTCTCAACGAGTGACGTGGTGAATAGCTTGATACTAATCCGAGAAGTGGACAACATGCAATGACCTGTCTATTATGTAAGTAAGGTCTTGCATGCAATAAGGACAACATACCCTAGCATAGAGAAGCTGGCATTCTTGCTAGTCCTAGTAGCCTGCAAGTTGTGCCCCTATTTCCAAGTTCACACAATCATCATCCTTACCGACAAACCTCTAAGGCAAATGTTGCAGAAACCCAAGATTCGATATTCGTATTAATCACTTATGTTTTGCTGATGATATTCTTTTGTTTGGTAAAAGTACATGGATTTAGGTGGTTCGTATGAAAGCTTAATTGGACTCCTTTTGCAAATGGTTTGGCCAATTAATGAATTATTAAAAGTCTTCTATTAGTTTTAGCGACAATTCTCATCACTAACTCCGACTATGTTTAGCATCTTATCTTGGTGTTGGCAGATGGGAAATGTAGAAAAGTATATGGGGAGTCCATTATAATTGACAAGCTTCATTCTAAACTTAGTGGTTGGAGAACGAGAGTACTCTCACAAGCAGGATGCACTGTGGTTATAAAATCCACCCTTTAAGCCATTACCATTATCCTATGCAAAGTTTTATGATCCCAAAGACCGTGTATAACACTATAAACACTATGCCCAGGAATTTCTGGTTCGGAACTGTTGTTGGTAAGGACAAAGTGCATGTTAGGAAGTGAGAGAATCTTCTCAAGTCTAAGGACAAAGGTGGCATTGGATTGAGTGCTATTGTGTAATAGAGCCCTAATTGCTGATGTGTGCGCAAGGTGCACATAATTTCTGATGTTTTATGCATGGTTTTGATGCTGATTTGTATAATTTCTTACCCCAATTTAGTTTGACTTTAGGAAATTAAGAAGGTAGACCAGCTTAAGGGAAAGAGAGCATAGAACCATGAGAAAGGGGCTAAAGTGGAAGCAATTTAGCCTAGCTAGAAGAAAGGCCCAGCCGAGAAGCCTAAGGAGGGAAATTTGGCCCATAAAACCCATGCAAAACTCTATGGGGGAACCCAAAGAGAGAACCCAATCGAAGCTCTCCAAGGGAGGCCATTCGGCCCAGCAAGGAGGAGGCCCAAATGCAGCCCAAAGTGCAGCCCAAGGAGCTCCTAGAGGCGGCAAACTTTCTGGAAGAGAGAGAGGGACTGGAGAGAAAAGTATAAAAGGAAGAGAGAAAGAGGGAAAATGGGTTTGAATACCTTTGGGCATAATTGAGAAAGAGAGGCGTGCAAGAGAGAAGAAAGGAGAAGATTTAAGAAGAATCAAGAAAAGAGAAGAGGCCGAATTCGAATTTGGAGAAGAAGCCATTGAAGGAGATCAAACAAGTCTCAAGGTGGTCTTCTTCCTTGAATTCTGCGCAAGTGGTAATCAAATTCAGCTACAGTTTTATGTGTATTTTCTCCATTAAGTCCTCTTTCTTGATGTAACTGAAGCATAATCCATGTAATTTCAGATATGGAATTAGTCCTCTAGGGTTATTTGATTGGTTAGATTCAATCTTGATTAGGGTTTTGAATGTTTGAATAGCTTGCCGAATTGAATTTGTATGTTGGGTTGTCCGAATTTCTTGATGAACAATTTAGACAATCTAACTTCAGTTTGGCTGAACTGTTCTTAATTCTTGGAGTATCTAAATTGTTTGAGAGAGTTTATAAATTTGGATATGTTAATCAAGAACCGAATTGAATACAAAGTCAGAGGTAACTTGTATGATTTGGTTGGTGTTCATTCAATTTTGCAATGATGCCCTAGATTTCTTAATCTTAATGCATGCATGGGGATTAGATTCTTGATAGAGATATAATAATCATCACCCATGGATAGATTGAGCATGCGCTCGAGAGAAGCTGTCCATAACGTTGGGGTTTCACCAAACCAAGGTGGAATCACAATCTAATCGAATGATCTAGAGAATTAATTACTGAACAAAATCTATTCACATATATCTTGTCTTCTCAATTGCATGAAAGGTGTTTGATTCAATTTGCTAGAGATAGTTTGTTAGTTAGGAATTCAGTTTTGATTAGGTTAATATTTCGGTTAATCAGATAATAGATGGTTGATATATTACTAGTAG
The DNA here is from genome assembly GCF_056320005.1 of Nelumbo lutea. Lineage (NCBI taxonomy): Eukaryota > Viridiplantae > Streptophyta > Magnoliopsida > Proteales > Nelumbonaceae > Nelumbo > Nelumbo lutea. The sequence continues at coordinate 52,411,983 of NC_142691.1, forward strand.
TTACTGTATAAGTCCTCGTGAGAACGATACTCTATTTATCACTTTATTACTTGAGCGTGTAGTGCATTTGCTAGTGTAGCAATTATGCATCAATTGCCAAGCTATGTTAACATTTCTTAACAGAAGGTAAAGCATTGTGGGTGAAGATTGTTAGGGCAAAGTATCCTTTTGCATCACAATTTTTTGACTATGAAGAATTGCTCCACGACATGACAGAATGTAAACATATCATCCTGATGAGGGGTTGTAGATGGTTAGTTGAGTTTGTTTGGAACATTGACGCTTTTCAATGTTACTTATTTCACTCAATCTTGAGGATGAAAACTTTATTAATATTCGTGTGGCAGAGTTATTTGATTATACAACACATTCGTGGAATCAATGTGTTGAATTCTTATTTCAGTCCGGAAGTTGTGAATAAGATTATTGGAATTCAATTGCCATCCCCAAGGTTTGAAGTTGAAGACCATTTGGTTTGAACTCTGTCGCCTATCTATAATTCCTCTAACAGTGTTACCAATGTTCAAGTATGCTTTCATTGTCGGATGATGGGATCGATTCAAATGTGTGCAAGGGCTCTAGAGGAAGTTCCCAGTGTTTGAAGTTGAAGACCATTTGGTTTGAACTCTGTCGCCTATCTATAATTCCTTTAACAGTGTTACCAATGTTCAAGTATGCTTTCATTGTCGGATGATGGGATCAATTCAAATGTGTGCAAGGGCTCTAGAGGAAGTTCCCAGTGTTCAATCCTTGCTTCAGTTCTTTTGTTTCGTCCGGTCCCTAGTTTCAAAACTTTCAATCATCTACCTTCCTTCTTTTTGAGTCAAAACACAAGTTACAATCGCATTTTTTCCATCTATTGAACAATTTCTGTCAATTAGGAATCAACATTAAAGCCGTCATCAAATTTGATTATACACGGTTGGATCAACTTATTCAAGCCATCAAATGCCTCGAATTCAACCAATCACATCTTGCGTTGTTGATATTGGCACATCTCAATCTAAGGCCATTAAGGTACTTGCATACATTGTGATTGGAAAATTTTCGATCCCAACAAAGAGAGGAGAGATTTGTTATGGGTAATTGTAACAAGAAATAAAAGATTGAAAAAATTTTCCACCTACATGGAAGTTCAATGCCATGAAAGAACAAATTGAGGTGACCGAAGCCGAAGTCTACAATGGTAAAATGGTGGCTGGTGTCCAAATTTACAATAGTAATGGCAATTTTGGTTGGTGCTTTCAAGGGAGAGAAATTGGTCTTAGGAATTTCCATATTGATTTTATGAAGAGGAGATATCTTCAGAAGATCTAGCTAAAATTAGTGCTATGTTTTTAGTTAAGGGAGATCTTCGGTGAGTTCCCCCTCAGAAATCAAAATTTCAATTAAGGACGTACGGAAATCCGAATCAATGTCACCCCCACTTAAACAAATTTATTTCGGCTCCCCCCACCCACTTCATCAAAATTAAAGTTTCTTACCCATTATACCCCTCATCCCAACGATAACTTTCAGTTTTTTTCCTCATTTGAACCAAATGCAGCAGCGCCTTCTTGTTCACCGACTGGTGTTCTCAGATCCATTACTGACAGTTCCATATTGCTCTACACATCACCCTCTTCTCCGTTTCTTAGAGGCGAAAGCTAAAGAATCTTCCCGTCATCTTCTTTGTCACTCCATTTCTCAGAGGCGAAACATCTTCCATCATCTTTTTGCTCACTGGTGTTCTTAGATCCGTTACTAACAGTTCTCCAGAGCTCTACGCATCACCCTCTTCTCCGCTTCTCAGAGGTGAAAGCTAAAGAATCTTCTTGTTGTCTTCTTGTTCACTCCATTTCTCAGAGGCGAAACAACTTCCATCGTCTTCTTACTCATCAGTGTTCTTAGATCCATTACAAACAGTTTATCGGATCTCTACACATCACCCTCTTCTCCGTTTCTCAAAGGTGAAAGCTAAAGCATCTACCCATCGCCTTCTTGCTCACTCCATTTCTCAGAGGACAAACATTTTCCATCATCTTCTCGTTCATCAGTCTTCTCAGATCCATTACTGGTGGTTCACTGGAGGTCTAAAGATCACCGTCTTCTCTATTCATCTTCCTATCGTCTTCTTGGTCACTGGTTTGGTTCCTCATTTTGAACCTATAGGCTACAACAATCACCATCTTCTCTATTTCTCATAGCCGAAAGGTACAATATCTTTCCATCCTCTTCTTCCTCATTTCAAAACTACAACATCCACCCTCTTCTCCATTTCTCATTGTCAGTAATCTCCGTTTTTCAGAGTCGTTAATCACTAGAGGTTCATCTTTCATTGCCGAAACTACAACGTTTTCCCAATTTTTCATAGTCGTTAATCACCAGAGCTTTGGAGCTTCGTCTCTCATTACCGAAGCTACGTGTTTTCCAATGCTTTGAGTGTGGTAAGCATCTAGCTATGTCTGCATTCTGCACAGTTCATTTATTTTGGTTTTGATGATTTCTTGGTTTATTGTTAGGAGTTGATTTCTTGGTTTTGTTGAGTGCTAATTTAGGGTGATCGTGGGTCAGGACAGGCCGGGCCCGAACCGGGCTTTGCACTTACGATAAGGGCTATAACTTTGGCCCAGGTCCCGCCCGACTCGGGGTTCTGGACCTTAAACATAAGCCCTATCCCAGGTCTGTACGGGCTTGGGTTGAGCCGGGCCTGATTTTGGGCCAATGTCACTCATATATAAAACATTAGATATCTATATATTAAATGACATAAAACTTATATAAACTTATTTTATACATTAATATAATATAAATTATATAATATATAAATTATGCATGTCATGTTATAACATTTATATATAAAATATATAATATAATGTAAAATAATATGTATACATGTTACACAAAATGTCTAAGTTTAAGTATATGCGGGCCAGGCTTAGCCCAAGCCTGGCCTGATGTGGGCCTGGGCCCAGGTCAAGCCTGAACACAAAACCCAAGCCCAAGCCCAAAATTTTTGGGTCGGGCTGAAATGATCACCCCTAGTGCTGATTGAGTTTTGTTATTCTTTATATATGAAATTTAAATGGTACTATATTTTTATGTTATTTATGCGAACAATAGGATACTAAATTCCCGATAGAAAAATGTCAGGTAACAAAGTTGGGACTAGGTGCTCCTCGAAACGGTTTAGGGAGATGCTACAGAGTTTGTCTCTAAGTTTGGAGCACAAGAGAAGGCCAAGAGACGCCCTTTGGACACTTTTTGGATTTGCCACATGTGATTGTAGAGACGTCCCTATTGAGTTATTTAGTGAAATCGTGGGACTCGACTAGGCAGTGTTTTATAGTTGGTGGAAGGACTATGCAATTCAGTGAGGCTGATGTTGCCTTGATAACGGGTCTTGGCCTGTCGGGTAGTAGAGTTTCCCTTTCGGAAGGCGTTGTTGGAAGTGGATTTTTACAAATATCTTTTGGCTTTGATCAAAATCACTCTACCTCTATAGAGTTGGATCTTGTGTGGCATAGACTAAAGAAGATTGTATGATTAAATGGTGAGGAGTACGTTGAGGAGGCGGTAAAGTTGATTATTTTGTTCTTGTTCGGATATGTGTTGTTTCCCCAAGGTAGTTCGAGGGTGGGCTCCTTCTAGGCTAGATACGTTAACGATTTACAGTGTATTGATGATTATGCCTGGGGTAAATGTGTTCATCATTTCTTGGTTGGTGGTCTTGAACAGTTTGTTTCTGGTTGTAGGGCTGGATTGAGCAGAGGCTCATCCTCGTATAGCGGTTGTTTATTTGGATGTAGTGTAGTGTTGACGGTTAGTGTGGATGACATTCAATTTTTTTTTATTTATTCTTTATGTTATTCTCATTCAATTGATGATTGTTTATTGGCTGATTTCTTTTTTGTACGAATGGCTTTATGAGCACACAACATTATTCAGTGCTTCAGTTCCTGATGCTAGTTCTCGTTTATTTAAGTGGGGGAATATGGGGTATCAGTGGAAGTTGAAGAGGGCCGCTTTGTTGAAGAAAGCTAGGGTGAAAACAGTTATCACTTCTGCTCCTCTACTTATGGTGCTTGTAGTTTTTATTAATTTAGTTCTGGTGGAAACTAAAGATCTCATATGGATTTATAAATTATTACGGGTTATTGAGGGTTTGAACCCTACTATCAAGGAGATGGCCTTAGTGGATGTTCGGTTGGAGGGCTATGTAAGTTTTAATTTTTTTTCTTTACAGCAGTCCTTTATGTAATCTAAGTACATGCTAGTTATTAACCTTTGGTGTTGATATGAAGTTTGTGGACCAAGGGGGCCATGGTGTGGGTGGGGAACCTTTTTATGATGGAGAGAATGCTGGTCACAGGTGGTGTTGGCCTAGGAAAAAGGTATGATTAGCGTAGCATACATGTTTTGAGTTATCTACAAGTTGACTTACTACTAATGTTGAGATTTGTTAAATTGCTTCTAACTTGATTTTCATGAATTTTGCAAATCTTGCATTGAATCCATGGAATATCAAATTCTATGTACGGAGGCCAAAGAGTATAACTTGAAAAGAAAGCAGAATGTGGAACTTCATGATGAAGTTAATTGGCTTCGCAGAATGATGAGAAATAATGGGTTGGACCCTGATGCGACACCATTTTAATGAAGGGCATGAAAGTTTGGCAAACTACTTGCTAGGCGATGATGATTATGGTGCAAACTTTCCTCTTGGAGTTGCATGCGGCACCATGGGGGTAGAGCAATCTCTCGGAAGGACTAGCGTTGCAGCCTCATTTGCGAGATTCTTAATGGCTCGCCCTCCATTGTCAAAACTTACAAATGTAAGTTTCCCCGAGCAAGGAGAAAGCGAAAGCAAAGTAGCACGGTAGTATCGCCCTACCAAGCTCCTGGGAAGAAATGGCAAGTAGCGAAAGAGTTTGCTATTGCTGCAGGGTCCATAAGAGAAGTGAAGGCGAAGGTGAAATGATAACTATTGGTGTTGTCTTGAGGTTATTTGTTGGGTTGTTTTGGTTTGATTTTACTTTCTTATTAGTTTATTCATGAAATATTTGTTGTAGTCAGTGGATGCACAATCATTGTGGAATTCTTTTAAGGTGAAGAACTTGGTCCAAAAGGATGACCTTGAAGTTGTGAAATGGTTCTTGAAGAACCACAAGAAAGGGCAAGTGCACATGACTGTTTAGTAGATTGTGTCTATTTAAGTGATTTGCTTTAAACTATAATTTGTTTGTAATTTATTTTTTTATCGTGTAATGCGGTTGATTAATGGTTATGGCAGTGATCAATTCGTATGGACCGATGGTATTGTGCTTTTGACCCCGGATAGTCTGTTGCCCCTCTTTGACCCAAAAGCATGGGTGTACGATAAGGTATTATTTTAGTGTAGGGGAGAGTTGCATGTTGTACAAGGCTAATTGCCAATGTGGCTGATTTGACATGTGTGGTTGTGTAGGTCATTGATGCACATGGGTTTTTGCTGATGGCAAGAAACACCAACACCCTAAACATATGTTATGTGTCTACGATGACATCAGTATGGGTTGTTGATTGCAATGTGATTGAAATCCATATGCTTGTGATGCATTTATTGATATAATCCCAATGCTATTTGTTTGTAATGTAATTATATTTATCAGATGCCTGCCACGATGTTCTCTATCAATGGGTGAAGCCCTATGAAATACTGACATGAAATAATTTTTTAATACCTTTATCTGATGGCTCACACCGGCAACTACTAGTGGTGAATATGGTGGACTAGAGAATCGAAACCTATAGTTCCTTAAACAGCAGGCTCTATGACGCGTATGCAAGATCCACGGTATGTATCATGAGTTGATTTTTACATTACTATTTGGGCATAAGATAATGAGTCCGATTGCTTATGTGTCTGCTCAATTTTACATTATCTGGCAGCAAACAATTTTAGAGAGAAAAATTGTCACCATTGGTTCTTGGGATCATCGGTTAGCCGTTTCAATTTATGGAGTCAGCCCCCCAATAGATTGGGTACGTGTTGTTTAATATTTGCTTAGGTGTAGGGGTTCTTGTTAGGTAGTTATTGAGTCAATAAGTGTATCATTTTTGCAATGGTTGCGATTGTAGAGTGTTTGTTATGAAGTACATGGATTGCATTGCCTATACGTCTCATGTTAATACTAACATTTAGTACGTTTGTCGTAGGGAAATATCAATGTTATTAGGTGGCAGATAGGGCTCAACTCATTTGGAACCATATCCCATAAATTGAAGATTTTATGAGAATGATTGGAAACCATTTTATTTTTCCTTTCTCTCACTTTACAACACTGAGCACATATTAACAATTTAAATTTTTGTTCAAAGCTAACGATTGGTCAACTCTAACTACGTAAATTTACAGATGAAAGGCATATAGTAATGGAAAAAGCAAATTTTTTTATAGATATTGCCTTGAAACCTTGTGATCAAACTTTTGCTCAAAATGTAGCATCACAAAACAATGTAAAGTAACAATTAGGAGTGATTGGCCTTTGAGCAATTCTACCAATTCCTAGAAGTAGTCCCAAACAGGGGGTGTAGGGATATTCGATCGGTAGAACCACCTCCACGGGGTGGGGGGAGGTCTCCTTTAAGTACCCAGATGAGGTAGAGACACCCCGGGCCAATGGTGGGAAACAATGCTTTTACAGAACCACCATTTCCCACCGTTGGCCCGGGCCATCAGGCCGATGGGCGATCGAAAGGTGTTGGGATGCTCTGTGGGTGAGTTGTAGTAGGGAAGAGTGGGTTTGATGGCAATCACACCCCTCCGCACCAGTCGGATCGGCCACCTGGCTATTCTCTTAACTCGCAGAAGTGGTTCCAGAGGGGGACGCCGGGGTAGTCGGGCAACTGACCCACCTCCACGAGGTGGGGAGAGGTCCCCTAAACATACCCAAATGAGGCAGAGATGCCTCGAACCAACGGGAAAGGCCGATGGTGGGAAATAGTGCTTTTGTAGAACCACCATTTCTCACCATCGGCTCGAGAGATTGGGATGAAGAGTGATTGGAAGCTGTTGGGATGCTTGGTGGGTGAGTGGTAGTAGGGCAGAGATGGTTTGGTGGCAATCACACCCCTCCGCACCCGTCGAATCGGCCTCCGGGTGATTCTGCCAATTCCCAGAAACGGTCTCGGAGGGGGGGTGTGGGGGTATTCGAGCGGCGGAACCACCTCAATGTTAGACGGTTATGCCCTTAGCACCAATCAGATTGATGTACCTTTTGACATTTATTGTAAAATGAATAAAGTACATAATTGATTCATGTCATTGTGGTGTGTTTCTATGTAATACACTTAAACTAGACACTTATGAGACTCGTGTTAGTTTAGAATCTTCACAGCCGTTGGATAGATCTGGGGAGATTTATCCTTCCAAGGCTGACACTGATGTGCCGCGAAGTTGGTTGGGTGGTTTGCCTCAGTTGCCAAGGTGAGACTTGAGGTAAATGCAGTGTGGGTTCTCTTGAAACCCTGAACCAGACCAAAATTCTAGTATTGCCCTGGACCTTGGAGATAGATGGGCAAAAGTGGAATGTTACACTTGACCCCTAGACTCGATTATGATACTGCACTAGGTGTCGGATTGAATGTCTTTGATATGCCAATTAGTGAGATTCTTAGAGGGGGTCAAAACTTGGGTATGCTGGGTCAGTCCGAGAATTCATCTGAGTGGGTGATCATAGTGATAGGATCAACCCCTTTGTCGGGCAAAGTGAATGATCGAGGATGTACTCTCTCTGATGAAAACCTAAACTACCGGTAGTTGATTTCAACCGTTGAAATTTGTTTTGCAGAATATATATATATATATATATATTATATTATGGTTTCAAAATGTTTGCAAAAGCTTTTAATTCATGGGATCCATGTGAGTAGAGAGTGTAGCACTGTACCTTGCAGTCAAGGGAGAAGTCCTCTCTTGTCGTGCAGTGTTTGATCATTATGGACTGAGTGGTTAAGTTTAAGACCATTGAGGATTATACCTGATGGGCTAATCTTGCATTTGCCAACAGTCCTTGGGCCTTCATAAGATGGTTGGACCCAAGGACCATTTAATGTAAATGTTGGGACCATTATGAGCCCATAGTGATGAAATTAGGGGTTCACTGTGTTCAGTAGTTAATTCAGCCAAGCCTTATAACAGAGGCTAGGCTGAACCCATGTGGTTAATGTGTAGATCAGTAAAAGGGTCTCACGCCATACAAAGAGAACCATGCTAGATAGTATTAAAGTGGAAGTGAATCTGAAAGCTTAATGGGCCAAAAAGCCCATTGCAAACTGGGTTTATTAGATTAATTGAATTGGGGTGGATCTGAGATTTGGATTAGTAGATAGGATAGGGGATTATCATTATCTACTTAAAGAGTCCAGATCCAAATAAAGATTTGGATCAAAGGAACTCGTAATTTGATTATGAATGCTGATCTTTATCTGCAGATAAGATAAGGGATTATGCTTATCATTTAAAGAGTCTAGATCCAAATACACATTCATTGAATACAGATAGAAGACAACACAATTAGACTGCTCTTTCCTTCTGCTCCTTTTCTTCCTGCTCTTGCCGCCCCACCTTGTTCTGTCTCTAGTTTTTGGATTCGATCAAGATTAGATATTGATATTGTTTCTTGCGAGAAGAAACAATCTAGAAGTTGTGCTCACTATCGCATTTGATTATTGCTGAAGAATCTCTAGTTTTGGGGAAGAACTACCTGCTTATCCTTCTTTACTCTAAGCTGTGTCATTTTCAGTGGAGGGAGGATTTGGTAATCTTTTTGGGCATGAAAACCTACGTTGGGAGGAGCATTTTTGCATGAATTCCGTATTTCGTATATCCCTTCCTTAATTTGCTTTCAGATTTGATCTGATTTGGTTACAAGAACGATCCTTGAAAGTGTAGTTTTTTAAATTGGGAATAGGATTCCCGGATGAGAGTAAAGAAAATTTTGAAATTTTGCCCAATCTTCCTGCAGCGTTTAGCCATCCATATGATGGATCTCCCATCCCTTCAGTGGTATCAGAGCCAGGTTCAAGTCTTGAACCAAATTAAAACAAATCCGAATTTGCACAAATGGGCAGAAGGTGTTCTACCCGATTTGCGCAGTTAGCACTTTTTATGGGAAATGGTTCCTAGATTATGGGCAGATGATTTGGAAAATAAATCTTTATTATTCCTTGAAATTTATAGAATTGTTCTGAAAATTTTTCTTGAATTTTTGGGATGCACATGTGATGGAGATCGAATCTTTATGGTGCCAAGGTTGGTACACCCTGCGATTTCTATTCTATTCAACTCTGGTCTGTAAATATCTTTTTTATTTGTAGACAAATTGTATAGGTATTTGATGTGATGTAATAATAGAAAAATTAGGTTTTTCTATTTTATTTCCATTTGGAGATCATTGGAGCGCGCAAGAGAGGAGAAGAAATTTTCGTAGAAGCAAGTTCTACGATCTGCGATTTTGCAGATATCGATTATGCAATTTGCAATTAATTGTCGTTACAGGTTTGCAGGGTATTTAAGAACATCACTGTGCAACCCTCTGATATTAGTTTCTTGATAATTTGATTATCTTGAATTAATTTATTTTCAGATCATTATTCTTGAATTAAATCTTGAACTGGACACCAAAACTTGGGCCGATTTACACCAGATTTGGTCCAAAATGGTTGGACCGAATTGTTGGTTCGATGGGTTTGTTTTTCTAACCCTAATTCAATTCAGGCTAGAGAGTTGATGGCCCACTTCAATCTTTAATTCGGCCCACCTATGTAAAAACCTAATTTTAATATGATAATGACTAAATCAGCCCTAAATTGACTATATGGGTCGAACTGTCTTTTGCAATACAGCCCATGTACCTAGATAATGTTATAAAATAACATTATGGACTCTATTGGGATGATATTGATTTAATCTAATTAATTAAGGTTTTTACAAATATTCTTAGCGATTGGATCAATTTATTTCATTCATGTGATGTATGGATGTGTGATGTGCTATGTACATGGACCATAAGTACTTGGGCCATGATTATTTTGATAGTCTCTTTTGCACACCATGGCTGAATGAACATAATTGCCTTGGTGTCCATAAGATCATTGGATGATCTCCCAGTTTTGGGGGCCCCACATCAGTTTTCTCCCTAAGAGGAACCATGGGAACCCTAGCCATTTAGGGCCCATTCAAATCTATCTTCGATCAATATGGGCTGAGAGGTCCTCTTTTATTGGGCAGTGTTTGATCATTATGGGCTGAGAGGTTAAGTGTAAGACCATTGAGGGTAATACTTGATGGGCTAATATTGAATCTACCCACAGTCCTTGGGTTTTCATAAGGTGGTTAGACCCAATGACCATTTAGTGTAAATGTTGGGCCCATTAGGAGCCCATGGTGATGGACTCAGGGGTTCATTATCTCCTATAGTAATTCGGCTAGGCCTTGTAGCAAAGGCTGGGCTGAACCCATTTGGTTGATGTGTAGATCAATGTTAGGGTCCCATGCCATACAAGGAGAGCCAACTGGGCAATAGGTTAAGTGGGCACATAAACTTAATGGGACTAAACCCCAATTCGAACTGGATTAATAAGATAAATTAAATAGGAGCGGATCTGGGATATGGATCAGTAGATAAGATAAGGGATTATCCTTATCCACTTAAAGAGTCTAGATCCAAATAAAGATTTGGATCAAATGAATTCCTAATTTGATTAGGAAGGCTTATCTTTATCTGCAGATAAGATAAAGGATTATGCTTATCACTTAAAGAGAATCCTGATCCAAGTAAAAGATTTGAATTAGGAAACTCTTAATGGGATTAGGAGATTCTCTCTTTAAGGCTATAAATAAGAGAACATGGCGGACCTCCAAAGACACATTCACAGTTCACTAAATACAGAGAGAAGACAACACTGTTTGACTGGTCTTGTCTTCTGCTCCTTTCTTCCCTGCTCTTGCCGCCCCTTTCCTATTCGGTCTCCACCTGTGGGAGTGATCAAGAATTGTTTTTTATTTTGCTTCTTGGTAGAAGAAGCAATCTGAAGGTTTGCTCACCAGCCCTCTTCTACTTTCTTGCTGAAGAATTTGGTTCTTGCTGAAGAGTCGTCCTGCTGATTCTGCTTCACCTCACACTGTGTTATCTTTAGTAGAAACAGTTTTTGGTTTTCTCCTTGGGCGTAAACACCTCCATTGGGAGTTACTACTAGTCCGTATTAGGTATATCCCTCTCCTCCCTTTTGGTTTCAGATCTGGTCTGGTTTGGTTCAAGATTAATCATTGAAAATGCAGTTTTTAAAACAGGAAATGCGATTCTCAGATGGGAGAGAGAGAAATTTTTTAAATTTCACCCAACCTTCCTGCAGGGTTCGGCCATCCATATGATGGATCTCTCATCCCTTCACTCCATGGGGTGGGGAGTGGTCCCCTATAAGTACCTAGAGAATACTACAACTAACATATGGAAGATACATTAAAATTTTGATAAAGCTTGGATAGGGATGATTCACGTAGTAACATCAAAAGTACATGAAATTCTCTTATTAAAATCTTCAAATTTCTACATTGGGAGGATACATGTAGTAACATTAAAATTTTGAGATACAAACAATATAACTACTAATATCAATATTTGCAAATGGTTTCTAAACATAAGCAGTGGGAAAGTTGAGTGGGTGTGGGGTGTGATAGGGATGATACCCCTTCTCAATGGGTGCCATTCATGTGCTCCTATAATGTCCTATGTTACCACACAGTCCACAATGAACCTCCCTTTTCTCAGCAGGCTGGCTCAAGGTGTTTGGTCTAGGTTTGGCCAGGTGGTCGTTTGGACTTTGGTGGGCACAATGAAGCAGATGATGAAGTATCGATGTCTGCACTCATGGCCGATGACTTGGCCATTGGATGCATCTCATTGGATGACATAGGGTGTATCGGCTGAGAGTATATGACCCTTTATATTTCAATCATGTAGTATGGGTCAACAAATTCATACACATTCCACCCCGTGTACGATATGGCCGCGCATGCATGTGCATATGGGGGGCCACTCATTTGCCAATCCTTTCACTGGCACATTTGTTGGTCCAACTAGACAGTATAATGCCTTTCCCTTTCATGACCTCAAACTCATGAACAACCGCTCGGACAACCTGGAATTGGATGCTATTGCAAATTGTCACATGCAACTTCTCTTCGATCCTTTTCCCTACCAGTGTTGTGCATTCCTGCGATTTGCAATGTCTCCTCCAAAAAAGTTCCATAAATTTCAATTAAAATGTGTTCAGCATGGTCATTTTAGGCTAATCACAAATGTCTGACATCCATCCATTAAACATCTCTGCAATGTTTGATGACATTTGGTCATACCACATTACTGGGAGTGGCCGGCTATTGTGGTGGTGGCTAGAAGTTTCCCCCGATATTTCCCATTTAAGTGTGCCCCGTCTACAAATAGTAGTGGCCGACACCCGTAACGAAATCCATGGAGAGATGCATGAATGCTAAGAAGAGTCGCTTGAAACTACCATCTTCATCGATACTGATGAAGGTAATTTGGCCTGACCTTGTAACAGGGAGACACGTTGACGTTACTCGACATAAGTAACAGCTCAGCATGATCAGTTCGACACATGGACGTAACTCGGCATAAAGTGACAACTCGGCGTGATCAGTTCTTTACAAAGTGACCTCGGGTACCCTGCTACCCTGAACTAAAGTTACTTCAAGCTAAAATCATCCCGAACTAAGATCACCTAGGTACTAGATCGCGACCAGGATAGCGGTACCAAGTCCGTTACACATCAAGCCCAGACAGATGGACCACCTCTTAAAGAGTCCACCTCGAGACAAGCCTACCTTGGTGCAAGATCACCTCGGTACTAAGGCACCGACATTCAGAGCAGACCAGGTCTGAAGAACACGAGCTCAGGCAACACGCCACCAAGATGCCTGACACTTCACAGGCAGCTCACTACCTAGTCAGGTCGACCTCCTCATGACCCCACGGATCTCATCACCGTACCCCGCATCTTTGTACCTTGTAACGGCTATATTAGCTCACCCACTCCCCAATTCAGGCAGAGATGGGCAACCTTACCGGTTGGTGGCATTATCACCAACTTAACATAGAAACGAATCCCATCACAACGAGGATCCAAGAACGACTCCACCAAACCCGCGAGGACTCTAGTATGTAAAGACCTCACCCCCACGGGTGAAGGTATGCGTAATCTTTGCTCTCTAGCTCTCTCATAATCTGATATCAACTTCAAGCTTACGACTAAGTGCTAACTTAACCATCGAAGTGACCTCACCGGGTTAGGCACCCCAGGTTCTCTTGTTCATCACTTGCTGGTTCCTCTGCTCCTGTCGTTGCTGGTAGCAAGTTCATCTCCAACTAGGAGCAGCCGGATTGTGCCACATCAGATACTATATGTGACATATGAACCTGGATTGGACTCGACAATCTTCTCATAGAACCATGGAATACGTGAATAAGAGTCATCATCACTGCCGTTGATTAGAACTTTGTGACCTCTTTCCCCCTCCAAGCCTGTTGATGCATTAACTGCAATGCGTAGTTACGTCTGATGTCCTTCACGATATCTGTTGCCCTGTATGATGGACTATCTCGTATCTTCTCAACAATAAGATTTCCTAAAAACTTATTTGATGTAGGAAAACTTACAAAGGATGATGCAGTTGTGGTGTGTGAGTGTTGAGGTTGGTACTTATGCACTCGGACCGTTGGCCCTCCTCTTAGTGCACTAGCTCGAATTTCCCATTGGCAGTCAAAGATTCTACACTGTGCATGAATGCATGTCTTGTCATTCTGTTTATATGAATGGGAAAATATATGTGCTACGAAGTATTTATACAAGGCAGTCTGAAATGCAGCCGCACCATCGAGAAGAGATTTCCCAGGTCTTGTCCTGCAGCGAAAGGGAAAGACAAGTCTCTCCACCCGCCTCACAGCAAGTGAACAGGTCGGGAGAAACTCGACCCACCAGATCTAGTCCACCCCATCCCGTGCAACCGGTAGCTTCACTTGTAGGGAACCGGTTCATGATCCTGGCTGCATACTCTAGATGAGGCCCTTCTGTTTGCGGAAGCCAGCGTCAGTAGTCTGAATCACTTCAAGCCAAGACACTGCTTGACAGCACGAAAGCTAGCAGCAACAATGCAGACCCACTCAAGAAGTAGCGAAGGCAATGTCCTAAGGCACGCCGAGCAATAGTTCCAAGTCAGCTTGTAGGGCCTAGCTGACCCAGGCAGCCCAAAGGCACGGTGGAGGTAAGCTCAGAAGTCACAAAAACCGCTCCCCCCCCCCCTCTCTGTGTCATCTTCTTTGTCCTCCGAGCTCCTAGCCACTCGGATGCCGAAGGACTTCAAAGTGCCTTTGCTAGACAAGTATGATGGGTTGTTCGACCCCAATGATCATATAGACTCTTTCCAGTATCAGATGCACCTCACTGGGGCCGATGAATCTTGCATGTGCGTTGCCTTCTCTATGACCTTCAGAGGGGTGGCACGCACATGGTACAGAAACCTCTAGCTCGGGACAGTTAAGAGTTGAGCACAGTTTGTGCAAATGTTTACCTCGCACTTCATCCCCAACAAGAAATGTCTGAGGTGACAAGAAAGCCTCCTCAGCATAGTCCAGAGGGAAGGAGAGTCGATTCGAAGCTACATCAAACGCTTCAATGACACTTGTTTGCTGATTCTGGACATAGATCCCGCTGTAAGACTCATGGTGGCAAAGAAGGGTATCACTCACATGGAATTCAAGTGGCACGTGGTAGCAAATAAGCCTAAAGACATCACCAAATTCCTTCAGCACGCCGATCAATTCATCGAGACCGAGGAGGAGAAGAATCAAAAGACCGAAGCCCCGACAGAGAAGAGAAGAAGGGCAGACGACAAATGGTGGCAGTAAAAGAAGAAAAAGCAAGTCCCCAACCAGGGGAGGAAACAAGTCAGGTCGACGCTCCCGAACTCCTTTGGTCGAAAGGACGAGCTACACGCCTCTCAACGCGAAGCGAGAGGAGATCCTCATGGCAATCAAGGACTCCTCCTATGTGAAGTTGCCACCCGGTTGAGGGGAAATCCTGCCACTAGAAAAAAAATGTGTTTAGTCATTTCCATAGAGATCACAATCATAGTACCAAAAATTGTAAAAACCTCTGCGACGAGATTGAAGAACTCTTCCGTCGTAGATACTTGAAAAATTTTGTAGAAAAAAGTCATAAAAACCAGTCAGATCGACAGGGGGAGCAGAGGAGAGCTGCTCCCGAGTCCAGCATCACACATAAGGAACAGAGGCAGTCGCCCGAATAAAGACCGGTCTGTGGAGTAATCAACATGATCACTGGCGGGTCAATTGTCGCAGGTTGCTCCTCAAAAGCGGGGAAGACCTCGGTTCGCGAACTAGATCGAGAAGAGCAGAATCCTTCGAAACGACCAAGGCCCAAAGACCCCATATTCTTCACAGAGGATGACGCGTGTTGGATTCAATACCTCGATGATGATGCGCTAGTCATAAGGATGAGGGTCAATGATTTTGAAGTTAAACGCATCGTAGTGGATTCGGGAAGCTCGGTTGACATCATATTCAAGGACGCTTTCGACAAGCTTCAGCTCTAGGAAAGTGACATCAAGCCCACAAGTACTCCTCTGGTAGTTTTCAACGGAGAAGAAGTTAGGCCCTTAGGGCAGATTTCAATACCTATAGAGGTCGGCACGTGGCCCAATATTGCAAGGTTCGAGGACACCTTCTTGGTGGTCATGACTCCTTCCCCGTACAATGCCACTATAGGTCAGCCCATCACCCACACACTTCGCGCGGTAATGCCCACCTACTATTTGGCTATGAAGTTCCCTACGAACTTCGGAGTAGGGGTAGGACGAGGTGACCATCTCGAGTCTCGCAAATTCTATGTTGCCACCCTTAAAGGGAAAGCCAAGCTAGCAGACGACGTCGAGCTAGAGCGACCCGTGGAGTATCCCGAGGAGCGAGCTACACTAACTGAAGAGACGGTCCATTTCCGACCTCAAAAGAAGATCCAGCCAGAACTCTTCAGATCGGAGCATTGATTGAGGAACCTCTCCGTTCTCAGCTGGTAAGCTTTTTACTTAAAAATTTAGACATATTTTCATGGTTCGTGGCAGAAATGCCCGGTATAGATGCAAAGGTGATAACTCATAAGCTAAATACTGATCCTATAGTCAGGCCCGTTAGACAGAAGAATCGTAACCTCACCTCGGAGCGCTGGAAGATAGTCGATGAGGAGGTTGGGAAACTCCTCGTAAGCCAGTTTCGTCGGGGAGGTTCACTACCCGAGCTGGGTAGCTAACCCCGTTTTGGCAAAAAAGGCCAACGACAAATGGCGTATGTGCATCGACTGTAACTACTTGAATCGAGCTTGCCCGAAGGATTGTTTCCCGCTCCCTAAGATCGATCGTCTTGTAAATGCAACCTCAGGGCATGAGTTGCTGAGTTTTCTGGACACGTACTCGGGTTATAACCAGATCAAGAAGGACCCCACTGACGAGGAAAAAACAACATTTATAACCGAAGTTGGATTGTATTGTTACAAGGTCATGCCTTTCGGGCTAAAAAATGCTGGGGCGACCTTCCAAAGACTTGTGAACAGACTATTTGAGCCGTTGATCGGCAATAGGGTTGAATGATATATAGACGACATGGTCGTCAAAACCTGATTTTCAAATTGTCTAATAAGTGACTTGCAATGTATTTTTGAAATTCTACGTAAATATAATATGAAATTGAACCCTAACAAGTGTGTCTTCGGTGTCACCTCGGTTAAATTCTTGGGTTACATAGTTAATCGACGTGGCATCGAAGCGAACCCCGACAAAATAAAGGCTATCCTGGATATGAAGCCACCTCGCAAATTGAAAGAGGTTCAGAGGCCGAATGGCCATATAGCTGCTCTGAGCCGCTTCATGTCCAAGTTGGCAGATCGTTGCCTGCCTTTTTTCAAGAAAATAAAGAAAAGTAAGGACTTTGAATGGACTGAAGAGTGCCAGCTCACTTTTGACAAGCTGAAGAAATACCTAGTTAGCATCCCGATCCTAACCCAACATGAGGTGGGGGATGTTTTAAAGTTGTACCTCTCCACGAGCGATGAGGTGGTCGGCTCAATACTGATAAAGGAAGTAGATCAGGTCCAATAACCTACCTATTATGTAAGTAAAGTTTTGCAGGATGCCGAAACAAGGTACCCAAAGATCAAGAAATTGGCATATGCACTGGTCATAGCAGCTCGCAAGCTTCATCCGTACTTCCAAGTCCACTCTGTAGTCATCCTCACCAATAAACCTCTAAGGCAGGTCTTATTCAAGCTCGAGGTATCTGGAAGATTGATGAAGTGGGCTATTGAACTCAGCAGTATGACATCTGGTATGAGCCCCGAACAACAATTAAGGCCTAAGCCTTGGTCGACTTCATAGCAGAATGCACTTTCGGCACCGCAGTCCCTGAATTGATAGAGACTGAGCACGATGAGGAAGTTTCAACCAGTGCGGCACCAATCTCAGTTAGAATGAAGCCAACTTGGGACGAGGAGCCCTGGATCCTTCATGAAGACGGCTCATCAAATCAGCAAGGAAGCCGTGCCAAAGTCATTCTGTATGGGCCAAGCAGGGTGAAGCTAGAATACACACTTCGGTTCGAGTTCGCAACATCCAACAATGAAGCGGAATACGAAGCACTGATAGTTGGGCTCATGCTAGCAAACGAAGTACAAGCGAAGCACATCGTCATTTGCAGTGACTCTCAGCTCGTGGTCAACCAAGTAACCGGTGATTACGAAGCTCCTGACCCCACCATGGCTGCTTATCTAGCCAAGGTCAGGGAAGTTTTACGTGACTTCCAGTCATACTTCGTCAAGCAGATTCCAAGGTCCAAGAATGCTGTGACCGATGCCTTATCCTGGTTAGCCAACACGAGCGGCAACACCATGAGTCCCGTGTTCATAGAGAACCTGCCTTGGCCTAACATTCTCGGGGAGGGGGGGGGCAAGAGGTCGCTCCTGTTGCACAAGCAGAGCTGAGCTGGATTGACCCATTCGTGAGCTACCTGCTTCATCGGACCCTTCCTGTAGATCGCAATGTGGCCAAAAGGGTAGAGCGATAGGCAGCCAAGTACGTCATAATAAATGGATGGCTATACCAAAAATCTTACAC
The DNA here is from genome assembly GCF_056320005.1 of Nelumbo lutea. Lineage (NCBI taxonomy): Eukaryota > Viridiplantae > Streptophyta > Magnoliopsida > Proteales > Nelumbonaceae > Nelumbo > Nelumbo lutea. The sequence goes on from NC_142691.1 coordinate 52,430,203, forward strand.
ACTCCCCTACTTGTGCTGCTTGCAACCCTCAAAGGCTGAGCTCGTTCTCCATGACACTCATGAAGGATTGTGTGGCAAACACCTAGGGGGTAGGGCCATTGCTGAGAAAGCGCTGCGACAAGGGTACTACTGGCCCACAATGAAGGCAGACACACTCGAGCTTGTCAAGAAGTGCGATAAATGCCAGAGGCACGCCAACATCCATCACCAACTTGCTACCGACTTGAAGTACCTCACTAGCCCATGGCCCTTCGCACAGTGGGGAATCGACATTCTTGGACCATTCTCGCCAGTGACAGGACAGGAGAAATTTCTGGTAGTAGCAGTGAATTACTTCATGAAGTGGGTGGAGGCGGAACCCTTGGCAACAATCACAACCCAAAGCGTACAAAACTTCTTTTGGAAGAATATAGTATGTTTCTTTGTCCTACCTCGGGTGCTTATCTCTGACAATGGTAAGCAGTTTGAAGATATTAAATTTCAGAACTGGTGTGCCGAGATTGGGATACAATAGAACTTCACTTCGGTAGCACACCCTTAGGCAAGCGGGTAGGCGAAAGTCACAAACAGAGCTATACTCCGTGGGCTAAAAGCTCGCTTAGCCCAAGCTAAGAGTCTATGGGTAGATGAATAGCCCAGTGTACTATGGGCTTACTGAACCACTGTCAAGACCGCCACAGGTTAAACCCCCTTCAACCTCACCTACGGCACAAAAGCAGTAATCCCAGTTGAGATTGAAGTACCTACATTACGCCAGGAGGCATACGACAAAGAAGCAAACAATGACGAGCTTCGTACTAACCTCGACCTGGTGGAAGAAGTATGGGACATCCCAAATATTTGGACCGCAACTTACCAACAAAGAGTGGCTCGGTACTATAATGCCTGGGTCAAGAAGCAGCACTTTCGTGTTGGAGACCTGGTCCATCGAAAAGTTATGGTGCCTTTGTCCAGTGTTGGTAAGCTCGAACCAAATTGGGAAGGCCCCTACCGAGTAAAGTGGGTACTCGGGGAAGGTACGTAGAAGCTCAAAACCATAGAAGGAAAACTAATACCTTGAGCTTGGAACATCATCTATTTAAGGCGATACTACTTGTGATTGTCGAACTAGGGAGCGAACTGTGAGTCACTCCCAGAAATCCAAGGACTAAAGCGCCGGGCCGATAAAAGACTTTGGCACCGCATAAGTCCCAGTTGCCTCTTCGACATGGGCAAAATCTAGGAGTGGACTATGAGTCACTCTCATAGCCTAAGGGCTAAAATACCACAATAGACCTATTCACCTCCTTGGGATGGGCATATAAGTCCTAATCGCCTCTTTGGTATAGGCAAACTACCCCTAATGCCTAAGGCCTAGACAGCTCGGGTATAAGCCCTATGATGTCTAGTCCACCTCGACATATAACAATAGGTCGGACTCATAAGGGACAATAGGCATTTAAATGAGTAGCCCCTACCAAGTAGAAAGTTCAGGGTAACGAACACTTAGAAAATTCTTTACTTTGGTGACCCTGCGGTGTCGCTCACATCGTCATACACTATGTAAAATTGCCCCAACTAAGTAGACATTTCAGGGTAGCAAACACTTAGAGATTTTTTTACTTTGGTTATCCTTACTTGTTGTCCAGCTCGTTAGCTCGACAATTCAGGTAACCTATACACTGGTTGCCCAGATCGAAGGTTATCTATACTTAGAAAATTTTCACACAAGGATTACTCAAGAGAAATTCGCATTTTCATTAGTAAAAAATGTAAGTAGAGGGATTTCATCGTAACCCGGGCTCTGTGGCCTCGGGGTGTACATTCAAAACACAAGAAGAAGGAAAAATCTGAATCACACAGAAGGACTGCCAACCGGATCGTTCTCCATGTGCTCTCCCCTATCCTCCTCACTCGAGGGGCCTGCCTCGTCGACTTCGTCATCTCTTTCCTCCTCCGACGAGTCAGGCTCTTCGTTCGCTGCTTTCGCCTCCTCGAGGGTAAGGCCCGACATAGTGATGGCTTTGAGATCTAGGTCAGGGAACTTCTACCGAACCAAGTACCTTTGCAGCTTGAAGCAGGAGCGGTAGGAGCTTGAACCATACTCAACCTAGAACCATACTCAATGTAGAGATCGTGGAACTCTGATGACTCCTTGAAGCACTTGATGTCATGGCTTCTCTCTTCAGCCGCACCTCTTGGATGGCGGTCACGAAGATCTTAGTTCGCTCTTGAGCCATCACCTCGAGGTTTTCAACTTCTTGTTGAAGCCTCACCTTCTCCTCAATTGGTACCGAGATCTGCTCCTGTTGCTTTCGATCTCTCCTCGGTAAGCGTAGAGATTTGTTCCTGATGCTTCACCTTCTCATCAATTAGAACTGAGATCAGCTGCTTTTGGCTCTCGGCTCCCGTCTTGGCCAAATGCACCTCTCCCCGAGCTATTTCCAGGTCACGATGAAGCTGTTGGGCTTTCTCCTCGGCGTCCTGAGCCTTCTTTAAGCAGAGCTCGGACCGACACATCAACGAGTGAATGGCGGAATCCACCTAGTGAATAAAACCAAAGTAAGTACATTTGAAATTGACAAATGAATAAAATGCAAAGTAAAATTCTTACCACCATGTAGTACCTGGCGGCTTGACTTCCAAGATGGGCCGTGGACATATCATCCCATTCTGCGACCTCCTCGGGAAAGATGGCATCCCTGCTCATGCGCATCCCGAGCTTAAGCATCGTTATACTCCGCTTGGGGGGCTCGGGCCTTAGTACAGAAGCACCCTCTGTTTCGCGAGGTGAGACACTTTCCTGCTCGGGCGCAGAGGCACTCTCCATTGTAGAAGCGCTTTTTGGGAACTTTTTTGTTTGGGCGTTCCTCGGTTCAGGAGGCTAGGCACCCTCCTCTTGGTCGTCGTCTAGATCCACTATGGGGGGTTGAGCATGAACTTCCTCCCCAAGGAGCTTGTTGGAGATCGGCTCCGCGGCCAAGACCTCAGACGGTGTAGAGGTTAAAGGCCCGGCTTCCCGACAAACTTCTTGGAGGCTTTCCTCTTATTCCCCCTCCCAGAACTCTGAAGGAGGCTCTCGGCATCGACCTTTGGCTTGGTAACTGCAAGAGCAAAAGTATTAGCCGCGAACTAATCTTAAACCTTAAAAGTAAAAGGTCGAGGTAGGAACCTACCTGGAGGGTTCAAACTAGCTTGCACAAGCTTGTCCTCGGTCCGGAAATTCTTCATCTCGAGGCTGAGGTCCCTCCACGAGTTGATTACTACCCTAGTTTCTGCGTCCAAGCTCACCCCGAGATCCTTAATAGCTACCCTCCAATGAGTTGGAAAAGACCACCCCTCCGGATTTCGGACGATGAAATACCTCCTCTCCAAGCTAGAACCTTGTTCGGGCAGCCAAACGGAATTTTGAATCCAAGCCGAGGTAAAATGTAATGAATTTTTCTGACGTCCCCACGCAGACAGGCAGAATTCTGTTTGATCGTGGATCGAGTAGAAGGTGCCTAGGGATAGAGGCCGGTTGTACTCGTGGTAGAGGGAGATAGTACCAACTATGTTTTGAAGAGTGTACGGGTGTAGTTGGTCGATGGTGATGTTGAAATACTTGACTACCTCTATCAGGAAGGGGTGAAGCGGGAAGCGCAGCCCGGCAATGAGCTGCTCCTCAAAAATTGCAAACTCGTGGTGATCATGTGCCCAAAGGTATTGACCTAGGAGAAGGCTAAAAACCAAGCTATTGGGAAGACAACAACGAGACACTAGGTACATTAACCTATACGAGGTCAGGTTAGAAGGACTGAAGTCATCTGACTTCCAACTTCGGGAAGAAGATGGGGCCTCCGTTATGGAGGGTGGACCCTCTTCCCGAACTTCTATCTCCTCGAGCCGAGATGGATCAACTTTGGGAATAGAAGTTCCCTCTAGAGATTGGAGAGGGGAATCACCCCATGGCGAGCTAACCTCCCCGACAGGGGTAGTGGATTGCACCACAACACCCTCAGCCTTGCTAGAACTACCTAGAAGGCTGTTTACGATAGAACTAGACATAATTAAAAAAACAAAAAGAACAGGAAAACCAGATTTATCAAAAAGAAGAACGACCACGGAAAACAAAGAGAAGAATGAGTTGGAAGACTCCGACACGACCTCGGGAGAGCTCAATCATAGAATTTACGATGAGAAAAAAGAGTTGCAAGCCCCCCATTTATAGTCGTTATGTCTGAGAACTAATGGTCAAGATCAAATCGATCCAACGGCTCCTAGGAAAACCGGTTGCGTGACCCCCAAGGGCGAAATCGTTTAGCACGTTTTTTGGCATCCATAGAGTTTATAGACCCCATGACATCCGCGCGTAGACAAACGCGACCTAGGTTTTTTCCGATTGAGCCAGGCGGTCGAACAAGTCCGACTAGTGATTTGTTTGACTAACTACCTGAACTTTAGACCAAATCCACTTGGCTCATCATGAACTCCCCGCACTGGGTCGGAACCCCTGGCTCGGGGAGTGGGGTGCAATTGATGAAGGGTAATTTGGCCCGACCTTGTAACAAGGAAACATGTGGACGTGACTCGACATAGGTAATAACTCAGCATGATCAGTTCGACACGTGGACATAACTCGGCATGTAGTGACAACTCGGTGTGATCAGTTCGCTACAAAGCGACCTCGGGTACCCTGTTACCCCGAACTAAAGTTACTTCGAGCTAAGATCATCCCAAACTAAGATCACCTAGGTACTAGATCGCGACCAGGATAGCGGTACCAAGTCTGTTACACATCGAGCCTGGACAAATGGACCACCTCGGAAAGAGTCCAGCTCAAGACAAGCCTACCTTGGTTCAAGATCACCTCGGTACTAAGGCACCAGCATTCAGAGCAGGTCGAGTCTGAAGAACACGAGCTCAGGCAGCTCGCCACTAGGTAGCTCGCCACCAAGCAGCCCAGCACTTTACTGGCAACTCGCTACCTAGTCAGGTCGACTTCCGCATGACCCCGAGGATCTCACCACCGTACCCCACATCTTACGGGATCATACTTTCTAACGGTTATATTAGCTCACCCACTCCCCGATTCAGGCGGAGATGGACAACCTTACCGGTTAGTGGCATTATCACCAACTTAACACGGAAACGGATCCCAAAACAGTGAGGATCCAGGAACCACTCCACCAAACCCATGAGGACTCCAGTATATAAAGACCTCACCCCCCACGGGCGAAGGTATGCGTAATCTCTGTTCTCTAGCTCTCTCATAATCTGATATCATCTTCAAGCTAACGACTAAGTGCTAGCTTAACCATTAGAGTGACCTCATCAGGTTAGCCACCTCGGGTTCTCTGGTTCATCTCTTGTAGGTTCCTTAACTCCCGTCGTTGCTGGTAGCATGATCATCTCTAGCTGGGAGCAGCCGGATTGCACCACATCAGATACTATATGTGGCATACGAGCTTGGATTGGACTCGACAATGTTCTCATAGAACATATTTTGCAAAACAAATCTCAACGATTGAAATCGGCTGCCGACAGTCTTGCTTTCCATTAGTGAGAGTGCATCCTCGATCATTACCTTTGTTCGACAAAGGGACTGATCCTGTCACTATGATCACCCACTCAGATGAATTCTCAGACTGTCCCAACATACCCAGGTTTTGACCCCCACTAAGGATCTCACTGAATGGTATTTCAAAGGCAGCCTAATCCGACACATAGTCCAGTATCATAATCGAGTCTAGGGGTTAGGTGTAACTTTCCAGTATTGCCCATAAGGATCTCACTGAATGGTATATCAAAGGCAGCCCAATCCGACAACTAGTCCAATATCATAATCGAGTTTAGGGGTCAGGTGTAACTTTTCAGTTTTGCCCATCAATCTCCAATGTCCAGGGCAATACTGGAAATCTGGTCCAGTTCATAGATTCAATTAATCCTACACTGTATGTGCCTAGGGTCTCACCCTGGCAGCTGAGACAGACCACCCCAACCGACTTGGTGGCACCATAGTGTCAGCCTTGTCAAGATAGGTCTCCCCAGACCGACCCACTGGTTGCGAACATTCTAAACTAACACGAGTCTCATTAAGTGTCCAGTTTAAGGGTATTATACAGAAACATACCAAGGGAACATGAATCAAATATGCACTTTTATTCATTTACAATAAACTCATAAAGTACATCATCTTGATTGAAGCTAAGGGCATACAAAACTGTCTAACAGGTTAATGACCCATGGACACTCGAGTGTAAAGGATATGGAGATACGAGTTGCAGCCCAATGACCATGGGGCAATCCGTTGCAGAGTAAGAGCAATGTAGTGTGATGCATGTCAATCGGTCAGTGGGTTACCCATTGATAGACATCACCATAGGTTGGAGGTATAGGCCAGACTTATGTACTGGTTGACCCATGACTTGGTCACCCATGCACGGGGTCCAAGGCTGGCATAGAATCGATGGGATGGCGGTGCAAGTCAATGACTGATGGCCATTCGAGTGTAAAGGATATGGCGGTATGAGTTGCAGTCAAATGACCAAGGGACAATCAGATGCAAAGTCTGTGCACTGCAGTGTGATGCATGTCAATCGGTCAATACGATGACCCGTCGACAAACCGCCCAGGCTCTTAAAACATCTATAAATGGAGTGGAAAATGTTAGTTTGGTTAATACACTTCACATTCTAACCAAATTATACTCAGTTTTCAAGTCGACGATGAAGCAGAATAACTTTACCACTGTCATTCTTCCACAAATGGAGTTGTTTAACTTGATCCTTCGCGAATTGAATGCATCGGATACTGACTGGATCATGAGTTCCGGAAATAGTCTCTACCAAGCAACCATGGCTTTCAACGTGGGTGGTCACGAGGTATCATTTACTAGCGAACTATGTCCATTGTTGGGGGCGAGCATACAAATAGCGGTTGCTAAAGGAATTCGTCATATCAGAGAAGACCACCATGTTCGTGTGGTGGATATCACATACCCAAAATACCGCAACGCTTTGAGGTAGAGTTGGATCCTACTGAGAGATTTGGACGCTTTGGTGCAAGAGAATTTGGCTTTGTGCCAGCAAAATTTGGAGCTTGGACGCGAAGTCACAGAGATGAGAGCACGGGTAGAAAGTAGTGTATTGAGCAACAATCTGTAACGTCAGTAGTTATATGGTCCCTTCCGCACTCCAGCCCACCCTTATGTTTACTACCTATTGGGAAATTTTAATGTTAGTTGTATCGTCGCTATCTGGAAATTGTAATGATAGTAGTTGCGTACTTTTGATACTTACTCGCACTTTTGATACTTAGCTTGGGGCATGTTCTCTATATCTGGGTACATCCATGGGACCTATCCCCATCCCGTGGAGGTAGTTCCACTGCCCGTCTACCCCTGCACCCCCCTCCAGGACCGCTTATAGGAAATGGAAAAATCAACCGGAGGCCGATCCGGTAAGTGTGGTGGGGTGCGATGGCTATCAAACCCACTTCCCCCTACTACCACTAACCCAATGAGCATTCCAAAACCTTCCGATCTTCCATCAGCCCGATGGCCTGGGCTGAAGGTGGGAAACAGTGGCTTTGCAAAAGCACTGTTTCCCACCGTCGGCCTTCCCCGTTGGCCCGGGGCATCACCTCCTCATCTGGGTACTTGTAGGAGACCTCTGCCCACCCCGAGAAGGTGGTTCCGATGCCCGACTACCCCCACACCCCCCTTCGGGACCACTTATGGGAATTGCCAGAATCACTCAGAGACCGATCTAGTGGATGCGGAGGGGTACAATAGCTACCAAACTAACTCCCCTTACTACCACTAACCCAACGAGCATACAAAAATTTTTCGGTCGCCCACCAGCCCAATGGCCCGGACCAATGGTGGGAAACAATGGTTCTACAAAAGCACTGTTTCCCACTATCGGCCTTCCTTATTGGCACAGGGCATCTCGGCCTCATCTGGGTAGGTCTAGGGGCCCTCTCCCTTCCCTGTGCATGTGGTTCCATCGTCTGACTACCCCCGCACCCCCTCTCCAAAATCGCTTATGAGAATTACCCGAATCGCCTAGGGGCCAATACGGGGTGCGGAGGGGTGCGATGGCCACCAAACCCTCTCCTTTTATTGTCACTAAACCAATGAAAACCCCGAAACCTTCTGATCGCCTATCGGCCTTCCACGTTGGCCTGGGGCACCTCCTCCTCATCTAGGTACTTGTAGGAGACCTCTCCCCACCCCGAGAAGGTGGTTCCGCTGCCCGACTACCCCTGCGCCCCCCTCCGAGACCACTTCTGGGAATTGTTAGAATCACCCGGAGGCCGATCCAACGGGTGTGGAGGGGTGCAATAGCCACCAAACCCACTCCCCCTAATGCCACTAACCCAACGAGCATACAAAAATTTTGTGGTTGTCCACCGGCTCGATGGCCCGGACCAACGGTGGGAAACAGAGGTTTTACAAAAGCACCGTTTCCCACTGTCGGCCTTCCCTGTTGGCTCGGGGCATCTCTGCCTCATTTGGGTACATCTAGGGGACATCTCCCTTCCCTGTGCATGTGGTTCGACCGTCTGACTACCCCCGCACCCGCCCTCTAGAACCGCTTATGGAAATTGCCAAAATAGTCTGGGGGCCAATCTGGTGGGTGCTGAGGGGTGCGATGGCCACCAAACCCACTCCTTTTACTATCACTAACCCAACGAGCATCCTAAAACCTCCCAATCGCCCATTGGTCCAATGGCCCGGGTTGACGGTCTGAAATGGTGGTTCTGCAAAAGCACTATTTCCCATCATCGGCCTTTCCCGTTGGCCCAGGGCATCTCTGCCTCATCTAGGTATGTCCAGGGGACCTCTCCCCTCCCTGTGCATGTGGTTCCGCCGCCCGACTACCCCCGCTCCCCCCTTCAGGACCGGTTTTAGGAATTGCCAAAATCGCTCAGAGGCAGATCCCTGCACCCCTATTGCCACTAACCTAACAAGCATCCTGAAGCCTTCCGATCGCCCATCGGTCTGATGGCCTGAGCCGATGGTGGGAAACGGTGGTTCTATAAAAGCATTGTTTTCCATCGTCGGCCTTTCCTGTTGGTCTAGGTCATCTCCACCTCATCTGGGTATGTCCGGGGGACTTCTCCCCACCCTGTGCATGTGGTTTTGTTGCTCGACTACGAACGCGCCACCCCTCCGGGACCACTTCTAGGAATTGCTAGACTCACCTGGAGGCCGATTCGGTGGGTGCGGAGGGGTGCGATGGTCACCAAATCCACTACTTCCTACTGCCACTAACCTAACGAGCATCCTGAAACCTTCTGATCGCCCATCAGCCTGATGGTGGGAAACGATGTTTCTGTAAAAGCATCATTTCCCACCGTCGGCCTTCTCGTTGGCCTTGAGCATCTCCTCCTCATCTGGGTACTTGTAGGGGACCTCTTCCCACACCGAGGAGGTGGGTCCCCCACCCGACTACCCCCGCACCCTCCCTCCAGGACCTTTTCTAGGAATTGGCAGAATCGCCCAGAGGTCGATCCGATGGGTGAGGAGGGGTGCGATGGCCACCAGACCCCCTCCCTCCTATTGCCACTCAACCAACAAGCATCTTGACACCTTCCGAACACCCATTGGCTTGATGGCCCAAGCCGGTGGTGGGAAACGGTGGTTTTACAAAAGCCCTGTTTCCCACCGTCGGCCTTCCTTGTTGGCCTGGGGCATCTTTGCCTCATCTAGGTACATCCAAGGGACCTCTTCCCACACCATGGAGGTGGTTCTGCCACCCATTGGCCCTCGCGCCCCCCTAGACAGCTTTTGGAAATTGGCAAAATCACGCAGAGGCCAATCTAGTGGACTTCCTGGTGAGCCTGAGCTTCTCTGCCTCTTGTCGAATGGTATCTTCGATGAATTAAGATATACTTCTTAATCAGGAAAAAAAATCTTCTAAACAATTTACGTTTATATATTGATATTTAAAAAGTTGAAATAATTACAATAAGATACAAAAATAGTTCACCAACATGGAAACAAAAGGGGGAGTCTTTTAACGCAATATTAAAAACACTAAACCTACGTATTCACCATCAATGATGAACTATTTCCATACCACCAATGTAAGGAGAATAATAACAAAAAGAACAAAAACAAGTTGCTTAATTGTAGCCATCTTTTCAGTAGGTAACTCATGGACTAATTTCATCATCGTCTGCTCTCTCCACTTTTTCAAGGTATTCTAGAACATCGCCATGACGATTTCTCGATGTACATCATTAGACCAACTTCGAGGATTTGCCTACTCAAAAAATTTGCAACCACCAATATAATCACTTTCACTTGTTGGGTTATCAAACACCTGCTCCTGCAAGTGCAATACATGTCATTAGCAATATACATGCCTTACATCGATGCTAACAAATAATATCATCCCACTAAAAATATTACCTCGGATTTTAATCGATATCTATAAAATAACTTTTGTGGGTTATTTCGAGTTGTTGAAATTCGGAGGATGCATTTTCGTTTGCAATAGTAGTACTTAGTATCATATTGCAAACTACTCGGACATTCATTCCCGACACTTCGTTGGCTATTCATACCTACAAATGTTCATAACCCATGGTAACGACATTCATATCTAAATCAACATTAAACACTTAATTTTCATTAGAGTTGAACTAAGCAACATTCAAATATTCATTTGCAGAGGTCCTTATGGCAACCAATTATGGAAAAAAGTGTAACAAAGTAAATGCACGGGTGGCCAAACTAGAATGAATCGAGTACACAGGCGTTGTGCCGAAAATACAGGCTATCTTGGTTTGAATGGGGAAGAAGAAGACGTGGTGGTAAAATGCTTGACCTTCGAAATTTAGCTTCGGTAAGTAAGATGCTATAGAGCTCTTGGTTCGAATGAGGAAGAAGAAGACGTGGTAAAATGTTGTAGTTTTGAAATTTAGCTTTGGTGAGTAAGATATTGTGTTCGGTTTGAATGAGGAAGAAGATTGAAACTGCTACATTCGGTTCGAATGAGGAAGAAGATTGAAAGTTACCATTGGTAGTTTCGAGGAAGAAGAAAATGATGCTGCATTCTGTTCAAATGAGGAAGAAGAGTGGAAGTTACCATTGGTAGATTCGAGAAAGAAGAAGATGCTGCTGATTTGGTTTGAATGAGAAGACGATCAAAGATGTTTTGCCTTTGAGAAATGGGGTGAGCAAGAAGACAATGGAAAAATTCTTTAGCTTTCGCCTCTGAAAAGTGGAGACGCTGTTGCATTCGGTTCGAATGAGGAAGAAGACTGGAAGTTACCATTGGGATGAGGGGTCTAATAGGTAAGAAACTTTAATTTTGATGACATGGCAGGGGAGCTGAAATAAATTTTACATTTATTAAGTGGGGTGGCATTGATTCGTGATTCCACTGAACGTGGAACTTCATTATTTTGTATCTTTTATTTTTCTCATTTTCCTTTATTTTCTTCTTTTGCCATTTCATGAGGAATTATTGTAACTGGATTGTAGTCTAGTTTTTATCAAAGAGGTAATATGAAATTAATTGAACATATATTGTTTTGTTTCTTTTATCAACCCTACATTCTTGCTTTGATCCTGCAATACTTTTACAAAACCTTTAGATAGAAGACAATGGATTGAAAACAGAGAGGTGAAGATGTTCTTTAGGCTTAGTTACCAAACTGAGTGTTATGGAACTTTTATACATTTATGGGTTAGGTGTTCTGAAAAAAAACTAGGAAGATTGAATGGGTGTAAAAATACGCAATGTTGATGTGTCATTGTATGATTGGTACTGCTCTGATATTATTATTGGGAGATATTCACAATACATAATTGAGATATGCAATGGGACATTGTGGGGTGCCCCTTGTTGGGCGCAGATATAAAATCGGCAAGTGTAAGGAGTTCGGCCGCAAAATAAAGATGCACCATGTGTCCTTTCTCTCGTGTAACTGCTTCAAGTGTGTGAAGCCAATAAACGGCGGTGAACCTTGTTCCCTCCCATTCTCTTCCTCTCCAACTGGCGGCGGCCAACATCTATCACCGGCGACCAAAGAAAAATTCAGGTATTGATTTTTTTTTTCAAATTTTCTTCCCCAAAACATTTAGGTATTGCATTTCATTCTCAACTTTTGTTTTCCCCAAAACCTAAAATGTAACTTCATCTTACTGTACAGCAAACCAGTGTTAAGAATACCTGAGTTTTCCTCCGGTAATCGGTGTTGCATTTCATTCATGATTTCCTTGTATGCTTTCCCATGACCAATACCCGAGTTTTTGAGAAAGATTCTAACGACATCTACTATTCAGCACCGTTTATTATTTTTGTACGTTTTAAATGATTACACCAGAGAAAAGGTGCGTGGCAACTGGCGAGTCTTCATTTTGCGCGAACAGTGCCCATATACACTAGGCCCTGAAAAAAGCCGAACCCAAGTATAAGAGATCCGGCCTCGCCGTCAATAGAGTTGTCAGAAATTCGTTCACCATTTTGGTGATATAAATCCTTAAATGGACAACTTGGATCGGTCTGATAAGTGAATTTCAACTAATAAAAATTCATCCACAGGGCTCGAAAACCCAGGATTAATTTAGGACAAAAGAAAAAAGTTTGCACAATATCCCAAAGTTTAACTTACTCGCAAGTGCGCGTAGCGGATATTTGGACGGACGTGGAGTGGAGATTGGAGAAGAATCTTCACTTTTTCACCTTCGTTGCTTACACAAGACGCGAATTGTACACAGTACCCACCATATGTCCATCTCATTTCATCATTTGCCGCCATAACACTGCAACTAATTTCCTCTCTCAGTCACACGTTAATTCGTTGTTTCGGTGGCTGTTTTGGATCAATCTTCAGTGGTTTCTTCAAAGATGGCTAGTAAAGCTTCGCCATCTTCTGCTTCGAACCTTCAGTGGAATCACGACGTCTTCCTAAGTTTCAAAGGTGAAGATACCTACACGAATTTCACCAGTCACCTCTATACAGCTTTGGTCCAAATAGGAATTCACACTTTTAGGTGCAATATCGAACTTGGGAGAACCGAAGAAGTTGCTCCAGCAATACTGGAAGCAATAGAAAAGTCAAGGATTGCAATCATTGTTTTCTCTAAGAACTATGCTACTTCAAGATGGTGCCTTGATGAACTTGTGAAAATCTTGGAATGCAGAAAAAAGGTCGGTCAATGGGTTCTTCCCATCTTCTATGACGTCGACCCATCGAATGTCAGGAAACAGACAGGGAGTTTCTCGCAAGCGTTTATGACTCACGAAGAGCATTTCAGGGCTTTAGGGATGATAGAAAAGGTACAAAGGTGGAGGGAAGCTCTTACTGAAGCAGCAAACTTGTCAGGGTGGGATTTAAGAAGAGTTGCTACTGGGTAACCCTCATCAAACTTACCTTTTGCTTCTTATTTACTTTTGGGAATATCAGCTGAGGCCTGGGAGAAATTTTTAGGTCAATCGCAGTTCATGAAATATATAAAATTGGATTTATATTGAATTTTCCCAATATCTCTCACTGTCATGATATAATCCATTCTCTACGTCAATCTGTTGGCTTCAAAAAAAATTCAATATGTTGTTTGATTTATGTAATAATTAGTTTCTTTTTCTCTGAATGCGAAGCTTGAAGGTTGATTAATTGTGAAAAATTTGGGTTTTGGCTAGCTGTTTCTTATTAGGAATATACAAGCATTTTGTACCACGATCTTCGAATATTGAAATTCTCCAATGAGGGGAGCTTTGTCATAACGGGTTATGGGCTGGGATCACCTTAGATAAAGAGGCCTGCCTCACCATGGACCTGAAAAAATTAGATCAGTTAGCCAGGCTTCCCTCATGAGAATTAGCCATGAAGAAGGGGTCACAGCCGTGGTACCTCTGTCTTCTAATCAGGTCAGTCCAACCCTAACTTTGGGCTAGGTCCAATTAAGAGCCCTAGAGCAGGAGGCCTATCTTTAGGCTTTGTCACAAGAGTGTTCCATGGTGTTTCAGGAACCAACTGAACTGTCCTGTACATGGGTTCATGACCACCGAATACCATTGCTACCCTGGTTTGCTCTGACCAATGTCAAACCCTATAGATACCCATATTATTAGAAGCAATTGATAAATTAGTCCCTAAACTCTTGGACAAAGGATTAATCCAGCCAAGTACCAGCTCATTTTCTTCCCTAGTCTTGTTAGTAAAGAATAAAGATGACTCTTAGCGTTTTTGAGTGGATTATAGAGCCTTAAACCTGTCACAGTCTGAGTGGATTACACTGATAGCCAGCTATAAACTCTCGTTCAGTAGTTCCAAATTGCCATCTTTCTCTCTTGATGGCCAGCTTTAGACAGAGCCCTCCAAAATCACTGAATTTTGCTGGGTTCGCTCAGGTTGGTGAGTAATTAAGGAGGCCTTAGTTCATTGGTGACATCTATCAGTGGAAGGAGCCATGTGGGAACCCTATAATAACCTCTTACAGGAGTTTCCCAACATCAACCTGAACAGCAGGGCATTGTTAGACTACCGGTAGCCATAGACAATAGCCGACCCAGTTCAGGGAGCTTGCAGAGGCAAGATAGGACCCACAAACCTTACAATAGCTGATCAGGTCCATAGTGGAAGTCCACCAACCACAAATGGGCATCCTATCAAATGTATTTGTCATGTATATGTAAGAAGGCCATGTAAGTCAGTTGTTTGAGACCCACCTGGATCCTTTAACGTGAGCCTTAGCTCTCTGAATGTATAACAAACTATTAAAGTTGTTGAATGGGAGATCTTGGGTCAGAGAGACCCTTAACAGAATTTCATGGTTCTCCCTTCTCTGTCATCTTCTTCCCTCCTCTTTTCTTCTCCTCTCTTCTTATTTCTCTCCCTCTCCCTTTGTTGATTTCTCTTCTTACTTTCTTCTCTGAGGCTAGCTGTTCTAGCATCAAAGAAACAGATCTGATGAGCTGAAAGTTGGGTGATCTTGACATAGTCCTTTTGATGTGGGACGGTCAGGGGTCCTATTAAATTAGGATCTGGGGTTGGATTTTGTTGCGATGATTGAGGGCTGTAGGTGATTAAAGATGAATATGAATGAAGAAGAAGAATGATTGCTGTTAGGGTAGACTGCAAAGAGATAGGTCACTTAGAAGATGAAACGGGTGAGATAGAAGGGGAAAAAGAAGAAAAAATTCTGGAAAAAACAAGAATTCACTAAAAGAATCTTTATTTCTTCAAATAAACTCTCATTGAACTTCAATTACAATGACTATTTATAGACTCAACTTACTAACTCGGATTTTTGGACTAGGAAACTGACCCAAAACGACTTCTAATTGATTAGAACTAAGACAAATCAATAGATGACCCATAAAGACATTACAATGAGAACTCTAATTACTAAAACAATTCTGATAACATTTTCCTAATCCTACTAAGACTAACTTAATTGAAAGACACCAGAAATTACTAAAATAGTAATCCGTGAGTTTACTAAAAATAGTAAATCCATGAGTTATCATAAATAGTAGATTTAAATAAATATCTAAAAAGCAGAACCGTGTTATTAAGATGCCAACAACTAGAAAAAAATTGAAACAATACCAATATCGTATAACCCAGAAATTCTGAAATTGGCATAGGAATTGGAAAATTGGTTTGTCTTCTCATTAATTCTTTCCTTGCTTTTGCAACTGCATCACCATCGGCATGTATGCTGGTCTTTAATAACTTCTTTCTATACTTGTAAGTTGTTTTAAATCTCGAAAAAATGTTACTATCATATATGGTTTTTTATATTCTGTTTATATTCTAAACATTGAGCAGAATTCACCAAAACCAAACATCACCAAAGATGCTTAATATTATGTTTCCTATTGTCATTATGGTTTATATCAATTCACTACATGTTTATTTTGCTTTTTTTTTTTGAATCATTATTGGCAGGCATGCTTCAAAATTTATTCAAGGAATTGTCAGCGAGGTCTCAACTAAATTAAAGCAAACACACCTGAAAGTTGCTATTTACCCAGTTGGAATAGAATCCCGTGTAGAAAGTGTGATTTCATTGCTACATATGGATTCAAATGATTTCCGCATCATAGGAATCTATGGTATTGGTGGAATAGGTAAGACAACCCTTGCCAAGGCTGTCTACAACCTTATCTTTCGCAGATTTGAAGGTAGCAGCTTTCTTGCATATGTTAGAGAAGTTTCAGAGGAACCTAGTGGTTTGCTTCAGCTACAAGAAAAACTCCTTGCTGACATTCTAGTGAAAGAAAACTTAAAAATAAGCAGTATTGACATTGGAGTAAATATGATCAAGAGAAGACTCAAAAGCAAAAGGGTTCTTGTTGTTCTTGATGATGTAGATCACTTGAAACAATTAGAAGCATTAGCTGGAGAGTGTGATTGGTTTGGTTTGGGAAGCAGAATTATTGTGACAACTAGAGATAAAGACCTGTTGTGTGATCTTCAAGTGAGTGAAATATATACAGTTAAAGAGTTGGATAATGATGAATCCATTCAGCTATTTAGTTGGCATGCTTTTGGTAAAGACCACCCTAAAGAAGATTATGTAGAGCTGTCAAATGGCATAGTGGATCATGTTAGAGGGCTTCCATTAGCTCTTGAGGTCTTAGGTTCTTTTCTATCGGGTAGAAGTGTGTCTGAATGGAGAAGTGCACTAGAAAAACTCAAAATAATTCCTCCCAATCAAATTCAAAGAAAGCTTAGAATAAGTTATGATGCATTAGGTGGTGATGCAGAAAAGGATATTTTTCTTGATATTGCTTGCTTCTTCATTAGAGAGGACAAAGATTATATAATTAAAATACTAGATGGTTGTGGTTTCTGTTCAGAAAATGGAATCAATACTCTTGTTCATAGGTCACTTATAACAATTGATGAATATAACAAGATTAGAATGCATGACCTACTTCGAGACATGGGGAGAGAAATTGTTCGTGAAGAATGCCCTAAAGATCCTGGAAGACGCAGCAGACTGTGGTCTCATGATGATGTTTTTCATATACTGATGAAGAAGATGGTAAAACTAATACATGATCTTTATTTATTTTAGCACGTGAAATAATATTTAGTTGATTTTTACCATAATCAAGTGTATGTCAAAGCATATACATTTGGCGATGCATAGCCTTTTTTTTATGTCTACTGTGTATATCAAAGCATATACAGTTGATTATACAGTGATTATATTTTCAATAGCTTCAGGACTTCTCCCACTCCCAAGTAATAGGTCTTATTTCGCCTTAAAAAAAAGAAGAAAATAACTTGGATTAAACTTTAACCAATAACAATTTATGTAAAAACACAAAATTCAACCTAGTTTACTAATAAATACTATATAAATGTTAATTAAACTTGAGCTATAGATGCTTGACAAAGAAAGAGAATATATTTGAAAAAGGGCCAAAAAGTATAGGGCATAACCCTTCTTTTAGTATTTATACTAATGCAATAAAATTACAATTTAATCCTCCATTAGTAAAACTATAAAAGATTTAACACTAGAGAGAAATCCCTTGGATAAGCACCATTCGTCACTCCCCACCAAGTTAGTATAAATATTATGCATGCCTTAGACAGATTCTCTTCCAACTTAGATTGTGACAATCCCTTGGTCTAACAAATCAACCAGCCAGTTCCTTGATTTCAGAAAAAGGTAGACAAACATCTTGATAGGATGCTCTAAAAAAATCTCCATTTGCTACTCTTTCACGTACAAAATGCTTGCCAACTTTTATGTGCTTCGTATAGTAATATTGAACAAGATCGTTCGGAATATTAATAGCAGCTTGGTTGCCATTACCATCTTCATAAGATGATCAAAGACAACTCCTAGATCTATAATGAGAGTCTTTAGCCATAACAACTCACAAACTCCATGATCCATTGCTCTATTCTTAGTGTTGGTATTTGAGCTTGTTACTACTAATTGTTTATTGCACCTCTAGGAGGCAGTGTTTCCTAGAACAAAAGTGGACATTCTACCATCTACACTAACCTAGCCCAATTAGCATCAATATAGGCTTTCGCTTTCAAATGACCATTAGGGGCATATGACAATCCTCCACTTGGAGTACCCTTCAAGTAGCATAGTATTCTTTCAACTGTAGCAAGATTAGGAAGTTGAGGCTGATGCTTATATTGACTGATTACACTAACAAGATGAGAGATGTGTAGAAACTTTCCCACCAATCATTGATACACTCCCTTATTTTGCACACTTTACAACTCACAAATTGTATGGTTTGGGTGTATGGGAGTACTTATTTCCTTTGTTAGATGAATATATCCCTCTTAGGTCTTACAACTTTAATTCCCAGAAAATATCTAAGCTCGATGCGGTAGATCTCAAACTCAATTACCAAATATTGCTTCTACCAATGAATCCTAACCGTGTTACTACTTGTAAGACAATGAATATACATTTAAGGGCAAAGAAGTAAAACCTTGTTGGTATGTGTGATAAGACTTAGAACAAATGTCATTGTCTTGTGAGGTTGTGTCAGTCGAATCATGCAAGTTGCCTTGTGAGGCCACATTAATCTGATTTCATGAGTTGCCTTACCAATTCATTACATCCTGTCTCATAGGTTTCCTCGTAAAGTCATAACACCTTAATCTCGGAGCTGCCTTGCGAGGCCATAACAACCTCACCTTTCAAGAGTAAACTATTCTACCTTGCAGAGGCCACACTTATTTCACTAACTCCGTGAGGTGTTCAGAAGCAAATACACGTACATGTCTTGTGAGGCAAGCTGAACATCAAATAGAAGAGTATGGAAAAAGTCATGCTGAGGGTGTTAGATGTGTGATTGGTGCCTCAGGGAAAGCACGAGGTTGTACTGATACATGTCGCCCCTAAGGAGGCCCAAGGTCGTGATATAACAGCTTTGTGGTCCTGAGAATCAAGGAATATTTTAGAATTTTAGCTTCATGCATGTGGTCTTGCTCCCTTACATCTTTAAATAGGGAGACCATCATCTACGAAAGGGATTTGATTTCCATCGCAGACAAGGCTAAGTTTTCTTCAGAACAACATCTTCCTTCCCCACTTCCCATCCATCCTTATCCTTGTTGGCCTACATTACTAGTTATCATAGTATCATCTTTGTACACAATCAAAATTGTCACCACATCACCAACTTTCTTAAAGAAGAGAGGATGATCAAGCATGCAACTGTTTGTAGCCTACCTTATGAAGAGCTCCTCTAAATTGATTAATCCAAGTCTGGGGAGGTTGTTTCAAAACATATGTTTTCACAAGTCTACAAATCTTGATTTAATTTCAAGTAATTGACACACTAAGAGGTAATTCTATATATACTTCTTGTAGGCCACCATTTAGGGAGGCATTTTTGACATCCATTTGGTATAATGACCAATAGAAATGAGTTGTTAAGGATGTCAAGACATGGATAGTGTTTATCTTGGTCATCAGAGCAAAAGTTTCCAAGTAGTTAATGCCATGTCTCTATATATTCTTTGGCCACTAGATGAATCTTATGTCGCTCAATAGAATCATTTGCTTTAATCTTTATAGTGTATACCGATAGCCAATGTTGGGTTCTGCCATGGGGTAGCTCAACTAATTGCCATGTTTAATTTTTTTTAGAGCCTTCATCTTTTGAACCATAGCCTTAAGATTAGTAAGATTATTATGTAAAGGAAAAAACATTATCACAAGGAAGACTAGGAGTATCTATTGGAAACAATAGGAATAGGATGAATAAAATCAAGAGGAACAAGATTACTTGAATCCATGGAATTTGACTGAGTACATTTCCTTTTTTCCTTCAATAAAGCAATAGGAAGGTAAAGATTAGAAAGAGTATCATGTAAAGGCAAAACATTACCGCAAGGAAGACTAGGAATATCTACAGAAAGAGGAGGAATAGGATCAAAAGAAACAAGAGGAACAAGAATACTTGAATCCTCAGAATCTAACTATTGTGGAAGATTGACTTTTGAGTCACCTTGTGTTTAGCATATACTTGCAACTTTGGTCCTGGCTCATCAGTAGACCCAAGAGTATGAACAAATGGAACAGGAAGGGGAAGATAGGAGTGACTACTTTTTGTCTTTTACTACTACTCTCAACTTGAAGAGAGATTGGAAAAGAAAAGAAAGGTTGATGGTTAAAACAGGTTCTTGACAGTATGGCCGGCCAGAAATAAGAGGAAGAGAAGAGAAGAGAAGAAGAAGAGAAGAAGAAGAGAGAAGGGAGAAGAGAAGAGAAGGGATTTGCAATGTAACAGTGCTGGCGGCGCCAGCTTTATTATAATATATATAAGGCGGCATAAATAAGAAGGGAAAAGACCGTTGTGCCCCTGCTATAAGTGAGTACAATAACAGATATAACAAAATTGAAAAAATAGAAATAAAAAACACTTTAACTAGCCAAACAGACCCTAACACCAACAACTAAGTTATCTCAACACTCCCCCTCAAGTTGGAGCATAGATGTCAATCATGCCCAACTTGTCACACAAATCTTTGTGCCGTACATGATGAAGACCTTTGGTGAAGATATCTGCAAGTTGTTTTTCTAAGCTGACATATGGAGTACACACTTCTCCATTTTCAAGTTTCTCTCTAATAAAATGCTTGTCCACTTCAATGTGTTTCGTCCTATCATGCAGAACTGGATTAGCAGCAATATTGGTGGCAGCTTTATTGTCACAGTAGAGTGACATAGGATTGCTCACTGCAAAACCCAGTTCACCTAACAGATTTCTTATCCACATGATTTCAGCAACCCCATGAACCATTGCTCTATACTTTTCTTCAGCACTAGATCTAGCCACCACACTTTGTTTTTTACTTCTCCATGCGACCAAGTTTCCTCCTACAAAGGCACAATACCCACTAGTAGACTTTCGGTCATTGATTGCTTCTGCCCAATCTACATCAGTATATACTTCCACCTTTAAGTGACCATGTTTCTGGAACAACAAACCAGCTCCGGGAAACTTCTTGAGGTATCTCAAGATCCTCTCTACAACTTCAGAGTGAGTTGTCCTAGGGTTGTGCATGAATTGACTAAGGACACCCACTGCATAGGCAATATCAGGCCTGGTCATAGACAAATACAAAAGTCTTCCCACGAGTCTCTGGAACTTCTTCACATCTTTCAAAAACTCTCCTTGACTGTCTTCCAGATGATGATTTGATTTAATTGGTGATTCAATTGGTTTTACCCTCAACTTGCCTGTATCTTCTAGTAGATCTAGTACATATTTCCGTTGGGAAATAAAGATGCCCTTGTGATAGTGGGCAACTTCAATTCCAAGGAAATAACGTAAGGGGCCTAGATCTTTCACCTCAAATTGAGTGGCTAAGAATTTTTTGTCTCCGTATTTCAGCCTCCCAATCTCGTGTGATCACTATGTCATCCACATACACAATAAGAACTGCAATTTTCCCTTCACCTCTTTTCACAAATAGAGTGTGATCTGACTAGCATTGTTTGAACCCCATCTGTTGAATTTCTAAATGGAACTTGCTAAACCAAGCCCGAGGTGATTGTTTCAACCCATATAAAGATTTTTTTAACCTGCACACCTTTTGTTCGCTGCCTTTGGCACAAAAACCTGGAGATTGGGTCATGTACACTTCTTCCAAGTCACCATTCAAGAAAGCATTTTTGATGTCCAATTGGTGAAGTTCTCAGTCAAGATTTGCTACCAATGAAAGAAGAATCCTGATAGAGTTCATCTTGGCTACTGGAGCAAAAGTTTCTGCATAGTCCACTCCATATACCTGTGTAAAGCATCTTGCTACCAGTCTAGCCTTGTACCTTTCAACAGTTCCATCAGCCTTGTGTTTCACTGTGAACACCCACTTGCACCCCACTGGTTCCTTCCCTTCAGGAAGGTCCACAAACTCCCAAGTGCCACTTTTGTGTAAAGCATCAATTTCTTCCTGCATTGCATTTGTCTATTCAGGTTTAGACAAAACTCTGCCACATTCTTAGGGATGGGGACACTGTCCATAGAAGAGAGGAATGCACGGTATGAAGGTGAAACATGATCATAGGACACAAAATTAGAGATAGGATAATTAGTGGTACAAGACCTAACACCCTTTCTCTTAGCAATAGGAATATTAAGATCATTGATGATAGGTGAATCAACATTTAGAGGAACAGACATATCAATAGGAGCAAGTGTATCTGGCTGATGAGACGGATCTGCCTCGGGTGAATCCGATGATGTTGGTTGCATAGTGTCAGGTTCCACGGCTCTTGAATTCTGCTGGCTTTTATGGCGACGATGAAAAACTCGGAATGGAGGAGGATCGAGTAAAGGAGGTAGTTGAGTTTGAGTCGCCTGTTTCTCCTCAACCCTACTCTCCCCCTGAGGAGAAACTGAGAAAAAAGATTGATTCTCAAAGAATGATACATCAATGGAGACATAGTACTTGTGGGAGGTAGGATCATAGCAGCGATACCCCTTTTGAGATAAAGGGTAACCAAGAAAAACACAGGGAATAGCCCGATGATCAAGCTTACCTCGAGTAGGGGACAGGTTATGGACAAAGCAACGACACCAAAAAAACACGCATCGGAATGGTGGAGAACAGGGCTGTAGGAAACAAAAGCTGATGTGGGGCCTTATACTCTAGTAGCCGAGAGGGCATGCGATTTATGATATATGTTGGAAGATTTCTATAATTATGTATTATATTTGATTTTGTGTTATTTTAAGTAGTTGAGAGATTTGTGAGCTGTACAAATTTTTTAGGAATCAGCTTTATCTTCCCTTTAATTAGGGAGATATGTCACCTAGTTTGTATCCTTTAATTAGGGAGATTTGTTACCTAGTTTGTATCATTTAATTAAGGAGATTTGTTACCTAGTTTGTTTCCTAAAGAGAGCTATAAATTTCGATGTACAGAAGCATAATGAAACATCCCATTCTTCATATCTTTCTGTCTCTTCTTTATGGTATCAGAGCAGAAAAGACCTAGGGTTTGTTTCTGCATTTCTGTCCCTAAAAATGTCTGAAGTCACGTCCAGTTCTCAGCCTTCTCAGCCTGAGCCCCAGATTGTCCGGAATCTACCTGAAAATCACTCTATTTAGATCACTACAATCCGACTAAATGGTGACAACTTTCTCCGGTGGTGACAATCTGTTCGCATGTATCTCAGAGGGAGAGGGAAAATTGGCTATATCACAGGAGACACGAAGAAGCCTGATGTGAAGGATCCAGCCTATGCTGTTTGGGATGCTGAAAATTCCATGGTGATGACTTGGTTGGTTAACTCCATGATTGAAGAGATAGGTGCAAATTATCTCTGCTATTCTACAACCAAGGAATTATGGGACAATGTCTCATAGATGTACTCTGATTTGGAGAATCAATCCCAAGTGTACGAATTATCTCTACAACTCGGAGATATTCGCCA
The DNA here is from genome assembly GCF_056320005.1 of Nelumbo lutea. Classification (NCBI taxonomy): domain Eukaryota; kingdom Viridiplantae; phylum Streptophyta; class Magnoliopsida; order Proteales; family Nelumbonaceae; genus Nelumbo; species Nelumbo lutea. The sequence goes on from NC_142691.1 coordinate 52,453,568, forward strand.
AGGTGAGAACTCTGTGACTAAGTATTTTAATTCTCTTAAGAGAATTTGGCAGGACCTGGACTTATTCAACGATTACGAGTGGAAGTCACCCGATGACTGCAATTATCACAAGAAGATGGTGAATATTGGCCGAGTCTTCAAGTTTCTTGCAGGTTTAAACGTTGAATTCGATGAGGTTCGTGGCCGAATTATTGGAAGAAACCCTCTGCCCACAATTGGTGAAGTATTTGTAGAAGTACGTAGAGAAGAAAGTCGGAGACAAGTGATGCTTGGAAAGAAGGCTGTAGGTACAACCGGACCTGTGGAAGAGTCAGCCCTGATTATTTCCGAGGCCCAAGTCAGTCGAAAGTCAGCCCAAAATCAGCGGGTTGGAGACAAGAATAACCTACGCTGTGACTACCCAATTGGAGGGTGAACAAACCTAGTGGACAGAATATACCTACAGCAAACGAGGCTGAATCATCCCCATTCAGCAAAGAGCAAATAGATCATCTACTTAAACTTCTAAAATCTTATTCGTCACCTAATACTCCTGTCGGGTCTATGGCACAAACAGGTAGTAATTCTTTGGCATTCTCAATGCTAGGAAAATCCGGCCCTTGGATCATAGATTCAGGGGCCTTTGATCATATGACAAGTTGCTCTAACCTATTTAGTTCCTATTATCCTTGTTCTGGTTTTGAAAAAGTGAGAATAGCTGATGGTAGTCTTTCATCTATTGTAGGCAAAGGAAACATTAAAATTTCAGAAAAAATTACTCTGAAATCTGTTTTACATGTTCCAAAACTTGCCTGCAATCTTCTTTCTGTCAGTAGATTGTCGAAAGATACTAACTGCTCCATTCTTTTTCTTCCTTCTACTTGTGTTTTTCAGGACCAGAACTCGGGGAAGACGATTGGAACTGCTAGAGAGATAAATGGACTCTACTACTTTGATGAAACCTCTACTGGTAATAAAAAAGTTCATGGTTTAAGTAGTACGAGTTCAATCCCTGTCTGTGATCAAGTTATATTATGGCATAGAAGATTAGGACATCCTAGTTTTCCATATCTCAAATATTTATTTCCTAAAGTGTTTAAAGGAGTTGATTGGTGAAAACTTCATTGTGAGTCTTGTCATTTGGCTAAAGATCATCGTGCTTTATTTCCAGTAAAACCTTATTCTGCTTCAAAACCATTTTATGTTACATAGTGATGTTTGGGGCCCATCTAAGGTTAACACACTTTCTGAAAAAAAAATGGTTTGTGACTTTTATTGATGACCATACAAGGGTATGTTGGGTTTACTTGTTGGAAAGGAAATCAGAGGTTGAACAAAGATTTAAAGAAAATTTCCTAATGATTGAAAATCAATTTCAAACCAAAATTGGTATTCTAAGATCAGATAATGGGACTGAATACTTTAACAAATACTTAGGAGCATTTCTAACTGAAAAAGGTATTATCCATCAATCAACTTGTCGTGACACCACAACAGAATGGAATTGTTGAAAGAAAAAATAGGCACCTTCTTGAGGTAGCTAGAGCCATCATGTTTTCTATGAATGTACCTAAATATCTCTGGGGAAATGCTCTCCTAACTGCATGTTATCTGATAAATAGAATGCCATCTCGAGTTTTAAAATATGAAACTCCTTTACAGAATCTAAAAAATTGTTTTCCCACATCTCGAATAACTACGGATCTTCCTTTAGAAGTGTTTGGTTGTGTCTGTTATGTGTATATACCAAATGTTTTTCGATCAAAACTGGATCCAAAAGCTGAAAAATGTGTGTTTCTTGGTTATGCATCTAATAAAAAAGGGTACAAATGCTTTAATCCAGTTACAAAGAAATTTTTTGAGAGTATGGATGTACACTTTGTTGAGGACCAACATTTCTTTCAAAAAAATTCTCTTCAGGGGGAGAACATAAGTAAGGAAGATAATTTTTTGGGAAACTTTACCTATTCTAGAAGAATTTATACCTTTGATTAATTCTGATAAGCAAGGTTCGGAAACAATTGTTGAAAGAATGGAACCTAGTGATGGTACTCTTAATCCAAATTTGCCAGATACTACGTTATCAGAGACAGGGGGAGAAGTACTTCAAACGGATCACAATCCTCATCCTGAGCTTCAGTTTTATACCAGGAAGAAGTTTCACAAAAGTACTACTGTTCCAGTTGTTCCTACAGCAGAAGTCCAATCCAATTTGCCGAGTGAAGATCCTACAACTCAGAGTAATCCTTCTTCTACCCCTATTCCGTCTTTATCTAATGATTTGCCTAATCTGTCTTCTTCAGATCTTGACATTCCAATTGCATTAAGAAAAGGTACCCGAACTTGCACAAAACATCCTATTGCAAAATACTTGTCATATGAGAAATTATCACATACTCATAAAGCATTTGTGTCTAGGATTTCTAATCTGTATGTGCCAAGAACTGTTCAGGAAGCATTAGATGATCCGAAATGGAGGTTAGCTGTGATGGAAGAGATGAATGCTCTTAGAAAGAGTAATACATGGAGTATTATCGATCTACCCCATGACAAGAAGACAGTCGGGTGCAAATGGGTGTTTACAGTAAAGTGCAAGGCTGATGGAAGTGTGGAGAGATACAAAGCAAGACTCGTAGCAAAAGGATTTACCCAAACTCATGGTATAGACTACCAAGAGACTTTTGCTCCTGTTGCTAAAATTAACTCTATCAAAATACTTCTTTCCCTTGCAGTTAATTTTAACTGGCCACTTTGTCAATTCGATGTCAAGAATGCATTCTTGAATGGAGACCTAAAGGAAGAAGAATATATGGACTTACCACCAGGTTTTGAAGAAAGTCTTGGAAGAGGCAAAGTTTGCAGGTTAAAAAATCCCTATATGGGCTAAAGCAATCACCAAAAGCTTGGTTTGAACGATTTGGGAATGCAATAAGGTGGCACGGCTTCTCACAAAGTCAAGCTGATCATACTTTATTTTTCAAGCACTCCACCGAAGGTAAAATAGCTATTTTGATAGTGTATGTAGACGATATTATCATGATTGGGGATGATTTATTTGAAATCAACAAGTTGAAGAATAAGCTTGAGGCTGAATTAGACATTAAAGACCTGGGAAAACTTAAGTATTTTCTCGGAATGGAGTTTGCAAGGTCCAAGGAGGGAATCTTTATCATCCAACGCAAATACATTCTTGATTTGCTTAAGGAGACAGGGATGACAGGTTGTAAAGCCGCTGAAACTCCAGTGGACCCAAATATGAAGTTAAAAGCAGTAACAGTAAATGAGGTGGTTGATCGAGAATGTTATCAAAGATTAGTTGGAAGACTAATCTATTTGTCGCACACAAGACCTGACATAGCCTTTGCAGTAAGTGTAGTAAGTCAGTTTATGCATTCACCTGGACCTACTCACTTTGAAGCTGTGTTCAGGATTTTGAGACATCTGAAAGGAACTCCGGGGAAAGGACTCTTGTTCAAAAATAGGGGTCATCTCCAAGTCGAAGCCTACACAGATGCAGATTGGACAGGTGATATAAATGATAGAAGATCTACTTCAGGTTACTGCACTTTGGTAGGAGGGAATTTGGTCACCTGGAGAAGCAAAAAACAGAGTGTTGTAGCAAGGAGTAGTGCAAAGGCAGAATTCCGCTCTGTTGCACATGGCTTTTATGAAGTGTTATGGATCAAAAGGCTCCTAGAAGAATTGAAGGTTCCTACACCAACACCTATTAAAGTCTATTGTGATAACAAGGCAGCTATTTCCATAGCTCGTAATCCAGTTCTACATGATAGAACAAAGCATGTAGAAGTGGGTAAACATTTCATCAAGGAGAAGATAGATAGTGGTGTGATATGCATGTCCTACATACCCACCACGAGCCAAGTAGCAGACATTCTCACCAAAGGGCTTCCTAGGGCACAATATGAGAACTTAGTTAGCAAGCTTGCCATGAGTGATGTATTCATGCCAGCTTGAGGGGGAGTGTTGGAAGATTTCTGTAATTATGTATTGTATTTGATTTTGTGTTATTTTAAGTAGTTGAGAGATTTGTGAGCTGTACAAATTTTTTAGGAATCAACTTTATCTTCCCTTTAATTAGAGAGATATGTTACCTAGTTTGTATCCTTTAATTAGGGAGATTTGTTACCTAGTTTGTATCCTTTAATTAGGGAGATTTGTTACCTAGCTTGTTTCCTAGAGAGAACTATGAATTTCGATGTACAGAAGCATAATGAAACATCCCATTCTTCATATCTTTCTGTCTCTTCTTTAATATATGTAGCACACAAGACTGCATCCATCCAAGAACGTTTTGGCACATTCATATGAATTAATAAGCCACGAGCTACTTCGAGAAGGTGGCGGTTCTTCCGTTCAGCAACACCGTTTTGTTGGGGTGTCCTGGCATAAGAGCTTCGTTGAAGTGACCCACTCGAAGCCAAAAACTCCGTGAGATCACTATGGAAGTATTCCTTCACATTGTTCGACTGGAAGATATGGATTTCCATTTGGAACTGAGTGAATACCATGCGTTGAAAATCTTTCACAATTTTTGGCACTTCATCTCGAGATCGCATAGAGTAAACCCAGGTGTATCTAGAATAATCATCAATCAAGGTAATGAAGTACTTATAGCCAGCCTCAGTAGGTAGAGTAACAAGGCCCCAAATATCAGAATAAACAATATGAAATGGAAATTCAGATCTTTTATTTTGCAAAGGTAAAGAACTTCTACAATGCTTGCTCAATTGACATGTCTGATACTGTAACTGACTCACTAACAACGATTCAAACAACTTTGGAAACATAATTTTTAATGACTCAAAAGAAAGATGACCTAGATGACTATGCCATAAATAGGCTTGACTCTCACTTGACGAACTCATGGACTCTGTAGCCACAAGACTAGATTTATTCTCCAACATGTAGAGACCATCTACCATGCTTCCTCCACCAATCGTCTTCCCCGAGGCCAAATCTTGAAACACACATGAAGACGGAAAAAAAGTGGCTGAGCAGTTCAAGGAGTGAGTTAGACTACTAATGGACAACAAATTAATAGGTAATTTCGGAACATGCAGTACATTAGGAAGGGTAAGGCCAAGTGGGAGAGGTATGGTACCTCGGCCAGCTATGGTAGAAAAAGAACCATCATCTAGTCTTACCTTATCTCTCCCAGAGAGAAAGTTATATGTCTGAAACAGATTTGACTTATCGGTCATGTGGTTTGAGGCTCCGGAGTCAATAATCCAAGGAGAATCAGTGGCATGAGATGACACATGGAAGGCAGTGGCAGCATTACCTGATGTAGACGTAAACAAGGTAGAGGGAGTAGGTCCAGAATCCATCTGGCGGAGAGTCCTACCATACAATTCCAAATGTTCACGAAAGGAGTTGATAATATCTTCCTTAGGGTCAGAACTGGGATGCCTCTCCTGAGTTACCAAAGGACTAGTCTCTGTTGACGCCATATTAGCTGAGTTATACTTTTTCTGATTCTGCTGGCCTAGTTTCTTGCCTTGATCAGGTGTTGACTTCTTACCCAAATCTTGTGCCCATTTAGGTTTTCCATGGAGATCCCAACATGTATCTCTCGTGTGTCGTGTCTTCTGGCAGTGAGTGCACCAAAGTTTGCTCTTATCATCTGTTTTTTTTCTGAGAGTCACCCTTTTTAAAACCACCTTTGACATTTGTGCCTGAATTTCCCCAGACAACTAGGGCAACTGACTCCCCTTCTACACCATTCATCACACTTCTTCTACTCTCTTCGGACTGCACCAAGGCATACACCTCCTGAACTGATGGCAAGTCTTTACTACCCAAGATCTGCACCCTGATGGTCTCATACGAAGGATTCATCCCTAGGAGGAAGGCAAAGACTCGTTGCTAAGACACAAGTGACTTATATGCCTTTGCATCTTCATCACACTTCCAATTCACATTCTGATAGTGATCAAGTTCTTTCCATATTGATTTTAAATCAGAATAGTACATCGAGAGACTCCTCTCCCCCTGGTTGCAAGTAGAGGATTCAGCTTGCAGTTGATATATCTTGGCATAGTGTTTTTGCTTTGAATAGATGGATTTCGCTTGTCCCATATCTCACAAGCAGTTTCAGCCCACATAAAAGTCTTCCTTGTGGCAGCATGGAAACCAAGAGCCAAGACATCATCATACTATTCTCTTGGTTCCACCTATCATATTCAGCACTTCCGTACTTCGGTTCCTTCACTCTCCCATTGATGTATCCTATTTTCCCCCTACCAGTGATGTAGAGTTTTATTCCCTTAGACCACTCAAGGTAATTCAGACCATCAAAGGGAATAACAGCAATGGGAAAACTCATATCCATTCCCCCACTCACTCCATTGTGGCTCCCTGAAATTTCTGAAGTAGCAGAATTCTCAGGCGACATGGTCAAAACAGATAATCAATCCCAAACACCGGACTTAGGACCCCTCCTTACTCTACAAAGAAATGCTCCACTCAGTCAACACCCACACACTTGGGTTTGAAAATAGGCTGAGCACAAATAGTACCAATTTCAGGGCAAAACAGAGGCAATACTTGGCAGATTTCAGACCTGTACGGTTTTAACAGTCCCAACCCACCAGCCTTCCAGAATGTCGAAAACCATTAATCAGCAGGAGAGATCCTTATCACTTATAATCAAGTCAAATTATTTGAGATGACAAGTCATCCTTGACTTACAGTCATCTTAACACATGAACAGGATTACATGATCCAAAAAAAAAAGGTATATTGATCCGACAGCATTCAGCAGTTCAGATTCATTTGGTTTTTTACTTGGTACACGACCAAGGAGGATAAAGAAGAGAAAACGGAAGAACTGTACTAGTTATAGAGCTGTTTTCCTCAGTCTAGATTCAGATCTCTGTTCCGCCCAGATTCAGCAAGTTTGTTCGATCTGTTCTCTCAGTGAAGTTTGTTCGATCTGCTCTCTTGGTCAGTATTCCTGCTTTGATACCATCTTGACAGTATGACTGGCCAGAAATAAGAGGAAGAGAAGAGAAGAGAAGAAGAAGAGAGAAGGGAGAAGAGAATAGAAGGGATTTGGAATGTAACAGTGCTGGCGGCGCTAGCTTTATTGTAATATATATAGGGCAGCAGAAATAAGAAGGGAAAAGACCCTTGTGCCCTTGCTATAAGTGAGTACATTAACAGACATAACAGAATTGAAAAAATAGAAATAAAAAACACTTTAACTAGCCAAACAGACCCTAACACCAACAACTAAATTATTTCAACACAGGTGATATCTTAAGACTATATACTTACCAGATTAAGGGTTGTAGCATTTGTACCCTTTCTTTTTACTGGAATACCAAGGAAGACACATTTAATGGCTTTAAGGTCAAATTTGACACAAGAGGAACTAAGATCATGCACAAAATAGACACACTTAAAGACTATCAAAGGAAGACTAAAAATAGGACCATCACAATGAAACAGTTGAAGTGAGGATTTAGACTGAGCACTTTAGATGGTAACCTGTTAATCAAGTAGACCAGCTTGAACGACATCATCCCAAGAGTGAGTGGGAACATGCACCTAGAATAATAAACTTTGAGCCACCTCAAACAAATGCTTGTTCTTCCTTTTTGTAACATCATTCTGATCAGGTGTATATGTGCATGGACTTTGATGAATAACCTTCTTTTCAAGAGATTGAGCAAGTCTCTTTCCAAAGTTTTCCTTTGTATTATTTGATATGAAATTTTTTATTTTCTTTAAAAATGATCCTCCACCATGCTATCAAAACTTTTGATAGTCCGTGGAACCATTTCTTTGCACCTAAGGATATACATACTGTTGTAAGGACTATAAATTACGCAAAAAGGTCAAAACATTCTAGGGTTTCTAAGGTGAAAAATAATTCTTTTAACAGTCAAAGAATAGGAGAAACAAAATTCTCAATGGAAAAGCAGTTTCTCCTAGGATTGGTCTAGCCTTAGATGACCCAATTTGATTTGAAAATTCAAATAGGTCCACACCTGACATGAAGACCACAAATCGCAACTCCCAAAGTGGTTGTTCACACCCAACGGTGAGCTTGATTTTCCAACCTTTGTGATTCGATTTGCACACCAACTTTGTGATTTTTTCTGGAAAACATAGAGAAAATAAGAGGGAATTATCTCCTTCAAAGGCCTGATCAAACTAGGGTATGGATGCCAAGAGAATGCATGAGAATTTTTGTCTAGATCTCTCTTACTCTATCTTTTATAGAATTGGCAAACCAAAATGTCACTAGGAGTTTCCAAATCTGAGTTCTAATTAAATTATAAGTTCTCTAATTTGGCAACACTCCTAACTACATTAGTAATAAGAGAAACCCAAGCCCATTAGCAATTTGACCCAAGTAATCCATCCTAGCATGACAACTTGAGCTAGTCATGTGACTAGTCGTACTAGCTCTTAGAATGGGCTAGGCCATAACTCAAGTGGTCCTTAGGTCATGTTTGGGAGTGCTTAAAAATAAGTGCTTATTTAGGCTGGGACCACACCATTAAGCACTTATTGGTGTTTGGGAAATAAGCCTGAAATAAGTGCTTATTTGAAAAGGGTTTATTTTTAAGCTAAAATTTCCAGCTATTTTTAAGTGCTTAAATAATAAGCACTTATTGAATTTTTTCTCCTAGAATTGTCCCTGGTCAATTTTTAGAATATCGGTTATCCCCTTTCAATGTAAAAAATGTTGGGCACAGCTAGTGGCACCACCGGTGACTTCCTAGGCTAGAATGGTGGCACACTGCTTGACGAATTGTCCACTAGCTCTATTTTCAATCCACCAATATAGAAACTATTACATTAATTGTCGTTTGTCATGTCCAAGAGGGCTTGATTTGAAGATTTGGTCTTGGTGGGAACCTGGGAGGAAGGCATTTAGCATTTTGGGTTTTGGAAACTGAGATTGCAAAGTCTTTAGCAAAGAGAGAGAGAGACAATGGAGAGAAAGAAAGGGATGATGAAAGATGGTGGGATTGAGTATTCTCCTCAAAGCCCAAAAGAATCTTAAGGAAAGCCCATAGGTCATCAATAAAACTACTAGAAAAATCTTAAGCATCGCGATGGCAATGATTGCAGAGTCCCCATGATGGTTCTTTGAACAATCATCATTTTTTTTCATTTATTTCATACATGGTCGTAAAGGTTCTGAACAATGAAGGAAGGTGGCATCTCCTAGCTGAAGGTGACTCTCAGGTGGTAACAAAGTGGCTTCTAAACCCGGATACTACCATTTGGGGCTACAAAGATCTCATCAAAAAAGTAAAGTGGTTAACCAACAATATGAGGGTTGAGGTAAAATGGATTAGTAGGTCTGCTAATTCTATGGCTGATGCTTTAGCCAAACAGGGGGTTTCCAAGGAAGATCTTTTTTGTGCTTCTTTATAAGTTATTATTAATATGGAAATTTGTACTTAACTAGCTTGGAGAGGTTGCAACTCGTGCCTCTCCTCGGGGAATTTGTTCTATTGTCTATTGCTGATTAATAAATTTATTTCAATTATCAAAAAAAAAAAAACAATGAAGGATGGTCATTGATATATTTGTATTGCAATAATAATCACAACCAATGCATCTTGTAGCACATGTGCAGCATGCTTGATTGGAATTGCAAAGTGATTGTGTGTTTTTTTAGTGTTTTCACGGAGTGTAACTGTCAGTTCCCATCTTGTGAAATGGACATCCTTTATTTGAGTTGTTGAGTGTAGGAAGAGGGAAGGAAGAAGAAGAAGAAGAAGAAGAAGAAGAGTTACGAGAGAGAACTTGGGTGTCACTGTTTTTTTTTTTTTTTGATAATTGAAATAATTTTATTAATCAGCAATAGACAACAGTACAAAGTCCCCAAGGAAAGGCACGAGTTGCAACCTCTCCGGGCTAGTTAAGTACAAATTTCCAAATTAATAACAACTTACATAGAAGCACAAAAAAGATCTTCCCTAGAAACCCCCTGTTTGGCTAAAGCATTAGCCAAAGAATTAGCAGACCAACTAACCCATTTTACCTCAACTCATATTGCTGGTTAACCACTTTACTTTTTTGATGAGATCTTTGTAGCCCCAAATGGTGGTATCCAAGTTTAGGAGCCACCTTGTTACCGCCTGAGAGTCTTCTTCAACTAGGAGATGCTCCACCCCAAGCTGGTTGGCGATCTGAATTCCTTGTACTGTAGCAAGGATTTCTACCCTTGTGGAATCCCCCACTCCCACTGGTCCTAAGAATAGGGAAATTATGTTGTTGTCCTTATTTCTTAGGATACCCCCTATACCTGAAGGCCCGGGGTTGCCTTGGCTGCTTTCATCAAAGTTCAGCTTGATGACACCTTCCAAAGGCAGAATCCATTCTGACAGAATTCCATCATTCTTTGTTGAAGTGTTAGCTATTACTAGCCAATTCCTCCACAAGTCATCAAAGATATCCACAGTTTTCAGCCAATGGGTTGCTCTTGTTAGGATACAATTCTTTATTTCATCTAACCCTCTTTCCTTCTCTAAGAAAATTCTTGCATTCCTTTCCTCCCAAAGAGTCCACAGAGTGGCTGCCCTGACACATTTCCACATGACCTTACCTCTTCTAGTGGGCCAAACAAAGACAGATGGGTTGAATAACAAGCTTAAATCAGAAGGCATAGACCACCTACCTCCAAATAAACAAAGGCTCCACCTCCATATAGCTGTAGCAAAGGAACAGGAAATCAGCAAATGGAAACAGTCCTCATTCTCGGCCTTACACAAGGAACACCGATTTGGGGAAAGACAAAGCGAGGGTCTCTTTTTCTGTAAGTTTTCCAAAGTATTGATTTTCCCATAGAAGACTTCCCAGCAGAATACAACAATTTTTGGGGGAATAGGTCGCACCTAGACTTTTTTGACAGGGAATCCTTGGGAAATGGGGTTAGAACTGAGGGATTTTAGAAAAGAAGAGCAAGTAAAAGTACTTTTTGGAAGAGGAGTCCAAACCCTTTGATCAGAAGAATTGGGGTCCAAGCAAACGGATTCTAGTAAATGAATTAGCTCAATAACACAACTCGACTCACCATCCCTTAACCCTCTACGAAACCCAAAGTCCCAGTTTAAAGATAAGGGGTTTAACGGGCTCGGGAGAAAAGTTGCAATTGGCTCATGTTTGTGAAGGGAAATGGAATAGAGCGAGGGGAAACAATCTTTGAGGGGTTGAGTACCCACCCAAATATCCTCCCAGAACAGAATATCATTACCAGAACAAGCATTATACCTGATGAATCTGAGGAAGCGAGGGAGAATACCATGTATAGCCTTCCAAGGTGTAGTAAGGGTAGCTCGGCGAGATATCCTGGAATCCCAACCATTTCCTACACAACCATGAATGCTTGCCACCACCTCATGCCATAATCTCTCTCTCTCTCTCTCTCTCGGGGCCATCTCCATAGCCACTTCCCTAGAAGGGCCTCATTCTTCAGCACTATGTTCCCTATCCCTAAACCCCCTTCTTCCTTTGGTTTGTTAACTATTTCCCATCTGATCAAGTGATCATTTTTCACCTCTCCTGGTTCCCATAGAAAGTCCCTCATTCTCTTCTCCAGCTTCTTAGCCTCCCTTGGAGGAACATTGAACACTGAAAGGAAGTAGGTTAGAAGGTTGGCAAGTGTAGCCTTAATTAAAGTCAACCTATCCCTATTGAAATGTAATTCTTTTTCCAAGCTGCCAAGCACTTATCAAATTTCTCCACAATAGGGGCCTAGAAACTACTTTCTTTAGGGTTAGCTCCTAAGGGTAGCCCTAAGTATGTCAAAGGCCAAGAAGAAATATTGCAACCTAAGCATTCTGCAATGGATTCAATCTCCCTATTCTCCAAGTTTACTCCAGCCACACAACTTTTATCAAAATTTACCTTCAAGTTGGAGACCCTCTCAAAAGTACTTATTAAAATCTTAAGGTTCTCCACTTTGCTCAACTCATTCCCTACACAGAAAATAACAATATCATCAGCAAATTGAAGGTGAGTTACTGAAATGCCTCTGCTCCTTATTCTCCATCCCTTTATTTGGCCCTCCTCATCTGCTTTGGAGATCATCCTACTAAAGACATCAACAACAAGTGTAAAGAGGAAAGGGGAGAGTGGATCCCCTTGTCTTAAGCCTCTATTGGCTGGAAAAAAGTCCTTAACCACCCCATTCACCAACACTGAATAACGACAAGAGTTTAAGCATTCTCTTATCCAATTACACCATTTATCCTCAAATCCACGTCTTCTTGATATCTCTAGCAGGAAACTCCAATCCACTAGGTCATAGGCTTTCTCCAAGTCCAGTTTGCAAATAAATCATTTCTTGCCCGATCTCCTTATCTCTTCCACACTCTCGTTTGCAATAAGGATATGATCTGTAATTTGTCTATCCTGTATAAAGGCTCCTTGTGCTTGGCTAACGAGAGAGGGGAGAACTGCTTTGATCCTCGTAGAGAGCACTTTTGCCAGAATCTTATAGATGCTTGTCACCAGGCTAATTGGCTTAAAATCTTTGGGGTGTCTAGCATCATTCTTTTTGGGAATTAATGCTATAAAGGTGGCATTGATTCCAAGACTCACAAAATGTATATCCTCAAATTCTCTAAATACTCCAATTAAGTCTTCTTTGACTAAGTCCCAACAGTCCTGATAAAACGCCATTGTAAATCCGTTAGGACCCGGTGCCTTAGCCCTATCCATAGAAAAAACAGCTTGTTTAATTTCCTCTTCCTCAATCATTCTTTCCAGCCATCCCTTATCTGTTTGGTTCAAAGTTGGCCAATTCTCCTCCCCTACTATTAACCGATTCTATATGGGTCTTTGAAAGATGGATTTGAAGTGATCCACAATCCTACTGGCAATCTCCTCTTGAGAAGTTATCTCCACACCATCAACCTCAAGCTTTAGTATCAAAATTTTCCTCCTTCTCCCATTAGCCAAAGCATGAAAGAATTTGGTATTCCCATCCCCTTCCTTGATCCACTTATGTCTGGATTTTTGTCTCCATGAGATCTCCTCCCTCAACAAAGTCTCCTCTAACTCATTTTTCAATTTCCTCCTCATTTCTCTGTCTTGCTCATCCATCATCCCTTGGGATTCTTTTGCATCTAACTCCTCAATCTGAACCAATAATCTAGCTTTTACCTCCTCCACTCTTCCAAATTGAACCTTATTCCATTCTTTTACTTTGCCTCTCAACCTTTTTAATTTTTTGTGGAATCTAACCCCATCCCATTTCACTTCTCTCATCTCTTCACTCCACCATTCCTTAACCTTAGGCAAGAAGTCCGAGTGTGTCAGCCACATATTTTTGAACCTGAATGGTGTAGGTCCATTACCAAGAGGTTCTTGTCCTACTTCTATAGGGTAGTGATCAGAGTTATCCTAGGTAGGGCCTTAGCCGCCAAACCTCTCCATTGGCTCTCCCAACCCTCATTAAATAGGAATCTATCAAGCTTTGAGCAGGTTGGGTTTTCTTGGAAGTTGGACCAAGTGTAGGTAGCCTGTAGTAAAGGAAGCTCCCGTAACTCACAAGAATTTATGGAGTCATTGAACTTCCTCATACTAGTTGTAATGACCTGCCTAGGATTATTTGACTCATTTGTGAATCTTATTGCATTAAAATCACCCCCCAAACACCAAGGACCTTCCCACAAACCTTGAGTTCCATGAAACTCCTCCCATAACTCATTCCTCTCTCTGTGATTATTTGGACCATACACATTTGTTAGCACCCAAATAAATCCATCTTCCACCATTCTGAATTTTAGGGATACAATGAAGTTTCCTATTAACTCCTCTACTGGTTCTACGAAGTCCTCTCTCCACAAAGTTACTATTCCCCTTGAGGCTCCCCACGATGGAGCTAAGCACCATCTTACCCCTCTTATTTTCCAGATCTCCCTGACCCACCTTCTATTCAGTTCAGCTAATTTTGTCTCCTACAACATTACAACATCAGGTCTTTCTCTCCTAAGTAGCTCCTTAATCAATCTCCTTTTTTTGGCACTACCCAAACCCCTTACATTCCAGCTTATTATCTTCATTACCTCTCAAGAATTTAGCCCTCCAATATAGTGTTCCTTCATTTAGAACCCTTCTTTCTTTCCCCTTTGCCACTGAATTCAATATCCCCTTCAATGTCCATTATTAATCTCTCTACTTCAGACTTTTTCTTCTTTTTCCTACCCTTATTTCCCACTGACTTCCTATTCTGCCCTTTATTTCCTAATTCCTGCCCCAATCTATTGGTTCTTGCCTCTGATTCAGGGTTTTTTGGAGCCCCCCCCTATCATTTCCTCTAGCAGGGCACAAATCTGCTCCCAAATCCATTCTAACTCCTCTTGTTTCCTTTCTAACAACCCAACTCCCTTCTTTGATCGGACTCCATCATTATCAATCGCCACTTCCCTGCTAACAGTTGGTTGGTTTGGTTGGGATTCCAGGACATCTGTTACAGGCAGAGAACCCAAGTTAGTATCTAAAACCAAATGGATAGGCTTACCTGGAATTAGCATAGATGGTTGCATGTGGACCGGCTACTAGGTATCAATTCTTGGAGTCAGGGCTAGGCCCTTCCCATTTTCCGGACTCAGCAGTGGAAGCGGACTAGGTACAACCAATACTTCCTCACCCTCTACAGTCATAGAAACTTCACTTCTCTTTCCCTCTGCGTGAATCCTTAGGTAAGGCTCCAAGTTTGATTCCTGTCTCTCTGGCCTGATGTCCTGATTAGGCTGCACATATGGAATGGACTCGTTTATTGGCCGGGATGCACTCTGCCTTACCTCTTTCAGTGTTCCCAACTCTGTCTGTCTTTTGTATAGCATACCCAGTTTGGGAATGATCTGTTCTCCGCTGCGAAGACTCACTCTTCTTTGCGTTTTGATATTACCAGAATCTTGCGAATCCGTCTACTCCTCTAGGAATAACAGTTCAGTGTTTAAGCTACTCTCTTCCAGTATATCTCTTGGCTTTTGGAGGTCGATACTTCCCAAGCTAATGGTTTCTTCCAAATCTGAATCGGAATCAGAAAGTTTTTCATCGTCTGTCAATCTTTCCGAATTAGAGTCGAAAACCTCATTGCTCTTCACACTCCTGGGTTACAGCGTTCCTGTTCCTTATGCGACATCTTCTTCGAGGGTCTCCACTGTAACAAGCTGGAGACCTTCGCTGAACTGTTCGAACGAGAGAAAGGGCTTGAGGAAGATGATGGTATATGGATTTTACTGTCTACCTGAGGAGCCAACCTTGTCACGTGCTCCTTTAAGTTGTCATGCGCCCCCCTCACTCTTCGGTCTTTTAAGCATAGCCCACTTAACTTTTCTGGCCTACTGGGCCGAAAATTACAATTTAGAGATGGGCCTGCTGGTTGGACTCCCGTGCATATTCCTGAGGCTACCAATACCTCTGCCCTTCCTTCATTTGAATCATTCAATATATTTTGTTTGGCGCCACAAGCAGCTACCTGAGCAAAGGTTCTATTGGTTGTCAAACCTTTACCTTGTGTCACACGTCTCCTAATAGTCTCCTGACCCAAATCTTTTGGATTGCCTAAAAGTAGAGTTTCCATTTCAGTGAAACTTGTCTCTTTTTTCCAACCAACTTCAAGCTGCCACGTAACCTTTTCGCCTTCCTCCTGCCTTGCCTCCCTCCAAAGGTTAGCTTCAATGGAGGACACTAACCAAACTGGTAAGAACAGTTCATCCACAATTACAGTCACCTTCCTCGGTATATCTTCTGGTTTTACTCCACCTAGTAGAATGGCTGCACTTAGCAGATCTCCCCAGGAGACACCATCAAGGTGAGCTCCACACAGCAAAGCAATTGAGTTTGCAGTTTCTTGATTCCAGAGATGGAATGGCAGCCCAACCACTTGGACAGTAACATTATCTTCCATTAAGAACACTTTCGAATTTGAAGAAAAAGACCATTTATAGACTGAAAAGGTGCCCAGAACATCTTGGATACAACATGCTCTAACATTAACCTGGTTTTCGAGAGGGTCCAATACTGCTTTAGCAGAATCAAACGGAGTTAAGATGAAGGTTCTTCTTAGCTCCAGTTTGAGCTTCAGTAGTTCTGCAACTTTCCACCAATCTGTCACCAATCCTCCAGCTTCAACCACTAGTGTTCTTTCCCATTTTCCTGCTGTTCCATCTGCTATCCAGGAAGGATCCCTCCTAAGGTTTGCCATGGTTAAAAATTTATTTTCTGGTACCTCTTCCTTATACATGATTTGTCTTCTAGTTTTTGGTCTTAGTTCCCTTTCATCAATTTCCGATAGTTCTTTTTTTTTCCAATTCTCTTCTATTTAGGAATTTTGTTAGTATCCCAGCTATCTTTTTCCATCCTTTGCCATTCTTCCCTTGAGGGAAGCAAACCGTCTATTTCCTTCTTTTAGAAAAATATTCAGTGAGAGATATGAATGTACCCTTTGCATTCCCCATCACATACCTCCTACCTGACTCAGGGTTTTTCTTTCCATTTTATCTATTTCTCCTTAGTTGCTGCATCAAAGACATATTCCTTCACCCATACAATCATGTCTAAGCCTTCCACAAGAATCGTAGCCCTCTTCTGTTCTCTTATTTTCAGTCCCATTCTTCCTTTGATCCGTATTTCTTCAAAGAGAAAATCTTTGGCCTCTACCCTCAAAACTAACATCCATTTTGCTTTCTCCACAAAGCCTCCTTCCACTAAGCCTCTATCAATTGATGAGGAGATGTTTTCCACAAAGCCTCAAAACTGACCTCTACCCTCAAAGCTAGCACAACATTATTTTACCAACTTGGGTGTTACTATTCACACCCAGAATATCTATTATATGATAAATCTGAAATTACATCAATGTCCCTATAAGGGCGCCCAAATACAAAAGAAAAGGAAAAGACAACAATACCCCTAAAGCCAAATACATATTCTCAACACTCCCCCTTAAACTGAGCATAGATATCTATCATGCCCAGCTTGCTCAAGTTTCTATCAAGTTTTGGCTTGTTGAGACCCTTAGTGAGGCAATCAGCAAGTTGGTTCTCTAACCTAACAAAAGGCACACATTTCTCTCCTTTAGCTATCTTTTCTCTAATGAAGTGTCTGTCAATTTCAATATGCTTTATGCGGTCATGTTGAACAGGGTTATGAGCAATGTTTATGGCAGTTTGATTATCACAATGTAGCATCATTGGGGTTTCAGCTTTGATCCCAATTTATGATAGCAAAGACTTCAACCATAGCAACTCCAATACACCATGAGCCATAGCTCTGTATTCAGCTTCAGTACTAGATTGGGCAATAACAAATTGTTTTTTGCTTTTCCAAGACACAACATTATCTCCTACCAAGGTGCAGTAACTGAAGGTGGATCTTCTATCATCTATAGAACTTGCCCAATCAACATCAGTGTAAGCCTTAACCTTGAGATGTCCCTGGTTAGAGTATAGCATTCCTTTACCTGGACACCTCTTTAGGTAGGCGAGAATCCTGTTTATAGCCTGCATATGTGAAGTTCTAGGTCTGTGCATATACTGACTCGCCATTGCTAACAACATAGGATATTAGGTCAAGTCAGGCACAGGTAAAGAAGCTGACCAACAAGCCTCTAGTAGACACCCTTGTCTGGAAGAATATCTCCATCATCAACACTCGGTTTATGATTGGAGTCGATAGGAGTTTCAACTGGCTTACACCCTAGTTTCCCAACCTCATGAAGGAGATCAAGGACATACTTCCTCTGTGAAATGAATATCCTTCCCTTTGACCCTGCCACTTCGATTCCAAGAAAGTATTTGAGATTCACAAGATCTTTGATTTCAAATTCAGAAGCAAGGAATGACTTTCGTTGGTTTATCCCAGAGTGATCATCTCTAGTGACAACAATATCATCCACATACACTATCAACAAGGTGAGTAGTCCATTAATCCTTCGTATAAACAAAGTATGGTCCGCTTGCGATTTTGTGTAAACCCAATTTTGAGAATAACCTTTTTGAGTCTATCAAACCAAGCTCTAGGGGACTATTTAAGCCCATAAAGAGATTTTCTTAAATGACAAACCTTCCCCTTACTGTTGGGTAAGATTACCCCTGGTGGTAAATCCATGTATACCTCCTCCTGAGGATCTCCATTTAGGAAGGCATTCTTCACATCCATCTGATATAGAGGCCATGAATAATGAGCAACAAGAGACATAATAACTCGGATAGAGTTCATTTTGGCTACAGGAGCAAAGCTCTCTTGATAGTCAATCCCATATGTTTGGGTGTATCCTTTTGCCACCAACCTAGCTTTATATCTTTCAATTGATCCATCAACCCAATGTTTAATGGTAAATACCCACTTGTAGCCCATTGGAGCTTTGCCTTCAGGAAGAGGAACAAGTTCCCATGTATGGTTTTTTAAGAGAGCCTCTATCTCTTGGTTCATAGCATCCTTCCACTGAGGTGACTGAACTGCATCTAAAACATTATGAGGAACAGAAACAGAGGAGATAGCAGTAACATAGGCATGATAGGAGGGTGAAAGAACATCATAAGAAGCATAATTAGTGATGGGGTAGGTGGTGCATTTCCTTTTTCCTTTTCTAAATGCAATGGGAAGGTCAAGGTCGATTGTGAGACATCAGGCTCAATAATAATAGAAGGAAGTTCAGGGTTGCTTTCAGTGTTACCTAAAATCGGGTGATTCGATTGTTGTGGACATTCAGCCTTAGGAGTATCCTTCCTTTTACGCCTTATAAACTACTATTGCCAGGATCACTGGAGAGGAGGAGGAGGAACAGGAATACTGTTACTACAAGGGTAAGACAAACTAGGAATGTTCATAGAGCTAGGAACAAGAAAACAAAGAGGAGTCCGATCTTCACAAACACTCTCCCCCTAAAGAGAAGGATGAGTGGACTGAAAATATGGAGTAGACTCAAGGAATGTAACATCCTTAGATACGTACCTTTATCCAGTATGGGGATCAAAGCACTTGTACTCCTTTTGGACTGGAGAATAGCCTAGAAATATGCATTTGACAGATTTAGGGTCAAGTTTCAGGCGAGGATTCATGTCATGAACAAAGCAGCTACAACCAAAGACCCTGAGAGGCAAATTGAAAATAGGATCCTTAGGAAACAAAAGTTGATGAGGTGATTGAAAAGAAAGGGATCGTGAAGGAAGTCTATTAATGAGATACACTGCTGTTTCAATTGCATCTCGCAAGAATCGAGTTGGTACATTCATTTGGAAAAGAAGGCCTCTTGCCACCTCAACAACATGTTTGTTTTTTATCTTTGCTATACCAAATTCTGTTGCGGAGTATGAGAGCATGAATTTTGATGAATTGCTCCCTTTCCTTCAAGGAATAATTGTAGATGCTTTTCAAAATACTCCTTCGCATTGTCAGACCATATTATCTTGATTTTCCTTTCAAATTGTGTTTCCACCATCTTGAAGAAGTTTTGAACAATGGAATTGACCTCATCTCTACTCTTCATCAAGTAAAGCCAAGTATATTTAGAGTAATCATCAATGAACAATATAAAATATTTATAGTTGCCCATACATGGAATAGAGTATGGGCCCCAAACATTAATGTGTATCAAGTTGAAAGCAACATCTATTACTTGCAGGATATATAGTTCTACATTGTTTTGAGAGATGACAAACTTCACATTGCATACCCAAACTAGACTTAGACTGACATAATTTTGGAAACAAAAATTTAATGGACTTAAAAGACACATTACCCTGGTGACAATGCCACAACTTCAAAAAACTAAAATTTTCATCATGACATGATTCAATCTAGCACAGTAATCCTTGCTCAGAGGTTTGAACAAAAAGGTAAACTCCATCAGCTTCATGCCCAGTTCCAATCGACCTCCCCATTCTTAGGTCCTGAAAAAAACAATGAGAAGGGAAAAAGGTCACTGAACAATTATGAGATTTGGTAAGAGTGGTAATAGATAAATTCTTGTACAAGTGGGGGACATGAAGGATAGAGCTCAGGGAAAGATCACAAGTAAGCTTAACCTCCTCCAGACCAGAGATAGGGGTCTGAGATCCATCAACTACAATGATTTTTCCTTCCCCTGGAGCCAACTTATAAGAGGTGAAGTGGGAAGACATACCGGTCATATGTGCACTTGCTCTAGAGTCCACAATCCAGGAGCTAGTAGGAGAAGATTGACAAGTGTAGTACCTGATTTTGCAAAAGCACTGGAAGGATTACTAGAATTGGTAGAGGTAGAGAGCCCAGACTTCTCAAGCTGAGTCAACAGAATCCTGAGCTTCTCCATCACATCAGAGGAATCATGTGTGAGAGCCTATGCATTAGGAGAGCAATCAGCTCCAACAGTAGCAAGATGACCATTGCCCTTCTTTTCGGTTTTAAACTTGTTAGGCTTCAAATGTGGATTCAATTTCCAACACCTATCCTTCGTATGTCTCAGCCTCTTGTAATAATCACATACCACATCTTCATGCTTTTCATTAGTACCCTGTTTGTTTGTACTCGACTTGGACCTTGAAGACATGTAGGCAGAATGATCCATCACTGAGGTCTGCATTATAGCAACCCTTCTCCTCTCCCTGCACTAAGGAGTATGCAGTAACAAGGGAAACAATATCTGCACTCAAGATGTGCTGTCAGGTAAAATCATACTCACCATTCAATCCAGCCAAGAAGTCAAACACTCGATTCTTCTCAACATACTTCTGATACTGTTCACCGTCCTCAGGATTCTTCTTATGGAAGTTCTCCAAATGATCCATTTCTTCCCATAGAGACTACAAAGATGAAAAGTACATGGCTACAGTCCTCTCCCCCTAACGTATATTATAGGCTTCTCTTTAGAGTTGATAGACTCGGGCTGTATTTTTTTTTGAGAGTACATGGCTGTAACACGATCCCAAATATTCTTGGCAGTGGAGAGGAACATATAATTGCAGGCAATATGTGGCTGCATTGAACACACCAGCTGTGACATAACCAAGGAATTATCCTGTTCCCATCTAGCAAGTTTGGGGTCATCAGCTTTTGGCTTCTCCTCCCTACCAATAATAAATCTCAACTTACCCCTACCTCCGATAGTAAGCTTGGCTGATTGAGACCACTCTAGGGAGTTGGTTCCATCAAGTTTTACAGTGGTTATCGTTACCACTGGAGACATCGACATTACCCGACAACACTTCGGAAGAGGTTTGTAACTCCTTAGGCACATCCATTTGAGTTGGATAGGCCTTTTAACAGTTTTACAACACTACAACCACCAACCAACACACACAAGACCCACAAAAGATGGGAAACACTCGGCTGGAATCCAATGGGAGGCCCAAAACTGAATCGGTGGCAATATTGGGAAGAAAAAAGACCTCCTGTAGAAAGATCAGAGGTTATAAGGATGTGAAACCACTTCCCATACTTTTAGCAATGCCAAATAAACCAAAACCAACAAGTTTCAAGCATGCGTCGAACTCAGACAAGGAAGAAAAAGTCCAAACATCGAACCAGTATTTTTCTATAATTTTTTATTGTAAAATCTAGGAAAAATCATAGATACATCAGATGAAGATAAGAACCATACCACAATAACCCTAAAATCAGGGCGAACTAGAGTATATCAGATTCAAGGGTTGCCGCTGGTTCCTGTATGGACTGCTGATGTCATCTGGTGGCGGTCTGGCGTTAGTAGGTCTTTGTGAGTTCGGGAGTTGGTAGAGGATCTAGTCCGAGGCTTCTTCCCGTTCTGATACCAAGTTGTCGGGTGTAGGAAGAGGGAAGGAAGAAAGAAGAGAAGAGGAAGAAGAAGTTACGAGAGAGAACTTGGGTGTTACTGTTCACACCTAGAATATTTATTATATGATAAATCTGAAATTACATCCATGTCTCTATAAGGGTGCCCAAATACAAAAAAAGGAAAAGACAACAATACCCCTAAAGCCAAATACACATTCTCAACAATTTGATTATGTTGTTGGGCTCTGGACTTATAGCAAGAGTTGTTGTAGTTGCTCCCTAACCCACAAGGTGTAAGAATATTTTCTAAAATAACCGCATCCAATATTTTTGAAAAATGTATAAACATGGGAGATCAATTGAAAATTGAAAGAGTAGTATCTTTTGGATCAACAATATCGGTTTGTTGCATGAAGAGAGAGAGAGAGAGGAAAAAGTTGGGTGCCAAATGCAAATAATTGGGCTTAGTATGGGCCCAACACCTAAGTATAAGTGGTCTCTGGTTTTAGCTATCATATGAAGCCCAAAGGCAACAAATTAATATAAGAAAACAAGCCCATCAAATTTTAACCCCAAATGTAGTTGTCACACCCTCTATCAGACTTGACTGCTAAATGCAGTGTCATACCCTCTATTTTAATGGATCCCGGGAATATGACCTTTTACAAATATTTTTCATGAAATAATTTATTATGAATATAAATACATTTTGCAAATTGATTTTAAAGCACATTGAAATCCATTGCCTATAGTTTAAGGTTTTCATTAGAGAGTGTAAACCCGAATATTCTCTTTTCTAAAAAGTGGCTGATCCTATCACAATGATCACCCACTCAAGTGATATTTCAAACTACTCCAATAAACCCATGTATTTGACCCGTAGAGAATCTTACTAGTTGGCACATTAAAAGCAACCCTGTCCAACACGTGCAATATCATCATCTAGTCTGGGGTTAAGTGTAACTTTTCAATTTTGCTCATATGTCTCTAAGGTTTATGACATAACAAGAAATTGGTTATTGTTTAGTGTTTTTGGTAAATACCCACTGACCATACCGTGGGTCGAACCCTAGCAATTGAAACTAGCTACTCCACCAATTCGACAGTACATCAATGTCAATTTGTTAGTATAACTGTCCAAGTATATTCAATGGCTAAGTGTCACACACTTGGTATAGGAGAGCTCAACAAATTTAGGCCTAGAGATTCAGAAAAGGCCCTTGTGGGGCAAAGAAGAGAAAATAAGATAGGAAGAAATAACATGATAGTGTACAACAAGGACTATAGTGACAACATCAAGATTCTTCACACACCCCTCAAATTGATGTGAGTACATTAGCATCGGTTTGCCCATAAGAAATAGATGTCTGGAGGCCTTGGTGAACATGTTAGCAATTTGCATGTCTGAGGCCACATGAGGAAGAGGGATAGATGTAGAGATAGGATGTTTGCATGAAAGATAGGGTTAGAAGCAATCTTTATAACACCGGTGTTGTTTGTATTCAAATGGATAGGTGTAGAGATAGGATGACCAAGGTCTTTAAGTAGCGATTTAAACTAAACAATTTCACTGCACACTGACAACATTGTCCTGTATTTAGCTTTTGTGGAGGACTTGGAGATAATTTATTGTTTATTGCATTTCTAGGAGATAAGAGAATCACCCATGAAAAGACACCACCCGTAGTGGAGCGACGAGTGTCAAGACAACCTACCCAATTAGCATTAGCATAGGCCCTCAAATGGATAGGAGAGGATGTGGAGAAGAATAGTCCTTGTGATAAAGTGCCAAGAACATAGTGGATAATCTGATGTACATCAATTAGATGGGGTTGGCGAGGAGTAGAGACAAATTGGCTAACAACTTGAACTTTATGAGAGATGTCAAGCCGAGTCATAATGAGATAGATAAGGGACCCCACCAGTTGATGATAGATGGAGGCATCAATAAGGATCCTTTTGACTTGACAATTTAACATTCAACTCCATGGGAGTATCAACATGCTTATTATTAGAAAGGCCATCCAACTTGACAAGATCCAAAACATATTTGTGTTGGCAAGTGAAATATCCCCAATGATTTCTTTGGACTTCAAATCCTAAGAAATAGGTGAGAGGACCCATGTCCTTCATGTGAAAGGATTTGTGAAGGAGAGACTTAAGGTTGCGAATTCCTTCCATATCATCTCTAGAGTCAACATGTCATCCACATATAAGAGAGAATTGTACTACTGTGAGGCCATTTTCGAACAATGAAAGAATGATTAGAATCACTCTAATATACCTTGCATCCACAACAACATCTTTGAATTTCTCAAACCATTCCCGATGTGCCTGCTTTAGCCCATAGAGAGATTTCTTCAAGCGACAAAGAAGAGATGGATCACTATAGTACCTCGAAGGGATTTCATGTATACTTTTTCCTTTAAATGTCCATGTGGAAAGGCATTTTTCACATCTAATTGATAGGTAGACCAAGAGTGCACAACAAAAAGGGCTAAAAGAACACAAGTTGTAGTGATAAGCAAATGTCTCCTCATAATCAATGCCATACTTGAGTATAACCCTAAGCCACAAGACAGGCTTTTATCAATCTAAGGGGCCAGCAGATTTCAACTTGATAGAATAAACCCACTTGCTCCCAATAAGAGAACCATCAGAAGGAGTTGGGATAAGGTCCCAAGTGTCATTCTTATGCAAGGCTTGAATCTCTGCATCCACGGCATCTTTCCAGTGGGGATTGCTAATGGCCTACTTTTAAGAACGAGGAATACTATAAGTGGAAGACAAGACAATAGAAAAGGAACTATGGTTTGAAGGGAAACCATAGTGTTAGGGGGTCTAGAAACACGGCTAGAACGTCACAAAGGAACAAATGGAACAATAGAAGAATCTAAAACAGAGGTATCACTTACAGGGTTTTCGGTGGTAGGTTGAGGATTTGGATTGGGATGAAGGAGGGTTGTAGGCATAGGTGTTGGATCACAAACTCGCTTGTGATAGAAGATGAGAAGATCCTTCACAATTGTTGAAGATGAAGCATCCTGCCAATCAAAGTCGTACAAAATAGAAACAAAGGTTGTTAATAACTTGGCTTCTCTTGAAAAAAAGGAAATATGCTCAAGAAAAATGACATTCCGAGAAATACAGATGCGGTGGGTAGAAGGATCATAGAAAAGAAATCCTTTGTGGCTAAGAGTTTAGAATGTTCCCAAGAGGGAAGATGTACAAAATATAAGCTCCAAAAACATGAATGTTGGAGAGATTGGGAGGATGATGAAACAATTTTGATGAGGAGACAAGTTAGCCAGAACAGATGAAGGAACACAATTAATTAGATCCATAGTGAGGATGTGCCCATTCTTGCGTTTTGCCACACCATTTTGCTAAGGAGTGTTTGGATAACTTTGTTGAACTTGTATTCCAAGATTTCTTAGGTAAATCAGAAATTCACTATCATTGTATTCTCCCCTTGAGTCTAGTGTGGGATATGAACATTGGATTAAAACTGAACTTGGACCATAGCATGAAATAACTGAAAGGTTGGAAAAAACTTCTGAATTGTGTTTGAGGAAGTAGATCTAAGTGTACCTTGTGCAGTCATCAATTGTGAAATAACAGAGGAAGTCCATACATCACTATGTATAATTTCAAAGGGTGAAGTAGCATGTTCAGCTTTGTGAGGAAATAGCAATGTATGACTCTTACTCAAACAAGTAACACAAGATGTATCAAAAGTTTGCAAGGAGGGAATTTTATTTCTAATGAAACCAGTGAAACAAAAATTTATGTTTTCTAGGGTTTGGGTGACTTGAACATTTATGCCATAAATCCCAAATGTTATTTCTTTGACCCAAACCAGAATTCAATGAAAAAGTACTAAAATAAGAGTAGAAAACCTTATGTGCTGATTTCAGCCAAGCTTCTCGTGAAAGGAAGAGTAGAAAGTTGGGGATTTCAGCAAGAGAGGAAAGGGGAGAAAAGAGAAGAAGGTCGACTAGGATAGATTAACATAACCCTAGCCGCCAGCCCCTCATTCTATTTATAATTAACTTAAGTATGAGATATTACAAGGATGCCCTTAGTAGGGCGGCAACTCAAACTAAGTAATTACAGCTCTTTAAAAAATAAAGACTAATGGGCCCAAGGCCCAACAACGTCTTAATTTAAAAGAAAATAAACTAAACACAAGTCGGCCCACTCAACACTCCCCCTCAAGTTAGGAGTAGATGTCATACATCCCCAACTTGCGTAGATCATGCTCTAGCTTATTCTTTGCAACGCCTTTTGTGAGGACATCAGCAAGCTGCAGATCAGAAGAAATGTATGGAAGACAAACTTCTCCAGAAGTTACCCTTTCTCTGATAAAATGTCTATCTACTTCAATGTGCTTAGTTCGGTCATGCTGGACTGGATTATGAGCAATATTAATTGCTGCCTGGTTATCGCAGTATAGCATCATAGGTTCTTCTGCCTGAACACCGATTTCTTTCAACAGAGAATGGATCCAGAGAAGTTCTGAAACTCCATGTGACATGGCCCTATATTCGGCTTCTGCACTTGATCTTGCCACAACTGTTTGTTTTTCACTCTTCCATGAGACTAGGTTACCCCCAACTAAGGTGCACACTCCTGAAGTTGATCTTCTGTCATCGAGGCATCATGCCCAGTCCGCATCTGTATAGGTCTCTAGCTTGAGCTGTCCATGATCAGTAAACAATATGCCTCTGCCTGGATGTCCCTTCAGATAAGCAAGGATCCTGTCAACTGCCTTCCAGTGCTGGTCTTGTGGGGCATGCATGTATTGGCTCACTACACTTACTGCATAGGAGATGTCCGGTCTTGTCATGCACAAGTATAGTAGCCGACCCACAAGTCTTTGGTACCTCCCAAGGTTCTTTACTGGTTCACCTTCTGATGCACTGATTCTATGGTTCTGATCAATGGGGGTGCTAGCTGCCTTTGTTCCAAGTTTCCCTATTTCTTGGAGAAGGTCCAAGACATACTTCCTTTGAGAGATAAAAATTCCATGTTTTGATCTTGCAACTTCAATGCCTAAGAAGTATCTTAGTTCTCCAAGGTCCTTAATCTCAAATTCCTTATGCAGGTTCCTCTTCAGACTATCAATCTCACTCAGATCATTCCAAGTGATAACAATATCATCCACATAAACAATTAGGATTGACACCAAGGATCCCCTGCGCTTCACAACAATATCATCCACATGCTCTGGGGGATTGTTTCAAGCCATATAGTGGCTTTTTCAGCTTGCATACCTTTCCCTCTTTAGCATTATCATAAAAACCAGCTGGAAGATCCATATACACCTCTTTTTGTAGATCCCCATTTAGGAAAGCATTCTTCACATCTAGTTGAAACAAGGTCCAAGAGTATGAGGCAGCAAGAGAAAGGAGTATCCGAACAGAGGTCATCTTTGCGACTGGTGCAAAGGTCTCTAGATAATCAATGCCATAGGTCTGTGTGTATCCTTTTGCAACAAGTCTTACCTTGTACCTCTCTATGCTTCCATTTGCCTTATACTTTACTGTGTAAACCCATCTGCATCCAACTGCCTCCTTGCCTTCTGGTAGGTCCACAATCTCCCATGTCTGATTCTTAATCAAAGCTTCCATCTCTTCTTGCATAGCTGCCTTCCACTCAGGTTTGGAGAGAGCCTCACTAACACCCTTGGGTATAGACACGGAATCAAGAGAAGATAGAAAAGCACAGTAGGAAGGAGAACGTCCACTGTAGGATAAGTATTGTGATATGCAATGAGCAGTGCACTTCCTCTTCCCTTTTCTAAGAGCAATAGGGAGATCAAGGTTATCTGTAACAGTGTTAGTGGGACCAATGGGAGCTGAAATAGTAGAGGGATCAAGAGGAATATCTAGATCTGCATTAGCCGAATCTAGAGTCTCCAAGGGATCGACAGGAAGTGGTGTGAGTTCTGCCATAGTGGAACCAACCTCCTTATGAAGTCTCTGTCGTGAGTAATACTGTGAGACGGAATGCAAAGGGGGTGGCAAGGTAGGTGACATCGAATGGTTGTCAAGCATAGTAGTAGACACAGGAACTGGAACTGGGAGAGGGATAGACTGCTGACTTACTTCCCCAAAACACTCCCCCTGAGAAGGATTCCTTGAGAAGAAGTATGTAGATTCAAAAAAGGTGATGTCCATAGTAACAAATCGGTTCCCAGAGACTGGATCATAGCAGCGGTACCCTTTCTGATTCTCTGCATATCCAAGGAAGACACATTTCTTTGCCTTGGGATCAAGCTTCGAACGGTAAGGACCAAGAATATGCGCAAAGCAAACACACCCAAACACCCTTAGGGGAATATGAAACGTCTCCCCCTGAGGAAAAAGAAGGCTGAATGGAGTGCTGAATCCAAGTATACGAGAAGGCATCCTGTTAATCAGATATACTGCCGTGAGAACAACATCACCCCAAAACCGAACCGGAACTGTCGCTGTGATCATCATGCTTCTTGCCGTCTCAACAATGTGTTTGTTCTTTCTCTCTGCAACCCCATTCTGTTGTGGACTGTAGGAGCAGCTACTCTGATGGACAACACCATACTCCAACAGATATGAGGCAAGATGTCTCTCAAAATATTCTCTAGCATTGTCAGATCTGAACATCTTGATTCTAGTTCCAAACTGTGTTAATACCATTTGATGGAATTGCCTCACCAAGGATGGTACCTCATCACGTGATTTCATCAAGTAAATCCAGGAATATCGAGAGAAATCATCCACAAACAGAAGAAAATAGCAATAGCCGCCCATTGAGGGAACATGATAAGGGCCCCACACATCCGAATGAATAACATCAAAAGGAGAAGAACATCTTTCATTACTCAGTTTAAAAGAGTGTCTACAATGCTTTCCAAGTTCACAACCTTCACACTTTAACCTTGACAGACTCACAGACTCAAACAGTTTTGGAAACAAAGAACTTAAAGAAGAAAAAGACAAATGACCCAGACGATTATGCCAAAGTATAATCCGATCCACAAGTTTTGACTCACTGTCCTTGCAAACATGATGACTTTGGTGAATTGGAAGAGTATCCAGGAGGTAGATTCCATTCACTTCACGACCACTCCCAATCGTCCTCTTTGAATCTAGATCCTGCAAAATACAATGTCCAGGAGAAAAAATTACTGAGCGGTTCAGATTCTTAGTCAAACTACTAACAGATAACAAGTTGGTGCTCAATCTAGGAACGTGGAGGACAGAGGGTAAACAAATGGAATCATTAATCTTGATAGATCCCTTTCCAGCAATAGGAACATGAGATCCATCAGCTATGGAGACCCTATCTCTACCAGAACTGAGCTGGTAAGAGGAGAAAATGGTGGAGCAATGGGTCATGTGCTCTGAGGCTCCAGAGTCTATAATCCAAGGAGATCTCTCCTTACTTGAAGCAGAAACATAGTTTGCAGTGACATGTGGACTACCTGTGTGGGCAAGGGAGGTAGAGTGAGTTCCACTTGGTCTACCTGTACCTTGTTGTCCGGTTGCGGCTGAATTGGAACTAGTTGTATCCCTCTGATTCAGAAGTAACCCAAACCTCTCAAGCTCGGCCCTTACTGCAGCAGCTGCAACAGACTCCAAGGCAGCTGTAGTAGGGGGGGCCGGAGTGTCACCAGTAACTGCCATATGTGCATTTCCTCTCTTATTCTTCAATCTGGTCGGCACAAGATGTGGGTGAAGCTTCCAACAAGTATCTCTTGTATGCTTTGGTTTCTTACAGTAGTCACAGACTAAGTCCCTTTTGTCTTCCTTCTTGTTCTCATTGCCATTCTGTTTAGGTTTCACAACACTTACCATAGCAGACTGATCAGACATGAGATTCTTCATCATTACATCCCTCCTGCACTCCTCTCCGGAGACGAATGCATATGCTTGGGAGAGAGTGACACTGTCCCTGGAAAGAAGATGCTGTCGTGCAATGTCATACTCAGGGTTAAGGCCAGCAAGGAATTCGAACACCCTATACTTCTCTAAGTGTTTTTGATAGGTAGCTGCATCCTTGGTGGTTTCCCAAGCAAAGGTCTCTAGATGGTCAATCTCTTGCCACAGGGTCTTAAGGACTGAAAAATAAGCTGCAATGGATCTCTCTCCCTGCCTAGTAGCAATAATCTGATTTCTCAGTTGATAAGCCCTAGCAACATTCTCCTTCTGTGAATAGGTCTCTGCAACCCCATCCCATATCTCCTTAGCAGTGTTTGCCCATAAAAAGTTTTTACTTATATGTGGCAACATAGAATTACACAACCATGTCATTACCATATAATTTTCTTGCACCCACCGGGAGTTGCCAGTTTCGGGTTTTACCTCTTCACCAGTAATATACCCCAATTTTCCACGAGCCCCAATGGCCATCTTTGCAAATTGGGACCATTATAAGTAATTTGTACCGTCCAACCTAACTGTAGTAATGGTTCCGACTCCGAAGGGGTCTCCAGCACCTCCTCCCACTGGTCCCATTTCATTCCCGGGCTTATATTCAACTCTGTGTCCCTCCATGTGTCTCAAAGAGGTCCAGAAAACAGCTAAAAAATGCAACAAGAATAAACAGAATACCTTCTGGAACCAACGACACTCCTTTGGTGTCCTGGAATTTCTTTCCACGAAAGATTCCTTCTTGGTGGGATGGGGAGAAGAGAGAGAAGAAGCAACCGCCCTCTCTAGAGGCCTCCAAACCACATGGAACTTGAATCGCCCCTTACAAAAAACCCAGAGGAACCCTAGAAAAATAGGGCGCCACTACCTAGGTCAAAATTGAAGAGTCCAGCAAAATCAGGACTCTTCCCCTTTCTCCAGTTTTTCCTGATTCTGATGAGAAACCCTAGACCAGCTACAGGGCATACAGATCCATCAAGAAAATCCAAAAAACTGGGCTTACCTGAAAGCTTCGATCAGCCTCTTAAAACTCCATGCAATCGGCCGATCTAGGGCTGCAGGAATAAATCTCTTCAAGAACCTTCAACCTGCTCTGATACCAAGTAGAAAACCTTATGTGCTGATTTCAGCCAAGCTTCTTGTGAAAGGAAGAGTTGAAAGTTGGGGATTTCAGCAAGAGAGGAAAGGGGAGAAAAGAGAAGAAGGTCGACTAGGATAGATTAACATAACCCTAGCCACCAGCCCCTCATTCTATTTATAATTAACTTAAGTATGAGATATTACAAGGATGCCCTTAGTAGGGCGGCAACTCAAACTAAGTAATTACAGCTCTTTAAAAAATAAAGACTAATGGGCCCAAGGCCCAACAACATCTTAATTTAAAAGAAAATAAACTAAACACAAGTCGGCCCACTCAAAAATAAGCATATGATTATATTGATTGAGATCCCTCGAATTCTAGTGCAAACAAGTGACTCAATCTATGCCCCTTCCCTTTCACCTTCCCAATGCACCAGTCCTGGATCAAACAACCATTAGAAGAAAAGGTTAGAATGTGATGAAAACCAATTGACCAACTGAAATAATGTTAGTGGTAAGTTTGGAAATAAAGAAGGTTTTGGTAAGGGAAGGGGAAGCTGAGGGTGAGAGCTTTAAACACAAATCATTACTCCCAATGATATTTTAGTTTCTCACCATTGGCAGCAAGAATATGCTTATAATGGGTCTTTGAAGATTTATTTGATGGTTTAGGGTAGGCGTCAATCATATAATTGGTAGCCCTACAATCAATTATCCAAACATAAGAGGAAGAGGAACAATAATCAGATAACTCACTAGATAACCCAATAGCAGAAAATGTAGATGAGATAGTAGAGGATACCAGTTCTCGTATCTCTTCCTTGTTCATGGAAGAAAAAGATTCACCTTTGACACTGGGAACATCAGTCATTTGTCCTTCAAATACCTGGTAAGCCCATGGCTGATTCTTCTTCATACTACCTTTGGAGGGGCAAACAGGACAATCTGGAATGATATGACCATGCTGTTTACAGTATGTGCAAACATTCTTCTTCTTGAAGTGCGAAGCAATATGTCCAAAACCGTTGCATTCATAACATTGTGTTTTAGACATATCCTTTCCACTCGATTTCTTACTCCCTTGTGCAATAAAAACTGTCTCAGCCCTAGATCCAAGTTTCTTCCCTTCTAGATTTGCAACAGTAAGTCTAGTCTCCTCTCTTAGCAATTCTCCCATCACAGAATCTAAATCTAGTAGTGTACCCCTACTCAGAATATTGGATCAAATAATTTCATATTCAGGTTTCATTCTCATGAGGAAATGGTTCACCTTCCTCTTTTCAAAGTGCTTCTATAAATACTTAACGCACTTTGCCGAATCAAATGGCCAAATGTGAACTAATTCATATTTTGCCCACAAGTCAAGAAAGCCTGCATAATATTCCTGTATCTTGTTATCTCCCTAGCAATAGGTAAATATTTCGGACTCAATTTGGTACTGTCTTAACATATTGGACTGATAATAGACCTTCTTCAGATGAGAATACATTTCATAGGCTTTTCGCATTCTCATAGGAATAGCAATGTGAGAAACAATAAAGCTGAGAATTCAGGAGACAATTTTTCCATTTTCAAGTTTCCATTGTGTAAATGCCTTGGTGTCTGATTTATCAAGTTTATTAACAGCCCCATTTAAGTATCCTTCAAGCCCTTTTCCTTGAACGAAGAAGTCAAAATGGAACTTCCACATGCTATAGTTAGTTCCATCAAACTTCACCAGAATAATGTCCACCTTTTCAGCCATTTTAATCAAGAAATATATAATCTAAAATGTGAAGTAACAACCCTGATAATTAGATTCAAGGTTTGCTTAATCTCTACACTTGATCCAGAGATTGTGCAGCTGCTGAAATCAATATCCCAGCAATAAACCAAGAGAATCTCTCAGAAGAGGCACCCTTGATAGCAAGGCTGAAGCAAACAATATGGAGAAATAGCAGAGAGATCAGGTCCAGCAGATATGTATGGTCATTCACCTCAGTTGTACAATCCACGGAGACATGCCAAGCTATGGAGGAATCAAAATCCTTCAAAGAAAATGCCAAATAGATCCAACCTGATAGTTTTAAGTGGTAACAGTACAAGACAGCAGTGTTTCAGGACTGACGAATTGGAGAGAAAAGAAACTCTCTAGAACTGATACCGAAATGCAACTAAGTAGTTTATGGAGTAAGAGTACCCTAGGCAACACCAAAACTAGGGTTCCAAGAAAAAAGGATAGATGATTGAGCAGAAAAATCAGATTCACCAATCTGATGTGCAGATTTCCAGAAACTGCCTTCCAGGAGAGGAGAGATCAGAACTCCACATACTTTTCCAATTACGATGAGATTTTCTGAGTAGGTAAACCAGGTCTAGGCAACACACCAGTTACAGTCTCCCTTCGAACAAATGTTTTCCCAAAGAGTTCTACGAAAATCTCCCTTGCTGAAATCACAGACAGATAACCAGGATAAGGGTTGAATGGAGCAACCCTAGCTTCAGTCGATGAGTCCAGAAATCAATAAGATTTGAGAGGTTAATGAGTAAACATGGAGCAGACAGTCTATGGAGTAGCCTGCTTTGATACCATGTCACACACTTAGTTTGTAAAAGAGAGATCAACAAGTATAGGGTGAGTATGTATAGAAAAGGCCCTTGTGGGGAAAAAGAGAAAATAAGAGAGAATCAGAGAAATAAATAACATGATAGTGTACAACAAGGACCATAGTAATAAGATACAATATCAGGATTCTTCACACTAAGAACATTCCAGACGAACATAAGTCTCATAAATGTCTAGTTTAAGGGTTTAGGGGGTAATACACAAAAAAGCATACCAAACATAATCATGAAATAATAATGATTTTGATTTCATTAATAAAAATCAGAATACATTAGTCTGATTAAAGTTAAGGGCATACACTGTCTAACACATACAACCAAGTAAATTTGCAGTAATCATTAATAAACAAAATGAAGTATCTGTATCCGCCCATATTGGTAATAAGGGCCCCAGACATAAGCATCCGCAATAAGAAATGGAAAATCACTTCTTTTATCACTTTGATAATACGTTTCTCTACAATGTTTTGAAAACAGGCATGATTCACATTGATGACTTGAAAACGACACCGATTGAAAAGACTAGGAATCAGTAACTTCAAGGACTAGAAAGACACATGACCCTCATGACAGTGCCATAACTTTATTTAAATCAATTGACTCTTATTCACAAGGAAATTTGGAAGAGCATGCTAAATAATAAGCTGGCTCAAAAGCTAAATTGCATTAATTTTATTGCCACTTCCAATCATCTTCCTAGTTTTTAGTTCTTGGAAAACACAATTATTAGGAAAAAAAGGTTACACAACAATTTAAGAATTTGGTAAGGGAACTAACAAACAACAAATTAGTATGCAACTAGGGAATGTGAAAGATGGAGTCAAGAGATTATTACTCAGCTTAACAATACTCACACTAGAAATGAAGTGTAAGATTTGTTGGGTAAAGGAATTTTATCTATTCTACAAAACAAAGGATAAGAACTGAAACGAGATCAGATACATGTCATGTGTTTAGAACTTAGAAGTACCGGAATGAATTAGTCAAGAAGTAGGTGTTTAGGCATGATAAACAATGGAATTACTTGACTTAGCAAAAGTAGTAGAGGGACCACTTTGCTTAGAGCAATTGGTATCACTGTTTTTTCCAACATAGTTAGGAGGCAATGAAGTTTTTCGATCTTAGCCTTGGAAATTACTGTTGTTTCCCTATGATTTGGACCCATTGATGTAGGAGTTCTAGCCGGTGTCTTAGAACTAGTGCCAACATGAGCACTATCCTTCTTTGTCCCCCTTAATCTTGGTTGGTTTCAACTCTAGATGTAGCTTCCAATACCTATCTCTGTGTGTTTTGGTCTTTTGCAATAATCACACGTAAAATCTTCCCCTTCAGCTGCATGAGCCCTTTTGGAACTGTTACTTTATTTATGTTTAGTGAAGATAACCATGTTGAGCATTCAATAGTTTGTTAATGAATCATGGAAGCCCTATGACTCTTCACCCTAAACTAATGAATATGCAACAAGAGGAGTAACCAAATTATTACTTAGGATTTGTTGTTGCGTAAAGTCATATTCAACGTTTAGCCTGGCTAATAACTCAAAGACACTGAGCTTTCATATGCTTCTTGTACTACACCCCATGAAATTAATCCCTGAACTCAAGTGCCTCTAGATAATCTATCTCCTTCTCATAATGATAGAAGAGAACAAAAAATATAAAGCCATTGAACTCTCCCCCCCCCCCCCCCCCTCTTTGAGATTATTGGCTTTCTTGTGAAATTGATAGATTTTGGTGGTGTTATGAACTTGCGAATAGGTGGCTGAAATCCTATCCAAGATATCCTTAGCTGTCGACAAAAGCATGTAGTTCCTTGCTATATGTGACTGCATAAAACCAACCAGCCACATTATAATCATAAGGTTCTACTCCCATCAAGCATGATTAGGGTCAGTTGGAAGAGGATTTTTTCTCAGCCTTGGTTATGTATCCCATCTTTCCACAACCTCTGACATACATCTTTGTGAATTGAGACCACTAGGAAATCGGCACCATTAAGTTTTATAATTCTAATCTGGATATTTGGGCTGTGATCCATGGAAGTGATTTAAAAGGCATGCCTAGGCACTCGGGCGAGGCACATTTTAAGGTATGTGTCTTGCCTAGCCGCCAGCTGCAGCACTTTCAAAAGGCGCATGCCTGGTGTGCCTAGGAGTACGCTTTTTTGCTATTTTTTTTAAGCCTAGTAGAACCCCTATTAGCTATTGTTGTTTATTCATTCTTTCTAATGAAAGATATTTTTAGAAGATAATTAAAATTATAAATCATTTTTTTCGTGTAGGGATTAAGAATTTAAGACCCCAACATGGACTTGTTTGGGCTTTCCTTGAGGGCTTGGTCCAAAGGCAGCTCATAGAATTAGGAATTAAAGATGTTTAACATCACATTAGCTATTTGAAACAATGGAAGAAATAAAGAAATTAATAGTTTAACATGCTTGAATATGTTTTGTATGCTATTTTTTATTTTATTTTGCATTTTTCACTTTGAATATGTTTTGCATGTTAATTTTGTGCATTTTAATCTGAGTTAATAGGCTTTTTAAAATATTTAGTTTAACATTAAAGTTCAGTTTTCTTAATTAATACTATTTTTAATATTTTCTTAATTTATTTTAATTTTTTACTTTTTTTTGCATTTTTTTTTGAATTTTGTGCCTTGCTTCAAAAAGGTTTGTGTCTTGCCTTGCGCCTCGGGCACAAAGTGGCTATTGTGCTTTTTTTGCGCCTTGTTCCTTGGGCACAAAATGACCATTGTGCATTTTTTTTGTGCCTTTCGCTTTTAAAACACTACTCCATAGGAGAAACAACTACCCAGCCACCCAAAAACAAAGAGGCACTAGAATCAATGTCCTTCACACCAAAACAGCATGTACTAGTTCTACCCAGATCAGATACATATCAGAAATGATCATCCGACAGCCCTAATACATAGTTTCCATCACATGAGAGAAGAAAAAGAGAAAAACACAGCTTGCTGGTAAATATGATCACTATAACCTCAAATCAACTCCCAATTGAGTGAGATCAACCCTGGGACATCCAAAATTTCATACAGTTCCAACAGAAGCAAACCCAATCGGCAAAAATAAAAAAACATTGGGAAGAGTGCAAATTCAAATATGTTCAGTGCAGATACAAATGGAGCTTATGTGTATGAAGTGGGCATATTGTATTTGCACTGAACAGATTTATATTTGCACTCTTTCCAAGCGAAGCCTAAGCAACAAAATTGATTGAACAGTTAGATCTGACTTTTATTTTTCTTAACAAAAATTCCAGAAAAAACATGAAGCTCATTAGTACGTATGAAACCACCACCAAAAAGTGTCTAAAATCATATCTAACCAGAATCTAAGGTTCCCATGCTCTGAAGGATGTGCCGGCCATGCAGTCTACTGATATCAGCAGTTGGTGGTGATGATGTCAGCAGTCAGACATGATTGCTGCAATTGAACCTTCTTCTGTAGGGTGCTCTTATACTAATTACTCACTTGAGTTGTAGATGGTTGAGAAAGAAAGAGAGAAGAAGAAGAAGAAGAAGAAGAAGGAGGAGGAGGAAAAAATGCATCAGTAAACGATTAATATTAGGCAAAAATGCCCTTGGATAGGTACCTCTCAACAAGTAAATGTAGAAATGGATTGGGTAGGGTGTATCCATATGCGTTACCAAACCATACCAAGCTTTTCAATTTTGGCAAGGGGTAGCTAAGGTCAACTTCAAGAGCTCTACAGGTTTAAGGCAAGGTGATCCCTTGTCACCATTACTTGTCATTATTGTCATGCAAGGTTTGAGCAAGATGACAGCTTGGAGTGCTTAGGAGACTTTGAAGTTTGCAATAATGGCACAAAAAGTATGATGGAAGTAGGGGAAGTCACCAATGTGCAGGAATTGGCTGATCTATTGGGCTGCAAGGTGGGTAGCCTTCCTACCAAATACTTGGGCCTTCCACTTGGGGGCAAAGAGCACGTCAAAATCCATTTGGATCCCAATTCTTGAATGAATAGACTCGAAGTTGATTGCTTGGAAGACTTGTTATCTATCTAAAGAAGGCAAAGTGACTCTAATGAAGAGTGTGCTAGCCAGCCTCCCAGCATAATATATGTCTATTTTCACCATCTTCTCTGAAGTTGATGGTGAAATTGAGAAGAACATGATAGAAAGGTTGGAATGATTCAGTCAAATATCACTTGGTCAACTAGGATCAATTTTGTAAATCAATTTCCCATGGCGAGCTGGGAATCGGGAAGGTTAAGCATTTAATACAACCTTATTGGGTAGTGGTTTTGGAGATCCTTGACAGAACCCAATAGTCTATGGAGGAAGATTATAGATGAGAAATATGGATTAAGTAATGGTTGGGATGCAGAGAAAACTCACATATCTTATGGGTGTGGTGTATGGAGTGGCATATAGGCTTTCAACAAATTTTATGGAGAATTATGGTTCAAGGTAGGAGATGGTAGAAGATTGCTTTTCTGCTTGGATCCATGGTGTGGGGAGAGGGCTCTGAAGGACAGGTACCTGACTCTGTTTAATGTAGCCGAAAACAAGTTCACTTAGGTTGCAGATTCTTGTGTGGTGGCTGTTGACAGGATGGATCACTTGGATTCCCTCCTTTGGAAGGAGCTTCAATGATTGGGAGATGTATTCGGTGGTTGAGCTCCTTGCTATGCTTCAAAACCAACACATAAGTCTGCAAGTTCAAGATTCTTGATACTGGAAATGGTCACACTCAGGGAAGTTCTTAGTTCTTAGTGAAATGCTTCTGTCGAGGCATTGTTGTGGGGAAGGTGAGGATTTTCCAAAAAAGCCATATGGGGCACTGATGCTCCTTCAAAAGTGAAGTTTTTCATGTGGGTGGTAACTTGGGAGAAGTGTCTTACATAAGACATGTTGCTGAAGAGGGAAGAATCATCCTCAAATCACCTGTTTCTGCATTGTTGTTTTAGTGCCTCCACTTGGCACTACTTTATTAGGGCACTAAACTTACAGTATTGCTTTCCCAGGTCAGTGAGGCAGCTTTTAGAAGAATGGCAAGTAGTGGGTATGTCAAGGAAAAGGGACAGTCTGTTGGTAGTGGTGGTGTGGGCCATCCGGTATGAAAGAAGTATTAGAATTTTTGAGTAGAAGTCAATTTCTGAATCAGGGGTGACTCACCTGGCAATAGAGATGTTAAAGAGTTGGCTGTCTATAATCACTGTATATAAGGATGATATATTCTCTGCTTCTTTTTTTTGGGTGGATTATTTAGAGGGTCCTTAGTTGGCATATGCTTGTACAGCTTCTCATAAGGTGTAAGCCTCCCAAACACAAGGAGGTGTAAACCTCCTTAAGAGGAGGGGGATGAGGAGGAAGAAGAAAAGGAGGGGGAGGAGGAAGATGAGGAAGGAGGATCTCATCTTGTTCCTTTCTCTTTGTTCTTCTCTTTCTTTCTTTTTCTTTCCCTTCTTTCTTTTCTTTTCCTTTCCTTTCCTTCTTTTTTTATTTGTCTTTTTGTCCAAGGCATGCATGAGGCACATGCCTCTATGAACAACTATGACATATGCCTCAGTCCACCTCAGAATTGGTCATTTTTCCCATTTTTTTTATGCCTAGCTCCCCCTATAAACACCATCCCCCCCCTCTAAAATACTGGTATAGAGGACCATACTTCGATATTAATACGTTATACTTTACCTTTCTAAAAAAAAAAAAGAAAAGAGAAAAATTGAATTCGAATTTGGACAAACAGGTACCATTTGCAGCCTACTTTTACTTGTGATATCTGTGGTTTTTACATCTCCAATTGTTTATTGTTGTTTCATTGAGAAATTCAAGGGCATCCTTATCATATTAAAGATCATCCCAGTGTTATAGGTCACAGTGTGAGTTAACTAGCAATTTATGATTCTATGCTTTATATTTGCAGGGAACAGGAGCAATTGGAGGCTTAATTTTAAATTTGCCTAGAGAGGGAGAATTATGTTTAAATGGCGAAGTATTTGAGAAGATGCATAACCTAAGACTGCTCCAGCTCAATTATGTAAACCTCTCAAGAGGCTATGAACATTTTTCTAGAGAGCTAAGGTGGCTCTGTTGGCATGGATTTACCTTAAAATTTATACCAACCAATTTTTATTTGGAGAACGTTGTTGTGCTTGACATGCAACATAGCAGAATCAAACAAGTCTGGAAGGAAATAAAGGTTTGCAATGGAATTTATGTTCTCTTACGATCAATTATGTGTTTCAGGAAAATTGATATTTTTCCTTTTTTTTGTACAGTTGCTTGGGAACTTGAAAATCCTTAATCTTAGTCACTCCCTTCGCTTACTCAAAACTCCGGACTTCACAGGTGTTCCCAATCTTGAAAGGTTGATCCTCGAAGGTTGTACAAGTTTGGTTGATGTTCATAATTCCATTGGATGTCTTGAAAATCTTGTTTTCATGAATCTGAAAGATTGTAGAAATCTTATCAATCTGCCAAGCAGCATCTGCAAGTTGAAATCTCTTGAAAATCTCTTTCTCTCTGGCTGCTCAAAACTTCACAACTTGCCATCTAAACCATGGTATTCGTTCTTCTTGACATTGGAATTTCCAAGAAAAAATCACCGTTCCGTTCTTATTCCACCAACTTCTTTCTCAGGTCTTTGCTCCTTAAAACGGCTTGATCTGAGCAACTGCAATCTACTAGATGGCACACTACCTAGTGATTTGGGAAACTTATCCTCATTGCAAGAATTGCATCTAGGAAATAACAACTTTTGTAGCCTACCAGCTACCATCAACGGCCTTTCTCAGTTACAACTTCTTCAGTTAGAAAATTGTACAAGGCTAGAATCCCTCCCAGAGCTTCCTTCAAGCTTAAAAGTCTTGAATGCAAAAGGTTGCACATCAATGGAAAGACTATCAAATATTAAAAGTTTATTATCATTGGAAGTGTTAGATCTCTGTGAAAGCAATTTTTTTAACCTACCAGCCAGCATCAGTCACCTTTCTCAGCTCCAAATCCTTCGGCTGCAGAACTGCACAAGGCTTCAGTCAATTCCAGAGCTTCCATCTAACCTTAAGAGCTTGAATGCAGATGGTTGTACATCATTGGAAAGAATATCAAACCTTGGGAACTTAGAATTATTGGAAGAGTTAAGCCTACGTAATAACAATTTTTGTAGTCTACCTGTTGGCATTGGTCAACTTTCTCAGCTTCAATACCTTTGGTTACAAGATTGCACGAGACTTGAATCACTTGAAGAGCTTCCGTCAAGTCTAATAGAATTGTTTTCAGATGGTTGCACATCTTTGGAAATGTTACCAAATATGTCAAACTGCTACAACTTATCAAGCTTGCTTCTAAGAGATTGTGACAAATTAATTGAAATTCAAGGCTTAGAGAGGTTGGGAAATTTACGACGCATTCACTTGGATAGGTGCAACAATTTGACAAATACTTTTTGGATGACTCTTATCCAGGTTCTCTCTCTTCTCTCTCTCTCTCTCCCTATCTCCCCCCCTCCCTGTGTGTGTGTTGTGTTGTGTCTTAAACATCAGGTTTTTGTATGTAATAGGGACTGCACGAGCGTGGTAGGTTTGACATCTTCCTTCCAGGAAATGAGGTTCCACAGTGGTTCAGCCATCAAAGTATGGGGTCTACAACATCCTTTAAGATTCCCGCTTCTTTGGATTGTAAGATTCAAGGGCTGATTGTTTGTGCTGTATATGCTGCATATGAAGAGAGTGATGATGGGCTTAGACTTGCTTTTCTTCCTTATTTTAATATTGTTGATAAAACAAGTGGATTTGAATGGACCCTTGTGCCACAGTTCAATGAGATTCCAGTTACTACTGAAGATCACTTGTGGTTGAGCCATAGAACACATACTGAAACTGGACTTTGGTTGGAAGCTGGGGATGAAGTGGAGGTTTCCATAGAGACTGTACAAGTATTCCATGTGAAGAAGTCGGGGGTCCATCTGGTATATGATGCAGATGAGTATTGTTCGGATCCTGTTGTCATTCATAGGGACTAAATTTTGTAGCATTGCCAACTTGGGAGTCAACACAATAACTTGGTCGAGTTTAATCAATTGCAGTGACAGAACAGTAATGTGTATGATTCTCTTCCTTTTTTCTGGGTTTTCTGAATTTTTGATTATGAAAATGCAGGTTTATCTATTCACTAGTCAGGACTCCTGTAATGTACGGGCTTTCTTAAGCAAGATTGAAGTATATGGGACCTTATGAGTTATGACATTCCAAATTGGGCCAAGCGGTCTATGTCAAATTCAAGCATTATTTTTGTGCTATGTATTGTCAAATAAATTTTATTTATTTATTTTTTTTACTTTCAGTGGAATTTAAAATGCTTGAAAAATTCAATTTAAATGAATATTTTATATTAAAATTATTTTATAAGTAATAATTAATTTTAAAAAGTTAATTTCTATTAATATTTAAAAGTTTTGCTAAAATTATATTGCTTTTAAGTGAAACTTAAGTGGATTATAATTTTAATTCATCTTTATTAATTATTACTTTTTATATGCTATTGTTAGACATATATGTATTGACTTTTGTTATTATTTAAATGTAATTTAGTTGACCTGAAATTAATAAAATATTAACAAAATTTTCTTATTTTCTACATTACTCACTTATTTTCTTATAATTATTAAACCTTTGCTAATAATTTTAGTTTTCCTAACCTTTATTTATTTCATTAATTGTGAATGGCATTTTACTTTTATTAATAGAACTAGTTCTACTTTTTATTGTTCATGGATAATTTTTATCCATTTTATAAGGTTTTAATTTATTCATTATTTTATTTTTTGTAAGTTATTGCTAAATAAAATTGTGTTTTATTATTATTTAAATGGCATTTAAATGATTTAAATTAATAAAAATTAATTTTAAAATGAACAAAATTAATTCCAATTGTAGTAATTTTTCTTAAACTTATTTTTATCAATCTTTATTGGTTTAAGAGATTTTTTATATTGATTTTCATTTTTAGTAATTTTTATAAACAATGTTCTTTTATTAATAATTTTATTAACTTTTTTATTTTTATAATATTTGTTGTATTAAATGGATCTTTATTTTTACTAATTTTTGTTTAATAAAATAAAATAAATTTTTTTACTATTATTAGATAACTGTTTTATTTGATATTGTTACATAAATGTGTATTAATTTTGATTTTTTAAATATAATTTAAATGGATTTTAAATCAATTAATTATATTTTTTATTATTTTAATATGGAATATAAATGGATTATTACTAATTTTTTTAACAATTTTATTTTGATTATTTATTGATCAAACCCATTCAAGCCAAAACAAAACTGAATCAACGGATTTCAAATTTATTCTTTGGAAGCTGGAGCAGTCCATATCAGTTTGATCAAACCAATGAAAACTAAATCCAAATAAAACCAGCCATTTTTAATAAGTTAAATGGGTTAGATTATATAGTGAGTAAGAATGAATTACATTAGAGCGTTTGGTTACAAAATTCTTGTCATGGGCTTCATTCTTTTTAGAATGAAAAATCAGTCCATGGAATAAAAATTGAGGTAACTTGTAGCATGAAAATAATCATGCCCCATCTTGTGCATCTTCGTTCTTTAAAGAAAATCTATGCCGGCATTCATAAACTTTTGCCATAGATGTTTATTGGCAGACTACTATGGAAACTTATGCCAACTGACATTGATTGCTGGCCATCCTCTGCTAAGCATCTATGCAGGTTGTTTTGGAGATCTAGGCTGGCCGCCACTAAGTTTTGTTTTTGAAGAATGGAAATGGGCAACATAAGGCACATATGTGATGTTTTATTATATTTATGACTTTCTTAGTATATATTATGTTTATTGAATGGGAAAATCTATGATACCGGAAAGACATGGTATTGGAGGGGCATTGACCAATCAAAGCATCATGTGAATTTTGATGAATACCACCAGGTTGGTCACCTCTTTTATGATACCAGTTAATTGGCTATAAGTTTTTCCGATATCATGTATTTCCTGTATCATAGTTGAATCCTTATTGAATTTACCAAGCTCATCTCTTAATTTGCAGATTGCCTACTCAATTCAGCAATTAGTTTTAAATATGTGCTAATTGCTTTATTTAAAATTTCTTTTATACTTTCTCTATGCAACCAAATGCAAAATCATTTCTTGTTTCTTGTGAATTTTTGTGGTTTTTCATATTTTGTGTTATTTGATGTGATGGACCACATCGTTGATTTGTGTTTTGTTGGTGTGTATTTTGTATGTTTCCACTATATATCTACTAATGAGCATTGTATGTATACTTGCTTTATTATTTCAGTTGAAGGAAAAAAAAAATAGAACTGAAATTTATACCCAAACAACTTCAAAATTTATTCCCATCCTTGCCATGAAAAGAATTCAATATTTTTTTGGAAAAAAACGTTTGGCTTATAGCAACATTTTCTCATTCTGTCCATTTCTACTTATTTTTTCCTATTCTAGAATTTTATTATTAGGACAAATCTCTTAAAGTACCTCTACATTTCATCATAATCTGTTCACATGTAATACCATGTGTCATCTAGATTTTTTTTTTTTTTAACCCAATGTTACCCTTTTGTAGTCCATTTTAGAACTCGAACACAACCTTCAACCTTTACTCAGTTGAAGGTTAAGAACACAAAAGGGAATCTCTCCATCCTTCCCTATGATATTGAAGCAAATAGGCTTGGAACTAGCTAGAGCTAATATGTCATCCTCAAAATCTAGTTTTTGGGTGGGAGATGATCCCTCCTGTTCACCTGTTCAAAGTTTTCCATAAGGAGAGCAGAAAAATGTTATTCAAATGCTGCAGGTTTTCAAATGTTTCATTTTACAAATTTAAAGAATCAGAAAAATGTTATTCAAATGTTTCATTTTTCAAGTTTAAAGAATAATGGGTAGAATACTTCTACATGTAAGGCAAAAGGTATTTCTTCAATCATCAAAATAGCGGCTTCTAAGCATTGAAACAACTGAGCATTCTATCTTATCCATTCGTCTCTCTTTCTAAGCATCGAAATAGGGCCTCCGCCCCATTGCCCCAAACCATTGACTTCTCTCTTGCAGTTAACCAAAGGTGGAGCAACGCTACAACCTCCGCCCCGTTGTGTTTTGAGAGATTCCCATACTACAGGGATCTTCATCTTCTCCTTCTAATCATTAAAACAATGTTTCTTAACCCCTATCTCTTCCTCTTGCAGTTCAACCTCCACCCCCATTGTGCTCTGAAATCGAGAACCCTAGCATCATACCTTTTCCATTAAAAACCTTCACCCCAGGTGAGTCACTCTGTGCAAACTTCACCTGGAAATCAATCAACCCATGCATCGCACTATGTTACTTGCGCCGCATCTACTGTGATCGCCCATTCGTGCGAACACTGTAGATG
Source organism: Nelumbo lutea (assembly GCF_056320005.1). NCBI lineage: Eukaryota > Viridiplantae > Streptophyta > Magnoliopsida > Proteales > Nelumbonaceae > Nelumbo > Nelumbo lutea. The sequence goes on from NC_142691.1 coordinate 52,498,293, forward strand.
CATAGCGGGTAATAACAATGATTCAAATGGATCAGATCTTTGCTCTGTCTCACACATATCCTACCCATTTTACCGTTAGCTGTTATGTTAAATCCATTTTACTGTTACTTATTGTGTTGATGTGTTATTTAGTAATTTTTAAAATGATTTTTATTTAATTATTTTAGTCCAAAACAAACTACTTAAACTATGTTTTTTTATTTTCTGTAATGTGTTTTATTGTAAAAATTTGTTTCAATTAAAGACTGTTACCATAATTACAATAAACTATTTAATTAAATTTGCTTGATGTTGGAAATTGTTTAAATAATTTAAAATTTTCAATTATTTTTATTTACCTATTGAAAATAATTATTTTCAATTGTTTCAATAAAAAATGTGTTCACCATAATTGTAATAAACTACTTAATTAAATTTGTTTGATTTCAGTAATTGTTAAATAATTTAAAAATTTCAATAAATTTTATTTATTTATTGGAAATAATAATTTTCAATTATTATTATGTTGGAACTAATTATGTTTTCCATTCACTAATATTTTTGTCTCAATAAATTTTAATTATTTTTAGTTACTTATTAATAGAAAATATTGAATATATTCAGTTATGCAAAATGTTTAATATTTTCTATAATTAGTGACTATTTTAAGTATTTAGATTTTTCACTTAAAATATTACTGAAATTCTGAAGTTCAAATCACTTAAAATATTGAAAATTATGAAATTTCAATGGTTTAATATTAATATTCAGTTGTTTAATTTGTTTAATATTTACTGGAAATAGTGAACGTTTTTAGTTTTCCTTTAATATTTTGTTTTTATTTAATATTTTGTTTTTATTTAATATTTTGAAAATTACTATAATTCTGAAAATGCACAAGTCTAATGTTGGACAAAATTATGGAAAATTAAAATTCTAATCAAAGTCAATTACATAATTAAGTCGTTAATTACATAATTAATTTGATAACATAATTAAGTCATTAATTAAATAGTTCTTCAATCACTTAACTTGGAATAAGTTTTAACTTAATTTATTTCATTGACTTAAAAGTCATTACCTTAATTAATGAACTTCATTATCTTAAATAAATTAAACTAATTAATTAAGCTTAATTAAACAGTTATTAGTTAACTGTGTGTGGCCTAATCTATACATACATGGTTATTTAATTAGTTACATTTATTTAGTGAACTTACTTTTATTAATTAATTAACTTAACAAATTTAGTTAAATTAGAAAATGATTATATAATTAAAAACATTAATTAAGTAATATGAATTATAGATTAAAAAGTTAGTACAAATTAATAATGTAATAAAAATTATAGGTAAAATAATATGAATTAATAAAAAATATTCTTACAAGTTTTACTTAAAATAAAGGTAATACAAATTAATACATATCTATAAATAAAACAAGCAAAAAGCATGAAAATTTTATTTTCAAATAACTAATCTTATATTTTGATATTCATTTAAAAATAAAACTATACTACAAATTTGTTGACAAAATAAAAAATTAATAAAATTCTTGGTTTTAAACTTAATTATTATAAATTTAAAATCCCCTATTCCATTTAAAATTAACAAAATTTAGTAATAAATAAAAATTTAGTAAAAGTTAAAACAATTTAATAAAAAAAATTAATACAATTAGGTATGTCAAAATGCCCCATGGGATGCCCCTTTGGGGCAAGCTTCTTCATGGTGTTCCCATCTGGACATTCGGCGAGGGTCACCTTCTTCAGCAGATTTTCCCTTAAAACTCCTTCGGTAGGCCTCTTTGACGCCTCTGCTAGCTTCTTTGATCCCTCGACCGGCCCCTTCCCTTTGGCAGGGACTTGAGTTGCCCCCTTGGCGGGGGGGGGGCTCCTCCTCCACCAAGGGCTTGGCCTTGATTGTCCCCAACACAACCAGGTGCGCCAAGACAGCAGCCTCCTCATCCTGGAGTGGAGGGGGACACTTCTCCACTATCGTACAGGCCTCTTCCCACTTCGACCTGAACAGCCAACCTTCAGGGTAGGAGATGAAGAAAAATTTGCCCTTCTAGTTGTGGATAGACGAGGGGTTATCGACCGGCCTCGCCCTCCGTGGCTGCAAGTTGTACATGCTGGCCTCGGAAGAGTGCTTCCTTGGCACGAACATGGCGCGGATCATCTTCAGAGTCAACTCAACATCCCGAAGCCAAGACCACACTAGTATGGCTACTAGAGTCCTAATGGAGTTGGGGATGAGTTGGCTAATTCCAGCAACTTGGAAATCAAAGGGTGGAGAGGTAACCTAAGGCTGAATTCTAGGAAGTGTTAGTATACACAAAATCCCCCCTCCTCGGGGGTCCACGACTGATCGCCGAGGTCAGGAACCCTAAGTTGGTAAGACCGAGGTATATAAAACCTCCTAGCTAAGGCTTTAACGTGATCCACATCCAGAGTGCTCTCAAATTCCGAACATGGAACATCAGCCTTCACCACCCTTCAGGCAGCGCTTTCAGCCATCGCACCTAGAACGGGCTGTGGGATCTGCTCCCCCTCAGCTTTGGGCGACCCCTTTGCCTCTCTCAATGTCACAGATGCGACTCTCTCACAACGAGGGTCATTTCCTTGGTGGATGCCTTCAACACATCCAGAGGCTACCCTCTCCCTCAGCACCTTCACCTCCTACTTAAGGGGGACAACGGCTAAAGGACCTAGAGGAGAAAGGGGGGAAGGAGTCCGAAGAGAGCTCCCTTCCGAACCATTTGGAAGTTACCTAAGAGACAAAGGTTCGAGAGTTACCTAAGAGACAAAGGTGAAGAAAGTGGAGATGAGGTGTGTTGAAGGATTGAAGGTTCGAAAGCAAAGTTCACTTGGTAGCAAGGGTGCCTAGAAAACAAACGACGAAGAAAAATCACCACTAAGGCCCCTATTTATAGAAGAATGAACAACTCATATCCTGTCAAATCGAATGCTCGTGAGGCCTTCACTTTCGTTGATCACCCTCGGTGTGACACACGGTGCCCAACCTTGGGGAAACGAAACGACGCCTGGTAAATCCGCGCGTACCTAGCCTTGGGGAAACGAAATGATACCTAGCGAACCCGCGCATGCCTAGCCTCAGGGAAGTGAAATGATGCCTAGTGAACTGGCATTCATCCTCGGGAAGACGAAACGATGCTGGGCAAACCAACGGGCCCGCTTGCCGCAACCCACTGGTTTGGCACAAACTCGATGAATGCGTGGGCCGGTTCACCCAGAGCACCCATACCCCCTACAGAAGGCTCTCCTCGTACTAGACCCGTATCAGGCACGGACTCGGAGCGCCAGCTAGTGAATCCCTTACCACGCACGGCCCTAGACCATCACCATGTGAGTACAAGGGATAGGGTCAGCTTAGCCAGGCCTCCTCCACCTCAGTCCCCTTAGTCGAAGCTGAGGCATCCACGGCTTCACCTCTCTTCCACGAACTGAAATTAAACCGAGGCTGAAGCGAGACGAATGTGACGCCACCGCAAGGTACCCCTCGACCACTGGACCGACTGGCACCCACCATCACTACTCCCATTGGCTGAAGTCGAATCCTTCACCTTGGCCTCAAGAGTGGGGAGCAAGTGATGTACGGTAACCCGACCTAGCCCATTTCGGGATAGGAGGCCTAGCCCACGAGCGCTAGACTTGGGGGTGCAATTCTGCACGGCCGAGGCTACCCTGCTCCCCTCATATGGAGCCAACAACGGAGTGCCCTTGCATCCTCGAAATGCCTATTGACCACCCTCGTACGACATTCATCGAAGGCATCCATCTCCACCTACCTCCCTACAACTCAAGTATAAATACGAGGTGAGCCCCCACCAGGTAAAGGATCTTGAATTCTAGCTCTAGCTCTACCCCTAAGAGAAGAATCAAACTCCTGGGAGCCTAGTGCCCATGAGTGCTCTCTCTCGAGTCCTCTTTAGCACCAGATCCCATTCATATTGCCCCTGTACTAACTTGACCATCGGAGTTTCTACCTCGGGTCCCCACTCGAGGCCTCTGACACCTCTTGTCTTGTAGTAATTCGGATCTCAAGGGACTTCGCCACTCAGCATTGGCCTTTGGCTTCTATAGTATCCAAAGGGACCTTCCGCCTCGAATGTAGTCTTCGGCCTCGGCTTTCCCCCTTCAGACCTTCCTTCGAAGCTTGGGAGTGAATTTACTTTATTACCCTTGACTAATCCGATTATCAACAGTAACTATTCTCCTCCCTCTTTTTTCCCTAGGGCTTCAATACATTAATTCTCCCCCGTTTTTTGTTTTCCATAAACCCTATTTTTCAAGCATAAACTCTACTCTGCCCGATGCCCCTATTTTAAACAAAAATACTTCACCTATTTCCTACATAGCGATTCTCAATATGGGTAAAATGTTTTTCATTTTTTTTTTTTGCTCTATTTCAAGCAAGCAAGAATAATACTAACTTTTTTATCACCAATTGTCGTCATTTTTCATTCGATAAATCACTGATTTTATTGCTCTGTTTGTGTTTGAAAACAAGCAATCATTTTGGTGATCAAACAAACTACTTTGATCAAACAGTGAGGAAAAGATACCCAAAGCTCACCCCGTGCGGTCACCATTAGAGACGCGCTCCACCGCTCAACTACACTCACTCGGGCTATGACAGAGCAACCCAGTATGTTTTGTATTTTTTACTTTTTTCTTCTTTTATTGATATTTTCTATTCATTTTCTATCATTTAATCATTTATACTATATAGGTTTGTTCAAATGGGTGAGAATTAAGAAATCGCCCTTTTACCCTATTCGGGTCGGGGTCGGGTCGAGTAGGGTTGTGGAGTCGGTCCAAATTATGTTTTGTTTGTATTGAGACAGTTCAGGTAAACCAACTAAACCGGTTCGGTTGTGCTTTGGTTTAATTAAATCCAAACCGATTTAATAATTAATAATTACTGATTAAATCCAAACCTGTTTATTCAATAACAATAATAAACATTAATCCTTGTTATTATAATTAATAATTACTAATTAATTATTAATTAATTCTGATCGGTTGTGTTTTGGTTTAATTAAATCCAAACCTATTTATTTAATAACAATAATAAACAATCATCACTATTATTATAATTATTAATTAATTCAGTTCAGTATCCAACTGAACTCGGTTTTATTATAATTACTGTTATGGAAATTGGTATAATTAATAATGTTAATTATAATTATATCAGTAATGTTAATTGATATTATTATTAAAGCTGTTAATAATTACTGATAAATACTATTAAATATATTTAATACATAATGTTCATAAACATTAGGATTTATGTTAACAATATTTAATTATTAATGCTGTTAATTAGGATTTAAGTAATTAAATACTAATTAGGATTTAATTATTTACTTAAATCAATTTTGATAAATACTATTATTAAAACTAATACTTTAACAATATTATTAATACTATTATTATCAAAATTAAAAATATTGTTTTAAAATTATTAAAAAGTTAATCAGAATTATTTAAATTTTATTGAAAATTACTAATAATGATAAAGATACTGAAAATTATTCATATATAAAAAACTACTGAAAATTATTTTTCAAGTGAAATTTATTGATAATTATTGGAAATTATCAAAAAATTACTAAAGATTATGCAAAATTGACTCATACATTTATTTTTGCTAAAAACTAATGAAAAAACACTGAAAATCTTAAATATAATTAGAAAATAGTGGAAAAAAGGTGAAAAAACAAAATTAGTTTTTTGTATTATTGAAAATAAACTTAAAATTATTGAAATTTTTATTAAGAAAAGAAAATTATTGAAAACAAACTGAAATTTATTGAAAAACATTGAAAATACCAAAAATTCCAAAACATTATAAAGATAATTGAAAATCATTATGAAAATTCTGAAAAGGCAACCAAAAGTAAATTGCTTTTCAGTAAAATTAATTTTCCCATGAAATTACTTTTCTGAAATTAATTAAATTACTTACAGTGCAATAATAAATAACTTTTTTGTGAAATTAATTTTCTGGTGATATTTTATTGAAGATCAACAAGAAATTATCGAAAAATTACTTATGACTATTCAAAATTTACTCAAAATTTATTTTTGCTAAAAACTAATGAAAAGTACGAAAACGCTTAAGCATAATTAAAAAAATACTGAAAACCCACAATAATTATGAAAATGTCTATTTTGATTGACTTTTTTTATGTGAAAATTATTGAAAAATAATTGAAATTTGTTTAAAATTATTGAAAATGAAAAAAAATACTAGAAATTATTAAAGTTCACTGAAAATTAATGAAAAAAATACTGGAAATACGGAAAATGCAAAAAAATTCTGAAAATTAATTTAAGACTATTAATATGGAAATATCGAAAATCCTTTTGATCTTTTTTGTTATAAAATATAGCACTAAAAATAATTATTTTACTAAATTACTAAGTTACTAAATTATTTGTAGAACAAATTATTAAAATAAATATTAACTATTTTAAACAACATTGCATTCCTTTTAATATTTATCAGTTTTTGTTGTCTTATTTTCCCATGACAAAGCCCGTGCATCACACGGGTCCCCTGTTAATAAATACTGTTATTAAAGCTGTTAATAATTACTGATAAATACCATGAAATGTTTTTAATATTTCTTTATTTCCTATTTTATGTTTTTGTGGCTTATTTTGCTTACTGAATCTTATTGAAAAAGTATATATATATATATATATATATATATATATATATATATATATATATATATTAATTCATATTTTTAGTAATTACTTTAAAGTCAACTAAGAATTAATTCAAAATGAAAATTATTGAAAAATGATTAACATAATAGAACATTCTAAAAAATTACTGCTTTTTAATCATAACAACCATAAATTGTTAAAATTAATTACTTGATTTATAATAAAAAATATAACATTATTAAAAAAATTTAAACAATAATAAACTTAGCATAATATCATAACTTAGATTATGCATCAATAACAATTAACCAAAAAAATAAAATTTAATAAAAGATAAATTATTAATATAAACACAATTTAAATTTTATTTTAAAATAATAAAAAATAAACACAAGAAGTCAGATTCAGTATGGATTGCCTTCACCCTACCCAAGGACCCTAGTTTTTGACATCATCGAGCTCTTAGCCTCTCTAGCCATGTCACCCTGCCTCCCATTTCACCACCTATAATAAATGCAAAAACTTCCCAAACATTAAATGTATAGGATATTAAAATAATTAAAATATTAGTTTATTTGAATATTTTTAGTAATTAATTATTCATATGAAATTATAGTAATACCCTTTATATGTGTGGGGTATTATGACCTGATGAACCAAGTGAGCCAAACTTGCTCCCAATTAGGGTTGAATAATAAAAAATCTAATCTCACCTACACCCTAATAAGCCTCACCTTAACTTGACCATGTAGAGGTTAGTCAAGGTCAAATTTATTATTTAACTTATCCACTTGGCATCCCTATATGAAATTAGACACTCTCACTGATTTTTCTATTTGGATTGTGGCCCAAACAACTAAACATAACTCAAACATGTAATAAGGCCATGCATAGGGCCGCCTTTCTAATTCAATTTTGCATAACAAGGCCATACAATGCAGGGGTCCCAACTTGTATCAACTAGAAATGTGATAGGGCTCTTTCTTTAAACCCCTTTTATTGCTTTCCCCTTAGCGCTCTCTCTCTCTCTCTCTCTCCATATTCCTCTATTCCCATGGGAAGTAGAGTCACATCCTTGGGCTTCTCTTATGGATACACTTCTTATAAATTTCCTTTTTTTTTATTCTTTCTTGGTTAAATATAGTAAGCCAAGCCATTACCCTTTCTCTACATTACTCTCCCTTCCAATTGGAAGTAGAGGCACATTTGTTGGCTTCTCCTTTATTCTCTCTTTCAATCTTTCTCGGTTAGATACAATTATTGGAAGTCTTCACACATTGCATGAATGAAAACGGAAATATAGCAAAGATAGGAAACCTCCCAGCCCTCTCACTTGTCCATGTCAGCCGGACTTTTATCTCTTTTCTCTTTGGAAAGTCAAGCCAATAGTGAGATCAGCTTCAATGCTCACAAGACCGTGCTCACACTATTCACACAATTTTTTACATTCGTGCATTGGGAATATCTCCATATTCGCATGTTTTTTATAGGAAGATATTCCTAATTCAAGGCTGCAATGGACTGTGAATGATGTGAACACGGTCTTGTGAGGATTGAAGCCAATTTCCCTAATAGTTGTCCAAGAAAGTGTAGTAAATTTGGAAATTAAGAAAAAGCTTCATATGGTTTCTCTCTCTTCTTAATCCATAATTCCTTATTTTTAGAAGCATAATTGCTATGGACTCTCTCTCTCCCTTCCTAAACCAAATCCTCTCCCCAAAATCATTGCTTTTTCCATACAAAACAAGAACAAGAGTAGCTCATCTCTTATTCGTGAAGATGGTTTGATTAAAATCATCTAATGGTATGCTCTCAAGTTCATTTCCTATGAATAGAGAGGGAGGAGGACAGAGCAGCTCGGACCCTTTGATGTTGATGTAGCTACGTTTAGGTTTTCCCTATGATGTGTTGCATAGAGCCTAGAGAATGATTAAGACTGTTTCTTCTCTTCTTTCTAATTTTTTTTCTTTGGTTCTTATGCCCGTGGTTACATATCTTTGCGGGACCTAAGCAGATGGTGTGTTTTCTTTTGCAACATCTTTTCTTCAAATCTAGGTATGTTCTCGTCTCCATCTCTATTTTCATCTCCATATTCTATCTCCATCCCAGTAAAGCATAATGTTCAAAACAGCAATAGATCTATTGTGTTCACGCTTTTGTCGCTGTCTCATGCTTTTGTAGAAATGAGAACAAAGTGTTGGAACAATCACCCGAAAGTGAGTGATATTATTTCTTTCTTTTCTTGTTTGAAATTTTTGTTGATTCAGAAATTGAGAACTCAAATCCAGAGATTTCCCGTTGTCTTCTTGGCCGAAAATAGTCATAAAGAAGTGGTGAACATCAAGAGCAGAGCCGATGAGTTTCATTTAGACAATGCCACAAGATAAAGTCGTTCTAGGATCTTCGTTGGTGAGAAAGAAGATAAAAAATGTAACGGATTCGATTTCGAGTGGAGACTAGTAGAAGCAGCTGAAAGTGTTAAAGGATCCCAAGAACTATGAAGAGTTTGCTTCGATGAATAAGAATTTGAAGATTTTAGAATGCTCCAAGAAGATTCAAAACGGAGATCCTTTGACCAGAAAATATTTTGAAACCTTTAAGAAGGCTGCTATTGGTTTGTAGGAGACTTACAAAGAGAGGTAGAGGTAGAAAGTCTTGTTAAAACATTTTCTCTTAACTTTGGTTGGCGTGCTTTTTGCTTGGGTACTTGCTTGTGTCCTATTTGGGACTGGGCTTTAGGTTGGGCTGGTTTGGCTGGGTTTTTTTTTGGGCCCACTTATAGTGGTAACTTAAAGAGAATTGTCTCCTATGTGATTGGCATCCTTGGTAACATTGGCAGGCATGAAGCTGAGTGTATCAAGAGAATTGTTAAAAAGGTTTTGACAGAATTGAAACCAATGCAATTGGAAGTGCCAAGTACTCAGTTGGAATGGATTCTCGTCTAAAATTCATGACTTCGTTAATGAATGCCAAATTAGATAAATCTAGCATCATGGGCATCTGTGGTATGGGGGGAATTGGGAAGACAACCATTTCCAAGGCCATCTATAACTCTCTCTATCACAAGTTTGAAGGTAGCAGCTTTCTTACAAATGTTAGAGAGGATTCAGGGAAGAAGAATGGACTGGTCAATTTACAAAAAACATATGCTTTCTGGTATTTTCAAAGAAGATCTAAGTAAAATGCGGATATTTGGTGTTGATAATGGAGCAAGTGTTATCAAAAAGAGATTGAAGTATAAATAGGTTCTTATTGTTCTCGATGATGTTGACCATTTAAACCAAATAAATGCATTAGCTGGAGAGTCCAATTGGTTTGGCTTGGGAAGTAAAATTATCATAACAACTAGAGATGAACATTTGCTGTTGGCATGTGGGCTTAGCAAGGATGAGATATCCAAGGTTCAAGAGATGAACAATGAGGAATCGCTCCAGCTCCTCTTTGCATGCATTCAAGGAAGACCATCCAAGAGAAGAGTATATAGAGATCTCAAAGAATATAGTTGAATATGCCAAAGGGCTACCGTTAGCTCTTGAAGTTTTGAAGGAATTAAGAGAAATTCCTAATGAGGAGATACAATCAAAATTAAGAATAAGTTATGATGCACTATATATACAAGCAAAAATACAGGAATATATTCCCTGACATTACATTTTTTTTTTTTGTTGGAATGGACAAAGACTATGTAAGCATAATCCTAGAGGGTTGTGGGTTCCACCCAGAAATTGGAATTGCTGTCCTCATCGATAAGTGTCTTGTTTCAATCAATAAAGAGAACAAACTCATGATGCATGATTTACTTAGAGACATGGGAAGACAAGTACGTAGTTCGTGAAGAATCTCTTAAGGACCCAGGAGATTGTGGTCTCATGAGGATGTCCATGACATATTAACAAAGAATAAGGTTGGTGTTTTAATTGTTATTTGAATGACCATTGGTAAATAAAACAAAGAAAAGAAACATGGAGAGTATGATTTGACTGTTTAATTTGCAGGAAATAGCTTCCAAAGTTATGTTCTCTTATACTTATCAAAGATTATTTGTTGCAGGGTACCAGGAAAATTGAAGGGCTCATGATAAATTTGACTACTTGTTGTGAATTTGGAGGCCTGTAGAGAACTATCAGATATCTTCCCAGCAGCATTTGTAAATTGACATCTCTTGAAAAGCTTATTCTACCCTACTGTTCAAATTTTGCAAGGATGCCACATGAATTGTCGGAGATGCAACGCTCAACAGAGATAAAAGAATTTGCAACTTCTATACAATCTCATACTTCATCTTCAGATTCAAGTGATGTTGTCGTCTGCTTTTCATTGGATTCATTCCCATGTTTTCATCGAAAAACATCGGCCCCAAGTGATCGCATGGTCTACAATTTGTCAGCTTTTACGGTTCCTAGTGATATTGGGCATTTGTCATCACTAGTTGAGTTGGATTTAAGCTACAATGCTTTTCGCAGATTACCAAACAACATTAGTGGCCTTTCTAGGCTTAAAATCCTGGAGTTGTCTGGATGTGGAAATCTTGAATCACTCCCGAAGCTTCCGTCAAGTTTGGAGGCCTTTGTATGCATGGGGTTGCACATCATTAGAAGAATTTCCATCTCCTGATCAGTGCTTATCCTCATTAGTAACATTGTTCTAACAGATGGCAAAATTTGTTACTTACCAGACAACATCAGTTGCTCTTCACAACTCACTACCCTTGTGCTAAGTGATAATACAAGGCTGAAGTCACTGGCAGAGCTTCCTTGCAGTTTACAATATTTGATTGCAGATGGTTGCACATCGATGGAAAGAATACCAAACTTGTCAAACAATTCCAACTTAGTGGCATTGAAGCTTCGTGGTTGCAACAAGCTAGTTGAGATTCAAGGCTTGGAGAAATTTGGCAGATGGTTTTCTAAACAATCTCTTACAGGTCTCTCTCTCTCTCTCTCTCTCTCTCTCTCCTATTTTACTATTATTATCATCACATTTTTGTTGTTGTTGTTAAACATTACTACGGCTTTCATGGAACAGGGGTTGTTTAAAGGTGCTAAACTTGATATCTACCTACCAAGGAGCAATGTTGTATCATTGTTCGATGATTTAAAGGAGGGGAATTCAGCACCTTTCGAGGTGTCTTCGTATCATAAGATTCAAGGATTGATTGCGTGTGCTATCTATGAAATTCGCGATATTGATTCATGTGATCGTTGGGTGCCAGAAAGCTTAACACCTGAATATTGGGAAGAAATAAGGGAGGAGTGGGAATGGCATCTACACGGAACAAAGGGTGAGGATGAAATGTGGTTGGGGTATAGACCATGCATTGACTTGGAGTATAAGTCCGAATCTACGTCTACGGCATTGGAAGGCCTAAATCGAATGCTTGTTTATGAAAAGTCAGGGCCCATTAGGACTCCCACTTGGATGGGACTGTGTTACAGAGTCAAGTTGAAGCAGTGTGGGATCCATTTAGTCTATGATGATCTCGTAGAGGTAGAGTAGAACAATTCAGCGACTCCCGGTGAAAAACACAAGGCATTTACACAATATCGGGTTCGGGCCCATCCAGAGATTATCAACCCGAGCCCACCCAAATTGTTGTTGCCCTTTGTGATGAGTGATGACCTATATGCATGCGGCATGCCAGTAAAAATAGGACACCCCATCACCAATCGACAGTTTGAGGCTTCATTACTTTCCATGTTATGTGCATCCTATATCCAACATCAGGATCTATATATCATTTTTGTTTTATTTATTTTTTCTCTTATTTTGCTACTTTCCAGATTAATTATTTTGATTGATTGTCACTCTTTTATAATTCAACTTGTACGTTGTACCCAACCTTTTTAAAACCGACCCGCACAACTTACCAGTCAGGATCCAGTTCCTGGGTTGAATGGTTCGATCATTTAAACCAAATGGATGATATGTTCTAATAAAAAATTAAAAAAAAGTCAAACTGGTGAATGGTTTAACTGCCCGAGTCAGTGGTTTACTGACCAAATCAACAATTTTGGGAGAAATAACGATTCTGGGGTAAAACAGAATCAGTCACCTGACCGGTTCCCAATTTTTTCGGTCTGACCATCCAGTGTACCACCTTATATATCAGTGTCAATATTCCCCATTTTGATCTTCATCACTTCACCACTTATTCCTGCGTCAAGCTTAATTTCAAATAAGAATTTAAGCTAAGATGATTTTTATGCGGTTAATAATTTATGTATCAAACAATGCAACTAGCCATAGAACCTTGATATGAAACATTGTGGATAATTCCATTATTGTGCAGGAGGTTTTCCATTCTACGAAACGTCAAAAAGATAGATACGGGTCCTTCATGCTTAAAATTGATCTATCAAAAGCTTAAAGCTTATGACCGTATTGAGTGGGCTTTTCTCATAAAAACTCTAAAATGTTTTGGGTTTTTTGAGAAGTTCTGTAATCTGGTTTTCTGGTGTATTTCTTCCACGAGCTTCTCTATTCTTATTAACGGTTGTCCAAGCAATTGGTTTTCCCCTTCTCGAGGTCTTAGACAGGGATGCCCTCTTTCTCCTTATCTATTTATTATTGGTACCAAAGTCCTTTCTAAAATGCTGGAAGCAAAATGTTCACAAAATTTAGTTCATAGGTTCACATTTGGTAATTCTGGAGTGAAACTTACACATTTGCTCTCTGCTGATGATCTTGCCATATTCGGTAGGCGCTGCTCTTCTGATGCGAACAATATTTTGGATGTTTTTACTCCTGCAAATGGTCGGGGCAGGAAATAAATTTCCAAAAATCAGTTATTCATTTTAGTGAAAACACTCATAGAAGAAGAAGATCCATCGTTCTCTTGGCTTTTGGTGTTACCTCACTGAAGGCGAATGATAAATAACTCGATGGGCCCTTGCTTATGGGTCGGGCTAAAACATTGGAATGAAAGTTGTTAGTAAAAAAACTAAAGTCCAAGTTGGCCATGCTGGCAGGTCCATTCTTATTAAGTCCACTCTTCAAGCTATTCCCCAAAACATCATGCAGACCTATCTCCTCCAAAACAAACATGTTTGGAGAAATTTCTGGTGGTCTGACTTTGAGACAGTTGGTTTTCACCTTAGAAAGTGCTCCCTGTTTCGTAAACCAAAAGCCTCTGGCGGGTTGGGCTTTCGTGATTTAGAGTTAACCAATAAAACCCATATCATGAAATTGGGATGGAGATTACTCAAGTTCCCTTCGGTCTTGTGGGCAAAAGTTCTCCATGCTAAATACTTCAGATCCTCCAACTTCTGGGAATTAAAACTAAAACCGGGGCGATCCTATATTTGGCGTGGTATTTTTGCTTGCAGATCTCATCTTCGCAAAGGGTGCCGTTGGATTATTGGTAATGGGTGGAGCGTTGATGCTTTATCCGATCCCCATAGAAACCCTCCTTTGAAAGTGGTGGAACTTATCAATCATCAATCAATGACATGGAACCATGCTCTGGTAAACCACATCTTTCAGCCGCATTCTACACAAGAAATTCTACCCTTGGCCCTTCCACTACGTAGTAATGTCATGGAGGATCAACTCATATGGTCTCTTACTCCCCACGGGTAGTTCACCACCTCTTCAGCATATTGACTACTGGCTTCGGATCTACCTTGTTCCTCTAATGCAACTTATTTATTTGGTGAGTGCAAATGGTCAAAATTTTGGAAACTCAAATGGATATGCCCCAAGATCATGATCTTTATCTGGAGGGCCTTAAAAGATGCAATCCCCACAAGGAATAGATCAAAGTTGTGGAATCCCACTTTAGAATCTTGTTGCCCATTTTGCTTGTTTGAGGAGGAATCAATCGATCATTTATTCCTCTTTTTCCCCATTGCAAAAGCAGTCTAGTTTGGCTCTGAGTTGGGTGTCCGTTCTGATCTCTTCAAGCATTTTCCTAAGCTGATCTCTTTTTGGATTTCCTCGGGCTCTTCCTCTCTCCTCCCCTCATCCCTCTTACCCATTGGCATTTTCAATCATTTGGCATCTATGGCTGGCTTGCAATGCAGTTATCTTCCATGGGGTTGTTTGGCCTCCTGAACTAATTATTTGTAAAGCTCGGGAATTTACTGTTGGGTCTTTGGATGGTGTCTGTCCAACTCCTCATAACCTTTTGAGTGTTCTTGCCCCACTCCCTCCTTGCAAATGGAGTAAGCCTCCGACTGGTCTGGTGAAGATTAATTTTGATGGTGCAACATCTCCTGATTGCGCATGTGCTGGTTGTATCATCAGGGGCCATTATGGAAGCTTAATCTATGCTCGCGTGCTTCCTTCTTGCTCGTGTTCTGCCCTGGAATCTGAAGCCCGTGCTTTGCTAGAAAGTCTCCTTTTTGCTATATCCTGTGGAATTTCCAAAGCTGTATTTGAGGGTGATTGTGCTATTTTGATCAACTTCTTGTTGGAGGATAATGGTATCCCTCTATGGAGTGTGACTACACTCTTTCTCAGTTGCAAGAATATCCTAAATCATCACCCGGAGTTCTCAGTAGTCTTCTCTCCAAGATCGTCAAACAAGGCAGCTCATGCATTGGCTCGGTTTGGTCTGTCAAGTAATTCATCCTTTACTTGGTCCTCTATTCCAGTGTCTTTAAAGAAGATTGTACTTGATGAATCTTCTGAATTCTCTAATGAATCTTAGGCTTCTATGCCTTTTCGTAAAACAAAAAAGATATGAATTGGTTTGGAATGGGACATAACAATTAATAATTACCCAAATATGAAATCATTACCAATTAATTTTGGACACTAAAGTAAAACTAAAAGTGGTCATGGTAAGGATCCGGTTAGATGTGTAAAACGGGTTGTGTCGTGCGGGTTCATGGGTCATCTTGGGCCATGCCACCCTCTATTGGGATAACTTGGGGGTCGACTCGTCATTATTAACAGCTGCATGGTCCAAGTCTTGAGTCGAGTCAGACCGTTGATCGAACTAAAGCTATTTATTTAAAAAATTAAAAAAAATGTAAAATTTTAATTTTATATGAATTTTGATGCATATAATTGCATATATACAATAATTAAATAAATTAGTATAATAAAATTGAAAATAATTATCTATTTTATTAATATATTATATACTATATTATCATATAATTATAATTTATATAATATATTATATATGTATAAATATGTAATATATATATATGGGCCCATGGCATGACCCTCTTGGTCGTGCCTTACTAGGCCAGCCCGTGAACCTAAAACCCTAGGTCCAGCATGGCCCATACGATCGTGCCAGGCTTGGCACGATGGCACACTGAACCATGCCGGGCCATGAGCGGCATGCCCAATTTACACTTCTAGATCTGGTGGGACAATGATCCAATAGCCACCCATCTTGTCAAGACAATATTTTTTTATTGAAAGATTAGATAAAAAAATTATTAATATAAAAGAGAAAAGAGAAGATTTAGCCACTTGGACGGTCTTTCTACAAAACTTAAGGTCCTCTGTATCTCACTCTCTGGGCTTGAAACTTGAGAGTCTGTAGGCCCCGTGGCTCTACCAAACTACACATCTTTTCCTCTACCTCTTTGGGAAGCTATATTGCTACAACCTCCAGCTCACCCTCTTCCAAAAGCGCAATACTCCTCTCATTAGAAGATAACTCGTTCAGCAGTTCAATCACATATCTAAACTCTCTTGTCAGCTTGTCTTCTACAAATTATTCTTAGCCTTGCTTCTTTCACCATCCCTTTGGCAGGAATCAGAATTCGTAGGCTCCTCGTTAAAACAATATGCATCTTGGCCTTCCTTGGTGTTAAGGAATAAAACATATTCAAAGACCTCATTTAACAACTTAAACCTTTAGGTTGAATGGTTTTTTGAGATGGTATAAAAGTCACTTTGATCAAGTGGTCTACTTTTCGATTCTCATCACCTAATTATAATTAATTAAGATTTAGCACAAGGTATGGGTGGACCTGTGTTGTCCATGCTTCAAGTCCATGGGCTTTCGTGTGAAGGGACATGTTAAAGAATAAAACCTATTCAAGGACCTCACTTAATAACTTAAGCTTTTAGATTGAATGGTTCTTTGAGACTGTGCTACCGACACCTTTAACCTTTCGCAGATCGTGGACATTGAGGCCAGGTCTTTTGCACTTCTAGGCCCCAACCCAGCCAGCCTTCCCACCAGAACCGTTTGAGATCAACACGACGTTTAAACTTTAAAGTTCCTGCGTCCAAAAACAGCTTACCACTGACCCCTGATGAGATTGGTCCGTTCGGGCCCAACACTCCCGCTCATCTCCACTTCCAAAACTGGGGTGCAGTTTGAATTTGAAAATCCACCCGAAAGCAAGATGAGAGGGAAGATAAGAGGAACATTGTCATGATTGAAGATTCAACCATTAAACATTGATTACAACATGGATGAGTTGGGAAGTTTGAATGGTGCTCCTCCATTCTGCAAGATTATTTCAAATTTCACCCTATGGCCACTTTCGCAGTAGGATGGTCTCTTCAAAACTAAGAGATTTCAAGCCCATGGAATGTAATCTATAAATATTCATAAAGATGTCAGGTGGTTCCATAGGAAACAAGAAATCTAGCTAGTCCTAGGAGACACTTATAGCAATGTAGTGTATAGCATTGCCACATGGATAAAGACAACAAGTTTACAAGCTTTAAATTTAAGATCAGTTGTAGAAAAGCTAGTAATACATGAAGGCCATCCTTCATGTATTTAAGTTATTAGAAAAACTAGTAATACATGGATAAAGAAAAACTAGTGATATAGCAATGTAGTGTATAGCATTGCCATCCAATCCAAAACTGTGGATGAACCATAATAGAGAAGAGTCAATGCCAACCATGTTTCTATCTTCTTCTTATATTTGTTTAAATTATTTGCAGTTTTAACAAATTTTCTCTTGCCACCAATGAACATAAATAGATTTATGCACTAAATCCATGATTTAATAGGCTTATAAAGATGAAGTCCTACTTCTAAGGCCCCATTCGCTTTTCGGTAAGTTACTTACCCAGGTGAATGCAATTAGTTACTTGGGTAAGTTTTTCCTAGAAAACACTTACTCGGATAGTTGCATTTACCCATGTTCTTTTATTTCTCATGTAAATAGGGTAATGACCATTTTAGCCATAAAAATCTAGTATTAAAAGGGGCATTTTTGTCCCATTCAAGTGTTGGCAACTTCCCCCTAGGTGGGAAAAAAGATAGGTATCACTTACCCAGGTAAGCGATACCCAAGAAAATGAACTTTCCCTGGTCCTCACATAAATCTGAAAAAAGACCATGGGATTCTTGGTCAATGGGAACCAAAATCCCATTGACCAACTTTCCCCCCTCTCAAAATCTGAAAAAGTATGCCCCCTATCAGTGATGGCACTTTGTTGTTTCCATTCTAATTAGCGTCTTTACTTCTTGTGCATGCCTATGTTAAACAGTACAAAAGCACATGCAAAAGCAACTAAGGCAAAATACAACATATGAAGGCTTTTGTGAAGAACTATACATAAGAATGACAGTTGGAAATTTGTGTTAACAGGGCCATACAGCTATACAAGTTCGTGTAAATGAATCCAAGGCTGTTTCAAATCACCATGCATGATCAATTATAAAATTCTTCCTCACTGCAAGTAATATTCTAATGAAAGTATTGAAAGAACAAACAGAAGTATAATGAAGTCTCTTGTTCTCAGCCTTTGTGTTTTCACTATATTCCATGTTTTGATCAAGGACAACCTCTTCTCCACTTCAATTTGTGCAAGTACAGCATGTATAGAAGATTCAATGGAATAAACTTTTATTAGCTGTCCATAGTAGGTAGGATGCTAGATCAACATTTACTTCTATCAACTAATTTCTCCTCTGTAGAATCTGGATTCTCTATTATACATAGGAAAGCATGCATATGATAAGATGTTAAACAGAAACTACTATAATATATTTTTCTGATCACCCATCATGAGAAAGCAATATTGCCTTGCATCTCAGATAAAAACCTAAAAGTAAAAGAAACCTTCATTTTAACAGGTAAAAAAGCCACATTACCAGAATGTTGCATCAAAACCTAGGGATTTTTGACTTGATGTGCCAATGGTAAAATCTCAGGATAACAAGCATAAGAGACCAAATTCACCTAAACAACCGCCAAGATAGACTGAATTGACTACGCCCCTTTTTTGGTTCAAATTTTGTTGCAAAACGAAACTCTAAGACCAGTGGGTTTTACAACCCCCAACTACCCGAGGATGTAAATATGTTCAGCATGTAGAATGAACGAAAAAGTAGAAATCAAATATAAATTTTGGTGCTAAAAATAGAGGATTTAAATCAACACATTGAAATCCCATTTCCAAGTTCCAACGACAAAGACGGTGCAAATAAAGAAAAATACCACAAAACAAATGAGTTGATAAACATCCTCTTCTTACCAATAAGAAATTTTCTTCTTACATATTGTCTTTCAGTTGGCATGTGTGTTTAATAGATAGGACAAGTTTAACATTCACTACTTTTATTTTCTTGCACAAGATATCTATTAACTAGATCAAAGATGATCCATTGAAAATCCTAATAGAAGAGAAAAAAAAAGAAATTCTTATTATAAACCTTACAGGTGTTTATATAAACAATGAAACAATATAAACCAAATGTGTTACCCCCTTTCTTATGTAGCAGCCTCTCTTTTATACCAGAAAAAAATACAATTAAGACCACAAGAGACCTATATATGATGTCATTCAACAAGTTGCCAGGTCTGTGTAAAAGGGACTTTTCATACACAAGTCTTACATTTCCTAATGTAATCTCATAGAATTGTCTAAATCATGATCAATCCCCAATTAAAATATCAATCCAATCCAACTTTGATAGTTCAAGTTTTGCATATATCTTGTGTTGCTGCTGCTAAAGTTGAACGTGATTCATTGGAACCAGAAGGCAATGATAATGATGGTGCATACATGGTCAGATTGCTTGCTTTCTGGATTGCTAACCCAACAGCTCCTTTTGTTGATGGGTCAGAGCATCAAGAGGAACCAATCTCATGGATGGTTCCAAATGCATCCAAGTGATGTGATGGTTCTCGAAAGTGATGAACTGTTGTAGGACAATAGATGCTAGACATTGTTCCTTGTGAGATTAAAGAGTTGGATTCTTGAATATTGTCAGGAACATTGGTATTAGGATTTGATAAACACGAGTAACCTTCAATGTCATTAACACTATAAGAAGTTTGCATGTCAACATCATCTAGTAAGCATGGATAGTGTTCTTTGGCATTACTAATGTCATAAACTATTGGATAAGCAACTGGTGGGCATGGATATGATAAACAATTATTAATTTGAGAAGGCAATCGGTCAAAAGCTGGTGGAAATAGATATGATGAGCAGTTATTAATTTGAGAAGGCATTGGGTCAACAACTGGTGGCATCGATAAGACGAGCAATTACTAATTTCAGAAGCCATTGGGTGAGCAATTAGTGAGTAGTTTTGGCTAGCATTACCCATTATATTGTTACTATCTGGCTTTTTGCAGAGTACCCATTGATGGAACTGTTATAGACCAAAAATCGAATATTAGAATAAGATGTAAAGAAAGAACAAATGAAACCACACAATAAGAAAAAATATAAAGTAAACAAGTTGTAGGTATATAGTGTTCATTTAGACCCTCAAAGCACAATAGGCACCACATCAATACCACATGAATGTTTGCGATTGGTCTGCAGCCAACCCTCCCCTACGATGAACTCACGATTCACCGAACATGCATGATGGACCCATTCTTGACCTAGGCCAATCCAAACCCGAGCAGAACTTGTGATGAGGTTCACTCGTGCTTGGTCTTGTGATAAACCCTAAATCCCTACGGCATCCCAGTCCTCTAAGAACCTCTCAAATACCAAAAATCGAATATTAGAATAAGATGTAAAGAAAGAACAAATGAAACCACACAATAAGAAAAAATATAAAGTAAACAAGTTGTAGGTATATAGTGTTCATTTAGACCCTCAAAGCACAATAGGCACCACATCAATACCACATGAATGTCTGCGATTGGTCTTCAGCCAACCCTCCCCTACGATGAACTCACGATTCACCGAACATGCATGATGGACCCATTCTTGACCTAGGCCAATCCAAACCCGAGCAGAACTTGTGATGAGGTTCACTCGTGCTTGGTCTTGTGATAAACCCTAAATCCCTACGGCATCCCAGTCCTCTAAGAACCTCTCAAATACCAAAAATCGAATATTAGAATAAGATGTAAAGAAAGAACAAATGAAACCACACAATAAGAAAAAATATAAAGTAAACAAGTTGTAGGTATATAGTGTTCATTTAGACCCTCAAAGCACAATAGGCACCACATCAATACCACATGAATGTCTGCGATTGGTCTGCAGCCAACCCTCCCCTACGATGAACTCACGATTCACCGAACATGCATGATGGACCCATTCTTGACCTAGGCCAATCCAAACCCGAGCAGAACTTGTGATGAGGTTCACTCGTGCTTGGTCTTGTGATAAACCCTAAATCCCTACGGCATCCCAGTCCTCTAAGAACCTCTCAAATGCCACCTGCACACATAACGTGGAAGGGACAAGCCTGACAAGACGCCATGTAGGTCTAATGAGATGCTGCCCACCAGACAATGATGTCATTATCGCTATGTCAGTTAAGTGAGGCATGCACAAGTCATAACACATGTGAGTTATGAGGATCTCCGAGTAAAAGGAAAACCGATTATCGGATAGATCCCCATAGAGACACGTGGTGAAGCCCCAATAATGCCCTTAAAGACTAACAACGAATCCAATATTCCCTTTCCTAATAGGAAACGAGTACCTCTAGTTCCTTCCTTTCAGGATCTCAGGATCTTCCCCATAAATAGAGATCCCCCTCATGATAAAAAACACTCATCCATTCATTGATTAACCCTATTGTCAAATCCCCTACCTAGCCATCTCTTTGCCCTCTCCGCCTCAACCTCCCATATGATTCATCATCCCCGGCCTTCTTCTGTCTTTCAAGGTGACCATCACCTTTAGCCCCATCACCACATTACTTACACAAGTAGTTATAAACTAAAATTCCAATGTTAGAATAAGATGTATAGAAGGAACATTTTAAGGAACAAATGAAACAACACAATAAGAAAAAGAAAACAAGTAAACAAGTAAGAAGTAACTAAAACATGTTTAGCCTGCCCAGGACCATTTGAAAGTGAAAATTCATGCATAATCCAATTTTTTTAAGCATCTTTACAAGATCGACCGCCTTCCTTTCGCTAGTGATAATACACTAAACTTTTGGTGAGACCCAATACCTTTCCCCTGTCATCCTTAACATCTGAGTCCCTGGAACTTGCCTTCCAAAATCCATCACTGGTTCAACGATCGGGTTTACATCCATTTACCGACTTCCTTTTCATCAAAACAAAGAAATACAATTACACTACAAAGTTAGAGAAGTTGTTATTGACAACTATTGAATTAATTAGTAAGTTAGCCAATTGTACAAGTTGCATTCGACATGTCTTTTTTTTTTTGTTTCAAGCTTCCATCTGTATTATTTAAGAGATGAATGAATTACAAACTAGGCATCAAAGCTTTTCATCATCGCATGTCTTCGTTGTTTGTCATATTTCTTCATTGCACTTATTTTCTTCATCGCACATCTCCGTTGTTTGTCATGGTATCAGAGCCCTACAAATTTTGAATGGATTCATTCTTAGATCCATCTTCTGTATACTATCTTCACCCATCAAATAATCTAGGCGCCATCCTCGTTTCCTACCCACTGGTCGGAGACAATTACTCAACTTGGCAGCGTGCGATGTTTAATGAACTTTGCACCAAGAACAAGACAGGGTTCCTTGATGGATCAATCCTAAGGCCTAATCATTCTAGACTTGTGGAACTATCCGCCTGGTTCTAATGTAACTCCATGGTTATATCATGGATCTTTAACGCTTTGGTCAAGGATTTACATTAGAGTGTAGTGTACACAAAAACTGCTAGGGATATCTGGAAGGACCTAGAAGAGAGATACTCGCTGGACAATGCACCACACACGTTTCAGTTGAAATAGGAATTAGCCATGTTGCGACAAGAAAATCTCTCCATCATTGTCTATTACGCCAAATGGATCTACTACCTACAGTCACCAAAATCTATGCCCTAGTGACTCAAGAAGAGAAACATCTTTCTCTTATTGGATCGACTACACCAGTTGTTGAGAGTGTTCCATTTCAAGCCACCAAGAACATACAAAAAATTGGATCAACACGGAAAAAGGATAAGCCAAGGCCCGGTGCGACCACTACAAGAAAACAAGGCATATCAAAGATAGGTGTTATGAACTTGTGGCATATTTACTGGATTGGGAAATGAGAAGCAAGAACTCATACAAGAATGTTGCCTACAAAAAATAGAGTTCCTCTAATCAAGTTGCAGCTTCTACATCCTCCACAATTGCTAATGATGCCTCACCTATCCCTAGACTATCAAACGAGAATTATTGTCAACTCATGAATTTATTCAATGGTAATAGCCAAAATAATTTAGCAAATTTTGTTGGTAAGTCACTGGCTTCTCAAGAATCTACCATTTCAAAGTCCTATCTCCTTGACAGTGGTGCTTTAGACCACATTACTTGCCTAGACAACTAATTCTGGCAACCTTACTACCTGCAATCATGTCTTGCTGCCTAATGGTTCCCATATACCAATCACTTCTAAGGGAAAAATCACTCTCTACAAACCTAACTTTGCATAATGTTCTTCATACACCTGACTTCAAGTGCAACCTGATTTCTGTGAGTAAACTTACATCAGAATTCAATTGTGTGGCCTTAATTTTTTTCCTGATTCTGCATACTGTAGGACCTAGCTACCAAGTGATTGGGGTGAGCACAATGCATAATGGACTCTATCACTTTACCTCATTACTAGCTTCATCACCCACTATAGCTCTTCAGTCCACTACCACCTCTGTCAACTCTCATACATGGCATTCAAGGTTGGGTCATGCCTCATACAATAGATTGTCTTTGATACCAAATTTACGGGGGGGGGGCTATTGCACCCCATCACACAGTGGTGCTCACTATTTCTTAACCATAGTAGAAGATTTTTCTTGAGCTACTTGGGTATACCTACTTAAGTGTAAATCAGATGGTACTCCTTTTTTGTCATGTTCTCTATGATTGTTCAAAATCAGTTTAATACCACTATCAAGTGTGTAAGATCTGATAATGGGTCAGAGTTCTTATCAAAACCAATGCTAGCCTATCTACATGAACATGGCATTGATTATCAAAGATCCCATGTTGAAACCCCACAACAGAATGGGATTATAGAAAGAAAACATAGACATTTGCTTGAGGTTGCAAGAGCTTTACGTTTTCAGGCACACCTTCTCATAGAATTTTGGGGAGAATGCATATTGGCAGCAACACAAATTATTAATTACCTGCCGACTCTAGTTCTATCCAACAAGACATCTTATGAGGTTTTATTCAAGAAGCCACCAGATTACAGCCATCTAAGAGTTTTTGGATGTTTGTGTTATGCCTACACCTTAAATAGGGGGCATGACAAATTTGCTTCTCGATCCATCAAGTCCATGTTCATTGGGTATCCTCATGGTCAAATGGGGCATCGCTTCTACAATTTGGAAACTAAAGAATTTTTTGTTTCTAGAGATGCCATATTTTTTGAACATATCTTTCCTTTTGCAACAGACTTTTCCCATGTTGAACTTACAAAATCAAGTCCAGTAATTCCCTTACCGGTCTCAGAATCAACAGTTGAATTTACAATTCCACATGGTAGCCCTCTTACTTGTGAACCTAATACCTCTTCATTAAATAGGTCCATGCCGCTTCATGAACCCAACTTTGAACCTAAAACAACTCTACCCATTCATGTCAATGAGTCAAGTCCAACAAACACACAACCTTCAGTCCATGCACATGAAACCGTTACTTCTAGGCCCATTCATACTCAGAAAGCACCAATTCATCTCTCTGACTTTGAGTGCCTCACAATTCGTTATCCCATTTCCAACTACTCATCTTTGGATATAAACATCCCTTTTGAACCCACCACTTATGATGAAGCTAAGAAACATGCATGTTGGAGACAAGCTATGCAAAATGAGCTTGATGCTCTCAATACAACCAATACATGGACCTTAACTTCATTACCTCCAGGAAAACAAGCTATCGGCTGCAAGTGGGTGTATAGAGTCAAGCTCAATCTGGATGGGTCAGTTGAGAAATTCAAAGCCCGCTTAGTGGCTAAAGGTTATATATCCAAGCTAAAGGAATAGATTACACAGAAACCTATGTCCCAGTTGTAAAACTTGTCACAGTTCGATGCCTTCTTACTTTGGCAGTTGCCCGTCATTGGGAAGTTCATCAAATGGATATTAACAATGCATTTCATGGGGAACTTCAAGAGGAAATCTACATGCTTCCACCTCCTGGATTGCTGTCCATACAAGATCCACGAGTCTATAGACTTAATGAATCAATTTATGGGCTCAAACAGGCTCAAGGAATTGGTTCCATACATTTGCCCAAGCACTCAAACAAAGGGGTTTTAGTCAGTCATCAGGTGATAATACTCTCTTCATTTTGCACGGTCCCAACTATACTCTTGTTGTATTGGCATATGTGGATGACTTACTCATCATGGGAAGCGATCATGATCAAATTATAGGCCTTAAACAATATCTACAAAGGTGTTTTCCAATTAAAGCTCTAGGCCCACAAAAATATTTTTGGGCATTGATGTTTCCCACAATGATGATGGATTCTTTCTTTGTCAAAAGAAATATTCCTACAAACCATGTTCATCTCCCATGAAGCAGCAACACAAGCTTGAACCTGATATGGGTACACCCATGAGCCATCCAGATGAATACTGCCAGCTAGTAGGGAGACTCATTTATTTGACTATCACTAGGCCTAAGATTACTTATCCAATTCATATTCTCAGCCAATTCATGAACAAGCCCTACCAACCACACATGGATGCTCCATTACAAATTCTTTGATACCTTAAGTCATGTCTTGATCAAGGTATCCAGCTATCAACTAGCAATGACCTCGTCTTACGGGCTTATTGTGATCTGGACTAGGTTGGTTGCCCATTCACACTTGGTCATTCACCACTCTTTTGGAAAAGCAAGCAAAACATCGTTTCTCGCTCATAGGTTGAGGAAGAGTATCGATCCATGGCTGCTACTACTAGTGAGTTAATCTGGCTATGACGATTGTTCAAAGA
The DNA here is from genome assembly GCF_056320005.1 of Nelumbo lutea. Taxonomy (NCBI): domain Eukaryota; kingdom Viridiplantae; phylum Streptophyta; class Magnoliopsida; order Proteales; family Nelumbonaceae; genus Nelumbo; species Nelumbo lutea. The sequence continues at coordinate 52,524,261 of NC_142691.1, forward strand.
TCTTGGCTTTATCCATTCTCATCCCATGGAATTGTATTGTGATAACAAAGTTGCCCTCCACATTGCAACCTGCCCAGTATTCCATGAGAGGACCAAACACATCGAGATAGATTGTTACTTCATACGTGATCATCTTCTATTTGGACTCATTGCCACTGCTTACGTACCTATGAGATCCCAACCAACTGACATTTTCACCAAGGCACTATGATAGGACCAATTTCGGAATTTGATTTCTAAGTTGGGCATTGTTAATCCACATGCTCCAACTTGAGGGGGTGTATTATACTACAAAGTTCTAGAAGCTGTTACTAACAACTATTGGATTAGTTAGTTAGTTAGCCAGCTATACAAGTTGCATTCAATATGTGTTTTTTTTTTTTTTTTTATTTCAAGCTTCCATCTGTATTATTTAAGAGATAAATCAATTACAAACTGGGCATTAGAGCTTTTATTCGTCACACGTCTCCACTATTTGTCATATTTCTTCATCGCATGTCTCCATTGTTTGTCATACAAACCTTCATTGCACTTTTTACTTTCTTCATTTAAACTCATAACTAGTTTATCAGCTCCAGGGAGATTCCACAGCTCTACACCGTAGATACTGTAAGAATTGATGATGCTGAGAGGGATGCTTCCACCGAAAACCTTCTTCTCCAAATAGCACACTATGAGCTCCCACACTGACGGCAAGAATCTATAGCTCACAGGAAGACGACGTACACCTAAATTGATATTCGTCATTCAATGAACTACTGTAATACATAGATAGAAGAAGAGTTGAGAGTTGTGTATTCGACCGTGAATGAAGTATAACTGAATAATGAATTACTCTAAAATACATTTATAGAAGAAGAGTGGAACGTCAAACTATAAACATAATAATCAGGAGTTGAGTGCTCGACTGTGACTCCGAATGAAACTGTGAAACACACCGACTTCAATTCAAACGATTATAGAAGTTAGTTATAATCACTGAGACAAAAATATGGATTCCATCAGATACTCATTGATTTCAATGGATCGCGCCCGCGAGTCTCCATCTCCTTGGGATGTATGGATGTACGGGCTTTATGACATGTTTCGATTGTACTGATGTACAGAAGTGTACAGACTTTGGTCTCAACGTGTAGAGTGAATAAGAGAGTTTGACTCGGAGGTCCACCAATTTTTCCTCTAGGTGATGACGGGTCATCGGTTCAACCGTTTGGGTCGATGGGGTTGATCCGTGAGCGTCATATATATATTTTGGTATTGTTTATATTTTTTATGATAGTTTTAGTTCTGAAATTAATGAAGCTTAAGAGTTCAGATTTGAGGACATAAAAAGGTCTTCTTTTGAGAAAGATAGTAGGCCAAAGTATGTTTGGCAATTTATAAGAGCGCATACATCGTGAAAAGTTTCAACCATTGAATGCAAAACTATGGCTTATAGAAGTTTTGTTTTAGGCTTAGTTTGGAAGGAGTATAAATATAAATATGTAGAGTGCAAAACCTTTTAATTTGTATTATTTTTTATGTATTTGTTCTGTACATATTTGTATTTGTTCTCTTTCCAAATTAAGTCTTAATTTGTAACTCGTGACCAATTAACTGGGTCAAGCAGGTAGGAGTGTCAATGGATTGGTTTTGGCTTGGACTCCGTCGAAATTAAAATCAATTCAGACGGATTGGATAGACCAATAAGATATATTGAATTGGACCAGTCGAGACTCAATGGTCTAAAGTATTTATTGGATTAGATTGGACTTGGTCCATCCATAATGAATTTATATTGGATTGGGTAGGATTGAGCCAATATATGGACCAGGTTTGAATGGGAACCAATCTAAAATAAAATGAATTTGTACAGAATAGACAGTCCAAATGTTGAATTGGACCGGCCCAAAATGGTTCAAAACATTCAATTGAATGGATTGGACCAGGCCCATTTGTAATGGACTCACATTGGACTGGATCAGATTGGACCAAATCTAGTCCAATTGACATCCCTACAAGCAGGTCAATGATTCAATTGCCGGGTTAAATGGGTTGCAAACCAAGTCAAGGGTTTTCAAATACTTTTTGGGTTCTAGGTTAAGCTAGGTTGGAATCATGACAAGATAATGAGTCAAACAGTTTAACTGAATTGATCAACAATGGTTTCAAACACTAGTTTCTAAAGATAGATATGAATGGCAATGGAGCTGGGTGAGGCTGGGTTTTGCCTACCCTATCCCTGACCCGTATTCAAATGCCCACCTCGTCCCTGCCCTGGTCATTCCTATTTGTATACTTGTAAATTTATTTTTTTATTTTTTGAAACTTATAACTATTTTATATTATATAATATAATGTAGTATAATATAATATATAATAGCATATATTAACAATTATATATATGTGATGTTATATAATATAGTCGGGGTCAAGGCAAGATGGACAAATACCATCCCCACCCCGTCCCCGATCCCTAGTGTTTTGGGCTTTTCCCAAATCTGCCTCAAACCCCAATCAATGGTCAAAAACCCTAAACCGATTAGGATGGGACTCCATAGGAACGGGTCAAATTGCCATCTCTAAGGATAGAGAAGGTGTTGGGCTTTGGATCACTGTGACATAAAAAGGGTATTTTGGTAGGGAAATTAGCCTTTCCATCATAGATTAAGAGATTTAGGTTGGATATGTTCACATAAGAGGCTTTTAGCATTTTGACATGATGCAATTTTATATAAATAGAGATGCAACTTGGGCGAGTCCAATCTGAGCCAACAGTAGGGCTCAATAATAGGCTAGCTCCGCCATGGGCCTAAATATATATATATATATATATATTTGTTAATAAGGATTGAAGTCTGGCCCATGAAGAATTCTAGATATTGGATGATTATGGACGTCACTGGGTCAAGTTGAGCGTTGAGCTTTTGCGCCTACGAACTTGTAAACAAAATGTTGGATAAAATACAACGAACTACCTTATACTTTAGGGTTAGTGACACTTGAGTAGCTGAATATTCATTTACAACAAAGAGTTACCATGTACTTTTAGATTCCAACACTATTTTGAATTTTTAGGAGACACTTTTACCCTCTCTTTTATTACATCCCAAAATGTGGACTATGAACACACACAAAGGATTGACCATACTAGCCAGATCATATCTGTCTGGATATAGGGCAATTAAATAAATGATCCTCAGTGTGAACATACACACAGAGATACACTATTCCACACCGACAGGCGACAGGCCTTTCTATGGGGAGTTGTCAAATGGTGCAATGTTGTCTGATCTGAGGCCGCTTGCTTTCATACACAAGTGTCTACAAAAGGCAAAAGCTTGAGTATGAGAGCAGAGGATATGGATCACTGTCTGGGGTCCATGATTTGCGACGTAAGATATATTTAATAAATTAAAAAAAAAAAAAAAAAAACTTAAAATCTGGTGCCAGATGTGTGGCGTTTAGTTTTTGATCATCTGATCATGCTGACTTTTGGCAGGGACCCTTTCACATACATTAGGGGGACCACGATCCAATGGTGGATTCTGATTCTTTGGATATCCACTCAGTAAGTCATTGGGCCCATCCTGTCACATTGCAAATGTGGGTCCTGTGGCCCAAGGCCTGCTGAGACAACCCCTTCAACCCTGTATTCCTTTCAGTATAAAAATCTCATATACCCTGATATGAAGCTCTCTTTGTTCTTGATTTTTGTTTCTAATTTTTTATTTATACTGATTTCTTTGACCAAGAGGAAAGCAACACTCGATTGGAATACTGTAATCCGCAATAAAATCAATTAATTTGTGAAAAAGAAAACAGTTTTTCTAAGTTATGGGATGATACGGCAAGCAATCTGCATTGCAACTACTATATATTAATAAAAAAATTTACCAACCTCTTTCACATAAAATCTAATGCATTAATGAAAACAACTTTTTATTAATTTATGACTTCTCTCTAGTGATTTTACCAAGTAATTGATTTCATATTTTCATGGCATGTTACTTTTGTTTCATATAAAAGCCAATGCATTAATGGAAACATGAAAGCATCTAGGAAAGGAAGATCCCTGAGATATTATAGTACATTTTGGCCCCACAAAAATTATCCTTAACCACTAAGGCCACAATCTATCACAAACCAACCTCTCTTATTGTGAAATTATTTTAGGGTTTCAGTTGATCATTCCTACATTGTTAATGAAAATGATCTTCCATCCAACTTGATCATGGAAACCATGTCTTCTTATCCAAAAGCTTGCATGATTTTCTGTATTTGCTCTGTTTGTAACCAATCAATCAATGCAACAACTCTTTTATGGTACATTGCCACATCCCCAACCCCTCTATAAAATCAATAAACAAACCAAAGTTGTTCAAAAGTCTTTTGGCAGAGCCATTTTGTATTGGTTATTCGTTCAATGCCCCAGTTTACACTTTACATCAGTTGCAACCCAATTCTCTATTCAACTCTTTTCCTGATATAAACACCAGTGGTTGAAGTCTTCAGTTTCTTTTTTATTTAGAATACTACTTTACAGATAGAAAGATTTTTTAAATAAAAAGACCAAAATGATTGAAACTTGCCACATAAGGAGAGATTGATGCAGGGAAAGGATCAAAACTGCACCTAATTTGCCACTTGTCTTGGCTATGTACATCCAACTTGAAAACCCATCTTATTTAATCCTCATCTATGTATTAAATTCACAATATGCTTTCAATAGTGCGGTTTATTTTGGGCTATGGTTTGAATGGAGTTTCATGGATTTGGATTCCAAAATGAGATGAAATGGATATGATAGCAGAAACTAGATTAAAAATTCAACCAACTTTGTTTAATTTTCATCTAAGATAAAAACCTTACCGGGGTGTTTGGAAGGATAGTTGTCAGCTCATCTAAGGATTTAAAACTAATAACCCATTTCTATCTTTTTTTCTTCCCAACTCCATCTTAGATGATGCTATTGTGGGTTTCAAATTCTATGAAAAACAATAACGTATTAATGATTTTATTTCATGTGGCATCCAAACATGCTCCAAATACATTCTTAAATAAGTTACTGTTGTTGTTATTTTCCCCCAACAACAGCTAATAGTCCAATACCAGAAATAGGACCCACCATTTGATGGATAGGGATTTGTTAGTTATCATGTCAAAATCAACGATTAGAAATCTCTGTGGAAGGTTCTCAACTTCCAATCCCCACCATGATTCACCCAAAATATCTTGAGAAACAACAGTCCCACCTAGCTAGAGGCCTATAAATGCTAGTGAATTCTGTGATACACAGGGCAGACTCATTATCATATAACCCGGGTATGTGGGTTCTACCCGAATCTGACCACTGGTTGCATGTCTCTGTTTCTGGGTTCTAGTTGGAGGCCCAAGCAACTCAAATTTTCAATCCCTCTCTCCTCATATGTTTTTCTTGGATCTGATGATCCTAAGCCAGAACAAAATGACCTTGGGTTTACCCAAGTACCCGACCCAAACAGGTTGCATCCAACCAGCTATTTACTTCAGGCCTAACAGAACTCATCGTTATCTCCAGCATCCAAATTTCCAAATGCGAGTGAACAAGCTTTCCTCAAAAATTAAAATATCTCATGGACTCTTGTACTCTTTTAAGATATTTTCGGAGCTTGGCCCCATCTTATTGACCATAATATCACATACTGTGGATATATTCAACTGTAACTAAGCTAATAAAGTCTGATCGAATTCATCATTCATCTGCTTAAACAGATTCTTCTACAGACACGATAAAAGACCAAAATTTGAGATTTCCTTATCAAGTCAGAGAAGATGAGAGTGTATGGCAAGGAGATAGACACATTAAGTTAGAGCTAGTTCTAGTTAAATTGAGCAATAACCCTCAATTGTAACTAGAATTTGCACAAGTTTTCAATTCTGGCTGTTAGATAAAATGGGTGACCCTTAATCATTGAACTGGACAACGAATTGGTCAGGGGTCCAGTTCCTGGGTTGAATGGTCCAATCGTTCAAACCGAATGAATGGCCGGTCCGTTCTGACAAAAAATACAAAGAAAATAAAAAATAAAAGATAAAAAAGGTCAAAACCATTGAATGGTTCGAATGGTTCAACTGCCCAGATCAGCGGTTTACCAACTAAATCAACGTTTTTTGACAAAATTCCAATTTTAGGAAAAAATGAAACCGATCACCAAACTGGTTCCCAGTTTTTCCGGTCCAACCATCCAGTCTGGTTCGGTTTTGAAAACCATGCCGTTAACCATTGAATTTTATGTTAAAACACAGTCGGTGCCGTGGCAATTCAAGGTGAATTATGTAACCAGAAACTTCGAAACTTCAAGATAGATTACTTTGTCACTCATGGAGTGGCTACAAGTGTGTGAGATCGGTGTGAGGCACGCTCTGTAAGGAGCAAACCCGAACCCGAATTCACTAAATAAATGCTAGTAGCGAGCTGCACGATCATTTTACAGTGCAATTTCTTTTGCATAATACGTATGCATCAGAATGCAAATGAGAGTCATTTCTAGTCAACATACATTTGCTTCAGCTTTTACTTTGTCTTGATTCTAGGTTTTATTTTATTTCATCTGCACTGTAGTGTAAACAAACAAAATAAGGTAAATGTTGGGAAAAAAAAAATTAAACCAGAATTTTCACTCAAATCATTTGCATTCTATACTTTTGCACCAGTGCAAATGAAACTCCACTGCAAACAAATATATATGCCTTAATTATCAAAGTTTCAAATAACACTAAATCATTTTAGTGTGAAATAACAGCCAAAAAAAACTGAAATTTTAGAGGTAGGAAAATTTTTCTCTCTTATAAAGTGAAACAGAGGGAGCCTTGGGAAAGAAAAAACCGTTGTTAACAAACAGTGCATTGGAGGGTGTTTGACAATGTAAACGTTCTTATTTTTCCTAAACAAAAACAGCTAAGCCGCTGTCAGCATCCCGTGCCACCCACGTGCATTAAATGCGCGTTCACCTAGCATCCCGATAAAGGAAATAGGAATGGTCTGAACTCTTAAAGTCTTAATTAACTACGGACAAATCCTGATGACCAGCGTTTGCTATTGGGTTAAGTGTAAAGTAATCAAAGTTTAAAGCAGGAATGGGAGCGCGAGACCCACTGTTTCTGGTTTAACGTCTCAAACCTCAATTACTGAAATTGATATGATGGGAACTCTCTGACCGTCTGATCTGTCGAATTTTTGGCCATTACTTTTTCTGATCACCCCAGACCAAGAGCCAGAAGGCTGAATCTGTTGAATATAGAGATTCACGTGCGCAGAATCATCTGGTTTTTAATGTTCACATTGGCAGAAAGGTGATCCCCCAAAGATGAAAGATGGAGCCCACTAACAGGTTATGTCCCGGGTGGGTCCCGTGCCTAGGCAGCCAAAAGCTGAATTTACAATAATATAAGATAGATGTACCTTATCATTTCCTTCTCCTCACTGAAGAACTTGCAGGTGTATCAGAGGACTTCGATGAGTTTGGGCCTTTTTACGGGGTGGACCCCACATCCACCTCATGTATTTTCAATATGAAAAAATTCGGTGAGAAGCGTGAGCAACACAACAAAAAAACCATGTCACGAGCCAAAACAGGACAAATCCTGACCATCCTTTCTAAGCCCCTCACTCTTCACATTCACAGGAGACCTCTCACCTTCTCCCTCCACCCTCTCTTTCCACACTCTTTCCCTCTATAAATCAGATCCTTCAGGGATAACCGAGCTTCAAATTTCAGAGCCTTTTCTTCCTTATCTCCTTCCTCTGGTAGTTCCATCAGAGTTTGGGAATGGCTGGTGACCAGTCAATGAAGTTAGCCTTTCTCCTCTATTGCTCCCTCCTTGTCCTCCACTTCTCCACCACTTCTGTTCACGCCCTCAATATCGGAATCCAGGCCACGAATACGGCTATCACTGTGGTTAGTTCTTCTTCAATCTTTCCACCATTTTGAACCAATTCATGTATGCATTGCTCTTTGTTCTCTTTAATTTTGTCTTTCTACATTTCTACAGTCCAAAGAATGCAGTAGAAAGTGTGAATCAGAGTTCTGTGCAGGTAATCAGAGTTCTTCTCTTCCTTTATCTTTTAGGAACTTCTGCTCTACTAGATTTTTAGTGGGCTCTTCTGGTTATTTTTGATTGATTAATGTTGATGTTTGATGATTTATGCTTCAACCCAAATGGGTTGTTTTGGTTTTGTTTAATGAATCAATGTTTATGGTTTTCTCAAATTGAGTTTTCTCTTATGTGAATTACAGTGCCTCCATTTCTAAGATATGGGAAGTACTGTGGGCTTCTATACAGTGGATGTCCAGGGGAGAAGCCTTGTGATGGCCTTGACGCTTGTTGTATGAAGCATGATGCCTGCATTCAAGCTAAGAACAGTAAGTTCATTTCAGACTTCAACAGTTCTATAATAATGTAGGGACTGTCCTTAGGAGAACAGGACATGCTATGATCCTTAAGCCAGAACCGTTGGATTGGGGTTTTAATTGAGACTGCATTACAAAGATGATATAGATGACTCCACCAATGTCGGAATAAAATCGTATCACAACAGTCCCCCTGTTTTTGAAGTTCCAATCTCACGGTTTTGAAACTTCTAAAACACCCTTTTTGGGTCACCCAGGGATTGCTCCTTTGCTTCAAGGCATTGGGCTGTGATTTTGTGAATCGGGCACATCATTTGTTATCGCAATTTTGCGTGCGTCTTGTTTGGTGGGCGTTTTGTGACAGGTGTTAATTAAAATGTTATTATTGTTATTGTTAAATCAGCATTTTTTCATTATATTCATCTATATATATATTGATATTTATAAAAATGTATTTTGATTTATATATGCATCGATGGAGAAACTTCATTAATGCCTAATACTCCATAAAAAATTTATCAACTACTTTTCTTGATTTTGAAAACAAATCAAATAAGAACGAAAGCGAAGCTATACCAAATACATACTTTGTAAAGAAAATCCATTTTCAATTTTGGTTCGAACAAACCCATTTACATTCCAATTCTAGAAAATGGGTTCTCTTTCTCGGCTTTCTTAATTAAAAAAACGAGTCTAGATTTTATCATTAGCCAGGAAAACTCCAATGCAATGGTGGAGACTAGAGAGTATAAGAGTATTGTGGATTGGGGGAGTAAGGGTTCCAGCCAATTGATGGTTGGGATCAACTACAGGATTCTTTCACGTGATAGAAATAGGTGGGGTCATCTAGCACCCTACCTTCTTGACTCCATTATGACACTATTTTTCCTATTATATGTAATAGAACAAATATACTCCCCATATGAAATTTACATTGTAAGGTGTATTCACATCTTGGACATTTAACTGTTTTAACGGGTTTAAATTATCGGGTCGGATCCTATTAACCCGATAGCTTTACATTATCCATTCTACACTTGCTACCTACTATAAATCTATATTCGGATCAGTGCCCCATGATGATCAGGGTCGATCCAACCCGTTTATAGCCTACAAACACAGGTTGATTTCCTAAAGACACCCAGCTTTGGGGATTGTTTCATCAATTGGCAATGCAAATTTCCCTTTACTCTGATCAAATGGTCCAATAGTGCTCTTTTTATTTTTTTTATGTAAATAAAATCTTTTTCGTGTTCACCACATGTTTATCCAATTTACTAAATAAAAGGCTACGATAAAATGACTTGAATTTTTTTCTTTAAATTCAATAACTGTTTATGTCTCTTGGCATGTTAAAATTTTACTATAACAGAGTGGGATTTATAAATCAAAAAGGATTTGCCATAGCTCATGTTAGCAAGAATTTTGTATAAAAAGCTCTGAGAGTGAGCCCATCTCTATGAATTATTGCTAAAATGCACCAGGGGACCACCTTGGCTTTCAAGGTTTTAAGTGTTCACTTTTGTAAGATAGAGACTTAGGTTGTTTTCAGACTAGCTAACGTTGTATTGTGGTGGGTGGTGGTGGGTTTGGTGTCAGATGACTATCTCAGCCAACAGTGCAGCCAAGAGTTCATCAACTGCATGACCCACTTCAGGGACTCAAGAGGGCGTACATTCAAAGGAAACAAGTGCTCAGTAGATGAGGTGGTGGATGTGCTCACTCTTGTCATGGATGCTGCTTTGCTGGCTGGAAGAGTTTTTCACAAGCCTTGACAAAAGTCTTCAATTGTAGATAGCCAAAAGTGACTCCAGGGCAGACAGAATTCAATGACTTTCTGTTTGTGTCTTTTATAACTTTTGGTTGATGGAATTAGAGGAGGAGGATTTCTTCATTTCTTGTTTCCTTGTCACTTTCTATTCTGATTCAATGAAGACAATATGAATCCAGATGAATTAATGGGCTATAATTATATGAATTTGTTTTTCATCAATCCTTGTTTATTGAAGTATGGTAATTAAGATAAAAGGATAGATGGAAACGTTTTAACCTACACAACAGCTCTATGCTATTATAAATTCCTTGGATAAAAGCCAAATGAAATGATTTCACTGTGAATGGTTTTCCTTCTATATGTTTTTCAAGGCAAATTTGTCATTCTAAAATGGATGAATTCTGGATTGGACGTGTCAAATGAGAACCCAACTCCATGTTGATGCCAAAGAACTTGAATAAGATTATTTTGCCCATCTGTATTCTTTGACAAATTATTTTTCTCGGAGAAATAAGCAACGTTTTCTAATCCACAGAATTCAACAAATTAGTTTGCTTATTTTGAATTGAAATAAGCAATCTTTACTACTACAGAATTCAACAAAGATAGGGATTTTGGGCTTTGAATTCCAGATTTTCATCCAGTTCCACTCATGTGTGCCCTGGTGGTCCAAATGCAGCCTTATATTTAACTGGAAATAATCAAATAATGTTAAATAATGTCTCAAATGTTATATGTTATTTAATATGGGAAACTGCGGTCTCTGCTCCTCTTTTTTGATTGAATGGCCCAAGGTTTTGAGACCCCAAGGAATGAGAATGCGGTTCTCTTGATTCCTTGAATCCCTAGAGTGTCACATCATGGAGGTCTGGAGAGATAAATCTGTGACACACTAACACTGCCTTGCTCAGAGAACCCAGCAAGTGCCCTGTGCTAGTGAAGGAAGAAAGAGAAAGGAAGTCTAGGAGAGAGTAGGAGTCAGGTCTTCTGGAGAAAGAGGCCAAAATGTTTTGGGTTTGCATGAAAGACAGTGAGAATGTGAGTTCATTTTTGAGTTTTTTACTCCTTCCATCCATGAATGATGCAAGCCACCTTCTAGGGCCAGCAACAGAACACTTGTAATCAGGATGTTTGGAGTTCAGTTTGGTCATTCCATGAAGGATCCAAGTGTCCTCATCAGTTCTGCTGGATAGATATAGGCCTGAAAAGCTTCCATTCTGGTTTTACCTTCTTTTGCTTCAACAAGTTTATTTTATTGCATCCACGCTGCAAATAAAGAAAACAAAAGTTAAGCCTGAAGCAATAATATATCAAAAATTGCACTAGTGTTTTTCTTTTTGGCTGTCTTTGAAAACGATGCAAATATATATGAATGCAAATATATAGAGTGTAAAACGGTTCATATAAATTATAAAGTTGGATTAGTTTTGTATTGACAAATTTACTTTTTTATCAAACATACTTTTAGCTATAATGGATGCAAACATAAATTCCACACACACACACACACATATATATTTGTTCAAAAGCCCACCTGAGTGCAAATTTACTTTATTGATATACTTTTACAACTTATTATCAATGTAAATATACACTGCTCTTTCATTTGTTAATGCAAAAATGTAATATTGCCAAACACATGAAAAAATGAACTAGAGACAAATTTACCCTGAACCAGATTTATATTCCATTTACATCATTTTCAAACGCAGCCTTCAAGTTTCAGAAACAAATTAAAAATATACATAAAAAAATATGCTTTTGTTTTAAATCATATAATTTATCTTATCATCTTTCATGAATCATACATCATCTCATCTGTACTCAAAACAATTTTTTTCTTTAAAAGCCCATCATTTGATGGTTTCAGAAACGTAAGTTGTTTTTAAAAATAAAACGGATTTATTTTTTCTTTTAAAAAATAAAAACATATTTTGTTTTTTTTTTCCTTTTGTTGATGTAAGAATCTAGAAAGGGTTTATAGCATATAAGGACAACTTTTGGGGTTTAATATCAATAAAAGTAATATATTTAAAAAAATAAAAAATAGGATAACTTTTTAAAAATAATATCAGTAAAGAGCAAAAACACTGTTTATCTTCTTCTTGCCATTTGTTCACCGTCCGCCGCCATCCACCGCCGCCCGCCGATGTCTGCCGCCGCTTGCCACCACCCACCACCGTCGTTCACTGTCGCCCGCCACCGCCGGCAGAGGCAGCGACGGACGACAGCAGACGGCGGCAGGTAGTGAACAAATGGCAAGAAGAAGAAGATGAATAGTGTTTTTGCCCTTTATTGATATTTTTTTAAAAAGTTAACCTATTTTTGAAAATTTTTTAAATATATTACTTTTATTAATATTAAACCCGAAAAGTTGCCCATATATGCTATTACCCCATCTAAAAATCTAAAAAACAAAACAAAACAGAAAAAAAAAAAAAAACATTATTCACGTTGCAGAATACTGATCACCCGTATAGAATGTCCATCATTTTAATTGAGGATCGATTCTTGCAAAAGAAATAAGCATGTTTCCTTTTAGGTTGCATTTGGATCAGGGACAATTTGGATTTGATGGTAAAATTGGAAATATGAATTTCATATCTTTAAATTCCTCATATGGGTCCAATTTTACTTTGCTAGATATTCAAGAAAAGCGGGAATTTTAGCAATTGAACTCACATTTTAGCTGGATATATGGGAAACAGTGCTTTTCCACAAATTGAGGCAAACAATGAAATTCATTCTAATCCAATCACTCAAGCTCGTTCTGTTGTCCTAAAAATCAAAATGTTAAACAATATCCAATTGAAAAAACAAAAAATACGAGAACAGCTAAGGTAGAGTGGTTGTTTCAGTCATTGACTCAATGTCTCAAAACAACCAACAAAGCCTGAGCAAAAGCGGGGTGGCAACAGCAGGTCTTAATATGCATTTAAGATGTTATTTAATGGGCAAATTTTATAAATTATTCTTACTGTTTACTGTTTAGTTAATTAACTAACTATGCCCTTGTTGTTTCATGAAGGTTTTTTAAAACTGAATTAAACAATGAATCAGCTGGGTCTGGTTTTTGGGTTGAATGGTTCGATTGTTTGAATCAAATGAATAATCGGTTCTGATAAAAAAATTAAAAAAATTAAAAAAACAGGCAAACTGTTAAATGATTCGAACGGTTTGACTGCCCAAGTCAGTGGTTTGTTGACCAAATCAATGATTTTTGGGGAAATAACGGTTCCGGGGTAAAATGGACCTGATCGGTTCCTGATTTTTCTGGCCTAATCGTTCAGTCCGATCCAATTTTAAAAACCATATGTTTAACTATTGTCTTACACCACCCTTACTGTTCCTAACATTTGACATCATCGTTAGCACTGAGAAAGTGAAATGTAGAATTTATCATTTTTTATTCCTCAAATTTTCAAAATTAAACCCAAATGATGAATAAATTCAGATTGCTTCTCCCTCTCCCTCTATGTTTCTCTTTCCATCTCCATCTCCATCTCTGCCTCCTCCGTTTTCGTCTCTATCTCTGCCTCCGCTTCCATCTCAGAAGTTTTCCATGTCCGTCTCAAAACAGAACTCCTATAAGTATCTGAGACGTCTTAGAAAAGTCACTGACCCCATTAAATACACCGACTCTTAATGTGTAATGTGGATATCGCTCATTCACTTGGTTCAGTTTGGAAGGAGTACAAATGAAAATATGTACACATACAAAATTTGCACTCTATATATTTGCATTTATACTCCTTTTAAATTGAGTCTATCTATGTTTGGTTGCAATGCAAACACAAATATGTATACTTTATATTTACTCATTTTTCAGTTCATGAATGCAAACACGACTCACATTTTAAATCATTTTTGTATTCATCTTGTTTATTTGAAATCAGTGTAAAGTATGGATCCATCATTAAATGCTCTAATTATCTTATATGCCTTAACTTTCGTCAAAAAGTTAATTATCAAACAAACACAAAATTGTATTAAAAATTAAGTACAATAATGTTCTCTTCTTAAACTACACAAATGTCAAAAATACAATTTTATTTGATAATTATTATTTTTTTACGTCTCAAACAAATACTTACAAACATAAAGTGGGAAACATAAATACCCCAATTCAGCTTTTGTATCGCAAACCAAATTTTCTCAGTAGAGCAAATCATCCATGCGAAGAACACAATCCAGAAAAAACCCCAAAATGCCATTCGTCCCACGGGAGACTACCTATTTTGGAGAGAAATATCAGAAGCTCTTGTATATAAATGCGGGTTTTTCTCGGAAGTTGAAATTGTGGTGGGCAAGTGTGGTTTTCTTCCTCAACGTTTTAAATTAGAATTGAACCCAAACAGGTCCTATAAAAACCCAAGCTCGTCAAGTGAAGAACAAAGAGAGTTCTTAAGAGCAAACTTTAGAGTCAAGATTGTTAAAGCGTAAAATCTTATATATATATATATATTAAAAGGATATGGTGCTCTCTCCATCCAGCAAATGGAATTTATTCGTGCGAATAGGGCCCACGTGCGACCATCCATTTCCAATTACTGATTGTTAATTACTTATTCTTATAATTACTGTAATTACTGATTATTACATTAACTTAATAATTATAATTACTGATTATTATATTAATTTAATAAATATATAATTAGTGATTATAATTAATAATTACTGTTATATATTGTTAATAATTAGATATTTACTTCAATTTTACTTTAAATTAAAATTATAAGTATTGTTTTAAAAAAATACTGCTAATAAATTTAGTAACCCGGTTTTAATAATTACTGATTATTATAGTAATTTAATAAATACATAATTAGCGATTATAATTAATAATTACTGTTATTATAAATATTGTTAATAAATTTAGTAATTATTGTTATATTAAAAACAATTAAAAATATTATTAAAAGTATTGTTATTGATTATTTAATAAAATATTATAATTACTGACTATTACTGATAAATACTGTTAATTTAATTTAATTTTGGTAATTATTAATTTAATAAATAGTGTTAATAAATCATATTCATAAATTTAATAATTACTGTTATATTAAAAATAACTAAATAATATTATTAAAACTATCATTAACGATTATTTAATTAAATAGTTTAATTACTTACTATTATTGATAAATGTTGTTAATAATGTTCTGACAACCAACAGTTCAACCATTCGGTTTGAACGGATGGCCCATTCTGACAACAAAAATTACAAAACCATTATGGCCATCGGTTTTTAGGTTGACGGTTCGATCATCCGGTTTAAACAGATAGTCCATTCTGACAACAAAAATTATAGGCAAAAAATTGAGTTTGTGAGGTCAATTAAGTAGTATCATATGTATTATGTCATTCGAGTGTGTGACTCATATGACCCGAAAACAAAACCGTTCTGGCAACCGGTTTTTGGATCGATGGTTTGACCGTTTGATTCGAATGGGCGGTCCATTCTGACAACGAAAAATTATAAGTAAAATTTTACGAAACCATTCTGGCCACCGGTTTTTAGGTCGACGGTTCGCTCGTTCGGTTCGAACGGACAAGCCATTTTGACAATAAAAATTACAGGCAAAATATTGAGTGTGTGAGGTCCATTGAGCAATATCATACATTTTATGTCATTCGAGTGTGTGACTCATACGACCCCAAAATGGAACCGTTCTAGCCATCGATTTCGGGTCGACAATTCGACTGTCTTGTTCAAATGGACGACTTGTTCTGACAACAAAAATTAAAAAATATATATAAAAAACAGCCAAAAACCATTGAACGGGTCAACGGGTTGATGATTTGGCCACTCAAGTCAATGGGTCGTTGACCCTTTTAGACAAGCACAAAGTATACGAAAAAACACTCATCTCGTTTCACAGTTCAACTTACAAAATTTTTGGCCCTCAAGGCCAAGCACATTTATAACAGACAAAAACAAGAACTGAAGTCAGCTAGGCCTCACCCTCGGTTAGAGAAAAGGTAGGATCCTTGACGCCCGCATCTACAACCTCAGTGGGAACCTCGGCCTTGTCCTCGGGGACGAGAGAGTTAGGGAGCACCTGCAACTGGACAATGGGGAATTCTGGCACCATCTTCAAAAGAGCCTTCTTGGTGTCGTCAATCCCCTCCAAGTAGACCTGATGGTGCGCAATCCGGCCGGTCTTAGCTATCAACGATCTTGCCTCTGAACGGAATTGCGGGGAACCTGAAACGGAGAAGATGAGGAAGCTCTGGGGGGAACCCGGTGTGGAGGCTCCGAAGCTCAAGTTAAAATCCTTCACAGGCAAGATAAAACCAGATAGCGCAAAGTTTGCATACCTTGTTCTTGGGGGTAGGGGGCCTTTTATAGCCACCTCGTGCACTCACTCCTAAGCTTCTGTCAGGTCGGGTACGGTTACCTCTGGTCTCCTGCCAGTTCGGGTGTCATCCCCGCTGCTGGTTAGAACCGCCACTGCTTCCTTTTGTCGGAACCGTCTCTGCGATTGGCAATGACGGTGGCAGGTGGCGGTGGTAGGTGACTGTTGAAGTGCGGCTATCAAGCGTTAGATCCCAAGTTAGTCAGATGCGCCGCCCCTTGGATACGGACCCCCTCGGTGTCAGGTATGGTACGTTTGTTCAGTTCGGCGTCTCGGAGGCGAAGTGCTGGAGTGGCGAACGAGGTGGACTTGAGTTCGGATAGAGGAGTGTCCCGAACTGCCATGAGGCGGGCCAGTTCGGGTCACTGCCTTGTGTGGCTCGGGGCCCAAGGGAGAGTTCGGGCTCCTCGTAGGGAGCTCGAGCTCTTAGTAGGGAGGTCGGGCTCCTCATAGGGAGTTCGAGCTCTTAGTAGGGAGGTTGGATTCCTCGTAGGGAGTTCGGGCTCCTCAAAGGGAGTTCGGACTGCTGGTTTCTTCCCTTTGGTGCTTGCGCCCTGGGTACGCTGTTTTAAGTGCCTAACTATTTGTTTTTGCCACGTGGAGTGATTGCGAGGTCGGGCCAAATCTTCCTTCATCAAGACCGTAGATCCATAATGCGCCAAGCATTGTTAGTACTCCAACGTCTATTGCCAAACAGCGACAGCGTCCCGATATCTTGCTTCAACCTCAGCCTCTGACCTCCTAAACCATTTCTCGGCCTTCAAGTCATTCTCTAGCGTCTGTCGGAGAAGGTTCTCCTCCTTCAGCAATGCGAGGGTCTCATCTCGGTGCACGCTCGAGAAGGAGGTGAGTACGGTCACTGAGGCCGACATAATGACGATAGATCCGCACCAAGCACAACATCAGTAAAGCCAATAGAATCTAGCAAGTAGCAAGTCAAAAAGAAAAGGAAACTCACTTCGGCCAGAAAGTCCATCCCCTCGACGATGGCAACGGGATCCGTCTGCCTCATGTCTAAGCAGTCTCCTGGAGGGACCATCCCCTTGACAAGGGCTCTGCCGGCCCCGTCGATATCAATGGAGTCCCCCTCGCAAATGCCCCACTTCGGGTGGTAGAGACGGTTCAGGTGCCCCCCCTTTGGCAGGCTTGGAAGCGGATGAAGGAATAGATGAGGGCCTGGTGGGCCCCTTCATAGGCGGTCTCCTCGGAGTAGGAACCCCCTTCCTCCACACATTGCCCTCTGTTGGGCTGTCCTTGTGTGTAGGCCTCTTCGTGGAAGGTGTTGGTGACACCTCGGTTGGCCTTTTCTGGTCAGTCTTTCTTGACTGATCCTCCTCGGTCTTCTTCCCTCTATCGCCGGCAATGGCACCACTCATCTGGTGCTAGGGGCCTTACCGGCAGCCGGAGGTAGAAAGGGTTTGTCCAGAAAACTCTTACACGGAGAGAGGATAATATTATCGGGCTAGGGATAATATTGAATTTTAAAGAATGATATTACGAAATTTTGACAGTATATTAACGGATGCTAATCAAATGATAGAAGTAGTCAATTGCCAAAAGGATTTAAAAATAACATTAAAACTATAATTAAACCGTAAGAATAGTAAAAATATAAGAAATTTATCTTTAAAGATGCTTTATACTTATACTTGTAGGTCTTTAAAAATTCAAATATATGTGACATAATAGTGTAATTGCGATGGACCAGCTTGGCTCAATGATATATAAAAGTCGGTTCTAGGGTTTAGACCTACCTTTCGACCTTTGATATTATATGTAAGGTAGGGTTGAGGATGGTCCTGGGTCTATGTAGATCTACAATCTGTTACCAGTCAACCCTACCTCAGTCAGGCCTGCAAATTAGATACACGACTTATTTGAATATTTTACATAGAATCGTTCCAGATTTTTAGGGTAGGTTTACTCAAATTTTGACAAATGTGCAATTTAAATTCATTCAAGTTGCAACCTTAAATGAATATAAAAATAAATATAAGTATGTACATCTGGATAAAATTAAATTATAGGGAAAATTCCTGATTAGTATCTTATACTTTGGATCTAGTGCCATTTTGATCTCCGAAATTTAAAATGTGACAATTCAGTACTCAAACTTTTAAAATGTCATAATCCAGTACCTGTCATTAAGTAGTTGTTAATCAGCGTTAAGTAGCATTTGAAAAGGACATAAATACCTTTCAAGTGTTATTTAATTTTCTTCATCAATCATCTAAATATTGACAAAAAAAATAACAGCCCCAAATCTTTGCTTTTTCCATTCAAGAAAGTTGGGGTCACATTTGAGTGGGCATTCTATGACCCCAACTTTCTTGAGTAGAAGAGACAAAGTTTTGAAACTGTTAATTTTTTGTCAATGTTTGGATGGTTGATAAAGAAAATTAGATAACACCCAAAGGACATTTGTGTCTTTTTCAAATGCTACATAATGACCGGTTAATAGCTAGCTAACATCAGATATTGAATCGTCATGTTTTGAAAGTTTAAATACTGAATTATCATGTTTTAAAGTTCAAAGACTAAAGTAACACTAGACCCAAAATATAAGATAGTAATTGAGAATTTTCCCTAAATTATATTAGACTGAATAGGGTGGATTGATATTCAATTCAACCATCTTATACAAACTTATATTCAATTTAGATCAAGGGATACTATTTGCAGCTCTAACCTCTTTCTGGAAAATTTGAAGAGATAAACTCATGACACTCCCTTGCCCATAGGCGCTGGTGAAAGAAGGGACAATGATAAGGTGTAGGAGCTGAGGTAACTTTTCAACACCCTAACAATGTGATAAGACATCACATATATCATACATGAGATATGCGGTGTCAGATCATGTCGACAGGGTGTTGGAACATGTTTTATTAGGAGGAGATCCCAGCTCTCAAATATTTGGGATTTACTACAGAGTTGGTGAGAACTAAATTTCTAAACCCTTATTCCATTTTTCAGTATCCCTGTTTGTGTAAAACATTTAGCTTAGCAAACGCACACATTAACCAAGTTATGCCAACATGTAAGCTGTAGCCTTGAGTCTATAAAAAGCGATCTGCAACAAGTTGTACCGAGGTACGATTTGTAGTATAGGGAGAGATTGCACTGGGACGTGTTTTCCATCCCCGAAGGGATAGAATTGTACTAAGTTTTCCATCTTTATTGACCTGCTGAGACCAACCCTTGGCTAAAAGTACACTATGGAACCATGAGCCTTTAGTGGTCTCCATATAGGGTAGAAGTACTATGGATAACCATGCCCACTTCAGTGGTCTTCATGTTGAGTTCTGACCCAAGTAAGCTCAACTACACCAACATCCTTCCTAATGGGGACCATTAGAGGGCTTTCACTATTCACAACAAATAAAGCGTCCTAATCTTGTAAACCACAGTGCTAAGGCATTGTGTGGCAGAGCCCATTCTTCCCCTTAGTAATATTCCATTCTGGCCAACTGGGCTTAGGGTCCTCAAGTCAAACCTTGAGGTGTACCCCCCTCTGTACCAATGGCCAAGGTTATAGACACGAACCCTCTGATCATGTTGCAGGTGTGCAAAGTTGGGTACCCAACTTGCGAGAATTTCCATATCTCTAGTCTCAGGGCTTACTAAAATTTTAACAAATGTTCAACCCAAGCCTACACAAGTTGCAGCTCTCGGCCATTAATACTTTAATTTAAATGGGCCTGATTCAAATCCTGAGTACATCAAATTCAAAACCCACAGCTAACAATTTTAAAGAGCAATAGTTCCAAAATACTACTATCTTTAATTTCTTACTATATATAATGAGATACCTTTTGCTTTCATCATACATTTATTCAATTTATTAAGAATTAGGCTGTTCTGAATCGCCATCTGTATTTATTTTAGAATTTCTGCAAATTTTGTTGCAGATAATCTTGTTCAGTTAGCCAAGAACTTAATTATCAACCACATGGTATGGG
The DNA here is from genome assembly GCF_056320005.1 of Nelumbo lutea. NCBI lineage: Eukaryota > Viridiplantae > Streptophyta > Magnoliopsida > Proteales > Nelumbonaceae > Nelumbo > Nelumbo lutea. The sequence continues at coordinate 52,544,728 of NC_142691.1, forward strand.
CCGTATGACTTACACATTTCAGTTTGTGAGGTGGTTGATATGCTCACCGTTGTCCTGGAAACTGCTTTTCTAGCTGGAAGGTTTATTCACGAGACAGAGAGAGAGAGAGGCAAAAGAAATGAAAAAGACAAAAGAATTAATTACTTTCTGTTGTTTCTTTTAACTTTTGTTGATAAAATTAACAGATTTGGTGTCTCCATGTCATATTCCATCTTAATTCTTTATTGATGAAACAAAAGAGGGTTCTATTTTAATAGGTAAGACCATATAAAATAAGATGAACAATGAGACATTAAGGTTGTGTTTGGTATAACTGCTGTTGCCACTTCAGACAGCAAACACATGGAGATTTAAGACAATAATCACTTTCTTAGAGGCCCTCCATTGCTTGGCTCAGTTTGGAAAATGTATAAATACAAATATTAGTGCAAATTTTTTGAACCATGTATTAATACGGTACATATTTGTATTTGCACAATTATACTTCTCGCAAACTGAACCAATGTTAAAGTGCACATACAACCAGGGAAATTTTAATTTTGGAGTCAATTTTATTAATAGAGATGTTGCAGATTCAACCCACCAGAGTAAATGAGTCAATAACATGCCTTTCTAAACAGATTAGTCTAATTTTTCAAAGTTCTTTTGACTATCCAAGAGGACACCCATTTGCTAGATGGGTTAATAAATTGTAGTGGGGAGTGTGAAAGAAGAATGTCGTCTTAAATGAAAGTCTTGAATCCACAATAAAGAAATTTATATTCAATTCACTAAAATCCTTATGTACAATGGTCTATTTATACGCAATTCATAACCTTCCCAAGATAACAAGACTAATAAAGATAGTAAAACTCCTAATCTGGCTCCAATTTTTCAAAACTTCGCATTTAATTTTAATCAAATAAAACTTCCTATACAAATTTGGACTTACAATAAGCTAAATCTAGTTGTGTTTCGTATAGTTACCGCTTTTACTTATAACGTTTTAAGTTAATTAATATAAATTTTATGAGAATATAATTTTTTCTACCATAAATGTTTTCAACCCACCTGGCTGGTCGGGCTATTCGAATCATCACCAGACCCAGTTAAGATTTCGGGTCTGGTTCAGTCAAGACCCATCAAATGATCAAAAAGTGTTGACTTGGTCAAGAACTGTTTGACCCAGCTGATTCAATTGTTGATCTGTTCGACCCGATCATCGGGTCACAAGTTGCACTCAATGAATGCAAACTTTCGGAAGCCATAACCAAGGTTTAAAATTTCGATACAATATGCCCAATACGGGGCATATCGTATCGTATCGTATCTTTGAAAAACAGATACGGGATATGCATAGAAATCAAGCGTCTCATCTTTTTTCATGCGTATCGGACCCGTATCGGACCGTATCGAGGCGTATTGGGGCTTATCCGGGGTGTATGGGGCATATCGGTAGCATATCAACGAAAAATATAGTGCCAAAAACTGAAAAAAAAAATAAAAAGGAAAAGCAAGGTTCTTTTCTCTGAAATGACTTTAAAACTCCAAACCTTATTCCTAGAATGCTAGATTTACAAAAATTTGCAAGAAATAATTGTGAATTGTTTTTTTTTTTTTTGAAAATTTTTCAAATTTTGAAAAAATGTGGCAAAAATAGGTAAGTTTTTTCAAATATTTATAATATCTTGTGATTTCTTTTTTTCTTGAATGTTTAAATTTATGTTAATCTACATTTCTTACATTCAAAATCATATTTTTTTTTGTGTTATTAATAAATTTATGAAACTTTCATGAAGATATTTGGGGAAAATATAAATTAATAAAAAATTTTAAAAGTGTAATTTTTCTCTACCTATAAAGACTAAATATTTTTTAGATCTATGGATTTATCTATTATATCCATAGAGCAATTGAAATTTCTTCTTTAGTATTTTTTATTTTTTATATTTTTAGAATTAAAAAATAAATAATAATTAATTATATTTTATCATTTAATCACAATAGTTGAATATATTATAAATCTATGGATGATCTATCAGATCCACAAACCAATTGCAATTTCTTATTTAATAATTATTTTTTATTTTTTAGAATTAAAAAAAATAATTAATTATATTTTATCATTTGATCACAATGACTAAATATATTATAATTCTATGGATGATCTATTATATCCATAAAGCAATTGAATTTTCTTCTTTAATAACTATTTTTTAATATATTATATAATGTTTATTTATTTTTATAATTTTTGGAAATAAAATAGTAAATAATTATTAATTCTATTTTCACTTAGAAGTTGTACCAATGCATGTTTTATGATTGGATAGGAGAGTTGGGATTTTTGATTTTTCCCATCCCATAAAATATTAAAAATTAAGAATTATAATTTATAAATTATAGTTAAGCATATGATTTTTAATGAAATTATAATTAAGTACAATGTATTTCTTCATAAAACCATTAAAATATATTAATTTAATGTATATACACCTCATTGAGGCCTTATATTTAGTATTATTGATGTATTTTTTGAAGCGATGAGAGATCCATCATATGGATGGCTAAACCCTACAAAAAGGTTGGGCGAAATTTCAAAAATTTCTCTCTCTCCCATGTGGTGATAGCATTCCCTATTTTAGAAAACTACATTTTCAATGATCAATCTTGAAACCAAACCAGATCAAATCTGAAACCAAAAGGGAGTAGAGGGATATACCTGATACAGAGTAATAGTAAACCCCCAATGAAGGCGTTCACGCTCAAGGAGAATACCGAAGACTGCTTCCACCGAAGATGACACGGTGTGAGGTGAAGTAGAATCAGTAGGACGATTCTTCAGCAAGAACCGAATTCTTTAGCAAGAATATGATGGAGGGCAGGTGAGCACGACTTTAGATTGCCTCTTCTACCCAAAGGCAATATCAAGAACTGTTCTTGATCACTCCCACTGGTGGAGATCGAACTGGTAGAGTGGCAAGAACAGGAGAGAATAAGAGCAGAAGACAAGTGCAGTCAAACTATGTTGTCTCTCTCTATAATTTAGCAGACTGTGAGATGATTTGGAGGTTCGCCCTACTCTTCTATTTATATCCTTAAAGAGATGTTCTCATAATCTCATTAGGAGTTTCCTAATCCAAATCTTATATTTGGATCTAGACTCTCTTTAAGAGATAAGGATAATCCCTTATCTTATCTATAAATAAAGACAAGCCTTCCTAATCTAATTAGGAGTTTCCTGATCCAAATCTTTATTTGGATCTGAACTCTTTGAGAGGATAGGGATAATCCCTTATCCTATTAGCTGATCCAAATCCCAGAACCGCCCCTTATTTAATTAATGTTATTAAGCTAGTTCAAATGGGCTTTAGGCCCATTAAGTCTATGTGTTTACTTAACCTCTTAATTTGCTGCCTAGTTGGCTATTCTTGTATGGCGTGGGACCAAAACATTGATCTACACATCAACCACATGGTGTCAGCCCAACCTCTGTTACAAGGCCTAGCCGAATTCACTGTAGGAGACAGTGAACCCTTGAGTCCATCACCATGGGCTCTTAAGGGGCCCAACGTTTACACTAAATGGTCCTTGGGTCAAGCCACCTTATAAGAACCCAAGAACTGTGGGCAGATGCAAGATTAGCCCATCAGGTATTACCCTCAGTGGTTTTACACTCATAATGATAAAACACTGCCCGACAAGAGAAGACCTCTCCCTCGGCTGCAAGGTATAGTGCTATACTCTCTACTCACATGGATCCCGGGAATTAAAACCTTTTGCAAACATTTTGAAACCATAATATATATATATATATATATATATATATATATATATATATATATATATATATATATATATATATATATTGTATATCTCTTATATAAATATATTTTGCAAAACAAATTTCAACGGTTGAAATCGACTATCGGCAATTTTGATTTCCATCAGAGAGAGTGCATCCCTGATCATTCACTTTGTCCGACAAAGGGGCTGATCCTGTCACTATGGTCACCCACTCAGATGAATTCTCGGACTGTCCCAACATACCCAGGTTTTGACCCCTTCTAAGGATCTCATTGATTAGCATATCAGAGACAACCCAATCTGATACCTAGTGTAATATCATAATCGAGTCTAGGGGTCAGGTGTAACATTTCAGTTTTGCCTATCTATCTCCAAGGTCCAGGGCAATATTGGAATTTTGGTCCAATTCAGGGTTTCAAGAAAAACTCACACTGCATGTACCTCAGGTCTCACATTGGCAGTTGAGACAAGCCACTCCAACCAACTTGGTGGCACATCAGTGTCAGCCTTGGCAAGATAAATCTCCCAAGATCTATCCAACAGCTGTGAAGATTTTAAACTAACACGAATTTCATATGTGTCCAGTTTAAGGGTATTACACAGAAACACACCATGATAACATGAATCAAATATGCACTTTATTCATTTACAATAAATGTCATAATGTATATCATTCTGATTGGAGCTAAGGGCATACATTGTCTAACATTTTTTTGATTTATTAAAGTAATTATAGTGTTTGTAAGCGTATGTTAGTTTTTCTCCGATACACATGCGTATCCAAGGCGTATCCCGATTTGCTTATTAAAATTTCCTTTCTAATACACTTAGCGTTTCTGATACTTTGAACTTTGGCCATAACTTTGTACTTTAATGTCCAAATGGGGTGTTTTTTTTTTATTATTTTGGGTAATTTTTCAAGATCTATGCATCCTAAGGCGTTGTACCTTGCTATTTTTGCAAGAAAATCCTTTTTGGAGTCAAATTGCAGTTTTTAATATTTTTGTAAATAAAAAATTTAAAACTAAGTCAAAGATATATACTTAATACATTATATGATGACGTGAAATGGTCTAAACTGGTCGAACCAATAACCGGTGACCCGGAGGCAAAAACGGTTTAGCCTCTGGATTGGTTTTTAAAACAATCCAACGCATATAAATTTTTTAGTGGAAGTGGTTATCTGGTATGACAAGGTAATTTTTCAAAATTTTGTATTAACCAATTTAAAATGTTGTAAGTAGAAGTGACTGGTATAAAACACAACCTATATGTAATCTATTACAAGAGAAACGGTTTTAGTAAAAAATGCCCATTTGGAGGCCACAATGATAGAATTTGGCAATGAAAAATGCAAATGAATCTTATAGGCTGCATTTGTTTTTTGTGTAAATGCTAATCGATGCAATCCACTTTTGGTTCGTATTTATATGTATTTGTTTTCAGTGTAAATATGGGTTGGTGTAAAACTCTACACTCGGTCTGCATTTTCCTACATTTGTTTCCAATGTAAAGTTTACATTGAAAATTAAGCCATCTAATCGACTGGCTTTTTCATATAATACATCAGTTTTACTCCAACAGTCCATTAAAAATTTAAACCGATTGACTAACTTTTCCATCGATTAAGTTTGAAATCAATGATTTATGCAGCCTAAGTTGCTCTACATTATACATGGGCTTGATTGTGTTGATGACTTGGGCGGTGTTGGGAATCATAGTGTTGCCCTTCTGTTTTGATATGCAAAAGAACTGTAATTAGTTAGTTGGGGATTTAACTTTAAATGGTCACACCACTTTTTGCATTGGGTTGTATGTATGGGGGTGGTGTTAACGAAACATAAAAAATACCTTAACTATTTGCGGTTAGGGGTGCCCCCACAGTTTTATATGGGTTGGGCTCGTATTTTCATTCTTCGAGTTGGGCCTGGCCCAAAAGTTTGGGTTTTTTTTTTTTTTTTTTTTTTTTAATTTTTAGGGCTGGGCTCAGCTTAATAAATCATACATATATTTTCCATCTAAGATCCAACCAAAATGTTTGGATCTTAAGGTTAAGGTTAAAAAATATAAAGCCTATTTAACTTCGAACTGGGCTAAGATTGAGACATTGTCCAATCTAGGGCTGTTCATAAGAATGTCCAATTCGACCAAACCGACCAACACGGACCGACCCAACTTGAGTCGGCCGGGTTTTCATCCGTACTGGTCGGTTTCGGGTTGGGCACATACATGAACCGAAATCTCGGGTCGGTTTCGATTTTCTTGTGTAAAAAACGAAACCGACCCGAAATCGAACCGAACTAGTATTCTACTAGTTTGGTAGTTCCTACTTCCTAGTTTGAGTAGTTTCCTAATTCCTACTAGTCTTCTACTTTTAGACTTCTACTAGAACTAGAACTCTAGAAGGCCCATTAGGCAATTACAATTAATTCAATTAGGTGTCATTTTTTAGTTTTTTATCTAGATTAGAATTTAGAAGGTTTCTAATTTTTTATTTTATTGACCACTTTTGTCTTCTCGTAAAATCTTCTATTATCTAACTTGGTCGGTCCGCCCCCTCAAGCTCAACTGCTCAAGTCTCATTCTCAAAGACTCAAAGTCTCAGCTTCAGTCATTCAAAGGTTAGTATTTCTTTATTTATTTATTTTTTAATTTAATGCATGTTACAAGTTGATATATTTTATTTGTGTTTTGTTTAAGTTTAAGCTTTGAAAAAAAATCCAGTTAATGATGATATATTTGCACAAAAAACTTCAGTTTTGTATGAAAAACCTAATCTATTTAAAATTTTAAGTATATATTTCGGTTTTAATTTAAATATATTTTATATTTAAAACTATTAAATAAAGATATTTCAGTTTTACATAAAAACCGAAATATCTGAAAAAAATTATTGATTTTATTCTTTACCTGAATTAAATTTAGATTTATCTTGGACTCTTGAATATCAAATTATCAACTAATTCAGATTTTATTTGGTTTTGCACAGGAGCAAAACCGAAACCGACCCAAACCGACCCAACCCGACTCAAACCGACCAAGTCGGTTTGGCCTGTCAGTGAGTCGGTTTCGGTTCCCACCTTAGCTAACCCGACTAGGTCGAGTCGGTTGGGAAAATCCCAATAAACCAACCCAACCCGACCCATGAACACCCCTAGTCCAATCCAACCCTATAACATAAACCGTTTGATTCATGATTGGAATCAGAATGGTTTATTCCCCATACCTGTTTGGTTCAGACAAGAATCAGAATCATATTTCAATTGATGTTGCTTGGTTCATGAAGAGGCTGGAATTGGAATCAACCATGATTTTCAATTTTTCCCCTAATAAAAAAAAAATGCATGAAAACACCAAAAAAATGCAAAAATTTTGTAGGAAAATACAGAAATTATAATAATTTAAAAAAAAATTCAAAGAAAATACTCAAAAATTGCAAAAATTACAAAAAAAAAATATAGAAATTTTGTAGAAAAATGCAGATATTAAACAATTTCTATTATGTAGGTTTTTTCTAATCTTTTAAAGGTGGGTGAAACGAGCAGACGCCCACTTTATTATTATCTCTGTTTTTTCTAATCTTTTAAAAGTGGGTGAAACGAGTAGAACAGAGGCCCACTTTGTGGGGAAGCTCGGGATGCATGTATAAGACCAGATATAGGGATTTGGGTGGGGCAATCTCACTAAAAAGAAGAAAGGGCAGATGGATATTGGAGTAATGAAAAGAGAGACGCTATCACGTACAAACAAAAAACCCAGAAGAATAGAGTAGCCTTCTTAGAAGTGCATAGAGTAGCCTTCTTAGAAGAGTGGGCTTTTCTTTGTACACACATTTGCACATAATGCACTCATCGTACACAGCTTCTCTCTCTGGTACACAGCTTCTCCAGCAAACGATGCAAATAGCAAGTAAAGCTTGAATAGATGAGTTGCAGTTGAAGAGGGAGCATATCAGAAGCAGAAGCAAAATCTCGAGTAGACGGCACAGACAACAAGAAAAGTGGTAGCTGATTTGGAGGAAGGAGGAGGAGGAGGAGGCAACGACAAGGAATACTATGGAGGTTGAAGGGATTCTTCCTTTTTCATAACAACTCAATTTTAGGTTGGACTGGAGGGGTTTTTAATAGTAGAATGGGAATCGCATTCTAGAGGAGGGGTGGGGAATGGCCATTCCTCCACATTCTACTTACTCATTCCCATTCCGGTCGACCAAACATTCAAAAACGGAATGACCCATTCCGATTCGATTCCAGAGTCCTATTCCCTCGAACCAAACAGACCCTAAGTAATTCATTCCAATTCAAGCTCAACCTTGAAGTAGCCTACCAAAGATCTTTAAGATGGTTTTGGGCTAAACTGCACATCCCACCAAACCTCAGAGATTTGTATTAGTTTTTTTTTTTGTAATAGAAATTTGTATTACTTAGGCTCAATGAAACTCACCCAATCCGAGACATATAGTTGGGGCTTTCCCCTCTTAACTGTTTAGAGCCCGTTTTGAGAGTGTTGCTGCGATGGTTGAGTTGCATTGACCAAGGCCATTTCTGACAAGTTAGGGAGGTAGTTACCGGAAAAAACTTTAGCTGTGTGGGGCCAACAGCAGAGAATTTTTGGGAATACCACATTATCATGAGAATAGGTAAATTAATAATTACATATTAATTTATTTTTACTAAAAGCTAAAGCATGGGCATGAATAGGTTAATTGCCTAGAACATGCCCAGCCCAGAAACTGTCTCAACAGCCTTATGCTGTTGGGCCCCAACAACCAAAGTTAATCCTTAGTTACATACTATGATGGCTATACATGAAAGTCGGTTTTTTAGCCCAAGGAAGCATTTTTGCCGCTTTCCTGAATTTTCACCAATCAAAGGCTTGATGACTTTCTAGACTTCTTGGTTCATGCAATGTCAGAAGCCTTGTGTGAAAACCCTCCCAAATGGCAAACGGGATTTCCTACTCACTTTTTCTATCCATTCTTTGCCCTCTCAAATAAGTGCTTATTAAAGAAAAAGACTATCAAATGCCCAATATAAAATATGTATTTATTTTAAGTTCTTGAAAAGGTTGGGTGTCAAATGCAAATAAGAACTTATTTTTAACTTAAGCACTCCCAAACATGGCCTAAATCCCTTATTGTTTCACCTAAATAGTAAAGCCTATGTTATTATATATAATAATAATTTATAATATGTTCATAGTATATATTACACAATATAAATGAAATTATTATTTAAAATATATTATATGATAAAAAATATTATTTATTGATATAAAATATATTTATATTCTAATTCATAGCATTATTTGATATAATATTAAACATTATAGTATCATATAAAAAATTTCTCAAACCAAATATATTATACTGTTCTTTTTATTTCTAATCTGGCAGAAAACTGTAATTGTTTCAGCACCTGTACGTAAGTGATCTGTAATAAATTGAAGGGGCAAAATGAGCCAGTCGAAAGTAAGAAGGAAATGATTTAAGCGTCTGGATATGCACCGAACAGAATGGATGATGATGACGATTCCTAGCTATTCTATTTTCAGCCAGAAATAGAATTTCTTTCAAGTAAAAAATAGGAAAACATAGCAGAACGAAATCCAAACCAAACATGCCCTTTTTAGAGTCACAAACTAGTTTTCAATGTGAAGATGAGAATTATTCATAACTAAATTCAAGTTTTCCCTAAGAAACAAGTTTGGAACAAAGACTATTGCTTGCGAAAATCTTAGCTAGGTTTGAACTTGTCAAAACAGATTCATAAGACAAACCATTCATTGCTTTTGATTTGTAAACACCAAACACCACTCGTATAGCTCAGATATATATTTTTTTGGTTTTGGATACAAAACTTGAAATCGCCTATGTAATTTGTAATTAGGGCTTCTCTGAATCTCTACATCGACACAGAGAGGGGTTTACTAATCGGATCAAACCAGAGCTTCCATCTATTCCTGTCATGTCAACAACTGATTTATTCGACGATCCAATCTGCCCATTGGGCAAGAGACCCTCTTCCTGTCAATTCATCTGTGCGAGCGACGTTTATGGGTTGAAACAGTATTTTGTATTATTGATTAACACAAAACTTTTCAGGTAGCTAAAAACAGCAATGCTACCAAGCACAACCTTATATCTGTTTGAATCTCCTAAAACTCAAATCTGTTTAACATCAGATTAGGTATGGATACAGCCTAATCAGATACGATTAAGATCGGAATATGAGAATTATTAGTATGTATGTGGCACTATCTGCATATTTTTGGACAAAAAAGAACTTTAGGCTACATTTGGATGCCATGTAAATCAAGAATTGATGTAAAATTTACATTGGTTCACTTTTGATTGTATTTGGAAAACGGTGTAATTATTTTCGAAGTAAAACTACATTTCCGTTTAGTTTTGCATGAGTGTAGTTTTACGTGGATAATACATAAGCTTTACATCGATTTTCAAAATGTAACAGTCATTATATATACGGTTCAGTGTCAAACGTTTTTTACACTGAAGACGTTTTTCACCTCCTCCAATCGCAGCTTTATGTTCATTAACAAAGTTAATGGCCCAGAACCACCACCTCTGTGAATGGCTTAACTGTAATCGTAATCAAAATTTACAGAAAAGATGGGACTACTCACGCTCACCATTGCTGGTCTAAGATAGCTCCCTCCCCTTTCTGCAGTCGATATGACAGAGTTTCCATTAATTGCTTCACTGACCGTCCAGAAGATTGAGGCAACGTTAGACCATCAAGCGAATAACTACAGTTGTCTGAAATCTGAATCTTCATATTGGGCAGGCAAGATTCAACAACTCCCCCAGAGACGAAGCTCACACACTCACAAAGATGTCCCAAGTGAGTCTCATTTAAATCTGTTAGGTAAGATGTACCATTAATTAATTGTTTTTCCTTCCTCATTGATGAATGAGTGAGCGGCAATTGAATGAGCTGATCAGTTGGTTCAGAGGATTTTTCTCATTTCCATGGAGCCCAGAACTACTCCAGTTTCATCTTCTTTATGAGACGGTTTTGTAGGTAGAATGAGCAATGGATAGGGATAGAAACCATATAAAGCTCCAAAACAGGAAGAATTAATCCTCACCTTTCTATCCAGATCGACTACCCACAAAAGTCTCAGCCGTCTCAGCCCCACTTTCACCTAGTTTTTCTATATAACCTGAGCTTCCAATCAGAACCCAGCTTCATTCGCAGACTGTACAGAAGCAGTTTCTTCCTTCTCTTTGGCTTCTGAATCAAAATGGCTGGTGACCAGCAGCCATTGAAGTCAGTTCATCATCTCCTCTTCTGTTCCCTCCTTGTTCTTCACTTCTCTGCAAAGGGCATTCATGGACTTAATATCGGCGTTGAACCGTCAGATTCATCTGGGGTTTGTTCTTCTTCAAATCTTCTTAATGTTTTTATTAAAATGCTCGTAATGTTTCTTTTCCCCTTGATTTCGTTCTTTTAATTTTCTACAGGGCCAAAGATGCAGTAAAAGATGTGAATCAGAGTTCTGTACAGGTAATCTTTTAAGTTTTTTGGAGGCAGTAGTTGTAATTGACATTCTTTATATGAGTATTTTTGGAGTTAAATATAACAGTTTTTTTTTTTTTTTTTAAATGGAGCGGTTAGTCTCCGTTTGGATGATCTTTTGCTTTCGAGATTTGGGCCATAGGAATTGGGAAGCAAAAAATGTGCCAAAAAGTGTTTTGAGCATTTTGTGAGAGTTGCATTTATCTATATGCCCAAGTCAAAACACTATAAGCCTCGAAACAAAAGTGTTTTAATGTGCTGTTGGGCTCTAAAAGCATATCTTCTGAAGCTTATCCAAACACAACTTCAGTTAATAATGACTGTTGATTATATTCCGTATTATTTATGCAAACGACGCTGGGTTTGGCTTCATAGAAACGAAGAGATCAGATATACAAAGCTTAATTTCCTCAATTTTCTGTTCTCTCAATATATTTTCTATCAAACAAAACACAGCCTGAATGTTTTATAGTTTGCCGTTTGCTAATGCTTTTGTTTCTGTCTCTCTTTGACTTTGGGTGCATGGCAGTTCCTCCATTTCTACGATATGGGAAGTACTGTGGACTTTTGTACAGTGGGTGCCCAGGGGAGCAGCCATGTGACGAGCTTGACGCTTGTTGTATGAAGCACGATGACTGCATTGGAATTAGAAACAGTGAGTTCAGCTCAGGCATCAATAGTAACTACTAAAATTTTATTAATATTGAGAAATGATCTTACTGTAACAAATTTTTTCTTTGGGAAGATAATATTTAGTTTTGATTAAATGGTGAGGAAAAAGTTTGGCCAATGGCAAAGTGAGTCTCATGATAAATTATTTTACCTAATTAAATGATATTCATCTCTTATCTGGGAGCTAATACCTATCTCTCGTAGTAAATCAATTTTTTTTCATTTAAGAGGAAAATTGTTAAAATATCATAAAATAAGATTGTCCCTTTTAATAATTTGATTTTATGGGTAAAAATGCCAAAAAAAAAACACATAGGTTCAGTTTGGAAGGAGTACAAATGCAAATTTATAGAGTGCAAAACCTTGTATTTTGTATTATTTTGTATGCATTGCACTCTACATATTTCTATTTGTATTCCTTCTAAACTGAGCCTTAGGAAACACAGTGCACTTCTCAGTTAATGCCTTCCCCAAAGAAAAATGAATAGGGCGATACAGAGTCTATCCTCAACATAAAATCAATTTTGACTGGGACTTTATGATCTTGAAGCTACGTAGAAAGCTCACAAATAATGGAGGACTTATGAGTGAGAGGTTCCTATGTAAATGTAAATGGGCCTGTATTTACACTGGTGTGAAATAAAAAATAAAACATAACCCTAATTTTTATATGAGAGAAAATTAAAGGTAGGAAGAAGGTGGTGCAAATTTTACATGACTTTTCAGAATACAAAATTTGTACTACCAAGGAATACAACGGACAAAAAGTATAAATTTTTACATAAGCCAGGTAAGAGTGCAAATCATAGTTACAAACAAATGAGTGCAACTCTTTCTAAAATGGGTGCAATTAAAATTTTTATTCCATTAAGATTTGCACTACAAATAAATAGAGATTGTTTAGACTCCCCAAACCTATGCCATGACAATAACATGGGAAGGTCCTAAGACCGTAGAAGTTATATGGCAAACTTCATTTATCAGAGTATAAATAATTTTCAATTTCTCTCTCTAACATTTTTGTGTTATGGGTTGGAATTGGTGTCAGATAACTACCTAAGCCAAACTTGCAGCGAAGAATTAATCAACTGTGTAAACCAAGCCAAATATTCAAGAACGCCTACGTTCGTGGGAAACAAATGCTCGGTTGAAGAGGTGGCTGATGTTATTACTGTTACAATCCAAACTGCTTTGTTGGCTGGAAGGTTTCTTAATGATCCTTGATGCATCAAGTTAGGCCAGTTGGCAATTGGGCTGAACGAGAAAGAGTACTTCCATGGGTTGGGGGGTCAAAAACTGATATTATTTATTGTTGTTTTCTTCTTAGATTTGGAGACTTAGAGGCTGTTATTTCCCATGCAACTTTTCCAGTTCATCTTTGAATTAAAAAGTAGTGAATATACGGTAGGATTAAAAGATTGATGGTTTCTACCAAAAAAAAAATAAAAAGATTGTTGGAAACATTTACTCTCTTCAACAACCCCAAACTATTGTCAATAAATATAAAGTACTTGATATGGTACAGGTAACAGGCGACCATACTTCTTCTCTTTCATGCTTTTATTTGATTATTTATATTTATATTTTTTTGAGAATCATAATAGTAAGTTTTATAAATTATAATGATAATAGCAGTTTACAAGATATAAAGCAAGCATGAATCCACTTGATTCATATCATAATTAGGTTCCAACCTCCCTCCCATAAATGCTCTCATCTCTTTTCCTCTTGCTCCAAGAAACCATTAATCACAAAAAAAGTATGTTCCTTTGGCCTAGTAGAGGTTCTGCAATTAAGGTTGTGTTTTGAACCGATGCAAATCCCGGTTTAGGGTAAATTTGCACTCTGATTCACTTTTTCTTGTGTTTGACAATATTATATTTTTGCATTGATAAATGATAGACCAATGCATATTTACATTAATAAAAAGATGTAAAAGTACATTAATAAAAAAGAAGTAAATTTTCATTCAACTGGGGTTTTGATAAAAAAAGCATATGCTTAATGGAATTCGTGTTTGCATCCATTACAGCTAAAGGTCTGTTTGTTAAGAAGGTAAATTTGTCAATGCAAAATTAATCCAATTTCACAATTTATATGAACCATTTTACACTCTACATATTTGTATCATTTCGAAACGCAACCTAAGGTTGCATTTGGAAACGATGCAAATGGCATGTAAATCCCAGTTCAGGGTAAGTTTGCACTTTGATTTACTTTTGCCTGTGTTTGGCAACATTACATTTATATATTTACAAATGACAGAAAACACATTTTCCATTGCATATTTAATTGATAATAAGATGTAAAAAGTAAATTTGCATTTAAGTGGGCTTTTGATAAAAAAAGGCATATGCTTTATTGGAATTGGTGCTAGCATCATTACAGCTAAAAGTCTATTTAGTAGAATGATAAATTTCTCGGTGCAAAAATTACCCAACTTTACAATTTATATGAACCGTTTTACACTCTACATATTTACATTCACACTTATTTGCATCGTTTCCAAATGCAGCCTAAGGTACATGCATTTCTACTTGCTAGGACTGTAAATGATTTTTCCAACCAATTAAAGTTCCTGTTAGGGTTGTCCAATATTTTAAAGTTTAAACACTAGTTTTGGGTCTAGACCAGGGCCATAATTTTATCCCATGTTTTAGTTTGGGCAATAATCTAGATTTCTAGATTTCCAAGTAGTTTCTATTTAATGAACAACCATGATGCTAATGAATTTTATGGAGTCATTAGTTAAAGAATTTTGATCTACAATTTCTTATCCCAAGTTTCTAAGTAAAAGAGTGCATCAATTAAACAGTAACTTGAATCCTTAATGAAGCCATTATTTTATAGTACGACACATACTCAACAAGAATTATAACCATCTTCAAAAGAAGTTTCAAATGAAAATGAGGTAACAATTCTAAGGTGGCATTTGATTGCACTTTTTAGAGGTTTGAATCTGAAAATGTTGCTTTTCAGACCTCACCCCGTGTTTAAAGGATAAACAGAGATGATAGTGGAGAAACAAAGACATGGGAGAATGAAAATTTTGTAAAGAATTGTATATCTAATTGTTGTGTTTCTGTATAAGGGCATAGGTAAATATATATACAACTGGGTTGTACAAAAGAAGGAAAGAGTAGAAAAGGAAACTAAATCAAATCTAGATCCAATACGTGATTACTGTAATCATGGCTAGATTCAATTTTGTGATTACAGTAATCACGGGAAGGCAATCAATATCATATCTTAACATCCCCCCTCAAACTCAAAGTGGTGTAGTAGAACAAATGTTGAGTTTGAAAGTTAGTTCTCGGAAATGCCTTGGTGAGTAAGCTTTAGTGAAGATGTCAGCGATCTGGTCCATAGAAGAAATAGATACAAGATGAATAATGCCATTTTGAATATGTTATCTAATAAAGTGACAATTGTTTCAATGTGTTTAGTGCATTCATGAAAGACATCATTATGGGCAATCTGAATTGCACTGCGATTGTCATAATAAAGTGTAGTTGGACCATGGTGCTTGACTCTCATATCTTCTAATAACCATCGAAGCCAAATAAGTTCAACAATGGTGTTTGCAATTGTTGTCTATTCAGCCTTAGTGTTGGATCGAGAAACAACAATTTGTTTCTTACTACGCCAGGAAATAGGATAATTACCCAAAAGAAACAATAGCCAGTTGTTGAACATCTATCAATGGGATCACCAGCCCAATCAACATCTGAATAAGCACTCAATTGTAAAGAAGAATTAGTAGCAAAGTGCAGTCCATAAAAAAGAGTACCATTGATATAACGAAGAATGTGAAGAACTGAAGCATAATGACTGGAGTGAGGAGTTGCCATAAACTGACTAACAATATGAACTGTATGGGCAATGTCTAAACGAGTGATAGTAAGATATACAAGACTTCCAACAAGTTTTATATAGAGTGTGGGATCAGAAAGAGCTATGCCATTAGTGGGGGTTAGTTTGGCATTAGTCTCTAGTGGCGCAAAGGTGGTTTTAGTATCTATTAATCCAGCTTGAGAAATGAGATCAAATGCATACTTAGCTTGACAAATAATACCCATCAAATCTAGTCGTAACTTCATGGCCTAAAAAGCAATTGAGTAGACCCAAGTCTTTCATATCAAATTCTTCGCTAAGGTGCATTTTGAGTTCATGGATGCCGAAAGTATCATCTCTAGTAATGATCATGTCGTCCACATAGAGTAATAGCAGTGTTAAACCTCTATCATATTTTCAAATAAAAAGAGCTAAATCATAGGAACCAGAGGTAAATCCAAATCAAGATATAGTGACACTAAACTTTGAAGACAATGCACGAAGAGCCTTCTTAAGACCACACAAAGCATGGTGAAGGCGATACATTTTATTGGGTAGGTGAGAATAACCGGGCGGCTGCTGCATATATACCTCTTCTGTAAGATCCCCATTAAGAAATGCATTTTTTATGTCCATCTGAAACAATTTCCATTGATGTACTGCAACAACTATAATTAAACTCTTTACAGAACTAAGTCGAGCAACAAGGGAAAATGTCTCATCATAATCATTGGCATACTCTTGAGTGAATCCTTTAGCAACAAGTCGTGCTTTGAATGAGTCTTAATTAGACCTATTCAGGGTCGGGTTGGGCCGAGCTCGGGCCAGGCTTTTGCTCTGTATTAACATAAATTTTCCAGGCCTAAGCTCAAGTTCAACCCAACCAACGAGCCTAAAACTTGGTCCTAAGCTCGGCTCTCATGAAAAGCCCGAAGCCCGACCTGGGAGTCTGAGTGTCGGTGCCCTCTAAGGATTGAGAGAACGGTGCCTGCTGTGTTCGTCGATTTCTGGGAGTCTGAGAGTGAGAATAGAAACTGAGAAAGTGAGAAGATAGAAGATGACAACAGTGTTGACCAGAGAGAGAGAGAAAGAGAACTCACCGCTCGAGAGAGAGAGAGAGAGAGACGATCTAGATCTGGTGGCGCTAGCCGCTGGTGCTTGAGTTCGAAGAATGAAAATTGTGCGTCTGGGTTCTAAGGGCGCCAGTTGGAGAGAGAACAAAGAAGATAGAAGACCTAGTTCTAAGAAGAGAGAGAACTAAGAATGAGAAGAAAGAAGATGAAAACGGTGTTGGATGGAGAGAGAGAGAGAGAGAGAGAGAGAGAGAGAGTCACTGCCGAAGAGAGAGATGACTACTTTTGGTGGCGTCGGCCACTAGTGACTGAGTTTGCAGGTGCAGCTGGATTCGCCGGTTCTGAGAGTTGAGAGGGAGAAATGAGAGCCGCTTCTGAGAGTGGGAGTGAGAAAGGAGAATGAAAAGAAAATTTTTAAGTATTTAGGGTTAGGGTTAGGCAGTTTAGGAAAAGTCGGGATGGGCTGAGCTTGGGCCAAGCTTTTTTAGCAAATCTCGAGCCCAACCCATAAAATAGTCGGGCTCGGGCTTTTAGGCCCGAGGTCAAGCCCGTGGTATAAAACACATGCTCAAGCCCGTCCGGGGGACCAGCCCAGCCCATCGGGCTACTCGGCCCATGAACAGGTCTAGTCTTAATTTTATAGACCCATTTACAACCCACTATTGATTTATCGGGAGGTAAATCATCAAGACCCCAAGTACCCGTTTTTTCCAAGGCTCGTATTTCATCTGCCATTTGTGCCAAAGGGGATCAGAGTTGGCCTCATAAAAGGTATGAGGTTCATATAGAGAAATGATGGCAGAAAAACAATGATAATCAAAAAGATGAACATGAAGTTTGCTTACCCTTGTAGAATGACGTAGAGGAACAACATCAAAAGAAGTTTGTGGAGTAGAATCAAAAAGTGTAGGATCTGCAAATGGAGCAGTGCCATTGGGAAGAGTCATAGTAGTGGGCATTGGATTGAGCTCACTAGAGAGTCCTACATCAGCATCTTCAGAAAATAGCTCAACAAAAGGATTAGTGAAGAAGGAAGAGGTTGAAGGAACAAAGAATTCTGACATGGTTGAAAACATTTTATGTTCCCAAAAAACAACATGACGAGAGATTCGAAATCTCTTAGAAATTGGATCCCAACATCGATAGCCTTTGTGTTTAATCCCATAACCTAGAAAACAACATAGTCGAGAGCGAGGTTCAAGTTTGGTACACTCATGAGGCTGAAGTTGAACAAAACACGTACAACCAAAAACTCGAAGCAAATTATAGTTATGAGGAATACCAAGGAGCTGTTCATAAGGAGATTGATTTCTGATTGTTGGAGAGGGAATGCGATTAATGATATAAACAGCAGTAAGCGCAACTTCTTCTCAAAACTGTTCAGAACAAGAGGCAGAAATAAGGAGAGATCGAACGGTACCATTCTGTTTTAAAAGGTTAAGATGGTATTGTTCTTTGTATTCCATGGCATTATTAGTTCGAAGGATTATGACTTTACAAGAGAATTGAGTTTGAACCATGTTGGCAAAGTTGGAATAAATTTCAGGTAATTGAGATCTATTGTGCATAAGATATATCAATGTAAAATGAGAGAAATCATCCACAAAAATAACAAAGTATCGTAAGCCACCCATTGTAACAATTGGGGAAGGTCCCTAGATGTCTGAATGTACTAAATCAAATGGTGCATGAGAAATAGAACCACTAGTAGGAAAATGTAGTGTAGTTTGTTTTGCGACAAGATTGCAATCAAAATGATTAATAGGAACATTTCCTAATTTTCCACTAGAGACCAAAGTTTGTAACCTACTATGCGAACCATGTCCTAATCGAGAATGCCAAAGACTCAAGGAGGAAGAAGGTGATGCTAATGCAATATTAGTAGAAGGATAACCAACTTGAAGTGAAGTGAGTTCAAACAAGCACCCAACTTTACACCTGGTCCCAAGTATCTGCTTTGTCTGTGGATCTTGTACAATACAACCATCATGAGAAAAATGTAACTCAAAGGCCATATCACAAAGCTGACCAACAGATAATAAATTGAGGGTAACTTTAGGAACTTGAAAAGTATCGGGAAGATACATGTTGGGAGTAACAACATGCTCAATGTGGCTAATTGACATGGTTGAGCCATCAACAGTGCGGATATGGTGTAAGTGTGATGCAAATGTCTTTGAAGAGAATAAAGTCGAGTTTGAGGTCATATGATTATAGCATGTGGTATCAAAAAACCAAGCAGACTTACCCGGTGTGATAGACATGGCAGAAGAATAGTTACTAGAATTGGAAGAGTATTGATTGAGGAAGGCTTGAAGGTCATGTAAAGAAAGTGAAGACACAGGTGAGTCCTCTATGGTAGAAGTAGTAGTAGCAGCAGGACAAGAAGGTTGATATGCATTTTTGAACTATTGAGATTTGGCATGATTTTCCTTGCTAGCTTACGACAATTAGAAATATGATGCCCAGGCTTTTTACAATATTGACATTCCATTGTTGATAGAGAATTTGAACTAGGAGCAACTGCAACAGTACCGGTTGAAGAGGTTGGAGATGAAGCAATTGAAGAAATGACTGCAACTAGATTTGAACGGTGAGATTGGAGAGATTCAAGACGTGTCTCTTCTGAAACCAACTATGCAATCGCTTGGTCAAGCATTGGTAGTGGTACCATATGAAGTAAGGAAGCATGAGTATTTTCAAACTCGTCTCGAAGAGCCATTAGAAACCAAATTAGTCGATCTTCATTCCTATAAGTACAGTATTTTTGAGCATCAGTAGTAGTATTCCATACCGGTTCAGAAAGAGCCAACTGATCCCAAAGGGAGCACACTTGTCCATAAAAATCTCATATGGATTAACCGGGTTCTTACTTTAGGTGACGAAGATTGCTTCTGAGTTGATAATGATGAGTGAGATCTGCTGTGACATACCGTTCTTTCAACATATCCCATATATCTTTAGCAGTCTCATAATATCCAAATTCCTCGTGAATTAAGGGAAGAGAGGTATTTCTAAGCCAAGTAATGATTTGCTGATTTTTGCAATCCCAGTCTTCATGACGTTCTGAATATTTTGCATCATCTTCATGGTCCGCTTTGATAGGTTGCATAATGTCACCAGTGATGATGCGCCATAGCTTTTTTCCTTTAAGAAAGCTACTCATAGCTTGGGACCAAGCAATGTAGTTTGAACCATTTAGCACAGTTTCAAAAGGTCTGGAAACCTTAGAGCAAATCTCATCAGTTGCCATGATGGGATAAGTAATTGATCCCTATAAGACTTAGTGAAACTAGTTGTTAATTGAGGTTTCACTAGTGGGTATAATGAAATTGAAGCAGGGACATAGTTGAGATATTACAGCTTTGATACCATGATAAAGGATAAATAGAGATGATAGTGGAGAAACAGAGACATGGGAGAATGAACAATTTGTAAAGAATTGTGTATCTAATTGTTGTGTTTCTGTACAAGAGCATAGGTAAATATATATATAACTAGGTTGTACAAAAGAAGGAAACAATACAAAAAAAAAAAAAACTAGATCAAATCTAGATCCAATATGTGATTATTGTAATCACAACTAGATCCAATTCTATGATTACAATAATCACGCCAAGGCAATAAATATAATATCTTAACAAGTTTTAGCTCTTAAATTGAGTCTGAATCTGATTTTCCAATATGAAACTAATAGACCTTGGGCTGGCTCTTAACGCACTTAGACGGGTTTCAGAGCCAGTGCATAGTCCAAAATATCCTTACAATATTTTGGAAATGACATGTGCGTCCCTTGTCTTCTCGCACACGACTCATTTGGTTTCTCCCTCTCTCTCTCTCTCTCTCTCTCTCTCTCTTGCTCTCTCTCTTTCTCTCGCTCCCTCCCCTTGTCTTCCCGCCATTGCCACTACTTATAGTGGCAGCTCTCTCTCTCTCTCTCCCCTATTCCCGGTTCTCTCTCTCGCTCTCGCTCTCTCTCCCCCTTTCTCTATCTCTCTCTCGCTCTCAGGGGATTGAGGGTTTTATCGTGCTCTTGGAGGCGGGTTACCGATGACTAATCCCTTGAGAGGGCTTTTAGTCCTTATGATGAGATCACCGAAAATGGTATGTGTTCATCTGTATCCTATGAACACAAATGGCTTCATCGGTGGGATCGCATGGCTTCTATTGAGAGAGCTTTAACAGTGTTCATGTGTATTTTGTTACCCTTATCTCTATTACTCTAATTGATCATCAGAAACGACAGGTGTCTCTATCTTTTTAGAGGCGTATATCTATTGATTTGGGTTCAAATCTTATGTTTCTCTCTCTCTCTCTCCCTCCCCTGTCTTCCCACCTTCGCCATTGCCCCACTTTAACATGTAACAACGGTGGTTTGGTGAATAATAATAATAATATTTTTATTTTGTTAATTATAAATTATTTTTGTTAATTATTAATTATTTTAATATTTTTTTATTAAATATTAATTATTTTTATTAAATTTATTATTTATTAATTATTTTAATATATTTATAGTCATTATTTTTAATTTTAATCATTTCATTTATTAATTAGTAATTATTAATTTATTATTTCTTATTTGTATTGTTTCAATATTATTTTGCAGTTGAAAATTATTTTTTATGAGATAATGCAAATTGATCCAAATAGTATGTTTTAGGGGTAAAATAGTAAAATAAGTAAATTTCAGATGGTAAAGGGTTGATCCAATACAAATAAACTTATGGATTCATATCCTCTAAAAAGTAGAAAAGCATCATGCATCTTTTTAGATTTCAAACACTTTTAATATCTTTTTAACTTTTCATATCTGAATTTTCAGATTTATCAAACGCCACCTAAGTCTAACTAAGAGCATTCATTCAGTTGATAAGAAAACTCAATTGATACCGAAAAGAATATAGAAAGTGAATTGGTTAGAGAGCAGGAATTTGTTGATGAAAGCCCTTAGGATTTTATGTTTATGATTTTTTCTTGATGCAGCTGGCAGGATGCTCTGATCCTCTCATTGTATAAAAATGGAATATAGAAAGAGATGTTTATTTAATGCTGCTAGTAAACATAAAATGATATCATTGAGATAATAGTAGTGTTTTCAAATCATCGTTGACCCGCCATCAACTTGGTCAGTGACCTATTGATTTGAGCAATCAAAACATTAATCCATTCGATCTAGACAATGGTTTTAGACCTTTTTTATTTTAATTATTTTTTAATTAATTTATTTTATAAATTAGAAAGGACCATCCATTTAAATCTGGTAGTGAAATCGGATCGGTTTTTAAAACCTTGTAATAGAATTTTCGTAGAAATGAATAATTAAATGTCATGTATCAGGCATCTATCAGTGCACAAAGATCAAGTTCAATGATGATCAAACACAAGGCTTGCCTTATTAAAGAGGGCAAGCCAACCATAAACCATTAAACCTTTTAATTCAGAGTTGATGAGGGTTAATTTGGCCCAACCTGTTAGCAAGCAGACACTTGGAACGATCTACTGATAGGATGATAATTCCACATTTCCTGCCGCCTCAGCCAGGCAAGTCAACTTGGGTACCTCAGGCACCTCGGCCAAGATCGAGGTCCAAGCAGCTTGTGATGGCCTGACCTGCTGAGGAGACACGTAGCCCACTTCTAGAATTTGGCCAGCTGTCTCTGACCTTCTTGGGATCATGGTGCATGCCTGCAAAGCCTCATCCTCATCTCGCTCGAATTGGGCGGACTCGATAAGGCTTATCAGCTCACATGAAGTCCATCTTCGGATGTTGAACGAACTCCTGGTAACACGGGTCAGGGATCTTGGAGGTGTTTTATAAGACCTATGACAACTCACCTATATAAGAGATTCAACCCCAATGTTACAAGGTACATGTGATTATTTCTCACTAGCTCTCTTACTTATAAGCTATCAGCTCTCTCTAAATCTCCTTCACTAACTTAAGCATCGGAGTTCATGCACCATGAGAAATGTACATAATGCCTTGAGCAATATTCTTTTGATTGGCAAAAAGGCTACAAAATAGGGGTAAGCCTCCCCCTAATTAGGTTGCTACTTGGGCTGGGTTGAAGTTAGCATTTGTCATATTTTGAGTTAATAAGCTAAACCCAAATCCAATGTAGTTGAAATTATTTAACTCGAACAACCCAATTTGCATTTGTGCCACAACCTCAAAAAGCCCCTATCCCGGTCAATCAAGACAGGATTTGATGTTGGCACTATTGTTGTTTCTATCTAAAATGTTTTGGGTTGATAAATATAAATTATTGTTTCTATCTACGTCAATACAAATTGTTATTTCTAATTCAAATATCGAAATTGACGTTTTAGATATAAGCATGAACCATCAGTTTCAATCATGCACGTTTCTATGAGAGTGACACCCATTATTAAAATGGGAATGGTCAACATAACCACTATATCATAACCATCCATTTTAAAAGGGTAGACATAAAGGTAGAATAAAGGATAGTGGCTGCTGCAACAAGGACTGAAAGTTCCTTGGCACAAGAATAAGAACATATGCAGGGGATGCTTGGTCTCCTGATTCTCCTCTCTATATATCCGGGTTAATTGTTTTAATTTTAATGAAAACCTTATTTTAAGGTAAATAAAATAAAATAAAATAAAATAAAATAAATCCAAAAGAAAGGTAAAAGTAGGCTTATTATCCCTAGTAGAACAACAAGTTGCTAAAGGGTTTTTGGAGGCCCAAGATTACAAAAAAAAAAAGAAAGAAAAGAGGTCAAAATAGGTATTACAACTTCAAACGGCTATAATTAACTTTAATCTAGACACCCGTTTCCAATGGACGAATTAAAACATAACTAATTGTTTTTTCTTTTTGTGCTTTTTCATAAGGTAATTATAATTACATAGTTATGTACAAAATTCATGTTAGTTAGTTGGAAAGGTGCATAAAGTGTGGTGGAAAGCTTATAACATTGTCAAAAGATATTAGACTCCGGTGGGCCTCATTAGAAAATAAATTTTGTAAAGGGTATCTTCATATAAGAAAAATAAAAAAGTGGGAATTTTTTTTTGTTATTTAGGTATTATAATCAAAATTTTAAAAGGCTAAAGGCATAGGCATAGTTGAGGCGTAATAGCACAAAAAGGTGAGTTGTAGTTCTCAAAAATCAAGAAAAAAATGAATTAAAGTCTACAAATGAGAAAAACAACATATAATATACCAAGTTTAATTAGGATGATGGAAGGTATAAGTATCCATAAAATAGAAGCTTATCTATGAGCAATTGTTCTAACTTTCAAGTATTAAATACAATAATAATTACAAACATTTTACATTTCATGTTTGGAAATGAAATATTTTGAAGTTATTCAAATTATCAATTTAAAATAAAGAAAACATATGAAGAATCATCCACATAATGAATATTATAAATTTATTAGGAAAAGAAATGAGACAAATAATAAACTTGGGATGTTAGAATTAAAATTTTAACAAAAAAATGTTATATTTAGAATTTTAACGAAAAAAAACAACATACCACTCGATTTATCCAAAAAAAAAGTTAATAACTTGATTGACCCTTTCCCTTTTAGACAGTAGATGGAGATTGATCAAAATACACATATGGTCCATTGACCATACTAGGGAGAACCTGCAGTTGTACAAGTTTGATTCCATTCCACCGTACTCAAAGGAATGTTCAGCCGCCCACTCAGATATTGGGTCATTGGCAAATTGAATACAAATGGGGATTGCCTTCTCAAACCTTGAAATCCCAATCGCTAGAGAAGGTGGGATTCAAATGGGCTCTTTTTATTTATGTTGGGATTATAAAGGTATAAATGAAAAATTGCTGGTAAGGCCTTAACTATTTTAGTGGAAACTTGGGATTGAATCTCATCTAAGGCTTCATTTAGATCTGATCTAAAACATTATTAGTATAAAAGTACATTGGTGATATTTTACACTGAACCATATAATAGATAAGGTCTTACATCGATTCACGATGTAAAACTCCACTCCATCCGAATGCACAAAAAACAGAATCGGAGTTGAGTTTTACATCAATCATAATTACACGCTCCTTCCAAATGCCTATAAAACCGAGCCGATGTAAATTTTAAATGGATTCTTGATTTACATCACTTCGAAATGCAGCCTAAGGTTTGGCCCCAAATGCCAAATAGTCAAGATGGTAACTTGGCATCTTTTCAAGTTCAATCCTAGGAAACCACAAGCTTTCCATCATTCCATGATGATTCTAGATCTCCTCTTGTAGGTACATAGTGCTCATTCAATCCCTCACAGAACATTCAACACCGTATTGATACCACATGGATGCATGCGATCAGCCTACAGTTAACTTTTCTTTTGCGATTAACCCGCGATGCACCACAGGCCTACAATGAACCAACAGAGCGCATCGCAGGACCACGATGAGCCCGCGGTTTACTGCACGCCCTTGATGACTCCACTCATAGCCCGAACCAAGGCAAAACCAGGCTGAACCCACGATGAGACCCGTACACGCTTAGACCCGCAATAAACCCTCAATCGAAGGAATGAACGGTAAACCCGCCAGACGGTGACGTCATTAGTTCCACGTCAATTAAGGCACGCAAGAGGTGGTAGTACACATGAGTAATGAGGGATCTTGGGTGAAAGGAATGTCGATCCTCAAGAAGATCCCCAATGAGACATGTGGCAAAACCTCAGTGGTGCACTTAATGATTGACAAACAAGTAGAATATCCCCTTTTCTAATAGGAGACAAACACCTATGTTTCCTACCTTTTATGATCTCGGGATACCCCCCATAAATATAGATCATCCTCGTAGTGAAAGTCACTTAGCAATCAAGCACCCTTTGCCTTTCACTCCCAACTCTACCACTCAAACCCAACACCCTAGCCTGAGATCTAATCCTACTCCAACTCTTGGTCTTTCTCTGTCTTTCAAAGAGACCGCTCCCCAATCTAGCCTTACCCTACCTATAGTAGAATAAAAGTTGTTCTAACACGCTCCAATGTGATTTGTATTAGCACATTTCAATCATGGTGAAAAAAAAACCCATTGGCCTACCAAGAAAATCAACTAAGACCGTGCTCCAAAAAGATTTTTTTGCTGAAAGACCGTGCTCCAAAAAGAGGTGAGAGGCTCGATTCGAGCTTATTTCAGTTAACTTTCCATATTGATACCACATGGATGCATGCGATCAGCCTACAGTTAACTTTTCTTTTGCGATTAACCCGTGATGCACCACAGGCCTACAATGAACCAACAGAGCGCATCGCAGGACCACGATGAGCCCGCGGTTTACTGCACGCCCTTGATGACTCCACTCGTAGCCCGAACCAAGGCAAACCCAGGCTGAACCCACGATGAGACCCGTACACGCTTAGACCCGCAATAAACCCTCAACCGCTGCGATGCCACGACTCGTTAAGAAACCATGTCCAGGCGCAACCTGCGCACGCAACATCGAAGGGACGAACGGTAAACCCGCCAGACGGTGACGTCATTAGTTCCACGTCAATTAAGGCACGCAAGAGGTGGTAGTACACGTGAGTAATGAGGGATCTTGGGTGAAAGGAAGGTCGATCCTCAAGAAGATCCCCAATGAAACATGTGGCAAAACCTCAATGGTGCATTTAATGAAAGTCACTTAGCAATCAAGCACCCTTTGCCTTTCACTCCCAACTCTACCACTCAAACCCAACACCCTAGCCTGAGATCTAATCCTGCTCCAACTCTTGGTCTTTCTCTATCTTTCAAAGAGACCGCTCCCCAATCTAGCCTTACCGTACCTATAGTAGAATAAAAGTTGTTCTAACACGCTCCAATGTGATTTGTATTAGCACATTTCAATCATGGTGAAAAAAAAACCCATTGGCCTACCAAGAAAATCAACTAAGACCGTGCTCCAAAAAGATTTTTTTGCTGAAAGACCGTACTCCAAAATGACATGAGAAGCTCGATTCAAGCTTATTTCAGGAAGTTAAAATTGGAACTTTGCTTGTTTTCACCTGCTCAAGTCTCTTATTTGCCTGAAAAGATACGTTTCCAACCAAACGATCTTTAAGCTGCTAAGATCGTTATGCTCATTACATCTTTCAAAAAAAATTGTCAAACAGTACCATAATGTCTTATTTGACTGTCCAGCCCGTTGAAATTGGTTTTGATTTGGACGGGTCCAACCCAAACCGGTCCATTGATATCCTATTCGGAAATCCGCCCAACGTCCGATCGGTTTCATACACTATTTACAATCAACTCCAAAGAGAGGACACGATCACACGAAGGACTGAAAGAGAGAAAGGCGAGCGGTGGAAATCGTATGGATTGCCGTTGCCGAACGGAAGTGGGGAAACCGTTGTTTCTGTTGATATGTGGGACCCTCGTCTACTATCACTGTGTCTACCGGAATTCGAGTCTCGTCTCGCTCGTCTCCGACGTCTTCATCGTCCTCCTCTGTTCTCTCGCTATTCTCGGGATGCTATTTCGACAAATGAACATATCGTATTTCCTCTCTGTTCCTTGGTTTTTCTCTTTTGCGTTTCTTTCATCTTTGTTAATTAGGGTTTTAATTGAGGCCTCAATGTCGAATTCCAGATAATGATATATGAAATTAAGGCCAAATTCTGGAGAGCTTTTCTAAATTCATTTCAATTCAAAGGGTTGGGGGAGGGGGTTAACGGCATATGGAATTTCAGTTTATCTCAATATGAGGGTCTTTGTATAAATTTATTTCGGGTTTTGGTCTTATATTAGATTGAATGCTGGTTTTTGGTTTTAATTTTGGTAAATCCTTTTCTTTGTTTCCGGAACATTTTCTAATGCTGGGTTCTTGTCTGAGGCTTAGTTTTAAGATTGAATGCTGAATTTTGGGTTTTGATTCTGCTAATCTTGGTTTCTTTGTTTTGTTAATTAAGACTAGTTTAATTCTAATTATTCCAATATTCATTGGTAATCTTAAAAGTTGGTAAATGTAAAAAACTCTTCAAGTAATCCTTTTTCACTATACAAAGGAGGGGAAAACGAATGTGGAAGTGCACAAGAGCAGCAAATATGTGTGGAGAGGAATGCTAGAATTTCTGAAGATAAGAAACAATCAAAAGAAACCTAATGAAAAGCATCTAAATCAAAGTCTTGCCTTGTATCAAAACTTTAGAAGCTTTCGCCTCTTGCTCAATAGATGATGTCATGGGGGGGTGGAACAATGATCTACTACAAGATCTTAATGATGCAATGGATTTCTATGACTTTTAACCTGATCAAACTGGACTTTGATGGCTGCAGAATTGGAAATCGGGTTCCAGGCCCAACAGGCTTGGCTTCTGTATTTAGACAGCCAAGGATGGGGGATTATTAGTAGCCATCTATTCAGGTCCTTTAGGCATTGGAGACTACATAAAAGCTGACATGGTGGTAGTTTTATGGGGATTGGAGTTGAGTGGGTCACTACACATCAGAAGTTAAATTGTGGAGGGGGATTCCAAAGTGGTGGTACAATGTCTGAAAAACTATAGTGAAACTGTGTGGCAGACTGGCAGTACAGAAATGACATGACAGAATTTAGGAAAATGGAAAAAGATTTGTCAATTGTCTACTCAGGGGCTAGAAAATCAACAGTTGTTTTGGCTCGTCCATCAGCGAAGCAATGCACCTATAGGGAGCAAATGTTTTGGGGACTTTTGTAAGATTATCTCTGATGCATTTACAAAAGCAAAAGCAAAGGGTTAGGTAGCTAGTGCCATCCTAAATTTGGGGTGCTCATTGTATATTTGCAATTCTTTTAATCATAGTCAATAAAATTTTGCCATTGCTAATTACAAATTTCAGTGGACATTTGGTTTTTTCTCATTGTGTATGTGTTAATGAGCTTTATATATATTTTGTGGTTTCTGTTTCTATACAAAAAATTTGGGTTTCTATTGTAGTTGGATACTCATGGGTTTTGAAATTATTTTGAATTTGTTGTCCAAATCTTCTAATTTAGTTACAAGAAGTTGAGATTGAACTTATTGCTTGGTTAGATTGTCAATTTTTCATTTCCATCACACTCTTTTCTGGTGGAATGTTTTTTCTACTTGATTTAAATTCTAAACTTTAAAATTCATTAGTTGTGGTGGGATTTTGTCATAGGGTACCTGTGGATCCTTTAGAGTGGCAAATCTCTCAGGATACTGCCAATAGTGTTTTTGCTTGCTTGGCTAATATGGTTGGAGCGGCTGAGTCTGTCCTGAGGGTGGCTGCAACCGGACATGACAAGAGACTGTTTTTTAAGGTCGGTATTGGTAACAAAACAAATTTTATACTTGATTCTGTGTTCACAGTGACTGTTTTTAAATGAGTTACCATCCTATATATATATATATATATATATATATATATATATATATATATATATATATTTGTTGTGAATTTTGTTATGGGCCCGGGAATAGGATCTCGTCACGGGTCGGTCCACGGGGAAAACCCTCTGTTTTCCCTTGTTCCTCCTTGCTATTGATGGACCTATCTAGGCGCCCTAGTAGTGATTTGTTCAAGAGATCACCTAACTCTCCTTTACTCTCTTTCTTGACTGAATTCAATAATGGTGTCTCCTTAAATAGGAGATTACAAGAGTCCTAATCTTAGGAGTCTCCTTGCTGAATAGGGAGACTTCCAATTCTATCTTGCTAAGGATAAGATAAGCTAATCCTAATCTGATAATAAGATAAACTAATCCTAATCTGATAACAAGATAAACTATTCCTAATCTGATAATAAGATAAACTAATCCTAATCTGATAACTTACTAACAAGATAAGATAAGAGCAATAGAATAAGATAAGAACAAGCAAGATGATCTAATCTAATCTGGCGGTGGGTCAGGTTCCTGTTGCTGCCGGCGGCGATGGTACGTCTTTCCGAGGAATGCGTCCATAACAAATTTTGATTTATTAGTACTTTGTGAACATTATGGAAGATTAACAAACTCATGCAATTCAATAAAAAAATTGATCTAATCCATATAAAATGTTTTATTTTACATACATCATTCACACTTGTTATTTTTCTGCTATTTGTTATGCTTCAACCTTATATGAAAGCTATTGTATTAGAGATAATTTTATTTGATTGAATTCGCTATGAAGGATGAACATGAATTTTCTTTTCTATACATAATTGTGTTGATTGGTTGGAAGATCCAGAGGGAGGGGGAACATATTAGTTAAGCCAAATTCTACTGGCTGAGGCAACTTTCGAAGCTTTCATTGTTTGCATTCTCTTTGCTAGAATCACATATGATACCTGTTTGATGAAAACAGTTGTGGTGGACTGTCAATGTTGGCGTGTGATGATGTCAGACGTGTCTTTTTTCAACTGAAATTCTGCATAGAAAGATAGCCTGGCCCTAGTAGACAAGATAATGGAATAGGTGGTGGAATACTAATCCTGGAGCTGTGATACCTGGACTCTTTGTTTTGCTTTCAGCATCCATGGTGAGCAGGATACAACATGGGTGTGTGTATGGAATATGTATTGGATTGATCTTCTACCTGAAGCTAAATTTTGATGCATTGGGGCTTTGGCAATATAATTGTTTAATTGGACATTTACCTGACATAAATTATTAACTGATGTGTTTAAAGAAGAAAATATTGCAAACTTGCAATTAAAAGTTGAATCCTGAATATGTACAGTGCTCAACCAAATATTCTCAATTAACCTTACGGAATGTAATCTCATTCAATCACTAATCAGATCAAGGTATTTATCTCTGATCAGCAGGGGAATATATATTTATCTCAGATCAAGGTATTTCATTCAATCACTAACCAGATCAAGCGAACAACAAAACATGAAAGAAAATAAATAATAAAGAGAAGCACCCTACAGTTTAACTAGTCAACCCCAATAAACCAATAGAGAAATGGAAAACAGCCACTTATCACTGGTTGACTATTTTGATTTATAATCTTCAAATTACAAGTTCATTTATTGCATCTTATTGTTAATACTTGCCTTTTGGATTTCAACACTGGACTTTGCATGACAAGGTTTTGGAATCTTTCTTCTTTCCCACTTAATACATTTCAAATTTTATAATACATTTGAAATGTATTATAAATTTTATAATAAGGCCATGTTTTGGAATCTTTCTTCTTTCCCACTTAATACATTTCAAGGTTTTGGAATCTTTCTTCTTTCTTCTTTCCCACTTAATACATTTCAAATTTAATAATAAGAAAAGAATGAAAGGAATGAAAGAAACAATGGAAGCTAAATATGACAGTTTTGGGCTTAGATGCTAGTGCTACAAGCATGACCTGGATGCTGCCCCCTACAATTTCCAACCTCGAAACTAATAGATGAATTATAAAATTGGTTCTGTCTTTGGATCTGGAGTTTTCTTACTTCTAAAGATGGCATAAGGGTTTTCCATTGAGATAATAGTTGTTATTGTTACCAATTGTCAAAACTTTGTTTCATCATCTCAACTGTTGGAATAGGGTGCAACTTTTTCTGCTTTCTACTTGTGGTTGATTCCCACTTTTGACTATACTTGTGTTGGATTTTCTTATAAATGGTTTGGGCTCCAGTTCAAGCAATATACAACCTTAATGGAACAAGATGCAATGAAGAAGTCACACAAACATGTATATGTATGGATATAGTTACTGTTGTGTCTAATGTATCCAGACCAAAGCACTTGAGCTTACATGATATAAATCCAAAAATGTGTAATGAATGGGTTTGATTAGTAAGTTGACCCCATATAGTTGGGATAAGGCATGGATATTGATGATGAATGGGTTTGATTAGTAAGTCCTTGAAACTTAGGTTGATCTCAGGTTGGTAAGGCTAGGACTGAAGGCTTATTTCTCAGCATTGAGATAAGATTTTTCCCTTATCTAGCATCAGATGTAATTCATGTTATAATGTGTTTTTTCTTTAATATTGTTTTTACTTTCATGGCTGAAAGGCCATGGTGGAAGACATGAGTTAGCTTGATACTTTTGTTTATATTTATTTTCAGGTGGTTATCATTCTTTACCTGCTCTCAGCTTTGGGACGATTGGCTTCAGGTGCTACAGTTGCTTATGCAGGTATCTATAAGAGTTATTTTTCTTTCTAGGCTAACTGGTGATTAGTATGCAGATTTGCTGGCTATAGAATTTCTTTTTTCCTTTTTTTGGTGTCATATTTTAAGGATGCATGTTGGTAACCCTATTTGAAGAATTTAGACTGCTTCAGGCCTGGTCCCTCAGGCTGAGCCCCTTAAAATTTTATGAAATGCTCAACGTGAGCCTGCCTAAGTTGCACTCTTATCAGATTTTTCTTCATTATGTGGTCTTCTGCTCAATGCAGTTTTAAGTCTACCATGCACTGCATATTCTCACTTCTCAGAGAATGTTTTGGATGTAAACTGGTTCAGATTACTGCTACTCTCCCTTCTAGGACTACTAACCCCATGTACTCTCATGGGCAAGCTAGATTTTTACACTAATTGTGTAATGGTTATATTGTAACTATCTTCTGTTTTCTTTTGTTCTAATAAAGATGTGCAGTTTAAGGATGCTAGTTGTGAAGATTTAGTGAGGAGAGAGGAGGAAGAGAAAGGAGAAATTTCACAGGAAAAATTTGTTGGTCATAGTCCTCTCATTAGTCTTTATACTAACAGTATAACACACATAAATTACAATATTACTTGTATTGGCATAATGACTAAAATACACTTGCAACATCAGCTCTCTCACAGTCACACTTTCCCTCAATCTAGGCATAGATGTTACACCAAACTTACATAAGTTATCTTCTAACCTGGACCATGGTATACCCTCTGTTAAACAATTAACCAGTTGACCTTCAAACTTGACAAAAAATATAACATTTCTCCACTGGCAACTCTTTCCTGAATGAAGGGCCACTTATGTGTTGGGTGCAAAGTGCAATCATGCTGTATTATGTTATTGACATTATTTATAAGTATCAGTTATTTATCAAAAATAATATTTATAACTGCCTAATTATCATAATGTAGTTTCATCTAGCCCTTAAAACTGACCACATAGTTAAAAAAATGAAAACAAACTTAGTAAAATTTTCAACCATAGCAACTCTAAAACCCCATGGGCCATTACCTTGTACTTAGCTTTAGTACTTGATTTGGCAACCATACACTGTTTTTAGCCCTCCAAGATTGCTTCCAATGAAGGTACAATGTCCATAGGTGGGTCTCTTATCATCAAGTCATCCTGCACAAAAAACATCACTGAAAAGCTTTACTTTGGGATATTCATATGAAGAACAAAGTAAACCCCTCTCTAGAATACCTTTGCTCAAATTACACAATATCCTGTTAGCTAACTCAGTGATTTAAAAGGCACATCTCAGGTGCGCCTAGGCGCACAAGCAAGGTACATTTTGGGGTATGTTCCTCGCCCAGGTCCTAGGCGCATGCCTGGTGCGCCTAGGCGTGCGCCTGATGCGCCTTGTGCCTCAGCCCAGGCGCGCCTTTTTAAAATTTTGCGCTTTTTACTCTGAGAACCCCCTATTTGCTAATGTTGTTCATTCATTCCTTGCAATAAAATATCTTCTTAAAAGGCAATGAAAGTTATAAAATCATTATTTTTCATGTGAGAAATAAAAATTCCAGACCCTACATAGACTTGTTTGGGCTTGCCTCGAGGGGCGTGGTACAAAGGCGACTCATAGAATCAAGAATGCAATATGTTTTACATCACATTCGCTACTTGAAGCAATGCAATTAAGGAAGAAAAGAGATTGTGGATTTTACATGCTTGAAAATGCTTTATATGTTTTTTTTTATTGTTAAATTTTCACTTGAATATGCTTTACATGTTATGTTTATGTATTTTAATTTTAGGTAATAGGTTTTTTAAAACATTTATTTTAAAATTTAAGTTTATATTTTTTCTTAACATTATGTTTAATATTTTTTGAAATTTTTGCATTTTTAAAATTTTTTGGCATTTTTTTTTGAATTTTCTGACTTATTTTTTTTTGATTTTTTAGCTTTTTTTTTTTTTGTAATTATGCGCCTTGCTTAAAAAGGCACGTGCTTCGCCTTGCACCTTGCGCCTCAGGCACAAATTGGCCCTTGCACTTATTTTGTGCCTTGCGCTTTTAAAACACTGAGCTAACTACACTAGCAGCATATGAAATGTCACAATTAGTGAGAAAAGGTATAGATGTTTTTTTCCACCAGCCTATGGTAAACACCTTTGTTTAGAACTACATCATCCTCA
Source organism: Nelumbo lutea (assembly GCF_056320005.1). NCBI lineage: Eukaryota > Viridiplantae > Streptophyta > Magnoliopsida > Proteales > Nelumbonaceae > Nelumbo > Nelumbo lutea. Next base: position 52,578,868 of record NC_142691.1, read on the forward strand.
TCAAACATACCTTACAATTATATTCAATAGGAGTATTAGTTGGCTTATCTTCCAACTTCTTGACATCTTTTAAAAATCAAGAACATATTTTCTTTGAGAAATAAAAATGCCCTTTCTTGACCTTGCAGCCATCTAAGATCCCCAAAATTCTTAATCTCAAGTTTAGTGGAAAGATATTACTTCATTATGGTAATCTCTAACATGTTATTTCCTATCACAATGTCATCAACATAAGCTATCAGAATGGCCACAAAGCAAGCGCCTTGTGAATGGAGTATGATTTGTATGATATTGCGTAAATTCATGAATTCAACCTTCTAAATAGCTCCTCTAAATCTGTCAAACTAGCCTTTAGGAACTATTTCAAACCAAGGTTCAAAATGTCGATACAGTCCGATAGGCCTGATGGGGCATATCAGACTTTTCAACAGGGCTCTCTATATATTTTTTTTTAGTTTTTTCTTCAAAACTGTTCGCAGGGGGGGGAGGTTCTTATAAGGCCTATCTACTCCTGAAATAGGTAAAACCCTTTTGCGAAATTTTGATCCTTGTTTCAAACCATAAATTGACTTCCTCAGACTACATACCTAGCTCTAGCTTTCAGGAATAGAGACATTGTAAATTTCTATTAAGAAATCTATTCTTCACAGGATTACAGCCATCTGATATGGAGCCCTAGAGACATGTGCAATAAAGGGACAATAGAACTAGAATAGAGTTAATTGTATCAACTAGAGCAACCATCTCTCATTCTCTTGATATATTTTCCTAATACATAAAATAAAGAGAGAAATGTTATGAAACCTTTTTTCTGAAAAATGGAAGTTGAAGATTTGAGCTTGACATGAGCATTATGAGACCTTTTTTTTTTTTTTTTCTGAAAAAGAAAAAGAAAGCACAAGTAGTTAAGAGTAAAGACTTCATTACCTCCGTCATGAAGATATATTTCCTGATAAATAAGAACTTAAGAAGTAGAGGGCTTGCCACTGATAAAACTCTTCAAGTATATGGGATTATGGGTCTTCTTATGGACTACTGTGTGGCTTAAATCAATTGGCATTGCTAAAGGTAAACAGATTTTAAATAGAATATTGTAGTTGGTTAAAGTGTTGCCAAGGCATTTTAAGGTCCAATGTCTAGATGACCTACGCAGGTAGGATAGATAACCTATTATAGTGAGAGTGAATAAGTTAGGGTCATTTAATTAGACACCCCCTATGATTTCACATATTTTTACTAAAACCTACCTTATAGTTTGCAACCACTTAACTGACCTTCCATCAGGAATAGTTTGTATTTTCGTGTGGGAATGACCATGTGACCTCTTGAATAGAAAATGTGAATGGGCATGGTCCTAGGCTTTTTAGTCCAGAAATATAACGTCTCATATCAACCTTTTAGAAACAAAATCTGGGGGCAAAATCAACATTTTTTTTCTTTTCTTTTACAGATCAAAAACATCATTTCCTACTCCAGTCAATGAAAAAAGTGATGAGTAAACTTTGGCAGATGGCTTAGCCAAGCAAGGGGTGGAGAGGGAAACTTTGTTCTGGGCACAGTTGTAAACGGTAGGTTGTTGGGGAGAGACAAGATTGTCTCTCAATGACTTTGTGTGTATCTTGTACCTTTTATATCTATCCTTTTTAACTTTTGGTATAAGTGAAGTAAAACGGTTGCAAACTGTAGGGGGTGTCTGTAAATAACCTAATAAGTAATTATACTCTCATGCATACATTGAAGGGAGCGTGTATAACACATTTTAGGTTGATACAAGGTTAACTAGACCTGAAAATGGGGATCCTAATCCCATTCCACGTGTCTTACTTTGAAGTAGGAAGTTTGTTCAAGGATCTCCTGAAATATTTTCCCTGAAAATCAGGTGTACCATGGCTATCATTTAACCATCCAGTGATTTAATTTAACATCTATGATACCTAGGTACCTGTACATTCCTACTGAACTGGTGTCGGACTGTCAGATACAATACTTATTGGATACTGCATGGATGTTTCTAGATGTACTTTATAGCATTAAAATTTTCAAAATGTGTACAAGTATTATTTTTTAACACATCATACTACAAAAAATCTGCACATATTAGCTTCATAAACTAGATCTAAAAACATGATATAAGCACATTACATGCCATCTGTTGATAAAGCTGTTATATTTACAGGCCAGCTGTCTTTTGTTCTAAACAATTAGGTATTTTGATATATATATATATATATATATATATTTGTTTTTGTTGCTTAGGCAATGCCTAGGCAGTGCCTGGCTGTCTCAAGGCCCCTGACTACACTGGCATATTAGTGGGTGATGCATGTCTGGAAGAAAAAAAAGTAGGACCTGGTCTTATTTGTAATTTCTATATGGGAAAGCCACATGATAGGATGGAATAGAATTTATTTTTACACATGCTTTTCCACGGAAGAGGAAAACATATTTTACCTTTAAAAAAAGAAAAGAAAAAACATACTTTTCCTTAGAAAAGGGGCCATTGCTTGGTGCAATGGTAAAGTCCACAGCTGACAAGCGTGAAATTACAGGCTCAAGTTTGGGAGTGGACAACTTGTGCAGAAGTTGAAAAGGTTATCTGGTCCGCCTGTCAACTTGTAAAGAAGAAAATAATAACCAGAACAAATAGAGAAGCAAGAACAAGACATTTAACAGATCTAACGTTATTTGGATAAGCAGCCTATATCCATGGGAGAGAGCAACAAAATTCCACCCTCAATAGTCAAAACAGAGTCAAAGAGAGTATAAATAGGAGAGACAACATGTTAGCCACAGCCCCATCCAAAATAGAAACATTACATCTCACTTTAAGTCACATAACCCAAACATAGCATATAAGTAAAATGGCTAAAACTACTCAAAACCAAAGACCTGCTGATGTTAACTATCTAATCTCTTGAGTTAGAACTGTTGAAAGGTTTTGAATTAGGTAAGGGGGTTGGTGGTCCTCACTTCCAGATTGCTGATGACATCTATTCTGCATAGAGGTACATGGCCCATGTCTTGTCAACCTTATGACTCTTAATCCCTTGTCCTGCTAACTTTATAACATCCTGAAATATAATTAAAGGGTATCTGGCTTGTAGACAAATTCAGGGAAAGAATAGCATTGTGTTTATTTATGTAGGAGAGCATGAGATGAAAAGATTATGTTTACACTAAGATGTAGACAAGTTAATTAGCTACTTATCTTGGGTATTGAATTGATCCTTTTTTTTCATTTCCATAGTGGGAGGGCTAGGTTCTTGTGGTTCTAGGATTTGGTATGTCTGTTCATATTTTTTGGGATGTGGACGTTATTTTCTGGTTGGCGGTTCTTCATTTTATGTACTTTTTGGCACATTACTGCTCATGAAGGGCAATCAAGCATCTCTTTTTAGGGGAGATAATTGGATAATTGGGTACTAAGAACTTTGTCTCAGCACGTTTAAATAAACCAACCTTTTGAGGGAAATGATGCATCACATGCCTTTTCATATGAAAGATGGATGATCCCCCATCAAGTGAAACAATATTCCCCTGTTAAATTCTCCATCTTTTTCATGAACCATAATGCATTTGCACTGAAGCTTTTACAAGACATGAGAGACTCCACCATTTTGTGATACTTGATGTTTTAAGCAGATTTGAATTATTTATGGCGTTTGTAATCTAGTATCAGTCTCAAACACTGTAAAACATATTTATAGGTTCAAATTCAATTTCTCACTGTATATTTGCTGGAACAGGGTTGTGCTTGTTTTGTTTGTACGTCTTTTGCCAAAGCCCCCAACCGATCAGCGCATGTGCATCTCAGTTTCGTGGGAGAAGAGATTCCACAAGTTCTGGCCAAGACATCATGTAGGCCTATTTTTTTGAGAATCGGTCATTGTAAGTAGTGGTTATATTATCATTGTTTGTATGAATACTTAGGAATAGTAACTAATTCTGGGTTGTAGCTCACCAGATTTTGAATTGTATCAGTGATCTTTCTTACCAGAAATGGACTTTGAAGAAATACTTAATGTGCAATTAAGTGTATTGCCACCGTACCATACTAGCAATGACTTGTGCGATGCATGGGCTGCTGTTTAAAAATGTATTTTTTTAAGGGAAAAAAAATGGAGGAACACCAGTTCACCAAAGTTTTAGTGGAGACATGGGATAAAATCCCACTGCCACTAGGGTTTGGGGATTAAGGAATTGGGGATGGAAAACTGTGCTTTGCATGAGATCAATAATTAAGTTTAAGAAAAATCAATTTCAAAATTGAACTGATAAAGATAATCAAAGGCTGACATAACAGTCCATGAAATAAATATACATTAAATTAATAAAAAAGAGAAAATTTTATAACTCATGGAAATAAGTACTGGTTTCCTTATACTTTTATAGAAGTTGGATCGCCCTATGTATTGGTGGGAAAATTTGCGTTTTTGACATAAGTTTGTGGTTAAGATAGGGTTCGTATTTAGGTTGGCCCCTAAATTAACCCAATCCATCTAATTTACACTATTTTATTTGAGAAAAGGGGGTTTTATTTAAGGGGAAAAGAGGGATTTAATGGGGGAGGGGGGAGGGGAGATTTTATAAACATTGAACATTAAGGAGCGAGAGAGAGAGAGAGAGAGAGAGAGAGAGAGAGAGAGAGAGAGAGAGATAAATATGGGTTTTATGAAAAACAATGAAGACCCATGATGGTTTTAACTTTGACCTTTTAGTTTTTTTTTTATTGATTTAGTTTAAAAATAAATATGTACATATGTGAAAAAGGAGATGAGGTACTTGTGAGCTTTGTGGGGAGAGAGCGGGTATATAATGAATAAAAGAAACAGTTAATAATGCAATAATGCTTTAGATCTCCTATATGAGGCAATCCAAAGGTCATTGTTACCATGATTATGCCAACTTCATTAACGGCCTGGAATCAAGGTCTAGAGTATTTATCATAAGAGTATTTGAAAAATTAATTCTAGGAAACATACGGTATGGACTTGGCAAGTGGATACAATGAAATGATTTAGGGCAAATGGGTATGTTATGAAAACTGATACAAATGCATCAACAACACTAAGCTTAAAGCTCAGATGATTGACACATAAGAAACATATAATAGTTAATGTAAAGTAATACCCTTAAATAAAATGACTTCACCAATAATACACTAATCAATATCTCAACCTTTAATTTATTAAAATCGCAATAAGACACTTTGGTAATTATTATAAATTAAGGGGAGTGGCTTGGGCATGTCTCTGAAAGATGATTGATCATTAAATGCAAAAATCCTAGAAGTAAGAGAAGGTAAAAATTCAAAATTTTTAATCAATTCTAAAGTTGAAATCTCATAACATGGGAGAATAATTTTCTCTTTTGGATCGTTTAGGTCTATTTAACCATGCAAAATCAAATCTTTGGATACGAACTAAGTAAAATGCCTGATCTATAATGTCCACGAGTGTAGAGAGATTTAAGTGGTAGTTCACACCCATGTTTTGATGCTGCTAAGAAAGATTGAAACATTTTGAAAATGGCACAACACTAGGGTTTACAACTCTAATCGATCTCCAAGATTTTCAGCAACAATGGTGATGTGTGTACCTACTTGGTTGGTTTTTCTTATTCAAAATGGTTCCAGAACAATGTTATAATGGGTGAACGATAGGTCTGGTTGAATGAGGTTCTAAATCCCTAGATAAGTCTCTCACAATGGATGGTCGACTTCAGCTATGTGGGGAGAAAGAAAACTTAACTTGACCCCCCCATGTTGATCTTCTTTCGTAGACAAGAAAGGGCTGCAAGAATTCTCTACTAATCCAAATAGTTTTGCTAAGTAATTAAGAAAAGGGTTTCTTGCAGATAAGGGCAATTTTTGCCTTGAATATCAATAAAAAATAATATTTTTATAAAATAATCAAAATAGAGTAACTTTTATTAAAAAACATTAAGAAACGACAATGACATTGTTCATTGTCTTCCTCTGCCTCTTGTTCATCCGAATACACTGTTCATGCGAGAGGCGGAGTAGGGCACATGCGCGTTCTTCTTCACAGTTACTATTCTAGAATCGCAATGACACCGTTCTCTTGAAGCTGAGCATCGCATCGGGTTTGAGGTTATCTCTCTCTTTTTGTCTCTCTGGATTCAATGTTGTTGCAGAGGTGAAGAATGAAGAGGAAAAACAGATCTTACAGCACACGTGGTGTAAAGAATGCAAGTTGGTTTCCAGATCCAAGAAGCTTCGGGTTTTCCAATTTCTGAATCAGGAAGCTTCAGCACACGACGCCATGAGAGACGGAGACTCGCTCGAGATTACCTCAAACCCGATGTGGGACTTTTGAGAAGTTAAAGCTTCCTACATCTTTATGAAACTTTTGAAGCTTTATAAGAGAGATAAGAGGCCTGAAACTTTTGAAGCTTCGGTGATATTTTTCAAAGTAATCACAGAGGCAGAGGAAGAGGAAGGGAATGAACATTGTCAAAGTATCCATTACAGGAAACTCTATAAATCATTCTCTGATCATATACTTTGATCCCAAAAAGATCTCACGAATTGGCATATCAAAGATAGACAAATCTGATATTTGCTTGATGCCAATATAAAGTCTAGTGATTAAAGTTAACATCCAATTGTTCCACCTATTAAAAAGTCTAAGAACTTATTGGGTTTTGTCCAATTCAGTGTTTTTTTTTTATTTTTTATTTTTGCAAATACTCATTCTCACACCTTAAGTCACAGCATGCACTTAGCTGAAATCCTTTACTCCACTTGCGTAGTGTGAAAGTGGCATCCTTGTCAAGATAAACTCCCAGGTTTATCCACTAGTTGTGAACATTAACTTATATTGCAATAACTATGTTGTTTCATATATAATACTAATGTGAACTGCCACGACATATGAAATGAATAAACTTTTATTCATAATAAATGTATAAATAATAGTTCAATTAGAGCTGAGGGCATACACTATCCAATAGTCTCTAACAAAGTATTCATTGATGACAATGACAAAAGTGAAAAAGTAAACTTGTTTTTCATCTTTTAAAATATATATCATCTTTATTTTATTCCATGGAAACATCTTTAATTTCTATGAAATGCTTAATTTAGAATATATCCTCTTCATTAATCTTAATTTTAGTGTCATTGTCTCTGATATTTCTAATACTTTTACCAAAATTGCAATATATATTGTCTTGATTCAATTGTCTAAAAAGCTTTTGATCATAAAGCATTCCGATTTTCTAATTTCTAGCCCACATTGTCTTCTCAACCAATACTATTTGATGAACAAGCAACGTACACCATGGGACTTCCTTTTCTAAGTTCTAAGGTCTTCCATTTTTTAAGTTCTCATGTTAGTTATTTCTTCTTTATACATATCTTAATATACTTTCCTGAAATATATTTATTTCCTAAGATTCATTAAATGAATTCTCCAGTAACCCTATCATACGATTTTTCTAATTATTCAATAAATATCAAGCGAAGATCTCCCTTTTGTTTCCTAATTAAATAAATTATTAATCTACTAAATAAGAAAAGATAGATTCTATCGTTGATCTCCTTGGTAGGGGTAGACACTAATAGAGTTTTTTGCGAGTTATTTAAGCTTGGCTCATAAAAAGCTCAATTTGGCTTGGTGTCAGAGCCTAATATATAGGTTCCTTTGCTAATTGAGTTAAGCTCAAGCCCAATGAAGTTTGATTGACTCATGAAGCTCGCAAGCCTAATCGAGCTTATATTATATATAATATCTTTATTTTTTATATGTTTAGTTTTTATTTGTTTTTTTTACATGTCTATTTTTTATTCTTTTATAAAGCTTGGCCCATTGTTGAGTTCAAGCCAAGCTGAATTCCAACATATGAGTTTTGGGTCAATTCAAATTTGAGCTCAAGTCTCTAACTCAAATTGAGCTCAAGATTTTCTACTGAACTGAGCTTGAATAGCTAAATATTTGGCTCGACTCGGCAATATTTGAACTTGTCTTGACTCGAATCCACCCCTGCTCCTTGGAAAGAACCCAAACTAGTTTTTTTTTTTTTTTGGTTTACTAATTCCATGTCTTAATTGTTGTTCAATCACCCTTTTTCAAAGCTTCATAGTTAGGCTTAGAAACTTATTATGTATCACATTTGTTCTTATATTTATATCATTACATTTTTTTCCTCTACTACTCATGAAGCATTTTCATTGCTTTTAATAATCATATTTAACAACCTATAGGGGATGTTCACTAGTAAACATGATTTTGTTTTAACTCACTTATGCATTTTCAAATATCTATTAACATACCACCAAGTCCCAATCCTACATGCAGTTTTTAAGGCTTTCTTCTCTTGAACCCCAATTCTACAAATATATCTATGGTTCTACTCTCCACAGAGCTCCTAAGATCTATAGATTTATGCCCCTAAGGACAAATAACTTATTTTTGCAATTCTTTAGAAAAATCCATATATATCTATATAAGAAAAAGTATCATAGTTCCAACGACAAAATGAAACATCTGCAACAAAATGCACAGAATCATTCTAGATTATTTCATGTTTTTGCTATGTACTTTGGGTCAAATATGTTTTTCAGAAACACAATAAGAATATAAGATGCAAATGTGTATACACTTTATGGAAATATTTGTGATATATGGAAAATATATGCCATGTGGCAAAATTTGTGAAACATGGCAAATTATATATTATGTGGCAAAATTTGTGACATATGACAAAATATATATATATATCAAGCTTGATGTCTATCGCAATGTGGCAAAATATATGTCATATGGCCTTAATTTGTGCCACATGTCACAATTATAGGTCATGTGATATTTTTGTATTCTAAATTTCAACATATGATAAACTAACATGTAGAATTTATCTTGTCCTATACTCCTATATAGTAAAGTAACATTTTGTAACCAAACATGCACTATTTATGTTTTTGCTTTCAAAATCTTGTTTTGAAAATAATATTTATCAAACTACGAAAGAACACAATAAAACACAAAACATGCTTCATGCTTTTATATTTTGAAAAAAAAAAGTAAAATCTCATCTAAACACAACCTAAATTAATTTTGGTTACTTTTAATTCAAGTTTGACTTTATTTTATTTATTTGTGAGATGTAAAATAGGAAGTAAAATGATATTTGGACAGTGTAGACAATTTGCTCCACTTCAGAAGGCAATTTGGTAACTTCACTGGATGACTTGGGCACAACGTACAGAACTGTAACGGTTGAACATTACATGTGGGCCGAGATGGTCAGACCATGAACGCCCATGTACTTAATGCAGGCTAATGGCCAACCATGTGGTAATGGTGCTGCCATTACGCCCATTACGGGCAGAGAGAGTAGACCAATATAGGAGCCGTTATAGGATCTATTACCTTCAGGTAGGGCTGCAAGTTGGGTCAGGTTAGGTCTGGTTGAGGCCAATCCTAGTCCAATCCTAAGTTCTAAACTTCAACCCTAACCTTAACCTAATCCAACCTTCAACCCGACCAATCCAATCCAACCTTCTTCCCATCCTTTACAACCTCATAAAATTTCTCGATTTTAGATCTTAACTCAACTTTCATTATATATATATATATATATATATATATATATATATATTAATCCTATGTTTCGTTAGTATTTGTTTGTTGATGTTATTTTTTTGTTCTTTTAGTATAAAATTTAGAAAAATAAGTTTTAGAAATGACTATAGTTTATTATGAATTATGACTTATGATAGCTCTTTCTTGGGCAAAAAACAATATAGAGGAGATGAAGAATAAAATTTTCAAAAAACATAAAATAATGTTATTAAGGTTTTAGACTTTCTGATTAGGATTAAGTAAAGTGATTATCTTAAAAGAAATACATGATACTATGTGGGGCTATACAAATATCATGTATCTAAACAAATCAATGTATGCAATATATTACATGCAAGTCGGGTTCGGGTTCGGGTTGGCTAAGGGGTTAACCCTAACTCAACCCGAAGTAAAGTTGGGTTCATGAATTTCAACCCTAACCCTAACCCGAACGTCAACCCAACCCAACCCAACTCAACTTTTTTGGGTTGGGTTAGGGTTGGATTTGGGTCGGGTCGGCCCAAGTTGCAACGTTACCTCCAGGACCACCACTAACAGCTCCCTCTATAAATAGGTGAACTTGCATCTCTATTATTTACCAAGTTTTTCAGCTGATCCTCTCTTCTAATACCTTGCTAACTTAACCATTGGAATTTCAACCCTCGAGACATCACCCTGAGGCCTCTAATTAGGGGTGAGCAAATGGGTAGGTTCTACCTAGAATTGAATGGAACCAACCTCGAATCGGTCTTGAACCGACCCTATCCAATCTATTAAAGGGTTGGGTCTGGTTCCAAATTCTTGGAATTAACTGAGCCCTACCTAGGCCGGTTCCAAGGTCTAGGGGTTTACCCTACCCAAACTGACCCAATGAATCAACCTTGGTTGGCCTTGGTGGAACCTACCTTGGAATCAAACTTACCTTGAAATAAACCCCAAAATACATTTGGAGATGTGAAGATTTGAACCCAAACATTTATGGTTACAAAGGCCATGGTCTCATTTGATCATATGTTTTCATTTTAATATTTGAATGTGTACATTAAGTAATGTAAAAGGTAATATCTATAAGATTTAAATTACAAGTTTTGAACCATATAATGATCATCTACACATTAAGTTAATCAATTTAATTAAAAATGATAATATAAGTTTTAAACCATATATTATATTTATTATAAAATCAAGTTTTTAAAGAACATGATTCTTTTTTTTATTTCTGAATGGGAGAGTAAAGAAAGAATAGACTCCACGGATAGACCCTAGAACTGACCCTAAAACCACCAGGTCAAAAAATTTGAAACCAACCTTCACATGATAAGTTCCGGTTCCAAAAACCTGGAACCAGCCCCTACAGGGTAGGTTCCAGGTTTTTTCCATGGAACCGAACCGAATCCACCCATACTCACCCCTACCTCTAACAACTATTTGTGATCATGGATGATATTTCCGCCATGATCTTCAAACGAATTTTAAATTTTCTCCCTGTTTGTCGAACCAAGCAGCATCAGTGTGGTCCCCACCTTATACCAAAGAAAATGTAGGTAGAACCATAGAAGGGTTACTTGTTTAGTGATGTAATTAGAAGTAAGATGGTATGGTCCCACTTTATATGAAAGAATAGAGGTAGGAGAAAGGTGGTGTAAACTTTGCACATCATGTAAAATTTGCATTTTCCTATGAGTGCAAAAGAGACAAAAATTACAAAATCTGTATCAAAGAGGAGTGCAATCATAATTACAAACAAATGGATGCAAAACTGAACTGGGTGCAAATTTTGTATCCGGTTCAGATTTACACTCCACACAAACAGACCTTAAAATGTTTTAGACAAACAAGTTACTTTCCTTTATAGTTAACTATAATTAAGTAAAGAAGAAAAGCTAAACAAAAGTCTAATAGACCCAGAAAAGCAGGTATTAGGAACTTCATGAGCAGACAAAGCACCTATAGATGGACATCACATGTGATTCTCATGGCCAAAACTCAGCCATGCAGCTGAGATGGTCACTGTCAATTTTGTTCTGTAGATGTTCCAAGCTTGTCATCCTTTGGCATGGTGGTTGGTTCCAGTTCAGTCTATTCTTGATGCTTCCATCAGTATCACCATTCCCCGATCCAAGCGCTGCTATCTCTCCGTAAGCTGTGTCTTCACCTTGGTTATCCATGCTTGCTAAGACCTCTGACGCGCGAAATAACTGGTTGGTATTAAGTAACTGTGGCGAATTGGAATGGCTTTGAAGGAGATAATTCAAACTACAAGTTAGTGAGCCTCGAGTAACAATATCTTCTGCCAATCTAACCTGTAAATTAAAAAAAAAAATGCAGTTTTGATTCCTTCAGAGAATGTTCATAAATTAGTAATGCAATGGAGCCACAGCATAATAATCAAATTTTAATGAGGCTGAGAGAAACCCCAAATGTATGGGATTGCGGATTCCTGTAACAGATGATGTAGAAAATTGTTGCATTCGGATGGTTTTTCCATACCTTCAGTCTCAAAGCTTCAATATCAGATTTAAGCACCCGATTATCAGTAGCAGCTTCCTTGAATTGTTGACTTGCATCGTTGAACTTCTTGTACAGAGTTGCATTTTGTCCTCTTAGTTGATCAAGCTGGTACAGTAGAGAAAAAGAAAATGGACTCACAGAAGAAGAAGACAGAAGAAGAAAAGTAAATTAATGAAAGTTTCCTTTGAATCTATCATCACAAGTTAGGTTTAATTAAGACCTGCAACTCAAGTTGAGCCAAATGTGCTTGCTTTTTCTCCCTCGAACGTCTAGCAGACAATCTATTTGACACTATCCTGAAACCAAATCAGAAACCTCATTGAGAAAAACTGTAATAATAAATCAAAACCTATCAGTTTTAACTCATAAACAATATTGTAATGCACCTCCTAAGGCGTTTGGAGTCAGTGATGCTGTTGCTTTGTTCACATGACCCAGCTTCTATTTCGATGTCATCCTCATCTGATTGCTCCTGTGAAGAACCACTAGCTGCTCCCCGTCCTTGGGTATCTACACTTTTGGGTTGATTTGCAGAAGCGGGGCTTCCAGCTGATGCAGTTCCTGTGTACCCAAATGTTAAACTAGATGCAGGACCACCTGTAAACAAGTAAAAACCCGAACATACCCACAACAATTGGGTCCTCAGCCAAGGATTTGGTCTTCTCTTACTGAGCACAAAGCCTTTGAAACATGTTTATGGTCTTAGATCAGATTAAGTATTTTGTAGACACAGAGTGATGTTTAATTACATCATCAATTCCTTACCGCATACAGATGACTGGGAATCCATGGTGGCTGAAATGTTTGAATACTTTGGCGTGAGATTTTGAGCCCGGAATCCGCTTTCTATTAATCCACCATAACTTATCAAGTCATTAACTGTGTCCTGCATTCAGAGACGGTGACAAAGAGTTTAAACTCTACATAAAGAATGAAGCAAGTCCTTTGTTTTGAGATACAATTTCAACACTCTTCTCATGAAGAATCGAAGTTTTCAGAATGCATCAGAGTAGAAGAATTTGGGCTGTTCAGAACAGATTGAAGGTGGAGCGAGTAAATTTATCCATGGGAGGATGGATAATCCTCCCATCTGAGTTCAGCTATACTTCTTTTTTTTGGGATCTTACAAGCTTGAAGGCTTGACATTGCATCAAAGAGGTAAAATTGAAGATTTAAAACTGTTCAAACTTCAAAACAAATTAAAGCTCAATCCAGTTCATACATCCATGGAACGATGGATGATCATAAGCCAGTGGGTGTGTAACTTGGGCCTAGTCAGGCAATTCTAGACCGAAACTAAATTATGTATGTATGTATGTATGTTTATGAACGATTTTAAGTCTAAAAGCTAAGATTTTTTGGTATAACTTTGTCACTGTATGTGTAGATTAATGCTAAAGTTGGTCAACCCTAGTTGTCTAATTCCAGCCGGTCCAATAAGAAAGGATTCTTCTAGAAAAAAAAAAAGAAGAAATTGGAGTAACCCAAGCCCACCAACCCAATATCATCGATGGGGTGATGGTCAACATTGGTCGTCTTAATTTGGTGTTCAAACCTTTTCCTTTATGACCAAAGAGACAAGTTTTCTTCACTACTAAGTTTTATGTTCGCAAACAGGTTCTTTAACTTTTAAAACCAAACAGACAAATAAACTAGAAGGATACGTGTGATGCATTCTCCAAAGTTGCTTTTCAGAGTAGAAGAATGACAAGAAAAATTCTTGCTTTTATCAGAGTTGTTTTTTCCTTCTTTACTTTCAATAGCAGAAAAAAGTGAAGACTTTAAGAAAAGTGAACTTTACCATTGTTCATAAAGTCAAGATAAAGGAGCTAACTTTTATTTTCTAGAAACCTATCGAAATACACTAATTTTTTTTTTTCATTTGCTTTTTCTTTTGATGTATGTGCTTCTCCAAGCACAAGTCAAAATTTTCCAGGATGAGCAGTGAGAATCTAAAAGAAATTGCAAATTGCTTCCTAAGCTTTGAACCATGAAAAATGCTAAAAACCTCTCAAACAGGAAACCCAAATCATAATTTTCCTTATAAACCCTAAATAAATGGAATATTGACTGAATTAGATTCATATAGGCCTTGCCCAAATGGCCAAATGGCTTGATCTTCATCTTAAAGCTAGCTCTAATGCTTAATTTATTCTTGGAAACCTTGCTATTGGACTGCTTTCTTGGAATCACAGAAATAAAATTGATTCTTAGAATCATGTTCATCAGCCCATAACACAGACATTCGAAAGTTTCCCAAATAATCAGCCGAGGAATCCAAACAATCAAAATTTATTATTGACCGTTGCTGGGTGTTTTCTTTCTTCCTTTCTTTTTGACCATATTCTCAAGTTAAATCAATGATTTTTGAACATAAAATAAGAATCCGAATATGATACCTGAAAGACATGACATTTAAAAATGTTTATAACCAATCAACTGGTATCATAAAAGTGATAACCAATCAGATAATATTTATCAAATGTCACAGGGTTTCTGATTGGTCAAAATTATTCCGGCATCATACCTTTCTAGCATCATAGATGGCTCGTGTATAGAGATATAGGGCTGTAAATATATCCATTTACCCAAAAACAAATTTGAAGCTGATCCATTTGGGAAGCAATGTGAAATCTGAATTCGATCCATTTATAATTTTTTGAATATGCATGTACCTTTGTTTCTGTTAATATAGTTGGTGTTAATTAAAGTGTATATATGCTTACTCAAAATTTATTCTTGAAATAGTGCTTCTATGGAGAGGAATTTTAACAAAAAAAAGCTTGAGCCATTAATTTAGTTCTCGTAACAGTTATTTTCAAATCATTTAACTCATAATATAAGAATATTTTAACCATTTTTTAATCTATTAATTCGTTTTATTAGCGCTTAATATACAATATCAAAATCATTTTTAATTCATTTGAATAATAATACAATGTCTGACCGATATGTTTAGATTTGAGTCATATACTAACATTAATGTATTAAATTTGAATTTCACGCTATCCAATTTCATTTATCCATTATATCTGTTTCATCCTCATATCGGGTCCGGATTTAAAAAAAAAAAAAAAAAAAAAAAGAAGAAAAGAAATTTAATAAGAAAGAAAGAAAAACGTTCCAACAAGTTCCGACGTGATCAAGTTGGAAGAGTGTTGGAACAGTTTTACCAGTATCCTATTCACATGATTACGTGGGACCAAACCAAAGCTCTAGCTGTTATTGTAAAAAGATGATGGTGAAACTGGGCCTACCGGTTACATGTACCCATGATCCTAAACTGGTAGTGGATTTCCCCCCAGCCCAACCCAAATAAAGTTGGGCTTCTAAAGCGGGCCCATGTCCACAATTGGGATATCTTATAGGTCCCACCTCCACTGCTTCCGTAGCTCACAAGGCATTCCAACTCTGTTTTCTGCTGACACAACCACGCACAAAGTTTCTGTTTGCATCATCATTACTCAATCATAGTCAGACTAATCGATCATTCCACCGACCCAACCCACGACTACTCACTACCAAATCTCAGCATAACAGAACAAATTCCAAAAAGAGAAAAAAAACTATTCACCGTCAATTGCAATGGCAGTATTCCAGCGTTGAGACTTCAGAGATTGGACATAGTTTAGCTCGGTAGCTCGCGAAACACTAAATATTTCCTAATTCATGCTCTCAGAACAGCAATTCTACGTCAGTTGGAAATTGCTTCCTTTGTGTTTGCATGGCAAAATTCAAAGCGACGAGTCCAACCCCAACCGACGTTGAAGTTTCGGTTTTATTTTATCCATGAAAATTATAGCTCAAGAAATAAGAATAACTTAAATAACTAAGTTAACTAACTTACCCGATCTCTGGATCCGAACCCCAGATCTTCGGCGGTAGCATAAACGTCGTTGAAACTATTGTCTTGCACCTGGGCTCCGGAGAAGCCGTCGGTTTCGCCAGATTTTCTCGCTCTCTGGATGTTACTCCAGTTCTCGTTCTCGCCGGTCTCCGGCGCCATTATCCGCCCCAGGAGCTCCTCCAGCTTTAGTTCCGACGCGCTTCGCTTCATGTTGCCGCCGAAGACGGAGGAATAATTCAGATTCTGTGGGCGAGTTGTGTCGCAGAAGACCAGTTCGCCGAATGTTTGTTGATCCATTGTGTGCTCGATGGCCATTTGATCGACCTAGAACTTCAAATATATTGAATTCGATTGATCGAGAGAGAGAGAGAGGAAGGCAGTTACAAGGAAAAACGGAAAAAGCAAAAGCACAGGGATTCACAAAAGAAAAGCTGACCATGAATGAACCAACGTGCTTTATTGGGTAAAATTACAATAATACCACTGAACTCTCCGTGTATTTACGCTCTATACCTGTCTTTCTTGTAGTGTTTTTTCTTCTTACGTTAGCTTCCTGCTGCAGAGGTGTTTACACGGTATTTGGCATTATACAGTATTATCATGTGCACGACATGTAGGTCCAATCTTTAAAGATTGAGTCACAGAGAATGCGACATTTTAGACACGTGTTTTGCATACAAAGAGTTTAGCTAGGACATTAAGTGGGACCCTCTGGATGGTAATCGTGCGTCATCAATAATGACACGTGGCATAACAACTAGGCACCTGAGTGCAAGTGCCAGTTTGTTATGGCCATCATGTTCATCAGGCGGCCCCATTTCTGAGGTGGGCCTGAAGATAACGTGGATCACATCTTTAAATCTTCAAATATTGAGCCAAATTTGATGGTTGTAGCTAATTGTGCTGTATGATGGGACCCAGTATTGAATCGGAAGCCGGAGATGGCAGGAATAGTGGTACTTTGGTAATTAACAGGAGTAGCAGGGCTAATCTTTGCAAACAGTAGGATAATGGAGATTGATTTAGACTCCCACCGGCGACAAAGCAGATGCCTTTGGTTCAAGACGCGAGAAAAGTAGGCCTCTCTCCGCTCTTGAGTTTCAGGCTTTTTGAGAGACTGCTTTATCTTTTCTAACTTGGCTAGTTAAATTACCAAAATGGCTCAAGTTATTACCATAGCGAAGGAACTGATGGAATCTACGGTCAATTTGTCGTCCAAAAGAGTCGATGCAGATGACGTGTACATCACTTGTACTTTTACCTACTTGATACGTGTCAATAACAATATGCAGGAATCCAAATGAGACTCACCTACCAACCAAAGGGACAGAAAAGCCTTGACTGTTTGAGAAAAAATACATTGGGATCTTTGAGAGTTATGGGCATGACACGTTATCCCATTCAATTCAATGTTTAACTAGAAAAATTTTGATTGTAAATACTATTTTACCCCGCATCCCTGACAACGTGTCGCGCAGAAAATGGTAAGTGGAGGGATAGAATTTCTACGAATTGAAATCCAATCTATGTTATAATTACATATTTGAATTGAAATTAAAAAATTTCAGTCCACATCATAAGTTTTTATGAGTTTATACAATGGATAGTGGTAAATGGAGGAATCCATTATATGTGAAGGTTTGAGACTACATTTAAAAAATAAATAAAAATAATTTCTAGAGAGAATAAACCATAAATTTCCCTAAAACTTATCATGTTGTATTCATAATCAGTGCCACTATAATAAGTTGACGTGTGGCCAAGTCAAGGAGAAGACATTCAAACTAGTTGAGGAACCAATAAGTGTTGAAGCCGAGAAGTAAGGGTGCCAATGGACTGGTTTGAGGTCCAATCTAAAATTAATTTGAACGGATTGGACGGACCAAAAAGGCATAGTGGGTTGGATCAATTCAGTTCAAAATATTTATTAGACTGTACTGGATTTGGTCTATTGGTAATAAATTTATATTGGATTTGGTTGGATTTAGCTAATATACAGTCCATTGATATAAGATAATAATATAGGTGTCAATGGACCTAATTTTGGTTAAAACCAATCTAAATTAAAATAAGTTTAAATAAATTAAACGGTTCAAACATTAAATTGAACCGATCCAAATTATTCATTGAATTAGATTGAACCTGATCCATTTGTAATGGACTCACATTGGACTGAATTGGATTGGACCAAATTCAGTCCAATCGACACCCCTACGGAGAGGTAGGGGTGTGATCGACAAGCTTGGGCCCAGAGGACAATATGTGTCGTACCCACACCGAGGGATGGATAAGTAGTGAGCAACGAATGCTCAAGCCGATGCGACGGCTTGAACTTTCCACCCTACCAAGAGAGGGAGGGATACATGGGCCACATCAGAGAATAACTCAATCCATGCCCCCAACAGGAGGTGACATGTGTCCTACAAGCTGGTAACATGGCGATTCATTGAGTGCTTATGTAAAGGTTTTTCCCCCCAAGGTAAGAGTCTCTTACACATTCTTGCACCCAAAGGTATATGACTAGTTTTAACTTTTATATGAGGTTGGCCCTAAAACTGTCCATCTAAAACCATTGATTTGGTCAATCGAACAGAATAAGGGTCCGTTTAATTCACAATAATAGTCTGTTTGGTTCTAGGAATGGCAACAGGGGGCGGGGGTCATATTTCCTGTTCCCGATCCCGATTCTAAAATTAATTTGTATCCTCATTCTCTATCTCATTCTAAAATTATTTTTCATTCCCGTTTCTAATCCTCATCAGGGATAAAAGTTATCCTCCACCCCTGATCTCCAATGGGGACAGGTTCCCTGTGAGGACCCAAATCCTCGAATTATTTTAGTTAACAGTGTATTTTGAAAAATAAATTTACTTAAAATAAATAAAAATTTTAAATTATAAATAATATAAATAAGGTCCTCGCCCAATGGGATCAAGGCGGGGTGGGGGCCTCAACCCTCATTC
Source organism: Nelumbo lutea (assembly GCF_056320005.1). Lineage (NCBI taxonomy): Eukaryota > Viridiplantae > Streptophyta > Magnoliopsida > Proteales > Nelumbonaceae > Nelumbo > Nelumbo lutea. Next base: position 52,597,776 of record NC_142691.1, read on the forward strand.
CCAACCTCATTGGGTCGGGGAAGTCGGATACCCATTGAAATTGGAGAAAATTGCCATACATATTTTGTTCAAACATGAATCGAATTGAGAATTGGAATTGGATAGAATGAGATTTCAATTCCAAGGGAATGCCATTCCATTAGAAATGAAAATAGGATTCCGATTTTGCTCAACCAAACAGTTGGAAATTGGGATGACCCATCATTCTGATTCCAATTCCAGACCCCTATTCCCACGAACCAAGCGGGCCTTAATTGTTGAACTTGAACTTAGGCCTTTAGCTTTGTTCAACAAACTTAAACCTAAGACCCTCCCATAGTTGTTCTCGTTGTCAACTACAGTCTTACTACCGCCATTGGTCAGCACTCATTACCTACAGTTTGGAGGCTCAAGCCATAGAGATCAGATAGAGGTACTAGCTAGCATTCATGATTCATCCCATTATTCTTAAACCTTCTTCTTGTTCTTGCTTGTTGAACATTTTCAATTTTCTTGTAGAGATTTAACATTTTCGTCTTCTTCATGCAATGTTGTAATCTTGTAGGAGCTATTTTAAGTTTTTAACTCTATCTTGGACTTCTTGGATTTGAGGTTGAACTTCCACCAATTTCTTTGTGATTGTGCTTCTATTTTACTTCTTATTAAATTATATTTCCATATTAGTTTTGAGATCTCACATCGTGAGGTATAGTCCACTTTGTTTATCTATTATAGCAGTCGATAATCCATTTGCAACCATAGAAATTAAAACTCTAAGTCCATAAAAACTTAGGGTCTCTTTGATTCGTAGTTGGAATCGGAAATTGAATAGTCCATCCTATAACCTGTTTAGTTTAGACAGGAATGGAAATGAGAATTAAAATCAGCGGGAATAAGATTTCATACCGAAGGGAGGGGCAAGGAATGGCCATTTCCTTAAACGAGGGAATGCCATTCCAGCAGGAATGGAAATAGAATTCCGATTCTGCCCAACCAAACAGTTGGAATCGAAATAGCCCATTCCGATTCCAATTCCAAACTCCTATTCCTGCGAACCAAACAGGGCCTTAGTAGAGGATCAAAGAACCCTTGGAATAAAACATCGCTACACTAACATAGGTAAGGCTATTTTCCTTCTTCATTTGATGACTTGAACAATAGTTAATGATCGATTGCATCCCTAGAAATTAAAATTCATGATCAATTGATTGACTAAAGATATCATGTCCAAAAAAACTCAATGAAAGACCGGAACCCTCGAAACAAAACCATGCAATAACAACATAACCAATATATATGAAGAAATCTTGGGAGGAATACTAAAGGCAAAATAGGAAAGTTAACATTCCTTCTTCACATAATGATAGTATATTTTTGAGGAATTAATGAGATTAGACTGTGTTTAAAACAATGTAAATGGAGTGTAAATCTTGGTTCAGGGTAAATTTGTACTCTGATTCACTTTTGCCTGTATTTGAAAACATTACATTTATGTATTGACAAATGACAGAAAACACATTTTCTAATACATATTTACATTAACAATAAAATGTAAAAGTAAATCAATAATAAAGAAGTAAATTTGCATTCAAGTGGGCTTTTGATAAAAACATGCATATGCTTTATTGGAATTCATGTTTGCATCCATTACAATTAAAAATCTGTTTGGTAAGAAGGTAAATTTGTCAATACAAAACTAACCAAACTTTACAATTTATATAGACCATTTTACACTCTACATATTTACATTCACACTTATTTGCACATTTTCCAAGCGCAGCTTTAATGGGTTAGGTTAAGTTGTTTTTTTTACTCTTATTACGCCTTATAAGATCGAATTCTAATAGGCACAGTGAGAACATATGTCCAACAGATTTGAATCAAACTTGGACATAAGGCTGAGTTTGGAAGGAGTACAAATGCGAACATATACAGCATAAATACATACAAAATAATATAAATTATAAGGTTTTGCACTCTATATATTTGCATTAATTTGTACTCCTTTCAAACTCAGCCTAATGAACTGTTTTTTTTTTTTTTTCTATCAAATCGAACTCAAAGTTCATTTGACCCATTTGAATCCCCACTAGTGCCTAAGCACCCATTTGTGAGGGCATTCAAGGTGGTGTCACTTTGTAGTCAACATGCTCTTGCACAAAGTAGAAATTTAGTTAATTTGATGTATTTGGTATGAGCATGGGAGACCGAGTTGGCTGTAAATTATCATACCACAAAATATGAGGCTCAAAGGGAAGAAAGCCAAGTTCACAAATTAAAGGAGAGAATAAAGCCAATAGAAACTCCAAAATGGCACAAGCAAGGTTGCGATACTTGGACTCCTTCATGCTGGACTTTGAGATGATCAGTTGCTTTAAGATTATTTCCTATGAAAATACAATACCTTCCTTGAAACCGACGATCATCAGGGAAACCAGCCCAATTGGCGTTAGAAAAAGCATGAAGTGACAACTTTGATGTGGGAGTAAGCAAAATATAAACATGATTAGGGGTGCTCATGCTTCGGTTGTAACCAGTTGATCAATTTGGTTAATTGTCGGTTTGGTTCGTCATTTTTTTGGTTTTTAATTTTTATAATATTTATTATAAAAATATAATATATAATAAAAATTATAAATATATAAAAATATTATATTTTAAATAATAAATAATATATCATATATTATAAATATATATTTATATATATAATGCATATTTATTAATTTATAATATATATAAAATATATATATATATACTATACATAAACATATATAAAATATATAGAAATATATGTATATTGGTTAGTTTGGTTAACCACTGGCTTTCTATATTAGTTAACCGAAATCGAACCGGTACCTTTAGTTTTTTTAAAACACTGAACTGAAACTGAACCGACTAATTTGGTTAACCGATTTTTTTATTCTTCGATTTCAGTTGATTTTTTCGATCGATTCAGTTTTTCGATTTTTTTTGCTCACCCCTAAACATGATGGTATGCTTTAGATACCACACATTTCTATTGGTACATTGTAGTGTGCAATGGTGGGTATGTGTATGAACTGGGACCCCTTATTAACTGCAAGGCACCTATAAGCTGATGAAATGGTGTGGAATCAGTGAGGGGGTCACCATTCCCATGTCACAACTAAATACCAACAACCATAAAAGTTTTAACAAGTTTAATACCTTCTAACCCTTCTTTAGTTAGAAGATCCAAGATATATTTTCTCTAAGAGAGAAATAATCCAGACTTTCTACGAGTGGCTTGAACTCCTAAGAAATAGTGTAGTGGTCCAAGGTCTTTAATTATAAAAGTGGACCCAAGTTGCAAAATCAAAAAGGAAATGATAGTGGGTTGAGGCCCTATTATGATAGTGTCATCAACATAAATTAAAACAAAGAGACATTGAGAAGAGAGGAAAGCCAGTAAAGTGTAAGAATGAAGTGAGATTTTGGTACCATGCACAAGATGCTTACTTTAGCCCATAAAGATATCACTGTAAGTGATAAACATGATGAGGAAGTTTGCCTTTCAATGAAGCCAAGAGACTGAACCATGTAGACATTTTTGTCAAGAGAGCCATGCATTATGGACGTCAAGCTGCCTCAAATCCTAACCATGTGAAATAGTTAGAGAGAACCGCATGAAGAGTAGTTGGTTTGATTATGGTACTAAATGCCTCTTGAGTCTAATCCGCTCATTGTACCTCTTGGACACAAGATTGGATTGGATCTCTCAACGGAATCATGGTTTTTAAAACTGGACTGGATCGGACGGTTGGACCGGAAAACTAGGAATTGATCAGGTGACCAATTCCGTTTTTCCCCAAAACTGGATTTTTCCCAAAAACCGTTGATTTTGGTTAGCAAACTGTTGACTCAAGCGGTTAACCATTTGAACGGTTTTGACCATTTTTTATTTTTTTTATTTTTTGTCAGAATGGGCCAACTATTCGGTTTGAATGATCAGACTATTCGACTCGGGAACCGGACCCTGACCGGTTCATTCTCTGGGTTGGTTTTAAAAACCTTCAATGGAACCATTTGGTTTTCATTTTAGATGAAAACCCCATTTAAAACTTAAACGATGCACTTAGATTGAAGAGAATACAATATCTTTATTCATGAATGATCTGATATTTGCATGTAGAGATACAGGAGTTTTAGATAAATACAAATACTGGAATGAATATCTGCTATTCTGTTGATACATAGAAGAGGAGATAAAGATAAACAATATGAGTACAAAAGGCTTATCGCAAATACAGAGGCTTATCGCAGGAAGGCTTATTGCAAGAATCATGGAGGTTGGTTGTGTGATTTTGGTGTGGTCTGACACCCCCCTGAAGTGATGCATGGGGTGAGGCAATGCATAGCTTGTTTCAGAGCTGCTAGAAACAGGGTCTGCTTAATGGCTTGGTGAAGATGTCAGCCACTTGGTCATGAGTGGAGATGTATTGAACACAAAGTGTACCTTTGGCAACTTGCTCTCAAACAAAGTGGAAGTTGATTTCGATATGCTTAGTCCTAGCATGAAAAACGGGATTGGCACTGAGGTAAGTGGCTCCAATGTTATCGTACCGCAGTGTGGGAGAGCATGAAAGATAGAAGCCAAGCTCAGGGAAGAGAGAGATAATCCAGAGAGCTTTGGAAGTTGCGAGAGCAAGACTGCGATACTTCGCTTCAGTGCTGGAGCGTGAGACAGTAGCGTGTTTGCGAGATGACCAAGAGTGGAGATTGTTGCCAAGAAAGATGCAATAACTACCTTGCAAACAACGATCATCAGGACATCCTGCCCAATCAGAGTCAGAGAAGATGTGCATGGAGGTGATGGAAGAGGGTGTAATACAAACGCCAAACTCAACGGTGGACTTAAGATAACGCAAGATGTGCTTAACAAAGGACCAGTGAGCGAAAGTAGGGGATTGCAAGTATTGGCAAGCTTTATTTAAAACAAAGGCAAAGTCAGGTCGAGTGAGAAGGAGGTATTGTAGTGCACCAACAGTACTACAATAAAGTGGAACATCTAAGAATGGGTCACCAACAGTGCGCTCAAGGAGATCTTGGGCATAGCAATGTTGATTGAGAAACAAACCATTAGGTGTCTGAATGGCTTTGATACCTAAAAAGAAGGAGAGAGAGCCAAGATCTTTGACTGCAAAGTGGGATTCCATAGCTGATATGAGATCAGTAATAGCAGAATGTGTGGATCCAGTGAGGATGATATCATCAACATATACAAGAATGTAGAGGCAGTTAGTGTCACTTCACAAGATGAAGAGAGAGGAGTCCGCTTTGTTGGCTGTAAACCCATAATCCAGAAGGAAGGAGCTGAGCTTGGAGTACCAGGCACGAGGGGCCTGTTTTAGCCCGTAGAGGGACTTTCTTAGGCGACAGACATGAGAAGGTCGAGAGTCATCAACAAATTCAGGTGGCTGGGACATGCATACTTCTTCACAGAGGTCGCCATGCAAGAAAGCATTTTGTATATCAATTTGATGCAAGGGCCAGGAGAGAGATACTGCAAGAGTGAGAAGAAGCCGAATAGTGGAGGGCTTGACAACTGGGCTGAATGTCTTAGTGAAGTCAAAACCTTCCCTTTGATGAAAGCCCTTAACAACGAGACAAGCTTTGTATCGATCAATGATACCATCTGGTTTGCGTTTGAGGTGAAAGACCCACTTATAGCCAATGACATTGCAGTGTGGAGGGGGAGATACCAGCTCCCATGTGCCATTGCGAAGAAACGCATTGTGCTCCTCAACCATGGTAGCACACCATTGTGGATCTTTGTTTGCTTGGGAGAAGCATGTAGGTTTAAAGACGGAAGTTGGAATTGGGTGGCATGTGGCAACAAGAGAGAGAAGTTTGCGAGGTTTGAAGATGTCGTCTTTGGCTCAAGTGCAGATGGGATGAGTAGAGACATGAGCAGTTACAGGTGGAGGAGGAGTTGATAAAGACAGAGAGCTCATGGATGGAGATGACAAAGAGCAGTCTGAGGATCCAGAAGAGTCATTGGATGCAATGGTGGGAGCAACAACAGAGGTGGGAGCAGGAATGTAAGGAACAATAATAGGTGGTAGGCCAATAGGCTGGGCCAGAGAAGAGTGATGTGTAGGTATTGTAGACTGGTGAGAAAAGGGAAATTTCATCTCATGATAAAGAACATGAACAATAGCGTATATGCGTCTTGAAGCCGAGTCGAGGCACCGATAGCCCTTGTGATTGGGGCCGTAACCAATAAATACACAGGGAAGAAATCTGTACTCCATCTTGTTGGACATGTAAGGTTACAAGTAAGGAAAGCAGAGGCAGCCATATACTTGCAGGAAGTGATAATCAGGTTTCTTGGAGAATAGTTGTTCATATGGAGAAACACCACCCAGTACATCGGTGAGCATCCGGTTAATGAGATGCACTACAAAGAAGAAGGCATCAAACCAATAGCATTTAGGTACATGAGAGTGAACCAATAATGTGAGTCTGGTCTCAACTATGTGACAGTGTTTGTGCTCGGCAACACCATTCTGAGATTGTGTGTGCGAACACGAGAAGCAATGTACAATGCCTTGTTGTTCAAGATAAGGAGTGAATGTACGATATTCACCACCACCATTAGACTGGAAGTATTTGATGTGAGTGCCAAAGAAATTAGCAACAAATTTCTGGAATTTGATGAAGATAGAAAATGCTTCAGATTTATTCATTATGGGGAATATCCATACATAACGACTGTAGTAATCAATAAATTCTATGTAGTAACATAAACCATGAGCAAACGGAACCGGGGAAGGCCCCCATACATCAGAAACTATTAATTCAAAAGGAGATGAATAAGAATGGAGGTTGGTGGGAAGCGTTAACCGATGGCTCTTTCCAAGAGGATAGGCAGTGCAACGTAGAGAGGAATTATTAGTGATAGAAATATTGGAAATCCGGAGCACGTCCTTGACAACTTGAAGAAGGGATGACCAAGCCTGTGGTGCCAAATATCAAGGGACTTTATTTCAGCAACTAAAGCAACTGGAGAGGAACTAGTTTGCAGGTGACAATCTGAAGCATCGAACACATATAAGCCGTCTCTACTTTCCCCTCGAAAGAGAATCTCCCCTATGATGCGATCCTTGACAACACAATAGGAAGGGTGAAATTCAAATAAAGCATTGTTGTCATGAGTAAATTGTTCTACCGAGAGAAGATTCTTATGAATATGGGGAACATGCAATATGTTACGTAAGATGAGAGGTCAAGATTTCCCATGAAAAATAGATGTACCAGTATGTGAAATATGCAGACCTTGGCTGTTACTTGTGGTAACTTGGTCAGGACCATGATACTCTGAATGTAGTTGGAGCTTTCCAAGATCAACTATAAGATGGTTGGTGGCGCCTGAGTTAGGATACCAACAATCGTTTGAAGTAGGAGCAGTAAATGCAGTGTAGGTTGTTGAAGTGGAGTTGTTAGTGGTAGGCTTGTGACTTTTGGGTTTGAATGATTGATTGAACCAATTTTTGCACCAGAATGCCGAGTGATTCCGACCACCATAGATCTGATAGGGGTTTAATGCATACTTTGATGGTTTTTTTGTTGAGATGGATGATCCTTGTCAAAAGTAGAGTTATCCAACTTGGAAGAGGGAAAATGGCTCTTATACTTGTGAGTTCTACTGGTAGTGTTAGCCGAGGGAAACAACACAGAAGTCTGAGAATGAGCTTCCATTCTGAGTTCTTGATTCAGTAACAAAGCTTGCAAGTCATCAAATGATAGCTCCTCCAACCGAGTGGTTACTGAAGTGACAAAGGCGTCGTATTCAGCACCTAGACCATTGAGTGTATAGTGAGAGAGTTCTGAGTTAGTCAAGAGTTCTCCGGTAGCAACAAGGTTTTCAGAGAGAGTCTTGACTTTCTGTAAGTAATCTGGCATGGAGCAGCCATTTTTCTTGATAAGAAGCAGTTCATTCCGAAGTTCGCTAATACGAACCTTGGAGCGAGAGGCATAAAGAGATTTGAGGGTGGTCCAGACTTCACGAGAGGACTTGCAACCGACAAGTTGGGCAATAACATTCTCAGTTAGGGATGATAGAAACCACCCCATCAGAAGTTGATCCTGTTGAACCCACGAGGAGTATGTAAGATTTTCCTCGGTGCAATTTTCCAGCAACTGAGGTGGGCACTTGTGAATGCCATTAGCGAACCCAGTAAGTTTCGCTCCATTCAGAATAGGAAGAATGTAGAATTTCCAGGGGATATAATTTTTACCATCCATTTTGATCGAGACCAGATTTGTAAGACTGTTTCTAGAGAACACTGACAATGATGGAGTTGAAGATTGGGCTATTGAGGTTGCTATAGTTGAGAAATCAGAGGCCATTGCAACACAAACAGGGGTTATCACCGACCGGATAAGTTGATGGCTCTAATACCATGAAATGATACATTTAGATTGAAGAGAATACAATATCTTTATTCATGAATGATCTGATATTTATATGTAGAGATACAAGAGTTTTAGATAAATACAAATACTAGAATGTATATTTTCTTTTCTGTTGATAGATGGAAGAGGAGATAAGGATAAACAATATGAGTACAAAAGGCTTATCGCAAATACAGAGACTTATCGCAAGAATCATGGAGGTTGGTTGTGTGATTCTGGTGTGGTCCGACAAAAACCAACAACATTTTCTATAGAAGGTGGTGGAATGAGAGTCCATGTTCCATTTTCCATGGGAGCATTATAGTTTTTTTCTCTTGCACGACACCAATTTGGGTCCTTTATAGTTTGCATTTGGAAAGTAGGTTGAGTCAATGAGTATTCAACAGGATGCTTGGGTTCCATAAGATTCATCACCTATCAATGTCTGAAGATACCATGTTTGGTATGAATTTCCATATGATGACCAATAGAAAGCAATGGTGAAGAAGTATAGGAGTCACTAGATGATGGAAAGGAACTGTCATGAGAGAACCTAGATGGTAACAGTGGAAGAGCTTGTAGTGAATTAGAAGAGACAATAGAACCATTCCTTTCCGTTCCTATTAATAATCTAACTAGCAGGAGCCCCTGCTTCGAAGGGGTTAATGGCAATCGTATTTAAGTTTTGGGAATTGACTCAGTATTTAATTTTATATGTCTATAGAAAACAAACTTCATATTTAATTTTTGGGAAGTGATTCAAAGTATAATTTAAGCAAACATATTCTCTCTAGAAATGAGAGAAAATTTAGGAATTGAAATACAAAAACATTTTGAGTAAGAACCATCAAAGGATTCAAACCCATTAAAATCTTCCTAACTGCATGCAGATAGAGGGGTGGGGAAAGTTAGCAAGGAAAGATGCATATTACTTAACCAATTATGAGGCAATTATATAAAAGTTACAGAAAACACCTAGCAAAAAAAGTAAAATGTAGGATTTGATGCATTGTTTTGTAGCCTGACCTCTGGTTATGCCTGCTTGCCTCCTCCAAAATAGATATGGAAGGATTGTGTCGAATGTCAAATGGGAGGGAGGCATGATTGTCTCTCTTTGAACCTTAAAAATTTTCACATGAGGTTTAATTTTTTGTTATTTAATTATTAAAAAATGATTTTCTTTAAAAATATGTACTACATCATTACCAATTCTAGGATACTTTCGTTGTAATTGGAAATTAATTTTTCTTGGAAGCTTAGTTGATCAAGCTACTAAAGCAATTAATGTTAGAAGCTGAAAATAAAGAAAATGGAGAAAGTACATGAAAAAAATCATTGAAAAATAGGATTTTGATTTTACAGTTAGAAATGTTGAAACTTTTAGTAGTAAGGGCTTTAAGTGCCCTCTTATGAACCATTGGTGGTATTGGAGAAGCAATAGAATCAATTTTTAGTTGACTTACAAGCATGTTCAAAGGATCCATACACATCATATGATATGTATACCTATTGATTTTTTATGTTGCCAATACACAACAAAATACAAGGAATTTGGGAATTGGGACAATTGTCAATTTTAAATAATAATAGTAGATGAGCAATAATGGCAGGAATAACGGGCTTTGATTGAAACTGAACTAATATAAGAATATATTGATACTTTGAACCATGCTTATAAACTTGAAATGTTCTAGATTTTTTCAGATGTTCAAACAACCTGGTAAAGTCTAAGGTTGACAAGCATAAGAATGTGGTTTGAGTCTATGAGTGACAATTTTTTGCACAAAATTGCCAAAGATTAGGTCCATATCAAGTCCATCTCTCCAAAGGCCCCAGATAGCTAGGACTAAAATTGGGAATCTAAATTATTTCATACATTTATCGACAATAAAATAGAAAAGGGAATCTAAATTTTGAATGCCAGATGTTGGAAACATAAAGGATAGAAAAGGAAATAAGCAAAGAGAGAAGACTGAATAAAAAATGAAGAGTAACGATTTAGTTACACCAGGGCCATTTATAACCATTATTCAGTTTTTTATGAATTGCCAGATTAAAAAATACAAACAAAACAATAAATATGATACATGGGGAAAACATATTGAAACTTGCAAGTATCAGCAGAAAATAATATTTTGATTTCATTCTTGCAAATACTTAACCCTTGATATTTAGATTAACTAAAGTCTTCTCTTTTTTTTAATAGGCACTGATTTTATTCCCTCGGGAAAAAGCATTTCCACTTTCCAATTTATGCATTTCAAATCATACTATCATTCTTTGCTACAACCAGGAAACCCATCAAGCATTGTCTTCCAAAGATCACATCAAAGTCATGGAAGTTGGTAAACAACAACAGCTGGAAGTTGAAAGACAGAAGTCCTCTGATGTAGATAATGTAGGTCAGGACTTTGATACAATGAAAAATGATTTTGTTATTTAATTAATTTTTTTTCCTTTTTTAAGTCAGTTAGTCCAAGAAGAATTTGTACCCTAAGTTGTAAGAATAGTTCAATTTTTGAATAGGCCTGAGCAAAAGAGGAAAACTAATCTAGTTTTGAATAGTTCAACCTATAAGAATAATTTTCTTACAGGTTAAAATAATTATTTTTTTCATATTATTTTTTCTCTAATAATTTCTTGGACTTTGGAAATACTCCTCCCAAAAACATAACCCAAGAAGACCCCTCCCAAAGGGAAATACTCCAGTGAAAGCTTTACATATTAGCAAAATAAAATACTGGGTTCAAAAAAATGATGACGAGGTAGACTTCTGAACTACTCATGGACTAACAGTCAAGAGTGTATAGTTGTTGTAGCCTAATGCAACACATCATCATCAGAGCTTCTCTTGGACTCAAAAACACTATAGTTCCCTTCCTTCCAAATAATCCAGCTGATTACTAGGGGAATCATACCCCACAGATCTTTACCCCTCTTGTTCAGCCCCACCAGCTTCCAAGCTTTTAGCAGATCGCACAAAATCCTTCGAAGACAGTAGCTGACATTAAGAAGATTACAGAAATGGATGAAAAGCAAAACTGTGACCCTATAATAGCGTAGACGTCCATGGGCCCATGCATGGCCCATGCACGCCTACGTAAATCTCCAAGCCCATCAAGGAAACCTAATCATCTGGATTCTTGTGGATAACTAACTAGGATAATTCCAATCCTATCTCAAGATAACAAATTAGGATAATCCTAATCCCATCTCCAGATAAGAATTATCCTAGATAAACCTAAGCTAACCCAGATAAGCTTTATCTCTTGAACTCTCATCTATGTATAGTCCCACTGTAACTCAATCTCTGTAATTACAAATAGGGTTGATTCGACCCTAGTAAATATAGGATAACCAATTCATTTCTCAGTTTATCTCTCTAGATCTCTATTATTTTTTTCTGTTTTAACTTGGTATCAGAGCCATGTCGGCAGAGACAGGCAGACATAGTAGCAGCCTGGCAACCCTCCAACAATGGCTCAACATCAAGTAGTGTGCTCCCTTCAATCTAGAATGTTACTCATTATCTTCCTATCAAACTTGGAAGTGGCAATTACTTGTTGTGGCGTGCCCAGTTCCTTCCAATCCTTCGACACCACTACCTATTGGAACTTGTAGAAGGGAAGAAGAAGCCACCACCTGAAGTTATACCCAATCTAGATGGTACAGGGATGATTTTGAACCCTGAATTCGAAAAATGGATAGACATCCATCAACTTGTGTTGAGTTGGCTGATTTCCTCTATCACTAAAGTAGTTATGGCACAAGTGGTAGGTCTGTCGACATCATCTGAGGTATGGACTTCCCTTGCTCACAATTATTCCACACACTCCCGATCTAGGGTACTACTGTTGCGAAGACAACTGCAAAATCTTAAAAGGGGTCTCTTTCTATTTCTACCTATATACAACGAGCAAAATCCATTACTGATAGTCTTTCTACAATATCTAAACCAATCCTCTAGTCAGAACTGGTACTCTACATTTTATCTGGCTTAGGGAGTATATATGAGTCAGTTGTTACAGCACTTACCAATCGACCAGATGCAACAGATCATAGTATTGTTGATATTTATGGGAGCATTTCTGAACCATGAGAGCTGGCTTGAAGACCTAGCTCTTGTGTCAGACACTTGAAGTGCGAATCTGGCAGGCGTCCCTCCTAAGAAAGCTAATTTTCAGAAGCCCCCACAATAGTTCTCTCCAAACTTCAACAACAACAGAGGTAAGGGGCGTAGACGTGGTGCTCCACAATATAATCACCAATCCGTTCAAAATCAATCACAACAATTTTTTGGAGGACGTGGAGGTAAAATTAAAGTTACTTGTCGGATCTGTAAAAAATTTGGACATAGTGCTGCAGTGTAGAAAAGAAAAATATGCTTTTGGTTTTTCTGATAATTCTTGCAATGATTCTTTTGCATTTCATGGAGGGGTAAATACACCTCAAAATTAGTATGAAAATAACTTTGATCCCAACTGGTACCCAGACTCTAGGGCTATTCATCACATGACTCCAAATCTAGATAATCTGTAGAATCGTACTGAGTATACTGGACCAAATTAAGTGAAGGCCGGCAAAGGTCAAGGTTTGAATATTCATCATACAAGATCTTCTTCTATGATTTTCAATCATCATGCTTTCTCTTTGAAAGATATCTATCATGTTCCCTCTATTTGCAATAATTTACTTTCTGTTAGTCGATTTACAAAAGATAATGATTTGTTTTTTCATTTTCACAGTGATTGTTGCTATGCGAAGGATTATACAGGGAGAATCTTACTTTGAGGGTCCAGTAGAGATGGGTTATACAGTTTTCCTGCGTCAGCCACAATCACTCCCGAAGCTCTTCTTGGAGAACATACTTCACTTTGTAGTTGGCATCATCGTCTTGGTCATGCAGCTATGCGTAATGTACGGAAAGTTATTTCAAAGTTTGGTCTTCCATTTATTAGATCCAATGGTAATGAGTCTGTTTGTGAGTCCTATCAAATGGGCAAGAGTCATAGAATGCCCTTAAAGTAGTCCAGTTCTCAGTCTAAGTGTCCATTAGATTTAATTTTTTCAGATGTATAGGGACTTATTCCTGTTAAGTCGAATAATGGATTTTCTTATTATGTTATTTTTGTGGATGATTTTTCAAAATTTTCTTGGGTGTATCCTATGGCTCAAAAATAAGATGTGTGTTATTTATATATTAAATTTAAGAGACATGTAGAGGTTCTATTCAATGCCAAAATAAAAGTATTTCAATCAAATTGGGGCAAAGAGTATCGCTCTCTTTCCCAGTACTTGGATTCGCAAGGCATCACACATCGATTGGTGTGCCCTCATACACAAACAGAACGGATTAGTTGAGAAGAAGCACAAACATGTGGTTGAATCTGCTTTATCTCTACTGGCCTCCTCCAAGCTCCCCTTCTCCTTCTGGGCTGATGTGGTAGAAACTACAGATTTTCTAATAAATTGACTACCAACAATGGTATTGCATGGTATGTCCCCTCATGAGAAACTCTTTCAGACTTCTAATGATTACTCTTTGTTGCATTGTTTTGGGTGTGCGTGCTATCCCTTTCTGTAACCCTACAATAAGAATAAGTTTTAGTTCCGGTCTCTTCAATGCATTTTTATTGGTTACAGTACCTCTCACAAAGGGTACCGGTGTCTCCATGTTAGGGGCGTATTTTTATAGCTCACCATGTGGTATTTGATGAAACTTTATTTCCAAGAATTTTTGAAGCACCATAAAGCACAACTCCTGCTTCTACAAGAACTCTCATTTCAGCACCTGCACCTCTGCCACCTACAACACCGCCAATACCTCCTTCATCGCAGGCTCCATCTGCACCAGCTTCCAGGTCTAGTTCAACGCCCTTCTCTTCAGATTTAGGACCTTTGGAGCAGTCTTCTTCTGATCGGCCACAAAGGTATCAAAGTATGCAAGACTTACTAGACTCTAGAGTGCTGGTTTCTCATCCGGCATGCACTCATTTTATGCGTACACGATCCATGGACAGGACCCTTCCTCGGTCCCAACTTGCGATGCGGTATCCAATCCCTTCTACTCTTCTCACTTTCCTACAAGACCAAGAACCAAAAAATTTTAACCAAGCTGCCAAATCGCCAAACTGGCAACTGGCTATGTAAAAGGAATATCAAGCCCTTATTAAAAATGACACTTGGTACTTGGTTCCATTCGATCCCTTCATGAACATCATTGGAACTAAGTGGATATACAAAATAAAGAAGAAGGCAGATGGAACCATTGATCACTGTAAAGCTCGTCTGGTCGCTCAGGGGTTCATCAATTGGATATTGACAATGCCTTCCTTCATGGAATTCTTGATGAAAATATTTATGTCCGTCAACCAAAAGGGTTCATTGATCCCAGATATCCGAATCATGTCTGCAAACTGAAGAAGGCTCTCTATGGCCTAAAACAAGCACCACGAGCCTGGTATTCGCGATTGAGCTCGGTCCTCAAACAGATGGGATTTTGCAACTCCACTGCTGATCCATCTCTCTTTATTCTCTCCTCCAAACAATTGACCCTGCTTCTGCTACTATATGTCAATGACATTATTTTGATTGGAAACTCTACCACTACCATTAGTGATTTTCTCAAGTCACCCTCTTCAATGTTTCTACTAAAGGACTTAGGGTCCCTACACTATTTTCTGGGGGTCGAGGTCATTTGCAAATCTGGTAGTTTGTTCCTCTCATAGCAGCGCTACATCCTAGATCTACTGCGTCGAACCAACCTTGAAGGGGCCAAACCTGCAAGCTCGCCCATCTCTATCTCTGGACGTCTCTCAAAAGATTCTAATGATCCCTTGCCTAATCCCACGAAGTATTGGAGCATTGTTGGAGCTCTACAGTATGTCACCATAACTTGTCTGGATATATCCTTTGCAGTCAAAAAATTCGGCTAGTTTCTTCACTCTCCCACTGATGAATTGGACAGCCGTCAAGCGCATACTTCGCTATCTCAAGGGCACTCTCACTCACAGTCTTCACTTTCGGGGATCTTCTTCCCGGCAATTAACTGCTTACATAGACGCCGATTGGGCCAACTATCCTGATGATCAACGATCTACAAGAGGTTATGCAGTTTATCTTGGCTCCAACCTGAATTCCTAGATCCGAGTTCAAATCTCTCGCCAACACAGTCATAGAGTTGTTATGAATTCGGTTTCTATTACGAGACATTGGCTTTCTAGCTCCTCCTCCTATTATCTAGTGCGATAATATGGGTGCTACCCACCTGGCCGCCAACCCCATTTTTCATGCTCGTATGAAACATGTGGAGATGGACTTCCATTTCTTGCATGACCTTGTCACCCAGAAGCAACTTCAAATTTGGTATATTCCAACAGCGGACCAGATCGCAGACATCTTCACCAAACAAATATCTTACTTGCATGGTAGTTTCAGAATGTATTTTCGTTTGTTTATAGAAATGAAAGAAGGTATACATTACAAAATGATCCAAACGAACAAATGTTGTAAATTAAACCATTCATAATTCTGTTGCTGAAAGATACGCTCCTGAAATGTTGTTGTAAATTGAATCAGAACTTTCTATTCTGTTCTTCTTATGCTTCTTTTGTTGCTATTACAATTCTGTTCTAAGGGATTGAAAGCTTATAAGTACTGAAAACAGTGATGGTTTGAAGGTTTGAATATGGTTCTATCATTGCATCGTGAACAAATATTGATACTTATATCATACTAGCAGCCTCCACACATGGAACCATTGGTTCAATAAAAGGGATCAATGTTCTCCTTGAATGATAATTTGCTCTCCAAATACCCAGCATCCCATCTTCTAGGCTGAGGTTTTACATTATGAATATCCAATCCTTGAATGATAAATTTTCTCACATGCTCCTACCAATATATAATATTTAGAGTTACAGGTTCATGTATTTCTCATTTGAAGACATGATTTAAACATAATATAGTACAATGCAGCTTCAATTGGATTTATATTTATTAGAATCGGCATGTTTTTATTTTGGTAAGTTAGAGAATTGATTCTAAGAAATTTGGTGATGCCAAGCGTGATTCTATTTATTGAAAAATAGAAATCAGATGATTGTCACAAACACACTTGGCAATTATCTAGATGAAAATTCTCACAGGTCCTAAATGGAATGTCTAACTTAGTTTTCATGATTTTATTCCACAAAGTGATGACCAGAAATTTTAAACCACTACAAGGCAAAAGTTATGTGGGCCTAATGCAAAATTTACCTCCAAGGCTCTAATCAAGGCAAAAAGAATTTGGAAACAAACAAGTGTTCGGGTTCATTTGGTTCCTTTGGTTCCTTTGGAATGGGAGGTTGGAGTCAACATCAAAAAGGCATATTCCAATTCTAGCCATTTGTTTGGTCGGAATTGGATTCCCCTATAGGAGGGAATGACCATTCTTGACCTCTCTCTTGGGAATAAGATTCCCATTCTAGAGTTTCTAAAAATGTAAACTCTTAATCAACAAACCCCAGAACATGGTTTTCAAAACCTGACCGGATGGTCGGATTGGAAAAATCGGGAACCAGCCAGGTGACCGGTTTCATTTTTCCCCAAAGTCAGATTTTTGTCAAAAAATGTTGATTTGGTCAACAAACCGTTGATCCAGGCGGTTGAATCGATCGAATCGTTCAATGGTTTTGGTCGTTTTTTTTAAATTTTTTATCAAAACGGGCCAATCGTTTGGTTCTAACGGTTGGACCGTTCAACCCGGGAACCTGACCCCTAACCAGTTTGTTGTCCGGATCGGTTTTAAAAACCTTGCTCCAGAGCCTTAATACACCTAACCTTAATTTTATAAAATATTATTAAAGTAATAATAATAAAATAATAAATTATTAATAAAATTATTAGTAGAATAGTAATAAAATAATAATACTATAATAAATTAATAATAAAATACTAAGATATTAATTATTAAATCAATAATAATAATAATAAGGTAATTATAAAATAATAGAACATTAATAATAAAATATTAATAAACTAACAAAAAATTGAAAAATTTCGGTTAATTCAAATTCTAGTTTCGATTGAACCAAACATATCTGAATTCGATTCTTGTTTGAACCAAACTTGCGTTGCAAATAGGCAATTTCGATACTGAGTCCAGGGAATTCAATTTCGATTCCAATTCCGATCTCGACCGCAAACCAAACAGACCGTAAATGCTGGACCCGGGGTAAATTTTACATCTGCCAACTGCAATTAAGGTAGACATTTTTGGTTGATCCGGCCCATCCTCCGGTTGAACAAAGCCGATCACCGGCTCATAGCGTTGACACCTGACAGTTGACAATCGAGTTATTACCTAAGGCGGCTAAGCCCAAAATTCAACCCACTCTTCGTCTCTTCATTCTCCGTTTCCTCTTATTTACGCGAATCTCTGGCATGCTTCTTAGTATATATATATTCTGTCGACTATTGAGAGAATTTGAACATGAAGGTCTCAAACAGGAAGCAATACCATAGATAACAAATGCTGATTCCCCCTGATTCGGTAATTGACTCGCCCTGATCTGAAATTATTTCTAATGGCTACTAGAAATGCATTACATTTCTTCCCTCCTTTCTTTTCGCCGACCATTCACAGCCCTTATCCTCAAATTCAAGTTTTCAAGCCACCAAACCATCTCTCTACTTCAATCCTGCAAATCCATGAAGGAAATGAAAGAAATCCACGCTCATATCCTCCGTACAAATCAAATCACAGACACATTTGTCGCTACTAAGATGATAGAGTATTGTGTGATGTCTGCTCGAAATATGGATTACGCTCTTCGTGTTTTTGATTGTATTGATCGACCTAATGCATACACATGGACGACCATTATCAGGGGTTTCATGGAGATCAAAATTCCCGAGAAAGCTATCGAATTCTATGGTTTAATGAGAGCGCAAGGTGTTGAGCCCAATAAATTCACCTTCGTATTTGTTCTCAAGGCTTACTCTTTAATACCCAGTTACCAGGAAGGCAGAACTGTTCATGGAAAACTCCTGAGGCTTGGACTTTGTTCTGACGTATTTCTTCATAATGCACTAATTCACATGTACTCAAAATGTGGAGATGTCAAGGCAGCATATTGTCTATTCGAAGAAGTCCCTGCTTACAATGTGGTTAACTGGAATACGATGATAAATGCTTGCTTTTCCTGTGGTGATATTGAGAATGCAAGGAGATTGTTCAATGAAATGCCAGAGAGGAATGTTGAGTCATGGAATGCATTCATTAGTGGATATTCAAAGTGTGGGCAGATCAGTGTTGCAAGATCATTGTTTGATGATATGCCTAATAGAGACTTAGTTTCATGGAGCACAATGATTTCGAGCTATGCCCAGAGTAGAAGGGCTATGGAGGCCTTGGATCTTTTCAAAGAAATGCAGCTTGCTGGTGTTAGACCTGATAGTGTTACAATGGTGAGTGTTCTCTCGGCTTGTTCTCAGGTTGGGGCACTAGACATGGGTAGATGGATCCATGCCTATGTCAGGAAGAATAAACTGATTAATGATGTTTTCTTGGGTACTTCTCTTGTAGACATGTATGCAAAGTGTGGATGCATTGACATAGCCCTTGAAGTCTTTAATGGCATGCCACATAAGAACGTATGTTCTTGGAATGCTATATTATGTGGACTAGCCATGCATGGTTATGGAAATGATGTATTAACACTATTCAAACAGATGGAACTTGCTAATGTAAGACCCAATGACATAACATTTGTAGGGATTCTGTCTGCTTGCAGTCATGTGGGTTTGGTGGATGAGGGTCGTAGGCAATTCAACCGCATGGTCAAGGAGTTCAACATTGTACCAAAAATTGAACATTATGGCTGTATGATAGATATTCTTGGTCGAGCAGGTCTCATCAATGAAGCTAAATACTTAATTAAAAATATGCCAATGGAGCCAAATATCATTATCTGGGGATCTTTTCTTACTGCTTGCAGGATCTGTGGTGATACTAGTGCTTGCAATGATGTAATTAAGCATCTGGAAGAAATAGAACCAGGAGATGGAGGGTGCTATGTACTCTTGTCGAACATATATACATCTGGGAAACAGTGGGGTGAAGCTGAGAAGATGAGGAAGATGATTAGAAATATGGGGATAGAGAAAAGGATGCCAGGGTGCAGCTCTATTGAGGTGAATAGTTTAGTACATGAGTTTCTTGTGGAGGACAAGTCACATCCGCAGTGGAGAGAGATCTATGAGGCTATAGATAGGTTAAGCACAAATCTTGAAGCCGAAGGTTATGTGCCAAATCCCTCCTTGGTCTTGTATAATATAGATGAATAACATTCCTAACCAACCAAAAGAAGCAAGAAATGAGAATGAGACAAGTTGCACCAACTTCTCTCAAACAAACTTACCTCAAAATAGATAGAAAAAGTTAACCCTGAGGGGAAAGCGGGTGTTTTTGATGCAACAAGTTTGTTTTTCTTTAATAGAAAGTATATTTCTTTCATACATTATAATTTTACTGAATTGCTGCCATGCACTGTGCAACACTTAGTATTGGCCTCACATCAGTACCCTCTTCAAGCCGATTTAGGCCCATATTGTGTGCTTTCAGAAGGGCCAGTGGCTCTGCTTTGACTGTATAGCGCTGGTTCTGAAGACTGCCACAATCTCCACATCCTGGAAGTCTTTGAGTTTCCAGTCATCAAGTTCTTATTTCATTTCTTTTCAAAGTTATCATAAGGATCATTTTGTAAATTGTAGGCCATCTTTTTCTTGACTAAAACAATTTCTTTTTCTTTTCTTGTCCTTGTGTTATCCTTTTTTCTTTTTCTGAGAGAAAGACACACCATACAGTAACATGCATGTTTCCTTTTTGATAGATAAAGGTAATTGTATCAATTAAAATAAAAACAGAGTATGCATCATTCAACTCCCCACAAAGAGGCACGAGGTGCAGCCTCTAAACTACATCATAAAGCTTACAAGTGAGCCCAAAAGAGCTGATTCCTATGTATTACTTGTTTGGCTAGGAAATCTGCCAGCCCATTTGCCAATCTTCTTTCCTATTAAACTGCGACTGAAATATTTAACATTAGCCACTTAAATCTTCTCAATGCCCCCCTGTAGGGCCAGTCTGCCATCTCTGGTTCTTTTGGCCAACCAATAACCAACTTGGAGTCACCTTCAACCATAATCGGTTTCTGCTGCCTAGATGTTGGAACATGTTTCTGAATATTTATTTATTCTTATAGGACACACCTCATTAAAGAGTTGGTAATTATGATGCTGAATTTGTTTTCTAGGAAAATCACTGTCATGAATATTTTTCTGTCACACAAACTAGATATTAATTTAGTCATGGTTTACTCTGAGCTATTTTGTTAACTGTTTAGGTTGTACTGTGGCTACTGTCGTTATAGTTTGCCTTGAGCCTAGGTTTTCTTGTTCAGTCTTTTTGAATCTTCTAGGAGCTAAGAAGGGTTTGGAAGAGACCCTCAAATTATGTGGTCATCTGGTCGGTGTCTATAGATGAGAAATTTTGATATCTTTCCATTACTCACTTAGAAAAAAGGAAAATAAGTACTGTAAATAAGATGATACGTGCATGCATGCAGCAGCCGAAGACCCGGTCAAAGTGGATAGCAGCAGAAGACCCGGTCATGTTAGCTCTTAGTTGGGATAAGCCTTATCCATTCAGTTTTAATTCTGTTAGAATAGATAAGTCTTCAATTCTGCTCCTAGATAAGTGCATTCTGTTTCCTAGATAAGTGCATTAGATAAGTCTTCAATTTCTGTTCCTAGATAAGTGCATTCTGTTTCCTAGATAAGTGCATTCTGTTTTTTTGTTGATAAGCTCCTAAGATTAAGGGGCAGTAGTTCTTATTTCTACTTCCAGTTTGTAGCACCATAAGGCTATAAATATAGCCTGAATGAATGGAGTTGGCATTGGCTTTTCTACAAACAAACTCTCTCTCTCTCTCTTCTCCTTATTCTAGATCCTTCTCCCTCTTGTTAGATAACTTGAGCGTATCATTGGTATCAGAGCTGGTTCGACCATGGACACCCGTGGAAAGACGAACGCGGAGTTCCGCAATGAGGTCAATGAAACCTTAGCACGACATGAGTCGAGCTTCGACCAAATGAACACTGTCTTGCAAGCAGTGTTAACTGAACTCCAAGCCCTTCGAGCCTCACGAACCACTCCCAATACCACTCCCGAGACCAACCCCTTCGCCCATGAAGAATCCTCACAGCCCCATACTTCCCGTTCAAGCTCCACCCATGACCACCCTCATCAACACGTCAAGCTGTCATTCCCAAAATTTAATGGGGATGATCCGAGCGGATGGATTTACAAGGCGGAGCAGTATTTTGAATTTCAAAATATTGTTCCGGACCAACAGGTGCAGCTAGCTTCCTTCCATTTGGAAGGCATCGCCTTATAGTGGCACAGGTGGTTGACCAAGCATCGTGGACCGCTCACATGGGAAGAACTCTCCAAAGCGGTGTTACAACGGTTCGGCCCCACCGACTACGAGGACCCATCAGAGGCATTAACCTGCCTAAAGCAAACCACCACTGTGACGGCTTATCAAGAAGCCTTCGAGAGGCTCTCTCACCAAGTTGACGGCCTGTCCGAGAGCTTTCTCATTGGCTGTTTCATTACAGGACTTCGTGATGACGTTCGTTTAGATGTGAAGATCAAGCAGCCTCGAACTTTGATAGAGGCGATTGGAGTGGCCCGGTTAATTGAGGAACGAAATCACTTACAGCGGAGAGCTAGCCAACCGATTCGATCCCCATCAGCCATGACAACCCAGAAGGTGTCGCCCAACCCCATGGCCGGTGTACTTGGGCCTCCACCAAGCTCGCGCGCGAACCAGGTTTCCAGTGCTCCTTCCTCAACATTCCGGCGACTCACCAACCAGGAGGCGCGAGAACGTCGTGAGAAGGGGCTGTGTTACTACTTTGATGAGAAGTTCACCTCCGGCCACCGTTGTGCACGTCCACAACTGTTCATGATTGAGGATCCGGAACCGGCGGACGCGGAGACTGTCGAATCAAAGGAGGAAAACCAAGAAGCCATCCCTGAAATCTCCTTCCACGCTATTGTAGGAGTTGAGCACCCGCAAACCATACGTGTTCTTGGGAAACTGAAAAACAAGAACGTGACCGTATTAATTGATGGCGGCAGCACCCACAACTTCATTGACCAAGCCATCGTCTCCAAGCTCGGGTTGCCAGTGAACCGAGACAAGAAATTTCAAGTTATGGTGGCCAACCGTGAAAAGATCGAGTGTATGGGGCAGTGCCGATCTCTCACCCTCGCCATTCAAGGACACCCCGTTACCGCTGACTATTATGTTCTTCCCGTCGCAGCATGCCAGTTGGTGTTGGGAGTACAGTGGCTAGAGACGCTTGGACCCGTCGAGATGGATTACAAACAACTAACCTTGACGTTCAAAAAGGAGGGACTCTCTTGCACCTTCCAAGGATTGGGACGAGCCAGCATCGAAGCCTTAACCAACAAGGAATGCAATGGGTTACAAGGTACGGGATTTTTTTTTCAAATAGTTCCTTCACATAGCAGCGGCCAACCAGGTTTTCTTCCACCCGAGATGGACCACCTTCTCACCGAATTTTCCCATGTGTTTGAGCCGCCCACAAGCCTGCCTCCTAAACGACCACATGACCACCGGATTGCATTGCTTCCCGACAAAGGACCGGTGAGTGTGAGGCCATATCGATACCCGTATTACCAGAAGACCGAAATAGAGAAGATGGTGAAGGAGCTTTTGCAGACAGGGCTGATAAGACCAAGCAATAGCCCATTCTCATCGCCGGTTTTGCTAGTGAAAAAGGCTGATGGAGCTTGGCGGTTTTGCGTGGATTACCGAGCACTGAACGAAATCACTATTAAAAACAAGTATCCCATTCCCGTGATTGATGAATTATTAGATGAGCTCTACGGTACCAAATTTTACTCCAAACTAGATCTACGGTCGGGATATCATCAGATTCGAGTGCAAGAAGAAGACGTTCCTAAAACGGCTTTCCGAACACATGAAGGGCATTACGAGTTCTTAGTGATGCCGTTCGGCTTGACGAATGCACCTGCAACTTTTCAAAGCCTCATGAATGACCTCTTCCGCCCATACCTCCGGAAATTTATTTTGGTCTTCTTCGACGACATTCTGGTTTATTCTAAATTATGGGAAGACCACCTATCTCATTTGAGAGTTGTTCTAACTGTATTATCCTCTAACAAATTATTTGCAAAAATGTCAAAATGTCAATTTGGGGTTTCGCAGGTCGAGTACTTGGGTCATGTGATTTCAGAACAAGGCGTGTCCGTTGATCCAGCCAAAATACAAGCTGTTCTCGCATGGCCTACACCGACATCAGCAAAGGGGGTCCGTGGCTTCCTCGGGTTAGCAGGATATTACCGGAAGTTCATCCGCGACTTCGGAAGCATTGCAGCTCCCTTAACCCAACTGTTGACCAAAGGGGGATTTCAATGGAACGAGGCAGCAGAGCTGGCCTTTCAGCAATTGAAGAAGGCACTCACTTCACCGCCAATCCTACGTCTACCAGATTTCTCCCAACGGTTTGTGATTGAATGCGATGCGAGTGGAACCGGGATTGGCGCCTTCCTCATCTAGCAAAACCGACCGGTGGCCTATTTCAGTGAAGCATTGAAAGGTTCAGCCTTGGCATTATCCACCTATGAGAAGGAGATGTTAGCTATTGTCAAAGCCGTTAAGAAATGGCGCCCATATCTGCTTGGGAAACCATTCACAGTCCGCACCGACCAAAAAAGTCTTAAATATTTACTCGAGCAGAGGATAACCACACCGGCACAAACGCGGTGGCTGCCAAAGATACTGGGCTACGACTATGAGATCGAGTATAAAAAAGGGGTTGAGAACCAAGGTGCGGATTCCTTGTCACGTATGGCTGAATTTCAGTTTCTTTCCATCTCTATACCACACGCAGACTGGTGGTCGACGCTACAAGAAGAGGTCAAACAAGACACCTTTTATGGGGAATTGATGAAAAAGCGACCCTCCCACAAGTTGCTTCAACGGGATGGGGTATGGTTCAAGGGGGACAAGATTTATTTGAGCCCCACCTCCACCTTGATTTCAAAGGTGGTGGCGGACTGCCACTCATCCCCTGTAGGGGGACACTTTGGGTTTCACAAGACCCTCTCTCGCATCAAGCACAGCTTCCTTTGGCCTCACATGCGTCGGACGGTGAAGGAGTTCTTGCAACAATGTGACGTATGTCAGCGCTTCAAAACAGATTGCATGAGACCAACGGGATTGCTTCAGCCATTACCAATTCCTACTCAAATGTGGATAGACATCTCCATGGACTTCATCGAAGGATTGCCTTCCTCCAATGGGTACACGGTTATCATGGTAATTGTGGATCGGTTGACAAAATATGCCCACTTCATTCCCTTAAAACACCCATTCACTGCCACCATAGTCGCGAAGGCATTTGTTGCCAACGCTGTCCGCCTACACGGAGTACCAGCATCCATTGTTAGCAACCGTGACAAGGTATTCATCAGCTCATTCTGGCAGACACTTTTTCAGATGCATGGGACGAAATTGTGTATGAGCTCCAGTTACCACCCCCAAACCGATGGGCAAACCGAAGTTGTTAACCGGACGTTGGAGCAATATCTACGGTGCTTTGCAGGTGACCAGCTGCGAAAATGGGTAGAGTGGGTTCCTTGGGCAGAATACAGCTACAACACCTCCACTCACTCTTCCACCAAAATGACACCCTTCGAAGCAGTCTACGGAATCCCACCCCCTAGTCTCCTGACCTATGTACCGGGTACAGCTCGAGTAGGGGCAGTTGACGAATACTTGCGTGACCGGGACATCATCCTACGCGAGCTACAACATAACCTCCAGGTAGCCCGGAACCGGATGAAATGTCAAGCGGACCAGCACCGACGAGAAGTCTCGTTCGTAGCAGGTGACTTCGTGTATGTGAAGCTACAGCCTTACCGGCAGACCTCGGTGGCGTTTCGGCGTTCCATGAAGCTCGCCCCACGTTATTTTGGGCCGTACCCAATCATTGAGAAGATTGGTCCAGTAGCCTACCGCTTAGCCTTGCCCCCCGGCTCTCAAATCCACAATGTGTTTCATGTCAGTTTGCTGCGGAAGCACTTGGGACCCATCACCCCTACTTCCACTCAGCTTCCTCCAATCTCGGATACTTCGACCATCCTACCCCAACCGGAAGCAATCCTGGATCGCCGTATTATTCACAAGGGCAAATACTGCCCAAAATCCGAAGTCTTGGTCAAATGGATTGGGGCGCCAGCTGAGGATGCAACCTGGGAGAATGAATGGCGCTTCAGAAAAGCTTATCCCGACTTCCTTGCGGACAAGGGTCCTTCAGGGGGGGAGGAGAATGATACGTGCATGCATGCAGCAGCCGAAGACCCGGTCAAAGTGGATAGCAGCAGAAGACCTGGTCATGTTAGCTCTTAGTTGGGATAAGCCTTATCCATTCAGTTTTAATTCTGTTAGAATAGATAAGTCTTCAATTCTGCTCCTAGATAAGTGCATTCTGTTTCCTAGATAAGTGCATTAGATAAGTCTTCAATTTCTGTTCCTAGATAAGTGCATTCTGTTTCCTAGATAAGTGCATTCTGTTTTTTTGTTGATAAGCTCCTAAGATTAAGGGGCAGTAGTTCCTATTTCTACTCCCAGTTTGTAGCACCATAAGGCTATAAATATAGCCTGAATGAATGGAGTTGGCATTGGCTTTTCTTCAAACAAACTCTCTCTCTCTCTCTTCTCCTTATTCTAGATCCTTCTCCCTCTTGTTAGATAACTTAAGCGTATCATAAGATAGATCATAACACAGTAAAACACTAACTTATGGATATCAAACGCAAGAGAGGGTCTCAACATACGGATACGAATCTGATCCATCATATGCCAACAAGTCCCCCAACGTGGGTGATAGATCATGAAGCTTCTTGTAGGTATTGTCCTGAACATTATACAAAATGACCTCATCAATTATGCGTAGCACCATGCAGGACTCCTCTTCTCTTCCCCGAACAAGACACAGTATAGAGAATGCATAAGAGATGAAGGATTCTCCCTCCAGGACCATATTTGGATAAATGATTGTGAATGCATCAAGTTCCACTCTGTATTTGACAAGCCATTGGGAGTAATCTCTCTCCATCTCAAACACATCAAAATGTGTAGTACAAGGAGCATTATATCCATCCATTTCAATGAGGTGCAGATGGCCTTGGGACTCCCCAAAGTACCTACATCTCTTTGTATCCCACTTCTCGGGTAGTGGAGGCATTGGCATTGTCTGCAAGCATTCCTGATCAACGTTGAAGTACAGGGAAGCTTCTCCAAAGCTGTACCAGTTGATTGCTCCATTCCAGAAAACCGCCTTGTCAAATTCCAAACCAAGTGGCGCACTGAAAGATCCTTTAGAGAGTCTCCATGGGCCAGTCTCTGAAGTGTATATCTCTATTTGATAGCTCTCACTGTTTGTATCAGATTTAGAAACGCAGACAGCTTTGTAGTGAGGTGATTTCTGTGGATCAAAAGCTAAGTGTATGCAAAACACACTAATGCCCTTGGGTTGGGGAAGCGTGGTGTATTGCTTGGTCACAGGGTTATAGATGTAATAATTGTGCTTACCTCTGTTCCGTCTGAAGCTTCTGCAACAAAGGAGACCATTGCAAGATTGCTTGAGATCAATAGCTTCATGGTCGTCAGAAAACATGAGAAACTTGAATGGGGCCATAGTCGGTTTCCCATCAAGGGAAATGAAATCAAAATTTGGTTTTTCTGGTGGTAAGGATATTAAGGATATTCTCAAGAACAATCCAGAGACAGAACTTGGATTCCGGAGGCAGTGGTTGTGAGTGAACCGTGGATTGGATATTAGAGAGAGCCATTGCTTGGACACAGACTTGAATCTAACAAGGGATTTTACTGGGAGGCGCAGGAGTATCTCAGACAAGAGGTCGTTGCTGTTTGTGATTACGGCTGATGAGTGCTGTGCTCCAGTGCTGCTGGAATTCTGATCACCAGTCCGGCGGAGCTTACAAGAAATCATCCTTGAAACCTTTCTGTTATGAGAAGCCTCAAACTCAAGCTCAATTTATGGTTAATACATTGTGGGGTGTGCATAGCAAGCTTTGACAGTGGAGAAGAGGTCCTGGTGTATGCTGCAAGCTTTGACTTTGAGTTGATAAAGGATTGAAGGTACATAACTAAATATTAAACTATGACAATAGTGCTATGGACTGGGCTTGGATTAATCCGGGGTAAGCCCAATCCAGCCCAAACCAAGCTGCTGGATTATTAATTGATTAAGGAACCCATCAGGCAGAAGGTAGCATATAAACTGGCCTAACTTGCAAACCAAGCAAATGGCATGTGGATATAATATAGTGTACTAGATCTGAATTGCATGTTGATGATCAAATTGTGTACATGTTGCACCCATGTTGATGAAGGTACAAATTAAAAGGGTCGTTGGGGTGGGCATTTCGAACCATTTCTACCTGAAACAACGTTTTGGGCTGAGCAATACAAGTTGGTGAGAAATACAATTAGGAGGGCAATGTTTACAATCATAGATAATTTCTGCTTAGATCACGAGTCCCCAAGAATGGATGCCAAGGTTGTGCAAATTTGCACTCCTGTCTGGTTTTGCTCGCCTTTGGTAAGGTGTTAATATACATTGTAAATCGATGTAAAACTCTGTTCAAGTTATTACAACCATAATTGATGTAATGTTATCATTGGTTCTTTGGATGTTTCTCACCAGAGATTTGAAGACGATACAATGACCACTGTGTCTGTCTTCCCTGTCGTCGGAAACCAAGGTACATTCAGTAATCCTACCTAAAAAAACATTTCAAAACTTTGTCGGAACTGTGTCCATATCAGCTATGAACGCTGATTCTCTTTCTTTTGCCTCAAGTAACATCTCTAATGCCATAGATAATCTCCATACCCATGGATAATCTCTGGTTAATATCATTGGCAATGGCCCTGCAGCTCACGCTACTGCCATCTATGCCTCTCGAGCTGTGCTCAAACCCATCCTCTTCAAAGGATGGATGGCCAACAACATATCACCTGGAGGTCAGGCCACTACCACCTCTGGTGCCGAGAACTTCCTCCGTTTCCTTGAAGGGAGGTCATGGATTGCTGTTGAAACCAATCCCTTCGATTCGACATGGAAATCTTCAATGAAACTTGGAAGAAGGTTGGTTTCTCTACCAATCCTTTCAAGGTTTTCACTGACTCTAAGGCCGTCTTCGCCAATTCTATTATCAGCATCACCGGTGCCGTCGCTAAGCGATTGAAGTTTCCCGATCCAGTGATGGAGAAGGGTGGTTTTGAAATCATGGGATATCAGCTTGAACTAATTAAAAGCAGACTACCCTGTTGCAGGGTCAAGCTGGGGGAGACATAGATGACAACGACCAATGGTCATTGCATCTGTTTTTCCTTTTTACTTTCATTCATGGTATATCAACCAAACACATGTAAAAATTGTATTGTCCATTTACCTTGTTGTAACCAAATTGGATGAATGTAAATGGCACAATGATCCGGTCCCCATTTTACACTCTCCTAAATCGGTGGTGACATAATTCCAGGTGTGAAAGTGTATGCACACTGCAGACAAGTACAGTCTTAGCCACTAAGCTATGTTTGGTGTGAAAGAGAAGGTAAGGAAACCCATACAAGATTTGTAAAGGTTTCTCTACCTTTCCATTCCTTTACCTACTTTTTCCTTCAAACCAAACACAGCCTAATGAATGATTTATCTTTAATGATACCACATACACTTAGGCTCACTTGTATTTGTATTGATTGTTTCTCAATGAAACTCAATTGACGCCTATTTTAAAACAAAGCCTTGAGCTACCTTCAGTTGGAGCTCTATGGTGTTAACTTTTCCAACACCACCAGCCCAGTAATTGTGAATCCGGATCTGCTCCCCAAACCAACCCTACAGCACATTGCAGCCATGTATTGAAAATATCTCCCTATGAATGATTACATACTTAGTACAGGAGATGTTCTCAATGTAAGGCTGTAATGTGTTGTGGGGTTGGGCTGGGGAGTGCTTTGTGGGAAGCATATCCGAGTTCTGGTGGTTATGTTTTCAAGAATTCATATATCCATAATTGCAAACCACCATCTAATACTAGTATTGTGGGTTTTTGAATAGGGGTATACGGGGTCTTGGGACAGGTAAATTCAATAGGGTCCTAACCTTTGGCATTATTTTATACGCTCTCATGGAACCCAGATTCTCATGCTTGCCAGCCCGAGACTTCACCATTACATCAAGTAATGGCCCCTATGTTTAGATAATGACTGATAGCCCAGACATTAGTCACATTCCTAAGTAGACACTCAATGTGTGTGTTGACGCCTATCCCACAACTGTGCTATTTATTTGGCAATCCAGGGAGAAACAAGATATATCGTTCATAATATATAGTATTGTTGTCAACTAAGATGTTAATAAAAGTAAATATTCGAGAAAGGAAGCATAGGGTTTTCAAAATTTTTCATTAAATCCATGGTGTGCTTTTCTTCACTCTTTCTTCCTTCTTTTAAAAAGACAAAATTATTCTCAATAAGACCATCCTTTCCACTATCGGTCACATAAGTATTAGAAGCTTAACTTCCTGGCCCGCTTTTAGATGGGTTGGGCTTCCACTGAGCCCAGCAGATTTAACGCCTAATATATATTATATACAAATCAAAATGGGCAGATCCTGGTTTGTGCTGATCCAATCCAACCCTTCCACTTCCAAGTTCCAACCAGCGATATTATTTTGCACATAATATTTTACTCCAACTTCTTTTGGTGTAAAGCATATCTAATTAGGCCCATTTATCTATTCCCTCCTGAGTCTGGCCCGAAATGTACCAAACCTGGCCTGGTATTTGCAGCCTGTAAAATTGATAATTTGATTCCAAGGGTCTTGTCCATGTTGTAGGCTTTGATAATTTGATTTCACCCTCCTTGGAGGAATGATAATGGGCCAGGCTTACTTAAATTTAGCCAGGTAAGCCTAGCCCAACCCAAATATCGAAGCAGTAAATTGTGATCAAACATCAAAGCAAAAGGGATTTGGATATTTCAAAAGTGGATTGGATTCCACTAAGTCCAGCAATGCAAATCACAAGATATTAGTGGAAACCATGTGTTCAGTTCAGGATTAAAGCGATTTGCTTTCTGGGATTCCTTAGCAAATTGCAGGCACTCAGAGAAACTCAACCAGCAGATAATATATGAAAACAGTCAAAATGGAAATGGATAAAAGAATATATTTAAAGCGAGGAGGATCTGAATCTGAATATGAAACACAGATGATCAAACAACAGACATGGTCTCCATATATTGATGCGCAGAATACCAGAAATATTTTATCCTACTAGTGATACTTTGATGATTAACATTTAACCTCGTTAAACAAGCACTCCTACCAGGAATGTTAATTCGATTAACAGTTAAACTCGTGAATCTCTGTTTCTTAAGATCATAACTGTAGATGCTATCGGGTACATACA
This sequence comes from Nelumbo lutea, assembly GCF_056320005.1. NCBI lineage: Eukaryota > Viridiplantae > Streptophyta > Magnoliopsida > Proteales > Nelumbonaceae > Nelumbo > Nelumbo lutea. Next base: position 52,628,780 of record NC_142691.1, read on the forward strand.
TCACAAGCGATGACTGCTCTTCTTCTTCCTCTCCCTGAACAAGATGCAGTATAGAGACGCACTTATGGCGTCTATTGAGATTGACTCTGTATTTCAAAAACCACCCGGAGTAGTCCTTTTCTATCTCAAACACATCTAGGCACCTAACCTGAGAATCATCACCATCACCATCACCATGGATAGGCTGCTCAGAACTGGTCACTATAAGATGTAAATGGTTCCGGGACTCCCCAAAGTAGAGATACTCCCCCTTTCTCGACCCTTGAGGCATGGTGGGCGTCTCTATCAAACACTCTCGATCAACATCAAAACACAGTAAAGTGTCCGGCCGGCAAATCCAGTGCATTGCACCGTTCCAGAAGACGCCGGGACCAAAACCCATACCATCTGAAGTGAAGGGCTCTCCGGAGAGTCTCCACTGCCTTGTCTCCGACGAGTACATCTCAATCTGCCAGCCATCACCCTCAGAAGATTCAGAGCCAATAATAAACACAACTTTGTAGTGAGCAGATCTGCGGGGGTCAAAGGCTACGCTTACAGAAAACGCCATTTTATGACTGGGCTGGGGTGGAAGTAGTCTAAACTGATTCATGGCTGGGTTATAGATGTAGTAGGAGTCCTTGCAACATAGAAAGAGACCATTGCAAGAATGCTCAACTTCAATCCCCAGAACAGAAGAGAAATCCATCAAGGGGGTGGAAGTAGGATTGTTGCTGTTAAACGGAACAAATTCTAGTCCAGAGGCTTTCGAGGTTCCAAAAAGAGCAGTCCCGAGATAGAGGTGGGGTGTCGACGGAAGAATTCAGAAATGAAAAGGGGGTCGGAGATGAGAGAGTGCCATCGTTTGGAGACAGGCTTGGCTCGAAGAACATCTGTCATGGGCAGACGTGAAAGGATATCAGTCATGAGGTCCTGACTATCGGAAACCATATCCCAGGATAAGGGCTGCTGCTGTTGAGGTTCGACTGGTTCTTGGTTGTCGGCAATGGGGTCGTCGTCCCTGGTAAGCATAGCTGAGAAAGAGTGCGGAGGCGGTTCTAAACCTCATCGTCGTCGGAGCTTGGGTAATAATTGCAGCACCTTTTGAAGCAAGCCATGAATCCTTCCTTAATTCTTTTGTTTTAATGGTGAAGGTGCATTACAAGGGGTAGAGTTAGTACAAGAGCTTCTGTTCTGTGTTCTGCTTCAAAGAATTTAAGGTCTGATTGAGGGTGCATATCCTTTACAAAATGAACCCACCTACTCACTGAAGTGCTCTCTTTTCAGCTAATTAAAGAAAAAGTGTTCTCATCTCGGTTAAACTAGGTTTGTATTATTCACTTTTCTTTCCCTCTAAGCTTCGTATCTGTGTTAAAAAATTTGTCCGCTCTGAAGTGATGGAATCATGGAAGTTAGAACAGATAATTAAGGGCCCATTTGGTGCGTCTTGTCGCACGGACTTTCGGCTGTTTACAAGTTGGGAAGAACGATTTTCAGTCTACTCTCGTTTGGCAAATAGAAGATCTAGCCCCCAAAAGACAGTGTGCCAAAAATATGTGAGAAGCCCATTTCGGGACTCGCATATTTTTTGTTTTAACCTCACACGGAAAGATGCGGACAGACGCACATCTGCCAAACTGTCTTCACACAACCCTACATCCTCACAAACTTCCATTTTTCCGAGAAAAGATTAAAGCACTAACAAAACAAAGAAACAAACTATTCAATACAAAAGGGCTAACCCAAGAAACAGAATCTTCAACAGAACACTCATAGTTACTGAGACAATCTATGGGCTGCCCTATTCATTGTGATGAAGCGCGATCCGGCCGGTCTTAACTGTCAACGACCTTGCTTCTGAACTGGGTAGCAAGGAACCTGAAACGGAGGACACGAGGAAGCTCTGAGGGGAACCCGGTGTAGCGGCTCCGAAGCTCAAGTTAGAATCCTTCAAAAGCAAGATAACACCAGATAGCGCAAAGTTTGCATACCTTGTTTGTTGGAGGCAGGGGGCTCTTATAATCATTTTGTGCACTCGCTCCGAGGCCCTTGTCAAGTCGGGTACGATTACCCTTGCGCTTGTCAATTCGGCCGTCGTCCTTTTTGCTGGGACAGAACCGTCACTACCTAACCGTCTCTCTAACTGGAGATGGCGGTGGCAGGTGGCCGTTTAGAGTGCGGCCGCCAAGCATCAGATCCCAAGTCAGTCAGGTGCGACGCCCTCGGGCACGGACTTCCTCAGTGTCAGGCATGGTACGACTTGTTTGGTTTTGGTGCCCAAAGGTGATGCGGAGTGGTGAGCGAGGCAAAGTCTTGAGTTCGGAGGTATCTATAGGGCAGGTCAGTTCGGCGAGGTGTATCCCGAACCGTTACAAGGCATGCCAGTTCGGCGAGGTATACCCCGAGCTGTTACAAGGTTGGCCAGTTCGGCGAGGTATATCCCGAGCTGTTTATAAGGTTGGCCAGTTCGGCGAGGTATACCCCGAGCTGTTACAAGGTTGGCCAGTTCGGCGAGGTATATCACGAGCTGTTATAAGGTTGGCCAGTTCGGCGAGGTATATCCCGAGCTGTTACAAGGTTGGCCAGTTCGGATTACTCTGGTTTTGGGCCAAGGGTGAGTTTGGGCCCCCCGTAGGGAGTTCGGTCTGCTGGTGTCCCCTTGTTCACGCCTAGGCTTGGCCCTTTTGCCGAGCTGTTGTTTCTGCCACGTGTTGCATAACTGTGAGGTCGAGCCAAATCTTCCTTCATCAATTGCCCCCACTCCTCGTGCCAAGGGTCTTGCCCTGGTGCGGGGAGTTTCTCGAGGTAGTAGGTGGATTTGTCCCGTCCTTCGAATCTTGACTGCACGAGTTGCTTTTGCCAGGGTTCTTCGGTTTCCGAGAAGGCTGGAAACGTGCCTACTCATAAATGCTGATGGTTGTGACAGCGCGCGTTTTAAATTTCAAAATTTTGCGCCGCTGGGGCGTGACAGCGGGTCATTCAAACTTGAAAAAAGCGTGCCACTGTTGTACGTGTGCGGGCGGCTGTCAGGGAGATGTGCAGCAGTTAGTTTCAGAAAGACGTGTGTCGGCGCGACGTCGGTTTCAAGAAGGCGGACGCTGACGTTTCCCTCTTTTTGGAAAGACGTGCGCCAATCACGTCTCAACCTTATGGGACGTGCGGTCAGCGCAAACGTGGGCCGTCGGATTGTCTTTGATCTGCATGGTCGGTTCTTGGTTACTGTAGCTATAAATAGTGGGGGACCCCAGTCGATTTGTCACTTCTGCGGTTTGTTTACTGAGCTCGCGTCCAACTTTTTTCCAGCTCGCGTCAAGGCTGGTTACATAGCCTTCAAGGTTCTTTGGCTTGTTCCCATCTCCAGAGCCTTCAAAACTTTCCTCTGGTGAGTACCTTCCTGAATCCACATTTTCCTCAATGTTTAGCTTTGATAGCTCAGACGAATCTTCAAGTAGGGCTGACGTAGGTTCTACCAACCGAGCCATATCCCCCGACTGCCTCAGTGATCCTGAGGTGGAACTTGAGGACTATGAACCAGTAGGCCGAGCCGCTTCGGGCAGTTTGGCGTCTACCTCTCGCCGACGTCGGATGCTAGACAGGTTTGGTCCCTCGACCATGACGCCTGAGGGGCTTCAATCTATACTTATGTTTTACAATCTTCTTGGGGGGTATACGTATTTTATTCCTTCGGGTAGCTTTCCTTGGGAGCACGATCCTGATGAGATCGTGATTTTCTGAGAGCAGCTCGCTGCGGGGTTGCGACTTCCTTTCCACCCCCTTCTCATCGAAGTCATAAACCACTTCGGTGTCACCATTGGCCAACTTCATCTGAACTCTATTCGGAACCTGGTGGGGACAGTTTCCCTTTTTTGCGAGCAGAATTTCCCCTTAGACTTAGAGATATTCTCCTCCATCTTGATGCTCAAGAGACAGGCGGGTTCTCTTCCTGGGGGAAGACAGGCGTATTACCTTTCTCCTCGCCAGGGCTTTAAGCTTCTGCACGATTTTCCTAATAAGGTCCCGGCGTGGAAGCGGGACTACTTCGGTGTGCGAAGTGCACAAGGATGGCCCTTTCAGACCGGGTGGGGTGAGGCCGCTCCTGATTCAGGTGTTACTCTCGATAAAGAGACGGTGAAGGGCCTCCGGCAATGGGCACAACAAGGTTTAAAGTGCCATCACTACTTAACGGAGGCCAAACTTATTGCGGCTGGCCTGAGTTTGGGTAGGTTTCTAGCTATGCGGTTTCTTGCTTGCTTTGTTCCTTCATTTTTTCTGATGTCGAACTCGTTTCTGCATGTGTGATGGACGTGGAGAGAACTCGTGGGGGGCGTCTGTTCCAAGGTATGAAGAGGAGGAAGCGGGTCACCAAGCGAACTTGTACCGAGCTGCCCCTGGATGAGGAGCCCCAAGTTCCAGACCACACGCTGGAGGATCTACCCAGGGAGCCCAAGGTGACTCCACCGATGCATGAAATTGCCGGGGCGCTTTACGCTGAGACCACTCATACGGGCGCTCCTGCATACTCAAGTGCTCCTGCTCACTCTGGGTCAGCTCATGCGTGGGCTGGGCCCTCGGGTTCGGGAGCTCAAGGGGAGTTCAAGAGCGTGTTGACGCCAAACTACGCTCTTCAGAAGAGTAGGGAGGCTACTTTCCCTGAGGAGATCACGGCGTGGACCGATCTTCCTTTGAATCAGGTCGCCTGTCGCGCTGTAACACATGCTATGGTGGTAAGTTAGATTTTGTCTGCCTTTTTCATTTTCTGTTGCTTTTGCTGTTTTTGCTCACTTGTTTCTTTTGGTAGGTGAATTCTTCGATTCATGCCTTAGTAGCCCAAGTGGAGAGGAGCTCGCGACAGGCACGAGCTGTTGAGGCTGCCGCCCATGCTGCCGAAGAGGCTTTCCGTGCTGCAGAGGCGAATACCCGAGCTACTGAGGCGACTGCTTATGCTTCCGAAGAGGCTGCTCGTGTCGCAATGGCTAGGCAGGCAAGGTCTCAGCGTGATGCCGAGGCCATGGGGGTAGTTGTCAAGCACATGGCGAACTTGAAGTTGGATTTGCAGCATCAAGTCGAATATCTTCAGGAGGACATCAGGGAGAGAACACAGATTTTTTCCCAAGGCATTGAAGATGCCAAGAAGAAGGCCGTTGAAGACTACATTGCCTCTCCGCGTTTTGACGATTTGATGGTGGATTCTTACAGGAGGGGGTTTAAACTGAGCAGGTAGATGATCCGGAACACGTACCCCGACCTCGATGTTAGTGCCATATCCACTTCGCATATAACTCAGGAGATGGCCAGTGCTGTCGATAGTGAGCCAGACTCTGAAGGAGAGGCAGGGCCTTCGGGTGTTGTTGAAGTGCCTTCTGATGGCGAAGAAGTAGCTCCGGGCATGTAACAACTTTTTTTTTTTTTTGCAAGTCCCTTCAGATGGCCAATGTACTCCTATTTCTTGCAACGGAATAGATAATCTTTTTGCCCGTGTTCATTTTCCAAGAACTGATTCTTTGTCAAACTGAATACGCCACTTTCTTGTCCGGGTTATTATACTTCCGCGACCTGTTTTGCCGCGAAGGCTTTTGCAGCGAACTGATTTTTTGCCGAGCTGATAATATGCCTGACTTTTCTTTGCTTGTTTACGCCGAGGTTCCTCTCGGTTCTGCATCATGGCCCATAGGACCTGATTTCGTCCACTTCGCTTGGCGGTTTATAGGTAGTATCGCCTTAAGTTCACGATGTTCCACACTCGAGGTACTTGTTTGCCTTCCAAGGTTTCGAGTTCGTATGCCCCCCCGAGCGCTCTCTTTACTTTATAGGGCCCTTCCCAATTTGGTCCAAGTTTGCCCACGCCGGGTTCGGGCACCATAATCATACGAAGGACCAGGTCGCCGACTCGGAAGCTTCGTTGCTTTACTCTGGCATTGTAGTAGCGAGCTACCTGCTACTGGTATGCCGCTGTCCGGATGTGCGCGGGGTCCCTTACCTCGTCCAATAGGTCAAGGTTGGTACATAACTCGTCTCCGTTTGTCCGATCGTCGTATGTTTCTAGTCGCAATGTTGGTACTTCGATTTCCGTCGGGATCACTGCTTCAGTGCCGTAGGTGAGATTGAAGGGGGTTTCTCCCGTGGCGATTTTTTCTGTAGTTCGGTGAGCCCATAAGACACTTGGTAGCTCTTCAGCCCACAATCCTTTAGCTTGATCCAGACGTGCTTTCAGTCCGCACAGGATGGCTTTGTTCATTACTTCCGTCTGACCATTTGCCTGGGGTTGCGCGACTGATGTGAAGTTTTGCCGAATCCCCATGTTCTGGCACCACTTTGGAACTTGATATCCTCGAACTTCTTGCCGTTGGAAATTAGTACCCGAGGTAACCCGAAGCGACATACTATGTTCTTCCAAAAGAAGTTCTGTATGTTTTGGGCCGTAACAGTTGCCAGAGGTTCGGCTTCTATCCACTTCGTAAAGTAATCTACTGCAACAACTAGGAATTTTCTTCCACCTGTTGCTGGTGGGAATGGCCCCAGGAGGTCGATGCCCCATTGTGCAAAGGGCCACGGGTTGGCGAGGTATTTGAGGTCGGAGGCAGGTTAATGGTGGATATTGGCGTGCTTCTGACACTTGTCGCATTTTCTGACGAGCTCAATAACTTCTGCCTTCATCGTTGGCCAGTAGTATCTTTGTCGAAGTGCTTTTTGTGTGAGTGCTCTGCCCCCCAAGTGTCTGCCGCACAGGCCTTCATGAGTGTCGCGGAGTACGAACTTGGCTTCGGCAGGTCGCAGGCAACGCAAGTAGGGGAGCGTGTAGGATCGTCGGTATAACCATTCGTCTATTATGACGTATTTGGCTGCCTGGCGCTGTCTCTCTTGGCCGCATTGCGTTCTGCAGGGAGGGTTCCATCTATCAAGAAGCTCGCGAGTGGGTCGATTCAGCTTGGCTCTGCTTCCAGGATGGGAGCGACCTCCTCTGCCCCCCCGAAAATACTAGGCCGAGGTAAGTCCTCTATGAACACGGTTCTCATGTTGTTGTGACTTGTGCTGGCTAATCGGGACAGAGCGTCGGCCTTAGTGTTTTCTGACCTCGGGATTTGCCTGATGAAGTGTGACTGGAAGTTGAGCAGGGCCTCTTTTACTTTCGCCAAATATGCGATCATGGAGAGCTTGCGTGCTTCATACTCGTCCGTAACTTGGTTGACCACAAGCTGGGAATTGCTGCAGATGACCAAGTGCTTTGCCTTTACCTCTCACGCTAGGTCCAGCCCAGCTATCAGTGCTTCGTACTCTGCCTCGTTGTTGGATGCTGCGAACTCAAAGCGTAGTGCGTATTCTAATTTTGTGCCGCCCGGGCCGCATAAGACTATTCCAGCCCCGCTGCCTTGCTGGTTCGAGGAACCATCCACGTGAAGGATCCAGGGCTCCTCATCCCAGTTTGCGTTTCGCCTGACCAGGAGAGATGCCACACTGGCTGCTACTTCACAGGGTTCAGACTCTATTGGCTCGGGAGCTCCGGGTTCGCCCGAACTGGGGACCTCGGGCTCGACCTGTAGGGCTTCATGGCTGAAAGTGCACTCGGCGATAAAATCTGCCAAAGCTTGGGCCTTAATAGCAGTTTTTGGCTTGTACTGGAGGTTGTACTCGCTAAGTTCGATGGCCCATTTCGTCAGCCGACCGGAAACCTCGGGTTTGAGTATGACTTGTCTCAGAGGTTTGTCAGTCAGGACGATGACGGTGTGAGCCTGGAAGTATGGGCGGAGTTTCCGAGCTGCTGTCACCAGTGCGTATGCTAGCTTTTCTATCTGCAGGTACCTTGTCTCTGCTCCCTACAAAATTTTACTAACATAATAGATGGGTCGCTGGACCCGGTCTATTTCTTTTATTAGTACAGAACTAACCACCTCATCGCTTGCCGAGAGGTACAGTTCTAAGACCTCGCCCACCTCGGGCCGGGCTAAGGTTGACACATTAGCGAGGTAACCTTTTAACTCGTCAAACGCGAGCTGGTAGTCCTGGGTCCATTCGAACCCTTTGCCTTTGATTGCTTTGAAGAAAGGTAGGCAGCGGTCTGCTGATTTCGACATGAAGCGGCTTAGAGCGGCTATGCGGCCGTTTAGCCTCTGAACTTCTTTTACTTTCCGAGGTGGTCTCATATCTAGAATGGCTTTTATCTTGTCCGGGTTGGCCTCAATATCATGCCGATTAACAATGTAGTCTAGGAATTTGCCCGAGGTGACGCCGAAGACACATTTGTTGGGGTTCAATTTCATGCTAAACTGATGCAGGATTTGGAAGACAGAATCTAAGTCTTGTATTAATTCTTGTGAAAATTGTGTCTTGACGACCATGTCGTCTACATAGCACTCTATCTTTGTGCCAATCAGGGGCCGAAACAGCCTATTTACAAGTCTTTGGAAGGTCGCCCCGGCATTTTTTAATCCGAAGGGCATGACCTTGTAGCAATATAGGCCGAACTCGGTTATGAAGCTGGTTTTTTCCTCATCGGATGGGTTCATCCAAATTTGGTTGTTGCCCGAGTAGGCGTCCAGGAAGCTTAGCAACTCATGTCCCGAGGTCGCGTCCACTAGGCGATCAATTCTAGGGAGGGGGAAGCAATCTTTCGGGCAAGCTCGGTTCAGGTCGGTGTTGTCGACGCACATGCGCCACTTGCTGTTCGTCTTTTTTACCAGCATCGGGTTGGCCACCCAGCTCGGGTAATGGACTTCCCTTATGAAGTTTGCTACGAGGAGCTTCTCGACCTCCTCGTCGACCGCCCTCCAGCGCTCTGGGGCTAAGTTGCATTTCTTCTGTCTAACGGGTCAGACTACAGGGTCAGTACTAAGTTTGTGAGTTATCAGGCCGGGGCTAATGCCGGGCATGTCAGCCACGGAACAGGCAAAAATATCTAAATTTTGAAGTAAAAAACTCACCAGTTTGGTTCGTAGGGGTTCCTCGACGGAAGCTCTGATTTGAAGTGTGCGAGCTGGGTCCGTAGCCGAAGTCAGGATCGCGACCGTTTCCTCTGTGGGCGAAGATCGTTCCTCACCCTGCTCCGTAGGCCGCTCTAGTTCGAGGTCGTCGGCCGCCTTGGTTTTTCCCTTCAGGGCGGCAACATAACACTTGCAGGACTCGAGCTGGTCGCCCCGTGCTACCCCTACACCGAAGTCCGAAGGGAACTTCATGGCCAAATAGTAGGTGGAGACCACCGCTCGTAGGATATGCATGATCAGCCGCCCTATTATGGCATTGTATAGGGAGGGGGTCACGACCACCAGGAAATCATGGTTGAGTCTGACCGCACAAGGCCATGTGCCGACTTCCACAGGTACTGTTATTTTTCCGAGGGGCCTGACTTCCTCTCCGCTGAAACCCACCAGGGGAGTGTTCGCGGGCTTCAACTCGCTCCTCTGTAATTGTAGCCGACCAAACGCTGATTTAAAGAGGATGTCCGCTGTGCTGCCCGAATCTACGAGTACGCGTCTGACCTCGAAGTCGCTGATCCTTAGTTTAATGACAAGCGCGTCATCATGGGGGTAGCGGACCCCTCGCGTGTCGTCCTCCGTGAAGAAGATTGGTTCTTCGGTCTTTGGTCTTTTTGGGGGGTTCCGTTCCTCGAGGGCCGCTTCGCAAACTGAAGTCCGGGCCGCTGCCGAGGTACACCCTGCTACCACCGAACCTCCCACAATCACGTGGATGGTTCCCCAAACTGGCCTCTCTTCCGGAGGCTGTCGCTGCAACGGTTCGGCAGGTCTACTGCTAGACTCGGGGGCATCCTTTTCGTGCTCCCCTTGCCGACCTGCCTTATTGTTATTATTGTTGTGTTGTACAAAGTTTCTCAAGTATCCGCGACGGATGAGCCCTTCTATCTCGTCCCGGAGTTTATTACACTGCTCGGTACTATGACCATGGTCTCTATGGAAACTACAATACAAATTCTTATTTCTCTCGTTCGGATTTCCCTTTAGGCGAGGTGGCCACTTCACGTACGGGGCGTCCTTGATTGTCATTAAGATCTCGGTCCACTTTGTGTTTAATGGCATGTAATCTGTCCGAATTGCTAGGGGAGCTTGGAACGACAAGTTCGGCTTCGGCTCCCGGGCCAGGTTTTTTCTGTCGACCAGGTTGGAGAGATCTCCTTCCCTCTTTCTTTTCTCGTTCCCTCCTTCGGTTTGTTGGTTGATTTCTTCCTTTGTCCTCATGAACTTGTCTGTGAGCTTGAGGAATTCGGCCACAGTTGCGGGCTGGTTAGCCACCATGTGCCTTGAATTCTTTGTGCGTTACCCCTCTTTTGGCCGCCATGAGCTGCATTGCAGGGTCCAACCGCGATATCTACAAGCATGCTTCGTTGAATCACTTGATGTAGCCCCGGATAGATTCTCCTTCCCTTTGGACTACTCCGAAGATGCTTTCCTCTATTATGGGGCACTGTTGGCTGATGACAAAGTGTGCGATGAAGACCTGCACGAACTGGGCCCAACACTTTATCGACCCAGGGGCTAGGTTCCTGTACCAAGTGCGGGCTACCCCCCTGAGGGTGGTGGTGAAGGCCATGCACATGCACGATTCGCTGGCCCTGGCGAGGTGCATTTGGGACTGGAAAGCGTCAACGTGGTCGTTGGGGTCGAAGGACCCATCGTACTTGTCTAGAGGTGGGAGCTTGAAATTTCTGGATAAGGGGACTGCCAGGAGTTCTGATGCGAGGGGGGAAGGAACCGAGAGAATCGGGGCAGCTCCTACCTCGTTTGAGCTCGTCTCTTTGCCTCTGAGCTCTGACGAGACACAGGTGGCGGTTTGGCGACTTCGCCGGCGCCTTCGTTGTTGAGTGGGCCTTGTACTGGCGCTGCTGGCCTCCGTGTTACCAAGCTCGATGGGCCCGGAATGCTGGTAGTCTGCCGCCAAGGCGCCGAATCGATTTTCTGTGAGCGGGAACTTGGGCTTGGAGCGCCGAGGTGCCGATCTCGTGGGCGAGGTTCCCGACCCCCTTACGAGTTGCGAGGCGGGGATGATATTTTTCTCTCTTCGGCCTGGGGACGAGGCCTGGCTATTACGGGGGTTCTGGGGCCGGGAGGCCTTTCCCTGGTGGGGGCATCCATCCTGCGGGGAGGCCTTGACCGGCCTTGGAGCGGGGTGGCGAGGTGGAAGTAGTGGTTGGTTCAGTGGCAGTTAGGGGAACTGCTGTTGATAGTGATACTGGGAGATGTTGTGCAGCACTTGGTGCTGGTGAAGCTGGTGCTGCTGGAACTGTTGCATTTGGGCTTGCATTGCTCGCATGCACTGCATCAAGTCGTCCAACCGGTTTTGGTTGGCTGCTAGGGGGACAGCAGTTGGTTCAGTAAAGGTTGTCTCAATAGGGGGAGGAAAGGGGATGCTTGTGGTAGGAAGGTTTACGGGCGCCACTGCTTGTGGCGTGTTCAAGCTGGGGATCCCATCCACTGAAAGGGGGATGGTGAACTGTCCAATGCACACTACGGGGACTTGAAGTTGTTCCCCAGTTGTGTTTGTCTCCGTGCCACGTCCGGCGTTGCTGGAGGAGGCCATGAGTGTTGGGTTTTTTTAAGAAAAGGGGTTATGGAAGTTTGGAGGGAGGCTTTTTGAAGCGTTCCCACAGATGGTTCCAATTGATGAAGCGCGATCCGGCCAGTCTTAGCTGTCAACGACCTTGCTTCTGAACTGGGTAGCAGGGAACCTGAAACGGTGGAGACGAGGAAGCTCCGGGGGGAACCCGATGTAGCGGCTCCGAAGCTCAAGTTAGAATCCTTCAAAAGCAAGATAACACCAGATAACGCAAAGTTTGCATACATTGTTTGTTGGGGGCAGGGGGCTCTTATAATCACTTCGCGCACTCGCTCCGAGGCCCTTGTCAGGTCGGGTACGATTACCCTTGCGCTTGTCAATTCGGACGTCGTCCTTTCTACTGGGACAGAACCGTCACTGCCTAACCGTCTCTCTAACTGGAGATGGCGGTGTCAGTGGAGATGGCAGGTGGCCGTTTAGAGTGTGGCCGCCAAGCGTTAGATCCCAAGTCAGTCAGGTGCGGTGCCCTCAGGCACGGACTTCCTCAGTGTCAGGCATGGTATGACTTGTTTGGTTTTGGTGCCCAAAGGTGATGTGGAGTGGTGAGCGAGGCGAAGTCTTGAGTTCGGAGGTATCTATAGGGCAGGTCAGTTCGACGAGGTGTATCCCGAACCATTACAAGGCATGCCAGTTCGGCGAGGTATACCCCGAGATGTTACAAGGTTGGCCAGTTCGGCGAGGTATATCCCAAGCTGTTTATAAGGTTGGCCAGTTCGGCGAGGTATACCCCGAGCTGTTACAAGGTTCGCCAGTTCGGCGAGGTATATCCCGAGATGTTATAAGGTTGGCCAGTTCGGCGAGGTATATCCCGAGCTGTTACAAGGTTGGCCAGTTCGGATTACTCTGGTTTTGGGCCAAGGGTGAGTTCGGGCCCCTCGTAGGGAGTTCGGTCCGCTGGTGTCCCCTTGTTCACGCCTAGGCTTGGCCCTTTTTCCGAGCTGTTGTTTCTGCCACGTGTCGCATAACTGTGAGGTCGGGCCAAATTTTCCTTCATCACATTGTTTTAGAAATAAACCTAAACTGATCAACATTAAAAAATTGCTTCAAAAAATTAAATTTATCAACGATAGGAAATTCCAACATTGGGGATCACCCCACTATCGCACTTAATAATGACATCAAAAGGATCTAACAGAGGAAGAATTGAGTTCAAGTTATCTACACTCACAGCCCGCTGATTACTATCCAAATCTAAACAACCAAAACCATTCAGCTCTAAGAAAATTCTCCAAACAGCATTTTAAACCCAGTGGACAGATCCATAAATGTTCTTAAAGATCAAATCATTCCTAGTAACCCACACAAAAAATAGAGCAATAGCAATCCAACATAGCACATTATTTGTTTCAGGAATAGAATGGGAAAAAGTTACATATTTCTAATAAGAATTCTGCAAATGAGTTAAATAGGAAAGTTAAAATCCTAAGTCCATATGGAGAAGCAAAAAGGACAACTTTAACAAAAGGACAATAACAAATTAGATGAAGAATAGATTCTTGGCTTGAATATTGTACAATATATAAAATAATGGTTCAGACTTTATTATCTTGATGTAAAACGTATAATGCTTGGAGAATTTATATTTAAGAAGAGATAGAGGTTCGAGAAAGATAACAAGGAAGGATAATGCATGCAACATGGGTCCCATGATAATACTCCCCCTCAAGTTGGAGAGAACAGGCAGGGCACTCCCCGCCTCACGGGGACCCCGATCCCTGTCTTGTGGGATCCTCACTAATATATGTATATATGTATGCATACATTTATATATGTATATATCTATACATGTATCTATATATTAATACTTTTAAAATATTGTTGAATATGTTTGAATCTTTTCTAATATGGTTGTAATTTTCAATTATTTTATTTTTATTTTTTAAATAAAATAAAAAACAAAAACAAAATGGTTAACATTATAAAAAATCATGGGGAGTGGGGATCCTCATAGGGATGGGAATCCCCATGGGGACGGGGATGGGGATAAGATTGTCCCTGTTAGCGGGGACGGGGATAGAGAGACGCTCCCTGTCCCCGCCCCACCCCATTGTCATTCCTAAACAAATTGGACTGAACTTTCTCGCGAACAAGGTGACAATCAATCTCGATGTGCTTCGTCCTCTCATGGAAGATGGGATTGCAGGCAATGGATATGACAGTCTTGTTATTGCAAAAAAGTCAAGCAAACGATGGAGTAATGCTGAGATCTATCAGTAAGTAGTGTAGCCATTAGATTTAATAAGTGACACTAGCCATAGAGGATAATCGGCTTCAGGGGAGGAATGGGGAAAAATTGCCTACTTCTTTTAACTTCTAGGTGACGAGGCTATCACTAATGTAAACACAAAAACCTGTAATGGGGTGTTGAGTGGAAGCACAACCGCCTCAATCTTTGCCTCAATAAGCATGCAACGTAAGAGAACTTTGAGAGGAGAGAAGAACGCCAAGACCAAGGGAGCTTTTGATGTAATGGACCCAAAGCACAACAATCCAATGAACTTGATGGGGCTTGCTCAAAAACAGGCTTAGAAAATTGATGGAGTAGACGATATCCATCCGAGTGATGGTCAAGTACTGCAAACGACCAATCAAGCGTATGTACTTGGACGGATCAGACATAAATGGCCCATCGTCTCTGCCAAGTTTATTGTTCTATTCCATGTGAAAGTCGACTAGTTTGGCAACGAGAAGCCCTACATCAAAGATGATGTCCACTGCGTATTTATGCTGATTGAGAAAACTATCATGCTTTGAGCAAGCAACTTCAATGCCTAAAAAATACTTTAGAGAGCTGAAATCCTTGAGATGAAACTTGGAGTCAACTTGGCGACAGTAGTGAGATCATTACCATCAATTAAAATGTCATCAATATATACTAAAATTGTTGTGAAGGAAGTGCTAGAATGTAGAACGAACAAGGAATAATCAACCTTCGATTGAATAAAGCCAGCTTCTAAGAGAGCATTAGAGAACTTAGAGAACTAATTTCATGAAGCCTGTTTTAGGCCATATAAAGATTTGTGGAGAGGGAAAACTTTGTTCTCCCCCTAAGTGGTGAAACCTGGTGGGAGTTGCATGTACACCTCTTCATCGAGGTTTCCATGTAAAAAGGTGTTATTGGCATCCAGTTGAGATGGACCAGCCTTTGATGGTGGCAATGGATAAAAGGCAACGCACAGTTCCCATTTTGTCCACTAGGGAAAAAGTCTCATGATAGTTGATCCCTTTAGATTGTGTGAAGCCTTTGGCTATGAGTCGGGCTTTATAACGCTCGATAAAGTTGTTAGAATTGTACTTAATCTTGTAAACTCACTTGCAGCCAATGGCATGTTTGTCGGGGGCAAGTCTATGATGGTCCAAGTGGGGTTATCCTCTAGGGCCTTAATTTCCTTGGCCATGGCATCCTACCAATTAAACCTAATCATGGGCCAAGTAGCCCGACGGGCCAGCCCAGCTTGGCCCGATCTAAGTCGGACTTGGACAGGATTTCAGGCCTGTGGTATCAGTTTCAGGCCTGACCTTTTTTTCTCGTTGGGCTTCGGGCTTTCTCAAAAAATCCCTACCCGAGTTCGGATAAAAATTAAAAAAAAATGTTTTTTCCAAATTTCTAGTCGGCCCCGGGTTCGGGCTTGAACTTTGGCCTTTATATGAGGGTTGGGCTCGGGCTCAAGTCCTAGGCTCGATGGTCAGGCTAGGCTTGGCCTTGGGCTTGAACATATTCTATTAATTTAGAGGCAAAGCCCGGCTTGTAAACAGGTCTATTGCCAATTAGGGTCTTGAACGACAATCGAGAAGGTGGAAGGTTTAGTATGAGTGGTAAGTGAACTAAGTAGTGCAAGATGAGAGGGTGAAATGCAATGATAAAGAGAGTGATGAGAGATGTATGTAGGCTTTCATGGAGCCAATAGTGATTGAGCCGAGTAGCAATAGTTCTATAGATAACATGGGGGTTGTCGTTCCCTTGTAGAGTAGTGGCTAGGCACTGGTGGGGGAGTGGGGTTGGTGACAGGGCTGTCAGAAGAGAAGGGTGGAGTTAAGGTCATCCAGTGAGGGTCATGAAGGGTTGGTTCGATATGCACCAGAGGGGTGGAGGGTTCAATGATTTTGGCAACAGGCCAAGAGAGGATAGGTGATGAAGTAGGAGGGAGAGAGGTCGATGAGAATGGGAAGACATCCTCATGAAAGCCAACGTCCCTACTGGTGAAAACGGTGCGATCAAGGAGATCATAGAGTTTGTATGCTTTTTGACCATGAAGGTAGCCAACACGGGGGTCGAATTTTTCAGTTGAAAGGTGGCCAATGGAAGCGTAGTAGAGAAAGCTAACAACATGGAGGTGATCAACTGAAGGTAAGCAAGTGATGGTGTTTGCGCTCTACGACCCCATTTTGCTAAGGAGTGGAGACGTACCTATGATATTGGAGGATCCTATGGGATGTGAGGAACTATTGCATGGGCATGGGCTGCGAGAAAATTTCCCTATCATTATCCGTGCCAATGGATTGGATGGCATAACCAAATTGAGTGCGCATGCAATTAAAAATACATTCAAAATATTTGTGTTTCGGATTTAAATTGCATGAGAAATATCCAAGTGGAGCGAGTGTAATCATCAACAATGGAAAGAAAATAGCGTGCATCAGAAAAGAAGGATTCACTAGGGAATGTGCACCCAATAAAGACGACGGTAACTTATGTCAGAAAAATGATAGAGTTTGCCAAATTGCTTACCTAGTCCAATCATTGTCGTGGTCGAAAGGTCTTGGTACAAACAATGGTTAGCATAGAAAGTGATACAGCAATTCAGGGCTTTGATTAGTTTACTGATGGAAAGCAAATTAAAATTAAAACTAGGTAAATAAAGCACATACAAAAGAGATATATTTGTTCAAAGTAGCTAAGCCAATGGAGGTAACAGTCGTCATGCTACCATCTGGGAGTCTGATGGGGGTGGCGTTGATTTGTGTTGGCGGGTTTCGTGCTAGTTTTTGCTATGAGTGCAACACTGTTAGCCAATATGGTTGATTGTGAGTGAATCATGCAATGAATTTCATCTTGTAGGACAAGAGAGTAAGATTTCCCAACGGAGGGAAGAGGGTCCATCAATAAAATCTAGTGCCTCACGCCTGAATAGGTGTCATTGAGACCCATGAGAAGCTACGTTAAATGTTACTATTGTAGATGTGTCCTATATTAATTTTTTGGATGCTGAACATGAGCAAGCTGATGATGGAGAATAATTAGATAATTCATCCCAATGGCCTTTTAGTATTGTAATGTGTTGTGACGGAGAGGTTGTGTTGTTGGAGAGTGCCCATGGCTTGCTTTAATTGATAGAACCATGTTAATGACTCACGACCATTGAGTAAGAAGGGGGTCGATTGAGTTAAGTTGTTTGGTGGAACCATCAATGAATCCCATTTTGTTTTCCGTAGAGAGCCATTATCATGACTCGATGCCAAGTCATGTAATTTTCTCTCATGAGTACGGATGTAACTAGGATGCTCTCTAGGTTATCTAAGTGATGGAGGTAGTATGGACTATTGACATCGTCAAAAGTGACGTCGGTCGTGATGGAGGCTGAGGTATCAGAATAAGAAGTTGCTCTGATACCTTGTAAAATAATTATTCTGACTTTATTATCTTGATGAAAAGCATACAATGTTTGGAGAATTTATATACAAGAAGAGATTGAGGTTATAGATAGAGATTACAACAACTAATTAGATTAGCAAGAGTTTGGGTTATCCATGTAGAGGATAATGCATGGTGGGGAAGGATAATGCATGCAATGTGGGTTCCATGGTAATACAATCAGCCAATCTAGTTTTTGTGTAAATGAAATTTCTAAGCAAGCCCATGAGAAAATTCTGAATTTCAAAGCCATCTTTAATTTCCTAACCTTTCTAATTAATTTTAACAAGTTGTCATCCAAAGATAAATTCAATCACTTCTAGGGTTGAAAGTAGAAACTCTTAATTGAAAATAATCCATAAGATGCCCCCAACCAGATGAAAATATCATGAGTTTCTAGCCTGAAAATAATCTATCCGAACAAATGCTCAAGTTTACTATCTCAATCTCCTTCAGAATTTCTCGTCAAATCTTTAATCACTAAACATTGATTGGTCTTATACGGAGGACCAATAGGAGGATGTAATTTAAAAACCATAAAAAATACAAGGATAATTCTAGATATTAACATGAGAATCTTTACACACTTAGACACCTAGATATAGCAAAAGGATCCGCAAATATTTATATAGATCTCTCCAAATTGGGGAGGCAAAGGTAGTTATTCTGCTTGGAAGAATTTCATCATTTTTGAGATATTTATTCCTTAGGAGTTTCACCCATAAATAATTTGACTCCTTAATATATCTCCAAGCCAATTTACAAAGCAAAGCTTTATTTCAGAAGTTTAGCTATTTAAAACCTAGACCACCTTCTTTCCTAGGAACAAAAAGGAATAACCAACTTACCAATTTAGCCCCAATTTATTTATTTTTAGAGCCCCTCCACCTAAATTTCCTTTGGGTTTGCTCAACCTTTTTAAGGCTTTGCTTAAAAAATTTAGTCACAGTCATACAACACAAAGGAATAGTTTTTAAATTTGACTAAATCAAAGTTCTTCTCTCAGCATAGGATAAACACGATGCTTCCCACTAGGCTAATCTACTTTTCATCTTATCTAAAATGAACTCTAAAGATTCATGTTTCTATTTTCTCCATAAAATAGGAACTCCAAGATATTTATAGACCTTGGGAAGGGGGAACATCTTCATTTGTCATCTTAACACCTTTTGACCTTTAGTTGGAATATTATTACTAAACCAACCAAGATTTCTGAAAATTGATTTTTAATCTAGATTATTTTTTAAATTCCCTTATCGTAACCTCAATAAAGTCAAAAATCCTCTCTATTAGCTTTCCTAAAAAGTAATACATCTTCAAAAAACAAAAGATGTGATATTTCAAAGGCCTCTCCAGCCATTTTAACTCCCTTAAGTTTCCTTTCATTACTAGCTTTAAGAATCAACCAAGTTAACCCCTCTATGGATATAACAAACAAATAGTTAGGCATTGGGTCCACTAACCTAGTGGCACCAAAATGACCTTCTGCCACTCCATTAATCAAAACAAAGAAATTCATAGTTTACAATACCCTAATTCTTTCAAACTTTACAATAAGTAATCCCATTCTAGAGTGTCATATGCTTTTGAAATATCTATCTTAACAATCATAATACTTCTCCAAAATGCTTTTTTCTTGGCATAATGCAAGATTTCATGAACTTACCTTCTTGGGACAAAAGCACTTTGAATAGGAGAAATACATTTTTGGAGCAATGTTTCATTCTATTGGCCAAAAGCTTAGTAATAATTTTATATAGAACATTACATAAACTTATTGGTTGAAAACCCTTAACCGTACAAGGCTCCATGAACCAACAAGTTTTGATTTATTCTACTAACAATTTTTTTATTCTAAAAAAAAAGTCACAAACAAAATAAAAAAGATTATGTCCCATGTCCTTCCAAAATATTTGGTAAAACAAAGTTGGGATACCATTAAGCCTAGGATCTTTTAAAGCTCCTAGAAAAAATGATCACCTCCTTAACTCCTCCACAATAAGTGTTTTAAGCAGAGAAATATTATCTTCTACCATAATTACTTGCTCAAAATATGAGGAAACTCTATGGCATATTCTCTTTCAGACCTAAAAAGTTTTTCAAAGTGATTCACAAATAACAAATATATTCTTTCATAATCAATGATCCATTCCCCTTCCTTAATTCGATCTAATCTAGTCATTATGTAGCAACTAGCAAAACTTCCTACCCCCTAGATTCCATTTATCTCTAATTAGCTTCCAACAATCCTCTTCATATAGTCAAGCCTCAATGAAATGAAAAGGTTTTGGTTTATCATCAACTTCTAAGTTAATAACAAGAACAAGAGGTATATGATCCGAGCCCTATCTTGGACAAAGGAAAAAACATATAGAGTCAAATAGTTCCAAGCAATTCATTGAAACAAAAATTAGATCAAGTTTCATTTCCAATATGCCTAAACTTCTTTAACTAGTACTCCAAGTATTTGACCCTCCACATACATTTATCTCATTAAGATGGCATGAATTAACAAAATAAAAAAGCACATTTTATAAATTTCTTCTGCAACAATGCTAACATGTTATGATCCTCTAATTCATTAGATTGAATAGAAAAATCAACATTAAAACCACCTAGACAAATCAAGGGTGTATTACGAGTCACATGTTGCCTCATAACATCATGAAAATGCTCCCAAAAAATGATATGTGCACGAATTATGTGGTAGTGGCAACATGAGACTTGGTCAAGTTTGTTTCTTTAGTCTGTTAGTATCTTTGAATATCTTTTAGCCAGTAGTAGATAAGCTTAGTTTGTTTTAGTAGATAAGCCCCAGGGGTGAGCAGTTCCTATTTTATTTCCTAGTTTGTAGCATTGTTGTTACACAGTAAGGCTATAAATATAGCCTGAAGGAGTGAATAAAAATCATCAGCATTTTCTGCCGTAGAATTCTTTCTTTCTCCCTCTCTCTGATCCTCTTCTCCTTTACTTAAATTCAGTCATATCAAAAAATTAATTTTTTCTGCTTATATGTTCCTACATGCAAAAAAACAAATTAACTATTTCTTAGTTGTAAGATACAATTCTATTGAAACTAAAATATACCTAGTTGATGAAGACAAAATATCCACAAGAAGATTTTCCTTGCAAAATAAAGATAATCCTCCTACTCTTCCTTGAAATTAAACAAAAAAATAATTAGGATATTGCAATTTACTAGCAACCAACAAAATTTTTTCATTTGAAACCTTGCTTCATATAGAGAAACAAAATCTAGCATTTTAAATTTAAAAAAGCAATTTAAGTTTTGAAAGAAAAACTTTCTTGCCACTCCATGATATTTCCAAGAGGAAAATGATAAGCACTTATTTATTCAAATGAGATGAGAGATTAGGATTACCCAATAGTTATTCATCTTGATTGCTCTCCAGATGAAATATTGATTGCTTTGACCTTGCCTACTCCCTACCTAAGCTCCTTAATTATGATTCTTTTATTACCTATGGAAGCAACTACACATTTATGAACTATTTCCTCAACCATCTCAGGGTTCTTTCCTTGTTCCATAAAGCCCCTTCATCAATGGAACTCAATGCCCCTGATTTATAGGTAGAATGAAACTCGCCATCATAGTCCATCTTGAGTTGTTTAGATCCATGAACTAACCTTAATTAGTAAATCCATACTCGATCTTTGAATCCCCATCACATTAGAGTTTGGGTTAAGTCATGGCCTAAAAAAAAAAGAAAAAAAAAAAAAGAAGAAATCAAACCCAAAGTAGTTTGATTTAGCATCTCTAGAATTCTGCTAGCTTGAGAAAGTAAGTACTCATGATTAGGACCTTCGACCCTATTAGGCCTAGGATTTGTCCAAGTCTTACTGGCCAAAATTTGTGGTTGTGCCACCTCACTTGTTGTCATTTCTTCATTGCTACTTGTTGCTGCCAAGGAGCTTTCTACCACCCAACTCTTGCTATCACCTCCACTTACTCCACCATAACAAGAATCCGAAGAAGCTCTATTTCCTTGACTTAATCTTCTCTATTCCTCGATAGAGTCCTTAAAGTTTGGAGGATGTTATTCCTCCCCAGATTGGTTGAAGTTGCATGGCGCATCTATGGAAACCATGTCTTAGACATCCACACATATAACAAATTCTTAGGAGGTTTTCATAATAATAAACCACCTAGATATGAGGAGCAACAAAACTTCAAACTTTATTAAGAGGTCAATCAATGTCTACGATCACATTTAATCTAATAATTGCACCATTTAACTTAAAACCTAGGCATGCGAGTAATGAAGCTCCAATTCCTTGAGCAACATTCTCTCTTACTAACTCAAATGGAATTTTATAGACTTGAATCCAAACTACAACCTGATTCAAACTCACTGCCTTTGGGTTCTTAATTCCTACCAATTTGGCACTTAGCCAAGATCAACCATTGATCATAAATAACCCATGGACATTATTTCTAACATTATCATAATCCTATTGATATTGAAACCTAAATCGATAATAACCATGACTAAGTGATTAGACTAAAAGAATGTTTTCGTTCAATCCCTAACTAGTGTAAACCCTATTAGTAATATCTTGAAGTGTGATGAATGTTCTAAGGAGCATTCTTCCTATTAAACACAGCCTATGGATGGATACTTCTAACCTCCTTCATTATTGAGCTACTAAAATCAAATAAATCTATATCTTGATCGTCATTTTTCTGATAAGTATAAGAAAAAATTTTATTAAAACTAAGGAGAGAATACAAAAAGGAGATCAGTCCAAAGAGATCAAGGTGGCAATGAAAAATTTCCACCCACCCTCTATCATAATGACTAACCACAAACTGCCTTAAGACCAAGAAAACTTCCATCTAAAGAAAAAAACAAAAAACCAAAAACCAAGCTTACCTATCCATGAACCACTTACTTGCAATGAGAAACAAGAAGGCTATAACTAAACTGATCTCCTCCATACCACCCCTACCTCTTCCCCTGGTTGACTTTGCCATCCTCATATCTATTTTGATAGAAGTATCCACATAAAAGTCCGCCAACCTTCTCAATTTCCTACTTCCTGGTAATCCTCTAAACTTGAAATTTTCATTAGCCTCATCAAGAGAAACATTTCTCTCTTATAGTCACCTTCTTCATTGCTCCATTGTCTCTCTTTCCCTCTCTTTTTGTGCCTCTCGCTCGAAGCTTCTCTTACTCCACTCTCCCATCCCAAAAAAAAAAGCCATACATCTTAGCCACCTAAATTTTTCTATGAGTTTTTCCACTGGCCTTGTACTTGATACCCTCCCCTCTTTTGAGGTTGACACTTCTTGAATACTCGGGAGTTCAGGCGAAACATAATTGCCTGACTCAATTTCTTCAAGCCTTCTTCTTTGTGTCACTTCAACTAAAGCCTCTAAGTTGCCACTTTCTAAAATTGGTGCTAAACTTTGTCTTAAATCCCCTTCCCTAGCCAACTCCATTGCGTACTAGACCCTCCTTTCCACATCTCTCTTGCAAATCACCTTCAAGCTTGCCTTTTTTATTAGAGTCACATGCATTTTAGCTCTTCTAGGGATGCACCCACCTTTAATTGGACCCAAATGAACGAATTTGAGATAAGCATCTTCATGCCCTCTATAGATGAATCCTGTCTCACCGAAACATCTCTACTCAAGATGGCTTGAATGGGATGCAAGCACCTTCCATTTTTCCCTCCCTGCCAACTCATCAACTCTCCCCAACCCCATCGAAGAAAATTTTGAAATTGAATCCGAAAGTTGCATCTCCACCTAGTTTTTGAGCTCCTAACCTAGGTTGTCGGTACCAATTGCAACTCCGCCTCCACTTAAGGGGCAAACCAAGCTCCATCGGAAGAAATCCTTACTGGTCTTCTCATCTGCCTTTCGCCTCCCCCCCCCTCTCCCCTTTTTTAATTGTTTTAATGACAAGAGCGAAGATGATCCAAGGTTCACAAGAATCTCTCCATCTGGAACTTATCTTATAGGTGTTGAAGCTTCCCCAACCTCTAATCTCACCAATTTAAAGCTTTGTCACACACCCTCAAAGAGAGAAAGTGGGTCCCTTGAGCCATTCTCACAACATAGATCTCCCTTGCCACCTCCAGAGTAAGTAATTTAGGGAAATCTCCGACAGCATGTGCCCAAACCATCAACCCCAAAGAATCAATCCTTGACCATGCATGGAGGGGTATCATAAAACATCTAACATTCTACTATCTCGCCTCTTGCAGTCTAGATCCTTTCTCCATCTCCATGTTCCATTGAATCAATTGCAATGACTTTCCATTAAAGTGAATGGAAAGTGAAAATTACCTCTTTTCAGCACTCTCAGGGCCTCCATATCATAAGCTAAAAAGAACAAAAGATGCTCCCTTGTCACAAGTGACTCCTACACCACACCAACATGCACCTTTCGTCGTGCCCTCAGCATGCCTTTGGAGTGTCATTGTGTATGTCATGGGTGGGCTATCTATGTATTTTGTATGGGGGAACGCTAATGACATTATTGTAATTACCTAGTATAATTTTTCACCATTTTGATGTTTCTTTCTATCATTCTCCCAAAAGCTTAACTTACTCTTTGAGGGGAGGTAGGTAGTTGAGTGGTGCCAATACTATGTAAAGATTAAGAACGAGGTCCCCTCGACACAAACTTGTGTGCTTGTGCTTCCCAACATTTAATGCAATACAAAGTGCTAACTAATTTGTGTGCCTTCTTGTTGCCTTTATGTGTTATTGCTTGCATTCGTAGGCTCACTCGACCTAATCGAGTGCCACATAAGACCTTATCAACTAGCCCTGTGACAGTTGGTATCAGAGCAGGTTGCTCTTCAATGCATCACAATCCTTGCACAAGGACACTAGCGATGGTGCAATGAAGCACAATAGGGAAGTCATGGACGAGATACAACTTGGGCTTGCCTACGTTTATGAGACCAATCAACCACTAGGCGATGAAGCCATTGTAGAGAAAGCCTTGAAGGGCCACACATCCAAATTGAGTGAGCATTACAAGTCGGTTAACAAGCTTGTTTCCTTCGACACATGCCACCCCTCGTTGCAAGGTGATAGTTGGGAAGATGCGTGATTGAGTGGAAGAGATCCACCTTAACGTGGAAACCATCAAGAGCTCCATGATGGAGCTAGAAGCCCACTTGAACAAGGTCCAAGATGTCTTGAATGGCACCCTCAAGGATATCCTTGGCACATCATCCCGACAAGAAGGGAGTTCATCTCGAACCAACATCCAAGACCAAGTTGATGAGATGGGAGCTTAATGGTCGACATGGAAGAGAGTCATGCCTACACCCACAGTCGTTCAAGCACAATTAGAAGACATCAAGAGAGAGTGGGTGACCATGAAAGTTGCCATAGCCGCCCCTGCTGACCTCCAAGCATAACTGAATGACATGAGAGGAGATAAGGCACTCCCAAAGAGAGCAATGGCCAGCACTCCTAGCCCCTCCACAATACTATCCCTTTCTCATGTGAAGATTCGGGAGTTCATACCTTATGCTAGCTCCCAAGATGCTCAAGAACTTGACAACTTCTTGTGGAAAATAGAGCAAGAAGATAGATAGATAGATAGATAGATATAGATAGATAGATAGATATATAAATAGATGGGCTGTTTTGAAGCTTTATACGTTAGCGTTAGCATTGATGAGGGGTGATTTGGCCTGACCTACTAAACAGTAAACACGTGGGTGCGACCTGCTAATTGGACTGTGACTCAGCATTTCCTACTATCTCAGTGCCACCTGCCACTTCGGTGGGCCAAGCCACCTTGGGTGTCTCGGACACCTCGGCAAGGACCGAGGTCTGAGTAGCTCGGGGTCGCCCAACTTATCGAGGTGACACATACCAGACTTATAGAAGCATGCCAATTGTCTACAAGCTCTTTGGGATCACGCCACACGACCGACAGGACTTATCCTCATCCCGCCCGGATCGAACAGACACGATGGGCCTTATCGACTAACACGTTATCCACCTCCCAGGGCAGAATAGACTCCTAACAATGCTGGCCGAAGATCTCGGAGGTGTTTCATGAAACCCACGGCAACTCATCTATATAAGGGCACCAGCCCCCAGAACCTAGGCACGCGCAATTATTGCTTACTAGCTCTCATACTCTCAAGTTTTCATTTCGCATACAGCCAGTTACTTACTTAAGCATCAAAGTGACCACGTCGGGTTTGCCACCCGGGTTCTCTGATCCTTCTTATCTTGCAGTTCGACCAACCAACTATTTAACTGACGTCCGAGCTTCCATACACTTAGGAGCGACCAAATCGTGCACCATCAAGCATGAATATGGGGGAAAAAGAACAAGTGTTCGTTTTATTTACAATTGGAATTGAAATCAAAATTCTTTGAAATCAGAATCAGTAAAATATATTTTCTTAACCTATTTTGTTCAGACATGAATCGGAATGAGAATTAAAATAAGTTTGAATAGGATTTGATTCCCAAGGAGAGGGGAAACAACGACCATTCCCTCGGAGAATGCCATTACACCAATAATGAAAATGGGATTCCTCTATTCCCATGAACTAAATGAGCCGGCCCTAACTGTAATCGGTATTCTTTTAATTAAAAAGACAAACAGCTTGAAATTTGAAAACAGGGGCAGACTGCCTTTTTTTTCCAAACTGCCAAGCTTTGCAGTCATAGATTTCTAATTCATCTCTTCTTTCGACGAATCCTTAATCTGAAGTGGATCAGTCTTGGATCTTTGATGTGGGATCATCTAACTCGTCCTTGTATTCAACAGTTATTTTTTATTTATTTCAGTAAACTATATCTTATAAATTTACCTTTTGTTTCTGATGGCTTAATTCATCTTGGTTCTTGCCTTCTTTCAGCAACCAACCAAAATATGGACCTGAGCCTAATACAGTTTGCCCATAAATTGGAATAGATTTGCTCCTCAGATATAAGGCATCCTATATGAAGTTGGGGTTATACAATAAAGCAACCAACACTGTCGAAACTAAAAGTCCAATGGAGAGCACACTGATCTGTCATCAACTGCAGGGTCATCTTCATTCTGTCTTTTGGATTTTTTGACTTGGTGGATAGGGTTGCTTCTGTTAATTCCTTTGATGTGGTTCTCAAGGAATTGCTTTCTCAATTTTCTTTTTTTTTTGTATGGTTTTGATGCATGTCAGTGCTTGCCGACTTTTGTTTCATTTCTCATTGATGTCTTTGTTCATGTTAAACATGGAGCTCCTGTTTCACCACCTGCTTTACATGTGCCACCCATGTAACTTTTTAGGTCCACGGGCTGGCACGGCACGACACGACCGAGCGGGCCGTGCCACCCATGAACCTGCTTTTGGTTCTTTGTAATGGTTAAGCTGGAACAAAGACATCAATGAGAATGTATTTTACTATTGAAAACAATATATTAAATCTTGATTGTTTTTAAAATTTCAATATTTTTTATATTAATGAGGACAAGTTATTTTTCACTTCAAATATGTCGGCTTCAATGAATTTTAATTCTTGATTTTATTTTTCACTACTGAATATGCTATTAATTATAGTCAAGATTTATTACACATGCCCAATCATCTACATTAGCAACTGGGTTAAATAAGGGCGAGCTTGGAATCAGAAGAGTTTTGCCCCATCATCTACTTGATTGGTCAAAACTTTTTTTCGGATATCATAATTTGAAAAAGTGTGGGGATGTTTCAGTATTTAGGAGGTTTAAGTTTTTTACCCAATCTTTCCTGTGTCATAGTCGAAGCCTTTTATAAAACTATCTCACACACTTGGATTAATTATAATAGATGGATGGCGTACCAATTGACAGTCTTCTGCTCGTGCCTCGTGGTTAGCATGAGCCCCGTTCCCCTACGTTTATATTCTAATTCCAGGCCTCTCTATTCTCATGAACTAAATGGGCCCTAGATGTCCTGTACTCTATTTGATGTGAGATGTGATACACTTTCAATGAAATTCAATGACTTGTTCCACTCTCACATGTGCAGATTAGGTTTAGTGGTAAGGTTTGGGCCGTTAGCCTCCAACCCGTATCGTTAAATACAATCTGCACATGTGAGATGGAAAGGCATATAGAGTTGGGAACGTCATTGAATTTCATTTGAAAACAGGGGCCAGATTTTTTCCAAACTGCCAAGCTTTGCACCCATAGATTTCTAATCCATCTCTTCTTTCGACGAGTCCTTAATATGAAGTGGATCACTCTTTGATCTTTGATGTGGGATCATCTAATCGGTCCTTCTATCCAACAGTTATTTTTTATTTATTTCAGTAGTACAAGTATTAAGTAGGAGATTAATTATTGATCCGTTGGAAAATGTTATGAATTATTCCGGATTTATATATTGAAAGTTGAAACCTACATCTGGGAAATCATTTACCCCTGACATTCAATTTAAGGATACGCATTTTATAATTTTACTTCTTATTAAAACCCAAATTATGCAAAAATAAATGAAAATTAAACCTCAAAACAACAGGTTTCATTAGTCTATCTATAAGGCAGACGACTCCATCAAGAATTAAGATGATCAAATACAAGACAGGGTCTCAATGTATGGATGAATGTCATCCCAGAAGTATCGCAGTACAGAATCCTTAGCAGGGTCTGAAGAAACACGTAGCAACTGGGTGCTCTTATCCTTGAGACTGTAAGAAATGACCTTACCAGGTACATGCAGCACAAGCCAGGATTCTTCTTCTTCTTCTTCTTCTTCTTCTTCTTCTTCTTCTTCTTCTCCTCCTCCTCCTCCTCCTCCTCGAATTAGATTCAATACAGAGTACTGATAAAAGGGTACGGGTATTGGGAAAAACCTTGTATCTATCTGATGACCAGGAGCGAATGGAAGTATCTCTGGAAATTCATATATTAGAGCATCGAGATCCACCTGGTATTTCACAAACCACCCAGAATAGTCCTTCTCCATCTCTAACACAGCGAAGGAGGTAGTCTCGGGGCCAAACGCTTGATGCCTGACATTGGCCACGATAAGATGCAAATGACCTTGGGATTCTCCAAAGTACAGATAGCCCCTTCTATTCAGAGCTTGAGTTAGCTGCGGCAATGGTGGCATCGTTCTCAGACACTCTCGCTCAACATCAAAGCATAGGAAAGTATCCGGCTGACGGATCCAGTGCATTGCACCATTCCAGAAGACCCCAGGAGTGAACTCCTTACCATATAAATTGAACGGCTCTCCACAGAGTCTCCAGTGCCCGGTTTCAGAGGAGTAGAGCTCGATCTGAAAGCTGAGAAGATAAGAAAATTCAGGGTTTAAAATTAGGACGACTTTGTAGTGAGGTGATCTACAGGGATCGAAAGCTATGCTCGCAGAAGACACCATTCCCACAGAAGGCCGGAGTGGAAGTGTTCTGTGTTGCTTCGTGGCTGGGTTATGGACGTGATAAGGGACTAACCCACTCAACGTTCCGATTCTACCAGAGCACAGAAGTAGGCCATTGCAGGAATGCAGTACTTCAACAGCTACAGGATCATGAAGATGTGTGAAGGGGATGTCAGCTGCAATATTCCCGTCAAGAAGAACAAAGTCAAGTTGTGGATAAATGGCTCTAGAGAGTCCAGTAGGAAAGAAGAACCCAGAGACAGAAATGGGGTTTCGACGGTTGTATTCGTGAATGAAGAGGGGATGGGAGATGAGAGAGAGCCATTGTTTGGAGACTGACTTGAATCTGAGAAGACATTTGATGGGAAGATGTAAGAGGATCTCAGAGACAAGGTCTTCACTGTTGGCAATAATGGTAGTTGATGAGCTACTTGTGTGATCAGATTGCTCTTGCCTGTTGGCATGCATGGAAATCACACTCATAGCTAATGTCTCCTGTTGAGGTTCTGCTACATCTTCGTCGTCGTCGTCTCTACCAGTCCAGAAGATAAACTTAAACCAGGCCATACTCAAGACATATCAAAGGACAGAGATCACTGAGTTACAAGGATTAAGGCTATATAGGGAGGAATAGAGGCTTCTCTTTAATCCTCTAGAACTAGAACAATTTTAAGCACGTTGGTGGTGCAAGAATCTCATGCTTTCAACCATTTCACCAAATCAATCAACGATAAAGGAAAAAAGAAAGAGAAAGAGCAAAAAAAGTTCTCTTTCCGCCACGGGAGGGCTGCAGGTTCACCTTTATAAGTTGGCACTTTTCCTTTCATCCGTGGCCGTGACCCACTTTCCTTGAGCTTCCTTCTCAGTAAGAATCTTCCGTTATTGCATTCTGCCACCTCCTCCATTTCTCCTATTGACTTCTTTACACGCAAAAGCTGAAGTTTGCTTTGAAAAACAATAGGCCAAGTGTCTTCCAGCTGAAGATGTTAGCTTTGTGACATGGGAAACTTTTTGAGTTAATTAAGATACATTAAAGGGGAAGCAAATAAAAAATAGTTTAATACTGTAATGCCAAGTATTTTACAGTTTGGTGAATCGAATATAGATTGATTACCTTGTCCAAATTAAATCAATGGCAGACCTGCTCTCGGGCTTTGCAATTCGTCGGACCAACCAAATAGATGAATTAATTAGCTAAATCAGCCAAGAAACATTAGATGGTTGCATCCACTCTGTCAAATCATATATATTTCTTAGTTACCCCTGACCACTTGTAATTTAATTTGGCAAAATGTCGAAGCTTTTTGAATTTTTTAGCTAGCTTCAAAAAACTGTAAATTAAACCCATGGTTTTTGAACTGCCGATGATCTGGACGGTCGGACCGTTCTGCCTGGGAATCATTCAGGCAATCAATTTTGTTTTATCTCAAAGTCGGTCCCTTGTCAAAAGTCATTGAATCGATTAATAATCCATTAATTCGAACAGTCAAATCATTAATCATTGACCCGTTCAACAGTTTTTAGCTTTTTTATTTTTAATTTTTTATTTTTGTTGTCAGAACAAACCGCCCGTTCGAACAGTCAAATCATTATAAAGGATTTATTT
This sequence comes from Nelumbo lutea, assembly GCF_056320005.1. Classification (NCBI taxonomy): domain Eukaryota; kingdom Viridiplantae; phylum Streptophyta; class Magnoliopsida; order Proteales; family Nelumbonaceae; genus Nelumbo; species Nelumbo lutea. The sequence continues at coordinate 52,658,917 of NC_142691.1, forward strand.
CATTGTAGTTTTATGTTTTTAAAGGAGCATGGATCAATTAAAGAAAAACAATGATGATTCCAGTACCAGCAATTGACTAATTTTAGATACCAAAGGAAAAACCAGAATCTATTCCCTTGTGCTCATTTAGGGGTGAATTGAGTTGCAACTAGGCAGGCGCAATTTTTGTCCACACCAAAAGGTAGGAGCAACAGAAGTCCAATGCATCTCAATCTGGCGCAGTTAGGCCCATCAATGATGCCCAAAAATTCAGTGCTTGATCTGATGGATTTGGATGATGTGTTATGCAATTGAATCAGATTTGAATTTTGCAATTTGCATCCAATTAATAATCAGATCAGATTCAGATTTGGTTCCATGATCCTATTAAAATCTGAATCCAATTATATTGTAATATTTATTGATTTTAATATATAAATTTTCTATAATTATATTTAACATTATAAAAAGTATACTTTTATATATTGTATTATATATGAATTTATATAGATAATAAATTCAGTATGTTACAAGTACATTAATTTATTATATATATATAAGTAAAAAGTAATTAACTTTTAATTTGTTTGTATTTTAAAATATTAAAGCGAAATTAAATTAAATATAAACCTGACTGAGTCCTTTAGATTCCGAATTCGAATACAATGGAATTTTGGATCAGATTTAAATACAAATTTTCAATTGGATTCGGATTTTACTGAACCCCATCCAATTGCAGCCCTAGGCCCAGCCTAACCCAAATTATGGGTTTGGAATTTTGGGCTTCATTATGAACCTGGGCCTTGAAAATCAAGTTTGATGTCAGCTTGGTCCGAGGCCTCGCGTAGCTAAAACCTGGGCTGATCTAACCTGAGTCCACCCGCCTTCTATAATATATCCATCTACAATTATGCATTATTGTGGATATTTTTTTTTTTCTTTCTGAAAGCTAGAATTATGTATCTGTAAGTACAGACATTCCATGTAATTATACTTCAAGATATAAACAGTTAGAATATGACATTCAGCCTAAGCCTCGAATGCACATACTCCCTCCAAATCAATTAATCAAATACTAGCTAAGGGGGGGATGAGTGGACGTTGATACAATCGATTGCGGGATTGTTTAGTTTTTGCTCTTGTCCTCTTTGTTTTCTTTCTTTCGTCACTACCATGCATAGAATCCAACCAGGAACAAATAAAAATTGTAATACAATATTGATATTCCCTGTCCATTGACTTCCCGGATAACTAGGTAGCTGTGGCTGTGGCTGTGGCTGGTTTAAGTAGAAAGTGTACTGCTTTTGCGCCCCGATATTCATTGCTTTTATGTATTTTATTCATTAAGCTCGGTTTGGAAGGAGCACAAATACAAACATATCAATTATGTGACAAAAGCACAAAATTCGAACCCCAGAAGAGAACAAAAAATTGTTAAAATTCCCAAGTCCATAAATTAGTAATAGATCATATTACACTCCATACACTAAAGCAAAAGTTTTATTTGATTGCTTAGCTATGACCATGAGACAATACAAATATGGAGAGATGGAAAGAAGGCATAGCCTCTGAGATTTTTATCAAACACAGGAGGTGCATTTTATTTTTGCTCTCAGTTGAGACGGAGATTCCGAGAAAACAATAACCGTTGAAGGCCCCGTATTCAATTTCATGAGAAATAACCTTACCGGGTATATTTAACACAAGTCACAAGTCATGAATAAATTCTCTTCTCCGGGAATGAGTTCTGAGAGAATAATGATCAACCCAACCCAGAGTGACCAACTAAGTGGGCCACGGAGGGGAAGAGTAAAGAGTGTGGTAGACTCCATTTATTTCCTTTTACTAGCATGCATTTCTTAACTGTTATAAGTGGATATTTTTTGAACAGTTACAAGTGGGCAGTTTCGGGCAATTTTTGGAGTGAGAGTAAAGGACATATATGCCATTTTTTATGCTCATTGTATGTTACTTAGATAAGGGGTAAAAATGACTAATGAAAAATCCAGAAAATGGAACTATTCACGGTAGTATAGATTTGTTGATGTAATAGTTTAAATTCATAAATAATATAAATATATTGCTCTACCTCTACGCTGACAACCTTGAGTATTTATTTGTCAATATATAACCTGAAGGAACACCAAAATGGTAATACAGAACTAAGAAACAAAAAAAAAAAAAACCCTGCGGATCCATTGTTCATGGGGAAAAGGCTTAATATCGGAAGTCACTACATCTGTTGCTGCTAAGTTTCACTTTCTAAGACCTCCCAGCCTCTCTAGGCACCAAATACAACTTACCTACGACATGCAAAATTGCAACAAAAGCTATGAATCCAATGCTCATGACAAGCACCACGTTCGGAGAAATCTTAAGCCCTGGTGCATCGTCTGTGTAGAATTGGAGCATGGTGCCACTTGCTCCTCCGGCAGTCCCACCAGAGGTTGTCCTTCTCCTTCGCAAGCTGGCAGCTGCTGCTGCACTTCCCCTTGGAGGAGCTGCACCGTTTGCAACCATTTCTGTTCAGACCTATTTCAAATAGGAAAGAGAAAATGTGAGGATCAGAAATGAAAAATAAAACGGAAAGTGGTTTCTAGTATTCATAACCAAAACTTTCTCAGTAGCAAAAACAGATTTAGCTAAATCAAAATTAAATAGATTTAAACCAAAACTAATGCAATTTGAACATGAAATGCAAAAGGATGCATAAATGAGAATAAACAATACAGTGGTTTTATATCATCTATGGGTTTAAAAGAAAGAAGTGAGGTGTAGACCTCAAAAAAAAATGTCACGAATATAAACCGTAAACACATAAAAACAACAATTCACCAATTTCCCCTTGTAATCCTACAGTTCAACTGTTAGACTGGTGATCTACCATGAAGTGAATAAGAATGCAGGGCAATTTAGAATAGCTAAGGTCAAATGAATAAGAACGTGCAAATCACCACTGGTAGAGTGGTGGTCTGAACAGTGTTTTCTGTTGGTCAACAGGTTCAAAATCAACCCAGATTTAAATATAGAACAGGGACAATAAAACACCAAACCAATTTAGAAATCCAAACAGAGATGTAAAGTAACACTCATATGGTATAGAAGTGAATATGCTATCAACCTACAAACTCTAAATGACATAGACTGCATTTAGAGAAATGATTTAATACATGCAAAGATGACGTACTAAATTATATAGGTGCAAGCATTTATGGTGATAAATCAAAAGCTATGCTTAATGATTTAAACAGAGAGATGTTCAAGGCTTTTGCTGAGTACAAATTCATCTGCAATAAGCAAATCAGCATGATGTTAATGTGAAATGAATAACAACATGCAAATCAAAATAAAGCACAGTGGTGACAAGTTATATCAAACTGTACAAATGAAAATTATCTTCCCAAACTGAGCCTTACAATCAAGCAAAATGTTATTAAGGAATTTTCTCTACAACTTGTAAAGTCAAATTGGGTATGAAAAAACGGTAAATCCCTTTAAAAAGAGATACATGCACACAGTAAAAAGAGAACTATTTCAACATATAAGCATATAAGTTGATTAATTGCTTACCGAATGAGAATAATGAATGTGATGGGTGGAAATGTGATATTTGAACTACTTCCTGTCATACAGAGATAAGAGGAAAAGTAAATCAGTGTATAAGAAAAATACACTCTAAATGCATACAATGATAAAAATCTCAGCAGCATTATTCAAACATGTTAATCAATTCAAAACGATTTCCTCAGTCATCTACATAGAAGAATAAAAGTTACGATTGGAAGGATATCAAGGTTATATTAATGTATAGAAATCTATATGTTAGATATATCTCCAATCTTATTCTGATAACAAAAAGAGAACAAAACAAACATTATATTCAATTTTACACATCCTCTAAAGGAAATCCCCAAATGGTGTGTCTTAAATTTGAGAAAAACCAAATATGATATAAGAAGAAACATAGAACACAAGATCATATCCCCATATGAACAAGCGAAAGAAATGGAAAGAAGTCTATCAAATAAACCTCTGTACTGATACAAGAAAAATGCATCCCAAGAATCAGATGTTACTCAAAAATGAGTCAACTGAAAAAATACACCCACTTCAGATCAATTTCTAACAAGGCCGCTTGAAAAAAAAAAAGAAAAGTACAACAGCTGCAATCAGGTTTAGCTAAATCCTAGGAGATGAAAAGACAACCTAAAATTAAAATTTCACTAAAAAGTAAAAACTAAATTTCAAGAACAAAAATAACAAAATTTAGAGATAAAATCATTCACGAAGTACAATAATACAATATGCAGTCCATTCTGCTAAAACCAAAGACTAGCAAACCTATTATTGAACGCTAGAGCATCGTCAAAGCAGAAAAGGAAAAACAAACCCATCAATTCAATCTATACATCATTTTATAAGACAGCATGCAACAAAACACAAGTACAATATAAACAAAAGCAGGCAAATAAACAATAAATGAATCCACTAAAAAGAGTATCCAACTATTGAATACAAGTTTTTAATTAATATCTCCCTTTAACTCATTTCTCTTCCCACATAAAACCCTGATTCTGTCGCTCCTTTGTCAGAGTCTTCAGCTTCTGCACAATCTTTGTATACACATCCTAAACCCAATCAACTTCCTAATTTAAAATCTATCCTTACCTACTCTTCCACATTCCACCCCGCACGAGTCAACATGTTATCCTCTATTAAACTCTACTCCCACATATGATCTTCCAAACAGATCCAGATATTAGCTATCACTTTGGCTAATTCCTCGGCTAGGAATGACATTAGGAGGTTTAAGTTGCATTAGGGCTTGTATCTCCCAGAATGGTTTCTTCTCACTGTTCTTTTGGTTTTGTAGAAGTTTGTGGTTTGCTTCCCCTCTGCTATGGTGCTCATAGAGTCATAGCCTTACATGGAGCACTATTAATTATTGTACTCCTTTTCATTATTGCAGTTTTAGTCACTGACCAAAACCAAAAATAAAATAAAATTCACTACTCCTACATGAAATAGTTCCTAAAATTAGGTATCTCCAACCCAATTCTTGAGCCGTAAGTTTCACATTTTAAAGAATTTAGGGTCCATTACTTGGCACAATGGTAAACACTTGGGCTCACAAGTGTGAGAATACAAGTTAGAGAATAGAATAGCCACTTAGTGCCCCTCCCAAGACCCCAGCTAAATGTTGCATGGGCACAAAAAACAAGAAATTTATCTTTTCTACTTAGTAACATTTTATTAGGAAAAAAATAGACTGATCACATACATTAACTATACATTTATGGTCCGTATGATTGCAGAGGAAGAATGGGATGAGAAAGGAAAATTTATTCTCATTGTGGCATCCTATGTTTGGTTGCTAAGACCAATTATCCTGCAAAATTTGTTTCCCAGTGTTTGATTGCTGACAAAATTTTGCTGGATGCTTGATTTCATTCCCCTTTGATAAATCTATACATTAACTAACTCCACAATACAAACTCAAAAACCTTGAATATTACTTGCCACATGGCATGCTGACATGGAAAACCTAAAAACTCTTAACAAATAAGATTTTTAGATTAAGGAGCCATTAGGTTCGGTTAGTTGGCTTTGAACTAAGAACTGATTTATCCAGCCACAGATTTATAAAATATATAGAATTTCCATCCACATTCGGATCTGCTTTCATACCAAATAGCATAGGCACAAGAGGGTGAAAATTCTAGAATAACAAATAGAAATTTAACATTTCCTCTCAAATCTACTGCAATGCCCAAATAATTCAAATAAAAAGTAGAGAAAAGAAAAAAAAAAGATGGAATAAGCCCACTTTTCAAAGGAAAAAAAAAACAAAAAGAAACATAATCTACAAAGCATCATTCATGACTGAAAATAGCCTCATCAAAGAGTTTACAGGTTCTCAAACTCCCTAACCATAAAAAGCAAAGAACAAATGGAACAAACTCACTACTTGAAGTAAATGTACTCTACAAAGCATTATTCACAGTTGAAAATAGCTCCATGTAAGAGTTTACAAGTACTCAAGTTCCATGGTCAAAAAAGAAAAGAACAATATGAACATATAAAGCTATAGGTTAGAACATTAAGAAGAATAAAAAATTCTTTGGAGAAACTTTCCAAGTAAAGGGTGGTAAATTAAATTGCTACCACGAACTGCTTCTTTGTTTATAGACTCAAAAAACGATTGAGAAGCTGAATGATACATATAGTCAAAGGAAAGGGTTTCTAATGGATTAGGTAGATGGGCTAGCCTAAACTGAATTCTGAGGTGTCCGCACAACTTGTCTGGTATATATTACCTATTCTTTTACAAATTAATAAAGACGTTGCTGCGTTAAAGATAAAGAAAATGTTACAAATGTTGAAGAATGAAAAATGTCTGCTCATCCAAGTTAGGAAGGATAAGAGGCTGGTTTGAGGTTCAAAATCATTTGCACCTTTTGACATTTTAGATAATACAATCTTTCTATCCTGCGTGCCTGCCCAAAATAGAAATGATCCTTGAAATATGGTCTGGATGATAAAGCCTGATTATTAGACAGGGTTATCTCCTGTTTGTATCTTAAGCAACCACTATGTATTTGAATCTCTGTGGGATCGGGTGGAAGAAACCAACCAACTTTTACAAGTTGACCATTTTGAAATGTACAAATGTAAAACACGTCTTACTTTCAGTCCCATAACAGGGAACCATGTCTACTGAAATAAAGAAAAATATGGAGAGAATAAGGTATTTCAGATCAGAAAAAGTGAAGGGTAGGATACTTTTGAGTGGTTAATTCAGTGGAAGATCATCCACATTTAACAAGAAATATGCTAGCCATTGGAATATTTTGAAGCAGTCTACAGTCCTACATGACTATACCCAAGCATGAAAGAATATTTTAAGTGCCCAGAATATTTTAACTTTTAAACAAGAAAGATGAACCTAAGAATACAGATGAGGAGAGAGGCTAATGTATTTGCTGATTATTTAGCAAAGAAAATGGTAAATAGGGGTCAATTGTACTGGGACAAAAAGGGAATAAAATCCCCTCGACTCTCCATAATCTCCATATTTTTGGAGCCAATATATCCCCCTCAGAGTTAGGCATTGAAGATAATCCTTAGTTTCAGCAATGCACAAACTGTGGGAAGTAGGATTAGTGTTTCACAATAATCATAATTTATAGACTTTCAACCAATCTTCTCTACTATTTATTTTCTCTTCTTGCACATGTTTTTCCTCTCATTTGAATTCTATTGAAAAAAGAAATATATCTCTTTCATTCTCTATCTAGGAAATAACATATGAAGAACCTATCAAATCCCCAATCCTATTTGGCAACGCCAAATGTTGTATCAGCAGGGGGGGGGGGGCTTCACAATAAAACGAAATTATTTGAAATCCTTGGCCATCCAGACAGAATTTCAATTTGTCCATATTTTTGTGAGGAATTATGATCATCCATTGACTTCTAATAGAATTCCTATTAACCCACCAAGAATAAACAGAATAACCCAGATAATACAATGTAAACAAAGTTTCAACCCGAAAAACCTAGTCATACAGAAGAAGAATCATCACATCCTGAATAAATATTTTCACCAAAAAGATCAAAACATGCAGAAAACAAATCTCTCCAAATCCAAGACCCTATGGAACCAGATAGGTCTACGGGCCTGAAAACAATCGAATTGGAGGCTAACAAGGAACAAAACTGCCAAATCAGGAATGGATTAAGCAAAATGAGGAACATGGGAACAACCGATATACATAAAGCACCATGTCAGAGATCACTGATTACAAAATAATAGAAAGAGAGAGAGATCTAAAAGCGAAGTCAAATCGGGATGTTTGTCTCTTTCAGATGTAAAGATATAGATGCAGATCAACCAATTCTCAGATTCAAATATTTGAAATGGAAATTGCTAAGACCACTTACTATCCCTCCCTCAGATCCGTTCTATCTGATCAAAACAGAGATTTAATCCAAAATTCTTAGGACAACCTGTATTTATCGATTCACAACACAAATCGACCTCCTTTTTATTTGTGTACGATAACAAAACAACTCCGATCGACAGAAAAGAAACAGATACGGATGTGTGTGTGTGTGTATGAGAGAGAGAGAGAGAGAGAGAGGAAGAATTAAGTTCGCCGTGCAGTTACCTGAGATCTCGTCTCCGCAGTAGTAATCCCTATTGGCGCATAAGCGTTTCTTCAGCGTCGCGATATATGAATACGCGTGAGCCGGGGAGGGGGGTATTGCAACAAGAGTCGTCGTTCGTGTCCTATTTCGAAGAGTATCTGTTCAACTGGCTACACAGATGTCGTCTACTCAGCCTATTGACCACGTCATGCTTCCTGGCGTGGCTTGTTTGGAACCAATCGTTACTTTCCACGTGGAATTTCTGCTCTTCCACGTCACATGCAGCAAGTATCTTGTATCAAATAGAGTATTTATTTTGCTAAGGGATATTTTCTAAAACTCACCATCACTTTTCAGCAAATCATCTAAAACTCATTATAACTTTTCACCATTTCTCTTAAATTCATCGTAATTTTCTAAAATGTAACTCACCTTTCATTAAAGCACCGTTAATATTAACTAACAGAAGTTGATTGTTTTTTTTTTTGAAAAATGATAATATATTAACACCAACTAGTCTATTAAACGTCAAGTTAATGACATGGTGAGTTTTAGACATTTTGAAAAGTTACGATGAGTTTAAGAGAAATGTTTTAAATTCATGACGAGTTTTAGACAATTTCCCTTTGATAAATTACAAATATGTGAATAGGGTTTCTAAGATTAACAATTAGCCACCCCAAGTTTCTAAATTTACTCTGCACCACATTTTTTTGGTTACATAAAATTACTCTACACTCAAGCTTATTTGATTTACATCCTACTGTGGCCAAAGCCCTAAGTTGGCTGCATGTATGTATGTATCTCATGGTTTTTGCAATTCCCAAACCAATACCACTCGTTAATGGGTTAATTCAATTAGTTTTCTGATTTGTTGGTATATAAATATATATAATGTGTATCAAGGTTTTAAAAAACAACCCAAAATCGGGAATGTATCATTCTAACCACCAGTTTCTGAGTCAATGGTTCAACCATCTAATTTGAAATGATCCTTCCCAAGTTAAAAATTAAAAATAAAAAAATGGCCAAAACCGTTGAATGGGTCGTTTGACCACCCGGGTTAGTGGGTTGTTAACCAAATCAATGGTTTTTGGCCAAGAACTGGATTTGAGGTGAAATGAAATGGTTCTGGCAACCAGTTTCCCGGCCAAATGGTCTGATCATCGAGTCAATAATGGTTTGAAAACCATGATGCCTATATATTTATATGTAATATAAAAATAAAAAATTGATATATATTAAAAATATATAATATATATAAGTCAATTCAGTTAACCACATTTTTTATTTAATTTTTCGGTTTTATATAAGTACTTCTGCCTGCATGTACAAAAACAAACGGTTTTTTATAAGTACCTCTATATATATAAGTACCAATACTCTTCATGTACAAAAACAAACAGTTTTGATTTGAGTCTTTTGACAGATAATCAGCAACCATGTCTATGGCCAAGAGATTAGGAGACCACATCTCTGCCCCACAACGTCCCACCCCACAATGCCTCACATCCCCGCCGTGTATTGGGAATATCTCCCGATGATGATATCAGAATCAATAATGACATCATCAGATGTGCTATAGGGCATTATGGGGGTAGAGAAGTGAACTCATAGATCAGATGTGCAACCATTAATGTCCATGATTATAACCTTGGAATAAGATGGTAAACTATCAAATTAGCCAGGCCTCTCTAGCCAAAGCTTCACAATTCCCCATTTCATCCCTTCAGGGCCATGAAGAGTGACTAGTGTAGGCCCAACTGAAGTTGCAAGGGCTCAAATTCTAGCACCTCCTGAGTCTTTGATAATATTACCAAAGCCACCTGAGTTAAGTTAGGGATCAGTCAATGTCCAAGCACCAGAAACCTTAAGAGGAGGTGAGCTTTGTCTATGAATAGATAGGAGAGGCACATATAGTAGGAGGCCTTCATACCCCAACCAGCAAAAAGGATCCTAGTGTTGAGATCATTCAGAACCTTCTACTTTATCCCCTAAAATCTAGCCAAAATGGATCCTCTAAATTGAACCACATGCTCCATTGAGTGGAAGTTGTTTTCAAAACACTACCAATTCATTTTAGTCCATAAATGAAAATGACATTGACTCAACCAAACCACATGCTCAAACCATCATTTGATTATCACAGATACCTCTACTTCCCTGAGGTAATTTCTATGAAGCTGGAATGTTATGATACTAGAAGAACTTTGACCAATCAGAACTCACCCATGAATTTTGATGAATTATAGTTGATTGGTTACCACTTTTATGATACTAATTGATTGGTTATTAGCCTCTTAGGTATCATGTCATTTTAATATCATAGTCAAACTCATTTGTAAAATAGAATGTTATTACATGATATATTAAAATTTTTATGATGATAATTTTCTCATCGCCAATAATACAATATCCCCGAGTGCTTTCAATAAAAATTCAAAAAGAAAACAAACTTTTTAATAAAATAGTTGTAATTCCAATTATGTTATATGGAACAAAGTGTTAAGCATTTAAGAAAAAATGCCCAAAAAATTAATGTGGCAAAAATGCATATGCTCAAATGTATGGATAGAGAGCCAAATAAGGTTATAAAATGAAGTCATTGGAAGAAACCTAGGATTAGCTCAAATATATAAATAGTAAAGTGAGAGAAAGTAGAGTAATAAGATGGTTTGATCACATGTATAGTAGTCCATCCATAGCACCCATAAGAGAACCTAGATTTCCTACTCACTTTTTCTGCCTACACTTTACCCACCGTGAATTGCAACCCGGAAATCCAGTTTTCCCTTAAGAAGGGATTCATTGCAAGTTGAAGGAGCGAGAAAGGGATAGGGTCAGAACCAAAGACATTGATTTAAGTAGTAAGAAATTATTTAAGCACTCATAATTTAACAATGGACATGGCATTAAACAGAATATAATATGACTTACACCCCATTTTGTATCCTTTTGAGACCTTTATTGCCTAGTCTCAGTTATAGGTCATTCCTTGGCCTAGACAATCTTGGCCACTATTGCTTGGATTGGTCCAAACCAATATAGACTTGCCTTCCAACAAACCAAGAATTATGTATAAGTACTATAAAAAATATCAATAATATTTAAATGAAAACAAAATTCCCAAATCATTAATAGCTTGTGGTGACTGAGTCAAATCTCCACAAAATAGGTATAAATCAACAATATTGATGATTTGTTTGATTGCCATTCCATGTGATAACTCAATTTTATAAGCATTTAGCTCAGTTTTCTTTAAGATGTATCAAGGACCAATATTCTTATACTTAAGCTTGTAATAGGTATCCATTGAAACATTTTCCTTAGATAAGCCATAACCAAATCTCCTTAAAATTCTAGTTGTCAATGTTGAACATTACAATTTCTTATTTGTATCATTCATTCGCTCCATAGAGATTGGCTCTAACTTTCTCTTGAATTTCATGTATGTGATTGCCAAGCTCTTTAGGTTCCATATTACTTCTCCCTGGGTTGGAAATAGATATTCTATCTAAGACATAACTTGAATTTCTTCCATACACCATTTCAAATGGGGTCTTTTGAGTAAATTAACATTTGGAATTATTGTATGCGAATTTGGCATTAAACATGATAAAGTCTCATGGGAAGGGCAATCGCTTTCTAAACATCAATATAAACCATTAAGAGAATAGTTTACAACTTCAATATATTTGGCCATCAATTTGTAGATGACATGTATTTAAAATTAGAGTTGAATGCCCATGAGTTTCTGTAAACTATATCAAAAATAACATATGAATTGCATATCTTTATTAGATGTAATGTTCATATTTGCAACTAGGGGTGGATTCGAGTGGAGCCAAATTGAATATCTAGTTATTCGAGCTCAACTTGTCAATAAACCATGCTTATACAATGTAACCTTTTTTTTTTCTTTTAGACAAACCAAGGGGGTGCGCTGTAGTGTAGATTAGAAATTGGGTAGTGTCATCACACCCCCTTAGGTATTCTATAAGGTGTAGTACAATTCACTCCACATACTGCATTTTGATTCCATGTATTTCACTTACAACATGTAAGATAATTTATGTTATTAACATGTTCAAAAAAGCATAATACAATAGAGAAAACATAACACAAAATAGAGGTTTAACTTGTTCAATTAATAGGAGTTCAACAAGCTCAAATAAACATAAAAAAGGATAAAAATAGTTTAGTAGCAAACAAATAAACAAATTCTTATCAACAACAACAATAGTCATTGCAATGGCGAGTGATGGTGAGCTTCTTCTCAATGATGGAGTAGCAACAGAAAGCCTTGAGGACCAAGAGAGATATGTTACAACATTGTAACAATATGATAATCTTAGGGTAAAATGGAGATGAACCACTTACAGTGGCAGTTCAGTATAGAAATGGTTGGATTAGCAATGGCGAGTAATGTGAGATCAATTAACGATGATGGGATAATAGTGGAAAACCTTGAAAGTAAATAAGAGATATATTGCAATAGTAAAATAATGGGATAGCTTTTAGGGTAAAACACACCCTATGAAGCATGGGATCACTCATAGTAAGAATCCACAGTAGCATTAATCAATCCATGAGAAAAACCTGTTGATGATAAATTGTATTGTGTGTGGATCAATCCATGAGATAATGTGGATCAGTCTAAACCACAAGCCAACTGAACACCCTAACAAGTCGTAGAGTGTTCCCAAACAGGATATATTGTGGTTAGATCATGACACCAAACACCCCCCAAATAGCTAAAACACAACAAAGGTAATATAATATAACAATAAATTCTCTCTTTAAGACAAAGGATAATGTAATTTATAGTGGTGATAATCTATACTACTATTAAAAGTGTGAATGAGAGTGTGAAACTTTTGTTTGACTTTTGGATTTAGTCCCTCTCTAATTGTGATGGCACAAAATGTGATTGGAATTACTACATTTATCCTCATTCAATTCTCTTTCATTAAGTTTTATATTTAGAATATTAATTCTCATTCTTTCATTGAATCATATATTAATTAAAAATAAGTGTAAAAATGAATAATTATCTAAAACTTACCATGACACTTTTGTACTTCTCTTAAACTCACCATTGTTTTTTAAAAGCTCCAAAGATCCCCTTGTCAATGAGATTTGTTGTCCAAAACTCACATTCCATTAAGGTTTCTGTTAAATCACTATTAGTGATCATTAATGGAACTTGTCCATGTAAGCATTCAAGTATCTTACATTATCAAACTAACCTTGAATGATCAATCAACCTTATTAAATATTTTTGTGATAAAATTGCCCCCGACTATTGTGTGGTTGGTAAGGGCCCAGGCTCAAGTCAAGGGTAATTTTTTCATGAGAATATGTAATAAGATTGATTGGTTATTTAGGGATAGATTGATTGTGTAAAATACTTGAATGCTTATGTTAACAACTTCTAATAATGATCACTAACAATGATCCAACGAGATATTCTTAACGGAAGATGAATTTTGGACAATAAAATTCATTGACAATGTGATCTTTGGAGGTTTTGAAGAGTCATGGTGAGTTTAAGAGGAATGCAAAATTGTCATTGACTCATTGTGAGTTTTAGATAATATCTTTTCTTTTTATTGACTACAGAAATAAAATACAAATTTAAAACCAACACAAAAATAGAGTTGTTTTCCTTTTTGGTGGTGAGTCAACAATTCAACCTTTTTGGATCAATGTGTAAAAAATGCAAAAAATTTACATTTATAACAACAACAACAACAACAATAATAAAATATGAAAACACACAAAAGTATAAAAAGTACAAAAGAAATTGTAGAAAACACTTGGGCACATTTATAATATCATATATCATTATATTAAACAAAAATAAGTGTGGCAAATAAGAATAATTTTAATAGACAAATAAATATAAAAACTGTACAAAAACATATTGATTATTATTATCACCATCATCAAAGTTTGCCATGTGAAAAGCACACACACACTTACTAGTACATTAAAGCCATTAAAATACAATGGCTAAAGTAGTGAGGTTTAAGATCATGTGGAGAAAGTCACCAAACAAGGAATTGTGAAGACCGACAAGTTCCTTTGAACAACACTTTGAAGAAGGTGTCAAATAATGAGACAATGGATTTCTAGGTGAATTTGGCAATGCTGGTTAAAAGTGCACCTCTTTAGGTGTCTGTGTACAAGTATCATATTTCTTGTTCCATGTTTTGTTGGGCAAGTAACAAGGTATTTGTTGTAATTTGAATTTTACAAGCCATTATTTACCAACATTTCTTGTTTTTGGTAAATGGGATCAGAGGGCCTCTAATGGTAACTACCTTGTTAGAAAAGTTCCATGGTGTTGGAGAGAACCGAATTGAGATAATTGTTAGTAATTTGAAATAACTTGTAAAGAAAAGGAGATATTGTTCTTCATATTGTTGGATAGGAAGCTCTTGCTACCTTATATTAGATATTGGAATCTTCTATCATTCTACAATTGCATCTTAGGCAAATTAGTTTTGTTTGTAAAACTCTCTGATGCATTAGAGCTAGTTTTTCATCGTACACCAATGTAGATATTGGTTCTATTTTCTTGTTTTTAATTTTGTGCTACAAACTAGTAGTTGTTGATTTTTCTATTCTTTTTAATTAATTCATGGAAAATTAGAAGTCAAAACAATTTTAAGTGGGACCCACCTAAGTAGGTAGGTCTTAAGCAGGACAAGGGTTTTAAAGTGGGATCCATCAGATTTTTTTTAACTTGAGCAGTGCCACATAAACATGCCTTATTATTTTATTTGTTCTCTAATAGAACCATTAGCAACATCTCTAATGTTGTTTGTTTTTGCCTTATAGTGTTCTTTTCGACATATTTTGAGGATGAAAATGGCCCTTAAAATTTTTTAGGGTCTAAAGTGTTTTTTACTATGGTTAGTTGATTTTTATTATTTTTAAATGGAATATAAATGGACTATAATTTTTACGACATTTTATTCAATGTTTTCAGCCAGTCATTGACTTGGATGATTGAATCGTTCAAATTGTGACATGACTTATTTATAGTTCCAGATTTCTGAAAACCCACTATTTTATCAAAAAACATTGATTTGGTCAAAACTTGTTCAACTTGGGCAATGGAACTAGTAACCCTTTTGACCCAGTCATTGGGTCATTGGGTTACACGGGTTACAATATACAATGTGTCAAAAACTTTTGAATGACTTAACTTTATGCTAGGTTGTCATATTGGAGTGATTTTTCATTTTATTTTTGATAGCTTTCCACAATCTTTGAAACCCCACTAAACGAAAAATATTCAAATTTTGCCTCAAATTTCAATTTTCAGTCTTTTATTTTGAAAAAATTAAAACTAAAATAAAAAGTACATTTAGAAATATTATACACACACACACACATGTACAGATGGATAATGTGCTACAGTTTAACTTGTTCGACTCACACAATTGAGTCATTAACCTATTACCTAGAGGCAAAAACTATTCAGCCTCTATGCTAGTTTTTAAAATACTAGTTTTATTTGTTGATTGAAGTAAGTAATATTTATTCTGAAAAAAAATACTTGATTAATTAACTTAAAAATGAACTATTTAAACAGAAGTGGATTATTTACCCTAATAATATAATAAATAATTAATACAATTAATCATTGAATATTTCTATTTCAGTACATTTAATTTTTATTAAAAATTATATATAGATCACTTTCATTTCTAGTGCAGCGTTTCACATATTTGATTTGACTAGCAGGCCCGTGCAATGCACGGAATTGGACTTGAAACTTATTCTTCTATGGAACTACACAACCCGGGGGTAGGGATAGCAATTTTCTCCATCCCCGCTAAGTACCCAGCCTCCCCGATTAGGTGGGGATGGGATGGAGATTGTCTTAGTAGGGATAGGATGGGGATGGAATTAATAAGAATGCCTAATTGGGGACAAGGAGTGAAGTCCACTTCTCGCCCCAACCCTGATTATATATTAAATATGTGTATATATATTATATTAAATATTGAATAATAATTATGTTATTTATATATCATAAAAAATTTAAAATATTATTTGCATTTTTATTTTTCCTTTACTTTAAATAAATACCTTTATAATAATAAACTTTTAATTGAAAATTTCAATGATTCAGGTGGTAGTTATAAATGTAGTATCCAATACATATGGAAATTATAAAAATTTTCCAATTATTTTTATAATTTAAGTTTCACTAGATCAACAAAAAATCACTAATTCTTTCTCAAAAATTATAGTAAATATCAAAATTACTTAAATATAAAAAATAAATTTATATTTATTGAAATTAATTTTCCAATAAAAATTTACTAAAAATTTGTAATTATTGTTTGGCAATATCATTAAATATTGGTAAATTGACCAAAATTACTAAAAATATCAATAACTACTTATTTCTAAAAATTACTGATAATTTTTAATTATTAAAATTTTATTTATTAAAATTTTAATTATTAAAATTTTAATTAATTATTAATTTTTTAGTAATTATTGATTTCAATAAATAATTTTCAAAAAAATCTGAAATTAAATTACCAAAATCAGTAATTTTTAGATAGTAATTAAAATTTTTAATTTACCAAAATTACAAAAAATTATAGTTTAGGTATTGATATTTACTAAATAATATTCAATGATATCAGTAATTATTGAAAATATAAAAATATTTTACAAATTAATTTAACTGCCCAAATTAATTTAATTAATTAATTTACCCATGTTTTTGGTTTTTAGATGGCTTATAATATAGATTAAGAGGTGTTTTAGGAGGAATTTTAGATGGGAGAGATTGTTTAAGAGAAATTTTAGGAGGGGGTTGAGCCGATTGGCAACATGAGAGAGAGAGAGAGAGAGTTGGAGTGGAACTCTAGTAAAGAAGAGAGGACTGCCATGTGGCAATATGGATTAAGAGGTGTTTTAGGAAGAATTTTAGGTGGGAGAGATAGTTTAGGATAAATTTTAGGAGGAGGTTAGTTAAGTGATTGAGAACATGAGAGAGAGGGAGAGATTTGGAGTGGGACTCTAGTGTAGAAGAAAGGGCTCCCACGTGGCTACATGGAAGGGCTAGGAAGGGGTAATGAAGAAAGGAGAGAGAGGAGAGAAGAGAGAAGAGAGAAGGGGGAATGGGAGAAGGAAAGGGCTGCTGAGGTGGGGCCTAATCACTTTATAAATTATATATTATTAAGACATATATCATATTTCTATTTATTTAATATTATCGGGTTGGTCTTATTTGGAAAAGCCAGAGCCATAACAAAACTGATCTTATTGACAAAAGGTAGGCTCAGTTTGGAAGGAGTACAAATGCAAATATGTACAAAATATAAGGCTTTGCACTCTACAAATTTGTATTTGCACTGCTTCCAAACTGAGCCTAAAGAGTTTAATGCATTAACATTTATGAATAATTTCCATATCTGATTGGTTGCTTTCTTGTTGCAAACCCAGTTTGGTATATCATTCTCTTACTTCCTAAGCATATCTGAACTCAAATGCATTATATGATCCCGTCCTGTAATGGTGTCAAAGTTGAAATTTCTCTATGTTGCATGGAACTTAAAAAATGGATGTTTGTATACATGTCAAGTCCCAAGGAAATTTTGAATTAATGTTATTAACTTTCGGTACATCATCATACTAACAATGTCCTAACAATCTAATAGAAAAGTTTCAATAGAGGGAGATGCCATCCCGTGACTTTATTGTTATGTTCATAGAAACCAGGGTTCAATATTTTAAGATGCACACTTTTTTTTTTGTCTTTTTTCTATTAATGCTTTAAATATAGAATTTAATGAGAGAGAGTGGGAGTTAATGCCTTAAATATGAGATTTAATTAGGGAAAATGGGTATTTTAGTAAAAAAAATCAGAAGCCATATGAGCTATTCAGACTTTCATAATAGTAGATATAGATATAGATATATATTTAATTATATAGATATTGATAGATTGGTTTTAAATTTCCAAAACTACCCCTATTATGTTTCAATTGATTACACCCATTACCAACACAATTGGAGTGGCACCCAACTCGTCCCCTTGATCTTAATTATTAATTAATTAATTTTCATTAAAACTTAACAAATTAATAATTTATGTACTTATTCATTTATTAATAGCTAATTTAATAAATAATGTATTAGTTACTAGTATTTTGTTATTTATTTATTTATTTATTATTAATATATCAACTTTTAGTATATTTCTTATTTCTTAACCATTTTCTAATAATCAATATTCACAAACATTCTCCTTCTTAAAGGCAAATTAAAATTTTCAACTATTGTTCTATGGAATCTAATTAATCTAACATTCAGAAATATTCTATACATTCGAGTGTCAGATAAAGTGGGTCCTAAGACTACTTACTAGAGATAGTTTTTTGTGGAGAGCCCCATCCCATATCCAACTCTAAAAGCTGCATATGTATCTCGTTAGTTGATCGAATGGATAATTAAATGATTTCAGAAGTTAATTATTGGGCTCTAGTATTGATTTCGGAAGATTGGATGGCCATGCTGAAACCTTCTCCAAGTGATGAATTAGTGTACACTAATAATGAGATTAGTATGAATATTTTCCATGCAGATCTAAACTGTAATTATGTGATCAAAATCACAAAATTCATCAAACCCCAATGTCAACAAAAATAAATAAATAAACTCCAGATGCAGTGAAGCATAAATAAACAAGAAATTACTGCTATTCCAAACAACAATAAAGATTGAAGTACCCTTGATATCCCTTGATAATGAGATTCTCGCAACCTCACAAACAGGCATAAAACTGGAGAATTGGGTTATGGGAAATGCTCTAAAGATGCTTTCAATATCTTCATACATAACAGATGCTTTCAATGTACTGATATGTAGAAGACCACCAGAATTTCAGTGGCCGTGAATTCTGAATGGGTTCAGGGACAATACGTAACTTTCTTAAGGCTATATCTTTAAGATTATATGAAAAGACCTCATGATCACCAATTGTGTGTATCACAAGCGATAAATCTTCTTCTTCTTCTTCATCTCCTTCTCCCCGAACAAGGTGCAATATAGAGAAACATATGTCTAGATGGATTGGAGCAATTGGTACATCAGAATCGACCTGATATTTCAAAACCCATCCAGAGCAATCTGTCTCCATCTCAAATATATGAAAGCACGTAGTCTGTGGTTCATCCAAAGGCCGATCGAAGTCTGTCCCAATAAGATACAAATGGCCTTGGGACTCCCCAATGTAGAGATACATCCTATGCCTATATTCCCTATCAATAGATATCAGAGGCATCGATGGCATTCTTCTGAAAAACTCTCTCTCAACGTCAAAGCTTAGAGAGGACCCCTCCGTGGAGATCCAGTGCATTGCACCATTCCACAAGACCCCACGATCGAATTTCATACCGAGGGAAGTGAAAGGTTCTCCACAGATCTGTCTCCATTGTTTTATCTCCGAATAGTAGATCTCAATCTGCCAATGCCAGCCATCGTTGCTGCTGATGCAGATGGCCTTGTAGTGGGGTGATTTGCAAGGATCAAAGGCTATGTTCACGAAGGAGTGCACAACTCCACCTCCAAGCGTGGGCGGAAGTTTTCTGTACTGCTTCGTCGTTGGGTTGCAGATGTAATAGGTGAAGTACAAGTAGTCAGTACACCTTCTCCTGCTACGACAGCATATGAGACCATTGCAAGAGTGCGTAACTTCAAGACCTACAGAGTCTTCAACAAAGCTTAGATCTCTGATGGGGATGTCATCATTTGAGTTATTCCTGTCCAGGAAAACGAAGTAGAGCTCTGAGCTATGGACTCTTTTAAAGAACAATGCAGAGACGACATTGGTGGTACGATTGCGCAGGTTGACAAAAAAAGGATCAGAGATGAGAGAGAGCCATCGTTTGCAGACAGACTTAATCCTAAGAAGAGATTTGATGGGTAAGTGTAAGAAGATATTGGTTATGAGGTCATCACTGTCAGCAACAATCGCAGCTGACGACGATGTCTGCTCGAGTTCTTCGTCCTCAAGGTCTGCTTCCTTGTTAGCACCAAGCATGGTTGACAGCGTCCGATCAGGCTCTTCGCCATTAAGGGTACTGGTCACAAGGTCTTCTTCCAGCTTGTTGGTAAGCTGGGCTAAGGACATCTGCTCAGGTTCTTCATCATCAAGAAGGTTTCTGCTTGCTCAGGCTGTTTCTCCATTACAGATTCCAGCTACGAAACCTTCAATATTATTTTCCGACGATGACGATCAGGCTCTTCTAGTTCTTGGCTGGGATCATGTTCGGAGTTTTTACCAGTCCAACAGATTTTAAAGCAATACATCCTCGGCATCAAAGATCCGATTGCCTAGCCACGTTACAAGGAGGAAGGATATATTAATAGTGGCTTATTACAAGGGAGACAGTTAGTGTTAGTATTTTGTTTGTTGTCTTAGGATGAGTGTGGCATGTTCTCTCTTGATTGGTTGCTCTGCCAGGTGAGTAAGATTTTGTCTTCACCTGGCTCGTGCAGGCCCCATATGTATAGGATGTGAGCTCCATGTGGGCCCTATATCTACACAACAATAGCTTGTTCACTCTTGACAGGTCGCCTATAGCTAGCTCGGTGCAGGCCCCTTAAGGGTGCAACTATGGACCCGCTTGTGACAATTGCATTGACTACTTTCTTTTGTCTTGTGACCTAACTATCCGCTATGGACCCGCTTAGTTAACCCAAGTATTTAAAAGGGTGAGTGACAACAAGAAAATGAAAATAAAAAATAAGGGCAAAACCAGGTTTTTGAAAATTTAAGCAGATCACACAGGTTCTGACGGTCAACTAATGCAAGGGCACTTTCAGTAGATTTGTGAAGTAGGTTTTGAATTCCATGGATACTTTTAGTATTTGGCAAATAGTTGAAGTAACTAACCCTTAATTGAAACAATGGAGACAAGAAAATATTCAAAAAAAAAAAGGAAAATTTTTAACCAAAGCATGTCTTGGAAATAATAGCATCTTTGCAAGATACAGAAACAAGTTGGTATAAACGAAGATTTCTTCTTCCCCTTTGCCCTCAACCAAGCCAAGGAAGCTGGCCTTGCAAAAAACATTGGCCAGTCAATCCAAATAAGGCTGTTTCCAAGATTTCAGCATCCGGATGTAGGCGAAGGACAAGATCCAGTTAGACATTTATGCGCATAGACCTCGGCTGCCCTTGCCCTGCAATAATAATGGTGGTTATCTATGGGGGGTGATCCTTGGCATTATAGGTAACGCCTCTCAGCAAGCAATATATCCTTCCATGCTTCATAAAACATCCAAGTGATGCCAGAGTTGGGCATGACTTTCAAACAGCTAGCAGCCCACCCTCTGTAAAGCCCCAGGAATCCTTCCTCACGGATGACTTCGGACAGTGCTGCTGCCATGTCGGGTGGGCACTTCCCTTGTAGTGCTCCGACCATTAACCGTTTCCTAGCCACCTCCAATGGAAAACTGATTGTGCTTGCAGTAAGCCCTACAACAGACATAAGCCAAAATGAATTTTGTTTGATGGACAAAGAAGCACCCCCTTACATCATTTAATTTGTTAATGGAACAAACCAGCAAAGGACAAAGATTGATAATATAAGATTTTGTTTCCAAATAGGTTTTTATAATTTCATGGATGTTAATTTAATATATTGATATTTGGGTCTTCCTAAGAGGAAATTCCATTTACAGAAGGCCCAATCAGCACATGTAATACTACCAAAGGGATACTCTGTCTTGCATTTCCTGTGAATATTCAGAAGCAGCTTCTTTTCCTTGCACTAGGAGAAAAACAGAGCAATATCTTGAGTAATAAATGATAATTAAAATCAAGTTCTTACCAGACAGAGCTCCAACCATAAGCATCTCCGCACGACTTAATGATTTTTTCTTCTTTGCCTCGCAATAAGATTTCTTCATTGTATCATACATGAAATAGTAACAAGTGCTATATGGGAGCATGCCGATTAACGTAGGTGCAATTCCAGAATAAAGTGCTCCAATCCCACCTTCCTTGTAGAGATTTTTAAGGCCAAGGGAGAAATTGGGGTATGCCTCAGGATTTACAGTCAACCGATCCTGTAACAAACAAAGATTTTTAAGTTTCATTTCTTTACTTTCCAGTGTAATTGTCTATGCCAGTCCGTGATTTTTCTAATACATAACGACAACTATCAAGGCCTACAGAAACAATGGGTAATCAACTAAGTATGAAAGCAGCTGAAAGAAATACAAGAGAGCAGTGATAATCAGCATGAAAGTTGAAAGGCCTGCACTGATGCAGAATATAAAGGACCTACACTGGTGGGTGTCTTATTGGACCTCAGTTTGATGGTCAAAACTTGCACATTTGGCTTGATTGGTATGACTACAAAGGTTATCTGTACTTGTCCCACCAAGATGGCATGTTTTTGAAAGGAACTAATCAAATCACAGCAAGAATCAACGACATATATAGTTCTAAGTTGATTATGGAAAATGGCTACTTTTAGGGTCATTTGCATCTTCTGATATAGACATTAATTTACGTATTTATTAGTCGGAGTCCTATTTGTTTTAGAGTTTGTCAATGGTTGATTATTCAACAAACAATATAACTATGTTGAGTACAATTTGTATTTACTGTGTATACTAATTCTTGGACTTAAAAGTTGTAGCAAATTACTATATTTTTGGATTAGAATTTATCTTGGATTTATTTTGGAGTCCTGTGGGCATAGTACCATTAACATTAGATATTCAAGGCAGAAACAAAGAGAGAATGGTCGGGGGCATATCCTGTCATCATAAGAAAATATGAAACCATTACTATGACCCATCCCCAAAAAGAAACAAGAAAGTTCAAGGGAACCAAAGAATTCTGAGAAAGGTAAGCATTTCAAATCTAGCTTTAGATCCTTATAGTTAATTTCACTCTTGGCATATAAAATACCTAAAAGTAATATGCTGTGAAAAGCAACAATTTGGTCTCCTTTCCTGTAACATGTCACAATAATTAAAAACCAACAACTTTGTCTCCTTTTCAAGGGAATAGGGCCCAACCAAATAGATCTGTTGCGCAAAACCTAGAAGTATAAATTCAAATGGCACACAAAAATGAAATGAAAACAGAGATAAAAAGGATCAAGAGAAAAGTAATTCAAAGAAAGGAGAGACAATGTTTGGTCAACTTTGCCATCCCTAAGAGTTCTTCAAAGACCAAAATTCCAAGTTATACCCCTTCTTCCCCTGTAAGAAGCTAAAACGGCAGCTCATTTTTAAAATTGGAAATACAATAGGTAGAAAGGAAGCACTCTTTCATGTTCATACCTCACCAAGAATCTTCCCAAAATCTTACCTTTACACCACAACCAACATCAAACATAATACACCAAAGGAACTGAGGTTGCAATTCCATGATAAACTTCCAAGAAGTGAAAGAAGTTCCAGAAATCAACACCCAGCATGCCACCATTGCTAGCTAAACCATGAATAACTGTAATTATCTTGTGCCACAAAATATCCACCTCCAAGGGAAATCTCCACAACCACTTCCCTTTTATTGTTACAAGCCATGGTTTGCATATCGGCAATAAGGTGGCAATATGTTATTTTTTGAGAATCTTTATGTGCTAATATTTTTGCAAGTTAAACAGAAATTTCATTAGATGGAACTATACAGAAAGTTAAGAGGAATCTTTTTTTCCTAATATCTCTGCTATATTTTGCCGATATGTTGGTAATATTTCAGATTTCATTGATAAATTTAGAATATTATTTTTCAAAAGAATAGAATATTATTAAAAGCCTTTCCATATTTCAATAAAATTATCATATTAAAAAAAAAAAACATTTCCAAAGGCCTATTATTTTGATATGATTCACTTACTAAGTCACAATAATTCAAAAGTAGAAGAAAAACACATATAACCTCAAAAAAGTACTCTCAAATTAATTAAAACATATAGTAACTAACAAAGACAAAGGTCAAAATGGCGAGTGACATATTTGATGAAGAGAAGATGGCTTAAAGATTAAAAGGGAGACAAAAAGAGAAAGATGCCTACTGAAATCTCTTAGGCTATGTTTGGTTTGAAGGAAAAGGTAGGGAAAGGAAGGGAAACCTTTACAAGCCTTGTATAGGTTTTCCTGTCTTTCCCTTCCTTTCCCTACTTTTTCCTACAAACCAAACAAAGCCTTAATTTTCACCTATTTGATTTATACAGTTCTTTGCTAAGGTTTTTTGAGCCTTAAATGTCCTATTATACTTCTTCTAATGCTTACTTCAAGGTTTATTGACTAATTCCACGTTTCTAGAAAACATTCCTGGTTTTTTTAGATTTTCCAAATATCTAAGCAAAATTAGTGAAACATCTCGAAATTTCTCCTACTCTACATGGTGAAATATCCACTGATATCGAAATTGCAAACCATGTTATAAACTATATCCCAATTAAACAAGGTGGTCTCCTAGCTTCCAAAGAAATCTCTCCTTACTTTTCCAAATCCATTTGCCAAACTCTGAATGGAAAGAAGAAATACACAGGGAGATTAGAAAAAGGCAGATTTAATAAGAGTAATTCTTCCCCCAGTAGAAAGGATTGATTGTTTCCCAAGTTGTGAACTTCTCAACAACCAGATCACAAAAAGAAGTGACCCTTGGATTACCCCCAAGAGACTACCCTAGTTATCTAATTAGCCAATATGAGACAACACAACCTTTCTCTCAAAGCAAGAAATCTATACTTTTAAGTTTATAGCTCCATCTTCTCACAAAAGAGTAAAGTGCCATCAAAAAATAGCAAGAAAGTACAGTGTTTTAAAAGATGTGGGAGGCATACACATGGAGGCACCCCCAAAATGCCCTTAGGTGTATGCCTCATATACCTTTTGCAGGGGGCACACTAGACTAGAGGCATACGCCTCATGCACACCTCATACAAAAAGGTACAAAGAAAGAATAAATAAATAAATAAAAAGAAAAGAAAGTAAAGGAAAAGAAAGGGAAGGGAAAGAACTCGCTTGCTTCGTTTTGCTTGCCTCCACTTTGACATGACCCTCTTCAACTAGTGTTATGCATCTTCATTCTTCTTAGTATAAGACATCATTCACTAAAAACAAAATGAAAATCACCTTTCCTCTTCTTCCTCATCCCCCTTTCATATGCTCAAGAAGCCTATGCCTCTTACATTTTGAACACGCCTAATGCCTCGCATCACGCCTCCACATTTTAAAACATCGAGTAATAATAGCATTGTTTCTCCCAAATCTCCCACATTTTAAAACAAGGCACATTTTTTTATCAGCAACAGGAAAATCTTTTATTAATTAGAAGTAAGATTTACAATAATATGAGTAGCCTCGACTACCCCATGATCTCAAGACAAAAAGACACTTTCTTACAATTACAAATGAGCCCAAAAACAATTCCCTCTATTGACCCCTTGCTTGGCAAAATGATCAGCTAAGCTGTTAGTTGATCTAGGGACCCACTGCAACATCACCTGCATGTCTTCTGAAAATCTTTTAAATTTCTTAACCTCATTCCTGAAATACCATGGAACTTTGTCATTATCTTTCAACCAGCTTATGATCACCTTTGAATCTCCTTCATCACCAACTTCCCAATCCAAATCTCCCATGCCTTTTGAGCCCCAAATACAGCTGCCTTCAGTTCTGCACCGGTGGAGTCCCCTTGCCCTATAGACCCAGAATACAGAAACACCAATTTTCCTTCGCAGCTTCTTATTACTCCTCCCATTCCAGCAGCACCCGGATTGCCAAGACAGCTTCCACCATAATTCAATTTAAAAAAATTCACCCACTGGTGGATCCCATTTTAACATTTGTTTCTTCTTTGCTGAAGATGATGCAGCAATTGTACCCCACCGTCTGATAATGTCATCAAAAGTGAAGTCAAGACACAGGTTTGTTGTCTTCACCTAATGTGTCACCTTTACCATTATGATTTCAATCAGAACCTCTTTGCTTCTTTTTTTTCTCCTCAAAGATTTTCTTGTTTCTTTCTTCCCACAACGTCCAGACCATTTCAGCTCTTGTGCACTTCCGAAGTAATCTTCCTCTCTTCCTTGGCCAGCTGAAAGTTGAGGGATCAAACAATCTATACAAAGCACAACTATCAACATAATAATGAGTAAGCTCAGGACCTTTTCCAAGAGGTTAGAAAGGAAGGGAAATAAAGGGTTTCCTTTATTTCTTGTTGTTTCTTCTTCCCTACCTGCTTTCTTCACTCCTTGCTATTTCTTGTCATTTTCTCCTTTGTTTTTCTAATTACAGACTCGCTACTGATCCATAATCTACCTCCCATGGAAGAAAGACCCATGGTTTTGTGATATAAGAGAGGGGAGGCCCTTCCTTAGGCAAGTAGCTATCACCTTAGCCACAATATTATATATGCTATTCACCAGGCTGATTGGTAAGTCACCAAGGCAATGTGGATACACTTTTTGGGGGGCAAGGAAAATAAAGGTTGCATTCATACCAGCATTTATTTTTCCTCTAGCATAAATTCTTCAAATGTCTCCAAAAGGCCTAAAGTGACATTCAAAACATCCCACCTCCTATACTATAACACTTGTTTCCCCTGCAGAGAAAAATCTTGTCTCTACCTCTACGTAAAGGCCATTACCCAATGTTGATTCCAAGTATCTGGTCTTAGGAGGGGTAGATTGGGCATGGTCCTAACTTTTGGCCTTTTTAGGGACAAGGTGGCCAGTATCAAACTCAAACCTGCATTCTTATGCTTGCCAGCCCAAGATTTTACCATCACATCAAGTAATGGCCCCATGACTTCACCACTATGTATTGTTTAAAAATAACGGGATGCTGGGAAGCAAAAGTGTGATACCACTTTTAAGCATCACTAAAAACAAACTTCTAACTAGGGTCCAGCTTAGAAATTGCACCAAAAAGTGTCAACAAAAGTATTTCATCTAATAAACTAGAACATGAAATTTTCTCATCTATAAAACTAAGGAACTTTTCTCTAGTTGGAGCACAAATCTGTTTCATGCCACTAAACAGCCAAAGTCTTTATATGATGCTGCATACATGGAAAGAAAAGAAAGGAAATACTTTTTTTGGTAAAACAAAAAAAAAAAAGGAAATATTGTCTGTTAAGGAAGTGAACCATCTCGAGCAACCAAAATGCCATATTTTTGTTAGAGCTTCCTGGAACTGCATATATCCAGAAGCATGCAAGTGCTGGCTTTACCTGTGAAGGACGTGTGTCAAAGGTCAGTTCCACCTGAGATTATTAGAGCTTTCTGTTGGGAAATTTTTTACTCTAGTATCAAAGTTCAAAACTTAAGAGACTTTGCAGCCGAGAAGAACTAACTGGAGCATTTCCCCACATATCGGTTTCCTCTGTCTTGCAAATGGGCAAGCTACTTACCATTTTAATGGGAAAAGGAGGTCTAGAAGTGCGCAAGCATTGAAAGCATTACAGTCAAGGTGATACATTAGGTCAAAGCATTGAAAATCTTTGACAATATGCTTTGGAGGACCTTTCTAAAGGTCAGCTATGGCTAGCAGAATCCTCTAGCACTACAAATTGCACTTCTTCATTTTGGATCCCTCCAGCATAAAATCAGAGTAAACCAAACTTTGATGAGAGCAGTTTGGATAAACTGGGACCTTCCAGCATAAGAGGAACATTTAAAGATGGTAATGGATTAATACTAACTTTATATTCTGGATCAATTGGACATAGGGATGCCACGAGAGAGAGATAACAGCTGTAATCAAGGACTAACACTAGAAAAAAGCACCGAACTTCAATAAATTAATAGCAGATGGGTAATCCCAAAGTATTACTAAGTTGGCTAAGGAACAATGGGCAAGCACACATGACAACATCAGAATGCTATGAAAAAAAATACAAGGGTTAGGGAGGTAAGAATAAGCCAATGCAACTGGGTCCATAAATCAGTAAACTGTATGGTTGATGAATCGGTAATACGAGGTTAACAGATCTCAGCCTTTTTTTAATCTTTGGGAGCTGGAGCTGATGGACAATTAGTTTTAAAGTAACTGTCAAATCACAAAAGGAAGGGCTTGAGACAACAGGGGTTGGCCAATACTTCTAAGGTATTGTATATACCATATTCTTTTGCACATCTAATAAAATGTTTATTTACCCATCAGAAACTAGTGTGACGAGGAGTCAGGGGAACCCAATGACAACGTTTTTTGTGGAAGTGAAGAAACGGTAATTAAGAGAAAAAAAAAGATGCACGAGATCTGAAAGTAATGGTAATCAAATAAGGACACAAGACCAGACATCTTACTCAATCCAACAAGCATATCACCCATACAGGCAGCAGTTGAGAATTCAATGTTCTCATTTTGCATGAAGAAATCTAACATCTAAGTAAAGAGTAATGTTATAGGACCAACACTGGACAATAATAAGGAAACTAGAACCAAGCAACAAATTCTGATCCAAACATTCTAAAATTCCACCATCTCCACAGAAAGATCAGGCTATGGAGACCTCCCCCCACCTATCTGTTGTCATTCTATAGGAAATTACAAAAGCTCTTACTGGTGTGTGATGTGCACATAGGTTTACTAGTCAAGTATTTGGAGAAAAAATCTAAACAATGCAAAAATCTATTTTTTCATTCCCCAAGGATCAATACCACAATTTATTAATGATCAAAAGGGACAGAAGAATACAATTCTCATTCCATAAGATGGAGACTGGAGAGAGAGAGACCAAGATATTTAACAAGAAAACTGAAAGCACCAAAGGAAAAACAGAAAATCTGAAAGCAGCGTACATCGCCAGCCTTTCTAACCACCTCAAGGAAGGCCCCAGCACGAACATAAATCAGAATGCAATGCACTATAGGTAGTTCTTCTATTTAAAACTAAAAGCCTTGGATTGCTAATATTACTTTGGGAGTCCGAGTCTGCATAAAATGGAACAAAGAATTGTCATTGGCTGGTGGATTGAACACAAACACATGGCCTTTTCAGAAGATCCCTGATCTGATGGATGGTTTGTAGCAGTAACATCACCCTCCACATGATAGAAACAGGGAAAGCTGCCTGGGAAAGAACTACAATTTACTCATGTGTGTGTGTCCATATATGGATACAAATTACAAGAAACAAATAAATAGTCATCAACACAAACAATGATACATATGTTGTTTTTATTGTCTACAAGAAAGAACAAAAAACAACAGAAATGCTGCTTTTTATTCTACAATTTTAATTTTTCATAATACAAGCAATGACTATAACATAAATTCCATTACCTTCAACACTTCAAGAGGATGGCAGACAAGTGTGCTCGTTATTCCTGCAGCTGCACCACCAATAGCAACTGGGGAGATCCATGAGAATGAGAGATCCAAATTAACATTCCCAATCTTCAATTTTTGGTTTCCATTCTGTTTACATTTCTCTTGCACTGATGTCATGGTTCGCTTGACACATTCAAATGTGCCCAGTTCAATTGCTTGAGTTGGGATTATACGGAGCATGTTAATGGTGTTGCCTGCCCACAACCCTTGCCAACCTTGCTTCTCAATGACCTCAATGAAGCTACCAGCAATACTTCTTGATCCAACACCAACCACCATCCTCGTCCTGCAAATTTGGCAATAATTAGGGCTTCAATACTCTTTGCAGTGTGATAGATTTCCCATTATTTTAGACACCTAGAATCAACCATGGAATCTATTGAACATTCTTCCAGATTACATGTTTTGACTTAGAGAAATATATGAAAACATCCCTGGTATATCTTAAGAATTCCGCTTGATTAATATTTATGTGATCTGCCTTTCTCTTAACTCTTTAATAATTGGCTAGTGGATTCATTGAGGAGAAAAGAAGGAAAAGTGCAAAGGAAAGACCAATCAGGCAACCAACAAATTGAAGGAAAAACAGCAGAAAGTAATGGAAGAGGTGAAGAGGGAATGCCTACAACAGTGAACCTGCAATCTTGGCAAGTTCCACCTTCTCACCCTTCCCCTGCTTTGTCAAGCCATTTACAGAAGAGAAAACCAAGAAGCCATCGGTCAATCATCCACTCAGACAATCATATCAAAGTGTGGACATTTTGAGTAAGCTTGGCCATCCAGCTAAGTTCCAGGGTTAATAGAAAATATTCTAAAATTTCCCTGTTCATTTTAGTTTTTACAGAAGATATAGCAATCCAAATATTTGTTAGAGAACACAATTTAGTGAACAATGTTTTGAAGAAACTTAGACATTAAACCCCTTAAATGGTACCTTATGACAGTAAGTATTTATGTTTATGTTTGCTTATATGGATAAAGTATTGGAAAGGGAGATAAAGGAAGACCAAAAAATATTACATGAGACTTCCTATTCCACAATCCCAAAACAAGGAAATAGGCTGTATAAAAATGTTAAAAAGGAAAAAAGAAAAGAAATCTGACAATGTGTTATGGCATCCCAATCTGCACAAGTGAGCAAAAAAGAAAGCCCTTCCACTCTCTACAAGAACACAGTAGTAGAAGAGCTGCTTCATAACTTTAGGAATAATGATCTGGATTTTCTGTGCTAAAAGCCAACTTATTCCCATAAATTCTATGATTCTTCTATTCTCAAATAAGCCAACTGGAAGCATAGGGAAAGCAGCTTTCTTAACCAGCATGGAGGATTGGAAAGTGAGGCCAAGAAAAAAGTAATCAAGTAGTCACAGGAAATGTAATTTCCAAGTGAAGAAAAGAAACTGTGGTTTCCAATTTTAGTAATTTTTTTCTGTCTTCATCAGAAAGCAAGCTAGTTTGGTTAAACCACCACAATTAGCACAAAAAAAAATAACAGTTAATAGTACAGAATTAGGAGATTCACGGTACTGAAGTTTAAACAGAAAATATTTAGTGTTAGGAGAATGGAAGAAAATAGGACTTTAGAGAATTCAAGAGCTAGAGTCAGAGCAATAACTCAAAACTACAATAGAATAAAAGTAATTGTAAATATAACAAGAAACTCAACAAAAAGGGGATGAAATAGAGGAGTTATGTTATATAGGTCTTAAGCCCTTGACTTCAACAAGTTTCTAACATCATATATTTACATATGGAAAGACATTAAAAAACACTAGAACTCCGAAAAATATTCCAAAAAAAGAAATAACTTTACAGCCCATCATGTTCACATGAAACTTTAGAAAATAAAATCATTTCTAAAATCACTCATATCAAAAAGAAAATCCTAAAGCTCTTAAGCTCCTATTTCAAAAATCAAATAACTGAAAAATAAAATATCTCATCATATTCCCAAGTGTTGTCTGTTAGTGGATAGACAATATAATAAGTTTTTCCATTGGTATACATACTTCCCTACAATTTCATCTAACAAACTAAGCCAAATTAAGAAAAGGTTGGCATAAACAAAGAAATAAAGACATTTGCATGGCACAAGAAGGATACAATATAGACATGCAGGACTAATTTGATAAGTGAAATAGAACATAATGCGGGGCCAGCACTTTGATGTCTCAACTTTCAATTTCAGTTTAGAATTTAAGTCTGTAAAAATGAGAGACAATACTTTGGGACTGCATAGCTTGTGAATTAACAAGAATGATTCCATAATGGTTCAAATAAAGCACAAACAATGAGATTCTTGTTGAGGCAACACATCAGCTAGCATAAACCAGTCTGGGTAATTTTCAGAGGATGTCATTAATCAGAATGCTTCTATTCATTATCTTGTTGACTGAAGAAACTATATTGATCTGGAAGATAAAAAAACAAAGCAGCCAGTGAAGGCAAGTGTTTTGTCGTCAGCAACTAAGGCAAACAAAGACAGATCAATCCTAAGATAAAAGATACACATCTAAAGATCAGTCGGACATTTTTGTCTCTTCTTTTAATCAACATTAAGAAGGTGAGAAGAAGTATCACATGTGCTATCTTCCCCCTTGGATTATGGTAAACAAGGACCAGAAAAGAAGAAGAAGAAGGACAGTGAAGCCACCTGATTGTTTCTAGAGGAGCAAGAACAGCTTTAGCCATGGCACCCGCTAAAGCCCCACTTAGAAACTCCCCAACTTCTCTAATCCTTAAGAAATTCTGCATCACATAAAAGATTACATAAGGACCGTGGGAACAATATAATATTTTCTTTCCTTTTCAAAAAATAAAGTATTCCAAGAATTGCCAGAAATCTTAAAAATCCCCAAGCAGCGTGTTCTTCCAGTTCCATTGGTCGTTTTACAATACAAAGACCCACAGTAAACAAACGCTAATTGCTCAGAATCATCAAATTTTCCACCTTCAGTCCTTATCAATCAAACCGTCAGATCATAACCAAGAATAAAAAACAAAATCAACATGAAATAACATGCTTAATAAAATCTAAGATTCGTAAATAAATGACAGAAAAATGGCAA
This sequence comes from Nelumbo lutea, assembly GCF_056320005.1. Classification (NCBI taxonomy): domain Eukaryota; kingdom Viridiplantae; phylum Streptophyta; class Magnoliopsida; order Proteales; family Nelumbonaceae; genus Nelumbo; species Nelumbo lutea. The sequence continues at coordinate 52,691,461 of NC_142691.1, forward strand.
TATATTGAAAGAAGAAAATCAATAGAGCATACAAGCATACAGCCTATATTAAAATCAAAAGGCAAAAATTAATTTGAAAAAAAAAAATGAAAATTAGTTTCAAAACCAAATAAACTAATAAAAACTTTCGAACATATTAGACAAAATCATCATAAAACAAAATGAAAATCCTCGAAAGGTCAAGTTTTTAAGAATCAAAACCACCCTCCTACTTCGATTACTCAACTTCAACCATAACAGAAATCATAAAAAAGTAAGAAAATTTGTTTAAAACATAAAAAAAGGAACTCACTTTAAGGGCTTGTCCAACATCCGGAACTTGAAACCGCAGCTCGAAACTGCCCTCTTTTTCGAGCTCGACCTCCTTGGGAACCATCATCACTCCATAAACATCTCCTAATACGCAGTAACTCGTCTTCTGCGGTTCCGATTTGAACGCCATTAATCGTTAGAAAAAGCAAATAAAAATTCAGTGAAAAAGAAATCAAAACAAGAACTCCAACTGAAGAATGATTCAAGTCAAGCTCAAATGTTATATGAATTACAAAGACATGGATTTCACGTGCCTGCGTCGAAGATTTTTTGATCATTGTCGGATGTTGAAATTTTTTTTCTTTTTCTTTAATTTTCAGGCTTCAGAGAAAAAACAGACAGAAGAAGGAGCTCGGGAGGGAGGGACGTCCGTTTCAGGGGGTTTTCAAACGAAAAAAAAAATATATGCGATTGAATTAATAGGAATTATAAAAGAAAAGAAAAAATATAAACGTAAATTACTATAATATCCCTGAGTTAGATATCATAAAACGGAAAAGGATTAACCTGAAACGAAAATACTCGAGTCGCAGCGAAGGGACAGATGTAGAAAGACTATTAGGTCACAGCGGGATAACGGCTAGAAGATTAGCAGCAGGAACCCCCTGGAAAAACCGAAAAAGGTTGCAAGAAAAGGTAGGAGTGGGACCATCGGTTGACTGAGAACAAGCTTAACCCCTGTGGCTGTGACCATGGTTATTGGCTTTCTCCTGTGACAACCAATCACAGACCAACGATTGAGCTGGGGGGGTGGGGTCTGGGTTCTGGTGTTAGTGTTAAACTGTTATTAAGCGGTATCGAGCGTATTGGCTTTGTAGGAGATCCGAACTCCAATCAGCCAAAACTTTTTGCGATCAGAGAGGGAGATGGACGTGAGGAGTGGTGGGACCTGCATTATTTTTGGATGGAATTGGTGGGACCTACATGGCAGGTTTGACAGTTTTGCCGATCATAGATAATGGGGATCTGATTTCTGAGCCCTGCAATGAAATTCGTGAACAACTATCAGAGTATTTATTACCCTATCTACTAAGAAAACCCTATCATAGTATTTTAGACTTTTGGGTCTTTTTTAAACTCTTTTAACTTTGAAAATCAGTTCTTGTAATTATATATTATTTTATTTTTTAATGATATTCTCAAAAAGATAAATAAAAATTAAAGAATGACTATTCATTACACCCTAAGAATTCTTAGCCCGTGGGTGATGCCACTGTACAGGTAGGTATTGGTGTTTTAGGGTGAGAGTATTTACATTTTGAACTGTGTGGAGTTGTAGTAGAATTCAGAATGCGGCAGTGAGGTGTAATGTAGTTTTCGAAGTGGCCACTTGCATCACAGATCGGGGACAAAAATGGCTCTTTTAAATCTTTAGGGTCCAAAATGTTTTTTTTGCAAGGTTCAAGGGCGGCTAGAGTCAAAAATCATTTTAATATTCTTTTAAAATTCAAGAAAAAATCAGACAAACCAGGGATGATCACACCTACAACATCAACAATCATCAAAATTTCAAGCCCATTAGGAGGAATAGAAAATTCCCTACAGCAATTGCTAGTAACCCAAGCCACATCTATTAGCCTCCCTCTAGCAGTACATGTGATTTTATAGGAGCTAAAGTGGTTGAACTAAATAACTTTTTCTGGTATAAAACTGAATAACTTAATACTCTATTTTTAAGGCTTCGATGATGAGAAGGATAGTGAATAATATATATGGTTATATAAAGTTTATAATTAATAAATTTAATATTTATATTTATGTAAACTTATTTCATCTTTATGAGTTAAAGTGATTAACTTTTTTATTTTTTTATTTTGATAATCTATACTACCCATAAAAGAGCGAATGTCTCTTTTTTTGAAATTTTCATTGGACATTTTCTACCCCTTATCTAAGCAACATACAACGGGCATAAAGAGGGCATATATGTCATTTATTCTTACTCAAAAAATTGTCCACTTATAACAGTTTAAGAAACTACCCACTTATAATTGTTAAAAACTGCCCATGAATTATAAATAGTTTTGTCTTAGAGATATTGTCACGTGCAAATGCACATACGTGTTTACTAGTATATATAGTATATCAACTAGCATGTGTCGTTTGCCCATTAAGAATCTCACAAGTGACAACTTGTTATAGCTTATTCATTGTTTCTCAACCCATTGTTGATCCTGTTGGTTGGACCACTAACCCAATCTGAATCCTAATCCTAATTTGGGTTAACTTCTAACCCACCATATTACAAAAACTATTGTTTTGATCAACAATTTGACAACTCATGAACGGTTGAACCTTTGATCCATTTAGTGGGTTATCAGTTTTCTGTTTTTTGTTTTTTGTCTTTTGTCTTTTGTCTTTTGTTTTTTATTTTTTTAATTGATGGAATCAATTGGTGGCCCATTGGCTCATAGGGGAAATTGTTCAATCTCTAAGCCAGGGGTTTAAAAAATTGAGCTTGTTCACTAGATGAAGCACTTTGATTCAGCCGCTTTACTGTTAATTATCAAATGGCTTCTTAAACCTACATCATACAAATAGTTATAGAGCCTACTTGAAATAACACTATGGTGCAAATGTATGGCATAATATGATTTTTAAGCATATAAAATATGTAGTTACATGTTCAAATATAACAACATATGACAATTGAAGAACTATAATCTTCCCTTCAAGTCAATGGTCAACAAGATGAGAGCTTGTCCATCCATATTATATTGGGATGATAAGGACCATAGTTGGACCTGTATATTATCTAAGCAAGAAACAACTAGAATTCTTTTACAAAAGTTGTGTTTTGAAGCAAATCTATATTATACCTATACTGCTATTAAAAGTATGAATGAGATTGTGAAACTTTTTCTTTTTAACCAAAACAATGTTGTTATTAAATGTATTCCCTCTCTAATTATAAGGGCGTAAGATGTAATTAGAACTATTACTTTTGACCTCATTTAATTCCTTCTCATTAAGTCTTATATTTGAGGTGTTAAGTCTTACTGTCTCAATAAATCCTATATTTAAGGTGTTTTTCCCACCATAAATTCTATTAATTAGATATACACATTCAATACATTTAACAACATAAAACTCATGCTTTCTAAAACCAAGTCAAGCTTATGGAACTTGTCTTGTTGACTAAAATATCCCTATTTTTGAATTTGGTCCCTCTATTATTGCAAGGTTAGAAAATGTAATTTGAACTACTACTTCTTACCTCATTCAATTCTCTCTCATTAAGTCTTATACACTTAAATATACCTTGTTACTCTTTTACCTTCATTTTCTTTTAAATTTTCAAAAAGAACCAAAGAGAAGACAAGCCTATTTTCTTAGTGTATATATGGTTTATAATTTTCATCATTTAGAAATCTTTCTATTCTTACTATTATGTTGTGATTGTGAGTAATAAAAGCCTAATTTGAGAAAAATGTAAAGAGAATAATTCTTCTTATATATTATATATCAATATTATTGTTTAAGCTAGTTTTCAAGTTTACCTGGTTTGAACAATTGAAGTGGTATTCTCTTTTGGGAAAACATGTAACTAGATATAAAACCTTAAGTTTCAAATTAATGGTTGTTAGGCTCATTGTATCATGAATAGTTGGGTTTTGGGGTTCACCGAGGTGGTGGGCATCTCATGATTCACCTAGGCATAGCAAATTTCCCCATTTCCCCGATCCTTGTGGGGATCCCCGCCTAGGGATGGGGATGATTTTTCCCCCACAAGATGGGGATGGGGAAATTTTCATCTCTATTAACGAGGACGAGGATAGCACTCCCCACCCTGTGGGGACCCGATCCCTGCCCTATGGGATCCCCGCTAATATGTATGTATACATGGTCTCCAAAACCAAATCGGACCGAACTGTCGGGTTGAAAAAAACCGAGAGTCAATCAAGTGACTGGTTCCATTTTTCCCCAAAATCAAATTTTTGCCAAAAAACATTGATTTGGTCATCAAATTGCTGATCCAGGCGGTTTAACTATTCAAACCATTTTGATCGTTTTTAAAATTTTTAATTTTTTTTTTGTCAAAATGGGTGGACCATTGAGCTTGAATGGTCGGACCATTTGACCTGGGAATTGGACCCCTGACCGGTTCGTTGTTTGGGTCAATTTTAAAAACCGTGTATGTATATATGTACACATATGTCTATATATTAACATTTTTTAAAATATTGCTGAATATGTTTCAATCTTTTTTAATAGGATTGTAAGTTTTAATTAGTTTATTTTTTAAATAAAATAAAAAACAAAAAAACAAAATGGTTGACATTATAAAAAATCACTAGGAGTGGGGATCCCCACGAGAATGGGGATAACCTTGTCCCCATTAGCGGGGACGGGAATGGGGAGAGGCTCCCCATCCCTGCCCAGCCCCACTACCATTCCTAGGTTCACTGGTTGAACAGTTATATTTACTCACCATTCAGTCGAACTCAAGGTAGTATATTATATGGGTGTATCATAATGATAGCTGCACCTAGGTTTTGTTTGGAAACATGACAAAACAAACTCATGTAAGTAGCCTAATTGAGTGTGATTGCTCCATTGTAGATAAGCATAATTTTAGATTTTCAAAATAAGGACTCATCTATTAAAGAACATAGAAGGGTAAAGAACATGAAGAGTATGTTTAAGTCTAATGTGCTCAGCCCACAAGGTATATTTAAGTCCATTCTAAACTCAGGGTATGTTGAAGTCAATTTTTCAAAACTTAGGCTATATTTAAGTCTTTTACTCTATTTTTTATCACTAATAAAATTTATTAATTAAATCTAGATCCAGTACTTTTAAGTTTTAACAATACAAAACCCATATTCTTAAAATTAAACCAAAAACAAAACCACTCTTCTATCTAGGTTGTAGGGGTGTAATTCAACTATTTGGTTCAAATGGGTGATGAACAAAAATTGTTTTTTAATGATGATGGAAATAGAATATAAAATTTAAAACCAATTGAAAATGAAATTATTTTCTTGTTTGCTGGTAGGTCAACAATTCAACATTTTGGGATGAATGTATCAAATATGCTTGTTAATGATACTTAAAAATTTGAGGCATAATTTGATATACAATATGATTATCTCAAATTTGGATGATTTATTTAAAAAACCGGATTGGATTCGGATTTTACTCCATCCAATTTGATTAAAATCCAAATCTGAATATATTATAATATTTATTGATTTTAATATATACATTTTATATAACTATATTTAAAATATAAAAAAATATATTTTATATTATATATATATATATATATATATATATATTTAGTATGTTGTATTTACATTAATTTATTATATATAAAAGTTGAAAAGTAATTAACTTTTTAATTTTTTATGGATAAAATTTGAATCCAAATCTACTTGGATTCGAATAAAAAAATATATTTTATATTATATATATATAAATTTAGTATGTTGTATTTACATTAATTTATTATATATAAAAGTTGAAAAGTAATTAACTTTTTAATTTTTTTACAGATAAAATCTGAATCCAAATCTACTTGGATTCGAATTCAGATTCTAGATCTTCAAAACCTATTGGATTTCAAATGGAATTTGGATGTGAGCTTTCACTAATTGGATCAGATTCGGATTCTTTTGAATTCAATCAGAATCTGATCCGATTATAGCCCTAGTGTCAATCCTTGGGAACATCTTTAATATTCTATATTCTACATTCATCATATTAAGCAAAAACAAGCTTGACAAAAATGAATTATTTTTATATACATAAAAATATTAAAAATATAAAAAGGTTGGACACATTATTATTATTATTATTATTATTATTATTATTATTATTATTATTATTATCATTATTATCATTATTATCATTATTATTATTATTCTTATTACTACTACTACTACTACCACTACTACTACTACTACTACTACTACTATTATTATTATTATTATTATTATTATTATTATTATTATTATTATTATTATTATTATTATTATTATTATTATTATTATTTTCTATTATCATCATCATCATAATGCACATTTGTTAGTACTTAATGACTATGTCTTCTATTTAAACTCTTTTTTTTTTATGGTATCATCTATTTAATCTCCTTGAAAGTTCTGAAAAATGATACATGGAAATTTAGAAGTTATGTAAACATCTAATAATGATAGTTTGTGGTAAAACACATCCTATAGTTTCATGAATTTACTAAAACCTACCCTATAGTTTGTGTTTTATTAAAATATCCCCTATAGTTTGCTTAATTGGCCTTCCATTAGATAAAAGTGGAAAATGATAGTTTTTGAACCTAACATCCATTCAAATAAAAAAGAAAATAAAAATGAAAATGCCATTTTCCCCTTGATATGACATGAACAACCACTTTATTTGACTCTATTTGGTCATTTTATTTTCTATACAATAAGCGTTAGGGATATTTTGGAATAAACAACCATGGTCCAATGCCCTTAAACATTTTTCACTCTGTTTAGATTATCGTGTTACTATTTTTAGATGGCAAAACAAATAGCTCTAAATGAAAGGCCAATTAAGTAAATAGATTGCCAAATAGAAGCGGTTTTTTAGTAAAATGAAAGCTATGGGGTAGGCTTAAGAAAATTTTTGAAACTATGGGGGTGTTCTAATAAATGAACTAGGTAAATCAATGTGTCAATTTTGAGTGTTATCCACATGTGGCATGAGTGAAATGGTCAATGTTCCAATGCACCCGTATCATCATATTGGCCAATATGACAACTCCTTCAGAAAAACGATCATATATGAACCAACACTTTGGAAATACAATATGAAGAGAAATTCTTTTATTGTACCAAAACTTAATCTTTTTTCATCAAGGGGGCATTCTTTTTTTAGATTTTGAGAGGGGGGGAAGTTGGTCAATGGGATTTTGATTCCCATTGACTAAGAAGCCCATGTTCTTTTTTCAGATTTATGTGGGGACTAGAGAAAGTTTATTTTCTCTTAAGTGGGTAAATAACATTCCCACCTAGGGGAAAGTTGCTAATCTTAAATGGGACAAAAATGCCCCTTTTAATAATGATTATTTTATGGCTAAAATGGTCATTGCCTTATTTACCTAAAAAATAAAATAACATGGGTAAATCCACATACCCAAATAAACAGCTAAACAAAAAGCGAATGGGGCATAGTTGCTATTATCTTTAGATTTACTCCATTTTCTCCAATTAACTTCTATAATTATGACATTCAAATTTCTATCATTAAGTCCTATTCTCTCTCTCTCTCTCTCTCTCTCTCTCTCTCTCTCTCTCTCTCTCTCTCTCTTATTAATACTAAATTGAACTTTCCTATTATTCTCTCCTATCATTTACTATATTGAACTTCCCTAATATATTCTTACCCTAGCCCCATAAATCCTGTTTTTCCATTTTTTTCTGTTAAATGTTATATCCATCATTAAATTATTAGCACTCAAATAATTTCTTATTACTTTCATGCAAGTCATTTTAGTTTTCCCCTAGCTCTTCTAGCCCCTTCAACTTTTAATAGATTGCTTTTAACAATAAGTGTTGTAGATGGTCTTCTATGCATAGGACCAAACCATCTCAATCTACATATTTTCTCTCATTTTATCACCTATTAGGGTTATTCAAGTTTTTTTGTATAACCATTTTGAACTTTGTCCTTTCTAGTTTTACCACTTATCCATACAACACCCTACTCAAGTTTCAAACATGTTTTGTTCAACACCTTGCTCCATACAACACAATTGGCCATAAAATTATTTTGAACATTATTTTTAGCTGAAATGGTGTTTGACTTCTACATAAGACTCTGAATGCATCCCTCTATTTTTACCCATCCTACTCTAAATATATGGGTCACATCTTTTCTGATATCTTCTTTATTATGAATTATTAAACTAGATAATAGAAGATCGCATTGAATTATCTCTTAGTCTCCAATTGTAAGTATACCTTGATTTGCACTCCTATTATTGATAAATTCACATTTAACATGTTCATCCTTATTTGAAAATCCTTTGTTTCTAATGCAATTGAACATGAAACAAATCGGCCACCATCATAAGGGATTTTAATTACTTTTACTTGTCATAATTATACCAGTTATAAGTTTTAGCCTATAAACATTTTCTCCTCTTAGTGCATGTTAGTCAGAACCCAAAAAAAAATAATTATAAAAATGTATATATCTATAAATATTAACAATAATTATATTGATTTACCATGAACGGGGATATACTATCAGTTTTTATCATCTACTATGTATGCTCCAATGGTTCATTGTTCACAAGAATTATTAAAGTATATACTTTTTAAGGATATATATCTTATTTGTGGTCATATAAGATTTAAACCAGTATTATTTATGTATTTTTTGGGATTTATTTGAGATTTCCTAGCAATTCTCCATGAGACCATATCCATGTGCGTCCAAACTATATTTTGATATCTTAAAATTATCTGGCCAATACTCTTTCCATTTTCAATACTTTGAATGGTATCGATTAAAAAAAACTTGGTTATAGGTCAGTTCCTATATGAGATCCATCAAATAATCAATTTTTTTATTAGAAGATATAGAAAAAGAAAGAGAACAATAAAAATGCCAAGCACAAGCGCCTAAAGTTACCTAAAAGTCATAGATGGTTTTTTGTCCCAAACCCCAAGCAAAGTAGTTGTTATACCATTTTGTGTCCCATAAATTGTTAATTTTCCTTTCAAATGCTGGACAAAACATGTTTCTGGGTAAACGGTATCCGGAAATTCGAATTCAAATGGGAGATTTGATTTAAACAAATTGAATTTGAATGATTCGAATGGAATAAACGGTTGAATTTGAATACATACTGATTCGATTCGATAATATTCGAATTCGATAATAGATCTTATAATATAAATATATTATATTTTAATTTGACTGTTGTAGTATACTTTTTATACACACAACCCAAAGCGTTATTTGTATTACTTATTATCAATGATTAAAGTATCAGTATCAGTATCAGCTATCCTATCGAACAACTTGGATATGGATATGGATACGAATGTGCTTGAGAAACACATGGATACAGACGAAAAATATGAAAATATGCTTGGATATGCTATGGAAATGCATATAAATTCAATAATTATATTAATAACTTCAAGTTTAGTGTCAATATAAATATAAATAATATATAAATACATAGGAATTGTATATTTTAATGATATATCTGAATAAATATATTATTATTGATATAACAGGATGCATAGATATTATACAATTGCATTGATATATAATGCATCAATTTTTTTTTTATTAAAATCCAAGGCACAAAAAATATGCATCCATTATATTTTAATTATTATATCAATTCTTTTTATTTTACTATTTCAATTTTTAACATCAACTAAAAATTAATTTGCAAATGTTTAGTAAATAATATTCACTTTTGTAAACAATAAATTTGTTTATATAAAATGTAAATGAAATTTTGGAGATGCATATAAAATTCATTAATTTTAATTACAAAAACAATTATTCATTATTAATATTTTTATTTTTATGATTTTTTTGAAATAAATTTATTTTTTATTTAAATGTAGATTAGTGGATTTGATAGACTCAATTTATATTATATTCTCAAATATTTTATAAACAATATTTTGTCTTTGTAATAATAAATACATCGCTATCTACTACAAATTGATATATTAATTAATAATTGATAAAATAGTTAGTGTAATTTATCAAATCTACATAAATAATCTTAAGTATTAAAATAATTATTCTATAATAATATTTTTATTTGTATAAATATTGAAATTAAAAATCATTTATATATGTGGATTTGTTAAATTATTTGTTTTATTGATTTTTAAAATAATAATTTTCAATATTATTCTTTTTAATTAGTACTTGGAGTTATTGAATATGCTATTTGTTTAGATTAAATGTAATAATTAATTTTAATAAAAGATAATTTGTTTCATTTGTTACCATGAAATGCAAGGTGGCTTGATTGTTAATACCATTGTGCTCTTGGATGTTGCAGGCTTTAGTTTCAAGGATTGAATCACGTTAATACCATTTTTCCAAGCGAAGGCTATGAAACAATTTTTTGTGCGATACGCAAGTTCGATACATCTCTGTATCAGTGCGTATCGGTCGATACGCTATGATGCGCGCCGATACAGTGGTGTATCAGACCGATTTGCATGACTGATATGATATAGTATCAGTCATGGCGTATCTCGTATCTTCCCTTGGTGATACCAATACGATACACTCGATACGGGACGTATTGTGTCGATATTTTATCGATATACCAAAAGCCTTTCAATTTCTTCTCCCCTCTTTCTCCTCCCTCTCAATCTCGTGAGCTCTCACACTCAATTAAAAGTTTTTTCTGCAACACCATTCCTTTTGGCATGCAAGATGAAAATGTTTAGAGAGAAAGTAAGGAGAATCGACTTCTATCAAAGATGAAAGACGAAATGGCTTTTGAAGATTAAACTTCAACTTCTGTCGATTAGAACTATTATCCAAAATTTCTTGCTCTTCCTTTGTTCTCTCTCTACTTTTCTATCTCCCGTTTCTTCTTTCTTCTGGATTATGGGTTTTTTTTTGTCTATTTTCATTCTTGTCTTAAATTTTTTTTGAGGTTTTTTTTTTTTTGCATTATTAAAAAGTGATGATTTTATTTTTTGAGTTTTTTTTTTATATTATTAGCATGCGATAGCTGTTTCTCCTCTTTGGTTTTTAGATTTACAATTTTCTATGCAAAATTGGTTATAATCGAATATTCGGCATTTGAATCAAAATCAAATCCGGTTCGGATTTCTAAATATCCGAGGGATTTCAAATTGAATTCAAATCACTTATGATGTAATCAGAATCAAATTTGAACATGGCCTGATTCGATTTGAATTCACTCCATTTATAGACCTATTTCTGGGATAGGTTGGACTGTCATAGGTATTTCAATTCAGCCTCTGAATATGTGTCAGGTGTATGATCCAGCACATTAGAGACTTGCCAAGTGGTATAAGATTTTTAAAGTTTTAATATAACACTAGCAGAGACCGTGTGATGTACGAACTTTGTTAAGCAAACATTAAATCTATATCTATCTATCTATACTACTTATAAAAGTGTGAATAAGGAGGTATTGGCTTTTGGAAATTTTCTTTACTGAAATACCCCTCCTCTTGAATTTAGTTCATCTCCATTGCAAGGGTAGAAAATGTAATTAAAAAAATTACCATTAAGTACATTCTATTACCTCTCATTAAGTCTCACATTTAAGTCATTAAATAAATCACATTCTCTCATTGAATCTAACATTTATACTTTTGTTTATCATCATTAAATTCCACTAATAAATCCATACGCAATAATTATTAATAGAATGAAATTGTATATTTTTAAAATAAACCTAAAAATGAAATCATATTTTCCATCTAAGTCGTGGGTAAGTACTTCAATCATTTGGGTCAAATGGATAATTTCATGATGTCATAAATAAATAATACAAATTTAGAAATATAAAAAATATAAAAATATAGAAAAAAGAAATTTTGAAAAAAATTGGGCACATTTCTATTATTGCCTTTTGGAGTTTTTCTTTATTGAAATACCCCTCCTCTTGAATTTAGTTCATCTCCATTAAAAGGGCAGAAAATGTAATTAAAAGAAAACCATTCAATTACCTCTCATTAAATCCAATATTTATACTTTTGTTTATCATCATTAAATTCCACTAATAAACCCATACACAATAATTATTAATAGAATAAAATTTTATATTTTTAAAATAAACCTAGAAATGAAATCATATTTTTCATCTAGGTGGTGGGTAAGTAGTTCAACCATTTGGGTCAAATGGATAATTTCATGATGTCATAAATGAATAATACAAATTTAGAAATACAAAAAAATACTTTTTTTTAATCATCATTAAATTCCATTAATAAATCCATACACAATAATTATTAATAGAATGAAATTTTATATTTTTAAAATAAACCTAGAAATGAAATCATATTTTCCATCTACGTCTTGAGTAAGTAGTTCAACCATTTGAGTCAAATGAATAATTTCATAATGTCATAAATAAATAATACAAATTTAGAAATATAAAAAAAAAACAACAAATATAAAAAAAGAAATTTTGAAAAAATGGACATGTTTCTATTATTATATATTTGTCATATTAAAAAATAAGTATGATAAAATAGACATAATTTTATTAATGATGGACATCAAATATACAACTTAAAACCAATGGGAAATTAAACCGTCTTCCTATCCAAGGGATGGGTTAGTGGCTTAACCTTTTAGGTCAGATAGGTTAACCCACGATGTATAATTAAAAATAAATTTTTTAAAATGGAATAGTACAAAAAAATATGAAACAATTTTGGGCACATCTATAATATTATCTACTAATAATATTGATGTTGCTCAATCTGAGGTGGTGCACGAACTAAGGTCGCAGTCAGATAGTCCTTGCCAACAAGGCAGGGCCGAGGTGGAAGGACTGAACCACATTCCTAGATCTGCAATCAAGAAAGGTTGTTAGAGGCCCGAGGAGCTATCCCTAGGTAGATACTCCGACGCTCAAGTCAGTGGAGGATAGCAAGGAATCAGGCTGAGCAATGGGAGAAAAGTGTCGATTCAAGTAGAGTAACAGTGTGGAAGCTAGAAGTTGGAATTCCTTACCTTAAGCGGGAGGTGCTTCTTTATAGCCAAAGGTCCGTGTCCTTGTTGGATGAGGCTTCCGAGGTTGTCGGGATGAGGTTAATCGCTAAGGTCTTCAGGATGAGACCTCATCCTCAGTGGGGTCGTCCCCATCTATACGATGGTCTCCTGTCTTGATTGCATTTATCCATATGACATGGTGCTGACGTGGCCGAGGAGATAAGGTGGGCTGTAGAGTCAAGCTGGGTCGTGGAGGGAGGCACGACGCCGACGTAGTCGTGGTGATTGGGTGGCCACATGGTGTCCGGAGCCAGCTCGACCATAACCCGAACAAATATAAACAAAAAATGTTTGATAAATAATAATTATTTTATCAATGATATAAATGAAATGCAAAATTGAGAACTAGTTTGAAAATGAAACTATTTCTATATCTAGATGGTAGGTAAGTCTCAAATGGGTCAACCTATGATGTCATAACTAAGTAACGAATATTAAATACATACATACATACATACATACATACATACATACATACATAACTAATAAACGTGTGCGTGTATTTGCACGTGGTAGTATCTCTAAAACAACTATTTATAATTTATGGTCACTTTTTATAATTCATTTATCCAAAAATTAATTAAGGTATTAAGTGGGTAGTTTCTGAACAATTATAATTCATGGTTCCAACACCCTAACAGTTTTTGAACGGTTATAAGTGGGCAGTTTCTGAAGTGAGTAAAGGACATATATGCCCTCTTTATACTTATTGTATGCCTAGACAAAAGGGTAAAAACATCCTATGAAAATTCCAGAAAGAAGGGGCATTGCTCTTCTATTGTTATATATGTATCATATTAAACGAATATAAATGTGAAAATAATAATTACTTTTGTCAATGATGAAAATGGAATGCATGATTAGAAATCAACCAAAAAAAGAAAAATGGTTTTTCCATCCAAGTGGTGGGTTAGTGATTAAACTATCCATGTCAAATGGATGTTATTATTAAATAATAAAATACATAAAATTTTAGAAAAAGTATAAATTTATCAATAATTTTGGGTACACTCTATAATATTAAATATTCATCATATAAAAAAGTGTGATTAATGAGAATTAATCATTAGCTAGGTCAAATGATTCAATAATTTAATTAGCTAGGTCAGCGTAGGCAAGTAGTTTTGGTAGGGATGCAAACGGATCATATCATATTTGAATTAGGGTATTCAAATCTGATATGATCCAAAGATTCAATCGGATCTCACAAATATTCATTCGAATCTGAATCCAATCAAGATGTCGGATATTTGAATATGAAATGATCCGATTTATTTTTTTTTAAGTAATAATTATTTAAATATAAAAGAAAAATATAACAGTTGAAATAAGAAAACAAAAAATATAAGTATTTTTTCAACTATTTCCATAAAAAAAAGTTACAAAAATGCAATATAAATAACATATTTATAAATAAAAAATAAATAACATATTATATATATAATATATAAATAATTGATTTGATCACAATATTAAAAAACCAACATCCAAACTATATATTGGAATTGCATTTCCTCTTGGTAAATAAATAATTTTATTATCTCATAAATGAAATAATAAAAATAAAAAATATAGAATTTTTTATAAATTAAATAGAAAAATTTGAACATGCATTAATATTATATATTCTCATATCAAAGAAAAATATGTTTGAAAAGTAAGAATTATTATTAAAAAAGATAGAAATGGCTAAAATACAAAGAAAAAATGAATTAATGTCTTAATCATAGTCCATTTTCCTGGTTAAATAGGTTAATGGTTAAATTAGTAATGTCATTTGGTTGCTAACTATCATCATCATCATCATCATTTGATATTGCCACGTGCAACAGATGTACACTTTTACTACTAATAGAAATACATAAGAGTAGGCAATTGTTTTATAATTTAATTTTTAAATAATTAATATTTATTTATATTTTACATACTATTTTTAATAAATTTGTTGCAATACAAAAATAACAATAATTAATTTCCTGTAGAGATATTCATCAAACTAATGAAACTAACCAAGCAAATCACCCAACTTGCCCTGAGTTGGTCACTTTCTAGTATTTCTTGTCAGCTTTAGTTCAGCAATTTCTCAATCCGACCAAGTCAGGTTAGATTTGGTTTCACCATTTGTAAACCAACCCAATAATAAATATATATTAATACTTTATATTTTAAATATAAATTTTTAATACATGAAAATAGAAAAATTCCCATATTTCTTACTCTAAAATATTTTATATTGTAAACTTACATTTTTAAATTTATTCTTTTAAAAATATCATTGTATTTTTTAAATATAACTTAATTTTTTAAGCTTAAATCTTTTGAACTGGCCAATCAAACTAAAAACTGGCCCAAATTGATACCATTGTTTTCAACTCGCCATTTACCCAATCAGTTGAACCAATTAAGCCATCACTCATACTTAATTCTAGGTCTAATTCTATTGAAACCCACCCTTCAATCAAAAACCGTTGACTTGGTAAAAGACCACCTAACTTGGAGGGTTCAACTATTGGCCCATTCGACTTGGTCACTAGGTTACAGGTTGCATACTTAATGCATGTGAAAACTTTCGGAGGCCATAACTTTTGCATTTCGATGTCCGATTGAGGTGATATTTTCTATTTTGATTTTGGGTAAGTTTTCAAGATCTATGCATCCTAATGTGTCGTGGGTGCCTTACCCCACTATTTTTGTGAAAAAACCCTTTTTTGTCCTCAAATTGCAATTTTTACCATTTTTATAAACAAAAAATTGAATTAAAAATATAAATAAAATATAAAATAATACATATATTATATGTAAAACATAATTATACACTATTTATTCATAAAATATGTATTTGCACACTTATATATGTATATGCACATTTATATGTATATAAATATATAGAGTGATGACGTGGAATAGTCTAACTTGTTCGACCAAGATGGTTGAACCGGTTTTCAATAATGCTTGGTTAGTTTCAAGTGACCAAATCCCCAACCCAACCATGCATATCAGTTTGACCGGCCAAGCAATCTATAACCGAATTAAACCACCAAGTGAACACTCCTAATTTCATCCCAATTGATAGTCTAATCTCTAACAAATAACAATAGTTTAATCTCAAATAATTATTGAAAAATATAGTGAAATACAATAAATAATTAATAAAGCCTCAATACCACGAAATGATTTAATCTACTTTCACTATTTCAATAATATTTAAAAAAATTCAATTATTTATATTTTATATTCTTATTATTGAATATTATTAAATCTATTATAATTAATTTTGTGTCTTTGATAAATTTTAAAAGTTATTATATAATTTCATTATTTAATATATATTTTACAATAATGTTAAAAATATGATTCAATGTTACATTTTTTTTATTTTAAAACATTTAAAAATTTATTATTTATAATATTACTTAGTGATTTTTTAAATATTTATATTTTATATTCTTATTATCAAATATTATTATATCCATTATAATTATTATCATGTTTACAAATTTTTAAGGTTATTATATAATTTATTTATTTAACATATTTTATTTATTTTAAAATAATATTTAAAAAATGGTTTAGTTATTATTATTTTAGTATTTAAAATTAGTTATTTATAATAATATTTATCTATTTAAATAATATCATTATTTATTCATTTCAATATTACCTATTTATTGAATCTCATAATGCATACAATTATTACATAATTTCTTTACTTTAACTATTTAAAATTTAGTTATGTTAAATACTTTGTTATTTAAAATATTTATTTATTTAAATATTTAAATAAAATTTTTACTTTTTAATTTTATTTTAAAGTTATTACATAATATTAAATATTTTGCTATATAATATATAGATATTTTTAATATTTTGTTATTTATAATATTCAGTTATTGAAAATTTTAAATAATATTTTTAATTTTAGATTCTTATTATTTGAATAATATTGAAATCGAATAATTTGTAAAATTTTAATTTGTATTGTTAGTACGTAATTTCATTATAAATTTCATAAAAGTATAACATTATTAATAATCTGAATATTATTAAATCTATGATAATTTTTTTTGTGTTTTTCATAAGTTATTACATAATTTTATTATAATATTTAAATAATCCTTAGTTTTGTTTTAATTCAAGCTTTCTTTTGATATATATATAGATTAAGTGTGTGTTTGGTTGTGTTTACATTTATTCGATGGGCGTTTATCAGAAAAATGTTTATTTGATAAAAGCTCACTTACATTTTTTTTTTGGTTAGGTTTATTTTGGGCGTTCCAAGAAACGCCCCTTTATAACTCAGCACAATAAACATTTTTTCACTTCTTATTGTTTGGTGGCACGTTTCAAGAAACAACCATATGGATGTTTTAGTGTGACACTTTCACTTTGATGCATAGGATCCATTAATCACTCCAATGGTCCAAATTACATGTGCTTGTATTTAAAGGCCAATTTTTAGATCCAACGGTGGATATATGATGTAATGCTCTCTCTCTCTCCCCCCAAATTACATGTGCTTGAATTAATCCTTCGATCTCTATTTTCATCTCTGTAAAAATACATAAAGGAGGAAAGACTCATTTTCACCTTTGTTCTGCATTCCCATGCATTCTCTAAATTGTAGCATGTACCAATAATCACAACACAAGCATTATGGCCTCTGTAGCTAGTTATGATTGGATTTGATATTTAAATTGAAATCAGTTTCATTGGTTTTGTATCATGTGTTTGGATGATCAAAACTCGGTGGAAGTATTAGTAGAGAAATCCATGAATTACGAGGATCACGAGCATCTTCAACGGACATTGGAATGGAACTCAGAATTACAAGGGCTTGAATTCTCTTAGAGGAGAAGACAATGTTGGATATGATAGTGATGAACTTTGGCCTCCATGATGATTTCCACTAGAGGAACACTAGAAGGTTCATAGAAATGAGGTAAGTACATGATGGGGTTTTGGGGGGACGTGATTGAACCGACGCAACAAAGAGGGAATTGAATTGACTGGCACTGGAGTCCCTTTCGAATACAGAGCCATTGAAGATATAAATGTTGAAAGAAGGGAGAAGAAAAAAGATAGGGTAGGGTTTCTCCAGCATACTTATCACATCCTTGGTCCTCCTGTATCACTCCTCCAATCATTTGTTTGCGGGTGGTGTCAAGCTTGCTTGTGGTTAGGGTTTCACTGGAGGGAAATAAAGAAGAAGAATTGTAATGGGACGGTAGATTCAGGTTGCACCGGATCAAAACTTTGGTCCACCACATCGGTTGTGCATTTCATGAAACGCACAACCGTTGGAGGAAGAAAGAATTTCTAACTTTCTCCAATGACTCCTTTCATGAAAGTCGATGAGAAAAGATGGGGAAACGTTTTTTAGTGTTTTTTCATTAAGTGCTCGTACCAAACATCCCCTTAAGTGGGGGATAGGATAAATGTAAACGAAACCAAACATCCCCTTAAGTGGGGGATAGGATAAATAGGAATTAAAGATAATTTAGGAGAGAAATTCCCTACTAAATTAGATATATTTTTGGAGATAATTAAGAATGAGAGATTTTAGGAAGAGATTTTCAATGGGATGACATTGAGGAAAGAGGGATGGGGCAGGCATGTTGAGATGTCAAAATGAGAGAAGAAGAAGGGAGTGATAAGGTGGCTTCATGAGGGAGCAAGGAAGGCTAAAATGAAGAGGGTCTGAGAGTTCTCAGTTGGGGTAAGAGAGAAACTCAGGTCATGATGTTGCATGTTTCTACTTTAGTATATATAGATATAAATAACTGCAAAAGAATGATTCATCTTTGCAAGATGGCACAGAGAAGCAAATTTTAACATATAGGACTCATATTTGAATCCAACTCCAAGTAGGGGTTTGAGAGTGCAGGTCAAGCTGCAGGGTTAGGTTAGGTTAACCCTGACCCAACTCAAGCTGTTGAAAATTCAAACCCTAACCCTGACTCAATCCCAAGACTTTGAGTTGGGTTAGAATTGGGTTTGATAGATTTTTTTTTTCTTTGCTAAAATGTTCTTATTTTTAATTTAGACTTAAGATTAGCATATTAAAATGTTAATAAGGAAAATTAATTTCAACTTTTGTATCTATATATTAAAATGGAATGTGATAAGCTTGTACTTTCCTACTTTCTAGTTTCTTCTTAAAGGCACTTTTTTTTTGTTTTTTTAGATTTTTTAATTTAAAAAATGAATAAAATAACTCAAGTGGCTAATCACCTTCAGGACCTTTAACTCTCCTTATTAATTCACCATTAACTCTTTTAATTATCTCTCCTCATTAATTATGTCATTAACTCTCCCTTTCAATAACTCATGCCACTAAGTCCCCCTTCATTTACCGCTAAGTTGGGGTAGGAAAGCTGGTCCATGGATCCCATACGTTTCTGCAAAAGAACATGGGAAAGCTGGTCAATGGGAAAGTTGACCAACTTTCCCACGTTCTTTTGCAGAAACGTATGGGATCCATGGAAAATAAAGTTTCCCCTGAGTAAGTTAAAGGCCACTTTCCTATCGTGAGGTACTTTTGTTAGTCAAAAATACCCCTGTGTTGTTAACAATAGTTATCTTTTTGGCATTTTGATTATTAGAAAACATGTAGTTAATGAATAGAAAACAAAAACATATTATCTTTTTTTTTGTTTTGTTTTAACATAGCAAGTTCTACTTATTGATTTGATAGGCTAGTTTGTTTTTAATTCAGATATTTCTATGATTAGTGGTGATGAAGGAAGATTTGGTCCGACCTCTTTATTATGAGACACGTGGCAGAAACGACAGCTCGGCAAAAGGGGTCAAGCTTAGGCGGGAACAAGGGGACACACTTCGCCGAACTAAGCCACCTTGTAACAGCTCGGGGTAGACTTCGCCAAATTGCCGCCTTGTAACAGCTCGGGATACATTTCGCCGAACTGACCCACCTTGTAACAGCTTGGGGTAGACTTCGCCGAATTGCCACCTTGTGACAGCTCGGGATAGACTTCGTCGAACTGACCACCTTGTAACAGCTCGGGGTAGACTTTGCCGAACTGACCCACCTTGTAACAGCTCGGGGTAGACTTCGCCGAACTGCCACCTTGTAACAGCTCGGGACACACTTCGCCGAACTGACCCACCTTGTTACAGTTTGGGATACCTCCGAGCTCAAGACCGCCTTGCTCAGCACTTCGCATCATCTTCTAGGCACCAAAGCCAAACAAGTCGTACCATGCCTGACACCAGGGAAGTCCGTGCCCGAAGGCGCCACGCCTAACTGACTTGGGATCTGACGTTTTGGCAGCAGCACTGTAAACGGCCACCTGCCACCACCACTGACGCCGCCATCTCCAGTTAGACGGTTAGGCAGTGATGGTTCTGTCTCAGCAGAAGGGACGATGGTCGAGTTGACAAGCGTAAGGGTAATCATACCCGATCTGACAAGGGCCTCGGGACGAGTACGCGAAGTGACTATAAGAGCCCCCTGCCCCCCGACAATGGAGGTATGCAAACTTTGCGCTATCTGGTATTACCTTGCTTTTGAGAAATTCTAACTTGAGCTTCGGAGCCTCTACACCGGGTTCCCCCTGGAGCTTTCCCATCTCTCCCGTTTCAGGATCCCTGCTACCCCGTTCGAAAGCAAGGCAGCGGACAGCTAAGACCAGCCGGATCACGCTCCATCAATTGGCGCCGTCTGTGGGAAAACGCTTCAAAAAGCCTCCCTCCAAACTTCGATACCCCCTTTCTTCTTCAAAAATCCCAACACTCATGGCCTCCTCCAGCAACACCGGACGCGGCACGGAGACAAACGCGACCGGGGAGCAACTTCAGGTCCCCGTAGTGTGCGTTGGACAGTTCACCATCCCCCTTTCGGCGGATGGATCCCCATCCTGAACACGCCACAAGCAGTGGCACCCGTAAACCCTCCTACCACAAACGTCCCCTTTCCTCTCCCCATTGAGACAACTTTCACTGAACCAACTGTCGTCCCCCTGGCAGCTAGCCAAGACCGGTTGGAGGACCTGATGCAGTGCATGCGAGCAATGCAAGCCCAAATGCAACAGTTCCAGCAACACCAGCTTCACCAGCACCAAGTGCTGCACAACATCTCCCAGTATCACTACCAACAGCAGTTCCCCCAACTGCCACTGAACCAACCACTACTTCCACCTCACCACCCCGCTCCGAGGCCGGTCAAGGCCTCCCCACAAGATGGGCGCCCCCGCTAGGCGAAGGCCTCCCGACCCCAAAACCACCCCAACAGCCAGGCCTCGTCCCTAGGCCGAAGGGAGAGAAATGTCATCCCCGCCTCGCAACCCGCGGGTGGGTCGGGAACCTCGCCCGCGAGGTCGGCACCCCGGCGCTCCAAGCCCGAGCTCCCGCTCACCGAAAATCGATTCAGCACCCTGGCGGTGGACTACCAGCACTCCGGGCCCATCGAGCTCGATAACATGGAGGCCAGCAGCGCCAGCACAAGGCCCGCTCAACGGCGAAGGCGCCGGCGAAGTCGCCAGACCGCCACCCGCGCCTTGTCGAAACTCAGAGGCAAAGCCACGAGCTCGGACGAGGTAGGGGCTACCCCGGCTCTCTCCGTTCCTTCCCCCCTCGCATCAGAACTCCTGGCGGTCCCCTTACCCAGAGACTTCAAACTCCCACCTCTGGACAAGTACGACGGGTCCTTCGACCCCAACGACCACGTTGACGCCTTTCAGTCGCAAATGCACCTCGCCAGGGCTAGCGAATCGTGCATGTGCATGGCCTTTACCACCACCCTCAGGGGGGTAGCCCGCACTTGGTACAGGAACCTGGCCCCCGGGTCGATAAAGTGCTGGGCCCAGTTCGTGCAAGTCTTCACCACACACTTCGTCACCTGCCGACGGTGCCCCAGAACAGAGGAAAGCATCTTCGGAGTGGTCCAAAGAGAAGGAGAGTCTATTCGGGGCTACATCAAGTGGTTCAACGAGGCATGCTTGCAAATACCACGGTTGGACCCCGCAGTGCAGCTCGTGGCAACCAAAAGAGGGGTGACGCACAAAGAGTTCAAATGGCACATGGTGGCCAACCAGCCCGCGACCGTGGCCGAATTCCTCAAACTCGCGGATAAGTTCATGAGGACTGAGGAAGAGATCAACCAACGAACCGAAGGCGGGAACGAGAAAAGAAAGAGAGAAGGCGAGCTCTCCAACCCGGTGAGTAGAAAAAACCCGACTCGGGAGCCGAAGCCGAACCAGTCCTTCTGGGCCCCCTTAGCAGTTCGGACAGACTACACGCCGTTGAACACGAGGAGGACAGAGATCTTAATGACGATCAAAGATGCTCCGTACGTTAAGTGGCCACCTCGCCTGAAGGGAAATCCGAACGATAGAAACAAGAATTTGTATTGTAGTTTCCATAGAGACCATGGTCATAGCACCGAACAGTGTAATAACCTCCGGGACGAGATAGAGGGACTCATCCGTCGTGGATACTTGAGAAATTTTGTACAGCACAACAATAACAATAAAGCAGGTCCGCAAAGGGAGCAAGAAAAGGATGCACCCGAGTCCAGCAACAGACCTGCCGAACCATTGCAGAAGCAGCCTCCGGAAGAGAGGCCAGTTCGGGAACCATCCATGTAATAGTGGGAGGATCCGTAGTAGCGGGGTGTACCTCGGCAGCAGCCCGGACTTCAGTTCGCGAAATGGCCCTTGAAGAAAGGAACCCCCCAAAGAGGCCAAAGACCGAAGAGCCAATCTTTTTCACGAAGGACGGCGCGCAAGGGGTCCACTACCCCCATGATGGCGCGCTTGTCATTAAGCTAAGGATCAGCGATTTCAAGGTCAGGCGCGTACTCGTAGATTCGGGCAGCTCAGCGGACATCCTCTTCAAATCGGCATTTGACCAGCTGTAGTTAAAGAGGAGCGAGCTGAAGCCCGCGAATACTCCCCTGGTAGGTTTCAACGGAGAGGAAGTTAGGCCCCTCGGGAAAATAACTGTCCCTGTGGAAATCGGCGCATGGCCTTGTGCGGTCAGACTCAACCATGATTTCCTGGTAGTCGCGACCCCCTCCCCATACAATGCCATAATAGGGCGGCCGATCATGCATGTCCTACGGGTGGCGGTCTCCACCTACTATTTGGCCATGAAGTTCCCTACGAACTTCGGTATAGGGGTAGCGCGGGGTGACCAGCTCGAGTCCCGCAAGTGCTACGTTGCCGCCCTAAAGGGAAAAACCAAGGCGGACGACAACCTCGAGTTGGAGCGGCCGGCGGAGCAAGATGAGGAGCGAGCTTCACCCATGGAGGAAACAGTCACAATCCAGACTTCAGCTACGGACCCAGCACACACACTAAGCATCGGAGCTTCCATCGAAGATCCCCTACGAGCCGAACTGGTAAGTTTTTTACTCCAAAATTTAGATATTTTTGCCTGGTCCGCGGCCGACATGCCCGGCATTAGCCCCGGACTGATAACTCACAAACTTAATACTGACCTTGTAGTCAGACCCGTTAGACAGAAGAAACGCAACTTAGCCCCAGAACGCTGGAGAACGGTCGACGAGGAGGTTGAAAAGCTCATCGCAGCACACTTCATAAGGGAAGTCCACTACCCGAGCTGGGTAGCCAACCCGGTGTTGGTAAAAAAGGCAAGCGGCAAGTGGCGCATGTGCGTCAACCATACCGACCTGAACCGAGCTTGCCCGAAAGATTGCTTCCCCCTCCCCAGAATTGACCGCCTAGTGGACGCGACCTCGGGAAACGAGTTGCTAAGCTTCCTGGATGCCTACTCGGGCTACAACCAAGTTAGGATGGACCCATCCGATGAGGAAAAAACCAGCTTCATTACCGAGTTCGGCCTATATTGCTACAAAGTCATGCCCTTCGGACTAAAAAACGCCGGGGCAACTTTCCAAAGACTTGTAAATAAGTTATTTCGGCCCCTTATTGGTACGAAGATAGAATGCTATGTAGACGACATGGTCGTCAAAACTCAGTTTTCACAAGAGTTAATACAAGACTCAGATTCTGTTTTCCAAATTCTACGTCAGTTTAGTATGAAGTTGAATCCCAACAAGTGTGTCTTCGGCGTCACCTCGGGCAAGTTCCTAGGCTACATTGTCAAACAGTGCGGTATTGAGGCCAACCCGGACAAAATAAAAGCCATTCTAGATATGAAACCACCTCGGAAAGTAAAAGAGGTTCAGAGGCTGAACGGCCGCATAGCCGCTCTAAGCCGCTTCTTGTCCAAGTCATCAGACCGCTGCCTACCCTTCCTCAAGGCAGTCAAAGGCAAAGGGTTTGAATGGACCCAGGACTGCCAGTTCGCATTCGACGAACTAAAAGGTTACCTCGCTAGTGTGCCAACCTTAGCCCGGCCCGAGGTGGGTGAGGTCTTACAACTGTACCTCTCGGCCAGCGACGAGGCAGTCAGTTCGGTACTAATAAAGGAAACAGACCGGGTCCAACGACCCATATCTTATGTTAGTAAAATTTTGCAGGGAGCAGAGGCAAAGTACCCGGAGATAGAAAAACTAGCATACGCCCTAGTAATAGTAGCTCGAAAACTCCACCCGTACTTCTAGGCTCATACAGTCATCGTCCTAACTGACAAACCTCTCAGACAAGTTTTACTCAAACCCGAAGTCTCCGGTCGACTGACAAAATGGGCCATCGAACTCAGCGAGTACGATCTCCAGTACAAACCGAGAACCACTATCAAGGCCCAAGCTTTGGCAGATTTTATCGCCGAGTGCACTTTCAGCCACGAAGCCCCACAGGTCGAGCCCGAGGTCCCCATTTGCGGCGAACCCGGAGCTCCTGAGCCCATAGAGTTCGAACCCCGTGAAGTAGCATCCAGTGTGGCATCTCTCCTGATCAGGCGAAGAGCGAATTGGGATGAGGAGCCCTGGATCCTTCACGTGGATGGTTCCTCGAACCGGCAGGGCAGCGGAGCTGGAATAGTCTTGTGCGGCCCGAGCGGCACAAAAGTAGAGTACACGCTACGCTTTGAGTTCGCGGCATCCAACAACGAGGCAGAGTACGAAGCGCTAATCGCCGGGCTGGACCTAGCGCGAAAGGTTAAGGCAAAACACTTGGTCATCTGCAGCGATTCTCAGCTCATGGTAAACCAAGTTACCGGCGAATACGAAGCACGCGATCTCTCCATGATCGCATATTTGGCCAAAGTAAAAGAAGCCCTGCTCAACTTCCGGTCACACATTATCAGGCAAATCCCGAGGTCCGAAAACACTGAGGCCGACGCCCTGTCCCAGTTAGCCAGCACGAGTCACAACAATATGAGAACTGTGTACATAGAGGACTTACCTCGGCCTAGTATTCTCGGGGGGACAGAGGAGGTCGCTCCCATCTTAGAAGCAGAGCCGAGCTGGATCGATCCACTCGCGAACTTCCTAATAGATGGAACCCTCCCTGTAAAACGCAATGCCGCCAAAAGGGTGCAGCGCCAGGCGGCCAAATATGTCATAATAGACGAACGGTTATACCGACGGTCGTACACGCTCCCCTATTTGCGGTGCCTGCGACCTACCGAAGCCGAGTTTGTACTCCACGACACTCATGATGGCCTGTGCGGCGGACACTTGGGGGGCAGAGCACTCGCCCAAAAGGCACTTCGACAAGGATACTACTGGCCAACGATGAAGGCAGAAACTGTCGAGCTCGTCAGAAAATGCAACAAGTGTCAGAAGCACGCTAACATCCACCATCAACCCACCTCCGACCTCAAATACCTCGCCAGCCCGTGGCCCTTTGCACAATGGGGCATCGACCTCCTTGGGCCATTCCCACCAGCAACAGGCGGAAGAAAATTCTTAGTTGTTGCGGTGGATTATTTTACGAAGTGGATAGAAGCCGAACCTCTGGCAACTGTTACGGCCCGAAACATACAGAACTTCTTTTGGAAGAACATAGTATGTCGGTTCGGATTACCTCGGGTTCTAATTTCCGACAACGGCAAACAGTTCGAGGATATCAAGTTCCAAGAGTAGTGCCAGGACATGGGGATTCGGCAAAATTTCACGTCAGTCGCACACCCACAGGCAAACGGTCAGACGGAGGTAATGAACAGAGCCATCCTGCGCGGACTGAAAGCACGTCTGGATCGAGCTAAGGGATTGTGGGCCGAAGAGCTACCAAGTGTCTTATGGGCTCACCGAACGACCGAAAAACCAGCCACGGGAGAAACCCCCTTCAACCTCACCTACGGCACTGAAGCGGTGATCCCGACGAAAATCGAAATACCAACGTTGCGATTAGAAACATACGACGATCGGACGAACGGAGACGAGTTACGCACCAACCTCGACCTATTGGACGAGGTAAGGGACCTCGCGCACATCCGAATAGCGGCATACCAGCAGCAGGTAGCTCGCTACTATAATAGCAGAGTAAAGCGACGAAGCTTCCGAGTCGGCGACCTGGTCCTCCGGAAGATTATGGTGCCCGAACCCGGCGTCGGCAAGCTTGGACCTAATTGGGAAGGGCCCTATAAAGTAAAAACAGCGCTCGGGGGCGCATACGAACTCGAAACCTTGGAAGGCAAACGAGTACCCCGAACGTGGAACATCGTGAACTTGAGGCGATACTACCTATAAACCACCTAGCGAAGTGGACGAAATCAGGCCATGTGCCACAAGACAAGCCGAGGAACTTCAGCACATTATCAGCTCGGCAAAAATCAGTTCGCGGCATAAAAGGCCACGCAAATTTAAAAACCCGGCAAAGAAACAGCTCGGGGAAAATGAGCAAGGGGAAAGACTCCATTGCAAGAAACAGTACACTGGCAAAAAAAAAAAAAAAACATTTTACATGCCCGGAGCCACTTCTTCACCATCGGAAGGCACTTCAACAACACCCGAAGGCCCTGCCTCTCCTTCAGAGTCCGGCTCGCCATTGGCAGCATTGGCCATCTCTTGAGTTATGCGCGAAGTGGTTATGGCACTTACATCGAGGTCGGGGTATGTATTCCGGATCATCCACCGGCTCAACTTGAACCCCCTCCTGTAAGAGTCCACCATCAGATCGTCAAAACGCGGGGAGGCAATGTAGTCTTCAACTGCCTTCTTTTTGGCGTCTTCAATGCCTTGGGAAAAAATCTGTGTTCTCTCCCTAATGTCCTCCTAAAGATACTCAACTTGATGCTACAAATCCAACTTCAAGTCCGCCATGTGCTTGACAACTACCCCCATGGCCTCGGCGTCACGCTGAGACCTCGCCTGTCTGGCCATCGCGACGCGAGCAGCCTTTTTAGCAACGTAAGCAGCCGCCTCAGCAGCCCGGGTATTTGCCTCTGCAGCACGGAAGGCTTCTTCAGCAGCATGAGCAGCAGCCTCAGCAGATCGCGCCTGTCGCGAGCTCCTCTCCACTTGGGCCGCCAAGGCATGAATCGAAGAATTCACCTACCAAAAGAAACAAGTGAGCAAAAAGACAACAGAAGCAACGGAATTAAAAAAGACAATCTCACTTACCACCATGGCATGTGTTACGGCGCGGCAAGCGACCTGATTCAAGGGAAGATCGGTCCACGCCGCGACCTCCTCGGGGAAAGTAGCGTCCCTACTCTTTTGAAGAGCGTAGTTCGGCATCAACACGCTCCTAAACTCCCCTTGAGCTCCCGAGCCTGAGGGCCCAGCCCGCAGGACCTATTGCACAGGTCTATAAAACAAAACCTCCACAAAAAAAAACATCCATTTAGGCCAAAAGGGTAACTTTGGCAATAGTGTAACATATGGGCCTCTTACCCTGGAAAATTGGTGAGACAAAAGAACATGGGTAAGTTGGAGTGAAGAATTTACTTGAATAAATTTCAACTAAAAGAACATGGGTAAATTTTACCTAGGAAACACTTACCTAGGTAAGTAAATTTACTTAAGTAAGTAAGATAGTGGTAAACGAATGAGGCCTAATTCTCTATCCTCTTCATTATTCTATTAAATTGCCTAAAATTCCTTAAGGGGTTCATATGGTTTCCAATAATAGGTGCTTGGAATCAAAATCAGAATGGCCCATTTCGATTCCTACCATTTGTTTAGCAGGAATGGGCTTCTGATTCCCATTCTTGGGGGGATGGGAATCCCTCATATAAGGGAATGGCCATTCCAAGCCCCCTAGAGGTTGGGATTTCTATTACAAAATATGTCAAGAAGTAAAAAATTCATGACAAAAAGCCCCCTAAACCCTAATATTAATAAAATAATACAATATTGTTAAATTAATAATAGGATAATAACTAAAAATAATAATATATTAATAACAAAATAATAAAATATTAATGAATTAATGATAACAAACAAAGATATTAATTATTAAATATAATAACAAAAAGAATAAATAAAATGTTAATATAATATAATTAAAGTAATAATAAGATAATAATAACAAAATAAGAGTATATTAATAAATAAAATAATAACAAAATATTAGTAAAATATTGATAAAATGGTAATACAACAAGAAAAATACTAAAAATTAATAATAAAAATCAAAGATATTATTTACTCAATAATAAAAGTTAATTTTAAAATAATAAATAAAAATAATAGAATATTAATGAGATAATAAGAAAATAATAATAAAATAACAAATTATTAATAAAATATAATAATACAAATTTATTAAAGTAACAATAATATAATGATATATTAATAAAATATTAATAAATTAATATAAATACTAAGATGTTAATTATTAAATACTAATAAAATAATAAATATATATTCATAAAATATTAATAAAGTAATAATAAGATAATAAATAAACTTATACAAAATTGAAACTTTTCTATCTGGTTCCAACTTCCAATAAACCAAGCAATAATAATTGGAATTTGATTCCAATTACTGATTGAACCAAACAACCGTTAGGAATAGGTGATTCTAATTCCGATTCCGGGGGATTTCCATTCTGATTCTGATTCCAGTCCAGTCCATGAATCAAATGGAGGCGCTATTTGGTGCGTGTTTTTGCATGGTTGACTGTTTTCAAACTGGGGAGACTGAAAATCAGTCTATTCCCGTTTGGCACGTGGAAGATCTAGCCACCAAAAGATGAGGCACCAAAAAGATGCGAGAAGCACATTTTGGGTTGATTTCAGGAAGCTCCAAATGAAGCTTCTCGCGTCTTTCGTGTTTTAATCTCGCGCAAAAGACCCAAAACGATACACAGAAAGACATATGTCTGCCAAATGGTCTTCTGGTTGCCCAGGTCTTATGTCAAAAGCACAATGCGTCTTTTGACTGACAGAGCTACAAGAAGATCTTTTCAAAAGGACTTGCCAAATGGGCCCTAAATTTGTCTATATCTATATCCCTTTCAATTTAACTATAAGTTTACTTTTATATACATTAGAAATATTTAAATTAAATTGTAATTATTAAAAAATATTAAATATATCAAAATGAAGATATTCAATAATATATTATTAGGCTAAATAGTCAACTTTCATTTAAAAAAAGTAATTAATTTTTAAGTTAATTAATCAAGTAATTTGTATTTCAAAATAAATATTATTACTTCACCCAACAAATAAGATTAGTGTTAAACCATAACACACTATCCATCTATCTATATATATATATATATATATATATATATATATATATATATATATATATATATATATATATATATATATATATATTTTTATATATTTGATTTCCTAATATATTTTTAGAAAAGGTGCAAATACCTTCCCTCTGTTAGTATTTTGATTGCTGAATGAAAAATGTTGATGTAATGCATTATCTTTTTATTAAAATAGCATATTTACCCTTAGCCAATTTCATTCACATGTAAATTTACTAAAATACCATGAAAAGATAAAGATTTGCTTCCTTTTACTTGACTTCAGCCTTTTGACATGATTTTGTCCAAAAAGAATAGGGAGAACTACTCTTTGCAAGTTGTCTAGCAAAATAAATTAGTGGAGGGTAAAATAGAAATTTTAAATTGTGTAGAATAATGCCTTAACAACAATAAGGGTATTTTGGTAACTTCAGTGTCTTTGTTACTAAAAGGCCAAGGGAAAGGAGGTATTTACACTTCTTTTTGTTCAAAACTATAGGGGAAGCATTTGTTAAGGTTGGATAAACTAGACATAACCCCACCCCCCACCCCAAAAAAAATAAATAAATAAATAAATAAAATAAAAAATAAAAAAAGAAAGACAATGTCATAGAACTACTCGTGTATATTTACAATGATAAAATTATTATGGTGCTTTAAAACCCCTTGAACGCTTTAGATCTTAATTCAATTGTTGAGAATGTGGAATTGTTCTCTGTTGCAAATATCCTCTTTTGACATCTCTCGACTTTTGCACTGTTTGCATGCAAAGGATTCTCGAGTCATTCTCTTCCAATGTTCTTGATTACTGACTTTTGCTCGAGAAGATTGTTCTGATTTTTGGTGTTCTTTTTCACTTTTATTGCTGCTTGTTTTTTATAGTCTTGTAATCTTAAAACTTATGAATGAAATTTGTCTATGAGGCTTTAAAAGAAATTATATAATTTTTATTTGTCTCTGCTTTAAAAGATATTATATAATTCTTTTCAATAAACTCAAAAAATTGTTGATAAGTAATTAATTCATATTTTCAATCACACTTTTTGAACCGCCATTGACCCGGATGGTTGGACCATTCGGCCCAAGAACCATCCAGGCAACTGGTTCCGTTTTACCCTAAACTCGATTCTTGACCAAAAACCGTTGAATCAGTCATAACCCGTTGATACATACAGTCAAACCATCAACCCGTTTAATGTTTTTTGTCCATTTTTTATTTTTATTTTTTTTTTATTTTTTAATTTTTTTGTCAAATAGGTCATCTATTCAAACCGGACAGTCGAACCAGGGATCAGAATAATTCCGTTTCCAAATTATTTTTTTGAAACCATATTTTCAACCCATTGAGCCTAACCCAAACTTCAACCCAACTTCAAATTCCTTTTGGTTCCGAGTAACAAAGGTCTAAGTTGCACTCTCAACTCCAAATTTCCAAGTTCCAACCATATTGACCAATGATGTGTCGTTTATTTAGACTTCAGAGTTTAGACTCCTTCAAATTAATGACCAAATCGGAGACTTGTTCGATCCTTCATTAAAATATGGTTGGAGGGGGAAGGGAGGATGTAGGTGGTTGTAGTGAATGAACCAGTTCTTCGTCATCTGGTCAGTGTTGTAGGACTCCGGATTTCCTGCTCATGAAAAATCTGCCTACTACCCCCGTGAATTTTGAACATCTCCCCCTGCATAATGTATGGCTGTGATTAATGTGAGCAGAGTTCTCTCCCTGCATAATACTAGAAAAACTTGTACACAATCATCCAGTATCATAAAAGTGGTGATCAATGAAGTGGTTATTTATCAAATTCATGGGAGATTTGATTGGTCAATGTTAGGGCTGAAAACTCGCATCTGAATCCAACCGGATTTGAAGACCTCGAATTTGGATTTGAATCCTAATAGATTTGGATCGGATTTGGATTTAATCCGACCCCATTTTAATTTTTTTAAATACAGAAAAAAATAAAAAGTTAATTACTTTTCAACTTTTATGTATAATAAATTAATGCAAATATAACATATTGAATTTGTTATACATAAATTTATATATATAATATTTTTTAATTATTTTAAATATAATTATATAAAACTTATATATTAAAATCAACAAATATTATAATATAATCAAATTCAAATTTTCATCGAATCAGATAGAATCAAATTCAAATTCAAGTCGACCGATTACATAAATACATTATCTGAATTCGAGATAATTGGTTCAGGTGTCAAATTGGGGTCACATATTTTTGAGTACCATTGACAAACCTAGTCAATGCCCTTCCTGCATTATGTTTTCCTGGAAGCATAGATTTTTCCATTTTTGTAAATATATTTGCACTCCTACCTAATAAAATTTGTACTTTATCTCATTTGATTCACTGGCAGTGCAAATCGTGCATCCAAAAAATCGATGCAAAACTTCCACCACCTTATTCCCAGCTTAATTTCCTCTCCTATAAAATGAAAACCACATGCATCACCTTGCAACCTTCCTCCTACGTATATTCTCTTTCATATATGATATAACATGGATATCACTTCATTTTACTTTTTATTTTATATAATTCTATATTATAAACTATGCTTTGCATTATTAGGGATGTGTTGTGTGGTAAGAAATATTTAAAATTGTCACATCAGCAAAAACAAAAAATAATGGTTAAAGCCTTAGAGGGTTCTAATTTTAATGAATAATCACTGGTGATACTTAAATTGATAATAGGTGATTGTGTGACTTGCATTGATCCCTCCTTTCTATAGATATGTGGGACCCGGCCACATCCACGTGGAATACAATCTTTGAATTGTTTATTAATACTTCTATACAACTGTTATACATGTCCACGTGGACAAGAGATTGATTTTTGGCTGTCAAATCTGGTTAGTCCTACAACCCCTAAGGCCTTGGCACACATTTTTGTTACAATTGTCTAACCCAAATAATCCATTACAGTCTCTGGTTTGTAGCAGAGGCCGGTGATCAAATCCCGCTGCCAACGTTGGGGGTTATGGGCAAGGTTCAAAGTATTCGGTCCATGCGTATCATATCGAGAGTTTTTCAATACACCTCTACAAAGATTTTGACTCGTTCAGAAGATAGACGAATCTTAAACCGGTTTCTCTGAAGTGGAATTGAAAAAAAAAAATAAAAAAAAAAAAAAGCTATCGATATTTTGAACCTTAGTAATGGGGATGGGCTACCCTATAAGAAAAAATAAAACAAAATTATAAGAAGAAAAAAAGAAAATAAATTATTCTTTTTCCCTTTCCTCCCTTTACTTTCATTTTCTATCAAATTTCTTTCAAACCAAACAGTATTATAGCCTACAGTGCTTTCTTTGTGCTAGTTAAATTAGTGATCATGCATGCCATCATTATCTAGTTTTTAAATGATAAAGTTTGTAGAAGTCAAGACATGCATCATTTCTTTTAACACTTAAATAAAGTTATACCATTCTTTTAGCCTGTTTGGATGGCATGATATCTAAAAAGTTTGACCTCAATATTTTATGACACCGTCAATTCTAAAGACAAAATAATTCATTCTCATACTTTTTTATTAAAAGATTAGGAATGGACTCTTTTTAGAATATTGACTTGTGCTATAAATTTTTTTTTTTTCGAAAAAAGGAAAAGCAATTAAAATCATTTTATTTCACTTCACATAGTGCCAATATATACACATGGTTCAAAGTATCCCACGAAAAGCAAATGAAATCATTTTGTTCACTTCTCATAAATTCATAATGCCAATACATTAAGCTCAGTTTGGAAGGAGTACAAATACAAATTCGTAAAGTGCAAAACATAGTATTATCTATATATCTATGTACATACTTGTATTGATACTCCTTTCAAACTGAGCACAAATACAAATATGTACAGTATAAATATATACAAAATAATATAAAATACAAGGATTTGCACTCTATATATTTGTATTTGTAATCCTTCCAAAATGAGCCTAAGGCTGTATTTAGCTGCAATGCAAATAAATTTTTATTGATGTAAAACTATGGCAGTGCAAACGATTTGAGTGTAAATTCTGATCTATTTTTATTTTAAATTTTAGCTTATTTTGTCTGACTATAGTACAAATGAAACAAATTAAGATACAAAGCAGAATAAAGTAAAACCTAAAACAAAATTAAACAAGAACTTGCATTTTTTTTCATTTGCACTCCCATGCATTTGTGCTAGCCGTAGAGGCATCTCGGTACTTTCTTTGAACCCCATGTTTAATATTTCTATTTATTTTTTTTTTCAAAACCTTTTTTTTTTTCAGTAGTGTTGCAAATGGATTGGATTCGGTAAAGGGTACATTAGATCCCATCTATTAAGAAATCCGACTGATTCGAATCCACCAAGAATCCTACGAATATATTATCAGATGCCAAATTTATAATATATTATATATAACATATAATTGTATAAATAATATATAATATATTAATAATATTTTATAATTAACGAATTAGATTGCATCATGACGAATCAGATAGGGATATGTCTGCAAATCAACTTTTTTTTAATCTGATTTGATTTATGAGGATTAAGGAACGAATTAGATTGCATCATGACGAATCAGTAGTGAATGCTCTTTTGTTTAAGCAACCTGTGCTAGTTAGAGATTGGGGGAAACCGATTGGTCTTAC
Organism: Nelumbo lutea; assembly: GCF_056320005.1. Taxonomy (NCBI): domain Eukaryota; kingdom Viridiplantae; phylum Streptophyta; class Magnoliopsida; order Proteales; family Nelumbonaceae; genus Nelumbo; species Nelumbo lutea. The sequence continues at coordinate 52,725,713 of NC_142691.1, forward strand.
ATTGGGTTTATTGTTAATTGTAGACTTTTTTTGTCCTAGAGTTTTCAAAAAACAGCCAAATTTACTATCACCAAAAGCATGATAGCATCCTGAAAGCATGGCAATCGAGCGATTCGAGTCATAACATGCCATTGCAACCCCACATTCAGAACATCTCAAATCATGCATCTGGAATATTTCTCATACTTACATATTGTCATATTCATGGAAGATGTTCCAGGTGCACAGCTGAATATTTCCCATACTTACATATTGCGAGGGATGACTTGGCCACACTGGAGGTTACATTTTTGTAAAGACAATAACACCCTTGTCTCTTGAAGCTCTTGACTTAGGATCCGCTTGGTTTGTAGTTAGAATCGGAACTGGAATGATTCATTCTCGTAATCTATTTGGTTTAGATCGGAATGAGAATGAGAATTAGAATTATCAGGAATGAGATTTCATTCCCAAAAAAGGGGCAAGAAATGACCATTCACACAAATGTAAATATACCATTCTAGTAGAAATGAGAATGAGATTCCAATTCCACTCAACCAAACAGTTGGAATTGAAATAACCCATTCCAATCTCAATTCCCATCCGGACCCCTATTCCCACGAAACAAATAGGCCTTATATCATTTACAAACAAATGGTTGGTTATATCAGTCGCATTCTAATTAGTAATCATCACAATTGGGATTTGACATGATAAAGACTCAATTATACTTGGCATCTATGAACAAGTATTAACATATCCATACACTAAATATCATAAGTGTGTCTTGCATATTGGCATCACCAAGACTCTCCTTGTTTTAATTTATTTTTTGTCCTTTCTCATTTTATAATCATTAAGAATATGTTTGGCAGCATTTTTTCAGAAAATGGTGCTGCTGATCTATCTATTGGAAGCACTGTTTTTTGAAAAAATTGTATTTTTTTTGGAAACGTTGCTGTTAGATAGGACGTTTCCTAGAGTAACAATAACACTTTTTATTTGGTACCGGTGTTTCATTTCTGTTTTCAACAATAGTACACATTATAAAAAGTCAACATCACTGCCACATCATGTTTTCATTGGTAGCAATGAGCTGCAATATGAGAAAATTTTAAATTCGGCGTTGCTCCATATCACACCTTCTCGATTTCCAATATATGGTTTGGAGCACCATTTTTATGGAAAAATAGTTCCAAACAAACAGGCGTTTCCTAGAATACTGTTTTTATGGAAAAACGGTTCCAAACAAACAAGTACTTCTCGGAGCACCGTTTTTTCTGACATAACGCTGATGTGTCACCGTTTTCTAGAGCAACGACATCGATACCAAACAGACGCTATGGTGCTGGGGCATACATTTCTAAAGTTTTAAATCTTATCAATAAATTTTGTATCACTGTATTCATGTATATCATGTCAACATTTGGCATGTTGATATACATACAATAACAATTTATAACTTAATTTTCATAATATAATTTAATTTAATAAAAATGAGAATAAAGTATAAAATTATTTATATGTTGATAAAATGCATGATTTTAATCATAATTGTCTTTTGACCAAAAAAATCATAATTATCTCGCCTGCTTTTTAACATAGAATAAAATAAACATTACAAAAAAGGAAAATATATTTATTATATATAATCAACTACATACTTAATTCAAAACAGAAATAACCAGTCTCGACCCAATAATCAATTGGGAAAAAACCATACAAGAATCGATATAAGGTTCAGTCGGTTCGGTTCTTCCGGGTGGACACGACCCATAGCCCTAAAATGGCGTATTTGTCTTTTCACCACGGTTGTGCCTTAATCAATTTAAAGTTCACAGAGTGAAGAACATTTTGAAGAATGTGACCGAGTCTTCAGCAACAGTGTAGTCCAAACATGTAGCCTTCATTGAGACTCGAGAAAGTGGTCCAACAAAAAAAAAAAAAACGACCACTTGCGTGGTCCCAATTCTCCAACAATCAAACACTCCCTTCCCTAATAAAAAATAAATAAAAAATAATGCCAAATAGACGCCAAAGACTATTATTTAGCTGGGCCCACACATATCATGGACTCGGCTTGGACCAGAGTACTCCACCATAATATTCCCACTTCAAGCCTGATTCAAATTCCCTCTAAATATTGATGGGCCTTCACCAACCCAACTCGGATTAATCCACACTCAACCTGATTCAATCCGATAAGTTTGCACGCTTTCCTTAGTTGAGATTTCCTCCCAACAAAAATTCTCAATATGATTTTAACATGACTGGGAGTAGAGCTGTAAATAAGTTGGTCATATCTGATCCGAATCCAAATTTGATTCGACAAAAGCGGGACTTGGATATCTCTCTTGATCTTAAAAGATGGATCGGATAGAAAAAAAAAAGTTGATTTATTTAGTTAATAGATCGATTTCGGATACACCCCGACCTAAATAATTATGAAATAATATATATTATATAATAATATAATATATAATTTATATTTTATATTTTATCATAATTTTAATTAAATCGGATATTTGAATTGTACTCTTGAAAAATCCAACAGTTTCTTATTGGATTCAGATCAATCCAATTTTTTGTCGGATCGAATTTGACTGGCGACCTATCATAAAACTGAGATGGATTTTGTCCAATAGGATCCGGGAACTCGACCCGACCATTGAAACCCCACAAGTGTTAGAAAGCGAGACAAAAAGGGAAAGAAAAAGCGTATTAGATAGTGAACCTAGGCAATCTAGGGTTATCTTGGGCACCTTTTTGCTTTTGGAAGGAATCTAATAATCCAACTGGGGCTAACGTGAACGTAACCATCCATATAAAGCTCTGGTTCCCACTTGCTCTCGTCTGGTTCTCTCTTTCTTTTTCAATTTTTTTTTCTTTTCTTTTAATTCTCTTTAATTTTTATGAGGTTTCTTGTGATAGTCTTTAATTTTAATTTTCTTTAATTCTCTTTCCTACTTTCCACTTGTAGATACGAGTATGTACTCGATTGTCATCGATTCATTGGCAAAAATTGTTCTACACGTGTATAAACACAAGTTAAGGATCATATAACAGGAGTTCACATTTGCGTTTGTGCCTCACAGAACATGCCCCACAAGCATATCTCAGCCTGCATTAGAAACATCTCCCGTATTTGTCATAGGGAGATATTCCGCATAGAAAGTTGGGATGTGCTATGGGGCGCACATGTATCGGGTGACAGTTGAAGAATGAATAATCAGAACTCAAAAGTTTGATTGCTTTAATGAATAAATTTGTAAGGAGGTTATGGGTTCCTTAAAGGCTGAATAAATTGTCATATCTTTAGTTTTATTGTTTAAGGGCAAATTTTTTTAATTATTTTTATGATTTAGTTAATTGATTAATTATATTTTTATTACTTAATTATTGTCTTACACCACCCCTACTGTTTCTATCAATTATCATTGCGATTAAATTCAAATATAAAAGATAAAATATCAATTTTACCCTTTTGTTAAACGTCATTCATCTTTCCTCAAATGTTTACACCTCCTTTCCGGTTTCATGCCTATCATCGTCACTGTAACCCAGATCCCCATCACCTATTGAATCATAATCTCTGTTGTGGTTTCACTGCCACCATCCTGCTTCTTTTGGCAAGTAAAGAAATAATAATAATATCCTCTGCACACTCACTCCACATCCTCGGCAATATACCGAGGAAGTCCATATAACAAATTAAATTTTGACAAACAATTTCTAGGCATGAAGCATTGTTCAGCAACGTTCAGGGGTTTGACTCTGTCCTGAGTAGTGGTATATGGTGGTAGGAGGCTGGTAACAGATGGGTTCACTTGTTATTTCTTAATTAACAGATTAGAAACAATTTTTTTCTTCCAAGTTTCAAACTTGGGTCTCATCGGCATTTAGGTTCTTAATTGTATTTTACCATTTTCCATTCATCTTCTTTGTTGAAGGTTTAACATCACTACCGCCTCATCCAATTCGCCACTGTGAAGAGCTCGATTTGCCGCTGCTGAATGGAATAAGACAGTGAAGAAGGATGAGAAGAAGAAGGGAGAGAGAGAGAGAGAGAGAGAGAAAGAGAAAAAGGGATGAAGAGAATATAGAGTTTTAAAAATATTATACGCTATGTAGTATCACGTGTGTATGAATTTTGATGGAACATTAACAGATGCTAACAATAGGAGTAGAACTAGTCAATTGTCAAAAACAATAGAGGGGTGATTCAAGACACGAATAAAGGTACAATTTGTCAATTAAACAAATAGTAGGGATAGTTTAAAAAATTTGCCCATTATTTAATTATTTTAACAACTAAGATATAAAATAAGTCTTTCAGTTCATTAACTTCAGCAATTAACAAATGGCCCCTTAATCAAGGGAATTTGAGGCATAAGCCTGAAGCAAAAAATAAAATAAAATAAATAAAAACATGAAAAATATAAAATTGAGAATTTGTATGGCTTGTGGCTTGTTTATATGTTAGATATGGATTCAAACTGTTCGAATGTTATCAGTCTAGGTTCCTAACCACCATCACCCCCCACCCTTCTAAAAAAAAAGATTAAATATCATATAAATCTAATTCATTCTTGTTTATATGTTAGATATGGATTATTGTTTTTCACTGTTTGCATCACTTTAATGAAGAGTGACCATCTATGTGATGATGCATGTGCTTTAGAGAAAATAAGTTATCAAGGACATGAACAAAAAAAGTTATTTTCATATATATATTTATCTCTTTCTCTATTGTATAATATATAAATACAAAACAAGGGTGTTTTTTTTTTTGTTTTAAATTTCTACTTTATATGCTAATGACAACTGATATTTATATATCATCAATTCAGAATCATCAATTATTAATTGGGATAATGAGGTCTGATCTGATTAGACTTGATTAAACTGATATTTATAATTATATATGCTAATGACAACTTAAATTTTATTTTTCATAACAAATATAACCTTAATAAAGATGATAATAACTAGTAAATTGCTTGTATGTTAATAAATCATGTGTTTTTAATCAACATTATCTTATATATTATCTATCAAATTTACCTTTTTAGACATAAAAATATAATAAAAATTAAAAAAAAAAAAGCTAGCTAGGGAAACTTATATATTATTAACTCAATAATCAGTTTGGGTCTTAGTCTATTCTGAATAGCAAGAATTGGTCCAATTCAATTATTAATGGGGACAAAATCACAGAACCAAGACCGATATAATTGTTTGGATCAAATAGAACCAACCCATTGATAGCACTATGACAAAGTGTCGGTCCCGAATAGGGATGAGCTGTGCCAAATTGGGAGTTGGCATCGAGACTTTTCAGTTTTCGTGTAAAGACCTACCCGAAGATGGACATATCACAGGTCCCAAACATGGAGAGATGCAATTTTCATGCCTCCCACCTTGTCTGTCTATAAAGGGTGAATTCAAAGAGTTGCACCCTGTGGTTTAGCATTCCTTAAATCCAATTTTAACAAAACAACAGAAACAAAAGCATCAAACGGCAATTTTCTATTTATTACAAAAAAGTACATATAGCGAATTTCTATCAATTATTTAGAATTGGAATCGGAATGTGAAATGGACTATTTGGATTCGAACTGTTTGGTTGAATAGAATCGGAATTCGATTCCTATTCCTACTGAAACGGTATTCCACCATTTGAAGGAATAGCCATTCTCTTCCCTTCCTTTGAGAGTGAAATTTCATTCCTGCTGATTTCAATTCTCATTCCTATCTGAACCAAACAGATTATGGAAATAGATCATTATAATTTAAATTCTGATTCTGATTTCAATTCCAATTGTAAACCAAATGAATCCTTTAGGGTCCGTTTGGTTTACAGTCGGAATCGGAATCGGTGTTGGAATCGGAATAGTCAATTCACATAATCTGTTTGGTTTATACAGGAATGAGAATGAGAATTAAAATCAGCATGAATGGGATTTAGTTCCTAATAGAGGGGCAGGGAATGGCCATTCCCTCAAATGGGAGAATACCATTCCAGCATGAATGAGAATAGGATTCCAATTCTACCCAACCAAACAGTTGGAATCGAAATATCCCATTCCGATTCTGGTTTTGATTCCAAACCCCTATTCCCATGAACCAAACAGGGCCTTAATTTAAATCCTTCAACACTTCACGCTTCTTCATCATCGTCATCTTTCTTCTAATTTGGCAATTCATTTACTCGTAGCCTTGCCCCATTAATATAGTCTCTTGGACTATGGGAACTCAAACCAGGAATCAGGAGACCCAAAGCCCTAAGACACAGAGAGAGGGGACTCTCCTCAAAACTTTTCCCTTCTTTAATGCCGACAAATATTGCTCTGACCAGGTCCAGCCAGGCATTGAAGTGCATGGGAATAAAGAACCAGGGACTACAGTAATTCTCATTTGGTTCCTCTTTCAATACCTGTTACACCATAAATTAAAGCAATTACAGATAAAGAAAATCAATAAGACCATTTAAGTTAATCAGTAGGTTGTGTTTGGCTGCAATCCAAATTTTGGTGTAAATGCATGGGAGTGCAAACAATCTCAGTGTAAATTCTGGTTTATTTTTGCTTCAATACCTTGTTTTATTTGTTTGTGAAAAGTAAAATAGTCTGATCCCACCTTATATGCAAGAGAATGGAAGTATGAGGAGTGTTAGGTATTTGGGTGTGAGGTGGAAAGTCCCCACTTTACATAAGGGAGAACTGAGGTAGAAGGAAGCTGGTGCAAATTTTACACTATTAATGAGAGCAAATAAGTCAAAAAGTACAAACTTCGTATTAGTTAGAAGCATTTCAAAGTATCAATACACCCTAATACACTAGAAGGGGTGTATCAGTACTTTGTACCTAATTCCAGATTTTTTTTTAATTTTTTCTTCAAAAATAGGTTAGGGGGATAGGCCTTAGGCTTGCCTACCGCTTTAATTGGATCAAAAGGCCATTTACCCTATGTTTCGAGTATTAGAGCATAACTATCAATATAAATACAATATGTCTGATACAAGGTGTATCGTGTCAAAATTTTAAACCTTGGTTAGGAGTGAAAATCATAGTTACAAACAAACAGGTGTAAAACTGAACCTGATGCAAAATTTTTTTCTGGTTCAAATTTACACTGCAAACAAACTGAGCCATCATATCAAAATTAAGTTTTGAAGTTGTTTTCAATCTTCCAGATTTAGTTTTCACATTAGAGGCCTTTGCTACAATCTTCTTGGGACATCTTTAGTTTTACATTTAAAAACTAGCTTAAGGGCAAGTTTTATTGATAAAAGGGATGGTTAGATCATTCAGCCTCAAAGAATTGTCCTGAAAGTTAACCAATAAGGATGCAAGTTGAGCCCAAAAAGCTAGAGTTGGGTTGGGTTAAAGTTCGGGTTAGTATTAGGGTTCAAAAGTATGAATTCGACTTAACTTTGGGTTGGGTTAGGATTGATTCCTTGACTAATTATTTGCATGTATAAATATTATGTGTGTGTGCTCAATGTTTATGCATGTAAGGATGTGCAACTAAGCAATGTATATATCTATTTATACCTATCATTTATGCATGTATATTGTATGTAAGCCCAATCTAAATCCAACCCCAAGTTTTAGGATAGGGTTAGGGTTAGGGTTGGGGGTTCATCAACTCAGGTTAGGGTTAGGGTTGAACCTAACCCAACTAGACTTGCACCCCTAGTTAGATCAGGTTGAGGTCAACCCTAATCCAATTAAAAGGTTCTATGTAGCTATCCATCACAATGAACCAATTAGGGCAGGGAACCTCTAGTTTTATTTATACAAAACATTAGATTAATTAATTTTAAACAATAGGATGGATTGATTGTCCACCTGACATTTACCAACTTACCTGTGCCTTGTACCAGCTGCTATAGTAGAGGCATTCTCCAAAATGAACAAATTCTGTGATGGGGCCACTGAAAGGCAACCTAGGAACGATATCGTACCCATAAACAACCCTGAAATACCTCTTCTGATCCCCATTTAGCTTTGCATCCATGAACCTCCCGAAGTTGTCATCTCCAACCCTGGGCTGCCCAAATGTGTAGACACGCCACAGATTGTTCAGTAAGGCATCTTCCTTGTGATACACAAGCCCAGCAACAAACAGGATTGCCAGTGCACCACCTAAGCTATGTCCTGTTACTAATATCTTGGCATTCTCGTTTTGCTTCAGCAACGTCTCCAGCCTTTCTCTTATGGTGTAGTATGCCAAAGGTTTCTTTCCTTTGTACACCTTTGGCCGAATTCTGCACCCTTTGCCTTGAAGCCCAAGGGCTCTCATGAATCCTACATGAACTCTTCCAATTTCTTCACCTACAGAGATCCATGAGATGTCCAGGTCAGTTAACCAATCTGTACCATTGGCTATCTCTGTGCCACGAAATGCTACTACTATCAATCGAGCTTTCTCGGGCCTGTCGCAGAAAATGAAAGCTTGGGTGTCACTCTCCTTTAGAATATCTGTACGTAACACAAGGAGTGTAGTTTTGTCATCAGCATTACTTCTTTAAATTGAATAGTTTTAAAGATGAAATGGATTTGTCATTCCATAAACCCCATCATATATTGTCTATATTACACAGTTTTGTTTTTATTTTAAAAACACATATATTGTTTTTTTTTTAACAAAACCAACTTGATTTTCTCTTTCAAAACAAAATTAGAGAGTTCAAGAACATGCTATTTTTTTTTATTTTTGTTGATGTGGCGATTTTAAGAACAAACGAAAACAAAATCGTTCTCGTAAAAAACTTTTAAATCCAATCATATTTAATCCGATCTTGTTTCTTTATTTTTAAAATAGAAAAATTAATCATTTTAAGCTCATAAATATAGATAAATTTCTACAAATATAAGATATATATGGATTTGACTATGATACCATAAAAACTTATAACCTATCAACCAGCATCATAAAAGTGGTAACCAATCAAGTAGATTTTTGTCACAAGGGATTTGATTGATCAAAGTCTTTCCATCCATGTGTATACATATAATTCTACGATTAGGTTTGCTTGTTCTCTTCAAGGTATCTACACTTAGTGGACGGAACCCGATTCCGTTCATGATTTCATTGTAAATGATTCTCAATGGTTAATAGATGTTTTGTTCCTCTTTACAGTCCTCCACGCCACTAGCAAGTATTTATAAATGGATGATTTCAATCTTGTCAAAGCCATCCAACCCACCATGCTATATTATGGTCTAATGAGCCTAGAATGGCTTGCCCAGGCCTTAATGGGCTTAAAATGCAATCCATTATTTGATGGGCTCAGTGCCCATGTTGGGATAGGCCGATACAAGTGAATACCGCTATAACCTACCCATATTGGGCCCAAGTCAAATCAGCTCTATGAACTTGATTCAAAGTCGAGTTGGCTCATTTTAAATGGTGTTCTGAGGCTTACCGTCACGATTATGGAACCCATAAAATTCTTCAAAATGAATCTGCGGCCCACAGTAAAACCATAGTGATCAGACCATCTCTTTTCCTGGGAATTGGGATTGCAGTAGAGAGAGAGAGATATGTTAACGATACCTTCCATTGCTGGGTGACCACGTTGTGCACGTATTCTCGATTCTCGTAGGCTACCTTTGCTGCCATTATGCAGAGATCTTCAGTGTTGATCTTATTAATATCGTCCATGTCCAATACCTCCGCCACCGGGAGAGATCTATGGAGGGAAGAGGCTTTGTACAGATCCTTCCTTCCATCTACGAATGCAATTGCTGACTGAAAATCTGCTGTATCTTTGTTCGGAATCTCAACTGACCCTTCACAAATGAAGCAATTTCATGTCGAATTAATCACTGAATAACTCCTACTAAACTTTTCTACGTGCACCCAGAAGCCCTTCATGGATCTTTTGTGTGTGTGTGTGTGTGTGAGAGAGAGAGAGAGAGAGAGAGAGAGTGTCAATTAATGTGAAGTGCAGTTTCATGAATGCGTATATATGCTTGCCTGCACCATGCATGGTTAAGTTTACTCACAAGAGAAAATGTTTGAAACCAATCGTAAAAGGCCACCATTAATAGAAACCAAATTCAAGGTGAACTCCACCAAAGAACCCACTAGTTTTAGTGGTTTTCTGATGCGTATCATCACCTTCTGGAGCATCCACACTAAAACATTGAACCAGGTCGCGTTCAACTGCTTTCGATCGAAATTGCTGGGACACTCCACGAACTCATCAACAGACTCACAACCCCCTAAGCTTGTCTGCAGTACTAGCATTTTAAATATATTATACAACGTTAACTTGTCTGGATGATAAATGATATAATTTGAAGAATCATTATGGTTATTAGCTGACGAAGGTGACATGGGAGAAGAAGACTCAGATGATGATAATGGTGGTGGTGATGGTGACATGGGAGAAGAGGGGGCGGAGAATGATGTCCAGGAGGATGATGAAGATGATGAGGGTGACAGGGGAGAAGAAGGTTCGGATGATGATGATGATGATGAGGGTGCCATTGGAGAAGGAAAAACAAGAGAAAGAAGTGCAGATAATACAAAGCTGGCCTAAAGGGAGACAATCAAGATCATCTTATATATGGAGTCTGATTCTCCAATGCAAGTTAGACACGTTATCTCCCAGCCCTCGCACGTGAGCTAGACACGATACCTCCCCTCATGCTGTAAGTAATTCTCCATTGCCCATGTGAGGCATGCTAAGATAGATACCTTCCCTCACTGAATCATTTTCGTCTAGTCTCCTCCACTGTTTTAAGTCTTTATTCCCCAAGAGACACACGAACACATCATGAAGGTGAAGATCGGTAATGTGACGTTTCTACTTGAAACACTGCCACGTCAGTTCCACGTAAGGAATGTAGCATTTCTATTAGAAACAATAACCAGAGTAGTTAGGGAAACAATATACGCAAAGTGAGAGTGCGAGAGTAACATTAAAAAGCATACCAGAAAATACCTGCTGCCTTCCAACCTATTTATAGGCAAAGTCCCCATGGAGTGTAGCATTTATGAGGTTGTAACGTCTCCCTCGTATCCTCTAATGTTGAGTGTACACTCCCTTAAAGGCTAGTATGATGTGGCCAAGCAATAAATGAGGTGGAACACTAGGCCGAGGTTGTAACGATTAGATGTGAGCATGGGTCGGTTCAGTGGTTTTATGGCAGAACCTCTACATAGGTTCTAGGTTTATGCAACCAAAACCTATTCTTTCTTTATTCTTTCTAGGGGTCAGTTTTAGCCTTGGTAGTTCCAAGGTCTACCCATAGAACTTATTCTTTCTTTATTCTCCCCCTTCATAAAACATGAAACATGTTCTTTAAAAATTAGATTTTCAATTAATATAATATATAGTTTGAAACTTATATTATCTTCATTGATTATATTGAAGGGGGGTAGTTCTAAAAATTTGGAACCAGACCCTACCCTATAATACATAGGGTAGGGCCGGTTCAAGGCCAATTTGAGGTCAGTTTCATTCGGTTCTAGGTAAAACTTACCCATTTGTTCACCCTTAGTAACAACCATAAGTAAGCTAACCAGGCCTAGAAGTGAAATCCCATAGATGCCCCAAAGGCCTATAAATAGGAAAGGGTACCCCCTAAGGCCGCCACATGTCGAGGCAAAGTACCAATTTAGAAGTTGGCATGTCAAACAAGGAGTTGGCGTATGGACAACACAAGAAGACAAAGCAATGTGATCACCACTGTTCATATAGCTTTGATCCTAATTGTCATTCTTCATCACTTTGATAAATCCTTCCAAAGTGTTATCTAAGTTGAATTGTAAGGAGTATGAGCTGCCAGACTAGGACTCACTTGGTAGTGTCCTTTCTTTATTTGAGTTAGAGTTTGAGACTTTGACCTTGGGCTGATAATTCTTTTTGGTGGAGGTTTGGTGCATAGACCTAAGTCACCCAAAGCCAAGGTAGACAAAGTTTATAGTTCAACTCAAGTAGAGAGTGAGGTTGTTCCTATGGAAGCTGAGGTTGTCATACCTAGGGAAGTTGAAGCATCTAAATTGGAGTACATCTTTAAACCTAAGGATGTAGATAGGATTTGTCAACAATGCCATATCTCTAACAAGTATATGATTGGAATTCCTAGGCCTGGGGAGAGGTGTTGGACCGACCATGAGGGAGAGACATACATCTTTGAGCATTAAATCCAAGTTAGGCTCAAACTCCTTTTCCATCCTTCGGTCTTCGAAGTCTTGAACCACAATGGAATCACCATTAATCAACTATCCCTAAATGCCATTAGAGTTCTGGTTGGGATCATCTCCACGACCCATCAACAAGGCATCAACCTTAATCTTAAACTATTCAAGGTATTACTCTACCTTAGAACTCACTCAACAGATTAAAGGCAGTGGTTCTCGATGGCTCATTTTGGGAAGAAGGTCTTAGATGGTTTCCCATCTTCTATCCATGGGCAGAGGAGATGATTCATTCCTCACCGTGTCCTACACCAAGGGCTAGCCCATTAGGATGATGTAGGAGAATTTAGACCTCACATTTGAGAATTTGCCCTCTGATGTTACGTTTTGGTGAGAAGGGCCTCATTGGATTCAATTTGTCAAGGGTACTATCAAGCAATTTCCTAGTGAAAGAGCCGTGATGTTAACCAAATTGAGTCCAACCACATTAGGTAGACGTACACCTTGGTTTCATTTTTATTTTTGATTAAGTGAACATTGTTAACATTGGCTTATCTTATGAATGTAGAGATGGATCATATAGAAAAGAAAAGACTTGTAATTGCTGTCAAGAAGAGGGTTATAGCAAAAGTCAAAGCCACAAACAAGAAGGTGGTCGAGATCGAGGCCACAAAGAAGGTAGCCGAGATTATGGCTATTCAACAAGAGGAGAAGTTATGCTCAACAAGAGGGGCTCTAAGGAAACATTATTGTCAAGGCCTTAGAAGAAACATGCTATGCGACTTAGGAGAAAAGCAGAGGCCACAATTCAAAAACCAAGGTCTGTTTTGTTCCCATCCAACAACACCAGCCCCCCTCCCATTTGATTTACTAATCCATGTGGTTGATTAAGACTAAGAACACCATCAACAATGGAAAGATTTTTACGGAGATGGATTGAGGGTGTGCCCTTCATAAGGATAAGGAGTCTCTAACAATTGAGTCAAACTAGTCATTGATGATTGTGGCTTGGGAGAGAAGTATTAAGGTAAGATTGGACTCCACTTTGGATTTCATTTATCTAAGGTTGAGAAGAACTAACTTTGATTTTGTGCAGGCCCTTTCAGTGATCACCATCCTTGGTGATCGGGTTATGGAGACATAAACGTTGAAGAGCTAAGGGTTAAAAAAGTACAACTTAAGAAAGAAAGGGACCAAGCTTGGAGGATAGTAATACCAAGTGCTAGGCAAAGGTCTCTTTCCTTCAGCAGCTACTGAAGAAGGTGCAAGAGGAGGTTTGGTATTTCATGGCCATTGTCTAGATTGCCATGGATTGCACTACCCTGGCTGAAACCAAGCTCATCAATTTTGAGGCATAGATAGAGATTATTGGAGCAAACATTTTCAAAGTCAAGGAGGAATTGGTCAAAGCCAAGGTTGTGGGAGTGGTTGAATACTAGGGGTGTCAACAGTATTCAAAAGTCTAATTTCAAATTCGAGATTCAACATAACCGAATCAAATTTGGATAATTCAAATATCTAATTGGTCAAATTTGGATATTCTATTCATACTGAATAGCTAATTGGATTCGAATTCGAATATGACCTGATTCGATTCGATAAATATTTGAATTCAGATGATTATTTAATTCTTATATATAATATATAAAATTTTTAAATGTTTTATATAATATATATATATATATAATAATTAAATTATATAAATAACTTATATAGTCAAATTCAAATTGAATCGAATATTTGAATATTTAATTGGATTTGAATTTGAATATTAATTTTCGATATCTATCGGATATTGAGTCAAATTCGAATATCAATTTTTTAATTGGATTCGAATTTGGATATTGTCTGATCTAATTCAAATTCGATCCGTTGACACCCCTACCGAATGCTAAGCCTTAGAGTCATACAATCAAGACCTATTTGATTAAGGTGGCAAGTTGTGTTTTAAGGAGTTCAACACTAGTCGGGATCAAGTATTGGATTTCAAGCTAACCTTTGACACAAGTAAACTCAACCGGTTTGCCAATGTTGAGGATGAGGTTGGGTGAGCAACATTGATGCTAAGGTGTTTAGTGTGGAAAGAGAGGCCAAGGGCAAGAGCACGGAAATGAACAAGATCAAGAAGAGTAAGAGAGGAGATAGAAAACTCCAAAATTGGCATTCCTCTTCTATTCTTTCATTGGGGTCTACATGCCTTTGTAATTTTCTTCATTGACTATCTTTGGGTTAAGGACCCTTTTATACTTGTGTTTTTTTTTTTCTTTTTTTTTTTGTATCAGGGGATAAGGTGCCCCAATTTTAATGTAAGAACATTTTAAGTAATGAAAATCACCTACAATTTTTGTTAGTAGTCATTTTCATCAGCCCATTTCTTAGATAGTAGGGTGCCTAGAGTATGAGGCATTTAGACTTAAGATTTGTAAGTGTTTTAGGGCTCAATTCACTAACATATTTTCAAAATTATCACCTTGGACCTCCTAGTTTTGGGCATCCAGCCCAAGGCAATTAATGGTCCTTTGGGCATACGAGCCTTTAAGTAGGAGGGAGCAATCAATGATGTGTCAATGCTCCTCGTCTAACTGAGATTGACTTATTAGGAGTGTAACTAAATGAGGTTACACCTTAGGCCTCAATTGTGCCCAACCATTTCCAAGGATTTAAAGTTTGAGATCTTGATTAGAAAATTTTCTAGCAAGATCCGGTGTTAGAAAAATTTCTACACTCAACACATAATGGGAGAAAGGAGGAAGTTGTAGTATTGAGTTTCAAGTTCAAAGTATAAGCTTTTTGTTGAGAGGTTCAATTGGATAGGTCATGGGTCTTACCTTGTAGGGTACTTCCTAGTTGGGTGCAAACTTTCTTGAATTTGGCTTAGCAATGACGACTTTTCACAAGATGAGGTCATCAACCCAAAATTGTTATCCTCAAACTCAAAAGTTGTAGTACTGAGAAACCCTCTATTGATAGGTTGTAATTCTAATCTTTGCCTGTTCTCGAGCTTCTTCTAGAAGAAGCTTTGAATTTTCTTCGTTGTGATCTACATTAATGGCTAGGCCTCGATCCACTTCATGAAATAGTCAATAGCTATGATAAAAAATTTTCTCTAACTCAATGTTGGAAGGTTCGAAGTATACCCATTCCCTACTAAGCAAATGGCCATAGACTTCTAATGGAAGTAAGGGAAGTTGCGAGCTGATATGGCTTTCTAGCATGTTTCTAGCATTAGTCATATTTTTGAATGAGTTGAATTGCATCTTCCTCCAACATGGTTCAAAAATAGCCCTATCTCAAAACCTTATGGGCTAAGGACTTGCCCATCAAGTGGTTATGTAGAGCATTCATGTATTTCCTTGAGAGCATAGTCTCCCATTTTAGGTTTTAATTAACCTCAAGTAAGGAAAGGTGATGATCCCCCCTATACTGGTCATCAAAAAATGCATAGTAAGTAGATCTACGTGTTTTGAGCCTTAATCTTATTCTCAAGTAGGTGGTCAATGTGTTGGTAGTTTAGGATAGGATCCATCTAGATTAAATCAATTTAGACCATACTTATTGCTTAATCTAATGTTTTGTAGACAGTTGCTCCAATTAGATTGATGTACTTATTGTCATAGATTGTAAATTAGTAAAGTGCAAAATTGATTCATATTATATTAGTGTGTTTCTATGTAATACCCTTAAATTGGACACTTATGAGACATATGTTAGTTTAAAATCTTCACAACCATTGGATAGATCTGGGGAGATTTATCCTAGCAATGCTGACATTGATATACTGCCAAGTTGGTTGGAGTGGCTTGTCTCAATTGTCAATGTGAGACTTGAGGTACATGTAGTGTGAGTTTGCTTGAAACCTTGAACTAGACCAAATTCCAATATTGCCCTAGACCTTAGAGATAGATGGGCAACACTGAAATGTTACACTTGACCCCTAGACTCGATTATGGTACTGCATTAGGTGTCGAATTAGATTGTCTTTGATATTCCAATCAGTGAGATCATTTACCGGGTCAAAATCTAGGTATGTTGGGATAGTCCGAGAATTCACCTGAGTGGATGATCATAGTGACAGGATTAGCCTCTTTATCAAACAAAGTGAATGATCAGGGAATGCACTCTCTCTGATGGAAACTTAAACTTCCGACAGTGGATTTCAAATGTGTTTGAAATTTGTTATGCAAAATATATTTATATAGAGTTATACTTATATGTTATGGTTTCACAAAATGTTTGCAAAAGTTTTAATTACCAGTATCCATGTGAGTAGAGAGTACAACACTATACCTTGTAGCCGAGGGAGAGGTTTTTTTTGTCAAGTAGTGTTTGATCATTAAGGGCTGAGAGGTTAAATGTAAGGCCATTGAGGGGAATACCTGATGGGCTAATCTTGCATCTTCACATAGTCGTTGGGTTTCACAAGATGACTCAATGCAAGGACCATTTAGTGTAAATATTGGGCCCATTAAGAGCCCATGGTGATGGACTTAGGGGTTTACTATGACCTACAGTGAATTTAGCCATGCCTTATAACAAAGGCTGAGTTAAACCCATGTGGTTGATGTATAGATCAATGCTAGGGTCTCACGCTATACAAAGAGAACCAAACTAGCCAACACATAATGTGTTAAGTAAGCAATATAACTTAATGGGCCTAAAGCCCATTTCAAATTAGGCTTAAATGGTTTAATTAAATTGGGCCATTATGGGTTTATAATCTGATTGGGATTAGCAATTGGATAAGATAATTCTTATCAACTTGAGAATCCAGATCTGAATACAAGATTTAAATTAGGAAATCTCATTCCTTATCAGATTAGGAAGTTGATCCTCAAAAGAATTATAAATAGGGGGAGAATTCCACAGAAGAAACACAATTCTCTCTATAGTCTTTTCTCTCCCTTAATTCTTAGCGCCATTCCAATTCGATCTCCACCTATTGGAGAGATCAAGAAGTGTTCTTGATATTGTTTTTTGGTGAAGAAATAATCAGAAGTCATGCTCACACCACCCTGCTTGATTCTTAGTGAAGAATCCCATGTTCTTACTAAAGAACCATTCTTGTTGATCATGCCTCAACATACGTTGTGTCATCTTTAGTGGAGGTAGATTTGGTATCCTCTTTAGGTGTGAACACCTACGTTGGGAGTTTCTTTTAATTCCGTATTAGGTATTTCCCTCTCCCTCCTTTGGTTTAGATCTAGTACAGTTTTGTTTTAAGAACGAACCTTGAAAATGCAGTTTTCTAAATTAGGGAATATGATTCTTGGATAGGAGAGAAAAAAAATTTAATTTCACCCAACCTTCCTATAGGGTTTAGCCATCCATATGATGGATCTCTCATCCCTTCAATGCTATATGCTAGAATGGGTCAATTCATTTTCAAATACTAACCTACCAAGATCTAACTCTACAAATATAGCTAGCTCGGATAGGTCATTGACTCAGGCATTCTCCAATCATGGAATCCATTAGAGAGTGAAACAGTTGAAACTAGGAAGCTAATTGTTGGACCTTGTTGAGGTACTTGGACATGGTTGATTGTCAATTAGGGATCCTATCCGTATATTCAGCTTCATTGTTAGAAGCTAGGAAACCAAACTAAAGTGTGTTTTGAGATTAGAAGTATGAGGCTCACTCCAATTCACTTCAGGTTAGAGGATCAATTTCCATGTAAGGTCCAAATAGGTCAGAGCTCTTCTAGTTGTGCTACACTATCATTGACAAAGGTACACTCAACAATGAAGTTTGCTAAGGTATGACCTTTGATGGATTAGTTGGCGATCTTCTGAGCTATAGGATTATGCACTATCATTCTCCAAGTTCAATAGCCTACTTTGTCAATTGCCCTAAGGCCTTAATCTTCTGTAGAATCTACCTCAATGGTGGATTGGTGAGGATGGCTATAGTATACAATTAGAAATAGGGTCTCAACTTCCTCGTTGATGTCACTAGCACATAAGGGTTAGTTGGTAAGGATGAATATAGTAAACTAGCTTCTACCCCATACATCTTCTCGAACTAGGACCAAACTAACAATTTCACCCCTACTGATAAGTAAAGATCAACTCTTCTTTATAGCCCAAAAGAAGATTAAACATCAAACCATTTACTAAGGCATGTACCTACTTAGTGCTACTATATGGCCTATGAATCTTTATACCTTCTTAACCAACCTTGTTCCACATTGAGGATTGTTTGGATATTTTGGGGGTTTGCCTCTATGCCTTGTTATGTCACCATGAAGTCAAATAACTTACTTGAGGTCACTCTAAAGGCACAGTTGGTAGGGCTTAACCTCAATGAGGTCAGCTATGTATTGGTCATTTTGCAAGCTTTTCATGACCATGTCATCCATGTACATTTTGACATTGCAACTGATCTACTCTTTAAGGACCTTATTGACCGGTCTTTGATATGTAGCTCTGGCATTCTTCAAGTGGAGCGACATCACCTAGTAGTAACAAAAGCCCTCTTCACAAAGAAAGTGGTCTTCTCCTAGCCATTAGGGGCATTTGGATTTGATTGTAGTTAGAGAAAACATTCATATAGCATAAAAGCTCGTACCCTGAGCATCAATGAGATAATCAACCTTGGACTAAGGAAAGCTATCTTTATGGCAAAACTTTATTCAAATCCATGAAATCAATATAGATTCACCATATCTCATTAGTCTTCCTTACCATTGCTATGTAGCTAGCCATTCGGAGTAGTGTCCCTCTTAGATAAAATCTACTTTGAACTACTCATCCACTTCTTTCCCAATCACTTTCTATCACTTGGGTGCAAAGTTCTTCTTTTTCTAATGAATTGAGCTACAATGACTTAGATCCATGCTTATCCTATGAATAATGACTAAACGGCTAATCTATGGCATGTAAGTGGCACTCTAAACAAATATGTCCACATTGGTTTGGAGGAAACTTACCAAGATGGAGTATAGGTCATTTGGAAGTAGGGATCCAATTTGAACAATTCTCTTGGGCTTTGCACCATTCAAGGCCATTCAAGGCCATAAAAATGAGGTTTTCTATAAACTAAATTCAGATGGTTTTCAATTAATCACTAAGGTCAAGACATTTGATCTATAATGCATCTCTGGCCTTTCCCTTGAAAGCTATCATATAACACTATCTAGCAATGTGCTCATCACTTTTGATTGTTCTAGTGTTGTGGTTAGTTAGTGACCTCATAATGATGTGGACTAGCCAATGATAGTGTTATAAGGCAAATTGACATTTACAAC
The DNA here is from genome assembly GCF_056320005.1 of Nelumbo lutea. Classification (NCBI taxonomy): domain Eukaryota; kingdom Viridiplantae; phylum Streptophyta; class Magnoliopsida; order Proteales; family Nelumbonaceae; genus Nelumbo; species Nelumbo lutea. Next base: position 52,745,097 of record NC_142691.1, read on the forward strand.
TAAGAACTCAGTCATTAGGGAGGTTTACCGAATCTCAACTCTGACTATGACTCGAAGGGTAATCTTCCCCTTCATAATTGATTCAACTTCATTATCTTAAAGGCATCATAGAAGATTGTCAATCAATATCTCTTCACTTCATAATGTAAAATCTTCAAAAAGACCACCAAGACATCATTATGGTGGTGATGATCCCCTATAAATCTTCCTTGAGGAAGGTGCTAACTCGTCCGACCTTTGTTTCATTTAAGACTTGTGCCTAATCTATAGTTGCTAAGTGTATGCCTTCCTTGTATAGAAATTTTCTCTTATCAATGTTGAGCTGTCAAGTATTAAATTTATGACCTTTACTTTGGGTCTATTTGTTGGAGGGTCAACCTATTCCGATTCCAATCTAACTTCTTGATCTTTGTGGACAAAGTCATTTAAATAACCATTCTAGATAATAGTCTCAATCTTGTTCTTGATCTTACATCATTCATCTATATCATAGTCAACATTGCAATGGTAATTAAGTGATTGTCTCGATTAACCTTTTTAGGTTTTATCTTTGCAAGCCATCATATGTAGTCCTATTTCCCAATTTATATCAAGATCTGGATTTAAAAGGGATTCAAAGGCGTGTATGTCCCATATGATGGTGGTGCCTTCTTTGATGCTAGAGAGGAGTCTCCAAATTTGTCATTATTTAACTATAAGCCACTAGGTCTCATGTCAATTGTCTTTCTTTCCCTATCTCCTTTGTCCGTAGGTATTTTACTGGTTTGGGTCTCTTCTACATTTATGTATTTCTCAACTTTAGATAGATGGTCGACCATTGTCCTAGGAGGCCTCTTGGCAAGAGAGAAACTGAATAGAGAGGACCTCAAGCTGTTTGTGATTGTTACTATTGCCAACTTGGTCAAAGTCCTTTACCTCTAACACCTCCATGTTGAAATGTTGGATATAGTCTAGAAGAATAATCTCTTTTTGCTTCTATCTGACAGACATCAACTAGCCGATGTCTTTTACAAGTGACTATTGCTGATAAAGTGCAACAGAAGAGGTCAAAAAATTGCTCCCAAGAGTTGACTAAGTGAGGAGTTAATTTCAAAAACTAGTGCCAAGCCACCTTCTAAGGGTGGCCTAGAAGGCTCAGCGCATGAGGGCATTGGAAAACCCATGCAACATCATTATGGCTTTGAAACTTTCAACATGGTCCTTTGGATTGGTGATTCCATCAAAAGTCTCCAAGTTTGGGGCTTTAAAATTCAAAGGAAGTGGATCTAAGGTGATCTCATTAGTGAAGGCCATATCAGTCGAGGTGTTATGGCTTGAAGAGACATTCATTTTTCTCTCTTTCACTTCTTCAATTTCCACATGGATAGTATCAGAGGGAGCATCGGGTTTCCTACTGAGTCAGGCTAGGCCAGGCTTTTTTGACAAATCACGAGCCTAGCCCAAAACACAGTCGGGCTTACTATGTTGGGCCCGAGGTCAGGCCCGTGAGCCTAATTACATGACCAAGCCCGACCGGGGTGCGTGCCGAGTCGGGCTGGGCCATCGGGCTACCCGGCCCATGAAGAGGTCTACTCCCAACCTATTTATAAGTGAAGTCCCCATGGAGCGTAGCACTGATGAGGTTGTAACGTCTCTCATGCCTGCTAGCATTGAGTGTGCTTTCCTTAAAGATGGTCCCACATGGTTGAGCGTTACCAAGTAACAAATGAGGGAATACTCAACTGATGTCATAACAACTAAAAGCATGCTCGTTGTTAAGTCCCAAAAGTGAAATCCCATAAATTCCCCCTAAGGCCTGTAAAATGACAAGGATACCATTAGAGGTTGCCTCATGTCATAGTTTTATTGGGCCAAAGTATTTGGTCACATGAAACGCCTTGTTAGTTGGGATGATGATTTTGTGGAAATTTTGAATATAATGTGCCATGGGTTTGTTTGGAGTTCTTAAGTTTAGATTAACAAAGGTGAAGGTAAAAGGGGGTTCTAATGCCATTTTGTTTGTCAAATTTAGGGTTTCAAAGAGGGAAGTCCTTTTATGCCAGTGCCTGGTTGGTAATCTTAAGTGTTGGAATCCAAAGTGGAGTGAAGTAGAGAAGTGGGCAATGTTGATTTGGAAGTGTCAAAAGGGTCCTTCAATTAAGAATTTGGATGGAAATAAGTTGGGTTTCATATTCTCTTTGATGGTTGTGGCAATGGGTGATCTCCACTCTAGGTTGTATGGTTTAATAGAGAATAGTACTGTCTTAATAAATGGGAGGTGAGGGGCAGTTGGGGTAGAGATTTGGTTGGGTATGGTGGTGGGTGCAGATCTTTTGCTCCTCATTTCATCCCCGTTGTTTGGCCTAGTTTAAGGAAGTTAGAGATGCTTTGGGGGCTTCATTAAAACCACTCCAGATAATCTCTCTTGGGTGAGGCTTTGATGAAGATCCTAATTTGGAGCAAATTAATCAAAATATACTGAAGTCCATTGAGCTTTTGTTAGAGGGGTTAGGTTCTTGTTTCTAGTGGTAGTCAAAGATGTTGAAGACTCACAAGGGAGACTAACAACGTCTAATAGTTTAGAGCTTGTGTCGATTTTTGCAACAAGGATAGGAGTAGAGGAGAAGAAACAATATTGAATATTTAGAAAAATGCATTTCTTCTAATTGCAATATTGGAGGTGTCATGTTGGGCACCGAAGATGACCCTTGAGACAATTGAATAGTGAGGTGCAACGTAATGATGGTATTGGAGTTATTACCAATGATGTTGGTGATCCTCCCTACAATGAGGCTACTCTTGCTTTGGCATCAGTTGCGGAAGAAGGAATTGGGGTGGGTTCTATGGGAATTCAAATTCAAAATGGTTTTTCAAATGTGTAGAAATCTACTATACCATTGGATGGAAGTCCCAAGATTTTCATTGAGGCTATAGTCTAATAGTGGGTCTTTTGTCAGTTTAGTGTGTGGGCCCATGCCACCCTCCAACAAGCTTCCAATTTGGATATTTTGAGACTATAAAGCCTGGTGAGCCACTAGGTAACCTAGTGGTTAGTTTAGGGCCTTAGTTCAAGGCCTGAGTTTACTATCTCTTGGCAAAATAATGTCCCTCAAAACTTAGTTTGGACTAGATTAAGGGAGGCCTTGGGTCCCACTTAAGATAAGGCACATAGAACTTTGCTTCATAATTTAAAAATTCTTAGTTGCAATGTTGATGCTTACAAAAAAGCATGGTTCAAAATTTCACGTTGGTGTTCATTAGTTAGGGACGTAGTGCTTATTTTTTAGTAGGATGGTTCTTTGGTTTCAAGTTGTTCTTCTCCTAAGCTTGCTAGTTTAAGTACGGTGGTTGAGGCTGGGGTTGACCAGATTTCTGACTCTAGAAGCAGTGATTCTTGAGAGGGAATAGTTGTGGCTTTGGGGTTGTAGTTTGAGTTGGTCTCAAGGTATTGCTAGGAGGTTCAAGGTTGCTTGAGTGCCTAGGAGGAGCTGGTCTAAGAAGAAGGATTTGGTAACATTAGAGTTAAGGAAAGCTCTTGTTTAGAGCAACAAGTGAAAAGGGATCTAAGGGTTAGTAAGCAACTTGGTTTATTCTTTTTAAGAGGGGAAGAGATACTAGAAGGTTCTTTGAGCATCTTAAAAGAGATCATTTATACAAAAAAAAAAAAAAGTACTTCTAGTTTGTGGTATGGACTAGGGGTGAGCATGGGTCGATTTGGTTCAGTTCCATGGTAGAACCTGGAACCTTCGGGGTCGATTCCAGGGTTTACCCGTGGAACCTGTTCTTTGTTTACTCTCTCCCTTTAAAAAAAAAAAAAAAAAAAAAAAAACATGTTCTTTAAAAACTTGATTTTCAATAAATATGATATATATAGCTTAAAACTTATATTATCTTTATTGAGTAAATTAATATGTAGACTATCACTATATGGTTTAAAACTTATAATTTAAATTTAAATTTTGTAAATATTACCTTTCACATTACTTATTATTCACATTCAAATATTAACATGAAAACAAATGATCAAATCATATATGGTTTAAAACTTATAATTTCAATTTAAATTTTGTAAATATTACCTTTCACATTACTTATTATTCACATTCAAATATTAACATGAAAACAAATGATCAAATCACTTAAAGTAACTCAATGATCAAATGAGACAATGACCTTTTGTAACCATGAGTGTTTGGGTTTAAATCTTCACATCCTCAAGAGTATTCTGTGTTTTATTTCAAGGAAAGTTCAATTCCACCAAAGCCAACCAAGGTTGGTTCATCAGGTCAGTTCGAGTAGGGTAAGCCCCTAAACCCTATAATTGGCCTAGGGGGGTCGGTTCCAAGAATTTGGAACCAGACCCTACCCTGTAACAGATCGTGTAGGGTCAGTTCAAGGTCGATTCCATTTGGTTTCGGGTAGAACCTACCTACTTGCTCACCCCTAATATGGACTGGAGAAAAAACATGTGGAAGTTAATGAAGTTTCTTATTCTGATGAGGAGCTTGTGTTGGAAGACAATGTTGATCTATTGGAGAGCTATAATTCTAGTGGTCTCTCGAGTAGTAGGAAATTGAGAAAGTTGAAAGAGTTTTACTTTGATAAATGTGTTTTGACAAATAGAAAAGGCTTAAAAAGACAAAAAGTGTTAGGGGTCGGGATAAAGGAAGCCATGGTAAGATCTCTAAGTTGAGGGTTTACTAGTTGGTTTTGTTTTGTTTTTAAGAGGCTCCTTTGGTTAATGAAGTTCTCTTAGTATAAGTCTAAGTTTTGGGCTACCTAGTATATTTGAGTCTTGATGGGTGGTTAGAGGGTTTGGTCTAATTGGGGTTGTATGTTGAGTTGGGTCTCAATTTGTACATATTTTGGTGAATTCTAGGCCTTGTTATTTTGTTGGGCAAGTTCATTGGATCTTTCCCTTTCTTCTTTTCCTTTTACTAATTTTTTTCTCTTATACTTATAAAAAAAAGTCCATTGATAACGAACTTTGAAGAGATTTTTTATGTACTTTAATATTGATCTTGAAGGGTTTTTTTATTGTATTAAATCTTTTCTATGCACATTAGATGCTAAGAAATGAGCATTTCTTTTAATGTTTTTTTGTACTTCTCGACTCAAGCTATTTAAATCCACCTAATTAAATGATAATAAAGTGAGACTAGTCATGGTGGGTTTAACCTAGTTAAAAGATGACGGGTAAGATGGATATAATGGGTTTAATAGGTTTGCAAAATTGGGTGGAAATGTTACACAGGTTTAGGATCAAGGGTGTATAGGTAGGTTCAAGAATGGAAAGACAAATTTTCAAGAGTACCCCACCCATTGCCAACTGTACCAATCAGCATAAGTACCAACCAAATAAGTTCATTTGACATGAAATGCCATTGCCTCTCTAAATGCTTGAGCTTAAAACAACAATCATCCCAAATACTATGCATGCAAACAGATCAGAGCGGATTCAAATAAGGGTATATCCAAATCCGATTCGACATCGTTCATGGCAGAACCGATCAGATTTGATAGGCAAGAATCTGAATTCGAATCCGATCGGAAAGTCAAATCTTCGGGTCTAACCTGATCCAATTTGTTTTCTTTAAAAATTAATAAATTATTAAAAGAAAAACAAAATATACCAATTTAAATAAAGAAAAACAAAATCTACAAGTATTTTTAATTATTTTCATCATATATATACATGTTTTTATAAAAAATAAATAATATAACAAATTTACAACAATACAATATAAATGATATATTTATAAATAAAAAAATAACATATACATATATGTAAATATATATATAACATATATCGAATTGGATCTTCTCGAACCGGATAGGGGGTGGTCCGAATCTGATATGATTTCTGATCGGATCCTATTATTCGATCCGATCCAAATATCCGAATAGGGGTGATCTGACTTCTACCAAATAGGATCGGATCGGATCGTGATCTGATCCATTTGCATATGAAGTGTAAGCCTCAAGGTGTTGTGAGGCATAAGCCTCAAAAATTAAGAAAAAAAATTAAAATTTATAAATGATAAATATAACATGTAATATACCTAGTTAGAATGATGGAAGGTACAAATACCCATAAAATAGAATTTTGTAAGCAATAAGTTTTAACTTTTAAGCATTAAATAAAATAAGAACTAATCATCTAACAATTATAAACATATTACATTTTATGTTTCAAAATGCAATCTTACAAAATTATTCATATGAAGAATCATCTATATAATGGGCATTATATTTATGGTCATCCAACAGTCGTGAAGAAAAGAAACAATGTAGTTGATTTGATCTATGCAAAAAGAAACAATGAAAAAGATAAATAAATCTATTAGGAAAATAAATGAGAAAAACAACAAACTTGGGATGTTAAATTAGAATATTAAGAAAAAAATCCATTTGATTTATCGAAGAGAAACTAATAATTTGATTGCCCTTTTTTTTTTGCATTGAACTCTCTTAGGCTAAAGTACTAAAGGAAACTAATAAAACTTCATTTGGCCAATTGGTTTTTCAGTTTTACTCTTATTATTTGACCCATAATTATTAAAGTGCTTTTTCTATATATTTTGAACTATAAAAAATACATAAAAATATTGTTTTTTGCATGAAATCACTAAATAATGCTGATATTTAAGGCTTACGCCTCATGTTATGCCTCACACCTTGGGGCTTGAGCCTTGCACCTCATTCTAACAAAGGCTTAAGCCTCAAACCAAAGTTGTGAGACTTAAGCCTTGATGCAAAATTTGAGCACCTTGCCTCAAGGTATACACCTCACACCTCGAGGCTTAAGCCTTTTAAAACATTTCCAAATACAACCAGTTAGGATAAGTGCCACCTAGGCATTTTGAGTTTAAATTAAACATCATTCTTTTTTTTTGTGGAGACTATTTTTGAGTTAAAATAATCATAAAGGTCGTATCTTAGGAACATGAACCAAGAGATGTTAGCAATGCCAATACCAAATACAACACTACTCAAAACACTTCAATACTTGGCATAAGTACCAACTAAACAGGTTTTATGTCAAAATGACACTACCTCTCTAAACCTTTGAGCCTATAAGGGTAGTGGTACCAAACACAGCCTAAACAATCACATAAGATCGTCAGTCATCTGTAAGTGTTTTTATTTACTTAGTATCCATTTGATAATGGCTGAATTTGATGAACTGAATAGCCTATTATTTTTTAGTTAGATAAAAGATTTTCAAATAATATAAAATATTTAAGGGTATTACAATTAACTTAACTTCAGCTTCCGCTATCAAGGTGGTGTTGGTTTGTCAATATGCTTATTGTTAGGGGAAAGTTGTAGATTAGTACCTTATACTTTGGGCCTAGTCTCACATTGATCCCCAAACTTTAAAACATGCCAATTTAGTATCTAAACTTTCAAAATGTGCCAATTTACTACCTACCATTAACCAACTATCAGTTATGTATATTTACAAAATGGCAAAATTTCCCTTTATAATTGATGTAACCGTTTCTGGTCACGTACCAATTTTTTGTAATGTATCAATTTTTTTTTGGCTAAGTACCTCATCATTAGACCCAGTGGTGAAGTGCCTGGTGGCGAACTGCCTGGTGGCGAGCTACTTGGTGACGAACTCCCTAGTGATGAGCTACCTGGTGGCGAGCTCCTTGGTGGAGAACTGCCTGAGTGGATTCATCATTTGACTTCCTCCTAGGCGGCCTGTAACTCAGGGGATGGTGGAGCTTTCTGGTGTAGCGCAACCCGACTGCCCTCTACATGAGGTGATATCCTCTCCTTTGTAGGCGGCGAGAGCTAAGGGACCTGCGAGAACTCCATCTTTTCCTCCTCTTTGTAGGCGGCGGGAGCTGAGGAATCTGCGAGAATTGAATCAGAGGACCCGAGGGTATTTTCCCGGTGGGGACTCTCCGATGCCTAAGTTAGCATTCTGATTGTAAGGAGCTTGGAGAGAAATGAGGGAGCTAGAGAGCAGGGATTACCTCCATTTTTTCATTCTCTCCCCCTTGTCGTTGGGGGTCAGAGTCCTTATAAAGTGGTGTCCTATCAAATTAGGCGTAACCGCCTCTATCTCTCTACCGCAACCGTTACTGCCAGAGCTGAGGTGGCGGGTGCAGGCGGCTGCTGCAGAGTATGACTCTGCCAGTCAAGGGATAGCTCTCAGGACTAGAAAGCACGGTGCCACCCAATGAGAGACGTGGGCGCAGGTCTCTGGATCTATCAGGTACGGTTGTCGGGCAGGAGATCTTCCTACAATATGCCAAGCTGCCCCTAAGTGCCGAGCTACCTATGCCGAGCTGCCCCTAAGTGGCGAGCTCTTCGTAAGACACCAGGCTGCCTGTGGCGAGCTGCCCCTAGCTATACTGAGCTCCCCAAGCTATGTCGAGCTGCTTGTGGCGAGCTCTGCCGAACTGCCTATGGCGAGCCATGACGATCTGTCTGTAAGTGGCAAGCTATGGCAAGCTCTGCTGAGCTACCCAGTTGTCAAGAGGCTACACTTGGTTTGCATGAAGTGCCAAGTGTCACAATTTCACTAGAGGGCCAAATCCGCCCTCACCATTTGCTCCCCACTCCCAAGCTGAGAGTAACTCAACGAAGGGAGTAGATTTCTTCTTTTGGCCCGTAAGTCGACGAGCTAGTAAGTGCTGATCCAATTCCTTAGGCTTTGGGAGATGCCTGTATGTGGCGAGCTGCCTATAACGTGAGGAGGTCTCCGCCAGTTCAGTAGTGTAGCCCTTAGGCTTTGGGGGCAACTTATAGTTCACTTTTCTGATTTTGCTCATGCTGAAAAAGCGATTGGGTATTTAGCAATAGTGTGGCCCGTAGGCTTTGGGAGCAACTCGTAGTCCACTCTTCTTTACTTTGCCCATGCCGAAGAGGCGACTAGGTCTTAAGAAGTAATATGGCCCATAGGCTTTGGGAGCAACTCGTAGTCCACTCTTCTTTGACTTTGCCCGTGCGGAAGAGGCGACTGGGTCTTAAATAGTAATGTGGCCCATAGTGTTTTGGGAGTGATTCGTAGTCCACTCTTTTTCTACTTTGCCCGTGCCGAAGAGGCAACCGGGTCTTAAGTAGTAATGTGGCCTATAGGCTTTGCTTGTGAGGTGCCGAACTGACCAGGTGTCGACCTACCTGTAAGGTGTCGGGCTGACCAGGTGCCGAGCTACCTGTGAGGTGTCGAACTGACCAGGTGATGAGCTGCCTGCGAAGTACCGAGCTACCAATGAGGTGCCGAGCTACCAGTGAGGTGCTGAGCTACCTGGAAGGTGCCGAGCTACCAGTGAGGTGTCGAGCTACCTGTAAGGTGCCGAGCTGATTAGGTGGGTGCCTTAGAACTATGATTGTGCTGCATTAGCTTCGTAATGCCGGTCACCCACTCCTACAAGAAGCTACTAGGAGCTCAACCTTCAAGGGCAACACTACTAACTTTAGGTCGCCAGCTCACACGGGATCCTTGGAAGGCTTGACCAGTAAGGCTGCCTATGTAGTCTATTGGCTGCCAATTCCCGCGGAAGCCACGAAGAGCTCATCTTTGTAGGGGGGACCTTGCGAAGAGGACTGATGAGGCTTTAACTAAATTAAAAGTAAGCGTAGTCTGTTAGCTCCTGGCATAGTCTTTGAGTTCATAAGAAATGTAAACTATAAAGCGAGAGCTTCAATTTCTAAAAAGTGAGGACTTAGCTTTTTAGGAAAAGATGACTTAGCTTTTGGAGGATGAAAACTTAGCTTTTTGTAGCGTTTTCCCATAGACGGCGCCAATTGATGTAACCGTTTTTGGTCACGTACCAATTTTTTGTGATGTATCAATTTTTTTGGCTAAGTACCTCGTCATTTGACCTAGTGGTGAAGTGCCTGGTGACGAACTGCCTGGCAGTGAGCTACTTGGTGGCGAGCTCCCTGGTGGAGAACTGCCTGGTGACGAGCTCCCTAGTGGAGAGCTACTTAGTGACGAACTCCCTGGTGATGAGCTACCTGGTGGCGAGCTCCTTGGTGGAGAACTGCCTGAGTGGATTCGTCATTTGACCTCCTCCTAGGCAACCTATAACTCAGGGGATGGTGGAGCTCCCTAGTGTAGTGCAACCCAACTGCCCTCTACATGAGGTGATCTCCTCTCCTTTGTAAGCAGCGGGAGCTGAGGGACCTGCAAGAACTCCATCTTTTCCTCCTCTTTGTAGGCGGCGGGAGCTGAGGAACCTACGAGAACAAGATCAGAGGACCCGGGGGTATTTTCCTAGTGGGGACTCTCCGATGCCTAAGTTAGCATTCTAATTGTAGGGATCTTGGAGAGAAATGAGGGAGCTAGAGAGCAGTGATTACCTCCATTTTTTTATTCTCTCCCCCTTGTCTTTGGGGGTCGGAGTCCTTATATAGTGGTGTCCTGTCAAATCAGGAGTAACAACCTCTGTCAAGTCAGGCGTAACCACCTCTGTCTCTCTGTCGCAGCCGTTACTGCCAGAGCTGAGGTGGTGGGTGTAGGCAGCTGTTGCAGAGTACGGCTCTGCCAGTCAAGGGATAGCTCTCAGGACTAGCAGGCACGGCGCCGCCTAGCAAGAGACGTGGGCGTAGGTCTCTGGATCTGTCAGGTACGGTTGTCAGGTAGGAGATCTTCCTGCGATACGCCGAGCTGCCCCTAAGTGTCAAGCTACCTATGCCGAGCTACCTGTAAGTGTCGAGCTGCCCCTAAGTGGTGAGCTCTTCGTAAGACACCAAGCTGCCTGTGGCGAGCTGCCTATGCCGTGCTGCCCCTAGCTATACCGAGCTCCCTGAGCTATGCCGAGCTGCTTGTCGCGAGCTCTGCCGAGCTGCCTGTGGCGAGCCATGCCGATATGTCTGTAAGTGGCAAGCTGTGGCAAGCTCTGCCGAGCTGCCCGAGCTTCCTGAGCTGCCCAGTTGTCAAGAGGCTGCACTTGGTTTGCATGAGGTGCCAGGTGTCACAATTTCACTGGAGGGCCAAATCCGCCCTCATAATAATATTTTTGAGTATGCTGTTCTCTAGATAGTTTTCTAGTGATATTTCCTTTTTTGACATCATCTTCTATGTATTAGAACCAGCAAAAAAACTGGTTAATAAAGAAATTAGATGACATCGAAGGGCATTTATGTCCTTTTACATGCCACTTGATGAATGGTTAATGGTAGGTATTGAATTGGCATGTTTTGAAAGTTTAGGTACTGGATTGGCATGTTTTAAAGCTTGGAGACCAAAGTGAGAGTAGGCCCAAAGTATAAGGTACTAATATGCAATTTTCCTTATTGTTAATTATTTATCAAAGAAATTATCTTTAGTTACAAGTGAGCTATTGCTACTTAGCCTAATTTATGTAACTTAGTAAAGTCATTTTATTAATAGAAAACTAAACATAACTCCAATCCTGTAATGGTTCACATCCAATGGATCCGAGATACAAGCTAACAAAAATAAGTTACAACTAGAGAGATATCTAAATCTAAATAAGGTTGGAGCATGCACGAGGCTTTTAGTCCTTTGACAAGTCGTGTATTCTCAATGTATTTGGCGTGGCTAAGAGAAATAGAAATAGTATTTATAACATGTTCACCTAATATTAAGTTTCCCTATTTTTTTAGGAATCAAACAACCAAATAAGTTTGTTGGGTGGATTGAGACAAGTGTTTCAATGACCAAGGATATCAACACTTGGTCATCTGGCCTACACCTAGCCAAATGGCATTTCCATTTATCTAATAAGGGTTAGAAATGCGATCCAGTGAAACTTGGTTATAGAAGATGGTCTAGGTCTTCATTTTCTGTAATTCGTTGATTTTAGGTTTTTCGAACACTTGATGTTTATATGAGCCGGGTTTCCTTTGTATAGTTTGAGGGGTAAGGCTTCACGTCCCCCCCCCCCCCTCCAAGGTTTTTTTGCATATGAATAAATTTACGGTGGCCAACCCTCCACCGGGAGTAAAAAAATAAAAGAAATCGGATACAATGTAATTCAATAATAACATTTTCTCCATGCATGAAAAAAAAAACAATTTCAAAGAAACAAACAACTGAATTTATTTTCTTTTCATAGAAAAATAACTAATAATAATACAAGAAAACATAGAAAAAAACTTGGTTATGTGTGTGTTGCATAGATAAAACCAAAAAATAACCAATCTTTCATCAACATGTGGCTTGTCACATAACCACTGAATATTCCAACATGTTGAGCATTAAATGAGGCCGTATGGCCATTCTTCCATCATCTTCCACTTAGCTAGATAGTTAGACTCAAGCTGAATAAATGCTAGACAATCCCATTTCATTTAATGTGTGTCACATAGTTTATAACCACGATTGCTTTTGCCAATGGGTCAGCAATCATATTTTTTTATGGGTATGTATTCAATTAGGATCTCATTCTGTTGGTAAACATTATATATAAATACTAATATTGAGATGCGTGTATATATTTTCCTTAGAATTGATATCACCATATTTTATTGTCTTAATAGTGGTTTGGTTGTCTTTATATATCTTAATTCCTATTAGTGCATTAGGAACTTTGAGTTCTTTTAAGAATCTTTTAATCCAAATTGCTTGTAATGCCACAAAGTTGTACACAATAAACTCATGTTCCATGGAAAACATGGCTATGCAGCTTTGCTTTTATTCTTGTACATGAGACAAGAGCTCCTCCTAAGAGGAATAAGTACCTGATTGTAGATTATCTATCATTTAATTACTTGCAAAATTAGCATCACAGTAACCCAATAATTCCGAGTCATTTACATGGTAAGTCAATTTAAAAATATTTTGTCAACTATAAAAATCTAAATATTCTTTTAATAGCTTTCTAATGAGTTTTACCTAGATTACTTTGATATTTACTTACACCACCTATAACATATGATATATCCAATCTTGTGCAAAGTATTGCATACACTAAACTACCTACAACTTGAAAATAAGATCCATATTTTATTTTTTGCATTTCTTCATCATTAACAAAATTTATATCTTATGGTTTCTTTACAAATTAGAGTTTCAACTCCATTACAATCTCACATGTTGAATTTCCTTAAGATTTCTCTAGGTAATGTTTTTTATGAAATAGTTAAGGATTTCATCTTCATATCCCTTTCTATTTTAATTTTAAGCATATAACAAGCATTATCTATGTCTTTTATTTCAAAGTTGGTTTTTAACCAATCTTTTGTTTTATTAATCATAGATATATCATTACTCTAGCAATAAGAATGTCATCAATGAAAGAATAATAAAACAACTCTCATTATCCAAAGAATAATCACAATGATTAAAGGGATTACGAATAAATCCAAGTTTTGACATTGCTTCATGAAATGTATAGTATCACATTCTAAATGATTGTTGTAAATCATACAATGATTTCTTTTATTCATATACTTTATTTTCTTATCCTTCTATTACATAACCTTTGGATTTAATTATGTATATTATTTCATTTAACTTTTTATTAAGGAAAGATGTTTTACTGTTAATTGAAATAATTCTAAATCTACAAATGCAACCAAAGGCATTAAGATTCTAATAAGGGTAAACTTGGCAATTGGAGAGTAATTCTCCTCGTAATCAATCCCTTCTACTTGAGTGTATTTGCAATGTATCAACACATATCAGCCGATACATATCATTTCGAAAAAAGGCCCAATATATGTAACGTATAGAAAATAGTCCTTTCATTTCTTTTCATCAATATTGGGTCAATAAGGCCCAATACAACCTGATACTTTAATGCATCGGTTAGTACATTACAAATTACTAATTATTTTTCTTTTATTGCTATTCTTTCTGATTAATTTCTCCCTCTCATTAATTAATTATTTTCCCTCTCTCTCATTAATTATTTTAGTTACTCCCTATTTCATTAATGTTTCTTTTATTACCAATCCTTCTCCTTAATTACTTCCTTTAACCTTTTCTTTAATCCTTATGGTAAGTTTTGAATTTGAATTTCAAATTTTTCATGTCATTCCAACACCTAATACACATAATTTTGGGTGTAAAAACTAAAGTAAGGTATAAGAAAATTTGAAGCCTAGTCACTACTTTGCAGTGACCATAACTCCACCACTATGCCCAAATCTATTTTGATGTTTAAATTTTGCATTTTTTATCCTTGAATAAGCTTTTTCTTTTTAGTGGAAGTTTATAGGGGTTTTATGGGTTAGGTTAGGCCTAAAGTCTTTTATATACATATATAATATTTTATATTAAATGGCATATAATATGCATACAAAATTTTTTGATAATTATATAATATATATTATAAATGTCATATTATAATACTTATATAAAATTCATATATTTGATTCTGAGTTAGGCCAGCTTGAACACAAAACCCAAAACCAAACTTGAAATTTCTAAGTTAGGCCAGGATGATCAGCCCTAGATGTCTGCCAATAAATGCTAAAGTTGATTCTTAAAATTTATATATTAACAAATATTAAGAGAAATTATATTGATTATTTGAAAATCAAGGTATATATGTACACATTTTAGTTTTTTTATCTTTTTTCAATAGTTATGATTGTGTCATGATCTCTCATACTTCATATAAACCATTAAAATAAGGTTTTTTATATTTAAATAACTTATTTATAGTTATATATACCTTGTGCTTTCTGTGATTAATATAGTTGTTAGGATTTATTTGAGTTTCATAGTGTATCCATGTATATCTTGGTTTTTCGTCTGTATCTATATGTATCCAAAGCACATCCTGATACATATATTTGCATTTTTGATACCTTGAACCTTGAGTATATCCCTTTGTTACAAGTCTTGCTTTATATTTTTTTCTACAAACCCATTAGCATTTAGTTTTCTCTTTAATATCCATTTACACCTTATAGGTTTCCTATGTTTAGATAAAGCAACAAATTCTTAAACCTGATTTTTATTTATTGAGTTTAACTATTCTTTTATGGCTCCATGCTATTTTTTTTATCATGTGCTGTCATAGTATCTTCAAAGTCAATTGGATCATCAAGAAATTCCTCATTCAAGTAAGTATAGTCCAAATTGTATCAAACCTTAAAATGCCACAACGATCCTAGAAGCATAGTCCAAATTGTATCAAACCTTAAAATGTTGCGTCCTAATATGGCTGGGCTGGAACATATTTCATCAAAATAGAGAGTTGAAGTGCTAAAATAGGGTGAATTATTTCATCGCATCTAATGTTTCATAACAATAGACATTCCTGGTAGGGTGACCATTCATAGTTTGACCCAGAGCTTAGCCCAACTTGTTCCACAAACTTAAGGTTTAGGCCTAGGTTTTGTGTTCAGGCTTGGTCCAGAATACATGCATGTTTGCTATTGCCTTCATATATATGTATAAACATCTAAAGTTGCTAATAACTTCAGTGTTTAGATGGTCACTAGGCACTCTTCCAAATAGAATGTTTGAGATCAAACATGCAGAACTAGACTCTTCATGGCATCGTCTAGGGTAGGTCTGTTCATGGGCCAGGCTTCAAACCTGACTTTAAACTATGTTGGTCTCGGGCTTCAGGCCAGGCCCATTTAAATTTTAGCAAAAGTCAAACCCAAGCCCAGCCCATGAACAAGTCTATTCTAGGGTTGAGCAAGGATAGACAAGTTCTACTCGGAACCGAATGGAACCGAGCTTAAACAAGTCCTATCTAATCTATTACCTGAATAGGTTATAGTTGTGATTTGATCATTTTTCTTCAATTTAATATTTGTGTATAATAAATAATGTAAAAGATAATATTTACAAAATTCAAATTATAATGGTAAGTTTTGAATTATATAAATCAAGTTTTTAAAGAACGAATTTCGCTAGTAGACCCTGGTACTATCAGGCTAGAACCAACCTTAAAACCAATCTTGATAGGGCAATTTCTGCCCAGAAAACCTAGATGGTTCCAAAAACCTAGAACTAACCCCTACAAGGGAGGTTCTAGGTTTTGCCTTGCAACTGAATCCAACTGATCCCTATTGATCACCCATTTTTGGAGTAAATTTATTTTTAATTATGAGGGTTGAAAATATAATTTAAACTATAACTTTTCACCTCGTTTAATTCCCTCTTATTAAGGTAAGTTAAACTTATATTAATTTGTCAAAAACAAAAAATAAGGAAGACCCCTATTCGGTCAGGTGCTGTACAGGTAGGTACAGGCATTCAAAGAGCATCAAAAGTATGGCAAGAACAAAACCTATACAGAAAAGTAACCCAATAACTGACTTTAGCGGAGATGTTCGAAAATTTCAGCTAGCTAAAAAGAGAAGATTTGTGGTTGAAGATCCTGCTATTTCTCTCAATCCAAATGCACCAAAATTGCCTGCTTTAGTTTTATTCGAAAAATTAGCTAATGACCACATTAGTCTTTCTGAATCCTGTACAGAGATAAACCTTTTATCAGCTTGGTAGATAACATACTAAAAGATTTGTAAGTTAATGTAATGTAACTACACATTCTCAAATATGACCTTATGCAACCAAGCGAGCTTCCTCGGTGTCTGGAATTACAATGTCGAGCCTCATCATGGGCTTGTACTTATCTGGTATTTCTGCACCTGCATGTATGCACATTTCAACAACAGCCGGTGCCTTACCATAGAATCTTTTCAGTGCACTTCGCATAAGAGGGTCGGCTGGGTCTCGTACATGCCATACATAATTTGGTGGGACCACTTCGTCCACTGTTGCATCCTGCCATCCATGCTTCCCATCCCTCCACTGGTGCTTGAATGCCCCGCAAAGCTTTGCATTATGCCCCCATGGCCCCACATGAACCTCTGAGCAATACCCACATACCTTCACAGTGTATTTCTGCATCAATTTTCTCACACCCCATCTCACAGTCTCATAAGCTTTAAGGGTCTCTTGTGCAACCTTGGGCACATCAGCTGCTGCAGGTGGTGGGAATTTTCCAATGTGAGCTCCATATGTATCAAGCTCCATAAGTAGGGAAGATGAATCTACAGAGCGGTCCAATTTGGGTTCCTCAACAAAACCACCTCGGTCAATTACTTTCTTCCCAATCATTCGGATGGGTTTTGTCCTTCTACGAGAAGGATATTCTGGTATATCAACACCTGCTTGGATGCAAAGCTCCACGACTGCTGGAATCCTGTCATAGTCAAACCGAGTTTCATGCTTAATGCGACGACCAAAGGGATCATAGAGGTGGTATGATTCGATTGGGATAAGTACATCATTGATGGAACCCTTGACCCACGAGTGGAAGCTTCTGCGGTGCACATTGTCAGAACCATGACAGTCCTGGATCTCATGACCAGCCAGCCCCACATGAACTTCTGGGCAGTTGCTGAAAAAAAATAAATAAACATAAAATTTAGGCCCAGATTACCCAAAAAAAATACTTCAAAAGTGAAAAAAGATTGCAATATTCTATTGAATAGAAATATTGAAGTACCTGCAACCATAGACAGGAACAACATGCAAGAGCTGTGCAAGACCTTTTATTAGAACTTTCCAAGCATCTAGTACTTCATAAGCAACAGGAATTAAATCAGGTACCAATAATCCATTCTTTGGAGGCTCAAGGGGTTTCTCAATCCCCATTTCAGCAAGTTTCTTTTCAGCCCTTCCAGCCTGCTGGATCTTTTTGAATGGGATTGGATAGGGTTTTTTCTTATTTTTTGGTTGTATGGGTGGGAGGTCCACATTTTGGGGATATATTTGTTGTTTCTTGACTGCTTGGTCTTGTCTGGGCTTCCTACCATGAACACACAAAAAATTCCCTGATGTTGTAGGTCCATAAGAATGAAGTTGATGCCCCAACTGCAACTAAAATAAAACCCATGAGTGAGATTTCAAATCACCATAAAGAAGCAGTTAGGACAACACCATCAACTGCAATAAAAGAAAAATAAATTGTCTAATGAAACCATGCTTGGCAAAACAATAGGATACTTAACAGTGTCATCGACAGGGATCAGAACCATAATCCATAATAGCAATTAGAAATTTAGAACTAAACCCACAATATTTTCTTTTTTTTTTTTTTTTGATAAGCAACATGACTTAAATTAAAAAACAGAAATCCTGCTAATAGAATAGTAGGCAAGGATATAGTACAAGGGCTTCCACAAAACAAACCCAGAACCAAACAGCAAGAATACAAGAAAAACAAAACTACAACATTATAAGATACCACCTAGTCCTGGACAGCCCCATTCCAATTGAAGTTTCTAAACACCATACCTAGCTAGAGAATTGGCCAAAGCATTAGCATTCCTAGGTACCCAATTGAATGAGACATTCAATATGGAACGCAAGAGTTCTGCCCGTCTTACCAAAGGCCTAAACTTCCACAGGATCAAGTCCTGTTTCTTCAACCAGCAAAAAATTATCCGACAGTCACCTTCTTCCACCTCCACATTTTTTCAAGTCTTATTAGCTTCAGCAACTCCAAACCCTGAAATAGAGCTTTCAACTAAGCCCGTAAGGAGTTACCATTGCCCACTGATCCAGAGAAACCGAGTAGAATGTTTCCATTACGGTCCTTGATGACACCTCCAATACCTGAACTTCCTGGGTTTCCAAGGCAACACCATCAAAATTTAACTTAAGCTTCTCAACTTCTGGTGCACACCAACTGACCACCCTCCTAGAAGCCCTCTCCTGAAAATCAGCTACAGCTTTCCAGCCCCTTAATAGATCATTTAGGGAAACACCTTTAAATTCTTTGGTCACCAAAACCCAATGGGCAGCTCTGACCTTTGTGAGCTCAATCAAATCCTCCACCTCTCTTGCCTTTAATTCTGGAGTTCCTTTCATTCCACATACTCCAAAGCACAGCCCCCCTAACACATTGCCACAAAAATTGTCTTTTTGTGTGACATCTCAATGAAGTTCTGTTAAATAACTTACTGATATCTGTAGGAGGCACTCAGAAGCAAAGGTACAATGCAGTAAAGATGATTAATGGATTCCCTTTCTCTCATACAGAGGATACATACATGAAGGGAGAGACCAATTTTTCCGTTTCTTTTGAAGCTTCTCACTTTAGGAGGAATAGAGCTGCCCCACACTTCTTTCACAGGTAAAGGGTTCAAAACTATAGGTAGAATCAAAGTTTAGAAAGAAAGAGGCACAAGAGAACAACCCAACAGTATTAGGTTCCCACACTCTCCCATCCACCCCTAAAGGGTTAAGGATTAATTGTTGGAGAATTTCAAGCAAAGAAGTCAACTCATCCATTTCTTGCTCTCCCACAGCTCTTCTCAAATCCAAATCCCAGACCAACCCTCCTCCATCATGTGTCATAAGGTCAGCAATGCATTTGTTTTTGAAAGAAGGTTGTAGATTCTTGGAAAGGCTTGACAAAAGCTCGAGTTTCCCCACCAGAAGTCTTCCCAAAACTTCACCTTAGTGCCAGAGATAGCACCATACCTCATATGTTGCAAGAAGGTCAGAAGTAAGGTCATGATTGTTTTCCAAGGACTTCTTAGGGTGAAATTTCATGCAATACCTATATCCCATCCATTAAAGTGAAGTCCATGGATACTTTTAATAACCAAATGCCACAAAGCCTTAGGTTCATTAGGGAACCTCCATAACCACTTGCCAGGAAGAGCCAAATTTTTTATTTTCACCCTCCCTAAGTCTAGGCCTCCCTCCTCCTTTAACCTACAAACCTTCTCCCAAATCAAGAGGTGGTCCCTCCTCTCACTTCCTAGGTCCCAAAGAAAATCCCTAATGATTTTTTCAATTTTCAGCACTACTTTCAGGGAACTTTAAAACTGACAAAAAATATATAGGCATGTAATATTAAGTTGATTTAATCAAAGAATTTATTAGATAAGGAATTTTTTTTGATAAATGATTTATTTGAATTTATTAGATAAGGAATTTATCCACTGGATCCCTACCAGAGTTTACCTAGGGCCATACCTTTGCTCATACAATATGCTAAAATGAGAATTCAGGGCCTCTTTAATTTCATCCTTATCTTGGGTTTCTACACCATTTATTACTAATTTTGCGATCATGTTTTTCTTTCTCTTCCCGTTTGCTACTGAATGGAAGAAATTGCTTTTTTTTTTATGAATAAAGAAATTGCTATTTCCATCCCCCTCTTTAAGCCAGACATCTTCACTTTTGTCTCCAACTCCACTCTTTTTTCTCTCCTCCTCGCTTAAACCCCTGCCTCCTTCCACCTCAGTCAGATCTAACATTTCAAATCTTACCATTTGCATTTTGGGATGGAAAGATAATATCTTTCCCAGCGCTGGCAACCAGTGTTTGAGGAACTAAACCCACGATATAACAACATGAGCATGGTTTCATGGAGCATATTAGGGGCCGTTGCTTGATTTAATGAGAATCTCACGCTGAAAAGCATGGCAACATGGAAGCAGCTACTTTGACATAAAAAAACAAAACAAAACAAAGTTTTGGTCCATAACCAGTCGACCTTTTCCAAGACCCCAGATAGCTGGCACAAAGCTTTGGTCCCTGCAAGCTTACCTCTGAATGGAAGGAAACTTAAAATAATTCCTAGACCTCGCATTGGCAGGAGCCTTGTTCACTAGGCTGCCCTTTTTTTACTACCAGGCTACCAGCCAATCATGTATAATCAGAATTGCTTAAAGAAACTAACATGAACATACCAAATAAAAGCATATACTTTAACTATTTTATATAACTACAAGTAAAGATAACCATTATCTATCAAAAAAACCACAAGATCAACAAAGCTAGTATACGATAGCAGCTTGGAGATAATAGAGATGTATTAAAGCAAATTAAATGGTTACTGTTGTAAGGCTTATTTAATTGTTACTTTATAGTTGCTGTTAGTAGGCTGACTTCTTAAGATACTGTCAGTTAGTTACTTGTCTTTTTTTCTTATTAGTTTGGTTCTAGGGTGTGCCACCAAGGGCATACTTGTAATTTCTATTCTTTTTTATTAAGTTAATATAAATAGAAACTGGCGGCTGCCAGAAGTATCTTTTTCCTCTCAATCGTATTTCCCTTTTTTCTTCTCTCTCTCTCTCTCTCTCTCTCTCTCTCTCTCTCTCTCCCACTCTCCATGAATCATTACAGTTACAAAGGAATATGGTGATAAGCTATTTGTAGGTACCCAGGTCAGCAAATGGTTTGTCAGACAACTTTGGCCAAGCAACGGTTAAACAGGGGGCAACGGCCGTTATGGGCTCAATTGTAATTATTTCCTTTCTTTTTTCTGGGTGAGGTAAGCTTATCTTAACTAGAAAAGTGGGTTGCTGTTTTCTTTTCTAGGCTCATTTATTTTTATTTCTTTCTTTTCTGGGTGAGATAAGCTCATCTCCCCATGGGCTAATATTTCTTTGCAATATCTCCTGTTTATACTAATAAAATATGTTACTGTTATCTATCAAAATAATAAGTTTACACAAAGAGATAAGCTCAGAAGAAGCCATACAAAAAACCAAAAAGTTAAGGGGAGAGAGAGAGAGGAAAAAAGAAACCATCTCCCCAAGGTCACCCTCCCTAACAGAAAAGCAACTAAGTTGAGACAACCCAGAGGCGTATGGCCCTCAATTGACTTGCTGATGACTAGTTGATGCTTTGGTAGCACCAGATAGTCACTCTAACAGAGATGGTATAAATAATAGTGTATTTTCTATCAAAAAAGAAATCTTATATATATTTAAAGGAAAGGGGAGGGTCTGTCAGCCCCTTTCCTTTGTTTTCCTACTCTAAAACTAACTAAGAAGCAATAGTTACTAAAGGAAATCCTAGTGAACTTAAAACTATGAGTTTGACTTTGACAACTATAGGGCAAAGACATCTCATTCTTCCCTTAGACGCCATTACATTTTGGCAGACTTTTCTAGTTTTGCAGATCCTTTGGCAGATGATGTACATATGAATCATTAGTAATAAAACCTTTCACGGGTGAAAAGTAAAATATCGGTTAATTTGACCAGAAAACAATTAACAAAAAAACAAAACTGATTAATTGAACTGAAGGGGAAAGAAAAGTTTTAGTCCCTAGACAAGTTACAAGACCATAAGAAATGCCCATGTAAGATTATATTCACTGTTAGTAAGATAGTAACAGAAAAATGCTAGTTGGCAAATCTGGGAGTAAGACCACTCTTATGAAGAAACATCATGGTAATCAAACTACAACCAATACATTATGCAAGTTAGTTTTCCAAAGGAAACACATTTAGGAATGAAAAGCATTATATACAACAAAGAGTTTCTCTGGTCTTAAGAACATGTCAGATTATTAGCTTCTGTTTCACCATAAAAATCATCTTAAGTGAGTGTTACATGAGAAACACTATTATATCAGGACTGAATCCCTGACTAACATCAATGTAATAACATCATAGAAACTAATTTATTTATCTAATCCTTAAATTAAGTCAATACTTATATATATATATATATATATATATATATATATATATATAAAGTCAAGGATGACTGTAAGCTGCAACTCTGACAAGAAACTAATTGAAATACCTATTATATCAGGACTGAATCCCTGACTAACATCAATGTAATAACATCATAGAAACTAATTTATTTATCTAATCCTTAAATTAAGTCAATACTTATATATATATATATATATATATATATATATATATAAAAGTCAAGGATGACTGTAAGCTGCAACTCTGACAAGAAATGTCGTTGAATGGATTGCAAGTCATTTCATACCAACTGGTCTTGAAAACAAATAGCTAATACCCAAACCAAATATATCAAATATCTCCAGCTATTAAAGAAACAACTAACAAGGGAAAACTTCATTGTCCAGTTAATAATGGCTATTAGTACCAACACTTAACTCATGAGTTTGATCAGAGCTTATCAACCAAGAGCTAACTGCTAACCATTGTCTACTTTCCAAAGAAAACTTTACCACACCCCCCCCCCCAAAAAAATAAAATAAAATAAAAAAGGCAAAAATAGCACAAAACGAAAAGAAGAACCAAAGTTATAGAAGTACAGGGCAGAGGAAGCAACCTTCGATACAAGACGTTTAGACCTTAAATCAGCTATACATGGCCTCTTAAGCTCCACAAAACCAAAGCAAACACCTGAAACACAAAATTGGTATTTCAATTTTCAATCCTGATGGGCAATTTCTGACTAAAACAACGACTCAGGGTCATTGTCAAACGGGCCTCCCAAATTTGGCCAAAAGGGTCAATATAAACTAGACAGTGTTGCGATCACTGCCAAGTAGCTCACTTGGAAGCTGATATGGAGTCACCTCTCATCAAGTGAACTGGAGGTGATGAGCCCTCCAAGTATTATATTTGAAATGTAGTTGGTCCAATAGTGACTCCATACACAAGGGTATCGGTTTAACCCATCAAGATAAGACTTGGATGGAAGAGCGAAGGGGTTAGGCACCCCTCTCCCATTTCCAGCAGGTGGGACCAAGACACATGGGGGACCCAAAGCAAATACAAGCCTGAGCAAGATGATAAGAATTAACTAATGTATGCATCAAGTATAGCAAATAACATACAACAAAGAAATTAACAACATAAGAGGTTAGTCGAATTAATCATTTATTTGCAATGAAGATTCTTATAAAATGAGACTCCATAACACTGAGGTTGTTTTTGGTACCATTGCTGTTTCTACCTGAAATATTTTGGGTTGATCAATACAAATTGGTGAGAGATATGTGTTATCACATTACATTTGAGAATTACTTCAGATAGATTGGTTAGACTTCACCTCCTGGAGCAAGAAACACCAATTTCATGTTTTGAGAAACAGCCTCACACATGCATTTTTAAGGTATGCATATTTCAACCATAAGTAGCCTAAAAATAACATTTGTAGGCAAATTTATATTGATTAACCAAAGTTTCAGGTAGAAACAGTAATTGTACCAAACACAACCTAAATAAGAACTAATCAATGACATGTGAAGATAACCACTAAAATAAAAAAAAAAAGGAAAATTATTAAATAGCTTGGAAAAGAGGAACCAATCATACACCCTAAGATGAAAAGTTATTCAATAATGTATGAATTAACTTCTAAATCTAAAATGAGACTACTCATGAGCATAGGTGAGAATAATGAAAGGAAAGAAAACTTAATGGCCTAAATGATAGTTGCTAATTCATGAAAGTGAAAATTATCAAAAAAAAATGTAAAAGGGGAATTATCTAAATTTACAAAAAAATGGGGATTAACTGAAATTATGGGAATTACTCAATACCATAAAAGAGAATCCTGAGATAGCAATATTTAATAAGGAAGAAAATGAAAACCGAAAATGCTAGTATTAACTACTTCCTATTAAATTTCTAGGCATTAACAAAAAAGGGGAGCCATTCAATGATCTGAAACAAGAACTAATTAATAAAATGAAAATTGTCAATCTCGTAAGATGAAGATTTTTCAATGAGATCAAAATTATTTACAACCTAAACAAAGGAGAATTATTCTGTAACCTAAAAGGCTTACTCGAGTTAACTAAGGAAGCCAAAAACTACATAAGCTAAACTAGTCACAAGAACCGAACCTAATCAGTTTGATTGATGCCAAAGAAGAATCAAAAGCAAATGGATGAATAATTCTATCTATTCTAATGAAAATAAGAGTAAATATCAAAAGTAAACCGCACACTACCCTGCAGTGACTAATGTTTCATGCGATAGAGCTAAATGATAAATAGGGGAAAGCTAAATTGAAAAAAAAAAAGGTAAAGAATGATACCTGGAAAGCTACCCGAAACGTAAAGCAGAAACGAAATGGAAATCCAGAAATGTACTCAGACAAAGACCAATCAACTGTGGAGAGTTAGTATAGGTCATTACCGGGATTAAATGAGTGGGGTACGTTCAACCCGTATGTTGCCTTCATTCAACAGTGAGCTAGAATATGATATGGGATTGCGATAGATCGGGTTTTCGTCTGAGAAATGAACGTCTCCGATGGAGCTTCTACAGGTACCGGGAGTTGACTGTTGGCAGGAGACTGTAATGGAGGTGCCGGCAGTTGACTGTCCGCGGAGGATGGAGGTTCTTCAACAGGTTGGGACTGGATAGAGCCACTTTTTTGCCGCTGAGGACGGAACCGAATCAGCTAACGATGCAAGCAGATCGCTGGCGTTTTGATTAGTGGATATACCAAAAGGAACCTCACGTACGGTGGTAGGCAAATAGTGCTCGAACTGGTGCTCAAACCATGGACGGAGAGGCAGTAGCTGATGACAATTGAAAGGGCCGGCTTGCAGTTGCAGAGTGAAGTAGATGACTGGTGTACCGAGACGAACCGGTGGGGAAAAAATCTTTAGATTGTGTAAATAGGTAATTTTTGGATCTTTTTCGGTATATTAATAATTTTACAAGAAAAGGTTACCACCGGAATCCCCATTTCGGTGGCAGGGATTTCTTGATGATTTCTACATGATGGTGATGGGTCTGAATGACTAGAACGGTCTAAGAATCTTGGCCAACGAGATTGTTGGAAAGAGAATCTTTTTTATATAGAGTACAGGGATGGGTTTCTCCAAACGTTTCGGATGCTTCGTTTCGAATTTCATGTACAACGGTGGGAACTGAGCTTGTATTGTATCAATTATCAACTATCAACCCTTGGAGTAGCATATCAACTATCCACCCTTCGGTATATTTAAGGTTTTGTATTTCCAATCCCATAATTTTTATGTTTTGTTTTCTATTTCCCTTCTTTTTTCTTTTCTATTGAGTATACTAGCCCAGTCCAACCAAGAAGAAATTAGTAGGCTAGTTGAGTTGGAAGCCCAGTACAACAAGTGGCTCCTTGTCGAGGAGCAACTATAGAGATTGAAATCCTGAGAACTATAACTTTCAAAAGGGGACAGAAATACAAATTTTTTCCATCATAAGACAAAATTCAGAAGGAGATGGGGCTATAGAAAGTCTGAAAGAAAATCAAGATAGATGGATCACCGGTTCAAATGCCATATCAAATCTCCTCAAAAATCATTTCCCAAGTAGCTCAAAGCAAGGAGAAAATTTTGACCCCACCCTCTTAGAAACACTCCAATTCAAACAAATCCCAGCTTAAGAGAGTCAAAAACTCCTAACACCCCCTCAAAAAGAAATTAAGTTAGCCTTGTTCCAAATGAACCCCCATAAAGCTCCAAGCTCGGATGGTTATACAGATTTCTTCTTCCACCACTACTGAAATTTGGTTGGTGATGAAATCACAAGTATGATCCGAATTTCTTTCACTCCAAAAAACTACTAAAACAGTTGAATCATACCAATCTTGCTTTCATACCAAAGAAGAGGGGTGCAGAGAAAGTGGAACAATTTAGGCCAATTAGCGTAAGTAATGTTCTTTACAAAATCCTGGCAAAGGTCCTAGCCAATAGAATAAAGCCTTTACTCCCAGACCTAGTTCAGAAAAAGCAAGCAGCCTTTGTCAAATGAATGAGCATTATATATAATATCATCTTAGCAAAAGAGATCACCCACAAGCTTAAAACTCATAAAGGGAAAGGGGAGTGGGCAGCTTTGAAAATTGACATGGCTAAAGCTTTTGATAGAATGGGGTGGAGATTTCTCATAGAATCTATGAAAAAAATTGACTTTCCAACAGCTTGGTGTGAGTTAATCTGGCAATGTATTTCCACTCCATCCTTCTCGGTCAAGCTAAATGAGTCTTCTTTTGACTTATTCACCAGGCTTAAGGCAAGGAGCCCCCCTCCCTCCATGCCTTTTCATTATTGGAATGCAAACTCTCTCAGCCCTCCTGTATA
The DNA here is from genome assembly GCF_056320005.1 of Nelumbo lutea. Classification (NCBI taxonomy): domain Eukaryota; kingdom Viridiplantae; phylum Streptophyta; class Magnoliopsida; order Proteales; family Nelumbonaceae; genus Nelumbo; species Nelumbo lutea. The sequence continues at coordinate 52,771,799 of NC_142691.1, forward strand.
GAGAAGAGAGTCTCTCACAACTCCAGGGAATAAAAATTGCAAGAAACTTAGAGCCCATCGCCCACCTCTTGTTTCCAGATGATTGTTTTTTGTTCTACAAGGCTGACCCTGAGTCCTTCCACTAGATCAAAACCACTCTCAGGCTATTTGATAAATCTCAGGGCAGCACATAAACTTTGCAAAATCTGGAATCATGTTCAGTAGAAATATCCATAGAACCCACCAAAAGCTGTTGAGCAAAATAATAAATTACAGCACCAAATATCTTGGAACCTGGCTAGCAAAAGGAGAAAATGGACCCAGTAACACCAAAAAACATCTAGCTGATTGCATTTCTCAGAAGATAGAACATTGGCAAGCAAAAACCCTCTCCCAAGCTAGTCGTACTACTCTCATCAAAACAGTCACCCAAAGCATCCCTGTGTACATCCTGCAAACAAGCCTCCTTCCATAGTTTTTTGTAAAAAACCGGATAGACTACAAAAAAAATTTTGGTGGGCAGGAAGATCTAACACAACTACAAATTGTAAAATGAAATGGTCTACAATCTGCTCTCCCAAAACCTTGGGAGGGTTGGGGATAAGGAGATTCTCCCCAATGAATAAAGCTCTAATGCTAAAATCAATCTAGAGGCTCTTAAATTTCAGAGACAACCTTTGGGCCCAGCAACTAGAAGCAAAATACATTAAAGGAAACTGGTTCCTTGACTTGAAAGAAAAAACCACAGACTCGGGTTGGTGGAAATGTATCATCAAATTAAAAAATGAACTAAAATCTCATTTTTTCTGGAAGCTTGGAGATGGCAGAACTATCTCAGCATTCTTGGACCCCTGCGAGCCCCAACTAGAGAGCAATGTCCCGGCCAAAAGAACTAAGAGCCTAGAACCTCCACACTTAAAAGTGTGTGAGTTAATCACAGATCATCAAACCTGGAATGTTGATCTCCTCAACAACTATTTTGAAGATAGAAGTGTGGAAGCAATTCTAAGCATTTTCTTAAGGACTTCGCAGCAACCTGATAGGCTCCTCTAGAAAGATTCAAAGAATGGGGACTTCACTGTGAATTCAGCCTATCACTCACTTCTAGTAACCACACTACAAACTCAGTCAAGTATAGTGAATTGGTCCAGAATCTGGAAGAGTCCATGCTCCCATAGATGTCAGATCTCCATGTGGAAGTTCATCCATAAAGTTGTTCAAACAAAAAAAGAAATACGGGTCTACAGAAGAAGAGAAGACACTTGGTGTACCTTTTGTAAGGAATCTCCAGAAACCCAAAAGCACCTCTTCTTGGAATGCCCTCTCTCAAGGGATGTTTGGATGCAGGCCCAAGTTAGACTTGTGCCAAAAGCTTTTCTAAGCTTTGACAAGAGGATCTGATCCAATGGTGGTGGCAACATAATACTCACTTGCAGAACAAAGACTTAAAGTACAATTATGTTGCAAAGATCTGTGCTATCTTCAGAAGTTTATGGGATGCAAAAAATGACCAAAATTTTAATAAAGTGAAACCAGACCCACTTAAACTGTTTGGGACTTGCATCAAGATCTTCTCACAAATCTCCCGACCATCTTAGTGGATGGTTCATGGAGCACCTCCACACAAACTGCATCCACTAGAATATTTATGTTCTCTCACAGGTCTCCTCTTCTCATTGCAAAAGGACAACCAAGCATGGCAATATCAATAGCAACAGCTGAGCTCTGGGCAATAATTAGAGGCCTACGCAAGTTTTTTTGTATGGGTGTTAAAGCAGGCTCTTTGCTATCGATTGCCAAGGAGTTTCTTATGGAGCTTAAAGGAACTGGGAAAAACATCATATGGGATCTACAGGCTCTATATGAACATATATCTGAATTACTCTTATTTTTTGATAATATCAAAATTCTGTATGTAAACAAGGAGATAGTAAAGCCAACTCATGATCTGAAAAAGCGAGATAGACTCCCAAACTCACATCCCTGTGAACTTAATTCAACGTTTTTTGAAAAATTGTAGAAAGGGGACCCAAATGTTCCCATGATGTTTTTAATGGACTCTTTTGTTACTGAGAAAAAAAAAGGAGATCCGCTTTAGTACTCACAGCATCGTACAACCTTTTACAGCAGTGCATCAGAAATATCTCATCCCAATGCAAGGGTGAAAGATATTGTACGAATGGTGTAAATACGGTCTTACGAAGATCAACCAATTTCGTTTTGAAGGGAATGAACAGAAAAATCGGTTCTATGGAAACATTGGCATTTCTAATCAGGATCTCCGAGCAGAAAATTACAGCAATTAGGCCATATTTGGTTCACTCTCATTCTTTCTCATTATTGTCTAAGATGAAATTCTAAAATAGATAAGAATGGGTAGAATTAGGCATAAAAATACTTTGACAAAAGTGCTTTCATAAAAGTGCTTTCATAGTAGTTTGCTAATAAACATTTGTGGTAGTAGTTTTGTAGAAAAAGTTCTCAAAGAAAGAAAATGAGCAAGATGGGGTACCTCAATTTTTGTGTTATGGGTTGACTTTTCATTCTAAAAATAATGTGGCCCATGGCAAAAATTTTGTAACCAAACACTCTAATGTAATTCGTTTTTGCCCTGAATGATGCCTAGAGTAATGAACCAAACATGGCCTAAGTGAAGATATTTGAATTGACCGCTGATGAGATAAGGTTTTCTCTATAGATCTCAAGTTTGTCCACAGATCTCAAGAATTAAAAGAATTATCTCAGCCTCAAGTTTGTGTCTAGCTAAGAGAGATGCTTGTAGAGAGCACACAATTGAAAAGAGCATATAGAAGCAATAGAGAGACATATGGAATCATCATATCTTTCTCTCCTTTTTGCCTATTTCTCCTCTTCTTGTTGTAGTCCATGTCCCATGGTTGTAGGGGTTTTGAGAGGTTGAGTTCAAGGTTTTAAATTTTGCAATGTATCGGCTCGTACTGGCCGATATGTATCGTATCTTTTAATATGTGACGCTCCTTTTCGTCATTTCGATCCCATATTAGGGATGTATCATATTGGAATTGGGTAGTTTCAGCCTATTTTGTGTGTGTGTGTGTGTGCGTGTGTGTATCAGTCAATACATGATGAATTACTATGTTGCGAAAACAAATTTAAACCCCAATCAAAAGAAGGCTTCTAAACCCACTTTAAAACCTTCTTTCTTCTCCAAACTCACCAAAAATGTTTGTTTCATTCCTAGAGACTAATATCTACTAAAAATATGCCAAAAAACACCACAAATTGGTGAGATCTGACAAGTTTTTTTTACAAGGAGTGAAAAATAGGTATATTTTGTCAATTTCCTTGTCAATATACTGCAATATTTTGGTTTTTTTTCTTTGAATGCTTAGAAACATTTCTATGTATGTTAATCTACTTCATATGTGTTAAAAATCCCACCTCTTTTGCTGCTAGAAGTATATCTTTATGAATTTATGAAGAAAAATAAAAAATCTGAAATTAAAAAAAAAAATGTGTTTCTGATGTGATCTATCTATAAAGAATGATTATGTTGTAGATCTATGGATGATCTACCATATCCATAGATCCACTGAAATTTCTTCTAAAATATTTATTTTTTTATTTTTTTTAATTTTGAAATAATAAATATTTATTTATTTTTATGTGATCTAACCATATAAGTTGAGTATGTTGTAGATCTATGACTATTCTAACATAGTCCATAATTTTATCCATGAGTATATTAAAATATCATGTGAAAAGTTAATTTTGTATTTTTGAATTTTTATTTCAGACTAAAAATATTTATTTATTACTCTATTTTTTTCTATTATCCAATCATAGATATTTACTATTTTGTAAATATATGGATGATCTATTATGTCCATAAAGCCATTCAATTTTATTTATTTTCTTAATTTTAGTGTAAGTTTTAGAATAAAATGTCTAAAATAATTGTTTTAATAAGAATAAATGATTGATTAAAAATTACATAAAAAAGTAGAATTAAATAATTGTTACATGACAATATTAAAAATGTTACATAATTATTAGATTTAATAATTGTTAGTTGCTTAATTGGATTTGATAACACTTGACAAAATGTTTAAATTTAAAACCATTAAAAAGAATTTTTAGAAACACTTACAATGTTTAAGAAAATTACAAAATAAAAGACACTGATACTTTGTCAAGTGTTAGCTATCGAATTTTGATTTGACCAATTTAAAGTTGTAAACATGATGGATACTTGTTAAATTAGAATATTTTGAATTTCTAATTAAATGTGTAAACATGACGGATAATTGGGTATTTGATAATTGTTATTTTTTATTAGATATTATTTTAAAACTTTAAAATTCTAATTAATTTTTATGCATATTCATTTTGGTAGTGTGACACTATGATACTTGAAATCTAAAATTTGATCATTTTAGTCTTTAACATGGCACCTAAAAGACAAAAAAGAAAAAAAAAAAACAAGATAGTAGTTGAAAATATGACACAAGAGTTTATGGCAATCAATTCCATACAAAATGTAAATATTATGGGCAAATTATGAAAGGCAATGTGGTGACATCTAAAGTATCATTTAGTAAGAGAATATCCAAATGTTGTTGATTGCCCTAAGTGCCCATTAAAAATTTATAAGGCGATGTAAAAACATCTCAAAGAACAACAAATGTTAAGGAAACAATAAGAAAAAGACAAAAAAAAATTATTAGAAGAACACTAGGGCCTATGTATAATGATGATAAGGAGGAAAAGGAGGAAAACATAGAAGGCCTCAACATTTTAACAAAGATGATGATGATGCAGAATAAAGACTATATAATATGAAAAGACATGCATCACAAGCCACACAATGGAAAGATGGGCAAAAAGTAACTTCAAAGAAATAGGTCTCTATTTGCATATTTAGAGTATTAAGGGGGTGGTAGCTCATCACAAGCATCCATGTCAAAGGGTAAAATCAAATTATTCTATATACTAAGCGTTAAAGGAGTATTTGCAAAACTAAATCTCTAAAAAAAATCTTGAAGTAGAGACACTCCTAACATTGAAAATATTGATATATATATATATATATATATATATATATGTGTGTGTATAAAGAAAATGATACTTTATAAAAAAATCTTAAAGAATGTTATGATAAAAGATTTGAACATAATATGAAAAGACCAATTGCAAAGTTTTTATTATGCAATTATTTTCCTACAAATGTAACAACATTCCCATATTAACAACTTATGATTGATGAAATAACTAATGTAGAAAAAGGTTTGAAAGGGCCTACAATTTATAAGGTAATGGGAATTTTTTTGGATAAAGTGGTTAAATTAAAGGATCATTTCAAAATGTTTTACTAAAAGACTGACACCTATGGGCTTACCATCATGTATTATGGTTGCTCAAGGCCAACCAGATTGCCCATTATAAATTTTATGATAAATTGCAATGGACAAATAGTATTTCAAAAATCTATAGATGCATCACATGAGTGGCATAATGCACAGTATTCTTATAAATTGATGAATATAGTGCTTGAAACAATGAAAAACAAAACTGCCATTGAAAACCAACTCTATCGTCCCAAAACAGAGCTACCCATTACAAAATGTTGTAAATTTATCTTCAGTTTATCTTAAGGGATCAAATGTTTTCCCAAGCAAGAACAAATTTTCCTTCATAGCTGCCATTGAAAAAGATGATCTGCCCTCCTAGAACAAGCATCAGAAGTGAAGCATCACAAAGAGTTATCCCCTTTGAGGACAAAAGGCACAACTCTGAAATAGGTCCAAATGATTTCCACTAGGAGATTACTCTTGGGATACAAATCATACAATGACACAAGTATATAAACAAAGATGGGAGAAAACATGAATATGTAAACCATTGAATTGAAAGATAACAAGAGGTATAATAAAGAATCACCTTTTTCTACAAAAACACCATTGAGTTGAAATCTCTGCTAGAACAAAGTTCTTGCAAAACTACAGCAAAAAACAAAGGCCACGATAACCATATGATATATGTTGTTCTGAGAAAAATTAGCAGAAAGAACTAGTAATCCATGTAAAACTTTTGAAATAGAAATGGTTCAATATCAAGGCCCATAACAAGATGTTAATTTGAAAATATAAAATGCTATTCACTAGTCAAAATCACCATACGGACCCACACAAAAACTTCAATCACAATAAGAAAAAATTATTTAAGGTTGACTTTCTTATTAGGGACCATTACTTGGCCACAAAGCTGACTTTTCTTATTAGGGATCGTAATGTAAATCATAAAGAAAGTTGTACTTAAAAAATAGAATTCACCCTATCTTTACTACTAAAAAATGAAAAATAGATAATACTAGCTGAAAAAAAAAAAGATAATACTAAAAACATTAAATCTATAAAGTGATTTTATTCTATCTTTAATTCATCTCTACCATATATGTACTTAAAAAACTTCTAATATGACCTATTACCAATAGTAAAATGAGAAGAAGTGGGATAATCTCCATCCATCTTGATCTTTTGGATCCTGTAAGCAAACTTGACTAATAAAAGTCCATTTCTTGTCAAAAGCCCAAAGACCACCTATTAGCCTGGCCAGAACTAGCTAGGAAGGTATATATAATTTCTTGATTTCAGCAGAAATCATGGGGGAGGGGGGAAGGCTATCGATCAAGTCCACATTGAAAGTTGTATGTTGTCCAACACACATCTCTCCCAGGTCACAAGGAAGTTAAAAACAAAAAAAAAAAAAAGAGAAAAGAAGGGAGCCAAGGGTCTTGCCATATGTCTACACTATCACCCCTGCCAACCCCATGAGCATCCACTAGTTAGGGTCTTAGTGTAACATATGTAACCAGAATCCAGATTGTTTTAGACCTCATTGTCAGATCATATTAGTCCGCACTCTCTTGGCAGCTTGAGCATAGTACATTGATAGGCCTAGATGGAGGAGGAGGAACCCTACTACACTATATCAAGGTTGGACAAGCTTGAGCCTAGTTCATTGATAGGCCTAGATGCATCATAAGCTGTCTATTTTCTTTATATTTGTTTCTCTATAAGTTTGTTTAGGGTAAATTACTTATACACCCCCTAGACTATAGCATTGGTTTTATAGACAACATTTAAATGGACATGCAAGGGTATTTTTACCAAAGTGCCATTAACAATAAAAGTACTAGTTTTCCTTCCAAACTATATGTTTTTAAATTGACACAAGTATACATATTTGTAAACATTAAATACAGTTTTAACATCTCAAATTTTTATTTAATTTTATTCTACATTTTCCTAAACTTGTTTTCAACTTCTCATTCCTATTCTAATTCGACTATGATACTGGAAAGACATGATAACTGGAAAAAAAAAAAAAAAAAAAAGCTTATGGTCAATGAACCAGTATCATAAAAGAGGGTGACCAATGAACCAGTATCTCGCAAGATCCTTGACTTCAACGATGTTTATGGTTGATCATTGACTTTACTTAATTAATGGGGGTAGTAGAGTCCAATTGTGCTACAGATGATACTCCTAAAAGAATTGCTACAAATAAGGTCAGTAAAGTTGTTGTTGCATTGCTAAATGTCGGATTGCTGATATTTTACGTATATCCTTTTAAATTTAATTCATGTTTTATGTATATCTCTCGAATATTGAATTGAATTTAACCTCTAGGATATGATCAGATTGGATACTATCCGCTTGTAGCTTGTCTAACTCTTTGGTTCCCTTTTCTGCTAATGGAACTACAAGATTTGTTATACTTGCTAAAAATTAGGAACGACAATGGGTGGGATTACATTTCCCATCCCCATCCCCTATCCCCGTTGAGGAAAGGAATCCCCCTTCATCCCCAACCCCAATGGGGATGAATTCCTCAGCAGAGACCCGAATCCCTAAGGACTTAGCCATTAAAAAAACAAAAATGCTGAAAACATAAATAGTAAAGGAAATAGAAATACAAGGATTTAGCCAATAACAAAGTAGTAAAATCATGTATAAGGAATATGGAAATAATAAGAGAAACCTAATACATGTTTGGCGACGATGACAGCGATTGGCGATGATAGACGAAGGTCGAAGGAAGATTGAAGAACTGAGTTTCAATTCTTTCTTCTTTGAGTATCTTTGTCCTCTATCGAGACTCGAGTGGTAGACTAGTAGTCGGCAACGATAAACATTCGATGTCCGACGGGCAAGTGGCGACAACGACGGTGGTCGGTGAATCAGTGACGAAGACAAAGGAAGAAGAAGACTAAGGCTCTGGGTTCAGAGTTCTCTGTCTACCGAAGTCTCAAAGACTCGACATTATCGAGTTTTTTTTTAAGTTTTAGCACACAAAACCTAAGCCCAAGCATGAAAATTTGTGGGTTGCATTGGGCAGGTTGCAAATAATCATCCTACGTGAGATTTAGGAGTCAAAAAGTTTACTATACATTTTAAAGCCTATCTTATAGTTTGTGTTTTTATTAAAATACCCTATAATTTGCAATCAATCTACTTAACTAATCAACCTTCCATTATATGACAGTGAAAATGACAGTTTTGACCCTAATGGTTCATTTGAATAAATTTAATAAAAGAATAAAAATAAAAATATGATTTTTGCCACTAATGACAAATAACTATAACCACTATTTGGCTCTATTTAGTCAGTTTTATTTCCTATAGGAAGAAATGTCAAGGTAATTTTGAAATAAACAACCACGGATCCATGCATTAAACATTTTACACTCGGTTTAGGTGAACATGTTACTATATATATTTACATGGGAAAACAAATACTTCTTAGTGAAAAGGTGGATTAAGTAAATAGATTGCAAATATTTCCAATTAATGCTAAAGGTCGATTAACTATAGGAGGTTTCTAGTAATGACCCATTAAACAATAAATGTTAACCTTTGTCATAGTATTTTTTTATTTGTTCATAAAACAAATAATCTGATATGCTTAATTACACCCATGCTCCACCCTAAACTCAAGACTCTGCTTTGCTATTCCAATCTCTCTTGCCATTGCTACAAAGCTTGAGCTAAGACTCCTTTGTAGGTTAATTGCCAAATTTTCTTCATCTTTATGGAAAGTGGGTTCCCAGTGCTCCACAAGAGGACTCAAGGAGTTAACAAGGTGGACCATATCCGGTCTTTGAGAAGGCTCAAGAGTGCAGTGATCTGCAAGTTCTGCGACCTTGCAGATGTTCCCAAGGGTCTCATCATCTGGATCAAGGGTGGGGGGCCAATGGCTTCTCTGATGTTGTCCTTGTTGGTCAAGAATCCACGAAACCATGTTACCAGATGAAATTCCTCCCCAGAAACAGTCGTATCTACTACTTTTCTACCCGTGATTAGCTCCATTAACACCACTCCAAATGCATAAACATCCACTTTTGTGTCACCCTTCCAGTCTCTGCATGCAAAGGGAACAAAAAAGTCAAGAACACGCATAGAATTCTTAAGGTGTTTTGGAAATGAAAAGGAAGAAAACAAAAAAAAATTAAAAAAAATGAAAATTATAGTCTATCCCACCTCACAAATTTTTATTTATTTTGAAGAACCCAACCCCACTTATCACCCACCTGCCCCTTGAATCTATTAGATTCTCCCACTTGTCACTGTTTGTTTGTGACAAATTTGGGAGGTGGGAGAATCAATGGAATTTTACCCTACAAACAAAAGATCGTAACAATTCCATCGAAGTTGTCTGGGAGAAGTTGCATGGTGAAGATAGTTGTGAAGCTAATTTAAGCAGAATTGTGGCCAAACCATAAAAAAATAAAATCTAATTGGATCAAGTAGGGAATTGTGGCCTAACCACCGTATTCGGGTGCAAGATATCCAAATGTTCCTGCTACACGCGTGTAAACCAGCAACCTTGGCTCTCATTCCATCCCCAAGAAGAATATTTGAAGGCTTCAAATCTCTGTGGATGAAGCTTTGCTGTTGAAAGCTATGCAGATACTCCAACCCTCTGGCTACGTCCAATGCTATTATAACCCTCTCCTTCCACTTGAACAAATGCTGGCCTAGTGTCCCCTGAGACATAAACTCATGGATCAAAAACCTTTCATTGCCATTGATGCAGAAGCCCAAGACAGCCATCAAATGCCTGTGCTTAACCCTTCTAAGCATTGAAACTTCTGCATGAAACTCTCTCAGCCCCTTTTTCCCCATTGAAGGAGACTCCATCCTCTTAACGGAAATCTTGTCCTATCATGGAGTTTTCCCTTATAAACAACTCCAAATCCTCCTCTGCCCAATATGTTTTCATCGCTGAAGTTGTCTGTAACCCGTTGAAGCACTTCTATGGGAAAAACAGCGTTCTCACCTTCAAAGAGTTGGATTTCCTTCCCGTTTTCATGAACCTGCCCAAACTTCTGGGGTCGTTTCTTCGAATAACATTTGTAAGAGATTATAGACGCAATACCCAAGAAAACACAACAGCAGTAACTGCACCAGCAATTACACCAGGCAAGACTGAAGTCGAACCTCCAGATGAACTTGAACTTCCAGTAGGTGAAGTTCCGTTTGAAGGGTTATCCGGATTTCCAGAGGTTGCAAAATCGTTTCCAAGCAAGGGATTGCCCGATGTTTTTAGATTGAGGCTTGCCGGAAAATCTGGTATTATTCCGGTAAGATTGTTGTTAGAAACATCAAGAGTCTGGAATTGAGTCAAACCTGTCAATTCAATCGGTATTGGGCCGGTGAGATTATTGTCATTGAGGCACAGGTTCTTCAATGAAGTAAGGTTCGCAATGGCGGACGAGATCGTCCCTGATAACTGCTGCATCCCCAGGTTAATTCCAGTGGCATTCGTGCCCTGGCAAGTAACAAAGCTCCAACCTTGACATGCATCATTACCGTCCCAAGCATCCGACAAGCTGATGGGATACCCAAATCCGCCTGCTAAAGAAAGCAATGTTGTTACCTGAGGATCACAAGGGCCGGGTTCTTGATTACAGAAATGATTGTTCGTACCAATAACAACATTGACATTGGATTTGAACTGCGGGTATGGACCCTGCAACTTGTTATTCTGTAATGACACATTTTGCAAGCTGGGAAGTGACATCAATGTCTCAGGTACGATTCCGGTAAACTGATTGTCTCAGAGCTGAAGATCAATGAGAGAAGTGCTCTAGGAAAGATCTGGTATTGGACCAGAAAACTTGTTAGCGTGTAGCCAAACCTGGGACAGCTGAGCCATCGTTCCAAGAACATCAATAGTTCCAGATAACCCATATGTCTATGGTTGATCATTGACTTTACTTAATTAATGGGGGTAGATGAGTCCCACCGTGCTATAGATGATACTCCTAAAAAAATATTGTATATCTCTCGAACACTGAATTGAATTTGAACCTCTAGGATATGATCAGATTGGATACTATCCGCTTGTTATACTTGCTAAAAATCAGGAACGGCAATGGGGCGGGGATTACATTTCCCATCCCCGTCCCCGATCCCCATTGGGGAAAGGAATCCCCCTTCAACTCCGACCTCAACCGGAATAATTCTTAGGCGGAGACCCGAACCTCGAGGATTTAGCCATTAAAAAAGCAAAAATGTTGAAAACATAAATAGAAAAGGAAACAGAAATACAAGATTTAGCTATAAACAAACAAAGTAGTACAATCATGTATAAGGAATATGGAAATAATAAGAGAAACCTAACACCGGTTTGGCGACGACGACAACGGTTGGCGACGATAGACAAAAGTTGAAGGAAGATTGAAGATTTGAGTTTCAATTCTTTTTTCTTTGAGTATCTCTGTCCTCTGTAGGGATATCTGGCTAACCCGCAGATTTTGACATGTTGCACCAGTCAAATGCATCTCGAACATCCCACAAACCCTGACAAGTGGCACCGGCCGGACACATCCTGACTACCCATCACAAACTACTACCAACCGCCATCACCTGCTCCCAACTACTCCTCTCAGGCAACTCCGACTATAAAAAGGGGCTCCCACATTGAGGTAGACAGATTGGAACTTAAGCTCTAAGTCTCCTTTCTTGCTTGCTTCAACCCCTCACAGCTCTCAGCTAACTTGACCATCGGAGTCTCCACCCATAGGATAACTCTTGAGGCCTCTGGCATCTTCTTTCTCACAACAGGTTGGACCCGTCGGCCTCGAGCGTTGAAAATTATATTATTGTCCTCGAGTCCACATTTGGTAGCAAAAATCGGCGTCGTCTATGGGAACATCTTCAAAACTTCCCCTTAAAAAAGCCTAATTTAATCGACTAGTGTCCGTGAAATGGCTAACAAACAAGATCCTATCCTTGACGTTCAAAATTTAGTCACAATCGTCTAGTTCGAGCTAGTCCTAAACAGGTTGGACAACTTGGCCCAGTAATTAGACAACATAGGGCGTTCGACAGGAAGCCAACCACAGGGCAGTCGCCTCGTCAAAAGTCATGGACAACGCGATAGGCAACCCACCCATGCCCCACTAAGCCAATGCTTGGGGGCTCGATATGAGCCAACCCCTCAAATTCCAATAGTAGCAGCCGATAGGCTAGTAAGCCCCATTCCAAGACCCCTCGGCTCCCCATCCGAGGAGGCGACCCCATAAGGTCCCATGCCAATCGCAAGAATCATGATCATCAACACCATCGTGTTGTGACCAACCGCGACGACAACGGGGGCGCTAGCCACCACAGTTCCCCTTCGAGAGTAAGAGGTCGGCACCACGCCTCTTCCCCACTAGTTCTTGACCTCCTCAAGGATTGCCGCACCCACAAGGCTCAGGACGTGTCAGTGTCCAAACACTCTAAGAATAGGGCCGACCCATCCCGCGTGAGAGAGAACCAGGATCATTCAGAAACAATGATGCCCTACATCAACCAGCACTTCGGAGATATTCAAGCACAAATTAGAGCCCTGCAGGACCATCTTTGACATATAAGGAGCGTCGAGGTGACGCCCTCGCCAATTGCCCTGCCTCGTCCAACAGAATGGAGGCATTCATAGATTCCATCCTCTCTGAGTCCCTCCCATCGAATTTCAAGGCCCCGGCATTGGAGACCTACAACGAGAGTATAGACCCCGAGAACTACCTAAAAATCTTTCGGGCCCACATGTACTAGGCCTTCCAAACCAAATTCAATGGAGCAATGCACCAATGGTTCTCCACACTACCCCTGCACTCCATCATCTCTTGGAAATAGTTCGTAGATTCCTATGCCACTTTGTGAGCAGCCGATAATGCCAAAAATTGTCATCCCCCGATGTCCGCCAATTAGAAGGGTGGGGAGAGCCTTCAGGCATATATGAAGAGGTTCAACCAGGAAGAGGTCAAGGTTAAGGATCTCGACCCCTCGGTCTCCATGCACGCAACCATCAGTGGCCTCTAGCCTGGACCCCTCAACTGGTCAATTTCCAAGACTCTGCCTAAGACTAAAGCCAAGTTCTTGAAAAAGGTCCAAAAGTACATCATCGCCGAAGAGCACAAAGCTAAAAAATGCCTCCAAGAACCGAAAGCCAAGGTTAGCCAAGGGCCCAATGACAAGAAGAGGAAGGAAAGATATGGCTAGGGCGACAATCCCACCAGCAAAGGTAGAGAGAAGAAATCACTGGCCCCTTCCTTCGATAAGTACACGCCACTAAACTTCTACCGAAAGCACATCTTAATGCAAGTTGGGAAGGAGGAATTCATGAAGTGGCCGACTAAGTAGAAGAGGAACCCAAGAAGGGGAAACCCCAAGAAGTACTGCAAGTACCACAGTGGCACCAGCAATGACACTGAGGACTGCTATGAGCTCAAGAATGAGATCGAGTCCCTTATCTGCCACAGGCATTTGAAGGACTTTGTTGAAGGCGATTCCCCAACGTCGTCCTCGCAGCAGCTACAAGACAAGCCCTGTAATCATCACCACTGCCTGGAGTCATTGAAGTCAGAGCCGGAGGCTTGGCCTCGAGGGGAGCATCCGCATCATCTCGGAAGGCATACACTCGGCAGTACAATGTCTAGAGCCAAGCGACAAAGAAGTCGAGGTCAAAAGACCATCGCCAACTACATGGTGAAAATGATCCTCATAGAGAATGGCTCCTTAGCCGACATCCTTTTTGTATGAGACGTTCAAGAAGATGCAATTGACACTAGACTGACTACAGCCCATTGGCATGCCACTCATTAGCCTCTCTGGGGCAGCTGTCAGACCGGGAGGAAAAATAACCCTACTGGTCACTGTAGGGTCTAAACTTTGACACGTCACTTGGATGACTGAGCTCTTGGTCGTGAAGATAGGCTCGCCTTACAATGCCATCGTAGGGAGGCCGACCTTTCACGCACTCAAGGCAATCGTCTTGTCTTACCACCTCGCCATAAAGTTCCCCATAGAGCATGATGTAGAGGTTAGGGGAAACCAACAAGCTACCAAATATGGATACAGATACACTTTGGAAATGCATGGATATGGATGAAAAACATGAAAACACTTGGATAAGCTAGGAAAATGAAAATTAATTCATAAATATAATACTAACAATAGGTTTAATTTCAAAATAGCTACAAGTAATGTATAAATAGATAAGAATTATATATTTTGACGGTATATATAAAGAAATATATTACAATTAATATAGCGAAATGCATAGATATCATACAATTTTATTGATATGCATCAATTAAGATTCTAAGAAACATATTACATAGATTTTTACAAATTAAAACAAGCACAAAGCCACTATTATCTTATTCTATATTAAAGTCCAAGCATAAAACATATGCAACTATTATTTTTCAATTATTATATCATTTTTCTATTTTACTAATAATTTTTAACATTAACAAAAATGCTAACTAAAAATTAATTCTCAAAATTTTGGTAAACAATATTTTCATTTTTGTACACAATAAATATGTTATTATAAAATGCAAATCAAAATTAATTTATAATATATAAAAATATATAATCCTAACTTAAAATATATCAAATCTATTTAAATTTCAAAGGTACATATTATATGAAAATTTATAAATTTTCATTAAAAAAGTAATTATTTCATTATTAATATTTTATTTTTATAATTTTCTAAAATAAAAATTAAATTTTTAATATAAATATAGATTAGTGGGTTTGATATATTCAATTTATATTACATTTTTAAACATTTTATAAATAATGTTTTAATAATAGTATTAAAATAGTTATTCTATTATTAATATTTTAAATTTCTTTAAATTAAAATTCAACATTTCGATATAAATATGGATTTGATAGATTATTTATTCTATTGGTTTATAAAATATTAATTTTAAATATTAATTTTCTTAATTTGTAATTGGAGTTGTTGAAGATAAGTGTATGTTGGTTGTTGGGATTTTATGTAAATATTAAGTAGTAAAAGTTAAGGTATTCCATTTATTGACATGAAATAAAAGTTGGCTCAAGCACTAGGTGAGTTACGATCTTGGGTTCAAGTCACACTAGTAGCACTTTTATATTGAATTCACGCTTGTTGTCAAACTGAGGTTCAATACGCTTCAATATCAATGCGTATCGGACGGTATCGGCCAATACTTTGTTGCAGTAGTAAAAGGCAAGAACAAGGAAGCCCTACCACTAGATGGGCTTGACCTCAGGGACGAACCATCAGGCCAAGGCCAGCCAGCTGATGACCTCATCTCAGTTCCCTTAAATGAAGTTGAGGCCGAGAAAATGGTATGAGTCAGGTCTTGCATCCCTTAGGACACATTTTTCAAGCTGGTAAGCTTCCTCAAAGCCAATACAAACATGTTTGCTTAGTCTACCGCTGATATGCCAGGAATTGACCCCTCGGTCATTAATCATAGGTTGAGCATGGACTCAAGTTGTAAGCCAGTTTGGCAAAAGAAAAGAAAATTTGCATTGGAGAGCTGAAAAGCCATTGGAGAGGAGGTCAACAAGCTACTCAGTGCCAACTTCGTAAGAGAGGTACACTATCCTAAATGGTTATCTAACGTGGTCATGGTTAAGAAGGTTCATGGGAAATGGCACATCTGTATTGACATTACAGATCTCAACAAGGCCTGCCCCAAAGACAGATTCCTCTGCCGATGATTGATCTCCTCGTCGATGCCACTACAGGGTATGAGCTACCGAGCTTCATGGACACCTTTTATGGCTACAACCAAATAAAAATGCACCCGACCAACGAGGAGAAGACCTCATTCATCATCGAACACATCACCTACTGCAACAAGGTGATGCCTTTTGGATTGAAGAATGCCAGGGCCACTTACCAAAGGCCGATGAATAAGATCTTCAAAGAGCAAATGGGGAGAAACGTCGAATCCAATGTTGATAACATGGTAGTGAAAAGTCTTAGGTCTACCTAGCACACCTCGGACCTTGGTGAGACATTTGGGGTACTAAAGAAGTACAACATAAAGTTGAACCACACCAAGTGTGCCTTTGGGATCACCTTGGCAAAAGTATTGGGTTTTGTAATCACCCAATGAGGCATAAATGCCAGTCCTGAGAAGATACAAGCCATACTAGACATAGAGCCCCCTCGGTCAATCAAATAAACCAGAAACTTACTGGCCGAGTCACGACACTTAGCCGATTCACATCCAAATTGGTTTACTAGTGCATACCCTTCTTCCAAGCATCAAGAAGTTGAAGGATTTTCAATGGACAAATATTGCTAGAAAGCCTTTTAGGAGTTAAAGTCCTACATCGCCTCACCACCATTGCTCACGAGGCCCCTGCAAGGAGAAACTTTATTCTTATACCTCTCTGTCAGGGCGAGGCTGTCAACTTGGTATTAGTTCAAGAAGACAAGGGAGTTCAGAGGCCAGTATATTATGTCAGTAAGGTGTTCCACGAGGCTGAGACCATATATCCAGTAGTAGAAAATGTATCATTTGCGCTACTGATCTCGGCTAGGAAGTTGAGACCTTACTTTTAAGCACAAAGCATCTCGATGTTAACCAACCAGCCCCTCAAGTCGTTGCCCTCGAAGCTTGAGACCTCGGGTTGGCTAACCAAAAGGCTATCAAGCTATCGAAGTTTGACTTACACTATCAATCAAGACCCACAATAAAGATGCAACCATTGGCAGACTTTTTCATTCAATGCACTTTTAGCCACGGTCGCTACCAAGCCCCCGAGCATGAAGAAGAGTAATTCCCGACCTAGACCTTGTTCGTAGATAGATCATCCAATGCCAAGGGAAGTGAAATTGGCTTCATACTTCTCACTCCAGATATTAACAAGATGGAAGATGCACTGCGGTTTGGTTTCCCTGCTTCCAACAATGAATCCAAGTATAAGGCCCTATTAACCAACCTTTAGCTTGCAAAAGACCTTAGAGGCAAGCACATTGATGTCTTCAGCGATTCACAATTAGTTGTGGATCAAGAAAATGGAGAGTATGAGGCCAAAGAGCCAAATATGGCCAGATACTTGAACAAAGCCCAAAAGCTGACTAGTCACTTTCGAACTTCACTCTTTACAAAGTCCCATGGGCCGAGAACACGAGTTGATGCCCTGTCAAAACTTGCCATCTACTTAGGGTTGGCCCTCAGCCGCATTGTGCACATCGAGATTTTGACACATCCTAGCATCGAAGAGAGGCAAGTGTGCCCTGTCCATGCTAAGCCTAGCTGGATGGATCCCATCCTCCCCTACTTGCAACATGAGCAATTGCCATCTGACAAGAATGAGGCAAGGAGAGTCCAACGGTATTCAGCATGGTACACCATACTCGAGGGCAAGTTTCATAGAAGATCCTTCACCCTACCCTATCTCAGATGCCTCCGCCGAGATGAGGGCGAGTATGTACTAAGAGAAATTCATGAAGGCATATGTGACAATCATCTAGGGGTAAGGCCCTAGCACATCAATCACTTAGACAATGTTACTTTTGGCCAATCATCCAAAAGGATGCTATTGAGTTGGTACAGAAGTGTGATCGATGTCAAAGGCATTCCAACATCCTCCATAGGCTTGCAACAACCCTCTCAACACTCAGCAACCCATGGCCCTTTACAAAATGGGGTATGGACCTCTTTGGACCTTTTCCCCCAACCACGGGGAACAGAAGGAACCTTGTCATGGCATTAGATTACTTCACCAAGTGGATCGAAGCCAAGACCTTGGAAGCCATTACGGCTAAGATGATTCAAAGCTTCTTCTATAAGAATATCATCTGCTAGTTTGACATCTCATACATGCTCATCATTGACAACAACTAGCAGTTCAATGGCACCAAGTTCAGAGAATAGTGTGGAAGCCCAGGGATAAGGCAGTAGTACACCTCGATCGGGTACCCTCAAACTAACGGGGTAGCTGAGGTCACCAATAGGACAATCCTAGATGAACTAAAAGCAAGATTAGATAGAGCCAAAGGGCTTTGGGTGAATGAACTGTACAACATTCTCTAGGCATACTAAATGAGACCTCAAACTGTCATGGGTGAAACCTGCTTCAACCTAACATATGTGACAAAAGTTGTCATCCCAACAGAGATCGACCAGTCAACTCTTCAAACCAAGGCCTACCAGGAAGCCGAGAATAGTGAAAAGTTAAGGAACAACCTTGACCTATTGGAAAGTGTCCGAGAACAAGTCCAAATCAGGGTTCCCGCATACCAAAAAAGAGTTGCAAGATACTACAACTCCCGATTAAGAAAGTGTCACTTCAAGGAAGGCAACCCCGTCCTCAGAAAAGTCATGGTCCTTGAGCCCGACATCAGAAAGTTTGGCCCGAACCGGGAAGGGCCCTACAGAATCAAGCAAGTAGTAGGACCCGACACCTTTCGACTGGAATACATGTGTAGAAGACAGGTGCCTCACACCTAGAACTCTAAGAATCTCTGAATGTACTGTCAATAGAGTTTTAAATACCTTAGTGAAAATTTCTAAATGAAAAGTGCAAGTTCCTCTCACCTCAGATATTTCTTTGTGTAAACGTTCACGTCCCCTCCAACTGCCAGGACCCCTCAACTAATTGATCGAAGCATATAACATTTCTTAAGGTTATACGCCCAGACCAGACGACGGCCCCCCTTGTCCGACCGACCACAGCATACGACCTTCCTTAATGTTATACACTCGGACCAGACGTCGGCCCCAAGGCATACAACACTTTATGAGTCATACGCCTAGCTGGCTTTTGACCTTCCGAGACCTCGGCTACAATTGATAAGTTAAGCCATGGCGCCGACCTCGGCCTCAAAGACCATTAAAGAAGTGAGTCTTTTGAAGGTCAAACAGTTGATGTTGGTTAATTACATAATAAAAATATGATGAACGACTGACCAAGTAAATGACACTTCTCCACTAAGGCAACCACTTGTGACCTTGGCCACAAAGCCCCTACACAATGATGCACTAAGCATGATGTTGGCATTGGCTGCAATTGACTTCCTTGTTTTTCACTAAGGCAAAGGGTTCCAACACTAAGTAAAGAACAACTTGTGATGTCGACATCAACCTAAAGGACTCTAATACAAAGCCTCCTCACAAAAGACTAAGTAAAAAATATACTTTCAAGGTAAATGACTGCTTTAATAAAGGATGGCAAGTTTCATTTACTCAAATGTTTTTACAAAAAAAAAGGCCTCTTATGGGGGAGGAGTTTGCCCCTTACAAAAAAGAATAAGAAAAAATATACAAGGGGCATGCAGGCACAAATAAAAGAGAACGAGAATATACGATTATTGGTCCCCTCCTGTTTGAGCGGTGGTTTAGGCAGTGGCGTCGGTAGCAGTGTCGATGAGTGGGCTTTCGTTCATCCCTAGTATATCTACTATCTACTGAGATTTAGTGGCGAACAAATCCAGTTGGTCAGCATCGAAGCTCGGAAGGATTTTTGTCAACTGGGCCTTACAATCGTCGAAGCCCTCCAAGTAAGCCTGAGAGGCAAAGGAGGTCAAGTCCATCTCATAGGTCCCCACTAGTAATGTTTTATTCACTTATAATGTGTTTTGGGGGTAAATTTCTTAAACTACCCTTATAGTTTAGCTAATTAACTAAGTTTACCCCTACTATTTGAAAAATGACTGATGCTACCCCTACTGTTTCTAACAATTGACTAGTTCTACCCTTACCGTTTGCATCCATTAATATTCCATTAAATTTATATATAGGTGATGTATATTGTTTTTTAAAAACTCAATTTTATTCTTATCGTTTTCTTCCTTTCGACAACAAATATGGGACCCAGATCTAAGGTCCTTAAGGCACAGTTCTAGCTTAGGATTGGCCAACCCTCACCGATCCCAATTTGCTTAGGATTGCTTAGACTTCAGAGTAGAAGAGAATGGCTCTGCGCCTCATGCTTTGGTTCTTTTCTTCTTCATTTGCGATAGTATTATTGCTTAAAGAAGCACCGATCGTAGAAGCAACATCCTTGGGTGAAGCCAGGGTGGCAGGCGAAACTTGGTTTAAAGAATGTCATTCGCAACGAAAGAGGGAGACAAAGAAGGAAGGATCTCTACAACAAAACTTGCATTAAACCCTGCAACCCATGGCGTGGTGGCATTGATGGACTACTACTAGAGGTAAGTTGGGATTTCGGAAACTCCTCAATCTGTACTGGAGGCCAATGCAAGATTGGAGCTGCAAAGATGGATTGTTACCAGACAAAAGCTGGGATTTCGGGAAATGAGCGATATTTTGAGCAGTTTGTCGAGAGCTAAGTGTGGATTTGGCTGGAATTCCTATAGAGTTGAAGGCTATGGCAGTAGATCTAGTAGCATCATCCATGAAAGTTCTAACGAATGTCCCGATGACAACAACAACTGTTACTGGGTTTATCACTCGGATTCGATTACACCAATCAAAAATCCGTGTATTGTTCATCTTCTTCCTGCTCTTGGCATTGAAAAATAGCAACAATTTTCTCCCCCTTCCAACCTCGTCAAAGCTTACATGGGCTCATTTTACCCTCTTCTAGGAAAAGTAGCGACACCTCTCTTAAAACTAGCGACTATGCCCACCTTGAACGTTGAGATCTTCCCCACAGCCCTTAGTACTCTTGATTTCACACCCCTGCAAGGGTAATTCTTCTCCTCTCGTCCCCTGTGTTCTGACCAAGTGACCCCCATCTTTGAGGCCCGCCCCAATTCCGTCCTCTTCATCCTCCACCACCATCCGTTGAAGCCTGCTAGTTGATCTAGCAAATATTGAATTTGACCCTTTTGACTTTTGCAATTAGGGCCTTGGCGATTTCGTGTGCTGCCTCAAGGTCCTCCCATTTCAGGTTTTCTTCTACAACTTTGGTGAAACCCCCTACAACATTTCCTATCTCTTTGAAAGTTACTAGGTGCTAGGCATGTAGTGGGAGTCTGAACACTCTCATCTTCCACTGCTGGGATCCTCTATTCTTACACACTTTCCTTAAGTTCGGAGACCATCGGAAGTCGGAACAAGGACAAGGTTCTTCCTCCGATCTAGACTGAATTTCTAGCATAATAGTGGTCGACCCCCTTGAGTCAACCTAATCTTTGACATCGATTTGCAGTTCCAAATCCGAGACACTATGTAATTCGGGTAGGATTTGATGATTTGGGCAGGGATTCTTGGGCAGTATCCATTCAGACTTGGAAGTGAGTAACAATAGTTGTGCAGACTCAAAGGAACCCAGATCTAAGATCTAAGAGATATTCAAATATGAAATCCGGTCATCATCCACTATTTCGGTAGTTCTAGTTGTTCCGATGGTTCCATAAAAGAAAATGTTAGGTAGATATTCGAGTAATTTATAGTGGAGGGTAAAATAGTCTTTTTCACATCTCTATTAATGGACGCTAATGACTAAGAAGGATTAGTCAAATGTTAAAAATAGTAGGGGTAGCATCAGTCAATTTTCAAACAGTAGGAATACATTTAGTCAATTACCTAAACCATAAGGGTAGTTTAAAAATTTGACCCTTGTTTTTGTTAAAAATGGATGGAACACCGAACTTTAAAATTCAAATCATAAAAATTATTTTTGATTTTCCGTCACACTTCAGCGTTATCAAACGCCACCCAGAAAAGAGGAGAAAAGGTCGTGCTTGGTTGTACCCAAAGTTACTACCTCCTTCCCCGGTGAGGTGAAGGTTTTTTCCTCTGCCCTGAGGGCATGAAGTTCCCTACTCCTTGTCCATAAGGACTTCGTGTTTCTTCACCTTCAAGGTATGTTTTTTCTACCCCCTCCCCCCTTTACACTCATTACCTTTTACCCATGGAGTTTTTGGAAGGAATCATGGAATAAATACCAGAGGACCGCTCAAGTATAGTGAATGCATATGGTAGGTTCTCGCTGGTTTGCAAAGTGATGTCACATAAGAAGATAAATCATGGTGGTTTAAGAAGCATGCTCATGTAAGCCTGGGGTCGAATGAATGTTTTGAGGTCAGTAACCCAGTGGGCGACCGTTTTCTGGTGTTCTTTGCAAAAGAAAAAGAACGCAAAGAATTTATAGAAAAAGGCCCCTGGAACTTCATGAATAACTTGATCCTATGTAACCCCTATGAGCCAGGATTTGGAATCGAGGAAGGGATCTAAGCTACACTTGCTTCTAGGTGCAAATCCATTGCCTCCCTCTGGACTAAATGACTGAAAATATGGCTTGTAGGTTCGAAAGTAAGGCTGGTGAAGTCATCAAGATTCAAAACCTAAAGCCAGGACAACAGTGGAGGAACTTCCTTCGAGCAAGAGTCTGTCTAAACATAAATCACCTAGTCAAATCTGGTTACCCTCTCCTCAGGAATAATAGAGAACCACTCTGGGTGGAGTTTAGGTATGAGAGACTACCAACTTTCTACTACAATTGTGGCATTTTGGGACATGAACAAAAGTTGTGCTCTGAATCAAAGAACAAGGCTCTGGAGGAGTTAGGGGAAGACAGTGACAGTGAGGATGAAATAGGCAGCCAGAAGAAAAAGTTCTCCCTTGGTGCTTATGGTCCGTGGCAACGAGTGGAGTTTCACCTAAAGCCGACAAACCGCACCAGAATACAACGTGACATGGAGGAGTGGATATGCTGACAAAACTCAAGAACCAAGGAAAAAAATATGATTGGAGACAAACGAACTAGTCACCGAAAGAGATAAAGAAGACATGTTTCAAACAGAGACCAGTATAATCCAGACTTCGGACTACAGAGACCTAGGCCCAAGCACGTTTAGGACACGTGTCGGCACTTCACTCACTACCACTGATTCTGGAAATATTTTCAAGACCGCTGGAAGTGAAGGTACCCCCCAAATAGGAACCTCGGGATTTGCAAAGATTTTTGTAAAGGACCCAAGAGACAAAGATAATTCGGTCCAGTACATGACTACTGATCAGAATCAAATGCTCAAGGAGGAACTAGTGGCAAATGTCAAAAACCTATCCTCAATGCTGCACTTAGCCCTCAGAAGTTTTGGTGTGGCTTTGAATCAACCACTGCCGCCCAAACATTAATGTTTGTGTGAGGACCTCTCCTAGCAAGATTTCGGAGTTACCAGTTGGATCAACAGATTTACCTATAAAGGAAAGAAGAGGAGTTACTACAAAAAGACTCCTGGAGAGTGAGGAAACGATACTTTACAAGAAGGCTAGAACAGGGATTGAACTCCTTGGAATGACTACTCCTGAGCTTTCAACCCATCAGCTAGCACCCACAAAACAAGACAAGTCTGGAAAAGATGATCTCAAAGGAAAAGAGAAGCTCATTGAGTCAACTCGACACCGGGTGAAGTCCAAGGGTAGACTTATGTTTAATGCCCAGAAATCGGTGGCATCCACATTGGCGGCCCTAGAGGACAACCAGGGCTGCCGGGAGAAATGAATCTCCTGGCCTGGAATTGCTAGGGCTTGGAGCAAGACCTGGCAATTCGAGCTTTGGGGGACCATTTAAGGACCCATTGCCCTGTTATCGTTTTTCTGATGGAAACAAAAGTTAATTCCTGCTAGGTTAAACTTGTCTTAGCTCGGTGGGGCTATACAAACTTCTTCACAGTGGAGCCAATTGGCATTTCTAGATGTCTACTAGCCACGTAGAAGCCAGAAGTTAGTCTAGAGGTTCTCTCGTCTTCTCCCATAATCATTAACACTCATGCAATGTTCCCGCAGATCAGAGCAACCTAGCACATTTCTTTTGTTTATGGTGACCCAAGATCTTTCATAAATTAAGTCTAGAACGATTTAAAGCAAATAGGGGCCTCTACAGACATGCCTTGGGTGGTGTTAGGAGATTTCAATGAAGTCACCCATATAAATGAGAAACAAGGGGGTAATGTAAAGCAAGGAAGTGCCTTGAAGAAATTCAAAGTGATGATTGAAGATTGCAACCTGATTGATCTAAGAAGTTATGGGAACCAGTATACTTGGTCAAACCACAGATCAGGAGCTAAGCTGATAAGGCAAAGGCTTGACAGAGTTCTAGTTAATTCATAATGGAACGTGGTGTATACTGATGCAATAGTTTTTAATGAAGTTGCTATGGGCTCTGATCATAGTCCGATAATCCTCCAGTATTTCCTTGGATCGTGGAAAGGATTTCGTCCATTCCACTTTGAACTAGCTTGGCTGACCCATGATGGGTGTGAAGACATAGTGAAGTAGGTATGGAGCCAAGCTAATACAGTGAATTTGGGAACTTTGTTGGGCATATGCTGGAGAGAACTGAGAAGATGGAATAAACAGGTATTTGGCAAAATACAAGTTAAGATTCGGAATATTAAATTCCAACTCCAAAGAGTTCAGTCTGCAATAGATAGGGACACTGCCCAAGAGAAAGAGCTTCTCCAACTCCTCGACCATGATCTAGTGAGGGAAGAGATCATGTGGAAACAGAAATCGCGGATCACCTAGATGAAGGAGGGTGATCGTAATACAAGATTTTTTCAGCAGTCAGCTCTCTTTCGAAGACAAAACAACAGGATCCTGTGCCTAAAAGACAATCATCAAAATTCGGTAAGATCCGAATAAGGCATTGAGCAGATCATCACAAATAAGGTTCAATAGATATTCTCCCTTAATACCTCTAATACCATGAACGGAATGGTTGATAACATCAAGATGGTGCTCACTGATGAAGACAACAACGCATTGTGTACCCTGCCGATTGCTTTCAGAGGTTTTGGTCCATAATAGGAGATAGTGTCACAAAAGCCATCAAAAAGCGGTTTGACAGTGTAGTAGTTCCAGAAATGGTAAACTTCACAAGCATTGTACTCATTCCCAAGTGTAATCACCCAGAAACTATCTCACATTATAGACCAATCAGTTTAACAAATGTGACATACCGAATCCTGGCTAAGTGCCTAGTGAACAAATTGCAATTTCTTTTCCCTAAGATGGTG
Source organism: Nelumbo lutea (assembly GCF_056320005.1). Taxonomy (NCBI): domain Eukaryota; kingdom Viridiplantae; phylum Streptophyta; class Magnoliopsida; order Proteales; family Nelumbonaceae; genus Nelumbo; species Nelumbo lutea. The sequence continues at coordinate 52,797,044 of NC_142691.1, forward strand.
GACAAGAGCCAAGGAGCATTTGTTAAGAATAGAATGACCTCTGACAATGTGGCCATTGTGCATGAAACTTACAATTTTTTGAAGTCCAAAAGGAAATGTAGGACATTCTACATGGCAATCAAAATTGACCTTAATAAAGCCTATGATAGGCTAGATTAGCATTTTGTAATTAAAGTTCTCAGGAAAATGGGTATGAACCAACATTGGCTAAATCTTATCTATAGCTACATGTCTTCGGTAAACTTCACATTCAATATCAATGGAGTTCAAAGAGGAAGGGTGAAGCCATATAGGGGAATCTGGCAAGGTGACCCTCTCTTGCCCTACCTTTTCATTTTGGTAGTACAAGCACTCTTAGAGGCTATCCAAAGAGTGGTATTAGAACGACATATTGAGCCACTCTGCATCAAAAGAGGTACCTCACGACTCTCTCATTTATTCTATGATGATGACTGCATTTTGTTTGCTAGAGCAGATCTCCAAAATGTGGATATGATCCGTTTGATCCTTCAACAATTTTGCAATGCTTCGAGACAACTAATAAATTACAATAAGTAAGAAATTTTCTCCAGCCAAAACACTCCAAGGAAGTTTCGCAGGATGATTTGCAAGATGCTAAGAGTGAAAGAATAGAATCTGAATTCCAAATATTTGGGGCTGCCTACTCTCATTGGTCATAACAAAAAGAAAGTTTTCAGAGAGATGGATTGAAAATCTTCTCGGCGGATAAGTGGGTGGAAACAAAAGCTTCTTACCCAAGCCGAAGGGAAATTCTTATCAAAACTATTGCCACGGCTTCGCCTATCTATTACACGAGCCACTTTAGAATACCAACGACTGTCTATGATGACACCAACCGGAAATTCTCAAGTTTCTTCTGGGGTAAAAAAACAAATGAGAAGAGATTACACTGGCTAAATTGGAATAAGCTCTTCCAAGTCAAATCTAAAGAAGGTATGGGCTTTCAAAACCTAAAGCTTTTCAATTGGGCCCTCCTTAGGAAAATGGCGTGGAGGCTACAAAATAGTCAGGATTCCTTGTGGGGAAAACTTCTTATATCTTTGTATTCAGCTAGGTTGCCACTACTAACTTGAAATTGCCAACCTCGTTCCTCTTGACCTTGGCAAAGTATCACTTATGGTATAAAACTTAAAAACAGTCTCTATTGGTGAATCAATTATGGGGCCAACATACTTATTTGGGAAGACCCTTGGCTACCTTCCTCTAAGTATTTTAAAATCCATTCCCCCAAACTCCAAAGATGTGAAGTCTTGAAAGTAAAGGATTTGATTTTATGCAACCCACACCGTTGGAATCAGACAATGTTGACTAGTTTGTTCTCAGCATCAAAGGTTGCATGTATTTTGGCTATACTACTGAGTATGGAAGATAATGAAGGAAGATTTAGCCCGACCTCTTTATTATGAGACACGTGGCAGAAACGACAGCTCGGCAAAAGGGGTCAAGCCTAGGCGGGAACAAGGGGACACACTTCGCCGAACTAACCCACCTTGTAACAGCTCGGGATAGACTTCACCGAACTGCACCTTGTAACAGCTCGGGATAGACTTCGCCGAACTGACCACCTTGTAACAGCTCGGGATAGACTTCGCCGAACTGCACCTTGTAACAGCTCGGGATAGACTTCGCCGAACTGACCACCTTGTAACAGCTCGGGATAGACTTCGCCGAACTAACCCACCTTGTAACAGCTCGGGATAGACTTTGCCGAACTGACCTTGTAACAGCTCGGGATAGACTTCGCCGAACTGACCACCTTGTAACAGCTCGGGATAGACTTCGCCGAACTGACCACCTAGATATGAAACGTCGGGGCAACTTTCCAAAGACTTGTAAATAAGCTATTTCGGCCCCTGATTGGTACGAAGATAGAGTGCTATATAGACGACATGGTCGTCAAAAATCAGTTTTCACAAGAGTTAATACAAGACTTAGATTCTGTTTTCCAAATCCTGTGACACTTTAGCATGAAGTTGAATCCCAACAAGTGTGTCTTCGGCGTCACCTCGGGCAAGTTCCTAGGCTACATTGTCAATCGGCGCGGTATTGAGGCCAACCCGGACAAAATAAAAGCCATTCTAGATATGAAACCACCTCGAAAAGTAAAAGAGGTCCAGAGGCTAAACGGCCGCATAGCCGCTCTAAGCCGCTTCTTATCTAAGTCAGCAGACCGCTGCCTACCCTTCTTCAAGGCAGTCAAAGGCAAACGGTTCGAATGGACCCAGGACTGCCAGTTCGCGTTTGACAAACTAAAAGGTTACCTCGCTAGTATACCAACCTTAGCCCGGCCCGAGGTGGATGAGGTGTTACAACTGTACCTCTCGGCGAGCGACGAGGCGGTCAGTTCGGTACTAATAAAGGAAACAGACCGGGTCCAACGACCCATATATTATGTTAGTAAAATTTTGCAGGGAGCAGAGGCAAGGTACCCGGAGATAGAAAAACTAGCATACGCCCTAGTAATAGCAGCTCGGAAACTCCGCCCGTACTTCCAGGCTCATACAGTCATCGTCCTAACTGACAAACCTCTCAGACAAGTTTTACTCAAACCCGAAGTCTCCGGTCGACTGACGAAATGGGCCATCGAAGTCAGCGAGTATGATCTCCAGTACAAACCGAGAACCGCTATCAAGGCCCAAGCTTTGGCAGATTTTATCGCCGAGTGAACTTTAAGACACGAAGCCCCATAGGTCGAGCCCGAGGTCCCCATTTGCGGCAAACCCGGAGCTCCTGAGCCCATAGAGTTCGAACCCCGTGCAGTAGCATCCAGTGTGGCATCTCCTCTGATCAGGCGAAGAGCGAATTGGGATGAGGAGCCCTGGATCCTTCACGTGGATGGTTCCTCGAACCGGCAAGGCAGCGGAGCTGGAATAGTCTTGTGCGGCCCGAGCGGCACAAAAGTAGAGTACGCGCTACGCTTTGAGTTCGCGGCATCCAACAACGAGGCAGAATACGAAGCGCTAATCGCCGGGCTGGACCTAGCGCGAAAGTTTAAGGCAAAACACTTGGTCATCTGCAGCGATTCTCAGCTCATGGTAAACCAAGTTACCGGCGAGTATGAAGCACGCGATCTCTCCATGATCGCATATTTGGCCAAAGTAAAAGAAGCCCTGCTCAACGAATGACCGAAAAAGCAGCCACGGGAGAAACCTCCTTCAACCTCACCTACGGCACTGAAGCGGTGATCCCGACGGAAATCAAAATACCAACGTTGTGATTAGAAACATACGATGATCGGACGAACGGAGACGAGTTACGCACCAACCTCGACCTACTGGACGAGGTAAGGGACCTCGCGCACATCCGAACAGCGGCATACCAGCAGCAGGTAGCTTGCTACTACAATAGCAGAGTAAAGCGACAAAGCTTCCGAGTCGGTGACCTGGTCCTCCGGAAGATTATGGTGCCCGAACCCGGCGTCGGCAAGCTTGGACCTAATTGGGAAGGGCCCTATAAAGTAAAAATAGCACTCGGGGGCGCATATGAACTCGAAACCTTGGAAGGCAAACGAGTACCCCGAACGTGGAACATCGTGAACTTGAGGCGATACTACCTATCAACCACCTAGCGAAGTGGACGAAATCAGGCCATGTGCCACAAGGCAAGCCGAGGAACTTCATCACATTATCAGCTCGGCAAAAAATCAGTTTGCGACATAAAAGACCACGGAAATTTAAAAACCAGGCAATATAAACAGCTCGGGGAAGATGAGCAAGGGGAAAAAGACACTCCATTGCAAGAAAAAGTACACTGGCAAAAAAAAAAATTACATGCCTGGAGCCACTTCTTCGCCATCGGAAGGCACTTCAACAACACCCGAAGGCCCTGCCTCTCCTTCAGAGTCTGGCTCGCCATTGGCAGCATTGGCCATCTCCTGAGTTATGCGCGAAGTGGTTATGGCACTTACATCGAGGTCGGGGTATGTATTCCGGATCATCCACCGGCTCAACTTGAACCCCCTCCTGTAAGAGTCCACTGTCAGATCGTCAAAACGCGGGGAGGCAATGTAGTCTTCAACTACCTTCTGTTTGGCATCTTCAATGCCTTGGGAGAAAATCTGTGTTCTCTCCCTAATGTCCTCCTGAAGATACTCGACTTGATGCTGCAAATCCAACTTCAAGTCCGCCATGTGCTTGACAACTACCCCCATGGCCTCGGCGTCACGCTGAGACCTCGCCTGTCTGGCCATCGCGACGCGAGCAGCCTTTTCAGCAGCCCGGGTATTTGCCTCTACAGCACGGAAGACTTCTTCAGCAGCATGAGCTGCAGCCTCAGCAGCTCGCGCCTGTCGCGAGCTCCTCTCCACTTGGGCCGCCAAGGCATGAATCGAAGAATTCACCTACCAAAAGAAACAAGTGAGCAAAAAGACAACAGAAGCAACGGAATTAAAAAAAAAAAAGACAATCTCACTTACCACCATGGCATGTGTTACGGCGCGGCAAGCGACCTGATTCAAGGGAAGATCGGTCCACGCCGCGACCTCCTCGGGGAAAGTAGCATCCCTACTCTTTTGAAGAGCGTAGTTCGGCATCAACACGCTCCTAAACTCCCCTTGAGCTCCCGAGCCTGAGGGCCCAGCCCGCGTATGAGCAGACCCGGAGTGAGGAGCACTTGAGTACGCAGGAGCGCCCGTATGAGTGGTTTCAGTGAAAGGCGCCCCGGCAGTCTCGTGCACCAGTGGAGTCACTTCGGGCTCCCTGGGCAGATCCTCTGTCATATAGTATGGGGCTTGGGGCTCCTCATCCAGGGGCAGCTCGTTACGAGTTCGCTTGGCGACCCGCTTCCTCCTCTTCATACCTTGGAACAAACGCCCGCCGCGAGTTCTCTCCGCATCCATCACACATGCAGAACGAGTTCGATATCAGAAAAAATGAAGGAACAGAGCAAGCAAGAAACCGCATAGCCAGAAACCTACCCGAACTCAGGTCGGCTGCAAAAAGCTTAGCCTCCGTTAAGTAGTGGTGGCACTTTAAGCCTTACCGTGCCCACTGCCGGAGACCCTTCACCGTCTCTTTATCAAGAGTTACGCCCGAGTCGGGAGCGGCCTCACCCTACCCGGTCTGAAAGGGCCATCCTTGTGCACTTCGCACGCCGAAGTAGTCCCGCTTCCACGCCGGGACCTTGTTAGGGAGATCGTGAAGAAGCTTAAAACCCTGGCGAGGAGTAAGGTAATACGCCCGTCTCCCCCCAGGAAGAGGACCCGTCTGTCTCTTGAGCATCAAGATAGAGGAGAATATCTCTAAGTCCAAGGGGAAGTTCTGCTCGCAAAAAAGGGATATCATCCCCACCAGGTTCCGAATAGAGTTCGGATGAAGCTGGCCAATGGTGACACCGAAGTGGTTTATGACTTCGACGAGAAGGGGATGGAAAGGAAGTCGCAACCCTGCGGCGAGCTGCTCTCGAAAAATCACGATCTCGTCGGGACCGTGTTCCCAAGGAAAGCTACCCGAAGGAATGAAATATGTGTACCCCCTAGGAAGATTGTAGGATAGAAGTATGGATTGAAGCCCCTCAGGCGTCGTGGTCGAAGGACCAAACCTGTCTTGCATCCAACCTCGGCGGGAGGTAGACGCCAAACTGCCCGAAGCAACTCGGCCCACTAGTTCATAGTCTTCAAGCTCCACCTCAGGATCACTGAGGCAGTCTGGGGACACGGCTCGGTTGGTGGAACCTACGTCGGCCCTACTCGAAGAATTGTCTGAGTTATCAAAGCTAGACATTGGGAAAAAGATAGATTCAAGAAAGTACTCACTGGAAAGTTTGAAGAACAAGCTAAAGAACCGTGAAGACTGTATAACCAGCCTTGACGCGAGCTGGAAGAGACTCAGACGCGAGTTGGAAGGTTGGACGCGTACTCGATAGACAACCGCAGAAGTGACAAACCAACCGGGGTCCCCCACTATTTATAGCTACAGTAACCAAGAATCGACTGTGCAGACTGAAGATGATCCGATGGCCCACGTTCTTACCAACCGCGCAACCCTTAAAGTCGAGATGTGATTGCCGCACGTCTTTCCGAAAAAAGCGAAACGTCAGCACGTCTTTTTGAAACCGACGTCACTTCGACACGCGTCTTTTCGAATCTGACGCGCCGCAGGTCTCCCTGACAGTCGACGGCGTACGTACAGCAGTGGCGTGCCTTTTTGAAATGACCCGCTGTCACGTCCCAGCAGCGCGAGTTGGTTTGAAATTTAAAACGCACGGTCACAACCACCAGCGTTCTTGAGTAAGGCACGTTTCCAGCCTTCTCGAAAACCGAAAAAACCCTAGCAAGAGCGTCTCATACAGTGAAGGTTTGAAGGACGGAACAAATCTACAACCACCTCGTGAAAACTCCCTGCACCATGGCAAGGCCCTCGGCGCAAGGAGTGGGTGGCAATTGATGAAGGAAGATTTAGCCCGACCTCTTTATTATGAGACACGTGGCAGAAACGACAATTCGGCAAAAGGGGTCAAGCCTAGGCGGGAACAAGGGGACACACTTCGCCGAACTAACCCACCTTGTAACAGCTCGGGATAGACTTCGCCGAACTGCACCTTGTAACAGCTCGGGATAGACTTCGCCGAACTGACCACCTTGTAACAGCTCGGGATAGACTTCGCCGAACTGCACCTTGTAACAGCTCGGGATAGACTTCGCCGAACTGACCACCTTGTAACAGCTCGGGATAGACTTCGCCGAACTAACCCACCTTGTAATAGCTCGGGATAGACTTCGCCGAGCTGACCTTGTAACAGCTCGGGATAGACTTCGCCGAACTGACCACCTTGTAACAGCTCGGGATAGACTTCGCCGAACTGACCACCTTGTAACAGCTCGGGATAGACTTCGCCGAACTGACCACCTTGTAACAGCTCGGGATAGACTTCGCCGAACTAACCCACCTTGTAATAGCTCGGGATAGACTTCGCCGAGCTGACCTTGTAACAGCTCGGGATAGACTTCGCCGAACTGACCACCTTGTAACAGCTCGGGATAGACTTCGCCGAACTGACCACCTTGTAATAGCTCGGGGTAGACTTCGCCGAACTGCCTTGTAACAGCTCGGGACACACTTCGCCGAACTGACCCACCTTGTTACAGTTCGGGATACCTCCGAGCTCAAGACCGCCTCGCTCAGCACTTCGCATCATCTTCTAGGCACCAAAGCCAAACAAGTCGTACCATGCCTGACACCAGGGAAGTCCGTGCCCGAGGGCGCCAGGCCTGGATGACTTGGGATCTGACGTTTTGACAGCAGCACTCTAAACAGCCACCTGCCACCGCCACTGACGCCGCCATCTCCAGTTAGACGGTTAGGCAGTGACGGTTCTGTCTCAGCAGAAGGGACGACGGCCGAGTTGACAAGCGCAAAGATAATCATACCCGATCTGACAAGGGCCTCGGGACGAGTACGCGAAGTGACTATAAGAGCCCCCTGCCCCCCGACAACGGAGGTATGCAAACTTTGCGCTACCTGGTATTACCTTGCTTTTGAAGGATTCTAACTTGAGCTTCGGAGCATCTACACCGGGTTCCCCCCGAAGCTTTCCCATCTCTTTCGTTTCAGGTTCCCTGCTACCCCGAATTCAGAAGCAAGGCAGCAGACAGTTAAGACCAGCCGGATCGCGCTTCATCAGAAGAGGAGGAAGATAAACTCATTTGGGCTTATTCAAAGGATGGTCAGTACTCGGCGAAATCTGGTTACCAAATTGCTTGTAAGTTAAATGAAGAAACAAGAAGGGCAACCAATAATCGTATCGCAACACAAGCACCTCTATCTCTATGGAAGAAAGTTTGGCAGCTGAAAGTTCCTCTTAAAATAAAAAATTTCATTTGGCAGGTGTGCTAGCCGGCCATTGGTGTTGGTAAGGGGTTGAAGCAGAGGTGAATTAAGGTTGATGGGATATGCCTAAGGTGTGGGCAAGAGGAGAATGTGAAACACCTCCTTATAAGTTGTTCATTTGCGAAGGCAGTTTGGTTCCAATCCTCATTACACTTTATTTTTGAGAGTGTGGAATCCAGGAGCATAGGTATTTGGATCATGTCTTGGTTTCAAAAGACCAACTACCCTGGTGAAGACCCAAATACTTGGGCATCTCTGCAAGCGATCCTGACAAAACCCGCTATCAATAGTAAGGAAGAGCACTAGTATGTGGAATGAACTCTTACAACTTACAGAACATTTGGAGCAAAAAACCAAAGCAAATAATGGATGAAGGTGAATTGTGATGCTAGCTTAGACGCATCCTATGGGTGGAAGGGATTCCCTTATGTCATAAGAAATGAGGAAGGGAAAGTCGTTGGTGCTCGAGGAGATTGAGTTTGTTGCCAATCAATTGTTGATGCTGAAGGAAGAGCCATTCCGGTTGGGTTGCTGGGAAGCTCTAAAAAAAGGGATAGATGAAATTTTGGTGAATCTAATTCTCTAAAAACTATTTTAGTGTCAACTCTAATAAATAATCTGACTTTAACCCCTCAAAAAATGTATGACCAGATATTTGTACCGTCTCAAGGCGTTTTACCCAATTTAAAGTCCTCCACGGTGGAAAGAAGACGAATAGGGTAGCTCACCGTTTGTGCAGCCCTTGCCACCGGTTTTAATCTTTTGATGGCAAACCACTACTCTACTTGGTTTGGTCCATCTGAGTTCCTCTGTTTTGAAGATTTGTACCCGCTTAATGTTATTTTAATAAAAATTTTTCAATCTCGTGGAGAACTGGAGACCTCTCTTCTGTCCTGTCGCAGAAAAATCCATTTGTTTGTTTAGAAAGCTCTGTTGTCGCACCTCACCTCAATCCTTCCCAAGTCCCAAGTTCAGAACTCATCCAAAGCGGAGTCCTTGGAGTGTCTCGTCCAGACCTACTATCAAGGCCCCTGTTCACCGTGGACCCTTTTGATATCCGATAATAACAAGGAAAGAACGAGCTCCCATCTCTGCTCTTGCTTCAGCAAATCCCACAGAGAGAATTTCAACGTTGGTAAGTTCAAAGCTCTTTGCTTCTTCTGGGTTGTTTAGTTTTTTTGGTGGCCATTGTTTTACTGGTTGTGAATTCAATTGATTCCACAAATTGCATTAACAAGAATATTTGCCCCCATTATACTCTCTCTATATGTGCGTTTACCTGTGCAGATATGCGCAAGTATCATGTCTTTCGGGTTATTCTGCTTACGGTCAGACACTATTCTAGGGTATCGCCGCCCTCTCCTGCCCGTGCTACTTCAGTGATACGAGTGTCCAATAACATTGCACATTTGGGATGCCCGAAGGAGGACCCAAAGCCCCGTCAACTCCTTTCCTTGCCTCCGTTCCCCGGTCATCCCTTGCCTGGGAAGAGCTCAGTCAGTATTGCTGGGCAATCTGCTGCTCATGTCACCGCCATTAGTTGGGTCAAATACTACTTTGATGATATCCCTGGCCCTGTAATCCAGTCACATTTTAACAAAGGTCTGGTGAGTATTTGTATTTTTGGATGTTTTGTGTATCAAGATTTCTTCCTAACATTACTTGGATATCATTCTGGATTAAATAGGATGTATTAGATCAGCAGAAATAAAGATTAATATCTAAGTTTCTATGAGAATAGCAAAGAATGGTGTAAACTCTATCTTACTTGGTTACTTGAGGCATTTTATTGTCTTTTTTTTTTGAGTTCATTACATATCTGGTGCTTGCTTTCTTGGTTCTTGAAGAAGTTATAATTTGGCATGCTTTTTATTTAATCATAAATATACTTCATAGATAAACGCATAACCATGCCAATACAGATAGCCATCAAACAATAGACACATAAGAAAACATCCTAATGTGTTTGCACACAGAACAAATGTATTTTTACATTTGGGGGAGACGGGGAATTAAATGGTAAAAGAAAGCGGGAGAGATGAAACTCTTAGCACTATGCTTTGGACTTCATTTTTTATCTGATTTATTATGATTTTTACTGAGCCCTCTTTGAAGTGCCAAGTGTCATCATTATAAACCATTCTCCATGTTTTTAAGTTAATAACACCATTTTTATTTTGGATGCTGCTCTTTCTGAAACTCAATCATCTTTGGTCAATATTTTTGATTTGATTACTTAGTTGTTTCTTAACTCGTATTTAGTATTATCCATAAAAAATGTTTCTTATTTAATATCCTGTATATTTCCCCATGATTTACTTTTAAAAGCCTTAATTTTTAGGAGTTTTTCCTTAAGGAAAAGTGTATATCCTACTAGGGGAACATTTGAAAGATTTTTTTTTTTCAACTATGTTCATCTTTTAGGTTAAGATGGCATGCCCAAATCCAGGTGATTTATTGATGGAAGAGCAAGGCCAAATGCAATCCTTGAAAAAGGTACTCATACTTGTGTTTGGTATTTTGGAGCCTTAGTTTTAAGACTCATTGAACAAATCAATCAATCAATCAATATATTTGGTTTTCCTTATCCTCTTTGTCCATTCATATTGTGTTCAATTGTACTTCGGGTGATTTGTCTACAGTATTCCAGGCTTTTTGCAGATTAGTCCTAATAAGGTCATGGAAGTTGGTTCAAGAATATTTGTACCTGTTTCGGTTATTGAGACTAAAATTTCCAAGAGATTTGACACTATACCAAGTGGAACTCTTTATCCAAATGCTGATGAAATAGAGTACTTGCAAAGGCTTGTGATGTACAAGGCATGTTTTTCTTTGTATCCCCATTTAGACCATTTTTTTGTTGTCTTTGTGTTAATAAAGTTATCTGTGGGTGTGTTCTAGATGTTGGACTTGTGTTTTTTTGATCGGCAACTTAAAGAGATTTATTAGAACGTAAAAAGAGAATAGTACAACAAGAATTGTTAGAGATAACACCCAATACAGCAGAGAGCCCCACTACCCAACTAACATTGAGCCCAAAACAAATAATGTCTATTCACTCCTTGTTTAGCTAAGCCATCCACCAAACCATTAGCAAACCTCCTAACCCATCTTCACTGGATTTGCATATGTCTTGACAGCATCTTGAACCGCCTGAGATCATTTCTCAATTGCCATCACACCCATTTCTTTCAGCCAGCCAATGACTATTTTAGAATCTCCTTCTACTATTAATCTTGTAATCCCCATTTCTTTGGCTTTTTGCACGCCAACAATAGCTGCCAAGAGCTCAGCTCTCACTAAATCACACTGCCCAATAGGCACCGAAAACAAACCACAAATGATCCCACTTCCATCCCTAATTACTCCAATTCCGGAGGGACCTGGATTACCAAAGCTACTTCCATTGAAGTTATGTTTCATCCAACCTTCACTTGAGGGAGACCAAATCTGCAAGACCTTTTGATTCCTAGAGGAAGAAAAGGCAATTGATCTCCAGTTTCGGAGAAAGTCCTCTGTTGAAAAATCAGAGAATAGTTTCAAAGTCCTCATCCAATGAGCAACTCTAACAATAATAGTCTCCAAGATAACTTCCTTGTTTCTTTCTTTATCCTAAAAATTTCTTAACTTCCTTTCTTCCCACACAGTCCATACGACCACTGCTCTCACACACTTCCACAAAATTCTGCCTCTTCTTTTTGTGCATCTCAAGAAGGATGGGCTAAAGAGACTTTCCAAACTAATAGGAGGGCTCCACCTACAACCAAAGAGAGAGTAGAACCATTCCCAAAAACATAAAGCAAAAGGGCAGGAAATAAAGAGATTGAAAACAATCTCACCATTCAACTTACACAAAATGTACCAATAGGGAGACAAACACCAATTTGGCCTTTTCTTTTGCAACAGATCACCTGTATTGATGCTCTCATGATAAGCTTCCCAACAAAAGGCACTAACTTTTGCAACAGATCACCCAGTTGCTGTTCACTCCACCATTCCTTCACTCTTTGAATATAGGAAGGGTCAGCTACAAGTTCTCAAACCTAAAAGGGGTAGGGCCACCAACGACTCCTTGTTGGAAGGCACAGATTGGCCAATGGTTAGAGGAAAGTCTCGGCAAAGCTCTCCCTAATAAACCACTCCAGTGCTCTTCCCAATGAACTAAAACCAAGAACCTGTCCAATTTAGAGAAGATCGGATTGGCTTGAAGGTTGGACCAAGTAAATCTAGATTGCTCCAGAGGTATGTCTCTCAAGTCATAGGAATCAATAAAAGCACTGAAATTCCTCATGCTGGTTGTTACTCTCTACCTGGTATTGCCCATTTCTTCTACAAATCTTACCACATTAAAGTCTCCGCCAATAAACCAAGGCCCTTCCCATAAACCCCTGATATCAGCCAACTCTTCCCACATTAGGTTTCTTTCTTTATATGAATTGGGACCATAAACATTTGTTAACACCCATTCAAGCCCATCATGGACATTTTTCAATTTAACCGACACAGTGAAGTTCCCTATTAGTTCTTCAGAGCACTGAACTAATCCTTCCAAACAGTTATTATACCTCCGGAGGCACTAGCTTAATTTTCCTTCACCCTAAAAGCTTCTAACCCAACTCCTATCCAGCTCATGAATCTTAGACTCTTGGATTAGAAGAATATCCGACTTTTCTTTTCTTAGAAGTTCCTTAATTGTTCTCTTTGTGGCACTCCCTAACCCCCTTACATTCCTGTGAACTAAATTCAGAGCAAGAAGAAAACAGATCTAGGGTGGTCATTGTTTAACCTGGCGGGGAAATGGGAGAGGAGAGGAAGTTCAAGCTGGCGGGGAAATGGAGACTGGATTTGTCCATTGAAGCAAAATCTTTCCTCTTTGAGCAGGGAAGGACAAAGGGGAAGGCTTTATTGAAAATCAGAGAAGGGAGCAGGGCGTCGGTTCTCCTACCAGAGGAGGCCTGTGTGTGGCTGAAAGGTTTTGTAGATGGAGTTGTAAATTTCTTTCGAGAAGAAGGTTGGAGAAACTCGTTGACCTGTGAGAACAAGAGGTTCGAAGCTGTGCTAAAAAGGAATGGAAAAGGGTGGTTCATTATGGTCACCGAATTCTTTGGTTTTAACAAAAAGCAAGTGTTGTGTATTCCAGAAGGTCTAAAGCGAAGAGGGTGGGCTTCTTTCGCTTCTAATCTTCAGGCTTTTCTCTTGGAGGTCGAAGGTAGAGTAGAAGAAGCCCTTGGCTCTAAGGATTGTTCTGTGCTCCGCCCAAAGCTTTACCTTGAAGTTTTGGTGTCCAGCTCGTCTGTCCTTCGACGAGTAGCAGTGGAAGAAGGGAGAGGGAGCTGGGAGAAGAGGGTGGTTTTAGTGGCAGAAAGGGTGATAGAAGACTGGACGAAAGTTATAGAAGTTTTAACAGAGAGATTGGGATTAGAGGAAGATGTATTGTTGCTACCTTTTGCTGAAAAGAAAGCCCTACTAGATATTGGAAATAAGACTTTGTTCTTCAATTCTTTCCTTGTAGAAGGAAGCCTGATTAAGGTCCTGAATTGGGCTCCAAATTGCAACGAAGTTGAACCCAGAGCCGGCAGTTTTTGGATTAAACTTCTCGGTCTTCCCTTCAACCTTTGGAATGACCTTATTCTGTGGAAAATTACTAGAGCGATGGGTGGAGTTTTGTTGGAGGCTAACTTAAGTAACTTGAGAGCGGTGGAACTCAAGGTTGCTGGGATCAATTCGGAGAACTTTCCGAGGATCTTCGAAGTTCTCTCAGAAGAAGCTTGGCACAAGGTCTGGTTAGTTTTAGAAGTTAAAGCTTTGCTTTGGGGAAGACGACCAGAGGTTGAAGAATCTGACAAGCTCGCAGGGGGGTGTACACGTGGCCTTCAGGGGCTGGTGGGTAAGTCTGTTGAGTGTGGGTGTTTTATAGAGGAAGGGGAATAGTGGCAGGGGTGTCCCAAGTCTTGAAGCCTTCCTATTTTGGCTTCTTTTTCAATTTTTTTTGAAGAAGGGTTGTGTAAAGAAGGTGGCCTGTCCTATGCTGACGTGGCTAAGTTGGGAAAGAACGGTTTGCGCGCTAAGTCTCTCTCCTAACCGGCTCCAAGAATGGTCGAGCCGGTCGGGCCAGTGGGTGAACTTCCTATCGGTTTTAAAAGCCCACGTGACAACTTAAGTCATCACGTGGGGCGGGGCAGGCATGGGACGATGATAGATGACTTCTTTCATCTATCATCGTCTAAGTCTCGCCCTCTCGACTGTGGAGGGGCGAAGTCTGCAAACAAAGCTGGAGAGCGCCGGCCTCTGTGCTGGGTTCGACAGGCAGCCGGCGACGAGCTAAATCTCAGCCTTTCTGATCGCCTGAACCCGTGCTATTCGAGAGGCAGACCAGAAGAGAAAGAAGAGGCTGATCAAGGCTGGTTGAGCTGCGGTTTAGATTCTGATCATGTTGATAGTTCAGATGATTGTGAGAGTTTAGGCAGTGTGGCAGTTGAAGCTCTTTCTAAAGGTCAGAACAACGATTATTTTAGCCTAGACTGTTTGTTCTTAGGGGATTCAATGGGGGAAGGAAAGGTGGAGGGGGAGGAGCGGGTGTTTGAATTTAACCCATTACTGGCTGAGCCACCCCTCAGTTCTAGTGCTTTGCAAGAGGCCGAAAAGGAGGTTGCTCGGGTTTTCTCAGAGCAGAACAAGGGTATCACAGAGAGGTACATACTTGGGTACAGAAAGGGGTCTTTGTGTTGATACAACGACAAGGATTTCCTTCCCCCATCTCTGGGAGACAGAGTACTCTGTTTTCCCAAAAAAGGGTCTAAATAGTTCTTGGAGGACTTAGGGTTAAAGCCTTTAGTTTTCAATGAGAATCCTAAGTTGGAATGTGAGGGGGTTAGGTAGCTTTAGGAAGAGAGCAACAATCAAAGAGGTGATTAAGAAGTTCAATCCGGATGTGGTTATGCTTCAGGAGTCCAAAAGAATGGGTTTTGATTGCAGCTGGGCAAGGAGTGTGTGGAGTTCTAGAGGTATTAAGTGGGTGGCTGCTCTTTCTTGGGGTTCCTTGGGAGGGATTGTGACCCTGTGGAAAGAAGAGATTCTCTTAGGTGTGGAGGAGCTAATTGGAGATCACTCTGTCTCCCTGAAGTTCAAACAGGTGGCCGATGGGTATGAGTGGGTACTAACAAATGTGTATGGTCCCAATGACTATAGGTAAAGGGAGAAATTATGGGAAGAATTGAGTGACATTAGAGGCCTTTGGGATGGACCCTGGTGTGTGGGAGGGGACTTTAATGTAGTGAGATTTATGGAGGAAACCAACAACTCCAGACAGAGAGTGACAACAAGTATGAGGAAGTTCAACCAATTTGTGGACTCTTTTAATCTCAAAGAACTTCCTTTCCTAAATAATAACTTCACTTGGTCTAACCTTCAATCTCAGCCAATTTGCTCTAAGTTGGACAGATTTTTGTTCTCAACAGATTGGGAGGATCATTGGGGCAACCGTACTTCTAGGGCTCTCCCTAGACTCACTTCAGACCACTGGCCAATAGTTTTGGTAAAAGAGGAATTAAGAGGAGTAGGGCCTACCCCTTTCAAGTTTGAAAATATGTGGTTGTCTCATTCGGGTTTCACTGAGAAAATCAGAGAGTGGTGGGAGCAAGCGAATCTGGTAATTGATTGGGAGGGAATGAGGTTCCACAAGAAACTCCAATACCTAAAATCTCAATTAAAGGAGTGGAATAGGCTGGAATTTGGAAGATTAGAAGAGACAAAGCAAGTTCTGGTGGAGCAATTTGAGGATTTGGATCTGAAGGAAGAGAGAGGCCACTTTGGAGAGGAAGGAAGTTGAGATGGGTTTTAAGGAGGAAGTTGGAGGACATCCTGATCAAGGATGAAATCAGTTGGAGGCAAAAATCTAGGTGTAAGTGGCTAAGGGAGGGAGACATAAACACAAGGTTTTTCTATTCAGTGGCAAATGGAAGGAGAAAGAAGAATTACATCTCTAACTTGGAAGTTGATGGAACAGTTTTGTCTCACCCGGCTGAAATTGCAGAGGCCCTAATAAATCACTTCAAATCTATTTTTAGAAAGCCTATGAATGAGAGAGTGTGGTTGGAGGGTTTGGATTGGCCGACTCTAAGTGCAGAGAAGAGAAAGTGGCTAGAAAAAAGATTTGATATGGAGGAGGTAAATGAAGCAGTTTTCTCTATGGATAGGACAAAAGCTCCGGGTCCAGATGGGTTCACAATGGCTTTTTACCAGGATTGCTGGGATATCTTGGAGAATGATCTTGCTTCGGTCTTTGAGGAGTTCCACAGGAGGGGTGTAATAAACCCGGCTTTGAACTCAACTTTCATTGCCTTAGTCCCAAAGAAGAAAGATGCCTCCCAACCAAAAGATTTTAGACCTGTTAGTCTGGTGACTAGCTTGTACAAAATCATTGCTAAGGTGCTGTCTCACATGATAAAGAAGGTGCACCCCTCTATTATTGCACCCAACCAAAGTGCTTTTGTGGAGGGAAGACAGATCACCGATCGGATCCTCATGGCAAATGAGAGCTCGGAGAGCTTTAGAAAGTCAAAGAAGAAGGGATTGGTCTGCAAATTGGATCTAGAGAAGGCTTTCGACTTGGTTGATTGGTCATTCTTGATGGAGGTGTTGAGGAGTTTTGGTTTTGGTGACAGGTGGTGCAAGTGGATCTGCGGCTGTGTTAGGACTTGCCATTATTCTATCCTGGTGAACGGGACTGTGGTTGACATCTTTCCGGCGTTGAGAGATCTAGGGCAAGGAGATCCTCTTTCCCCTTTTCTTTTCACCCTTATTGTTGATGTGTTTGGGCATTTGATCCATAGAGCAGACTCGAGGAATCTGATAAGAGGGTGGAGAGTAGGAAGGGAGGAGGTTCCCTTAACTCTTCTACAGTTTGCAGATGATACTATCATTTTCTGTGAAGGAGGGAACCTCAGTTGGATCCGGAATCTAAAGTTGATAATACAACTTTTTGAGCAGATATCTAACCTCAAGGTAAAATTCGACAAGAGTTGTGTGGCGGGAGTGAATGTGAATGAAAGAGACCTAAGGGAATCTGCAGATGAGCTAGGTTGTGCTATTACGGACTGGCCCCTGACTTACTTGGGCCTCCCTTTAGAAGATAATCCTAAAAGTGTAAGCTTTTGGGCTTTGGTAGTGGAGAAGTTTGAGAAGAGGCTAGCGGCTTGGAAGAGGAGTTATCTTTCTTTAGGTGGAAGAGTCTCTCTCATTAGATCTACCCTAGCTAACCTTCTTGTTTACTTTCTTTCAGTGTTTAAAATCCCCTCAAAGGTTTCAAATCTTTTGGAAAAATTAATAAGGAACTTTCTCTGGGAGCCTGGAGAGGAGAAGAGAGATCATAGGGTGAGTTGGGAGGTGGTGTCTAGGTGTAAAACAATAGGAGGTATAGGGATTGGTAATTTCAAGAAAAGTAACATGGCTCTTCTGGGGAAGTGGTTGTGGAGGTTCTTTTTGGAAAGGTATAAATTGTGGACTAAAATTGTGGCTAACATTCATGGGCTGGAAGACAATGGCTGGGATCCTGGAATCTTGGCAAGGGCTTCAGCTGCTTCTCCTTGGAAATCCATCCACGATCTGCTTCTAGTTTTCTCCCCTTGGATCAGGTATGGTCTAAACTTTGGTAACCGAATAATTTTCTGGGAACATCTTTGGGTCGGGGATTCTCCTCTGAAAGACAAGTTTCCTTCCTTGTATGCTCTTTCAGACTTGAAAAATGAATCAATTTCTTCTTTCTTAGTCCCTTCAGCTTCCACTTCGGGCTTTGGTTGGAACCTTGGCCTACGTAGGGCAATTAGGGATATGGACTTGGATAGTCTGGTAGCTCTGCTAGCCTCCCTTGAGGGTGTCTTCCTAAACCCTGCTAAGGAAGACACCAGATTTTGGACCATTTCTTGCTCTGGTACCTTTTCTTGTGCTTCTTTCTTTGAAACTTTAACTCAGCCTCCTACCCCCCTAGGGTTGTCCTTTCCAGTTAAGGAAATTTGGAGCAGACCTATTTCCCCTCGGGTGGGGTTTTTTTGTTGGAAAATTTTCCTGGAAAGATTCAACACTTTAGACTTACTCCAAAGAAAGAGACCCAACTATTGTCTACTTCCTAATAGACGTGCTCTTTGTAAAGCTGATGGGGAATCTGGCTACCACCTCATGGTCTCTTGTAAGGTTGCTAAATCTGTTTGGGAGTGGGTTTTCTCCCGTTTTGGGTGTTCTTGGTATCCTTCGGAGACTGTCCAAGGTTTGTTTTCCCCATCTTTTTTCAGTTGGCGTAAGAAGTGAGGGAAGACTATGTGGAGGTGTATTAGGGCAGCGGCTTGCTGGTCTTTATGGGAAGAAAAAAACTCACGCATATTTTCTGACAAGGAAAAAACTTTGGAAGATTTGTTAGATCGAATACTTATAAGAGCGGTCCACTGGCTAAAATCTTTGGAGTTGTTTTCAGATTGTCCTATGGATGACTTGCTAAGAAACTGGAAAGAGATTGCTTTCACTGCAAGATGCAAGAGGACTCTTTGTCCGTTCTGGTCCCCTCCCCCCTCGGGCTTTTTAAAGCTGAATTTTGATGGTAGCAGTGTAAGGAATCCAGGGCCCTCTGGGATTGGAGGAGTCTTCAGGAATGAGGAAGGGATTGTTACTGCTTTATTCTCTGGCCCTATTGGAGAAGGTGGCTCTCTTAGGGTTGAGATCCTTGCAGCGCTTGAAGGAATTCGAAGAGCAAAAGATCTAATATTAGCCGTTTGATTCTGGAAGGTGACTCGAAGGTGGTGATTAATTGGTTGAAGACAGAGGACAGTGGTTTGTGGAACTTTAACAATGAGAAAAAATAGTTCTTATGGCTGGGTAGGGACATAGAGATTCAATACAATTGGGTGAAGAGGAGTGCCAACTCATTTGCGGATGGGTTGGTCAAGCAAGGAGTGAATAGGGAGGCTGTTTTCTGGGCTAGTTTTTAATTTTCTTTGCTTTCCCTGAGTTTTCTGATTTTTGGGGAGCTAAGTTATTTTATCTCCCTTTGTATTCCTTTCCCTCTATTCTCTTAATATAATGAAATTAATGTTATTGATAAAAAAAAAGAAAACAGATCTAGGGGTGTCTAGAATAGTCGACCCCCACCCCAAAGAGTCTTTTATATTAAAGAGATAAAAGATATGTATAGTTACAAGAATGCCCTTACAAGGCTGAAATATAAAAAGAACAAATAAAATAATAAGAATACGATACTGTACAACAAGGACTACTCTAATAGTGTACATCAAAATATATCTTCACACTCCCCCTCAAACTAATGCATAGACATCAGCATCAGTTTGCCCACAAGAATTAGATGTTGACTTTTAGTCATGGCCTTGGTGAAGATGTCAGCAATCTGCATGTGAGAGGCTACATGAGGAAGAGATATAGAGCTTGCAACAAGGAGGTTTCTAATAAAGTGACAATCCACCTCGATATGTTTAGTCCTCTCATGAAAGATTGGATTAGATGCGATCTTGATAGCACTGGTGTTGTCGGCATACAGAGGGATAGGAGTAGGAAGAGAAATACCAGGATCCATGAAAAGTGACTTCAGCCAAACAATCTTTCTACATGCAGAAGACATAGCTCTATACTCGGCTTTAGTGGAAGACTTAGAGATAGTTTGCTGTTTCTTGCACTTCCAAGGGATGAGAGAGTCACCCATGAAGACGCACCAACTAGTAGTGGATCGACGAGTGTCAGGGCAACCGGCCCAATCAACATCTGCATAAACCCTTAACTGTATGGATGATGAGGAAGATTGTGTCTCTAGCATAACGGATAATGCGTCGAACAACAGTCATATGAGGTTGTTTCGGGGCAGAGACAAATTGACTGACGACCTGAACAACATGTGAAATATCAGGCCTGGTCATAGTAAGATAGATCAAAGAGCCAACAAGCTGACGGTATAAGGTAGCATCGGGAAGGATGAGGCCTTCGGATTTAGATAGATTGACGTTCAGCTCCAGGGGGGTATCAACATGTTTCTCATTAGTGATTCCAGCTAGTTTGACGAGATCAGAGGCGTATTTTTGTTGACAACTAAAATACCCTTAATTGCTACGGTGAACCTCCAAACCCAAGAAGTAAGTGAGAGGACCCAGGTCCTTCATGTGAAATGAGTTATGAAGTAAGGACTTTAACTAACAAATGCTGTCATGATTATCCCCCGTTCGAAGCATGTCGTCAACATACAGTCGAAGAATAGTAATACCTTGGGGTCTTCTCTTAACAAAGAGGAAGTAGTCAGAGGAACTCTAATTATACCCAGTTGTAACAACAACATCCCGGAAGCGCTCAAACCAAGCCTTGGGTGCTTGCTTCAGGCCATATAAAGACTTCTTCAGGCGACAGACACGTGAAGGATCACTGCAATATCCTAGCGGAGGTTTCATGTAGACTGTCTCCTTTAGTTCACCATGAAGGAAAGCATTCTTCACATCTAATTGGTAAATAGTCCAGGAATAAACAACATATATGGCCATAAGAGTCCGAACTATGGTGATCTTAGCAACCGAGGCAAATGTTTTTTCATAATCAATCCCATATTCTTGACTGTATCCTTGGGCAACTAACCGGGCCTTATATCGATAAAGAGAACCATCTAATTTTAGTTTGATCGTATAGACCCAACGACTTCCAACAATAGAAGCATCTTGAGGAGCTGACACAAGATCCCAAGTATCATTCTCATGGAGGGCTTGAATTTCGGCATCCATAGCTTCTTTCCACTAAGAACTTCTAATGGCTTGCTGATAAGATCTAGGGATATCTGTGGAAGAAAGTACAACGAAAAAGGAACTATGGTTTGAAGGAAAACCATAGCGGTCAGGAGGCCGAGAGATACAGGTAGAACGACGAAGTGGAATAACCGAACTACTATCTGAAATAGGAGGATCCTGGGTCAAGGTATCACTTACAGAGGATATCTGAGATGAGTGCTCTGGACCGGGTGGAAGGGGGGTTGTAGGCGCAGGAGCTGGGACATGTAGCCACTTGCGGGTGAAGACAAGAAGATCTGTTTCGATTGAGGGAGTAGTAGTGTCATTTGAATCAAAGTCTTGCAAAACAGAGATGGATGGAGCATACAATTTAGCAACCCCAACAAAGAAGGAGATATGTTCAAGAAACACAACATTCCGAGACATCCAAATACGACGAATAGCAGGATCATAACACAAAAATCCTTTGTGGTCAGGACTATATCCCACAAAGGCACACATTGCAGACTGAGCAGTTAATCTAGATCGTTCACGAATAGGAAGATGAACAAAACAAAGACAACCAAAAACATGAAGGCTAGAGAAATCTGAGGGATAACCAAAATGTTTTTGGAAGGGAGAAGTGTTGCCTAGAACAAAGGATGGAAGAAAATTGATCAAATACATGGCTGTACTGGCTGCTTCTACCCAAAACGAAGTTGGAGTATGAGACTCTTGTAGTAATGTCTGCACAACACTGAGAATATGCCCGTTCTTTGTTTAGCTACACCATTCTATTGTGGAGTGTCTGGGCAGCTGCGCTGAGACTGAATTCCATAACTCGTCAAGTATGCCAGGAAATCTCCATCTCTATATTCTCCCCCTAAATCTGAGCGGAGGATAGTCACGTTGCACTTGAATCGATTTTGCACCATAGTATGAAACAATTTAAATGCACCAAAGACTTCTGATTTGTGTCGCAAAAAATAAATTCAAGTATATCTAGTACAATCATCTATAAATAATACGAGATCTGTACCCCAATCGTGAAGTAATAGAAGCAGACCAAACATCACTATGTATTATCTCAAAAGGTTTAGTGGCATGTTCAGATGTATGAAGAAATGGTAAAACATGACTTTTACTCAAACAACATGTAGTGCAAGAAGCATCAAAAGTATTAACAGGGGGAATTTTATTCTTGATCAAACCAGAGTCAAAGAAAAATTTTAATTTTTGGAAATATGGATGACCTAATCGTTTATGCCATAAATCCCAAACATTATTTCTATAACTCAACAGAGAATCAGACAAAGAAGAACTAAGTAAAGCTGAGGATGCCCCCAATTGAGATTTCTCGAACTCCAACGCAAATAGACGGCCCAGTCTACACCCCTTCTCTTTCACCTTCCCAGTGTACCGGTCCTATATCAAGCAACCATCACGAGAAAAAGGTGAGAACATTTCCTTCATCAACAAGTTGACCAACGGAAATTAAATTAGTAATAAGGTTGGATACTAAGAGGGTTTTGGAGAGAGGAAATGATCTGGTTGGTGACAATTGGAGGGACAAATCATTACTACCAATGATGTCTAACTTTTCACCATTAGCAGTAATAATATGTTTATGGTGAGTTTTAGTGGAAGGGATTGGGTGATTGAGGTAGCCTCCTGTCATATGGTTGGTGGCACTTGAATCTATAATCCAAGCATGTGAAGGTGAAGAACAATATGTAGAGAAAGCAGAGGAAATAGCAGAAGATACCAGCTGCTGAACCCTTTCTTCATCCATGACACCCGTTGAATCACCTTTCACTGAAGACTCACCCTTGGTAGATATAGTGTCTGTTGCTGGTCCATTTGTTGCCTGATAGGCCTGGGGCTGAGTCTTTTTTTGAGAGCCCTTAGTTGGTCAGACTAGACAATCTGGAATGATGTGACCATGTTGCTTGCAATAGGTACACACATTCTTCTTCTTACAGTGAGATGCAACATGTCCAAAACCCTTACACTCATAGCACTGGGTTTTGTAGAAATCCTTGGAGGTTGGCTTCTTACCCCCATGAGCAACAAAGGCTGTTTCAGCCCCAACTTCAGCCATTTTCCCATCAAACCCGGCTGTAGTGAGAAGTCTAGTCTCTTCCCTTAGAAGTTCCCCTAAAACAGAATCCATATCTGGAAGTGTTCTCCCCTATTCAGAATGTTGGACCTTATTATCTCATATTCAGGTCTAAGTCTCATCAAGAACCGGGTCACCTTTCTCTTCTCAAAGTGATTCTGAAGATATTTCACACACTCCACTGGATCCGGGGGTTCAATGTGAACAATCTCATATTCAGCCCATAAATAAAGAAAACCAGAATAATACTCTTGTATCCTTCTATCTCCTTGGCTGTAAGAAAATATTTCTGATTCTATCTGATATTGTTTAGATACGTTGGATTATCGATAAATTTTTTTTCTAGATACATGTACATCTCATATGCTGTTTTCATTATCCTCATGGGTACAAATATATGATAGTCAATAGAACTCAGAATCCGAGAAACAAGTATACCGTTATCCAACTTCCATTGTTGTAGAGCTTTGGCCTCGGTCTCAACTGGTTTGGTGACTGTTCCATTCAGATATCCTTCTAAACCCTTTCCCTCAACATAAAAGTTGAAGTGGAACTTCCACATCCCATATTTCTGTTCATTCATCTTTACAGGAATGATATCACCTCTATCTGAAGCCATTACAGCAAGAAATTAGCACAAAATAGGGTTCCGCTGAAGTTTAAAGAGACTAAACTGAAGTAAAACTTGATCCAAAGACGAGTAAAATAGGCTGTAATCAATCCAAGAGAGTAAAAAAACCGAGATAGAAACCCTTACTTTTGCCGGAGATTGTTCAAGATCCAAAACAAAGAAAAGCTGAACACAGTCTAGAAAAGGAAAGTCTGGGCGCAGCTGCCAAGAAGAAGAGTCTAGATCTCTCTCAAAACTTCATGGACCTTCGTAAAAATTTCAGAATATGTTGAGAAGGGATAGGTGACAGCTCCTTTCAATTCTTGCTGCAAACGGAGGTCAAACGAGAGAGATCCAATAAAATCTCTCTCTCTAGATGCGCAGAAAACAGAAAAGGGGTTCCTGGAGAGATCAAAACAGTCCACGACCACTCGGCAGAGATGTAGGTTCTCAATAGGTCACGAAAACAAGGTGGATCAGAGAGAAGGAAGATCAAAGAGCAACCTGCTCTGATACCATGTGAACTGAATTCAGAGCAAGAAGAAAACAGATCTAGGGGTGGTCCAGAACATAGTTTCCAAGGCGCCTAGGCAAGGCTAGGCGACCACAGGGCGCCCAGGCGCCTAGGTGTTGGAATTTTAAAATGCTTGTTTTATTGAGTTTTTACTTTATATATGCTTTTCAGACATGTATATCAGCCATAAAAAAACATTTGATTCAATTCAGCCATACAACCACTGAATTAGCCATAAAAAAATCTGTCTTAAAAAATTTGAATGAGAAGAAGAATCAGCCATAAACATTTGATTCAAGTTTCAGATTCAAGACATTTAATTCAGCCATAAAAAAATCAGCCACATAATCATATATACTAATGATATAAAAAAATTTGAATGAGAAGAAGAAGAATTAAAGAAGAGATAAAAACTGAGATGATTCAAGACTAAAAGTGTGAAACTGTGAATGACTGAAGGGAGGGGAAGAGTAGGGCGGAGCCCCTGTTTTTTTCAAAAAAAAAAAAAAGGACTCATGGGGCGGACTGACGACTGAGAGTGAGAGTGACCGATTGAGAACACTAATGGGGTGGGTGGAAGAAGAAGAAGAAGAAGAAGAAGAAGAAGAAGAAGAAGAAGAAGAAGAAAAAGAAGAAGAAGAAGAAGCTGCTCGAACTAAGGTGCGACTGTGACTGCGATGGAGCTGGGCTGCTCGAGCTTGCAGAGTTCGCCTGTTCGGTTCTCCTCCTTCTCCAGTCGAACCAAAACCCTTGTCTTAGTTTAGTTGTATACACTATTCTATAGTTGTCTTAATACTAAACTGATACAGTGTAACAAGGCTTATTTTAAAAGAATGCAACAACCAATGAATATTAAACTAATAAATTTAAAAAAATATTTTAGATACATTAGGCACCCACCTTGTATGTAGGCGCCTGCCTAAGTCTCTGGGCGGGTGCCTAGTGCACAAAACATCTGGCGTTTGGGCGAGGCGACCTTCAAAAACCGCCTAGTCGCCTTGACAACTGTGGTCCAAAATAGTCAACCCCCACCCCAAAGAGTCTCTTTTATATTAAAGAGATAAAAGATATCTACAGTTACAAGAATGCCCTTACAGGGCTGAAAGATAAAAAGAACAAATAAAATAATAAGAATACGATACTGTACAACAAGGACTACTCTAATAGTGTACATCAAGATATATCTTCACAATTCCAACTGATAAATTTCATTTCAGCACTTGAAAAAGATACCCTGACCTCTTTTCTTTCCATAAACCCCCTTTCCTTCTACCTCCCCTTGCACTGAATTCCTTATCCCCTTCCACATCATTAATTAACTTCTCCACTTCATTCATCTTTTTCCTTCTTTTTCCCTCTTTACCCTTCCCTATCCTTGGACAATCCTGTGTTTCCTTGGGTGGTTTGACTTCTAAGCCTATTTTAGTGGCTAACACTCCCATTGGATCCTTTCCAAAGTTCTCCACATTACTTGCTTTATCCTCTCTCCCCTTCTCTAAAACCTTTCTGGTTCTTTTCCTATGTATATAGTCTTCTTCCCCAACTTTCTTTTCTCTAGTTTCTGCAATCTCCTCAATCTTCTCACCCTCCAACTCCTTTCTGTTTTGCTTTTCCTTCACAAAAGGTTCCTCCCTAATCTCTATTCACTTCCTTCTTCTTGCTTACTTAAAGCTTTCTTTTGTGGCTTCCCTTTTAGGATTACAAGATCCTTCTAATCTATCCTCCTGATTCTCTTCATTAGATCTTTGGTTTTGGTTGGGCTTAGTTAGGTCCCTGGTGGGGTGCTGGACGATTTGCACAAGTTTCACACCACAATTAGCAACAAAACTAAAACGATAGGAGTGACTGGGTTACCTGAAGAAGAGAAACTTTTGAGTGAGACTTGCGGAGACCCCTGGATAGGTTCCTTATCCTATTCAATCTCGCGAGTCCTTTCCCCCCATGTAGCCAGTCTGAGCATCTTGGGCAGAGCAGATATGTGCATCTGTCTGGGCCAGGATTGAGCTTGCCTCCGAGATCAATCGTCTGCGCAGTTGTACTGGTTCGACTACTTATCTGGCCTCCTTACCTCCTGTCTTTGCCGTTGACAAGTTAAAGTTACTTCTCTTTGATTTTGGTGTACCCCCTGTATAATTTGGTCAGTACTCTCTTTGATTTCATACTCTCCGAGTTGCACTTCAGTGTCTTTGTCTGAGGCTACACTCTTCTCTTTCTTAGCCTCCATCTCTTTCATAGTCTGGCAAAAAGTAGGAGCAACCTCTTCCTCTGAGAGACGTGTACAACTAACTCTGTCTGCGTCAAAGAGACCCAAAAGGTGGAAACCGTCTTCTAGATCCATCAACACTTGCATTGTTCCCTCCACACTACCGATACTAGATTCATCTTCAGAACAATTGTCTTCCTCTTCGTTTTCCTCACAGTTGATCCAACCACTGTCATCGGAAACGTCTTTCTGCTCATCATTAAGTCTTGAATACCTTGGATTGGGTTGGTCAGAAGGGGACTGAACCTTAACCCAATAAATTGTACAAGAGGAATCTTTTCTGATAGCCATCGATGAAGACAATGATATACAGTTTTTTTCATCCTCCATCGATTTCAAAGAAGTACCCTGACATGTGACTTTTAAAATGTCACCTGTGCATGGTCGAACCACAGGCTCATCCCACCAGTTCAGACCAGTTTCTCCAATTTTTAACTCCGGCTCGCCCCCTTTCTTAAGCGCCTCCCTATTGGATTGAAAATTAGATTCAAATCCATTTAAAATTATCTCAGAATTAGGAAGTTGGATCGTCTCTTTCTCCCCATTTGATGATAACCCTCTCAAATTCAATGCTCTTGTTGCTTCCCGTTCATTAGAGGCCTTTTCTCTGCCATGTGGCCACCAACTTGCCACGTCATCTTCTTCTTCAACCTCTTGCTTCAATCTCCACAGAGACGCTTTGACTTCCAACGTGATCCAGAGAGTACACCATTCACCTTTGGTAAACAACTTCAGAGTGCATGGGATCATCTCTGGTTTTGCTCCCACAATCTTCATTCTCTCGGCTCTCAGGTCGGAGAAATTGAAATCAATTATAACACCCCCACAAACTACAACTATTTTATCCAGAACTCGGACCTTCCACAGATTAAAGGGAAGTCTGATCTGATCTCTATTTGTCTTCCATCCAACACCCTTTTGTTGCAGGCAGGAAACCACCTTTTAAGCATCACCCAGCCCTCTCTGGTCGACATCTCCATAGTTTCAATGATGACTCCTCTGAAGTTAATTACAACTTTCTTCTCTTCAAACGACATTACCCAGGGAGAGTATTCAAAGTGGAAAATGGCTTTGAGGCCTGCCCAAAACACCATCCAAATCCTCTATTTTCTTCCTGCAGATATTACCTCCTTTTCTTCCAATCTTTCATTGTCATCTCCACCATGACCTTTGGTAGGGTTAAACCACCATCAAGTCTTTTTTTTTAGTTTGCTGATAAAAAAAAGTCTTCCTTTATCAGTTCATCATGTCCCCCCATCAGTTTGGGTGTTTTCACAGTCAACACCCCACGCCCTGGCCTGTTCTGCCATTTTCTTTGAGCTAAGTCCTCCAAAGCCTCTGCAATCTTGATCCAGCCAAACTTTTCCCTTCCCTCTAGAAGGCAGATGAGTTGCTTTCGATTGTTTCCAAGGTTTCAATTAACATGATGAAGGAGCCCCTTTCATTGTGTTTCACAGATGCAGAGTACTCCCTTACTAATCTCGCTCCCCCACCTTGGTGAAGTGGAAGATAACACTGCACCATCAATGAATCCCTTGAAGCAGTTCAGGGATTCCTTAACCAGCATCACCGTCACTCCCCTATTCTCTCTGATTTTCACCAAGGATCCTCTGTTCATCTTCTCAAAAAAGAAGTTTTTCTTTTCCACTGTCACCTCCTTCCTCCACTTTGCCGCCAGAGTAAAGCTCGCATCTCCCTGGTTCTAACCTACCATCTCTCTTCTATATGGCACTACGGATGTTGGACTTGCTTGAAGCCCACATCTCAGGATATATGATTAAACTTAAAGCCTGCAGACATACATATCTTTATACATTTGCATGAAATTTTTTAGCTTAAGTATTTTCTTTTCTTTTTTTTTTAAATAAATTGTTTGGATTTGTTTTCGCTAGGTTTTGTATAGTAAATCCATAGTTGCCAAGGCGACGCCTAGGCAACAAGGTGCCCTTGGAGGCTTGCCTCGCCCAGTCGCGTAGCAGTTTTGTATACTGTCTTATAAAATACTTTTATGCTGTTACGTTTTTGAGATTATAATTATAAAATAGACATTATTAAACAAAAATATTCATTTTTTGTGTTTATAAACTAATTTCTTTTTATTCTTTTCTTATTTGTTAGGGTTTAATCAACACAAACATTGCTAACTGCTGTATTGAACCCTCGAAGACTTTAGAGTTTAAACCAATAAGTAAGGGAAAAACTTAAAGTTTTGTCTAATCAACACATTTCTACTTCTTCTTCTTCTTCCACCTTTTCTTTTCTTCTTTTTCTATAACAAAAATAGGGGTTTGATCCCCATATTTTTTGAAATTTCTTTTCTTTCTTCTTTTTCTTCTCATAAATATGTTGATTTTCTAGACATAAACATGAAGTTTATAATTTTCTTATGAAATTTATGGTTAGTTATTAAGGAAAGATGGTTATGGAACCTAGGGAACTACCTAGGATATGTATTTTTCACTTAAATCGCCTAGGCGACTAGGCATCAAGGTGCCTCCCTGTTGCCTAGCCTCGCCTTGGTGCCTTGAAAACTATGAGTAAATCAGAGATTCATTGTCATCATCATCATAATCATTTAAGCCTTGTCCCAACTCCCAATTATAAGGAGTCAGCTATATGAATCCTATTTCACCATTCTGTTCCGTTCAGTGCCATATCCATTGTTTAATTATGGTGCTTAAATCATTTCTTATTACTTCCACCCAAGTTCTTTTCAGTCTGCCTTTAGCTTTTCTAGCCCCTTCAACTTGTAACATATTGCTTTTTTTCTAACAAGTGTTGTAGATGGTCTTCTATGCACATGAATAAATTATCTCAATCTACTTTCTCTCATTTTATCACCTATTGGTGCTGGGTCCCTTCATATGACTTCATTTCTAACCTTGTCCTTTCTAGTTTTACCATGCATCCATCTAAGCATTTGCATTTTACCTATTTTTTTGGACATGTTGTTTCTTAACTGCCCAATACTCCATTCCATACAATATAGCTGCTCTTAGAATTTTCCTTTTAGCCAAAGTGGTATTCTCCTCTCACGTAAGACTAATCCCCCGCCCCCCGCCCCCAATTTTGCCTAATCCTATGGGCAACATCAGCCTCAGTCTCTCTCTTGTTATGATTTTTTAAAGTAAAGGGACTATCAATGTTTTAAAAGAGCAAAAGGCACAGGGGCCAATAATTTGTGCCCGAGGCGGCACCTTTTTGAAGCAAGGCACAGAAATACAAAAACAAAAGCTAAAATTAAAAAGTCAAAAAATTCAAGAAAATGCAAAAAAATATTAAACATAATATTAATAAAAAGTATAAACTTAAGTTTTAAAATAAATGTTTTAGAAAACTTATTATCTAAAATTAAAATACATAAACAAAACAATTAAAGTGAATTCAAATGAAAATTTAGAAATAAAATAAAACATATAAAACATTTTCAAGCATGTAAAAACCACAATTTCTTTTTTTCCTCAATTGCATTACTTCAAGTAGCTAATGTGATGTAAAACATATTACATTCCTAATTCTACAAGCTGCCTTTGTGCCATGCCCCTCGAGGCAAGCTCAAACAAGTCCATGTTAGGGTCTTTAATCCTTATTTCTCACACAAAAAATAATGATTTTATAATTTTAATTGTTGTTTAGGAAAATATTTTATTAGGATGAATGAATGAACAACATTAGCAAATAGGGGATTCTCGAAGCTTCAGTGGGCTTGCCTCGAGGGGCGTGGTATGGGGGTTCAGGGGTGGAGCCCTCAGCCCAGCGGCTAGGTTAAAAAAAAAGCAAAAAGGCGTGAAATTTTCAAAAGGCACACACCTAGGCTGAGGCAAACGCCTAGGTGCACTAGCGTGTACCTTTTGAAAGGGCTGTGCCTAGGACCTATGTGAGGCGCATCCCCTAAAATGCACCTCACCTGTGTGCCTAGGCACACCTTTTAAATCATTGGGGGCTATACAACTTTACATTATCAAATAAAACATCCCTATAAAAAAATCTGCTATTAATCAAACAATTAAAATTGCTATGTACTCCCAACCAAGAACACGTTTTTTCCTTTGATTTTTGCAAGTACCACCTGTTCACTAGAACTGATGTTCTAAAAAATTGCAGCAATCTTCTCTTCCCATACACAGTAAACACTGCAATAGGCATCAACCCCCACCACAACCTTTCCTTTTTTGTGCAAACCTTGCATCTACCAACCAACCAAAAAACTCCATAATAGTTTGTGGGATGCATCCAATCCATTCGAAAGTTTCCAAAACTATAGCCTAGATTTTGGATGTAAAAGTACAATTCCAAAATAAATGATTAGCAGTTTCCAAGTCACTAGGAAAGAGTACACAACCCACATTGTCCAGAATCATGCTTCTTCTACTCAATTTGTCTCTAGTCAAACACTTTTCAAGAGCTATAGTGCAAACCAAAAGTTTCACCTTGGAAGGGGCAACAAAATTCCAAATCCTACTAGCATGCTAACTTGTCTCTTGGTCTCCAATCCTAAGTGTACCCTAGTTTGGACTCCTATTATTAAATTTACATTGCATATATTTTATTTTTGTCCTACTTATTTTAAAACATCTTGTTTCTAATGCTAGTGTCCATAAACCTAATTTTGCATTTAATCCTTTGCTAGTTGTAAGTTTGGACATCATGGGAATTGCAATGGAGGCCATGTAAGCACATCACCATAGTGCATCCACATCACATTATAGACTTAAATCCACATCGTGATTTCGCATTGCAATAACCACAAAATTGCAACAATCACTTTTATCGTTATGATACGAAATAATGACCTGTTATCGCAACGCAAGCATAATATTCTTAACTAAAGAATCCCACCACTACAATCTTGCCCCATGACTTGGTACAACATTGTAGTGGTCTCTTGCGCTACAATACATCCTGCCTTAACACCATATCACAACACCATATCACAACACCATATCACAACTCCTCCACAACTAGGGGTGATCATCAAAAACCGGAAAACTGAAAAATTGAATCAAACCAATGAAACCGAACAAAAAATTCTGGTTAACCGAACCGATCGGTTCAATTTCAACTAACCAATATGAAAAGCAGATGATTAACCAAACTATATAATACTATATTTATAATATAATACTTCGGTGTTCTCGAGAAATCTCTAAGGCATAATCAAGCTAGCTTCTAGAAGGGGGTAGTATTTGTATTGTACTCATGTATGAATCCTGAGGAGAAGGGTGGGAACCCATACCACGGGATCTCTATGTAGACATGTGGCAACACCCCACTCAACTTGCCCGTTTTAGGTCTAATAGAATAACAAACTTTCCTACTTGGGATAGCTTTCCTCCTTTTATGTACCTCTTGTCTATAAATAGAGGAGGCCCGAAGCTCTCCTCACCCTAGTCTAGAGATCCCTATGTAAGCTCTGCCACATTGAAACCCTAGCCTCCCTCAAGCTTTCTACAATTCCCCATCCTCCCTCTTCCTCTCCTAAAGCCATCTACTGTCTTTTAGTTAGATCTCTCTATTGTCTTACCCTAACCTGCCTGCATAGTAACTAGTTTAATAACTTAATACTGTGTCATCAGCAAACATCAGATACCATGGGACCTACTCTTGAATATGTTTAGTCAATTCATCTGTGACTAGTGCAAATAAATAAGGGCCAAGTGCTGAACCTTGGTGAAGAACTGAAGATCCATTGTAGCTGTAAAATCTAATGTCTCTCATAGGTGTTCTAACATTGGTTTATGCACCCCCATACATATCCTTATTTAGGTCTGCATACCTATTTGGGACTCCTTTCTTTTACAACACCCACCATATTACCTCTTTAAAGACTATCATATGCTTTCTCTAAATCAACAACCATATGAAATCTCTCTTCTTCACGTGGTCGATCTCCTTGGCATAAACCCAAATTGGTTTTCTAAAATATTTGTTTCATGTCGTAATCTTTGTTCGATTATTCTCTGCCAAAGTTTCATAGTGTTTTATGGGTTCGATTCAACGATAATTATTAGAACTTTGTATATCACTCTTCTTTTTAAATATAGACACCAATCACTGAGGGTATGGAATTCTTATTAAACAGTTCCCAAAGCCTAGAATCACTTTGAAGTACTGAACTTATAGAGAATTATTGGGCACATTGTAATGACACGCTTGGTATATTAAAGTAATTGAAGAACCCTATGTTTTTAAGAATTGTAGGTTGTCAAGACTGCTATTCAGTCTTGATCACTAAGAGATTTCAGGTTCGATGAGAAGAGAATGTGAAGAAGATGTAGAGGAAAGAGTGGTGGAAGAGCAATAGAACACAAAATTTTAGGAGAAGAACAGAATGTCAATATTCTGCCGTCGCCACTTTAAGTTAATATATATAGGTTATGCTAGTTACATGAAAGGACATATCTGCCCTTATCATAACTGCTAACAAATAACAAACAATATAAAACTGAAACCAGAAATAACAGAACAGAAAAATAACCACAGTTGTGACTAGATACATTCTACCCTACGGACAGAGTGTGACCATAGCTATGGGGCCCACATCACTGTTCTCTACACTCCCCCTCAAGTTGGGAGTATATGTTCATCATTCCCAACTTGGATAGATCCGCCTCTAGCTTCTTTCTTGATATGGCTTTAGCAAGAATGTCTGCTAGTTGCATACTGGATGTGATGTAAGGGAGGCATACTTCTTGAGATGAGACCCTCTCTCGCACAAAATGACGGTCAACTTCAATGTGTTTGGTTCTGTCATGCTGTACTAGGTTATGTGCTATATTAATGGCGGCTTGATTATCACAGTACAACATCAGGGGCTTCTCATACTCAATACCCAACTCCTCAAGTAGAGATCTTAGCCATAGGATTTCAGCCACTCCATTGGCCATGGACCTGTATTTTGCTTCAACACTTGACCGGGAGACAACACTTTGTTTCTTACTTCTCTAGGAGACAAGGTTTCCTCCCACAAGGGCACAATATCCCAAGGTAGACCTTCTGTCATCAACACTCCCAGCCCAATCTGCATCAGTATAAACCTCCACCTTCATGTGATTGTTGTTCTTGAAAAGTATACCCCTACCTGGGCATCTCTTCAAGTAAGCTAAGATTCTTTCTGCCGCAAGAAGATGTGTGGTTCTAGGAGAATGCATGTACTGGTTGACAACACTAACAACATAGGTAATATCTGGCCGAGTGAGGCAGAGATATAGGAGCTTTCCTACCAGTTGCTGGAACATAACTTTGTCTTCCAGAGGCTCCCCACTCTCGGCACTAATCTTGTGATTCTATTCAATTGGTGTATCTGCAGGCTTGACACCTAAGTTTCCAGTTTCTGCCAATAGGTCTAGGACATATTTCCTCTGAGATATAAAGATCCCCTGTTTGGATCTAGCAACCTCAATATCCAAAAAATACCGAAGTACACCAAGGTCCTTCACCTCAAATTCTTGGTGAAGAAGCTGTTTAAGAAACTCAATCTCATGGCTATCATTCCCTGTGACCACAATATCATCAACATATACTGTCAACAGTGTCAAAGAGGACTCCACCCTCTTGATGAATAGGGTATGATCTGATTGGGCCTGTACATATCCAAACTTCACAAGTGCTAGTCTGAATCTATCGAACCAAGCCCTAGGTGACTGTTTGAAACCATACAAAGCCTCGTTGAGCCGGCAGACCTTCTTACCTACTTCTGCATCATAGAATCCAGGAGGCAAACGCATGTAAACTTCTTCCTGCAGATCTCCATTCAGAAAGGCATTTTTCATGTCTATTTGGTATAAAGGCCAGGTGTGACTTGCTGCAAGAGACAAGAGAACTCGAATAGTAGTCATCTTGGCTACTGGTGCAAATGTCTCCAAGTAATCTATGCCATAAGTCTGTGTAAACCCTCTTGCAACTAACCGAGCTTTGTGCCTCTCAATAGATCCATCTGCATTATGCTTCACCGTAAATACCCATCTGCATCCAACTGGTTTCTTTCCTTTTGGCAAATCAACTACCTCCCAGGTGTTGTTCTTCAACAGAGCATCCATCTCAACTTGCATTGCATCTTTCCATTCAGGGACGGATAGGGCTTCTTGCACTGTTCTTGGAATAGGGACATTGGAAATGGAGCTAAGGTAGGACCTGTAGGTAGGAGATAGACGATCATAGGATAAAAAATGGGAAATACAATGGGTTGTGGATGTGGTACAATGTCGTTTCCCTTTACGGACTGCAATTGGAAGGTCAAGATCATTTGTAGGGGAAGTCTCTGTGGGCTCTGGGACTGAAGTATCTGGACCTGGAGCTGCAGATGAGATTGGAGCTGGTCTAGACTGCTGATGATCAGGATCAACCTGCCTGCACCGCCTGTGATAAACCCTCAACTCTTGATCCCGCTGACCACCCTCACCATTGCAGCTTTCCCTCAACTCCTGATCCCTCTAACCACCCTCATCATTGCGGTTCTCATCACCCAATGGAATAGGTAAAGGAACTGTCCCACTCTCATTGCTCTCCCCTTGAAGACAATAACTCAAACCCCCACTCTCACTACTCTCCCCCTGAGGGGCTACCCGAGGATAATAGGGTGTCCCCTCAAAGAAAGTGACATCCATGGAGACAAACTTCCCCCCGGAGACAGGATCATAACAGCAATAACCCTTTTGAGTTTGTGCATAACCAAGGAAGATGCATTTGGAGGCTTTGGGTTCAAACTTGGAGGGATGGGGTCCGAGAAGCTGAACAGAGCAAGTGCAACCGAATGTCTTAAGGGGAATAGAAAACAAGTCCTTATGTGGGTGTAGAAGTGAAAAAGGAGATCGCATATCAAGGACCCTGGAAGGGACCCGATTAATAAGGTATACCGCTGTGAGGATAGCATCCCCCCAGAAGCGAATGGGGACATTGGAAGTAAACATGAGGCTTCTAGCCACTTCCAAAATGTGCCTATTTATCCTCTCGACAACTCCATTCTGCTGAGGTGTATGAGGGCAAGAGCTCTGGTGGATAACCCCATGATGAAGAAGATAAGATGTCAATGATTTGGCAAAGTATTCCTTTGCGTTATCAGATCGAAGAGCTTTGATCTTGGCATCAAACTGGGTTAGAATCATTTGGTGAAAATTTTGGGTCAGGGAAGGTACCTCATCTCGTGAACGCATGAGATAAACCCAAGAAAAACGGGTATGGTCATCAACAAATAACAAAAAATATCTGTATCCACCCATGGAAGGGATATAATAAGGCCCCCAAACGTCAGTATGCACAATATCAAAAGAATTATCACTCTTTTTATTACTCAATAAATAAGGCTTTCTACAATGCTTAGCAAACTCACAACCCTCACATTGTAGTTGAGACAACTCAATAGACTCAAATAAAGTAGGAAACAGACTCTGTAAAGATCGAAAAGGCAAATGACCTAATCGGTTATGCCAAAGCATAACGGGACTCACACTCTGAGAAACAAAAGACAACTTCTCTACTGACTCTCCCTGACAGAACCGCTCCCCGAGTAGATAGATCCCATTCGTCTCACAGCCAGTCCCAATCACCTTCTGCGTCTCCAAGTCCTGAAAAACACATCGGTCAGGGAAGAAGGTTACTGAGCAGTTCATATGCTTGGTAATACTACTGACTGAAAGAAGGTTAGTATCAAGCTTAGGCACATGCAAAACAAATGATAGGGACATAGTGTCTGAAAGCTTGATGCCACCCTTCCCAAAAATAGGAACCAGGGAGCCATCAGCAATAGATACCTTATCTCTACCAGAAGACAAATGGTAAGTAGTAAACAATGAAGGCAAGCTAGTCATGTGATCAGATGCACCTGAGTCTATTAACCAACAAGGCTCAGTAGTACCTGGAGCTGAGGCATGACAGGGTGAAGCTCGAGTACCTGAATGGGCGAAGGCAGATGTGATAGGGGCTGATGGAGGCTGTGGTGGCTGAGCTGAATTTTTAACCTCCTTTTCTAGCTGTATTAGGGCAGCCCGAACTGCAGCTAAGGTCTCCAAAGATGTTCCTTTTGTGCCAGATGAGGATGCTGAATCAGTGTTCATGGCTACATGAGCAGTGCCCTTCTTGTTTCTTAACTTCGCAGGAACCAAGTGAGGATGCGGTTTCCAACATGTCTTTTTTGTATGTTTGGGTTTCTTACAATGTTCACATACTACATCTTTCTTGTCTTCCTTCCTCTTGTCCTTCTCTGAATCACCCCCTGATTTGGGTGTAGCCGCTACAAATGCTGATACGGGTTGCATCATAACCTTCCTTCTGGTTTCTTCACTGTATACAAATGAGTAGGCCTGAGAGAGAGTCACACTGTCTCTAGTCAAAATTTGCTGCCTCACAATATCATATTCTGGGTTCAGTCCCGCCAGGAACTCAAACACTCTGTTTGTCTCGATGTGCTTTCTATGGGTCTGAGCATCTTTGGGACTCTCCCACTCAAGAGTCTCTAAGTGATCAATCTCATGCCACAGGGACTTCAAGGTAGAGAAGTAGACTGATACCGGTTTCTCTCCTTGTTTAAGGGTGTTCACTTCACATTTCAATTCATATGCTCTGACAACATTAAGGGGTTGGGAGTAAGTTTCTTTCATAACATCCCATATCTCCTTGGCTGTCTTTGCCCACAAATAGTTCCGGCTAATTTGAGACTGCATAGAATTACACAGCCATGTCATAACCAAGTAGTTTTCTTGCATCCACTTGGTATATGTCGGGTCTCCCTTGGAAGGTTCTTTCATATCTCCCAAGAGGTACCCTAATTTACCTCTTCCACCAATAGCCATCATGGCTGATTGGGCCCATTCCAAATAGTTTGATCCATCAAACTTTACGGTCGTAATCTGACCACTCATCTCAGAAACACCACCATAACTGATGTTCCCAAGACTGCCTTCTGCCTGAATCTTAGACTCCATTTCTGTCAAGTCTCAAAAACAATACTTGAGTCACCAATCACAATCAAAACAGTATAGGCCTGATCTGTATTGTCAGTGTATGTGCACAAAACCGAAGTAATTCTGATCTGAAACCAACTAGCCAACACAACAGTAGCTGTCCGTAGATCTCTAACCCCCTTAGAACTCTGAGAACAGCTTTAAAACAAAACTGATATGCTAGGGAAAGTTAGGGTTTTAATCAGTTCTGAAAGGAAGCAATTCAGTCACACAGTCCAAACTGTATAGATGAGCTTACAGTAATAAGAAACCCTAGAATCTGATCGGACCTACCAATCAACTTAAGAGTAGCTCTAGGTAGATCACATGGTTCAGTCAACCACTAGGGTTTGCCGCAGATCACTTTCAAACCCTAGAGTAGAGAGAAACACAGTTCGGTTCAGGGTTTGCTGTAAAACCCTAGGAAATCGAAGAGAGAAAGAGCTAGAATGGTTCGGCCTTCCCATCCAGATAGGTCCAACCTACCTTCTCTGAAAGAACTTCTGTTAAAAAAGTAACAACTTACAAGGAAAAATAGTTCGCTGCCTTCTAGGGTTACCTGAACCCTAGTCTTCTCTGATCCTTCCTGACCACCAACACTCTGCAACCCTAGCAAGTTTCCAACAGCTGCTAGTACCTCTGGCGATCTCCAAGAATCAGTCTGCGAACTCCTCATCTTCATCTTTCAGTCCTAGGAGATTCTCATGTGGTCGGCTGGTATTAG
The DNA here is from genome assembly GCF_056320005.1 of Nelumbo lutea. Taxonomy (NCBI): domain Eukaryota; kingdom Viridiplantae; phylum Streptophyta; class Magnoliopsida; order Proteales; family Nelumbonaceae; genus Nelumbo; species Nelumbo lutea. The sequence continues at coordinate 52,834,798 of NC_142691.1, forward strand.
ACTCACATGAAAAACCCTAACTTGGCTCTGATACCATGTAGGTTGTCAAGATTGCTATTCAGTCTTGATCACTAAGGGATTTCAAGTTCGATGAGAAGAGAATGTGAAGAAGATGTAGAGGAAAGAGTGGTGGAAGAGCAATAGAACACAGAATTTTAGGAGAAGAACAGAATGTCAATATTCTGCCACCGCCACTTTAAGTTAATATATATAGGTTATGCTAGTTACATGAAAGGACATATCTGCCCTTATCATAACTGCTAACAAATAACAAATAATATAAAACTGAAACCAGAAATAACAGAACAGAAAAATAACCACAGCTGTGACTAGATACATTCTACCCTATGGACAGAGTGAGACCATAGCTGTGGGGCCCACATCACTGTTCTCTACAAGAACTTCTCAAGCCTAAGGACTATAGTTGCTTTTGCATTTGAGTGATTTATGCAATCAATAGTTATCTATTATTCGGTGAAGCACTCAGTTTGGTGATCACATCGATGTGTATCTTTTACACACCCACATGTAAGTCTAAAGTCTCATTCAAGTGCTTGAGATTTTACCACCACATCCAATGACAACCATAGATACCATTTTAGTGAATCCTCCAGAATAATTCTTAGTTGGTATGTTCAGGTCTATAAAGAACCAGGTTATTGAGTTTTCTACTTACTCATTGTCTAATGCCCTACAATATTACTTGAGCACCTTCCAAAAAAGTGAGTACATCCATATGATAGAATGCCTCATAAAAAAAGGTCTCATTATTGGTAATTTGCTTAAAAAAGTACAAGAGAGCATATTTAAATGAGAACATGGAATGATGGAAATTACATGTTCTAACAGAGGCAATTCAGCCATTAAATAGTTCATCCGCTACTTAATGTCTTATTCACTAATGACAAAGCAACAAGTCCTTCAGAACTGCTAATTCAGCCATTGTCAAATGACCCCCGAGTCATCCACAAACTTTAGCAGTAATATGTAAGGACTTCCATTTGCAACTTTGAAACCATGAAACCAACCTCTCCTTTCTCTGTTTGAAGTCTTGGAAAATAGTCACATAACCTGCCCCCATTAGCTCACATGGGCTGATGGGCATGATATCTATCACACATGTCCTACACACGTGGATGGGTCTATGGGTGTCCATGGTTTCCTCCACCCACTATCATAAAGTGATGCTTTAGGATTATGTTCTTTGTTGTCGTTCTTCAGTCTGATTCTACAGTTGCATTGTCAATTATAAATACAATTACACTGTTCTGAACCATGGAATTTCTGATTACTTCATGGGTTAGCAATTTTCAGGACTCTGCTATAATTGTGCTAAATAAACCCCCAAAGTTACCAGTTAAGGTAAGACTTTTATAAGCTCATACTTTTGATGTTCAATCTGACCAGCAACCTATTTTCATATCCATAACTTTGCATCTTTTTGATGTTTCTAGGGAAACCTGCCAGTTCATAATAGCATGGATGCCTTGGCAGAAGCTGCACTGTCTTATGGTTATGAGGAAGGTCCCAAATTGGTGAGCTCCTGTACCTCATCTTTTGTTTTGAGATAAGAAATGTAAATAATTCTATAAATTTTGGTGAATGCACCTGTTTTAAATGCCTTTTATTTTGGCTATACTATTATTTAATGCGTAGGGAGGAGAAATTTATTTTGGAAGGCCTCCCCCAAAGCCATGGGGGGCTTCTCCAAGGTTCCATGTTTGAGGATGCTTTGGTGTATTTGCTTCAGTAATATTTTGTTTTAGTTCTGGCATCTTTTAGAGGTTTCATGAACTCGTATATAGGAAAGCTGATTGTTGTTTATTATCTTCTTCAACATATTTCTGGTTTTCAATAAATTCATTTATGGAGATGTTGTGGCCAGATTCACATTCTCCTTTCTGAAAGGATGGTTGTAGAGCTTTATAGCTGCTATCATCATAGTCAGAAAAACTATATATTACTGAATTGTGCCCACTTAGGAAATATAACTTGAAGAAGTATTTCTAGAACAAGAGTGTTTTAGGGGATAAGAAGCCCTACAGAACTTCATTGTTGACCTATGAATAGACTAATTAGTTTAGGGGACTCAAAGGCTAAACTTTGAATAATTCTCTCTAGGCTACATGGACTATCCTGGGAAGGAGTTTTTAGGGATGTCTAAACTGATGTTATCCTAGAATACTTTGGTCTAGTGGGTAGTGGGCACAAGTCATTCTAAGAGAACTGATTTCATCTAACTTGGAAGTTTAGAGCATCACTCTCTATGGGCTATCAGATGATACTTATCAAGGAAAACTTGGTGCCATCGGCTAGGGAACAACATATGTAGTGGTCCTTGGAAATTGGAATTATGCTATCAGGTTAGGGAAGCGAGATCATTGATGTCCAGAGTAAGACATTGTTCCCTGGAATCTTAGATCAGCCAATTTGATTGCTGATAGTTTGGCAAGAATCTGCATCAATTAGTTATACTCAGTTTCCCTGGGATTAGATCAGTCAGTTTGATTACTGATCATTTGACCAGAATCTATGCATCAAAGAGTTAGTTGTACTTGGTAATCTTGTTGATGTAGGGATCTTTGTAATATAAAATTGATGAAAAAGCTATTCTAAGCAAGTGGTTGTGGTGATGTCAGATAATGCCAAACTTTATGTAGGAAGCTAGTGGTGGACAAATATGGTTTGATCTGATCTATTTGCAGCCATATCAACTGATTGAACTAATGTTTCAACAATAAGAGTGAAAATTCAACCAGTCTCTTCTTTTGAAATCTTCTTATGAATCACTTGGTTTGAATTTGAAAAAATAGCATTTCTGATTGTAGATGGAGCTCACAATCTTCCCTGCTCCCTTGCCAGCATATATGACTCAAAAGCTATGCTTTTACAGTTGCACCACGGAGCTACCTAGAGGCAGAAGAGTTATATAAAATGGAAGCAGAGACAACTTTCTCACTGGAAACCAAGTGGAAGAGATTTCTTACAATTGAAGCAAAGAAATTTATCTTTGAGGAAATTACAAGAAAAAGAGTTCCAATGCTAAAGATTAGAGAAGGACAAAAAAGATCAGTATTTCTAGTTGAGTTTGAAAAGGATCAGTGTTTCTAGTTGGAGATGTTTCACTTTGGTTCAAAGGATTTCTGGATGGAGTTCGTTTCAGCTTGGGGATTGGGTGTGTGTTTAGGAATGAGAATGGGTTTGTTTCAGCCCTGTTCTCAGGCCCAATTGGAGTGGGTGACTCTCTCAGGACCAAGATCTATGCAGTTATGGAAGGTGTCCAAAGAGCAAAGGAGATGAATATAAGAAAACTCATAATTGAAGGGGACTAGGAGGTGGTGGTAGGGTGGCTGAATAAAGGCAACAGCGGGTTATGGATGTATAGTAATGAGATGAGGAAATTTAGGTGTCTGGTTCAAGAGATGGAAGTCAGGATCAGCTGGGTGAAATGATCAGATAATTGTTTTGCTGATGGGTTACCAAAGCAAGGGGTTGAGAGGGAGTCAATGTTTTGGGCACAAGTGTAACTTTTTCCTTTTTCTTTTTATTTTCTCGGGGGCTCAAGCTTCAGATGGAAGATAAGAAAGTTTATCTTCCTCCTTGTAATTACTTTTGTGATTAATTAATGAAATGTTGTTATTGATCAAAAAAACAATTCTGGATGGAGTTGTTTAGATAGAACGAAAATTGAAATGGAAAAGCACCATCTTGAAGGTTCCCATCACTTTTCCTACACTCGTATTTTGGACATTGTTCCTTGACTTCTCACCATTGTTCCATGGCATTCACCTATCACACAACTCCGGATGCTCCCCTCCATTTTGCCATCCTACTCTTAATTCTATGGACAACATCCTCTTCAACCTCTCCTTTGTTATGGATTATTGAACCAAAGTAAAGGAAGAGGCCACATTGAATTATCTCTTAGTCTCCAATCCTGAGTATACCCTGATTTGCACTCTATTATTGTTTATAAATTTATATTGCATATATTCTATTCTAATTTTGCTTATTTTAAAATCTCTTGTTTCTAAGGCATTTGTCCATGAACCTAGTTTTGAATTAATCCTTTATTTCATCAATTAATACCATGTCATTAGCAAACTTTTTTGTTATGCCACTTATCCAAGGAATTATTTAAATTATCCAAATCTTGCAATCTGTGGTTCATAAACCATTATTTACAGGCACATATTGACATAGAAAGTGATGTGGTCAATAAAATAACAAGATTGTGACCCCACTGGCCACCACATACATAACATGTGGTCTCCCAGTTTTCAGCCCTTGGCAATCCATTTGAGCCCCAGTATAACACTTGTCTAGTATTTTAGTCATTCCTTTGGAAATTGTTTCATCCTTATAATGACTAGCAAAAGGGCACATCGGGTGAAAACATTAAAGTTATCTGCTGATTTCAAGACAGAAGACTTCTTCAGATATAGGGGAGCAATTTCTAACACTGCATCTTGAAGATCTATAGCAAATGAGGTCTGGTCCCCTCCAGCTGCTGGGTGGAAGAAATTAAATTTTGATAGTAGCTGTTTGGGAAATAAGGGAAAAGAATGGAAATATTTTAGCCATGTACTGAGGTCCAAGGTTCAAAATATTGATACGCCCGATGCGCCGGTAGGGGCGTATCGGGCGAATTGGTACTGCTTTTTGCTGCTTTTTTTCTTTTTTCGCAACCAGTTCAGGGGGGCTGGTTTAGGGCTCCACCTGGATGATACGTATCGGCCGGTATGTGTCGATACGAACCTTGCTGAGGTCCTATTCAGCATGGTGATGTGGTTAGATCAGAACTGATGGCAGCAGTGTACGGTGTTGAAAAAGCTAAAGAAATGGGGATTAACAGGCTGGTTAAGGGACTCAAAAATTGTTGTAAGCTGGCTGAAGAAGCGGGAAGGGGTAATATGGAAGCTAAGGAATGAGCTCAGGCACTTCAAGTAGATATCTAAAGACATATTGGTTCAAATAAGATGGATTAGGAGATCAGCTAACAGCATGGCTGATGGTCTAGAAAAACAAGGAATTCAAAGACAATCTATGTTCTGGGCTGTTTTGTAATTAGTGGGATATTTCTTTTTGACTTCTTTTTCTGCCCACAACTTCTTGTTGTATATGCTTTTTTAATCTAATGAATAAATTCTGTGTTTCTGATCCAAAAATAAAAAGACTAGCAAAAGGGCGTGTGCTTCGCACATGTAAGCTGACTACTAAAGAATAGGGAATATCGATATATCTGAATGGTTAAAGTTGATAGTATTGAATCATGGACATTCTTGGCAGTTTATTCTTTGCAGAGCACTTATGATTACAAAAGTTTAGCAGATCACTGCTTCATGAAGAGATTTTGGTCATCATATGTTTTACCTAGAAAATTTTCTTTGTCCTACAAGAGAATCTGATCCTTGTATGTTTTACCTAGAGGTTCTGGTTCTGGCCCTCATATTGTTTTACCTGAAATTTCTTATTGTGTAGATGACAGATCACCAGCATCCAATTATTAATTTGCATATGCTCTTATGAGTTATCAGGATTGATGAATATACTTGAGATAGGTAGAACTATACTTGAGGTCTTTAGCTAGTGTGACTTGATATAAGATAATAAGAGTATAATCTTTTTGGACTAAGCTTTCCAGTCTATTAGATTAGGCTTGCATGGAATCAGAAAATAATAAATATAGAACCTAAAAGATGATATCTAAGAGCTACGCTACATGGCCCTGTTCCTGTACTGGTCTGCCCAAGTTGCACCCTTGGCAGGTGAACATAAATCAATTCCATTACAACTGGTACCAGGCAAGGGCCCCTGTTACGCAGATGATATATATAATATATCTTGATTCATTGCCTTCATTTTCTCTTCCTTCCTGATCCAAGTGAACTCATACAACAATCACTATTACATCATTCAATAAATTGATCAAGAAAAAATATTAAAATAAAAGCAAATGAAAGAGAATGAAGATCAAGAACTTTACATGCAGATTATGAGGAGATGATGGTAATCTTTGAAAATATGGAGAACTCAAAACCGGGACAGAATATATGAAGAGAAACAAGAAGAAATATTGGACAATTCTTTTTTTTTTTCAACCATAATTTCCATATTTTTAAGGTTTCTCTAAATTTTTGGCCTTTCCACCAGCTCTCCCAATGATGTACCTGAACTTTGTCAAGTAGAAATTTGATATATGTTTGTGAAAGTCAAAAGTACAGTTATATATTTCTCTATAAAATATAAGAAGATAACAAAAATTATACCGGTCCCCTCATTCTTTAATTTAAATTTCTATCTGGTTATTCGAGGGTGGGTCTTGGTGCAATGGTTGGGTTGCTCCATTGCGACCTGGGTGACCAGGGTTCAAATCTTGGAAACAGCTTCTCTTTATGTGCAGGGGTAAGGTTGTGTACAAAAAATCACGAAAATGAAACAACACGATTACAATGAAAGGATAGAGAAATTTTATCAGACATGGAAAAAATCTAACAGAGCCTATGCTGTAGTTAAAAATTTTCCTGATTTTTGTGGGGGCAGGATGACGTCAAGTTCTCAGTCTTAGTCCTTTTATCCATTTTCACCCAATTGGAGCTTCTGAGGTTGAGTTCAAGTTAGGAGAGTCAATTCTGGAGCTGACCTTTTCGTTTTTTCTGCTCAATCCTTACTTCACGAGTATCAGGTTTTTGGAAAGAGAAGAATAAGAATATCTTCTAAGGGCAACACTGCACCCTTATCATTTCTCATCTTAAGATCAAACCAAGAGTCAATTTTAACTCTCTTGCTTATCATTTAACTTCAACAAGCTACTGCTATTATTAATGGAAGAAGCAGAGGAAGAATCACTAGTGGTGATTCCAGATTTGAGATTTCCAAGCAACCACCCCCTGATCAGAAAACCCTTTGTCCCCAAGCAACGTCTTTGTCTTCAATGATTGAATGAGTGAGAACACTTGCCTGCAAATTATTTTGGCATGTGAGCATAGATGATCCACACGTGAGTTAGAGACTCAAAGGAGAGAGAGGGGAAATCCTCAAAACAGTAAATAAGTCTGGAACTCGAAAGCACAACTAAAGAAAAGTAAAAAAACAATGGTGAGAATCTAGAATAGGTATTAATGAGTTCAGAATGACTGAATGACTATTACTGGGAACCAAAGTTTGATCATCGACTGAACATGATTGTGAAATTCTCTTTTATATATAGGTTATAGGTAAGCCGTTCTATAAAAAGATATGAATATATGATACTTGATAGGGGTGATCATGGGCAGGGCCAGGCCAGGCTTAGCACCTATGGTAAAGGCTATAGCCTGGGCCTGGGCCTGGAACATAAGCTTGAACGCAGGCTTGATTCTAAGCATATGACTTTTATGTATAAAATATTATATATATATATCTATATATATATGTATATATATATATATATTACTTTATATTATATGTCATATAACATGTGTATAAAATTTATTTCACACATTTTATATGTAGGGTAAAAGACTTATGTTAAACCTCCCTTCACTTTTATCCTAAATACTGAAACATGCCCTCCTTTTTTATATTGGACTAAGAACTCCCATGTCTTGTGACGTCATAAGACAAAAGCCTCCCCTATGTTAACATTCCATCCACATCTGTTAGCATGTGACATCATGTGGGAGTTGTTTTTTCCTAAAACCCAATTCTGCCCTTTATTGCCCATTTCTCTATTCTCAGTTCACATATGCAGAAACATGATAGAGGTATGCACTCCCCGTACCACCCAACCACTAACATCTCCGATCCACAAATGGCTGCCTCTCACCAGCAACACCAATACACTATTTATTTTGGTATTGCCACTTAGGTCATTTGGGTCGAGTTTTGGCTATTGGTTAGACATGGTTACTTCTGGATTGTTGATAGAGTGGTTGAAGAACATTGAGGTTGCTTGGACTGATTTCTTAATTGTAGTGCTTCATTTTGTGGGCTATTTGGATTGTTAGAAACAGGGTGGCATTCCATGAGGGGTTCTCCTAATGCTACTCACAGAATCCAGAGGATTTATATGTTAGTGGGATTACCCAAAATAAATGTTTTCTTGGTAAAAGTTTGTCAAAAAGCCAAGGAAGAGGAGATAAGAGGGGATTTGGAGTCAAAAACTTAGGCTGGCGGTGCCAGCTTTAGTCTTTATAACGGCGATCCAAGCCAATAAAAAGTAAAGATAAAATTACAATATGCCCTTGTGGCACTATAAGTATAGATTTATGGCAGTTTTAACACTCCCCCTCAAGTTGGGACATAGATATCAATCATGCCTAACTTTTCATAAAGTCACTGTGCCACAAGTGATGTAGACCCTTTATAAAAATGTCCACAAGTTGCTCCTTGGAACTAACATATGAAGTACACACATCCAATTAACAAGTTTCTCCCTAATAAAGTGTTTGCCCACCTCAATATGTTTAGTTCTATCATGAAGAACTGGGTTGGTTGCAATATTAATAGCAGCCTTGTTATCACAATTCAAGGACATGGGACTATCAACTAGAAAACCTAGCTCACTCAACAGATTCTTTATCCACATAACCTTAGCCACTCCATGGGACATTGCTTTATACTCAACTTTTGCACTGGACCTAGCCACTACATTTTGTTTCTTGCTTCTCCATGTGACTAGGTTCCCTCCCACAAAGGTACAATACCCACTAGTGGACTTTCTATCATCAATTGATCTAACCCAATTAGCATCTGTATACACCTCAACCTTCAACTGCCCATGCTTCTAGAATAGTAACACCCACAACATCTAAGTGTGTGGTCTTAGGGGCATGCATGAATTAACTAAGAACACCCACAACATAAGCAATGTTTGGCCGGGTCATGGACAAGTACAAGAGCCTTCCCACAAATCTCTAGAATTGCTTTACATCTTTGATAGTCTCACGACAACAATCACCCAGTCTATGATTTGGATCAATGGAAGAGTCAATTGGCTTCATCTCTAGTTTTCCTAAATCCTGTAACAATTCTAAGATGTATTTCCTTTGTGAAATGAAGATCCCTTTTTGTAAGTGGGCCACTTCAATTCCAAGGAAATATTGCAAGAGACCTAGATCCTTCACTTCAAATTGAATGGCTAAGAACTCCTTTAGCTTATGAATTTCAACTTTCCTATCACCCATGATTAGTCTAGCACTGTTTGTAGCCAATCTTCTGCACAACTAGATGAAACTTGCTAAATGAAGCTCTTGGTGTGTTTTAATCCATAGGAGGACTTCTTTAACCTACACACATTATGTTCTTTGCCTTGAGCACAAAAGCCAGGGGTGTACCATGTACACCTCTTCTTCAAGATTACCATTCAGGAAGGAACTTTTTATATCTAACTAATGAAGATCCCAATCAAGGTTAACAACTAGGGAGAAAAAGGACTCTAATGGAATTCATCTTAGCTACTAGAGCAAATGTCTTTGCATAATCTACTCCATACATCAACGTAAAACCTTTTGCCACCAATCGGCTTTATACCTTTCCATTGTGCAATCAACCTTGTGCTTTACTGTGAAGACCCACTTACACCCTACCGGTTCTTTACCTTCAGGAAGATCCACTAACTCCCATTTGATCTCTTCTTTCATTGCATCTATCCATTCAGTTACTAAGAGAGCCTTTGCAACATTCTTAGGGATAGGGACACTATTAATGGAAGAAAGGAAAACACGAAAAAAAGGTGATATGTTCTCATAGGAAACAAAATGGGAGATAAGATGCTTAGTGGTACAAGACCTAACTCCCTCCTTTGTACAATAGGAATGTCTAGATAATTAGCAATATAAGAATCAATAGAGTATGGTTAGGAACATCAATGGGAATAAGAGTACCTGGATTTGCCCCTTGTGAATTTGATGATGTTGGTGGTGTTGAAGATTAATTAGTTTTATGATGTTTTTCTGAGTAGATGTTTTATGTTGGTTGTTAGATAGGAGGTGGGGACCATAGTAGTTATGTGAGTCCAAATTCTATTATGGTTTTGAGTGTTATATATGCTGTTTTATGTTTTGCTGCCCTATAAGGGCATAGTTGTCTTTGTATTGTTCTATTATTTTAGTATAAATAATAAGTGAAGGGGGCGGACAGATTGTTGCTCTCTTTTTTTTTCAACTTCTCTTCTTCTCTTATTCTCCTTCTCTCTTTAAGAAACTACTTTCTTTCATATTTTTTAATTCAGCAGATTCCTACTTGGTATCAGAGCATCGGCTAGGGTTTCTTGAAGCATTCTCATGCAGCCCTAGATCATCCGATTGCATGAAGTAGTATAGGGCTGATCGATCTACTATAGATTGCCTAGTTCTTGGAGTTTTTGGTGGGATCTAGACATTTGGAAAGTGATCTACTGTTCAACATCAAAATTAGGAAGAACTGGAGTACGGGGAAGAGTCCCAGAAAAGTTAGACTCTTTGTTTTTGATATGATCTTGCCCAGGTATTGTTAGTTTTCTTTTGATTTTCTGAGGGCGGTTTGGTTTCTGGAATTTTCTAGGCCTCCCGAAGTAATCGATTCACTTTTCTCTCTATTGGGAGGCGTGGGGAGGAGAGAGATTTCCCTCCAGTTAGGGTTTTCTTCTTCTGAAAGGGTTGTTTTCTGTATGTGTGATATTAAATTATTTTTTGAAGGTCTCCAATCTATTTTTTTTCTTACTGTTGAACTGTTTGAAGTAAAATGGAGAGTTGGAATACCGAGATGAAATCTACTGGTACTGTGGGACTGGGTGTTGGAGGTAGTAGTGATATTTTTGGGCTTGGGATCATTACTACAGTAAAACTTGATGGTACAAAATTATTTGGAGTTGGCACAATCAGCTAAGATGGCTATTGGTGCCCGTGGAAAATTAGGGTATCTCACTTGGGAGGAGAAGAAACCTGATACAGACTCTTCCCGATGGGTGCAAGAGAATTACATGGTAATGTCCTGACTGTATAATTCTATGTTACCTCATATTGCAAAAAATTTCTTATGGGCTAAAACTGCTAAGGAGATTTGGGATGGAGTGACTGAAACCTACTCTCAGAAGCAAAATGTAGCCAGAGTCTATCAGTTGAGAAATCAGGTGATAAGTATGAAATAGGGAGGAAAACCTCTTGCTGTGTATTTCTCCATGCTGAAAACCCTATGGCAGGAAATAGATCACTTAGAAATTGTGGTATGAGAAAGTGTAAATGATGCAACAACTTATCACAAACTGGTAGAGAGGAATAGGGTTTTCGAGTTCTTGGCAGGGCTGAACCCTGAACTTGACATTGCTAGGCAACATATTCTTTCTAGGGAGGGTGTGACACTCTCTCAGGCCTATGCTTTTGTCTCTGGAGAGGAGAGTAGGAGGAATGTAATGCTGAGACAGCCTAGGATTGACCAATCGACAATGGTTGGTACAACAAAACCTAAGTCGAATGGAGACAAGGGGAGTAGTGAGACTAGAAGGGAATTGTGTTTTCTAGGATCTGGAGTCAAAGAAGATGATTGGGAGTGGTCGTGAGGTGAATGGAGTATACCTTCTGGATGAGATTTCGAGACATCAGGGCCATCATGTTAGCAGCAACAGTAGTAGTGGGTTCGAGTCAATGAGCTAGATTATGCTTTAGCACAATCACTTGGGACATCTTTCTTTTAGTTATTTGAAATGTTTTTTCCCAAAGTTGTTTGAGTCTGTTCAATTATCTACTTTGGAGTGTGAGAGTTGTCAGTTAGGAAAGCATTGTACACAGTCTTTTAAACCAAGTAATAAAAGAAGTACTGCTTTAAATATTGTTCAGACTGATGTATGGGAGCCAATATCAAATCCCTTCCATGGGAGGATTCCATTACTTTCTCTTGTTTGTGGATGATTATACACGATATTCTTGGATATATTTGATAAGATCACGTGATGAGGTTCCTAACTTAGTACGACAATTCCACCAGATGGTTCTCACACAATTTGGAGTGAGCACTAAGGCTTTTAGATTAGATAATGCCAGAGAGTACTTTGAGAAGGACCTGACCACGTATCTCTTAGAACATGGTGTAGTTCATCAGAGTAGTTGTGCATATACACCGCAATAGAATGGAGTTGCTGAGAGGAAAAACAGACACATTGTGGAGGTGGCAAGGAGTCTTATTGTGTGTGCTTCAGTTCCTGTCAGTTCTGGGGAGATGCAGTTCTTACAGCTGTGCATTTAATTAACTGTGTTACTTCACAGACTTTGGGGTTTAAGGTGCCATTTAGCCTTCTTTTTCTAGATGGAGAGATATTTTATATACCTCTGGGGGTTTTTGGTTGTGTTTCTTTTGTTCACATTCTTGGCCCTCATCGCAAGAAATTGGATCCCAAGTCCAAGAAATGTGTTTTTCTTGGGAATGCTCAGAACCAAAAGGGGTATTGCTGTTATGACCCAGTGTCGAGGAGCAGATTTGTCACTATGGATTTTACCTTTTTTGAATCCATATTCTTCTTCTCGAGTGGTTCTCCTCAGGGGGAGAGTTTTGGGGAGAAGAACTCACAATCTGTTCCTCTTCCTGTTTCTGTGGTGCCTCCATCAGTTCAGCCAGCACTTGCACCATCAGTTCAGCCAGCATCTACATCAGTTCAGCCAGCACCTATACCTCCAGTTTCATTACCTGATCCACTACGGGCAGCCTCACTGCAATATCAGCTCCGATAGATGATGGTTGACTCCACACATCCTCAACCCACACTACTCTCTGGCAGTCCTTCTGAAACTCTAGATTCGGCAGATATAGTTCTAGGTATTCCTCTTGAGCCTGAGCTTGTTATGTTTTCTGATGTTAATGTTCATGTCCCTAACACCATTGTTGCAGCTGATCCCACTGACCTTGATCTTCCCATTGCACTTCGTAAGGGGAAGAGAAAGTGTACAGCCCATTGCATTTCACACCATCTTTCTTACAGTGCCTTATCACTCTCCTATAGTGCCTTATCTCCCCCCAGACAAGGAGACAGTCGGATGTCGATGGGTATTCATAGTGAAGTATAAGGCCAATGGCAAGATGGAGAGGTACAAGGCAAGGTTGGTAGCAAAAGGGTATACTCAGACCTATGGTGTTAATTATCTGGAAACCTTTTCACCAGTAGCTAAGATGAGTTCAGTTCGTATCCTTTTATCTCTAGCAGCCATCTATTCATGGCCCTTGTTCCAACTTGATGTCAGAAATGCTTTACTCAATGGTGACTTACAGGAGGAGGTATATATGAATATTCCAACATGCTTTTATGAAAATGTTGGTAAAGGAAAGGTGTGCAGACTCAGAAAATCTCTCTATGGACTGAAACAGTCACCTAGGGCTTGGTTTGATAGGTTCAAAGGGGCACTCATCCGTTTTGGATACACACAGACACAGTCTGATCACACCCTCTTTCTGAAGAGGAGAGATGCTCTGGTGTCAATTCTGATTGTGCATGTGGATGATATAGTGGTGACAGGAAATGATCTGGGGAGATTGATGATCTCAAAAAATCATTATAGCAAGAATTTGAGATCAAAGATCTTGGTGAGCTCAAATACTTCTTAGGGATTGAAGTTGCAAGATCCAATAATGGGATCTTCATTTCACAGAGAAAGTATGTACTTGACCTACTGCGAGAGACTAGGAAGCTGGGGACCAAACCACCAGACACTCCTATTGATCCAAATCACAGAATTAATGGTGTGGATGGTGAATTGTTTAAGGATGTGGGGAGATATCAAAGAATGGTGGGCCAATTGTTGTATTTGTGTATGACACAACCAGATATTTCTTATTCTGTTAGTGTTGTGAGTCAATACATGCATGCATCTTGGGTTCAACACTAGGAAGCTATTGAGAGAATACTTGCATATATGAAAAAGCACCTTGGCAGAGGCATTCTTTTCTCAAATCATGAGAATCTGAAGCTAGAATCCTATACAGATGCAGATTGGGCAAATTGCTTAGATGACAGGAGGTCTACATCAGGAGTGTGCACCTTTGTAGGTGGAAACTTGATCTCCTGGAAGAGTAAGAAGCAAGCAGTTGTGGCAAGGTCAAGTGTAGAGGCTGAGTATAGATCCATGGCTCATGGTGTCTCTTGAAGATTAATTAGTTTTATGATGTTTTTCTAAGTAGATGTTTTATGTTAGTTTTTAGATAGGAGGTGGGGACCACAGTAGTTATGTGAGTCCAAATTTTATTATGTTTTTTGAGTGTTATATACGTTGTTTTATGTTTTTCCACCCTATAAGGGCATAGTTGTCTTTGTACGGTTCTATTATTTTAGTATAAATAATAAGTGAAGGGGGCGGCCAGATCATTGCTCTCTTTTCTTTCAACTTCTCTTCTCTTCTTCTCCTTCTCTCTTCCTTCTCTCTTCAAGAAACTAATTTCTTTCATATTTTTTAATTCAGCAGATTTCTACTGTCTCAGAACTTCTTTGGGTTAGATCACTTTTGAGTGAGATTGGGGTGAAAGTAGAGGAACCTATGATGTTATACTGTGACAATCAGGCTGCAATCAATATTACCCACAATCCAATTCAGCATGATAGGACAAAACACATTGAAGTTGATAGACACTTTATAAGAGAAAGGGTAAGAACCGGAGAAGTTTGTTTGCCTTATGTCTCTTCAGAGTTGCAGCTGACTGATGTTCTCACTAAAGGGGTAGCAAAAAACAAGCTTGAACATGATCTACGCAAGTTGGGAATGTGTGACATTTACTCCTAACTTGAAGGGGAGTGTTGAAGATTAATTAGTTTTATTATGTTTTTCTGAGTAGATGTTTTATGTTAGTTGTTAGATAGGAAGTGGGGACCACAGTAGTTATGTGAGTCCAAATTCTATTATGTTTTTGAGTGCTATATATGTTTTATGTTTTGCCACCCTATAAGGGCATAGTTGTCTTTGTACTGTTTTATTATTTTTGTATAAATAATAAGTGAAGGGGGCGGCCAGATTATTGCTCTCTTTTCTTTTCAACTTCTCTTCTTCTCCTTCTCTTTTCCTTCTCTCTTCAAGAAACTACTTTCTTTCATATTTTTTAATTCAGCAGATTCCTATTGGTGGTATAGCTTCAAGTTGCTCCACGACTCTTGAACTTGGCTGGCCCTTGTGACAACGAAGGAACACGCATAACGGAAGAGGAAGAATCTAGACCTGTTTTTCCTCTCCCCTACTCTCCCCTTGAGGAGAAATTGGAAAAAAATGATCACTCTTAAAGAAAGACACATCCATAGAGACAATATTTTTTGAAAATGGGCTCAAAACACTTGTAACCCTTTTGAGAAGGAGGGTAGCCCAAGAATATATATAGGGAATAATACGAGGGTCAAGTTTACTACGAGTAGGAGACAAGTCTTGAACAAAACAATGACAACCAAGCACACAGATAGGAATAGAAAATAGGGGAGCTTTGGGGAACTAGAGCTAATGAGGGACCTTGTACTCTAACAAACAAGATGGCATATGGTTGATGAGGTAGGCAGCACATAAAACAACATCCAACCAAAAACCTTTGGAACATTCATATGTATAAGTAATCCATGAGCAACTTCAAGGAGATGGCAGTTTTTCATTTTTGCAACACCGTTACGTTGGGGTGTTTTGGCACAAGAACTACGATGAATGGGCCCAAACAAAGCAAAAAAATTTCGTGAGGTCACTATGGAAATACTCTTTGGCATTGTCAAATTGGTAATTTTGTCTAAAATTGAGTGAATATTATGCATTGGAAATCTTTTACAATCCTTGGCACTTTATCTTTGGATCGCATTGATACACCCATGTATATATGGAGTAGTCATTAATAAGTCTAATAAAGTATTTATAGTCAGTTCTAGAGGGTAAAGTAAAATGGCCCCAAACATAATAATAAACAATATGGAAAGGAAAGTTATATTTATTATTTCTTGAAGCAAAATGATTTCTACAATGTTTAATTATAAACAAAAAGAAGATTTCTATAATGTTTGCTCAAGTGACAAATTTGACATGTAAATTCAGACACTAACACCGACTTGAACAATTTTGGGAACAAAAATTTAATGACTCAAAAGATAAGTGACCAAAATGACCATGCCATAAATAAATTTCTCTCTTACTAGACTAACTCTTAGACTCAGTAACTGCAAGACTAGCTTTACTCTCCAGCATGTAGAGACCATTACTCTCCAGCATGTAGAGACCATCCTCCATACGACCTCTAACAATCATCCTTCCTAAGGCCAAATCTTGTATCATACAAGAAGGAAAAAAAAGTTACTGAGCAGTTTAATGAGTTTGCAATTCTACTAACAGAGAACAAGTTTATAGGCAATTTTGGAACATGTAACACATTAGAAAGGGTAAGTCCAAAGGGAAGGGAGATGGTTCCTTGACCAGCTATGGTGGAAAAGAAGCCATCATCTAGTCTCAGCTTGTTCGTTGCAGACAAGAGATGATAGGATTGGAAACAATTTGACTTACTAGTCATGTAGTTCGAGGCTTCAAAATCTATTATCCGAGGGGAGTTTGAGGGATGAGAGGTCGTGTGGAAAGCTATGGCAGAATTACCATTACTTGATGTAGATGCAAAGGAAGTCAAGGGAGGAGGAGCAAAATCCATCTGACGGATTGCCCTACCGTACAACTCCAAATGGTCATTGAAGGAATTAATGATATCTTCCTTGTGGTTAGTCACAAAAGAGCATTCTTGGCTCAAGGTGGTGATAGAGGGTTGAGACTCCTAAGAAGCCATATTTGTTACATAATATTTCATTAGACTTTGCGGTCCTGGTTTCTTATTCTGATTTGACTTCGTACTCAACTCTTGGGCCCACTTTGGCTTCCAATGAATATCCCAATATGTATCACGAGTATGTCTAGACTTTTGACAATGAGTACACCATAGTTTATCCTTGTCATCAACTTTCTTCTGGAAGTCACCCTTCTTGAAAGAATTCCCACCCCTTGCAACTACATTTCCCTTAGATACCAAGCCAATTTGATCCCCCTCAGAATTATTCATTGCATTCCGTTTGCTCTCTTTTGACTGTACTAGAGCATGCACTTCTTGCATTGATGGGAGATCTTTACTTCCCAATATCTGAACCCCAATAGACTCATATATAGGGTTCAACCCCAAGAGAAAGGCAAAAACCCGTTGTTGAGGAACCAAGGACTTCTAAACCTTATCATCTACATCACATTTCCAGTCCATGTTCTGATAGTGGTTCAACTCTTTCCAAATTGAGGTTAAATCTAAATAGTATACAGAGAGACTTCTCTCCCCCTGCTTACAAGTTGAGGATGCGACTTGCAAATGATAGATTTTTGCATAATGTTGTTATTCTGAATAGGTGGATTAGCCTACTCTCAAATCTCATAAGCTGTTTCTGCCGACATGAAGGTCGTCCTCACTTGTAGCAGCATAGACAGTAACAGCTATGACATCACCATGTTGTTTTCCTAGTCCCACTTATCATGTTCTACACCCTAGACCTCAGTTCTTTTATTTTTCCATTAATATAACCTACTTTTCCACTTGCAGTTTTGTAAAGTTTAATTCCCCTTGACCATTCTAGGTAATTGAGTCCATCAAAAGGAATCACAGCCATAGGAAAATTCATTTTAGATCCTCCACTCACTCCTCTTTTACTATAGGACACACCAGACACACTAGAATCCTCAGAAGACATGATAGGGTTTCACAGTTCAGTCAATTCAGTCACAAGGATACTTGTTCTCACAAAACAGCACTTTGCAACCATTTCCTTCCATCCACACATACGGAACACACAGTACAACACTACTGAACCAATTCCAGAAGCAAAAATGGTCAATATCAGATCTGAACAGCCCTTATGAATAACACTTCTCATATTTTAGGCCACTCAATTACTGTAATCTTCAAAATAAAAGTAGAAAACTGCAGATACAGCAGT
The DNA here is from genome assembly GCF_056320005.1 of Nelumbo lutea. Lineage (NCBI taxonomy): Eukaryota > Viridiplantae > Streptophyta > Magnoliopsida > Proteales > Nelumbonaceae > Nelumbo > Nelumbo lutea. The sequence continues at coordinate 52,852,712 of NC_142691.1, forward strand.
CACAGATCATTCAGACCTACACAACCCACTTACTTGGGCACAAAGGGATCACATGATCCACAAAAAAATAGAGAAAATTACAGATATGCCCCTGTGGCACTAAAGTACAAATTTATGACAATTTTAACAATTAAATAAAGAAAGAAATAAGTTTGTTGTCGAATCATGAATAGGTTGAGCGTACCAGGATTGAGAATTTGAATGATTCTAACAAAAGGTTAAGAGATGAGTTTGTACATCATACTGATATAGTGATATAACAGTTTACTATGATGGTTCAGTGAAGGGGCTACAACTGCATGGGCGATCATCAGATTGTTATCAGGTTCATACAGAACAAGCTGGATATTCATATTTGTGGTCGTCGAATTGTGCTTTTTTGTGAATTTTATATCTATTATTACTCGGTTCTTTAGCATTTCATCATATTAGTCGTGATACAAATAAACTGGCTCATATGTTCTTTTTTTTTTGGTAAAAAGCTGGGTGATATGTTGGTGTCTTAGTTAGAGAGTTAAGCTTTTGTCTTGAATAGGTTTTAGTCCCTCTTCATGTAATTTCCTTTGTGTGTTATGTATATTTTTATCCTTCACAGAAAAGAAAAAAAAAAACAGTGGTAATCCTTTATTTCCCAGTTTGGGTGGTTCTTAAATTTAAAGAATAATGGACAAAAGAGTCTTTTTATTGTATCTGCCAAATTTAGTGGAATCTTATTCTGAAAGAGGAGGTTTAAGTCCTATTAGAAATTAGAAGGGAGGTATTTGTATCTATCTTAAACTTTTGGGGAGACTGTACATCTGTCCCTCCTCAGACCCCGTTTTGGCAGGAGAGTCGTGCACTGGGCTGCCGTATGTATTATGGGTGTCATATTCTAATACTTGTATATAAATTATAAAATATGACATACTTTTATATATATATAATTAACCTAGGCCGAAGCCTGGAATTTCTGGGCGAGGCTGAAAATGATTTTTTTAAGATAAATAAAGAAAAAAATTTATTGCTAAAAGGAAAACAGTACAAACATAACTAGGTGACAAGATGTTACCACCACCAAATACAAATGGCACATTACAACACCATTTCAAAACAAAACAGCTCTTCAAAACAAAACAACAGTCATCAGCAATCCTTTTATGAATTCAGAGAATCCCAGAAATCAACACAAAAATGTTCCTTCCTCGGCCCTTGAAACTCCGGAAGCAGCAGCAGCCAACCAATAACTGTCAAACTGATAACGGCTACCATCTCTTCCATACTTCTCTTTTTCTCCTCCGAGAGTCTTCTGTTTCTTTCCTTCCAGATCTTCCAGCACACAGCAAAGGGAATACAGGTCCATAAAATCTTAGATTTAACACCACCATGGATCCTTGGCCAGCAACTAAAAATTTCAGCTGGATCTGCCATAGAGTCCTGTCCAGCTTGAACGACTTGAAGAAATAGGACCAAACTGATATGTGAATTTGCAGTGAAGTAAATGTGAGAAACATCTTCCTCTTCAGTAAAACACAGCAGACACCTACTTGGAAACAGAAGACCTCTAAGTTTTAGGTTATCCTGGGTTAGAATGCAACCTCTCACAACCAACCAAGCAAAAGCTTTCAGCCCATGGTGGCACTGGTTTCCCCCAAACACCCCTAACTGGATCAGCCTCCACCTGATTTCTGATCAAAGGCTGAAAATGATCACCCCTAATAATTGGCACTTACAATGGAGTGCGTTTCCTGTGTTCAATGACACAAGTAATATACATACATGCCTTCTATGTAATGGCTACACCTAGGAGGTATACTAGGTTAAGTTTGTCTCAATTGAATTCTTAACCATAATTTTCATTTAGATAGGGCTGGTAGAACGGTGGAACAGGATTCCTGTAGCTGGCCCCGTATAGTTGGGGCAAGGCTTAGTTGAGTTTTTAGTTACATTGTATAGGTTTGCTACCATATTGCCTGTGTTACAGTTATTTCATTTAAAATTTTAGGTTTTCTGTTTTTCTCATGCTTCATCAGGTGCATCGCTTGGATAGAGAGAGCAGTGGCCTTCTTTTAATGGGAAGAACAAAGGAAAGCATTGCTCGGCTTCACTGGTTATTCAGTGATGTAAATAAAGCAAAATCTCCACTAAAGGTACTTGTTTGCAGCATCGCATTGTGCTTTAATTTTAATGGATGAACATTTTTTGCATAGTAAAAGACTTGAAAATTTAATGGTAGGTATGGATTACAACAATGCTTTTAGTAATATTTTTAACAGTACGTGTACTAATGGATCATATAGACTTGGAATGATGCTTGTGAAACAACAACACAGAGGTACTGGGCACTGGTTATAGGTTCTCCCAGAGAAAAACAAGGTCGTATTTGTGCACCTCTTTCAAAGGTTTGCTTCTATTACCTTGTTGAATGGAGATTTTGGAATTTAGTGATTTCTGTTGAACTCATATTTGTATATTTTGGTTTTAATTTTCCAAATACCAACTATCAATTACCTTCATTTAGGTTCTTTTGAATGATGGAAAGACAGAAAGAGTCATTTTGGCTAACCCTTCAGGTGTAGAAGCTTCTCAGGAGGCTATAACTGATTATTGGGTGCTGGGTCCTATGATAAATGGATGCACATGGATTGAGCTGTGTCCACTCACTGGAAGGAAGCATCAGGTATGTCGTTGTCATCATCGTCATCCAAGCCTTATCCCAACTATATGGGGTCGGCTACATGAATTCTGTTTTGCCATTCCGCTGTGTTCAATTAATCAGGTAATTATGGAAGGAAGCATCAGGTATGTAGAAGCTGATTATTGGTTTTTCTGAATTACTTTGTGACAAGAACACTAGTTGTGACTCGTGTTCCAGAGGTAATTTAATGCTGAGTTACTTGGTCCAGTTGGTATGGAAATTCATTAAGAGCTGAAGTGGTGGCCTTAATTCAAGGACTAAAAATTGACCTTGCAACAGGTCTTCATGCCTGTAGATGTAGAGGGGGACTGTCAGACAATCATTTAGTGGATGAATTCTCAAGATTTGATCCCATGGCCAGTTCAGATATTTGGTGAGATTAGCTCACTCTTTAGGTGCCTCTTTGAATGCCTCATTCAACTGGGTCCCAATGAGTGCTAGTTCGTTAGCTGATTTGTTGCCAAGAAGTGGGGTAGGTAGAGATAGTTTGGACTAGGGATGCCCAGGGTCGGCTTATAATTTGCAAGCTTTTTTCTAGCTGTTGTTTTTTGGGTTTGTTGGTGTTTTTGGCTTATGGGACAAAGCAATTTGTATTGTGCTCATTGCTTTTAACCTTATTTTACACCTCATGTTTGCCATTGCTTATCAATAGAAAGAACACTAGTTGTAACCCTCTTATAGTGCACTTGAATGGATGGAAGAGGGCCTTTTTCTTCGGAAGCCTTATAATTTGTAAGCTTTTTTCTAGCTGTTGTTTTTTGGGTTTGTTGGTGTTTTTGGCTTATGGGACAAAGCAATTTGTATTGTGCTCATTGCTTTTAACCTTATTTTACACCTCATGTTTGTCATTGCTCATCAATAGAAAGAACACTAGTTGTAACTCTCTTATAGTGCACTCGAATGGATGGAAGAGGGCCTTTTTCTTCGGAAGCCTTGAAAGGAAATTATGACTATAAAGGAAGCCTCTGGCAATGAGATTTGACCCACCTGCTCTCTAAAAGTTTACACACTGGCCATAAACAATGTTGTAGTGAATTCAATCAGCCTTATGGGATCCCTTGACAGCTCAAGCACATAGGTGTTTTATATCTGTCCATCATTATATTGTTTTATTTTTATTCATATCTGAGAGAGGGTATTCCTTTCCGTTTTATAACTTAAATAAGGTATTTTAGGGATTTGGATTATTTTATAAACAGGGGTACTTATGTAAAATCTCTCAGAATTAGATGTTGAATATAAATATAGGGTTGGCCGGGAGAGGTAGAGGATAGACTAATCTCTTTAATTGAAAAGACTTTACCTATTCTCTTTTCCTTATATTTTTTTTCCATTTCTCCCCTTTGAAACCAGACTTGTTTACATGGTATCAGAGCATGGATTGTAGTAACCCAGTCCTCCATTCATTCTTCTCTCTCTTTTCCCATTGATTTTTTCTTTTTATTTACTGTGATCTATATTGCTTGCTATAGATATTTGAGAATTCAGTCTGATCAGGTGTTTGAGTCATCCCAATACATATGGTGATTATCTGGTAATGTGATACCCTCTATGTGGAAAATAGACCAAGAGGGTTTATTTTATTTTTTGACCAATAACACTTTCATTAACTCATCAAAAGAAGATTTACAATAGGAAGACAAAAATGCTTATCTTCCAAGAGCAACAAAGAACCTCAAGAAAAGAAAAAAATAAAGAAAACACACTATAGTTACAGCTTAGTCCAAAAAAGTGAATCCCTTTCTTCCCCTTGTTTAGCTAAACCGTCTGCTAGGGAATTAGCCGATCTTTTAACCCAAAGTATCTTAACTTCCATCTCCCGCACCAGCCACTTGAATTTCCTCCTCTCATTATTGTACTTCCATAAGTCATTGTGATCTTTAATCAGCCACCCTATCACCACCTCTGAATCCCCTTCAATTAAGAGTTTCTTGATGTTCAACTCCTTAGCTTTCTGTACTCCTTCCATAACTGCAAAGATCTCAGATCTAAGGGAGTCACCCACTCCAATTGGGCCAGAGAACATAGCAGAAATGACCCCATTTTCATCCCTAAAAACACCCCCAATCCCCGATTGTCCCGGATTTCCCCTGCTACACCCATCAAATTTTAGTTTCACGAATCCACTAGGTGGAGGGGTCCAAACCACACTCATTACTTAGTCTATGTGCAATTTCCAATTTTATCCCACTTCCTCAACATGTCATCCACATTGTAATCTGTGAATAACTCCAAAGATTTCAGCCACTGTACCGCCCTAATATGAATGATAGCCCTCAGATCTGCTGCTCCTCTCTGAGCTTCTGAGAATATCCTGGAGTTTCTTTCTTCTCAAAGTGTCCAACATACTGCAGCCCTTAGTCCTCTCCACATTGTCCTTCCCCTTTTTATCCGCCACCTGAAAAGAGAAGGGGAAAAAAGGCCTTACAAGTCTGATGGGGTATTCCAACTACATCCAAATAGGGACAAAGCCCATTCCCAAATTGACCTCACAAAATGGCAAGACACCAGTAGGTGAAAACCAGTCTCCCCATCCGCTTTACAAAGAACACACCACTGAGGTGACAAACAAGTATTGGGTCTCTTCTTTTGGAGTAGATCACCAGTGTTGATTCTTTCCAGATAGGCTTCCCAACAAAAACTACCAACCCTAGGAGGTATTGCTCTGCACCAAACCTCATCAATAGGAAAAGGAGGGAATGTAGGACTGATGGACTGACTTAAAACTTTGAAGAAAGAAGCACAAGAAAAAATGCCGTTGGGAGGTGTCCAAATTCTAGAATCCGCCCTAGTGGGGTTTAAGACAACGTTATCAAGAATTGCAATAAGGCTCAAAATATTGTCAAAGTCTGAATCCCTCAAATCCCTTCTTAGAACCAAGTTCCACCCAATTCCAGAAGTGGAAGAGGATGGGGTGGTAAAAGACCAAGAGTTTATTGTGCGATTCTGTTTGTGATGTGAGAAATATGGAAATCCTTTTGCAGGCTGATTGACTCTGAGAAGTGACTGTTACAAGTTGAAGGGTCTAGAAGAACTGGAGGCAGACCAAAATGAACATGGGTTGTAATGAATAGAAATGATTGAGAGGTCACAAGTTTACAATGAATATGGAACTGAACGGAATGGTGGAACAGGAATCATGTAGCTGACCTATATAACTGGGACAAGGCTTAGTTGAGTTGAGTTTAGTGCCCATGTCAGATTAGGGCAAATCTTCTGTGACCAAATATCAAATGCCTTTAGTGTTGGCCAAGTTACCCTTGTCAGCATGGAGGACTACTCCTAATTAGGGCCCATGCCAAATTAGGGCAAATCTTCAGTGACCAAATATCAAATGCCTTGAGTGTTGGCCAAGTTACCCTTGTCAGCATGGATGACTACTGATTAGGATCGCATTGGCTGACACAAGACCGTAGTGGATCCCTGCTCAAACATTTTTTATCTTATAAAGCACTGAAACCGTCTAGATTCGGCCATGTCTAATACCAACTTTATTTTTTTTTGCAGCTCAGGGTCCATTGTGCAGAAGCTCTAGGCACACCAATTGTAGGGGATTACAAGTATGGTTGGTATGTGCACAAAAAGTGGAAGCAGATGCCCCGGGTTGACATTGAGCCAACAACAGGGAAGCCATACAAATTGCGGAGGCCAGAAGGTTTGGACGTTCAGAAGGGAAGTGTCTTATCTAAGGTCCCTTTGCTACATCTCCATTGTAGAGAACTTATTCTTCCAAACATTGCAAAGTTCCTTGACATTTTGGACAGGAAATCTCAGAATTTGCCAAACTTTAATTCTAAACCAGATGTGCTTCGGTTTGTTGCACCAATGCCTTCACACATGAAGATTAGTTGGAACCTTATGTCCTCCTACTTGGTATAACGGTTTTTTTTTTTAATTCAGAATAAATTGAGGTTACTAAAAGAAAGGTGTTTCTGACTACGGAGATGTCCCCAATGCACAGCTGCAAGTGTTGTGAGGAGGAAATCTAGATTGGGATAAGGTTGCCTCAGGCATTATAAATGATTGTCAGTTAGCTGAAGTGGTTCTGAATGCTGGACCAGCCAGAAATTTGAGAAGCTACTGTCAAGCTCTTCCTTTACTATCCAGAAGCGCTAGGTCATCCAAGACTAGATGCCGGTCCAGGTTCTTGACACAAGCTGCTCAAAGACTCAGGGCCAAGTTAGCACTGCCTTTAGAGTTTACTGCAGCCTACTTCCAGCCAAATGTAGGATGGGGCAGATACAGTATTCAGATAATTCTCTGTAACATTGAGTAATGTATTCAGTCTACGCCTCCCAAGACCCCAAGCCATCTGGGACCAACCAACATTGAGTAATGGCCTTCTTTTTGGTGCCCGTTTGGGAGGGTTTTCATGCAGCGGCTTCTGGGTTTGTAAGGTAAGCCTCACATCACACGGGAAGCTTAGAAGATACATTTGATGAAAAACCCAAAAATCCCGAATACACTTAATTCAGCTGATAAATCAACTTTTCAGTGAAGTTATTAATAGCTTCTTCAACATTTTATTTCGTTAGTTTTCTCTGTATCATTTTATTTTATTTTTTATTTTTTATTTTTCCTTTGAGGAACTTCTCTGTAACGTTTCATGCATCAGCGATCAACATGATTAAGCGATATAATCCAAATTATTCATCAGATAGACTATGGACCTTATATGTTGACATTTTTATGTAATACTAGCTGATGAAGTTTTGAAAGTTTGAAGATTAAGATGTATTAAATATTCCCCTATCACTAATTTGATTGGCTGAACGCAGATACATTAGTGTCTGTATGTTTAATTAAGTAATGCGCTAATGTTCATTTTTCTTGGTCCATTTTCAAGCCACAGAAAAGATGGGCCACATGACTATCAGAAAAGATGGGGACTGTTTGATAACAGCTGAATATATTGAACTGAAAAGCTTATTGCTTTGTTTTTTAGTGAATAAGATTTTAAGGAGGTCGTAGACTGTTCAATGGCTGAAAGCCTGAAACTGAAGTTGGGTATATCATCATACACTTGGAAATTTTATTATTTAATAATTTTAACAACTAAAAAAATAAATAATAAATCTTTCAGTTCAGCAACTTAAGCTACTATCAAACGGCCTATGGCCCCTTACATGATAATTGATAAATATTCGACTGTGCGCTTTAGTTCTCTGATTCAGCCTATCTGCAAATGGAAGCTCCAGTTCCAAGAAAAACATCTTGTTCCTCGATTCCTGCCTCCTCCAAATTGGTGCCAACAACAACACAGCTCTTCCCAAATTTACTTCTAAATTGGATAATCTTTCAACTCAACAATTAATGGAATATAATAAGTTCCTAATACACTTAACTGCAGCATCTTGACAAGAGGAAAAATGTGTCCTCAATTGCACATTTTATAGCATAAAATCATTTTGTCCTGTCATTATTTTACAATTGCAGTGCAGGGATCAAAGATATTCTGTAATCGGAGATGTTAAAAACTTAAAATTACTACTATGCCCTTGTTATGAATTTGCACAGTGAAAACCATTGCCCACTCTTTAGATTGTTTGTGGCGTTTCTGAATGGTGAACAATGAAGCCCACTTATAAAGTCAATTACATTTTTGACAGTAACTTGATAAATTTTCATTCCTTTGAAATTTATCATGAGCAAAAATGGGGTTTAAAAATATTAGAGTACCACGTTAGCATTTTTTTGTCAAAACAATTGGCAACACTAAAATATTTATTTGAAACATGTCGAGAGGATTCTGGGTCTCCTGCCCACGTCTACCCACAACACTACACCCCGTGAATTGGAAACATCTCCCTCTACATAATACTATATAGGAGGATGAGATATTTTCCATGTGTGGCTGTGATGTTATGTGGGTGGACGTGGGCAGAATTTGTGTGGGCAAGAGATCCGGAGTCTGTCGAGAGGGGCTTTTGTTGAGGGCAAAATATAGGGGAGGTTTAACTCTGGTATAAAAAGAGGCTAAAACTCAATTTCGAAACAAACTCTCTTGGTATGGAATGTGGACAATCCTAGACCAAATAGTTGAGTTATTAGTTTGCAAGTCAACCACTGAATTTCCTTTTGAAGAGTCAACATGAAATAAGACACTGTATAACTAGCTCTAGATAGTTGGATAGTAGTTGCTTCGAATGTTTTATGTTGTTTTCTCCATTTGAATGAGAATGTGGGTTCAAGTCCAAGGGGGCCACTTTTCTCAAAATACAAAACAAAAAATACTAAAGTATGCCTTGGATAGTTGGATTGTAGTTGCTTTGAAGGTTTTATGTTGTTTTCTCCACTTGAATGAGAATGTGAGTTCAAGTCCAAGAGGGACCATTTGCTCAAAATACAAAAGAAAAAATGCTAAAAGTGTCACTTTGAATGGTTGTATTTGGACCAGTTCATGGGCTGGGCTTTGAGCCCAACTTTAAACTATTTCAGGCTCGAGCTTCAGGCTAGGCCCATTAAAATTTTGACAAAAGTGAAACCCAAGCCCAGCCCATAAACAGGTCTAGTTGGATTGTAGTTACTTTGAAGGTTTTATGTTGTTTTCTCCACATGGATGAGAATGTGGTTCGAGTCCAAGAGGGACCGTTTTGCTCAAAATACAGAAGGAAAAAAAAATGCTATAGGTATCTCTTGGATGTTTTGACAAAAGTGAAACCCAAGCCCAGCCCATAAACAGGTCTAGTTGGATTGTAGTTACTTTGAGGGTTTTATGTTGTTTTCTCCACATGAATGAGAATGTGGTTCGAGTCCAAGAGGGACCATTTTGCTCAAAATACAGAAGGAAAAAAATGCTAAAGGTATCTCTTGGATGGTTGGATTTGGACCTGTTCATGGGCCGGGCTTGGACTTCAGGTGATCTATTCAAAAATTTGGCAAAAGCGAAACCTGAACCCGGCCCATAAACATGTCTAGTTGGATTGTAGTTGCTTTGAAGGTTTTATGTTGTTTTCTTGAGAATGTGGGTTCAAGTCCAAGAGGGGCCACAGGCAACTTTACTCAAAATACAAGAAAAAATGCTGAAGGACAGGTTGATATCTAATCCACCTATCCCAGATAACTGAGACCAACATTTATTTATAACCTTTTTAGAACAATTATCTGCGAATTTTGGTCTATCTAACAATTTAGTCTCCTCACTAAAATTAACCCGGACTTCCTCGAATCTATTCATTGAATTTCTACCAAGAAAAAATCTAATTTCTTGTATTGTTGCTAAACAACCATGCTTGGAAACCAATATGGTGAAGCCTTGGCCATGCTTTTTTTTATTGGTTCGAATCCTTTGCCATGCATTAATTCTAGGAGAGGTTTGTTCTAACATAGTGGAGCAAATGATCAAGAGTGGATACAGTTAAGAACTATCCAAGATATTCAAAGATGGCAATCGCGTAGAGAATATTATGGAAAAGGTGCTAATAAGGATGGAATATCAAGTTTGGGTTGTGTTAACTAGGATTGTATTCCTTAGTTTTCGTTCTTTTGTCTTTGGACTTTGTTTTATTTTATACTTTCTAAATTGATATTAAATAATGTTCTTGTTTGAGTAGAGAGCAATCAAGAAACTTTTACTCTTCATCTCTCTCTCATGTCCAATAAAGTTAAGCGATTTTTTCATGGAAAAATACACTGCACCACACTGCAAAATTCTGAATTCCGCTGTAATCTTACACAATTCAAAATGACAAATGTCCTTACCCTAAAACATTGTATCGTCATAAATTCGAAACTGACACCTACCCCAACTGTACTGTGGGGGTAAGAATTCTTAGAATGTGCTGAACAGTCATTCTCCCATTTCTTCATCATAATCTTTTTTGTAATTCTAACACAGAGTCATGCTCCAATCTCCACATCTTTTTGCCAACATCAAATGGTCTAGAGAAAATCCCTATTGATCTACATTAGAGTTTACATATGATAATCATACCTTAAAACCATTTTCCTGGATACAATTGCCACCATTACAACCTGTTCTTCTATATGAAAACAGATTTATAGCTACGACCTGCAAGTTGTAATAAGAGTTTCTTCATTAGAAAATCCATTAGCATAAGTTAGCGACACTTTAAGAAATCCGAGAAAGAGGCATGGTGATGTTTCTATACTGCACTTCTGAACATTTGGGGCATTCACTATTCATATAAAGGCATGGTGATGTTTCTATATTGCACTTTTGAACATTTGGGGCATTCACTCATATAAAAAATTACATGCCTCTTTTTATTTTTTTCAGAAGAAAGAAAAAATTACAAAGACCTAGGCTATACCTGACCCATACATCACAAGGACACAAAAGCCCAGTATGACCAAAATTGGTTAACCAATCAACTACAAAATTGGCTTATCTAAGAACATGCATGTAAGTAATAGTGAAAGAAGAACCAAGGCAGTCTTTGTAGTAAACTTATTAAAAATCTTATTATTTCACTTTTCTCTAAATATACCACATAAACATAGTGGTATTCTTTAAATCATCTATAATATATATATACACACACTAAAGTAGAATGATGCCACATAGGGGTGTCTATGGTTCGGTTAACCGAACCATGGGCATATTTTGCAAACCGAACCAATGGTATTGGTTTTTTTCATTTCTCCAAACTGAAACCAAACCGGTACCATCGGTTAACCGGTCTGCTGGTTTTGGTTTTTGACCAGTTAGGTTTTTTGGTTTTTTATATTTATAATATATTATATAAATATATGTATAATATTATATTATAAACATAAAAAAGACATATAAAATATTTTAAATATTTTGAATATATATAATATATAATATATTTATAAATATAATATAAGTATATATTTATATATAATATATAAAAAAATATGTGACATATATTAAATATATATATCGGTCGATTCGGTTAACCGCCAGTTTTTTCTAGGTTAACCGAACCAAACCGATCGGTTTGGTTAACCACATTTTGCAATTCAATTTTCTCAATTCAGTTCGGTTTTTTAGTTTTTCATGGACACCCCTAATGCCACATCATGGCCTGAGCTTTCTCCATTACTCCAACGGAGAACTCTCGGTCCTTCTCATTTTAGCCTTCCTTGCTCCTTCATGAAGCCACCTCATCACTTGCTTCTCCCTCTCTCATAAGGGTCCGGATGTAGTAGGCATGTTAGGTAAGCACAATGAGTGAGCATGTAATAGCTGTGTGACACATGTTCTAACTAACGCGCTTTTCATCCAATCGTTTTTACTCCGTTAGACAGAAATTATCCATTATTTTATTTTTTTGTCAAAATAATTAAAAATAAAAAATAATAAAAATGAAAAACATAAATGAGTTCCAACTCCCAACACGTTTAGGTTTTCCGTTTTCATTGTTTTTATTTTTAATTATTTTGACAAAGATAATAAAATAATGGATAATTTCTATCTAACTCAACAAAAAATGTTTGGATAAAAGGCACATTAGCTAGGACATGTGTCACACAGATATTATGTGCTCACTCATTGTGCTTACCTGACGTGCCTACTACATCCAGACCCCTCTCATAATGACACATCATCATGCCTGGCTCACGCCTCTTTCCTCTATGTTTATCCCTTTGGTTATCCTTCCTAAAGTTATTCCTAAAATCTCTCTCTCTCTCTCTCTCTCTCTCTCTCTCTCCCTACCAAAATCTAATCTAATCTAGCCAAGTGGCACCACTATCCTCCACTTTCCCCTAAATTATCTATAATTCCTATTTATCTCATAAATTATACATAATTCTTAAATATCTTTAATTTATTAGAGAGTTTCTCTCCTAAATTATCCATAATTCCAATTTATCCTATCCCCCACTTTTCATCTATATCTATTAGAAGAAAGTTTGAATTAAAAAATTTAAGAATTATTTAAATATTATAAAGAAATTACATAATAACTTTAAAATATTTATTAAAAACACAAAAAATTATCATACATTTAATAATATTCAGATTATTAATAATTTTAGACTTTTATGAAATTCATAATGAAATTATGTACTAACAATTAAATTATAATTTATGAATTATTAAATTTAGATATTATTAAAATAATAAAAATTAAAAATTAAAAAAGTATATATTATTTAAAAATTTCAATAACTAATTATTATAAATAAAATATTAAAAATAGCTAAATATTATATAACAAAATATCTAATATTATGTAATAAATTTAAAATAAATAAAATTTAATGAATTAAAATGTTTAAATATTAATCATTTTATTTAAATATTTAAATAACTGAACATTTGAAATAACGAAATATTTAACATAACTAAATTTTAAATAGTTAAAATAAAATAATTCTGTAATAAACTAAAAAAAATTATTAAAAGTAGAAAATCAGTAAAATAGATTTCATAATATTTGGATTAATAATAATTTTATATTTTAAAAATGTAATAACGAAATTATGTAATAATAGTATAACGTATAATTTTATGGATTATGATATTCAATAAATAAGTAATATTGAAAAAACTAAATAATGGTATTATTTATATAGATAGATAATATTGTAAATAACTAATTTTAAATATTGAAATTTAATAACTAAATCAAGTTTTAAATATTATATAAAAACAAATAAAATTGATTAAGTAAATAAATTATGTAATAACCTTAAAAATTTTATCAAAAAAATAATTGTAATAGATTTAACGATATTTGATAATAAGAATATGAAATATAAATAATTTAAATCTTTTGGATATTATTGAAATAATAAAGAATAGATTAAATAATTTAGAGGTATTAAAGCTTTCAAATAAAAAGAATAGGTAATAACTTTCAGAAATTTATTTTTAATAGGTATTAAAATATAAAAAATATAATAATAATTGCAATTATTAGTGTACTTATAATAAAAATATTATTTCACTCATATCAATTAATAATTCTTGAAAACAACTTTCATAAAATTGATATTTATCAATAATAATTTTAAAATCTTAATCTATATTTATTATATATTTATAAATACTAAAATTTATATTTATTATATTTTTGTGATAAGTATTTTTCAATAATTATGTATAAATCTATTTTTGTTTTTTTATTTAATAGAAAATTTTCAATAATTATTGGAGATTAAGCTATTTATTAGATATTAAAGTATCAGTTTAGCTAATATTAGGAGTGTCCATGGGTTGGTTAGATTCAGTTATAGGTTGTTTGGCCAACCAAATTGACCTGGCTATATTGGGGAGTTGGTCACTCGAAACCAACCAACCATTAGTGAAAATTAGCCAACTTGGGTTATATTGGTTTGGGTCAATTTTTGGTTTGGTTGGTTGGTTCAAAAGATTTAAACTTAAAAACTTAAATTTAAAAATTTCAGTGGTATTATTAAAAATAAATTAGAAGGTTTAAATTTACAATATAAAATATTTGAGACTAAGGAATATGGAAATTTTCCCACTTATGTGCTTTTAATGTTTAGCTTTCGCATAACAAAGCTCGTGCATCACACAAGTCCTTACTAGGTGCAACTTGAGTGGGTTGGATCGGGTTAAGCCAATCCTCAAACTTAAGCTTGCTCCAATTCAAGGTTAAGCCTAAGTTTACCAACCAAGGCTCAATTCAACCTTAACTAAACATCTTGAGCTTAGGAATGGAAATTTATACCCTACCCGATGGGGCAAGTTTTTTTGTTTGAAGGATGGGTTTTGGGGCAAGTCAGGTTTTGGGATTCTACAACACGCACGTTACAGGTAGGGTATGGTATTAAGCTAAACTTGACCCATCAACCTGCATATTGTTTGAAATAATATAAAATTTATGTACTAGGTGGTGAATTTAATAATATTTTGAATTAGATGTAAAGGATAATTGGTAGTTTATGTTCTTTTACATCTTAATCAAATAATTGAAAATTTTGTTGTTTATTAATTTATATTATTTTATTTATTTATTGCATTTATATAACAAGAACTAATAGGAAATTAGATGTGTGTTTTAAACCCAACCCATGTTATGGACACACCACCCGGCAACGCATTGCGGTGCAGTCATAAGCAGCAGCATGCACAGCGGGCTGCCCAACAGCACACACCTCATGGTAGCAGCACTGCTGGACGTGCGCACCGCCCGACAGCAGCAGTAGGGTGGGGCCCACATGACAGCTCATAAGGGTGGGCCCACACTTATCTTACCACATCAGCTCTGCTCACCAACTCGCCGCCAGCATCACCATTCATTATCCCTTATCCCTTATCCTTATCTTATTTTATCTTCTTAAGTAAGAGTTGTGTTACCATTAGGAGTAGGTAAATAGGAGTTTTAGTTTGATTTGGATTGCCCTAGCCTAGCCGAATCCAAAAAGGAATTTTCCTCTGTAATCTCCTATTTAAGGAGCTACGAATTGAAGTAAAGATATTCAGTTTTCCCAGTCAAGAGAAGAGTAAGGAGAGTTTGGGTGGTCTCTTGGACAAATCACCCATTCGGTTTTTCACAATAGATTTTGCATGCAAGGGAAAGCAGGGCTTTCTTCCCGTGGACCGACCTGTGATGAGATCCTACGCACGGGCCCAATAACAACCCACCACTACCCTTGAATATGGGGAGGGTTTGGATTCTCAAAACCCAACCCACTCTTTTGCCATCTCCATTCACAGGAGTAACTGAGCCTAGGGGGCCTGTATTTTCTTTCCTTCATCTCATGGAACCGAAACTTAAGTCCATCTCCATCTTTAGAAGTCAAAATTTAGTATTCTTTTGCTGCCTCTGCTACCCAATTGATCTCAAACAAAACTGATCCTGAAACCTTGCTTGAAAGCTTTGATTTTTTCAAGTAAAAATTTTAGGGAATTGATGGTTTTTCCTTAAACCCTTCTCAACTTCAAATTCCATTATCCAAATAAATATTGCCAAAACTCCCAAAAAATTACCTATCAACATTGATGTAATAGAACAGAAACAATGAAGTAGAGCAAGCTTATTACAGATTTTCTCAAAAAGCTTAAAATTCAAAGAGAGCATAAAGAAACAAGGACAAAAGTCAATCTTCTTTTAATTTGAAATAAAAGTGTAAAAGGAAAGAACTTGATGTTGCATTGAAACCACCCTTGAGCAAAAAGGTACATTCCATGCTATCTCTCACTACTTGTACTTGTTGCTAAGCATGAGAAGAGGTGGACGATGAACAGAACATGAAAAGGAGAGATGCTTCAGTTCGGTGTTCGGGAGAAGGAAGACCATTTCACTTGCCTATTTTAAGAAGGGGTAATTTTGTCAAAAACGAATTATTTTTTGTCCCGCTCACTGTTTTTGTAATATCTTTCAAAATGTACCCAATTTTGCAAATTCAATTAACTTTATTATTTTCTTTAAAGTCCATCATAAAATGTAAGGCAAATTTAAATTACACTGAATCAATACCAAGAGCTGTAAAATGGGCCGTGTTACTCACAGCTTGGTACAATGGTTCACGGGCTATACCGGGCACATCATGATTGTATGAGTCATGTCGGGCTTAGGTTTTAGATCTGTAGGCTGGGTCAACATGGCACAACTGAGTGGATTGTGCTGCCCATGGCCGATAGCACGACCCATATATGTATATTTATATACTATATATAATATAGGGCTGCAAACAGATTGGATTGGATTCAGTAAGGGCATATCGGATCCAATTCGTTAAGAAAATCTGACTGATTTGAATCCGATAAGGATTTGTCGGATTTTCAAAAGCATGATTCGAATTCAAATTCGAATGTATTATCGGATATCCGATTCAACTAGAATTACATTTATATTATGTAATATAAATAATATATTAAAATATATAATATATTATATAAATTATAATTATATAATAACATATAGTATATAATATATTAATAAAATAAACAATTGTTTTCAATTTTATTATACTATTTTATTTAACTATTGTATATATAAACAATTGTATACATCGGAATTCATATAAATAAAAAGTTTAAGATTCTTTTTTCAAATTTTTAAATAAATAGCTTTGGCCTTGTCCACGGCCTGGCCTGGCCTAAGGCTCGGCCCACGGGCTAGCCCACCCCATGGCATGGCACGGCACGACATGGGCTTGAGCCATGGGCCATGTCGGGTCAACCCCTCGAAATATCCCAGGGGAGGGAGGCATAGCCTCAGACAGCCCGTAGGCCAGCACGACATAGCCTGCATGCGGGTCATGCCGTGCTAGCTCAACATGACCCATTTTACAGCTCTATCTATACTTGAGGCCCCGACCTAAGCCCGATCTAAGTTTAGTTTAGGGTCAAGTTCTTTTTTTTTTGCTCAAACCCATTTTAAAGTTCAAAAACTCAAATCCAACTTATACAAAATCTTTGATTGAATTGGATCGGGCTTGAATTGGATGCACCCAGCTTTCACCCCTAACTCTATTGCCTGGAATTGTTTTAACAAAGCTCGTGCACCATAGCTAGTTTTCTTTTTATTTGTTTGGATTTCCTTCTCAAGTCTCTTCCATAAATCCACAACCAACTCATTTCCTTGAAGGCTTTAGGATGATGGGGTCAAGAATTCTCCAAACTTGAGATGCGGTTTGGCATTTAATGAAGATATGATTTGTATTTGCATCCTCACCACAAAGGGGCATCCCACATCGAGACCCATTCTCATCCTTTATAACCTGATTTTGCATAGGAATTAAACTTTCCTTTTGAACTGACTCTCCAAATAATCTTTCTCTTCTTGTCATAAGATGGAATAAAACTGGCTCTAATCTTGTTCCGAACCTCAATTGGAACCCTATTGTTAATTTCTTGCTCCTTCTAGGTATTTGAACAAAAAATCTCCGAACATTTTGCTTGCTTCATCCTCAAGCATTTCACCGAACTCACAAAGAGATGTGTTACCAATCCACACATCTTTCCAGAATTTAATATTTTTTCCATCACCCATTTTTCAACCTATTCCCTTCTTAATTAAATCTCATTGTTGGAATATCCCACTCTAAGTCCATACTCCACTCTTAATGGTCACATCCTAGAAATCATTTGTTTTGATGTATTTATGCTTCACTAATTGAACCCATAGGTTGTTTGGTTGGGTTAGGATTTCCCACCCAAGTTTAGCTAAGTATGTTCCATGCATCCATTATAGCCTTTTGAGGCTCCATCCACCTTTTTTTTTTTTATAGTTGCACACCAAATCCCATTTTATGGGTTAGGTCAACTTCTTATCATTTTTATCCCATAGAAATCTTTTCTGCTTCCTATCAAGAAAATTCAGACTTTAGGATCTAAATAGCATATTAGGTATTGTGTAGTCATCAAACTAAACATGGAATTTAGGAAAGTAACTCTTCTAGAGAGAGAGAGAGGGGGGGGGGGAGGGGAGGGAGAGAGAGTGAGAGAGCATTCTTTTTCGTCCCACCAACTATTTGTCCATTTTCTCTATGTTCTTCATAAGGTGTTCTTGCCACTTGCCAACCTGATCAATAATGATAAGGGCTCTCACTTGTGAGATAACTCTCCATTTTTTTAATATGGGGAATTCTTAGAATTTTAGAAAAAAAAATCTTACTTTGTCTTCTATATATGTTCTTATAATGTATATTAATCAAGGGGAATTCTTAGAATTCTATAAATGATTTTACTTTGTCTTCTATATATGTTGTTAACATCAACGTTGTTCGACTAGATTAGACATAATCTGGATATCTATAAAACATTCAGGCTTGAAAAATCGTCAATATAGTCGGATTTGGACTTTACTTAGGTTTGACCATCCGGTCTGATCCGAGTTTGACAACAATCTATACTACTTGTTAAATGTGAATAGGGTGGTCTTAGATTCTAGAATTTTCATTGAACAGTTTCTACCTTTATATCTCAATGTATCTTCAGGGCATACATGTAATTGTAATTTGATAAAATTATTCCACAATAATTGACACAGTTGAAGAATGATTAATGAATATATATGGCTTAGCTTTTGATTTGGACGACAACTTTTCGGTTTTGGCTGAGAAACAAATGCTTCCATAATAATTGATGCGGTTGAAGAATATATGATTAATGAATATAGATTGCTTTTGGTCTGGATGATGACTTTTTGGTTTTGGTTGAGAAACAACTAAGGAAAATGGAGAGGGTAAAGGTGTAATTGTTTGGTGGCATTGCATTTTGTCTTTCACTTTGATAATTCAAAGATTTATAGTTAAAACAATATACATGAATTTTCAAATTCTTATTTGTCATCATCTTTTTCCATCTACAAGAAGAAAAGACGAATTCATTTTCATTATTTCTCACATAGTTGGGTGAATGCAAGAAGAATAAATAACACTATGTTCAAATTAATCCAGGTAAAAAATGATATTTCATTAATTTAATGCTGCAATAACTTGATGACCCCATGATTAATTTCTCATCCCCTTGAGAGTTTCTTTATAAACATAACGATTCAACCTAAGGACAGATATTGCCACAATCAAGGAAAGTGATCCATTCAAGTGGGCAGAATTTATTGGGTTTGTTGAACACCATATGAAATTTGCGTTAAATGTCTAAGCTAAGAACAAATTATCAGGTATTGTTTCCTGCCAATTTGATGCTTATGCCTGCATGATTCTTTTAGAACCTTTCACCTGAACCCCAATTCTAACTGTGCCCTATTCAAAGCTCTTTGCATGGTCTCATTCCTTCAAAAGTAAAAAAAAAAAAAAAAAAAAAAAAAAAAAAAAAAAAAAATAAAAAAATTCTATTGGGGGGTTGCTAACCAAATAATCAACTCTTGGGAGAATCCTTAAAAGAAGCCGGCGGATTGGTGCCTCTCCCTTCATGTGTGTGTTTTGTGCTTGAAAATTGGGAAAAACACTAACCATTTTTTCTTACACTGTAAATATTTCAGTATTCAACGAAGATTTGGAACCACTCTAGCTCATTGGTAGGCAGTGGTTGCATGGCGCCTTGAGAGGTTATGGGTTTGTTCATCTCAAATTTTTGACCTTATTGTTCAAAAAGGAAGAATACTCATTGGTAGTGTACTAAGGTTGTGATGTTATGGAATGAAAGAAACACTAGAATTTTCCTAGACAAAAAAGTTGGGGGCAGAGTTTCTGATACAGTTAATTATGGTGAGAATATAGTTCATTGGGCTCTGGTGGATGTTAATTTTGTAGGGTGTTTGCTCAAGTGCTCTCTTGAGAGGTTGGAACATTATTTTGGGTTTTGAAATAACAAGCATCAAAGGTTGGTTGAGTGGGTAGCTCCAAAGAAAGATAATCTTTAATGGTTGTAGTTTGGGTAATTTGGGCCTATATGTAGTGTGGGAGGTGCTGTTAAGGAACATAAAGGTATTGTTTTGCTCAATTCTTCAGGTCTAATGGGCCAAGGCAACTTAGTAAGAGAACTCTCTAATCTAAGGCCTTCAACTCTTGAAGAGGAATGATTGGAAGAATGTGGAGGTTAATGGGGACTGCCAAAATATCATTCTTTGGATGAAAAAACAAGGATAGATCATGTGGACCTTTAGAGTTTGGTGAGAAAGGTGTTGTTTCTTCCGAACCTATGCACTATTAATTCCAAGCTAAACTATATAAAGGGCATGCCTAACAAGGAATCGTACAGTCATAACTATTTAAACCTTATTGACATGGAGTCAACTTCAAAGTTGTTTTGCATGCTTAGCAATGCAAGGTGAATGCTCTTATCACCAATAGTGGAATAACATGTCATATCCATAACTTAAACAGATTGTTGGATGAAGTGATGCAGATTGCAAGGAAAACATGCTTTCAACATGGACTACAACTTTATATTTTCTGAAAATGAGGATTAATTATATATAATTCTATAATAGTACATTACCTTGGTCACCAGGATAGCATCTTCTATAAAGATCCTTTATATTCTTCCAATTGCATCTACCACCAGGGGAGCATCTTCTATCAAATTTCATATATTCTCTCGAGAATGCCAAGATGTAGGAGCAAAAACTGTCTAATGAGAATGTATCTTTTTTACTTTTTTTTTTTTCACTTAAACATTGTGGAAATAGGAATGTCAAATGGAACGATCCTTGAAAATGTCAAACTTGCTCTTTATGTGGTTAGAAGAAATTCCATCTAAATCTTAAATCTTCTTGGAGACCTTTGGAAAGGATAAGTGATGAACGTTTGCAAAGATGGATGAGTTTGAGCAATATTGATTACCTATAAGCTAGATTATCTGATGAAGCTTTTATCTTTAGTTGTTTTAGTTTGATTATTTGTTGTTACTTTTTCTAATTTCCCTTTTGATCTTCTCTTTCTCCATCATTGATATAGCTTTAGGAATTTTGCTTTTAAAGCTCAAAAAAGAAGGGCCCAATTTTAGGCTTTTGTGATTTGAGGCTTAGAAGTGTTTTGGCATTAGAATATGATGTTTTCAAAGTAACTCTTACAAGATACTCAAAACATTTTTGGATCAATTTTGTTTTTCACAGCCCAAAGCTTAAAAGCAAACACTTATACAAACAAATCCTATATTTATTTATTTTTCGAATTTATGTTGTTTTTATTTTTATTAAATTTGTTCACGTTTTTTGCTTAGAATTTCTTAGTTCTTATTTAACATCTCTTTATTGTTTTATTTAATGGAAATTTAGTTGTTGGTTGGATAAATGCAAACATTAGGAGGATGCCCTCCCTTATAAGTTTCTTTGGATAAGGCTTTAATTATCATCGAAGTGGGGCAATTTGTTGAGATCAATATGGAGCACAAGCCCAAATGTTAAAAGCCTAATATTTAAGACCTTTGTTCTTATTATGATATCATCTCTTTAATGATGTTGTATGCCTCCTTGTATCATGCTTTTTTTTTTTTGAAGCCAGAAAGGCACAACCCATTCATCAATTGTTCTTCTTATGTAGTACAATGGAGTTGATGAAATCTGGTACAAAGGACTAGGTGTAGTTAGTAAGATGTTTTGAATGCAAATTGGGCTAGCCCGTGGGCAGCTCCATTATAGTTTCGAGAGACATGAGAGAAAGAGATAAATGAGAAAGACCGCATAAGCGCCTTGCAATCTAAAAAAGCGCAGTGAGGGCTTTCCAAGGTGGATCTGATCAAGATATTGAGGAATTAACAATCTGTAAAGCATCTCTCTCGACGATGATATTATCCATTGATAAGGACAAAGCAAGTTCCAGAGCTTTAATCCAATTTCAGTCCCATCATGGAAAACTAGATGGGCCTAATTGTAGGGCAGTTGAAGAAGAGATGTCCTATAGATTCACCATCATCGAGGCATAGTTTGCATGTTGGCTCCACGCTTGGTAACTGCTCATCCAGTTCTTCACAAACGAGAATCACACCAAAATAGCACATCCAGAGAGACTTTAAAGCAAGGGAAAGAAGTTTGTTTTTCCATATCACCTACCAAGACAACCCACTACAAATCCATGCAACATTAGAAGATTCAGACCGGAAGCACTCAAAAGTTCGAAACTCGAGTTGCAAGCATACAATCCATGAGGGGTGAGCGGCCAAACGATTTTGGTCTTCATGATTGCCAACCATCAAGCACCAAGCCAATTTAGCCAGCCCTAGCTATAACAACCAAGTAACCAATCAAGATGCCGGTTGCCACTTCGATTTCGCCTCTCAAGCTCTGTTTGGTCGTCTTTGTCTTTCTCATTTTTATCTTTGTGGCTCTGCCACTTTTCAGGCTTTTATTTCAGGTGACAACAACCACCAACCGTCCGGCACCGACAAATCATCGGCCAACACTTTGTTCTTATCGGCTCGCCCCTCTGCCATACTTGTTTAAGCATTTTTTTTCTTAATTTTGAATGTAAAAAAACCGAAAAACTGAACCACACACCTATTATCGGTTGACCAATTACATCACTTCGGTTTCGGTTCAGATTTTAAACAAACCAATCAGATCGGTTCAGTTAATCGAATCCTGAGCACCCCTGCTTCCTTGTCCAGCTCAATTTTTCCCGCCATACGCTATTAGGAATTTAGACACTACGTCACGTATTCAGTTGGAGTGGCAATTTAGTAATTTCGTAAATATTTGGAAATTTATTTTGTTTTCGTCATAAAAAAAGAAAAATAGCATTGTCCTTCCTTTTCCGTTTCTTCACCATCTTTGTGCTTCGCTCGAATTTATGGTAATTGTTCTTGTAAGTTCCAAACCTCTGGCATTAATTAAACCCCAGTATTCACCACAGAAGTTCGTTCCCTTCATGGCATGAAAAAAACCCTAATTTCTTTGCAATGGCGAAGAATATAGTTACCAGAAGAGAGCTCTTGAGTAGATGGAGAGACATCGAAGAGGAAGATGATGATGCTCCATCCGATCCGTCGAAGCAGCGTCAGCTTCGCCGGGCGAAAGAAGAATGGTTTGCCCAAGTTCTTCTTTTCCTTTCAGATGAAGAATACTGCTGTTCTTTCTATTTTCTTGACGATTCTGCTCTTCTTTTAATTGATAGTTTATGCTTGGTTTCTAAAATCATTTAATAGTCGTTCGGTGTTCTTCATGCAATACAGTGTCAAAATTGATTTCTGTTCTTTCCTTCTAAAGCAGTAAGAGGGTAAAATTTTTGATCAATTAAGATGAAAATGCGGATATTTCATCACGTTACAAGTTCCTCGATTATTACTTTGTGTCTTATGCCATGCTTTTGCAGATTATCTACTAAAACTGGCGCTTAGAGCATTCGTATTTTCCTGGGCTAGTAGGTTTTCAGCCATGGTGCTTTGTAGAAGGGTTTTTGGTCTTTTGTGGCCTTAAGTGACCTTATTTGTTTTGATGATACATTTTTCTTTGGTCAACAATTTTTTTATGAGGTATTGCTACTCTGTGATGAATTCAAATCTGAATCTGTTTGTGTTTTGGTTACTGACTTATTTAATGATTGCCTATTCCAATCTGAATCTGCATCTCTTTTGGTTGTTCTCTTATTCTAAGGTTGCTAATGTATTCGAACACGTTATATTTTGACAATAAATGTCATAATCTTCTTTTGGAAAGTGTACTTGCTTTCTTTACTTACTGGTTGGATAAAATATCAAGAAACATAACAGCTTAATGTGGTTCTGGTTCAATGATATCTTCTGCAGGTTTTCAGATGCCTTCAACTTTTTGATATCTTTGCCAAAAGAAGCACATATCTGGTGTGCTTCATGGAACTTGATGGCTCCTCTTCTGGAAACATTCTACAATTACTTTAAGGATAAACGGGAAGATTCTCCTCTCAAAATTTTATGGAGGAGAATTTCTTGTGAAATGCGACAGTGCACACAGTGCATCTGTCAGCATCATCAAGCTCAGGAAATGTTCAATTCTGAGTATGAAGAAGGTTCTGTTGGACCTCTTCTTAATGTGTTGAGAAGCCTTGATGAAGAAAGGGTGTCTCAACACCTTAAAGAGATAAATGCCAAGATATCCC
The DNA here is from genome assembly GCF_056320005.1 of Nelumbo lutea. Classification (NCBI taxonomy): domain Eukaryota; kingdom Viridiplantae; phylum Streptophyta; class Magnoliopsida; order Proteales; family Nelumbonaceae; genus Nelumbo; species Nelumbo lutea. The sequence goes on from NC_142691.1 coordinate 52,876,767, forward strand.
GAGGAGAGTATGATCCTGAGTGTCACAATGCTGAAGTTGTTAGCGTGGTGTTTGAAGTATGTATTGTTTTTCTTTTCTTTTTCATTCTTTTCTTTTAATATTGTTTCTCTCTGGACCTGCACGATATATTGTTGTTTCTTTATTTATTTTTGAACTATTTGTCTCCTTGCATGTCCTTTCTGTTTCTCTCTCTCAACTGCTGTGACAGATGATGATATGTAAATCTATTCTCTCTAGAAAGGGATATAACTTGACAGTAAATGCCTGCCAATGGGGGGAGAGGTATCAACTTAATAAACATTAGCAGGGAATGCTTCACTTTCGAAATGCCATTCCAGCTGAAATAACTATTCTTTCTTTAATTTTGAAGTTTTAAAAATCCTTTTAATTGTTCTCCTAATTGAAGGCAAGTTTAGAACAGTCAATCAGTTTACTGCTAGTTATACTGTGAACCACTTTTCATGATTTTATAGCTCTGAAAGAACTACAACGTATATTATGTATAGGAAACACAAGAAGCTTTTGCTCGATGTTTATGGGTTGTGCGATGTTGATTTTGATGTCATCATGTTGATTTGTGCATTGTAGCTTGTAGACCAGAAGGGTGGTAGGCATGCAATGTTTTGTGGTATCAATTATAGATTTTGCAAACTTGAAATGGGATTAAATTTATTTACTTCCCAAGAGACGCATTTCCCACCTAGTATATGGGGTGAACCAATCTTCTTCTTCTTCTAAAAGTTCAAAGAAACCATTGGTCCTTACCATGGGTTATCAGATTTCTCTCTCTCTCTCTCTCTTTTATTAGTTTAATGTTGATTCATTTCATGGATTGTTTTGGTTCAATAATAAAATGCGGTAAGGACTAAGGAAGCACTTAATATGAGCCTTTGGTTATCTTCATCAGTTCAATTTTGAAATTGTTTTTTTTTTTTTTAACTTGGCTATTGATCTCATGCTAAGCCCATTTTTGGCTTCATAGGGTTATATAACGGGGATTAGTGCACCCCCCAACCCTTAATCTCCCTTTCAACTAGTGCTGTGCATCTTTGTTCTTAATATAAACGATTTTGGGTAAACCCTGAAGTTTTTGACAATCATAAAATCCTCCCCTTTAGTTTCACTTTAACAAAAACCTCCTTGCTGTCACAAAGTCCTCCCTTAGATTTTCCAAATATCCATTTTACCCCAGCAAGTCGTCAGCAACACATCCAAAACTGCTACCGTCCATCTCTCACTGTTAAATCTAACAATGCCGTTGTTTTCAACCATCGCTTGATTAGACAGTTCACCATTCGGGGACATGGACTCTGGTATCGGTAGGGATGCATGCTTCGGTGCCTTGGGAGACTTAGCAACCATAGGTGCTGGTGTTGGAGCCAACGTTGGTGAAGCCTTGAAAAACTCCTTGGGTAACAACACTCTGTCAATCGTGTAAATTGCCAGAGGGTGCTGGTCTAGCAACATCCCCATTTTCTTGGCCGTCATGATCTTTCCAATTTCACCAACTCGCCGTCGTTTTGAATTGTGAAATCATACTTATTGGCACCATCTATTTGTAACGTGTTCACAACTCCAATATTCGACCAACATTTCCCTGGAAAGTAAGCAAGAATTCCATGATACAACAACAACAGATTCTTCCCATTCGTTGTTAGGTCCTTGTATTTGGGCATGAAGTCCTTAAACACATGGTTAGTGGGGCAGAACATTGTTAACCCTCCTTCAATGTTGTTGTCAAACGCTTGCTCAGCTCCGAAAGCCACTAGCGTATCCGTGAAAACTTTACAACCTCGCGTTGACATTAGAGATGTGAGGTTAGCTGGCTGGGGCTCGGAGTGGGGGCTTCGTCTTCAACCGATGCCATGACCTTGTCGTGGTTGGATTCGACACCAAAGCCGACCTTGCTGCCTTTGAGATCGATGATGTTGATGAAGCTAGAAGAGTCGGGGGCGGAGCTAGTGGCTTGGAACATGGTGGCAGTCAAGACCGTACTGTTTGTCATTTGATGCAGATGCAACTTCTATGCACCAAAATAATCGAGGAGAATGTGAAGGGATAGGACACTTTAGATAATTTGATGGTGTAGATGGAGAGGTGCTTGGATAGGTCTGACATGCCACCATTGTAGACTGCGCAGACTGTGATGGTCTCGCATTGGTTGACCTCTACGACGAGGTGAGTGACAGCTAAGTATTGGTTGAAGATGGAGAATTTGGGGTACTTTGCTAGGATTCACATGATATTGTGTGCATCGGTGACCCCAACTAAGAGTAGTAGGAGATTCAGGGCTATTGTTCTGGTGGCCATTGGGAAGAGCTGCATTATTTGAACGGAACGAAAATACAGTAGCAGTTTTGGGTGTGTTGTTGTCGATTTGTTAGGGTAAAATGGGTATTTAGAAAAAATTGATGCATTGGTCTAACATTTTTGTCTGGATTAGTGACAAAAGGGAGATTTTTGTTGAATTCTTTAAAAATTCAGGGGAGGATTTTGTTAAAGTGAAACTAAAGGGGAGACTTTTATGATTGTCAAAAACTTTAGGGGAGGTTTTTGTATTTTACCCAAAGATTTTTATTAAAAGTAAAGAAAAATGAGATGCTCCTTCCTCTTCTTCCTCATCCCCTCCTCTTAAGGAAGCTTATGCCTCTTATGTTCTGAACCACGCCTCACGCCTCTAGGTAGTGGAATGCCTTGTGTCACGCTTCCACATTTTAAAGCATCGGACCTAACTTGGCTTTTCCATCTAAAAACAACTTGATACCCTTGGGCCACTCCAAGTAATTCAATCCATTGAGTGGAGTGATGGATATTGGGAACATGGACATCCCATTCTCTCCATTGCTAAATATTGATTATCCTCCTATAACTATAGTGGCTACTGAATCCTTAGTTTCCATACTAAAAACAAGGACAAACACCAACACTAACCTGTAATCCTTACAAAAGACAAAGATAAATTAATCTATATACACAGATCAACTTAAGGCAAAGAAACTACTACAATTTGAAAAGCAACTTAGAAAAGAGCTGTATAGCGGCGATCTGTAGAATGAGGAGATTGAGGCTATCACACATTGTCTTGAGTGCTCTATATCCTCTTCGCCTATGTCCTACTTAGATTTTTCTTTAGGGGTGTAGAGAACACTGATGTGGGCCCCACTACAGTGGTCCCCACTGTGTTCGTAGGACAACAATGTAGTTATTTGTTTCAGTTATAGTAGTGTCAGTTTGAGTCAGTTTGTTAAATCAGTTGTTATTTATTTCAGCTTTTATTTACTTTATTTATTATGTAAGTACCAAGGGCAGATGTGTCCTTTCCATTATGTACTAAACATAACCTATAAATATTAAGAGAGTGGCGGCGACAGATCTGTAAGAATCTGTCCCTCCTTTCAACAACTTGTGTTCTCTTGTTTCTCTTCTATTCTCTCTCCTTTCTCCCTCTTTTTCTTCTGTTTTGCAAACCTAAAACCTATTAGGATTCAAGACTGATTACAATCTTGATCTTCTACTTGGTATCAGAGCCTATCTAGGGCTTCTCATGTGTGTCTAGTCCAGCCGATCACATGAGGACTAGCTAGGGCTGGAAGCTTTGAAGAAGTTTTTCGGTGGCTGAATCTTGGAGATTACCAGGAGAGGTTCGTAGCAGTTGAAGACTTGCCGCGGTTTGCAGAGAGTTGGTAATCAGGAAGAGGTAGCAAAGGTTAGGGTTCAGGTAACCCTAGAAGAGAGTAAACCGAAGTACATAAGTAAGTTTTTTTTTTTTTTACTGAGTTTCAGAGACTGCAATTAGTCGAGATAGGTTGGACCTATCTAGAATGATGGGCCGAACTGTGTTCAAGTCTGTTCTAGGGTTTGGCTTGCCGAACTGTGTTTAAGTTTGTTTCTAGGGTTTGATTGTTGGGCCGAACCCCCCTCTTCAAAGGTGATTAGTTTGTAGGGTTTCATATTGCCCTAGACAAGTCCCACTTGTGCGGACTGCTTGGAGAGTGCAGCTGAGCACTTCTTCAGACCTACAATTGAAATCCTAATTTTGCTCTCGCAGCAGTGGGCCCCACAGTCGTGATTTCAGAAAATAGCATCTCAGATTGATAGGCTGCCTGGTATTGTGCATGCCAATTGATTTCAGATCAGATTTGAGTTGATTTCTTGCATATACTGTGATAGGCGATTGATTTCAGATCAGATTTGGGTTGGTTTCAGATCAGATTTCAGATCAGATCAGTTTTGTGTTGGTTTCGGATCAGATTTTAGACTTGCTTGTTTGACTCTGTTTTCTGGTATAGTTGCTCTAACAGTTTGTAGCCACTGAATCTTGATCAAATATGGAGTTTAAGGGTCAGGGTGAAAGTGGTTTTGGAAACCACAGTTATGGTAGTGTATTTGAAACCGGGTTTCAGATTACAACTATGAGATTTGATGGGTCAAATTATTTGGAGTGGGCGCAATCAGCCATGATGGCTATTGGAGGAAGGGGAAAACTGGGTTACCTCTTGGGAGATGTGAAAGAACCGTCAAAGGAGGACCCAACATTCACCAAGTGGGTTCAAGAGAACTATTTGGTTATGGCATGGCTATGTAATTCTATGCAGCCACATATCAGCCGAAATTATTTGTGGGCAAAGACAACCAAAGAGATATGGGATGTTGTGAAAGAAACCTATTTCCAACCCCTTAATGTTGCCAGAGCCTATGAACTGAAGTGTGAGGTGAACAACCTTAAACAAGGAGAGAAGCCAGTTTCTGTCTACTTCTCTACCTTGAAATCCTTGTGGCATGAAATTGACCATCTAGAGACCCTTGAGTGGGAGAGTCCCAAAGATGCACACTCATAGAAAGCAAGTCGAGACGAATAGGGTATTTGAGTTTCTGTCTGGTTTGAATTCAGAATATGACATTGTGCACAACGAATATTGACAAGAGATAGTGTGACCCTCTCTCAAGCATACTCCCTAGTGCATAGTGAAGAGACCAGGAGGAAAGTCATGATGCAGCCTCAGCCCTCTTTCCCAGTCTTGACAGCTATTAAACCCAAGCCAGGGGGTGACTCAGAAAGGGATCGGAAGGAGGAAGATAAACGAGATCTGGTATGTGAACATTGCAAGAAACCCAAGCACACAAAAGATACTTGTTGGAAGCTACATCCTCACTTGGTCCCAGCAAAACTAAGAAATAAGAAGGGTAATGCTCATATGGTAGTGAACACTGATTCAACATCCTCATCAGGCACATCCCTAGAGACTTTAGTTGCTGTTCGGGCTGCCCTCGTACAGTTGGAAAAGGAAGTTGGGAGTTCAGCTCAGCCATTTCAGTCACCATCAGCTCCTGCTACATCTGCATTTGCACATTCAGGTACTCGAGCCTTAGCTTACCATGCTTCAGCTCCAGGTAATACTGATCACTGTTGGGTAATAGATTCAGGTGCATCTGACCATATGACTAGCTTGCCATCTTTGTTCACTTCTTATCACTTGTCCTTTGGCCGAGATAGAGTATCCATTGCTGATGGCTCTCTTGTTCCCATTTCGGGCAAGGGGGACATCAAGCTATTGGATACTATCTCTTTATCTTTTGTCTTGCATGTTCCTAAGCTTGATACTAACCTGCTTAAAGTTAGTAGTATTACCAAACACATGAACTGTTCAGTAACCTTTTTCCCTGATTGATGTGTTTTTCAGGATTTGGAGACGAGGAAGGTGATTGGGACTGGCCGTGAGACGAACGGGATCTATTTGCTTGGAGAGAGTTCTCGTCGGGAGGAGTCAGTGGATAAGAAGTCTTTTGTTTCTCAGTCTGTGAGTTCGGTTATGCTTTGGCATAACCGATTAGGTCATTCGTCTTTTAAGTCTTTGAAGAGTTTGTTTCTTGCTTTATTTGAGTCTGTTGAGTTATCAAAGTTGAGGTGTGAGAGTTGTGAGTTGCCAAGCATTGTAGAACCTCTTATTCTTTAAGTAATAAAAGGAGTAATTCCTCTTTTGATATTGTGCATACTGATGTTTGGGGGCCATATCATATCTCTTCTATGGGTGGGTACAGATATTTTCTACTGTGTGTTGATGACCATACCCGGTTTTCTTGGGTCTATCTTATGCGTTTTCGGGATGAGGTTCCTGCTCTGACCCAAAACTTCCATCAGATGGTTCTCACTCAGTTTGGGACCAAAATCAAAGTCTTTAGATCTGGTAATGCAAAGGAATACTTTGCTCAGCCATTGACCTCCTACCTTCTTAGCCATGGAGTTATTCACCAGAGCACTTGCCCTTATACACCACAGCAGAACGGCGTTGCCGAAAGGAAGAATAGGCATATCTTGGAGGTGGCTAGAAGCACTATGTTTACCTCCAATGTACCTATTCGCTTCTGGGGTGATGCTATCCTCACGGTAGTTTATCTCATTAATCGAGTTCCTTCTCGGGTCCTTGATATGAGAACCCCCTTTTCCCTTCTATACCCAGATGAGGAGTTGTTCATTGTTTCCCTTAAAACCTTTGGTTGTACCTGTTTCGTTCAGCTTCTCGGGCCTCATCATTCCAAGTTTGAACTTAAGGCCTCCAAATGCATTTTCCTTGGTTATGCACAAACTCAAAAGGGTTATTGCTGCTATGATCCAGTTTCAGGGAAACGGTTTGTCTCCATGGATGTCACATTCTTTGAGGAATCCTAGGGTTTATCCTCAGGGGAAGAGTAGTGAGAGTGGAAGTGGGGCTGTTTTGAGTTTCTTTCCTCAGGGGAAGAGTAGTGAGAGTGGAAGTGGGGCTGGTAGAAGTGGGGCTGTTCCTTTACCTATTCCACTGGATAATGAAGGTTGTAGTGGTGAGGGTGGTCAGAGGGAGCCGGAGTTGAGAGTCTATCACAGGCAATGCAGGCAGGTTGATCCTAGTTCTCGGTAGTCCCGGCCAGCTCCAGTTCCTTCTGCGGCTCCTGATCCAAAGTCTACTGAGATACCTCTTACTGTTGCCACTTCCCCTCCTATGGATGTCCTTGATCTCCCTATTGCCATTCGCAAAGGGAAACGACATTGCACCACTTCTACAGCTCACAACATCTCACAGTTCTTATCCTATGGTCGTCTATCACCATCTTACCGGTCCTATCTCACTTCCATTGCCGATGTCCCTATTCCAAGAACAGTGCAAGAAGCCTTATCAGTTCCAGAATGGAAAGATGCAATGCAAGTCGAAATGGATGCCCTGTTGAAGAATAATACTTGGACACTAGTTGACCCACCAAAAGGAAAGAAACCGGTGGGATGCAGATGGGTGTTCACTGTGAAGTATAATGCTGATGGCTCTATTGAAAGGTACAAAGCACGGCTGGTTGCAAAGGGGTTCACTCAGACTTATGGTATAGACTACTTGGAGACCTTTGCCCTAGTGGCCAAGATGACCACCATTCGAGTTTTGTTATCCCTTGTAGCAAATCATTCTTGGCCCCTGTTTTAGATGGATGTTAAAAATGCCTTTCTGAATGGAGACTTACAAGAAGAGGTTTATATGCAGTTGTCTCCTGGATTCTATGATACAGAGACAGGTAAGAAGGTTTGCCGACTGAACAAGGCATTGTATGGTTTGACGCAGTCACCTAGAGCTTGGTTTGATAGGTTCAGATTCGCCCTTGGAAGGTTTGGTTATGTACAGGCCCAGTCAGATCATACACTGTTCATCAAGAGGGTGGAGTCCTCTCTGACACTAGCAGTATATGTTGATGATATTGTGGTGACAGGAAATGACGGTCATGAGATTGAGTCCCTCAAACAGCTCCTTCATCAAGAGTTTGAGGTGAAAGATTTTGGTGCACTACGGTATTTTTTGGGTATTGAGGTTGCTAGATCTAAGCAGGGGATTTTTATCTCTCAGAGAAAATATGTTCTAGATCTGTTGGTGGAAACTGGAAAGTTGGGTGTTAAGCCGACTGATACACCCATCAAACAAAATCACAAGATTAGTGCAGAGGGTGGGGAGCCTCTTGAAGACAAAGTTATGTTCCAACGGTTGGTTGGAAAGCTTCTATATCTCTGCCTCACTCGGCCGGATATCAACTATGCAGTTAGTGTTGTTAGCCAGTACATTTACTCCCCTAGAACTTCACATCTTCTTGCGGCTGAGAGAATATTAGCATACTTGAAGAGATGCCCGGGTAGAGGTATATTGCTCAAGAACAATAATCACATGAGGGTGGAAGTCTATATAGATGCCGATTGGGCTGGAAGTGTTGATGACAGAAGGTCTACCTCTGGATATTGTGCCCTGGTGGGTGGTAACCTTGTCTCTTGGAGGATTAAGAAGTAGAGTGTTGTTTCCCGCTCCAGTGCTGAAGCGGAATACAGGTCAATGGCTAGTGGAGTGGCTGAAATCTTATGGCTGAAGGTCACTACTTGAAGAGTTGGGTATTGACTATGAAAAGCCCTTAATGCTGTATTGTGATAATCAGGCAGCTATTAATATAGCCCATAACCCAGTGCAGCATGATAGAACTAAACATATCGAAGTTGATTGACATTTTGTGCGAGAAAGGGTCACATCACAAGAAGTGTGTTTTCCGTACATCACATCTAATATGCAGCTCGCAGATATCCTCACCAAGGCTATACCAAGGAAGAAGTTAGAGACAGACCTATCCAAGTTGGGCATTATAGATATCTACTTCCAACTTGAGGGGGAGTGTAGAGAACACTGATGTGGGCCCCACTGTAGTGGTTTCCACTGTGTTCGTAGGACAGCAATGTAGTTATTTGTTTCAGTTATAGTAGTGTCAGTTTGAGTCAGTTTGTTAATTCAGTTGTTATTTATTTCAGCTTTTATTTATTTTATTTATTATGTAAGTACCAAGGGCAGTTGTGTCCTTTCCATTATGTACTAAACATAACCTATAAATATTAAGAGAGTGGCGGCGGAAGATCTATAAGAATCTGTCCCTCCTTTCAACAAATTGTGTTCTCTTGTTTCTCTTCTATTGTCTCTCATTTCTCCCTCTTTTTCTTTTGTTTTGCAAACCTAAAACCTATTAGGATTCAAGACTGATTACAGTCTTGATTTTCTACTAGGGGAAAACCCCTAGGGAGAGTAGGTTATGGACTCCAGTCAGAGAGAAATTTGAGAAGAGGTTAGCTTTGTGGAAGATGAATTATATCTTATCAGGTAAAAGGATCATGTTGATAAGAGCTACCCTCACAAATCTACCAACTTACTACCTCTCTATCTTTAGGATACCACCTAGGGAAGTGAAGAAGTTAGAAAAATTGATGAGAGACTTTGTTTGGGAACCAGGAAAGGGTATAAAAGATAATCTGGTCAAATGGGAGTTTGTGGAAGAAACAAAGAGGAAGGGGGATTAGCTCTAGAAAATATAATAAAAATGAATTTGGCACTACTCTAGAGAAGTGGTTATGGAGGTGGCCTTTGGAGTGGGAGGGGCTTTGGCATGAAGTGGTGAATAGTATTCATGGTTGCCCAGAAAATGGATGGGATGCTGGTGCATCAAGGAGGGCTAACATGGCAACACCTTGGAAGGCAATCCACATAATTCTCCCATGGTTCCTTAGTTGTGTTAGGTATGATATTTGTTTTGGTTCTTTTGTTTGGTTTTGGGAAGACACTTGGTTTTGGGAGCTCCCTCTTAAGACCTTTTTCCATGTTTTTTGTTTCTTTGTATAAAAATGAGGTAATCCCCAAATTCCTTCCTTCTCTGTTAAGCCCGTCGGCCTTGAATTGGGATTTTTGTTTTTGTATAGGGTTAAGGGATAAGGAAGTTGAATGCTTGCCTAATTTTCTATGCCTCCTTGAAAAGGTTTAGTTGGATCCCTCCTTGAAGCCAGATAAGAGGATTTGGGTCCCTCACCCCAAAGGTTTTTTTCTCTCTCGTGGTTCTTTTTTAAGTTACTTTGCAACATTTCCTCTCAACAGGTTTTCCCTTTCAAAGAAGTCTGTTGTTGGCTCGTTCCCTCTAAGGTTATGACTTTATGCTGGGATGTGTGCCATGGGTAAGTTAACACCATGGATTACCTACAGAAGAGAAGACCCTTTCTCTGTATCTCACCTAACTAGTGTACTCTTTGTAGAGCTCATGGTGAGAACTGCTATCACTTATTTTTATCCTGTGATGTCACTACAGAGCTTTGGTTTGGCTTTTCTCCTTATTTGGGTGCAGGTGGGAGATGCCAGCAGAAATAAGCATGTTGTTTAACTCATCTACTTTCTCTTGGCCCCATAAAAGAGGAAGAAGCATGTGGAGGTGTGCGAGAGCAGCTTTGATCTGGACAGTTTGGGAAGAAAGGAAACTAGAATATTCCAAGAGAAGGAAAGAAGCAGTCAGGCCTTGAAGGATTACATTATGAATAGGGCAATACACTAGTTAAAGTCTATGGAACTGTTTCACTATTTTTCTTTTAATGTTTTATGGAGGAACTGGATAGCAGTAGCAAGCTGCTCACCTAAGTCACCATTAAAGGACAGGGTGTCTACAAACTGGGGCCCCCTCCACAAGGTTTCCTGAAATTGAATTTTGATGGGAGTATCCAGGGAAACCCAGGGCCCTCTGGGTTGGGAGGAGTTCTGAGAATTGAGGCCGGAGTGGTTATCCTTCTCTACTCTGGCCCATTGGGAGTTTGGAATTCTGTTAAAGCAGAGCTGTTAATTGCCATACAAGGAGTCCTTATTGCAAAAGAATTGGGTGTGGAGCAGCTGTTGATTGAAGGGGAGTCTAAGGTAGTAGTGGAGTGGCTAAAGAATCTGGAGGAGGTCGCATGGGTTTACAAGAATGAGCCAAAGAAATACAAATGGCTGACAAGCAATATGTCTGTTATAGAACAGTGTGTGGGGAGATCATGAATGCCTTCGGTGATGCCTTGGCAAAACAAGGGACAAATAGGGAAACACTGTTTTGGCTAAACTGTAATCTTGTAATTGCACTCATGTACTTTTTCCTATAGTTTTTGTGCTTTATGTGTTTTATGTGTTTTCTGTTTGGAGAGGCAGCATCTCGTGCATTCCCAAGGGTCTGTAATTTCTCTCTGAATTTAATTGAATGTGATATATTATTTATCAAAAAAAAAAAAAAAACTGTCAATAGACCAACCAGGTGGTTGATTAGATGTTCACGCATTTCCTAGCAGCAAGTGATGGCACAAGAATCAACAATCTTTAAATGTCTGGTGACTCTGGTCTGCACAGAGCTTTACAAACATAACTTCTGTTCTGCCAAGTGATAAAACTGCATTCCAGTCACTGCTTCCTGACTTGGGAAGGATTCACACACAATTTGGTCAGTCTGATCAATGGAGGAAAAGCCAGTCTGATCAATATTCTTCCATAAGAGGACTGTAAAACCTTTGTACTCCCAAATCAATTTGGTCACCCGAAGAACATTGGGTTCCTGCCCTCCTGGTCTTATGACCAGAAAAATAAATAGAAAACATACCTGTACTGTTCAATCAGTCTAAGATGTAAACAATCTTCTTCTAATTGAAGGGAAGGGAGATCCATCATATAGATGGCCGAACCATGCGGGGTGGCTGGGCAAAATTTCAAAAATTTCTTTTTCCCTCTTGGGAATCATATTCTCAGTTTTAGAAAAACTCCATTTTTCAAGGGTCTTTCTTGAAACAAACCAGACCAGATCTGAAACCAAAGATTAAGGAGATGAATACCTGATATGGAATCCACGCAAGTAGCTCCAACGTAGGTGTTCACGCCCAAAGAGGTTACCAAAACCCACCTCCACTGAAGATGACACAACGTAGGATGAGGCAAGATCAACAAGGGGATTCTTCAGCAAGAAACAATATCAAGATCCAATCTTGATCACTTCCAAGAATTGGAGATCGAACAGGGTAGGGGTGACAAGAGTAGAGGGAGAAATCAGCAGTCAAAGAATGTAAACTGAGGAATTCGCCCCCCTTATTTATAGCCTTTTGGGATCAATTTCCTAATCCAATTAGGAAGGAGTTTTCTTGATCCAAATCTGTATTTGGACCTGACTCTTAAGTGGATAAGACATATCTTATCCTCTTACTGATCCTAGTCAGATTATAAACCAAATTCGCCCATTTTAATTAAGTCAATTAAGCTTAGTTTGAAAATGGGCTTTAGGCCCATTAAGATGTCATTCTCTCTTCCCTATAAGATTACTATTTAAATTGGCTCTCTTTGTATGGCATGGGACCCTAACATTGATCTTCACATCAATCACATGAGTTCACCCCAGCCTTTGTTACAAGGCTTGACCGAATTCACTACAGAATATAGTGAACCCCTGAGTCCATCAGTATGGGCTTTTAATGGGCCCAACATTTACACTAAATGGTCCTTGGGTCCAACTACCTTATAAAGGCCTAAGGACTGTGGGCAAATGCAAGATTAACCCATCAAGTATAAAAACCCCAAATGGTCTTACACTTAAGCTCTCAACCACATAATGATCAAACACTGCCCGACAAGAGAGGACCTCTCCCTTGGTTGCAAGGTACAGTGTCACACTCTCTGCTCACATGGATCACGGGAATTAAAACCTTTGCAAACCATTTTCATAAAACCATAATATATATATATATATATATATTTATATAAATATATTTTTGCAAAACAAATTTCAAACAAGTTTGAAATCAACTGCCGATAGTTTAGGTTTCCATCAAAGAGAGTGCTGTCCCCGATCATTCACTTTGTTCGATAGAGGGGCTGATTCTGTCACTATGATCACTCACTCAGGTGCATTCTTAGATTGCCCCAACATACACAGGTTTTGACCCCCTCTAAGGATCTCACTGATTGGCATATCAATGACAGTCCAATCCAACACCTAGTGTAGTACCATAATCGAGTCTAGGGGTTAGGTGTAACTTTCCAGTTTCGCCCACCAATCTCCAAGGTCTAGGGCATAACTGGAAAATGGTCCCGGTTCAGAGTTTCAAGTAAATCCACACATATGTGCTTTGGGTCTTACTCTGGTAGCTGAGACAAGCCACCCCAACCTTCTTGGCAGCACATTAGTGTCAGCCTTTGCAGGATAATCCTCCCCGGGTCTATCCAACAGTTGTGAACATTTTAAACTAACACGAGTCTCATAAGTGTCCAGTTTAAGGGTAATTATACAGAAACACACCAAATATAACATGAATCAATTATGTACTTTTATTCATTTGCAATAAATGTCAAAAGCTACATCAATCTGATTGGAGCTAAGGGCATAACTATCTAACACTAATTGCTGTCCAGGAAACTAAAATGAAGAAAAAAGGAGGAAGATTGAATAGAACTAATGTAGAACCTGCTTTGATACCATCTTGTTCTATTGAATAGTGCAGGAGGAAGAAGAGAGAAGAGCAGAGAAGAGAGATACAAAAGGTTTGAAAGTTGTAAGATGGGTTTGGTGGCACCTGTTGGAATAATGTTAAAATAACTTAGTTGCAGATGTTAGGGCCTGTTTAGCTAATTAAAGTGTTTTTTATTTCGTTTTTTTTTTTTATTTCTGTTATGTTTGTTATTGTACTCAGGGGCACAAGGGTCTTTTCCCTTGTTATTTTTGTTGCCTTGTATATAGTAAAATAAACACTGGCGCCGCTAGTACTGTTACATTGCAAACCTTCTCTCTTCTCTCCTCTCTTCTTTTCTCTTCTTCTTCTCTTCTCTTCTCTCCTCTTCCACTTATCTCTGGCCGGCTACACTGTCAAGATGGTATCAGAGCGGGAATGCTGATTAAAAGAGAGCAGATCGATCAACCCTACTATCAAGAGAAGATTGATCAACCCAAAGAACAGGTCGAACAGACTAGCAGAAAAGAAATCTGATTCTGGACTACAGAATAGCTACGACTGGTACAGTTCTCCCTATTTTTTCTCTTCTTTACTCTCCTTGGTCATGTGCCGAGTGAAAACCCTATGAATCTGGGGCGGCTGAATGCTATCGAACCTGTGTAACCCTTGTTTTCTTGGATCGTGTGATCCTGTTCATGTGTTAAGACAACTGTAGGTCAATGCTGACATGTCTTCTCAATGGTTTGAGTTGACTATAAGTAAGAAGGATCTCTCCTGCTGATTAGTGGTTGTTAGACATTCTGGAATTCTGGTAGGTGGGGACTGATAAAACTATACAGGTCTGAAATCTGGTGAATATTAACTCAGTTTTTGTCTGGAATTTGGTATTGTTTGTGCTCAATCTGGTTGGTAAACCCGAGTGTGTGGGTGTGAACTGAGTGAGCATTGTTTTGTGGAGTAAGGAGGGGTCCTAAGTCCGGTGTGTGGGACTGATTAACTGCTTGACCATGTCGACTGAGAATTCTGCTACTTCAGAGATCTCAGGGAGCCACAATGGAGTGGGTGGGGGAATGGATATGAGCTTTCCCATGGCTGTCATTCGTTTTGATGGTCTGAATTACCTTGAGTGGTCTAGGGGGATAAAACTCTACATCACTGCTAGGGGGTGAATATGATACATCAATGGGAGAGTAAAGGAACCGAAGTATGGAAGTGCTGAGCATGATAGGTGGAACCAAGAGAACAATGGTGATGTCTTGGCTCTTGGATTCAATGCTGCCACAAGTAAGGAAGACTTTTATGTGGGCTGAAATTGCTTGTGAGATATGGGAACAAGCGAAGTCCACTTATTCAGAACAGACACTATGCCAAGATATATCAACTACAAGCTGAATCTTCTACTTGCAAGCAGAGGGAAAGGAGTCTCTCGATGTACTATTTTGATTTGACATCAATATGGAAAGAACTTGATCACTATCAGAATGTGAATTGGAAGTGTGATGAAGATGCAAAGGCCTATAAGTCACTTGTATCACAGCAACGTGTGTTTGCCTTCCTCCTAGGGCTGAATTCGTCATACGAGTCCATCAGGGTACAGATCTTGGGTAGTAAAGACTTGCCATCAGTCTAGGAGGTGTATGCCTTGGTGCAGTCAGAAGAAAGCAGAAGAAGTGTGATGAATGGTGTAGAAGGGGAGTCAGTTGCCCTAGCAGTTCAGGGAAATTCAGATACAAATGTCGGAGGTGGCTTTAAAAGGGGTGACACTCAGAAAAAATCAGAAGATAAAAGCAAGCTTTGGTGCACTCACTGCCAGAAGACACGACACACTAAAGGTACATGCTGGGATTTCCATGGAAAACCTAAATAGGCATAGGATTTGGGTAAGAAGTCAGCACCAGATCAAGGCAAGAAACCAGGCCAGCAGAATCAAAAAAGGTATAACTCAACTAATATGGCATCGACAGAGACTAGTCCTTCCGTAACTCAGGAGAGATATCTCGGTTCTGACCCTAAGGAAGATATTAACTCCTTCTGTGAACATTTGGAATTGTATGGTAGGACTCTCCGCTAGGTGGATTTTGGGCCTACTCCTTCTACCTCATTTGCATCTATATTAGGTAATGCCACAGCCTTCCATGTGTCATCTCATACTACTGATTCACCTTGGATTATTGACTCCGGAGCCTCAAATCACATGACCGGCAAGTCAAATTTGTTCCAGACATATAACCTTCTCTCCGGGAGAGATAAGGTAAGACTGGCTGATGGTTCTTTTTCTACCATAGCTGGTCGAGGCACCATATCTCTCCCACTTGGCCTTACTCTTCCTAATGTCCTACATGTTTCGAAATTACCTATTAATTTACTGTCCATTAGTAGTATTACTCACTCTTTGAACTGCCCAGTCACCTTTTTTCCGTCTTCGTGTGTGTTTCAGGATTTAACCTCGGGGAAGACGATTGGTAGAGGAAGCATGGTGGATGGTCTCTACGTGCTGGAGAATAATGCTGGTCTAGTGGCGACTGAGTCCACAAGTTCGTCGAGTGAGAGTCAGGCCTATTTATGGCATAGTCGTTTAGGTCATCTTTCTTTTGAGTCGTTAAAAGTTATGCTCCCAAAGTTGTTTGAGTCCTTGTCAGTGAGTCAGTTATAGTGTCAAACTTGTCAGTTGAGTAAGCATTGTAGAAGTTCTTTACCTTTTAGAAATAAAAGATCTGAATTTCCATTTCATATTGTTTATTCTGATGTTTGGGGCCCTGTTACTCTACCTACTGCGATTGGCTATAAGTATTTTGTTACTTTGATTGATGATTATTCTCGATACACTTGGGTTTACCCTATGCGATCTCGAGATTAAGTGCCACAAATTGTGAAAGATTTTCAACGCATGGTGTTCACTCAGTTCCAAACGGAAATTCATATTTTCCAGTCGGACAATGCAAAGGAATATTTCCATAGTGATCTCACAAAGTTCTTTGTTTCGAGTGGGTCACTTCAGCGAAGCTCTTGTGCCAGGACACCCTAACAAAATGGTGTGGCTGAATGGAAAAACCGTCACCTTCTCGAAGTTGCTCGTGGCTTGCTGATTCATATGAATGTGACAAAATAGTTCTGGATGGATGCAGTATTGTGTGCGACATATATCATCAATTGCATGCTCTCTCGGCTACTACTTGTGGTAAACTTGACCCTCGGGCTATTCCTTGTGTTTTTCTTGGTTAACCTTCATCTCAAAAGGGGTATCGTTGCTATGATCCCATTGCCCGCAAGTACTATGTTTTCATTGATGTCTCATTCTTTTAGAGTCAACCGTTCTTCTCGGTTTCTCCTCAGGGGGAGAGTAGGGTTGAGGAGAAACAGACGACGACTCAGATTCAACTACTTCCTTTACCCGATCCTCCTCCATTCCGGGTTTTTCATCATTGTCATAAGAGCCAGCAGAGTTCAAGAGCCGTGGAGCCAGACACTATGCAACCAACATCATCGGATTCACCTGAGGCAGATCCGTTTCATCAGCCAGGTACACTTGCTCCCATTGCTCCTTTAAATGTTGATTCACCTGACCCCAATGATCTTAATATTCCTATTGCTAAGAGAAAGGGTGTTAGATCTTGTACTACTAATCATCATATCTCTAACTTTGTGTCCTATGAGCATGTTTCACCTTCGTATCGTGCCTTTCTCTCTTCTGTAGATAGTGTCCCCATCCCTAAGACCGTGGCAGAAGCTTTGTCAAAACCTGAATGGACAGATGCAATGCAGGAAGAAATTGATGCTTTACATAAAAATGGTACGTGGGAGTTGGTAGATCTTCTTGAGGGGAAGGAACCAGTGGGCTGTAAGTGGGTGTTCACAGTGAAACACAAAGCTGATGGAACTGTTGAAAGGTACAAGGCTAGACTGGTAGCAAGAGGCTTCACACAGGTATATGGAGTGGACTATGCAGAGACTTTTGCTCCAGTAGTGAAGATGAACTCCATCCAGATTCTCCTTTCCTTGGCAACAAATCTTGACTGGGATCTTCACCAATTGGACATCAAGAATGCCTTATTGAATATGGTGATTTGGAAGAGGAGGTGTACATGACCCAACCCCTAGGGTTCTGTGCCAAAGGCAGTGAACAAAAGGTGTGCAGGTTAAAAAAGTCCTTATATGGGTTGAAACAATCACCTCGGGCTTGGTTTAGTAAGTTCCATTTAGCAGTCCAACAGATGGGATTCAAACAATGCCAGTCAGATCATACCTTGTTTGTAAAAAGAGGTGAAGGTAAAATTGCAGCTCTTATTGTGTATGTGGATGACATAGTGATCACAGGAGATTGGGAGGCTGAAATCCAGAGGCTAAAAAAATTCTTAGCCACTAAATTTTAGGTGAAGGATTTAGGCCCCTTACGATACTTTCTTGGAATTGAAGTTGCCCGCTCTCACAAGGGCATCTTTATTTCCCAACGGAAGTATGTACTAGATCTACTAGAAGATACAAGCAAGTTGGGGGTAAAACCATCTGATTCACCTATTGAACTTAATCACCATCTGGGAGACAGTGAGGGAGAGTTTTTGAAAGATGTAAAGGTGTTCCAGAGACTCGTGGGGAGACTTCTGTATTTGTCTATGACCAGGCCTGATATTGCCTATGCAGTGGGTGTCCTTAGTCAATTCATGCACAGCTCGAGGACAACTAACTTTGAGGCTGTAGAGAGGATCTTGAGATATCTCAAGAAGTTTCCTGGAGCTGGTTTGTTGTTTCAGAAACATAGTCACTTAAAAGTGGAAGTATATACTGATGCAGATTGGGCAGGAGCAGTCAATGACCTAAAGTCTACCAGTAGTTATTGTGCCTTTGTAGGAGGAAACCTTGTCACATGGAGAAGCAAAAAACAAAGTGTGGTGGCTAGATCCAGTGCTGAAGCAGAGTATAGAGCGATGGCTCATGGGGTTGCGGAAATCATGTGGATAAGAAATCTGTTAGGTGAACTGGGTTTCGCAGTAAGCAATCCTACGTCACTCTACTGTGACAATAAAGCTGCCATCAATATTACTGCTAATCTAGTTCTGCATGATAGGACGAAACACATTGAAGTGGACAAGCATTTTATCAAAGAGAAACTTGAAAGTGGAGAAGTGTGCACACCATATGTTAGCTCGGAAGAGCAACTTGCAGATATCTTCACCAAAGGTCTTCATCATGTGCGGCACAAAGATTTGTGTGACAAGTTGGGCATGATTGACATCTATGCTCCAACTTGAGGGGAAATGTTGGAATAATGTTAAAATAACTTAGTTGCAGATGTTAGGGCCTGTTTGGCTAATTAAAGTGTTTTTTATTTCGTTTTTTATTTCTGTTATGTCTGTTATTGTACTCAGGGGCACAAGGGTCTTTTCCCTTGTTATTTCTGTCGCCCTATATATAGTAAAATAAACACTGGCGCCGCCAGTACTGTTACATTGCAAACCTTCTCTCTTTTCTCCTCTCTTCTCTTCTCTTCTTCTTCTCTTCTCTTCTCTCCTATCTTCTCTTCTCTTCTTCTTCTCTTCTCTTCTCTCCTCTTCCACTTATCTCTGGCTGGCTACACTGTCAAGAGCACCTACTTAGTTATTTTATATTAGGGTGGCATCCTATTATGTAAAAGGACAAGAATGATCTTGGGTACACAAACGATAAAACAAATATTACAAAATGTACAATTTTCCTTGCTTATTCTCAATTGCAAGTTGTAGAGAGGCACATATTTTGGACTGTTATGAAGCTCATAATGATCCAGTGGTGTGGAGACTGCAAGGTACCTTAATGAGTGGGATGTAGGGGAAGTAGAATTCATGCTTGAAATACTACATACAATTCAATAGATATTTGTATGTAATTATGATGAAGTAAATCAAAGAAGGCTGAATTTTGATGTAAATGTTGTACATTAACTTACAATTTCAATCAGTAAAAGCATTATTGTTATCTATCTACCTTAAGTGACATTGTACATAGTAGTGTTCTTTTGCTCTCTCTATGATCGCCCCCCCCAAAAAAAAAAAAAAAAAAAAGACTTAAGGAAAAAAACAGAAAAACAAAAAGATAAAGGTGATATTTTTCACCTGGAGGTTATGTCTATATTTTGATATCTCTCTACTCTGTATGTAGTTTATGTTATGTCTTTTGGTGAAATTGTCATTGAGGTAATTTTTAATATATTTCTTTACTGGTTAAGGGATAAAGAGAAGTTTTAATTTGATCAGCCATCATTTATTTGCTTGTTCTTTTCCAAATTTAGCTGTACATATTTCATGCAGACATCACTTAGTATTGATTTATTTTCCAAATAACAGGTGCTGATGTTCCCTATCTTGTTGGAGGACCTGTCCTTGGTGTTTGAATTTCAAATATTTATTGAAGCAATCGATAATTCTCATGAACTAACTTTGGCTGGACATCAACAGTATCCGGTAATTGTCTCCTAAAACTGGCTACCACTGAAGATTTTTCACTTTTAATACTTAGTTGAAGATTCAGACAAAAAGCACAAGGAGAAGAGAGAAAAAAAGATGAGAGGGTAGAAGAATAAGAGAGCAGGAAAGTTGCATGTATGTGAGAGAGTGGGTCACTTAATCACTCCCGCTTATATTATACTAATCTCAAAACAAAAGAATGACATGCGAAAGCGACCAAAAGATTAATAAGAATGAAAATAGGATATACTAATCTGATCTGCTGCCCTGAGTCAACCATCCAATGGGGATATGAGGAAATATGACAAGAAGGGATTGGCTATCTGATGTAGCCAATGGCAATGGAAATGGAGTAAGAAGTATGCTGAACTTTTTTATTTCATCCCTAGGAATTGTCACCATTTTAGGTTAAAGGTGGTAGCTGGTGGGAACACCTGTCTCATGTGTGACATGTCTTATGGCAATAGTTGCATTTGATCTCATCATCCAACTCATCAGTAGAGGCATTCTTCCTATTTACTTGCCTTGGGTTTAAAGTAGCCATACCAATGTGATTAGAACCATGTGACTGTTGCATTTCCAACCTATATTTCTCCTCTTCCAACACAAGTTAGTGGGCCTGAGGCAAATCTAGAACATCCCTACTAAGTATATTCTGCTAAGTCAAAGTTAGGATTGAGTCCTGCCAAGCACTCAAACTCTCTGTTCTTTGCCACAAGTATCTTATATTTGTATGAGTTCTCTGTGTACTGCCACTTAACCCTCTCCAAGTGACCAATTTCCTCCCTAAGAGGTTGAAGAGAGTAAGTAATATGACAGTCTTCTCCTCCTGGCATAAGTTAGATGTTTCTCTCCTTGGTTGATAGGTCCTGGAATCAAGTCTCTGTGAGTCCAGATTTCCGTATTTGTGAAAGGAACATATGTTTCCTAGCTATTTAGGGCTGTATTGAACAAACCAACCATCTCATTAGCATGTGGTTTTCTTGTTCCTGCAGCATAGGAGGTTTCCTCAGTTGCTGGCTGCTTTTCTTTTTCCTGTCAGATAGCCGTACGTCCTCTTTCCACCAATGGACAACTTAGCAGTCTAAGCCTACTTCATAAAATTGTTCTTGTCTAGCTTTATGGTAGCATTCTGGATATTAGTACTGTTATTCATACTTCCAAAAGCTAAAATAGACTCCATAGCTTAGTTTTAGAAGTCGATATGCTTCAAACCAACCATTGCATTAGCATCAGGTTTTCTTGTTCCTGCAGCATAGGAGGTTTCCTCAGTTGCTGGCTGCTTTTCTTTTACCTGTCAGATAGCTTTACGTCCTCTTTCCACCAATGGACAACTTAGCAGTCTGAGCCTACTTCATAAAATTGTTCTTGTCTAGCTTTATGGTAGCATTCTGGATATTAGTACTGTTATTCATACTTCCAAAAGCTAAAATAGACCCCATAGCTTAGTTTTAGAAGTCGATATGCTTCAAATTAGGAAAGAACTATAACAGTGGCCAGAAACAGCATTATTCTCCCTTTTTGAACTCTTACACAGACAAGATAGGGCAACTTGTCATACTTGGTTGTAGCCTGCTTTACACCTGCTGATGTCAGTTGGTCATAATGAGTCTCTATATCAGCATTGAATGATCACAGGAATAGATGAAGATTGTTCTCGTACCAACTTGTAATACTTGGTTGAAGATTAAAACAGAAGGCACAAGGAGAAGATAGAAAAGGAGAGGCAAGAATTGCATGAATGGGGGAGAGGTAGGTCATACTACCACTCTCTCTTGTATTTGTATTAGTCAAAACAAAAGACAAAGAGAAAATGTTTATGCTACATATATAAATAGGAGAGTGGTACTCCTATCAAGAAATGGGAGACTAACAAAGTTCTCATATGCAAACATATTTGTTTAGTTAAAATCTTATCTACATACTTATTGTGTTCTTCATTTATTGGTTGTTTTTTAATTTTTTTTTTCTAAATTAGTATCTCTCCTTTCTCTTAGGGTGTTTATGCGCTTCTGTTCCTTAAAAGCAGAAGAGCTCGTTCCATTGGTCTCCGTCTAGCTGGGTATATGGGCAAAATAAGGTATTTCTTGCCTGAACCTGTCATGGAAGTTTCATCAGGAGGAAATTTAAAGTGCTATTGAACTTTATGAGTAGAGTGATCAATATTGTAGTTGCAGTGATGGTACTGCTTATGCTGTCTTACATGAATGATACAGGTTGTAATACTTTTACTATTTTAAGTATCTGGTTTATTTTGAATATCTGATTGATTTTTCCTGTTTTTAAGCTTCTTTTTATTATATTTGGGACCTGTGCAATGTACGAGCTTTGTCAAATGAAATTTTAGTAGGGGTCCCGTGACATTTCCAATTGAGACCAATACAATTCCAAGTCAAGCAATTTTTTTTTTGGATTATGTTTAGTTCGTCTAATCGCAATCCAAGCTACACCCTGCAAGAGTGGCCAATTTCGTATGCTCTATTCTTCATTAATTTCAACTTATAATAATTTTCTACTAATCATTATTTTATTAATAAAAAGGCTATTACCTAATGCTGGTCCCAACTATTAGGGTCTTTGGAGGGGTGGGCTAGATATGGTCTTAATATTTGGTATTCTTTTGCACAAAGTGGTCGCTCTTGTACTCGAAGCTACATTCTCATGCTTGACAGCCTAGAATTTTACAATTACACCAAATAAATAGAATTAATTTTTTTTCATTTTATTAACTTTTATTAGTACCTATTATTTTTTAATGGAATTTAAATTAATAACAATAATTTTAAAAGTAATAAATTGTTACTAATTTTAAATGTAATAAAATTTGACTTTTAAATGATACAATTTAATTTCACAATTAATAAATATTTAGTAATTTTTTTTATTAACTTCATTAATAAAATTGTTCATTCTTTCTAAAATTTATTAATTTATATTAACTATATTATTTCCATTAATTTTATTATGGGATTATTTAATTAATTATCATTATTATAAGTTTAAATAAGTAATTATTAATTTTTAGTAATTCTCCATTACTTTTTAGTATTAATTTTTTAATATATCTTATATTTAAAAGACATTAAATTTAATTTTAATATTTCATTTTCGTGAATTATTAATTTTTTAGTAATAATTTTATTTTCATTAGTTATTGTTAGATAAATCTATTATTTTACACGAATTGAAAACTTCAAATGGACTTTAAAATAGCTAAAAGCAATTTCATACTTAACAGAGATTTTTATTTGTTTTTATAAATTTTTAATAACATCAGTTATAAAACTATTTTTTTTTCTATAAATTACTATTTTTATTAACTTTAATTAATAGTTCTTGTAGGATTATTTTTTTAGAAGTGAACGTAATTAATAACTTTTTTAATTTTTATTACTGTAAATGAAAATGAAACAGATTTTAGATTAACTTTTTTTACGATGTTGGGCATGGTGAATAAAATGGGTCCAACTTGTGTATTGTAAGTTGGGCTTGGGTCAATAATGAAATGTTTAGCTGGACATCTTTGCCCGACCGTATAAGCGGGTTTGGTGAAACTTGAAAACCATCTACAACTATAATAACTCACAGCAATGTCATTGGCTATCTTCTCGTAATGTTAAAAATGTGAATAAGAGCAAAAAAGCTACTAAAAACAAAGTTCTCTTGCTTGACACCTCCACTACCACTTCAAGTCCTAGTGGCTCAAGCATGGGCATAGTACTTCTAGGAGGAGTTTGGGTTGTGGTTGTTGTTCCTTCTCTAGCTTTGCTTCTGCCATCCTCCTTCCCACCTAAAATACTTTCTGAATATTCTCACCTGTATGTTATGTTGGTGCCACCACACTCTCATTTGCTTGAGAAACCTTGTTGGAATCTGAGATGAAAGTCCCTGTTGCCCTTTTTCTTCTTCACCTTGTCTTTCTTCTTGCCTAATCGATTGAAGAAACCAAAGAAGAAGATGCTTTTGAGACCTTTACCTCCAAAGTCAAAACTTAGCTTGACAGTTAGGGCTTGGGTTTTGTTTCTCGCTATCACCAACTCGGCTTTTGTTTTGTTCTTCATTGATCTTGTCTTTTTTCTTTTTTTATCTCTAGTTCTCTTTACTCCCTTGTGGACATCTCTAGCACCAGCCCTTGCGACTGCAACATTCCCCTGAAGCTATAGAGGTTCTCCTACAGAGAGTTGAATTTGGCCACAAATAGATTAAATGATGTTCATTTAATTGGGGGTGGGATTGGGACTGTGTTTTGAGGCATTCTATGTGATGGCTAGTCTGTTTTTTTGTTGATCAGCAACAATGTGATGGGTAGTCTGTTGCTGTGAAGAAACTAGATGTGTTGGCATTGCAAGCAAAGTGTTGGTTTCAAAATGAGTTGTAGATTCTAGATGTTTGAGGTCACCATTTATTATTTCTATACGAGTACAAGCTTGCAGGATAAGAAGGAAATAAAAGATGAGTTTTATCAAGGACAGTCTCTCATATTGTTTGAAATTGAAGAGATGTTGCAAAGCACGTTTATAGATGCTAATGTAGGGCACTGAAGGTTTAATGACTTTGTTCATTTTAAAAAATGATAAATTTTAAAAAGAAAACCACAAAATAGATAAGTGCCAATGTGAACTTATTTGTCTTAACATATAGATATAGATTATTACAGTGAAAATTAGTAATTTTGGTGGGGCATGAAGCTGGTTTTTAGCATTGAGAGTAGAGTTTCCTTCCCCCTAACATTTTAAATACCGTGCTAGAACCTTGCTATCACCTTTCTTCTTTACCTTAGTTGCTGATGTTTTTAGCAGATTGATTTCTAGAGCCAATAGGAGCGAGGAAATTAGGGGCTGGATTGTGGATAGAAATAATGTTTCAGTCACACATCTTCAGTTTGTGGATGACAGCATAATCTTTTGTGAAGGGGAAGATCATAGAAGGGTGAATAATTTGAA
Source organism: Nelumbo lutea (assembly GCF_056320005.1). NCBI lineage: Eukaryota > Viridiplantae > Streptophyta > Magnoliopsida > Proteales > Nelumbonaceae > Nelumbo > Nelumbo lutea. The sequence continues at coordinate 52,901,399 of NC_142691.1, forward strand.
GATGGTTCTAGAATAATCTTTTGCTAAGTTTTAAAGTGGATGCTGGTTCTAGAATGAAGTTTTGGGAGGATGTTTGGAGTGGGGTAGGGAAGTTGTGTGAAATTTGCCCAAGACTGTATAGGCTGGCTGATCATCAGGTCTCAGTAGCGCATTGCTATGAAGTTAGAGGTGATAAGGTGGTCTGGAGCCCTAGATTCAGAAGTCCACTTATTGATCAAGACAAGAGGTGGAGGAATGCATCTTTTTGCTGTACAAGTTAGAACAATGCAATATCTCTACAACCATTGAAGATGGACTGTGGTGGAAGGAGTGCAGACATGGAAAGTTCACAGTGAAGTCCTACATGGTCTCATCGAGGATGATGTAACCACTGATCACTTCGGTGGGACTTGGGGAACAGTTTTTGTTGATGAACAAAGAAAGTTTCTCTACAAAATTTGGTGTGATTTCCATGTTGGGTGTGTGATTGCCTAAGGTTTTGATCTTATTTCCATCTCTTCTCTTCTTTCTCTGTTGTTTTCATGTTTGTGCTGCACATCTAAACCTAAGTTGGTTGCGAGAATAGTGCTGAATCACAGAGATCCTGCACCAGTTTGGTATCAGAGCAAGGACCAACACTATGACAACTTGTAGTGGGAAGAACTTTAGAGGGAGATTGACTGATAGGCAGTGGGGCGATTTCATTTACATGATCATGGAAAGGGTTGATGCATTGGAAGCTCAAGTCAAGGTGTTACAACAAGGTTCTCAACGACCATAAGTTAATGCTGCAAGTACCACTAGAGAGGCTTCTTCTAGTGCCCTAAGGAATGGCGGGGAACTCGTGGCCCAAGTCCAAGCCCCCGAGTAATGCAGCTGTACGGAAGGCCTGAACCACAGGCTCATGGTCCACAAGATTATGGGTATGGCTCACCAAAAGAAGATGATTTTGGAAACTTTGACAGTGCTGATTTGCAAGATAATGATGTAGATGCTTTCCTTGTGAATGTGGTGAGACAAATACTTTATGTTCCAAAGAAAGAGGAGGATTGGAGGCGAACCATTATTTTTTAAACATTGGTTAGGTGTGGGAATCAAGCTTAAAAGCTTATTATTGATGGCGGTAGCTGCATGAATGTGGTGTTTAAATCAACTGTTGAATGTTTGAAGTTGCCAACGGAACCACATCCTCACCCATACAAAGTTACTTGGACGACTTTGTCTACATGATTGGGATGTATACCATTGTGGAAAGCTAAACACCTATTACATCATGTTTAATAACCAACAAGTTATTTTAAGGCCAATATCAACAAAACAAATTAGGAATTATGGTGAAAAGATATTCGAGCATGCTGCTTAGTCCAAGAAGGCCTTACACATGATCACCAAGAAGGAGTTTTAGGTAGAGAGCAAAGAGAACAGGGGTCATCCATGCTGTAGTAGCCAAAGAAGTGTACAAAACATCACCTGTACTACTAGTGGATGCACTTACAGAAGTACACAAGTTGTCAGATTTTTCAGATGTAGCACCAGAGGAACTTCCTAATGAATTTCCACCAATGCGCAACATTCAACATGCTTTTGATTTTGTTCCAGGCTCTCAACTTCCCAACTTGCTTGCATATCGCAAGAATCCAATAGAACATGCTAAACTTAAAAGGCAAATTGAAGAGTTGCTGTCTAAAGGTTTCATCTGAGAAAGCCTTAGTCCTTGTGCAGTTCCAGCACTTTTGACACCAAAGAAATATGGCTCTTGGCATATGTGTGTTGATAGTCGAGCCATTAATAAGATCACCATCAAGTATAGGTTCCCCTTTCCTAGACTTGTTGATATGCTTGACATGATGGATGTTGCAACAATCTTTTCCAAGATAGATCTTGAGAGTGGGTACCACCAGATTAGAATTCAGCCTAGTGACGAATGGAAGATAGCATTCGAAACCAAAGATGGCTTATATGAGTGGTTGGTCATGCCCTTTGGTCTCTCTAATGCACCTATCACTTATATGCAGGTTATGAATAAGGTACTCCAGCCCTTTATTGGCCATTTCCTTGTTGTTTACTTTGATGATATACTAGTATATAGCAAGGATAGTGGTACACATTTTGCTCACGTTCAAGTTATGAGGGTTCTCTGTGAAGAGAAGCTCTATGTTAACTTGAAGAAGTGTTGTTTTATGGTGCCTAGTGTTGTATTTCTTGACTTTGTTATATCAACTGATGGTGTGAAGGCTGATCTTGACAAGGTTAAGGCCATAGTTGATTGGCCTATACCTACCACACTACATGAAGTTTGAAGTTTTTCATGGATTGGCTACATTTGTGGGTGTTTTATTCAAAGTTTCAGCACACTAATGGCACCCATAACTGATTTCATGAAGAAGGGCTAGTTCTTATGGTCTAAAGCAACAACCAAGGCGTTTGAAGAGATCAAAAAGAGACTGACAACAGCACCAATCCTTTGACTCCTAGACTTTTCAAGGGCCTTTGAAGTAACTTGTGATGACTCTCATGTTGGGATTGGAAGAATTCTTAGCCAAGAAGGTCACCCAGTGGCTTTCTTTGGCGAGAAACTTAATGAGGCTAAGCAAAAAGACAACACCTATGACAAGGAAATCTGCATTGGCGACATTGTCTTATTGGCGACACTATCTTAGTGTGAGCCTTGCATTATTGGCGACACTATCTTATTCCCAACGAATTTGTTCTCTTTTTTGACCATGAGTCTTTGAAGCACATTAATTCTCAAAGGAGGTTAATGAACGACATGCCAAATGGGTTGCATTCCTCCAAGAATACAATTTTGTGATCAAACACAAGGTTGGAAAGGAGAATAAAGTAGCTGATGCACTTACCAGAGTGGTCTATATTCTCTCTACCATGGTTGTATGGGTGGTAAGCTCGGTGATTTAAAAGGCGTGCTTAGGCGCACAGGCGAGGCGCACTTTGGGCTATGCGCCTCGCCCAAGTCCTAGATGCACCCCTTTCAAAAGGTCTGATGCGCCTTACGCCTCAGCCCAGGCGTGCACCTTTTTAAAATTTTGCGCTTTTTGTTGTTTTTTCGTCTAACGACTGGGTTGGGGGCTCCGCCCCCGGACCCCCAACCATGCCCCTCGAGGCAAGCCCGAACAAGTCTATGTTAGGGTCTGGAATTCTTATTTCTAACAAAAAATAACGATTTCATAACTTTCATTGCCTTTTAAGAAGATATTTTATTTGCTAATGTTGTTCATTCATTCATTGCAATAAAATATCTTCTTAAAAGGCAATGAAAGTTATAAAATCATTATTTTTTTATGTGAGAAATAAGAATTTCAGACCCTAACATAGATTTGTTCAGGTTTGCCTCGAGGGGCGTGGTACAAAGGTGACTCATAGAATCAAGAATGCAATATGTTTTACATCACATTAGCTACTTGAAGCAGTGAAATTAAGGAGAAAAAGAGATTGTGGGTTTTACACTTTTACATGCTTGAAAGTGCTTTATATGTTTGCTTTTATTTTTAAATTTTCATTTGAATACGCTTTACATGTTATGTGTGTGTATTTGAATTTTAGATAATAAGTTTTTTAAAACAGTTATTTTAAAATTTAAGTGTATATTTTTATTAACATTATGTTTAATATTTATTGATTTTTTTACATTTTTTAAAATTTTTTGGCATTTTTTTTGAATTTTCTGACTTTTATTTTGATTTTTTAGCTTTTTTTTTTGTAATTTTGCATCTTTCTTAAAAGGGCGCATGCCTCGCCTTGTGCCTTGCACCTCAGGCGCAAATTGGCCCTTGTGCTTTATTTGCACCCTGCGCTTTTAAAACAATCGATAGGTTTTGATTTGCTCAAAAGAGACTACCCTACATGTCGAGATTTTAGCATTATGTATGCAGATCTGCAGTCAGGACAAGAAGCAACATACCGGAATTTTCATTACATGATGATTTTCTCTTAAAAGGGACTTATCTGTGTTACCCAATACCTCACTTAGGGAAGAGACAATTTGGGAACTTCATGTAGGGGGTGTAGGAGGTCATTTTGGAAGAGACAACCATTGCCATGGTTGAAATCATTCATATTGGCTAGGACTCAAAAGGGATGTAGCTAAGGTTATCAAGTATGTGTTTGGAACCGTGGGTGTTTTTTCATTTATGACAACTAGGCGCCACTAGGCACCACATCAGCGTAACAGTGAAAAAATGGCTTAACCGTTGGGGGAAGCTTTAAAAAATAACTTCCCTAAATGGTAGACGTGCACAGAAACTGAAGTCACCTTTTGCTATTCTCGATGCATATAAATGAGCATGAGAGGGGAAATGCTGAAGTGGTGTCTATGTGGCAGTGTTTATTGAAAAAATGCCCACGCTTCCAAACACACGCCAAGTAGTGTCATGTATGTCAGCTAGCAAAGGGAAGGAAATATAATGCTGTGGTTTATACACTCCACTCCCTATTCCACATTCTCCTTGACAAGACCTTAGCATGGATTTTGTTCTAGGCCTCCCTAACACTCTACGAGGGAATGATTCCATCTATGTTGTGGTTGATTGCTTCTCCAAAATGGTTTATTTCATTCCTTGTAGCAAGACATTTGATGCTGTACACATTGCACAATTATTCTTTAAGGAAGTTGTGCATTTGCATGGCCTACCCAACACTATTGTTTCAGATAGAGATGCTAAATTTATGAGTTACTTTTGGAGGACTCTTTGGCGTATGTTGAATACTAAGTTGAAGTTCTCTTTAGCATTTCATTCTCAAACTGATGGGCAAACTGAAGTTGTGAATAGAAGCTTGGGAGATTTACTGTGTTGTTTGGTGAGTGATCATGTTACACAGTGGGATTTGCTGTTGCCTACAGTTGAATTTGCCTATAATAGCTTTGTGAATAGAAGTATAGGTTGCAGCCCCTTTGAGATAGTAATGGGAATTCAGCCCAAGAAGCCTATAGACCTAGTTCCTTTGCCATTAGAGGCAAGACCAAGTGTTGATGCAGAAAATTTTGCTAACCACATCAAGTAGATCCATGATAAAAGTTAGGAGGAATATTGCAACCAGCAATAAATCCTGTAAGTCCCATGCTGACCTATGATGTGGGTTTATTGATTTTAATGAAGGGGACATGGTAATGGTATGAATCCGGAATGAACGTTTCCCTAATGGTGTTTATAAGAATCTCCATTCAAGAAGCTCGGGTCCTTTTAAAATCAATAAGAAAATAAGCCCTATTGCTTATGTACTTGATTTTCCGGAGGATATGGATATGAGTAATGTGTTCAATGTGGAGGATTTAACGTTGTATCATGGTAATGCAACCAATATGGACCAACCAGTAGGCTGCTTACCACCAGCCCCCATTTTCAAGGAAGAGATTAAAGATGTTATTGATGATCAAATTGTTTCAATACAACATGGGGGATATCACAAGTTTCTTGTCAAATGGAAAGGTCATCCTCGTTCTGATTGCACTTGGATCACTACCAACGAGTTTGAACGCCTGAATTGTGATATGTGTGGGTGGTACTTTTCCTTTTACTCGGCGGGGCCTAATTTTTCCAAGCCAGGGAGAGATGATTGGGATCAACTTAAGGCATATCGAAAGAGAACCAAAGCTGCTCCTATGCTCATTTTGCATCATTATGAAGACGTGGGGCCCACATGGGAGCTGGGATAGCAGTGGATCAACTTGGGAAGACCCTAGAGTCTTCTATCCACCTTAAGATGCTTATTTGTGTGGTAAGTTTGCTGTTGGATAGGACTTATTTGGTTTTCTTACATTTCTAGACAAGAAGGGTATTTTTGTATTTTTGTATTTTCTTACATTTCTAGTAAGTTCCCTTTGTTTGAATTCATGTTTGTAATTGTTTGGGGCAGGTTTAATCCAATCTAGCTTATTTTTAGAAGTAGCTTGTTGGGAAAGCTTACTTGGGGGTGGCAAGTTTCTTCCTTTGGATTCTTCTTCTTATTAAGCTTGCAAGGCTCATTTGGTGAACAGTTTTTGCTGATGAATAAAGATAGTTTCTCTACAGAATTTGGTGTTATTTCCCTCACCCTTAAGTGTGATTACGCTCGCTCTCAAGTGTGATAGCCTAGGGTTTTCATCTTTTCTCTTCTCTTCTTTCTGTGTTAGTTCTTTGTTTGTGCTACACATCTAAACCTAAGTCGATTACAAGAATAGTGCTGAATCACAAAGATCCTGCATTAATTAGCTAAGCAAAGGGTATCAAGGAAACTGTTGTTTTGGGCTCAGCTCTAATTTGCACATTCTTTCTTGGGCAGTTGAAGGTGAAATTTAGAGAGGAAAGGATAGGTGGCTTTTAAGATCCTAGAGAGATGGTATGATGGCTTTTAAGGAGCAAATGTGTTGATGTGGACTGATATCATCAAGGATAGGTGTAAGTAACTTTTCATGTTGTGAAAATTTTTCATGGCACCAAAGTGAAGCTATGTGGCACCTAGCTCCTAGTTGCCTAAGTGATTGGTTTTGAAAATTAAAAGCCCCTAAATCTTAAGCTAATTTATTATTTTGCATATCAACGAACAATTATCTACACTAACATTTAGCAATAATATTCAACAATAACTATAAATTTCATATTAAAACATGGGTTTTCATTTTCATGAGAAGGTTGGCATTTAAATATATTTATTTTGGTGTTTCAAATAGGGGCCATTACTTGGTTTAATGCTAAGTCTCAGACTGTCAAGTCTGAGGACAAGGGTTTGAGTCTGGGAGCGACCACTTTGTGCAAAAAAATGACAAAGGTTAGGACTGTATCCAGTTGAGCCCTCCCAGATAGCTGGGATCTTGACTATCAGACAATGACCTTCTCCTTACATCTCAAAATCCCTTCAGTTCCTGACCTTACTGTGTTACCAAGGCTGCAATCATCAAAGTTCATCATAATAAATGGTGGGGTTGGCAGCTTCCAAGGGATTCTTGCTGTTGGCTTAGCAGTGGGTGAACTTATTGCAGAGTTCAAATGAAAGTAAAAGAGGTGCATCAACACATCGCTGAAAATGTAGGGATGATAGAAACACAATGGTAATCTCTGACAAGACATAACAGATTGTTTATAACTATCTGTTATGTCTGCCATCTCTGAAAGAATTGAAAAACAATGGAATATTCTTCAATTTCGGAGGCTTGAGGAAAGAAAAAACAGTTGACGAATCTGATTGAGGAGTTAGATGCAAAAGAAGAACAAGGTTTGTTTGGGGAAAGGGACAAGGAGCTTAGGTGGGAGTTGAGGAAAAGCTTGGAGGATGCCCTCTTCAAAGAAGAAATTAGCTGGAGACAGAAATCCAGACACAAGTGGGTAAAGGAGGGTGATGGAAACACAAATATTTTTCATGCTATAGCCAACGACAGGAGGAAGAAGTACTTGATCTCTAAGCTAGTGATTAATGATGAAATATTGACTCAACAGGAGGAGATTAAAGAGGCCTTTGTGGACCATTTTAAATCAATCTTTAGACGGCCTGTGTCTAGTAGATTACAGATTGAGGGTTTGGAGTGGCCAAGACTCCCTGAAGAATCAAGGGTGTGGTTGGAGAGAAGCTTTGAATTGGAAGAAATAAGGGTAGCCATATTTTCAATGAATAGATCTAAAGCATTTGGTCCTGATGGATTTATGATGGCTTTTTATCAAGACTGCTGGGAGGTACTGAAGGAGGATATTCAAAAAGTCTTTTCTGAATTCTTTGAAAGAGGGGTGGTTATTCTAGGTCTAAACTCCACCTTCTTGGCTTTGATTCCAAAAAAGGGAGATGCTTGTCATCCCAAAGAGTCTAGACCCATTAGTTTGGTACATAGCCTCTATAAAATCATTGCTAAGGTGCTATCTCGAAGGATTAGAGAAGTGCTACCCTTAATAATTTCCCCAAATAAGGGTGCCTTTGTGAAGAATAGACAAATTGTGGATCAAATACTAATTGCAAACGAGAGTGTGGAAGATTTCAAAAGAAGTGGTAAGAAAGGGTTAGTGTGCAAATTGGACCTTGAAAAGGCTTATGACTTGGTGGGTTGGTCATTTCTATTGGAAGTTTTAGTCTTTTGGATTTGGGTAGAAGTGGTGCAAGTGGGTGAAAGGATGTATTAGGACTTGCCACTATTCCATTTTAGTGAATGGTTGGGTGGTGGACCATTTCCAGGCTACCAAGGGCATCAAACAAGGAGACCCCCTTTTTCCTTTCCCTTTTACCCTAGTTGTTGAAGTCCTAGGAAAATTCATTGAGAGGGCAGACTCTAGAAACTTGGTGAAAGGTTGGAGGGTAGGGAGGAATAGGGTTCCAGTAACACATCTACAGTTTGCTGATGACAATTCTTTTCTGTGGTGGGGATGAGGTAAGTTGGGTGTGTAATCTAAAGCAAGTGATCAACGTATTTGAACAAGTGACTAATCTTAAAGTGAATTTAGACAAAAGCTATGTGATTGGCATTAATTTGAGTGAAGGTGAGGTGGAGGATAGAGTCCGAATTTTGGGTTGTGAGATTGCCCAATGGCCATTGATCTATTTGGGGCTGCCACTAGGGGATAACCCAAGTAAAAAGAGTTTCTGGAACCTGGTGATTGCGAGATTAACTAAGAGGTTAGCATCTTGGAAGAAAAATTACCTTTCCATGGGAGGCATAATAACTTTGATTAAGTCTACATTGACAAATCTGCCTATGTACGTTTTGTCGGTGTTTAAAATGCCTGAAGGAATATGTGGGATTTTGGAGAAGTTAATGAGAGATTTCTTATGGGAACGAGGAGAGGAGAAAAAGGATCATAGGGTCAGGTGGGATATAGTTACCAAAACCAAAAATGATGGTTGCTTTAGGCAATTTGCAAAAAAAGAATGAATCTCTACTGGGGAAATGGCTTTGGAGATTGACTTTGGAAAGGGATAAATTATGGTCTCAAGTTGTCTTAAGTATTCATGGGCAAGCGACGGATGGTTGGGACTTTGGAGTTTCAGCTAGGGCTACGAGAGCCTCTCCGTGGAAATCAATTCATGCCATACTTCCTTCTTTTGTTCCTCTAATCAGGTATGAATATGCTCTGGTAACCACGCGAAATTTTGGGATCATGTTTGGGTGGGAAGCACTCTGCTAAAAGAGCTCTTCCCTTGTATTCTTTATTACGTTTTAAAAATGAGCCAGACTCCACTTTTTTGACCACCTCTAATTCAACCATTGATTGGAATTTGGGTTTTAGAAGGACCCTTAAAGACCCAGAGTTGAAATTCATTGCTGACCTGCTAAAAATCTTTGAGGGGGTAGCTATTGAACCCTTCAGGAGGGATTGTAGGATTTGGGCTCCATCTCCCTCGGGTGTCTTCTCATGCTCCTCTTTCTTCAAAGTACTAGCTCATTCCCCACCTGTCTTTGGAATCCCTTTTCTAGTTTTGGAAGTTTGGGGTAGACCAATTCCTCCTAGAATTAGTGCATTTCCTTGAAAAGTGTAACACTTGCGACTTACTTCAAAGAAAAAGGCCTAATTGGTGTTTATCCTCAAACTGGTGCATCCTTTGTAAGAAGAATGGTGAGACTAGTTATCACTTATTGGTTTCTTGCCCATTTGTTTCAGAAATCTGGTGTTGGTTTTTCTATCTTTTTGGTTCCCCCTCGCCCCCCCCACCACCACCACCACCACCAAAAAAAAAAAAGTACAAAGCCTATTCCATTCTACCACTGTTAGGGGGCTGAAGAAGAGAGGGAAAATACTGTAGAGGTGTGTAAGAGCAGCTATATGTTGGACAGTCTGGGAGAAAAGGAATCAACGGACCTTTCATGGGAAGAGACAGAAATAAGGGTGTAATCATTGAACTAATTTCTATAAGGGTGATTCATTGGGTCAAGACTTTGCAAATTTCTGAAAACTATTCAGAAGGAGATATCATCCGGAATTGGAAAGAAGTGGCTTGGTCAGCTCCAAGAAAGAATGTATCTTACTCAGTTTGGTCCTCTCCAGCTTCAGGGTTCACTAAACTAAACTTTGATGGTTGTAGTGAAGGAAATCCAGGTCTGTCGGGTATAGGGGGAACTTTCAGGGATGATGAAGGTTGAATTTTTGCATTGTATTCTGGTTCTATTGGATGGGGGAACTCTCTTAGAGCTGAAATATTGGTTGTTTTGGAAGGGTTAAAAAGAGCTCAAGAGTTAAATATCAGAAAATTGATAGTGGAAGGTGATTCTAAGTTGGCTATAAATTGGTTAATGAAGGATACTTCTAGTCTGTGGAAGTTTCTGAATGAAAAAAAGAAAGTTAGACATCTCATACAAAATATGGAAGTCAAGTTTCAATGGACTAAGTGGTGCACCAATTCCTTGGAAGATTCATTGGCCAAACAAGGGGCGGGAAGGGTTAATTTTTTCTGGGCAACATTGTAATCTGAACTGCCTTCTTGGGAGGGTTAAGAGTTTTCACCTCTCCCTTTGTATCATTTTTATTAATATCTATTAATTGAAGTCTTTGTTATCAATAAAAAAACTAGCAGGTGTGGTACATACATGTACATAAATATAGGGCCATTACCCAATGTTTCTCTTATTTGGGGTTTGGGAGGGGGTGGACTAGATACAAATCTTCAATTTGGTATTTTGTTTTTACACAGTGGCTGCTTTCAGACTTGAACCCATGTTTTTCACATTTATAAGCCTGAGATTTCTCCATTTCAGAACCAGTTGCCCTAGATAATAATCTTGAGCTTGTGAATAAACAAATACCCTTCCTAACTTTTCTCATGCTAATCCATCTATCAATTTGTTTGCCAATCTAGGGATCTATATGAAGTAGCTTTTCAACCTGGAGGCCAATGGTCTTGCTTCTCTAACAAGGATCCAAATGATGATCACCTTGCAAAGCTTTTAGTCTTGTAATATAGTTAATAACTACATATGGCATATATGTTATCGGACAATTTTTTTTGATCAGTAAGAAAACTTAAGAATTATATTAATTGATGAAATTGATTAGTACAACAGTAAGGGCCCAAGCACCCAATGGAGAAGGCGAGTCCCTACCAAAGTTTCAAATTACAATTGTGCCCAAAACAACTGTTGCCTATAGACCCCTTGTTTTGCTAGAGTATTAGCCATCTCATTTGCTGTCCTTACCTAGTTGAAAGTAATGTTGAGCTCATGTGAGAGGTTCTCTATTTCCCTGAATTCATGCCTATAGATCCATGGTACAAGATGCTTACTCTTAACTCCAAGAAATAACTAGTCTTGAATCTCCCTGTGCTTTCAAGTATTGGAAATTTGCATGCTTAGCAAATCTTAATCCTTGCACTAACGGCACCAGTTCAGCCTTAGTGAGTCTCTCAATCACAATGGTCCTGAAAACAAAGTGAGACTCTATCTGCACTATCTAAAGACTCCTCCAATGCCTGCCATTCCTGAGCTTCCCATAGAATTCCCATCAAAATTTAATTTTACTTTATTTGCTGCTAGGGTGACCATTGCATAAAGACCTTATCCTTTTCTTTAGAGGAAAGTGCCACTTCAGTCCATGCTCTTAAAATATCATTCACTGAGAAATCTCGGAAGAGATTGTGTTTTTATCCAGTGTGTAGCTCTGATTTTTGTACCCTCAAAATTCTCCTCTTTCAATCTACTTTTCTCATTGAAGGTTCTTCCATTATAGTCCACACTACCACTACCTTAATTGCTTTCCACATAGTTTTCCCTCTCTTTTTTAGCAGTCTTAAAAAACTTGGATGGAAGAGGCTCACCACATCCTTTGGAGGATCCCACCTGCAACCAAAAAGAGAACAACAGAGGTCCCAAACACAAAGCACAAATGGTCTGGAAAGCACTAGAGTGCTGGTAAAAACAGCATTAGGAGTACAAGATCACACTCTAGTGTGTTCAGATCTCCTACCCAAAAGAATCCTACTCAAATTACATGGAGGAAGATAAACTTTCTTATCTTCCAATTGGAGCTTGAGCTCCCAAAACAATGACTCCCTCTTGACTTCTTGCTTAGCTAACCCATCAGCAAAAGAGTTAGCTGATCTTTTCACCCTGCTGATCTTAACTTCCATCCCTTGAACCAGCCACCTGAATTTTTTGCTCTCATTATTGTACATCCATAACCTGCTATCTTCTTTATTCAGCCGCCCTACCACCACCTCCGAGTCCCCTTCAATGTTGAGTTTTCTTATATTCATCTCCTTAGCTCTTTGGGCTCCTTCCAAAACTGCAAAGATATCAGCCCTGAGAGAGTCAACCACTCCAATTGGGCCTGAAAACATGGCTGAAACAAACCCATTCTCATCCCTAAACACATCTCCAATCCCTGAATGTCCAGGATTCCGCCAGCTACTCTCATCAAAGTTTAGTTTTAAAAACCGGCCGGAGGGGGGGGGTGTCCAAGACACACTCAATACTATTTTGGTCTGGGTACAATTAGCAATCTCACCCCACTTCCTCAACAAGTCATCCACCGTGAAGTCTGTAAACAACTTTGACGATTTCAACCACTGTACTACCCTTATATGGAACGGTTCTCTCAGTACTTCATTGCCTCTCTCTACTTCAGAGAAGATCTTGGAATTTCTTTCCTCCCACAGAGCCCAACATATTGCAGCCCTCAAACATCTCGACATGGGCCTTCCCCTTTTCAATCGACACCTAAAGAAAGCAGGGGGAAAAAGGCTTTGCAAATTTGATGGATGATTACATCTACACCCAAAGAGGGATAATGCCCACACCCAAATGGACTTAGCAAACTGGCAAGTCATCAATAGGTGAAAATCAGTCTCCCCATCTGCTTTACAGAGAACACACCTGTGAGGGGATAAACATGTCTTGGGTCTCTTCTTTTGGAGCATATCACCAGTATTGATTCTTTCCAGAAAAGCTTCCCAACAAAAGCTACCAACTCTAGGGGGAATTGGTCTGCACCAAACCTCATTAACCGGGAAGGGAGGGGCAGCAGGACTAGGGGGCTGACTTAAGACTTTGAAAAAAAGAGGCACAAGAAAATGAGCCAGTGGGGTGGGGGTCTAGATTCTAGAATCCAACTTCTTAGGGTCCAAGAAAACATTATCAAGGATACCAAGGAGGCTTGATATACTATCCAAGTCTATATCTCTCCCTACGCACATATCATTACAGCTGCACATTGAGAACTTCTACCGTATCTGCATATTACCATTCGTGGGGAGATGTTCCCAATGTACATCTGTAGTGTTCTGTGGGTAGGAGATCCGGATTGCACTATAGTATCCTCCACAGGATGTAGTGAGCCTTTAGGAGCACAAGACCACACTCTATCGGTCAAATCAATGTGCTACGGAAAAGATTGGCTAAATAGATGTTCATGCTTTAAACAATTTCATTTAGAAAGCCTAGAGTTAAAAGTTCAGCCTATTTTATATGTTAATATATGTTTAATAATATGTGGATAATGAATCTACAATTGTATTTCATATTTTTTGTGTAAAAATTAAATTGCCCAAATTTGTTTTAACATTTTTAAACTTCATGTTATGCTCATATTATTCCTCAATATTTATTTACTTTTTTTGTGTTTTTAAAAAGTATGATATGTTCTCTTCAGGAACATGTCAATATTTGAACTTGCTAACCGAAATTGTAACAAAGAAAGAATCTCTAAGACTCTAACTTTAAGAGTTCTCATCATAAATTGGTCCTAAGTAGAGCAATAGAAAATTTGACAAATTCTTATACCTCTTTGTCATCATAGAAGATGATTAAATCATCCACAAATTGGAGATGGAACATAGGAACACCCTCCACCTGAAATCTATAATGTCTAATAAGTCTTACACTATCATCCTGAAAAATTAGGTATCTAAATATGTCAGATACCAACATGAACAAGAAATAGGATGATGGATCCCCTTGTCATCAAACTGTATTAATTAACTCTTTAATTGAATCTAATAAATGAACATATTTTCTACTGATCAAAAAAATTGTTGCCTTGTTCTAGTCTAGACGACAACTTCTTATCCTTTGTTTCCTAAATTCGTCTAACCTAGTGCAGCGTGTTTATGAAATATTGTTGAAAAAAATCCAAGTTTTCTATTTTCTTATAAAAAAAAATGTTTGTTGAAGGTTTATGTTGTATTGGTAATTAGTCAAGAGTGTCTAGGCTCTTGTGGGGTGATTGCCGACTTAAACTTGGGTGGGTGGTGGTCTGTAACGTCTGTTGCCGGGCTTTGCATTGGGTTGGAGTTTTTGTTAGTAAGATTAAAGATTTGATCATTTTCTATTTGGGTTGAGTTGTGTAAAGTAGTGTTTTGGTATTGTATATCTGTGCAGTGGAGTTTCATTATATTTGGGCTTATCATAGTGATGCCTTATAATAAGTTTGTATCTCTCTTCTATAGTTCTATTCCTTCTATTTTCTTATAAATTTTCTATTTTAATATTAGAAAGAAATCTTGTCCATATCCAGCTGTTCCAGCTGATGCCCTGAGCCTCTGCTACACCAAGAGACCTTTGCCAAATACATTAGTTCACCACTTCACCTTTTTAAAGGCAATTCATAGATAAATAGATAATACAGATATTCTCATTATGCCTAGCATCACCAGATTTTATCATCATATAGCTTTTTGTATCCATCTTTAACGTTTAACTGAATGATGCTCACTTGATTTTTGGTCTGGGAGACCAAAATGTGTTCTCTTGCTTATCTTCAGTATATACTAAACATTAGTCTAATTAATTTCTTACTGTCTTATTTTGTATATTTTTTTTGCTTACTTCAATCACCATGTAGTTTGCCCTATATTTCAGGGTTCTTCTTTTTATATAAGTGATAGATTTTGTCAAATGTCATGTTTGATTACATTATAATTTTGGTACATTTGTTCACAGGAGAGCAACAGACTTGGAACCATTGCAGCCTTTACTGAAGAAATGCATTGTTTTTCTGGAGGGAGAGGTGTTGCCATCAACTCTGGAGACTTCAAGGCCTCGAGTGCAGCTTGAGCGATCAGCTGTTTGGCATGGAATAAAAGCACTGTAAGAAGACAACGGCCTGAAGTGAATCCTCATTTATGCTTTTTGCCACTATTTCCTGTACTTTTATATGATTATACCCTTTTTGATTTTTGTGCTTATACTTCCTTGTATCTGTACCTTGAAGGCTTGGGTTCTTGGAGCCTCCTGTGTTTGAAGAAGGGGTATTGGAGCGGTATCCTATTTTTCTCAGTATAGTACTCAACCATGTCAGTGATGATTCACTTGAATTTACTTATGCAGTTAATTGCTTGAAGCTGCTCTTTGAAATGCTTGGTAGGTCATTTTTGCTTTTTTGCCTGTCCGTGATGTTGCATTTTGCTTAATGTTGCATCTATTTTATTTTCTTTTTTTCTCATGCACTTTTAGGGTGCAAAGTTTGGTTGAGAACAACGCTGTCACCAAGTGTGATGCGCAACACATTGCTGGGTCAGTGTTTCCATACTCGAAATGAGAAAAGTCATAAAGAAATTTTTGATCTTTTCCAGCCATTTCTTCAGGCATATCCCTGTACCACACATCTTTTTGTTTCTGAAATATGGTTTTCTATCATCATTTTGTTCTTCTTATTATGTTCATCCTCTCTATGTTATTGCATTTCTAATGCCTTTTTTCTGTCTTTACTTTTTTCTTTTCTTTTTTTTTTTTTTTTTCTGTTGGACCCATGTGGCTAGTCTCTTGAATCTCTGCATGATGGGGAACATGAAAAGCAGCGCAGACATTTCCTCTATTTTCTCCTCCATCAAGTTACTAACAGCAGTAACTTCAGTGATTTAATGAAAAAAAAGGCTTGCCAGGTTAGCTTACTCGTCTCTTTTGTATTTATCAATAAATAAAAGAAGAAGATTGAAGTTTTATTTGTATAGTTTTCTTTTACTTTGTAAAGAATGAACAATGGGGTTGGACAATTGTAGTGTTTGTTAGTTTGGTTATGTGTGTTTGTTTCCACATTTACATTTTTAATCTTTTTGCTCAACTTCCTTGCTATTTATTGCAAGACTGTGTCTTCAGATAGCTCTTCTCATTATACATCGAGGTTATACGATGAACCCACCATGCCCACCATATGAGTGTGCACACATGTGGTACGAAAGTTTGAATTCTCTAATTTAGTTTCAGTTTAACTTGCCTGTATACTTTATGTTTTTCCTTTTTCTAATTTTCTTTTCTAGCATATGCATCAATTCTTCAACTTATGGATTCATATGATGAGATTCTTCATACAATCAACAGCTGTTTTCCCTCCTGGGTGGTTGTCTTTTAAAAGTTACATGGATATATTTCTTTGAATTTCTTTCTCTTTATGCTTTTTAAGATGATTCTGCAGAATTTACTTGTTCAATGTAATACTGTAGGAATTACAATCATTTTCCTGTATAATGTTCATTTTCTAATACATGTGAAGTAGAACATAGAAATTGTAATTATATTTATTCAAGACATGTGTATGTGTTAAAACAAATGGATTCATGAGTCGCTTGTTTGTGATTTATTGCACAGGGGTCCTTCTCTGTTGAGTTCATTAAAGGATTCACATCTTCATAGTTCTTTGCGGCAACCTGCACTTGATCTTATTCAAATTATTATAGTCTCTGATGCTGCTGCTTTGGAAACTTCAATGTTGAAGTTTGTCAGACCTGCAATCTGTAATAGTGGCATTTCTACTGATCCCAATGATGATGAAGATGAGTTTCCATTATATCATGATATTGAAGAGAAGGGTAGCAGTTGTTGGAGTGAATTTAGTATACAGAATAGACTTACATCACATGAATGTAAAGATTGGATGTGCATTCCCATGTTATGGTTTGATGTTTTGGTTGAGGTTCATCCTTCAATTCTCCCCATATCATTTTCCAAGGCTGTTATCTGGGCTCTATCTCAATTTTCAATGGTAGAACCTCAAAATCGTACAGAAATGGCACTTTCAGTTGGAGATTGGTTTTCATCCCTTTCTGGAACTATGTCAACTTCTTCCAAGTGGGAGCTTCCAACTGGTTCTGATGATGGTGGTGATGGGAAGGAATCAAGGAATGCGGTTAAAGCAGCAACAATGTATATTCCTTTGATAAAAGCTTTCAAGAGGTCTGTAGCATCATGAACCTTTCCAATTATATCATAGATGTGACATTGGTATTTACTATTTGAGTTTGCCTGCAATAATTTCATCAGGTTCTATTACATGTATATTTTGGCTCAAAAAGTCAGCTACTCCAAGTGGAGTAGTGCTGGGCTAAAGCCGTGACTCACAGTCCTCAATGTATTATGTGTAGGGGTGTCAATCGACCAGTTTTGGATTGGATCCAATCCGATCCAAACCTTATCAAATTGGATTTGGATGGTCTGTTATAATCATTGGATTGGGCCAATCCAAGATAAATTAGTCCATATTCTTATTGGTTTGAATTGGACCTAAACCAAATTCCCAATAATTTGATCATGAGGCCAAACCCTTGTCCAATTTGAAACCGATCAAAATTGAAGTCGACATAAAATCACTTTTAAGAGTACTTTTACGGAAGCAATTTTACGAATGTACTTTTACAAAAGCACTTTTATAAAAGTAATTTTATGAAAAGTACTTGTACGAAAGCACTTTTACAAAATTACTTTTACGAAAGCACTTTTACAAAAGCACTTTTAATGAAAGCACTTTTACAAAAGCACTTTTAATGAAAGCACTTTTACAAAAGCACTTTTAATGAAAGCACTTTTATAAAAGTACTTTTACATGAAAGCACTTTTATGAAATCACTTTTATAAAAGTACTTTTACATGAAAGCACTTTTATGAAAGCACTTTTACAAAAGAACTTTTATGGAAGTATTTTTATGAAAGCACTTTTATGGAAGTACTTTTATAAAAGCAATTTTATGAAAGCACTTTTATGGAAGTACTTTTATAAAAGATCTTTTATGAAAGCACTTTTATGAAAATACTTTTCTAAAAGCACTTTTATGAAAACACTTTTATGAATGTATTTTTATAAAAGCACTTTTACGAAAGTACATTTATAAAAGCACTTACACTTTATGAAAGCACTTTTACAAAAGTACTTTCATAAAAGCACTTCTATGAAAATACTTTTATGAAAGCATTTTTACACAAGCACTTCTACGAAAGTACTTTTATAAAAGTACTATGAAAGTACTATAAAAGTACTTTTACAAAAGCACTTACATGGAATTACTTTTATAAAAGCACTTATGTGAAAGTAATTTTACAAAAGCACTTATATCAAAGTACTTTTATAAAAGTACTTTTACAAAAGCACTTGTATGAAAATATTTTTATAGAGGCACGTCTACGGAAGTACTTTTATGAAAGCACTTTTACAAAAGTGCTTTTTCAATGGCAAAAGGATATATTTTTGTAATTTTTTATATGTTTTGTTTTTTTTATATAATTTTTGATATTTCATTCTCTTTGGATTGGATCCGATCCAGTCCATTTACATTTTAATGGATTGGATTGGATTTGGACTGGATTAGGTCCGGTCCATTTGTAAGTGGACTCACATTGGACTGGACCGGTTTGGACCAAATCCATTCAAATTGACACCTCTAATTATGTGGTCCCACCTTGACTTGGATGAAGTGACACAAAATGGGGCAATAGCATTGCATCGAGGGCGGTGATTTCATGGTTTTAGCCCAGCACTACTCGAAGTGAAGTAGCTGATTCTTCTCTATATTTTGGGTGAGCATAGTGTGAGAACACAAAGTTGTAGTGGATTTTTTTTGTCAGGTTTGCTACACATTTCGTTATTCAAATGGAGCATGGAGAACTTTGGAAGCAGTGGACTTGGGAACCCAGAATGGCTGGAAGTTTGGTCCTGTTGTTTTTTGATCCTAATGATGTAAGGGTGAACTTTCATATATTGGGCTGATCAATAACCATGTTTTGAGATTGAAATGACGTGATTTAATGATCCTTTGCTTGATGTAGGATGTGAGGCATGTTAGTAGGCTTATCCTGGAACATGTTTCTAAGACACGAGGCCTTGCCAGTGGGCTACAGTTCCTCTGTGACAGTGCATTATCTCTTTCCTCCATGTATTTCGGGTTAAGACATTCATTGAAACTGGTCAGCCTCTTTGAAATCTCACAAACATGAATATCAGCTATTGCTCAGAGTTCAGATTACTGTTTTAGGCCAGATTCCTGCATGATGTATAATTTGGAATCCTGCTTTATTATGTACATATTTCTTTTCAGGTACAAGCTGCTGGTTCTGCTTTATCAGCTTTCCAAAATTCACACCATTTGTTCTTCATTCTACACAAGCTTCTTAAAGGTGCAGATGCATCTTCCAAAGCATTACCGAATAATCCAGTAGATGACTCAAAAGTCCTCAAGTTTTCATCCCAGGGGGGTTTTTTGCGGAACCCAGTGTTTGATGCTTCACCAATAAATATTCAAAATCCTTCAAATATGTTCAAGATAAAATCTTGGGAGCAGTTCAGTTGCTTGTCATCAGAAATTGTATGGCCATATATAAGGAAATGCTTGGCAGAAGGTGTGGCACTCAAAGACAATATAAATTCACAGGTATAATCTTCTAGAAAGAACTTTAATTCCCTATATTTTTTGTATCTATAAGGTCTCTCTTATGCTAAATGTCAGTTATCTTATATCTCTTAGTTTTCACTAATTTTGAGTGTGATAAGATGTACTTATGTTTTTATTCTTTAATCATTACACAGTACAAACAGAATTATTTTCTAGTTTTGGACATTTTCCCCCAAGCTGGAGAATTGTGTATCAAAATTCTATGACCAATTTTTTCCATCATAATATGTTTTCTGATGTAATGGTAAATTTCGGGCTGGCAAGTATGAGATTATGTGGGTTTGAGTCTAAGAGTGAGGTTAGGACCATATCCAATCTACCCCACCCAAGAACCCAGATAGCTGGGACCAACATTGGGCAATGGTTTTTTTTATTTCTTTTCTGATGTCACCATGGGTCCATGTGATCCCAAAATGGTGTTATAGTTATTAAGGTCCATGAGATCGCCTACTCACCTTGGTGGGCACCTAGGTGATTTTTTTTTTGAATAATAACGATGAAACCTGGTTCTATAGCAAGCAACAGCCACCTTTCACTAGTAATTGTCTATAGTTTTCATAAAAAATAATAAACTTCATTTGAAACATAAAAAATCAACAAATTCATGAAAAAAAGGAACAAAGGGAAGCAATTTCAAAAAATGGAGGGGATGAACTCCTAATTTTGTCCTAGGATAAGAATAGGGGTTTTGGAGCAGGTGATAGGTCCTGTCATGGTGGCAGTTTTGGAGCAGTTGGTTTAGTTGTTGGTGGTGGTGCTGGTGGAGGCATTTGAGGAGGTGGAGGCTTTGGTGGTGGGAGAGTGGTAGTGCTGGTGGAGGATCAGGTTGTGAAGGTGGGGTTTGGTGCAGGTGGAGGGTAGGATGGAGCTGGTGGTGGTGTTGGAGCTGGAGGATTTGGTGGCAATGGTGGTGGTGGTGGTGCTGGAGTAGGATTTGGCAGTGGTGTTGGTGGAGGTGGTGGTACTAATGAGGGATTAGGTGGAGGTGTTGGTGTTGGTTGAGGATAGGTGGAGGTGTTGGTGGAAGTCAAGGAATTGTCAGGGGTCATTGTATAGGTGGAGGGTTTTGAATAGGAATTGGTGTTGGTGTTGGAGTAGGAGTTGATCCTGGCAGGGGAGCTGGTGGTGGTGGACGTTGAAACCTATTTTGAGTTCTAAGTTTAATACAAAATCTGTTCTTATGTTGTAAACAATGCAAGGCGTGTTTAGTTTAGCAACTAAGGACTGCTGATATACCTTTGTAAAAAGCATTGTTATCATCACTGAACTGGACATGTATTGGTCATTTTGAGTTTCCAAATAAAGAGACTAATGCTATGTTTATCGAAAAAACGTTTACTTATTCTAATGAAGGAAGAAGCTACCTTCTACAGATCAGTGCCTGCAGTGTCTTCTGATGATGCAGGTCTTGCTGATCCATTGGTGCCTACTTTTGTTTCTCCTATGCTTACTTCACCTACCTCTCCTTTTGACAGTATTTTCAATTATATTTCTTATGATCATTTAAGTCACCCCTTGCTTCCATCTCATTTGTTTCTATTCCAAGGAATGTGATCGAAGTAGTAGAACGGCCAGAACAGAAAGATGCAGGAAGGGATGAATTCTCTATTGAATTGTCTTACATTCTATCTAATATTCTTCATAACTTGTCAATTGTAATGAGTCCTCCCTAAGATTTTCCATATATGGGGTTTCCTTTTCAACCAAGTTTCTCTCAAGATCCACATAGTTGATAAACTGAAAATCTTTATTGGTCAACATCTGAGATATAATAAGAAGAGCTAAAATCCTTCTCCTTAAATTTCTACGAAGGAGATTTATTTTAAAAAAATTTTTTGTTTCTCTCTTCCCAAAGACTGCATGGAGGCATAAACTGCTGCCTGCCTAAAAATGTCGCCTCTTTTCCCCAATTTGCTACTTTTTATTTGAAGAATAAAGTCACAAACTGAATTGGAAGGTGCCCAATGAAAGCTGCTTTCTTAAATCAAATTGATTAGGAATTGCCAAACAGTTTGAGCAACTTTGCAATTAAGTAGAAGGTGACCAATGGATTTACTGTCGTCATACCTGCTACCAACACACATTTCACTTTGAAGACATTGTGAAAAATTGACACTGTGAAACTTAGCCAAGATGGAAGTCAAGACTGGTTGAGAGAGGGGAAGGCAAATAGAAGAGGAAATGAAAGGTGAGTTTGTGCAGCCTTGTTCGAGAGCTTCAGGGTTAAGGGAAAACTTTCTTAAAAGTTCTGGAAGATAAAGATGGCCATAGTTCTGCAAGTAGGGGAGGAAATAGTTGGCAGGTTTAAGGATTTTGTTGATGAGGCACTGAAGCTGAGTAGGGAGTTGGACTGCAAGTGATTGACAGAAACTGGGGATAGAAGGTATGTTGCAAAAAGAAAGAGGAATGATAAGGGCAGGTTCTTGACATTGATACGAGCATTTTCAATCCAATGTTCTGAAAATCGTAATTGTATTGTAAATTCTAAAGAGGTTTGAATTGAATCGTGTTGTAAATCATAAGATATTTTTTTTTTCTGATTTTACCAAAAGTTGTGAAAAACCATAAAAAATACCCAGACCTCTCAAAAATTAGAAAAAATGGCTTTGCACTAATTTTCAACCTATAGACATGATATAAGTAGGTAGTGATGGTGAGCCTATAGACACTGTACTAATTTTCAACCTATAGGCAGCCTAACAGAGATGACAAAAGAGTGTGGATGGGTGGGAAGGATGAGCAGTTCTCTGTCAAATCCTTTTATAACAAGCTGACTAGGGAAGAAGATCAGGAGTTTCCTATGTGTCCTATGTAAATCAGGATGGAGAAGACTGTTGATTGCCTGTTGTTACATTGTAAATTCTCATGTAGCATTTGGGTAAAAGTATACAGTTTGTTTGCTCACAAGGGTTTCTGTCTGGTGTAAGTGGAGAGCTTTTTGAGAGGGTGGCATTTACAAGGTTTGAAGAAAAGATGAAAGTTGTGTTACAGCCTGCGAAAGCAACATGGCTTTCCCTGTTACAGCCTCTATTTGTACAGGGTTTTTCCGGAAATGAGAAAAAATTGGAAGTTATCAGGTGACCCTCCCTCTACTACATTGAGGAAGATGGAGATAGAGGTAGATGCAGTGTTTTAAAAGTGCAAGGCGCATGGGCCATTTTGCGCTTGAGGCGCAAGGCGAGGTGCGTGACTTTTTGAGGCAAGGCGCAAAATTTAAAAAAAATGCAAAAAAATAAAAAAAGCAAAAAATTCAAAAAATAAAAAAATTATAAAACATAATATTAATAAAAATATTAACTTAAGTTGTAAAATAAATGTTTGAATAAACCTATTATCTAAAATTAAATTATATAAATATATTAAAATGAGAATTTAAAAATGAAATCAAACATATAAAACCCATAATCTCTTTTTTTTTTTCTCAATTGCATCAAGTAGCTAATGTGATATATTACATTCCTAATTCTACGAGCCACCTTTGTGCCATGCCCCTCGAGGCTAGCCCAAACAAGTCCATGTTAAGGTCTTAAATTCTTAGATTGCACACAAAAAATAATAATTTTATAGTTTAAATTGCTTTTAAGATGTTTCATTAACTTGAATGAATGGGCAACATTACCAAATAGGTGGTTCATGTTTAGGTTGGCCTCGAGGGGTGTGGCATGGGGGTCCGGGGGCGGAGCCCCCGACCTAGTGACCAGACTCAAAAAAAAGGAAAAAGCGGCAAATTTTCAAAAGGTGCACGCTTGGGCTAAGGTGCAGGCACACGCCTAGGCGTACCAGGCGCACGCCTAGGCTCACCAGGTGTGCGCCTTTTGAATGGGCTGCGCCTAGGACCTGGGCGAGGTGCCTACCCTAAAATGCGCCTCGCCTGAGCACCTAGGCGCGCCTTTTAAATTACTAGGTAGATGTGCGGAAGGTGCGAAGATGGATGAGCGAATGAAGGTGTTGGGTGCGAGCCTAATTGGGAGGTTTGTTAGTTTGATTTGGAGACAAAGAAGGTGGAGGTTTGGGCAATGGTAGAGTGGGGAAAGGAGAAAGTTTTAAGCGTAAGAAAACTAAATGGAGGTTTGTTCCTATTTATGTTTCATAGCAAAGAGGTAGCAAAACAAGTTTTGGAGTTGGAGACACAAAGCAAAGGGACTTTGACCTTCGACTTGATTGGTGGTTCCTAACGGTAGGTTCTTTGTTTCCATGCAGAAGAGGAAGAGTAGTGTGGACTAATGTAGTTGGAATCCCTTTACATGCTTGGAGCATCGTAACTTTCGAAGCAATAGGAGGTACTAGTGGGAGATTCTTGAAGTTTGACGACAAGAATAGGTATTGGGACATATTAGATAGAGCACAATTGGTAGTGGAGGTAGACGAGATCTCGAAGGTCCCAAATGTTGTGGATCTGTGATTTGCAGGGGAGAGCTACGAGTTGCACAAAACCATAATTTTCAAGGCGCCAAGGCAAGGTTGGGTGTCAGGGGGGCGCCTTGTCGCCTAGGCGATGGATTTTTTTATATAGAGAAAACATAGATTCCAGGGTAGTTCCCTAGGTACCATAGCCATATTTCCTTAATAATTATTCGTAAGAAAAGTACAGAGTTCATGTTAAAGTATAGAAAATCAACATATTCATGAGAAGAAAAAAAGAAGGAAAAGAAAATTAAAAAAATATAGGGGCTGAACCCTTATTTTTGTTATAGGAAAAGAATAAAAGAAAAAGTAGTAGTAGTAGGGATAAAACGAAGAAAGGTTCTAAAGGAGGGAGTAGGGATAAAACGAAGAAAAAAATGGAGGGTGGGATTGGGTTTGGGTAGTAACAAAATATCACAATGGGCGTAAGACAGTGCCTGTACAAAGGGGAAGAGTAGTTGAAAAGGTCACTGGTGCCGGATATGCATGGGAAGGGACTCTGACTTCTCAGGTGGTTAGAGGAGACAAGCTCCATTGGTTCACCCTGAAAAGAACATCTGGAGGAAGAGACCGTTCTAGCAGCAAGGACCAATCGAGGTAGTTAGGAAGACTCGAGCGTCAATATCCCTACTCGAGCATCACACGAATCCGACCACAACATCACTCACACAAGTTGAAGTTGGCTTCTCGAGGTAGAGCTCAACACTAGAGGAAGGAAAAGATGGTGAAGCTTTAGTCGATAAAGAACCGAAGAGCTTCACAGACATAAAGAGGTAAGTCTTTATGCCACTCCTCCTTCCCTGCTCAAGATTACAGAAGAGAGAGAAGAGGTGGTTCGAAGGGAAGATTGTGGGGAAGTTGAGGCAAAGAGTGTAGGTACATGGTGATCGGTCAGATTGTCAAAAGACAAAAGACATCAAATTTATACCACTTGGATGCTTGAGATGAGTTCATTACTCATTGGTTGCCTGCAATGAGCTTATAACTCATCGAACGTCTGCGATGAACATATGACCTATCGCACGTTCGCGATAAACTTGTACCCAACACAAGTCAAGATAAGCTTTAGCTAATGTAAACCCATGATAAACTTTGAATGTGTGCGGTTCTGCGATGAACTTCAGATACGCACGGTTTTGCGATGAACCCGAGGCCATTACAGAACTACGGGTTACTGTGAATCAGAGTTAAATATTGGTTACACATGCAACTTCAGGTTACACGTGTGATAAGGCGTCATGTAGGTTTAGTAAAATACGCTTGTTAGATGATGATGCCACCAATGCCATGCCGGTTAAGTGGGTCATAAAAGGAAGTAGAACACGCAGATTATGAGAATCCTCGAACGAAAGGAAAGTCGGTCCTTGAGAGATCTCATAAGACACGTGGCAAAACCCTAGCAATGCTCCTTAATGACCGATAGTGAATCTAATATTCCCTTTCCTTGTGGGAATCAAATTCTTTCAACGCCTTCTGTTAGCGTAGGGGTATTTCTGTCTTTATACCTTGATTGATGTTGCTGATCTGTAATGTTGTGTTGAAATATGTGCTCTTAAGTAAGGTCACATAGGTCTTTTCAGTTATGTTTTAATATTAATATAAATTCTTATTGGCCGAATGGGAGAGGACAGGTTGACTCTTTCAGTTCGAACCAGTATTCTCTCTTCTCTCTCTCTCTTTCTCTCTTTCTCTCTTTCTCTATCATTCTCTCTTCTTCTACATAACTGAACTCAGTCAGGCCAAATTCTAAGGCAGACCTGAATTCTATCATGGTATCAGAGTAGGTTAAATCTGCCTAGATTTCTGCTTGCCTAGGGTTCATTCTCTGTGCACCCTATCTAGGGTTTTCCTTTTTTTTTTCTATGTTCAATTGGAGATAAGGGAAAGGGCTGAAAAGGAGTGATCGCCCTCTTCCCTTGGGGGTCTCTATGCCTCCAATCAGTCGTATGTGGTCGGTTGCTGTGATTTCTGAGATCGCCCTCTCCTAGTAGAGGAGGAATAGAGGGCCGAACTGTGTGTGGCTGTTGTGTGTGAAGCGGCTGTTGTGTGTGAACTGCTCTCCTGCTCGCATGGGTGTTACTTCAGCGGTAAGGTAAGAGATTTCAGTTCTGGTTTATGGATTAAATAGGAGGTGTGTTTTAGATCATTTGCTAGTGTTTCGGCTAGTTGTGCTAGGTTTTATGCTTGTTTCTTTGCGCATGTTGAAGGAAGAGATATGATCATATAGTGGTGAGATTTAAGGTAGTTGTAGGAGCAGGGTTTGTGGTGTAAAGAGCACACATTCCAGCAACATTTAGTGCTGCAATCAGTGTGACAGGTGTGACCTAGTGGTGTGTAGTGTGCAGATCTTAGTGATAATAGAATTCAGCAAGTGTGAAGTATTGGTGATAACATAATGGGAGACAGTAATGATTATAAACCTAGTGTGATGGTGCCTACAGACTACCTGAATGTTCAGATGACCTCCATTAAGTTAAATGGAGAGAATTATGTGCCTTGGGATAAATCTGTTGAAGTCTTTCTAAAGGCAAAGAAGAAGGTAAAACATATTAGAGAGGAGAAACCTCCTCTGACTCTCACGAGTATGAAGATTGGGAGCAAGAGGACGCTCAGATCATCACATGGTTGTGGAACAATATGGAACCCATGATTAGTGTGAACTTTATGTTCCTTGATACTACCAAAGACGTGTGGGACCATGCGAAAAAATTGTATTCGGGGCAGGATAATACAACCAGAGTTTATCAGCTTTATCAAGAGTACTTTAATCTGCAACGGGGCAATCAAAGTCTTGAGGAGTACTATGCCAACATGAGGAACATACGTAATGAGTTGAATGTCTATCATTCTCTCACTTTTGATGTCAAGATTCAGCAACAATAGAGAGAGCAACTTGATGTGACTAGATTTTTGGTGGGACTAAAGCCTAAATATGAACCAGTACGGGCTCCGATATTAGGGGGATCAACTCTTCCATCCCTGGAAGAGGTATTTGCTCGACTTCGGAGGATTTCTATCGGATCTACTAAGAACTCTAATATCTCAGATAGATCGGCCTTTGCTGCATCGAGAGGCCGTGGTGGTAGAGGTGGAGCTCGGGGAGCTCAGTCTGGTCGTGGTGTTGGTAGTGGTTCTGCATATGGCTGAAGTGGCAATGGTGGGTCTACTTATAATCGTGGTGGTGGTCGTACTGGGAGCAGAGATTCAAGGGGAGCCCATGGTAGAGGACGTAGCTCAGGCCCGAGGAAGTGCACTCATTGTGGTATGGATGGACATACCATCAACTATTGTTATGATTTACATGGTCCTCCCTCAACCTGGGCCAATCATGCCGCAACCGGTGACTCAAGTTCCAGCTTTAAACAGGAGAATCATTCATTTGACCAGTTGCCTCCTACATCCACAGATGGTCCCATGAAGGAGATGGTGAGTGTTCCCCGTGATGAATATGAGAGGTTTATCCAATCACAACAGAACACGACAACTTTTGCTCACTCAGGTATGGCTTGTCTGGCATCTACACCCAATCCCTGGATCATTGACTCTGGAGCCTCCGATCACATGACTGGAACTCCAGGTGTGTTTTCCTCCTTGTCTCATTGCTCAACATCACAATCTGTCACCCTTGCTAATGGTTCCACATCCTCAATTTGTGGTGTTGGTAATGTTGACCTAGATCCTGTATTCCTCTCATCAGTTTTGTATGTTCCTAAATTGCCTTTTAACCTTATGTCTGTTAGTAAGCTGACCAAATCACTTAACTGCTCCATTACCTTTTATCCTTCTATGTGTGTCTTTCAGGATCTCAAGACGGGGATGAAGATTGGTGGAGGGCATGAAGCAGGTGGACTGTATTATCTTGACGGTGGTGGTGGTAGAACTTCAACAGCTCTCCAGTCATCTCTTTCTCCTCTCCAGTGGCACTGCCGATTTGGTCATCCGTCGCTCAAAGTTTTGAAGTCCTTGGTTTCGTCCTTGAGTCAGGTTTCTGTTTTGGATTGTGAGTCGTGTCAGTTTGGGAAACACCATCGTGTTCCCTTTAGTTCTAGAGTTGATAACCGTGTGTCGAGTCCTTTTTCTTTAGTTCATTCAGATGTTTGGGGTCCTTATAAAGTAATGTCATATAATGGATACAAATATTTTGTCATTTTTGTGGATGATTTTTCAAGGATGACGTGGCTCTATTTAATGAAAGAAAGAAGTGAATTATTTACTATTTTCCAAAAATTTTATGCTGAAATTCGTAACCAATTTGGTACCCATATCAAAGTTTTTCGTTCTGATAATGGCCGCGAATATTTATCCTCATCATTTCAGGAATACCTGGACCAACATGGCATTATACATCAGACTTCGTGTACCTACACCCTACAACAAAACGGGGTGGTTGAGAGAAAGAATCGCCATCTCCTTGAAACAGCAAGATCCCTAATGCATCACATGCATGTTCCCAAACCTTTTTGGAGTGATGCAGTACTTACCTCTTGTTTTCTGATTAATCGGATGACCACGTTCATCCTTGATGGTCAGTCTCCGTTTCAGGTCTTGTTTCCCTCTTTGTCTCCGTTCCCTCTTACGCCGAGAGTTTTTGGGTGTGTTTGTTTTGTCCATCATCTGGGTCCTGGGAACGACAAGTTTGATGCCCGTTCTCTCAAGTGCATCTTCCTTGGCTATTCTCGGACCCAGAAAGGGTATAGGTGTTACCATTCTGGTTCTCGACGGTCCTTTGTGTGTGCTGATGTCAGTTTCTTTGAGTCTACTCCGTTCTTTTTGGGGTCTGGTGATGCTTCTTCCTTCTCATCACTTCCTCCCCTTCCACTTCCCGTTGTCGATCCTCAGTTTGTTCCAGTTGTGACCAAATCCTTGCCTCCGGTGCCACCACTTGTTGAACGCCCACCTATTCGTCATGTGTATACACATCGCTCATATGCACCGGCTACTACTCCTCCAGCTACATCTCCATCGATGGATCCGGCACCAGAACCCCACTTGGCATCTGAGATTGATCTACACATTGCTTTGCGGAAAGGTAAACGTACTTGCACCCTTCATCCCATTTCTAATTATGTTTCTCTTACTCACCTTTCCGCTTCCCATCGCCAGTTTGTTACCTTGTTATCATCAGTTATTGTTTCTAAATATGTCTAGGAAGCCCTTGCCTCTCCAGGGTGGTGCCGTGCAATGGAAGAACTCTTAGCCCTTCATCATAATCATACTTGGGACCTCGCTGCTCTTCCTCCTGGGAAGCAAGCTGTTGGTTGTAAGTGGGTTTATATGGTTAAGTACCTGCCTGATGGTAGTGTTGAACGACTGAAAGCGCGATTAGTTGCAAAAGGGTACTCCCAAACCTATGGCATTGACTACATAGAGACCTTCTCACCGGTTGCTAAGATCGGGTCAGTTCGTGTTGTGATCTCTCTTGCAGCCATGTATGAGTGGCCACTATATCAGCTTGATATCAAGAATGCCTTTTTGCATGGTGACTTACTCGAGGAGGTCTACATGGAGCAACCTCTAGGGTTTGTTGCTCAGGGGGAGGATGGTAAGGTGTGCCGACTAAGGAAGGCTATATATGGGCTTAAACAGTCTCCTCGGGCATGGTTTGGTAGGTTTAGTGAGGTGGTAAAGAAGTTTGGCATGAAACAGTGCAAGGTTGACCATTCTGTATTTAGTCATGACTCTTCGGGAGGAAAAATATTGTTGGTGGTGTATGTAGATGATATTGTTATTACTGGGAATGATAACATTGGTATTGATAGGCTGAAGACTTATCTACAGGATCACTTTCAGACAAAGGATCTGGGTAAACTAAAATACTTCTTGGGGATAGAGGTAGCGAGATCCAAGTATGGGATTAATCTGTGCCAGAGGAAGTATGTGGTTGATTTGTTGGACGAAATAGGCTTGTTGGGTGCCAAACCAGCTGAAACACCCATGGACACAAATACCAAGCTAAGCAGTGATATGGGTGAAGTGTTTGAAGACCCTGGCAGATACCGACGACTTGTGGGCAAACTGAACTACCTAACCATTACTAGACCAGACATCTCATTTGCAGTTAGTGTGGTAAGCTAGTTCATGCAAAAACCTCTGATTCCTCACTGGAATGCGGTTCTGAGAATTGTGAAGTATCTAAAAGGGGCCCCGGGTCGCGGTCTGATATACAAGAGTGGGGGAAAACTTGAAATAGAAGGGTATTCTGATGCTGATTGGGCCGGTTCTATGTCTGATAGGCGGTCTACTACAGGCTATTGCACGTTTCTGGGAGGTAACCTGGTGACATGGAAAAATAAGAAGTAGATGGCTGTGGCAAGAAGCAGTGCAGAGGCAGAATATAGGGCTATGGCGCATACCTCTTGTGAGTTAGTGTGGCTAAGCAACCTTCTACAGGAAGTAGGGTACAACATTAACACTCCAATGAAGCTCTACTGTGATAATCAGGCTGCAGTTCATATCTCCTCAAATCCAGTGTTTCATGAAAGAACCAAGCATATTGAGGTTGACTGTCACTTTGTGTGGGAGAAGGTGCTGAATGGAGAGCTAGACACTACACATGTTAATACAGGAAATCAATGGGCTGACTTATTTACAAAAGGTTTGAGTCGAGGAAGAGTGGACTACATATGTAACAAGCTGGGAGTATATGATATATACTCACCAGCTTGAGGGGGAGTGTTAGCGTAGGGGTATTTCTGTCTTTATACCTTGATTGATGTTGCTGATCTGTAATGTTGTGTTGAAATATGTGCTCTTAACTTAAGTAAGGGCAATAGGTCTTTTCAGTTATGTTTTAATATTAATATAAATTCTCACTGGCCGAATGGGAGAGGACAGGTTGACTCTTTCAGTTCGAACCAGAATTCTCTCTTCTCTCTCTCTCTTTCTCTCTTTCTCTATCATTCTCTCTTCTTCTACATAACTGAACTTAGTCAGGCCAAACTCTAAGGCAGACCTGAATTCTATCACCTTCCTTTTGGGACCTCGGGATCCCTCCTTATAATTGAGAGTCCATCCCATGATGAGATCATCATTTGATTCATTCGATCATTCAATCATCTAATCCTACTCCTGTGACCTCATCACTTCCATTTACCTTAATCTCCAAACTCACACCTTGCACTAGGTCTTCCTTTGTCCTTCAAGGAGACCCCCGAATGTAGCCACACCACCTCTCTTACAGAGAGAGTTGGGGGAAAGAGGAAGAGGAAGGAAAAGGATACAAGGGATTGTTCACAGAAGGTCTATAATAGGAGAAAGATATCGGTTTTGACTCAGGGATTAGCGGGGGAAGAAGGGGCGTCAATTATAGAGGGGGAAGAAAAGAGGGAGGGGAAGAAGAAGGGGGAGGAGAGGTACCGGAGGAGTCCTCTGGCTAGCCGACGATGCATGACTTATTTAACCTAGTGGAAAGGGAGGTGGAGATTGAGAAATCACTAGGCCTTCATTTATGGGGAGAAGGATTTGCAAGAATTGCTTTTGAGCAATTTGAAAAAAATAAAAGAGAAGAAAAAATTAAAAAGAAAGTGAAAAGTTGACAAAAGAAAATTTGGGACGAGGAAGGGGGTGAGGAAATATATTTTGTAGAAGTGTAAGGGGTTAGAGGTAGGGGGCTCGGGTGGTGGGGAATCAAAATGAAGATCTTATCTTGGAATGTTTGGGGTTTGAAGGGCCAAAAAGGAGGGAACTATTCAGAAATTTGATCAGAACTCATGAGCCGGAGGTGTTTAATACAAGTCTTAAATAGAAGATTTTGACTTCAAAATAAAAGATGAAATTTGAGAACGTGGTAACGGAGAGTGGGTGGTGTTAAATGCGGCAGGGCAGGTTGAGGGTTTGTTTGTTTTATGGGATCCTGGGATCCTAGGGTTTATAGGAAGTTAAGAGAATGGGTTGGGGTTTTCTTGGTGTCTGTATGGTTGCAAGAAGCTTCTAGGGAGTGGAGTTGGGTAGTGTTCAATGTGTATGGGCCCAGTGAAGAAGGGGAGAGGGTGGGTTTATGGGAAGAGTTGTGAGGAATTAGACAAAGGTGGGGGGGCCCTTGGTGTTTGGGAGGAGACTTAAATGTTGTCAAGAGAAGATGTGAGATGAAAGGGGGAAGGGGAGAAAGGGTGAACTTAGGGATGATCAGTGATTTAAAAGGCATGCCTAGGCTCATAAGCGAGGCACATTTTAGGGTCTGCACCTCACCTAGGTCCTAGGTGCATGCCTTGTGTGCTGAGGTGTGTGCTTGATGTGCCTTGTGCCCTAGCCTAGGCATTTGCCTTTTGAAAATTTGATGCTTTTTTTTTTGCTTTTTTTGAACCTACTGGCTGGGCTAGGGGATCCGCCTTCGGTTCCCTATGTCACACCCCTCGAGGCAAGCCCAAACAAGTCCATGTTAGGGTCTTAAATTCTTAGTTCTCACACAAAAAAGAGTGATTTTATAATTGTAATTGCTTTTTGTTGATGTTTAACCTGCCCTAGAATTCTATCTTGTTCGTTGACTGTAAAGTAAACAACAAGAAGTAGGAGAGGAAAGAAGAAGAGAGAAAAGAGAGGAAAGAGAGAAAGGCTGGTTCGAATTAGAGAAAAAGTTATCCCTAGATTCGGCCATACCTATTATTATATTATTAACTTATTGGAAAAGACTTAAGTGCCCTTCTTTAAGTAAGAGGCACTCGAACTAACATAACAATACACATCGACATTCTCAACAAGTACAAAGGACTAAAATACCCCTTCACTAACACCACTAACACTCCCCCTCAAGCTGGTGAATATATATCATATAATCCTAGCTTGTTACATATGTAGTCCATTCTCCCCCGATTTAAACCTTTTGTAAACAAGTCTGTCCACTGGTTTCCCGTACTAACATATGCAGTTTCCATCACCCCATTCGGCACCTTCTCTCTCACAAAATGACAGTCAACTTCGATGTGCTTGGTTCTTTCATGAAACACTAGATTGGAAGAGATATGAACCGCTGCCTGATTGTCACAATAGAGCTTCATTGGAGTACTGATGTCATATCCTATCTCTTGTAGAAGGTTCCTCAGCAACACTAATTCACAAGCAGTATGTGCCATGGCCCTATATTCTGCTTCTGCACTGCTTCTTGCCACAACTGTTTGCTTCTTACTTTTCCACGTTACCAGGTTACCCCCCAGAAAGGTGCAATAGCCTGTGGTAGATCGTCTATTAGACATAGAACCTGCCCAATCAGCATCGGTGTTTCCTTCTACTACCAGTTTTCTGCATGAACTGACTCACCACACTAACCGCAAATGAAATATCTGGCCGAGTAATGGTTAGATAGTTTAGTTTGCCTACAAGTCGTCGGTATCTGCCAGGGTCTTCAAATACTTCTCCTATATCACTACTCAGCCTCATATTTGTTTCCATAGGTGTTTCAGCCGGTTTAGTACCCAACAACCCTGTTTCTTCTAGTAAATCAAGCACATATTTCCTCTGACACAAATTAATGCCATGCTTAGATCTTGCTACCTCTATGCCCAAAAAGTATTTCAACTTGCCAAGGTCCTTTCTCTGAAAGTGTTCCTGTAGGAATGCCTTCAATCTGTCAATGCCCATTTTATCATTCCCAGTCACAACGATATCATCCACATACACCACCAATATTATTTTGCCTGTTGACGAGTCAAAACTGAAGACAGAGTGATCAACTTGGCACTGTTTCATACCGAACTTCTTGACCACCTCACTGAACCTACCAAACCATGCTCGAGGGGGCTGTTTAAGTTCATAAATAGCCTTCTTACGTCTGCATACCTTACCATCCTCCCCCTGAGCAACAAACCCTGGTGGTTGCTCCATGTAGACCTCTTCGAGCAAATCACCATGCAAAAAGGCATTTTTGATATCTAGCTGATGGAGAGGCCAATCATACATAGTTGCAAGGGAGATGACGACACGAACTGACCCTATCTTAGCAACTGGGGAGAATGTCTCTGTGTAGTCAATGCCATAGGTTTGGGAGTACCCTTTGGCAACCAGCCACGCTTTTAGGCGCTCAACACGACCATCTGGCAAGTGCTTAACACTATACACCCACTTACAACCGACAACCTGCTTCTTAGGAGGAAGAGCGGTGAGATCCCAAGTGTGATTATGATGCAGAGCAGAGAGCTTTTCTTCCATAGCACGGCACCACTCTGGAGAGGTAAGGGCTTCCTAGACATCCTTAGGAACAACCACGGAGGATAACAAAGAGATGAACTGGCGATGGGAGGCAGAGAGGTGGGTAAGTGAAACAAAATTGGAAATAGGGTGAAGGATGCAAGTACGTTTACCTTTCCGGAAGGCAATAGGAAGATCTTGGTCGGAGGCTGGTGTCGGAGCTGGAGCTGGATCTGTCGACGGTGATGAAGCTGGAGGAGATGCAACTGGTACACGCTGGCGATGTGTATACATGTGACGGATGGGTGGATGGTCAACCGATGGTGGCACCGGAGGCAAGGACGTAGGCATGACTGGAACCAGAGGAGGTGGATCAGCCACATGAAGAGGAAGAGGAGGTGGTGATGTGGAGGAAGCAGTATCACCGGACCCCATGAAGAACGAAGTAGACTTGAAGAATGTAACATCAACACATACCAAGGAATGACGAGAACTGGGATGATAACACTTGTACCCTTTATGAGTTCGGGAATAGCCAAGGAAGATACGCTTCAGGGAACGTGCATCTAACTTGTCAGTCCCGGGACCCAGATTATGAACGAAGCAGACACACCCAAATACCCGAGGTGAAAGCGGAAACAGAGACATGTTGGGGAATAAGACACTAAAAGGAGAACGACCATCAAGGATAGACGTGGGCATCCGATTAATTAAGAAACAAGAGGTTAGCTTTGCATCGCTCCAAAAGATTTTGGGAACATTCATGTGGTGCATGAGGGAGCGTGCCGTTTCTACAAGATGGCGGTTCTTTCTCTCAGTAACCCCATTTTGTTGCGGAGTGTAGGTACATGAAGTTTGGTGTATAATGCCATATTGGTCCAAGTATTCTTGAAAAGATGAAGACAAGTATTCACGACCATTATTAGAACGGAAAATTTTGATGTGAACGCCAAATTGATTGCGGATCTCAGCATAAAATTTCTGGAAGATGGCAAATAATTCACTTCTTTCTTTCATTAAATAGAGCCACATCATTCTTGAACAGCCATCAACAAAAATAACAAAATATCGGTATCCATTATATGACATCACTTCATAAGGACCCCAAACATCTGAATGAATTAAAGAAAAAAGACTCAGCACACGGTTATCGATCCTAGAACGAAAGGGAACACGATGGTGTTTCCGAAATTGACATGACTTACAATCTAAAACAGAAAATTGACTCAATGAAGGGACTAAGGATTGCAACACTTTCAGCGAAGGATGACCAAATCTACAATGCCATTGGAGAGGAGAAATGGATGACTGAAGGGCCGTTGACGTTCGTCCACCACCATCAAGATAATACAGTCCACCAGCTTCATGCCCTCCACCAATCTTCATCCCCGTCTTGAGATCCTGAAAAACACACATAGAAGGGTAAAATGTGATGGAGCACTTAAGGGACTTGGTCAGCTTACTAACAGACATAAGATTAAATGGAAGCTTAGGTACATATAAAACAGAGGATAGGGATACAGGGTTTGGTCAACATTACTAACACCATAGAAAGATGATGTGGAGCCATTAGCAAGGGTAACAGATTGTGATGTTGAGCAATGAGTGAGAGATGAAAACACACCTGGAGTTCCCGTCATGTGATCGGAGGCTCCAGAGTCAATAATCCAGGGGTTGGGTGTGGATGCCAAACAAGCCATACCTGAGTGTGCAAAGGAAGTTGTGTTCTGTTGCGACTTGGATTGAACAAACCTCTCATACTCATCCCGAGGAACATTCACCATCTCCTTGCTTGGACCATTTTAGGGAGTAGAAGGCATTGGGTCAGCTGACCGGTTCTCCTGTCTAGAGCTGAAATTGGTGTTACTAGTCATGGCATGGTTGGCCCACGTCGAGGGAGGACCATGTAAGTCATAGCAGTAGTTAATGGTATGTCCATCCAAACCACAATGAGTACACTTCCGTGGACCCGAGCCACGTCCTCTACCACGAGCTCCCCCTGAATCTCTGCCTCTAGTACGACCACCACCACAGATATGTGTAGATCCACCACTACCACTCCTACCAGGCTGGGCTCCTCGAGCCCCACTTCTGCCACCTCGACCTCTCGACACTACAAATGCTGATTTATCGGAGACATTAGAATCTATAGATCCAATGGAAGCCCTTCAAAGACGAGCAAACACCTCTAAAGATGGAAGAGCAGATCCCCCTAGTATCTGGGCTCGTACTGGTTCATACTCAGACTTCAGCCCCACCAGAAACTGTGTCACATCAAGCTGCTCTTGCTGTTGCTGTTGAACTTTAACATCAGAAGTGAGAGGATGATAGACATTTAACTCATTACGGATATTCCTCACATTGGCATAGTACTCCTCAAGGCTCTGATTTCCCTGTTGCAGATTGAAGTATTCCTGATACAGTTGATATACCCTAGTGGTATTATCCTGACCTGAATACAGTTTTTTAGCATGATCCCACACCTCTTTGGCTGTGTCAAGAAACATGAAGTTCACACTGATTTTGGGTTCCATACTATTCCACAACCATGTAATGATCTGTGCATCTTCCTATTCCCAGTCTTCATACTCCTGAGAATTAGCAGGGGGTTTCTCCTCTCTTATATGCTTCACTGTCTTCTTCACCTTTTGAAAAACCTCTACAGACTTGGCCCAAGGGACATAATTCTCTCCATTCAGTTTAATTGAAGTCATTTGGACATTCAGGTAGTCAGTAGATATTATGACACTAGGTTTACTATCATTGTTATCTGCCATTGCCGAACTCCCTTATCACTGAATTCTGAGCACTGACTTATGAGCACTACACACTGCACACTACACATAGACACTTCACCGAAATCTGCACACTGATTTCAACAGTAGTAAATACTGAGAACTGCAACATCACAAACCCTACTCACCGAAATCTGTACACTGATTTCAGCAGTATTAAATGCTGAAAACTGCAACACCACAACCCCTACTCACCGAAGTCTACACATTGATTTCAGCGATATCAAATGCTGAAAACCACACTTGTAACACCACAAACCCTAATCCACAGCTACAGGAAGTTTCACCATTAAGTAGACAGTATTGCCCTTCGAATCACACACAAACTAGAATAAACCCTAGCATACTGCAATCTGAAAACCCATCATACGAACTGTACTACACCTCTCATGTATTCCATAACAGATAATATGCATAAAAAAACTTTACCTCATCGCCTAAAGGCCAACCACACGAAGGGCTGAGACACCACTACACCACACGTACCAGCCCTAACTAGGGCTTATAAACCACAGCGACCAATCACCAACGACACAATCGGAGGCATAGGAACCTCCTAGGGAAGAGGGCGATCACTCCTTTTCAGCCCTTTTCCCAGTCTCCAACTCACAGCTGAGAACCTAAGAGAAACCTTAATTCGAATGCGCAGAAGACAGAATTCTAGCAAATTTGATTTGTTGAATCTGGCTCTGATACCATGTTGAAGTTTGACCTGCCCTAGAATTCTGTCTTGTTCGTTGACTATAAAGTAAACAGCAAGAAGTAGGAGAGGAAAGAAGAGAGAGAAAAGAGAGGAAAGAGAGAAAGGCTGTTTCAAATTAGAGAAAAAGTTATCCCTAGATTCGGCCAGACCTGTTATTTTATTATTAACTTATTGGAAAAGACTTAAGTGCCCTTCGTTAAGTAAGAGGCACTCGAACTAACATAACAGTACACATCAACATTCTCAACAAGTACAAAGGACCGAAGTATCCCTTCACTAACACCACTAACACTTTTTAAGAAGATATTTTATTAGGATGGATGAATGAACATTTTTTTTTGTGGCTTGTGCTTTTAATACACTGGGATGAGAAATTTTGAAGAGCTGCATCCCTTTTGCAGTATGTTAGACTTTATGGAAGGAAAGAAACAAACAACCGTTGGAAGACAAGTCCAAAAGCATTGAAGCTGTGGTGGCCTCAATAAAGCTTATATCAAGCTGGGTCTCGATTCTTCTAGAATTTGAGTGATTTAATAGTGTAGACCTAGAAGAAAAATTTCTGGGGTGTTCTTGAGATTCCAGCTTGCAATGAAAACATGTTGTCATAGTTTCGGTTGTTTGGGTGTCATCTTGACACCTTCTAAAGCTGTATTTTTCTTTTAAGTTAATAAAATTTTATTCTTTACTCCTAAAAAAAGGGTTTCTTAATGAAG
Organism: Nelumbo lutea; assembly: GCF_056320005.1. Classification (NCBI taxonomy): domain Eukaryota; kingdom Viridiplantae; phylum Streptophyta; class Magnoliopsida; order Proteales; family Nelumbonaceae; genus Nelumbo; species Nelumbo lutea. Next base: position 52,939,666 of record NC_142691.1, read on the forward strand.
TTCATGCTTTACCTCTTCTAAAAAAAATCTACTATTGAATATCAAGTTATCCTGTGATGTATCTCCAAATTTTAAGGTAAAAGAATCATAATGTTATCTAATCTCTAATTAATAATTTAAGTCAGACATGCAATTCATGAAAAATTCTAAAATAAGAGAGAGATGTAATTGCATAGTTTAAGCCTAACACACATCCAATTCCAAGGACATGATAATTAAACAAAATAACACATTTATAAAGACTTATAGGAGTTAAAAAATTATGAGCCAAACCATGTCGATCAAACTAACATAAATAAAGACATACACACAGCCACACCGTAGCTAACAAGGAAATATTCAGAGTTTCAGAATTCAAACAAAAATACCCTATGAAAGAGTAGAGTGGAGAACCTGTTTTCATGTAAAAAAGGACTTAGAAAACAATGGAGTAGAGATCCTATTTTGCATACAAATTAGATGAAAAACAATAGGGCAGAGTCCCTGTTATGTGTTAAAAAAATGGGAGAAGATGAGGAGAGACCCTGTTCAGTATAAGATGTGGAGAGAGAGAGCTCCCTAGGTGAAAAAATAGGGTAGAGCTCCTTTTTTGTGTCAAATAAAAATTGGAAAAATGAGGAGTAGTCCTATTTCGTATCAGAAAAAGAAAAAAAAAGAGATTGGAGCCCATTTTTTGTCTTAAGAAAATGAGGAAGAAAATACTCCTGTTTTGTGTCTAAAGATGAAGGGCAAAATTATTTGTATGAGAGGATTCTACCAAAAAACAGTAACAGAAGTCGAAAAAAAAAAACATAAAAAATACTTACAGGTACAGTGAAGCTTTGGTGGTTTTCAAATGGAGAAGGGTTTCTCTCCTGCCTAGCATGAGGAAGTTCAATGAATTTGTACTCTTGTGAACTTAAAGAGATCCTGTTCACCAAAAATTGTTCACTTGGTCCAATTTACATGCTTTCCCAACTTGTTCGAAGTTGGATAGATTCCTGTTTAGCATTGAGTGGGAAGAGTATTGGTGGTTAGGACATCTGCTGTTTTTTGTCTAAGTCTTTTCTTTTGCATGTCATCCTTTTTTTTTTTGAAAAGTAAAAACCTATTGGAAGGTGTAAAGGTAAGATCCCACATACTCAACAAAGAAAAAAAACCTACTGACCACATCACCAACGACCGCATCACAAAGCTCCTACAAAACTCAATTCAATCGTCCACTTCACCAAACTCTTCCAAACCTCCTTTCTCATCCCAAATTTCTCCCCCTATTTGCTTGAGGAGCTTTCCTCATAGTTTATTCTTTCCTCTCTTCCTCTTAAATGCTTCAAATGCTTTCCTAGCAAAACTCTCACCTCCCAAGAAAAACATGCCTGAAGACTTGCCAATTTCAACCTCATTGTTGACAACTTTCTTCAAATCCAAGCTTCCCTTCTTCTCATTCCCCTCTGGTAGTGCCTTAGTAGAGACCTCTTTAATTTCACTTCCATTCCTACTAGTCTTCTCCTCTACCATGTCATTCTTTTTCGACCCTTCTCCGTGAGGATCCACTGGTAGATTCTTCTTCCCATCTCCTTGTCTTGATTTTCCACATGAAGGTTCTTGAGACAAAGAGATCTGAGTTTAACTCCTCTTCTTTGATAAATCATTTTATACTTGATGGTTAGCCCTGTGTCCACCAGGTTATCTTTCAGCCTTGGAAAGACCTTAGTGACATGAATAACATTAAACTTGCTTGAAACTCTGAGATTTCTTTGTAGCCTCCAAAGCGTTGACACTCCCAACCAAAACATTCTCCTTCCCCCTGTGATCCAAATCAATTCCCTACCTTCCAACAACCACTTTAGAGACTAAATAGTCGAAATCTCCCCCTAACAAAACATCTTGATTCAAATTCTCGACAATACTCACCTTCTTACCCTTGCCTCCCCTTATCACCTCCCTCCTTCCTATTCTTGAGTTCACTGATCACTGACATCCCATCTCCCACCTTTATAAAGCCTTCATTTAAATCATTTAGTCATTGACTAAGTCTTATTCTCCTGGTTCAACGTGGGGGAAGAAATAGAGCATGAACCTTCTGTATCTTTGTCTGATTCAAGAGAATGAACAATGGACCTCAAGTCAACAAGGTTACCATGAAGAAGCTCCTATCTCAAATTAGCCACATGATTCACAGCATAATAAACATTTGTGGAATTGCTAGAACCTGCAGCCTCCAAAAGAACCAGTAGTTGAGCTTGCCTGTCAAATAGAAGATCGCACAAGTCTGGAAATTGCCCAATGCCTACTCTTTTTATTTTCATCATTGAACTCCAATCACACTTGTAACTTTATTGAGGGCTTCTCACCTCTTTAAATGTTTCAACCTAAGCCCTTGCCTTTAAAACACCAAGGGCTTCTCACAGTTGCTTGGAAGTCTCCCAAAGGAATAACACCTCTCCTTATAAAAAAGTGGACCCCACTTATTAACTGCTCCCCTTCCATTCTTTAAAATGTTCCATTAACCTCTTCAAACATGTTCGATTATTAAATTCTCTCGCCATGTGTCCCTCTTTAACTAATATCCTCTCATCCCTTTCCTATGAAATTCCTTTTCTTCCCCCAACCTCTCCCGATCTTCATATCCATGGTATTTAGCCTACCACAAGCTTCCTCCCAGAGGAAGAAGGAGACTGTAGGGGAGCTGTAGAAGACCATATCCTTCTAGTTGGGGAAGAAGAGGGAGAAGGTGCAGAAACTAAGCTGTAACAGAAGGATTTGGAGGAAAATCAGGCATTGGGGGTAATGGACCAAACTGAAGCTAATTTGAGGGAAGAAAAGGGAAAGGAATTGGATTATACCTTTCCAGGGATTGGCAGCAGAGAATCCATTGATGGAAGGAACGCTAGCCCTTCCAATGTTCATCCGAGCCTAGCTGATTGATACCTTGTTGTTGTGAGTGGTCTGAGAAAAGAGAATAAACAAAGAGAAAGATGGACACTATAAGAGAAAGATTTAGGGCAACAAACCAGACCAAACCTCTCTCTCAAATGAGAGTGATGCTGCATATATACACTAGAAATATACAAATTGCAGAGCAGTTCCCAGTGGGGCAGATAGTACATATAATTTTTCTTCCCTAATTACCCCCTTTCGTCATACATAATATAGTTTGAAAAACTTCAACACAACACATCCACCAACCAAGAAAACAAAAGTCCCATAATTTACTCTCCTTGTGAATTACAATGTCCTTCAGTCACCAACGTGCCTTCTAGAATATCTATTTTCTTGCCAGCAAAGTGTTGGTAACACTTGTAAATTTATTAAACTGGATGATTGCTTCTTGGTTCAATGCTAAACACTTGGCCTATAATCTTCTAGATCAGAACTTTTGGTGGTGCACTATCTCTTTCTATGTTATCGAAATCTTAGCTTTGATCTTTGATAAAGTATGTTAATGTATTTTGATTAGGTAGAACAAAACATATACTAGTTATAGATGCTCAAACTATATCTATGGCCATTATCTTCACAGGGAACAACTGTTTTTGGGCTGAATTGTAATTGGGACAGAACTATAAAACTAAAATGGGTGTCTGGGGAACTTCCCATCCCTGTTGTAGTCTCTCATGTTTTTAGTCAATGAAAATTTCTGTTGCTAATAAAAAAAGCAATTTGAATATCCTGATTGGTTAGTTATTGTGCTATTTGATTGATTAGCATTTCTGTTTGTTTATTTAGGAAGGTGGATGGTGGACCCTATCTCTGTCAATTTTTTATTTTTCTATTTTACTTTTGTTTTGCCATGTTTCAGAAAGGCATTTCTTATCTTTACTTGGTAGCTTGTTTATGGTTTGGTTTATTGTTTCAGATGACTTGTGTTCGTCTGCTTGAAATCCTCCCTGTTGTTTGTCAACGGCTTATCTCTTCTTCCCCTAAGCTATCTGGTAGTTCTGACATTGTGACAGGGCAAGTTTTTGAGTTCAGTTGGCTTCATGATTTGGTAGAGTGGGGAAGGTCATCCCTTGTAGTTATCACAAGGTATTGGAAACAGACAGTGATTTTATTGCTGGACATACTCAAAGGTTTTTGCCATGATAATTCTGCATGGACTATCAGGGCAATTGAAAAGCTTATTTTATGTGGTGAGACTTCAATTGTATCTTTCTTTTTGACTATGGTTGTGATCCTATCTTGTTAATTGCATCTTTTTGTCATTGCTTTCTTTCCATTTTTCCTATTTTTCTCTAATAACTTTGGCACTTTGTCATTTCAGATAGTGCTGCTATTGGTGAGTTGAAGGATCAAGTATCACGCCTCTCTGTCTCGTTATCACGTGAAATTGCTTGTACTGTTGGAAAGATATCCCTGAAGCAAGAGCCCTCATTTTTTGAAGATTTGCATTTTGAGAAGTATGCAACTTTAGGTACAAAGCCTTCTCACCTGGAGGATGATGATGTGCAGGTACTAGAATCTGTGGGGCATACAGAAAGTAAGGGTGAAAATAAGCTAATCATCCTTTCTGATGATGAAGGTGAGGAGAGTGCCCCTGCTTTAGTTACCTTTTCTCATGGTGGATCAAACCATTTTGTGCTTAATAACAAGACTATGGATCCAAGCGGTGATAAAAGCACATTGAAAGATGGCTCTGGCATGAGGTCTGTTTCCAAAACTGACATCTTAGAGAACTTAACAAAGAATCTTCTAATCAAAGATGCAGCTGGAAGTGCTATAGCTGCTTCTCAGAAGCAGAGCTGTAATGCATCTGGAGTTGGGTCCATTCTTTCTCCTATTCAATCAAAAGCAATAGATGATAAAAGAAATGAAACAAACTATACATGTGCTCCAAGTAATTCTTTATTGTCTGAAAAGGAAGTTTCTGCTCCCAGGGTTCAGTCTGTTGAAGGTTCTGATCAGGCTTGTTCTAAAGAAATTTCTGCTCCAACCATGGATTCAGAAACAAGAGATACTGCCATAAAAGAGTTAATATGTGACCTTGAAGATGACCCACTGGATGTTGCACTTGAATCAGCTAGTCGTCCAAAGTCATTGTTAACAAAGCCAATCACCTCTGTTACTAGAAGAAAAGTCATTCAGCTCCCTGAAGAAAACAGATCTACTTTTCATCATAGGCTGGATGCTAGAGTTAAGAGGTTGAAGCCTCGAAGGCTTGATGACTGGTATAGACCCATTTTAGAAATTGATTACTTTTCCACTGTTGGATTATCATCTAGAAATGAGGCTGAGAATCCACGTATGACCAAATTGAAGGAGGTGCCTGTGTGCTTCAAATCACCTGAAGAATATGTGGAAATTTTTCGCCCTTTGGTTTTGGAAGAGTTTAAAGCTCAATTGCATAGTTCCTTTGTAGAGGCTTCCTCATCAGAAGATATGTGCTGTGGCAGTCTGTCTGTGCTTTCAGTTGAAAGGATTGATGACTTTCATCTCATTCGCTGTGTTCCTGATGGTGAATTTGCATCATCAAAAGGATGTTCAGAAAATGACCTGGTTTTGCTTACTAAACAACCCCTGCAAAATTCTGCTCATGATGTTCACATGGTTGGAAAGGTACTTTACATTCATAACTTCTAAGGATGAATCATGTATATGCCACATGCACTTTGTATCTGGTCTATTCTTCTAGTTGCCATTTGATGTAGAGATGGCCAATGCCAGGACCTTTTGCTTAATACAATACTACTTGTATGTATGAACCCCAGACATCAACATATAACATACGAAAAGACCATAACATCCTATCCATAATCTACTTTTTCCTTCCCGTTGCTTGTAATTAATTGATGGTTCATGCTCAAGTTGTTGAACTTTTAACTGTATCACCCATATGACCTTTGATTGTGGTTGTTCCAAATGGTGGACATTCAATTAGATCAATTAGATGGTACCAAATTGACATTTACAAGTTTAGTATCTTATGAGCAAATACTTAATTACAAAATATTATGTGATTTGACTCTCACCTGGATTAAGTGAACATTCTTTTACAATTTATTAGGGTTGGGTTATTGTTTTTCAGATCAGACTATTAGGGTTGGGTTAGTATCTTATGACTAAATATTTCATATTCCAAACCATCATTCTTTTGATGTATCTTTTGTTGATTCAACTAGTTGTTCTTTCTCAGGTGGAGAGGCGTGAGAAAGACAACAAAAGGAGGTCAAATATCCTAGTAATTAGATTATATCTTCAGAAATCATCTTCCCGCTTAAATAAAGCTAATAAGCTCCTTACTGAGAGGAGCAAATGGTATATAAGTCGCGTTATGAACATTACACCTCAACTTCGAGAATTCCAGGCGCTGTCATCACTAAGTGATATTCCTGTACTTCCAATTATCTTGAAACCAACCATTAGTTCCCATGATTGTAATGAATCTAGAAAAGCTGAATTGGCTAAGCTAGCAAAGCCCTTGCAGCTAATACTTAAGAACTCGTTCAATGACAGTCAGCTCCAAGCTATCAGTGTTGCCATTGGAACTAATGATTCAAAAATAGAGTTTGAATCATCTCTTATACAAGGTCCTCCAGGTATGTGATGCATTTGTTTTCTTTAGTTTAATTAACAAGCTTTTTAGTAGTAGATTGTGATTAATTTCTTGAATTTTCTCTTTGTAGGTACTGGAAAAACCCGAACAATTCTTGCTATTGTCAGTGTATTGCTTTCTCTACCATTACAACGGAACAAAGATGTAGGGAAACTACTAAATAGCAGTATGAGACAAAGCAGTAATTCATGCACAACTCCAAGAGTATGTATCCGTCAGTCTGCGGCAATTGCAAGGGCATGGCAGGATGCAGCCTTTGCTAGACAACTGAATGAGCAAAGTGCACAGATTTCTAAATCAACTGAAAGTTCAATGAGGGCAAGGGTTCTTATCTGTGCTCAATCAAATGCTGCGGTGGACGAGCTTGTGTCAAGAATATCTAATCAAGGCCTTTATGGAAGTGATGGGAAGATGTACAAGCCTTATCTTGTAAGAGTTGGAAATGCAAAAACTGTTCATCCGTGTTCCTTACCCTTCTTTATTGATACTCTGGTTGATCAACGTTTGGCTGAAGAGACAAGTGGAAATGATGCAAATAATGATTTGAGCGGGGACTCTTCAATAGCAATCCGTTCTAATTTGGAAAAGTTGGTAGAACGAATTAGATTCTATGAAGCTAAGCGTGCTAACTTAAGGGATGGAAATTTGGATCCAATGATTTTGGAAGATGGGGCACCTACAGTGGAGGGCAAGCAGGAAATGTCTGATACAGCAATAGGGATTAAACTCAAAAATCTCTATGAACGAAAGAGAGAAATTTGTATAGAGCTAGCTGCTGCTCAGGCACGGGAAAAGAAAGTCACTGAAGAAAGCAAAGCCCTTAAACATAAACTACGAAAGTCTATCCTAAGGGAAGCTGAAATTGTCGTGACTACACTGAGTGGCTGTGGTGGAGATCTATATGCGGTTTGCTCTGAATCTGTATCAGGTTGTAGAACTGGGAGTTCATCTGAACATACCCTATTCGATGCTGTTGTGATTGATGAAGCAGCTCAAGTATATTATTTATCCCGATTCTCATTTTTTATTCTGTAGCTGTCAAAGTACTAGCACTTAACTAGCTCTATTCCTTTTCTTTTTATCTTACCATTTTAGGCTCTGGAACCTGCTACTCTTATTCCTCTTCAGCTTCTAAAATCGAAGGGAACCAAATGTATCATGGTGAGGAAAATCTCTTCTATTTGCATGGTTTATCTATGGTCTTTGCATATGTATTGCCTTCTTTCCTATTTTTATTTTTTTTACCTCAAGTAATGATTGGATAATTTAAATGCGTTCTTCTTTATGTCCACATAATTTTTAACTTCGATATGTAATGTGAATATATTAACAGAAGGACATATGGGTTAGGGCAATTTGTAATACTTGTGGGGAAGTCACACTTGGTATTTATAAGGGGTAAGGTGGGGACTCCCACCTTGGGGAAGTCACACTTGGTGAAGAATGTGCTAAGAAGCTGGTGCTTGCCGGACTCTCTTAGAAAGGCAAATGCATCTGGAAGCCAATCCCTGCCATGGTGTTTGGAAATGTCCAGGCTGAGCAATATGCTGTTTAATACTCACTGTTGATAGATTAGGGTCCTGGGTTTCAGCATTTATTCCTGATTTTGAGCTCGGTGAGTTTGTGCGAAATGTGAATTGTTTTCCTCAGTAGGGGTGGCCTTTGCCCCTCGCCCCCCCTCTAGGTGTATCTCTCAAAATTACTTTACCATTTTAAAAAAAGAAAGGTTTGTATAAAACTAGCCATGTGGAAATCAAAATATCTCTCAAAAGTGGGGCAAAGTTATATTTTTAAAAAGTGTTCTCTCTTCCCTCTGAATCTACTAACTGTCCCCATTCCAAAATTTCTCCTCAGTTGTAAAGCAATCAGAGAAGAAAAGGAAGGAATTATTTTGGGCTGGTTGGAAGGAAAGATCAAAAAATTATGTTTGGTCAATTGGAACAAAGTTAGCTTGGCAAGAAAGTTTGGAAGGCTAGGAGTTTGAAGAATATGGCAGACAAACTAAATACTTCTTGGGAAATGGTTGTCAAGATTAAGGGGACCTATGGAGAATAATAATTGTACGCAAATATGACTTCAGTATCATGGATGGAATAGAGGTCTTTCTCTTACTCCAATGGGGTGGTAATCTGAAATACTTCCTGAATTCTTAACAGAATTCGAATATAAAATTGGAGATGACAGAAGGGTGAAATTCTGGAATGACGGATGGTTGGAGAGTGTACTCTAAAAGAACAATTCCTTCCATATTTGAAAGAGCCCAAAGCAGAAATTCTGAAGTGGAAATTGATTTGAGTATACGAATGATGTGGTGATTTGGAGACCAGCATTTATAAGGAACTTAAATGATTGGGAAATGAATTTAATGGACTGATTGTTAAACCTCTTGCAAAATATCAACCCAAACCTTATGGAAGCTGATGATGGGGGTATGGAAGTGGGAGAAAGAAGGTCAATTCACTGTTCAATCTTTTTTTAATAGGCCCGGTTCGTAATTGCCAAATCATTTTCCTTGGTATAAAATATGAAATCCCTGCATCCCATCTAAGGTGGCTTTCTTCGTATGGACATCCCTGCATCCCAACTAAGGTGGCTTTGTTATGCAATGAATGCTCAGAATTGTCAGGTAACCTCTTTATACATTGTAGTTTCTCTTACCACTTACAGGGATTAAGCGGAAGAGGGAGTCTTATGGGGTGTTTTATCTGCTGCTGTTATTTGGAAAAAGGGGCGGGAAAGGAATAAGCACATTTTTGAGAACAAACACACATATGGGTGTAATAAGAAGCAATTTTAAAGGGCTATTATGTTCGTGGGTAAGTAACCCTTTTAGGTAATCCAGCGTGGTTCTTTTTTTTGTTTTTATTTTTTTCTTTTGATGCTTGATATCTTTTTTACTTGGTCATACATTTTTGCTTCGTTTGCCATACAGTATCTCAATGTACATGGGCTGATTATATATTTTGACTGATTTGGTTTAATACAATATATTACCATACGTTTTCAAAATAAATAATCAAATAAAAATAAAAATTAAGCTACTAAGTCATGGGAGTCTCCATTACCCTTAACCCTCTTCTCTCCATTTTGGATCTCCCAATCCTACCTCTTTTTCTCTTTGGAAACACTTATTTTCCAGCTACTCCCAGAACTTCCATTGAGACGTTACTGTTTTCCTCTTCCTTTGTATCAACATACCTCACCTTGGCTTATTTTTTTATCTTTAATGACTTTTTCCCAACATTGCCCTTTTCATTGCATCCTAGGAAGAAGAGTCCAAGCTTCTGGCTCAAATCCATCATTCCCTCCATGTTCTTCATATTCACTATATTCTGACCTGCTTCCTATCAATGATTTCTGGCTCCTCAGATCCAAGCCTGAAACCATCATATCTGATCCATTGCTCCAATTCTCCACCTACTCCTTAAGACTACCCTTCAATGTGGTTTCCCCTACCTTGCTGCCCTATCTTTCATACTGTATTAGATTTGCCAATTGACTCACCTTGGACAATAGCTGCAGACCTAGCTTTCCTCTCCATATCTTCTACCTTCACTTTTACTGGTGGCATTACTCCAATGTTTTCTCCAATGACAAGACTCTTAGCTACTACACTACTTTCACTTGTAAGCTAGATGAGCCAGTTATTAAATCTCTCTGCAACAATATCACTATGTTGTCAAAACTAGAAAATAAAAGAAATATTGCCATGATTTACTGATTAGTTATCTGATCTGATGCTAAGCTTAAGCTCACTCTAAGATTTATCTTCTTGAAGGTTGGTGATCCAAAACAACTTCCTGCAACTGTTCTTTCAAACTTGGCTAGCAAGTTTCTCTACGAGTGCAGTATGTTTGAGCGTCTGCAAAGGGCTGGCCACCCTGTAATTATGCTGACTGAACAGGTAATGACTTCAGAGAATATTATTTGAAACTCCAGGGGCTTATGTTTTGGTTTTCTTTTCTTTTCTATTCTTTTCTTTTTCCTGTTTGGAAAGTTGCTAGATTCATGTTGGACTTAGGAGGGGAAGAGTTTGTGAGAGAATGAAATATCCTATGAGCGAGGAAAGTTCTGATGGGGAGTCTTGGGAAATGGGAGGTGCATGTAGGATCAAATTCTGAGCCACAGATGTAAGGGGTGAACTTTTTTAGGGTTTGGAGTTAATTGTTTTTTGATCAATCAGAGTTTTATTAAAGAGAGAAATATAGAATACAAAGGAAACAAAGGGGAGAGATAAAAACTCTTAACCCTCCCAAAGAAAACTGAAAAAAAGTGTTACAGCACTGCCCAAAATAAATGTTCCCTTCCCATCCCTTGTTTAGCGAGAATATCAGCCAAGGAATTTGCAGATCTCTTCACCCAATGAAACTGAATCTCTATTCCTCGAGCAATGCAGTCGAACTCTCTTTTTTCATTGGCAAATTTCCAGAGTTTAAGTTCTCCTTTTGCAGTCAACCTATCACCAGTTTAGAATCTCATTCTACTATTAGCTTTTGAATATTCAATAGGACCAGAGTACATTGTGATTACTTTCCCCTCTATCTCTAAAGGGTCCTCCTACACCTGGAGGGCCCCAGATTGCCCTCACCACTACCATAAAAGTTCAGTTTTTTGTACCCTTGAGCAGGAGCATACCAAATAGGACCGACACTTATCCTGACTGGTGCTGAAAGTGCAACTTCTTTCCAATTAGTGAGCATCAGATCTGTATGTATATCATCAAACACCCCCAGAGATTTTGCCTATTGGACCACTCTAAAGTTCACTGCTTCAATGATGGCTTCTTTACTCCTTTACATTTCAGAGAAGATACAAGTGTTCCTTTCTTCCCACACTGCCAACAAATGGCAGCCCTACCACATCTATAAAGAGCTTTGCCCCTCTTCTTTGGCTACCTGAAGAAAGAGGAAGCAAACAAGTCGTGTATGCTTGGTGGAGGAATCCTTCTGCAACCAAACAAGGAGAGAAACCAAACTCAAATATCAGACACAAAAGGGCAAGAGATTAGTAAGTGGTAGAAGCTTTCATCAATTTCCTTTTAGAAGACCTATACAAATTCAAGAATTATTGAAGTGTAGATCATAAGGATGCAAAGGATGAAACAAGAGAAGTGAAGGAAAACAAGCTAAAATGGCAGATACTCAACAGAAAAAGATACCTTCCTTAATTTCCTTTTGTGCTAGAAAAGCTGTCTCATCAACTTGTCTCAAGATAATAGAGTACAAGATAGTCATATTTCAACAGAGATTTATTTGTTTAATGAGAATGAGAATGGCCTCCAATTTGTCTCCCCTTTTTAATTAGGTATCAACATGTTCATTAACTCAATTACTTTTATGTTTGAATGGCCTTCATCCACTGAAGCTATTAATTCAAGTTTAGGAATAATTTAGATCTTAGAGAGTTGCAAAGTTTCTGCCTAACTAGGCTGACTAAAGGGGTCTCAGAATCTCAGAATCTGTTTCTGTTATTCCTAAAAATGCCACATGACGTCTGACGGGGTCAGATTTTCCTATTGAAAAATTTATGTATAAATAACTTTCTTTTGGGAGGACCTACCTCTCTTGCACATCTTCAGGTGGGGAGGACCAGAAGACCAATCTTCATTTTGTTGAAATATTATTACAAAATAATTCTCTGAAGTCTTTGGATTAAGAAAACAATGGACTAACATCCTTTTTAGGTATTTCCTTTATCAGGTTACCTTTAATTTTATACCTGAACAGATTAATGTGACCTGCTACTGTACTGCAACATGCATGGTAATAAGTTTGTTCCTAATTGCATCACCAACTTCATGCTTTCTCAAGTAAATTATAAAAAGGTTTGAAAGATTAGAGAAAAAATATTGATGCTTCCAATTCCAAGCATGTTTGTTCCCAGACCCAGAATTTGTATATGCAATATCTAATTCTTGTGATTTAAAAAATTGGGCATTTATTATTTAATGTTCAACATGGATACTGTATTGCTACCCATGTCATATTGTTTTGACTATGGCGGGGCAAGCCAAGGAATTCAGGTAGTTTGCGGGTGTGCATGATACTTCCAGCCAGATCAATAGAGAGGTGAACTCTTCTATCCCAATACATAGAAAAGCCTTTGTAAGATGGGACAAAACATAATCTGCTCAACTGCAACTTCAAAGCTTGGGCTACTGGAATGTATCTAGGACTGAGCCTAAGGCAAGGCTAGGCAAGGCAAGGCTAGGCAACAGGGGATGCCTAGTTGCCTAGGTGATGGACTTTTTAAGTATTAAAGATAGATCCTAGGTACCATAACCTTATTTTCTTACCAGTGTTTTAAAAGGTGTGGGGCAAAACTAGGCAAGGTGCCCCCAAAATGCCCTGAGGCGTATGCCAGTGGCATCGACACCTTTGAGGCATATTCCTCATACGCTTTTTTCATGAGGCGTGCTAGAGGCATACCTCATGCGCCTGATGCACACCCCATGTAAAATGATAGAAAAAACAAAGAAAAAAGGAAAAAAAAGGAAAGGAAGGGAAAGAAAAGGGAAGGGAAGGAAAGAAAAGATAAGGGGAAAGAATGTGGGCTGGGAATTAAGCCCCCAGACCCCTTCGACCAAGGGGCTTGCCCCCCAGCCCTCTTTTTGATAAGATGCCCTCCCCCCCCCCCCCCCCCCCCTTTTAACTACTGACATGCATCTTCATTTTTCTTAATCTAAAAGATTTTTATTAAAAATAAATAAAAATAAGATCCCCCTTCCTCCTCATCCCCCCTCTTAAGTAAGCATACACCTCTTTGTGCTCAGGACTTATGCCTCTTATGTTCCGAACTACGCCTCACGCCTCTAGGTAGTGGAATGCTGTGTGTCATGGCTCTGCATTTTAAAGCATTGTTTCTTACCATGAAAAGTATAAAGTTCATGCTAAAGTATAGAAAATCACTTGAGAAGAAAAAGAAGAAACAAAAGAAAATTGAAAAATATAAGGGCTGGAACCTTATTTTTTGTTATAGTAAAAGAAGAAAAGAAAAAAATAGAAGATATGGAAGAAAAAGAAAGAAGAAAATAATACAGCATTTAGCAATGTTTGTGTTGATTAAAGCATAACAAATAAGAAATTAATAAAAAGAAATTACTATATAACAAATAAGCGTACACCTCTTTGTGCTCAGGACTTATGCTTCTTATGTTCTGAACTATGCCTCACGCTTCTAGGTAGTGGAATGCCGTGTGTCATGCCTCTGCATTTTAAAGCATTGTTTCTTACCATGAAAAGTATAAAGTTCATGCTTAAGTATAGAAAATCACTATATTCATGAGAAGAAAAAGAAGAAACAAAAGAAAATTGAAAAATATAAGGGCTGGTCCCTTATTTTTTGTTATAGTAAAAGAAGAAAAGAAAAAAATAGAAGATATGGAAGAAAAAGAAAGAAGAAAATAATACAGCATTTAGCAATGTTTGTGTTGATTAAACCATAACAAATAAGAAATTAATAAAAAGAAATTACTATATAAACACACAAAATGAATGCTTTAGTTTAATACTGTCTATTTTATAATTATAATCTCAAAATATGAAGAATAAAAATATTTTATAATAGAAAGTACAAAACTGCTTGGCGATTAGGCGAGGTGAGCCTCCAAGGGTGCCTTGTCACCTAGCCGCCTGCCTTGACTACTATGCCAAGATACCAATCTAGACTTTGGTGCAACCCCAGAAATGTTGTGAATCCATAGAAAACTTGTTAAAACCTTGTTATGCCTTTCCATACACAAAGCCTGCAAGCCTGAGAAACTTGACTTGAGTCCCACCCTAATCTATCTACTCCATAGGCAGAGAGCCTTGGTCTTTATCTTAATACACCTGAACCCCATCCTACCTTTCTTCAGCTAGTTCTCTCTACACTTAATTGTCTTGGTGATAATAATACAAGCGTGTGTTGTTTTCTCCATGATGAGAAAATCATACACTATATTATACATTTAAGATGCATGTGTTTTGACAACCTTTAATTTATTTGGCAGTATAGGATGCACCCACAGATAAGCCAGTTTCCTTCCTTGCACTTCTACGAAAACAAGTTGCTAAATGGTGATCAGATGGATAGTAGATCAGCACCATTTCATGAGAATGGATACTTTGGACCGTATGTATTCTATGACATTATTGATGGTCAAGAACAACATGGGAAGACTACTGGTGCATTGTCCCTTTATAATGAGTGTGAAGCTGATGCTGCTGTTGAATTGCTGAAGTTTTTCAAGAGGAGGTATATCCTTTGAATATTTTTAAATTGATAAATTAATTGACCAACACAAGTAATTTGCTTTTAGATAACATGTTGAATTTTATGAAAGGAACCCATCCGAATTTGTTGGTGGAAGGGTAGGCATCATATCTCCATATAAGCGCCAAGTTTCAGTCTTGCGTTCACGATTTTCTAGTGCATTTGGGCCTTCTATTACTTCTGATATGGAATTCAACACTGTGGATGGCTTTCAAGGCCGTGAGGTAGATATACTGTTACTTTCTACAGTCAGAGCTTCAAATGGTTGTAAAGAATCTGGTATCAATTCAAGCAGTATAGGCTTTATTGCTGATGTAAGACGGATGAATGTTGCCTTGACGAGGGCCAAATTCTCCCTGTGGATTTTCGGCAATGCACGCACTCTTCAAACAAATCGGAACTGGGCTGCTCTAGTCAAGAATGCTAAAGAAAGAAATTTACTTGTATCTATAGAAAGGCCCTATGAGTTTGTGTTTAAGAAGCCTTTTTCAGCTGCAAAGAAGAAACCTATCCCAGCCAGTTCTGATTGTCATCCAAAAGATTTGAAACAAGGGGGCAGTGATAGAAACACCTTTCAATCTTCTGAACAGGGTAAGTGCAATAACAAGGAAGCCTATGAAAGGAAACCGAAAAATATAAGTAGCAAGGTTTCAAGACATGAAAGCATAGCTGGAGATGAGGGAAATCCTAATATATCTGGAAATAAGGATCTGCTATCTAATTTTGTTCGCAAGGACAAGAGAATCTCGAAGGATGTAAGATCCACCACAAAGCATGCAGAATATAGCCGGGCTAAATGCAAAGAGAGAAACCAAAAACAAATGGATTTAAATAGTGATTTGCTCAGAACGGAGTCATTCACACATGGTGATTTGAGAAATGAGACTAATTCAGTACATATGCAAGAAACAGATGCTACTAATAGAACCTCAAAGGTGGCAGTGTTGAAGGGATCACAGGCATCAGGTCAATATGCTATAGGTCAAACAAAACCTGAAATTTCAGCTCCTACAGAAGGCAGCCATCATGACAGGGAGTCAAATGATGGAGGTCAAGTAGCTAGTCTAGCAGATGCACCTAAAGAAATGATTGCAAAAAGGAAGAGACAACGGGATGCTGTTGATGCTCTTCTATCTTCTGCTCTCATATCTTCCAAGAAGATTGAGACTTCAGTGAAACCTGCACCTGTTAGGAGGCCTCTTTCCCCTACAGGGGCAGTAAGAGGTTCCATTAGGCCTCCGAAGCCAAGGAAAGGTAAGCATTCTTAGTATGCAAAGCTCACATGCTTATTAAATACTTTGCAAACTGGAACTCGTTTTTTTTTTTTTCTCAGAACATTCTTTTTATTGACAATAAAGCTAAACTACTTTTCAATATTGTCCCTTTATAAGGATTTGTGTTACTGAGTCTTGTGCTCATCAAAATAGCTCCTATTTGTCAATGAATACTAGAAGATAATGTTTTGTATTAATTCAATTGTTTTTATTGTTAATTATTAATTGCTGCATGTTCATATTGGAGGGGATTTTGATATATGTATGATGTAGTAGGCATCCTACAAATTTCAGATGTGGTGGTGGGCCTTGTTGGCTTACGGAGAGGCTTTGGCTGTCAAGAATGAAAGAATAGGGATGGAAAAGCAAGTAGACAGCTTGTTGTCTCCTAAGAAATGGGCAAGAACTCAGGCAGAGAGAGAACTTTTTGTTAGGGTAAACAGTAAAGAGATAGATCACGTAGATGAAGTCATGGAAAAGGAAAAATTTTCTGGCAACAACCAGAGCTCATTCATAAGAAAACTCAAATAAATAATCCAACTTCTAAAACAGCTCTAATAACTTGTTACTGATTCATAATGTAAAGACAAAAAATTACTAAAAATATTAGATAATGATGTTACTATAAACAGAAATTGTGAGTTACTGTAAATAGTAAGCCCATATTTAAAACCCTATTCCAAAGACACCTAAAAATTTCAATGAAAGTAAACTTCTGGTAGCTAGATAATGTATGTTGTAGAGATTATATGCTTATTACTTGTTAGTGTGGTGACTTTATATAGAAGCTTCAGATCACATTACAACAAGAATTGGTAGGTCATGAATACTGGTTTAACAGAAAGAGCTGATCCAGCTCAAATTTTCAGATCCTAGGTCTGTGCAGTTATCCAGGGGAGCATGTTAATCTTTTTGTGTCTCGATGCTTATAGCATACGTTAAAGTTATTTGTAATCCTGGTTTATTGTAATTGATGTTCATTTCCCTTACATTTCAGCTTTGACTATTTTCATCCTTGTACATATATTCTTGTTTTCCTTCTTTATCTATTAAATTTTGTACTATATCAAATTTCGACCTGATGTTAATGGAATTCCTATTTAATTGCTTCTATAATTCTAACTTATAGATTATAACTATTCTGATTTGGTCAAATTACTAAATTCTAAATGGTCTCTCTACTTCCTCAGTTGATCAATCTCAGGATAGGGAAACTATCCCACCTTGTTCTCAGATTCATTACTCGCAAGATGCAAGGGTTCAGTCTTTAGGCACCAAAGATTTGGAGGAAGAATGGAAGGCCTTCAAGGAGATTATTCGAGATAAAAATGGTCCTATTACTTGAGAATTTGCTTTTTATGTCAACCATATGTAATTGTATCATTTTTGGCCCTCTATGGTTACCATGCTGTAACTGTAGCTGTCTTCTTATGTGACTCCCAAGAAAAAGAATGGAGTGAAAAAGGAAAGGCGAAACCTAACCATTGTATTTGTACATTAGCTCTTCAACCATTTTTCTCTTCAGGGTGAAGACGAATGGTAAGGTCTTGTACAGTAATTATGTACTTGTGAGAAGCAAGGGACAATTTTTTTGGGTATGTGTTATACCTACAAAATTGAGCTGATGTCGGTGCTAAAAGGTCACATTTTTTACCAGTAATGCTCATTGTAAATATGCAATTTGATTTGTTTCCATAATTTTGTTTTAAAGAAAAAGTTTTCATTTCTGGCTATACTGATGCGTATTTTTCTGCAAATGTAACAAAAATGGAATTTGTTCAACTTACTTGCAACTTTGTAAGATTTTTTCTGAGATTTCCATTTTTACCGGTCAACACTATACTGGTAATATAATGACTTGTGGTCATATAAGTTATCTTTCCCAAAATATATTTTATGCTCATGCAAAATTTTGTGGAACATGACATTAGGAGTATCATAAAATTTACAGCTTCTAGTGTAGCTACTGGTTTTTGTACATAGACATTGCACTCTATACTTTGAAAAGTTTACAGCTTCCATGTATACATGCTATTCTCAAGGAACCATTCAACCTAAAAGTTTAAGCTATTATGTGAGGTCACTAAATAGGTTTTTAATTTATTTTCTAATTAACATGCCTCATACAAAAGTTTATTAATTAGGCTTTAAGTGTGGACAAATACAGGCTCACCCATATCTTGTGTTGAAATTTAATTATATAATGCGGGCAGAATATACATACTTTTGACTATGCAGGAATATAGTTTTGCTTATGTAAAAGTCTCTGCATAATATGACCTTGGGAGCACCATAATAAACATTTACACAGCTTCTAGTGTCTACTTTTTTACTACTTAGATATTGCACCCAAAACGTTCAATCCATGCAGATATCCTAAATTTTCTCCAATTATTTGGAGTTTGTATACATGCTATTATCTATCTATCTATCTATCTATCTATCTCACTGGAGTCTCCAAGCTCTGTCACCTGCCATATTGAATTTCTTAAGTCTTCCAAAAAACATGACGACAATGAGGATCAGCTTGCCCGTGTTGCTCCATCTTCCAGAGAATCCATACCGTGTATCCTTGCATTGGCCATCTGGATTTAGTTTCCGTTTGCAACTGTACCCGGTTGTGAAACCCACATTGCCATATGCACTGCCAGTCATTTACAATTTGTGTTAAAACCATGCTTTACATTCATGGGAATAAGATTAATGAATAAACATCATTTCGTTTCCCCCCCTCAATTGTGAAGGTGGTTGCACTGTTGACGTTTGAAAATGTTTGACAGCTTCTCTAAGATGTTAATATGTCATCAGTCATCCTAGTGAAAATATGGTGCGTAGTGTTGTAGAAATGTAACATTGCTGATTTTTGGTGAAATGGCCAAAGGGCTTGTGCGAGTCCCAGCCCCTGAGGGCATCAATTTTTTGTTAAAACAGATGTGTCCTCCGGTCAATTTTGTAAAGAAAGACGTTACAGGTATGTCCTTGCCATTTCTATGGATTGGTAGTGCCGTTGCAAACTTATAATTTCCAAAAGCACTCCTTTTTGGGCGTTTATTAATGTTCTAGTCCTGGCTTCTAGGTACCAAGGGCCCTTGGGAGGGCTTCAGTTTTGATTGAGTTGCTTTATTAAGCCACTTTGAAGAAGCTACTAAAAATAGTTTCACTGGAAAGTCATTTTCTTGGCTCGATGAATTATTTGGGTTTTTCCGGTTTTTCATCAAACATAGCTTCTAAGCTTCTTGTGGGGATTACATTTCCACTCCAGAAGCTGCTGTTTTAAAGCCTTCCCAAAGGGGCTGCAAGTATGCATAAGGCTGGGTTGAAAGTATGAATACAGTTCTATCATTCAAGCTTCGACTTTTATTATACGGCTGCATGAGTTTGACTTGTGTCCTAGGACTCTTTGCTGGGTCTTAGTCAGACCTAAGCTTATCGGGCTTGGGTTGAGTTCTTGGGCAGTCCAAGCCCAATCAGAGACCTGAATGTATGAGGTTCACCTAAAGCGCTCCCTTAAGCGGGGGATTTATTTTCTCTGGATTGAGAGTAGCCTTCACATGTTGTCTTTATTGTTGGAAGAGGAATAATACCCAAATTAAAGGCCAACTCCACTCCTGGACTACAAAGCTGTTAAGGGTCAAATCTATGAATACTGAGGCGGTCCCACAAATACAACAAAAGAAATTAAAGGCCAACTCCACTCCTGGACTAGGAATTTGATTCTATAAAGGAAGTTAGTGGTAGAGGTTATATCTTATCTCTTTGGTGGGATTGTCCCTAAAATCGATCGGTCCTGTTTCTCTTTTCTCTTTCATGGACTTTGTCTCCTTTTTATGGGTGTTATTGTGTTGGATGGTTGCGTTCAGACAGGTTTGTGACAAGTTGAAGCTGCCGTTCTTGCGTATTTTCCAGGAAGGGAATCAAGTTGCTGATTCTCTTTCAAAACTTGGCTGTACAGATGAACTTCAAGGTGAGGTTAAAAAGAAATTTGAAGATGATGGATCTGGTATACCTTTCTTACTTATTACTTGATTTCTCGGGTGATTATACATTATACTTATTCAAGGGGTTGAGTTTTTATGTCCTCCCTTCTTAGATCTTTTTGCCAATAATTTCTTTAATAAAATTTTATGCTGGCCATCCCTCCACTGAGAATAAAGTTTAGAGTTAAAAAAAAAATAGTTATATGGAGTAAAGAGAATACACAAACATACGTATGAGAGGAATGAGAAAAAAGTACTTAAATATATATAAAATCTTCCGGAGTAATTTGGGTGCAACTCATTATTCATAAGGAAGGCATATCCTAGGGACATCCTAGGAACGTGACAAGGGTACGTCTTTGGAAGGATAAAAGCAACCCCATATTTTTCTAAGTGGTGTTTAAAATATATAAATGATACAGGGTGTATTGTATCAGTATTTCAAAACATGGGCATGTGGCATAGGTCAAGCTATACAAAGCTGTTGAGGTGCTATGGGAGTGATCATAAATAATATGAATAGTTTTCAAACTTGTCGGATCTTTAAACTCATTGGTCTAAGAGCACTTTTATATTAGATGATTTTTTCTTAATTTTAAGAAAATCCAAAAATTAAAAAAAAATATTTTCTATATTCTAAATTATTTTTCTGCTAAGAAGGAACTATAAAATGCATCTATAAAACTTGTAGTGAATTTTTAGTGGATTGGAAGCTTAAGTATTGTTTGATGTAATATTAATAAAGTAATTCTATGACATCTACGTGTTCTAGATTCCCCATGTAATTGATTGTAATGTATTTTTTACCATAGACTATTAATGCGTGCATTTCATATTTATTTGTACCTTATTCCAACTGTATCCGTATCTTTCCTTTTAAGAATGCATTAAAGGTGCCTTGGCAACATGACAAGGTTTGGTAGGGTGCATCTGTATCCAAACCTTTTGATATGATATGTGATTCCAATATTCTTATCTGCAATTCATTGCAGAATTCTGAAATTATGAATTTCCATAGTCATACCAGTAATCCTTCCCCCAATCCAGCCCTGTAGGGCAAAGAATTCTGAGGTGAATTGAACAGTCATTCTCCCTATTTTTATTAAGTTTTTTTTTTTTTATATATTTTTTTTAGACCCCACCACATTCGTAGGAGGCTAGGAGCTTTGCGCACTAGGTTGTTTTATTTTCTATTTTTAGTGTGCATCAAATAGATAAGTTATACTCTCCTCTTCTATATATTTTACAACGCATTTATTAAAAGTGGAATGTGTCAAGATTATTATTTTTTTTAGTTTTCTTTAAACCAATATAAAACACTTTATAGTTTTCTTTGTTTTTTTCTTTGGTAGGAGTTCTTTTATTGAAACCTTTCCTTTTGTATCTGAGTTCAGATCAGCTGCCAACATAGGGTGCCAACAAGCTCCCAACTGGCCGTTGCAAGCGTATATTGGGAACATCTCTCATGAATGATAAGGAAATGTTCCCAATGTAAGGCTGTAGTGGCTTGTTTAGATGGAGCTGATAGTGTTTTATTAAAAGGTAGAACCGTAGATGTCCCTACCCTTGTTTTTTTTGACGATATATTCGAGTTCAACGATCCAACAACAAAGACTTGAATGAAATGACAACACTTACATGTAAACAGAGACAGGTGAAACTCTACATGTGGCCACTTATGCGCGTACGTGGCAATTCAAAGTTTCAAACTTTAGACTCTGCATCACACCATGGCATTCACTAAACCACACCCATAGCCTGTCGCAAAAAACTATTCATTATTCTTAGTTTCTTATTGATTATGGGGAAATTGATTGTGATTATGACTTTTGTGCTCCGTTTAAGTAGTACGGCACTACGTTATCAATGGGTTTCAAATTTCAATCAGCACATATAATGGCAATTTTGATGTTTGATGTATTTTCATTTTAAGTAATTTGTGAAGATTGTTTTCCTTCCTTCCTTCATTTTTTGTTTTTATTAACCAGCTGGGTAGAGAATAAAAGTTAACAATGAATAGACACCCAATTAGAAAGGAACAAATTAATCTTCAGGGCAGATCATATATATATACCTGATTACTTCAATGACGATGTTCAACACTGTGAAGTTAAGGGGATCTTCTTTCATCTTTTTCCTCTCTGAGATGCAAATGAGAATGACGAATATGACCAAATAAGAGAGCTGTGAGAATATGAGATTCTCCATTAGCCTTCTCCACCTACTTTTCGTTTTCTTTTCGGAGCTTCTTGGAGGTTGGTCTTCATTATCTTTAATGGGTAGAAAGGAAGTGTAGGGAGGGAGATACCTGTCAGACAAAGCTAACAGATTTTTAACCAAATTCGTATTTGGTTAAGAAGAATAAATATATCAACCATTGTTGTTAATCAAAATTATGGAAATAATAGACTGAAGAATCAAATAAAATCCCAATCATTCATATTGATCTAGAAATCATTTTGATGACAAGCCAATGGTGAAAGTAGACTAAGTTTGAAAATCTAATATGAACGGAAATGGTAGACAGAAAATGAAAAAAAAAAAAAAAAGTGTACGGATGCTTTAGAAAGTAGGACAGATTAATAAAGCTAGCTTCAGATAGATGCTACATATTCCTAGGTTATATCTGTTATTTTTAAGCTGACGTTTTCATATCTTTTCTTTCCTTAATTATCAACCATTAATTTAATTGTTTATATTGTTGTTGAGAGAATAAGAATGAAAGAAAGTAAGATGTTTGGAATATTGAGATGCTTGATACCCATATATATATAGACCGAGTGAGACTGAGACCTGAGTTCAGTTTTACTGAAAGTAGCTGATTTAGTTCCCCATGTGCTGAAAAAAAAATGGGACCTCTCTAATGGTATTGAAAGTTCTACATATATGTGTGTGTGAGAGAGAGAGATGCAGTCTCTGGAAATGAATCTATTTGATGCGCACAGCAACAATTTGATTCTACAAATCTTCAAGTTGGAAGTTCAATTGGGACCAATGCATAATGATGTTTCAACTGAAAAACATTTGGATCCTTTGATATCCATGATGCATACATGCATGTATGTTGCTATTAATAATTTATAATAGGGAAATTTCCCGATAAGTACCCTATACTTTGGGTTTAGTGCCACTTTGATCTCCGAATTTTAAAATGCACAATTCAATATCTAAACTTTAAAATCATGATAATCCAATACTTGTTGTTAACTAACTATTAACCATCTATTAAGTGACATTTGAAAAAGATACAAATTCGCTTCGAGTGTCATCTAATTCTTTTTATCAATTATCTAAATATTGACAAAAAATGAACAGTCTCAAATCCTTGCTTCTTCTATTCAAGAAAGTTGGGGTTATCAGAATGCCCACTCAAAAGTCAAAGACTTGGGACTATTAATTTTTTGTCAACGTTTAGATGGTCGAGAAAGAAAATTAACTAACATTTGAAGGGCATTTGTCTCTTTTTCAAATGTCACTTAAAGACTGGCTAACAACTAATTAACAGCTGTCATCTTTTAAAAGTTTGGCATTTTAAAGTTCCCCACCAAAGTGACACTAGGTCCAAAGTACAACATACTAATCTAGAATTTTACCTTTTATAATATTTATGTGTATAGTACGTATACAACATAAATATACTATTCGATAACGAAAAGGAATAAACAACAAAAGGTGAAGGAAACATTACAGGGATGCATCAATCTTTTTCACGATAGAGAGAGAGAGAGGGAGAGCTACATACATCATTACGACGAATAGAACCAGGATTGCTGGAGAGACAATGGAGAGATCAATGATTGATTCACCAGCGTGCCGCGAATTCACTGTTTGGAACAAGGAGCCTACTAGCTTCTGGTAAGGACTCATCCCATTCAATCCTTCTGAGTTCCACTCCATGGAACAAAAGAGTACAAACTGTATCAGTATGAACCCGAAAACAGTGACGACCAAAAGGGAAAGGGAAGAGTGCAAGCTGGGGAGCAAGTGGATATATCCAATCTCTCTCGTATTCTTGAGAATATAATTGAATTCCACTCTCTTTGTAAACCTCCCCAAGACCCATATCGCAAATCTCAAGCACGATGGGAATAGTGTATTCCCGAGAAGGACCTGAGGGATGAGTAGTAGCAGAAGTCCAGAATTCTTCCTGAAGACTATCATGTTCTCATTTGTGGGAATAAAACCGCAGTTTGTGAAAGTAGAGACAATTGTGAACACAGAGAATGTATGTATCGAAATGCTCTTGTTCTCGAGTACATTTCTGGCACTTGGAACAAGGCTCAGATACAAACAAACTAGGGCAAACCCACATACATGAATCATTAGAAGATAACCCAAGACTACATAACCCAGGTACCTAACTGAATTACACTTGAGGTTGAGGTCCTCACTACTAATTGACTCAGATCCAATATTCCTGGCCTCTATAGTGCTGGGTTTGTCTCTTTCGAAATGGGGTACTTTGACTAGCCCCAATTCAATTTGATTATCAACATTCGTGGGAATTGAAGAAGAACTAAGGTAGTCTGAACTTACTAATGGGTCGATTTTGTTTTCAATCTTCTCCTGTTTCTTGAACTTGGACCTCGCTATTTGAAGTCCAAGCATGGAAAGAAAAACCTCTCCACCTAGTAACATTAAAACATTTAGAACTACAAGCTGGGCATTGGAAAAGACCTCCATTTCGACGGTTGACATGCTGGAAACCGTAGCTGCAGACACAGATGTAAAGAACACATCAAAGTCCTTAGGCCTTACTGCGTCGGGCCTCGGTTTCAAAATCTTCAACACAAAAAAACCCAGGAAGGAATTAGAGACAAAGTAAAAAATTTGGATCCAAAGCGGATTTGCATGGATGACTACTAAGAACTGGTACAAACACCGCATTAGACTCGAACAGGTTCTGCAAAAGGAAACTGCTTGGATACATGGAAAGCTACAAAGATGTAATTTCTTTCTAATGCAAATATAATTCCTCATCTCTACTTGGTTTACTTGGTTGAAGGAAGACAACGTTGGGGGAGTTTAAGCTTTGGAGGTGTGTACATAAAGGATTCATCAGCTAAGGTAGTATTTATACATTTTCTAGCTAGCTACTTAGTGGGAGTTCTTTCATTCGAAAGTCCATATAGTTGGGACAAGGCTTTAGTTGAGTTGAGTAGAGTCGAATTAAGTTCCTTTGTGGGGCTTCTCTATCAAGAATTACCTTTACCATTAACAAGTTGCAGCGAGTGAAGGGGAATGAAAGATATGAACACATCAATATTAAAGAAAAAATCTAGATATGAACACATCAATATTAACTAGAATTGATTATGCATGAGCTATATATATATATATATATATATATATGATAGATATGAGTTCCCTTTTTTTTTTCATTTAACTGTCTTGGATTAATTTATTGATAAAAAATTAGAACCACATGTTCACCAGTGACTAAATTATTAAGTCTGGGAATAACGAAAACTTGGAAAACAAATGATAAAGACATACAATAGTCCTGAAGATCAAGTTGCTCCAAAGTGTTAAGTGTATAATTAATAGTGTAATAAACATTACTAAAATTATTAACTATCTAACGGATAAGAGAAAAGATACGAGGCCTTTCTACCATCCAACCATTTTGATCCGATCAGAATGCATACATTTGTTATACAAGCAGTCAAATTTTAGTAACACTTACCTGGATTCCAGTTACATGGATCCTAATACATGGTTTTTCAACATGGAGACCCGAAGACCCTAATCCCTTAGCAAATGGCTTCATCATGTATCCTTACTATTCTCCTTTTGACTTTGTCTTTATTGATTGATTTCTTTAGAATGGTATATTACCTTTTCTTAAAGTGCTTGTGTTCTTGAAAGCTCAAGGAACAGTTTGACCCATATATCAATCGCATAATTCTTGATTTGTGTTGATCATCATTGAACATCCAGGCACGTAGAGTCCGTGTCGTGATTCTTTTTCCGTACGGGAAATTAAAGCTGTGTAGACTTCCTTTCCCTACCTTTTCCTTCAAACTCATAACCCAATGCTATGTTTGGTTTGGAGGAAAAAGTAGGGAAAGGAAAGAAAAGATAGAAAAATCTTTACGATATAGATTTCCTTACTTTTCTTTCTTTTCCCTATCTTTTCCTCCAAACCACGTGGACTTCTGAATCCCATATTAGAGTGGTGACTTTGGTAAGGAGGAAAAAACATAAAAAAATGGCAAAAGAGTATATATGATTATTGAATCTTGATATTGTGTAATAGGAACCCTAAAGAAAGATGAGAACAAAAAACCAAAACGTTTCAAACGAAAAGGTATATAGGTTAAGGTAAAAAAAAAACCAAGGAAGGTTTGATTTTAAGAATTGAAACCATATGCAAAACCCTCCTTCCGGTCGAATGGGTTGGGTTTAGAACCCCTTACTTTTATATATAAGCAATAAATAAGTAAATTAATACTTATTTATTCGATTAAGACAAATACTTTATATATAAGCAAAAAATGTTTTCAATATAAAATACATAAATACACAAAAATGACAAAAAATATATGTTTCATGTAAAACATCATAAATTACAAAAAAATATAAAAATAATAAAAAATTAAATGAAAATGTACAATTCAAGTAAAGAACATAAATTTAAAAAATATAGAAAACTTCAGAAATTGCAAAAAAATTAACAAATTTTAGAAAATATAATTTGTAGAAAAACAACAAAAATTACGAAAAACTGAGCAGTTTCAAATAAATAACAAAAAAATACAAGAAAACATATAGATTGTAGAAAATAGAATATTGCAAAAAAAAACAGAGATCATTGGAAATTATAGCAAAAAAACGTAAAATTGCAAAAGAAAAGAAAATCGGAAACCTAAAAGACTAAAAAAATATAAAAACTGTATATAAACAAAATTTGCAAACAAAACACCATAAATTATATAAAAGTAGGGAATTGCAAATAAATAACGAATATACAAAAAAATGCAAAGAATAAAATATAAAAATTATAGAGGAATAAACAATTTTTGCATAAAAATAACATATGTTTGGAAATCTTAGCTGCATTTTGAACCGATTTTTGAATGTTAGTAAAACCATGATTTTGGAGCAAAGAACCACGATTTCAATCTATTTGAGCTAGCAAAGAAGAGAAAATAGAAGAGCTTCACCATCGCTACTACATTTGGTGTTCGGTGGTCCTTGGGCGGAGATGAACGTCAATTACATAATGAGAAGGAAAAAGAAGAAGAATAAGAAGAGAGAGAGAGAGATTACTCCAAGACAGGTTGCTTGGATCAGCTTCAATGAAACCACCTGCCAGCGACCATAATCGATAGCTAGCCTGTCACTACAACCTATTGAGCTCCACCTGGAAAGGGAAATATGAGACCATTGAACCAAGCCTTATTGGAAAACAACGCCCCGGTCATTCCTGCTTCTAAAGAGAAAATAAGGCTTAATTTGGAAGGAATATAAATGCAAATATGTAGAGTGTAAAACCTTATATTTTGTATTATTTTGTTTGTATTTATGTTGTACATATTTGCATTTATACTCTTTCCAAGCTGAGCCTAAAAAGTATTTTGTTTCCTTCCATCTGCCTCTCTTGCAGCTTCTCTGGCATTCTCCACATTGAGGGGGGCATAAACCTGGAAAGCCAACAGCCCAACATTGACGGAGAAAAACTTCACGTCCCTAACTCCCTTTTTTTGAAACTGCCACTCTGAAAGATGGTCTTCGTACTCGGTCTCACAACTCCGAATACTATGTCAATATTAGTTCAATAACTCTATCATCAAATGTAATAACTTTGTTGCCAATTATTCGAGATAATCCTACCCGATCTAGATCTAGCCTGGACTCTAGGATAGATAAGGATAAGAAATGTAAATTAGAATCAACATGATCCCTTCCAACTGTACTTTATCTAAAACTCCTACTATTATCTTGTATATGAGACCCTCTGTAAATCAAACTCTACAAAGAAATCTATAAATACCTAAAATTTCAGTCTTCTCAAACACACTGAAGTTAATTCTTCTCATATTCTTCTTTCTAGTTTTCTTAATATTTTCATAGCTCAAACTTGGTATCAGAGCCGATGGAGTTCAAAGGTTTTCAAGGAAGCAATGGCAACCGAACCAATGTTGACATTGGTTCAAACAATCTAGGATCGATGTCCTTGATTCCTCCTCTTCACAATGTGACACATTATCTACCCATCAAACTTGGCAGTGATAACTACTTGTTGTGGCATGCACAATTTCTTTCCATACTCAGGCATCATCTCCTAATTGATTTCATTGAAGGCAAAAGGGGAGCTCTGCCAGAGATGATACCTAATCCGGCGGGTGAAGGTAGTATAGTGAATCCAGAATACATCAAATGGTATGATATTGATCAATTAGTACTAAGTTGGTTAGTTTCTTCTCTCATTGAGGGTGTTATGGCCCAATTTGTGGAATTTTCTACTTCGGCATAGGTATGGTGTTCTCTTGCTAAGTCTTATTCAACTCATGCTAGATCTCGTATTTTGCAACTTAGGAAGCAGTTGCATAATTTAAAAAAGGGCTCATTATCTATTACTGCTTATATCCAAAAGGCAAAATCAATAGTAGATAGTTTGTCTATTATTGCTGAACCAATTCGTAAATCTGATTTGGTTTTGTACACTCTTGTTGGGTTAGGAAATGAATATGAATCTGTAGTGACTGCTATAACTAACATATCAGATGTAGATACTCTTGGTGTTCATAATATTATCGGTTCTCTTTTGAACCATGAGAGCTGGCTCGAAGAGAAAGGGTGCATTGTACCCGATTCAACTACCTCACTAGCTGATAATGTAGATGGGATGGAATCAAAAAAATAATACAAGGTTTTCAAATCAGCCAAATTAACCTTCTCAGAACATGTATGGCCAAGGTAGAGATCGAGGGAGAGGACAGCAGAATTTTCAAAATTTTAATCCTCAGCAAAATTTCAATCAAAATTAGTTTTTTAATGGAGGTCTAGGTAAGGCACCTCTTATTATTTGTCAAATTTGCAACAAACCAAGACATGGTGTGCTCACCTACAGAAAGGCAAAGTATATATTTGCAAGTAACAATGAGCAAACTTATAAACTAGCGGCCTACAACAATCTTACTACCCCCTCTCTTAATAACAGTAATCCTTCGTTTGATCCAATGTGGTATCCAAATTCTGGAGCAACTCACCACATGACATATGACAACATTCAAAATCAGTCAGAATACACGGGTTTGGATCAAGTCAGAGTGGGTAATGGCCAAGGTTTTCAAATAAAAACTTCTTGTCATTTAGCAAGTTTACAAAAGACAATGATATATTTTTTGAATTTCACCATGACTATTGCTTTGTGAAGGATTATACGGGAAACATCCTGCTTCGAGGAGTCAGTAGAAGAGGGTTGTACTACTTCCCATCAATAGTAGCCATTTCACATAGTTCGACAATTGCATCATCTACTCTTGTAGGCGAACAAACACCTCTTTAGGGTTGGCATTAGTGTCTTGGTCATGCAGCACTTCGCATTGTTTAATAGGTTACTTCTCAATATGGTTTACCATATTCAGGTCAAAGTTCTAGTTCTTTTTTTTTGTGAATCTTGTTAAATGGGTAAAAGCTGTAAGTTGTTTTTATCGTCATGTTCACATAGGTCTCAGCGTCCTTTAGAGTTAATTTTTTGTGATGTGTGGGGGCCTTCCCCAGTTAAGTCTAATAAAGGGAAATTTTATTAGGTGTTGTTTCTTGAACACTATTCTAAATTTTCCTGAATTTATCCTTTAGAACAAAAATCAGATGTCTTTGATATTTTCTTAAAATTTAAGAGGCATGTTGAATTATTTTTCAATACCAAAATTCGTTCTTTCCAAACTATTGAGGAGGAGAATATTGCAAGCTTTCTTCCTATCATGATTCACAGGGTATCTCCAATCAATTGCCCTATCCACATACGCATGAGCAGAATGGTATAGTTGGGACACGTTACTGAATCCACCCTCACTCAACTTCCAAGCTCCCCTTCTCCTTCTGGGCCGATGTAGCTAAGACGGTCATTTACATAATTAATCAGCTTCCCTCTCCTACCTTGCAAGGTTTTTCTCCGTTTTAGAAGTTATTTCAAAGGGACCCTGATTATTCTATGCTACAGTGTTTTGGATGCACCTGTTATCCTTTATTGCAACCATATAATGCCCACAAGTTCCAGTACCGCTCGTTACTGTGCATTTTTCTTGGCTATAGTCACTCTCATAAGGGGTACAAATGTTTTCATCCATCGATAGGATGAAAATTCATTGCTCGGCATGTAGTTTTTGATGAGGACTTGTTTCCTGGTATTCCTACATCCCCATCGCCCTCCATTACAGTTCCTCCCGGGTTCTATTTACATGTTCCTTTGCATATTCATGATTCTCCTCCTACAATTTAGCCTCCTCCTACAGCTCCACCACTAGAGGCCACCTCTTCCAGTTTGGCTGAAAATTCTTCTTCTTCTCCGGTTGAAGGTCCGGTACGCAGACAACCTTGGTTTCGTACGATAGATGGCTTGTTGGCTAACACACCGGTTGTACCTCCCCACCCGGTAGCACTCCATGATTACACGTTCCATGGATGGCACTCTCCCTACTCGCCCTCATCTGACCACATGGTATCCGATACCAGCTGCTTTACTCATCTCTCTCTCTCTTTGGAAATAGAGCCCCACTCTTATAATGAAGCAGCCAAATCTCCTCAATGGAGATCGGCCATGCAACTGGAGTTCAATGCTCTTTTGAATAACCGCACATGGGATCTTGTGCCTTACCATCCATCAATGAATGTTGTAGGTACTAAATGGGTATATAAATTAAAAGAAAATCAGATGGTTCTCTAGAGCGATACAAGGCTAGACTTGTCGCTCAAGGCTTTCATCAGGTTCTTGGTGTATATTTTTCTGATACCTTTAGTTTGGTGGTGAAGCCAGTCGCAATTCGTATAAGTTTAGTTATTGCTACTACTCATCGGTGGCTTATTGGGCAACTGGATATTAATAATGCATTTCTCCATGGTCTTATCACTAAAGACATCTATGTTCATCAACTCAAGGGGTTTGAATGTCTTGATTACCTAGATTATGTTTGCAAACTAAAGAAAGCCTTCTATGTACTCCAATAAGCCCCTCATGCTTGGAATTCTCGCCTAACTTTATCTCTTCTTAATCTGGGATTTCGCAATTCTATAGTTGATCACTCCTTATTTATTT
Source organism: Nelumbo lutea (assembly GCF_056320005.1). NCBI lineage: Eukaryota > Viridiplantae > Streptophyta > Magnoliopsida > Proteales > Nelumbonaceae > Nelumbo > Nelumbo lutea. Next base: position 52,970,965 of record NC_142691.1, read on the forward strand.
ACAAGAGTAAGTCCACTATCTTGTACATATTGGTTTATGTTGATGACATCATCATTACTGGGAACTCTCCTACTATATCCTCTCTACTTCAGCAGCTCTCTATAGTTTTTCTTGTCAAGGATCTTGGCCCATTACATTATTTCCTTGGGATCGAGGTTCAACATACCTTTGATGGTCTTCATCTCTCTTAGAAATGGTACATTCTGGATATGTTGCATCGTACCAAACTCGACAGAGTTAAACCTTATAGCTCTCTAATGGCAGCATCTGCACGGATAAGTAGAACATCTGGTACACCTCTCTCAGATCCATCTTAATATTGAAGTGTTGTTGGTGCACTACAATACCTCTTTCAAGGTTTTTCAGTTCCTTCCAGCCCCAACTGATGATCATTGGTTTGCTATCAAGCACATTCTGCGTTACCTTAAAGGCACTATTAATCACAGTCTCCATTTTTCTTCATCATCTACTTCTCTACATCTGAATGCCTTCACAGATGTTGATTGGCCTGGTTGTCTAGAAGACCGCCAGTCTATAGGTGGTTTTGCAGTTTATTTAGGTTGCCACTTCATTAGTTGGAGCTCTAAAAAGCAACACACTGTGGCTCGCTCTAGTATATAGTCCGAGTTCCGGTATCTTGCTAACACTGTCACTAAGGTCTTATGGATTCAGTCCCTTTTGACTGATTTGGGCTTCCCTATCTTGAAACCAGCATTATGGTGTGACAACCTCGGTGCTACATATCTTACTACACATCCAATATATATTTCATGCCCGCACCAAGCATGTTGAAGTTGACTTCCACTTCCTCTGAGATCTCTGCATGGCTAACAAGTTATCAATCCGGTACATTTGTTCTGAAGATCAGGTTGCTGATATCTTCACAAAGCCTCTAGCCACACCACAATTTAGTCTTCTGCGGTCCAAGCTTCACATCCTGCCATTCAGCTTGAGGGGGCATATTGGAGATAATCCTATCCGATCCAGATCTAGCCTAGACTCTAGGATAGATAAGGATAAGAATTGTAAGGATCAACATGATCTCTCCCAACTGTACTCTATCTAGGACTCCTATTGTTATCTTGTATGAGACCCTCTATAAATCAAACCCTACAAAGAAATCTATAAATACCTAGAATTTCAATGTTCTCAAACACACTGAAGTAGATTCTTCTCATATTCTCCTTTCTGTTTTTCTTAATATTTTCGTAGCTCAAACTCCAATTATGAATTAGGTGTAATTAAAGATAGCAACTTGAGCATAAATATTTGAATTCGCTTTGGAATCCAAACCCTTTTGACACAAAACATGTGTTACGTTGTTTTCATTTTCTAATTAACTTATCTATTTCAGCCCTGAATTCTTTATAATTTGAAGAAACAAGCAATATATATATATATATATATATATATATTCTGTCTTTTTAGACTATCATTTTCAGTTTTCAATTCACTATTTGAAAATGCAAATAAGATGTTTTGTTTCTTTAAGCTATCAACTTGCTTGGAAAGATTTTCAATCTTCTAGATAGGGTACGAGAAATATATAACAAGGAAGATAACCTATGAAAGGAAACCAAAAAATATAAGCAGCAGTTACAACTTACAAGACATGAAAAGATATAGTTTGGAGATGAAGAAAATCCTAATATATCTAGAAATAAAGATCTATTATATATCTGATTTTAGTTCCCAAGGGCAAGAGGCTCTCAAAGGAGGTATGTTCCACCACAAGGCATGCAGAATATTGCCAGGTCAAATGGAAAGAGAGAAATCAAAACCAAGTTGACACAGAAAGGAGATATCCACATGTTAGTATATATTTCAGAGATGGGACTAATCCAGTATGCATACAAGAAACAGAACTTCAAAGGTGGCAGCGTTGAAAGGATGGTAGTAATCAGCCCAACAATGCTATAGGCCAAACAATATCTAAAATTTCTGCTCCTATACAGAAGAGGGAGTCAGCATTTCTCAGCCTGATCCAATTTCTTAGAGTGCAAAGTTCAAATGCTTACAAAATAGTAATACTTAGTTAATTGGAACTTGTGTTTTCTCTTACAACATGTTTTGATTGGAAATAACTCCAATAGGAGATTGCATTCCGTAAAATACTAATAAACTGCTCTTCACCATTGACCCTTTAATTAATTATCACCAAATTACCTCCATTAACACACTAATCTCTCTATATTAAATACCCTGCAATTAGTGAGACTTGAACTCATCTCACCTGAATTAGAAGTGTGGTTTACACCACCAGAACAAGTAAAATAAAACAAGTTTTATTTAATTTAGTATCCACATGTAATTCAAATAAATATTTATATATATATTTATGATCAACTAAAATTTAAAATTAATAATCTTCAAAAGTTGTATTTTTATGAATGTCAATGAAATGAATACTTTATCAAATTAACTAATCCACATTTATATCAAAATACAGTTTTTAATTTCAGGAAATTTATAGAAAAAAATACTAATAACAGAATAATTATTTTAGTAATTAAAATTTATGATTTTCATACAATATATTTTTAGGTTAAAAATTATATATTTTTATAAGTTATTAAGTTATATTTAAATTTACATTAAATAGCAACATATTTATTATTTGTAAAATAAAAATATTGTTTAGAATTTAATTTTAAGGAATAAAATAGAAAATAACTGATTTAGTACTTAAAATATTTATTATAGCTACATGTGATTTGTGTCTTGAGTCTTCCACATTCTTATAAATGTAATATCTGCTTTAGATTAATTATTTATTTCCATAGTTATTAATTGATAAATTAGTTTAAAGAAATAGTAATGTAATAATGACTTCATGCATGTGATAATTTGTAAAAGTCTATGCAATATGTGCCCTTTTTTGGTAATCATACCATAAGTGTATTAGCCGGACTATCAATTGATGCGATATGATTAAAGTTGTATGATATCTATGTACCCCGTTATTTTTTCATATGTATATTAAAATATGCATTTCTTCTGTATTTATACTTATTTCAGCATTAAACTGTGTCATTAATGTATTTGTAGGATTTCTCTAATGTATCCAAGCTTATCCATCTCCATATCCAGGCTTACTGATACAATACTTGATAACAATATTGTGGAACTTCAAAGGCATCAATTACTAAAAATAGTAACTAATGATGTTACTATAAACATAAATTGTGTGAATTACTATAAATAGTAATTTGAAATAACAACCTTTTGAAAATTTGAAAACCCTATTCTTAAGACATCTACAACTAGAAAATAAATTAAAAAACTCAAACATTAAATTTAAAACCCTATTCTATTTATCCTAATGATGTTCTATTTTGTTTTGGACTACTTATTCTTGTGGTGCACATGCATGAATAGACATAATCTCCTGGTAGCTAGATATATAAGCAAGAATCAAAATTTCGTAATGTTTCAGCCTGTATTGGCATCCACTGATATGCCATTTTAAGCTTGGTTTTGGGGGTTGACCTGTTTCAAGGGGTACAAAGGCTTTATAGTTTATATCGACCCCCTTTAACAGGTTTGAAAACATAAAAGCGACATGCCCAGGGGTCCAGATGTTGTAGCCACATTAGGTAAGCACAATGAGTGGGCACATAATAGCTGTGTGACACATGCCCCGGTTAAAGCGCCTTTTATCAAAATGTTTTTGCTCTGTTAGATAGAAATTATCCATTATTTTATTATTTTGTCAAAATAATTAAAAATAAAAAATAATGAAAATGGAAAACGTAAATGATTCCCAACTCCCAATACGTTTAGGTTTTTCTTTTTCATTGTTTTTATTTTTAATTATTTTGACAAAGATAATAAAATAATGAATAGTTTCTGTCTAACAGAGCAAAAACATTTTGATAAAAGGCGCTTTAACCGAGGCATGTGTCACACAGCTATTATGTGCCCACTCATTGTGCTTACCTAATGTGGCTACAACATCTGGACCCCCATCTTGCATATCGGTAGTATGAATATTTTGAACCTTATATGTTTGTATGCTTGTCAATGTAGTGACTTTATAAGGAAGTTTTAAATCGCATCACAACAATAAATGGTAGGTCATGAATCCTAATTACATAGAGGGAACTAATCCAACTCAAGTTTTCAGATCTCGGATATGTGCACTTATTAAAGAAAGCATGTTTAGTATAGTATCCAACTCAAGAATTTTTGCTCCTTGATGCTTATAGTATATATTAAATGTCATTTGTAATCATTGTTTATTTTCAAGCTTATCCATTTTCCTTTCCTTTCTCCTTTGATTTGTATGCTTGTATACATATTCTTTGTTTTCCTTCATTATTTTATAATTCGTGTTCCATATCAAATTTTAATGATGCCAATGGAATTCCTATTTAATTCCTTATGTAATTCCTTGGTGTCTCTAGTTCCTTTATATATATATATATATATATATATATATATATATGCTTTGATTCCAAATGTCACGGGACTAGTCGATGGGGCCCCGTGCGGCACTCGAAAGTGATGAATAAGCTTAAGCAACAAGCAATAACACAAGGAAAAGGCAACAAAGATAATACATAGATTAGTCAAAAGGCTATTTGTATTGTAATAATGATTAGAAAGCAATAGCTGACGGTTCAATGTCGAGGGGATCCCATGCTTAACTTTTACATGCTCTTGATTCACTCAACTACCTACCTCCCCTCAAAGAGTATGTTAAGCTTTTGGGGGAGTGACAATAAGAAATATGAAAAAGTGAAAAATCATACTACAAAGTTACAAGGTTGACATAGGCAATCCCCCCATACAAAATACATGCAAAGTGCCTTCTAATCAGACATGTGTCCTTCAAAATTTTATGAGAAAATACAGACACGTATCATCAATCTGAGTAGTGGCGGTTCAAGAACATCTCCCACTACAATGTAGAGTCGTGTGTCAATCAAACTCTTTTTTTACAAAAAGTGATAAGTGGGAATTTCTCACTCTCAATTGTTTCCTAAAAAAAAGAGAATATGCAACCATTTCAATTTTCATCTTTGAACAATAACAATATGCATGTTCATCAAACCGAACTAGCAATCTTTCTACACATTCAAAGAGGTTTGCATCTTAGAAAATTCTACAACTCAGAGAGATCTGAACTTGAAGAAACCTTCATTTGGTTAGTCTATTAACTCAACTATTAATGCTTCTTCCCATTTAAATGTCATCTAACTGAACTTTCAATGTTTTTCACTTTCAGAGCAGTTCGCAACTTCAGAGAACTCTGGAACTGAACTCTACAACTCAGACAAGTTTGTAATTTCAAAGAAACTGATTCAATCCAGTTAGTCTCTTAATATCTGTTCAATACGAATGAAGTTTCTTTGTTGTTCAATACAAATAGTGTATTTACATTGGTGTTTTAATATCTGTTCAATACGAATGAAGTTTCATTGTTTTTCAATACGAATAGTGTATTTACACTATTGTTGATTGATTGCTGTTCACTTAGAAGTTTTAGTGTTTAGAATACATCGCTGACCATCGGCGATCAATTTTGCCCGGTCGCTAGTGGCCGGGTGGTTCCGATTATACTGGCTGCTTATTGTCGCTCAAGAGCATTCACAGGTGGCTGCTTATGACCACCGTAATCTGTTTTCATTTTTTTCTTACTCTATTCTTATTTTCTTTTGTTTTTTCAAATATTTAATACATTTATTTGTTGAAATGGGTGATAAGCCACCCTTATTTGGCCTCTCGAAGGCCCCTGTATCTTTAGTTTTCATCAATGATGTTTAAAGGCGGGTAAAGAAGGTGATGAAATATGGATCAGGTAGGGTCGGGTCCCCCCAGACTATTACCACTAATGTTAAACAATATCAAATTGGTTCGTTTTAACCGATCTAAGGTATTTAAACCGAGTAAATTCCTAAGAGACCCTAATTTTAATGTTTTATTGACATCTAAATAAATTAGTTCGATTTAATTTCTAAACCGTTTTAATTAATTACTGCTAATCAATAACCGATAATTAACAATGATAATTAATTAATGATAATAATTATTTATAATTAATTATTGATAATGATAATAATGGAACTTACTAATTTAGACTGATAATTAATTAATGATTTTAATAATGATAATTATTAATTTGGTTATAATCATTTAATATTTATATTAATTCATAATAATTATTACATAAATATATAATTAATGTTAATTACTAATATTATTATCATTAATTATAATTAATAATATTATTATCATGCATTGATTATTTGATTTACTAAAAGTTAAATTATAAAACATTTCAATTATTCAATATTGTTAACTAAATTAATTATATAAGCAATTATTATTTCATTAATTAACTAAATAAATTATTTATAACAAATTTATTACTTAATATACACAAATTAAGTACATACATAACAAGAATATATTATTACTTAATGATAAGAATAGTATCATCATTATTATTACTATTATTATTATGATTGTAATATTATTATTATTACTGATTTTATAATTAATAATATATTATTATTATATTACAGATAATTAATTACTGATAATAAGGATACTTATTAATTCAAACTGATAATTAAATAAAGATTTTAATAATGATGATTATTAATTCGGATACAATCATTTCATATTTATATTTATTCATAACAATTATTTGATAAATATATACATAATGTTAATTATTAATAATGTTATTATCAGTAATTATAATTAATAATATTACTAATATCCAATAAATATTTTCTTTATTGAAAGTTAAATTGTAAAACTTTCGATTATTCAATATTGTTAAACTAAATTAATTATAAAAACAATTATTATTTCATTAATTAACTAAAAAATTAATTACTTAAAAATTATAATAGTATCACTATTATTATTACTATTACTTTTATGATTGTAATATTATTATTACTGATTTTACTAATTATTGAAACATTATTACTATATTAATAATACTGAATATTATTAAAAAATTGTAAATAGGAAAATTTAGTTACTTAAAATTATTTGTAGAAATTATTGATATCAGTAATTTTAATATTACTGATTTGAAAATCATTACACACATAATAAGAATACATTATTACTTAATAACAACAACAACAACAACAACAACAACAACAACAACAACAACAATAATAATAATAATAATAATAATAATAATGATAATAATAATAATAATAATAATAATAATATATTATAATTATTATTATAATTATTATTATCATTATTATTATTACTACAGATTTTATAATTATTATATATTAATAATACTTATTATTATTAAAAAACTGTTAATAGGAAAATTTAATTACTTAAAATTATTTGGTGAAATTACTCATTTTAATTAATTCCTGCTAATTAATTACTGATAATTAACAGTGATAATTAATTACTGCTAATTAATTAATGATAATAATGATACTTATGAATTTGTACTCATAATTAATTAATGATAATTAATAACAATTTTGAATTTTAATTGTGATAATTATTAATTATGATACAAGCATTTAAGATTTATATTAATTCGTAAAAATTGTTTGATAAATATATAAGTAATGTTAATTATTAATATTTAGTTCATGTAGAATGAAAATCCATTTTTGGATTATCGGCAATGGGTGGGAATATCATAGTCATTGTTGATGAAGGCAGCTTAGGTGACTGTCTCTTTTTTAAGCTTAAATGAGATCGCCGACCACCGAGGATCATTTATGTGTGGTTGCCGGTGGCCGGGATCATCATGCCTTCCATGTGGATGGAGCCGCCGGTGGTCGAGTTTCAGCCATAAATGGGATGCTTTTTTTTTTTCTTTAAATACAAGCAACCACCGGCGACCATTTATCTTTGGCCGCTGGTGACCGGGAGGCTTATACGTTGTTGTTTATGAACCCACCGATGGTCAAGTTTTGGCTGTGATCACAACATTCGCGTATTCGCCTCAGCTAAAGAAGGTGCCAGTTTATGATTCGGGTCAGGTCTGGTCTGGTCTGCACAATGTTTGTGGTTTTAATGTTTTAATGGTAACCTACTAAATCAGTTTGGTTTCAATCCAAACCCAATTTAATTAAATACATATATTTAATTAGTGATACTTAATAAAGATGTTAATCATAATTAACATTAATTAATTCAGTTTGTTTTTAAACCAAATCCGATTTAATTAAATACTGATGATTAATAAAAAGTACTTATATTTAATTACTGATAATTAATAATGATGTTAATAATAATTAGCATCAATAAATTCAGTTTGGTTTTAAACCAAAACCAGTTTAATTAAATACTGATACAATATTAATAATAATTATTTTTTATTCATATTAATTAATAATAATTAATTTATAATTATACAAGTAATTTTAATTATTAAATGTTAATCATAATTAAGATTAATTAATTTAGTTTGTTTTTAAACAAAACCCGGTTTAATTAAATACGGATAATTAATAATGATGTTAATAACAATTATTTAATATCCATATTAATTAATAATAATTACTTTACTTTCATATTAATTAATAATTATCAAAATATTATTATCATTACATAGATTATAATCAATAATATTAATGTTAAAATTCCTGCTGTCAATAATTTTAATATTATAACTAACACATAAATATTATTATTAGCATTAGTAAGATTAAAACCAGCAATATTAATATTATAATTATTTCTGTTATGAAGGATTTTAACCATTCCCAGTTTAATTAAGTAATAATAATTATTATATATTCATATTACTTAATGATAATAATAATTTATAATTATATAAGTAATGTTAATCATAATTAACATTAATTAATTTGGTCTGTGTAAACCAAACCTGCTTTAATTAAATACTAACAATGAATAACAATGTTAATAATAATTTTTTAATATTCATATTAATTAATAATTATTACTCTCAATTACTAATTAATAATATATTATTAACATTACTAATTTTATAATCATTAACATTACTTAGATTTTATTGTTCATGCATCTTTATTATAAGTTCATTATTATTTATAAAATTATTACTTCTTTATTGAGGAATATGAATACATATAACTGCAATTATCAAATAATTTTAAATTTAAAAACATAATATATTCAAATATTGATGATGATTATATACATACATATACATATATATATATATATATATATATATATATATATATATATATATATATATATATATAGATATAGATATAGATATAGATATATATAGAGTGAGAGAGAGAGAGAGAGAGAAAGAGAGATAGAAAGAGAGATAGATAGATAAGTGGATTTACTAATGATAAGTATTTTCTCGGAAAATACTAATTACTGATGATAGTTATTTACCCAGGTAAATGCACATACCCGGATGATAAGTATTTTTTAGAAAACACTAATTACCTTGGTAAGTGGATTTACTGATGTTCTTTTATCTCCTAGGTAAATAAGACAATGGCCATTTTATCTATAGAGAAACCATTATCAAAAAGGAAAATTTTGTCCCATCCAAGTGTTGGAATCTTTCCACCCAAGTGAGAAAGTTAATTACCATATGGGAGATGATATCACTTATCTGACTAAGTGATACATAGGGAAAATAAATTTTCCATGGACTCCACATAATTATAAAAGGAGAACATGGCTATCTTGGTCAATGGGAACTAAAATCCTATTGATCTACTTTCCACCCTACAAAAAAAAAAAAAAGGGCCCCTAGTTTGATTCTTTATGCCTCAAACTAGGGTCATTCACAAACAATGCCAAACCAACCAAACCGGCCCGACCCAACCTGATTTGGTCAGTTTTTATTCACCATCAGTTCGGTGCATGAAAACCGAAATCGAACCGAATCGAATCAAACTGAGTTAGTTAGTTTTTGATTTCCTAGTCTTTCCTTAACTAGGTAATCCTTATCCTAATTTATTCTTTCTAGTTAGTTACTTATTTTTAACATTAAAAAACAATAAAACATTAGTTAAATAGGAATTACTTTTGTCTTTTAGATTGTGTTTACTTTTTTGAGTACAAATATAGGGATGTTAACAAACAATGCCAAACCAACCAAACCAACCCAAACCGATCCTTCATGTTTGGATCAGTTTTTCTTAATGGCAGGTTGGTTTCGGTTTGCTCTTTAAGTAACCCGACTAGGTCGGGCCAGTTGAAAAAAATCTATTAAACCAATCCAACACGATCCATGGACAGACCTACCCTAGACCACATACTTCCATTGTTCCAAGAGTATTCATCTTAGGATAGTGATGTTGTTCCAATTTATCCTTAGATTTATGACTCGACTGCAAGATGTGAGTGTTCAGTCTGTAGACAACAGAAATTTGGAGGAATGGAAGGACTTCAAGAAACTTATTTGAGATTAAAAAAATCCTATTACTTGAGAATCCCATTTTATGTCAACCATATTATGGTTAAATCACTAGCAAGAACCCGTGCAATGCATGGGAAATCTGAAAGGTTTAATAATTTTATTTATTATTAATTAATATTAAATTAATAATTAAAATTTGTTGTTAATAAAGTAAAAGTATTCAAAGTTATTGTTAATATTTAAAATTTTAATAATTGTATTTTCTATTTAATGTTGATTTACAAAAAATAATTATTGTTAATTTAATATGAATAAATATTTTTTAATAAATTTAGTTTTATTAATAATTTATAGTAATTTTAATAATTGTTATTATTTTTATTATTTTTAATTAATTAAAATTTTGATTAAATTTTAAATAAATAAAAATAATTACAAAAACTAACATTTTTATTAATTTCACTAATAATTAACAATTATATATGAATGATAACAGGGTGGGTTCAGGGCGGGGCACCCCATAATCAAGACACACTTTACTCCATCCTCGCCTCGTCCCTAATGTCAGGCGAGTTCAGGGCAAGGCAACCCCTCCTCAATGTCTGGTGAGTTTAGGGGCAAGGCACCCCACTCCTCATCAAGGATGAGGAATCATCGAATTTCCTTGCCCCCTCCCTAGTATTGGGCAGGTTCAAGTAGATATTTAATCGGGTCGTGTTGGGCTAGCACGACACGACCCCCATGTGGCCCACACAAAGTGTGGACCATGCCATGTTGGCCTACGGGGCATCCTAGGTCGTGCCTCCCTTCCTTGGGATAATTTGGCGGGTTAGTTCGGCATGGTCCATGGCCTGAGCCTACATGGGCCCATGCTGTGCCGTGGGCCGAGCCTTGGGCCAGGCTAGGCCGCGAACTGGGCTAAGCTATAAGAGGTCCATTTAAAAAAAAATGAAAAAGATGTTTAAATTTTTTATTTCGTATGATTTTTTGATGTATATAATTGTTTATATATACAATTAGACCTATTCATGGGTTGAGTAGCTTGATGGCCCGGCCCGACTTGACCTGTTATTTTTCAGGATTGGACAAAAACTTTAGGCCTATAGGCTTGAGCTTGAGCTTTCTCAAATAAGCTCGGCCAGATACTATCACATATATAAAAAGTACTTATGTTATATAAAATACCTATCTATCTACTTATCTATCTATCTATATATATATATGCTTATTAAATTATTAATAAATATCAATTTACTATTAGGAAATATAAATTAGTTTATTAATTTATTAAATTATGACTAAATTAATATAATATAAGTTTATAAAAGTATACTAAAAATAAGACATTTTGTGTACAAATCGGGCTTCAGGCTCGGACTTCGGGCTTTATATAAGGGCTGGGCTTGGGGTCAAGATCTAGGCCCGATGGTTGGGCTAGGTTCGTGCTCGGGCTTGCACATTTTCTTTTGATGAAGAGGCCCATGTTAATTATAAAACTATGATTTTTTCAAATTAAAGTTTTTATTTAATTCTAGTCTAGTCTAGTATAAAAAAATATATAACGTTTCTATATATATTAATAAAAAATTTATTATTTAAATATATATAATAATATTTACCACATATGCATATAACTTCCAAGTTGAGCTTATTAGTGGTTATTTATCTTGGGCCCTATCCACTAAAGCCATCATTAAACTCCAAAAGTTTGATACCCAATTAGACTTCAAATCTGATTATCCCTAATAATATTTAGGCATGGTGCATAATTACTGTTATACTATTTATACCTTAAATTATAATTACTGTTAATTACAGCTTAAAAATAATTATTGTTAATTATATTACTATTAATAATTAAAATTTATTATTTTTCTATTATTATTTAGTATTTTTTGCAATAAAATACAATTCATCTAATTTTTTTAATTACTTTTGGTATTTCAATTAAGCTTTAGTTTTTTTTTTCAAAATTTTTGGATTTGTAATTAATTTTTTGTGTTTTTTCATTATTATTCAGTAATTTTTGCATGAGTATTTTTCAATAATTTTCAGTGCTTTCAACATTAGTTTTTGCATATTAGTCACTACAAAATTAATTTGCATTTGCTTTTAGTAAAAGTAAATTAAACAACTAAATAAATACCATAGTTAATAAAAATACAGCTAATTTTAAATATTTTCAATAATTTCTGGCTGTGTATTTTTTAATAATTTTTGATATTTTTAATAATAAAATACTATTAATTGTACTTTTTTGTTATTTTCCATAAATACCCTTATTAAAATACTATTAATTAGTATTTTAATTATGTTTATATTTTTCAGAATTTTTCGGATTTTAGTTAATTGTTGGTAGTTTTTCATTATTATTCAGTAATTTTCTGTATTTTTAGTATTCTTTTACTGTTTAAATTTTCATTAATTTTTATCATTTTTAATGAGTTCATTATGCTCAATAAAGGTCTCAAATCATAAAAATTATTAACTAATTAAAAATGAATTAATACAAACTTATATAATAATATTACTTAAACTATCAATTAATATTGTTATGTTTAAATTTCTTATTGTTAATAAATTGGGTTATGCATTTTTAATTTTCACTAATTTTTATCATTATAAATGAGTTCATTATGCACAATAAAGGTCTCAACTCATAAGTTATCTAATAATATTATTAAAAGTTTAAAACTATCAAATAATATTGTTATATTTAAATTTCTTATTTTTATTAGCGCTTGTTAAATTTGATTTTTAAGTGGAGTTCAAATACATTTTTAATATATACTAAGTTTTTTTAATATTTTTTTAGTTAAAGTTTAGTGAACTTTTAAATTAATAATTTTTTTATTGTTTAACCTTAACATATTTACATGATTTAATTTATATTATTACTATTCTCTCTCTCTTTCTCTATTAAATGTCTTTTGGACAGACCAATTTTAATATATATATACACACACAGAAAGAGAGAGAGAGAGAGAGAGAGAGAGAGAGAGAGAGAGATTTGGCTCCCTATGGTTACCATGCTGTAACTATAGCTATCTTTTTATGACCCTCCCAAAAAAAGAATGGTGTGAAAAGGAAAAAAAGAGAAACCTAACCATTGTACATAAAGCTTATTCCATCATCTTTCTCTTCAGGGTGAAGACAAATGTTAGGGCCTCATATATAGTAATTGTGTACTTGTGAGAAAAAAGGGGCCATTTGTTTTTTGGTAGGTATTATACCTGAAAAACTGAGCTGATGTCACTGCTGGAAGGTTAATTTTTTACAAAGCGATGCTCATCATATATATATAATTTGATTTGTTTCAATATATAATATAATTTTGTTTTAATGGACAGGCTTTCATCTCTAGCTATACTGTTATGAAGTTTTCCGCAGATTTAACAGAAATGGAATTTGATCAAGTTATTTGCAACTCAATAAGATTTTTATTGAGATTACCATTTGTTCTAATTCTCAAGGAACCAAACTTAAAATTATGTGAAGTCACTAAATAGGTTTTTAATTTATGTTCTAATTAACATATCACTCTCACACAAAAGTCTATTAATTAGGCTTGAAGCATGGACAAATACAGGCTCACTCATATCTTGTGTTGAAATTTAATTAATTATAATGCGGGCAAAATATACGTATACATGCTATTATCTATGTATCTATCTCACTGGAGTCTCCAAGCTCTGCCACCTTCATATTGAACTTCTTAAGTCTTCCAAAAAACATGACGACAATGAGGATCAGCTTGCCCGTGTTGCTCCATCTTCCAGAGAATCCATACCATGTATCCTTGCATTGACCATCTGGATTTAGTTGCCGTTTGCAACTGTACCCGGTTGTGAAACCCACATTGCCATATGCACTGCCAGTCATTTACGATTACCATGAAATGAGCTTAGTGAATACACATCATTTCATTTCCGTGTTCTCCATTTCTATCTCATCTTCTTTTCCTTTCCTTCTTGTATTGATATGGCAGATTAATTTAGCTTTTATTATGCGATACCTTTGGCTAGCTTTGTTACACTGAAAATATTTCAAAAATAAAGCCAAAAATTAAAACTCGTTTGTGTTGTTAGAAATAAAGCATAATGCATGGGTTGGGTTGCTGATTATTGGTGAGAGGGAATACCTGTGATGTGAAAGACAATGGTCCCAAACACCCCCCTAGTGGGCATGTTCCAATCCTTGCCTTTTTCGCCCTTTAGACTCAGTTTGGAAAGAATACAAAATACAAATATCTACGATGCAAATACATACAAAATACAAGATTTTACACTCTATTACTCTTTCCAAACAGAGCCTTTGGACTTTTATTTGTGGGAAAGGGTTGCCTGATCTATAGATTTTTGTTTTGATGTGCACTGGTGCGCTCAACCCGATTCCATTCCAACCCAACCAGACCCAAACATAACTGGGCTTGATACATACAGTTATATTGTGTATTTATGATATGTAATTAAAAAAGGAAATATCTCATCACGGTCAGTCTGTATTGATACACACCATTTGGTGGATTCCATCCTGGCTCAGTTTGGAAAGAATACAAAACAGATATAGTATGCAAGGTGAAAGACATTTCCATTTACACTGGGTTGTGAATCCGAGTCTTGCTCATCTCTGGATTGAATAGTGCACCCTTCGTATGGTTTCTTTAGCTTATGTTTGGTTTGAAAGAAAAAATAGGGAAAGGAAGGGATAGGAAGGAAAACCTATACAAACTTTCATGTATAATACCCAACTTGACTACTTTTTCCTACCTTTCCCTTCCTTTTTCTATTTTTTCCTTCAAACCAAACACACCATTAATGTTGGAAGACGAATAATACCCAATTTGACTAATATCACTACGCGGTCACATGTTTCCCCAAAAGTTGGAAGACAACTTTTATTTTCTGGCTAACATGATGAACAAACTTTCATGTATATTTGATATCATGGAGACACGTAGAAACCCTAATTGAGAAATTCATCATGTGATGAGGACTTATGTGCAGATCAATTCAAAATTTAGAGAGTTATGCACCACACCACGTCATGCACTAAACCACCCACGAATGATTGACTATCCCATCTAAAAAATTATTCATTGTTACTGATGTGGGAAAATTGATTCTTCTTATTACTACTTGTTTTCCCCTTCCCGTGAAGCCCCACACACCAACCACACTTCAATTATCACCTCCAAATGCAAACTAGATTAGTGGTTGTAGTTGCTGTTTTAGTGACCTTTATCCTTCAAGTAGTACGGAAGTATTGGCAATATGGGCATCAGTAAGCAGATAGTGTTATTTTGATTGTTAGTTTCTTTCTTGCAGTACGAAATTTCGTGGTTTGTTTCCATTTTGAGTTTATTTTGTGAATTTTATTTTCCTTTCTTTCTTCTTTTTCTGTTTTTATTAACCTAGCTAGAGCCTAGAGAAGCTTACTTTTATCTGTTTGGGAACCAAACGGAAGTTAACAGTGACTAGACACCCAACAAAAGGAAGAAGTCTTCAAGGGAAGATCATATACCTGATCACTTCAATGACGATGTTCAACACTGTGAAGTTAAGTGGATCTTCTTTCATCTTTTTCCTCTCTGAGATGCAAATGAGGATGACGAATATGAGCAAATAAGAGAGCTGTGAGAATTTGAGATTCTCCATTAGCCTTCCCCAACTACTTTTGGTTTTCTTTTCGGAACTGCTTGCTGGAGAAAGCTCTTCATCTTTAATGGGTAAAAAGGAAGTATACGGAGGGAGATACCTATAAGACAAAGTTAACAGGTTATAACAAAAATTTAATTTGCTTAAAGGAAAAGAAAAGGTAAATAAATAAACCATTTTAATTAGTTGTACGTTAATCAAATCCCAATCATTTATTTGTTATTATAATTTATATTGATCGAGCAATCAGTTTAATGACACACGCCAATGTGAGGATTATTAGGCTTCAGATTCAAATCAAATATGAACGAAAAATGGTAGACAGAAAATGGAGAGAGAGAGAGAGAGAGAGAGAGAGAGAGAGAGAGAGAGAGAGAGAGAGCATACATCATTACCACGAACAGAACCAGGACTGCTGGAGAGACTAGGGAGCGATCAACGATTGATTCGCCGGCGTGCCGCGAATTCACTGTTTGGAACAAGGAACCTACTAGCTTCTGGTAAGGATTCATCCCATTCAATCCTTCTGAGTTCCACTCCATGGAACAAAAGAGAACAAATTGTACCAGTATGAAGCCGAAAACAGTGACGACTAAAAGGAAAGAGTGCAAACTGGGGAGTAAGTGAGCATAGCCAACCTCTCCCGCATTCTTCAGAATGTACTTGAATTCGACCTTCTTTGTAAGCCTCCCCAAGACCCATATCACAAATCTCAATCACGATGGGAATAGTGTGTTCCCAAGAAGGACCTGAGGGATGAGTAGTAGCAGAAGTCCAGAATTCTTCCTGAAGACTATTATGTTCTCATTTGTGGGGATAAAACCGCAGTTTGTGAAAGTAGGACAATTGTGAACACACAGAATGTATGTATCGAAATGCTCTTGTTCTCGAGTACATTTCTGGCACTTGGAACAAGGCTCAGATATGATGAAACCAGTGCAAACCCACTTACATGAACCACTAGAAGATAACCCAAGACTACATAACTCAGGTACCTAATTGAATCATACTTAAGGTCCTCACTACCGCTCATTAACTGATCATCATCAGTTCCAATATTCCTGGTCTCTACACTTCTGGGTTTCTCTCTTTCGAAATGGGGTACTTCGACTAGCCCCAATTCAATATGATTATCAATATTCGTGTGAATTGCAGAAGAACTAAGGTAGTCTGAACTGACTAATGAGTCGACTTTGTTTTCAATCTTCTCCTGCTTCCTCATGAACTTGGACCTCTCTATTTGAAGTCCAAGCATGGAAAGAAAGACCTCTCCACAATGTAAAGAGCACATCAAAGTCCTTGGGCCTTACAGCGTCGGGTCTAGGTTTCAAAATCTTCAAAACTAAAAAACCCAGAAGGGAATTAGAGACGAAATATAAAATTTGGATACAAAGGGGATTTACGTTGAAGAATAGGAAGCGGTACAAGCACCTAATAAGACCTGAAAAGGATCTGCTAAGACAAGCTGTTTTGATACATGAAACACTACAAAGCGTACAGAGATGTAGTTTCTTGCCAAAACAAGTAAAATTCCTCATCTCTGCTTGGTTAAGGATCGGAAGACAATTAACGTTGTGAGAGTTTAAACGTGCAGGATGTATATATATAGGGTAGAGCTAAGGTACTGTTTCTATACTTAGTGGGAATTCACTCAGAAGTCCATGTGTTTGGGAAAAAGGCCGGATTAATTAGTTGATGGATGAGTTACGTTGAGTTAGAACTAAGTGGGATTTCTCATCCTTTTTATCACTAGCAAGTTGCAACGAGTAAAGGGGGTTCAAGATGTGACCACATCAATAAATTAAGAAAGTGGAGAAAATATACTTAGTGGGTGAAACCTGATTAATGATATAAGAATTGATTAAGCATGCGTTATGATCAATGTTCATTATATTGTGACGAGTGGGGTACTACTACATGTCCATCCTTGTGGGTGGTATATATGGGCCCCGGCTCCTTGTTTCTTATGTAACGGTATTCCATTAATTAATTGATAAAACTTTGGAAATGACATGTCCATTAGTGATTAAAATTTTGGAAATTAAACAAACTAGAAGACCTACAGTAGTCAAGAGCATCCATAAGCATCAAGGTGGTCCTTGGTTGGATTGAACTCATTAAGGACCTAGAAACCCTTGTCCTTCAGTGTGCACCCTAGCATCACCTTAACGTAGCTAGTTAATTTCCATTGAAGTTGTTTAGTATTAGTGGGCAATGCATCATAAGAATGAGGAAATGGGAAGATACCCAATACCTAATGCCGTTGTGGGTGGGCCCTTATTTTGTTATCTTGCTTTCTCAAGGGATTTTGATTTGTCCAAAAACACAAAATGACAATGTAGATAAGAAGTGGGCTGAACTCAATTGAGACTCTTGACAGACAATAAGTCAGGGGAAATTTTAATTAAGCGACAACTCTAATTTTAAATTGTATATACAAAAAGCTAGACAGCTACGCAGCTGCTACAAAATGGGAATTTTCTCACTCTCATTATTTAGGATTCATATTGGCAAGTGTATAAGATTTTCAATGTTTCAATGTTTTTAAAGCACAATGTTTGTCAGAATAGGATTCATGGTAGCCAATCCCATTAGGGCTGCAAACCGTATCCAATTATCCCAATCTGAAATCAAATCTTATCCCATTAAGTCCATGTTCACTTTTCGGTAAGTTACTTATCCGGGTATATTCTGTTATTTGAGTAAGTTTTTCCTGGAAAACATTTAACTGGGTAAGTGTATTTACCCATGTTCTTTAATTTCTCATGTAAATAAAGTAATGATTATTTTACCCTTAAAAACTCATTATCAAAAGGGCTATTTTTGTCCCATTCAAGTGTTGGCAACTTCCCCCTAGGTGGAAAAGTTATTTACCCACCTAGGAGATGGGTGTCACTTACCCCAATAAGTGTGGTCCCCACATAAATCTGAAAAAAAAAACATGGGATTCTTGGTCAGTGGGAACCAAAATCCCATTGACCAACTTTCCCACCTCCCAAAATCCAAAAAAAGAACACCCCCTAAGGGTGATCTGATTTCCATCTGTTCATGATTGTATCAAATATGTATCTAACCCTATCTGATATATACATATATATATATATATATATATATATATATATATATATATATATATATATATATATATATATACTCAAAAACAGAACATCCCCACATATGTACTTAAAAATTATATTATATCTGTCATTGAAGTTGGTAACCAATGTTGTATTTTCACTAAATTGTCATAAAATCAAGCTTTATACAATTAATTTTAAATTCATTTTGTTCATAAAATATAATATTAATATCATTTTAGCTCATTTTATTAATAATATATAATGTTTTGATCATTTTAGTCTAATTTATTTGTACTATTTAATATCTAACTAGAGAAGGACCCCCGTACTAAGTATGGGGTAACTAAATGTGTGTATAACCTAGTTTGAAGTTTATTATTTAATTATCAAAAATTAAATAAAAAAACTAATATGGGTCTTGCATCTTTGTAATTGACAATTTATTTTGACCTATTTTATTTGAAACCCACTATTAATTTATATTTTTTTAATTTGATTTAAGATATTAAATGAGATCTTATTGGTAAACAATAACCTAGTTTATTTGGTATTTACAATTTATCTAATAAATCTATTTTGAGTTATTTATTTTTAAAAATTAAATTAGGTTGCTTCCTAAAAGTTAAATCAAGTTTGTAATAATAAATTTTTCTTTTTGAAAAAAAAAACATTTAGAAACAAATGTGAGTTTATGGTAATCTTTTAATGGGTCCCACCATTTGTATTTAATAGACATGGATAAACATGTGTTAAGCTAATAAATAGTTGCCTATGTGAAACTACCCACTTTTTGAATCCTATTTCTTAAATTAATAGGATGCAAGGTGTCCTAATGGTGGTAGTGGGATATGGGATTTAGAAGCAACTCAAGGGGGAGAGACCTGAAATGGCACTATTGAGAGTGTTCAGACTCCTACTACATGCTTAGTGCCTTGTAGGGGGTTTGGGCGAAGGCATCACATGAGATCCCCAAGGCCCTAACTACGGAAGTCCAAGGAGAGATATTTATAGTTTACCTAGTGGTAGAAGGGCCAGATTCATTGTCCAATAGACCAGCTAGAAAGTTTTGGTGGATGGTGGTGGACGATGAACCAAAAAGAATAGGAGCCTCTAAGATGGAGGTCAACTAGTCGGAACACAAGGGATAGAAGGAGAAGAATTACCCTCATAGGGGTGCATAGTTAAGAGCAAGGCTGTAGGGAAGATCTTGACATTGTCAGAGCAGAAGAGGTCACCACATTCGCTCAAGTGATTCAAGAGGGGCATAGTCGTCAAAGCTAAGAAAGGCACTATTGCTTTTCTTGGAAGAGGGGAAAATGAGGGAGATGGTGGGATCCACTTCCAGGACAGGCCTCAAAACTTGGTCCTAACAAGTTGCTCTGACACCAACTCATAACATCCACAAGCAACACATGACTAAGCTAATCAGAACATCAACCCCAACGCACTCCATGCAGGCCCACTGGCTACTACGTGCACAACATGTCAACTGAGGGCACAACAAGTGGATTGAGCTTTGACCATGTGTGAGAGATGTGTTGGTTGTTGGATGAAGTTCCTCTTCTATAAATAGGTAAGTCTCTCATTCATTTAGACACAACTGAACATGGTAGTACGCCACTATGAACAAGGCACACTGGACACCTCGGCACATGGAGCTCACCAGCTCTCCCTACGAGCTCTTTATCTCATCACATGGAGCTCACTAGCTTACTCAACAAGCTCTTCAACTCATCAAATGGAGCTTACTAGCACCCCCTACAAGCTTCTCAACTCATCAGACGGAGCTCTCCATCCCATCCATACGAGCTCTCCAGCTTACCTTATGAGCCCTCTAGCTCTCTACATGAGCTCTCACCTCATCTCACTAAGCACTCTAGCTCACCTTATTTTCCTTGGTGTTATTGACTTAACCATCGGAGTCCATGCCCTTGGGATCACCTGAGGCCTCTAACATCTCTTATGGTTGCAGATCTCTTTTAGTAGCCAAGGTGCTAAGACGAGGTAATACTTCAAGTTGAGGTGCTAAGTCAAAGTGACACTTTGAGACGAGGTGAAACCCTACTCTAACAGCTTTCCATCCTTGCCCTTGTGGTCAATTTTGATCCTCACTAGTACCTATTAGTAAAATCCATGATCCCAATAGAAATTCACATTTCAATGTTAAAGTACTAACTGTCACATAAATGCAAAATGTGGTTTTTGTTTATAATATGCTTAAAGATGCATTCCCATTAGGAATTAATCCAGTAATGGATCCTGTTATTGCTTGGAATGGGCCGAGGGAAACACTATCAATTTTCTTCAAAGCTGAGGTGAGGTTGAGTAGTTCGGGGTCTTGAACGATTGAGGGTTGGTAGGCCTGTCCTATGATGAGTGACAAAGGGAGAGCATTAGAGGCTTTGGGTGAGTATCCGAGGTAGAGTCTCCAACGGTCAAGTTAGTTGAAGTAGTGTGAGGTGGATGAGGCTTGAGGTGGGAGCTCTCAGAATTGGTCACAAGTAATCTAAGAGTCCTTAGTTCTGTCTTCCAGTAGTCAAGATGTTTACCTTGAGTGGGTTTCCCACTATTTAAGGAGCACGGTCTTCTAACGTTTGCCTGGAGGTGGGTGTGTTCGAACGATCCTGATGTAGTCCATATGCAAGGAGTGCGGTCTTCCAAGGTTGTTAAGTGACCCCGTGCTATTAGTTCCAGAATCCACACCAATCTCTACACCGCATGTGCTCCGATTGGGTCCACTTTGAGCATCGTTGCTACACACGCACTGTCATCCGAGATGAGGGCCTGAACTTCCTGGCCAAGTTACATTTCCTCCTCTGTTGCTTCACTAGTTGCTTTTTAGTTAGTTATCTTCGCTATTAGGGACACATTTATTGTAGGTCTATTGGTATTACGTTGACTTGGGGGACCGAGTTGGGCTCCTCCTTCGCCTCCTTTAGAGGGCCACAGAGAAGAATGAGCAGCTCATGGTGAGGGTTGCTTCGGCCGAGAATAGCTAGGATGAGGCCCTCTTAACTCTAGGCAAGGAGAAGCAACTTCGGTAGACGTTGGAGGATGACTTGAAGGTGGAGAAGGCTCAAACCTTAAAGCTTCAAGAACAATTGAAGAAGTCCGAGCTTGAGCGAGCCCACAATGACGGGGTGGCAATAAAGGCCCAGGCCTGAGTAGTAGAGGATGAGGCAAGCGTCAAGGATGTTGTCTCCATTTGGAAGACGATGGCGGAATATCAAAAATGACTTGCTGACTATGGAGCCAACTCGTATTTGTAGCGAATCAAGGATCTAAGGTTGATGCTTGATTTTCTAGTGGATGATCTAAAGGCTACTTTGGATTTCGAGACCCTTCCTCCTGAGGTCCTTGTTGCTATCAAGGACTCTGTTGTCCTTCCTACCGAAGATGATGTCTAGGTATTCCACATTTCTTCTTTTCTTTTTGAGTTTTTGTCCATCTTTTGTAAAGGTCTTGTTTTTTCCATCTGAGGCCTCATATTGTAAGAGCTGAATGTATATAATGGAGCATTCTTTTTGTATCTCTTGTACCTTTGTTATTTTTACTACTTCTTTCTTCTTTTTTTTTTTGGTGAGGGGTTTATGCCCCCCTTCGAGAGGTTACAAGTAACAAAGGTCATTATTCGAAGTGTCTTGTTACTTAGTCTTTCACCTAAGGAAGGGCATTAACTGAGGTCGAGCTGTGCTACCAAGGTGTTCAGTGCCCCTTCCCTTGGTGGGGAGGAAAGGGAGGAAAGGGAGGAAAGGAAGTTGTCATCACCTCTCTTGACTTGCTCCTTGTCCCTTTAGGGATTGGTTGAGCGAGGTTGATTTGAACTGCCGAAGTGCTCGGGGTTGTGTCCACCGAACCTTTGTTGCATTGTGTGTGTGAAGTCGAGGTGGCCTGATGCCACCAAGGGTCAGGGCAAGGGATATACCTTGGCTGACCTAGCTTACCTTTCTTTAGAAGTGTCCTAGGGTTGATCCTTTGAGCGGCTGATGTTACTAAGGCATGCTTGACCAAGGACACCATGTCTTAACTACTGAGCGAGGTGCTTATGTTAATTTTAGTGTGTTTGTTTATTATAGGCTGAGCTTACTAGCCAAGGTTTGTAGCCGAGGTCCATACCATTCCTTGCCATAGTACGAAGGCAAGGCAGACGTATGGTTCGTGAAAACTATGTGTCCTGACCACAGTCCAGTCTGAGTGAAGTTGGCCAGTCATGTGGCCAAGGGGTCATAGCCACTTATTGAAAATAAGAACTTGTACGCTAAATCACTTGAGTTGATGGGGAGGAACATTGCACTTGTGTTCACTGTTCAACTTCTGATGGTCCAGTCTTCCGCTCAGATGCTCAAGTTGAAACATGTCGGGGCCAACAACTTGCCTAATTTTGTAGGGAATTTCCCAATTAGGGTTTAGCTTGCCTACACTAGGCTTGGGCACTATGAATTTTCTGAGGATGAGGTCTCATTCCTTGTAGTGTCTCTTTTTTACCCTTGAGTTGTAATAGCAGGCTAGGCTCTACTGGTAGGTTGTTACTCTGATTTGCTCCTATTCTCGAACTTCTTCCAACAGGTGTCATCCGGTATGCCCACAAGACACTATTTAGTTCATTCGCCCATTGTCCTTTGGCTTTGTCAAGTCTAGTCTTCAGCCCTTCTAAGATAGTTCAGTTCGTGACCTTGTCTAGGCTATTGGTTTGAGGATAGCCTATTGAGGTGTATTGCTACTTGATGTCGAGGGAGGCACACCGTTCTCAAAACCTCATGTCATTGAATTGCTTCCTATTGTCAGTGACTAACATGTTGGGTAGGCTGAAGCAATAAATGATGTTTTTCCAAAATAAATTTTGTATCATCTTGGTCGTGATGGTAGCTAAGGGCAACATTTTCAATTTTCTTCCAATTTGAGGTGAGGCTGAGCAGTCTGGGGTCTTAATCAACCAAAGGCTGGTAGACCCATCTTGTGAGGAGTGACAAAGGGAGAGTGTCAGAGGCCTCGGGTAAGTACCTGAGGAAGAGGCCCCGTCGGTCAAATTAGTTCAAGGCAGTGTAAAGTGGATGAGGCTTGTGGGGGGATCTTCAGTGTTTTTCAAGGCCTTATGATCTTCTTGTGCCACATTGTTGACATATGAATCTACTAGCTTTCTAACTACTTCCTAGTAGACACCAAATCTAATAGACTTATCTATCTCATCAAGGAAAACATTTCTATAAAGCCTATTTATATGCCACTTTAATATATGCTCAAAATGACTAAGAGATCTAGACTTTGGTTTTCAAAATATTGTCACCCTAACATTCTTTTCACCCCTTAGGAAGAACAAGCCTTTTGTACTCCTCCCCATTTGAACATCTTCCTTTTCTTATTTGGGAGCTCCTATCGGCCATAAAAAGATTGAAAATAAATGATTTTGAGCCTCTAGTGTTGAAAATTCAAAAGGGATTGAGGGGTGGAAATGTAAAGTTCTCTTTATATGAAGTTGATTGATTCTGATTAAACATGTTCTTTTCTCTATGTCTATCCATATCCTAAGTGTTGTTTCTCCTCACAAGGCAATTTTTTATAAAATTCATAAAATGTTGGCTAACGTTTTGTGGGGCACTTCAGATTTTGGAATAAATAGGTTACATTGGATAGGATGGTCCAAAATTTTCTTGCCTCAAGAGGAGGGTGGCCTTGGTATAAGGTCCCTTTTTGATATCTCAAGAGCCTTTAAATTGAAATCTTGGTTCCATCTTCTACAAGGAAATAGTATTTGGGAAATGTATATGACTTCTAAATATGTAAAATCAACTCCTTTGGCTCTTCTGTCAAGCCTAAGAAATTGCCCCAAATTTTGGAAGGAAATGATTGATTTAAAATAGATATCTTTGTCTGATTGTTAATGGTTGGTTGGTAATGGTCATTGGAATGTTTAGGATTTTTCTCTTAATCAAGCCTTACTTTATAACGGGGATTGGAATTTTGATTCTTCAAAATCTGTCCCAACTCACATCATTGGCATGGCTAAAAACTCATATATATCTTTATGTAAAGAGAATGATAAAATTATTTTGAATGCAAATTCCGATGGATTCTTCTCTTTTTTAACATCTTGGGATATCATTAGAATTAGTCTCCTGTGGTAAATTGGTACAAAATGGTGTGGAAATAAAGTCTTCCTACTAAAATTTCTATTTTCATGTGGAAATTTTTACATGGAGCTATTCTTGTGGATGAGGTAATTAAAAAAAGAGAAATATATCTTGCTTCAAAATATTGTTGTTGTGCTCATAACAAGGTTGAAAGTTTTGGTCATTTGTTTGCTCATGGTGTTATGGCCAAGAAAGTTCGAAATTATTATGAAAGCTTATTGGATTTACCAAATGTCAGCACCCAATTTTTGGTCGGTCCCTTCTGTAACCCACTTTTCACACTCTAAATATCTGATCAGAACTTACCAACATCTTTAGAATACGTTAAAACCTTAGGAAACTAATTTTTAACTCAAATAGCTTCAAGTTCACCATCGAATCCACAAGATTCCCTTTCGACAGTCCCAATTGTGCCACACCACCACATCCATTACCCAATCAGACTCCATCACATGAAACAAACCATTTATCATCCAATCACACCAAATTTTAGCCCTAAATTCCTTCATTTCACCATTCATCCATTAGAGATTCCATTCCAATAATTCTCGAGTATAAAACCTATGATCCACACATCCCCGACATAATCAAACCCTTACAACAGACTCATAATTCAAATTCATGCCACTCCACCAAAGTCAAACTTAAAATTTTCTCATTTACCCATCCATCAATTGAAAATTCCATTTCAATCTCCCTCATTGGCCAAAATACTCAAAACTTAGATCCTCATGATTCCCATACCTCTAAAGCCATCACACACTTTCATTAGACTCCAAGGACCCCAAGATACCCACCACCCAAATTTCAGACCAAAAAATGATTGTTTTGCCCCTCATCCAAAAATTTTCTAGACTAACTATTTTAATCGGTCGCCACTCTCAAAATCTTAGATTTCCTTCATGATAGCTCCCTTAAGATGCTCAAATCTTCCTAAAACCTCCAACAGACTCCTGATCAACCAATTGTCCAACTTCATACCTCAATATGTCAATTTTTTCTTTAATCCAAAATGATTCCAAACCAACGATCCTTATTGGTCGCTACTCTACAAATCAAAGATCTTCATCGAGATACATCACGCAGGACCTCAAAAAATTACCAAAAACCTCCATCGACTTTCCAGTCAACCACCCACCAAATTTCAAACCTTAAAATGACCATTTAACCCCCTCATTCAAAATGATTCCAGACTAATGATCCCAATTAGTTACTACTCTCCAAATCTAAGATTTCCATAACGACAGCTCCCCCAAGATACTCAAATCTTCCAAAAAAATCCATCACCCTGATCGGCCACCAACCAAATTTCATACCCAAAATGACCATTTTGCCCCTTTATCCAAAAAGATTCCAAACTAACTATTCTTATTGGTCATCACTCTCCAAATTCGAGATCTTCATTGAAATACTCCATCCAAGACCCCCAAACCTACCAAAACCTCCATCAACTTTCTGTTCGACCATTCATCCAACTTCAGACCTTAAAATTCCCATTTTACCCTTCATCCAAAAAGATTCTAAACCGACGATTCCCATTGACCACCACTCTCCAAATTCAAGATATCCATTGTTACACATCATTTGACATCTCCAAATTCCCATTAACCTCTTGATTGATGATCCATTACATTTCATACCCTAAAATGACTATTTTACCCTTTGCTTATAAAGATTCCACAAAGATCATCCTCGTCACCTGATATGTTCCATATTAAAGTTATCCATCACCATGCATCATCTGACACCTTTAAACCCCATCAAGACCCTTTGATTAACAATCCGACAAATTTTAGACCCTAAAATGACCATTTTACCCCTTATTCAAAAAGATCCTAAATCAAGGGCTCTCATTAGCCATGGCTATCCCATTTCAAGATCTACATTGCGGTACACCCTTTGATACACCTAGACCATGCCATCACCTTACGAAAGACCAAGATAAAGCCTCATTTTTTTAGACCCAAAATGACTACTTTTCCCTTCTATCAAGAAAAATTCCGATTTGACGGCCCACATTGCTTGACACACTCAAAATCATCATTTCTCACTCTGGCACATGCCTTGAGGCCATCAAACCCTATCATCATCCTTTTCGGACACCTTAGAACCCCCTTGGAATTTTTTTACAAAATTCCCCATTTTATCCCTCCATCTACGAAGATTCTAATTCACATGATCCCATTGTTCGAGATAAACCCTAACATCTTTAGTTTTAATCTCAACCCTTGAATCATACACATCATACCCCCATGGACTTGCCTTCTTATTTCACAAAAACCCCTTCCATTTTTTTATTTTAGTCCCTACATATTTTTTAAAACCACCCAATAATAAAACCAACCGAACCAACCCTAGAGAAAAAAAAAGACTTTCCTTCCTCCTCCCTTCTCCTCTCTTCTTCACCTCCTAAGCTCTCCATTACCGAACTCCACCTTCTTCCTCTCTTCTCTTCCTCCTCGACTGAACTCCCTACTCATACTCTCTTCTCCCCTACATCCAACAACCAAACCCTAGCCTCCTCCATCTCCCTCTCTTCTTTCTCTGGATTTCTACCACTGAAAAATCTCTCTCTCTAGACTCCCCTCTTCCCTTCCATCTTCTCCGTCCATTTTGGCTAGCTATCACAGCAAGAATACAGAGGAACAAAAAAAAGAAACCTCTCACCTAGACCGTATTAGAAGGAAGAAGGAAGAAGGAAAAAAGAAGAAGATTACAATAAGAAGAAAGAAAAAAGGAGACTCAGCTCAAGTTTGTAGTCCACCTTCCCAACAAGATCAACATATCTTCCTATTCCACCCCATCAAATTGGTGACATCTAACCTCAGCTTCTCCATCGAAATTTCATTCATAATAGCCCCAATATCTTAAAGGAAAAGCTACAAAGAAGGTAAGCTTCCCACCGAATTTATAGTTGCTATTTTCTTTTATGGTTTATTTTTATTTTTTTTCTTCTTCCTTCTTTCATTATGTATTTTTGCTTAGGAAAGTATTTAGCTGAATTTTAGTTGATTTTATTTTTACTTGAGTAAAAATTTAACATAACTATTTGGGTTGTTGCTTCACATTCCCATGGTTTTTTTCTTTTTTTTTTTTTTTTGTGTATGCAAAGGTGTCTAGGTCGATTTTTTTATAGCATACTAGTCCACCATGATACTTGCTAATTTATGTTTGGAAGTGACTAGTATGTCTAGGTGAATGCATCCAAATAGTTTCACAACTAGTTAATACATGTTTAGTTCCCCCTCTTTGTTTTCCCTTAATTTCCTTTTGGATTGTTTGAAGATTTTGCCTTAGGTTTGTATGTGCTTAGGTTGTGTGGTCTTAGGCTGAATACTTGGCTTAGAGATTAGCTTCTTGTTTAATTTTATTTATTTATTTATTTTCTATTAATGTTTGGTTGTGTAAACCTCGTGTTCTTTTGATGATTGGTCATCCTTGACCATTGTGAAGATTCATTGATGGGAGATGAGCTTCTTGAGACTTAACCTCTCTTCCTCCTATAAGAGCATCCCATGAGGAGGAGATGGTGCCTCATGAGAGGGTATCCCCTTCATGATAGGATTTTCATTGAACAAAGGAAGCCTATAAGTTTTCTCAACTTTTATTGAGATTGACATTCACAAAATAACAAAGGGAGAGGGGTGCCTAACACCTTCCCTCTCCCTCACTTTGGTGCCTAGAATCATGCCTTTGTCTTGGATTGAGAGTCTTTCCTTCTTTTGTATTTCTCAAACAAGGGAGGTCCATAACTCCCTTGTTCAAATTGTTGATGGGTGTTGTGGACTTGTGGGAACCCCAGTACCAGTAGAAGAGGTGGTGTAGTGAGAAACTTTATAGGAACTTTTGCTTTGCCTTCCACAAATTTTATGGTGAGAGCACCTCTATTAGAGTTGAAAGTGATGATCAATGATTAATTGATATTCTCCTTGGAAAAACTTCCCACCCTTGGCATCTAATATATATCCTTTAGAAAACTGAGAAATTATGTTCTGTTATGCACCTTTCTTTCTCTCATGCATTAAGAGAAGGGAATAAATGTGTTGACCTCTTAGCTAATGAGGGCATTAATGAAGGTAATTAACTACTATGCATACAATTCCATCAATGAGGTTCCAAGAGAGGCAAGATTACTTATTAAAGAAGACTATTTTGGGATTCCGTCGCTTCATATAGGTTAATGGTCTTGTTTATTTTTGATTGGTTTTTAATTTTTTTTTGTTTGTCGAGCCTTGTATTGGGTTGGGATGAGAGGGTAACTACTAGTCCCCTTCGATGCATCTCTAGAGGTTCACTAGTTATACATCATTCCACCTACACCATCATCGATCTCTTGTTCCATTGATGAAAATAATGAGGTCATTTTTTACTCTATTCCTTCTCTGGTTGTGAATTTAGCATCAATGTCACCTTTGTCACCCATCACTTTTCATAACATGACTTGTTTTCCTTGGCCATGGAAAATAGATAGGGGTGTAAATGGAGACAATCCGATTGGAAGTTGAATCCTATATTTTTGGATTTGGATAGTCCTATTTGAATATTCAGATTAGATAATAGAATCCAATCAAAAATTCGATCGAATTTGGATTACCCTTTATCTAATCTGAGAAGATTAGATCTGATATATGTTATTTATTTGTTTATGTAAAAATATATTATTTATATTACATTTTTGTAAATTTATTATATTATTTATTTTTTATAAAAGCATTTGATCAAAATAGTTGAAGTCTTTTTTGTTTTTCTTTATTTAAATTGTTATATTTTATTTTTCTTTTAATAATTTATTATTTATTTAAAAAACCAAATCAGATCGGATCAGATCTGAAGATCAGATTGCCTCACCAGATTTGAATTCAAATCCATGTTTATGAGATCCGATCAGATTTTCAAATTGGATTGAATATTCAATTAATAGTGTCAAATCAACTTAAAATAGGCCCTGATTCGAATTCAAACCAATTTGTTTGCTTCCCTACAAATAGTCTTACACCTCTTGATGTAGTACAAGAGAAGGCCAATAAATTCTATGCAAATTGGGATCACTCCATAACACATAAGAAGCTTAGATGAAGTCACTGACCCAACGAAATAATCAATTACCAAGTTAGTGCCTACATGACTTCTATCTGAATTTGAAGTTACCAAGTTAAAACCAGCGCAAAACTTCTATTTTGGTCCAATTTTACCAAGCTAGTGCTAGCACGAAATTTCTATCTTAGTTCAAATTTATCAAGATAACGCCAGAACGAAATTTCTATCTTAGTTTGAATTTACCAAGATAGCGCCAGTGCAAGACTTCTATTCTAGTTCAGAATTACCAAATTTGTATTAGATTATGATTTCCGAATTTTTGTTCAATTAGGACTTTATTTTTGAAGAGTTTTAGTAAGATTCTATTATGGAGTGTTTTCATAGATTAAGAAACTTTCTTGTAGGAACCATAAGATTGTATGCCCATATAAAGTGTAGTTAGGGGAAGGCTAAGATAGTTTTTGATATTGAATTTTCCTTTAATTATTCAATGAAGAATTCTTCTTCCTAGTAGTTTGACTTCTGCTCTTCTCTTTGAAGCTTTTCTCAATTTGTTTCATTTGTGTATTATGCCACATCTTGATCTCTTTATCTTGGATCTTCCCCCTTTATAATCTAGAAAGAAAACAAATGATGGAACCTCTGCAACTACCCTAATCGTAAAAACCTTTTCCAGAATCTCTAACACCAACATTTTTTGAAAAAATATGGATAGAATGAGATCATGATAGAACCACGCCCGCCTCCTTTGCATGTACCTACTTGTTTTCTATCATCATCCATCTTACTACAAGACATCTCTCATCAAAAGGACTCTTGAATGCATGATCTTTCGGAATTCTAGATACAAATTTCAATTCTATTTTACTTTTTAAATATTGAAATTTGAGAAAAAAAAACATAACTATATAAAATTTGAGGTGACCACCCCTCCATCTGGAGTAAAGTTTAGGGTTAAAATTCTTTTGACCCAAGACAGTTTTATGTGTGGACCTCTGTCTTTTGTGTTTTTCCCTTTGTATGTGTGCGGGAGGGGGCTTGTTTGGGTGGAGAGAAAGTTGCAAGCACTCAGGGACTTGCTTTTCATTTTTTTTTTCAAGAAATGACTTGGGTTTAGGGCTACAAGACCTATAATTGCACTATAGATGCTTTCAAAATCATTAAACAAGATTTCGGTTGGTGCATACACTTAAAAAAGATGGTGACAAAGTGCATTTGCTGCCCCATTCAAATATCAATGCTATTTAATAATCAAAAGCAGTATATATCTATCAGGATAAGAAATCAAACCTCCATGTGGTTAGAGTTCATTATCTCCGTTTTGGCATTTACGTTCTTACGCAACTTGATTCGAGAAGCAAATTAATAAAAAATGGCTCCAAGTTCTTCATCTCTGGAAATTTCTTCACCTGTAAAGCTAGCTACAAGATATATAGGCTTGAAATTAAAGCGAAGAATTAAACCCCACTAACTTTAAATGAGGAACCACTCTCATTGCATATAAATTAAAATATATCCATTTTCACAGTGCCAAAAGATGGAGACATTACCATGAGTTTCTAAAGATCACCTGACGAAGATAAAAAGGTCTCATTTGAAGAAGGAAACAAAATACAATAAATGTGTGGATGGAGATCCTCGAGTTCTATTTTTCTATTGATTCGTTGGACCAATTTAATAAACATTGGTAGATATGAATGAAGACCTTTTATGATATAAATTTATCAGAGTGGACACCTTTTCCTTAATTAATGTTTACCTACATCCGATTTTTTTTTTTAACTTATTTAGCGATAGACTTAATACTTTACCATAAAGGTTAGACCTGATTCCCACACACTCGCATTGAGATGTTTTTATTGAATAATTTTGAAAACAATTAAAAATAGTGTAATATAAAAGAAAAGCCAAATGAGGGTGACGATGAATGGGTACTGATACTGATACCACCTTTCTCTTTCTTTCTTGTTTCTTTAGGCACTAATGCTAAATTTTGGTACCACCATTTTGATGTCCAAATCATGCCATCTACTTAGCAAAATGAACTTTGTGAGAATATCTCAATCAAAAACAGTAGTAGTTCAATGGGAGTTTATATCATAATTTTCATAACTGGGAAGAAAAGAAAATGAACAAAAGATATAACGTATATTTTGTTCCGTGGGCATTTTGTGATAGGTATTTATCAAAACGCTGCCATGTTATCAATAAATCAGCATTTAGCTCATCATGGTGATCCGTATGTATAGATACTCACAAAAGTTGGTCTTGATTTATGCGTATGCCTATAGTTGGGGGAAACTTCATTTTAACACTTTTCCCAAATAGTTAGGCGTTTATTCACTGTTCTATTGATGATGTGACGTCTAATGGAACCTATTTGCCATAAACTGTTGGCATTATTACTTTTATTCGGTTTTCAAGACAAATCAAATACAAACATTTAGTTAATAAAAATAAGCTCTACCAAACACATACATAGTCTTTAAAAGCGCTGAAATGAATTTTGTGGATATATGCAAAACAGTATAGCCAAATATTCAATCCGAATCTAAATCTAGTCCAACCAAACAAGATTCAGTTTGTATCCAGATCCATCCTAATCAGATCTGATTAACATCAGAACTCAACAGTATTACCATATTTATTCATAACTAATAGGTCTAAATAACTTAGGGTCTGTTTCATTTGCACGTATAGGGGTTCGAAATTTTCCAACCGTTTAGTTGGATGGAATAGCAATTCATTCCTACTGTACTGGCATTGCTCCAATTAAGGGAATGGGCATCATTCTCTCTCCCTTCCTTGTGATGAAATCCAATTCCAGCTTATTTCGTTAATTCCAATTCTAATTCTTGTCTGAACTAAACAAACTATAGGAATAAACCATTCTGTGTTGATTCCAGTGAATTTTGATTTTGATTCTGACTATAAACCAAATGGACCCTTATGTTTATTAAAGGAGTTGGGTCTCATTTGGCTCGTGGAATAGGGATCTGGAATTAGAATTGGAATGTGTCATTCCAATTTCAATTATTTGGTTGGGTGGAATCAAAATCTCATTCCCATTCCTGGCGGAATGGCATTCCCCTATTTGAGGAGATGGCCATTCCCTCCCTCTCCTTTGAAAATAAAATCCTTTTTTAATTGAATCCAATTCCCATTCAGGTTCCTGCCTAAACCAAATAGACTATGACAATAGACCATTCCAATTTCAATTCCCAAGAATTCCGACTTCCAACCAAACAAAACCTTTGGTCCATGTGTTCCATATTTACTTGAGTAGTATTGTGGATCGAAAGTTCATGGAAATTATTTTTAATTCATTTATTATTCATTTCTAATTACCAACTAAGTGGTGGCTGGTTGTCCAAAATAGATGTGGTTTAAAGCCCCACTACCAACTCCCACCACCATTTATAATTGAGTTAATATGGATTTACATTTATAATTAATTAATTAATGGCACAAGATATCCAAGTCTGATTTGATTTAATATGGATTTACATATCATATCAAAACGTACGGTACCTAAAATATTTTACCCAATCACAATCCCATTAAAGAATTTGGTTGGATTTTCTGTTTGGTTGGATTTCAATTAATAAAAAACTAAACTTGGTAAGGGATAGGGATAAGTTGACTGCACTCCATCTCAGAATTTTCAATTTAACTGTAGATTTACGACAATTCAAAATTATAAATTATAACACTCATATTCATCCGTGAATTGGTATCAATTCTAAGCTGGCATTTATCCCAACTATACAATAGAATTAAGATTTATAGACTAAAACATCACATGGCATTAACGCAAGCATATGCCATCCATGTAAGGGCGACATGATATTCTAATTAATTATTATTTTTATTTTGATAACAAAATTAAACAAAATATATTAAAAGAACAAAAAGGGAACAACCCAGCGAAGAAAGGCCAACAATCCGAAGACCTATAGAAGATACACAAATAGCCCAACCCAAAGATAAAGCAAAACATAAAAAGAAAAAAAATACAGGTTTATATTTGGCTCCTTGTATAAATGAATTAATACGCTGGCCTAACCCTAAGTGCACAATAATTAGAACATAAAACTTTTGAAAAGTTGCTAGAATGAGTGGGATTGATTTAATCAGTGATCCATTGATTTGGGCGGTTAAATTGCCGATCCATTTCATTCGGACAATTATTTTAATTATTTTTGTTTTAATTATAATTTATTTTTTAAATTATAACAGGCCATCTGTTCGAATTGGACGATTAAATTGACGACCTAAAAACCAGTAGAAAACGCGGTTTTAATGTGCTGAGGAAAGAAATTTATCCAAAGAATAGAGAAATATGAGCATACCCCAGATTGAGTCACCGAACTGAAAGTAGATAAATGAATCGACTAGCGGCAGCAGCTCCTGTGATCTCTGTAAAACCCTAATGCTTTTGGTTGTTTAAAATTTTTGATGAATAAATAATCATTTATCGAAAAGAAAAAAAAAAACTGTTACTTGCTTTTTCAAATTTGCCACATCACTTGAATCCAGTTCTGTTCCGTTCACCACTCCAGCTGCATAGCACATTGCAATTACACATTGGAACATCTCCCGTATTTTTGTATTGTCATTCCTGTAAATATGTTTCCAATGCACCGTTTCAATGTGTTGTGCAGTAAGGGCGAGTAAATGAGTAGGTTATACCTAGAACCGAATGGAACTGACATGCTTTGAACTGACCCTACTCAATCTACTTTAGGGTAGGGTCTAGTTCCAAATTCTTGAAACCTATCCTCACTCAAGTTGCCTCTAAGGCAAGGTTCAAAGTATCAGCTTGTATCAGTGCTTTTTTTATGTTTTATTTAATTTTTTCAAAACCGGTTCAGAGGGGTCGGTTTAAGTCCAGGATACCCTCTGAACCATGGTTTGACCCGATACAACCCCTATAGGGGCATATCGAGAAGCCATCGGTATGATATGTATCGGCCAATACGAGTCGATACGTATCAATACTTTGAACTTTGATTCCAGGGTCTAGGGATTTACACTAGCCGAACTGACCTGATGAATTAACATTGGTGGAACCAGCCTTGAAATTGAACTTGTCTTGAAATAAACCCCAAAATATTTTTAATAATGTGAAGATTTGAACCGAGGCACTCATAATTACAAAAACCATGGTCACTCTTGACCATAGAGTTGCTTAAGTAATTTGATCATTTGTTTTCATTTTAATATTTGAATGTGTAATAAATAATGCAAAAGATAATATTAATATTTATAAAATTTAAATTATAATGACAAATTTTAAACCATATATTAATATCTATAACATCTACATATTAAATTACTCAATTTAATTAATATAATATAAGCTTTAAAATATATATTATCACTACTGAAAGTCATGTTTTCTAAAGGACATGTTTCATTAATTTTTGAGGGAGAGGGGGGGGAGTAAAGAAGGAACAGGTTTCACACGTATAAACCCTAGAACCGACCCCAGAATCACCAAACCTAGAACCCACCTTCACAGGGGTTAGTTCCAATTCCAAAAACCTGTAACTAATCCCCAAAAAGAAGGTTTCTGGTTCTGCCATGAAACTAAATGGAACCGACCCATAGTCACCCTATTGTGCACTCGGTGTGATAAATGCTCTTTGAGGAGCATACCGAGACTTACATCACTTTGGTGATTCAAGAAACAACTCTTCTCAAATTTGGCAAGTAAATAGAATTTGCATTTTTCTTCATGATGTGGCAAGCTGATGAAACACAGAACTCGAGAAATGCATTGATGCCAAATGCACACTTGTTCACTCACAAATAAACAAAAAAAAAAAGGATAATTTTGCAATTGCTCACAAATTGTTAACACCAATAAGGCTGTGAAAGTTGAAACTAATAAAAAAAGAAAAAGATTATGCTGAGGGAAAGACATGATTTTAGAAGGGCTTTGGTCATAAATAACCATATGATTAGTTACCACTTTTATATGATTCCAATTGATTGGTTACAAATTTTTCCAGTATTATAGTCAACTCATAAAAAATAGTTTAAGATGTTTAGTGATAGACCATCCAAAGTCCAAATGTTGGAGGGGGGTGGTATGTGGAGTTACCTAAGAAAAAAAATTAAACTGAAAGTTGGAGGGCTATTATAAATTGGGCAAAGCACAAAAACACAAGGTGTATAGTGGTTTTCAAATAATAAATAAATAAATAAAAATAAGAACAAAGTGGAGTATGTGATGACATAGAGTAGTTGAATCAAGTAGTTGCTAGTCTAGAATATCATGGTAGAAGAGCTCTCAAGGACGGGTTAACTTTGGCTGTTGGGGTCCAACAGTATAGGCTGTTGAGACAGTTTCTGGGCTGGGCATGTTCTGGGCAGTTCACCTATATTCTCGATTATACTTTGCTTTTAGTAAAAATAAATTAAAATATAATTATTAATTTACCCATTCTCACAGTAACGTGGCATTCCCAGAAATTCTCTCATCAACAACATAGGCTGTTGGCCCCCAACAGCTAAAGTTTTTTCCTCAACGACACCATCTCTGGTTCTTATTTTTATTTATAGATTTTTGGATTATAAACACCACTATAGTTTCATCGATTTGATAAAAACTAGGGTAAGACTTAACCATACCTTCAAGTTTCTCCTAAATACTGATATCTTCCTCTCTTTTTTTTCAATATATATAGGCTAGGACTGTTGGACGATGTCATCAAACAAGCACCTTCCCTCTGTTAGCAATGTTTGAAAATTTGAATAACGGTTTGCATATGACATTTTGGACGGTGAAAATTTTTTAAAAACCCAAATTTGTCACTCAAGTTTCTTCTTTTTGAAATACCTATCTCCACATTAATTTGTTTCTTGTTTGCCTTCTCCACTAAAGATATAATATGACATAATTTTTCATTTTCATCTTTTGTAGTTGGGATACCTAGGCCATGTTTGGCTTACTACTCTGGGCCTCATTCTTTTAATTCTTGTTCAATTTAGGTAAGAATGGGCAAGAATGGATGACATTAGAGTATTTAATTACAAAATTCTTGCCACGGGCCACATTCTTCTTAGAATGAAAAATCAGCCTCATAGCACAAAAATTGAATAGCCTATAGAATGAAAAATAATCATGCCCCATCTTGCTCATTTTCATTCTTTGAAGAAACTATTGCCATATGTGTTTACTTTTGTGAAAGCACTTTTACAAAAGTACTTTTTATAAAAATACTTTTATGAAAGAACTTTTACAAATGCACTTTTATAAAAGTACTTTTACATGAAAGCACTTTTACAAAAGTAAATTTATGAAAAGTACTTTTGCGAACATAAATTACTTTTACAAAAGTACTTTTATGAAATCACTTCTACAAAAGTACTTTTATGAAAGCACTTTAATA
The DNA here is from genome assembly GCF_056320005.1 of Nelumbo lutea. Classification (NCBI taxonomy): domain Eukaryota; kingdom Viridiplantae; phylum Streptophyta; class Magnoliopsida; order Proteales; family Nelumbonaceae; genus Nelumbo; species Nelumbo lutea. The sequence goes on from NC_142691.1 coordinate 53,008,591, forward strand.
AAAACACTTTTACAAAAGCACTTTTGCGAAAGTACTTTTATGAAAGCACTTTTATAAAGGCACATTTACAAAAGCACTTTTATGAAAGTACTTTTATAAAAGCACATTTACAAATGCACTTTTATAAAATCACTTTTATAGAAGTACTTTTATAAAATTACTTTTATGAATGTGCTTTTATAAAATCACTTTATGAAAGTACTTTTACAAAACATCTATACCAATTGGTAAACATTGACTAATGGCCACTCACCGATAAAAATCTATGGTAATAGTTTTGGAGACCTAGGCTGGCGGTTTATGAATATTGGCAATGTTTTCTTTTTTTCTTTTTTAAAGAATGAAAATGAGCAACATAGGACAGTTGCCAGTTTGAAAAGAATTCTATTTTAGGAAAAAATGTTTGGTTCATAGAAATATTTTCTCATTTTACCTATTTATACCCATTCTTGTCCATTTTAGAAATTCATTTTGGGTAAGAATGAGAAAGAATGAGAGTTGAACCAAACATGACCTTAATGCATTAATTCCGTAGGGGGTGATGTTGCGCGATCTAGTCGCTCCCTGTTGGATGACAACTCAAATGCTGAGCTGGTGAATTCGCTTGGTCAAGCTGTGAAAGAAGAGTTATCAAAGTACCCAAGTTGCTTTACATGGGGTGGGCACTCCGATGCTTAAATCAGCGAAGAGTTGTGAGAGCTAGAAAGCGAGAATGCTAGAGTGCTTGAGAGCTAAATCGCGCATACCTTTTTCTAAGGAATGAGATGCCTTTATATAGGTGCAACTTGTCATGGGCTTCGTGTAGTGCATTCGAGATCACCGACCTATCTGTTTTGGAGGTGGTTTCACGCCCAGAGTCAGACTCCATGTAAAGTGATAATGCTTATCTAGCTGCCTCCGAAGTGGGCGTAACGGAAGTCAGCTCTGTCGATGTGGCAACGTCATCCCAGAGGAGTCGGAGATGATAACCCACTAGTGAAGGAGATCACCATTACGTCGTGTAGGTAACTAACTAGGTCTTGGTTAGGTCAATTGAGGTAGGTTGCCTCTTACGCCGACTTGACATTTTTCGAGGCATTTGTAGGTTGGCCTGCTGAGGTGGGGTCGAGGAGGTCAAGACGGGTGCGATGTGTCCAAAGTTCTCTCAAAGTTGATGCTAACATGGCATTGAGGTGTCGTTTGATGGTTCTATGGTGCTGCGTGTCGTGATGTCTCTAGAGGACCTAATCACCCCTCATCAATTGCCCTCTACTCGCATGATGTGCTTAGTTCAGCGAAGGGAGTAGCTCGTTGTGGATCCTTGTCCCGGTCCTTGTCCCGGAATGACTGGTTCAATTCGTCTGCTGTCAACTCGGTCTACTTTCTCATCTGGTCTAAAGAGTGGGATTTCATGCACGGTAGTTTTGAATTTCAAATCAAGCGCGCAAATTCAAAATTTGAATTTGCTCTCGGAAATTGAAACTACATGCTCCCCTATGGTCCATTGGATGAAGTGCATCTTGTCTATGGGTTGCTCGTGTCCCTTCACTAAGTTTTTTGAAGGGCTATAGAGCGAGAGGTCGAATAGCTCGAGAAGAAACAAATGAAGTTAGTTCTCCTTAGGCGATGCCAGTCATCCTTTAGACGAGGTTAGTCTTCCTTTTTCCATCCTTCGGTGAGTCCCTTCCTTTGTATTTAATTTGTCCAATAGCGGGTCAGAGAGGGAGTATTACGAGGCCACTCGATATGAGATGGGGACCTCATCTCAAGAGTGACGAGGGTCCTAGAGAGGGACCTTGACCTCTTAACAACACCCAAGGACCAGGCTAGAGTTTGGGCCCAATGAACTGAGTGGGAAGGAAATTGTTGCCTTAGAGACGACCTTCCAAATTCCCAGCACTTATGGCTATACCCAACCTATTGAGGGTCAGTACCCTTAAATCCATGCACAAATAGAAGTTTGCGTCTTTGAGGAGGCGCTGGTTGCCGAACTTCGTTTCCTGCTTCTCCCTTTCATTGGTGAGGTTTTGACCTAAATCTCTCTTTAGGACAACTTGACTCGAACACCATTTGACCTATCATGGGGACCTACTCCGTCTACCACCACCTCAATTTTTACCTAAATATAGATATTTTTGCAAGGCTATGCCAGATAAAGAAAATGCCCTAAGAACTGTGCTATTTTTACTGGAGCTATCAGCCTAGTTACAAGATCCTAGGCGGCTTCCCTTCAAAAGAGGTGAACTGGAAGTCGAGGTACTTCTTCCTATCCTAGGAGAATGGCTGACCCATGGACACTATTTGGAAGGCAAACCGAGGAAGGTCCCAAAGATCGAGTTCAGTGAGGCGCTGGCAGACGAGGTCAGATTCCTTGTAGCTCGATAATCCCTGGCTGAGGAATTCTTGGTCGAATCGATGCTCATTATGCCGGTTTGAGTCACGTAGGTATGTTGCCCTTATCGCACTTTATTCTACCAATCTGATACACTTACTTGATTTAACTAAGTTTTCCCTATGCTTTTGGACAGACATGTCAAGTATGACGTCCATTTTGGCTGTAGCGAGGAGGGCTCCTAGGAAGAAGAGAAGGGCTAGCGTGTCTTTGCACACGTTGGAGACAGAGCAGGAGATGGCGGAGAGGAGGCCGATGACAAGGGAGCCCAACATGGTGGACATCAACGATGAGAGTGCCGATCTATTACGTTGCCACCTTGACTTTAGTAGGAATGATGGCCTCAGTTTTTTATGTTAAGTTAAATGGGGTCTTTTCTATTGCCATCTTGATTGTTGTTTGGTAAGTCCATAGGACACTGAGCAGCTCTTCCACCCACAAACCCTTATCTCAAGAGAGTCAAGCTTTGAGTCCCCATAAGATTGCTCTATTGGTCACCTTGGTTTGGCCATTCTCTTGAGGGTAAGCTACTATGATGAAGTTTTGTTGAATGCCCTTCTAGACTTGGCCATTCCCAAAGCGGCAAATAATGTTCTTTTAGAAGAATTTCTTCATGTTTCGATTGGCGATGGTTTGATGGATAACAACGGCTTGGCCTCTACCCACTTAGTAAAATAATCCACCGCAACAATCAAGAACCTTTTCTACCTAGTTGCTAGTGGGAGGGCCGTTGACACCTATCGCACTTTTGCACAATTTGTATTGTGTCTACCTTCATCATAGGCCCATAGTACCCTTGTCAAAGGGCTTTTTGAGCTAATGCCCACCCCCCAATTGTCATCCGCAAAGACCTTTCTTGGTCGGCCTTGGTAGGTTGTAAGCAATGCAGGACGGAAATGTGAACGACCTGCGATGCAATTGCTCGTCAATGATTACATAGTGAACAAACCGTTGCTCTACCCTCAGTTCTATATTATAGTTTGTGTGATCTGGTCACTCCACAACTCAGGCGTCGAGCTGGTGAGGCCACTTGGTCGAGTTGTAAGAGGAGAGCTATCAGAGCACCTGGGTTGCTTTACCTAGGGTAGGCACTCCGATTCTTAAGTCAACGTAGAGTTGTGAGAACTAGAAAGCGAGAATTCTAAAGTATTGAGATCTAAATCGCGTATACCTTTTCTAAGAAATAGGATACCTTTATATAGACGCAATTTGCTGTGGACTTCACGTAACACGTCCAAGATCATCAGTTCATCTGGTTCAGAGGTGATTTCACGTTTGGATGTGGACTCCGTGTAAAGCAATAACACTTCTCCGGCTACCTATGAAGTGAGCATAACGAGAGTTAGTTCTATCGAAATGGCAATGTGGTCCCGGAGGAATGAGAGATGGTAAGCTGCTTGTGAAGGAGGTCGTCCATTACATTGTACAGATCGCTGACACTTTCCAAGGCGTCCACAGGTCGGCCTGTCAAGGTGGGGTCAAGGAAATCGAAACGGGTGCAATGTATATGAAATACTTTGGAAATCGATGCTTACATAATGCTGACATAGAAGGCCAAATCACCCCTCGGTTCAAGAGCCGGTCTTTATAATTTACCATGAAATTAAAAAGCATGTGAAGGAATTAATCGGATATCTTATGTGCTACTCTGTTATGCGGTCATTTAATTAAATACAATATACTATTGCAATCACTCAACCTTATGGAAAGAAATCTATATATCACTGTCACCAATCACTAAAAGGTTTCATAACGTGCTTGTAATGTGCTGGTGTCTCTCAAGACATCATTAACTCCTCAGAATAAACAAATGAAGCACCTGATACAAGTGTCACAAAGTCTCCACTCCACTTGCTAGGCTGTACTTTCGATAGATGGCAACATCAGTCATTAGACAATTGACAGATTTGGGCAAAGAGAAGCAATTTCACATTTTAAATACTAGATTCCACTTAAACAATCTCATAGTGCTCTTAAATCTTAATTCTTAATTAATGATATCGAGTGTAATACTAGCTTATTAGCTTTTTTGAGTTTTTGGTTTGGTGCTGAGATATGGCCTCAGCCTCACATGTAGGATATATTAGATTTTCCTACCTATGATTAGTGATTAGTGGTGACAATTGGGCGGGTTGGATTGGGTTTGATTTGGGTTGGGTTTCAATCCAACCTATTTAATCCGATGATCTAATTATATAAAATTAAATAGGTTGAGTTCAATTCAAACTTGCTTTAATCCAATCTAATCCGCCCAAACCTATTAATTTTATATTTATATATTTAAAACAAAAAAACTAACTCTAATTTAATAAATACGTTAGTTATAGCTTAGTGGCAATGGTAGTTGCTATTTACATAAGTGGCAAAGGTAAAAGTCACATTACATGCATGTTATTTTTATACAAGCAGCAAAGCTATTTAACTATGTTCGGGTTTCGGATTTAACGAACCACATAGGTTCAAACTAGTCAGACCAACATGAACTATTTAATTGATTTGTCTTTGAGGTAATCACATCAAGTTCAAGAGTGGTTGAACCATTTGGATCCGGTTCAATCTGTCGGTCCAGACCCGATCATTCTGGTTCAATCCGATTGGACTAGACCGGGCCGGTTTAGTCAATGGTGGATTGACATGGACCGGATCATATCACATTTGCGCATGGGTTTGTAGCCGAACCGATTGGCCTGAAGCAGGTCAAAAGAAGTAAATCGGACCGGGCCAGATTCGGGTCGGGTTGTACGGATATGAACCAAACTGGATGATCCAAACTGGGCAAAGCAAGCATAGTGGTTTAGGGTTCGGAGCCCATCCGGTCTGACCCGTTTCGGATTCAAGTCGACCTGGATCAACTTGTGTTGGGTCGAACCGGGCTATGTGAATAATGATTGGATCGGACGACTCAAACCGGGCAAAGAAAGCGGTACCATCCCGTCTAAGGTCTATTTTAGATTCGGGCTGACCTGGATCGGTATATGCTGGATGGGGTCAGACCGCGTTGAATGAGTCTGAACTTGCGTCAAATTGATTTGGACTTATATTGGGTGAAGTATGTTGATTCAAGATAAAACAATAATTAATAGAAAATTAATACATTAATTATAAATTATTTAATTCAAATGAAGAAAATAAAAAAAAAGGCTAAAGAATTAATATTAATGTTTATATTAGTTAACCGTGTTATCCACAACCCAACCCATTTAAATAGACGGATTAGGTGACAGATTGATCACACAACCCGCCAAGTATATGAGTGAGTTAGGGGAATTAGATAGTGGGTTGGGTGAAAAATTACCACCCCTACATATGACATATTTTTAACATTCTTTCTTCAACATCAAACAAGAATATCATGTTTGAATATTAGATCTGTCTTTCTCTCTCTTTTTGACAGAACATAAAAATATTAATTAATGCATCAATATATATATACATATATATCTTTTATCTCTCTCAAATGGATCTCCTCCCTTCTCTTGTCCGGGGCTTTTCCAGTTTCATTAATTTATTGTTATGCACCTTTTTATCGTTTAACATCTCAAAAGTTTTTGGGTGCTCCAAAAAGAGTAACATGAGATAATTAATGAAAGCCAACCTGCATATTTCAGCCCATTGCTAACCTGTTCAATTAGACCGGTGACCTGATAAACCCGTCACAAAGTCGGTTTGGATGAACCACTGAACTTCCACTAACTATTATATAAAAACCGTTGACCTGGTGAGCGAGTTGTTGATTTTCACGGCTCATGAATTATTGACCCATCTTTTTTATATATACTTGTGTTGACTGTGAAAGAGACCATTTGGTGGGAGTATAGCTTCCATGCCAAAGAAATAGCTTAATGGGCCTAAGAGTTTGAGTGTAAAATGAAGTTGTAGCTTTGAGATAATGGCTTCAATAAGTGAAGTGGAAGAGCCGGTGATTATGGTGTCATCGACATAGACAAGTAAGAAGATTTTCTCACCATGATGATGGAGGACGAACAAGGAGTTGTCAGAGGTACAACACTGACAAGAGGTGAGAGCTTAGTTTTTTGAACCAAGCCCATGGGACCTGTTTGAGCTCTTAAAGAGATTTGTGAAATAGGCAGGCATGATCAGGTCTCTCTCTGTGAACAAATCCTGAAGGTTGCACCATATAGATAGTCTCAAATAAGTCACCATGCAGGAAGGCGTTTTGGACGTCTAACTGTTGTAACGGCCATCCATTGGAGATAACAAGACTGAGTATAACACGAATGGCAGTGAGCTTGATGACTGGGCTGAATGTTTCTTGAAAGTCAAGGCCCTCCCTCTATTGAAATCCCTTGGCAACAAGTCAGGCTTTGTAGCGGTCAATACTGCCATCTGGACGACACTTCACACAAAAGATCTAGGTGCCATTCTTGATTAAGGCAAGGAACTTCTCCTCCATTGCTTTGCGCCAATGAGGGTCTTTATTGCCTTGGGTGGAGTTGGTGGGATCAACACCATGAGATAGGATAAGGTATTTAGTGGAGTTATGGGCCTGGCGATAATCATACTCAAGGAGCTTAGGACAGGGTTTGTGGATGCCAGATTTGGATCTGGTGGTCATATGATGTGTGTTTATGATGGGGGGGGGGGCAGCAGGCTGGTGTAGTGGATCCTCGTAAGGTGTGGGGGGGGGGGGGTGGGGGGCAGCAGGCTGGTGTAGTGGATCCTCGTAAGGTGGGGGGAGGTCCGATAGTGGAAGGGATAGGAGCCATTTTACTAGGCGCTGCAACCTGTTGTGCAAATGGGAAAGAAGTTCTATTGGTGGGAACATGCAGACAAATATAGCCTTTATGGGAGTCACTATAGCCCTGAAATACATAATAGGTGGCATGGAGTTCCAACTTGTTAGAGGAATAAGCCCTTGTGTGAGGGAAGTATTCACATCCAAAAACTTGTAGTCGTAGGTAATTTGGCGTCTTGTTGAAGAGAACCTCAAAAGGAGTTTGATTATTGATAGATCATGTAGGTGTTTGATTCATTAAGTGAACAATGGTGTTGAATGCTTTCCACCAATATTTTGTGGGTATGGAGTAGTGGGCGATAATGGCCAGTCCATGCTCAACAATGTGCTGGTGTCGGTGCTCAGCCACACCATTTTGTATTGGTGTGTGAGGGCATCACGTTTGATGAATAACACCCAATTTTGCCAATGTGGACTATAACTTGCGAAATTCACCACCACCATCAGATTGGAGCTGCTTGAGAGGGACCCCCAACTGTCATTCAACCATAGTTTTAAAATGAACAAAAATATTGAGAGTATCACTATTTGCATGCATAGGTTTAAGCCATGTGAATTTGGAGAACACATTTATAAAAGCTATATAATAATGATAACCATGAATTGAGGATGTTGGTGCAGGGTCCCAAACATCTGTTACAATTAGTTCAAGAGGAGATGAAGTTGTCACTACATTACTATAAAATGGCAACCGATAACTTTTCCCATAAATACAGGAAGAGCAGAAGGAAGACGCCTTATTGGAGTTGACTGGAAGTCGATTATGCTGCACAATATAACGAACTGTGGAAGGTGATGGGTGGCAGAACCGCAGATGCCAGGTATCAAGTGAGACACGAGCACCAAATAGAGCTGAATGGGAAGTAGTGGGTAGAGGAAGATAATAAAGCCCATTATTAGTCGCTCCTCTGAGAAGTACCTGATGAGTTTTGGAGTCCTTCACCAAGAAACATTCAGGGTGAAACTCAAAGTAGCATGCATTATCCTTAGTGAACTTGGATACAAAAAGTAAATGATTGTGAATTTCAGGAACATGTAAAATATCCTTGAGTAGTAGTGGACGAGAATAAGGTAAATAAGAGGTGCCAATGTGCTGAATGTGCAAACCTGTGCCACCACCGATGGTGATCTTGTCAGAACCCCGATAGTCATCATCGATGTTGAGGTGGGATAGGTCATGAATTAGATGATTTATAGCTCTTGAGTCAGGAAGCCAGGCATCCTCCAAGGAAGGAAATGAGGTAGCATTGTAGGCATGCTTCTGATTGCGCAAGTATTCAATAGAAGCTTTCAACTTGCGATAGTTCTTGGTAGCATGAAACTTACCACCACAAATCTGACATGGGCCCTTGTTGTTGTTGGGTTTGTGAGCCGAAGTGGGGGGTGCTGATGACGATTTGTTGTCACGTACAGGTTTGGTATTAGAGGATGCAATATTGGCACTTCGAATGGGATCACTGAGTGAGCGAGTGAGGCGAGTTTCCTGTTGAAGCAAGAGACCCTGGAGTTCCTCAAAAGAAATATCAGTACATCAAATAGTGAGAGCAATAGCAAAGGAGTCATACTCAGAGGAGAGTCCTTTGATGGTATGATGAATGAACTGAGAGTTAGAGAGCGGTTCACCGAGAGCAAATAAACGATCACTGTAACTCTTGATCTCATGAAGATAATCTGTCATCGACGTGTCCCCTTTTCGCAGTGAAGCCAGATCATCACAAATGTGAAAAGCCCGTGCGGTGGATTTGGTAGTGAAGATATTCTCCAAAGTGGTCTAGATCTGACGGTTGGTGGTGCATCTGACAACGTAAGACAGAATTGAATCAGTCAGGGTGGAAAGAAGCCAGCTGACTAGTAGACGGTCTGGTTTCAGCCTTGATGCTCGATCAGGGGTGAGGGCACTCGAGGTGGAGTCAACGCCGGGATAGGGGATGGTGCCGTCGATGTATCCTAGAATTTCATGACTCAGAAGTGCACGTTCAACCTAGAATCTCCACAGATGATAGTTCGGTTCAGAAATTCTAACCGTTATCAGTTGAGATAGATTGAGAGTGTACCGACTGGGAAGGTAGGGAGTGCTCGTGGTAGTTGCAAAGGGAGAGATGGACGAGCTAGAGGAGGTCGACGTTGATCAATGAAGGAGGACGTGAGTCTTAGGGCTCTGATACCATGAAATACAATAATTGTTGAGAGAAATCTGAATTAATTAAATTGATTACTGAGAAGCCTTGGGTATTTATGCATACAAGAGGAAATTTGGAGGAGGAATGGAAGGACTTCAAGGAACTTATTTGAGATTAAAAAAAAAGTCCTATTACTTGAGAAGCTGCATTTTATGTCAACCCTATTATAATTAAATCATTTTTGGCTCCCTATGGTTACCATGCTGTAACTATAGCTATCCTTTTATATGACCCTCCCAAAAAGATTGGGGTGAAAAGGAAAAAAGAGAAACCTAACCATTGTACATAAAGCTTATTCTCCCATCTTTCTCTTCAGGGTGAAGACAAATGGTAAGGTCTCATATAGTAATTGTGTACTTGTGAGAAGCAAGGGGCCATTTGTTTTATGGTAGATATTATACCTGAAAAGCTGAGCTGATGTCACTGCTAGAAGGTCCAACTTTTTGCAAAGTGATGCTCATTATATATATGTAATTTGATTTGTTTCAATATATAATATAATTTTGTCTTATTAATGGAAAGGCTTTCCTCTCTTTCTATACTGTTATGAAGTTTTCTGCAGATTTAACAGAACTGGAATTTGATGATCAACTTATTTGCAGCTTAATTAATAAGATTTTTATTGAGATTACTATTTGTACTAATTGTCAAAGAATCATTCAACCTAAGAGCTTAAGTTATTATGTGAGGTCACTAAATAGGTTATTTATTTATTTTCTAATTAACATGCCAGCTTCATACAAAAGTCTGTTAATTAAGCTTGCAGTGTGGACAAATACAAGCTCACCTATCTTGTATTGAAATTTAATTAATTATAATAATGCGGGAAGAATACACTTTTGCTTATGTAAGTCTGCATAACATGACCTTGGGAGCACCATAACAAACACTTACACAGCTTCTATGTCTCAACTTTTTTACTACGTACTTAGATATTGCACCCAAAACGTTCAATCCATGCAGATATCCTAAATTCTCTCCAATTATTTGGAGTTTGTATACATGCTATTATCTATCTATCTGTCTCACTGGAGTCTCCAAGTTCTGCCACCTTCCATATTGAACTTCTTCAGTCTTCCGAAAAACATGACCACGATGAGGATCAGCTTGCCCGTGCTGCTCCATCTTCCAGAGAATCCGTACCATGTATCCTTGCATTGGCCATCTGGATTTAGTTGCCGCTTGCAACTGTACCCGGTTGTGAAACCCACATTGCCATATGCACTGCCATTCATTTACAATTAGCATGGAATGAGCTTAAATGAATACACATCATTTCATTTCCATGTTCTCCATTTCTATCTCATCTTCTTTTTCTTTCCTTCTTGTATTGATATGGCAGATTAATTTAGCTTTTATTATGGGATACCTTTGTTACAATGAAAATATTTCAAAAATAAAGCCAAAACTCGTATATGTTGTTAGAAATAAAGCATAATGTATGGGTTGGGTTGCTGATTATTGGTGAGAGGGAATATCTGTGCTGTGAAAGACAATGGTCCCAAACACCCCCCTAGTGGGCATGTTCCAATCCCGGCCCTTTTCGCCCTTTAGACTCAGTTTGGAAAGAGTACAAAATATAAATATCTACAATGCAAATACATACAAAATACAATGTTTTGCACTCTATAGATTTTTGACGTGCACCGGTGCGCTCAACCCGATTCTGTTATGTGTTAACATTTCTTTGCACCAGTGATCCTGTTACAATTTCGAAAATGGGTGCGCTCAACCCGTTCCCATTCCAATCCAACCCAACCCAATTCAAGTTTTTTTGCTATTTTTTTGGACTCGGAACTGGTAGAGGCCAGACCCAAAACATAACTGGGCTTGATACACACACCATTTGGTGGATTCCACCATTGAGCTTGTGGGTCACCAAACCCATCTATGGTGTGCAATGTGCGAGGCATTTCCATTTACAGTAGGCTGTGAATCTGAGTCTTGCTCACCTCTGGATTGAGTAGTGCACCCTTCATATGGTCTCTTTAATGTTGGAAGACGAATAATACCCAATTTGACTTATATCACTACGCGGTCACATCACATGTTGTTTCCCCAAAAATTGCAAGACAACTTTTTTTGGATAACATGATAACACATTTTCATGTATATTTGATATTATAGAGTTGATGTAATAGGTCGATGGGTAGTGGTGAGGAATGAGGATAACTACAAAATTGTTCAGGGTCAATTTGAGGAGGTTCCACAGATGCAATAAAAGGAGTTAGAAGGCCAACACCACTCCTGGACCTGGAAATTGGAAAAGGAATTTGGTCCTATAAAGGAAAGCTAGTAGTAGAGGTTATATCTTATCTCTTTGGTGGGGTTTGCACTAAACTCATGTTTGTATTTTATCTTTAATCGAATTTGTCTCCTTTTCGTGGTTCTCTAGAATGGATGTATAAAACACGAATGAAAGAATTGAAACATGGGTTTTTTTTTTCACTTCCAATGAAATTAATTGTTGATATTTCTATATATATAGCTGATGAAAAGAGATAAATAAAAAGCAATATTATACAGAGATTCTCAAATTATAGATATATTTGTATATGGTTTTCTTAAGTACATTTGAGCAATATTAAGCATAGGGATTGGTCAAGTACATGTTTGAACACAACACCATGGATCTGGTGTCCAGTATGCCAGATCCACAGGTACCAGTCATATATGCTTAGAGAATTCCTGTGTTACAAAAAGCTTTCTTTAGGAGTGATATGGGTACAAAGTACAAACTATTATATTGATAGAGGCATATCCCAAGAACTGGACAAGGGTACATATATGGAAGAACAATAACCACCCCATGTTTTTGATTTTTAATCAGGTTTTCTTTTCTTCAATGGGGATGCATCCAAATCAGTTATTATTTTCTTAATAGCAAATTAAGTCAATATATATATATATATATATATATATATATATATATATATATATATACTTTTTTTTTCTTTTTTATCTTTCCTTGTTTTTGTTGGGATTGAACATAGAAGCCTTGACTGAAATGACAGCACTCTTATTGGAAATAGGGACATGTGGAAACCCTAATTGGGAAATTTATCATGTGTTGGGAACTTATGTGCAGATCAATTCAAAATTTAGAGAGTAATGCATCACACCATGTCATGCACTAAACCACTAAACCACCCACGAATGTTTGACTATCCCATCTCAAAAATTATTCATTGCTACTGATTGTGGAAAAATTGATTCTTCTTATTACTACTTGTTTTCCCCTTCCTGTGAAGCTCCACACACCAACCACACTTCAATTATCACCTCCAAATGCAAACTAGATTAGTGGTTGTAGTTGCTGTTTTAGTGACCTTTATCCTTCAAGTAGTACGGAAGTATTGGCAATATGGGCATCAGTAAGCAGATAGTGATATTTTGATCTTTAGTTTCTTTCTTGCAGTATGAAATTTCGTGGTTTGTTTCCATTTTGAGTGTATTTTGTGAATTTTATTTTCCTTTCTTTCTTCTTTTTCTGTTTTTATTAACCTAGCTAGAGCCTAGAGAAGCTTACTTTTATCTGTTTGGGAACCAAACGGAAGTTAACAGTGACTAGATACCCAACAAAAGGAAGAAGTATTCAAGGGAAGATCATATACCTGATCACTTCAATGACGATGTTCAACACTGTGAAGTTAAGTGGATCTTCTTTCATCTTTTTCCTCTCTGAGATGCAAATGAGGATGACGAATATGAACAAATAAGAGAGCTGTGAGAATTTGAGATTCTCCATTAGCCTTCCCCAACTACTTTTGGTTTTCTTTTCGGAACTGCTTGCTGGAGAAAGCTCTTCATCTTTAATGGGTAAAAAGGAAGTATACGGAGGGAGATACCTATAAGACAAAGTTAACAGGTTATAACAAAAATTTAATTTGCTTAAAGGAAAAGAAAAGGTAAATATATAAACCATTTTAATTAGTTATACGTTAATCAAAATTGTGGAAATAAAATTAAGTAAATAAATTGAAAGAATCAACTAAAATCCCAATCGTTTACTTGTTCTTATAATTTATATTGATCGAGCAATCAGTTTAATGACACACGCCTTCTGAGAGAGGGAGAAACATACATCATTACCACGAACAGAACCAGGACTGCTGGAGAGACTAGGGAGAGATCAACGATTGATTCGCCGGCGTGCCGCGAATTCACTGTTTGGAACAAGGAACCTACTAGCTTCTGGTAAGGATTCATCCCATTCAGTCCTTCTGAGTTCCACTCCATGGAACAAAAGAGAACAAATTGTACCAGTATGAAGCCGAAAACAGTGACGACTAAAAGGAAAGAGTGCAAACTGGGGAGTAAGTGAGCATATCCAACCTCTCCCGCATTCTTCAGAATGTACTTGAATTCGACCTTCTTTGTAAACCTCCCCAAGACCCATATCACAAATCTCAAGCACGATGGGAATAGTGTGTTCCCAAGAAGGACCTGAGGGATGAGTAGTAGCAGAAGTCCAGAATTCTTCCTGAAGACTATCATGTTCTCATTTGTGGGGATAAAACCGCAGTTTGTGAAAGTAGAGACAATTGCGAACACAGAGAATGTATGTATCGAAATGCTCTTGTTCTCGAGTACATTTCTGGCACTTGGAACAAGGCTCAGATATGATGAAACCAGTGCAAACCCACTTACATGAACCACTAGAAGATAACCCAAGACTACATAACTCAGGTACCTAATTGAATCATACTTAAGGTCCTCACTACAGCTCATTAACTGATCATCATCATCAGTTCCAATATTCCTGCAGGTCTCTACACTGCTGGGTTTCTCTCTTTCGAAATGGGGTACTTTGACTAGCCCCAATTCAATTTGATTATCAACATTCGTGTGAATTGAAGAAGAAGTAATAAGGTAGTCTGAACTGACTAATGAGTCGACTTTGTTTTCAATCTTCTCCTGCTTCTTCATGAACTTGGAACTCTCTATTTGAAGTCCAAGCATGGAAAGAAAGACCTCTCCACCTAGTAACGTTAAAACGGTTAAAACTACAAGCTGGGCACTGGAAAAGACCTCCATTTCGACGGTTGACATGCTGGAAACCGTAGCTGCAGACACAGATGTAAAGAACACATCAAAGTCCTTAGGCCTTACCGCGTCGGGTCTAGGTTTCAAAATCTTCAAAACTAAAAAACCCAGAAGGGAATTAGAGACAAAGTAAAAAAAATGGATCCAAAGGGGATTCACGTTGAAGAATAGGAAGTGGTACAAACATCTAATAAGACCTGGAAAGGATCTGCTAAGACAAGCTGTTTTGATACATGAAACACTACTACAAAGCCTACAGAGATGTAGTTTCTTGCCAAAACAGGTACAATTCCTCATCTCTGCTTATTGGTTAAGGATCGGAACACAATTAACGTTGCGAGAGTTTAAACGTGGAGGATGTATATATATAGGATATATAGAGCAAAGGTACTGTTTCTATACTTAGTGGGACTTCACTCGGAAGTTCATGCGTTTGGGAAAAGGCCGGATTAATTAGTTGATGGATGAGTTACGTTGAGTTAGTACTAAGTGGGATTTCTCATCCTCTTTATCACTAGCAAATTATATTGCAACAAGTAAAGGGGGTTCAAGATGTGACCACATCAATAAAGAAAGTGGAGGAAATATAATTAATGGGTGAAACCTGATTAAATATAAGAATTGATTAAGCAAGGGTTGTGACCAATGTTCATTATATTGTGATGAGTGGAGTACTAGTACATGTCCATCCTTCTGGGTGGTATATATGGGCCCCGGCTCCTTGTTTCTGATGCAACGGTCTTCCATTAATTAATTGATAAAACTTTGGAAATGACATGTCTATTAGTGATTAAAATTTTTGGAAATTAAACAAACTTGAAGACCTACAGTAGTCAAGAGTATCAATAAGCATCAAGGTGGTCCTTGGTTGGATTGGACTCAATAAGGACCTAGAAACCCATGTCCTTCAGTGTGCACCTTAGCATCACCTTAACGTAGCTAGTTAATTTCCTTTGAAGTTGTTTAGTATTAGTTGGCAATGCATCATAAGAATGAGGAAATGGGAAGATACCTAATACCTAATGCCGTTGTGTGTGGGCCCTTTGTTATCTTGCTTTGTCAAGGGATTTTGATTTGTCCAAAAACACAAAATGACAATGTAGATAAGAAGTCGGTTGAACTCAATTGAGACTCTTGACAAACAAAAGTCATGGAATTTTTCAATTAAGATTTTCTCACTCTCATTATTTAGGATTCATATTGACAAGAGTATAAGATTTTCAACGTTTCAATGTTTTTAAAGCACAATGTTTGTCAGAATAGGATTCATGTTAGCCAATCCCATTAGGGCTGCAAACCGTATCCAATTATCCTAATTATCCAATTATCCGAAAAGTCATGTTCACTTTTCGGTAAGTTATTTATCCCGGTAAATTCTGTTATTTGAGTATGTTTTTCCTGGAAAACATTTACTTGGGTAAGTGTATGTGTTCTTTAATTTCTCATGTAAAATCCATTGATCCCAATAGAAATTCACCTTTCAATGTTAAAGTACAAATTGTCACATAAATACAAAATGTGGTTTGTGTTTATAATATGCTTAATGATGCATTCCGATTAGGAATTAATCTAGTAATGGATCATGTTATTGCTTGGAATGGCCGGAGGGAAACACTATCAATTTTCTTTAGAGTTGAGGTGAGGTTGAATAGTTCGGGGTCTTGATCGGCTGAGGGCTGGTAGGCCTGTCCTGTGATGAGTGACATAGGGAGAATGTTAGAGGCCTTCGGTGAGTATCCGATGTAGAGGCTTTGACGGTCAAGTTAGTTAGAGCTAGTGTGAGGTGGATGAGGTTCGAGGTGGGAGCCTTCAGAATTGGTCACAAGTAATCTTAGAGTCCTTAATTCTGTCTTCTAGTAGTCAAGATATTTACCTTGAGGGGGATTCAAATTATTTATACTTGAGCTTGCCTGGAGGTGGGTGTGTTCGGACGATCTTGATGTGGTCCATACGCAAGGAGCGCAGTCATCCAAGGTCGTCAATTGACCCCGTGCTATTAGTTCCAGAATCTACACCAATCTCTGCACCACATGTGCTCCAATTGGGTCCGCTTTCAGCTTCGCTGCTACACATGCGTTGTCATCCGAGATGAGGGCTAGGACTTCCTGGCCGAGTTACATTTCCTCCTCTGTTGCTTCACTACTTGCTTTTCAGTTAGATATCTTTGCTATTGGGGACACATTTATTGCAGGTTTGTTGGTATTACATTGACTTGGGGGACCGAGTTGGTCTCCTCCTTCGCCGCCTTTAGAGGGTCACGGAGAAGAATGTGCAGTTTGTGATGAGGGTTGCTTCGGCCGAGAACAACTGGGATGAGGACCTCTTAACTATAGGCAAGGAGAAGCAACTCTCTTAGACGTTGGAGGATGACTTGAAGGTGGAAAATGCTCGGACTGCAAAGCTTCAAGAACAATTGAAGAAGTCCGAGCTCGAGTGAGCCCGCATTGACAGGGTGGCAATGGAGACCCAGGCCCGAGTAGCAGAGGTTGAAGCGAGCTTCAAGGATGCTGTCCCCGTTTGGAAGACCATGGCGGAATATCAAAAATGCCTTACCGACTATGGAGCCGACTCCTATTTGTAGGGAGTCGAGGATACGAAGCTCGAGGATCTAAGGTTGATGCCTAATTTTCCGATGGATGATCTAAAGGCTCCTTTGGATTTCGAGACCCTTCCTCCTAAGGTCATTGCTGCTATCGAGGACTCTGTTGTCCTTCCTGTCGAGGGTGGTGTGTAGGCATTCCACCTTTCTGCTTTTCTTTTTTATTTTTTGTCCATCTTTTGTAAAGGGCTCTTGGTTTTTCCATGTGAGGCCTCATATTTTGTAACAGCTAAATGTATATAATGGAGCACTCTTTTTACGTCTCTTATACCTTTGTTATTTTTGTTACTTCTTTTTTTTTTTTGGTGAGGGGTCTATCCCCCCCTCCGAGAGGTCACAAGTAGCAAATGTCATTATCTGAAGTGTCTTGTTACTTAGTCTTTCACTTTAGGAAGGGCATTAGCCGAGGTAGAGCTATGCTACCAAGGTGCTTGGTGCCCCTTCCCTCGGGTGATTACTGGAAGATAGAAGTAAGGACTCTTAGATTACTTGTATGTAGGCCATATCCGAACCAACCCCAACCCAAACAAAAAATGAACACTAACAACTCAAATTAGGATTCTCCTTTGTCCTCCTCTCCCCATACCTTGAGTGTTTTTCAAAGCCTTATGATCTTCTTGTGCCACATGGTTGACATATGAATCTGGTAGGTTTCTAACTACTTCCTAGAAGAAACCAAATCTAATAGACTTATCCATTTTATCAAGGAAAATATTTATATAATGCCTATTTATATGCCACTTTAATATATGCTCAAAATGATTGAGAGATCTAGACTTTGGTTTTCAAAATATTGTCACCCTAACATACTTTTCACCCCTAGGAAGAACAAACCTTTTGTATTCCTCCCCATTTGAACATCTTCATTTTCTTATTTGGGAGCTCCTATCAACCATAAAAAGATTGAAAATAAATGATTTTGAGCTTCTAGTGTTGAAAATTCAAAAGGGATTGAGGGGTGGAAATCTGAAGTTCACTCTATAGGAGGTTGATTGATTCTGATTAAACATGTTCTTTTCTCCCTGTCTATCCATATCCTAAGTGTTGTTTCTCCTCACAAGGCAATTTTTTATAAAATTCATAAAATGTTGGCTAACGTTTTGTGGGGCACTTCAGATTTTGGAAACAGATTACATTGGATAGGATGGTCGAAATTTTTCTTTCCTCAAGAGGAGGGCGGCCTTGGTATAAGGTCCCTTTTTGATATCTCAAGAGCCTTTAAATTGAAATCTTGGTTCCATCTTCTATAAGGAAATAGTATTTGGGAAATGTATGTGACTTCTAAATATGTTAAATCAACTCCTTTGGCTCTTCTATCAAGTCTAAGAAATTGCTCCAAATTATGGAAGGAAATGATTGATTTAAAATTGATAGCTTTGTCTATTGTAAATGGTTGGTTGGTAAAGGTGATATTTCTTTTTGGCATGATAATTGGACTGGTTCAGGGCCTCTTATCTTTCATTTGGATGATTGGAATGCTCAAGATTTTTCTCTCAGTCAAGCCTTACTTTATAATGGCTACTGGAATTTTGATTCTTCCAAATCTGTCCGCGCTCACATCATTGGCATGGCTAAAAACTCATATATCTCTTTATGTAAAGAGGATGATAAAATTATTTGGAATGCAAATTCTGATGGATTGTTCTCTTTGTCATGATCTTGGAGTATCATTAGAATTCAGTCTCCTATGGATAATTGGTACAAAATTGTGTGGAAATCAGGTCTTCCTATTAAAATTTCTATTTTCATGTGGAAATTTTTACATGGATCTAATCTTGTTGATGAGGTAATTAAAAAAAGAGGAATCTATCTTGCTTCAAAATATTATTGTTGTGCTCATAACAAGGTTGAAAGTTTCTATCATTTGTTTGCTCATGGTGTTATGGCCAAGAAAGTTTGGAATTATTATGGAAGCTTATTGGATTTACCAACTTCCCAACTCAGCATGTTGTTGATAGAATTCTCATGTAGTGGAATCAAGATTCTGGTGATTCTCACTAGGATTTTTCTTTCTCTTATTGTTTGGATTATTTGGAAAGAAAGGTATTGTGACAGATTTGAAGGTAAGAAATCTGTTTCTTCTTCTCTTATTCTTAGGATAAACAAATGGTTGAGGGAAAGTTTTGCAAATGAGAATACATGGTTTAACATTGGCAAACTCTCTTATAAAACAAATGTGGATGATGCTTGTCGTGGGAACCCCAGTACTGGTGAAAGAGGTGGTGTAGTGAGAAACTTTATAGGGGTTTTTGCTTTGCCTTCCACAAATTTTAAGGTGAGATATTAAAAAATATTATAATGGTCTTTTTAGACGAAAGGCTAACAGAAGGGAGTTTTTGTCTCATGATCACTGTACAAGGGGGTCTTTGTCACAAAACAAAGTAGAGGGGGTCTTTATCACAGACCCTATAGTACAAGGAGGGTCTTTGAATGATAATGATTGGTTGAGACTTGTATTGGGTTGGGATGAGAGGTTAAGTTTGTATGTTTGTTGTTGGATTTTGATTTACCTCCCTTTTGAATGATAATGATTAGTAAAACTTTTAGGGGTATATATAAAAAAAAAAAACTCCATTCACACAATATTTAGCAACATCGGGTTCGAAGCCATGGTATTAGGCACTCCCATCTTCTCCTCCTCCACCTACCCTCGTCAGCCACATACCACCATCACTACTTTTCGGAGTTCCGGTCAATTTCCCATTTGTCACTTTAATACAAAAAATATTTAACCATATCCTCTTTTATACACAGACCTATTCACGCTTCACTACAACTATACATTGAGAATATCTCCGACATTTGCATATTATCATTCATTGGGGGATGTTTCCAATGTATTTCTGTAATATCATTTGGATACGTGTGGGTAGGAGATCTGAATTCACCTGAAGACGATCACATAAAGGTGAAGACCAGAATCAACAATTGAGCTTAAACCTCTAATCTAATAGGGCCCTGAACTACCAATGGCCTAGCTACCATCTACTTCGGTTGGGCCCCTCCCTCATCTCACCCGATTCCAAGTTCCGATCCCAGACCCAACTCAACCAGCAAATCTAATTTTACTTCAAATTCAATTGACCATGCATCAAGATAACATTAACCTACATCGATGTTGTTGGGTCTTCTACCAGAAATTAAATAGCTGTACTAATCCCCTTTGGTCATGGCATCTCCAGACGTTCACCAGTCATACATGATTCCACCTACACCATCATCGATCTCTTGTTCCATGGATGAAGATAATGAGGTCATTTCTTACTCTATTCCTTCTCTGGTTGTGAATTTGACATCAATGGGCCATGGCATATAGTTAGGGTGTAAATGGATCTGATCCGATCCAAAGTCTGATTCTATATTTTTGGATTTGAATAACCCTATTTTGAATCTTTGGATCTGATATATACGTTATTTATTTATATAAATATATTATTTTTATCGGTTCCGATGTAAAGATCCGACTGTCTCATCGAATTTGAATTCAAATCCATGTTTATGAGATTCGATCGAATCTACAATTAATAATGTCGAATCGAATTCGAATAAGCCTGGATTCGAATCTGAACCGATCTGTTTGCATCCCAACAAATAGCCTTACACCTCTAGGTCCCTTTATCTTGGATCTTCCCCCTTCATACTCTAGAAAGAAAACAAATGATGAAACCTCTGCAATTACCCTAATCGTAAAAACCTTTTCCAGAATCTCTAGCACCAACATTTTTTGAAAAAATATGGATAGAATGAGATCATGTTAGAACCACGCCCGCCTCCCTTGCATGTACCAGCTTGTGTTCTATCATCATCCATCTTACTACAATACATCTCATCTCTCATCAAAAGGACTCTTGAATGCATGATCTTTCGGAATTCTAGATACAAATTTCAATTCTATTTTACTTTTTAAATATTGAAATTTGAGAAAAAAAAACATAACTATATAAAATTTGAGGTGACCACCCCTCCATCTGGAGTAAAGTTTAGGGTTAAAATTCTTTTGACCCAAGACAGTTTTATGTGTGGACCTCTGTCTTTTGTGTTTTTCCCTTTGTATGTGTGCGGGAGGGGGCTTGTTTGGGTGGAGAGAAAGTTGCAAGCACTCAGGGACTTGCAATTCATTTTTTTTTTCAAGAAATGACTTGGGTTTAGGGCTACAAGACCTATAATTGCACTATAGATGCTTTCAAAATCATTAAACAAGATTTCAGTTGGTGCATACACTTAAAAAAGATGGTGACAAAGTGCATTTGCTGCCCCATTCAAATATCAATGCTATTTAATAATCAAAAGCAGTCTATATCTATCAGGATAAGAAATCAAACCTCCATGTGGTTAGAATTCATTATCTCCATTTTGGCATTTACGTTCTTACGCAACTTCATTCGAGAAGCAAGTTAATAAAAAATGGCTCCAAGTTCTTCATCTCTGAAAATTTCTTCACCTGTAAAGCTAGCTACAAGATATATAGGCTTGAAATTAAAGGGAAGAATTAAACCCCACTAACTTTAAATGAGGAATCACTCTCATTGCACATAAATTAAAATATATCCATAGTCACAGTGCCAAAAGATGGAGACATTACCATGAGTTTCTAAAGATCACCTGACGAAGATAAAAACGTCTCATTTGAAGAAGGAAACAAAATACAATAAATGTGTGGATGGGGACATCCACGAGTTCTATTTTTCTATTGATTCGTTGGACTAATTTAATAAACATTGGTAGGTACGAATCATGATATGTTTTAAAAACAATTAAAAATAGTGTAATATAAAAGAAAAGCTAAAAATATCATAAATCTAGAAATAAAAAACAAATGAGGGTGACGATGAATAGGTACTGATACTCTCTTTCTTTCTTGTTTTTTTAGGCACTAATGCTAAATTTTGGTACCACCATTTTGATGTCCAAATCATGCCTCTACTTGGCAAAATGAACTTTGTGAGAATATCTCAATCAAAAACAGTAGAAGTTCAATGAGAGTTTATATCATGATTTTCATAACTAGGAAGAAAAGAAAATAGACAAAAGATATAATGTGTATTTTGTTCTGTAGGCATTTCGTGATAGGTGTTTATCAAAACGCTGCCATATTATTAATAAATTAGCATGTAGCTCATTTGGTGATTTCTATGCATAGATACTAACAAAAGTTGGTCTTGATTTATGTGTATACCTACAATTGGGGGAAGCTTCATTTTAACACTTCCGACAAATAGTTAGGTGTTTATTCATTGTTCTGTTGATGATGTAATGCCTAAGGGCACCTAATGACACCTACTTGTCATAAATGGTTGACATTATTACTTTTCTCGATTTTAAAGATAAATCAAATACAAACATTTAGTTAATAAATGGAAGCTCTATCAAACATAGACATGATCTTTAAAAGCACTGAAATGAATTTTGGGGCTATATGCAAAACAGTATAGCCAAATATTCAATCTGAATCTAAATCTATTCCAACCAAACAGGATTCAGTTCTTCAATGTCATATCCATTTATAATGAGATTGTTGTATCCAGATCCATCCTAATCAGATCTGATTAACATCCAAACTCAACAGTATTACCATATTTATTCATAACTAATATGTCTAAATTAATTTAGGGCATGTTTCATTTGCACGTATTGGGATCGGGAATATTCCAACCGTTTAGTTGGATGGAATGAAAATCCATCCTAATGGAATGACATACTCCTGTTTAAGGGAATGGGTGCCATTCTCTCTCCCTTCCTTGTGATGAAATCTCATTCCAACTTATTTCAAGTTTAATTCTGATTCTTGTCTGAACTAAACAAAATATGGGAATAAATCATTCTGTGTTGATTCCAATGAATTTTGATTGAACTAAACAAAATATGGGAATAAATCATTCTGTGTTGATTCTAATGAATTTTGGTTCTGATTCCGACTACAAATCAAATGGACCCTTATGTTTATTAAAGTTGCATCCCATTGGGCTCGTGGAAATAGGGGTTTGGAATCAGAATCGGAATGAGTCATTCTAATTCCAATTTTTTGGTTGGGTGGAATTAGAATCTCATTCCCATTCCTGGCAGAATGGCATTCTCCCATTTGAGGGAATGGCCATTCCCTCCCCCTACATTGGGAATAAAATCAGATCGGTCCAAATTCAGGTCGGGTTTTACAAATATGAGTCGGTTATGGACGATCCAAACTGGGCAAAGCAAGCAAGGCGGATTTTATGCCAGGCCGAACCGGGTCCAAATCGAAGCATCCTGCCCAACCCCGTTTTGGATTCGGGTAGACCCGGATCAGCATGCCTTGGGTCGGGTTGGGTTCGGGCTGGATTGACCGACCCAAACAAACTAAACCGAGATGATTGGGTCTATTCATATTTAGACCAAGTTGAGCTGGTCCGGACTCGAGTCAAGTTGATTTGGGTGAAGTGTGTTGATTTGAGACAAAACTAATTTTAGTTGATAATTAATAGAAATTAATACATTAATTATAAACTATTTCATTCAAATGAAGAAAATTAAAAAAATGGCTAAGGAATTAATACTTATATTTTTAATGGTTAACCCAACGTTTATCCACAACCCAACCCAGTTAAATTGACCCAATGGGTAATCAAACCCATTTCCAACCCACCAAGTAAATGGGCGGGTTGGATGAATTAGATATTGGATGGGTTGGGTGAAAAATTGCGACCCCTATGTGTGATGGTCTCCATCTGGCTATGTCTATTGGTGTGAGACAATTGCTTCTCTTTTTTGACCGTAAATCAATGGTTGATCAAGTATCAAGGAAGGTCGGAGTTGTTGATATTGACCCGAGGGGATAATTCAAGACTTAGGATGGTAGACTATTCTTCTTTTGCTTATTTAACAGAACTTTGAACTCCTCTGCTCACTGTTTGGTAAGTCTTCCTCGCCCTAAAACTCTAACTCTCTAAGAGAGGTGAATGGAGGGGTTCTATTCCCTTTGCCTTAGTGGATTGAATTTTAAGATTGTGTAAGCCCTAATGCTTTTGGTTGTTTGAAAATTTTGATTTATAACTCATCATTTATCAAAAAGGAAAAAAAAAACTGCTACTTCCTTTTCCAAATTTCATTGTGCCACATCACTTGAATCCAGATTTGTTCCGTTCACCACTCCAGCTGCATAGCACATTGCAATTACACATTAGGAACATTTCCCGTAATTTATGTTGTCATTCGTGGAAATATGTTTCCAATGCACAGTTGCAATGTGTTGTGCAATAGGAGAGATCAAATGGGTAGGTTCTACCCAGAACCGAATGGAATCGACCTGTTTTGAATTAACCCTACCCAATCTATTTAAGGATAGGTCTAATTTCAGATTTTTGGAATCGATTCCCATTTGTGGAATCAGCCTTGAAACTAAACTTGCCTTGAAATAACCCCAAAATATTTTTAAGGATGTGAAGATTTGAAACTACGTACTCATGGTTACAAAATCCATGGTTTGACTTGAACATTGAGTTACTTAAGTAATTTGATCAATTGTTTTCATTTTAATATTTGAATGTGTATAATAAATAATGTAAAAGATAATATTAATATTTATAAAATTTAAATTATAATGACAAATTTTAAACCATATATTAATATCTATAACATCTACGTATTAAATTACTCAATTTAATCAATATAGTATAAGCTTTAAAATATATATTATCATTATTGAAGGTCATGCTTTTAAAGGACATGTTTCATTATTTTTTGAAGAGGGGGGGGGGGGAGAATAAATCGCCAAGGCTAGAACCGACCTTCACAGGGTTGGTTCCAATTCCAAAAACCTGTACTAATCCCTAAAAGGAAGGTTTTAGGTTCTCACACGAAACTGAATCGAACTAACCTATGCTCACCCTATTGTGCAATTGGTGTGATAAATGTTCTTTGAGGAGCATATCGTGTCTCACATCACTTTGGTGATTCAAGAAACAACTCTCACAAATTTGGCAAGTAAATAGCATTTGCATTTTTCTTCATGATGTGGCAAGCTGATGAAACACAGCACTTGAGAAATGCATTGATGCCAAATGCACACTTGGTCACTCACAAGTAGACAAAAAAATGGACAATTTTGCAATTGCTAACAAGTTGTTAACACCAATAAGGGTGTGAAAGTTGTAACTAATAAAAAAAGAAAAGATTATGCTGAGGGAAAGACATGATAGTAGAAGGGTTTTGACCATAAATAACCATATGATTAGTTGCCACTTTTATGATTCCACTTGATTAGTTATAAGTTTTTCCAGTATTATAATCCAATTCATAAAAAAAAAATAGTTTAATTAGTGATAGACCATCCAAAGTCCAAACTTTGGAGGGGGGTGGGTATGTGGAGTTACCTAAGAATGGAGCTAGGGCTATTGTAAATTGGGCAAAGCACAGAAACCCATGGTGTATAGTGGTTTTCAAAGAATAAATAAATAGATAAAAATAAGAACAAAGTGGAGTATGTGATAACGTAGAGTAGTTGAATCAAGAGCCCTCAAGGACGCCATCTCTGGCTTTTATTTTTATTTAATATCTTCCTTTTCTTTTGATAAAAACTAGGCTAGCACTTCCCCTGTTGGACGATGTCATCAAACAAGCACCTTTTCTCTGCTAGCAATGTTTGAGTAACGGTTTGCATATGACATTATGGGCGGTGAAAATTTTTAAAAACCCAAATTTATCCCTTCAGGCTGTATTCATTTTCCTCTCTCAAGTTTCTTCTTTTTGAGATACCTATCTCCATATTAATTTGTTTCTTGTTTGCCTTCTCCACTAAACTAAAGATATAATATGAGAGACTTTTTCTTTTTCATCTTGTGTAGTTGGGTTACCTATTATCCTCCCTATTTGGATAATTTGATTTGGGGGTTTTGGGAGTTTCCATGGGGAATACGATAATTGAAGTCGAGTTGCCTAAAGAAAGCTAGATTTACCTATACTCAGGTACTTAACTTTCTTTCATTGGGGTTTTGATGGTTTTCTTACATTTGTTCTTGTCTTGTGTAAGTACAGATGTTATTGTTTTTCTTTTTCAGAAGTGGGAGGCCTGAACTTTGAACTGAATCTTTAGACTGAAGTAAACACTAGAGTACCCTTAACTGGGTTTTATTTTTCTTATTTCGGATTGCTTTTTATTCTGAATTGAAGATTGAATGCTTATTCTCAAGCTGACTTTGTTTTTGTGCTACTACCAATATGCAGTGGATTGAGTGAAGGGCAATTCTCAAGTGGTAGTAATTAACTGCAAATGGTTGATGAATTTGATCTGATATTGGTGGTTCTCTTTGAAAATTTGAAGGGTGTTGAAGGGAAAAATAACACTTTTACACGAAAATACTTTACGAAAGCACTTTTAAAAAAGTAATTTTACATCAAAGCACTTTAACAAGAACACTTTTTT
Organism: Nelumbo lutea; assembly: GCF_056320005.1. Classification (NCBI taxonomy): domain Eukaryota; kingdom Viridiplantae; phylum Streptophyta; class Magnoliopsida; order Proteales; family Nelumbonaceae; genus Nelumbo; species Nelumbo lutea. The sequence continues at coordinate 53,034,937 of NC_142691.1, forward strand.
AACATAGGACACATGTCAATTTGAAAAGAATTCATATTTAAGAAAAAAGTGTTTGGTTCATAGAAATATTTTCTCATTCTACCTTCTACCCATTCTTGTCCATTTTAGAATTTCATCTTGGGTAAGAATGGAAAATATTGAGAGTTGAACCAAACACCAAGTAAATTTCAGCCATTAATGCACTAAGGGAAGAAATTTATCCAACAAGGAATAGAGAAATATGAGCCTACCCCATAATGAATCACCAAACTAAAGTAGATAACACCATGTTTGGTTTACTGTTCTGAGCCTCATTCTTTTAATTCTTGCTCATTCTAAGTAAGAATGAATAACATTAGCGTGTTTGGTTACAAAATTCTCGCTATGGGTCATATTCTTCTTAGAATGAAAAATCAATTTCATAACACAAAAATTAAGTAGCCCGTATCATGAAAAATAATCATGTCCCGTCTTGCTCATTTTCATTCTTTGAGGAAACTGTTGCCATAGATGTTCTGTTGTGAAATCACTTTTATAAAAATACTTTTATGAAAGCACTTTTATAAAAGTACTTTTACAAAAATACTTTTATGAAAGAACTTTTATAAAAGTACTTTTAAATGAAAGCGCTTTTACAAAAGCACTTTTGTAAAAGTAAATTTATGAAAAGTACTTTTGCAATTGTAAAGTACTTTTATGAAAGCACTTTTACAAAAGTACTTTTACGAAAGCACTTATACAAAAGTACTTTTATGAAAGCACTTTTATAAAAATACTTTACATTAAAGCACTTTTATGAAAGCACTTTAATAAAAACACTTTTACAAAAGCACTTTTATGAATGTACTTTTACGAAAGTACTTTTATCACTTTTATAAAAGCACATTTACATTGCACTTGTACGAAAGTACTTTTACAAAACATTTATGCCAACTGGTAAACATCTATGCTAATAGTTTCGGAGACCTAGGCTAAAGGTTTATGAATATCGGCACAGTTTTTTTTTTTTTTTTTGAAGAATGAAAATGAGCAACATAGGACACTTGTTAATCTGAAAAGAATTCATTTTTAGGAAAAAAAAGTGTTTGGTTCATATAAATATTTTCTCATTCTGCCTATTTTTACCCTTTCTTGTTCATTTTAGAATATCATCTTGGATAAGAATGAGAAAGTGTTTGGTTCATAGCAATACCTTAATGTATTAATTCTATAAAGGGTGATGTTGTTGATCTAGTTGCTCCCTACTAGATGACAGCTCAGATGTCGGGCTAGTGAGGTCACCTGGTCAAGCTACAAAAGAAGAGTTAACAGAGTACCAAGGTTGCTTTTCCGGGGTGGGCATTCCAATGCGTCAGTGAAGAGTTGTGAAAGCTAAAAAGCGCGAATGCTAGAGTGCTTGAGAGCTAAATCGTGTGTACTTTTTCCTAAGGAATGAGATACATTTGTATAGGCGCAACTTATTGTGGGCTTCACGTAGTACATCTGGGATCACTGACCCATCTGGTTCAGAGGTGGTTTCATGCCCAGTGGTGAACTCCATGTAAAACGATCATGCTTATCTAGTTGCCATTGAAGCGGGCGAGACGAAAATTAACTTTGTTGACATGGCGATGTCATCCCAGAGGAGTCATTGACAATAACATGCTCATGAAGGAGGTCGCTCATTACGTTGACATGGCGATGTCATCCCAGAGGAGTCATTGACAATAACATGCTCATGAAGGAGGTCGCTCATTACGTTGTGCAAATCACTAACTAGGCCTTGGTCAGGTCAGTGGACGTAGGTCACCTCTTATGCTGACTTGACACTTTTCGAGGCATTTGTAGGTCGGCTTACAGAGGTGGGATTGAGGAGATCAAGACAGGTGCAATGCATTCAAAGTTCTCTTGAAGTCGATGCTTAGATGGCATTGAGGTGTCATTTGATAGTTTTGTGGTGCCACGTGTCGAGATGTCACTAGAGGGCCAAATCACCCCTCATCAATTTCCCTATACTCCCGAGTTGAGGTTGGTTTGAAGAAGGAAGTAGCTCATCGTGGATCCTTGGCCTGAACTGACTGGTTTGGTCAGTCTGCTATCAGCTCGGTCTTCTTGCCCATCTGGTCTAAAGAGTGGGATGGTGCACTTGGTAGCTTTGAATTTCAAATTGAGCGTGCAAATTCAAAATTTGAATCCACTCTTGGAAACTGAAACAACATGCTCCTCTATGGCCCATCGGATGAAGTGCATCTTGTTCGTCGGTTGTTTATGTCCCTTTGCTATAAATAGGGGCCCCTCAATGGGTCCCATTTGCATTGTGTTGGAGTTTTCTAAAGGGTTATAGAATGAGAGGTTGAATATCTTGAGAAGAAATAGACAAGGTCAGTTATGTTAGACAGTTTTGTATGCCCTTAGCTTCAATCAAAAATTGATGCACTTTATGATTTTATTGTAAATGAATGAAAGTGCATGTTTGATTCATGTTCCCTTGGTATGTTTCTGTGTAATACCCTTAAACTGGACACTTATTAAGACTCGTGTTAGTTTAGAATGTTCACAGCCAGTGGGTCGGTCTGGGGAGACCTATCCTGACAAGGCTGACACTGTGGTGCCACCAAGTCGGTTGGGGTGGCTTGTCTCAGCTACCAGGGTGAGACCCTAGGCACATACAATGTGGGATTAATTGAATCTTTGAATTGGACCAAATTTCTAGTATTGCCCTGGACCTTGGAGATTGATGGGCAAAACTGGAAAGTTACACCCGACCCCTAGACTCGATTATGATACTGCACTAGGTGTCGAATCGGGCTGTCTTTGATGTACCAATCAGTGAGATCCTTAGCGGGGGTCAAAACCTGGGTATGTTGGGACAATCCGAGAATTCATCTGAGTGGGTGATCATAGTGACAGGATCAGCCCCTTTGTCGGACAAAGGTAATGATCGGGGATGCACTCTCACTGTTGGAAACCAAGACTGCCGGCAGCCGATTTCAACCGTTGAAATTTGTTTTGCAAAGTATATTTTATATGAGATATAAAAGTATATACATTATAGTTTCTAAAATGTTTGCAAAAGGTTTTAATTCCCGGGATCCATATAAGTGGAGAGTGCAACACTGTTCCTTGCAGCCGAGGGAGAGGTCCTCTCTTGTCGGGCAGTGTATGATCATTAAGGGCTGAGAGGTTAAGTGTAAGACCATTGAGGATAATACCTGATGGGCTAATCTTGCATCTGCCCACAGTCCCTGGGTGTTACAAGGTGGCTTGGCCCAGGGACCACTTAGGGTAAGTGTTGGGCCCATAGAGCCCATTTGATGGGTTTCAGGGGGTGCACTATCTTAATAGTGTATTCGACCAGGCCTTGTAACAAAGGCTGGGCCGAACCCATGTGGCTGATGTGTAGATCAATGCTTGGGTCCCATGCCATACAGGGAAGCTCAATTGGGCAGCAGTTAGGAAGGTTAAGTGAGCACATAAGCTTGATGGGCCTGAAGCCCATTTCGAACTGGGCTATTTATTTAGTTAATTAAAGGGGCGAATTCTGAGATGGATTAGCTGATAGGATAGGGTCTTAATCCTATCCACTCAGAGAGTCCAGATCTGAATGTGATTCAGATCTAGAAACCTCCTAATGGGATTAGGATAAAGCTAATCTAATCTGCAGATAAGATAAGGGTTTATCCTTATCACTAGAAGAGAAGGCTGATCCAAATATGATTTGGATAAGCACCTCCTAATGGGATTAGGAGCTGATATTTTCAAGTAAACAAAAAGAAGGAGGGGGCGGCAGCCTAGAGAGAGACCAAGAAACACTTCAGATCCTCTTTAGTGCTGAAATCAAGAAGAGAGAATTCTGCAACCTGCGAATACTCTCTTGCCACCTCCCTGCTCTTGCCGCCCTGTTTGCCAGTTCGATCTCCAGCTGTGGGAGAAGTCAAGATTGGATCTTGACATCAGTTCTTTGAGAAAGGATTGAAAAGGAAGTTGTGCTCACGTTCCATCCTACTGTTTCTTGCGAAGGACAAAGTTCTTGGGAAGAACACTGCTGATTCTGCTCCATCCTGCACTGTGCCATCTTCAGTGGGAGCAGTCTTTGGATCCTTCCTTGGGCGTGAACACCTTCGTTGGGAGATATTACTTCTCCGTATCAGGTATTTTCTCTCCCATTCCTTTTGGTTCAGATCTGGTTCAGTTTAAGGTTCAAGATTGATCCTTGAAAATATGATTTTCTAAATAGGGAATGTGATTCCCAGTTGAAGGGAGAGAAAAAAATTTCTGAAATTCGCCCCTTATTCTGCAATCTTTGGGCGTCCATGGGATGGATCTCTCATCCTTTCAGTGGTATCAGAGCCTCAAGTTCAAATCTTGAACCATTCTGTTTCAGATCTGAACCTGCGTAATTAGGGAGAAGGCGTTCTATCCAATTTGTGCATATTTGGTTTTTGGGAAATTTGTTCCCAAATCAGATGGGCAAATAATCTGAAATTAATTTTAAATAAATTTGATTATTATTTATAATTGTTCTTTATAATTTTCTTGATTTATGGGTTGTTTGTACAAGAGGAGATCGATTTCTTGGTTTGCGCAGGGAACCTGCGATTTTGCAGTTCTTGATTTATTTTGGGTCTGTAAATTTTTTTTATTTTGTAGACTCAATGTATAGGTATTCGATCTGATGTAATTATTAATAGAAATAGGATTTCTATTTATTTTTATTTTGGATCGAAGATGGCGGTGCAGAGAAGGAGATTTCGTAGATAAGAGAAATGCTATCTGTGATTTGCAGTTTGTGAAACTGCATTCTGTGATCTAACCTCTGTTTTGCAGGAAGGATTGTGCGAACAGCCATGTTTGACTGATTCTTGTATTTCCTTTTATCAGTATTTAATTTCAGATTACTTTCTCGAATTAATGATTTAATTAAAAATCAAACCCTAGACCCATTCGAACCAAGATTGGTTCAAAACTGTTTGGACCAATTCTAGGGTTTAATCAAGGCTGAAAGTCAGCCCTAATTTCCCACTAATGGGCTTAAGGATTGATATTTAATTAAATGGTTAATTCGGCCCAGCCTGTAAAGGCCCAGTTTTAAATAGTTAAAACTGCAAAAGCTCATTTTAAAGGATAAAGCTATAAGGGCCGAACTGGGTAACCCTAATTCAGCCCATATACCTAGATAATATTAATGGTTAATATTATGGAATTTTAACGGGCTTCCAACGGGCCTTACAGATAATTAATTGATTGGATCAATTTATCCCTGCATGTGATGTATGGATGTGTGATGTGCTGTGTACATGGGCCATAAGTACTTGGCCCATGCTCATTCGACAGTGGCTCTTGCGCACACCATGGCTGAATGCACATCATTGCCATGGTGTCCCTTTTGGTCATTGGATGACTTCCCTCAGTGGTGGGCCCCACACCTCATCAAGAGGTTACGTGCGGAACCCTAGCCGATTCAAGGCCCACCAAAATCTGGCTTTATGAAAGTCAGTGGGAGCCACTTTGGTTTGACCTAAATCAAACTAGGGCGGAATTTTGTTCCCTCCAGCTAATATGAGTGCATGTTATAGGGAGATTCATATGATGAACTCTCTAAAGGCCTTCCATCATTAGCATGAGGATGGGTCCTTCAGTAATGAGGAAACGCACCAGAAAAATGGGCTATCCATTTGCTGTTGGGCTTGTTTGAGTGTTTCATAAGATGATAGGGGCATCATAGACCGATGTGGGAGGGGCTTCACCAGAAAATGGGAACTCTCTCACGGTACCTTGGCGTTCACAAATATGATGGGTAAGCACTCATTGGACAGAAGGGTTTACCTGAAAATGGCTCTAAACCTTGTCTGACAAAGGCCAAAGGGAAAACTCATATGATGAGTGGATGTGATCCTTCACAGAAAGGTGGTGGGGTTATGCAGCTGAAACAGTTGGCTTCATGCACCCTATGTGATTTCCCACATTTCTAGAGACAACCCGTAGTCTCCGTCACTGAGAAAGGAGGGAAATCTCAGAGACGAATAAATGGAAATGGATTGTAGATTAAAATCCATATCTATGAAATGAACATGAATCAAATTAGGTTGTGGACTGATATTTGCTTTTTTATCAGAAAATGGCAAACGGATCTTTTGCAAAACTGCTTTATGACAACAACTTGAAGGGCCCAAACTATGCTGACTGGTATAGGAACCTTATGCTGGTCCTAGCTTCTGAAAAGCTGGACAAAGTGGCAAAGAATCCTGCCTCGGAGCGTCCAGGTGATAGGGCTTCTGAGGCCCGAAGGAGAGACTATCAAGAATGGGAGGAGAAAAACTCCTTTGCCCAGTGTTACATCATTGCCTCCTTAGACAACCCGATACAGAGGCAGTTCGATCAGATCGAACTTGCCAAAGACATATTGGACAGTCTCAGGACAATGTATGAAGAGCAGAATCGTTCTACTCGACAAAAGGTCTTGAAACAGTTCATGACCGCACAAATGTCCAAGGGTCAACAAGTTCACGACCATTGTCTTCGGATGATGGGGTACATCAATGAACTGGAGGCTCTTGGATCCGGGCTAGACCTTGCAACCTAGATAGATGCTATCCTTAACTCTTTGCCTCCTTCCTTTAATCCGTTCATCATGAACTATAACATGAACAATCTAAATGTCAGCTTACAAGAGCTCAACAATATGTTGCAAAGAGCTGAAGAACTGATTAGAAAGGATGAGCCTGTAGCCATGCTTGTTGAAGCTGGCAAGACAGGCAAGAGAAAGAGAAAGGCAAAGAAGCCTCAGAAGAAAGCCGCTAAGAGAAAGAAGCAGAAGAAAGACAAAGCATCGAATGCCTGTCACTTCTGCAAGAAGACCGGCCACTGGAAAAGGAACTATCCTGCCTACCTGGAATCCAGAAAGGTAACTTCGAAACTTGTGTTATAGAAACCAATTTGTTGGTAGCTTCTGCATCCTGGTGTATTGACTCCAGGGCTTCAACTCATGCTTGTAACTCACTACAGGGGTTCAAGGTAAGCAGAAGGCTGAGTGAAGGAGAAGTCACACTCTTCTTGGGGACTACTGCAACTGTTGCAGCTGTGGCCATAGGAACCGTGGAATTAATTTTTAGAGAAGGAACAATTGTACTGAAAGACTGTCTTTATGTGCAAAATTTAAGGAGAAATTTGATTTCTGTCTCAAAACTGTGTGCAGATGGTTATTCTATCTTCTTTAGTAATACGATTACTATTAAAAGAAACAACAGATTCATCGCATACGGGGAACTGGAGAACGGTCTCTATGTTCTACATCCTTCTCTAGAAACTAACATAACCGAAACTACGTCGGCTAAAATCCCCAAGAAGAGAGTTCGTGATACAGTTAATCCCACATGTCTGTGGCATTATCGACTTGGCCACATCGGTGTTGACCGAATCACAAGGTTGGTAAAGGATGGTCCTTTGGATTTTCTAACTGTAGAAGATCTTCCCACTTGTGAGCCTTGCCTACAAGGCAAGATGACGAAACGACCATTTAACGGTAAGCCTGAAAGATGTACGGGCACACTTGACCTAATACATACTGATGTATGTGGTCCCCTGAATGTTAGGACATGAAATCAACACGTGTATTTCATCACCTTCACAGATGATTTTTCACGATACGGTTACGTGTACCTAATGAGACACAAGTCTGAATCCTTTGAAAAGTTCAAAGAGTTTAGACAAGAGGTCGAGAAACAGTTAGGGAGAGAAATTAAGGCCCTTCGATCAGATCGAGGTGGTGAGTATCTCTCTGACGAATTCAAGGACTACTTAAAGGACAATGGGATAGTATCACAGTTAGCTCCTCCTGCACACACCATCCCGGACAGCACAGAAGTGAGTAGTACTAATGTCGAGCCCGCCAAGAAACAGAGACGTCACCATCGAGCTCGCCGGTCTGCCACCTGCGACCTATCCGAGCTTGGAGGCAAAGGAGAAGCAAGCTTGGGCGAAGTCAAGGCTCCCATCCTTTCAGTTCAATCCCCTCTATCTCCCGAGCTCCAGGCAGTCCCAATGCCTAAAGACTTTAAGCTCCCCCCTCTTGACAAGTACAATGGGTCGTTCGACCCAAATGATCATGTCGATGCCTTCCAATCGCAGATGCACCTGGCAAGAGCCAGCGAGTCGTGCATGTGTGTGGCCTTCTCCACCACTTTTAGAGGAGCAGCCCGTACGTGGTACCGGAATTTGGCACCTGGGTCGATAAGAAGTTGGGCGCAGTTTGCGCAAGCCTTCACATTCCACTTCATCACCAGCAAGCGTTGTCCGCGAACTGAAGAGAGTCTCCTTAGCATACCGCGCTTGTATGCAGATACCGCGCCTGGACCCCGTTGTGCACCTTCAGCAACCAAGAAAAGTGTGACGCATAAGGAGTTCAAGTGGCACATGGTCTTCAACCAACCAATGACCATAACCGAATTCCTTAAGCTTGCGGACAGGTTCATAGCCACCGAGGAAGAGATTAACTAGAAGGGCGAAGGAGCGCCCGAAAAGAGGAAAAGGGAATGAGAGCCTTCCAGTCAAGGGGACAGCTGAAAGAAAAAACATGTAGCTTGAGGGGCAAAACCTAGTCATTTGTTCCGAGCTTTAGTAGCGGACCGAACTGATTACACCCCACTAAACGCGAAGCAAGCCGAAATCCTGATGGCGATCAATGATGCCCCGTATGTGAAGTGGCCACCCTGTTTGAAGGGGAATCCAATGAAAGAAATAAGAATTTGTACTGTAGTTTTCATAGAGACCACGGTCATAATATGGAAAATTGTAAAAACCTCCGCGACGAGAGTGAGAAGCTCATCCATAGCGGGTATTTAAGAAATTTTGTACATAATAGTAATAGTAATAATAAAGTAGGTCGGCAAGGGGAGCACGGTAAGGATGCTCCTGAGTCCAACAGCAGGCCGGCCGAACAGCCACAGAGGCAGCCTCCGGAAGAGAAGCCGGTTCGGGGGACCATCCACATGATAGTAGGAGGTTCGATCGTCGTAGGTTGTACTTCAACAACAGCTCAGGCATCAGTTCATGAGGCCGCCCAGGAAGAGCAGAATCCTCCAAAGCAACCGAGGACAGAAGAGCCAATTTTCTTCATAGAAGATGACGCGCGAGGGGTCCACTACTCCCACGATGACGCACTTGTGATAAAGCTGAGAATCAACAACTTCGAGGTCAGGTGCATAGTCGTCGACTCGGGCAGCTCGACCAACATCCTCTTTAAAGCTGCGTTCGACTAGCTTCAGCTGCAAAGAAGCGACCTGAAGTCTGCGGACCCTCCTTTGGTGGGCTTTAGCAGAGAAGAAGTCTGGCTCCTTGGGAAAATAACAGTACCTATGGAAGTCGACATATGGCCTTGCGTGGTCAGATTCAAACACGACTTCCTGGTGGTCGCGACCCCCTCCCCCTACAATGCCATAATAGGTCAGTCGATCACCCATGTCCCACGGGCGGTGGTCTCCACTTACCATTTGGCTATGAAGTTCCCAACAGACTTCGGTGTGGGGGTAGCGTGAGGCGATCAGCTCGAGTCCCGCAAGTGCTACGTCACCACCCTGAAGGGAAAGACCAAGGTGGTCGACGACCTCGAACTGGAGCGGCCGATGGAGAAAAGCGAGGAATGAGCCACGCTCATGGAAGAAATAGTCATAGTCCTGACCTCAGCAGCCGACCCGGCTCGGACGCTTTAGATCGGTGCTTCCGTCTAGGAACCTCTACTATCCAAACTAGTAAGCTTCTTACTCCAAAATTTAAATATTTTTGCATGGTTCATGGCAGAGATGTCCAGTATAGACCCCGACCTTATAACTCATAAGCTGAATATTGATCCTGTAGTTAGGCCCGTTAGACAGAAGAAATGCAACCTAGCCCTAGAGCGGTGGAAAGCGGTAGACAGGGAGGTCGAGAAACTCCTCGTAGCTGACTTCATAAGAGAAGTCCACTACCCTAGTTGGGTGGCCAACCCCGTCCTGGTAAAGAAGGCCAACGGCAAGTGGCGCATGTGCGTCGACTACACCGACCTAAATCAGGCTTGCCCAAAAGACTACTTCCCACTCCCCAAAATTGACCGCTTAGTAGACGCAACCTCAAGGCACGGGTTGCTAAGTTTCTTGGACGCCTATTCAGGCTATAACCAAATCAAGATGGACCCGGTAGACGAAGAAAAGACTGCCTTCATCATGGAATTTGGTCAGTACTGTTACAAGGTTATGCCCTTTGGGTTGAATAATGCAGGAGCAACCTTTCAAAGGTTTGTAAATAAGTTGTTTGCACCACTAATTAGTAGAAAAGTAGAATGCTATGTCGACGACATGGTCGTCAAAACTCAATTTTCACATGAATTAATACAAGACTTGCATTCTGGTTTTGAAATTTTGCATAAGTTTAATATGAGACTGAACCCAAACAAGTGTGTATTCGGTGTGACCTCGGGCAAATTCCTAGGGTACATCGTTAACCAGCATGGCATTGAAGCCAACCCGGATAAGATTAAGGCCATCTTAGAAATGAGACCACCCCGGAAGTTGAAGGAGGTTCAGAGGTTGAATGGCCACATAGCCGCCCTGAGCCGCTTCATGTCCAAATCGGTGGACCGCTATCTACCATTCTTTAAGGCAATCAAGAGAAAAGGGTTCGAATGGACCCAAGACTGTCAGCTCGCGTTTGACGAGCTCAAGAAATACCTCGCTAGTGTGTCGATCTTAACCCGGTCCGAGGAGGGCGATATTTTAGAACTGTACCTCTCAGCAAGAGACAAAGTGGTCAGTTCGGTACTAATAAAAGAAGGAGATCGGGTTCAATGACCCATCTATTATGATGGTAAAGTATTGCAGGGAGCAGAGACGAGATACCCAGGGATAGAAAAGCTGGCATACGCACTGATAATTGCAGCTCGAAAGCTCCGCCCGTACTTCTAGGCTCACACTATTATCGTTCTCACCAACAAGCCTCTGAGGCAAGTCTTACTTAAGCCCGAGGTCTCTGGTCAGTTGACAAAGTGGGCCATCGAGCTCAGCGAGTACGATCTCCAATACAAGCCGCGAACTGCCATTAAGGCCCAAGCCTTAGCAGATTTCATAGCCGAATGCACATTCAGCTCAAAAGTCCCTAAGCCGATTGAGCACGAGGCTCCCAGCTCGAGTGAGCCCAAAGCTTCCAAGTCGGTCGAGTCTGAACCCCGTAAGGTAGTAGCCAGTGTAGCATCTCTCCTAGTTCGGCCAAGCACGAGCTGGGATGAAGAGCCCTAGATCCTTCATGTAGATTGCTCCTTGAACCAACAGGGTAGCGGAGCCAGAATAGTTCTACACGGCCCAAGTGGCACAAAATTGGAGTACGCGCTACACTTCGAGTTCGCGGCATCTAACAATGAAGCGAAGTACGAGGCATTGATAGCTGGACTAGCCCTAGCAAGAGAAGTAAAAGCAAAGCACATCGTTATTTGCAGCGACTCCCAGCTCGTGGTCAACCAAGTCACTGGTGAATATGAAGCTCATGAGCTGACCATGATAGCCTACTTAGCCAAAGTCAAAGAGGCCCTACTCGACTTCTAGTCACGCTTTATCAGGCAAATCCCAAGGTCGGAGAACATTGAGGCTGACGCCCTATCCAGATTAGCCAGTGCCAGCGACATCACCATGAACCATGCACATAGAGGACTTACCTCGGCCTAGCATTCTCGGGGAGGGAGGGTGGGGGGGAGGGGCAGAAGGGTGCAGCGTTAGGCAGCCAAATATGTCATGATAGACGAACGGGTATACCGGAGATCTTACACGCTCCCCAACCTGCATTGCTTGTGACCTACCAAAGCCGAGCTCGTACTCCATGACACTCATGAGGGATTGTGCAGTGGACACTTGGGAGGCAGGGCCCTTGCCCAGAAGGCACTTCGGTAGGGATATTATTGGCCAACAATGAAAGCAGACGCCATCAAGCTCGTTAGGAAATGTGACAAATGCTAAAGACATGCCAATATTCACCACCAACCCGCTGCCGACTTCAAGTATCTCACCAGCCCGTGGCCCTTTGCGCAATGGGGCATCGATCTACTCGGGTCATTCCCACCAGCAACGGGTGGGAGGAAGTTCTTAGTAGTAGCAGTGGACTACTTCACCAAATAGGTAGAAAGCTAAACCCCTTGTAACGATCACAGCCCGAAACGTCCAAAACTTCTTTTAGAAGAACATCATGTGCCGCTTTGGGTTACCTCGGGTATTGATTTCCGATAACGGTAAGCAGTTCAAGGACATCAAATTCCAAGACTGATGCCAAGACTGGTGCCAAGACATGGGAATTCGATAGAATTTCACTTTAGTCGCACACCCTCAAGCAAACAGTCGGGCAGAAGTTACAAATAGAGCCATCCTCCATGGACTGAAGTCACGACTAGACCGGGCTAAAGGGTTGTGGGCAAATGAGTTACCCAGCATCCTATGGGCCTACCGGACAATGGAGAAGATCGCCATGGGAGAAACACCCTTTAACATCACCTACGGTACCGAAGTAGTTATCCCTATAGAGATCGAAGTCCCTACGCTGCGACTAGAAGCATACAGTGATCAGGCGAATGAAGATGAGCTCCGTACCAACATCGATCTACTCGACGAAGTAAGGGACCTTGCGTACGTCAGGACTGCATTCTACCAACAGAGAGTAGCTCGGTACTATAATGCCAGGGTCAAGAAGCAGAACCTCTACGCCAGCGAGCTGGTTCTTCGAAAGGTTATGGTACCTGAGCGCGACACTAGCAAGCTTGGGTCTAACTGGGAAGGACCTTACCGAGTGAAACAAGTCCTCGGGGAAGGAACGTATGAGCTCGAGACCCTCGAAGGGAAACATGTACCTCGGGCATGGAATATTGTCAATTTAAGACAATATTGTCTGTAACAACTAAGTAGGCCATGAGCCACTCCCAAAACCTAAGGGCCGAAATGCTGAGCTAACACAATCTCAACACAATAAGACCTGGTCGCCTTTGAGGCATGGGCGAACTTCAAAAGTAGACCATAAGTCACTCCTAGAGCCTAAGGGCAAAAATGCTGAGCTAATACGATTTCGGCGCAATCAAACCCAGTCATCTCCATGATAGCTTGTTCAAGTGAGGAGTGTATGGAGCTCGGGCTTAAACCCCACCAAACATAGCTTGTTCTAGTACGATGATCGAACTAAACAATAATCGACGAGGACATAGTTCGGGCACACGTGGTAATCGCTTTGTCGTGCACCATAGAGATGCCTTAAATGAGTTAAGGTACAGTTTGAGATAACGATTATCGAGGAGTCCTACTTCGGGTATGTAGCTCTAATAGCTTGGGTATTGAGATCGCCTTAGCAAAGATACAAAGAGCCCCTCATACTTGGAAGAAAAAAGGGAGAATTTTCATTATCACTTCAAAAAAAAAAGAGAGAAAGAAAAATGACAATGCAATAACCGAGCTAAACAGCTCAGGAAAGTCTGACAATCACAGGGCACAACCGCCCAACCAAAGACCTTTGAAAGACCAGGTTTATGGCACCCGGAAACCACCAGAAGTCTAGAGAAACACCGCCTCAGGGATCCGCCTCCTCATCCTTTGGATAGTCATGCTCCTCTTCCTCCGCTTGGTCCGCCGTCTCAGGAGGCAGACCCTTCATAGTGATGCTGTCGAGGTTGAGTCCGAAAAACTTCTTTCGAACCAGCCACTGGCAAAGCTTAAACCTAGACCGGTATGAACTCGAACCACATTCTTCATGGAGGTCGTGGTATTCCTGGGAGTCTTTAAAATCACAGACTGTTTTCTCTCATTCAGCCTCCACCATCTGATCAAAGTTTCGAGTCCAATTTAGAAGGGTGGACTCCAAGTCTCGCACCTGCTGCCTGAGGAGCTCCCTCTCCGCCGCCATCCTCGACGATTCCTACCTGTAACGCGTGCTTTCTTCAGAAGGTCAGGTGATTTGAGCTTCCTAGTCATGGACGAGCAGCTCTTGAGACTCGCTCCCCTTGCGAGTGTGATGGAGCTCACCCCGGATTCGGTCGAGCTTGCCCTGGAGTTTCTTGTTAGCAGCCCACTGGTCGAGGGTGTTGACACGATGGACGCGCGTCTGGAGAGCCATGGCATGGATGGCGGAATTCACCTGTCGATAGAAGAGAAGATCAAGAGGATAGCGGAAAGGAGCAAAACGAGAGAAGAAAAAGGAAAGGAGTCACTTACCACCATGCAGTGCACAGAGGCGAACACGGAGAGGTTCCCAGGCTCCATATTCCCCCAATGAGCGACCTCATCATTAGTAATCGCCTTTCGGATCCTCCAGTGAGCCACGAGGTAGTCGTTCACCCCTTACCATTTCCCCACTGGGAACCGAGGGTAAGGGCGTGGCTGGAGGGGGTTACAGGGAGCCTCCCCCTGTTGAGGGAGCTCGTCTCCTCCGAAGTCAACCCCACTAGTTCCCTCGGGTGGGGGTGCCGGAATCTCTGGTAGAGGAGAGGATAAAACCGACTCGGTAGACCCGAACTCAGTACCCCCCGAGGGGGGAGTCCAGTCCGGGCGCGTCCTCTTCGCATGGCGCCTCTAGCTGCTCGAGAGAAGGTGGTGCGAATCAGCACTAGACATGATGGCTGCCAAGAACAACATCAGTGTTAGTCCAACAAGAATGAAATATATGCATGCGAATGTGAGTATGATGTGGTTACAAAAACCATGCAATCTAAAAAGACAACCTACCTGGGCTCAGGCTAGCCTATACGAGCTTCTCCTCAAACAAGTAGTCCGAGCAAAGGAAGGCTACCGATGCCCAGGACAACATCATTTTCCGAGTTTCGGGGTCCAGCTCGGCCCCGGGGTCCTGGATGGAACCCCTCCAAGTAGTTGGGAAGGGCCACCCCTCAGGGTTGCGGACCACAAAGTAATCCCGCTTCTAGGTGGGAATCTTATTCGGCAGCTCGTATAAGAGCTTATAGTCGCGACGGGGAGAGAGGTAGTAAAAGCACATCGCCGGAGGAACCCCAAGAGCAGCATTTCTTATACAAAGGATAGAGGCAAAAATATCAAGGTCCAAAGGAAGACAGTACTCGTAACACAAAGATATAGCCCCAACCATGTTTCGAATGGTGTTGGGATGAAGCTGGTCAATGGTGATGTTAAAGTGATTTAACACCTCCACTATCAAGGGGTGCAGGGGGAGACGCAAGCCAGCCTCAAGTTGTTACTGGAAGATTACTATGTCATTGGGACCATGCTCCCAAGGGAAGTTGCTAGTAGGGAGGCTATAGACCAGGTCCCAAGGGAGGCGAAAGTAGAGGATTAGAGACTTGAGTCTCTCCACTGTCATAAAGGAAGGGCCAAAGGTGTCAGGCTCCCTCCCCCTAGAAGTAGATGCTACATCGCCGGAGGCCTCCCAAGCCTCCGGGATCTACTCCCAGGCTCCCCTTGAGCTCGAGGGAGCATCGTCGTCCTGGCTACCGCCCCTGTGGTAGGTGGAGTATGGGTACCCAGACATGGCTGACAGCAATTGGGACTCATCAGAAGAGACGAAACGAAGCAAACTGAGGAATTCGGGTAGAGTAGATGAAGTGTGCAACCTCAAAATCCGAAGACAGCAAGATGGCGTAGGAGAAAGTGAGGCCCAGGAGCCCCCAATTTATAGTCTCCACCCTTCCAAATTGATGGTCCGGATCAAAGCAGATCCAACGGCCTGCAGGCGCCCTGACCGCATGCTTTCTAAAAACTGAAGGTGATTGGCGGCACGTCTTCCGTAATTAAGGTAATCGTGGTTGCACGATGTTCGGAGTTAAAAGCCAGTTCAGCACGTTTTCGGAATCCAAAAAGTCAAAAAAGTCAAAAAATCTCTTGATTCCCGCAAATGCATTTAATGTGGGCAATCAATCAAGTTTGAATTTTGGTCAAATCAGTCCATCGCGCTTCATAAACTCCCCGCGCTAAGACAGTGCTCTTAGCCCAAAGAGTGGGGGCAGTTGATGGAGGACGATTTGACCCAACCTATGAAACGGTGACACATGGTCACTGACTCAGCATGAACGACAGCTCAGCGTTGTAGCCTGGTATGACCAAGTGACGGGCCTACGAAGCAGCTCGCTACATTATAGCTCACGAAAGGAAGAGTTCGCCGCGACGCGAACCCTGAGCTCCCTGAGCTACCTTTGAAGAGATACTTCGAGGCAACTTTTGATTGCGAGCTAAAGTCATTAGCTCATTCGAGCTCCCAAGGAAACAAGCCATCCCCATGACCAATTCTACTAAGGGCAATCCTAGAGTGTTCCAAGCTCGCTACAGAATAGCTCTCAAATGAGCCGCACGAGCGCTCCTCAGGAAGCTTCCGACTAACAGACAGTACTGGTCAAACTGCACCATATCCCTTACTAACGGCATAGTCCCAGTCCTTTTGGCAATTTGCGTCCACGTCTCACAGTAGGCGAGGGCGTGCCTGTCACTTTGGAAACGTGTCACTCACCCGGGCGAGACGTACACCACAATGGCCACCTCCGCAGCCCTGGCAGGTAACAGTTGTAGCAGGAGCCCAGTGATGATTATGCCCGATCTAACTTGAGTGTCCCTATAAAAGCCCTTAGGGTGGAAGAGAAACTTCTTCTTGAAAAAAACCTCTAATCTCTTGAATATAGTGAGAACGCACTATCTACACTCTTAGCCTTCATCTCCTTTTTCTTCTCCTCCAGTGTACTAACTTAAGCATTGGAGTATCCCCACTGGGTAAACTCCCTGGGGATTTTTCTTCTTCCTTATCTCAGGTACCTTCCAGGAGCCACGTGAGTGCCAGCTAGGAGTGACCTCTGAGCTCAATTTCTTCATTTTTTTTTGAAATTTGTAATGTTTCTTTCAAGTAATGAAGTTTCCTTTCTTGAATATGTTGTGCCCTCTTTATACCTTTTTATTTTCCAATTTAGAAAATCGGCTAAGTCTAAAATGTAAGCCGAGGTAATGGGGTGTGGGTAGGTTGAGGTGCTAAAAGCGATCAGGCCTCTCAAAATTTTGGTTAAGTCAAAACATTTCCAAGTTGTTGACCATTCACTACCATCGTGTTTCGAGGTCGGCTTAAGGGTGCCTTTAGAGCTGAAAGCGGTTTGATTTTCCTTTCAGTTTTTTATCAGAAGTGCTCATAGCGTAGGTCAGCTTTGACCAGGTTGCTAAAGCGGGCGATCAAGTTTTAGGATGAGGACCCTTGGTCCGAGGTAGTGCTCCATACTTGGAATAATTTTCAGCATACACAGGTCAAAACTAGGTAATTTTCACACATAATACCTCCTTAAGTTATCGACATTCCATGCACGGGGGACTTGTCTCCCCTCTAGGGTTTTGATTTCGTACGTTCCTTCACCGATCAGCCTGCATACTCTATAGGGGCCTTCCTAGTTTGAACCTAGCTTTCCTGAGTTGGGATCAGGTACCATAATTTTTTGAAGTATCAGAATTGGCATCTCTTAACTCGAGCATTATAGTACTGAGCTACATGTTGCGGGTATGTCGCGGTCCTAATGTAAGCCAAGTCAGAACCTCCTCTACTAAGTCTAGGTTAGTCCACAGATTGTCATCATTCGCCTCTTCTTGCATGCCTTTGACCATAAAGTTGACACCTTGATTTTAGTAGGAATGACACCCTTAGTTGTGTATGTTAAGTTAAAGGGGGTCTCTCCTTTTGCCATCTTGATTGTTGTTTGGTAAGCCCATAGGACACTAGGCAACTCATCCACTCACAAATTAGCTCGGGAGAGTCAATCTTTGAGTTCCCATAGGATCACTCTGTTGGTTAACTCAACTTGGCTATTCCCTTGAGGGTGAGCTACTACGGTGAAGTTTTGTTGAATGCTTATCTTGGTTCACCACTTATAGAACTTAATGTCTTCGAACCGCTTTTCATTGTCTAAATCCAGTACGTGTGGGAGTCTGAAGCGAAAAACAATGTTCCTCTAGAATAAGTTCTACATGTTCTAATCAGTGATGGATACAATAGCTCAACCTCTACCCATTTAGTATAATAATCCACCACAACAACCAATAACCTTTTCTACCCAGTTTCGAAGAGAAGGGACCAAGTATGTCTATCCCTTACTATGCAAATGGCCACATGCTAGTCAAGTACCTCAGGTTGGCAATGGGTTTGTGTGGTATATTGGCATATCATTGATACCAATCACAGTTTTTCACAATCTGTATTGTGTTCACATTCATCGTGGGCCAATAGTACCCTTATTGTGGGCTTTTTGAGCTAATGCCCTATTCCTCAAGTGTCCTCTAAAAAGACCTTCATGGATCTCTCATAGAACTTGGTTGACCTCAGTAGGCCATAAGTAGCGCAAGCAGGGGAGTGTAAATGACCTATGATACAACTGTTTACTGATGATTACATAGCGAGTAGACTGTCGCTCTACCCTCTGTGTTGCATTATGATTTGTGTGATCTAGTCACTCCATGATAGCTCGAGTGCAGAGATGGTGAGGTCGCTTGGTCGAGCTATGAGAGAAAAGTTATAAGAGTACCTAAGTTTCTTTACCCAATATGGAAACTCTAATGCTTAAGTCAATGAAGAATTGTGAGATCTAGAAAGAGAATGCTAGTGTGTTGAGAGCTAAATCGCACACACCTTTTTATAAGAAATGAAATGCCTTTATATAGGTACAGTTTTCCATAGGCTTCACGTAGTATGTTCGAGATCATTGGCTCATTTGGTTCGGAGGTGGTTTCACGTCCTGAGGCAGACTCCGCGTAAAACAATAACTGGGATGGGAGTTAGTTTTGTCAACATGGTGATGTGATCCTAGAGATGTCAGGGACGATAATCCGCTCGTTAAAGTGGTCATCCATTACATTGTACACTTTGTGGGGCATCCACAGGTTGGCCTACCGAGGTGGGGTCGAGGAAGTTGAAACGGGTGCAATCTATCCAAAGTTCTCCCAAAGTTGATGCTTGTCATTTAACAGTTTTGTAATTCCACATGTCACAATATAGCCAAATCTCCCCTCATCTAGGAATCACATTCCCTATTTTAGAAAATCTGCATTTTCAAATGATCAATCTTGAACCATAAACCAAACCAGATCTGAAACCAGAAATAGGAGAGGGATATACCTGATGTGGAGAAATAGTATCTCCCAATGAAAGTGTTCACGCCCAAGGAAGGATCCAAAAACTGCTCCCACTGAAAATGGCGTAGTGTAGGATGGAGCAAAGTCAGTAGTGTTCTTCCAAAGAACCGAACCCTTCACAAGAATTCACTGGAGGCTAAGAGCACAACTTCATATCAACTTTTCTCCAAAGGCTGATATCAAGATCCAATCTTGATCGTTCCTGCTTGAAAGAGGAGATCAAACTGGTAGATATGGCGGCGACAGGAAGGAGGCGACAAAGAGAAAATAGCACAGTGGTGCTATGTTCTCCCTTCTATGTCTCTTGCTCTAAGAGTGAGAACCGCCCCCTCCTACTTTTATAACCTTAAAGGGATCAGCTCCTAATCCCATTAGGAGTTGCTGATCCAAATCTTATCTAGATCAGAATTCCTTTAAGTGATAAGGGTAGACCCTTATCTTATCTGCAAATTAGATCAACCCTCTCCTAATCTTATTAGGAGGTTTCCAAATCTAAATCTTATTTAGATCTAGACTCTCTGAGTGGATAGGGTCAAGGCCCCATCCTATTTGCTAATCTAATCTCAGATCCGCTCCCTTATAAACTGATCATATCAGCCCAGTTCGAAATGGGTTGTAGGCCCAATAAGTATATGTGCTCACTTAACCTTCCAAACTGCTATCCAGTTGGGCTTCCTTGTATGGCGTGGGACCCAAGCATTGATCTACACATCATCCACAAGGGCTCGGCCCAACCTTTGTTATAAGGCATAGCCAAATTCACTAGAAAGCCCAGTGAACCCCTTGAGCCCATCACATGGACTCTATGGGCCCAACACTTACATTAAGTAGTCCATAGGACAAACCACCTTGTAACAATTTGGGACTATGGACAGATGCAAGATTATCCCATCAGGTATTACCCTCAATGGTCTTACACTTAACCTCTCAGCCCATAATAATCAAACACTACCCAACAAGAGAGGACCTCTCCCTCGGCTTCAAGAAACAGTGCTGCACTCTCTGCTCACATGGATCCCAGGAATTAAAACCTTTTGCAAACATCTAGAAACCGTACATATATTTATATATATCCGTATATAAAATATATTTTGCTAAACAAATCTCAACGATTGAAATCGATTGCCGGCAGTCTTGGTTTCCATCAGAGAGAGTGCATCCCCGATCATTACCTTTGTTCGACAAAGGGGTTGAACCTGTCACTATGATCATCCACTCAAATGAATTCTCAAATTGTCCCAACATACCCGGGTTTTGACCCCCTCTAAGGATCTCACTGATTGGCATATCAAAGATAGCCCAAGGTCCAGGGCAATACTGAAAATCTGGTCCAGTTCAAGGTTTCAAGTAAACCTACATTGCATGTGCCTTGGATCTCACCCTGGCAACTAAGAAAGGCCACCCCAACATTTGGCACCACACCAGTACCAGCCTTGGCAGGAAAAATATCCTCAAACTTATCCAATGGCTGTGAATATTTTAAACTAACACGAGTCTCATAAGTGTCCAGTTTAAGGGTATTACACAGAAACACACCACAAGAACACAAATCAAATATGTACTTTATTCATTTACAATAAATGTCATAATGTACATCATTTTGGTTGGAGCTAAGGGCATACAACTATTTAACAGCTCCCACTTGCACTTAGGTCCAATTTGGTATAAACTGGATCCCATACTTTCCACTTGTTTCTCAAACACTTTCTGTGTCAGTGGCTTAGTCAGTGGATCATCTACATTCTCTGTTGATGCTACCTTCTGAATTAGGACGTCCCCTCTACCAACAATCTCTCGCAGTACATGTTACTTCCTCTCGATGTGCTTCGACTTCGAGTGGGCTCGTGGCTCCTTAGCCTGAGCAATTTCTCCATTGTTGTCACACAATAACGGGATGGGTGATGTGCTGGACAGAACTACTCCCAATTTGTGAATGAACTTTTTCATCCACACGGCTTCCTTGGCAGCTTCACTTGCGGCAATATATTCGACTTCGGTAGTGGAGTCTATCATTGACTCCTATTTGTTGCTTTTTCAACAAATAGCACACGATCCTATCGTGAAAACATACCCAGATGTAGACTTTTAATCATCTGAATCTGATTGGAAATTGACATCAGTATACCCCCGGATCTGTAGTGAGCTACCATCGAATACCAGACAAAACTCTTTTGTCCTTCAAAGGTACTCAAATATATTTTTCACAGCGGTCCAGTGCTCCTGCCCTAGGTTGGCCTTGAATCTGCTTACCACACTCACTGCCTGAGCAATGTCAGGACAAGTGCACAGCATGGCATACATGATGCTCCCTATAGCTGAGGCATAGGGAACGTCTTTCATGCCCTCAATCTCCTCAAAGGTCTTGGAAGACATCTTCTTGTTGAGAGTGACTCCGTGCCTGAAAGGAACATTTCCTTTCTTGGAGTTCTCCATGCGTATCTCTTGACTATTTTGTCAATGTCAGAAGATTGGGATAATCCTATTATCTGCTTTGATCTATCTCTATAGAGTCGAAGACCCAGTATATAGGAGGTTTCTCCAAGATCTTTCATGGAGAATTGCTGTGAAAGCCATACTTTTACCGTGGTCAACATTCCTACATCATTCCCAATGAATAGAATGTTGTCTACATACAGAACCAGAAACGTAACCTTGTACCCACTGGACTTCCTATAAACATAGGGCTCATCCGGGTTCTACTCAAAATCAAACATTTTGACGGTAGAGTCAAACCAGATGTTCCAACTCCTAGAAGCTTGCTTAAGTCCATATATGGATAAATTTAATTTACATACCATGTGTTCCTGACCTGCAACTATGAAACCTTGCAGTTGTTGCATATAGATTATCTTCAGTAAGATCTCCATTTAGGAATGTGGTTTTGACATCCATTTGCCAAATCTCGAAGTCATGGTATGCTACTACAGTTAGCAGGATCCAAATGGATTTAAGCATGGCCATGGGCAAAAAGGTTTCCTCATAATCGATGCTTTCTTTCTAAGTATACCATTTTGCCACAAGACGAGCTTTGTATGTCTCAACCTTACCATTGGGGCCCTTCTTCCTCTTATAGATCCATTTGCAACCAATTGCTTTTACCTCGGGGGGCAGATCTACTAGAGTCCAGACTCCATTGGTCTCTATTGAGTCCATCTCAACTCTCATGGCATCTACCCACTTCAAGGAATCTATGTCCAACATAGCTTCCTTATAAGTCACGGAATCCTCCTCACTAGTCATGGCTTCCACCAGGTAACTATCTTGATCATAGCCAAAACGGACCGGTGGCTTGGATACCCGGGTAGATCTTCTAGGCTAGCAATACCTAGAACTTGTGGGACACCTCCCATTGACCCTGTCCTCATCAAGAACTATTTCCTGACGATGTGAGTTTAGGATATAATCTTTCTCAAAGAACTGTGCATTTCGGTTGCAAAACACATTCTGCTCACTTGGGTCATAGAACAAGTAACCCACAGAGCCTTTTGGGTAGCCTATGAATAGGCATCGATTGGTCTTGGATTCCAACTTGTCCGCACTCATTCTTTTAACGTGCGCAGGACAACACCAAATCTTCAACTGTCTGACACTTGGTTTTTTTCCAGTCCAAAAAGGATGTGGGTATCCTCAAAAGGATATCGTAGTCTCTAATGCATACCCCCAAAAGAATGTGGGTAACTCTAAGTGTACGACAAGTGATTGGACCATATGCAATAAGGTCCTATTCCTCCTCTTTGAAACACCATTAAGTTGTGGCATAGCAAGAGGAGCTAACTGTGATATTATCCTGTTAACCAACAAGTAGTCCCTGAATTCATCTGAGAGATATTCGCCTCCTCGATCTGATCAAAGGGCCTTAATTTCTCTCCCTAACTGTTTATCAACCTCTTGTCTGAACTCTTTGAACTTTTCAAAGAATTCAGACTTATGTCTCATTAGGTACACGTAACCATACCGAGAATAGTCATCGGTAAATGTAAAGAAATACACGTGCTAGTTACGAGTCCTAACACTCAGGGGACCACATACATCACTATATATAAGGTTTAGCGTGCCTATACATCTTTTAGGCTTACCGTTAAATGGTTGTTTCGTCATCTTACCTTGAAGGCAAGGCTCACAAGTGGGAAGATCTTCTATAGTTAGAAGATCCAAAGGACCATCCTTTACCAGTCTTGTGATACGGTCAACACCGATATGGCCAAGTCGGTATACCAAGGGCACGTGGGATTAACTGTATCACAGATTCTTTTCTTGGGGATATCAGCCGACGTAGTTTCAGTTATGTTAGTTTATAGAGAATGATGTAGAAAATAGATACCATTCTCTAGTACCCCCTATGCAACGGATCTGTTGTTTCTTTTAATAGTAATCGTATTACTAAAGAAGACAGAATAACCATCCGCACATAGTTTTGAGACAAAAATCAAAGCGTTACTTTTCCTTCACTCAGCCTTCTACTTACCTTGAACCCCTACAGTGAGTTACATGCATGAGTTGAAGCCCTGGAGTCAATACACCAAGACGCAAAAGCTACCAACAAATTGGTTTCTATGACATAAGATTCAAAATTACCTTTCTTGGATTCCAGGTATTGAGGACAATTCCTCTTCCATTGGCCAATCAGCTTGCAATACTGACAGGCATCTGATGCCTTGTCCTTCCTCTGCTTCTTGGGTTTGGTGGCCTTCTTCTGGGGCTTTCTCTTTGCCCTCCTTTTCTTGCCCAATTTGCTTGTTTCAACAAGCATGGCAATGGGCTCATCCTTCTTAATCAATTCTTCGGTCCTCTACAACATATTGCTGAGTTCCTGCAAGCTGACATTCAGCTTGTTCATGTTGTAATTCATGATGAATGGATTGAAGGACGGAGGCAAAGAGTTGAGAATAGCATCTATCTGGGTTACAGATCTATTCCGAATCCAAGAGCCTCTAGTTCATTAATATAATCCATCATCCGAAGACAATGGTCGTGAACTTTTTGGCCCTTGGACATCTACGCGGTCATGAACTGCTTCAAGACCTTCTGTTGAGTAGAACGGTTCTGCTTTTCATACATTGTTTTGAGACTATCTAATATGTCCTTGGCAAGTTCGATCTGATTGAAGTGCCTCTGTATTGGATTGTCCAACGAGGCAATGATATAGCAGCGGGCAAGGGAGTTTTTCTCCTCCCATTCTTGGTATTCTCTTTTCCAAGCCTCAGAAGCCCTATCTCCTAGACGATCTGGGGCACGATTCTTGGCCACCTTATCCAATTTCTCAGAGGTTAAGACCAGCATGAGGTTACGATACCAGTCGGCATAGTTTGGGTCCTTAAGCTTGTTGTCGTCAAGAAGCTTTGCGAATTGTCCATTTTCCATTTTTGGATAAAAAGCAAACATCAGTCCACAACCTAATTTGATTAATGTTCATTACATAGATATGACTTTTAATCTATGTTCCATTTCCATTTGTTCATCTCTGAGATATCCCTCCTATCTTAGTGACGGAGACAGCGACTTGTCTCTAGAAATGTGGGAAACCACATCGGGTGCATGAAGCCAACTGTTTCAGCTGCAAAACCCCACCACCTTCTATGAACGATCATATCCACTCATCATATTAGCTTTCCCTTTTTAGCCTCTATCAGACAAGGTTCATAGCCATTTTAGGTTAAACCTTTCTGTCCAGTGAGTGCTTACCCATCATATTCATGAACACCAAGGTACCGTGAGAGAGTTCCATTTTCTGTTGAAGCCCTTCCCACATCGGTCTATGATGCCCCTATCATCTTATGAAACACTCAGACAAATCCACAACAAATGGATAGACCATTTTCTAGTGCGTTTCCTTATTACTGAAGGACCCATCTTCATTCTAATTATGGAAGGCCTTTAGAGAGTTCATCATATGAATCTCCCTATCACATGCACTCATATTGCAGGAGGGAACAAGAATTATGCCCTAATTCAGTTTAGGTCAAACCAGAGTGGCTCCTAATTCAGTGGGCCCTAATCGACTAGGGTTCCGTACGTATCCTCTTCAGGAGGTGTGGGGCCCACCACTGAGGGAGACCATGAAAATGATGTGCATTCAGCCATGTTATGCGCAAGAGCCACAGTTGTATCTGCATGGGCCAAGTACTTATGGCCCATGAACGATGCACATCACACATCCATACATCACATGCAGGGATAAATTGATCCCATCAATTAAATATCTGTAAAGCTCACAATTAAAGCCCATTTTAATCCATAACATTAACAATTAACATTATCTAGGTATATTTGTTGAATTAGGGTTAAGTAGTTCGGCCCATAAAGGTTGCCTGCAAAAGTGGACTTTTAGTAGTTTTAACAATTTAAAACCAGGCCTTACAGGTTGGGCCAAATTAAACACTTAATTAATTATCAACCCTTAAGTCCATCAGTGGGAACTTAGGGCTAACATTCAGCCTTGATCGAACCCTAGATTCGGTCCAACCAGTTTGGACCAATCTAGTTCAAATGGGTCCAGGGTTTGATCTTTAATTACAGACTTAATCCAAGAAAATGATATGAAATTAAATACTGATCAAAGAAAAGCAAGAATCAATCAAAGAGGGTTGTTCGCACATCACGTCCTGCAAAACAGAGGTTAGATCACTGTAGGTAGTTTCATAAACTGCATATCGCAAATAATGATATTCCCATCTGTGAAATCTCCTTCCTGTGCTACCATCTTCGATCCAAGAATAATAAAATAGAATCCCTAAAAATTTCTATGAATATTACATCAGATTGAATCCGATACATTCAGTCTAAAAAATAAAAAAATAATTATTTTACAGATCAAAATAAATAGGAACTACAAAATCGCAGTTTTCTGTCCATTTGCGCAGGTTCAGATCTGATTTAATTTGGTTCAAGACTTGAACCATGGCTCTGATACCACTGAAGGGATGAAAGATCCATCATATAGATGGCCGAACCCTGCAGGTAGGTTGGGTGAAATTTCAAAAATTTCATCTCCCCTCATCTGGGAATCACATTCCCTATTTTAGAAAATCTACATTTTCAAGGATCAATCTTGAACCATAAACCGAACCAGATCTGAAACCAGAAGCAGGAGAGGGATATGCCTGATATGGAGAAATAGTATCTCCTAACAAAGGTGTTCACACCCAAGGAAGGATCCAAAAACTGCTCCTATTGAAAATGGCGTAGTGTAGGATGGAGAAGAGTCAGCAGTGTTCTTCCAAAGAACCGAACCCTTCACAAGAATTCGTTGGAGGCTGAGAGCACAACTTCAGATCAGCCTTTCTCCAAAGGCTGATATCAAGATCCATTCTTGATCATTCCTACTTGAAAGAGGAGATTGAACTGGCAGATATGGCAGTGGCAGGAAGGAGGTGGCAGAGAGAAAATAGCGCAATTGTGCTATGTTCTCCCTTCTCTGTCTCTTGCTCTGAGAACGAGAATGTGTTGTTCATGAGAGGTTGTTGCCCCCTCCTCCTTTTTTAACCTTAAAGGGATCAACTCCTAATCCCATTAGGAGTTGCTGATCCAAATCTTATCTGGATCAGAATTCCCTTTAAGTGATAAGGGTAGACCCTTATCTTATCTACAGATTAGATCAACCCTCTCCTAATCTTATTAGGAGGTTTCCAGATCTAAATCTTATTTAGATCTAGACTCTCTAAGTGGATAGGGTCAAGACCCCATCCTATCTGCTAATCTAATCTAAGATCTGCCCCCTCATTAACTGATCATATCAGCCCAGTTCGAAATGGGCTTTAGGACCAATAAGTATATGTATTCACTTAACCTTCCAAACTGTTGCCTGGTTAGGCTTCCTTGTATAGCGTGGAACCCAAGCATTGATCTACACATTAGCCACAAGGGTTCGGCCCAGCCTTTGTTACAAGGCCTAGCCGAATTCACTAGAAAGCCCAATGAACCCCTTGAGCCCATCACATGGACTCTATGGGCCCAACACTTACTCTAAGTAGTCCTTGGGCCAAGCCACCTTGTAACACTCAGGGACTGTGGGCAGATGCAAAATTATCCCATCAGGTATTACGCTCAATGGTCATACACTTAACCTCTAAGCCCATAATGATCAAACACTACCCAACAAGAGATGACCTCTCCCTCGGCTACAAGGAACAGTGCTGCACTCTCTGCTCACATGGATCCCAAGAATTAAAACCTTTTGCAAACATCTAGAAACCATATATATATATATATATATATATATATATATATATTATTATATATACCGTATATAAAATATATTTCGCAAAACAAATCTCAACGATTGAAATCGGCTACCAGTAGTCTTGGTTTCCATTAGAGAGAGTGCATCCCCGATCATTACCTTTGCCCGACAAAGGGGCTGATCCTGTCACTATGATCACGCATTCAAATGAATTCTTAGACTATCCCAACAAACCCAGGTTTTGACCCCCTCTAAGGATATCACTGATTGGCATATCAAAGACAACCAAATCCGACACCTAGTGCAGTATCATAATCGAGTCTAGGGGTCAGGTATAACTTT
Organism: Nelumbo lutea; assembly: GCF_056320005.1. Lineage (NCBI taxonomy): Eukaryota > Viridiplantae > Streptophyta > Magnoliopsida > Proteales > Nelumbonaceae > Nelumbo > Nelumbo lutea. The sequence continues at coordinate 53,062,525 of NC_142691.1, forward strand.
CCAGTTTTGCCCATCAATCTCCAAGGTCCAGGGCAATACTGGAAATTTGGTCTGGTTCAGGGTTTCAAGTAAACCTACACTGCATGTGCCTTGGGTCTCACCTTGGCAGCTGAGATAGGCCACCCCAACATTTGGCAGCACACCAGTGTCAGCCTTGGTAGGATAAATCTCCCCAGCCTTATCCAATGGCTGTGAACATTCTAAACTAGCACGAGTCTCATAAGTGTACAATTTAAGGGTATTACACAGATACACACCACAAGAACACGAATCAAATATGTACTTTATTCATTTACAATAAATGTCATAATGTAAATCATTCTGATTGAAGCTAAGGGCATACATATGTCTAACATAAGGAGACTGAACACCCAACGGGAATGGGGAAGAATGCCATCCCTATCTGTGTTTTTAGATGCATGGCTAAGGGGTTGTTTAATAAAACTATCTCACACCATTACAAAATTTACACTCGAATGTAGCTATTTATTCATTCACCCCTTGACGCAGGATGGAAACCATGGTTGAGCTTGATATCATGCAAGTTACACATTGATAAAAAAAGACCTAGAATCCACTAATTTGAAACACTGGTATTGCACCAAAACATAAGAGAAACTCATTGAAGAAATTGTATTTGAAATTCACTCCTATAAACAAAGGCTTAGGGTCCTTTTTATAGGCCTTAAATTACAAACTTACTCAAACTAGGAAATCAATTTCTAATGAAACAAATAGGAAAAGGCACAACTCCTACACATTTCCTAACTATTCTAAAAGAAAACAAACAAATAAGAAATCTACTAAGACTAGGAAATTCAAAAAAATAAACAAATAATAAAGTTGAGTGTTTTTGTAGGACTGTGTGTTTTCAACCTTTCATTCCTTTTTGGCCTGTTTCTTCTTATCCAATTGCTCCGTGTATTTATTTGCAAGTTACTCCACATCATTCCCCGCCATTTGAAAGAAACCCGTCCCTTAGTTAATCTTTGGATAAGATGGACCATTAGATGGAAAGTAATAGTACAAATCGACAACATTGAAGGTTCTGGATATATGAATGTCCTCAGGAAGATCAACAACATAAGCATTGTCATTGATTTTCCTTAAGATCCGGTTGGGGCCATACTTCTTTAACTTCAATTTTTTGTAGGTACTAATAGGAAACCACTCTTTACACAAGAACACCATTACTTGGTCTCCTACATCAAATACCTCTGCTCACCATCGCTTGTTAGCTATTGCCTTGTATTTAGCGTTGGACTCTTCTCGCTTTTGAATCACCTCTGCTATAGTAGTTTGGTGATGTTCAGCCATGGCTCTAGATGCAACATTCTTCTAGATTTTGTATCATCTCCCCGTTGAATTATGAATAGTGATGTTAAATGCAAATTTTACTTGAGCCAAAGCATGTCCCATTGTTTAGGTTTGTCACCATAGATGCTCCTAATCAAATTTCCCATAGTTTTGTTTATTACCTTAATCTGTCAATCTATCTAAGGATGCATCATGCGACTAAAATTAAGTTCAGTATTGAACCACTTCCATAAAGTCAACCAAAAGTGAGATAGAATCTTACTGTCTCGATCTGAGGTGATGATGATGGATTTAGGCACTCCATGCAGATGCAAAATCTCCTAGAAGAATAATTTTGCCACATGCATTGCGTCAGTATCTTGCAGCAAGGAATGAAATCACCATCTTTGAAAACCGATCGACTACCATGAACACATACTCTACTCCTCTCTAAGTTCTAGGGAATCCTAACACAAAGTCCATAGATAAATCCTCCCAAGGTTCAACATCCTTCCTCAGTTGAGGCCAATAATACCTTTCTTTCGCACTACTGATTGTCTTGTTTCTGCCAAGATGGCCACCCAAACCTCTAGCATGTAATTCACAAACCACCTTGTCCTGTAAGGATGTTCTAGGGAGACACAACTTGTTTCCCTTGAACAAAAAACCATCCTATACAAGAAAATCACCCATAAGGTATCTGATGGTATGCTTCTCCCATATGTTGCCAAAGTCCTCATTGGTTTCATAAAGCTTCATCAAGCATTCGAACCCAACAACTTCATTACTTACAATGATGAGCAAAGTGGAGCATCTTCTTAACACATCAGCTATATGGTTCAAAGCACCAAATTTATGCTTGATAACATAATGAAACTGCTCTAAAAAGTTGCCCACCTGGTGTGCATCTTGTTAAGGTGCAACTGATTTTTGAAATTCTTTAGTGATTAGTGGTCTGAATAGATCATGAACTTTCACTGAATCAGATAATGCTCCCAATTATTAAGAGCTCGAATAATTGCGTATAGCTCATGTTCATATGTTGTGCCTCATTTAATTTCTCTCTAAAGTAAGTTACTGGCTTACCTTTCTGAGATATAACACCATCAATTCCAATCCCATTGGCATCACACTCTAGCTCGAAGACTTTGTCAAAGTCTGGTAAAGCTAGTACTGGTGTAGAAAATAACCTGACCTTAATTTCAATAAAGCTTCTTTTAGCCTCTTTTGTCCACTCAAACTTCTCTTTCTTCAAACAGTTGGTGATGGGGGCCACAATGTTGCTAAAATTTTGGATGAATCTCCTATAAAAAGTGGCCAAAACCATGAAAGTTGCATACCTCCACCACAGTCTTTGGAGATGCCCAATCCCGAATAGCCTGTATCTTTTGATCATCCACATGTGTCTCATTAGCACCAACTATATAACCAAGGAATGTCAATCTATCGGTCATGAAGTGGCACTTTTTTAGATTGACATAGAGCTTGTTCTCTTGCAGTACAATTAGTACTTCCCATAGATGTTGTATATGCTCTCCCTCATATTTTCTATGCATTAGAATATCGTCAAAATAGACCACTACAAACTTTCCGATAGAGGGTCTGAGTACCTAATTCATCAACTGTGTGAACGTGCTAAGAGCATTAGGCAGTCTAAAGAGAGTCACCAACCACTTGTATAAGCTCTCTTAGTTTTGAATGTTGTTTTCCATTCATTGCTAGGCTTGATATGGATTTGATGATATCCACTCTTCAGGTCAATTTTGGAGAACATTTTGAACCCTTCCAACTAGTCCAACATATCATCCACTCGAGGGATGGGAAATCTACATCAGATGGTGATCTTGTTGATGGCACAATTGTCAACACAGATCCTCTATCTTCCATCCTTCTTTGGTGTCAGCAATGCAGGTACTACACATGGGTTGATGCTCTCTCAAATATTCCCTTTATGTAACAACTTCTCTAATGGTGATCTTGTTGATGACACGACTATCAACACACATCCTCTAGCTTCCATCCTTCTTTGGTGTTTGCAATGCAAGTACTACACATGGATTGGTGCTCTCTCAAGTATGCCCTTTTTGTAGCAGATTCTCCACTTTCTCTCTTAGGATCTTGCTTTCCTTTGGGCTCATCTAGTAATGCGGAAGATTTGATAGGGTGGTACTAGAAATCAAATCATTTTGGCACTAGATGTCATGCATAGGGGGTAGATGGTTAGGTTCCATAGTTAGGGCCAAGCTATTTAGGCAAATCCCAAGCCTGGCTCAAATTTTTGATCATAAATGTATCAAGGCACCAATGTTGCTTCTTTCACAACCACAAGCTAGGATTAGTATCCGTGAGTATATGATAGTACATGTAGTGATGGATAATGATATCCGTCAGTATTGTTCAAGATATTATAGTGACAAAGAACAAAATTCGTTGATAATTTATATGACATATAGTGACGGATATAATACCCATGAGTATATGGTAGTACATATAGTGACAGATGTAATATCCGTTAGTATATGATAGTAGATATAGTGACGGATGCTAATATCCATCGGTATATGATAGTACATATAGTGACGGATACTGATATCCGTCGGTATTGTATAATATATTTAGAGACAAATACCAATATTTGTTGGTATTTTCTAAGGAATATGGTGACGAATTTAATATTTGTCGATAAAACATACTTATACCAATGGGTTTTAACTATTGGTAAATATCGTTGTTGATATAAATGTGGTTTTAGTGACAAATAAGTACTTTGTTAGTATTTGTCAAGATATATAGTGACGGATGCCAATTTTTTTTCAGTAAAACGATATCTATACCAACAGACTAATGACCATCAGTAAAAGTGTCCATTGGTATATGTACATTTTTTTGTAGTGAGGGGCTGCACCTACTGTAGAACTTCACGATCGGGCTCTTCCTCACCCTCGATCACCAAAGCAAATGTCTCCTTGGCCTCCTTGGTATCTGCAAAAAACTCAAGTTCCGATGAAGATATTGAAAGGAAACACTACCCCTCCACTTTAGAAGCTTTGGGTGAACCTCCCTTTGGTACAACAGCAATCCTCTTGTTCTCCCATCTAAACACATACATATTTTGTCTACCGCTATATATAGAATCAATATTATATTTACATGGACACCCCAATAACACATGATGTGCACCCATATCTACTATATCACACATGAAAGTGTCTTTATAATATTTACCCAAGGAAAGAGGAACCTTAAAGATTTTTGTCACCTTAATGATAGGGCCCTTCTTGATCCACCTGATCTGATAAGGGGCCAGATGTGGTTCTACTATCAGTTGCAAGTGATCAACCAACATCTTGGACACATAATTCTCATAGTTGTAGAAATCTATAATTAGGTTATAGACCTTTTAGTTGACTGAGCACTTGGATTGGAAAATCTTTCACCACTATAAGATCTCTTCCTTTGGTGTGTAGAGGATTCGCTGCACCACACAAGTAACTGGTTCACCATCCTCTCCATCAACCATATCAACGAATTCACCTTCATCCGGTTCAATGTCATGATCATGGTTGCCTTCCTCCCGATTATGCTCATTTACCATGTGAACAACACCCTTTAATAGAGGGAAATCACTGGATCTATGGTTGTACTCACTACACTTGTAACAAGGACCATTAGGCACTAGCTTGGCATAAGGGTTATTGTTGGTTCTTCTAGAAGAAGCTCCAACCTATGGTTTCGAGCCATTCCTGACTTGAGTCTTTCTAGGTTCTGCTCCATTTGTCGGGTTTGATAACAACCTAGGGTTGCTTATCCTTGGCGGTAGAAGACTTTTGGGGCTCTACTTGCGTGCACTTATAATTCTCTATTCTACTTGTTGATTGATGCACTAGCAACGTCTATGTTCTAAGTGCCAAATTGTGGGCTTAATCAATAAACTATATAGTTTGCACCACCAATTTATCTTGTATGGCATACCTCAGGCTGTTAATGTATCTAATAGTCTGTTGATCTTTTGTCTCTTTAAGATTGTAGCAGATCTACGTCCACAGAAACTCCTCTATGTGTTCTGCCACTGTTTGTGAAGGGATGAGATATCCATCGTACGGACACCCGAATCTTGTAGAATAGAATGGTCGAATTTGAAAAATTTCTCTCAACCCTACTGGGAATCATATTCCCTATTTTAGAAAAATCGTATTTTTCAATGATCAATTTTGAACCATGAACCAAACCAGATCTGAACAGAAGCAGTAGAAAAGGGATATACCTGATACGGAGAAATAGTATCTCCCAATGAAGGTGTTCACGCCCAAGGAAGGAACCAAAAACTGCTCCCACTGAAGATGGCGTAGTGCAGGATGGAGCAGAATCAGTAGCGTTCTTCACAAGAACCAGATCCTTCACAAGAATCAGCTAGATGGCATGTGAGCACTACTTATAATCAACCCTTTTACAAAGGACTAATATCAAAATCTAATCTTGATCACAACTATTGACAAGAGGAGATCAAACTGGCAGATGTGGTGGCGGCAGGAGGCAGGCGACAAGAAAGAATTTGCACAGAGGTGCTGAATTCTTTCTCTTGTGATTTCAGCTCTGAAGAAGATGTGAATCTATTTCTTCTAAAGGCTGCCGCCCCCTCCTCCTTTTATAAGCTTAAAGGGATTAGCTCCTAATCCCATTAGGAGTTGCTGATCCATATCATATTTGGATCAGAATTCCCCTTAAGTGATAAGGGTAAACCCTTATCTTATCTACATATTAGATCAACACCCTCCTAATCCTATTAGGAGGTTTCCAGATCTGGACTCTCTGAGTCGATAGGGCTAAGACCCCTATATGATAATCTAATCTCAGAATTCGCCCCTTATTTAATTGATCAAATCAGCCCACTTTGAAATGGGCTTTAGGACCAATAAGTTCATATGCTCACTTAGCCTTCCAAACTGCTAACCAGTTGGGCTTCCTTGTATGGTCTGGGACCCAAACATTGATCTACGCATCAGCCACATGGGTTCAACCTAGCTTTTGTTACAAAGCCTGGCCGAATACACTGTTATGGATAGTGCACCCCCTGAAATCCATCACATGGGCTCTATGGGCCCAACACTTACCCTAAGTGGTCCCTGGGCCAAGCCACCTTGTAACACCCAGGGACTCTGGGCAGATGCAAGATTAGCCCATCAGGTATTACCCTCAATGGCCTTACACATAACCTCTCAACCCATAATGATCAAACACTGCCCGACAAGAGAGGACCTCTCCCTCGGTTTCAAAGGATTCAGACTTGTGTCTCATTAGGTACACATAACCATACCGCAAATAATCATCGATGAAGATGATGAAGTATACGTGTTGGTTACGACTCTTAACATTCAGGGACCAACATACATCACTTTGTATAAGGTCAAGCATGCCTGTACATCTTTCAGGCTTGCCGCCGAATGGCCGTTTTTTCATCTTACCACAAAGGCAAGGCTCATAGGTGGGAAGATCTTCTATAGTTAGAAAATCCAAAGGACCATCCTTTACCAACCTTGTGATTCAGTCAATACCGATATGACCAAGACGGTAATGCCACAGGCACGTGGGATTAACGGTATCATAAGTTCTCTTTGGAACGTTAACCGACGTAGTTTTGGCTATGTTGGATTCTAGAGAAGGATGCAGAACATAGAGACCGTTCTCCAGTTCCCCGCATGCAATGAATTTTTGGTTTCTTTTAATAGTAATCGTATTACTAAAGAAAATAAAATATCCATCAGCACAATTTTGAGACAAAAATCTAATTTCTTCTTAAATTCTGTACATAAAGACAATATTTAAGTAGAAGTGATCATTTTCTAAAAAACAACTCTACACTGCCGATGACCATAGCTTCAATGCTTGCAAAAGTTCCAAAGAAGAGCGTCACCTCTCCCTCACTCAGTCTTCTGCTTATTCTGAAACCCTGCAATATGTTACATGCATGAGTCTAAGACCCGGAGTCAATACACCAGGAAGTAGAAGTAACCAACAAATTGGTTTCTATGACACAGGATTTGGGATTACCTTTCTTGGATTCTAGGTAGGCAGGACAGTGCCTTCTCTAGTGGCCGGTTTAGTGACAAAGGTGACAGGCATCGGATGCCTTGTCCTTCTTCTGTTTCTTGGATTTGTTGCCCTTTTTCTGGGGCCTCTTCTTAGACCTCCTCTTCTTGCCATGCTTGCCTACTTCCATAAGCATGGCGGCAGGCTCATCCTTACGAATCAGTTCCTCAGCTCGTTGCATAATATTGCTGAGCTCTTGTAAGCTGACGTTCAGCTTATTCTTGTTATAATTCATGACAAATTGATTGTAGGACAGAGGTAAAGAATTTAGAATAGCGTCTACCTTGGTGACGTGGTTTAGTCTGGACCCTAGGGCTTCCAGCTCATTTATGTATCCCATCATCCGAAGACAATGGTCATGCACTTGTTGCCCCTTGGTCATTTGAGCGGTCATGAACTCTTCAAGACCTTCTACCAAGTAGAACGGTTCTGCTCTTCGTACATAGTTTTCAGATTGTCCAATATATCCTTGGCCAGTTCGATCTGATCGAACTGCCTCTGTATTGGATTGCCCAGAGAAGCTATGATATAGCAGTGGGCCAGGGAGTTCTTCTCCTCCCACTCCAGGTAGTCCCTTCTGCGGGCCTCAGAAGCCCGATCAGCTGGACGCTCCGGGGTGGGGTTTTTGGTAACTTTATCCAAATTTTCAAAAGTTAGTACCAGCATGAGGTTACGATACCAGTCTGCATAATTAGGGCCCTTAAGTTTGTTGTCATCAAGAATCTTGGCGAATTGTCCGTTAGCCATTTTCTGATAAAATAGCAAACATAAATCCACAACCTAATTTGATTCATGTTTATTACATAGATATGACTTTTAATCTATGTTCCATTCCCATTTGTTCATCTCTGAGATTTCCCTCCTATCTTAGTGACGAAGACAATGACTTGTCTCTGGAAATGTGGGAAAGCACATAGGGTGCATGGAGCCAACTGTTTCAGCTGCAAAACACCACACCCTTTCTATGAAGGATCATATCCACTCATCATATGAGTTTTCCCTTTGGCCTTTGTCAAACAAGGTTCAGAGTCATTTTTAGGTAAACCTTTCTGTCCAGTGAGTGCTCACCCATCATATTCGTGAATGCCAAGGTACCGTGAGAGAGTAACCATTTTCTGGTGAAGCCCCTCCCACATCGGTCTATGACGCCCCTATCATCTTATGAAACACTCAGACAAGCCCAACAACAAATGGATAGCCTATTTTCTGGTGCGTTTCCTCATTACTGAAGGACCCATCCTCAAGCTAATGATGGAAGACCGTTAGAGAGTTTATCACATGAATCTCCATATCACATGTGCTCATATTTGCAGGAGGGAATGAAAAACTACCCCCTACTTTGATTTAGGTCAAACCAAAGTGGCTCCCACTGACTTTCATAAAGCCAGATTTCGGTGGGCCAAAATCGGCTAGGGATCCGCATGTAACCTCTCCATGAGGTGTGGGACCCACCACTGAGGGAAGTCATCCAATGACCAACAGGGACACCAATGATGTGCATTCAGCCATTGTGTGCGCAAGAGCCACTATCGAATCAGCATGGGCTAAGCAATTATGGCCCATGAACGTAGCACATCACACATCCATACATCACATGCAGGGAAGAATTGATCCAATCAATTAATATATGTAAAGCCCATAATATTAACCATTAATATTATCCAGGTATATGGGCCAAAATTAGGGTTGATCAATTCGGTCCATATAGTTTTATCCGTGAAGTGGGCTTTTAGCAGTTTTAACAAATTAAAATTGGGCCTTTACAGGTTAGGCCGAATTAAATATTCAATTAATTAGCAATCCTTAGGCCCATTAGTGGGAGAAATAGGGCTGACATTCAGCCTTGATCGAACCCTAGATTCGGTCCAACCAGTTTAAACCAATCTGGTTCGAATGGGTCTAGGGTTTGATCTTTAATTAAAGATTTAATTCAAAAAATTAATCTAAAATTAAATACTAATAAATGAAAATCAAGAATCAGTAAGATAGGGCTGTTCACACACTCCATCCAGCAAAATAGAGGTTAGATCACAGTTTGCAGTTTCATAAACTGCAAATCGCAGATAGCGATTTTCCCATCTGCGAAAACTCCTTCCTTGCGCCACCATCTTCGATCCAAAATAAAAATAAACAGGAAACCTAATTTTTATTATAATTACATCAGATCAAATGCCTATACATTCAGTCTAAAAAAGAAAAAAAAAATATTTTACAGATCAAATGTAATAAAAAAAACTGCAAAATCGCAGGTTCCTTGTGCCAATCAAGATTTTGATCTCCATGTGTACGAATAGCCCATAAATGAAGAAAATTATAAAGAACAGATCTAAATAATATTCAAATTTATAAAAATTAATTTCAGATTAATCGCCCATCAATTGGAAGCAAATTTTCCGGAAAAACCTTATAACTACGCAAATCGGGTAGAACGCCTTTTGCCCATTTGTGCAGGTTTGGATTTGATCCAATTCGGTTCAAGATTTGAACCATGGCTCTGATACCACTAAAGGGATGATATATCCATCATATGGATGCCCAAATCTTGTGGAATAGAATGGGCGAATTTCCACCCTACTAGGAATTGTATTCCCTATTTTAGAAAAATTGTATTTTTCAAGGATCAATCTTGAACCATGAACTGAACCAGATCTGAATAGAAGCAGTAGAAAAGAGATATACCTGATATGAAGAAATAGTATCTCCCAATGAACGTGTTCACGCCCAAGGAAGGAACCAAAAACTGCTCCCACTGAATATGGCATAGTGCAGGATGGAGCAGAATCAACAGCGTTCTTCACAAGAACCAGATCCTTCGCAAGAATCAGCTGGATGGCACATGAAACCTACTTATAATCAGCCCTTTCACAAAGGATTGATATCAAAATCTAATCTTGATCACAACTACTGACAAGAGGAGATCAAACAGGCAGATGTGGTGGTGGTAGGAGGGAGGCAGCAAGAAAGTAAGAAAGTATTTGCACAGAGGTGCTGAATTCTTTCTTCTGTGATTTCAGTTCTGAAGAGGATGTGAATCTATTTCTTCTAAAGGCTGCTGCCCCCTCCTCCTTTTATAAGCTTAAAGGGAATCCCATTAGGAGTTGCTGATTCATATCATATTTGCATCAGAATTCCCCTTAAGCGATAAGGGTAAACCCTTATCTTATCTGGAGATTAGATCAACCCCCTCCTAATCCTATTAGGAGGTTTCCAGATCTGAATCACATTCAAATCTGGACTCTCTGAGTCGATAGGGTTAAGACCCAATCCTATCTGCTAATCTAATCTCAGAATTCGCCCCTTATTTAATTGATCAAATCAGCCCACTTCGAAATGGGCTTTAGGACCAATAAGGTCATGTGCTCACTTAGCCTTCCAAACTACTACCTAGTTGTGTTTCCTTGCATGGCCTAGGACTCAAATATTGATCTACGCATCAGCCAGATGGGTTCAGCCCAGCCTTTGTTACAAGGCATGGCCGAATACACTGTTATGGACAGTGCACCCCCTGAAACCCATCACATGGGCTCTATGGGCCCAACACTTACCCTAAGTGGTCCCTGGGCCAAGCCACCTTGTAACACCCAGGGACTGTGGGCATATGCAAGATTAGCCCATCAGGTATTACCCTCAATGGCCTTACACTTAACCTCTCAACTCATAATGATCAGTCACTGCCCGACAAGAGATGACCTCTCCCTCGGCTACAAGGAACAGTGCTGCACTCTCTACTCACATGGATCCCGGGAATTAAAACCTTTTGCAAACAGTTAGAAACCGTAAAATATATACTTTTATATCTCATATAAAATATATTTTGCAAAACAAATCTCAACGATTGAAATCGACTGCCGACAGTCTTGGTTTCCATCAGAGAGAGTGCATCCCCAATCATTACCATTGTCCGACAAAGGGGCTAATCCTATTACTATGATCACCCACTCAGATAAATTCTCAGACTGTCCCAACATACCTAGGTTTTGACCCCACTAAAGATCTCACTGATTGGCATATCAAAGACAACCCAATCCGACACCTAGTGCAGTATCATAATTGAGTCTAGGGGTCAGGTGTAACTTTCCAGTTTTTCTCATCAATCTCCAAGGTCCAAGGCAATGCTAGAAATCTGGTCCATTTCAAAAATTCAATTAATCCTATACTGCATGTACCTTGGGTCTCACCCTGGCGGCAGAGACTGCTTCCCTTGCAATGCCCTATTCTCTTGATGGTGTTACCACTAACCTCCTGCCCCTCCTCTTAATTAGTAAGCAACAAGAGGAACTTTCCTATCATCTTCTATGCCCATGACATCAAAGAATTTCTCTACCTTATACAACCAATCATGAAAACCTTCAATGTCTAGACTCTAGTTGAAAGTAGGAATCTTGGCTTTGATCTTGTATTCCTATACTCTTTGTAGCCTGATCGCTTCATAGGGTTCTTGAAACTCTCCATCATCAGAATCATCCTCCTGGACTCATTGTTGCCTATGAATAGGAGCACATCTCTCTACAAGTTGATTTCTATAATGAGCATTACCTCTGTCTTCGTGTCCTTTGTTGTCGAGGCTGAGACCTATAAGTGTAGTACGTATCTCATCTAGCAATTCAGTTGAGCAATCCAACATTTTGTTCGTAAGTTTTTGACCCTCCAACGAATCCCATAGACTTTCTACTCCACGTTCATCGTTAGAGTGAGTATCTTCTCTGTAACCAACCATTAGGATACTGAGGAGCTTTGATGAAACAAGCAGGATAACTTGCTCTAATACCAACTGATGTAAGATGGAAACCGTAGTTGAACTTGATATCGTGCAAGCTACACTTTGATAAGAAAAAATCTAAAACCAACTAGGTTTAAACTCTGGTAATGCACCAGAAAATAATAGAAATTCTCTAAAGAAATTGTATTTGAAATTCACTTTTGTAAAAAAAGGCTTAGGGTCCTTCTTATGGGCCTTGAATTACAAACTTACTCAAACTAGGAAACAACTCCTAAGAAAACAAATAGAAAAGGAGACAACTCCTACACCCTTCTTAACTAATCTAAAAGAAAACAAACAAATAAGAACTCTAATAAGACTAGAAAATTAACTCAAAAAAAGAAACAAATAAGAAAGTTGAGTGTTTCCATAGGATTGTGCATTTTCAACCTTTCATTCCTTTTTGTGCAATTTCTTCCTATTCAATTTCTCCATGTATTTATTTGCAAGCTATTCCACATCACCCCTTCGATGGAATTTAAAATTTTCATTGCTCTAGATCTGTATGCGGATCCTAAGCAAGATTTTTAGTAATAAAACAAAACTTTCTTAAATGGATAAAAGAGAAAAGGGAGTGTAGGTACATAGTGCTTGCTCAGATCATCAAAGTACAGAAGATACCAAATTGATACCACATGGACACTCGTGATGAGTTCATAACTCTTCAGCCATTTGTGATGAGCATATAACTCATCGAACTTTTGTGATAAACTTGTACTTGATACAATCTGGGATAAACTTTGGCCAATGTGAACTTGTGATGAAATTTAGGCATGCATGGTTCTACGATAAAACTTGGACGCACATGATTCTATGACTTTAAGTTACGCGCGTGATAAGGTGCCTCATAGGTTTAGTGAAAATGTGCCTGCTAAATAATGACATCACCAGTGCCACGTCGGTTAACTAGGTTACGAAAGGAAGTAGCATACACAGATTATGAGAATCCTCAGACGAAAGGAAAGTCTATCCTTGAGAGATCTCATATGACACGTGCCAAAACCCTAGCATGCTCTTTAATGACCGACAGTGAATCTAATATTTCCTTTCCAAATGGGAGTCAAATTCTTTCGATGCCTTCCTTTCGGGATCTCAAGATCCCTCCTTTTAAATGAGAGACCATCTCATAACAAATTCATTCATTCAATTATCCTATCCTGCTTTTATTACCTCATCACTTCAATTTACCCTAATCTCTAAACCTACCTCCGTAACCTGGTCTTCCTTCATCCTTCAAGGAGAACCCTGAACATAGCCGCACCACCTTACTTACAGGCAAGGTTCAAAGTATCTATACGTATCAGCTTATATCGGCCGATACGTATCATTTTGGGACCCCTCTAATATGCCCCTATAGTGGGTGTATCAAGGGTACGACCAGTTCAGGGGGTGGAGGAGCCCTAAACCTGCCCCTTGAACTGGTTTCAGAAAAAATAAATAAAAAGAAAACTAAAAAAAGCAATACCGATTCACCCGTATCGATATTTTGAACCATGCTTATAGGGAGAAGATACAAAAGGGTCTTTGACCAAAATGGGGAAGAGCAAAAAAAATGGCAAAAAAGGATTTAGAACCCAAATAAAGTGGGATCAACAAAAAAAGCTATCCCACCAAATGTGCAACCACAAAGTATTAGACTCAAAAATTAAACCCACAAGACAAAACAACACTTTCTAACCTCGGAACAACCAAGAAGCAATTGAGTAGATCTTCTACCACTTCCAACTACGGGTGGGAATTGGGTGTGTTGGGTTCAAATCGGTCAGACCATTAATGACCTATTTATATAAAATTAATGACCTATAATGATCTAACCTGCAAACCCAAACCCACTTTAACCCAGTCCAACCCGCCATTTCACTATGTTCGGATTTTAGGTTTGACTGAACCACCTAGGTTCAAATCGGCCAGACCATTTAGATCTAGATCAGTCTGGTCGGACCGAACCGGTCCAGTCAATGGTGAATTGACTTGGACCATCCTGTATTAGGTTTATGCACGGGTTTGGGAACGAACCGACTGACTCGAAATGGGTCAACATAAGTAAATTTGGTCAACCTGGATTCGGGTCGTGTTGTGTGGATATCAGTTGGGGTGAACGGTCCAGACCAAACAAAGCACACGAACACCGAACAGCCCCACCCGGGACCATTTCGGAATCGGGTCAGCCCGAGCCGGTTCAAATCAGGTTGGGATGCGTACATACTGGTTGGACTGACCAACCCAAACCGGGCAAAGCAAGCAGTATAAATCCATTCCGCTCGGGTCTATTTCAGATTTGGATCGACCTGGATCGACATATGTTGGATCGGGTCGGACCATGTTGAACTGGTCTAGAGTCGGGTCAAATTGATTTGGATTTATGTTGGGTGAATTGTGTTGATTCATGACAAAATTAAATTTAGTCAAATAATTAATAGAAAATTAATGCATTAATTATAAATTATTTAATTCAAATAAAGAAAATTAAAAAAAAAAGGATAAGGAATTAATACTTATGTCTGTAATGGTTAACTCAATGGTTATCCACAACCCAACCCAACCCAACCCATTTAAATGGGCGGATTGGGTGATGGATTGATCATAGAACCCGCCAAGTAAATGGGCGGGTTGGATGGGTTGGGTGGGTTCAGCGGGTTGGGTGAAAAATTGTCACCCCTACTTCCAATTGTGCCCCGCCCTAAACCTCTTCTGTGTCTCCAAGATTAAATGTAGGAGCCTCATCAGCATCACTACAAACTTCAATTTCTGCATCCGAATCAACCTTTACTCCACACTGAGGAAGTGGGACAGGAGTGCGGATCTGATGACCCCAACATATTGCTTGTTACGTTCACCCAACTACTTATATGGAACGTCGGTTGTGTTGTGGTCACTGACATTCTCAATGCGCAATTAGATGAGTGTGACCAGCAATGTATTGTGATCAGCAGATCCGAACTCGTGGAGTAGAGCATCTATAGGGGTATGAGGATATTCTAATTAAATTAGATTACTGAAAGTCTCCTATATTACTCTTAGAATCTTAGTGAGTAAATTCTTCAGAAGCATCATCTTTCACTCCATCTAACTCCCCACAATAAGCATTATTTCTTGTTGGGGAAGATGGGGTCACTGTAACTTAGGAGGAGAAGCTCTAAGGTGCATCTGAAGACACTGTCTTTAGAACATTATTTGCCCCCACTCAGTTTTACTGAGTTTGCTATTGGGTTATAGGCAAATTCGTTCACAGGATACAACAGAGCCTTGGGCGAGAATCTGCAACCAGCAAAGTTGAAGAGTCTCCAAAGAAACCTTTTGTGAGACTGTAGCAGACCAGACTGAGAGAGAGAGAGAGAGAGTGAATTTCGAAATTGTGTGCTTTGGAGTCTGATTCATGCTCCTTAAATAATTTGTGAAGAGGTATAAGGAAAAGGTAGGTGCTGGTTTAGAGAAGGCACCTTGAACAGTCACAATTTCAACCATTGTGACTGTTTAAAAAGTTGTTAACAATTGGTGACTGTTAACTTTGAATTGTGCCTCTTGATCACACCGGATCAAATCGTGACCATTGATCTCATCAATGGTGGTGATCAACGGTCATCAACGTACTAAAACCAGAGCCGCCCATCGTAAGCCACGCGGGTGCGAGCAAAGTGCGAGCAAAGTGCGCCTCTAAAGTGCCTCATTGCGCCACACACGCACGCACACGCGTGCGTGCGCATTGCGCGGTATCAAATCCCCATACTCTCCTTTACTAATTCTAAGGAGTGTAAATCAGCTCCTATTGAAATATTGAAAACAAAACTTATAATTTTCCAATGTGGGACAAGTTCAAAACTGGGTTTTTGTAAGAGAAAAACTGATTTTTCAAACAAGTGTACAGGTGCAATTTCTCATGTAATTGACCAATCAAACCCATTGGATTTAAACTCTTATGAGATTAAAATCCAACAATCCCCCACATTGATTCATCAATTACATAGTTCTCTCTCAATCCAAATTACTATGACACAGTTATGCATACAAAAGGTGTTTATCAACTTAAACCTCTTGTTAGTATAGTTATCTCAGAGCCTCGTCAAAGTTATTGGTAGTAAGACATTAAACCAACTACTCTCAAGACAGACCAGAGACACCTATACACATAAAAATGTTCAGTCTCTGCAAGAGTTTCAAATTTTGCTCAGCACTGTTATGGCCATGTGCTTCTTTCCTGGTTTCATGAACAATCCTGAGAGCAAACCCAAACCCTCATGAGAAGCGGCACCACTTCTATGTTCACATAGGTGAAGTTCCACTATGTGCTTCGTTATTTGACATATTTAAGAACTTCATTAAGAGTTTATTTCAACCTCTCATCATAACGGACATCACTGTTTATGTTGTGATGGAAAATTTCTTAATGTTAGTGCTAACAGTCACATTGCTATAACTTGTTGTTACCCATTAAACCCAATACTGATGGCTTTTCAGTTCAGGTTGGGTTACCATTACAAGTGACTAAGTAAAGGGTTTTAATCCCATATCTTTGGTTGTCATTCTTACCAATTTTCTGGGTAAACCCTTGGTAAGAGGATTAGTCAAGTTTTTACTTCACCTTACATAGGTTATAGTGATGACTCCATCTTGTATCAGTTGCCTAACAAATTCATGTCTTAGACTTATATGTCTGGACTTACCATTGTAGGTACCACTGTAGGCCATTGAAAAAGTTGTTTCACTATCACAGTAAATGGAAATTGAAGGCATAGGACTAGGCCAAAGTTTTATATCCAATAATAAATTCCTAATCCATTCAGCTTCTTTTTCAGCAGCCGCTAAGGCTATGAATTCGGATTCCATGGTCGAGTGAGATATACAAGTTTGTCATACAAGTTTGTCTCTTGGATGCCCAAGAGATCGCACCCCCACCAAGGACAAAATTCCATCCAGATGTGGATTTGTTATCTCCATTACCGGTAATCCAACTTGCATCAGTGTACTCTTCTAGTACAGCTGGATAATCACAATAAAACAAGCCAAGTTCCAATGTTCTCTTGAGATACCCAAGAACTCTCCCAACTGCCTTCCAGTGCTCTGCACCGGGATTACTTGTAAACCGACTGAGTTTACTTACTGCAAATGCAATATCAGGTCTGGTACAAAGCATAGCATACATCAAACTCTCTACTGCACTAGCATACTCAAGTTGTGCAATTGCTCTACCAGTATTTTCTACTAGCTTTATACTAGAATCATATGGTGTGCTATATTCTTTAAACCCTAAATGCTTAAAATTTTCAAGCACTTTCTTAATATAATGTGATTGGCTTAATGCATAGCCCCTACTATGCTTTTTAATTTTATTCCCAAGATGGTATCTATTTCTTCTAAATCTTTCATCTTGAAAACAGAGGATAAGTAGTTTTTTGTTTCATTTATGCCAACCATATTTGTACCCACAATAAGCATATCATCCACATAAAGACACACAATTACTCCATAATTTTCAGTGAATTTTGAGTAGATGCATCTATCAGCACTATTATTTTTAAAACCAAAAGCTAGAATGCAAGAATCAAATTTCTCATGCCATTGTTTAGGTGCTTGTTTTAATCCATATAGTGATTTAACCAGTTTATAGACTTTCTTCTCATTTCCAAGAAGAACAAATCCTTCTAGTTGTTTCATGTAAACCTCTTCATTTAAATTACCATTTAAGAAAATAGTTTTAACATCCATTTGGTGAACAGATAAGTGATAAATGGATGCTAATGCTATAAGTGTTATAATAGAAGTTGTTCTAGCCACTGTGAATAGGTGTCAAAGTAATCAATCCCTTTCTTTTGACTAAATCCTTTGGCTACCAATCTAGCCTTAAAAGTTTGCACAGTTCCATCAGTGTTGTATTTTCTTCTAAACATCCATTTACATTTTATTGGTTTTGATCCTAGAGGCAGATCTACTAGCACCTATGTGTTATTTGACATTATTGAATCAATTTCATCATTTATAGCTTCCTTCCAAAAGGCAGCATCTCTAGAGGTCATGGCCTCACTATAGGTTTTTTGATCATTTTCGATGTTTAGGACAATGGGTATTTTATTTAAAATCTTCTCTCTATCAGCCTCAACCAAAAATACAATTGACTGAGTAGAGATAAAATCTGAACCAAAGTGTTTCTCTATTCTTTGTCTTTGACTTCTTCTAAGTCCTATTGTAGGTGTTATAGTTGTGTCATTTCTTCTTTCAGTCTCATTATTATCAACAGGTATTGAGATCAGAGTTTCTCTGTCATTTCCTGTGGATTCATTTTCTACAGGTTCAGAACACAGTTTATTTTCAAAGAATTCAACATCTCTAGTTTCAATTATTATGTTGGACTCTAAGTTTAGAAGCCTATAGGCCTTGCTATGTTCTGCATATCCAACAAACATACTTTTCTTAGCTTTGAGTCCTAATTTGGTTCTTTTAGGATCTGGAATTCTATAATATGCTAAGCACCCCCACACTTTTAGATATGCTAAATTAGGTTTTCTTCCTATCCATAATTCATATGGGCATTTGTTATTAACTCTAGAAACAATTCTGTTATGTAAATGTCAGGCTGTTAGGAGTGCTTCCCTCCACAGGTTTAAGGGTGCATTAGCTTTTAACAACATGCAGTTTATCATTTCTGTAAGTGTTCTATTTTTCCTTTCAGTCAGGTCATTCTACTGAGGGGTATAGGGAGCAGAACACTGATGTATCATTCCAAATTCTTCACAGAAAGAATTAAACTCATTTTTAAAGTATTCAGCACCCCTATTACTTCTAAGGATTTTAATTTTCTTTTCTAGTTGATTTTCAACTTCAGTCTTATATAGTTTAAACATGTCAAAGGCTTCATCCTTAGTTCTCATAAGGTAGACATAGGTGTACCTAGAAAAGTCATCTATAAATGTTATGAAGTATCTCTTGCCTCCTCTAGTTAATACACCATTGAGTTCACAGATGTCAGAATGGATTAGTTCTAGAAGTTGAGAATTTCTCTCAACACTAGGGAAAGGTTTCTTAGCCATTTTAGATTTTACACATATTTCACATTTTCCAGTTGATTCATTACTGTAAGCAATTATACCTATTTTTCTCATGTTCTTTATGAATTTAAAATTCAAGTGTGCTAATCTATCATGCCATAAAGAGAAAGAATCAACAATATAAGCAGAAACTTTTCCTTCATTAATAATTAATTTGAACATACCATTACAACCATATCCCTTTCCATCAAACATCCCATTCTTGGATATGATTAGTTTATCGGATTCAAAGACAACTTTGAATCCCCTCTTACAAACAAGATTTACTGAGACCAAGATCTTTCTAATGTCAGGAACATGGAGAACATTCAGGAGAGTTAGTGTCTTTCTCGAGGTGAAGTTCAACTCTACGTTGCCTCTTCGAGCAACTTTGGCACATGTTTGGTTTCCCATCTGTACCTCCTGGCCATCAGTCACTTCTTCATATGTCTTGAATAAGGACTTGTCCTTACAAACATGGACTGTGGCGCCTGAATCAAACCACCATCCAGAAGACGATTCTGCCATGTTGACTTCAGTAATCATGGCCACGAGATTGTCTTCTACCATGTTTGCAGACTTGGTTCCACCTTTCAGATATCGGCAGACTCGAGCATAATGCCCCTTCTTTCCACAAACATAGCAGGATCCTTTCTTATTGTTGCTCTTTTTGAAGTTCACATCCTTCTTCTTTACTTGTAATGCAGGGTTAGTCTTCTTCGATCCGTTTTCCACAAAATTTATCTTAGAGTTCAGCATACCGCTCAGGGTCTTATCCCTACTGTTTCTAATTTGAGACTCTTCTTCAATACGAAGGTGTTGCTGAATTTGCTCCAAGGTAAGTTCTTCAGCCTTGAGCAGAAGCTTCTTCTTGTAATCCTTCCAAGAGGGTGGAAGTTTGGCAATGGTTGCTCCCACTTGGAAAGATTCAGGAAGGATGACGTTAAGGGATCGAATTTTATTGACTATCACCTATAGTTCATGAACTTGCTCCAGTATAGGTTTATGGTCGTTCATGGTGAAGTCAAAGTATTCTGCAATAAGATACTTATTCATACCTGCTTCTTGCATCTTGTATTTGAATTCTAGGGCCTTCCAGATTTCTTTTGGAGATGCAAGTTCCTTGTAGAAGTTGTAGAGCCGGTCTGATAAGGCATTCAGTATGTGTCCTCGGCACAGAAGCAAGTCTTCTTCCCGTTTTGCTCTTTCCTTCTTTAGTTTCTCAGAGTCTTTGTCAGTGGGTTCAGGAAGTGATTGCAGATTCGGGTCCAACAGATAGTATAGCTTTAGTGTGGTAAGAAAGAAGATCATCTTGTCTTGCCATCGGCTGAAATTTGCTCCATCAAACTGGTCTAGTCGAATAAGATCTTGGTTCATCATTTTGATCGAAGTCATGCTTGCTTCCACCTCCATTGCAGAATAACGTTCTAAAAATTGTTGGGGAAGATGGGGTCACTGTAACTTAGGAGGAGAAGCTCTGAGGCGCGTCTGAAGACACTATCTTTAGAACGTTATTTGCCCCCACTCAGTTTTACTGAGTTTGCTGTTGGGTTACAGGCAAATTCGTTCACAGGATACAATAGAGCCTTGGGCGAGAATCTGCAACCAGCAAAGTTGAAGAGTCTCCAAAGAAACCTTCTGTGAGACTGTAGCAGACCGGATTGAGAGAGAGAGAGAGATAGTGAATTTCGAAATTGTGTGTTTTGGAGTCTGATTCATGCTCCTTAAATAATTTGTGAAGAGGTATAAGGAAAAGGTAGGTGCTGGTTTAGAGAAGGCACCTTGAACAGTCACAATTTCAACCATTGTGACTGTTTAAAAAGTTGTTAACAATTGGTGACTGTTAACTTTGAATTGTGCCTCTTGATCACACCCGATCGAATCGTGACCGTTGATCTCATCAATGGTGGTGATCAATGGTCATCAACGTACCAAAACCAGAGCTGCCCATCGCAAGCCACGCGGGTGCGAGCAAAGTGCGCCTCTAAAGCGCCTCATTGCGCCACACACACGCGCGCACACGCGTGCACGCGCGTTGCACGGTATCGAATCCCCTTACTCTTCTTTACTAATTCTAAGGAGTGTAAATCAGCTCCTATTGAAATATTGAAAACAAAACTTATAATTTTCCAATGTGGGACAAGTTCAAAACTGGGTTTTTGTAAGAGAAAAACTGATTTTTCAAACAAGTGTACAGGTGCAATTTCTCATGTAATTGACCAATCAAACCCATTGGAATTTAAACTGGGTTATCTTCTATGATCTCCATCTCTACCATAAACACAACCTCCCTTCTAGGGAGTAGAGCCATCCTTAAGTCTTTCCCAAATAAAGGCCAAAAGGACCTCTAGATGAGAAAAAGCCATTGGCCTAGGACAAAAGCTCTTCACTTGCTGGGCTGACAACCTAACACTCGATAAACTTAGCAAGCAACCCCTCTCCTCGATAGGCTAGCTTGAACCAATGTCCTGCTTGGGCTCAACCCCTACATTGCAGGTTTGCACCAGATCTAACAATAGATCTACCAATTTCCTTTCTTCATTCAAAATAGAAACGCTCAAATTTGAAATTTAAACAGGTTACGATATGGTAACCGCTTCTACCTAAGGATGGACCTCTGGGACGGGATCAATGCCATCTTAGCACTAGAAACTAACTCCAAGATAGACAGAGGCCTTGCTTGCGACCCCTCAAACTTCAGTTGTCCTTTACATGTCGGAGGCACCAAGATTTGGGTCCTTATTTCTTCTAATTCTTTTCTCTATCCTAAGCAAGTTGAATTATAGAACTATTAGGGCTATGAAAAATAGTTCCTTTTTAGTTTCCTAAATTAGATGAAACCCAACCCTAGGACAATTGGGTCTTAAACAACTTATAGGGTTTTGGTTCCTTGGTAGATCTGAACATAGTGTTTTAATAAACAAAAATCTAATTTTGGGGGTGTCAACCAGTTGTGAATGGCTTTTGCATTCTAAGAAAAATAAAAGCAAACAATACACTTATGTTGATGTGACACTTCTTTTTGTTATAGAAAACAAAACCACTCACATTGGTGAATACAACCTAACACAAAGACTATATATATATATATATATATATATATATATATATAACATTTATTTATTTATAAAAGCAGAGATATACAACTATGCTCAAACAAAGAGAACCTAGAACTAACAGAGAACCCTTAACACCTGTAAAAGCCATGACTATGACCCACTAAATCCAATCACAGAAAGGGAGCGAAATCAAACAAAGAGACACACCCAATTAATCTAGCAAGAAAAACACCCTTAATGTCTACTAAACAGGAGAGAGCCACACAGATCTCATCATATATAAGATCTTAATGCCTCCACCACATCTTTTGGCTTGGCCCTTAATACTCTTGAACCCTTTTTTAGCTTTCCTTACAGAGAATGATAGAAATCGCAAAGCACCAAAATTGAAAACAAATTTATCACCACCATCACTTGAACTGGACTCAGAATGACTTGTGGAATCATCATTGTTAACTACCCTTAATGGTATCCTCACGAGTCCTCAGCCTACTTTGGAATGGGGTACCAAGTCTCAAATAAAAAATGAGCTTCTGGGTCTCTTACACATTTGAATCCATCTGCTACTGATTCACATTAAGCAAGCGAGTTGGGGGACCCAGGGATACAGGAGGAACAATTGACTTAGGCCTTCTAAGATCCAACTGAAAACACTCATTCCTATGGGGATTAACGTTCCCAACAAGATTCAATTGCAATACCAAATCCCTTACAAGTGTAAGGAGAACTAGTCGGTATTCCAGAGAACCTACCAGCTCACTCTCTTTCTTTTTAAATGGCAAATATATACTCCTTATTAGATAAATAGATAGTACCTATTTATACAAAACCCTTAGTCCTGCCTTCTTAAAAATACCTTGGGCCTCTAAGGGTCCACTTTGCTTTGTTACACCTTGGACCCAAGACCTCCTTCAGACTTCAGTCATCCCAAATTGATGTTAGATGGATCATTGGCTAAGATTAAGAAGCATGCACTGATAGCATAGAATTCGACAAATATAAAGGCCCACCACCTGGAGTAGAAATTGGTAGTCCAAAGAAAACACCTAGGTCCAAGGGAACCTATTCTCCTAAAACTTCCTGAATGGGAATCTGGCCTACATTCTCTATCTTTAAGATAACTAGGTCCCGAAAGCTCACTAGGTGAGTTTAAAATTTGAACTCTAAAAGGTTTAGCAAGCTAACATGGGGTTCTCTGTTAAAGTACCGATGCTAAACCATTGACGAGGGAGGAGGATTAAGAATAAATGTGACCATTGCATGCCCTTACCTCTATCTTGACTACCATAGCATTCTGTATCCCATCTCCTTCCTATCTCAGCCGACCCAAATGGTGATGCAAATCTTTGGTGTTCTTCCTCAAGAACCCCCTACACTAATACTATTGAGAGAATCACGAAATCAAGCAAACTCTAACCAAGTTCTAAAAACAGTGGAAATAATATTTTTCTTCCTCTTGTGTGAATCTATTAGGAATCAATTTAGTAGAGCTTAAAGCCAAAAAACAAGCACACAAGAACACAATCAAATTTACGTGGAAAAACTTTCTTAGTGTGGGAACATAAAAAACCACACGGTGACCATAAACTTCCACTATCAAGAAAGTAATTGTACAAGGGTTCTCTCTAGATAAAACTAGAGACATACAATCAGCAAATCATCAAGAAAATACATTCCTTGGAATCTAACAAATATTTCAAGATAATGGAGAAATCTCACCCAAAATAGAGGTACTGTTCACGGACTCAAATCTCACAAACCAGTGAGCCAAACTAGATCTCCACCATTCATATTGAAGAACTTATGTCGCGAACATGCCTCCAAAATTGCAGCTCAATATGACCACAAACAACCTTCGATCGAAGCACAAGGTGAAAACTATGCAGGCTAGAATTTGAAAAGTATGCTCATTTTCTCTCTCTGTTTTTACACGGGATTCTCTTCCTTTTTTTTCTTCTTATCTCATAGCAGCCAACACCACTAAAAGGTTATTTCCTTTGACTATTTTCATTTGGGAAAAAATACCCTCATCCATGGGCTCAAAAATACCACATGGGCTTCTTGGGCCATCCTCCACATAAGAGGGAAACCCAACAAATCTCCCCCTTTCTCGACTAGGTGGAGGGATTTACCATCCCGGCGACTAAATGACAAACCTCAAGTTTTTCTCTTGGTAATGATTTTGTTAACATATCAGAGTCATTATCATCTGTGTGAATTTTCTCAAGTTCAAGTAATTTGTTGTTTAGAGTATCTCTTATCCAATGATACCTCACATTGATATGCTTTGACCTTGCATGAAATGCTGAGTTCTTAGCCAAGTGAATAGTACTATGATTATCACAGAACAGGACATACTTCTGTTGCTTGAAACCAAGCTCTCTCACGAACTGCTTCATCCATAACAACTCTTTACAAGCTTCTATTGTTGTAATAAACTCTACCTCTACCGTAGAAAGAGTAATACACTTCTGCAACCTTGACTGCCACAAAATAGCTCTACTAGAGAAAGTAATCAGATAACCTGAAGTAGACTTACGAGAATCCTCATCTCCTACCATATTTGAATCTGTATATCCAATTAACACTGGTTTACCACTGTCAAAACAAAGTGTTAAAGTGGAAGTACCTCGAAGATATCTCATTATCTACTTTACTGCACCCCAATGCTTTCTTCCTAGGTTCGAAAGGAAATGACTAACAACTCCAACTGCATGAGCTATGTTTGGCCTTGTACATACCATTGCATATATCAAACTTCCAATTGCTGAGGCATATGGAACCTTTTCCATATCTTCCTTCTCTTTATCTGTTGAAGGGCCTTGATCTGATCTTAACTTAAAGTGGTTAGATAAAAGAGAAGAAACCATTTTAGCTTTATCCATATGGAACATTTCAAGTACCTTGTTAATGTACCATTCTTGTGACATGTGCAACTTCTTCTTTTTCTTGTCTCGACAAATTCGAATGCCAAGAATTTGTTTTGCTGGTCCCAAGTCCTTCATGGTAAAGGACTTATTTAATTACTTTTCAGATTCTCAATCCTTGAAGAATTTCTGTCAACAATCAACATGTCATCAACGTAAAGTAATAAGATAATAAAATCATCATCAGAGAATTTCTGCACAAAAACACAGTGATAAGAAATAGTCATCTTATAGCTATTCTCCCCCATAACTGACTCAAACTTCTTATACCATTGTCTAGGTGCTTGTTTCAAATCGTAAAGGCTTTTCTTCAACCAGCAAACATAACCCTCTTTTCCTTTCACCTCAAAACCCTCTGGTTGCTCCATATAGATCTCTTCCTCCAATTCACCATGAAGAAAGACAGTTTTCACACCCATCTACTCAATCTCTAAATCCAGGCTAGCTGCTAAGCCTAAAACAACACATATAGAAGACATTTTCACAACAGGAGAGAAAATTTCATCAAAATCAATACATTTTCTCTAACTAAATCCCTTGACAACCAATCTGGCTTTGTGTCATGGTTGTGATGTATGTTCTTCTTACTTCACCCTGTAGACCCACTTGTTCTTCAAAGATCTCTTACCCTTAGGCAACTTTACCAGCTCAAACGTGTGATTGTCATACAAAGATTGCATCTCATCTTCCAAAGCACCAACCCAATGTGCCATGTTTTCATCTTCCATGGCTTCTGAATAACATTGAGGCTCTCCCTCATCTGTCAATAATATATACTCATTTGCATCATACCGTGTGGAAGGACGTCAATCTCTAGTAGACCTTCTGAGTGGAATTTCTGGTTCTGGCAACTGATCAATAATTTGATGATCTATCTCGACCTGCGTAGGAGCATCTACATCATCAGTACCCTATTAATCATCCTGGGTATTTTCCATCTGTGCTGATAAAGAAATTGGATCCAAGTCAATCAAATCATCACTATATTGATGGACTGCTTTTTCTGTCTTCTGAACATCTTGTATAGTCTGATCTTCTCTAAACACAACATCACGACTCCTAACTAGCTTCTTCTCAACTGGATCATATAATCTATACCCAAATTCATCTAGACCATAACCAACAAAGATGCATTGTCGTGTCTTCACATCAAGCTTAGACCTCTCGTCTTTTGGGATGTGCACAAATGCCTTGTAATAAAAAACACGCAAATGATCATAAGAAACATCTTTGCTAGTCCAAATTCTGTTTGGAACATCAAACTGAAGAGGAACACATGGTTTGAGATTAAGAACATGTACAACTGTATTCAAAGCCTCACCCCATAAAGATCTTGGCAACTGAGCCTGCGAAAGAAGACATCTTACTCTTTCAACTAGAGTCATGTTCATTCTCTCAGCCAAACCATTCAACTGAGGAGTCTTGGGAGGTGTCTTTTGATGTTGAATGCCTTGACACCTACAGTACTCATCAAAAAGATCTAAATACTCTCCCCCCTTATCTGTTCTGATACATCGCCATTTCTTCCCAATTGTCGCTTAACTAGAGCCTGAAACTGTTTGAACACGTCTAACACTTGATCTTTGCTCTTCAAAGTGTACACCCATAACTTTCTTGAATAATCATCTATGAAGGTTACAAAATAACAGGCACTACCCAGAGTTCTTGTCTTCATAGGACCACACACATCTAAATGTACTAGATCAAGTATACCACGTTTTCTTGAAGAAGGGGAACTGTTGAAAGAAATTCTATTATGCTTCCCTGCCAAGTAATGAGTACACTTTTTCAAATGTTGATCATTCATATCAGAAAGAAGATTCTTCTTAGCCAATACTGTCAAGCCTTTCTCACTTATGTGAGCAAGTCTCTTATGCCACAACTCTGATGTAAGCTTATCTTTCATAGCATTGATAGCGTCTTGTGAGAGTCCTGCTTGCAGTATATATAAGTTAGAATGCTTGTTTCCATGAAAAACAATCATAGCACCTCTAGTAAGTTTCCACTGACCATTATTGAAGGTGTTGCAATATCCTTCATCATCAAGTTTGCTTGTAGAGATCAAATTCAAACGAATGTCAGGAATATGCTTTACCCTTCCAAGAAGTAGCTTCATGCCATTGTTCATCTCCAAGCACACATCTACAATACCAACGACCTTGGCCAAACCATCATTGCCCATCTTTACTGTACCAAAGTCACTTACCGTGTAGGATGTAAAAAAGTCATTTCGAGATATGGCATGAATGGCCACTATCAATAACCCAATTGGTCTCATGACATGCAACGTTGACAACATCATTATCATAAACAACAAGAAAGTCTTCAGTAGAAGTGGTAGCAACTCTATCATTTTCCTTGTTATCACCACCCTCTTGTTCTTTGCCTTTCTTCTTGTTCTCCCGTTTCAACTGTCTACAATATTTCTTGATGTGTCCTTTCATGCCGCAGTAATGACACTCAACATTAGCAAACCTGTTGGAATTACTTCTTCCTTTATCTTTGTTTCTCCAGTCTTACTCCGCCCTCTTCTTTCTATAACCAAAATCTCTGACTGCTGAGAAGATCCATGTGACTTTCTTCTCGTTTGTTCATTTAAAACACTGCTCTTAGCCAGATCCATATTGATTATACCATTCGGAGCTGAGTTACTCAATGATATTCTGAATGTCTCCCAAGAGTCTGGCAATGTACCCAGTAGACACAACCCCTGAATCTCATCATCAAATTTGGTACCCATTTTAGCTAGCTAATTAATTATACCTTGGAATGTATTCAAGTGATTTATCAACGGAGTTCCATCTCGATACCTCAAAGCCATCAACAGCTTGATGAGAATCATTTTATTATTTCCCATTCTTTGAGCATACAACTCTTCAAGTTTATTCCAGAGTGCTCGTCCATGTATTTCTCCACTAATATGATTCAAAACATTATCATCTACCCACTGCCTTATATACCCACAAACCTGTCGATGTAACAAGGTCCATTGTTCCTTAGACATATTATCTGGTTTTCCAATGGCAAACACCGGTAAATGAAATTGCTTAACATAAAGGAGATCTTCCATTTTTCCTTTCCAAGTATGGTAATTTGCACCATTCAAAGTAATCATTCTACTCAAATTAACTTCCATATTCAACACATGATATTCAGTAACAATAACTTGGCTCTGATACCACTTTATTGGGAGAATCATGAAATCAAGCAAACTCTAACAATGTTCTAAAAATAGCGGAAATAATATTTTTCTCCCTCTTTGTGTGAATCTATTAGGAAACAATTTAGTAGAGCTTAAAACCAAAAAACAAGCATACAAGAACACAACCAAATTTACGTGGAAAATCTTCCTAGTGTGGGAAGATAAAAAACCACGGTCACCAAAAACTTTCACTATCAAGAAAGTAATTGTACAAGGTTTCTCTCTAGATAAAACTAGAGGCATACAATCAGCAAATCATCAAGAAAATACATTCCTTGGAAACTAACAAATATCTCAAGATAATGGAGAAATCTCACCCAAAACAGAGGTATTATTCATGGACTCAGATCTCACAAACCAGATCTCCACCGTTCATATTGAAGAACCTTAAGTCTCAAACATGTCTGCAAAATTTCAGCTCAATCGGACCACAAAAATCCTTCGGTCGAAGCACAAGGTGAAAACTGTGTAGGCTGGAATTTGAAAAGTCTGCTCATTTTCTCTCTCTGTTTTTACACGGGATTCTCTTCCCTTTTTCTCTTCTTCTTATCTCATAGCAGCCAACACTACTAAAAGGTTATTTCCTTTCACTATTTTCATTTGGACAAAAATACCCTCACCCATGGGCTAAAAAATACCACATGGGCTTCTTGGGCCATCCTTCACATAAGAGGGAAACCCAACAAGTACTAATGTCTCCTCTTGATGAAATGGAAATCCCTAAGAGTCTTGATTACAGGATGGAACAGGGACATGATTCTTAGATTGTCTCACAAAGCCAGGGTCTTCTCCCTCCACAACAATCCTCACCACATTATCCTACCCCGAATAGATATCTCCACCCACTTAGGTAGATCCTTCAACTTTTGACCAGCTAAGGTTACATCCATCAACGAAAATGAAACCTCTGAAGGTATCTCCCAATTCTGTATATGTAGTAGGCAATAGAGGGAGGCCAAATAGGGATACCGACCTTTGCCAATAACCTCTTACCTCGTCAGACAAAGATAGCTTCTTCTCCCACATGTAAAGCCATAGCCACCTATTGTTCAACCATTTTCTTCCATGTGAAAGAATGTATCGAGCTTTAGCTTCCAAAGAAGGAATAAAGAGAAAGCGAATTGCACCCAACCCTTTAACATTTGAACAATGGGCATGCACCCAACCTTTCTTGATCCATCTTTCCACTATTGAGATCTTTGGCAAAGTTCCCTCAAAACTCTCGATGAAACATTACACCTTAAAAAAGCTTCTTCCTTTAGAAGTCCCTTAGGGCTAACCACCACACTATTCACTAGTCCTAGAACTTTCACCCATGCAGCACCTTCTTGGATATTCCAAACTCAACCACCATCAGTAAGGGTGTCAATGGACCGGTTGGATTGGACCCTGTTCTATTCAAAATCAATTTGGACAGATTGGATGGACAAACAAAGCATATTGATTTGGATCAATCCGGTCCAAAATATTTATTAAATTGGATTGGACCTGATCGGTCCATAACAAATTTATATTGGATTGGATTGGATTAGGTCAATATTTGGTCCATTGATATAAGATAAGAATATACGCGTCAATGAACTGGGTTTGGGTTGAAATTAATCTAAATCAAAATAAATTTGAACAGATTGGGTGGTCCAGAAATTGAATTGGACCGGTCCAGATTGGTCCAAAGCATTCATTGGATTGGATTGGACCTGATCCATTTATAGTGGACTCACATTGGACTGGATCGGATTGGACCAAATCCAGTCCAATTGACACCCCTAAATCCATCAGGCAGTCTATTCAAGTTACAATTAGTTTTAACTACACCCTTGTAACCTAAAGACTTAGTAGAATTTCTATATTGATTGTGGATTATAAACAAAATGTATAAATGGTTGCTAAACTATACAAGGACAAGATCATTAGCTAATTATTTTATGGATTTGTTGTTATGATTATGATGGCTACTATAAGGCTCACATATGGCCCAATTGTAATTTTCGTCTTGGTGTTAGAGAATAGAGAGCTTATTGAAATTTGAAAAGAAGTATTTATTGATTATTTTTTGGTATTATAAAGAAGTTACTGCTCTATGTATTTCAATTGGATCATCCCATGACAGTCATGATCATCATAATGTTAGATGTTTCATTGTTTTAGTAATCAAGACCTCCCTTAAATGTCTCCCTTTCTCCCTAGATCTAGTGATCCATTTTGCCTTATTTTTGTAGAAGCACTCAAACTATGAAAATAGACTTCTTTTCATCTTTCCTCAATCTTTAACCTTTTATATGCCATTTGAGTTTAGATATCCTACAATTACACACTTGAAGAATTTGATTAGTTAAAACCACCCTTGTTAACTTTAATGAAATTTCAATAGTTAGTTTGTCTTTTTACATTATTACAGGGCAATAAAGTGTAGGAGATCCCAACTACTACAATTTACTAGGAGTACTAGTTTTGTACCCAATTTAAAGATAACATAGAATGAAGCCTATGGAGGAGTGTAATGAGGAGTATGAAAGCTGTTATAATTTTGGTGGCCTATAAAACGCTAAGTATATGGTTGGCATCGATGCTGCAAATTTCTGCTGATGTGTGGGTTGGAAGCACCGTTTTCTGAGAAAATGGTGTCTTTTTTTTCTATTTGGAAACGTTGCTGCCAGGTAGGACATTTCCTAGAGCAACAGCAATACTTTTTGTTTGGTACCATTACATCGAACACTAGTACCCATTATAGGAAGTCCATGTCACTGCCACATCACGACTTCATTGACAGCAACGAACTGCAATCTGAGAAAACATCAAATTCAGTGTTGCTCCAAACCATGCCTTCTCAATTTCCAAGGCATGGCTTGGAGTATTCTTTTTATGGAAAAGTGGTTCCAAATAAACAGACGTTTCCTGAAGCACCATTTTTCCGACATGGCACTGATGTATCACTTTTTTCTGGAGCAGCGGCATCGATGCCAAACAGATGCTAAGAAAACTTATTGACTTTTATATGGATAGTTTGGCCTAGGCTAGAGGCAGATGTGCTAAGAGCGATATGAGTAGAGGAAGTCGAGCAAGAGACTTAGCTTGAGTTGGTTGACTCAAAATTTTGGGTTGTGGCCTCAGAGCCTCTAGCAAGTGGGCATAAGGCCTTCATTGGTTGTAGGGATTGGCATTTGAGGTCTTTTGGGTTGGGAAGGAAAATAACCATATAGGTTCTTGTTATCTTTAATGGGGGTTGTTGGTTGACTACTTGTATATATAATAGTTTTTATCACATTGGATTTTTGGCTTGGGCTTTCCCATCCTTTAATATTTGTATACTTCTAGCTTTTCCTTAATAAAACATTTAAGGGAAATTTGACTTGACCTCGTAACAAAGAGACACGTGGACGAGACTCGGCATAAGTGACAACTCAACATGATCAGATCGGCACGTGGACATGACTCGACACAAGTGACAGTTCAGTATGTTCAGTTCGCTACAAAGTGACCTCGAGTACCATGTTACCCCGAACTAAAGTTACTTCGAGCTAAGATCATCCCGAACTAAGATCACCTCGGTATCAGATCGCGACCAGGATAGCGGAATCAAGTCCGCTACAGATCGAGCCTAGACAGCTGGACCACCTCGGAAAGAGTTCACCTCCGGACAAACCTACCTCGGTACTAAGGCACTTCGGCATTCACAGTAGGTCGGGTCTGAAGAACACGAGCTCAGGTAGCTCGCTACTAGGAAGCTCGCCACCAAGCAGCCCGACACTTCACAGGCAGCTCGAAAGCTAATCAGACCAACCACCGTATGACAACCCCGAGGTTCTCACCACCATACCCCGCATCTTACGGGATCGTACCTTGTAATGGCTATATTAACTCACCCACTCACCGATTCAGGCGGAGATGGGCAACCTTACCGGTTGGTGGCATTATCCCCAACTTAACATGGAAACGGATCTCATCACAGCGAGGATCTAGGAACTGCTCCACCAAACCCACGAAGACTCCAATATATAAAGACCTCATCCCTAGGGGCGTAATCTCTGTTCTCTAGCTCTCTCATAATCTGTTATCATCTTCAAGCTCATTGCTAAGTGCAAACTTAACCATTGGA
Organism: Nelumbo lutea; assembly: GCF_056320005.1. Taxonomy (NCBI): domain Eukaryota; kingdom Viridiplantae; phylum Streptophyta; class Magnoliopsida; order Proteales; family Nelumbonaceae; genus Nelumbo; species Nelumbo lutea. The sequence goes on from NC_142691.1 coordinate 53,094,970, forward strand.
GTGACCTCGCCGGGTAAGCCACACCAGGTTCTCTGATTCACCTCTTGTAGGTTCCTCAGTTCCCATCATTGCTGGTAGCCAGATCACCTCCAGTTGGGAGCAGCCGGATTGTGCTACATCATTTTTTATACCAAAAACAATTAGAGCTTGGGACTTTCAACAAGGCGCATTCAAATTTAAATAGATGCTCAACCCAAACCTTAATCTAGGGCTAGGGTTTAAAGATACATGGTCTAGAGGCTTTAGACAACTTTCCAGAGTTTAACCATTTGATCTATGCTAGGAGTTTCGTTTTTTACTTCATTTGAATGACTTTAGTGCAAATACAATCTTAATCTTTTTTTTTCATAAGACTTGTGATGCAGCCCATATCAATTTCTAGACATTTTGATGGTTAGTTTTTATTTTTTCTTTTATTTATATATTTAGTTTTATATTTTCTAATTGAAGGTGGGCACATTTAGTGGTGGGTATATCCTCTAACCATAAACATGGGACATCTATAATGAGTGGAATGGTGCTCTAGAATGAAATATATGTTTTAGTTTAGCACAAGCTAACAAGGATGATATTTCTACATGTTATCTCTCTTCCGTGCCTAATTGCCAGATTGAAGTTAAAAATTTTGGGCTCTCTAGGACACCTCCAAGTTTATACACCAATATGTCATGTGTCATCATGCGGGTTCATCAATGTTGTTATCTATCTCCCTCCTAGGGGTAGCCATGAGTTGAGCTTCTCACGAGCTATTTGAGTTTGGCTGGGCTTGGTTTAAACCAAGATTCGAGCCGAGCTCGAGCCTGATATATAGGCTCATTTGCTAATCAAGCCGAGCTCATGCCAAGTGAATCTCAACTCGTGAGGCTCGCGAGCCTAGTATAGTAAATAAATAATTTTTTATTATATGCATACATACATACATACATATAAATTTATATAATAAATAATTTTTATTATATTATAATATTTTTATTTTTTATGCATAATGGTAAATAATTTTTATAATTCTTATTTTTGAATGTAAAATAAAAACATTATTTATATGTATATTTTTTATTTTTTATATGTTTAATAATAAATAAGTTTTATAATTCTTAATTTTTTGTATGTAAAATAAAAAATATCTTTATATGTATATTTTTATTTAAAAAAAAAATTGAGTTGCAGTTGAGCTCAAGTCGAGCCAAGCTCGAACTTGTGATCTTTGAACCAAGCCGAGCTCTAACTTGAGCTCAAGCCTAACACTGTTTCAGCAAACCGAACTCGAATAGTAAAGTATTTGGCTCGGCTCAGCTCAGCTCGAATCCACCCCTAACTCCCTCATGTATTTCATCAATCCATACCAACAAACCTCCACTTGTTTCTCATTGTGATTTTCCAAATCTCACCAAGTTGAGTTTATAGCATCAGTGCATACTCTTGAATTTAAGTAGCTTGCTTGTAAAAATCTCATTAGCCTATTAAGAGGCATGGCTTATGCTTTGTATTATTTGTCATCTTGCTGTAATAGGGTGTTCAAGTTCAAACACTATCATTGGTCTAGTTGGCACCTCCAAGCCCAAATGTTCAGGTTTGGTTATCATTGAAAGCTCAATTGTTCAAGTCTTGTTGGCACCCATAAATTTAATTATATTAGTTCTTGTTAAAACGTGGATGTGTAACTATTGTAAAGTTTTATTAGCACCCAAAAGTCCAACTCATTTAGTGGAAAGAGCTACTGTCAATGCACAATCTCTAAAAATTTGGGAAACAATCTCTAAAAATAATAAAAATATTATTTTTAATATATTTTTATTTATAATATAAATAAATAAATTTATAATCAAGTTTCATAATATCTTTTTTATTTATAACATTTTAAATATTAATTTATTTATAATTTTTAATAGAAATTTATGTATAATTGGCACAAACCGAGTCAAGATTGAGTAGCTCATGAGTATCAAGTTGAGTTGAGTTTAAGTATGAAACTCAAAACTTGATTGAGCTCGAGTCAAGTTTAGAGCTCTGAGTTTTTGAGTTGAGTTTGAACCACCCAAAAGTCGACTTGACTCAGCTCAATTACACCCCCTAATGGACACACAACATGTTGGAATGTTTAATAATAATAATAATGACAATTGGTCCGGGCTCTCCAATGTTATTATTATTATTATTATTATTATTAGTTTGATGGCGGGAGATCCAGACTCTCCAATGTTTAGCATTATTGAACACCCCTTAGACTATGTTTCGTTTGAAGGAAAAGGTAGGGAAACTTTACAAACCTTGTATTGATTTTCTCATCTTTCCCTTCCTTTTCCTACCATTTCCTTCAAACCAAACATAACCAATCAGTACTAGAAAGACAAGAATAAGAAGCTCAGCAAAACAGTACTGCTTCTACCACACCATTAATTCTAAAGCTGAATCTCTCTCCTACTATAACACACTTTGATCTCAGTGAAACTGGATAGAAAAAATTACTTGTTATGAAGATCAAAATTCCTTCCGAGTCAGATCTGAACAAGATATATAAATGGATTCACTTCCCATGTGAATTTCTCTGACTATACCTACCTGTTGTTTTTGTTTTGATAAACAATAATCTAAAATTATCAGACTACTTCAACTTCACTAGTCAAATCTCACCAACTCTGTGGCCGGGTTCCTCCAATTATGTTATTGAATGGTCAAAATCAATGAATTTCCTTATTTTCAAAATTAATGGATTGGTGTTACAGTCATTTGGATTTGTATTATTCATTATTTTCAAGAGTAATAATATCTTCTTGAATTTGATGCATGATCATCCCTGCTCCCTGCTTATTGTGACCTCTCTCTATGTACAATATATATGAAGAAGCAAGGAAATTTCCCTTGTTCTAGAGTATGCTGACCAGTGAAATTAAGCATGGTCTCCCAGTAGAAGTTGTCAGCTTGACAAGCAAACCTCATAATACTCAACAGGGGTAGATTTTGGTCCCTGTCAGTACTGAAATATAATATATCCTCGTTTTGAATATTCCTGCATCAATTAAAAGTATGAATAATTGAGAAGTCACACCAGCTAACTCATGAAAATATAAGTTTAAAATTCCTTATTAAATATATCCCATACAACCTCTTCAATTATAATCTCAATTAAATATGAACCAAACGCAGCTATAGCTATAGACTTTAGGATTGTTTAGGATTTTCATTTTTCATTTTTTTTTTTTTGCAAATAGAAGGAGTATATGAAAGATTAAAATACATCATAATAATACATAATACTAAAATGATGAAACTGGTTCTTAGAGTAGACAACATCTTGGTGAGAACCATTCAGTCAGATAGATTCAGTTGGAGACATGGCGGTTGATTCTACGACTAGCTAGGCCGCTTTAAATTCATTGAAAAAATAATAAATAAATTTGTATAATATGCAAAATTTTGTAATCCTTTTCGTACAAGGTTTTGCAATGCATTACTGCTTTCGGTTATTAAATCAGACTCTCAGTGTGATTTGAAAGTAAGCATTTCTGACCAAGCAAATATTAATGCATAACGCCCTAATAATGTCTAATAAAATATAAAATTTGATGTGTTATTGCGGGTAGTACATGTTCAATAATTCAGACGGAGTTTGTCATGCAGCTTCTTCTTCTTGTGTCATTGGAATTATTGGACTTATAGTACGTAATGCTAGCTCATGGAGACTTCATCTTGGGCAGATCGATTCATCCTCGCAAGCCTTTGGTTTTAAAGAAGATTCAATTATGGCTTCATTTATATATATATATATATATATTAGGATTATCTTCATTTGTTTACACTATTGAATGATTCTATTGAATCTTCTTGGCGAATTCATACCTTAGGCCTAAGGAAAAACTATAAATACTACAAATATGTATAAAATAATATATAATAATACAAGGTTTAATTTGGTACTTTATATATTTATATTTGTACTTCTTTTAATTTGGGAAGAGTGTAAACACATATATGTTCAATTGAAAACTTTACACAAGGCATTTACACTTTTCCCAAATTGAATCTTAGGTTGCTTTTGGAATCGGTGTAAAACGTCACCAGTAAAAATACTAATAATATTTTACACTGAATCACGAAAGTGACCGTTGATTTTTTTAGAAATGCGATGGGCGCCCTTTCTCCAAGAAACAATAATAATGCCAAATAGCTACTTAATTAAAAGCACTTTGACTTTACATCGGAAAGCAACTTTAAAAGTTAACGATCAATTTCCTTTATTTGGTTCTCACCCAGAACTCAAAACCAAAATCTTATGCAAATGGAGGTTAATATATAGCTATGAACAATTGAGTATATGTTTGGCAAGGATACTGCAGATACGTCATTGTAGTACCATTTTGTTTGAAATTGTTGCTGCTAGATAGGATGTTTCCTGAAATAACAATAATATCTTCTGTTTGATACCAGTACTCAATTTCTGTTTTTAGCATTGATATCAATCATAGGAAGTTCACATCACTGGGAATGCCACTTTATGTCCTCGTTGTCAATAACAAACTCGGATCTAAGAAAATATCAAATTCGGCATTTCTCCAAATTATGCCTTTTCATTTTCAAGGCGTGGCTTATAATTTATAGAAAAACAATTTCAAATATATTAATGTTTGCGTGAGTACCATTTTTTTCCAACGTAATGCGGATGTATCACCGTTTTCTGGGGCAATGGCATAAATGCCAAACAACGCTGATTCGGGTCAAGAATAATTGAGAGGCCACATCAGCTAGGGAGGTAGCTGCCGAAACATACGTCATATCCACATGATTGTTGACTGCATTGATTATCATATCGAAGGGTACTACTTGCTTGCGCGTTCCAACCGTGTACCACTGTATGTACGAATGAGTCAACTCGATCGTGTTCCATTATTTTCTCTCGTGCAACCAAAGTTGGTGGTCGTTCACATGCGAAGCCGGCGGTTTAGTTGGGCATTAAGTGAGTCAACTCGATTTTCATATCCAACGGTGGATCTATGTTGCAAACCACATCTAATAGTGAAAATGTGTGGTCTAGGTTCTCAAAGTGTGAAATCCATATTTATTATTGTATATTATATGCAAATTATCCATTTTTCTCTCTTAACCTCATCTCATTCTTTGTCTATTACTTTAGAAAAAGTTAGTAGGAGTGATATATACCTGGTTAGGGATGAAGAACCGAGCGGCCAAATGGGACTGGTTTTGCTCTAGTAACCGGCAAAACCTGCAAAAAAACTGAGAGTCATTGGCTTTGTTTTTCCTAAATAAATTAATTCAAGGAATAAAAGGCTTACCGACCTAATGGGCCTACCGGCGTTAGACAGATTGGCGGTGATTTCTTTTTTTCTAGTCGTCAAACCTCTTATAGAGGAGACAAGTCTGGTTGTACTCAGGTAATTGATCTATCGCTAAAGCTACAAAACAATGGAGAGTTATTGGCATTTTTCCTCCAAAAAAAAAACAAGAACAAAGGGCTTACAGGTCGAACGGGCCTACCGGCATCAAATGGCATAGCAACTAATCTTTTTCTGGTCGCTGAACATCTTGTACAGAAGATGATGGACTGCCTTCGAGCAAAAATACATGCAGTGGTTGTATGCGGTTGATCTGGCTTCGAGCACATACTAGTCTATTAGGTTTTTTTTTTTTTTTTTTTTGTTGCTCTTTAGTGGCTCGCGATACATAAGATCAATTCAAACTTCAACCACCTTGGCTGAATAATCAGTGCCAGGTAAGTTTGGCATTTCACCAAATGCCCAACCGTTGGGGGAAGAAAGAATTTGAAGCTTCAAATGGTTAAATGCATAGAAATCAAAGTTTTTTTTTTTTCATTAAAGTCGAGGTAGCAACATTTTTCAGTGTTTTTTTTTGATAAACACATGAACAAAACAATGGTTCAAGTCCCAATAAATGCCCACGTCTAGCTAGCATAGACGTGGCACTGTTTTTCTCAAGAAACACCAATGTTACCAAACAAGGCCCAAGTGTTTTTTATGTAACAATTACTCCATTTACCAGTGTTTTTTATTTATTTTTTATCCAAGTAATTTTTATCTGTTTTTTCTTTTATGTTCTTATTTCCATTTTTATTTTTATTTTTTAAGCGAAAAGGCAAAATTCATTCAACAAGATCAACTATTACATGTCACGGTCCTTTGAAATAATTGGAATTAAGAAGTCGAGACTGGTATACCAAGTGAAAAAAATTGCAATAGAGCAACCATATTGGGCTAACTCATGGGCTTTGTTTGAAGCCACGAGAGTGTGAGTGACTTGCACATGTGTAAAATTGTTTAAAAGAGTCTTATAGTCACCAATAATAGTGTGGATTCACCAAGGAGGCTCATGAGAACCATCCAATAGGAGTTCTACAATGGAGAGTGCATCACCCTCAATTTGAAGAAAGGATGATGCAGCGTAGAAGCAATAAAACCAGGCTGGCTACGCAAGCACCGAGTGAACCAAGTTTCTAGTGAAACAAGAAAGAAAGAAAATCTCTAGAGGAGAGAGAAAAGGTAGCGAGAATTGAATAGAAAATCTGAAGTGTGTATTAACTGAATAGGATCGAATTCTTCTTGATCTTGATCTTGATAGGATCAGACTCTTGGCCATGATCTTCCCTGTCTGATCTCCATGCATGAATCTTGGAAGTCTTTGATTATCTTGATCTTTGGAATTCTTGATTATCTTGAATTCTTGAATTCTTGATTATCTTGAATTCTTGAATTCTTGACTTCTTGATTATCTTGAATTCTTGATCGATCTTGAATTCTTTTCTTGACTTATCTCTTTCTTGGATCTTGACTTATCCTTATCCTAGGAGCTGCCACCCCTAAGGTGATGTGGGCTTTGGGATGGGCCTCCATCATTCTCCCCCACTTGGAAAGAACTCGACCCTGAGTCGTGACTAGGATATGCAAGTGTTATCTCTAGCAAGTAGCGATGGATGTCAGCAACATTGAAGGTCTTAAAGATACCCATATGATCTGGTAGGTCCACGACATAGGCATTCTCGTTGATTTTCTTCATGATCTTGTATAGACCGTACTTCCGAGGTTGCAACTTGTTGTATTTTCCCACGGGAATCCTTTCCTTCCGCAAGAATACCATAACTTCGTCACTGACGTTAAATACTTGGAGCCGACGATGCTTGTTTGTTGCCAACTTGTACTTGGCGTTGGTTTGCTCTAGTTTCTGCTTCACGGCTTCTTGGACGGATTGGATCTGGTCCACCATCTACTCTATGGAGGCACTGACACTAGGTACTCTGGGTAGTTTTACTAGGTCTAGTGCATGATTTGGAGCCTTCATGTAGACAATGGAGAATGGAGATCTACCTATAGAACTGTGTACTGCATTATTATAGGCGAAGTCAGCCTGTGCAATGGCGAAATCTCATTGTTTTGGTCTCTCCTGACATATACTACGAATCAAGTTACCAAGGGTCCAATTCACCACCTCGGTTTGTCTGTCTATCTGCGGATGGGCTGTGCTGTTGAAATTTAGTGACGAATCAAATAACTGCCATAGGGTCATCCAAAAGTGACTTAGGAACCTTGTGTCTCGATCTGATGTAATAGTCTTGGGTACCCCATGTAGACGAACAATCTCCCTGAAAAATAATTTGGTTGTTGCTGATGCATCTGTTGTTTTCTTGCATGGGTGGAAGTGAGCCATCTTAGAGAACCTGTCAACCACTACGAAGACGGAGTCCATGTTCCTTTGGGTTTTTTGCAATCCTAGCACAAAATCCATGGACAGGTCTTCCCAAATAGCAGTAGGAACGGGTAGGGGCATGCAGAGACCAGTATTTTGGGATTGTTCCTTAGCTATCTGACAAATATAGCATCTACTCACAATGGTGGACACATCCCTCCTCAATTTTGGCCAGTAATAATGCCCTTTAACTGCTTCAACTGTCTTATCCCTTCCCAGGTGTCTTGCTAGTCCACCCCCATGCAGATCCCTAATGATATTCTTACGGAGGGAGGTGTAAGGGATAAACAATTGTTCCCCTTTCATAAGGAATCCATCATGAATGTAGAAATCATCTACTGGATGTCGATTCACACATTTCTCCCACACCTGTTGGAAGTCCTCATCCTGGGCGTATAGGTCTTTTAGGCATTCAAAACCCACAATCTCAATACTAAGGTTCTTGATGAGGGCTACTCTTCTACTAAGGGCATCGGCCACTTTATTCTGTTATCTAGCCTTGTACACAATTTTGTATGGGAATTTGTCAAGAAAAGCAGACCATCTAGCATACAAATCACTCCTTAATTGTTTTTGCCCACTAAGATATTTTAGGGCCTGGTGATCAGTGTAAAGAACAAATTCCTTTGCAATTAAATAGTGTTCCCATGTTTTCAAGGCTCTTATCATAGCATAGAACTCTTTGTCATAAGTGGACCACTTTCTCCTGGCTTCACATAATTTTTCATTGAAGAAAGCAATGGGTCTTTCTTCTTGGGACAATATAGCCCCTATGCCAACTCCACTGGCATCACATTCAACTTCAAACAGTTTATCAAAATTTGGTAAAGCAAGGACAGGAGTAGTACATAATTTTTCTTTTATGAGAGCAAAACTTTGCTCTTGTTCTTCTCCTCATTGAAATTTTCCCTTTTTCAAACATTCACCGATGGGAGCTACAATACTGCTAAAATGTTTAATAAATCACTTGTAGAAAGTTGCTAACCCATGGAAATGTCTCACATCTGTGACATTTGATGGGGTCGGCCACTCCCTAATGGATTTCACTTTTTCCTCATCTACTTTAATTCCTTCCTTGCTCACAATGAATCCCATGAATAATAAATTATCACTCATAAAAGTGCATTTCTTCAAATTAGCTATAAATTAATTTGAAGGGACGCAATACCTGGTTCATCAGCCTCATGAATGTGTTGGGTGCATTGGTTAGTCCAAAGGGCATGACTAACTATTCGAACAGGCCATCTCTAGTCTTGAAGGCTGTCTTCCATTCATCTCCGATGCGGATTTTGATCTGATGGTATCCACTCCTGAGATCAATTTTTGAAAAAACTACAGCCCCATTAAGCTGATTTAGCATGTTGTCTAGCCTAAGAATGGGGAATTTGTATCTAATAGTAATTTTGTTGATAGCCCTGCTGTCTACACACATTCTCCAACTGCCATCCTTCTTGGGTGTTAGCAAAGCTGGTACTGCACAAGGACTCATAGTGACTTGAATATGTCTCTTTTTCAACAGTTCTTCTACCTTCTCTCATAAAATTTCATTCTCCTTGGGACTCATCCTGTAATGTGGGAGGTTAGGTAGACTAGCACTTGGAACAAAGTCAATATGATGTTGTACATCTCTCATGAGAGGGAGCTCATTTGGTAATTCATTTGGAACTACATCATGGAATTCATCCAGTAGTCCCTACACTTTCACTAGAATTTTATTTTCCTCTAGGGTCTCATTCATATTTTCTCCCTTTACTATTAACAAATGGACCTCATGGGTATCCTTACATTCTTTCATAAATTCAACACGATGATGGGTAAGGGCCTTAGGAATATTCCTTTCAGCCATGGGTAACAAGGTGTAGCAAATACCTTCCTTTTCAAGTTGGTAGGTATTCTTCCTACCTATGCGCCTTGCATCTGTATCAAATTTCCAAGGCCTACCCAACAAAATATGGCAAGCATCCATGTCTAAAATATTACAATATACTTCATCATTGTACTTACCAATAGAAAAGGGTACATTGCAGCGTTCCTCCACTCGTATGCCGCATCCTTCCTTAATCCACCCAATTGTGTATGGGTTTGGATGTTTTTCAAAAAGTAATTGTAACTTTTGTATGAAATCCCTGCAAATAATATTTTCTTGACTACCACTATCAATAATCAAATCAAATAATTTACCCTTGGCAGTACATCTAGTACGGAACAATCTGTGCCTTTGAGAGGTATCCTGATTTTTCTGGGACAACATTAATTTTCTCACAACACAAATATACTCTTCATGTTCATATGGACCCTCTTCATCTTCCCCATCAGGTCCACAGTATACTTCCTCCTCCCTTTCTACCATGTTAACTGCCTTCCTTCTAGGACAGTCATTGGACCTATGTCCAATCTCATTACATTTAAAGCATTTAAAAGGAGCAGACTTTGCATAGGGATTGTTGGTTTTAGGAGGGTTGGAAGGATTACCTTGAGTATGTCCTCCTATGATAACCATACTGATGTTAGCTGTACTTGCCGGGTGAGAAGGTTGTACTGCCAGGTGAGAAGGCTGTACTACCGGGGCTGATTTGTTCCTGTCGACAGTTGCCAGTCTGTTGTTGCTCCCGTTGTACCGGCAATAATTATCACTACGTGCCTTGTCTTGGAACATCAATTCTGCTTTCAAAGCTAGGTTCCTTGCTTCCTACACATTGAGAACCATTTGAACACCAATTTTATCTCTGATAGACGGTCTCAAACTGCTTAGATAATGGGCTGCCTGTTGGTTATCAATTTCAGATAATTGATTTCTTTTAGCTAATCTCAAAAATTCAGATGTATATTCATTAACACTATGGGAACCCTACGCACACCGTTGGTAAGATTCAAACATGTACTGTTCATAATCTGGGGGTAAAATTTTACCTCTTATAAGTTGTTTCATGCACCTCCAGGTTCGAACAGGACCCCTTCTTTCTCTGATATGGGTCTCTCTTAGGCGTTCCCACCAAACAGATGCACCTCCCTTTAATCTAAAAGCTACCAATTTTACCCTTTGTTCCTCTGGTATCTCCACGTACTCAAAGAAATGATTGATTTCTGTGATCCAATCTAGAAGTCTCTCTATGCCAAGATCTCCACTAAAAGTAGGAATATCTACCTTGAGTTTAAATTCATCATTATTCCTATGGGGATTGAAATTACCTTGATTGTGCCAATTTCTTTCGTTTCTGTTGTTGTCGGGAAGAACTGGAGCACCACCGAATTCTAACTCATCATCACTATCGTCGTCAAGCACTAGACGTCAGAACGTAGCGTTGATGGGTTGCCTGTCATGGTCGTCTCCTTCGATTGGATGTGGATTTTTCCGATTTCGTGGAACAACTTCCCATAACAAGGTTCGCAGTTGTTCAACCATCTCTGCCAACTGTTGTTCGATGTTACATGTGGCCATGCGCTGCTCTTCGACTGCTCTCCAAACAGCTAGGAACCCCTGATCTCCGTTACGGGGTGGGTTGCGACTGCTACCGTCTGGGTTGGCCATCTGACTGGGCGAATTCCCTCCTTTGATACCACCTGACGCAGCATGGAAACAATAAAACCAGGCTGGCTATGCAAGCACCGAGTGAACCAAGTTTCTAGTGAAACAAGAAAGAAAGAAAATCTCTAGAGGAGAGAGAAAAGGTGGCGAGAATTGAATAGAAAATCTGAAGTGTGTATTAACTGAAAACAATAGCAGTATTTATAATACATCTGGAAATCATAGAATAACTAGGAAAGAACAACTAAGATAGATATCAAAACATCTAATCTGGATAGAATCGAATTCTTCTTGATCTTGATCTTGATAGGATCGGACTCTTGGCGATGATCTTCACTATCCGATCTCCATGCATGAATCTTGGAAGTCTTGGATTATCTTGATCTTTGGAATTCTTGATTATCTTGAATTCTTGAGTTCTTGATTATCTTGAATTCTTTTCTTGACTTATCTCTTTCTTGGATCTTGACTTATCCTTATCCTAGGAGCTGCCGCCCCTAAGGTGATGTGGTCTTTGGGATGGGCCTCTGTCAAAGGAGATATTCAACTAGGAAACAAAGATAAGGCCTTCTCTAAACGCAGCAACTTCCACTTCAACAACATTTTTAAGAGGATATATTTCAGGGCTCTACCTACTATGAATTCACTAAGGGTATTTTGATCAATGATACCAATGCCACTAATTGGGTTACGAGTAGCCCCATCCACATTAACTTTTAGCATACCGGTTGGTGGTTTTATCTACCTGACCTCACTGCCCACAACATTTGGTAATGGGGTAGAAATTGTAGTACTTAAAAGTGAGAAGTTGAATAGGGATTGAGATAACTTGACAACCACAGCAAGAGAGAAATTTTTTCCTTCAAATACCAATTTGCGACGAGCCTTCCGAATACACCACAGGGTGATAATACCTATGTCCAAAATAGAAGCACCAGGGGAGAACATTTGTTTATCCAAACTCACCCAGCTATTAAGCCAATCATAAAATGAATGATTCAAATATTCCATCGTTCTTAGGGAGAGACTATTACCAAACCAAATTGCTTCAATAGGTGTACACAAGAAAAAGATGTCTTCCATTGTTTTAGTCTTCTCATTACAAGTGAGACATAATGGATTCACCTTGCTTAAACTATTGGATTTTAATCTCATTAGAGATTAAATCCAATGGGGTTTGATTGGTTAATTATATGGAAAACACACCTACAAATATATTTTGAAAAACTAGTTTTCAACTTGTCCCACATTGGAAAATTATTAAACATGTTATGAGTTTTTAAATAAAAACTTGTTTGCACTCCTTAGAATTATATGTGGAGAGTATATGTGTGTGTGCAATGCAATGAGTTATTAACTTGCATTCATGTTCATTGAGTCCATACTTAATAAATTAATGATTCCAATAACATAAAAGCTTATCTTTAAAATCTACCTAGCAAAAATATTGTTTTCATCTAAATGGTGGTAAGAAATTAAATCATTTTGGGTCAAATGGGTTAATTCATGTTGCCACGATTAAATAATAAAATCAAAAAATAAAATGAAAAAATATAAATTAAAAAAATTGGGAACATTTTTAGCATATATATTAAACAATAATAAGTATGTTAAATAATAAATACTTTTATTATTGATGAAAATGGAATATCAATTTAAAACCAATTGGAAATAAAAATATTTTCCTATTCTCTCTCAATAAATCCTATATTTAAAATATATTTTTCTCATCATTAAATACTTGTAATTAAATCCACAATAATAATTTTAATAGTATAAAAATAAATATTTTGAAAAGTAATTTGAAAACAAAACCATTTTCTTCCCTCCCGGTGGTGGGTAAGCAATTTGACCATTTGGGGTCAAATGGATTAATAAATAACACCATAATTAAATAATAAAAAATTAAACTAAATAACTATAAAATGTAAGAAGTAGTTTTATTAATGATGAAAATGGAAAGCCAATTTCAATATCTACCTAGAAATTAAATGATGTCATAGTCAAATAATAAAATTTTTAATAATGGAAAATACAAAGAATCACAAAAATAAAACAAAATAAAAAGATAAGAGAAAATTTTGGGCACATATCTAATGTTATATATTTATTAAAAATAAAATATTGGATACATCTCTAATATTGTATGTTCATTATATTGAACAAAAATAAGTTTTATACATAAGAAATAATTTTATCAATGACAAAAATGTAATACAAAATTTAATGTCAACATAGAAATCAAACAATTTTTATTTTTAGATGGTGGGTTAGTGGTTTGAGTAAAATGATATCATAGACAAACAAAGATTCAGTGTGATAAGTAAAAAATATTTTATATAATGTAAATGAAATATATAATTTAAAGGGAAAATTATAGTCAAAGTCGGTTGTACATTTAAAATTAGGTTGCAGGTTGGTCTAGAAACCAACCAAACTCTGAAAACTGGCTCTAAATTTCAAATTATAAAAACCCCTGCCATGTCATCAGAGCCTTACGTGGCGGTTGCCAACATGGGACTCTTATTCCATGTTGGACATAGCGAAACACCTATATCGAAAATAGGTTTTCAGTTTCTCTTCCACTCCCTCTGTCTCTCGATCTCCCTTCCTTATCTCTCACTCTTATAGTCATATCTCGATCTCCCACTCCCTCTGTCTCTCCCACTCTCTCTACTTCGGCTTGTAGCCAAATCAAAACAATTGTCTTTATTGTTCTTCCTCAATCTTTCTCATTCTTCTCCCTCACTCTCCCTCTTGGTCAAAATCTCCTTCTCCCTCAATGTCTATTGTTTTTCAATTGGTGTAAATTTCATAGCTAAGAGTTTCTTGTGAATTTTATCAATTTGGTGTAATAACTTTTGAACCATAGCAAGTTGGTCTCATGTTTTTTTATAAGATTTGATTAATACAATATAAGTGTGTAAGAAAATAAGAAAATAAAAAAATGAGAGAGGGAGACAAACTAAGAGAGAACGATAGAAATTAAGGGAGAAGGAGAGATTGACCGAGAAAGAGAATGAGAGAGAACAATAGATAGAGAGAAAGAATGAGAGAGATTGATATAGAGAACATAAATCTAGAAACCAAAAACCATTTTTATATAATTTCAAATCACATAGTCATTGAGCACATAAAGATGACTATGAATGAAAGAGTGTGAGGGAGATTAAGAGAGACAGAGAGACCAAAACCCTTTTTTACTTATTTTTCAATCACCCAACGTTAAAGGGCAATTTCAGTATAAGCTTTTTATTGTGACCAATATATGGATTAAGAGTCTCATGTTGGCAATAGCCACATAACCCTCCGATGACATGGCGAGGGTTTTTATAACTTGAAATGTAGAGTTGTTTGTTAGAGTTTCTTTGGTTTATGGACCAACTTGTAACCAAATTTTGAATGTATGGTTGACTCTGACTATAATTTTCCCTAATTTAAAACTAATCCAAAACCAATGCTATTTCTTATCTAGATGGTGGGTCAATGATCTAACTTTTCAAAAAAAACATATGATGTCATAATTGAATAATAAATATTCATTTATTTTTAATCATATTGTTACTTTTTTAATTTTCGATTTCTATCTTAACTATGATATAAAATTCAAGTAATTAATGTGAAAAAAATTCTCATGTGCAACGCATGTGCTTATTTACTAGTTATATAAAGAGCATGGATCAAGCAAATGAACACAAGTTTTTGAAAATCACTCTTGTCTCTCTTAGTTTGATATGCTACTATCTCATAGAAGGTTTCGTTGGAGACTCTTCAATTTTGTTGGTTGCAGATTCTTGCCTAAGGCTCTACTGTATCCTCTATAAATGAATTTTCCCGTAACCCAACAACAAATTCAATAAATCTAAGTGGAGGCAAATAACGTTCTAAAGACAATGTCTTTAGACACGCCTCAAAAATTCTCCTCCAAGTTTCTGTGACCCTAATTCTTAATAATTTTAGAATATTGTTTTGCAATGGAAGTGGAAGCAAGCATAACTTTGATCAATATGATGAACCAAGACCTTGTTCGACTTAACTAGTTCGATGGAGCAAATTTCAGTTAGTGGAAAGATAAGATAATCTTCTTTCTAACCACACTGAATTTGTACTATCTCCTGGATCGAAATCTGCAACCTCTTCTTGAACCCACTGGCAAAGACACTGAAATGCTAAAGAAGGAAAGAGAAAAATGAGAAGATGATTCATTTTAGTGTCGAGAACATATACCGAACACCATATTAGACTGGCTCTACAATTTCTATGAGGAACTCTCATCTCCAAAAGAAATCTAGAGACTTTGGAATTCAAGCACAAGGTGCAAAGAGTAAGTATGAACAAATATCTTATCATTGAATTTGAACAATCATAAGGCCATACCAGAGCAAGTTCACGAACTACAATTGATAGTCAACAGAATTTGATCCCTTGACATCATCCTTGTTGAATCTTTCCAAGTAGGAGAAATAACTATCAAACTTCTACCCTCTTGAAAGGATTATAGGAAGAAGCTTCTTCACAAGGAAAAAGAACTTACCTTAGAGCAAATTCAACAATACTTTCGTATTGAAGAAGAGTCTCGGATTAGAGACAATAAGAATAAGATCATGACTGGTATGTTGAACTCTAAGGTTAATTTTGTAGAAAATGGATTGAATAAGACTAATCCTGCATTACCAGTAAAGAAGGATGGGACTTCAAGAAGAACAACAATAAGAAAGTATTTTGCGATGTTTGTGCAAAGAAGGGGCATTGTGCCCGAGTCTACAGACATCGAAAGGGTGGAACCAAGACCGTAAACATGGTGGAAGATAATTTAGTTGCCATGATTACTGAAATGAATATGGCAAAATCATCTTCTGGATGGTGGTTTGATTCAAGCACCATAGTCCATGTTTGCAAGGACAAGTCCTTGTTCAAGACGTATGAAGAAGTGACTAATCGCTAAGAGGTACATATGGAAAACCATAAGTGTGCCAAAGTTGGTAGAAGAGGCAACATGGAATTGAACTTCACCTCTGAAAGGACATTAACTCTCTCGAATGTTCTCCATGTTTCAATAAATCTTGTCTGCAAGAGGGGATTTAAAGTTTCTTTAAATTTGACAAGCTAATCCTATCCCGAAATGGGATGTTTGTTGGAAAGGGATATGGGTGTAATGGTATATTAAAATTAAGCATTAGTGAAGGAAAATGTTTTGCTTATATTGTTGATTCTTTTTTTTTATGGCATGATATATTAGCACACTTGAATTTTAGATTCATAAAGAACATGAGTAAACTTGGTTTAATTATTTATAGTAACAAATTAAATGACAAATGTGACATATGCGTAAAATCTAAAATGGTTAAAAAACATTTCCTAAGTATTAAGAGAAATTCTCAACATTTAGAATTAATTTATTTTGACATTTATGAACTCAATGGTATATTAAATAGTGGAGGTAGAGATTTCATAAATTTTATTGATGATTTTTCAAAATACACATATGTTTACCTTATGAGGACAAAGGATGAATCCTTTGACATGTTTAAACAATATAAAACTAAAGTTAGAAATCAATTAAAAAAGAAAATTAAAATTCTTGTAAGTGATTAGGGTGTTGAGTACTTTAAGAACAAGTTTAATTGTGTAGAATTTGGAATAGTACATCAATGCTTTTTCTCTATACCCCTTAACAAAATGTCTTGGTCGAAAGGAAAAATAGAACACTATAAAAATGGTAAACTATATGCTGATGAAAGTTAATAACCCTTAAATCTGTAGGGGTAAGCACACCTAATAGTTTGTCATTTACATATGAGGATTGTTTTTAGAGTTAACAATAAGTGTCCATATGAATTATGGATAGGAAGAAAGCCTAATTTAGCATACCTAAATGTGTGTGGGTGTTTAGCATATTACAGAGTTTCAAACCCTAAAAGAACCAAATTAGGGCTTAGAGTAAAAAAGAAATATATTTATTGGATATGCAGAATATAGTAAGGCCTATATGCTTCTAGATTTGGAGTCCAACATAATAATTGAAACTAGAGATGCTAAATTCTTTGAAAATAAATTATGTTCTAAATCTACAGAAAATGATATAGAATCAGGAAGAAAACTTAGATCATAATACATATCACTAACAAAGACATTGAAAGAAGAAATGACACAACTGTAATACTTATAGTAGAACACAATAGAAGTCAAAGAGAGAATTGAAAAACACCTAGGTTTTGATTTTATCTCTACTCAATCAATAGTGTTCTTGGTTGAGGCTAATAAAGAAAAGGTTTTAAATAAGATACCCATTGTATTAAACGTTAAAAATGATCCAAAACCTATAATGAGGTTGTGACCTCTAGAGAGGCTTCATTTTGGAAGGAATGTATAAATAATGAAATGAAATTGATAATGTCAAATAACACATGAATTCTAGTAGACTTGTCTCTAGGATCAAAATCAATCAAATGTAAATGAGTGTTTAGAATAAAATATAACACTAGTGGAACTTTATAGACTTTTAAGGCCAGATTGGTAGCTAAAGGATTTAGTTAAAAGGAAGGGATTAACAACTTCAACTAGAATACTTATAGCACCAATATCTATTTATTACTTATTTATTCATCAAATGGATTGATGTGCGACTTAGCTACTCCCTAACTCTCTGAATTCTTAAGCTATTTTTAGCTCACAACCAGTATACTGACTTAAGCATCGGAGCAACCTTGCCGGGCTAGCAACCCCGGGTTTTCTGGTCCTCTTGCAGATCAACTATTTGTCGTCCGCCTAGAAGCCAAATCCCCTCCAGCAGAGAGTAGCTTAAGCCAGATCACTTAGCTACTCCCTGCTGGAGGTGATCTGGCTTCCAAGCGAATGACGAACAATTGATCTGCAAGAGGATTAGAGAACCTGGGGTTGCTAGCCCGGCGAGGTAGCTCCAATGCTTAAGTTAGTATGCTGGTTGTGAGCTAAAAATAGCTTAAGAGTTAAGAGAGCTAGAGAGCATATAAATCATGCGTACCTAGAACCACCGAGGGTGGAGCCTTTATATAATGGAGTCCTCGCGGGTTTTGCGGATCGGTTCTGGGATCATCGTCACGATAGGATCCGTTTCCGAGTAAGTTGAAAGATAATGCTGCCAACTAATAAGGTTCATCAATTCTGCCCTAATCGGGTAGGGAGATAATGCTAGTTGTTACACGGTGTGACCTCATGAGAACTGGGATCTATTGGAGGGGTTTTCGGGATCACCACGTAGTGGCACGTCGGTATCCCTGAACTGATGTCTTTAAGTCCCGAACTGGGTTGAATGTCAAAGTGCCTTGGCATCGAGCTTCTCTTGTTGCGATCTGGTACCGAGTCGATCTCGTCCCGAGGTGAGCTTGTCCCGTGGTCATTTTAGCTCGGGGTAGTAGGGTACTCGAGCTCGATCTGCTGTGAACTTGTTATGTTAAGCTGAGTTGTCATCTCTTGGTCTAGTCGTGTCCACGTGTACCCTCTTTACTAGATCAGGCCAAATCACCCTTCATCAATTGCTCCCCACAGATGGCGCCAAATGATGGCGCGTGATTTATATGCTCTCTAGCTCTTTGAATTCTTAAGCTATTTTTAGCTCACAACCAGTATACTGACTTAAGCATCGGAGCGACCTCGCTGGGCTAGCAACCCCGGGTTCTTTGATCCTCTTGCAGATCAACTATTCGTCGTCCGCTTGGAAGCCAGATCACCTCCAATAGGGAGCAGCTAAGTTGCACATCATCATGGATGTTAAAATTATTCTCTTAAATAGTGTTTTAAATGAAGAAGTCTACATGGAACAATTAGAGGGATTTGTCCATGGAAATGAAAAGAAAGTCTGTGAACTGGTTAAATCGCTATAAATTTTAAAATAAGAACTTAAATAATGGCATGAGAAATTTGACTTTTGCATTCTAGCTTTTAGTTTTAAGCACAATAATGGTGATAGATGCATTTACTCAAAGTTTACTGAAAATTATGGTATGATTGTATGTCTTTATGTTGATAGCATGGTTATTGTGAGTATTAATATGGTTGGCATAAATGAAACTAAAAATTATTTATCCCTTGTCTTCAAGATAAAAGATTTAGGAGAAGCAGATACCATCTTAGAAATAAAAGTTAGAAAGCATAGTAGAGGTTATGCATTAAGTCAATCACATTATATTGAAACAATACTTGAGAAATTTAAGCATTTAGTATTTAATGAATATAACATACCATATGACTCTAATATAAAGCTAGTAGAAAATTTTGGTAAAACAATTGCATAACTTGAGTATGCTAGTGTATTAGGAAGTCTGATGTATGATATGATTTATACTAAACTTGATATCACATATACAATAAGTAAACTTAATCAATTTACAAATAATCCTGGTGCAAAGCATTAAAAGACAGTTGGGAGAGCTCTTGGGTACCACAAAAGGACCTTAGAACTTGACTTATTCTACTACAATTATCTAGTTGTATTAGAAGGGTATACTGATGCAAGTTAAATTATCAATAATGGAGATAACAAGTCAACTTCTAGATGTATTTTCGTCCTTTGTGGTGGTGTGATCTCTTGGGCATCCAAGAGACAAACTTATATATTTTACTCGACCATGGAATCTGAATTCATAGCTTTGACAACTACTGAAAAAGAGGTTGAATGGATTAAGAATTTATTATTCGATATAAAACTATGGCCTTGTTCTATGCCTCAAATTTTATCTACAGTGATAGTGAAACAACTCTGTTGAAAGTCTATAGTCGTACTTACAATGGTAAGTCCAGACATATAAGTTTGAAACATAAATTTGTTAGGCAATTGATTCAAGATAGAGTCATCACTATAACTTATGTGAAGTTAAGTAAAAACTTGATTGATCCTCTTGTCAAAGGTTTGCCTAAAGAATTAGTAAGACTAACAACTAAAAAATGAGATTAAAACTCTTTACTTAGTCACTAGTAATGGCTTGAATTGAAAATATTAGTATTGGGTTTAATGAATAACAATAGTTACTGTGATGTGACTGTTAACATTGACATTGAGAAATTTGCCATCATAACATAAACAATGTTGTCCATTACGATGAGAGCTTGATGCCACTTCTAATGAGAGGTTCACCTATGTGAACATAGAAGTTGCAGAGATAGAACATTTTTATGTGGATGGGTATCTTTGGTCTATCTTGTAAATAATTAATTTAAGGTCTTATCACCAATAACTTTGACAAGACTCTAAGATATATGTACCAATTAAAGGTTTAAGTTTTAAAACTCCTTTTGTATGCATAACTATGTCATAGTAGCTTGGATCAAGAGAAAGACCTATGTAATTAATCAAACAAAGTGGAAGATTATTGGATTTTAATCTCATTAGGGATTAATTCCAATGGAATTTGATTGGTTAATTACATGGAAAAAACACTTGTACATATATTTTGAAAAATAGTTTTTTTATACTAAAACCAGTTTTCAACTTATTCCACATTGGAAAATTACTAAACATGTTTTGAGTTTTTAAATAGAAACTTGTTTACACTCCTTAGAATTATAAGAAGAGAGTATGGAGGTTTGCTACCATGCAATGCACATGCAAGCGTTTATGCGGCATAGTGAATACAAGTTTTTGAAAGTCACTTTTGTCTTCCTTAGTTCAATTTGCTACTATTTCATAGAAGTTTTTTTCGAACACTCTTCAACTTTGTTGGTTGCAGATTCTTGTCCAAGGCCTTTGTTGTATCATGAGAATGAATTTGCCTATAACCAAACAACAAACCCAGTAAAACTGAGTGAGGGCAAATAACGTTCTAAAAATAATGTCTTTATACGCACCTCAGAGCTTCTCCTCCAAGTTTCTATGACCACAATTCCTAACATAAACAAAGTGCTAAATCTGTGTTGATAGGTAAGACACCCTTTAAATAGAACCAAAGGAAAAAGAGGACATGAGGTTGTAGAGGTTTTTTCTTTCGAAGCTCTTTATGAGATAAGTCCTCAAGGGCAAAAGAATAATTTGAAATGCTAGCTTTCCCTTAAACCAAGATTTTGTATCCTGAATTTACTATGTACTTGCCATGAGGTGTCCATCTCAAAATAATTTTATCTTCCATCAGGTGGTTCTAGATGTGTAAGGAGGTATTTAAAGTTTAACACCATGTCCATATTCCAAGAAGATGACTCTTCATTCATTAAGGTTGCCACCTTGCCATTTGAACTTCAGTCCATAGACCCCTTTAGAACCACAACATGTAGAGCATTATTCTAAAAAAACCACGTGTCATAAAACATGCGTTTTCCAACCTTCAGTATCTGTTTCGAATAAGCTAGTTTGCCACCTTATTAAAATTTAATGGGTATTTTTGTTTCACAAAATTTTAGCAACCTTCACTCTACATAGGAAAGTAACTTGCCCACATAAAAAGAAAAGGAATAAAAACTTTCCTAGGTAAGTTGTAAAAAAATTACAAGGGACCCAAAAATGTTGTTTTACTTAGACCCCACATTTATCAACAAGGCTCGGTTAGTTTTTTGGTAAGTTATTTATCCGAGTAAATGCACTTATCCAAGTAAGTATTTCTCAAAAAGCACTTATCCAATTAAGTGCATTTACCCATGTTCTTGCATTTCCTAGGTAAATAAGATAATGACCACTTTAACCATAAAAATTCATTATTAAAAGGGACAATTTTGTCTCATCAAAGTGTTGGTAACTTCCCCCAAGTGGAAAAAAGTTACTTACCCTCAAGAAAAATACATTTTTCATGGACCCCACAAAATTTGAAAGAATAACATGGATTCCTGAAAACCGAAATCCCATTGGCCAACTTTTCGCTCTCAAAATCCAAAAAATGAATAGATTATTGATGTGTAATAGAAATGAACATTTAGTAAAAGATCAATGCCATGAAAAGCATGTAGACTCATTTTCAAATTTGTTGGAAATTGAATAGAAGTGGAATAAGACATTGCATTGTTTAAACAACCACCCTAACCACTTTCTCAATAAATTCTATTTTTTTCTGAAATAAATTATTAATTAATTTATTCTTTTAGCACGTGGAAAGATAATAAAGGAATTAGATAATTGCTGGGTATGAAGAAAATAAAGTAGATATTCACATCTCTCTCTCTCTCGTCCTTTTATAATGATGGTTACCACCTTCGCTGATTAAGCCTGAAAACTGGACATCTTGATAAAAAGATGGTTTTTTGGTAACCAAATCAAACAACCAAGCTCATAAGCATTGAATTAATTGGACGTATTATTCATGGACCCTATACTCACTTACGACAATAACAGTAAAAAAATAATCAATATATAACCATAATTTGGTTGTTTTGAAAGGAAATCTCAACTTCCTACAAAATCCAAAGATAAATAAATAAATAAAAACCCCACCTAGAAATCTCCGATGTAGTAACAGGTTAGAAGTATAAAAGCGTCCGCCATTTCGCTGGGTCCATATCGCCTACCAACAAGATTTGACTCCCCACATCTTACCATGACACTGGGCCCATTATGTGGTGTCCGATCATGTTGGTAGAGTGTTAGGACCTCTATTGTTAGGAGGTTCCAATTCTGTTTTGCTTATTCAGCCTCAACCCATGGGCGAATTACTACATCTTCGAAGAGCTCCCAACTCCCAACAGGCCACTACAGCACAGCAGGGTGCACATGCGTCAGGTCGTTTCGGTTTCACCTATTTTCATTGATTGAACTAATCGTGTCGGATTAATTAATAAATATGCATTATATATATATTTATATATATTTATAATATATAATATATTATTTATTAATTAAAATGTAATATTTTATATATATTTATATATTTATAATATATATTATAAAAATTGAAAAACTGAATCGATTAACTGGTTTCAGTTCGATTTCAATTATCGGTTTTCCAAAAACCAATAAGACCAATTCGGTCTTAAAAAAAACCCCACGGTTCGGGGTAAACAACTGAACACCCCTTATATACTACCCGAAACCGACCGGGTGCGAATAGCCAGGTCATCCCTCAAAGGAGACAAGGCGAGAGTGGTTTAGCTTTGTACAATCAACCCATCAAGAAACCAACGTGATTTCGTAATTGGGTGCAGAGAGGTGACCAAATCTTCTAATAGGGTAGTGTCAAAGAGGAGATGCAATGGATTGGCAACGTATTCAACCCGTTGTCAACAACTTAATATAAACGTCGTATTCGAGTTTGGCCATTAGAAGCCGTGTCCACTGTTATTCTGTTCATTATTTTGTTCTCGTGAAGCTCAACTCAACTTGCCAAGTTACAGTCGCCCATGTGAAGGTCGGTGAGATATCAACTCTGATTTGTGACTGTAACCTGCTTCGCACGCGAGGCAAACAAAACAACAGAAATAAAAAGTAAAAGTAAAATAGACAATAATAGAAAAATATTATTATTATTATCTAATTTACTTTTATTTTTCTTTTTTAATCTTCCTTTTTCTATTTTAATTAATTATTCTCTATTGTATGTCTCATTTTTGTCTACTTTATTTTTATTCTCTATTATTTCAAATCAGCATTTTAGTTGTTTCTTTTCTTTTAATTATTTTGGTCAAACATATGCTAGGGACAAAGTTTTTATTTTATACCTGATTTTCAAAACCGGATCAGACCAGACGGTCGGACCAGTCAAGTGACTGGTCCCATTTTCCCCCCAAAAATCCTTGATTTTGGTCAGCGAACTGCTCAACCTGGCGGTTAAATGTTCAAACTGTTCAAACGGTTTTGACCGATTTTTATTTTTTTGTCAGAATGGTCAGAGTGTTCGGTTTGAATGGTCGGACCGTCCGACTCGGTAACTAAACCCCTGATCAGTTCGGTTTTGGGTCCGGACTGGAAACCGTTCAAACGGTTAATCGCCTGGTTCAATGATTCGCTGACCAAAATCAACGGTTTTGGGGGAAAACAGAACCGGTCACCTGATCGGTTCCTGGTTTTTTGGTCCAACCGTCGGGTTCGATCCGGTTTTGAAAATATTCCATCTAAGAGAATCAGAAAGAAGTAAAGCAGTTGCAGAGTACAGGGGTGTTCGCCTCTAAAAGAACAGGTCTGAAAATGATCACCCTAACCTTTTGGGTCAAAGAGATGAACCCATGACGACATAGTTAAAGAAAGAAAATCTGTAAAAACTTTTGATACATCTCTGATATTATATTTTGTCATATTAAACAAAAACAAATATTGATAAATAAGATGTATTTTTACTAATGATGGAGACGGAATTAAAATTTTAAAATTCACTTGGAAATGAAACCATTTCCTTGCTTGACTGGGTCAGACCTTGATGAACAAAAAGAAAATTAGAAAGAATTACGAGAAATATATAAAGTAGAAATTTATGCACATCTAATATTATATATTAATCACATTAAACAAAGATAAGTGTGATAAATAAAAATTAATTTTATTAATAATGTGAATGAAATACAAAAGTGAAAATCAATTTGGAAATGAAAACTATTTTCCTATGGAGGTGGCAAAATACTGGTCTAACCATCTAGCTAGTTTAAATGGATCAGTCCATGATGCAACAATTAAATAATCAATTTTACCGAAAAAAAAAACAGAAAAACCAAAATATAATAAAGTGCAAAATGTTCATATAAAACTTTTGGGTACATCTTTAATATTCTATTCATATTAAACAAAAAAAAAAGTGTGAGAAATGAGAATTCTTTTGCTACTCATGGAAATGAAATACAAAATTTAAAATTGATTATAGATTAAATAGGTCAACTTATGATGTCATAATTAAATTATAAAAATTTAAAGAATAGATAAAAATACAATAAGGTGTTAAAAATCATAAAAATTTTACAAAAAAATATTAACACATATCTTATATTTTGTATTAATCATATGAAAAATAAATGTGATAAATGAAAATTATTTTTATTAATTAATAATTGAAATTTAAATAGACTTTCTATCTGAACCCTCCCAACAATTAACCCCATTGATTTTTAATAAATGGTTTTGTTAATTACTATGTTTTTTATTGATGATTATTGTAAATTCTTCTGATTATTTCCACTTGCACATAAATCAAAAGTTCACTTACAAATGCATATTCAGACATTTTTAGCACATAAAATTAAGTATTAAAAATTTGATTAAGGTTGTGAATTTCACTCCATTTCATTACTTGTAATGATTAGAGAGATGCCACCGTCATATTATTAAATTTGTTCTTGCCTTAATGATTAATACATCCTCTTTAGTCTTTAATTACCTTATCATTCCTCTGCTAATTCTGTTGATACACTTGTTTTTATCATTAGCCAACAACGCATGGTTTATGGTTAGTCTGGATACTATCACCTATTAAATAAGTGAATAGTAGACTTATTCTAAAAACCATTTAGCAAAAGTCCATTTACCACCAAACTGCTTGTTTGTAAAAAAGAAAAAAGGAAGAAAAGAATACTTAGTGATGGGTTACTAAGTACTCTCTCTCTCACACTCTCATCTTTAGAGATTTAACCTTCTACACACTCACAAGCCGTTAGCAATGATGGCATGGTTTTTAAAACCGACCCAGATATCGAGTAGCTTAGGGGTCTGGTTATCGGGTCTAACGGTATGACCATTTGAATCGAACGCTCGAACCGTTTTGATAAAAAAATAAAAAATTTAAAAAAATAAAAAATGGTCAAAATCCGTTCAAAACGGTTAACTGTCTAGTTCAGTGGTTCGTTGATTAAAACCAATGGTTTTGGGGGGAAATCCAATTTTTGGGGAAAACGGAACCGGTCACCTGACCGGTTCCCAATTTTTCTGGTCTGATCGTCTGGTCCAGTTTTGAAAACCATGATTGGTGGCAAGCCATGTCTAAAGGGCTTCGTGCTTTTGTAAAAAGCGGGCTTGATTATTAGTCTTTTATCATCCTGTGATGAATGTTCCTAGATCTAAGTGGATATTTAAGACCAAAAGTAGGGTATCAATCGACCGGTTTTGGTTTGGATCCAATCCGATCCAAACCTTATCAAATCAGATTTGAACAGTCCATTATAATTATTGGGTTGGGCCAATCCAAAATAAATTGGTCCATATTCTAATTAGTTTGACTTAGACCTAAACCAAAATTCCAATAATCTGATAATGAGACCAAACCCTTGTCCAATCTGTAATCAATCAAAACTGAAGTCATCATAAAATCACTTTTATGAAAGTACTTTTACGAAAACACTTTTACAAAAGAACTTTTATAAAAGTAATTTTACGAATTTTTCAAAAGCATTTTTACAAAAGTACTTTTATGAAAATACTTTTACAAAAGCAACTTTATAAATGCACTTTTACAAAAGTACTTTTACACGAAAGCACTTTTATGAAATCACTTTTACAAAATAACTTTTACGGTACTCAAAAGCATTTTTTTAGAAGTACTTTTACAAAATAACTTTTATGGGAGTACTTTTGTAAAAGCACTTTTATGAAAGAACATTTACAAAAGTACTTTTATGAAAGTAATTTTACAAAAGTACTTTTATGAAAACACTTCGACAGAAATACTTTTATGAAATTTTTTTTTCAAAAGCACTTTTATGAAAGTACTTTATAAAAGTATTTTTACAAAAGCACTTCTACAAAGTACTTTTATAAAAGCACTTATATGGAAGTACTTTCTAAAGTGCTTTTACAAAAGCACTTTTACGAAGTACTTTCAATAAAGTGCTTTTGTAAAAGTACTTTTATGAGAGTACTTATCATCAAAGCACTTTTACAAAAATGTTTTTTCAATGCCAAAAGTGCTTTTATATAATTTTTGATATTTCATTTGGTTTAGATTGGATCCAATCCAATCCATTTACATTTTAATGGATTGGATTGGATTTGGACTAGATTGGTCCAGTCCATTTGCAACTAGACTCACATTGGACTGGATCGGATTGGACCAAAGGGTTCTAAAATAAAAACAAATACAAAATAATTATTAAAATTTACTAATTTCATACTTGAATGTGATTTGTGTCTTGGATTAATTGATTTTTTACAATTATTTCTTATGAATGAAAGATAATTTTTTCCCAAATTAAGACTATATTTTTCTACAACTATTATTTAAAGATTTAATTTAAATAATAATTAATGGTAAATTGGAGCTAAGTTAACTAGTTGATGCATCATATGTTAGCTTAAGGGATGACTGATAACTCAGTATTTTGATGCCTTAAGGGCATCATTTAGGGGTATTTTAGACCTTAGACTGACTAATTTGTATCTTTTTCTGGTTAAATTCAATGTTGTGACACTGAGGGTTCCTGTGCAAATTCTGGGTAAAAACTGAGAAATTTACAGAGTTTTCTGCAGATTTTGGGAAGCTGGTGAGAATTCCAATTAAGAGAGGGGATGTTTCTGTGAAAAACTGAGCATAGGAGGGCACCTCCTATCTACTAAACCCAGAAAGACACCCCTCCTATTGTATTAGCATACTCCCTTCTCCTTAGCAAACCCTGGGGTGCCTCCCCACTCATTCTTTTCACCTCTAACAAACCCTATCTGCCCCTAACTGCTAAATCTTCACCTTCCACTCCTCCCTAACATCAAATCTCAACCATCCAAGTCTTAGCAACCTCTCAAATTATTAGATCTTCACCTTGCAATCTCCATCCTCCATTCTATGATGCCATCTCTTTAGCATTCTAACCCTAGGCGCCACCTAACTCCTAATCTCCACATTTCAGCCCTAGGCACCCAAATCTCCACCATTCAATCTTAGGAGCTTAAATCCCAACCTCCATACTTATAGGCACCCTCTCCTTTTCAATCTAACTGTAGGATCCCTCTAGTTTAATCGTAACCCTCCATTCCTAAACCCTAGAGGGGCCCATTCTCTGCATAAACCCACTAGCTGACCCTCTCTTTCTCTCTAATCCCACTTTTGTCCACCCTTTTCTATAAAAAGGACCCCAAGGGCCTTGGAGAAGGGGTTGGTCAATTCACCTAGTTCACAAGGCTAAAGTTTCTTGAAGAGTTCAAGGGTTGTAGAAGGGAAGGACGCCCAGATCTTGTCAAGAGGGGTTCCTGCAAGCAGTCTAGCCAATCTACAACTACCGCCACAGGATTTGATCATCCATTCCGTTCGTTTTCATTATTTTCTATGTTATTTTTATTCTGCTAATCTTTTAGATTTAATTTTTGTTTGTTTGTGAGTTTTGCATATCTGAATTCATCTGGTTCAAGGCTAAGGTGTCTTGAGGGGTTCGAGGGCTGAATGGAGGAAGAAAGCATGTATTTCGCCTTCCTGGACAGCTATTGCCACTGGATCCAAATTTTTGATCATTTTTATTTATTTTTTTGTTGATTTCAGTGCTTTAATTTCTGAATTTTAATTATTGCCTTGTTCAATTCAGAACATTTAATTTCAGTATTAATAAATTTTATGTTCTTATTTTCTACAAATCCCATATCTATTTTCCTTTTATTTTTCCGGAATGAAGATAATATTTTTTATTCTTGCTTCCCTGTGGGTTCGACCCCTTCCTCACCACATACTACGTTGTTTAAGGTTACATGAGGATTGGAAAAATTTACAAATCTCTAAACTGGTGCCACGGGTGTTTAACGACGCATCTTGGGTGCACCAATGACATTCCCCCATGTTGATTGTAATGCATTTCTTCATAGAAATTATTAAAGTATGTGTTTATTTTGCATATATACCTTATTTACATTTATTAATTCTTAGATATTTATTATATATTGTCAATATATATTCTTTTTGAGATTTATGCCAGTTTCGAAAATGTACTCATGTGTATTTAAAGCATATGTCAATGCCTCTCTTAAAATTACATTTTCGATACCTTGAACCTTCGATCCATCCGAACAATTTTAGTGTCAATACAATCCAAATCCTTGTTTCAATATGACTAGTTATACAACCTATATTAATTCTCCATTGGCTGGTTCCTTATTATTTTATTTATATTATATTTCTTATTTTGAAGAAAATTATTTACTCAAGCCTCCCCTATATTTTGATCATCACACATATTCTGCATTCACATTTCAGATAAATTTAAAAATGTGTTGTTTTTGTTAATGATCTTGTAATGGAGACATTAAAACTATGAACATGCCCTTATTACCATGTATATATAAAAAGCACACATTTCAAAACACATATACCATTGTTTATCTATGAGTTAAGATGGAGGTTTAAATTCAACTACGAATCTATAAATTTGGGGTGGCAAGGAATGCTGGGCTGAAACTGAAAGTGATGTGCAAGAGAAGGGTCGAACAGGAAGGTTTGGTATGTTGTGGAGCTAGCCAAGGGGGATGAATGCTTTTCAAGCTCAGTTCCTCTATTAGAGAGAGCGAAGGCTGAGGCTTTAGTTCAAGCATCTCAAGGGGGGAGGGAAGAGGTGGGAGCTGTAGAGTCTGTTTCCCTAGATAGTGAGACAAGGGTTGAGTTTCGGGAGCCATAGATTGAAGGCAATGCAAAGGACATGAGGTTTGTTAAGAGCTTGGTGGACCGAGAAGTTCAGGTGGCGAAGCCTTGTATCTTAATATTATTGGGGGGTATTAAGGATAATGGTGACATGTCACCAGAGGTTACCACATCACTACAAGAAAAACGGTCAAAGGTGGTGGTCGCTTAGCCCTTTAGGCCGCCGCCTCAGAGGTAAGGCGGTGGTCTTGCATTCGCCCCCTATGCCACTACCGGCCTAGGTCAAGGCCGCCACATTAGTCTGAAAAGACCGTCGCTTTTGAGAACCTGTCCGATGCAGTTCAATCATTCCTAAAGTGGAAGTATGTCAGAACTGCTAACTTAGAGTTAATAAAGGTGGCGGTCTGGACCGTCGGCTTAGAACTCTTTAGACTTCTGCCTTAGGTCATTGAAATTGTTAATTCCATTTTTTAGGTGGCGGTTTGGACCGTCCGCTTATAACTCTCAAGACTCCACTCAAATTGGGGGTGAGGCGTACATAAGAGAAGTGTTAAGAAGTTTTGGGATTGCTTCTAGGAAAGGTATGGAAAGGGAGAAAATCAAAAGTGATGAAGAAGATGATTGGGTGAATAATGTGTCTCTCGAGGAGGCTGATGTGGCGTTCAGGTTTGGAGATCTTCCTGGTAGTAGAAAACTGAGAAGATTGGTGGACCTTTACGTGGACACCTCAGTGAAGATGGACTTAAGAAGGGTGAAAGCAATAAAAGGGAGAACAAAGGGGGGAAGAGGTCAGGTGGCCATAGTGTCTTCAATTGCTTAATTTTATATCATGAGGTTGAGGTGGATATTGGAGTGTGGTTGGCAGATCACTTGTCTGACCAGAGAGTTTCGTGTGGATGTTGCACTAGTTTGTAGGGTTGAAAACCTCTTTCGCTTAGTTCTTTAGGCTGCATTTGGAGGCGATGTAAATCAAGAGATGATGTAAAATTTACATTGGTTCAGTTTTGTTGGCATTTGGAAAGAGAGTGTAATTATGATGGACGTAAAACTCCACTTTGATTCTTTTTTGCATGAGTTTGGATGGAGTGGAGTTTTACGTCAATAATGGATGTGTAAAACCTCATCAAGCATAAAGTTTTATCGATGTAAAATTTTACACTTTTCCATCCATTGCGTTTTTCAAAAAGCAACAGTCATTTTCACAGTTTGGTGTAAAACATTATGGGTGTATGATGTTTTAAACTGATTCAAAACACAGCCTAGGGGTGGTGATGTCCCGCTCTCAGCTATATTCATCATCTCTGTTCTCATCCTCTTTTCTTTTCACCTTTTATATAAATTTTACTTTTACTTATCCAAAAAAAATCCTTTCGCGGCCTGTGTTATTCACTCGATGAAATGCACAATGAAACCTACCTAAATAGAATGAATCACCTTTTTCTTCACAATACTTCAATAAATCTTTTTCTAACCAACCCTGATTGTAGCGGAGGCTTGGGATCAAATTCAGCTTACGCCAGGGTTGGGGGGTTATGGGCTAGAGCCCTTCCATTGTGTAGCCCCATGGAGAGAAAAAAAGCATTAATTCAGCACTTTCCATCAAGACAATTAATAGAAATTATGCATATTTATTTGAAATTTGAGATAAGGTTTTTTCAAGATCAAAGTAAAGGATTAAGTATTTGATAAAAAACACAGGAGAGGTTTAAGTAAATTTCCTTTCATTTTATTTTAGGTTTTTTTCTAAAAACTAAACGAATTTCGATTAATTGAATGCAATGGCTGTTTAGCAGGCTGTGAAATCAAAGATAAGGTTCTTTGCAAATAATAAATTCATAGGCCCTATTGTAAAAGGTGTTACTAGCATAAACCCTTATCATTGGTCTTACAGCTTGCAAAACAACCATTATGTCCAGCTAATCCTTTCGCTGGAATGTACTATTTTTGGCTATAGAACAAGCCAACAAGGAGGGGGATTTGAATCCTCTAATTGACATTGTTTACTTTTTTTTTTTTTCTCCCCTTGTCTCTCTTGCCGACCAACTTGTTCGCATTAGGGGTTATGAAATTGGGCTATCTGACGAGAATAGGTTAGGCCTGACATTTTCAACTGCATTTAGAACTTTCCTAAGTGACTTAGAACTTAGTTAAATTCACATAGTTAAATTCAGTTTGTTTAGGTACTAGGTTAATTTGGGTTGGCCCTTTATAACTAGCTAACATGGAAGCCTGTCACCACTAGGTATAGTTCTAATAATCTAGGGCTATCTAGTTGTCCAAATGAATCCGAATTCAATTCGGTTAAAGGTCATCAAGAATTCGATCCCTTTATAATTGGATTACATTGTGATGTAGGCGTTCATGGAAAACTGGTAGAATTTTCACACATGATAGAGGGTGGCGTACAACGTGGATCCAATAGGGGCGTTGTGCGTTGCAAAAGTCGGAGTGTAACGCAGGTCCAATGGCATGGTCGCACACCATGACCTCGGATGGCTGTGCACACAAGGTCGAACTGCATCCTACCGTTTGTGTGCACCTACCTCTAGGTGGTCTCAAGTATAAATAGGGGATGACCCACTAAGGTGAGGGCTCTAGACTCTCTACTACTTGGAGTTTAATTACTTTCCCTATGACCTCGTCTGAGCAATCCTAACTCAGGCTTCGTCCACCTCCCATCACACCTTTGCTAACTTGACCATCTGAGTCTCCGCTTTGGGTTAGCACCCAGGGCCTCTAATGTGTTCTCTTCCTCCGCAAGACAGACCTATAGGCCCTCAGCCACATTGGACCTCGAATTCATCAGCCAGCCCTTGTCTCAGAAGCATAATTACCTTGTTGACCTCGGCCCATCCAATGCAACAACAATTGGTGTCGTCTGTAGGAGACGTTGCTAAGACTTCCCTGGATTAAAAAAACTCACATTAAAATCAACCTCTAAGCTTCTGTTAAGATGGCAAGAAACATGTTAAGATGGCAAGAAATACAAGGAATGCTCAAAACTTGGTCACGATGGACCAATTCCAGGTGGTCCTCAACAGGCTCAACAACATCATGTAGAGGCTGGGCCAGGTGGGGCACTCAACAGAAGGTTGCCCATAGGGTAGCCACCCCCCCCCCCCATTGGGAGCCTGAGGAACCATAGAAGATGATCATCTCTAGACCTGCTATCTTTACACCCGATCAGAACCAACAGGGCCGACGCACCAGTCAACCTCCGAGGGCCTCCTAACCCCCTAACCAATGAGGGGACAACTCAGCACGGTCTCGTGATCACCGCTGAGACGAAGGACATCACAGCCAACAAGAAAGCCCCCGAAATGAAGGCAGAAGATTGGGCCACCATAGCCCACCTTTGAGGGTTGAGGGCCGACACCACCCCTCTCCCTGTCGTGTCTTGGACCTCTGAGAGCTCCTGAACGACTGACGAGACAGAATGAACTGAAACGCATCCATGTCGAAATACTCGGGGAATAAGGCCAACTTGTTTCGCATTTGGGAGGACCAAGACGGGGCCCAAGTTCCCATTGACTAAAAGATCATTGACTTGCAGGCGAAACTCAACACTGTGAAAGATGAACTCTGCTTGGTTAAGGAAAGCTGAGTCAACGCCTCAGCAAGTCAGAACCCTTCGTCTTTGGGAAAATAGATGTCTTCACTACCGATATCACCTTGGAGCCCCTCCCACTGCATTTCAAATCCCTGACACTTGAGATATATGACAGAAGCACCGACCTGGACGACCACTTGGAGAGTTTTGGGACACTCATGCTCCTCCATGGGTACATTGATACATTGATGTGCCAAGCCTTCCAGGCAACCTTCAAGAGAGCAGCCAGCCGATGGTTTTCCGGGTTCCCCCCTCAATCCATCAACTCATGGGAGCAGTTCGCTAGTCTCTTCCTCGCCAACTTCATTAGTAGCCAACAATGCTAGAAGAGCGTTGTCTCACTCATGACCATTTGGAAAAAATGTGGCGAGAGCTTGTGGTCCTACATCGACTACTTCAAGGAGGAAATCGAGGTCCGAGACCTCAACCCCATGGTTTTCATGCACGCAGCCATCAATAAACTCCTGCCAAGCTCAGTCGTCAAATGCTTCATTGCTAAGACATCATGCAAATCCAAGGCAAAGTTTTTGAAGAAATCCCAAAAGTACATCACCGCCAAATAGGCCTTGGTCGGTGAACACCAAGAAGGAGAGGCCAGCCATTACCATTGAGGCCCGAAGAAGAAGAGAAATGGAGACGTCCACAATGACAACAACAACAACAAGGACAACAAGGACAACAAGAAGCCTCTGGCCTCAGCCTTGGCTTATAACAAATACAGGCCACTCAACTCAACCCGAACACAAATCCTCATGCAAGTAGGGAAGGAGGAGTATGTGAAGTGGCCCGAGAAGATGAATATGAACCTCAAGAGGGATAACCCAAAGAAGTACTACAAGTACTATCATGGCACCGACCATGACACCAAGGACTTCTATGAATTGAAGAACGACATAGAGTCCCTCATCTGCCATGGCCACTTTGAAGGAGTACGTGGGTGGCAAGGATGGCGCCTTGTCCTTGCAACAACAGCAATATGCAGTAGTTAGTCGGCATCATCGATGTCATCATCGGGGGCACGACCTCGGGTCACACCTCAGCCTTGGCTCGGAAAGCCTACGTCAGACAACTAAACATCAAGGGGTCAGCTCCCAAGAAGCCAAAGTAGAACAGAGACCTCACCTTTATGGATGAGGACTTGAAGGGGATCTCGGTCCCCCATGACGACGCACTAGTAGTATCAACCATTGTCGAAAACTTCATGGTGAAGAGGATACTAGTCGATAGTGCCTCCTCAGCCGACATCCTCTTCTACTACTTCTTCGAGAAGATGAAGCTGGCGCTCAAATGCCTCCAACCTACAGACGTGCCACTCATTGGATGAATCACCCTACTAGTCATAGTAGGGACAGAACCTCGGCAAGTAACGAGGACAAATGAGTTCCTAGTTGTGAAGATCAGCTCCCCCTACAATGCTATCGCCAGACATCCAACCCTCCACGCACTCAAGGATGCCATTTCCTCTTACCACCTAGTCCTTAAGTTCCCCACCGAACACAATGTCGGAATTATCTGGGGGGATCAGCAAACTACCCGCCGGTGCTATGTGGCAGCACTAAAGGGTAAGAAAAAAGAAGCTCTACCATTAGAGGGCCACGGCCTTAAGGAGGAACCAGTGAGCCGAGGCCAGCCAGCCACGGACCTCATCTTAGTACCCCTGGACGAGGCTGAGCCCTAGAAAATGATGCGCATCGGGTCCTACCTTCCTCCAAATAGCCTTTCTAAGCTGGTAAGTTTCCTCAAAGCTAATGCCAATGTCTTTGCTTGGTCTACCGCTGATATGCCCGGAATTGACCCTTCGATCATTACTCACAAGATGAGCGTGGACCCGAGCTCTAAGCCAGTTCGGTACAAGAAGAGGAACTTTTCACCGAAACATTGGAAAGCCATTAGAGAAGAAGTTGATAAGCTACTCGACATTGGCTTCATCCGAGAGGTACATTACCCTAACTGGTTGTCTAACGTGGTTATGGAAAAGAAGGCTAATGGGAAGTGACGGATTTGTATTCACTTCATAGAACTCAATCGAGCTTTCCCTAAAGACAGTTTTCCTTTACCAAGAATTGACCACCTTGTTGACACCACTACAAGGTATAAGTTACTCAGCTTTATGGATGCCTTCTGCGGGTATAACCAAATCAAGATTTACCTCGAGGATGAGGAGAAGACTTCATTCATCAATGAGCATTGCACATACTATTACAGGGTCATGCCCTTCGGCATCAAAAACGTCAGAGCCACCTACCAACGGCTAGTGAACAAGGTCTTCAACCACCAAATAGGGAGAAACGTTGAGGCCTATGTGGATGACATGGTTGTGAAGAGCCTAAGGGCCGACCAGCACACCTTGGACTTAGTTGAGACCTTTGACACCTTGTGAAAATACAACATGAAGCTCAATCCAAGAAAGTGTGCCTTCGGCGCCACTATCGGCAAGTTTCTAGGCTTCACCGTCATGCAAAGGGATATAGAGGCCAACCCAGAAAAGATTCAGGCCATCGATGACATGACCCCGCCTCAGTCGATCAAGAAAATTCAAAGGCTTACGGGCCTAGTCGTTGCCCTCAACCATTTGATGTTAAAGTCGGCCGATCATTACTTTTGAAGAGCTGAAGTCCTACCTCGCCTCGCCACCCCTACTCAGCCGAACCCAAGAGACATGTTGTACCTATACCTCTCAGCTGGAGATGAAGCAGTCAACTCTGTTTTGATAAGAGAGGATGAGGTGCAAAGGCCTATCTACTATGCCAATAAGGTCCTCTACGACGCTGAGACCCGCTACCCTGAAGTGGATAAATTGGCCTTTGCTTTAGTGGTCTTGGCCAGGAAACTCTGGCCGTATTTCCAAGCGCACAACATCACGGTCTTAACCAACCATCCCCTCAAGACCATCCTTGCTAAGCTAGAGATTTCGGGACGACTGACCAAGTGGGCCATCGTGTTGTCTGAATTTGACTTATAGTATTAGCCGAGGCCTATAATCAAAGCGTAGACCTTAGTTGACTTCATAGAAGAATGCACCTTCAGCCAATCCCCAGAAGAGGCGGAGGGACCTCGATCGACCTATAAGCCATTCGTTGAGGGATCCTCCAACTCCAAGAGAAGTGGAGCACGTCTCATACTCCTCACCCCAAACAACACCGAAGTAGATTATGTGTTAAGGTTTGACTTCTCAGCCTCTAATATTAAAGCCGAGTACGAAGCCTTGTTCACAGACCTATAAATCACCAAGGACCTCGACTCCCAGCACATTAAAGTCTTTACTGACTCCGAACTGGTGGTGAACCGAGTTAACGATGAATACAAAGCTAGAGAACATAGCATGGCCAAATACCCAGCTAAGGTGCAAGAGCTCGTCCGCCATTTTCAACACTTCACTTTGTTGCAAGTCCTACAGTCTGAAAACATGAGAGTCGATGCCCTATCCAAATTGGCAAGCACCTCGGGCACAACCCTTGGCCGCACGGTCTGCGTTGAGAAGTTAGCATGCCCTAGCATTGAAGAAATCTAGGTGCTCACTGTACAAGACTTTTCTTGTTTGATGGACCCCATCATTACCTATTTGCTACACAAGCAATTGACCCAAAGACAGAAATGAAGCTAGGAGAGTCCGACGGCAGGCAGTCCATTACACCCTCCTCGAGGGAAAGCTGTATCGAAAGTTTTTCACCTTGCCCTACCTCCAGTGCCTCCACCGAGAGGAGGGCAGATATGTGCTCCGAGAGATCCATAAATGCATTTGCGGCAACCACCTCGGAGGTAGAGCATTGGCCCAAAAAGCACTAAGGCAAGGATATTTTTGTTGACGGTACAAAATGATGCAACCGAAATAGTATAAAAATACGATCAGTTCTAGAGACATTCCATCATCTCCCATCAACCAACCCTCGTCTCGGAAGCATAAACAATATGGATTACCCTGATCAGATTTGATTATTTGAATACAATTCAATTATCAAACATTTCTTTTTGTTGCTGAACTCTAAGTAACCCTATATGGGATTCAGACGGTCCAGCTGACCCGGTCAAATCCTGAGCCTGGTCCCAACCAGTCAAGGGCCCACCAACTCGGTGAGAATTTCAGAGATTGCAATCTGTCTAAATGGAAAGATGAGGTCTGGAAGATATTCTTTCCAATCTTTTATTTATTCTCTTTCTTTTCTCTGTCTATTCTCTTTTCTCCTACATATTCACAATAATCTTTGTAGAAAACTGTGTAAAGGGATATTTACTCAACACACATTATATAATACACTTCTCTTGTTATTCTCAAGAGCTTCCATCCTGTTGTAGGACATGTAAAAAATTTTTCAA
The DNA here is from genome assembly GCF_056320005.1 of Nelumbo lutea. Taxonomy (NCBI): domain Eukaryota; kingdom Viridiplantae; phylum Streptophyta; class Magnoliopsida; order Proteales; family Nelumbonaceae; genus Nelumbo; species Nelumbo lutea. Next base: position 53,132,549 of record NC_142691.1, read on the forward strand.
TCTGAATTTCTGCAGCTGTTACAGAAGCTTCCATCCTTTACCTCCACCCATGTTGAACTTCTTTAGTCTTCCAAAGAGCATAACAAGGATGAGAATCACCTTCCCCTTGTTGCTCCATCTTCCAACAAATCCATACCACGTATCTTTGCAGAACTCCTGGGGATTGAGCTGCCGTTTGCAGCTGTAGCCGGCTGTAAATCCCACATTTCCATATGCACTGCATGCCAATAATTTACATTCATTTTGAGTATGTGGATCTATGTAATAATGTTCACAGAGTAATTATATGAGATTATTCTGGGATCAAACCTGATAACTTCTATGACGATGTTCACTGTTGAGAAATTCAGAGGATCTTCTTTCATCTTTTCCCTCTCTGTGATGCAAATAGCGATGATGAATATGACCAAATAAGAAAGCTGTGAGAATTTAAGATTTTCTGCAAGCCTTCCTCCTGTTTTATTCTTCTTTTCGCTTCTTCTTGAACACCGGTCCACATCTTTGATGGGCAGAAACGAGGTATACGGAGGAAGGTACCTGAAGAACAAATTAACTAAAGATTATTATTAATTAGTTATATCACAACTTCATTATTATACTAACTAAAATAAAAGAGAAACCCATAAGGACACATATAATATCTCGGTCTAGATTACTTAAAATGAATATTTTATTGTAGATTTCTGCTTTTTTTCTCTCCACTTATTCCCGAATTTTTGCTATTTCCTTTTCTGTTTTGAACAATTTCGTCAATTCAATCTAACAAACATAGCTGCATCCAAAGCCAAAAAATTTCCAACCTTGGTGTGCACCTCTGGTTCAACTGACCCAGAAAAGTACAAAGAGAAGTTTCGGAGTGGGGCTGGGTCGAAGAATTCTCTGGTGGGTGGGCGGCTCATGGGTCGGTAGAGGGTACATCCGTCCATGTACGAAGTCAGTGAATGGACCCAATTCAGTCCTGGTCCCTCTTATTTCTGGTGGAAGTAGAACCTCGGCCCAATTCAATCCTGGCCCCAATTAATTTAAGCGGAAACTAACCCCACAATGAATGGTCAGATCAGAGCTTAGAATGGGATAGAATCTAGAGTGGGGCAGGTTTAGAATTTAAAGAATATTACAAATTTACAAGGCTCTATATTTGTAGCTTTTGAATTTAAAATTATTGCTTCATACATCCTAGGAAGTGAATACAAGTATGGAACCTAAATTTGTATTATCTCTATGTAGACTGGTAAGAATGGTCTATTATTCTAAGCTCAGCTCTCGAACAAAGAGCAATAATTCAATTTTTTTTTCTTCATTCTACAATATTGACTATGACACAAATAATTGAACATTTTTAACTCGGAAATCCGGAGAAAACTAAGGTTCGTAAGTAGAATATATGGAGTGGATGTAGCGGCTCCAGTGAAGCCTGAACGAGGTTTCCCTGATCCCAAGAGTGGATCTCCCATCAAGCAAACAGAGGAAGATAGTCTTCAAACTGACGGAAGATTGAGAGAGACATAGGGAGGTTCTTGTGATATTAGACTTTGAGTTTCTTGAGGTACTAGACTAGTAGACTTGCTTTTGTTTTAATACATTTTTTTTTTCTATTTTCATATTTGGAACTAGAAGAGTATAGAAGCAATTAACCAGTAGATATCACAAATTCCTCTTCAGCCATCTGTGCGTCTAGCTCAAGTCTTTACTTTCCTAAGTGTCCTTTCCGAGGCCCATCCTATTGTATATTAATTCCTCGAATAAGAAAGCTCCATGTATACCATTTTGACTAGATTTCATATTTTCCTTTTTGTTTCTTGAGGGTTGTGTAGTTAACCTAAGACGGAGATCCCCCCAACCCCAACTGGGTTATATATGTGGTTAACTGTCAACTACAACTACTTTACTAACAATTATGCTTAATAATTTAATGCAGATATAAATATGGGGTGTGTATGGTGTACGTATGAGAGAGAGAGAGAGAGAGAGAGAGAGAACTGACATCATAACGACGAATAGCACCAGTATGGCGGGCGAGAGGATTGAGAGATCGATGACTGATTCACCAGTGTGCCTCGAGTTCACAGTCTGAAACAGGGCAGCCACTAGATTCTGAAAAGGATCCATCCCATCCAAGCCTTGTGAGTTCCATTCCAGAGAGCAAAAGAGTATAAACTGAACCACAATGAACCCGAAAACAGTAACAACTAAAAGAGAAGAATGCAAACTAGGAAGCAAGTGAAAGTATTTCATCTCTCTTGTATTCGTCAGCATGTAATTGAACTCGGGCTTCTTAGTACACCACCCCAAAACCCATATCAGAAATCTCAAGCAAGACGGATATAATGTGTTCCCAAGAAGAACCTGAGGGATAAGAAGTAGGAGGAGTCCAGAGTTCTTGCTGAAGACAATCATGTTCTCATTTGTAGGGACGAAACCACAACTTGCAAACGTAGAGACAGTAATGAAGATAGAGAATGTGGGGATCTGAAGGCCCTTGTTCCTGAGTACATCTCTTGCACTTGTAAAAAGGCTCACATACAGTGCAACCAATGCAGATCCCCCTATATGAACCACTAGAAGATAACCCATAATTACAAAAACCAGATATCTTATGGAATTATATCTCAACTCTTCTTCATTAGTACTCAGGATTGATTCGACTGTAGACACAAGGTCGACACTACTGGGTTTCCTGGATTCAGTTTCAGACAAAGTTACCATCCCCAACTCTATCTCTAGCTGATCCACGGGATTCGTGGGACTCATAGACTCACTACTTACAGAACCGACTCTACTGCCATGGATCCTGGCTCGGTTCCTTAACTTGTACTTGGTAAAAAGAAGCCCAAACATTGAAACAAAAACCTCCCCTCCTACAAACATTAAAATGGTTATAAACACAAGTTGGGTGTTGGAAAAGACCTCCATTTCGACGGTAGACATGCTGGAAACAGTCGTCGCAGACACTGAAGTGAAGAATATATCCAAGTCCTTGGGTTTAAAAGAATCGGTTCTTGGATTCAAAAGTTTCAGAATTAAGAAACCCAGAAAGGAAACAGAGACGAAATAACAAAGAAGAACAACAAATGGGTTTATGTGAAAGAGAATGAAACGAAACAAAAGGACCATCAGACCCCAAACTGATCTGCGAAAGCAAGCTATTTTGATACATGAACAGCTACAGAGATGGCTTATTATCTTGCCAAGAGAATGAAAGCTCTCCATTTTCTACTTGAATATGGAAGAAAACAATTGTGTGTACGTTTCAATGCGGATTGGGTATATATATACATACTTCGGATCCATGATCGGTTCTGCTACCTAGTTACCTATATTTTCTGCAACTCTTCCTCTTCCTAGATCGACACCTGTCCCATACTCACGTGAGTTAAACCAAGCATGTGGGTTCTTGATATAATGGAAAATTATGACCAGTCAAACGTTTCACAAGTATGATACCTCAGATGGATTTGGCCCAATCCGATCCAGTCTAATGTGATCCATTGCGTCCAATCTAATCCGATGAATAATTTATACTATTTTAGATCGGTTCAAACTCCAAACCTATTCCACACCTGTATTCTTACATTCTCTCAATGGATCAGATATTGGGCTTAATACAATCCAATATAAATTCATTACAAATGGACCAGGTCTAGTCTAATCTAAAAAATATTCTGGACCAGTAAGTCTAGACCGGTTCAATTTAAAATGTCTTGTTGGTCCGTTCAATCCTCGAAATTAAATTTGGTTTAAAGAGGTCGAACCCAAAATCGGTCACACCGCTATGTTCTAAGTGCGTTCACAATCACAGACAACCACAATTGACAATAATGGTTTTCCAAGTTTGAGAACTTCTGTGGTACCCGAACCCTTCAGTCGGTCAGAAGGAGAAGGCTCTAGCTAGGTTCCAAATTATAAATCATCCATTGATCATGAAAACCATCCATGCAAAGCCTGATGGAAGACAAATCTAACATTTGACCATTTTTTGTCATATTTCGAAGAAATGGCTGATCAGAAGCATGTGCTTGTGAAAGGAAGAATTTCCCTTGGAATTTGTTGAATAGCCCAAATATGATATCTTTTCCATATCATAGTTGGACACTAAAATAATAAGTCGGTTGTTGTGTGAAAGGAGTCTATTACTCGGTTCGCATCTTGGCGATTCACTAGACCCTATTACACTTAAAAACATTGTTTTAAAAATCGACTCACAACCGGAACAGTTTTGGACACCAGTTTTCAGGTTAGTGGTTCGATGATTTGGCTCAAATAGATGTTTCTTCCAAATTAGTAAAAATAAAAACTTAAAAAATAATTAAAATAATTAAAAACTGTTGTCAGAATCGACGATTCAACCACCTAAATCAATGAATCATTGGCCAAGTCAATAGTTTTTTATCAAAAATCAGGTTAGGGGTGAAACAGAACCAGATGCCTGGATGGTTCTCGAGACAAATGGTCTGACTGTTTGGATCAATAATAGTTCAAAAGCAATGCTTAAAAAGACAAGAAAATTTCATAAAGGTATCCAATAATGTAGGGGTAGTGACCAGTGAGAGTTAAGGGAATGAACTTTTAAGTGAGACACTAGAAATATATATTTGATGCTGCCAAATTTGGAGCTGAGGGCAGCAAAGTAATTTCCGAAGTCCAAGGGGTATTGGTCTCACCTGCTAAGAGTGAAAAGATGTCAAAGGCCCAGGAGTATTCCCAAGGATGAGGACTCCAATGGTCAAGTTAGAGGGGAGCTCCAAAGGAAGCAAAAGTCACAACGAAAGAATAAGCAATAACTCGAGTATGCCTCCGTTCGAAGCATCGATTGGCCGATCTCTATTGGGATGATGGCTTTCGTTCTGTATGTTAGGTTAAAAGGGGTTTCTCCCATGGCCATCTAAGGTTTTGTTCAGTATCCCCATAGCACATTGGGTAGCTCATCTGCCCAAAGTCCTTTGCTGCTATCCAATCACATCTTTAACCTGTCCAAGATGGTTTTATTGGTGACATAAGCCAATTCATTGGGTTGAGGATAATAGAACGAGGTGTACTACTGCCTTATACCCAGGCTTCTGCATCATTCTCTAAACTTAGAGTCATCAAATTGGAAGCCATTGTCAATGACGAGCATGTTTGGGATGCCAAAACGACAAACAATATTCTTCCAAAAGAAACTTTGTATCGTCCTTGTCGTGATGGTTGCCAACACTTTGGCCTCCACCCACTTTGTGAAGTAGTCAACTGCCACTATCAAGTATATTCTATTCCCCATAGGTGGAGACAAAGGCCCCAGAATGTTCATTCCCCATTTTACAAAAGGCCAAGGACTACTGAGTGTCGAAAGTGTTGTGGCAAGCTGATGAGGAGTGTTGGAGTGTAGTCGGCATCGGTTGCACTTTTGCACCAACTAGATGGCATCCTTCTAAATATATGGCCAGAAGTATCCTTGTCTGAGTGTCTTTTTTGTGAGGGCCCTACCCCAGATGATTGTTGTAAAGGCCTTCATGAATTGTTCTCAATACATATTCTCCCTTGACTTGGCGTAGGCATCTGAGGTAAGTTAAGGTAAAGGATCTTCTATACAACTTGTCCTCTAGTATGACATATCGTACCAAATGTCGTCTGACCATCCGACCTCATTCTTGTCTCGTGGTAACTACCCATTCCGTAAATATGTGAGGATGGGATCCATCTAGCAAGACTCAACTTAAATAGGGCATACATTCTTTTCTTCTATGTTGGAGCATGCTATATTTTCTATATGCACCGTGTGGCTGAGGGTTGATATCAAAGAACTTGCTAGCTTGGACAGGGTGCTAGCTTGAGAGTTCTCGACCCAAAGTACCTGATGCAAAGTGAATTGTTGGAACTGCTTGACTAGATCTTGGACTTTGTTTAGGTACTTGGTCATGATGGGTTCTTTGACCTTGTATTCTTCATTCACTTGATTCACAACTAATTGAGAATCACTAAAGACTTTAATGCGCTTGGCTCCGGGGTCTTTTGCTAGCTGAAAATTGGCGAGTAAGGCTTCAGACTCAGCTTCATTGTTTGAAGCAGGGAAGTCGAACTGAAGTGCATACTCCAATTTGTTGTCATCTAGTGTTAAGAGGATGAGGCCAGCTCCACTTCCCCTAGTATTGGAGGATCTGTTAACATGTAAAGTCCAGGATGGCCAAGGTTCTTCCTCTTCAGAAGTGCCATTATAACTGGAAGTGCACTCAACCAAGAAATCTGACAGGGCTTATGCCTTTATTGCAAGTCTTGGTAAGTGCTATAGATCTAACTCTAATAGTTCAATGGCCCACTTGGTTAGCTGACCCAAGGTCTCTGGTTTCATTAGTATTTGCTTCAAAGGTTGGTTAGTCAACACCAAGCTGGTGGTGGGCTTGAAGATAAGGCCTCAACTTCCTAGCCGAAATCATTAGTGCAAAGATTGTCTTTTTTATTTCTAGGTATCTAGTCTCGACATCATGGAGAACCTTGTCGACATAGTACACCGGTCATTTCATCTTTTCATCTTCTCGAAATAATAACAAACTCACTGCCTCATCCCCAACCGAAAGGTACATGTATAAAGTCTCTCCTGGAATGGGTCACGTGAGCAATGGTGGTGAGGCCAAGTATGCTTTCAACTCTTCAAAGGCTTTTTTCCAATCCTCTATCCACTGAAAGTCATTCAGCTTCTTAATAGCCTATAAGAAGGGAAGACATCTATTGGCCAATTTTGACATGAATCAGATAAAGCCTACAATTTGGCTAATGAGTTGAGTTTCTTTGATCGGTCATGGGGGATCCATGTCTAGAATGTCTTGTATCTTCTCAGGATTGGCTTCTATGTCCCATTGAGTGACTGAAAAGTTGAGGAATTTTCCCAAAAAAATCCCGAAGTCATACTCTTGATTGGGTTCAACTTCATGTTGTATTTCCTTAACACATTAAATGTCTCTTCAAGATCAGTGATGTGTTGTCTTGCCTTGAGGATCTTCACAAGCATGTCATCAACATTGGCTTCGATGATTCACCTGATCTATTCTTTGAAAATCTTGTAAGCCTTTAGTACGTGGACCCAGTGTTCTTCAATTTGAAAAGTATCATCCTGTAGCAGTAGATCCCGTACTTAGTGATGAATGACATTTTTTCCTCATCGTCGGGGTGCGTCTTTATTTAGTTATAGCTTAGAAAGGCATCCATAAAACTCAGTAGCTCATATCCTATAGTGGCATCCACCAGGTGATCCATTCTTCGTAAAGGAAAGTTGTCTTTGGGATATGCCTTGTTGACATTCGTGAAGTCAATTTATATCTACTATTTCCCATTAGCCTTCTTGACCATGACTACGTTAGATGGCCATTTAGGATAGTGTACATTTCTTATGAAGTCGACATTGAGTAACTTGTCCACCTCCTCTTCGATAGATTTCCAATGCTTCGGTGCAAAGTTCCTCTTCTTCTATGAACCGTCTTACATCTCAGGTCCATGCTCAAATTGTTAGTAATGATCGAGGAGTTAATTCCTAGCATATCAACAATAGAATAAGCAAATACATCAACATTAGCTTTAAGGAAGCTTACCAGTTAGGAAAGTATGTCTTGAGGGAGGAGAGACCCATATTGTACTATCTTCTTAGGCTCAGCCTCGTCTAGGGGAACTGAAATGAGGTCTTCAACTAGGTGACCTCGGTTGGAGGGTTCATCCCTGAGGTCGATCCCTTCGACTGGTAGGGCTTCTTTGTTTTTTCCTTTTAGCGCTGCAATGTAGCACTGTTAGGCAACTTGCTGATTTCCCCTAACCAATCCTATGCCATGCTCCATGGGGAACTTCATGGCAAGATGATAGGAGAAGATGACAGCCTTGAGTGCATGAAGGGTTAGTCAGTTGATGATGCCACTATAAGGCAAATTGACCTTCATGACAAAGAACTCAATCATCTGGGTGACATGCCAAGGTTCCATCCCTACCGTGATGGGTAGGGCAATTCTTCCCTCTAGCCTTATAATTTCTCTAGAGAATCCAACTAGGGGCATGTCAATTAGTCATAGCCGGTCTAGTGTCATCTACATCTTTTCAAATGCCTCATAGAACAAAATGTCGGTCGATGAACTGTTGTCTATAAGGATCTTCCTTACTTCATAGTTGGCAATCACCATTGAAACCACCAATGCATCATCATGGAGGATAGACACTCTCTTCAGATTGTCATTTGAAAAGGAGATAAGGTTTTCGGCGTTTGTTTTTTAGCGGCTTGGTGCTCAACATTGAACTGTCGGGTGTATGCCTTTCAGGCTGAGGTGGACTCCCCTCCGAAGGCCAAGCCACCAACAATTACTTCAATGATACTGGCTAGAGCGCAATTAGGCTGGTGCTCGATTTGTGTTAGTGCAAAGGATGGCGCTAGCACCTCACCATCTTCGTAGTCTTTTAGATGACTATATCGGATGAGAGACTCAATCCGGTTCTTGAGAAACTCGTACCATGATGGAACTTGCAATATTGGGTGGAGTCTTGGAGATGGACCAATTGGGAGGTCTTGAACGGAGGCCACTGATGATGGTAGCCATTTAAACCAATGGGTCAAGACCCTTGACGTCGAGTTCCTCTTGGTTGAATCTCTTCATATATGCTCAAAGGCTTTATCTAGACTTCTACTTGATGGACATCTAGGAGATAACGGTCTTTTGACACCATCAGCTACTACAAAGTGGGCCAAAAAGAGTTCTACAAGTTGGTCCCTAGAGCTAATAGATTAGTGTGGGAGTTCCTCTCTACACACCTAAAGTGTATACCAAAATGTGCTTATGAATGAAAAAGATGGAAGTTCCTCTCTGTTTGCTTCATTGATGCTTGTGTATAAACGTTCTTGCCTCCTCAATTTATAGAATCCCTCGGTTGACGGCCCAAGGAATACAACCTATGTCAGGTTACATGGCCAGTAGGCCTCAGCTCAGGGCATACAACTTTATATAGGTTATACACCTAGTGATTCATGGTTAACGACTTTGATATGAAAGCCCAAGGTAAAATGTCTCAGCCGAAAGAAAAAAAGGCAAAAGTTTACTACTCACTTAATCAAGCAAAAGAACAAACATGCACTAAACAAAGGCATTCTTTACAAAAAATGCCTCTAAAGAGGGGACATCGGCCCCCATACTTAAAAAAAAAAAAAAATAGAATGAACATTTTTTCAAAGGGTAGACATGCCCTGAACCAATGGCAAAAGACCTCCTCTCAACCAAGAGATTAGTGGGACAGATTAAATCCAAACTTCAAAGTCTTTTTCCCTTGAGTTCCGGCCCTTCCATTACCCAAATGACCCCAACCCATCCTAACCTTAATGGGTACCCTTGACTCAACCTGCCCTATCCCTAATGGATCACTTGACCCATATTGACATACGAATAGAATGGGTGGGTTAAATGGGTTGGGGTCAAAATTGCCAACCCTAATGGCAATAAGGGTGAATGGCTTGGTAGATGTTGACAACACACAGATGGTTTATATCTAAGGGTTTAAGTTAAGGTGGATATTTTAAGGCATTATTAATTGTTATCCATTCTATGTTTCAAATGTGGAAGATTGGGGTAACAATAAGCCAACAATTAGCAAACATGACTTGAACATTCATTATTTTGACTGTAAACCAAATGGACCCTAAGTATGTAGAATCAGAAAAGGGAACGATGATGTAATGAGAAATATCTAAGCTATTTTAATGTCTTTTGATTCCATACAAGATGATTTATATAAAACAAAATGCAAACTTGAAGCAATTTGATTGGCTCAAAACATATTAGAACGTGAGGTGTGCAGCCTACCAACAAGAATGTAGGTTATAAATTTATGCTCAAATTTCAATGAAAATATGGATGTCTAAATCTGTATGCATGATCCCAAATTAAAAAGGATGTAAGCTAGAAAGACTAAAAAGAGAAATAGCAAAACACCCTAAACCTAAGCTATGCAATGGTGAAGAGAGGAAACTATCTATGAAAGCAATTTGGAACTATATCTATTAATTATGAATGTAGCATGGAGATATACTATTAAACACATACAAACCCATGGCTAGCTAGCATTTGATCAATTTTGAACCCAAAAATTGAAAGGATTAGTGGCTTACCTCATGGAGAATGTACTTTGTCCATTGCCCAAGTATTTAAGTCTCTTTTTCAGTTTTTTCTAGCCTTCTTTTGATTTTTCATCTTGCATCTTCTTGAAACCTTCTTGTTTTACAAATTTAGGTAGGTCTTTTAAATTTATTAGGGTCTTTGAGAGTTAAGCTAATGGTCCCAAACCCTCTTAGGGGCATGCTTTATTTATAGGCCAAGGGGGAAATGTACGCATAGAAGCCAAATTAGTCAACTTCAGCTTACCCAATCCAATTAGAGGATAAGTTGGATTGTGTTAATCATTTTGAGTTGTTCATCATCTTTTCCTTGGGATTCGAGATGATCTTGGTTTATTTCCAATTTGAATTGGAGGTTCTAGAAAACTTAGGAGGCACTTAGCAAGTTTTTTCAAGTGGTACTATGGGCTTTTTAAGTCTTTTCCTATCTCTTTGCACCTAAAATCTAACATTTAATAACTAGGTCATGGTAGTCTAGGATACTTACCAAACAGTCTAGATATTTACAGACAAAACCCCAACTTCATAATTATATCTTTTGGCCATCTAAGTTGTTGGAAGATCTTCTTAAAAAGACTTGCCAAATGGCACCTTAGTGTGATCCATTAAGATCAAATAATCTGAACTTTCGCTACAAGAAAAATGGATTTTAGTGATAGATGTACAATGATGTCCATCATTATAAAAGACTAGCAATGAAAAATGTGATTTATGTACACGTCACAAAAGAACAAGATCTTGATATATAGTAACGGACATTTATCATCCGTTACATCCGATTGACTTATAGTGACGTGCTACTTAATCATTGCCACTAAATACTGATTTATAGTGAGGAACATTTGAGTCATCCCACTAAATGGTGAATTATAGTGACAAACAATTAAATGTTTGTCACAAAATCATAAAAATTGATTTATAGTGATGAATAGTTTAATGTCAATCACAAAAGTATTTATTTATTTTGATGAGCGATTAGGTATTTATAACAAAATCTTTGTCTTTAATAACAGACAATCGAACATTTTTTTTGCAAATTAAAATCATTTTGCGACGTTTTTTGTCGTGACATTTTCTCAAAATCATTGTTTAAAGTTCATTTCATTTAAAATAATCTAATGAATTAGGCATTTGATTGTTGAATTGTTATATTTGAACAATGGGAAATAAGTTGTACATTTAGATATTTAAAAAGAAAAAGTTTTCGTAGAATTCCATTTAAGGGATGCCACATTCAACAACAATGGTTTAGGGATCCCTCCCAAAAGTTAAAAAAAAAAAAAGAAAAAGAAAAACTCAGAGAAACGTGAATAAAGACCAAAAAATGTGCCACATTCAACAACAATGGTTTAGAGATGTAGTGGAACGTTAATTTTACGTTGCACTTCTTATTGTTTAGAGATATAGTGGTTTTCACAATTGAATTAATTTTTTATATAATAGACCAATAATATTAAGAAGGAGAAAACAAAATTACTCATATCTCAATTAATTGAGTTTCTTGTCAAAGCCCACCATCTGTGTAAACTCCTCCAGTTTAATTATTGATGGTCAGAATCAATGAATTGTTAGATTAATCTTCCAGTTGTTTGGATTTGGTTTACCATGGTTCATAAAAACGAAATGGAAACTTTGATGCATAATCATCCCTCGTCTTTCTAAGGGGCGGTTCCTTTTGGATTTTGAAGGGGGGGATCATTGGTGAATGAGATTTTGATTCTTATTGACCAATAATTCTATATTTTTTCTCAAATTTATATGGGAATCAAGGAAAGTTTATTTTCTTAGGTATCACTTACCTACCTCCTAGGTGGGTAAATAACTTTTTCACTTACTTACCCAGATAAGTGCTTTTATCCGGATAAATAACTTACCGAAAAATGAACGGGGCCTAAGAAGCAAGAGTACTGTTATTGTGAACGACTTAAACGAAGGTTAATTTACTTAGGAAAAGTTTTCAACTTGACAATAAACCTCAATTGGGGTAGATTTATTTAGCCAATATCAATAAAAAGATGACAAAAAATATATATTTTTTATTTTCTTCACAAAATTCATTCCCACCTGAATTTAGAGCTAAGAATAATTGTGAAGTGAAACCATCTATAACCTATGTGAAAATATTAATTATAATTCTTTATGATATATTACTGTTGTTACCTAGATTGGCCGAGGGCAATAAGGTAATTTCGCTCCTAAGCTTTGAAGGCTGGCCAAAGGCTTCGAGGGTTCAGAGTAGGTGCACTGAGGTCGAGGACTGTAGGCCGAGGCGGATCGTTCCCTGGATACTATAGAAGCCAAGGGCTTATGGCCGAGGGTTGTTAACTTGCCGGTGAAGTCCTTTGAGTATCGAGGTACTGCAAGACAAGAGGTGTCAGAGGCCTCAGGTGAGAACTCGAGGCAGGGGCTCCGACGGTCAAGTTAGTATGAAGGTAAGATGAATGGGGTCTTGTGTTGAAGAGGGCTCAGAAGAGGGCACTCGCAAGCACTAGGCTCCCAAGAATCAAGTCTTTCTCTAGGAGTAGAGTTAGAGCTTGGAATGCAGGATTCAGGATTAAGCTTCCAGTCCCCTTACCTAGAGGGAGTATCTTGTATTTATACTTGAGCTGCCGGGAGGTAGACGGAGATGAACACTTCGGATGAAAGCCATACGAGGGCAGTCAGCGGGCATCGTGGGGACGCAGGTGCACTCTGCGGTTGGCTCCGTACGAGGGGGGCAGGGTAGCCCTTGTTGTGCTAAATCATGCTCCCATGTCTGGTGCTCGTGGGCTGGGTCGGGCCGCCCTACATCAATTATATTTCTATTCGTCTCAGTACTTAAAATCATTTGTAAGATACTGAAAAAAGTAATTATTAATGGGGATTATTTAAATCATAGTTTTCAAACAGTTTGTTGATCTGGACGGTCGAACCGTTTGGCTCAAAAACCATCTACGCCAAACGGTCAGACCATATTCATTGTTCAGATTTTTCTTGGAAGATTGAACACTGCCCAGCAGTCAATAATGTTTAATACTAACAAATTGTTTAATACTTGAATTGAACGAATTCATTTATTTGAAGAGATCAGCTTCAATTAGTGCAAGGTCCATTTGAACATACTTTACAGCCTTGCACTAGAATATTTCCGTACCTATATACTTTATTTTATTTCATGGGGAGATATTCCCAATGCAAGGCCATAAAGATTGTTCGAACGGGCCCTGCACTTACTGAAGCCGAATTTTTATTTGAAATGATAAATTATTTAATATTTTTTATTTTTAAGGGGTTTGACACTGATGCCGCAAAGAGATGATACCCAAAAAAATATATAACCAACCAACTGGAATCATAAAAGTGGTAACCAATCAGGTGAGATTTTATCATGACTTTCAAAACTGGACCGGATCGGATGATCGAACCATTAAAACCAGGAATTGGTCAGGTGACCAGTTTCCTTTTACCCAAAAACCGAATTTTCCCCCAAAACTGTTGATTTTGATCAGTGAACCGCTGAATCAGGTAGTTAACTGTTTGAACTGTTCGAACGCTTTTGACTTTTTTTTTTTGAATTTTTTATTTTTTTGTCAGAATGGGCCAAGCGTTTGGGTTGAATGGTCGGACTGTTCGAACTGATAACCAAACCCCTGACCAGTTCGGTCACCGATTCATTTTTAAAAACCATGGTTTTTATCTCATGGAGCTTTAATAGGTTTCTGGCATCATAAGTTTTCCCTTTTCAAAGTTATGAATTGAATAAAGAGACCGGTAGACTACACAAGTGCATAGTAAGTAAATTGTAAAAGATTTGTTTTGAATCTCTTCAATTTTTTTAAATTACTTTTATCATGTAACTGATTGATTAGAGGGATCTAAGATTGATTTTGTTTTTTTTTTTTATTCTAAATTTTTATTGTTAGTTTGTCACCACTGGAATTCCTTCATTCAATACATTGGAAATTTTAATAGCAAAAGGAAAACGATTTTACATTATAGATTTGTTATACAACTTATAAACTCTTTGGATCTTTTTATGTTTTGTCGTTTTGTTTTATTTGTTGACGTATTTTTTATTATTTTTTATAAAGAATTGAAATAGACAAACATTAGCAATGAATGGGACCTTTGCATAGGTGCATGCTACTACCTACCCAACGCACACAATCACTCGCATGATTGTCCTTGCACCCCGTTGCCCATTGCCTAGTTCACCTGCTTGGACTTTGCCTACTCATAGGAATGTCAATTCGACTGGATTTAGTCCAATCCGGTCCGGTCCAATGTGAGTCCATTGGACCTGGTCCAATCCAGTCTAATGAATATTTTGGACTAGTTCAGAGATTGTCCAATCGGTTCAAATTTCTATTAATTTAGATTCGTTTCAATTCAAACTTGGTCCATTGACACCTATATATGTTCTTATCTTCTATTAATGGACCAGATATTGGCTCAATCCAATATAAATTCAATATGGATGGACCAGGTCCAATCCAATATATCATATTGGTCCGTCTAGTCCATCCAAATTATTCCAATATGTCTTATTGGTCCATCAAATCTGTCCAAACAGATTTTGATTTGGATGGAGTCCAACCCAAAACTGGTCCATTGACACCCCTACCTACTTCCCAGCCCACTGATAATTTAGGGGACGTCCCTGGTACACAAATAAAATGGCTTATACCAAAAGTATGAAAACATTGTGAGAGGAGCCACCTACAACATAATTAATATACCAAATTTGGAGTGTCATTCACAAAGGGTATGGACAAAGGATCCACCCAACCCACCATTTACCATTGAGTTCTGTAAGAAAATAACTTAAGGTTGCGTTTGGTTCATCGGTAAATAAGTGAAAAAGAAAAAGTGTTCTGAAAGACACTTCTAAAAATTTCTGTAGTTAAATTAAAACTCCCAAACAACTTTTCTTCTTCACTTGATTATCTTGGGGCTGAACCAAGCGTACCTAGCAAATGGCCATTGTGACTATAGAATTTAGGATCTTCATATTTTGTAAACAAAAGTAGTATATGAAAGATTAAAACACATGGTGGGAGCCTGGGAATCTGGAATCCTTACTTTCAGTTTTAGCAGAGAATTAGAAGATGAAAAGCTCCACACCTTTTTCTGTTTTAAATGATCAATATTCTTACTAGATGGACGCACAGTAAGCACATACAATGTCTTCACAAAGGAAATTTTCTTTTATTTATTCATTAATAAGCTGGCTCTTATATCCGCTATTACATAGCATTTCTAATTCAGTCGCAGATCATGTTTGGTAAAAGAAAAAAGAAATACAAAAAGGACCAAGAAAGAAAGAAACCAAAGGAAAAACTGCTAAGACTCTCTGACTCTGATTTTATTCGATTATCCCTCCCACAACTCTTCATGCAGTAGCTGTCCATCCAAGATAGAAAAACATAAAGTTAGTCAATTTGAACATGAAGGAGTCTCTTGAGAGACATCCGATAAGATTGAAACAATACACAGAATGCATGCGCAACTCGAGAAATAGTTCAAATTTTTTATAAGGTACCAACCAGCTGGTTGATAAGGTCTTTTATTGATAGTGGAGACTTGATATGAAATCCCGCCTCCACCTGGGTTGGGAGGGTTATGGGTTGAGGGATGGGCCATGTAGCCCTTCAAATAGAAATCAAAAGAAAAAAAGAAGAAAACACTTGAACATGAAAGAGAGAGAGAAAGAGGCTTACGACAAGCCATGGGTGGGAGACGGCATTGAGTAGGCATACGAGCAACAATTTGGAGAGTGCTGCAGAGGCAGGTCTGGTCAACTCCATGGAGGGCATTGCAGCATTCAGCGTTAGGTTGGGTCGAGACACCCGGCAGAACAAAAGGTGCACACGCGGTAAGGTTAGTGAGCTCGTTGGCGCAGTTCTGGGATCGAGCCATCTGGGTCTGGCACGCCACAGCGATGAGCAACAACATCAATGCAGTTCGTGAGCCCAGAGACACCAGAGATTTCTTGGCAGCCATAATTTACACTATATCTTCAAGCCTAGGTCGTAAGAAACTGCTTTTGTGGGTCTGTGTGGTTAAGGGTTCAAGCCTGCCCCCCCCCCCCCCCCATTTATAGAGCAGGAGGAAGGCAGATTTGGATGACACAAACTGCCAAGAAAGTTAACTTTTCCATGACTTACCTACACTCTACTTCTTTAACCCAACAAATAAGCGTGTCCTTGCTAGCCCAAACGAACTACTTGAAGTTGCAGGAGGCCTAATCAAGTGATAAACTGTGTATTTATGCTTGGGATATCTCTTAATTAACTAGCTATTCCCATCATCTAAATTTTCTTACATTTTATTTATTTTTTCATAATTTCTGAATTTCTTCTGTATTTTGATGACTTGAAAAATTAATGGGTTAGACGGATTGGGTTGGGTGAAGGCGAATTTAGTTTCAACCCAAACCCAAACCCAATTTGCTATTTGCCACCCCTAGTTGCTAGTTGAGAGTGAGAGTTCTGATGAATCTTTTCCAGGCATTAAGAAGTGCAAGGAATGAAGGAGCCTTTTTCCTTCATGTGGATTTGAGGAAGGCGAAATGAGGTACTAAAAAGTATTAGAGGTTGAAGAAGAGAAATTCTATCTAAGGGGTTGTGGTAGATTCTTTTTTCGTATAGCTGCTTCTGGTTTTGTGTTTGGAGTTCTGGGCCGTTCTTTTTATTGTGGCCCAGTTTTTGCTTTCTTTGAGTTGCAAGGAGTGG
This sequence comes from Nelumbo lutea, assembly GCF_056320005.1. Taxonomy (NCBI): domain Eukaryota; kingdom Viridiplantae; phylum Streptophyta; class Magnoliopsida; order Proteales; family Nelumbonaceae; genus Nelumbo; species Nelumbo lutea. The sequence goes on from NC_142691.1 coordinate 53,149,373, forward strand.
TGACTTTGGGCTCTAGGTTCTTGGGTTTTGAGCCCACTTGTATCCCGTTTCTTTGTCTATTTTCTTTTTTCTTTTAATAAAGTTTTATTTTTACTGAAAAAATATTGTATTTATTACTAAATTTCGTTTGATTATATTGTTGTATTTTTACTGAAATGTCAGTTTATATTCAATACCAAAGTCACTTTTGATTCATAATATTAATAATATATAATATATTTTAATTAGCTTTAGTCCAATTTCTTAATACTATTACATTGAACAATCGATTGAAATCTAAATTCAATTCAAATCCAAATGTTAAAAAATAATATTTAGATATAGGTATCCAATTCTATCCGACCCATTTGCAAGCCCTATTAGAACCGAACCATCAAGGTAATTTAGGAAAGTAAGGTGCCTATCCCACCATTCAATTATCAACCATTTCCTTTTGAGGCTGAAACCCTAAAGTGGGTCACATAGATAGAGGCCATCTATATATCAAAGAGAGATAAGTAACCCATACATATAGGAATTCTTCTATACTAGTTTCCTTTTGAATTAAAGTACAACATGCCACTATTGTAGGACATGTAGAAGGAAAGGAAATCTGAATTGCTGCTGCTGCTGTTACAAGAGCTTCCATCCTCTACCTCCATCCATGTTAAACTTCTTTAGTCTTCCAAAGAACATGACAAGGATGAGAATGACCTTCCCTTTGTTGCTCCATCTTCCAACAAACCCATACCATGAGTCCTTGCATAATCCTTGAGGATTCAGCTGCCGTTTGCAACTGTAGCCGGCTGTAAATCCCACATTTCCATATGCACTGCATGTCATAGCATTTGCTTTAATTTTGAGTGTGGATGTAAACTGAGGCTATATATGATGAGAGGATGCTCAAAGAGGAAGTGCATAATATTTAATTAAGGATGAGACCTGATAACTTCTATGATGATATTCAATGTTGAGAAGTTAAGAGGATCTTCCTTCATCTTTTCCCTCTCTGTGATGCAAATGAGGATGATGAATATGACCAAATAAGAAAGTTGTGAGAATATAAGGTTTTCTGCAAGCCTCCCTCTGCTTGTACTCTTCTTTCCACTTCTTGAAGACTTGCCCACATCTTTGGTGATAGGTAGAAAGGAAGTATACGGAGGAAGGTACCTATAGAACATGTTAACTAAAGATGATTAATTAGTTAATCAGATACTACAAAAGCTAGAAAAGCTTTAATTAATTTGATTGAAATTAATCGTTGTATGATTCCTTTTATGTTTTCAATAATTTCTAAAATCCAACATATATAACAAGCACAGTTAAGATTCAAAGCCATTAGAATTTCATTCTTGGAAAAATGACCTGTGGCTGACTCACTGACTGGAAGAATTCCAATTCTTTGGTGGGTGGTCAGTGGGACATGAAGGGAAACTATTGAAAAGGTGATTCAACCTGGTCCTATTAATTAATTAATGTTCACCTGAAACTAACCCTACTAATTAATAGTCATACAGAATGGGGGGCATGACACCCAGCTCCAACTAGAGTTGGGGGTGGATGTGAATGGTTCAACCATCCATTATTGTCATTAATTATCAAGATTTGTAGTAGAGCCATGCACAGTCAACTTTGGAGGAAGACAAAGAAGATTACAAATTTAAAATCCTTTATGTAGCATTAGAATTTATTATTAATTAATACTTCCTAGGAAGTATGTAGAACCTCAACTTTTGATCCCTGGACTAGTAGTTTTCTGTTATTCTAATCTCAGCTGAATTCCATTTTATTAATTTCCTTATTCTACTACCAGACAATAATTGATATATCTTTTTTTCTAATTGACACTGAGAGTGAATCTCCTTTGACTTGTAACTCTAAGCAAAACTGGGGAAGGTCATATGCAAACTGCCTGGAGATTGATAGAGACGTATTTAGGAGGCTTGCTTTTGTTTTTCTTTTCGTTTCTAGAAGTTCTACCTCAGAACTTCTAGGGCTGCATTTGGCACTTCTTATTTAAAAGACTTTTTTCTTTTTCTTTAAAATAAAAAATGCCAAATGCAGCCTACTGTCCTTTTCTTATAGTTTTAATTTGGAGATAAGTTTCTACATTTTGTGTGGTTAATGGAAGCTGGTTCATGTGAACCCCATCTAGGTTAAGTACCCGTGAATGTGTATTCTCCACTCCCATCGACTAAGGATGGTCAAAAGTTGCGTCTTGGAACAGTATTAATAGCATGTCACAGTTCAATTAGGACCTCTAATATTATTAAAATATCCATGAAAAATATGCACACGGATGTACCTAAATTCAAATTTAATTCCCTACATTCGGATTCAAAACTCACATTCAAATACCATTGATAATTATATTTTTTGTATTATTAATATAAATAATTAAATAAAATGATGCAAAAGTAATTAAAATAATTCTTTATTAAAATTTAATTAAATAAAAAATCTACTAATGATTGGGGAAAAACCTATGATACATCTGTTGCAATGTACCTATGATTAATTGAACATAATGGGAAGTACATCTTATTATTATAGGTGAAAATACATTTTTAGAAATGTGAAACAATGAAAATAACGTATAAATACACCCTAATTGATTAGCATGGGGAGAGGCATGATATCAAAAATACTTATAACCAATCAATTGGCATTGTAAAAGTGGTAACTACGGGTGTAGTTGGACTGGATTTGGTCTAATCAGCTCTAGTCCAATGTGAATCTATTACAAATGGACCAGGTTCAGTCCAATCCAATGAATATTTTCAACCATTTTGGACTGGTCCAATTTAATATCTAGACCGTCCAATCAGTTCAAATTCGTTTTAATTTAATTTTTTTTCAACCCAAACCCAATTTGTCCAAATTCATTGATACCCATATTGTTATTTTATATCAACAGACCGGATATTGACTTAACCAAACTGAATCAAATATAAATTTATTACGAACAGACCTGGTCCAGTCCAATCTAATAAATATTTTGGACCAAATCAATCCAATCCAATATGTCTTATTGACCCGTCGGGTCTGATCCAAACTCTAAAACCGGTCCATTGACACCCTTAGTGGTAACCAATCATGTGGGCTACCATTACCATCAAAATTTACCAGGGCGATTCCTTCTGGGATCATATGTCATTCCGGCATCATAGGACGTTTTTCCATTTTTAATTATATATGGGTATATAGAGAGAGAGAGAGAGAACTGACATCATTAGGACGAATAGCACCAGTATGGCCGGCGAGAGGATTGAGAGATCAATGATCGATTCACCGGTGTGCCTTGAGTTAACTGTCTGAAACAGGGAAGCCACGAGTTTCTGAAAGGGATTCAGTCCATCCAAGCCTTCTGAATTCCATTCTAGAGAGCAAAAGAGTATAAACTGAACCACAATGAACCCGAAAGCAGTAACAACTAAAAGAGAAGAATGCAAACTGGGAAGCAAGTGAAAGTATTTCATCTCTCTTGTATTCATCAGCATGTAATTGAACTCCTGCCTCTTAGTAAACTTCCCCAAAACCCATATCAGAAATCTCAAGCAAGACGGGTATAATGTGTTCCCAAGAAGAACCTGAGGGATAAGAAGTAGGAGGAGTCCCGAGTTCTTGCTGAAGACAATCATGTTCTCATTTGTAGGGACGAAACCACAACTTGCAAACGTAGAGACAGTAGTGAAGATAGAGAATGTGGGGATTTGAAGGCCCTTGTTCCTGAGTACATTTCTTGCACTTGGAACCAGACTCACATACAGTGCAACCAATGCAGATCCACCTATATGAACCACTAGAAGATAAACCAGAATTACAAAAACCAGATACCTTATTGAATTGTATCTCAAATCTTCTTCATTAGAACTCAAGATTGATTCCACTGCAGACACAAGGTCGACACTACTGGGTTTCCTTGATTCAGTTTCAGACAAAATTACCATCCCCAACTCAATCTGATCCACGGGATTCGTGGGACTCATAGACTCACTACTTACAGAACCGACTCTACTTCCATGGATCCTGGCTCGGTTCCTTAACTTGTACTTGGTAAAAAGAAGCCCAAACATTGAAACAAAAACCTCCCCTCCTACAAACATTAAAATGGTTATAAACACAAGTTGGGTGTTGGAAAAGACCTCCATTTCGACGGTAGACATGCTGGAAACAGTCGTCGCAGACACTGAAGTGAAGAATATATCCAAGTTCTTGGGTTTAAAGGAATCGGTTCTTGGATTCAAAAGTTTCAGAATTAAGAAACCCAGAAAGGAAACAGAGACGAAGTAACAAACAAGAATATAAAATTGGTTTGCCCGGAAGAATAGGAAGCGAAACAACAAGATCAGTAGACTCCAAATAGATCTGCTAAAACAAGCTAGCTTCATGCATGAACAACTACAGAGATGGCTTATTCTCTTGCTAAAAGAATGAAAGTTCTTCATCCTTTTGTATTTCAATTTCGGTATGGGAATAGAGAGAACGATTGCGAGGCTGTATGGATGTGGGCTGGGTGTTTATATAGGGGAAGGATCGAAACCATCAAAGCTTTCATGTGTTGATATGGTCCCACCTGAACTAAATGAAGTGACGCTTAGTGGGGCCACATCACTCGTTTAGCCCCCGTCTACACACCCCAGCGTGCAAATGAATCCGTGCCTAGGATGAGGCTCATTTTGGAAAGAGCACAAATATAAATATGCAGAGTGCAAAATTTGTATAATTTCGTATGGATTTTCACTTTACATATTTGTATTTGTATTCTTTCCAAATTAAGCCTAAATTAGGAATGAATCCGTCAACACACCCCCGCGTGCAACTGAATCCGTGTATAGGAAACATTTAAAAGGCTCAGTTTGGAAAGAGCACAAATATAAATATGTAGAGTGCAAAATTTGTATAATTTTGTATGGATTTTCACTTTATATATTTGTATTTGTACTCTTTCTAAATTAAGCCTAAATTAGGAATGGCAATGGGGTGGGGATCATATTTTCCGTCCCCACCCTCGATTCTGAAATTAATCCCATCCCTATCCTCGATCCCTAGTGGGGATAAAATTTATCCTCTATCCCTAATCTTCAATGAGGATGGATTTTCTGCGAGGACCCGGATCCCTAAATTTTTTTAGATAATAGTATTTTTTTGAAAAATAAATTTATTTAAAATAAATAAAAATTTTAAATTATAAATAATGTTTTGATATATATATATATAGATATAATCGGGGTCGGGGCGGGGTAGGGTAGGGGCATCAATCCCCATCCCCGACCCTGATTGGGGATTTCTATTAATTACATCTCTGTCCACGCCCCGCCAAAACAATCCCCATTCTCGACCCCATCGGGTTGGGGAAGTTGGGTCCCCACCAGGGATGGGGAAAATTGCCATCCCTAGCCTAATGGTTTGGACTTCTTTGACCCACACATTTTTCCTTTTGTCAACAGGTACTGATGGGGAAGTTAGGATCTGCTACAATTGGTGGGTTGAACTTCTCGTGCATTTTGGTCCATGATCCTTTTACACATGGATAGAAATTTGCAAAGGAGAAATTGGTTTTCGGTCATTATTGGAAAATTTTAATTTAATAATTTCCATAACCAAATTTTCATGTTTTTTTATAATTTAATTTAGTGGAAGTTAATTTTAAAAAATTTCAAATTACTGAAAATTTTTTATATTTTCAGAAATTAATTATTCATAAATTTAGAAATTTTTTAAAATTAATTTATTAATATCAATAATTAATGAAAATATTAATAATTTGCTAAAAATTTTCAATATTTCAATATTAAAACATTATTACATGAAATTAATTAACTATTATTATTATTATTATTATTATTATTATTATTATTATTATTATTATTATCTGAAATTGATAATTATTACCAAAAATTTTCATTAATTTTCAAAAATTATTCTAATTACAATGATTAAAGTTTCAACTTAGCTTAAGATTTTCAGTACTTAAGTATTCATAAATGCATAAATTTTGAAATTTCATATCAATAATTATTGAAAAATCAATTAATGAAAACATTAATACTTATTGATATTTACTCAAAGTTTTCAATATTTAACTATTAATTTATCATCATCATCATTATTATTATTATTATTATTATTATTATTATTATTATTATTATTATTATTATTATTATTATTATTAGGTAAAAATAAAATTTGTTAAAAATGAAAAGAAGGAAGATAGAAGAAAACACATCCTAGGCCCAAAAAGTTCCCAGACTCAGTAGTAAGAAGCAAAAAACTAAAGCAAAGAAAATACACCTAACCCACGACAAAGAAACACCAGACCAAAAGCCCCCACTAGATACACAACCTCTTTCAATAATCAAACAACTTAAAAGATGAGACTCTCATATGAAAGAAACTACGAAAACAAACCGGCTTCCATGAAGTGATATATTTATAATCTAGATCATAATCTAAATTATAATTTATAATCTAGATCATGCATCCTTTTGAAATCAAGAATGATGATATTTAATATATTGATTTGAGGAAAGAGGAATGGCAATGGGGCAGGTTCGGGGCAGGGATCATATTCCCTATTCCCGCCCCCGATTCTTGTCGGGAATAAAATGCCTTTCATCTTCGATCCCCGATGGGGATGGATTCCCTACGGGAACCCGAATCCCTAAAATTTTTAGATAATAATATTTTTTTGAAAAATAAATTTACTTAAAATAAATAAAAATTTTAAATTATAAATAATGTTTTAAATATTATATATATATATATATATATAATCAAGGTCGTGATGGGGCGGGGACCTCAATCCCCATCCCTGACCCCAACTCCAATCGGGGATTCCTATTAATCCTCGTCCCATCTCCGCCTCGCCGAAACAATTCCCATCCCTGACCTCATCGGATTGGAAAAGTTGGGTCCAGTCCGGGATGGAAAAAATTGCCATCCCTATTAATAGTGAGAAAAAACCAAATAAAAAGAAGTCCTGACCCTTAGATGAATAAAAAGGTGAGAAGGGATTTATATAGACATTCTCCATAAATTTATCTGACCACTTCAACTTCCTGCTCATCAATCGTGTAAGCTCTTCCAAATAAATTATTGAATGTGCAGAACCAATGAACTGTCAACATTAATAGACTAGGTCATATTCCAGATATAAGCATTTGGATTGTAAATCCCATTATATTTATTAGGAATACCAGATATCTTTTAACCAATGCAATGCCCTAACACGAGCTTGCGACATTCCAAAGTTCATTAAAACAATATTCAAACTTCATATATCTCCACTGAATGCTGTTCAGTGGCTGTGAAACCAATGATAATATTCTAAATAATAAATTTATGGGTTCTACTATAAAAAGTGGTGGAGGTTTTACTTTAGGAAAAAATACACTGTAATCCAATGCAGAATTCTAAAAAATTATAGCCCTTCATAGTCTATTAGTAGTCCCCCACCCCCACTTCCACCCACCCACACACTATAAATTGCATCCCGCTGATGGATTTGACATCAATCCATGGTCAAGATTCATCCCCTGTTCGGTGAAAATAAAAATTCTGAACTGAGCTAATCAGTCATTTTCCTATTATTTTATTACATTCATGGAATATTATCATTGGTTAATTCCACAGTGCACTGAACAGCTATGGCATTCAGCTAATCCTTGCTCTTTCCAGGATGGAGCCAATAAGGGTAATTCGATCCATTTCAACAAACAAGTGATGCAAAATAAGTCGTCCTTACGCTTTAGTTTCTGCATAAAATTCTTTTCTATTGAATTAAAAAGTAAGAATAATTGAGAGGCCGGAACAGCTAACCTATATGAAAAATAAGTTTCTATATAGTCCTTTTATTTATTTATGATTAATTTATTTTTCTCTTTAATTTATCCTGTAATTCAAATTATTTGAATGTTATTCTGAAATGAAATCAACATAAGTGAGGAGAAAGAAAAGATGTTGGATAGGAAATCCCAAAGACAACTTTAAAGATTATCATAACTAAGGACCTCCTCACAAGTCACAACTTCTCTTCTTCACTTAATTGGGGTTGAACCAAACGTAGCAAAAAAAAAAAATAGAATTTAGGGGTTTCATTTTCTGTAAATAAAAGGAGCATTTTAAATATTAAAACACATACATCATATTATTTAATCATGCTAGTTGGAGCCATTCAGTAGCAGATTCTGATGCCATAGATAAGAGACATGGCGGTTGATGTAGCCATCAAATAAATCCTATGACTAGGGTCCCTAAAATTCATTATAAATTAATAATAATAACAATAATAATAATAATAATATATCATATATATTATTTAATCAAGCTAGTTGGATCCATTCAGTGGCAGATTATGACGCCATGAGATAGATGTTGCCATCAAATAAATCCTATGACTAGGGCACCTAGGATTCATTGTAAATTAATAATAATAATAAATTCATATAAATACCACTTTTCTTAAGTAAGTATTGGTTGTAATATATGTATAATATTAAGCAGAATTGCAGAATATACAAAATTAAAATTAAAATAAATTGAAAAGGTTTTCTAGTCCTTTTCGTACAAAGTTTTGTAAGGAAGCACCATTTTGCATGCATTATTGCATTTGGGTAGTTAAATAATAATCTCTTTGCTTTAATTTAAATTTTCCTTTCCTTTGGTCAATCTAACATTAATGCAAATGCCCTAATAATGTCTAATAAAAAAATAAACTTTGACATGCTATTTTAATTTTTTTCTTGCAGTACATGCACCACCTTATTTAGAGCAATAATTCGGGTTTATTTTTTCTACATCTATGTATTTAATTATTTATTAAAGAGAAAAAATCGTCATTTTGTGTGCAATCAACAAACCAACTAATTTTCTAGGTCTGATTGATCGTGGCTGATGACAGTATGACACCCTGCTGATTTAGAAATTATGCATTCGGATTGGATCCGACCCGAACAGTCCCTCTAATAATTAAATAAAGGGTACAGAATGATTTTATTCAGAACGAACTGTTGGGTCGGGTCAAAAACTGCTGCCAATCCATAGATAGGTATGGCTGAGAGAGCCTGAGAAGTCATGCACGCATTATTGTAGAGTGCATTGATTATCCATGTGTAGTCCTTGCGCGTGGGAACCGTGTACAACTGGTGAGTCAACCCGGTCGTGTTCAACTGTCATCCTCTTGCAAGTTGCAACCAATGAACCATAGTTGGCATTCCGTGTAGTAATACAAAAACTGTCGCTTTGTCTGACTCTTATCGTGCCAAGTGGCACATACAAACGAAATGTCGACACGTGGAACAGTTGTACGTAAAAGGTTTCATGTATATTGCCATCCTCCTTCCTCGGTGCCCGCGTCTAGATAGGCTTTCATACAGTTGCTGATTGGAGTAAAGTTTAGGGTATCAATTGGACTGGATTCCGATCCAGTGTAATCTGAGTCCATTACAAATGGATCAGGTCCTACCCAATCCAATAAATATTTTGGATCAGTCCAATTTAATGTCTGAATTGTTAAATTTGTTCAAATTCGTTTTAATTTAAATTGGCTTCAATTCAAACCCGGTTCATTGATACCTATATTCTTAACTTACATCAATGGTTCAGATATTGGTTTAATCCAACCCAATATTATTTAGATTTATTATGAACAGACCAGGTTCAACCCAATCTCATAAATATTTTGGACTAGATTGGTCTAATATACCTACAAAAACCCTTAAACCTCTATTCACCCAAAAACGGGTTTGTTTATGTGGTAAAAAATGAAATTCAAAAACATATTTATTTGTATTAACAATTCAAATGTGAAATTAAAATTAGAAAAAAAAAATTGTTATTTTGATTGGAGGAAATAGTGTGGGCACAACAACCATTTAGGATCAGTTTGGAAAGAGTACAAATGAAAATATATAGAGTGCAAAACCTTATATTTAAGGGTAGGTCAAAGATGGGGGGAGGTTTAAGGCCTTTCCAAAAGCCCCGAGGTAGGTTTAAGGGATTTATCTTAAAAATTAAACGCATTCCTACCAGTAAAATAAACACAAGGAGGCCTATTGACGTTAAATTTGAAAACTAGACTTCTAAGGCCATGTTTTGGAAGTGTTTATATTAAAAATAAGCACTTAAAAATAAATGTTTATTCCAATAAGTAATTATTTGCATTTGGTGTCCAACTTGTCCTATTTATGCTTTTGATTCAGTTTAATTACATTTTCTTTTAGGGAAAATTCTACTTTAGTGCCCTAAACTTTGAGGATAATATCAAGTTAGTACCCTAACTTTTAAATGTATCATTGCAGTACTCAAACTTTTAAAAAGTGTCAAATTGGTCCTTATTGTTAACTGTCTGATTACATGTAAAACTTAAAATTTTTGAAAATGTAAAAACTACCCTTTAAAAGAAGACACAGTTCATTGTCTTCTACCTTGAACTAAGCTGTAGCAATGCAACAAAGTTGGGCTCCTCCGCCCAAACCCCTAACACTACCATGTGGTCCATGTGGGCATCAACCTCATAAACCTTATAAACCTTATCCGCTTCTCCCTTCTTACAGAACCCAAATAGCGCCGGTCCGTATGACCTCAACTTAGGCGGGATTTCATAACTCATAACTCGTCATTTCTTAATCAAAACAAACGCTACCTATGGGTCTTCCATTACAGCAACCAATCTAATGTGGCCTCATTTGGAGCAACTCCATCAATGCCCATTTACTGATTTCAAAACCCTTTCTTAGGAACATCATCGTAAAGGCGAAGGGCTTCAGCAAGGTCATCACGCTTCGGGCACATATCCATGCTGAACCGAAGCAAGCGTTTCTTCTGTGATTTGTTGAAAAGTGAGGTGGTGGTTGAAGTTGAAGATTCATTAGTAGGTACTGTTGCAGAGAGGGACAAAGTAGATAGATAGATTCTCTTGTTTGAGGAGAAGTTATTTTTCTTATTGATGATAACGGATTTGAAAGAAATAAGAATTGGATGATGGAGGCGAGAACAGTGAAGATATTTGTTAATTCTGGCTGCATAAAGGAAACTGTGTTTTGGGGTCTGGGGTTCTACGGCGAGGTGTTGAGGAATGGGTCCAATGACATGGAATCGATCGGAGAAAATGGTGGTGTAGAGGAAAGAAGAGAGGAGATATGGGGAGTGTTTAGAGAAAGAACTGACGAGTTTCACGTGGATGGAACTGAGATTTTGAGGGAGAGGAGGGAGGAGACGCTGAAGATGTGAAGGGAGAGGGAAATGAAAAAATCGTTGGAGGCATGTGGGTAGAGACGTGACTGCTGGGAGAGCAATGGGTCAAGTCTTGGAATGGAGGACAGAGTAGTGGTTGTAACAAGGTAGATGGTTATGGTTAGGAGGAGGATGAAGAGGAGGGTGGTGATGGTGATGGTGGTGGTAGACATTTTGGGGCTACAGGGTTTAGGGTTGAATCATGGTATATTAGACTTGGGAGTCCCCAAGTTTGTGCGAGCAAGTTCACTGGTCAGTGGAACAAAAGAGAAGGGTGTGACAGAAGACTGTGAAGTGAAGATGGTAAAAGTAGCTCATGGTCATCAGTGATGACTGTTTGGAGGAGTTTCGAATTCAATCTCAGGCTTTGCTCCCATCAAAGAACTGTTGCACAGTTTCCCCATTGAGTAATTCTCGGAGCCACATGAGTCCCCTGAGAAGCAATTTGGCATTGAGAATGGTGGGAACACTTCCTTGCTTTGCCATACGAACTTGACACTGTTGTGGTACAAAGAACCATAACTAGTTTGATATCGGAGGTGGTTACTGGATAGAGATCAGATATCAGTCATAAGAAAATTAGATGATAGGTGAATGGCGTTTTTGGTTAGATATCTTCTCATAAGCCCGTGGACAGTGGGCCAGCGGCAAGCTTTATGGGCCCACATCCATCTATGCATCATGTGCATCAATCCATTCCCAAGATTTAGCTTAACGCTTCACGAAGTTGACTCTTCCTGCATTATTGTTTGGTTGATTTATTTTGAATTTTGACGCATAAATCCATAATCATCCTTTTGCGCGTAGAAGCCGTGTCGTGTCCACTCTCACTGTTGTTTGTTGATTTTGTTGTCGTGAGATATGAACTTGGGAAGTTACCCTCCTTCCCTCATCCTCATGCAAAGGTAGGTGAGATATGAACTTTGATGTGTGACCTGCTTCGCACGCGAGGCCTGGCTGACTACACAAATGAAAATGAACAACAGCTTGTGGCTGGCAGCGTCAAGGTTTAACCTCATCCTCACAATGGATGTTAAATATTGTTGATTGTAGGGTTTGGTGGGTAAGAAATCAATTGGGCTGGGCTTCGACTCAGAGTTTTGGTGCAATGGACTTTTGGGAAATTTTGACCCATCTAGTGTTTGATGAGTAGGGGAATAGGCATGATTCTTCAGGCTCATTAACCCATTAGTTTGTTCTTCATGGGAACCCCAAACTAGCTTCCTATTACATCATTAAAATTTAATTTTAGAATGATAGGAATCTCCTTTTATATCAAGAAGTTTACATAGGCTGCATTTGGTATTCTTTATTTTAAGCATTTATCTCTTTGCAGTTAAAAATTCAGTATTTATGGGACATTTTAATGCAAAAAAGGAGATAAATCCTTCACATATGGAATGCCAAATGCATCCTTAATCTGTTCCTAGTAGTCATTCACTTAATTTGTTATTAAGATAAACTGTCTTGTTTACACAATGTGAACATTTTGGGGTTATGAACCCAAAGAGACCCCAACAATATTCACATTCTAATATCTTACCGTTTCACCATAATTGTACTATATATTTGTTTTTATTCATTTTTTCATACTGCATAAGATATCAAATAAAAATAATTACAAGTGTTAGAGAATAAAAACCTATTCAGGACCCTACCTAACAGCTTAACCTTTTAGGTTGAACTGTTTGATATAGTATTAGAGATTGTTCGATTAAAAGATGGTCTGGTGTTCAATCCAACTAGACCCCGTTTTAATTAATTAAATTTCAGCACAAAGAAATTGACTTTTACATGAGAGGGACATATTAGAGAATAAATACCTATTCAAGTACCTACTGACTGCATTTAGTTGCAATGCAATTTTATAATTTGCACTATTACAAATGCATAGGAGTGCAAATGAAAAAAATACAAATTATTATTTTAACTTTGTTTTGGGTTTTACTTTATTCTACTTCAACAAGTCTAATTTTACTCCATTTGTATTGCAATCAAACAAAATTTAAGTAAATTTTAAAGTAAAATAAATCATAATTTGCACCGAAATCATTTGAACTACCATTGTTTTTCATCAGTGCAAACCAAACACAACCAACAACAACAACAGTTTAAACTTGAAGGATTCTCAACAACAACAATAACAACAGTACAAACAAGAAGAAAAAGAAGAGTTTATCAATGCTAATTGGGGGAAGATATATGGCAGATATAGGAGTATCAGAAGAGGAGGAAGAAGCTTGGTGAAGGTGGTTGGTGAAAATGGTAGGGATCGATAACAGGGTGGTCGTTTCTGAAGATGGGTTGTTGCACAGACAATGTATCCTCTAGAAGTGCTTAAAATGGGTATAATTTTGAATTAGAAGCATTGAGAATTGGAGGGCAGGGGTGTTTCTACTTTCTAGTTCAGTTTTCCTATATGGCACTTGATGGCACTTACATGTTCGAATACAAACCATTGTGTGTATTGTAATAAAATATCTCACTGATTCCTGATATCATGATTTAGAGATTGTTTGGTATTGATGGTATTTATAGAATAAACATTTTGTATAATTTTGCCTTGAAAAATGAGACAAAATCTGCTTTAAACGTTTTGTACAACTTTTTTATACCTCAGTGCCATTAGGTGCCACTAGACACCCTTAAGCGTCATATAAGGCAAACAGTCAAACATCTGTCTTCAAAATGAAAAATGTCAAGATTTGTGTTTTTCTAATAAATGGTTCGCACGATTTTTGAGAGAGCCATTTATCAACCAAATAACTTTTTAGAATTTTTTTTGTTAAACACATCTCTAATGCTGAGCTGATAACCTTTCTTCCAAAAGCTACATCATACCAAACACCATCTTAACTTCAAGTGTTATGACTTGATTAAAATACCACGGTGCCACTGACCCACTTAATTTCTTCACAAGATGTTATTCATAAGATACACTGCCATGGGTTATGCACCTAGAGAGGCCCTAACAATCACATTATAATATCCTGACATCCGTACCTACCGGATCTGGTGGCAGCGCCCACATCTCTTGCCAGACAGTGTCGTGCCTGCCATCTCTGAAAAGCATGGCACGCCTGACGAGTCTGTACCCTGCAGCAGCAGCCTGGACCTGCCATCTCAGTCCTGGTAGTAATGGCTAGGGCAGTGGTGGTTACACCTGATGTGACTGGGCACCGCTATATAAGGACTCCGACCCCCAAAGCCAGGAGGAGAATGAAGAAATGGAGGTAATCCCTACTCTCTAGCTTTCTCATCCCTCCAATATCATCTTCAAGCTCTCTACAATTAGAGTGCTAACTTAGGCATCAAAGAATCTCCGCCGGGTAAATACCCCCGGGCCCCCTAGTTCAGTTCTCGCAGGTTCTTCAGCTCCCGCCACCTACAAAGAGGAGGAAAAGATGGAGTTCTCGCAGGTCTCTCAGCTCCCGCTGCCTACAAGAGGAGGAAAATATGGAGTTCTCACAGGTCCCTCAGCTCCCACCACCTACAAAGAGGAGAAAAATATGGAGTTCTCACAGGTCCCTCAACTCCTGCTGCCTACAAAGGAGAGAAGATCACCTCATGCAGAGGGCAGTCGGGTTGCGCTACACCAGGGAGCTCCACCATCCTCTAAGTTACAAGCCGCCTAGGAGCAGGTCAGATGACGAGTCCACCAATGTAGCTCACCACCAGGGAGCTCGGCACAGGCAGCTCGGCCTAGCTTGGGCAACTTGGCATAGCTCTCCCTAGCTCGGCATAGCTTTCCCCAAGGTAGTTCGCCACCAGGGAGCTCCATCATCCTCTCCTAGGAGCTGGTCAAATGATGTGGTGCTTAGCCAAAAAAAATTGATATATCACAAAAAATTGATACATGACCAAAAACGGTTGCATCAGTTATCATGTTTTAGAAAAAAAAATGTCTTGTCGGTTGTGTTTCGTTATTGCAGTGCAACTTTATTTGCACTAATATAAATGCATGGGAGTGCAAATTCTCGTTTAAGTTTTTTTGGATTTTACTTTATTCGATCTTCTTCATGTCTTAATTTATTTCATTTGTACTGCAACCAAACGAAACAAGTTAAAAAATTGAAACAAAAAATAGGTCAGAAGTAGCACTCAAATCATTTGAACTGCCATAGTTTTGCAACCAAACACAGCCTTTAAGTTCAAACTTAAAATATTTTGGCATACAATTTAATAAGGACTACATACATACATGATTATTATCAGACCCTTAGCCCTTCGATTCTCACCATATATAGCAAATTTTTTACTATAATTTTATGACACTTCTGGTTGGCAAGAAATGAAGTTGTGTTTCACCATTACTTGTGTGATTGGAGGTGGTTATCCGTAATGTGAAGTTAGCTTGGACGTTCTTCATTAAATCTCTACTGCTATTAAAAGTATTAATAGCGATGTATAAGTTTTTTTTTGGCTAAACTGCCCCTATTTTTGAATTTAGTCCTTATTAAATTGTGAGGACTAATAATGTAATATCATCTACAATTTTTTATCTCATTTAATTCCCTCTCAATAAGTCTTTTATTGAAGGTATTAACTTCATTCTCTCACATTAAATCTTATATTTAAGGTATTTTACTTATAAATAAATTCTAGGGTAATTTACTAAGACACTCCTTGTAGTTTCACAAATTTACTAAAACCTACCATATTGTTTATGTTTTACTAAAACGCTCCCTATAGTTTGAAACTATTGCTTTGTATGGAAGGAGTACAAATACAAATATGTATAATACAAATACATACAAAATAATATAAAATGTAAGGTTTTATACTCTACAAATTTATATTTGTACTCCTTCCAAATAGAGCCTAATTTATTTAATCAACCTCCCATTAAATGAAAGTTGAAAATGACAGTTTTGACCTTAGCATCCCTTGATTCCCTTCAAACCCCTCTCGTTATATCATATAATTAAGGTAATAATGTCCATTCTCTCTCATTGAATCAAATACATAAGATATTTTCTCACCAATAAATTCTATTATTAGCTAGATCTATAACTAATACCTTTAACAAGATAAATATCATGTTTAATTTGTTTTTTTTTTTCTTTTTAACTTGACCCAAAAATGAAATTGCTACTTAAAGGAGGATCGTTTCATCATGTAATATTCTTTTTTTTTTAATCTGAAAGAAATGTTAATATCATCAAATATCATGCCATGAAAATTAAATTTGCCTTCATACGTAGAGCCAAACTAATTAATGAAGACCCAACTGGGAAAGAGTAGTACAAATACAAATATATAGAGTATAAATTAATGTTGGATTTTAATCTCATAAGAGATTAAATCCAATGGGTTTGATTGGTCAATTATATAAGAAATTGCACATGCACTCTTGATTGAAAAAAATAGCTTTTCTCTTACAAAACCAAGTTTTGAAATTGTCCCACATTGGAAAAATATAATCTTTGTTTTTAGTATTTTAATAGGAGTTTATTTAGACTCTTTGGAAATAGTAGAGGAGAGTATGGGGTTTGATACCGCGCAGCGCGCACGCACGTGTGTGCAATGAGGCACTTTAGAGGCGCACTTTGCTCGCACTTCGTGTGGTTCGTGAAGGGTAGCTTTGGTTTTGGTGCGACGTTGACCGTTGATCATCGTTGATGAGATCAACTGTTATGATTCGATCGGGTGTGATCAAGAGGCACAATTCAAAGTTAACAGTCATTAACTGTTAACCACTTTTTAAATAGTCACAATTTCAATTTGTGACTGCTCAATGTACTTTCTCTGAACTAGCACATACCTTTTTTTCATACCTCTTCATAAACTATTTAAGGAGCATGAATTAGACTTCAAAAACACACATTTTTGAAATCCACTTTCTCTCTCTCTCTCAATCCGGTTTGTTACAAGTCTCATAGAAGGTTTCTCCGGAGATTCTTCAACTTTGCTGATTGTAAATTCTCACCCAAGGCTTTGTTGTATCCTAGGAATAGATTTGCCTGTAACCCAATAGCAGACTCAGTAAAATTAAGTGAGGGCAAATAGCATTCTAAAGACAGTGTCTTTAGACGCACCTGAGAGTTTCTCCTCCAAAATTACAGTGACCCCATTTTCCAACAATTAAAACATTATACTTAATATTATTCTCTATGTATTTACACTATATAAGTTTATATTTGCTTAGCCATGAAAAAAATGGTCCGTCTTCTCTATATACAATGCCTTCTGATACAGTATTAACAATTGTTATGGGATTATGGACTTATATATTTAAGGCCATGACGGTACCATGCACGTAAAGTTGGCTACTTGGCTAGGTATCTTTGAAGCCCAAAAGAGGTGCAGATATTATCACAAACGCAGAGACATGCGTGGAATGTCCAAAAACCATGGAGGTCTTAATCAACCAAATCACCGGATACGTTCAATTATTTCCGGTTGCCTACATAAAGCATATCATGTGGTCCATATATATAGCAGGGATTTCCAAATGATGCCTGGAATCATCTAGGAATTGCCTACATAAAGCATATCATGTGGTCCATATATATACAGGGATTTCCAAATGATGCCTGGCATCATCTAGGGAGTTGCATCTGATTCTCCTAACTACCATTGTCAGTTTTTTGTTTTCACAGTAGATAAGCATGAATATTATCTTAGATATCGACCACTTTTGAGAGGGGAAAGTTGATTAATGAGATTTTGGTTCCATTGATTAAGATATTTATATTTTCTTTTATTAGATATTTATGGGATTTATAGAAAATTTATTTTCTCTGTGTATTATTTATCTGGGTAAGCGATAATGAGATGAATAAATAATTTAATTTTCTCACCTAAAAGAAAAGTAGTCAATACTTTAATAGAATAAAATTACCCATTTTAATAAAAAAATTTTACAACTAAAAATAATCATTTTCTTATTTACTACAAAAATAAAATAAGATAGGTAAATACACATGCTTTTTATAAAACGAATATAAAGCCAAGAGTCACTAAATAATAGGGAACTTTGGCATCTGGATTGACCCATTATTACCTGAGCCAACCCAATCCTTCACGTTGTGGATACCCCACATCTTCAAACCAGATTGTAGCATCTTGATATTCCTTCAGAATTCAGATGTCTTCTGTTGGTTCTTATGGAGAGTAAGAGAGAATCATGATTGTCCGGGAAAGAATTGACAAATCAAATTAAATGTGGTCTGGAATTCACAGACTTGAAATAATGCGTCCCGATGGTTCTGAATTCCATTCCTAAGAAGCAAGAAATATGAGATGCTTAGAGATTGTTAAGAAAAAAAAAAAAAAAGAGAATGAGATGCTAGAGGAAGACCGTGTGAATACCAATATGCGGACGTGGCTGATTGACAAGTCATGAATGAACACGTTAATGTTCCGGTACACATGGGGCCCACATGGTTTGGACTAGTCTCATGTCTGTTCAACGTACGCTGACATATTCACTCATGACTGGTCACTCTATGAAATTCACGCATTTGTGTCCGCACACTCCACACCTGATCCAGATTCGTCCACAACTTATTTGACGGTTTTTAGGGGCTGAATGATATAAAGAGGAATCACATACAAGAACTTCAAATCAAATGAGCAAGCCTACAACATATTTGCATAGGATTATAAATTCTTGTGCAATAAAATAAAATAAGTTATATTGCATTTTATTCTATTTTATATCTTAATTGACTTTATTTATATTGCAATCAAATAAAATAAGTTAAAATTTAAAAAAATAGATCAGAATTTATATTCAAATCATTTGCACCGCCATAGTTTTGCACCAATGTAAATTTATTTACACTGCAATCAAACACAGCTTACATGTCTTGTGTTATACCATGAAGCAAGTTTCTACATTGTAGTCACACTCTAAATAGAAATATAAGATTGTATTTGGTTTGACAAAAACAAGAGAAAAATAGAAAGTTGAGGGTTTAGTATGTAGCTAGGCCTTATATTTATTAGGGGGCATTCTTTTTTTTGGATTCTGAGAGGGGGGAAAGCTAGTCAATGAGATTTTGGTTTCCATTGACCAAGAATCCCATGTTTTTTCAGATTTATGTGGGGAATAGGAAAAATTTATTTCTTAGGTATCACTCATCCAGATAAGTGATACCCATCTCCAAGGTGAGTAAAAGACTTTACCACTTGGATGGAAAGTTGTCAACACTTAAATGAGACAAAAATGACCATTTCAATAATAGATTATTATGGCTAAAATGGTCAATGCCTTATTTACATGTGAAATAAAAGAACATGGGTAAGTGTAAATATTTTCTAAGAAAAACTTACCCAGGTAACAGCATTTACCCGAATAAATAATTTACTGAAAAGCCAATGGGGCCTTAACGTTTTCCTAGCCCCCTCATATGGAGGTGGGACCCAATCATGTGCCAAGTTGTGAGACCATGACCGCGTGTTTAATGGAGTTGATAATATCACAAAACTTGGGGATCACAACTTATGGAGATCATGGGATCGTTGTTGGTGGACATCGCAAGCAAGTTGATCTCACGCTAATTGGATCTTGTATCCAATCTTATGGATCTTCTGGGCCTAGCTACCTAGATTTCACATAAGTTATTTCATCGAGTTCGTGACGTTCTGCTACTCTACATTTATAATATTCCCAGGATGCCGGAAGATGAATTGTCATCTTTGTGTATAAATATGCATGTGAGCTTCATTTATGTGGATCAACATTTAGTGAATAATTGTAATATAATGTATCAAGACAATCACTTCTCAAAATTTTATATTAACCAATACAAAACGTTGCAAGTAGAAATGAAAATACCAAACACAACCTTAATATATACAGTATCAAAGCCTTCTTCAATTCCCAACAATGATTTCCATTGATACCTTATTAACATGAGATGACGTATAGCCTCATAAGATAAACTATAAAGTTAAAACATGAGTGCGTGTGAGCGAGAGTGCAACCTCATCTTTGGTTATTTAGAAAGAAAATAAAAACAAAAAGTTGCATTATTGTTAGGTTGGCTAAACTTGTAGAAGTGAATTTGTATTGGCTCCCACGGAGCTCACCCCACTCCTGCCTCATAGTATATCCCAACCACATTCTGGTAGCAACTCAATCATTCTAGTAAAACCCAAAATCATGTGGTTAATTTCATCTTTTTACGGGTCGGGGTGGTGAGGTATCTTGTGTGGCTTGGGTGGCAGTGGAGGCCTGAGTAGACAAAAGAACAGTGTGTGGCAACTTTAAAGGTTGTGGAATCAGTATCAATTAAGCTTATTCTCATAGATACCCAAACGCCGTCTTAGTAAAAAATATTAAGGCTGAAAAGGGTCTTAATTTGGGTGCCAAAAAGATCCCATTGCACTTTCAATTAAGGGTGTCAATTGGACTGGATGTGGTCCAACCCAATCCAATACAAAGTGAGTCTACTAACAAATGGGTTGTATCGGGTGTCAATTGGACTGGATTTGGACTGGATTGGTCTAACCCAATCCAATACATTAGAAGTGTCGATATGTATTGTGCCGATGATTTATCGATACGCCCCTCCAGGGGTTGTATTGGGTCGTCTACCAATTCAGATGGTAGCAGGGCCATAAACTGACCCCCTAAACCACTTTCAAAAAATAAATAAATAAATAAATAAAACATAAAAAAATGTATCGATACAGGCTGATACGCCTTACCGGTGTATCGATTTGTGTCGATATTTAGATCCTTGATTCTCACTTCTAATTTATTGGTAGAAACCCACCCGCAAGTGGCAAAAGATGTCTTCTTTGAAAATAGAGAAGTGACTAAGGAGTAAGCACTATTACTATTTTTCACCCACTGTTTTTTCTTTATTGATATTTTTGAAGGGCCTACACAACGGGGTAACCCATCCCCCAACCCAAAACTCCCTCAACCTAGGTGTAGGCGGGATTCGATCCCAAGCCTCTTCTATGACGTATAGGAGACCTTATCAACTAACTTGTTGTTGAACTACTGGTTAGATCGTTTGACCCATCACCCAATCATGATTCTGGTTCAGATTAACCTTACCATCATT
The DNA here is from genome assembly GCF_056320005.1 of Nelumbo lutea. Lineage (NCBI taxonomy): Eukaryota > Viridiplantae > Streptophyta > Magnoliopsida > Proteales > Nelumbonaceae > Nelumbo > Nelumbo lutea. Next base: position 53,170,612 of record NC_142691.1, read on the forward strand.
ACTTAAAAAGCCATTGACGTAGTCATTTGACCATGTTAATAGGTCAAAGTTTACAAATTATACCATGGGTTTGTTCCTTTTTGGATTTTTAGAGGGAGAAAGTTGGTCAATGGGATTTTGGTTCCCATTGACCAGAAATCCATGTTCTTTTGTTAGATTTATGCCAAGAAAAAATTTATTTGCCTATCACTTACCCCCATCTCCCATGTAGGTAAATAACTTTCTCGCCTTGGAGAAAGTTGCCAACATTTTGATAGAATAAAAATGCCCCTTTTACTAATCTATTTTTGTTGTTAAAATGATCATTGTCTTATTTACTAGGAAAATAAAAGAACATGAATAAATGCAGTTATCCAAGTAATAACTAACTGAAAAAGTGAATGTATATATTTTTTAGATTTGACTATGATACCAAAAATAATTGTAACTAATTGGGCTTGGTTTTCACATGTTCAAAACCCTTCCATTATTATCATTAGGGGTGTAAACGGTATCCGAGTATTTGATTTCGAATTTGATATCCAAAATAAATGAATCAAATTCGGATAATTCGATTAATTTAATAGTCGAATTCAAATTAAATTTTAATACCGATTAATTTATTGAATCAAATTCAAATATAAGCTTATTTGATTCAATAAATATTCAAATTAGATTATATATATATATATATATAGATAATATACTGCAATATTGGATTACGTGTTTTGTACTCTTAATACTCTTAACTTTTTTAGAAAAAGTATTAAGTGTTATTGGGACTAAAAGATACAATGGGTTCTTTTTAGAAAATGGACAACAATTTAGTGATTATTATATTATTTTTCTTCATCAAGACCCTCCCTCTCCCCACTTCACTTTGATAGTTTGACGAGACAGTTTCTTCTCCCCATCTCCTACCAGCAACTCTTAACAGAGTAGGTAACTATGGCTATGGCCAAACGATCAATAGAGCAAAGTGAGAAAACCACTAATGCCATGGATTGTTTGAGACATGGTTTGCAAAACCGGATTAAACTGGACAATCGGATAGAAAAAACTAGGAACTGTCAGGTTACTGGTTCTGTTTCACCCCAGAACCGTTATTTTCTCAAAAACCATTGATTTGGTTAGAAAACCGTCCAATGGTTTTGGCGGTTTTTTTTTATTTTTTTTAATTTTTTTGTCAGAACAAACTATCCATTTGATTCAAACGATCAGACCATTCGATCTGGAAACCGGACCCTTAACCAGTCCGTTGTCCAATCTAGTTTTAAAAGCCTTAATTTGAGAAGTCTCAGGTGTGGCCCATTGGGGCTGGCAAACAAGACCAGGAGATAGCACCAGGTTCTGTCGAAGACAAATGGGTTTTGTGGCGTTCCAACTTCTGTCATTCAAGTCTTAGCTTCTACCCGTTGTAACCATCCAAGCTGCAAGGTCTTTCATCTCTTGCTTTCTCTGTTATTTTTTATTTTTTAGATTTTTAGATGTTTTTTTGTTTTCTTTTTGGTCTTTTGAGGTTGTTTCTTTTGTGCTCATAAGGGTTTTTTTCAGAATTTACAATATTTATAGAATAGTGAAATTTGAATCAATTCATATATTTGATATTCAATTTATATTTTTGAATGGATCGAATTTGAATAAGTTATTCTTTAATCGGATATCAACTAAATCGATTCAAATTCACTCCGTTTACGGGCATAATTATCATGCCTTCTAGTTGGATCGGTTTTCAAAACAATGCCGTTGGGTGGGCTCGGGCTATACTTTTGTCAAAATTTGAATGGGCGATTATAAGCAACCTCTTTTACATTGTATTACATTACTAATAATTCCCAACTTGTGAAAAAAAAAGGTCCCAGCTTGTGCTTGGACATTCACAAAATACTGTTAGTTTCTGTTACAGGAGCTTCCAAGCTCTACCTCCTTCCATGTTTAGCTTCTTAAGTCTTCCAAAAAACATGACCAGAATAAGGATAACCTTCCCCTTGTTGCTCCATCTCCCCACAAATCCATACCATGAATCCTTGCAGAGGCTGTCAGGCTTCAGCTGCCGTTTGCAACTGTAACCTGTTGTAAACCCCACATTTCCATACGCACTGCAAGCCATTTGCACTCACCAAAGTTAGAGCCCCAAACTGGAGAACAATATTGTATGAACATGACAATTGGAACGATGTTAGTAGAGAAGGATTTAGGGGCAAACCTGATAACTTCTATTACAATGTTAAACACTGAAAAGTTGAGGGGATCCTCCTCAATTCTTTTCCTCTCTGTGAAACAAATTAGGATGATAGATATGGCCAGGTAGGAGAGTTGTGAGAATATTAGATTCTCCACATTAATCCTCCCCCATCTAACTTTCCTCTTCTTACAGCTTCTCGAAGACTGTTGATCATCTTTGATTGGAAGAAATGAAGTATAAGGAGGAAGATACCTGCAGAACAAGTTGATCAAGGGTCACAAATCATAGTATTCCAGTATGAAAGGGAAAACTAATTAATCTCAAGCATAAACTACATTCTCAATGTAAATATTTTGCTTTGTCAACTAGCAAAAGTGCATTGGGCTGCGTTTGAAAAGGACCCAATAGATGTGAATGCAAATATGTAGAGTGTAAAACAGTCCATATAAATTGCAAAGTTGGGTTAATTTTGCATTGACAAATTTACCTTCTTACGAGACAGACTTTTAGCTATAATGGATGTAAACACTAATTCCAATAAAGCATATGTTTTTTTTTATCAAAAGCCTATTTGAATACAAACACTAATTCCAATAAATGTAATGTTGCCAAATACAGACAAAAGTGAACCAAAGTGTAAATTTATCCTGAACTGTGATATACACTCCATTTGCATCATTTCCAAACGCAGCCTTAGGGGGACCAAGAGGAACAATTTGTGTTCCAGTACAAATTTATACAAATCCATCATACTGAACCTTGATTAGCTCCTCAATCATCGGTGATGGTCAGATATCTTATTTCTATTTTTTTAATCTTTTAGATTTAAAAGCAGTAAAATATATAATAAATAATCAATGCCACCCATACATACATAACACCTTACATGCTTTTATTCTTATGGAATGGGCGAACTAGTTGGGTGATTTAATAGAATCTTTCATATGGGATTAATTTCTGCTTAATTAAAACCCCTTGCCACTTGGCCAAACAACCTAAATAAACTTGCTCTTTGGAGCATATTACAATAAAAAAAAAAAGAAAAGAAAAGAAAAAAAAAAAAAACCTCAAAACTGTGGACTTCTTGTGATGTAGACTATAAGAATGAAGACATAGCTCATCTAGATTTTCTCTTATTCTATGGACGCGGTTGCCACATGGCAAAACTGGGAGTTTTCATCCAACAAGTTCCCAACTTAAACTGATTTGGACACGTTATTACTTGTAGTCTAATTTTCTGTCCCTTTGTGGAATTAACTGTTGCTTTCAGCTTGGCAATCATGGACCAGTATTTCAACTATTTTGTTTTCATCAGGAATTGACCATTTATCATTTTCTGTAAGAGATGGTATTATTATAAGAAAGAAAAACAAAGTAGAATTAATTAAATTAATTAAAACTACTGATGAATGAGATCTTTGACTCCTAATTTTGCATCTGGTTCCCACAAAAACTAGGCTGGAGGCTTGCGATGGTTTGGGCTCAGAAGGTAACAGCCCAGAAGCGATAGGGCCTGGTGAGAAAATAAAAGATTTGAAGACCCTTTTACAAGGAGAACTCTGAGCAAAGGAGATTTGAAGTAGGAATCTGAGGACTTGATGGGCCGATCGGTCTCGTTTGTTTGTCCGTGGTTGGTGTTTCGGTGTTTGGGCCACGGGTGAGCTTTTGTGGTTGATAGCCATGGAGAACTCTGGTTGTTGTTTCCAAATTCCAATCCTTTGTGTCATTGTGTGCGCTTGGTTGTTTGAGGGGCCCAGGCCGCTCGTTTTTTATTTTGTGGGTTGCCCATCCTAATAAGTTTGTTTGCTTGGAGAAAATAGCCATCAATGTCAATGTTCTGCTAATTAAATAAGCATTTTTTTTGTTATAATAACAAAAAAAGGTCATTTTCTAGAACACTCCCTATAATTTTACATCTTCACTTAAACCTCCCTCATAGTTTTCATTTTAGTAGAACATCCTCTACAGTTTCATAGATTTGCTTAAACCTAGTCTATTGATTTCATTTTATTAAAACATCCTCTATAGTTTGCAGCCTATTTACTTATTCGGCGTTTAACTAAGAAGTATTTTGTTTTGCCATTTGAGAATAGTAACATTATCACCCAAACTAAGTGGAAAAAGTTTAGGGCATGGGCTCATGATTGTTTACTTCAAGAGTACCCATAACACTTCTTCGTGCAGAAAATAAAATTGATCAAATAGAACCCAATAGAGTGGTTGCATGTGTCTTGTTAGGGGTTAAAACGGTATTTTCATTTATATTATTTCTTTTGATTAAATTTTTTTCGAATGAATATTAAGGTCAAATAAGTAAATCAATTACAAACTATAAAAGGTGTTTTAGTAAAATGCAAACTGTAGAGTATGTTTTACTGAATCCATGAAATTATAGGGAGTGTTTTAATGAATTACCCTAAAAAACGAACATACTTGCTATCTTAGTGCTCGTCTGATGATACTGAATTGCATCAACTCCTGGCTTTCTAAGGAGGGACCAACATGAACAGTTTATAAACTATGATCAAAATCCGGGAGGACTGTCCCTTCATCCTATTCGAATAGCTTATCCATAATGCTTCAAAGCATTTAAACCAATTTGGTTAAATTTTCATCTCAAGCCTACCAAACGAACCCTTAACCAAAATCTAGTGGATTTTCATCCTTGCACACGGAAGCACGAGATTGTGCAGTTAAAGAGGTTGTTGAGACTTGAGAATATTATTGTGATCTTGTAGGGCTAGTACTTGAATAATTTTGGCTCCACTAATGCAAGATTGGGGTTCGATTATTAGGGGCCCATAGGCCCAGAACTATTGATGTTGTGTTCTAATTTCAACTGTATCGCTATAAATATGTGGTATACAGCTAATAAACACTGTCTACTGTTAATGTAAGGAAATACCATATTTAGACACTTAGTATGTCCCAGATTGCAGTCTATGGTCTGGACCTGGACTGATCTGGATGAAAAAAAAAAACTGGGAGGGATGGTCTCTTGTTGAATGAGGAAAATCCTCCTTAAATTCATCTTTTCTATGAGTGATGACAATTTCTACCCTATTTAGTGGGTATCTGTCCTTATTCGGTTGGGTGGGTTGTTTTACTTAAAAGGTCGGGTTTTAGAATTTTAGAACCTGTATGGGAATACGGTATTAGGCTAAATCCAACTCTCTTTGATCCAAATATTATTTAAAAGCATATAAATTGTATATATTAAATGTTCAATTTAATAATATTTTAAATTTTATGTGAAGTATATTAATATTTTATGTATTTTTTATGTCGTAATCAAAATAACCAGCTACGGGTTATGGGGTCGATACGGGTTGGGAGGTTTAGGGAGGAGAGTAGGGTCTAAAATTTACAAAACCCTGCATAAAATTTTGCCATCTCAGCTACAAAGAAAATTAAAATTGATAGATAACCACCCGAGGATAGAATCTGTATAGGTCTGTGTGCAGGTGTGGGTGTGCCAGAGAGAGAGAGAGAGGACTAACATCATTACGACGAAAAGGACCAAGACGGCCGGCGAGATGGAGGAGAGATCGACAATGGATTCACCGGTGTGCCTGGAATTCACCGCCTGAAACAGGGAAGCCACCACTTTCTTGAAAGGATTCAACCCATCCAAGCTTTCTGAGTTCCATTCCATAGAAGAGAAAACTACAAATTGTAGCAGTAAAAACCAGAAAACAGTGACAACCAGACAACGAGCGTGCAGACTAGGGAGTAAGTGAAAGTATTTCATCTCTTCTGAATTCTTCAACATGTAATTGAATTCATCCCTCTTACTAATCCTCCCTAACACCCATATCAGAAATCTCAAGCAAGAAGGGAACAATGCATTCCCCAGAAGGGCCTGAGGGATGAGAAGTAGCAAGAGTCCAGAATTCTTCCTGAAGATCAACATGTTCTCGTTTGTGGGGATGAAACCGCAGTTGGCAAAGGTGGAGACAGTTGTGAAGACACAGAATGTAACAAATTGAAGTCCTTTGTTCTTGAGTACATCTCTTGCACTTGAGACAAGGCTTACATATACTGCAACCAATGCAGATCCAGCTACATGAACCACTAAAAGATAACACTGAATGACAGAAATCAAACACCTTGTTGAAGTATATCTCAGATTCTCACTGAACAGAGACTCCACTTCATACACCAGGTCAGCTTTGCTTGGTTTCCTCGTCTGGACCAACCCCAACTCGATTTGATCGACGGGATTCGTGGGGCTCAGATCAGCAGACTCATTACTACTCAAAGAATCGACTCTGTTATCGATCATTGCCGCATTCTTCTTCATCTTGAAAGTGGCAAAATGGAGCCCAAGCATTGAAGCAAAGACCTCCCCTCCTACAAACATCAAAATGGTTAAGACCACCAGCTGGGTATTGGAGAAGACTTCCATTTCGACGGTCGACATGCTCGAAATCGTCGTCGCCGACACGGAAGTGAAGAACATATCCAAGTCATTGGGCGTAAATGAACTGGGTTTTGGATTCAGAAGCTTCAGAATTAAGAAGCCAACGAAGGAAACAGAGACGAAATAAAAGACAAGAACAAAAAATGGGTTTACGCGAAACAGAATGAAGCGAAACCAGCGGACCAATAAACCCCAAATTGATCTGCTAAAACAAGCTATCTTGATATATGAACAGCTGCAAATTTGGTTTAGTTTCTTCTTGAAAGAAGAGAAGCTCTTCATTTTGGTTTCAATGGAAGCAAGATAACGTTTCTGAGACAATTTAAATAATGTGTGTCGGGTATTTATAGAAATTCTCTTACGTCTTGTTACTTCAAACATTGGAAGCTGTATGCAAATTATTGAGTGACACAAGGCATCACATGGGCAATTCCCTTGCTTTTCATCCATCGGTCATGATCAACCAATTACATTTTCTTTGGGAACTTTAACATTTTATTGAACAAAATTTCGGCCACACCTTTTTCAATCAAACTCATAATAATAATAATAATAATAATAATAATAATAATAATAATAATAATAATAATAATAATAATAATAATAATAATAATAAGTTTTCACCATAAGTTCAGCTTGTGTCAGCTTCTATCCTGATGCACCCTCCTCCTTTGTATGGGCTTAGGACTGGCAATATAAGACAAATTCACATAATTATAAAATATAAAAATAAAAAGATAAATGTTTTCAAATTATGTTGTAATGCTATTTTACATTAAAAACAATTGCGTATATAAATGTTGTAGGTTATAAAAGTTATTAATATAAAAAAATAATGAAAATAAAATTAATGATAATTTTGACCAGTCGATTAATTTTAAGACCGAGCATCTTAATTCTTAAAGAAGATCTGTTCAGTCCAATCTATTTCTAAATACAAAAAATTGAAAAAAAAGTATTTTAAATAAAGCTAAATAAGGTCAATTTACATTTCAACTTTTAAGAAATAGAGATGATTAATCTACAAGTGTGTAATTTAACTGATGTTCGGGCAGTAATCATCACTGACGGCCTGATCCACACTAATCCTCTTCCCCCTCCCCCCCCCCCCCAAGTATTTTTTCATCCTCAAGCAGCTTTCAATAATGTTCCTCATTTTTTTAGAAGGTTTTCATCTTCTGATTGAAGTACGAAATCACCAACTTTGAGTAGCCTTTGATTGATCAATCCTCTTCCCCCTTTCTCTGTGAATCGGTGTCTTTCTCAACAACCAGACTAATAATCGGATTCCAAGTTGTAAAACCCGAATCCGGCCCAGTAGCCTTTTCCTTTCCTTTTCATGTATTTTAGTTCATGAAGCTTCAGGATTCCAGGGTAATCCCCCTGGCAAATTATGGATCATGTGAGACTTACCAGGATTCCCGGCGGTTGATTAGTCCAACCGGAATCATTCAAGTTGGTAGTTAGTACTCTGTTGATGCATAGCACACCTCTATAATTCTTTATGAGAAGGAACTAGCTAGGATTTAGGAAGTATTAATTGGCCATGCTTAGTGTGGCCAAAGAAGATGTTAAACGGCTAATCATCAATTATTTCAATGTGGGTCCTACACAAAAGGTCCCACAAATTATTTCAATGTGGGTCCCACGCAAAGGTGGGCCAGTATTGTTATTGAGTTTGGATTTTTAACAATTTTAAATATTGTCAAACAGCTTGAGCCAAATAATTGAGCCTGTTGTTAAGGTACCTATATATATATATATATATATATATATATATATATATATATATATATATATATATATATATAAAGAAATTAATCTAGAATAAATACGAAGAATAAAAGAATCATAAAATAAATTTTAATTAATCTTGTTTGTTAAAATTTTGACATTAATTATGTATTTTTTTTAGAAAGCCTCTAATCAAATTCAATGAATCTAATCAACCTCAAAAGATGGGTTCAACAAGAGATTAGTGAACTATGGCAGTGTTTGGTTTGGAAGGAAAGAAGGGAAAAAGATAGGAAAACCTATAAAACCATGAACAGGTTTCTCTGTCCTTACCTTTTTCCTTCAAACCAAACACAGCCATGCATATGTAAATTATCTAATGCAATACACCCTTAAATTAAAACATGACAATTGGCATAAGATAGAATCTTCCTAATTAATCCTTACACTAGAGAATTTCAATATACAACCTTCTATATCTCTGAACGGTCCATTAATGTTAAATTGATTTAGAAAAGATCATTCGGATCATATTCGAAAGGTATTTGGGTTCAAATTTGTCTAGAGACTCATCTTGGGTTTATTTTTGAACCCAAACAAAACAATTTGACCCTCGAAAGAATTTTTGGTAATTTAGCCTTTGCACTAAACGTAATTTTTGCTGTCCTCGTAAGGTTTTCTCATCCATCCCTATTGTGAAAGTAGAAAAATGGGTTTTCATTTGTGCTAATAAAAAAGGTATAAAAGGAAAAAAGGAAACAAGTAAAATTTTTAATTATCTTTTTAATTATTATTTTTTCTTAATTTATTCTCTTTATTGGGATTCTCTTTAAGATTGAATTGTTGCTGATTGATATTCCCAAAGGAAGTATATATTGTATATCAAAATATTCTGAAAACATGTAGGAGAGTAGTTGGAATCCATAATATTCAAATTAAAGCATCCCTTCAAGGCATCAGCAAATCAATAAAGGTTCCACTACTTGAGATTCTAACCATTTAATCTCATTGCATTAATAATTGGATGGTTGAAGAGGTTTCTCTAAGGTTATGTTTGGTTTGAAGGAAAAGGTAGGGAAAGGAAGGGAAAGATAGGAAAACCTATACAAGGTTTGTAAAGGTTTCTTTACCTTTTCCTTCCTTTCCCTACATTTTCTTTCAAACCAAACATAGCCTAAGGCTCCTTTCGTTTCTCGATACCTTTTCCAAGTCGATAGGAAACTTTTTCACATGGGGAAGTTATCAAAATACTATTGGATAAAATTTCCCCTTCAAGATTTATGGATATAAATGATCAATTTATTTAAGACAAAATTATTCTAATTTAGCAGATAAATTTCTGACAGTTATGGTTACGGATGATTAAAATTATGGTGAATCATGCTTGTATTTATACCTCTCTTTCAATGGTTGGAGATGCGCTCATTTATCTTTTCTATTAGTGATTCTGCCTCACCATTTGTCTGTTGCAGAAGTTGCTTCATTTTCTCCTTTATCCACTGTGAATATTTTGTTCTTGCTAATAGAGTTGTATTCTTGCTTGGTTCTGTTACTACTTTTCTATTTTTGCAAAATATTTTTGTGCTATCTTAGTAGTTACTGTGATCATTGCTTTGCATTTATACAAGTTTCATGGTTGAATGAAATATGAAGTTTCACCTTCAAAAAACTTATCAGGGAGATTGGGAAGGATAGATGGAATAAGGTCCTAACCTTTAGCATTTCTTTGCATAAAGGTTTCCACACTAAGTAATACCAAATGTAAATGATTACTAACTATAGATTGAGAGAACCAAGAATGTTGAACAGATGCCTCTTCAAGCTGTCATCCAGATCATTTTGCAAATTATTCTTCCAAAGTTCAAATGGGACATGACTCAGCTTCTTTGTAACAATTATCTAATGCTGAATGGCCAAACTCCAAAGGAAGAGCAATTATACAATGTAGCTGTAATATTTAATATTTAAAACTACATTATCAATTTACAAAATTTAAAGGCATAACTATTTTCATCACAGAAACTTGAAAAAAAAAAACTATGAGTCTTGTAAACTTATTCACTTTAGTCTTATTTGACAAAGCCCATTAAATAGTATATAAGCCCCTCTAGTTGAACTGTATAAATCAATGAACAATGAGCATTAATGGAAATGCAATCTGATGAATCAATTTTTGGTCATGTATCAATCTTTTGGCTAAATACCTCGTCATTTGATCTGCTTCCAAGTGGCCGATGATTCAGAGGCCGAAGTGGAGCTGCCTAGGTGTCGGGCTTCCTGTGAGGTGCTAAGCTTCCTGTGAGGTGCCAACCTGCTTGTAAGGTGTTGGGCTGACCAAGTAGTGAGCTGCCTGTGAAGCATCGGGCTGACCATGTGCAGGGCTGCCTGTGAGGTGCCGAGCTACCTAGGTGTCGAGCTGCCCAGTTGGCGAGCTGGATTGATGAGCTTCGTTGCTCTTTAGAGACTTGCAAGGAACCAAATGTCAAAGGACCCGGGGTGGCTAATTCGGCGAAGTCGCTCCGATGCTTAAGTCAGTACTCTCATAGTAGACTGCGAGATAAAAATCATAAAGTATGAGAGTTAGAATTTTCTTACTTGCTTGCTTTCTCGCTTCTGGGGTTGGTGCCTTTATATAAGCATTGTTAGACGTGGGCTTCACACACCATATCTGAGATATCTGCGAGGTCGTCTAAGTGGTTCAAGATTCCTGGAGGTAACCGCCATGCACGTTGACCACCCTCTAGATCGTTCGACACGTGGGCCAACTTCCAAGGATCATGGGAGTGTTTGGATATGCATGCCGAATTTGTCGACGAGCATGTCTTGCAAGTCGCCAAGTCGCCAGGTCGCACATGTACCAGGCTGCCAAGTCCGGTGCCTGTGCCAGGCCGCCAGGTCGTGCCTATGCTAGGCTACCAGCTCGTGCCAGGGCCAGGCCGCCAGGTTGGTGCCTGTGCTAGGCTGCCAGGTCATGCCTGTTCTAGGTAGCCAACTCGCACCTGGGCCAGGCCGCTAGGTGGGACACCATCAACTTGGCTAAGGCAAATTGTTGCCAAAGTGGTTTCGGGTGTCACCTAGCTGTTCCGAGGTGCCATGTGTCACATTATCATTGGAGGGCCAAATCCGCCCTCATCACAATCCATTAACAAAGATAATACCTGTCTAGTGCTTGAAACATTGAGCAGTTCATGATTTTATTTATTTATTTTAGTTTTGTCATGCATTTTTAGTCCCTGCTGCTTCCCATATGATATGTCCCTTTCTAGAAGTTGGAATTAAGTTAAGCTCCATTTGTATTTGCACTGAACATATTTGTATTTGCACTCCCAAATATCCTTATCCCTTATGCTCAATTTGGAAAGAATATAAATACAAATATGTACAATACAAATGCATATAAATATATAAGGTTTTGGGCTCTACATATTTGTATTTGTACTCCTTCCAAATGGAGCCTTAGGCGCTTATAAATGCTTCCTTTTTCCTTTTATCCTCGTCCACCTTACAACAATAATTTGCATTTTAAATTTACAAATTCTAGTGAACAATACAGAAAGCACGATGGGCCCTGTGCATAGATAGGGGCGCAACTTGGGTTGGGTTGGATTGAAAATTTGTTAAATTTCAATGGGCCCAATCCTAACCCAAGTTAGATGCAGTTGGAAATCTTCATATTGGGAAATCCATCTTGTATAAGAGTGCAACTCGGGTTGAACTGAATTAATATTTTACAGTCGAACTCATTCAAATTTTGTCAAATTCCCAATCATAACCCACCTAAGTTGCACTCTTATACTTGCAGCTCCAGAAATAAGGTTGCAAATGGATTGAATCAATCTCAATCACAATTGCTTAGATTCAATTTTGATCTATTGACGATAGAGAGAGGAAATGTGCTATTTGGCCCAATCAAACCCTCGACTGTGGTTCATCAAGATTCATTTGCCAGAAGGGCTATATAGTGCCTCTTGAACCACCAAATATCTCACGTATAGTGAGGACCAGAATGTCTAAATTAAGAACTTGATTGTATCGCAATTATTGAATTCAGTGCTATCACTTTAGTAGCATGTGGGAATTAAAACTAATCGATCCAGCTTTGCTTATCTTTTGTGCATCAACACTTAGGTACATGGGACCAATTCATTGGTGAATCCTGATGCTATGATTCATGTATTGTAGAAAATAGAAATTAATGGTATTCCAGGGAGGCACGCATCAAATGGATACTCAGACGAGGCCAACTTCACTGCAACATGAAATGAAAATCTACATAAATATCCACTTTTCTTAGGTCACTGATTGGGTCATTTACATCATTGTAATTAATTAATTAGTATCTTATTTATATATATATATAGATAGATATAGATATTAATACGATTGGGATGTTTTCCCCTCTCGCCATGTGTTATTTTATATGTACTATTTTGGTGTTTTGTGTTTAATCAGCCAATTTTGTTTTATATGTGTAAAATGAAGTCTTTTTGCACAATACGATATGTGTGCGAGTGAAAGTTACATGTAAAATGGAGCAAGACCGAGCGTGTCCCTTTGGTGTTTCATGCAAACAGAGTATATAGAGCATCTCTTTGCATGAAAGTTACGTGTCCGAGTGACAAGGCACGTGTCCATGTGGCGTTTCTCCTCACTCTCTGTCTTCCCGCTACCTGCCTCTCTTTCTCTCACTCTCTCTTCTTTCTGTTTCTCCTCTAGCATTTCTTTCTCTCTTGTCTCTTTCTCTCGTCTTCTCTTTCGCCATGGATTCATGGTATTTATGTTCAGAGACATGGTCTCCTTTTGGTGATTTAGTAATTGTATTTTATCATTGGTATTTAGTTGTCTTGAAGTTGTTATGGTCACAGAATAGGAGAGGATAATTAATGGTGAATTTAACCTTTTTTTTAGATTACACCAGTCTTGAAAGGGAGTTGCAGAATACAAGGACCTGTAGATGAGGCAGATCATGACAATTAGAAGAATACGGTGAGACATCATTGTACTTCGTTTCATGTCGGCATCATTTTAATTCCAGTGTTTGGTTCCTGAGAACACTTGTTATTTGTATACAATTTTTTTGTAAAAATTGTTTGTTTGTTTATGGATGTGCAAGATATGTTATATTGAAGTTCTTAGGAAAACTGTAGATCTGTTTAGGGAATCCATTAATTTCACCCAGCAGAGATTAATACATTGGCTCCACAAAAATTTTTGGGACTTTCAACTACTTTGGTTCTTAATACTGGAAGGGCACATATTATTTATTCTCTGTAGTTATGAGATGTTAGTTGCTAACATTCAAAGATAGTAATCTCAAGAACGGACCAAACCTATCATGGGTATTCATGGCCTTAGGAAAGTTCTACACATTATTTAGAAATATAAGTTTTCCATGCCGCCAACCTTCCTACTTCCACTAGATTTGAATCACTGGTTTGGGCATTAAATTTTAGAATTTCACGAAAATACTTGAAAATAAAAAATAAATAATTATAGTCCAACGATGAAGAGATTTCACCTAACCAGTACATCCATATAAAAAAAGAAGATACATCATAAGACAATTGTAGTTCTAGAGGGGTTATTAGTTATTACAATTGATACTTATAAAAAAAAAAAGCTATTACTATTGATTATTTCATCCTTTCTGAAGTTATGGAAAGAAAAGAAAAATGGGGAAAGTGTGACTTTTTATATTCATGGTTTCTTGAAAAAGTAGTAGAAACTGTAGTTGCGAATACAAGATTTGGGCAAAGAATTTTTCAAAAAAAAAAAACAACTTAGGGTGTAGGGTGGAGAAATATCCAATTAGATTTTTGGGACCTTGGGTGCAAAACCCACAATTTTTTCCTTATTGATATCAAGTAATTGGAAAATGTCAGAAATGGTTAGCAATGTGGAAGAGGAAGTACATCTCTAAACACTAAATGAGGAAGACTTATGCTTGGGCAAATCTCCTGATTCATTATCTTTTAGTGTTCCAAAATCCTAATAAGTTGAGGGACCATATTGAACAACTTTACCGGAATTTTTTTATGGGATGGAGGAGAAAAAGAGATCTTATTATGATTGGATGGATATCTATGTGCCAAGAGCAATCAAACCTTTGGACATCCATTATCTGCAAGAAATTCAGGATGAACACAAACAGATGGGACAATAACATCAACTCACGCCATTTTTGCAACTACAGTTTGAACTCCTATTTCCCATGCATATTTTAGTTCACCTAGCATAAGGATGCTGTAATTTTTGGCTTCCTATTTCATGATGACAATGGTTTGGACTAGCATTTACATTTAAACATCTTCCTACAAATTCCAAGATAAAGGAATTTGTCTCTCTTATCAACAGTCCTAGGGATGCTTTTATTCTTCATTTTCCACCTTGATTGTCATTACTGGTTATCCGAGGTGTCTATATTAGGGCGCTATTTTGCTTTCATTTTTATTTGTATTTTTTGGTTGATTATACAATTCACTACATTCTATATAAGTGCTATCTAGCATCAGGATTAATGTAGTAAGCTTATTTATTTAATTTTAACAAACTAGACACATCTTTTAAGATTGGATGAATGAAACATGGCTTATTTTGGCCGATGCATTTTCACTGATGAGGAACCACCACCAAGGCAAAAGATATTTCTTAGTTTCGCTGATCAGAAGAGATATCTCTTAGTCTCCAATTAAGTTTACCCTAATTCCTACTCCTTTATTATTTAATCCATATTGCATATATTCTGCTTTCGTTCTGGTTATTTAAAAGCCCTTTGTCTCTAAGGAATTTATCCATAATCATATATAATTTTATGTTGTGAATTATCCGTAACTATTATTTGTGAAAATTATTAAATTAACAAAAATTTGTGATATTTATTTCAATTTACCGCACTTATCACTAATTTATTGCAATGATAAAAAATAATAAGAGTAACTTTTAAAATATCTTTTTGTTGCTTTTGTAATATGATAATTTTGGAAATTCCAGTATTATAGTAATTTTGTTATTCACAAATTATTTTAAAATTTTCAAAATTCTGTAAAATTTACAACAACAATTATCATTATATTATTTGTAATAACTAATAGTAAATTAATTTTAGTTTTGGGTGAATTATTAGAAACTATTGAAATTGTAAGAATTATTTGTTTCAAAATTAGTTTTTACCAATTTCATATAAGTTAATCTCATTAAAAAATATAAATAATAATATAAAAATGTGGATCCCTTCACCGAAAATGTGAAGTATTTAGATACCCTGGATATTGGGGCTGTCTTTTAATCACCTTGGCCTTTTAATCTAATTCTGACATGGTTCCAGGCATTGATCTACTCGGTTGTGCTATTGATCGTTGTAGTTGTTCTTGTTTTTTAACTAATGGTGCTTCATTTTCACCAATGCTTATCACCTTTGTATTATCCCAGTTCCAAAAGAAGGTCCCTTCATTTGAAATTAGAACTTTAACCAAAAAAATGATAGAGCAATGGAAAGTTGAAGTTTGGTGTTTCCCTTTGTTGCATGCTGCATATGCTGCTGGATCAATTTAAGTAGAGATGCATTCAGGGAATCAGTGTTAGCAAAATAAATTGGATATAAATTTTAATTTATTTTAAATAACTTTTTTTCTAAGATACTTTCACTAAAAAAATTTCTCAACTTCTTTTTTTTTATATACAATAATTTCATTTCTCCAAGCCCCCGCAATGCAGGGGCCCCTCCGCTAGTAAATATATTAAAAGAATACAATATACAATAATTATTCATTTAAAGTCCACTTCTTCTTTTTTTAATACAATTAGGCTTTGAGGGAGGCGCCGTTTGTATTATTGTTGTTGGTGATTAAATCATTTCTATGCATTTTTTTTTTTTCTTTTCATGATCAAATATTAAATGATGCAGTGAAAAATAAGAGAGTCGATTATAACCACCATATTAGCATGCAAATATCCTCAATAAAGTTCAGACTATAAATCATTTGTGTTTGTCTTATTACAAGACAAAGATACCTTCAACATTTTATATATTATGGATTTTATTTATTTTATCCGTAATATAGCTTAATATATGAAAGGGACTAGAAGAGCTCAGGGCAGACTTAAAAGGATTTGAGTAGAAGTACCCAAAAATTATTTAAGCGCTCATAAATTAACAATGGATATGACATTGTGTTGAAAAATAATAAAGAAGATAAATGGAATTTATCGGTAATTGAGAATTTGTAGGAATGTGGTATTGTAGAATTGTGAAAGAGAGGAAGGTTGAGTCGTGTTACTTGGTCACTCATTTTAAAATTGCATTTACCCCTATAGTGCAGACGGGTGAACGTAAATCGGTCGCCAAGATAAAATAGTTCTAAGCATACACTCTCTTACCATACCTTTGCGAACTACAGAGAATTGGTGTTTAAATTGGTAGAAAAGACAAAGAAGAAGAATATCGAAAATGTTAGTGTGAAAACTGGATTGACTAACACTTCTTTTATAAGTGTTCTCAAACCTAAATAGACATAGAGGTGTCTCTTCGGAATAGTGCACCTGTTTGAAGAGACACAAAATGGAAAGAAACTTGAATCTTTTCAAAGAAAAAGAAGAAAACGTTTAAAGTTAAATTTGAAAATTAAAGTCAAATAATTAAACCAATAGCAAAACCAATTTAGTGCATTGCGCGTACATACACATATACACATCCGTGGCCGGTTCGGTTCGGCGTGCGTGTGTAAAAAGTAACCCCAACCCCGCAAAACAATCATTGTATTGATTTCTTTGTCTTTCCCTTTCTTTTTCCTATCTTTTCCTTTAAACCAAATATAGCCTTAAAGTCTCAAGATAGTGTATGATTTGGGTCAGGACTACTGGTTTTCTCTGTTTCCTTTGGTTAGGAGTTGAATCACTCTGAACAATCCAACAGCTCTATCAATAAATACAGAATCTAGGTCAGTTTTAAGACCTCACAAAATTGGTCCTCACGCCCACCTCGCAGCCTTTGTGGCCGCGCATTGGGAACATGCCTGTATGAATAAAAACATACAAGAACATAGGTCTTCCTGATGTGCTGGTGCAAGGGCTGTAAGGTGGGTGTTAGGACCAATTTTGTGAGTAGAAATCCAAACTCCATTTTCAAATATATTTGGCCCCGACCCCACTTGGCCACTTCAAACAAAGGAGGCTAAGGCACCAATAAACAAACGGGATTTCTCTTTATTTTAAATCACAAATGAGAAATTTATTTAATTTGTGGCTAATGTTCCGTTTGGGAAGGATACAAATACAAATATATACAGTGTACAAATTCACCATATTCAAGCCGCGGTGAGTTCCTTTTGTTTCTGACTTTATGCGCAGGCCAAAGATTAGAAGATGGGCTGTCCCCTTAAGTGAATGTCAGTGGATCGGGTATCCAATAGGTAATAGTCAATAGCAAATAATTGGATCCTGTCCTAACAAACAACAAAAAAAATAAAAAAATAAAAAATTCCTGTTTTCGGTCCATTTTGTTCCTCGTAATGGCGCACCTCACAGCATGCCTCACATCGATCTCATAGCCATATCTCATCGTGAATGGTGCTATAAATGATGAATTCAAATTCAAAAGATGCTCTCAATGTACAGCTACAATAAGCTGTGAGATTGCTATGTGAGGATGAGGAGTGGATCTCATCTCAACACATTCACTATGTATTGGAAACATCTCCTCTTAATTAAAAAACACAAGTAGGAAAATATCTCCCATGTATGACTGAGACTTGTTGTGAGGAATGATCTGAAGGCGCAGATTCAGACTCTATCAAAATATATCATTTATCTACATACAAAGGTTGTTGTCAATGAAACCAATATTACTTGGGGTCTGTTTGATTCCACAAAAATGGATGTGGTTGAGTACTTATTGCTTTGTATAAAGGCAATAGAGATAGTAAATTAAAATAAGGTGCTGCTAAATGTGGTAGAAAACCCAAAAAACAAACATGAAGACCATCACCCCTTTCAAGAATGGTCAGAGCCAATTTGGACTCCTTATTTGCATGCATTGGTAAAATTATTTCAATACAAAATAAAATTGTAGCGCAAACAAACAGAGCTTAAAAGATGGAAATTATGATTGACGAAGAGGAATTTTGGTTTTGGATTTAATTGTAACTGTGTGTGTCTCGGTGCCCATATGTGAGTCCTACAGTCCAATTTGTACTATGCTTCTCCGTATGGCCAACTTGACGTTAGATCTGGTTGGAGCGAAGTGGGTTGTTGCGCTGAAAAGACATAAAGAAGATGAATTATTGGTGCCAAATTTTAGATGAACGTGTACTTAGGATCAACTTGCCGGTCGCATAAAAACATAATGCCATGATAATTAAGTAATTGCTTTGAACTCGTTTATGATATGGGTTTCGTCCAAACTGAGAATTTGAACTTTAAGCTTGAGTAGTTGTCTAAACAACGAACATTATTCAGTTCAAAAACATTGTCTAATTTGATGGGGAAATGTCAAAAGTTGCTTTCATTTTCTTAAACAAAAATTATATATTTTACAACTTTTATTTTCTCCATCTTACGCAACTTTCATACAAGGTTTTTAAAATCGACCCAGAGAACAAATCGATCTTGGGCTCGGTTCTTGGGTTGAATCGAATGAAAAATAACATAAAAAAATAAAAAATGGTCAAAACCATTCAAAGGGTTAATTGCCCAGGTCAACGGTTTACTGTCCAAAATCAATGGTTTTTGGAGAAAATCTGATTTTAGGGAACTGGTTTCTGGTTTTTCTGGTCCAACCATAAAGTCTGATCTGGTTTTGAAAACCATATTTTCATACAAAGACCCTCCATATCCATTATTAAGTCAAATGATGGAATGTGTTAAATTACCAAAATATTTATCTAAACTTTTCCTATCTTTTCTTTCCTTCCCCTTTTTTTATGACACCCAAGTTTGACCCAAAAACACTTTCATGTTTTATAAACGAAACCAGCTAAAATAACAATAATCATTTCATTAACATATTAAAGCAAGTAATTTCTTTAAATTTTTGTTTTAATTCACGGACATGAATGTCTCTCTCATGTTAAAATATATATAAAAAAAATACCCATTCCATTAATAAACCAAGAAAAAACTAAACGAAATCTTAAATTTATATCTACTAAAAAGAAATCTCTACTATTTCATCTTAATATATATTGAAGGAATTAAACAGCTGAATGAGAATCTTTTTCAAAGTCAAATGCTGAAACTCTAATGGAGGAGGTAGTTGTTGCAAAGTGGAAGTTAGGAGGTCTTTGTTACAAATGAAAGTTCAAATTAAAGTGGTAATTGTCACTGACCCATATAGTAAGGGGGATCTTTATAATTTACCCTTTCTATATGATTATTTTTATTAACAAGTTGAGTCCTTTTTAATAAAAGAAAATAAGTAACCATGCACTCCATTTAATTAGCTAGCTACTCATAATTAAGTTAAGGATTAAATAATAAAAGAAAGAGATACCACGATGTGGTGATAGAATGTTTACAAACATTTTGATTCCACAATCAAGAATAAGTGGTTATCGGAAAGAATCATAGAATTTTCTTCATTTCTTTCTTTCATTCTATGATGTTGTGATAGAATGTGCTGAGAATGAATTCTAAAATGTAGTTGCTATCAAGTTCCTCCATTAAAGATGGTAGAGGTTGAGGTTGCCTCTTGATAAAATGAAACAGTCTTCGTTAATTATAGATTTTAGGATAAATTCAGATAGCCACTTAATACTTAGGAGGCAGTAATACTTGCCCCCTCAAACTTTGTTTTGCGACAAACACCCCCAGCCCGATTTTACTACAATGCTTCGTAATCCGCTAATGGGGTTGATGGTGAAAATAAGATTACTAAATTTTTCATTCAAGATTCTATGAATTGACTGCAACAAATATAAAAAAGAAAATGAAAAATCTAGAGCCAAATTGAATACTTAGCTATTCAAGCTCAATTTGCTAAAACAGTATGAGGCTCGAGCTTTAGTTCAAATTCGGTTGGGCTCAAGCTCAATTTAAGAAAAATATTTTATAAAAATAAAAAATTATTTATAAAATATTATTATTATTATTATATGTATGTATGTATATTATAACAATTGTAACAATAAATTATTGTTTTGTCATTAAGAAAAACAATATAGTACATGGCGATTGACGATTGATGAAGCATGAGAGACATGGCTCATGGCTATCTTTAAAGAATATAGTATATATATAGTGGATTCCACAAATTTGCATTAACTTACATTATTGTTGAGTTGACTAACCTTGCGCGTAGTAGCCGTGTCTATTCAATCATTCAGATTTAGAATTAAAATTATGAGGTTCACTCCACCTTTGGTGGCACTAGAAGCCTCATCAGTACACCAAAGGACAATATGTGGCAACATCAAGGTTTGTGGAATCAGTACGAATGCATATCCTTATGAATACACAATAATTTTAATCAAAAGTCAATATATATATATATATATATATTTATATTTATACTATTATAAAAAGTATCAATCTACTATTAAAATTTCTGGAATTTTTTTTGATAGAAATTGACTGTACCTAAGGGTTCATTTGATTCAAAGTTGGGATGGAATAAAAAATGGAATGGTCTAGTCTCATTCCCATTGTTTGGTTCAAACAAGAATCTGAATGGGAACCGATATCAGTGGAAATGGGATTTCATTCTGGAGGGAGGGAGAGGGAATGAATATTCTTTTAAATGGAGAATGCCATCCCATCATGAATGAGAATAGGATTTTAATTTCATCTAATCAGATATTCCAATTCCAATTTCAAACCCCTATTCTCGAAAATCAAACAGGCCTTAAAGATATTCACACTTGGAATAGAAGGCCAATAATGTAGAATTCAATTAATTATAACATTTACAGAATTTATTTTTCAAGGAAATTATACCACTTTTTAAGTTATCATCCCTATTGATTGAAATAATACAAGTTACACAAGGTCAAACTTTAACCGGATGGCTCTCCAATGAAAAGTAAAAACCAACAGAAGAGTGCTTTTGATTTATTTATTTTATTTTTTAAAAATAAAACTAAGTTGTTGACTAACCGTTAGCTCTCTCTTACATTCCCTTCAACCCAAAGAAACCTTCATCCCTAATCAATGGAGAACAACAATGATATGACAAAATGAGATTTCAATAATTAATGGTAAAGGGTAAAAAATAGGAAAATCTTTCAAACACTTGACAAATAGTGATGTAAGAGCTACTTTTCAACCTAACAATGCAATGACCATTCAAATGAATCTCTTAACATTTGTAATTAGTGGGTTGAACCATGGTTTCTGAACCACTGTTGATTTGGACGGTCAGATTGTTCGGCCTAAAAATCGTCCAAGCAACTAGTTTCGTTCTATCTCAAACATGGTTTTTGGCCAAAAATCGTTAAATCGGTCAACAATTCATTGACTCAGACAGTCGAACTGTCGACTCATCCACCCATCAACGGTTTTGGCCATTTTTTATTTTTAATTTTTTTAGTTTTTATTGTTAGAATCGGCCATTCATTCGAACCATTGACCCAGAAACCAATGACCAAAATGGTTCCGTTTTCAGGTCACTTTTTAAAACCATAGGTTGAACCATGAATGGCAATTCAATGGAGTGGTAGAGTGTTGTTGTAATTGATTCACTTACATGAGTTGTTTTCAACGATAAGAGCAATAGTGTTAGAAGAGTACCAGTCATAGGTGTACTTTACCATCAGCCCTGTATTGGAGACTCATAATAATTCACTAAAATGGCGTTAAATTTTAGAAAAAAAAAATCTCATATTCTATTGTGGATGATAATTTAAACGGTAATTACATTTTTATCAGTAAATTTATTTCTAAAGGAATTTAATTCTGAATCTTTCTAGAACTCATAAAATAACAAAGGCTATTATTTGTGAGAAATCATTGTTGACTATCAAAATTTTAGGACAGATCTATAGTAGTGGAAAGATATAACTTTGAAGGAGCTTTGGCCACTCAAAAACCCTGTTTAATTTTCATAAATGCCACCTTTTTTCAAGAAAAAGAGTATCCATTAATTCAAAGGAGAATCAAGTACAATAGGCTCATGAAGAAACGATGGTTCAGAAGAAAGACCATGTATAAACGCTCTAAATGGAATAAGCAAACTTGGTGATTTGGTAAGGAGAAGTGTTAAATAGCATTTTGGTATGCAAGAAACTACAGACCTAAAACTTCTTTGATACCAGTTGATTGGTTAATAAAAATTTCTTAAAACCCCAAAGTTTTGATATTCATCATAAGAATGGTCAAGAAAAGGTTATTTCCGTTTTAGGTTTTTATCTATTTTAAACTAAAAAAAAGTAGTTTCTATTTTAAAAACAAAATCATATATATCGGCCAATACTACCAAAGTCAAAATTTCTCAATTTTTTACTTGGTAAGCTTTTTCTTGTGGATTACAAGGCTTTTTTCTTGTGTTTTATTTGTTTATTTGGTAAGCTTACGAATAGAACAATTTTTTACTTGGTCATTGTATGATATACGCATTTATATTATATATAATAAAATATATCCCCATCAAAGCCTTTATAGACCATTGGATTGAGACATTAAAATAGAATATTTATTTTACCATTGAAATCTATTTATATTTTAATGTAAATAAGTTAATCATGTTGATTTCATGGCATTTCATGTTATATATGCCATTTAGTGTAAAATTAAATGGGTTATCAAAACCGTGTTGTCTTGTATTGTTTAAATAAACGAGTTACATGATTTGTATTATGTTACGCATTGTTTGTAGGGTTTAGGGTTTATGGGTTATCAAAACCGTGTTGTCTTCTTGTATTGTTTAAAAATGGCTTGTTTAAATAAATGAGTTACACGATATGTATCATGTTATGCATTATTATAAATAGGTGTTGTGTTCATGTCGATCCATATATCCAAATACCCTTACCTCAACGCGACACAAGGACATGAATTGTCACCCCTAGTTTGGCCCTTCTAAAATGTTTTCGCCCCCTATCTGGGTGCCACCCCACCCTCTGTCTTCTTTTTCCTTCCTGGAAACAAGAGGAATGGTCTTTGGATCATTAACAGTGTGGACGATAGCTTGTAGGGGATGTGATTTCTTTTTCCTCTAGCTTCTGATGCTCATGATATTCAGATCAAGGTTCAAAATATCGATATGCCCGATACACCAACAGGGGCGTATCGGGCATATTGATATCTTTTTTTTTTTTTCAAAATCGATTCAGGGGAGCCAATTTAGAGCTCGTCCACCCCCTGAACCGGTCAGACCCCGATACACCCACTGTAGGGGCATATCTAAGAGGTCCCAAAATGATACTTTGAACCTTGATACAGATTGATGCTAATGGCTATTGAGGAGATTAAGTGACCAATTATATATACACCTTTACCTCAACATTACAAATTCACCAGCACTCCCATGTATACCGCTCAAGCAACCACGTTCACTCTAAGCGCCCACAATGCCGCAAACTCTAGACCCAACTGTATGTATATGCCAAGAGGCCTTGAGGTTTGAACATATCAAACATCAAAGCATAGGTCCCATTCTCTAACTAGAATTATGATTTAGGAGAAAGCTCATCCCCTTTGAAACATGATGTGTTGCTACCAACTCAATAGTCAACCCTTGGTTCCAACTCGAACTACTCTTTTCTAGTGTTCCTTCAGTTGGTAGCTTGAATATTTTTCTTTATTACTTGCTCTATTTAAAATTAACAACAAAGAAAAACATGTTGGCTTTAATTGGACAACTATAATCAAATTTTTGCTTTATTTAATTCAATACACAATTGTGATCGAATTTGTTCTTTGAAAATGACAAAAGCCATCATGTCAAAGTCAAGTCAAATGTGGAGCAACATTAAATATCATAACTTAGAGCCGAGTTTTTCTAGTAAAATTATGATAAGATAGATCATTATAGATGGATTATTTGATAGAAAGGAGAAAAAAAAAAACAAAATATCCATTAAATTCGTGATATTATTGGAATAGAAATACATTAATTGTATAATTTAAGAGTTGTTCATAAGGATTTGTTGTGAGAAAAATATCAAAAAAATGGTTAGCCCAATGTGATAGTTGATTTACTGGTCATCATGCAAAGATATTTGACAAGGAAGATTATTAGGAACAAAATCACAGTTGGGGAGGGGGATTATGGAAACTGAGTTGGGTTAGAGATCTTATAGTAGTAAAAGTGGATTAAAAATTTCACAGACGAGGAGGAGACAAGAATAGGCACCATGTATGCTAGTTTTGAGTAGAAAAAAAATTTAGATTTTACCAATCCAAAGAGAATGATTAATGAGGTGGGATTGGATAACAATGCAATCTTTTCGATTGGTTCAATAGAGAGGAAACAAAATAATAAACTTGTGTTCCTTGAATGGTGTACAAACCTGGTTAGGTTCTTGCTGTCGATGTTGGTTTCTTGTTGTGAATAAAATGATAGAAAAAACATAAGACTTATACTTGCAACGGATTTCTTTGCCATATGCGGGAGGTAATGTTGGATTTAAAAAACTGTGAAGGGAAATGAAAGATTGAAAAATATATGTTATGAAAAAATTTTTGACATTTGAAATACGCTCATTCCACCCTTGAAAAAGTTTAAAATCCACTTTTGACAGTTGTCAAAATACTTATCAAGTGCTCATAACATGCTTACTTATGTTGTGCCTACCAGATCCGGTCCCTTTCGTGCACAGAGCCAAGAGAAACGCTCATTTGCATGTTGGAATAACAAATAAAAACGGGGGTAGATTTGGCATAGAAAATTATGGTTTGTTACCCATGCTGAGAGTAACATTCTCACTTTTTTTTTTTTTTAATATATGGTTTATTTATAATTTGGTTTTTGGCTTGGTATGGTTACAAATTTTTCCAAACCAAACTGAAACAAAAAGCTGAATTTATAGAAATTCAAACCAAACTGAACCATATTAGCTTATTTGGTTTTTGGTTTGGTTCAATAGCCAAATTTGAGCGACCCTACGCCATTATTCTGACCTAATTTGTTTGACACCCTTTATCAATTTATATTGGGTTTTTATTTGATTCTTTTAACAAATAGGCTTTTATTTGATTTAAGAGATTAAATCATGTTTATAATAATCTATTCATCTAAAAGAATGTGATCCACACCATTGAAAGCCTTTATAATGAGTTTTATTTAAATTAAAAACTTATTAGGAAGATTAATATGAGTCCCACTTCTTTTAAAGTGGGTAAAGTTAGCAATGGAGCTAAATACTCTCATGTGTTATTTGAGAGTGTAAAAAATTACTTTCTAGATGTTTTTCTTTGAGAAGATAAGATACCACTTGCCTAAAGTCGTAGAAGTATATTAATTTGAAATAGGAGAGGTGGAAGTCTATAGACTAATATCTCAATAAGTATATTAATTTGTTCCCTAGTTTTATCTATCAATTCTTGTGGATTCAAGAGATCAATTTTCTTTGTCTAAGCAAAACGTTGAGATCTTATCCTTAGTTTTCATACTCACCAGTCACCACTATGTTATTACCTCGAAAAAAGGGATTAGTGTGCCAATTAGGAAGTAATGTTCAAAAGAGTTAATTAATTATTATATTCAATATGCCATAAATCTTTCTAATTAAGCCCATAATAGAGCAGGATGGGCAGGACAGGAGTCGTGTAGCCAACCCTAAAAAGTTGGAATTAATGTTGAATTGAGTTGAGTAAATGTTTCTACCCACAAAAACTTTGTACTAGGAGATTGGTGTTAAAAATCTTGTAGATTATCAACTCAAAATGCACAAGACATCATGTTGTCTTTGCAAGCAATTCTTTACCATCTAAAGGATTTGTCTATTATTGTTCTCTCAATGTCTTTGATGTACATACAGTGACAACTTCCATGTTTTATCCCTTTTGGTTTTGAAATTCTTAAGCTTTCCTAATATCATTACTATGATAAGGATCAATTTCCCTTTATTACTCCATCTTCCACAAAAGCCGTATGAAGCATCCCTGCAGTAGTTATCAGATTTGATCCTCCGTTCACAACTATATCCGGTCGAGAACCCCACATTTGCGTAGGCACTGTAATGATGAATTTGAGCCACAGAAAAAAAAAAAAAAGGAAGTTATCAACCAATACTCATCTTAATGGAAAAATATATACATTCCTTGTGAATATAATCAATAAAATGATCATGTTTATTGTTTTTATTACTATGTCCAAACCTATCGAACCTTCCGAGATTCAGTAATATTTAGATCCAAATCCAATATTTGCAGGGGTAGTACATGGAACCCCCATTTGGAAGCACCATTTGGCAAATATAGAGCTTAGATTTGGGGTGCAAGTTAGGCAGGTTGGGCTGGGTTTATGGTCAACCCAAGCCCGATCCTAAAATTTGGGTTTAAGGCCTGAGCCCGGATTAAGCCCGATGTTAAGTCCAGTCTTCCTAACCCGAGTCTAGCCCACACTGTAATTTGATGCACTCAGGTTGGGCTCAGGCTTAGGCCCAGACCGGATTTAGATTGGTCAAGGAATCCACTCTAAAATTATACATATGCATTTATGTAAATATATATACATATATGTATGCAAATATATATGTATATAGGTAAATATGTATGCAAAATTTATATATATACATACACATATGAAGATGTATATTTGGGCTTGGCTCGGACTAAGTTCAGGCTATCTAAGGGCTAGGCCCGGGGTCGGCCTGAAAGATAGAAAAGTCTGACTTGTTGAGCCCAAGCCCAGCCTATGTAAAATTTTGGGCTGGATTGATTCGGGCTCAGGCTAGACCCGCCCAAGTTGCACCCCTAGAGTTCACCAGCCAGCCTCAGGCCTATAAACTGGAAAATTCAATCTGGGCAGAAATTGAAAGATTTTAGTAACAATCTAATAATCTAATATTGATCTAGTTAATCGATCTTAATCCCATTACATAATCAACCCAATTGTATTAGACGTGGGTCAAGTATGGAGCCAACAAAGGGGGTGTTCTTCAATGTGAATTGATTTTCTTGTAATGAGTTCCAAAAACAAATTAAAACCATTTGTGAAAATAAATAAATTGTTTTTAAAAAGAAAAACTTGGAAATATGTTTTTTGTTTCTAAAAACTTGAATGCAAAAACGTTTTCTGGTTTGAAAAAACATGTTTTTACTTTAAACCATACAATATATCTCATCATTTTCGATAAATCATTAAATAACTGTGCGCCAATAAAGAAAATTGAATTGAACCATCAGTTCAATTCAGCCAATTCAGCCAATGCATTCATGTTGAAGAACACCCCCTTAATTAAAGAAAATTGAATTGAAGCCAATTCAGCCAATTAAGTTCCATAAACCACCATGTTCTAAAGCTATGACTTAATCTTTTAAAATTGCCTTTATCAAGCGAGGGATGATGTTAATCTATCCCTAGTGCTCTTTGTTCTGGCTCAACGACCTGAAACTTCCTAATAAAATGTAGTTTTGGAATAAAACATATAATCTACCCTTTTAATGATTAATTTCTAACAAAATAGCAACAACAAAATGGAAATAAAATACAGCAAGAAGCTTACCTGATCACTTCTAGGATGATGTTGAAAATACTGAAGTTGAGAGGATCTTCCCTCATTTTTTCTCTCTCAGTGATGCAAATGAGGATTACAAAGATGACCAAGTAGGCTATCGGTGAAGATCCGAAGGTTTCCATCAACCATCTTCTTCTCTTCTTTCCCTTTTTATTCTTTATTGAGAGATGTCCATCTTGTTCAATGGGAAAAAATGAAGTATAAGCAGGAAGATACCTGAAAATTTCATCAAAAAGTTTTTCAATTTCCATAGCATAATCTACCTATTGAAAACATTTTTACTTCATAATTAAAATGACCACATGCACCAAACAGCTCATTGACTCTAACTCAATTGAACTTCATGTCATGTTCTATCACTATATTGTTTGAACTCTTTAATTACAAGTCCCCCCAAGTCTTTTCTCACTATTGAAACTCAAATTGAACCCAACCATAAATGTAAAAATAGTAAAAATAGTAAAATACTATTAGCTTTCATTAAAGACTAGATGGGCACTCATTTAAACTTATACATCAATCTCTCTCATATGAGATTGTCAGCATGGGTGACATGTGGCAGGTCCATCAAGCTGCAGTCCTAATCAAGGGTCAAGGACAGTTACCAGATGGTGGACACGTTTTCAAACCCCTTAAAGAAGGGTATCATGTGGTCCTCATTGCTCAATTAAAGTTGGCACCCTGCAATTTTCCGACTTGGAGTAAATGAGTAATTCTAATCACATGGGTACAGCAGGGTGTGATGCCCCTAAATCACAAGGACAAAAGAATCCTAAAGCTGGCAAGGTGGTTCTTGGCCCACATGGGCCCAATTCAGGGTTTATTTATGAACTTGGATTGGAACAATCTTTAGATTCCTTCTTATGGTTGCCTGTCTGCCATAACCAACCCCTTTGATGCTGTGGAGTGTAATAGGCCACATCATGGCATGGAAACAAAAGCCATATTTCCCACACTGAAGTTACTCACTCCCTCCAAATGTCTTCTGTTGGTTCCTTGGATCTCTCAGGCGTTTGTTTGTGTGTGTGTGAGAGAGAGAGAGAGAGAGCTAACATCATAACGACGTAGAGAACCAAGATTGGTGGAGAAAGAACGGATAAATCAAATATGGACTCGCCGGCATGTCTAGAATTCACAGACTGAAACAATGCGCCCACGAGTTTCTGATAAGAATTCAACCCGTCTAATGGTTCTGAATTCCATTCCAGAGTGCAGAACAGCACAAATTGTAGCAGCAGAAAAGCCAAGGCAGTGAGACCCAAGAAGCAGGTAGGAAGGCTAGAGAAAAGATGTGAATAATCCATTTCGCTAGTGTTCTTCAACATGTACTCAAATTCATCTCTGTGGGTGAATTTCCACAAGACCCATATAATCAATCTCAAGCAAACTGGAAACAATGTATTTCCCATGAGAACTTGAGGGATAATTATTAACAGAAGACCAGAATTCTTCCTGAAGATGGCCATGTTCTCATTTAACGGAAGAAACCCACAATTGGCAAAAGACGATATTGCCGCAAACACTGAGAATGCAACTGTCTGAAGCCTCTTCTTCTTGAGTATTTCCCTTGCACTTTGAACATAGCTCATGTAAAGTTGAATGAGAGAATAACCACAGATATGAACACATATCAGGTAACCCTGCAGAATTAGGCACAAGAACCTCAGTGAATTATACTTCAACTCCTCTGTGTTCCCTGTGTCAAAGTTGAATCCAGCTCCGGTACCCAACTTTGATTGTTCAGATCTCGATATAGAAGTTGAATCCTGCTGAGTTTCGATGTCGAATGGAGTAGCAGAGATGGGCTGATCCTTGTGACAAGCATTAATTTCGATTTCATTCTTCTCTGATTCAGCAGTGTACTTGGGTAAACTGAGTTGAAGACCCAGCATGGAAGTAAAGACCTCTCCACCTAGGAGCATCAGAAGAGTAAAAACCACTAGTTGGGTTCCAGAGAAAACCTCCATCTCGACGGTTGCATTGCTCGAAACAGTTGTTGCAGATACTGACATGAAGAATATACTGAGGTCGCTAGGCATGAATGTTTCATTCCCTGGCTTAAAAACCTTTAAACCTAGAAAACCAAGAAAAGAAACAGAGACAAGGTAGAATAGGTGAATCCAAAACGGGTCTACTTGAAAAGCCAAAAACCGATACAATTTAGCAGACAACGTTCTAAGAGATTTGCTAAAAGAAAGTAATTTCCTGCCTAGGCAAGTGAATATGGGTAGAATTTTGCTCATTAGATGAGCAAGACTCTTCACACCAAATTGAACCAGTGATGGGCTCAAGAAACTTTTCATGTTTGCTTAGTGTTTGAAGAGCTTGAAGTGGTAAGGATCAAGGGAGATGGATTTATAAAGAAATAGTCATGTGAAGTGCTCATCAGCTTTTTGGTCTTTGACTCATAGTGGGATTTTCTTTATTTCTTTATTCTTCTCACTACTTGGATCACAAAAATGAGGATGAAACAAGGCATAATAACATAGGGTGAAGCATCTTTACACTAACTCTGACTAGTCAGAGAATGCTACGTGGTAATAGTAAGTGCTTCGGTTGAGTCATGGACGGCAACAATCAGCACAATTGAATTGATTGGTCCTCTGGGTGATAATGATAATTGATAAATGAGTCCAGAAGATTTGAAAGAATTATACAAGACAATAATTAAATTGTTCTAGACCTCAATTATTGATGTCTTTGGCAAGTGATCCCTCACGCAGAAAACAAAAATCTAAGGCCAACATGAACAGTAGAAAAGCAAAATTGAGTGTACAAAGTAACCAAAAACTTACTTGGTTAGAAGTACTGATGAATTAGATTAAGCCATTGAAGCTGCCATATTTGGCCCATATCTACTATGTCCAGCCTCCAAGCCAATTCACATGTTTATATTTTTAAATATCGATACGATATACCTAATATCATGTGGATATTTTAAATTTGACTGAAGTAGGTGGGATTATTTAGAGAACAAAACCCTATAAAGTATCAGACATAAGAGAAGAAGAACCTATTCAGAGATTTCACCTAAGTACAAGGATCCTCTAACATTAAACCGCTTAATCAACAAAATGTTACAAAGAACCATTCAACCTAAAAGGTTATACTGCTAAGTACAGTCACTTGAAAAAAATTTTTACTAACTTGAGGACTCAGGAGTGAGAGTGAACACGGATGACCCACGGTTAAGTCGACCTACCAACCAGATCTCTGACATTTTCTGAGTTAAAGAATAATTCTCTATCAAAAAGTTAAGAACAATTCAAAAGCAGAGAAAAGAAAACACGGTAAAAAAAAGAATAATTAAAGAAGAAGAAGAGACGAAGTTATGACAAAGAAGACAGTCTACTTATCCCTAAAAAAGAATTGAAGAGAAGACTCCAAGTCAGGCTGAGTACGGACTCCGTGTAAACACGGTTTCTGTTACACTGAAACTGCTTTTGACATTCAGGTTCTTATTGAAATTCTATAAAGTAACTTTTGGAAAGCACATTTTAGGAAGTAAGACAGGCGCGTTACTGAGCTTCTTTTAAGGAGCATTGTACCTTTCAAGCAAAGTTCTTAGTCCTTAGTCCTTACTTTCCCTTAATCTAATTCGAATTTTATTCTGTTTAACTTAAGTTAGACTCAGATGTGCGTTTAGCCATAATCTGATCGAATCAAATTTTAAATTGCGAAGTTTATTATTTGGATCAAATTCGGATGTTACTTAATCCAATTCAATCATATCCGATCCAAATATACATATACATATTCATATATTAAGTAAAATTTGAGAATTTGATAAATCTATTTCCAAATTAAAAATATATATATATATATATATATATATATTTATTTATTTATTTTATGCTTAATGTAGTAAATTCATATTAATTTTATACAATTTTACTAATTTTCTAAGGCTATGTTTGGTTTGAAGGAAAATGTTGAGAAAGGTAAGAAAACCTATACAAGATTTGTAAAGGTTTCCCTACCTTTTTCTTCCTTTTCCTACTTTTTCCTTCAAACCAAGCATAGCCTAATAGAATTGGACTCAAATTGGTTGTCTACATAAACAAAGGAATCAAGTTCAGATAGCTCATATTCTAATTGGATTGGATTCAGGTATATCCTTCTCAATTTGGCTAGACTGGATTCTATCATCTGGTTCAGTTTGACTGAGGCCAACCAACCAAATTTCGTTGAAAATCTGATCAAATTCCTACATATTTGGCTCTCCATTTTTACAAATAATAAGAAAAACCGATGTTCTGAGAATCAAAACCGCAGAGAGGAAAGAGGTAAGAGGTTCAACCGAAGTGGAATCGGAGGTCGAACTGTGATGACGTCACATGGTCTCGGGTCACTGTTCAACCGGTCCAACCAGACAGTCCAGTCCGATTTTCTAAACACAGAAAAATTACAACCGAAAGCGGTTTGCACCATTCAAAACACCAAAAACTAGTTACAACCTGATTTTTCAAATATCACAAAGTGAGGACTCGGTTCTCAACAGAATCATTTGTGTGTGTGTGTGTGAGAGAGAGAGAGAAAATGAAAAAAAAAATACCCATTTCCATGAGAGATAAATGGAAACAATTGGAGACAATCTCATTTTTTTTATAAAAGAAATGGGGCAAATTTACAATTTATAAAGAACTTTTACTGGACTAGCCTCTAGATAAGTTCATATGCCAACGAATGACCAGGCGGGCAGGGCTTAGCACCTATATAAGGGGCACAACCCAGGCCCAAGCCCAGGACCGGCCTACACACCATGGCTGAGCTTCGAGGCCTACAATTTTAAATACTATTGATTTCAGGCCCAACCTGTAAAAGTTATGGGCCTAATCCTAATGCAGGCAGCCTGTGCCTGGACACATCCAAGTTTTGAGGCAACATTCAGAAAAAGAAAAAAAGCCGTATAAGAAAACAGCAAATTTATTCCTTGTTAGGGAAGTACCTCACAAACTTAATCCACAATAAAACTCTAGAACTACTTACTGCCTTCTGGTCCAGTCCCCACTCTTACCACCACTCTTATGCTCAAGCTGCACGTCAGTGATCCTAATGTCCTTTGAAGCAGCTTTGCACATGTCATACACCGTGAGACCGGCAATTGTCACTGCCGTTAATGCTTCCATCTCTACTCCTGTCTTCCCTGTCGATGCAGCTTCCCCTTCTATCTCAACACTGAAATCCTTATCATTCAGTACCAGATCAACACGAATATGAGTCAGACCAATGTTATGACACAACGGAATGAGATTACTAGTCTGCTTTGCCCCATTAATTCCGGCAATTTTTGCCACAGTGAGTACATCTCCCTTAGCTATTTTGTTTGCAGAAACCAAATCAAACACCTTCTTTCCCAGCATAACCTTGCAACCAGCAACGGCAACTCTCTTACTGGCTTCCTTGGAAGAGACATCCACCATCTGGGCCTCCCCAGTGTTTGTAATGTGGGTCAGCACCGTCTCACTTCTGCTTTCTTCTGGAAAAGTCAACTGATGCTCTTGATGTGTAGATAAGTTGCTCAAGCCATCATGGCTAATTGGAGGTTCACCAAAGACAGATTCCATTTCCTGAAACACAGACATTTTGGAAAACCACAATAAAAAATAACCAATGTATTCAGACCACTACCAAGTGTCTGGTGCAAGAGCATCCAGATCACTGCTCCCCACAGAGAGAGAGAGAGAGAACAGAACAACAAAAATAAAAGGCATGCCTCATTTCAAATGGGTTCAAGAAGCCAAAAACTAAGAAGGAAAGATAGAAAAAGAGAAATTTGTTTAACATAAACCCATCAACCCTTGTGGGTTCAATTAAGCTTGTTCAGAACCAATAACCAGGGTTACCTTATTGAGCTCTGCAATTGCATTATCAAGATCAGGGCTGCGGTTGCTCCTGAAGCATCTTCTCAAATAAGGAATGGTCAATGTAGTTTGCCGAAGAAACATGATTCAGATGGTGGTTGAACCGTCTCCTAGACCTCGTTAAGGAAGTGGAAACACTTCACTCTAAGTCATTAGTCATAATCTAAATAGAGTCATCTATACTTTCATAGTAAGAAAAGAAATTAAAGTGATGTATCACAGATAAAAATCTTTTTCTTTTTTTCTTCTTGGTGTAAAAGGGAAGATCCATTCAATAAAAAAATCAGGGTGAAACAACTATTAAGTCACTGAGGAGCGAGGATCCCAGTTGATTGAGAAAGATCACACAAGGTATTCTCAAGTTGTGCAGATCCTGAAAAGAAAAAAAAAAGGGCACACCTCATGACTAAGTAACAGGCCACTTGTCATACTAGCTCTATTTTATACTTGCAATGGTAAATATAAAACAAATAAATGGCCATTCTAGCAAACTGTAAGAAGTAGACAACATGACTTGTTGACAGTAACACAAGGCTTGGACACCATTGAATGGATCCCATTTAAAAGATGATTTGAAGGGGAAAAAGTAATCAGCATGATCAGATGATTTATGACCATTTGATTATCACAATACAGCATCAGGGGCTTCTCATACTCAATACCCAACTCCTCAAGTAGTGATCTCAGCCATAGAATTTCAGCCACTCTGTTAGCCATTGACCTGTATTCGGCTTCAGCACTAGATCGTGAGACAACACTTAGTTTTTTACTCCTCCAAGAGACAAAGTTACCTCCCACAAGGGCACAATATCCAAAGGTAGACCTTCTATCATTAACACTCCCAGCCCAATCGGCATCCGTATAGACCTCCACCTTCATGTGGTCATTGTTCTTGAACAGTATACATCTACCCGGGCATCTCTTCAAGTATACTAATATCCTTTCTGTTGCAAGAAGATGCGTGGTTCTAGGAGAATGCATGTACTGGCTGACAACACTAACTGCATAACTGATATCTGGCCAAGTGAGGTAGAGATATAGGAGCTTTCCCATTAATCGCTGGAACATAACTTTGTCTTCAAGAGGCTCCCCACTCTCTGCACTAATCCTGTGGTTTTGTTCAATGGGTGTATCCGCAGGCTTGACACCTAACTTTCCAGTTTCTGCCAACAGATCTAGAACATATTTCCTCTGAGAGACAAAAATCCCCTGTTTAGATCTAGCATCCTCAATACCCAAAAATACCGTAGTGCATCAAGGTCTTTCACCTCAAACTCTTGATGAAGGAGTTGTTTGAGGGACTCAATCTCATGGCTATCATTTCCTGTCACCACAATATCATCAACATATACTACAAGTAGTGTCAGAGAGGACTCCACCCTCTTGATGAACAGTGTATGATCTGACTGGGCCTGTACATAACCGAACTTCCCAAGGGCTAGTCTGGATCTATCAAACCAAGCTCTAGGTGACTGCTTCAAACCATATAATGCTTTATTGAGTCGGCAAACCTTCTTACCTGTCTCTGTATCATAGAATCCAGGAGGCAACCGCATGTAAACCTCTTCTTGCAGGTCTCCATTCAGAAAAGCATTTTTAACGTCCGTTTGGTACAAAGGCCAAGTGTGGCTTGCTACAAGAGATAATAGAACTCGAATGGTGGTCATCTTGGCTACCGGGGCAAAGGTCTCCAAGTAATCTATACCATAAAAGTCTGGGTGAACCCTTTTGCAACTAGTCGAGCTTTGTACCTCTCAATGGAGCCATCCACATTATGCCTCACAGTAAATGCCCATCTGCATCCAACTGGTTTCTTTCCTTTGGGCAGATCAACTAGCTCCCAGGTATTGTTTTTCAATAGGGCATCCATTTCAACTTGCATTGCATCTTTCCACTCCGGGACTGATAGGGCTTCTTGCACTATTCTTGGAATAGGGACATTGACAACGGAAGTAAGATAGGACCTGTAGGAGGGAGATAGGCGATCATAGGATAAAAACTGGGAAATGCAGTGGGCTATAGATGTTGTACAATGTCGTTTCCCTTTACGGACGGCAATGGGAAGGTCAAGGTCGTCTACACGGGGTGAGGCGGCAACAGTGGAAGGAGTCTTTGTGGGCCCTGGGACTGTAATACCTGGACTTGGAGCCGCAGAAGAGGTTGGAGCTGGCCTGGACTGCTGATGACCGGGATCAACCTGCCTACATCGCTTGTGATAGACTCTCAACTCCTGATTCCTTTGACCACCCTCACTATTGCAGCCCTCATCACCCAATGGAATAGGTAAGGGAACAACCCTGTAGAGAACACTGATGTGGGCCCCACTGCAGTGGTCCCCACTGTGTTCGTAGGACAGCAGTATTTGTTTCAGTTATAGTAGTGTCAGTTTGAGTTAGTTTGGTAATTCAGCTGTTATTTATTTCAGTTTTATTTACTTTATTTGTTATGTAAGTACCAAGGGTAGATGTGTCATTTCATCATGTACTAAACATAAACCTATAAATATTAAGAGAGTGGCGGCGGCAGATCTGTTAGAATCTGTCCCTCCTTTCAACAACTTGTGTTCTCTTCTATTCTCTCCCTTTTCTCTCACCTCTTCTGTTTTACAAACCTAAAACCTTTCAGGATTCAAGACTAATTACAGTCTTGATCTTCTATTAGCCCCAAAAGTACTACGCTCCCCCTGAAAAAAAAAGACCCAAATCCCCACTCTCACTGCTCTCCCCCTGAGGAGAAACCCGAGAATAATAGGGTGTCTCCTCAAAGAAAGTGACATCCATGGAGACAAACTTCTTCCCTGAGACGGGATCATAGTAGCAATAACCCTTTTGAGTTCGTGCATAACCAAGAAAGATGCATTTGGAGGCCTTTGGTTCGAAATTGGAGTGATGGGGTCCGAGAAGCTGAACAAAACATGTACAACCAAATGTTTTAAGGGGAATAGTAAACAATTCCTCATTTGGGTATAGAAGGGAAAAAGGAGATTTCATATCAAGAACCTAGGAAGGAACCCGATTAATAAGATATACCGCCGTGAGGATAGCATCACCCCATAAGCGAATAGGACATTGGAGGTAAACATAATACTTCTAGCCACCTCCAAGATGTGTCTATTCTTCCTTTCTGCAACCCCATTCTACTGAGGTGTATGAGGGCAAGTGTTTTGGTGGATAACCCCATGATTAAGAAGGTAAGAGGCCAATGGCTTAGCAAAGTATTCCTTTGCATTATCAGATCTAAGAACTTTGATCTTGGCATCAAACTGGATTAGGATCATTTGGTGGAAGTTTTGGGTCAGGGCAGAAACCTCATCTCATGAATGCATAAGATAAATCCAAGAAAATCGAGTATGGTCATCAACAAATAACAAAAATTATCTGTACCCACCCATAGAAGGGATGTGATATGGCCCCCAAACATCAGTATGCACAATATCAAAAGAACTATTACTCCTTTTATTACTCAATGAATAAGATTTTCTACAATGTTTAGCAAACTCACAACTTTCACATTTCAACTGGGACAACTCAACAGACTCAAACAAAGTAGGAAACAGACTCTTTAAGGATCGAAAAGACAAATGACCCAATCGGTTATGCCAAAGCATAACCGAACTCACAATTTGAGAAACAAGTGACTTCTTATCCACTGACTCTTCCCGACGAGAACTCTCCCCAAGTAGATAGATCTCATTCATCTCACAGCCAGTCCCAATCACCTTCTTCATCTCCAAGTCCTGAAAAACACATCAGTCAGGGAAGAAAGTTACTGAGCA
Source organism: Nelumbo lutea (assembly GCF_056320005.1). Lineage (NCBI taxonomy): Eukaryota > Viridiplantae > Streptophyta > Magnoliopsida > Proteales > Nelumbonaceae > Nelumbo > Nelumbo lutea. The sequence goes on from NC_142691.1 coordinate 53,208,182, forward strand.
GTTCAAATGTTTGGTAATACTACTAACTGAAGAAGGTTAGTATCAAGCTTAGGAACATGCAAGACAGAAGACAAGGAGATAGTATCCGATAGCCTGACGTCACTCTTTCCAGAAATGGGGACAAGAGAACCATCAGCAATAAATACTTTATCCCTACCAGAAGACAAATGATAAGTGGTAAACAATGAAGGCAAGCTAGTTATATGGTCGGATGCACCTGAATCTATCACCCAACAGGGTTCAGTAGTACCTGGAGCTGAGGCATGGTAGGCTGAGGCTCGAGTACCTGAATGTGCGAAAGCAGATGTGGCAGGGGCTGATGGTGACTGCGGTGGCTGAACTGAGTTCCCAATTTCCTTTTCCAACTGTATTAAAGCAGCCCGAACTGTAGCTAAGGTCTCCAAAGGTGTGCCTCTTGTGCCAGACGAGGATGCTGAATCAGTTTTCATGGCCACATGAGCATTACCCTTCTTGCTTCTCAACTTTGTCGACACCAAATGAGGATGCAGTTTCCAACATGTTTCTTTTGTGTGTTTGGGTTTCTTACAATGCTCACATATCACATCTCTTTTATCTTCCTTCTTCCTGTCCCTTTCTGAATCACCTCCTGATTTGGGTTTAACAGCTACAAGGGTTGGTGTAAGAGGCTAAAGTTGCATCATGACTTTCCTCCTAGTCTCTTCACTATGCACTAAGAAGTATGCCTGGGAGAGAGCCACACTATCTCTGGTCAATGTCTGTTGCCGCACAATATCATACTCTGAATTCAGACCTGCTAGAAACTCAAACTCCCTGTTTGTCTCAACTTGCTTTCTATGGGTCTGTGCATCTTTGGGACTCTCCCACTCAAGAGTCTCTAAGTGATCAATCTCATGCCACAGGGACTTCAAAGTAGAGAAGTAGACTGAAACCGGTTTCTCTCCTTGTTTAAGAGTGTTCACTTCACAATTCAATTCATAAGCTCTGGCAACATTAAGGGGTTGGGAATAAATTTCTTTCATAACATCCCATATCTCATTGGCTGTCTTTGCCCACAAGTAATTTCGGCTGATGTGAGGCTGCATAGAATTACACAACCATGTCATAACCAAGTAGTTTTCTTGGACCCACTTGGTATACATGGGGTCTCCCTTGGAAGGTTCTTTCACATCTCCCAAGAGATACCCTAATTTACCCCTTCCCTAATAGCCATCATGGCTGATTGGGCCCATTCCAAATAGTTTGATCCATCAAATCTTACGGTTGTAATCCGAAAACATGTCTCAGAAACACTACCATAACATAATAAAACAACTTAGCAATCTCAATAGGTACAAAGACCGAAATACCCCTTCACTAACACTCCCCCTCAAGCTGGTGAGTATATATCATATAATCCCAGCTTGTTACATATGTAGTCCACTCTCCCCCGACTCAAACCTTTTGTAAATAATTCTACCCACTGGTTTCCTGTATTAACATATGCAGTCTCTATTACTCCATTCAGCACCTTCTCTCTCACAAAATGACAGTCAACCTTGTTAACATGTGTATTATATGTATTATACAAAAGCTTAGTACCCACAGGGGTATTTTCGTAATTCTGTAGACATATTGTTATGTACGGCCAGAATAGTATAAATAGAAAGCTTCACTCGACCAAAGCTAAGTTTTTGTTGAGGCCTTAAGTCTGTAGCCGCTTCTCACTTCTTCTTTTGCTCAACATGGTATCAGAGCAGGACCGACTAGACCTAGAAAACAACCAACTGAGGTCTCTCTTCACTGCTGCGTAGAAGCTATAGTCCTGATGCTCGAAGACAAGGAAAAGGAAGCATTCTCTAATGCTGCAGTTAGTCTCCACTGCCGAGTATGGTTCTGCTACAAGAAAGCTGACTGTTCAACTTCCTAGCGCAGAAAAGAGTTCTGCTACAGGTTTTCTAGGGTTGCTCGGCTAAGAAGACTGTGGAAAAACATCCTAGATGTACAAAGAAGGGTTCTGGCCTGCAGAGAAGATTGGGTCCATGAGTGTACTGCCTATTCAAAGTTCGGGTGATCTGGGTACTGAACTGAAGTTTCTCTGTTTATGGTTCTCTTCTTGCCCTCTTTCGATGGACTGTTAATGCCCTAAAATCTGAGTAGGGACTGTTCAGTTTTTTTTTCTCCCTCCGACTGTGTGCTGCTCTATTCAGCTCTCTAAGGGACTGTTGTTGAACCCTAAACCCTAAGTGACTGTTCGGCTGCCCTGGAAAGTGGATATCAGCCGATTAGGTGTGGTGAACCACCACTTGTATTGCTGTATTGCTGTTCCTACCGATTAGGTGTGGATATCAGCACTTGTATTACTGTTCCTACTGAGAAGCTGCATGAAAGTTGTAAAATTGTACGTCATTTAGACCTGGTTACACTGCAAGTGCAGTGTTCGTATGTTGTTCTGTGGACTCCTACAAAGGGTAGGTCATACAAACTAGTACTGCAGCTGCGGTGTTTGTGTTTGGTTCTCTTGAAAGAATGGTAGGATCCATCTAATGGACGCCAAGAAAGGTGCGGAATGGGGGGCAAATTTCAAAAAAATTTCCTACCTTCTTCCAATTGGGAATCATATTCCCTAAATTTAGAATACATTATTCAAGGATCCTACTTGAACCATAAACAAACCAGATTTTAACCAAAAGGAAACAGGAAGGATTATACCTGATCCGGAGAAATAATATCTCCCAAAGTTGGTGTTCACGCCCAAAGAAGTAACCAAGATCCGCTCCTACTGAAGATGACACAGTTGTGGATGGAACGGAACCAGCAGGGTGCGTCCTACACACTGGATTCTTCACAAGAACCCTCTGGAAACCTTGAACACCAAATCCTTTTGTCTTTCTTGCAAGACTATTGTCAAGAACTGCTTTCTTGACTTCCTGTTGCTGCAAAGATCCAATCTTCCAACAGGTAGTGGCGGTGGCTGAAGGAGGAGAAGTCCAGGGACGAAGAGGGCAGAATTGTCTCTTCTCTCTAGAGTCTGTGAGAGATCAAATCTCAGATTGCAAGATGTGTTTCTTGCTTACTCCAACCCCCTAGTTCGAAATCTGATATTTCTGCTAGGGTTTTCTCCTCTTTCTTCTTGATTAAGAAACCTCCCAATATTTTGGGAGTTATCCCAATCCAAATCAGTATTTGGATAGAGGTTAATCTTAATCCTATCTGCAGATTAAGTTAGTTAACTCCTGATCTTATCAGGAGGTTACCAGATTCAAATCTAATTTGAATTTGGTCTCTGAGAGTGGATAAGGTCAAAGACCCAATCCTTTTACTAACACTAATCTCATATTCGCCCTATGAACTGGTGATCATATCAGCCCAGTTCAAAATGGGCTTTTGGCCCATTAAGTGTTCAGTGTTTAACTAGTTTCCAACCTGCTGCCCAGTTGGGCTTCTTTGTATGGCGTGGGACCCAAGCATTGATCTACACACCAGCCACATGGATTCGGCCCAGCCTTTATTATAAGGCCCAGCCGAATTCACTGAAAGACTCAGTGACCCCCTTGAGCCCATCACATAGACCCTATGGGCCCAACACTTACATTAAGTGGTCCCTGGGCCAAGCTATCTTATAAAAACCCAGGGACTGTGGGCAGGTGCAAGACTAGCCCATCAGGTATTATCCTAAATGGTCTTACACTTAACCTCTCAGTGCTTAATGATCAAGCACTGCCCGAAAAGAGAAGACCTCTCTCTCGACTGCAAGGAACAGTGTCGCACTCTCTACTCACATGGATCCCGGGAATTAAAACCTTTTGCAAATCTTTTGAAACCGTACATATACATATATATATATATATATATATATATATATATATCTTATTTTTGCAAAACAAAATTCCAACGATTGAAATCAACTGCCGGCAGTTTGGTTTCCATCAGAGAGAGTGCACTCCCGATCATTACCATTGTCCGACAAAGGGGCTGATCCTGTCACTATGACCACTCACTCAGATGAATTCTCAAACTGCCCCAACATGTCCAGGTTTTGACCCCCACTAAGGATCTCACTGATTGACACATCAAAGACAGCCCGATCCGGCACCTAGTGATGTGTAATAATCGAGTCTAGGGGTTAGGTGTAACTTTCCAGTTTTGCCCATCTGTCTCCAAGGTCTAGGGCAATACTAGAAATCTGGTCCGGTTCAAGGGTTTAAGCAATCTCATACTGCATGTGCCTTGGGTCTTACCCTGATGGCCGAAACAAGCCATCCCAATACTTGGTGGCACACCAGTATCAGCCTTGGCAGGATAAATCTCCCCAGACTTATCCAATGGCTGTAAACATTTAAAGCTAATACAAGTTTTTATAAGTGTCCAGTTTTAGGGTCTTACACAGAATTATACCAAACAACATGAATCAAACATGCACTTTAATTTATTTCCACTAAATAACAAAAGTACATCAAATCCGATTGAAGCTAAGGGCATACAAGACTGTCTAACATCTCTGTGAAACCGAAAATCAGCAAGTGCCTAGTTGTGGACTGTAACAGCTCTGTAAGGCAGTGTGCCTTTGTTTTGAGTACTTCTAAACCTATAATCATGAATAAGGAAAGATTGTGGTGCACTAATTGTCAGAAACCCCGGCACACCAAAGATACTTGTTGGGATCTCCATGGTAAACCAAAGTGGGCTCAGGATTTACCTAAGAAGCAAGGCTCAGATGTAATTAGAAGACCCGGGCAACAAGGTATCAAGAAACACCACATGGCCAATATGGTTACTCGGGAGAATCAGTCCACTTCTATTGTGACTCAAACACCACATAGCCAACATAGCTACTGTGACCATTTGGAGCTTTATGGTAGAGCAATTCGCCAGATGGATGCTCCTCCCACCACCTCTTTTGCATCCATATCAAGTAATCCTGCCACAGCTTTCCATGCCTCTTCACGCAACCTTGACTCTCCATGGATCATCGATTCTGGAGTGTCGAAACACATGACTGGTATGTCCTCTTACTTTCAAACTTATCACCCTCTTTCTGGAAGAGATAAAGTGAGACTAGCTGATGGATCATACTCTCCCATAGCTAGTCAAGGAACTCTCTCTCTTCCCCTCGGCCTTACTCTTCCTGATGTTCTTCATGTTCCAAAATTCCCTATGAATTTGTTCTCAATCAGTAGTGTTACAAATTCCTTAAACTGTTCTGTGACTTTTTTCCCTACCTATTGTGTGATTTAGGATCTGGCCTCGGGGAGGACGATTGGTAGAGGACATATGGTTGATGGACTCTACATGCTAGAGAATACGGTTGGCCTTCATGTTACAGAGTCTATGAGTCAGTTCAAAAAAGAGTAAAATGTATTTGTGGCACTTTCGTCTAGGTCATTTGTCTTTCAAGACCTTAAAATTGGTTTTCCCAGAACTGTATATGTCAATGTCTGTGTCTAATTTTTCTCGTAAAACGTGTCAGTTAAGCAAGCATTGTAGAACTCAATTTCCTCAAAAAAATAGTAAATATGAGTTTCATTTTCACATTGTGCATTCTGATTTGTGGAGTCCTGTTACTTTACCTTCTGAGAGTGGCTACAAGTACTTCATTACCTTCATTGACGATTATTCTAGATATACTTGGGTATATCCAATGCGAACCCGTGAGGAAGTACCAAAAATTATCCAAGATTTTCAGCGGATGGTCTTCACCCAATTTCAAACTGAGATTCTGTAGAGAAGATGGGTCGAATGGCCCATAGGTTGTTTATTCTTTCTTGTTTTCTATAATGGGCCTTATTCTGGGCCCATCCTGTCTATATTAAGTTCTTAATAAAATAGAATTAGGTGCTGAGAGAGTGTAGGTTCGAAACTCTCATTCTCAGACCCTCATTGCCGAACTCTCAGCTCTCCTCTCTTCAGTTTTCTTCATGGTATCAAAGCATACCCGAACTTCAATATTCTAGGGCTGAAAGCTTAGGCTCGTATTGCCTGATTCTTAGAGGTCATTAGAAGTGCCCAAGACTAGAATCTCTTAGAGAAGTGGTTCGGTGGCCAGGAAGAATCAGAGAAAAAAAAGGAAGGGGAACAACTCGGTTCTATTTTGAAGATCGAACTGTAAGTTGTGCTCAATTTTCTGGTTGTTCTGTATTACTTTCGACTGTGTTTGGACTGTTGAAGTGTCCGAAAATCTCTGGTTGTTCTGTATTACTCTCAGCTGTGTTTGGACTGTTGAAGTGTCCGAAAACTTTGGTTGTTCTGTACTACCTTCGGCTGCCATTGAATCTGGTTTAACCCAGAAACTTCTGGGTTGTTTTTTCACTCCTTGGACTGTCAAAACTACCGAAACATCCTTGTAACAAGGCTGTGGGTTGTTACTTATATTTGGCTGTTTTTTGGGGGCTGTACGAACTTGTAACAGTGGGGTTGTCTCCATTGCCCACACTATGTTTGTAAAAAGGGCTATTTCAGCAATACCAAGTGGTATTTACCTTGATATCCAGATTTGAAAAGGTACTTCGGCTGAGTGCCTAGAAGTTTCTGTTTACTTCCTGAAGGCTGAACTCAGTGTATTGTCTTCTTGTGGTCGGCTGAACTCAGTGTGTTGCCTTCTTGTGGTTGGCTGAACTCTGTTATTGCTTGTCCTCATTCAGTATATTTGTAGAAGTCATCTGAAATCATATTTGGAGTGTTTACATGATGTACTCCTCAGAGTTTGAAAACAAAAGTGGTGCTGAATATGGACTGGTTCAGGGGACTCCAAGTGATTCCTTATTGACTGTGATCACAGTTAAACTAGATGGATCTAATCATCTGGCATGGTCACAATCAGTAAAGATTCATGTATGTAGTAGAGGAAAGTGGGGGTTCATTTCCGGGAGTAAGAAGGCTCCCCCAGAAGATGATCCATCCTACGATAAGTGGATGCAAGAAAATTACACTGTCATTGGGTGGCTTGTGAACTCAATGTAGCCACAAATCAGTCAACACTACCTATGGATGAATTCAGCAAAAGAAATTTGGGACAGTGTTGCAGAAACCTATTCCCAAAAACTCAATGTGGCTCGGGCATATAAATTGAGAAGTAATGTAAAGAATTTAAGGCAAGGGGAGAAACCTCTTGCTGTATATTTCTCAACCCTGAAGTCCCTATGGCAAGAGATTGACCTAATAGAAGCTGTAATTTGGGACACCACCAATGATGTAGAGACCTACAGAAAATTGGTTGAAATGAATAAGATTTTTGAGTTCTTAACTGGACTAAACCCAGAATATGATATCACAAAACAGAATAATCTTTCCAAGGAGTGTGTCTCTTTGTCACAAGCTTATGCATGGGTGAGTAGTGAAGAGAGCAGAAGGGTTGTCCAGGTTCAAGGGGCTGATATTAATGATCACTTTGCCAATATGGGGATTAAACCTAAAGGGAATGTTGGAACTTCTAATGGCACAGGAAAGAAAGAAGTTATATGTGAGTACTGCAAGAAGCCGAAGCACACCAAAGACAAGTGCTAGAAATTACATCCTAATCTTGTTCCCATTCGGTTTCAAAAAAACATGATAGTAAAAGATCAGATAGTGCGAATGTAGTTGTCGGGTCAGATAGTGAAGAGATGTCTGCTTCTGCACAGTTGGCAGCCATGAGAGCAGAATATGAAAAGTTTGGGAAGATGATCAGTCAGCTGAGTGATGTGACCTCTCCTTCCAACCCTTCAGGAAATTTTGTTGCTTCAGCATTTGCTCATTCAGGTATAAGGGCTTCTGCCAATCATGCTACCACTTCAGGTAATCTCAAGATCCTTTGGATTATTGACTCAGGTGCTTCTGACCATATGACCAATCTGTCTACCTTGTTTGTTTCATATGACTTGCTTCCTGGACGTGATAAAATCACTTTATCTGATGGTTCACTTGCCCCTATCTCTGGTAAGGGACCCATCAAGGCTACGGATTCCTTGTTCCTACCTTCTGCCCTTCATGTACCTGAACTAAATACAAATCTGTTATCTGTGAGTATTTTAACCAAGTCACTAAACTGTTGTGTAACCTTTTTTCCTTCCTACTGTGTTTTTCAGGATCTGGAGTCTCAGAAGGTGATTGGGAGAGGCCATGAGGCGAACGAAATATACCTGCTTAATACTCCGGAACAATGCACTGATCATCTTGGGAATGTTGCTCTCAGATCTATCTCTTCAGAGTCTATTAGTCGGATTATGTTGTATCATCGTCGTTTTGGTCATCTGTCTTTTTCTGCCTTGAGTCATCTATTCCCTGAACTATTTAAGGGAATTAGTTTGTCCAGTCTTCATTGTGAGTCTTGTGAATTGTCAAAGCATTGTAGAAACAATTATCCTTTGAGCAATAAAAGATCTTTTCCTTTTAATATTGTGCATTCTGATGTGTGGGGACCTTACCACTTACCCTCCATGGGTGGCTACAAATATTTTATCCTGTTTATTGATGACTTTTCTCGGTTCACTTGGATATTCTTGATGAAATCCCGTGATGAAGTTCCAAGACTTGTAAAACAATTCCATGAATTTGTTCTAACCCAATTTGATATCAGGATTAAAATCTTCAGATCTGACAATGTAAAAGAATACTTTGAGAAAAACCTATCCTGATATCTCTCTGACATGGGGGTTATTCATCAAAGCTCATGTGCTACGACCCCAGAACAGAATGGGGTTGCTGAGAGGAAAAATAGGCATATTGTTGAAGTTGCAAGAAGTATCTTATTTGCCTCACATGTTCCTACCAGGTTTTGGGGTGATGCTATTCTTACTGCTACCTACCTTATAAACCGTATGCCATCCAGGGTTTTGGGGTTTAAGTCTCCCTTCACTCTTCTTCATCCGGACAAAGACCTTTTTCCTATTCCTATTCGTGTCTTTGGCTGCACCTGTTATGTACATGTTCCAAGTGTCCAAAGGCATAAATTTGAACCCAAAGCTCAAAAGTGTATCTTCCTTGGTTATTCCCCCACACAGAAGGGTTATTATTGTTTTGATCCAAAGTCTAGCAATCGGTATGTCTCAATGGATGTCACCTTTGATGAGCTTAACCCCTTTTATGGTTCCTCTCTAGAAGGACGTTGTCCACAGGGGGATGATTTGTCATAGGTGTTTGCTCTTCCTCTTCCTGTCCCTATTGAGTCTTTTGATGTGTTTGCTTCTCCTTCAAATGTATCAAGGGTGGATCAGTTGTTCCATTCTCCTTGTTCCAGTACTCTACCTCCTCGTCCTATCTTCAATCCCAGGGTGTATCAAAGGCAAAGATCCAGAAATGTGCAGGTTGTTTCTCCTACAACACATGAGCCTCATACACTTCTAGTCACAGAAGAGACAACAGTTACTGTTTCAGCACCTCTGGATTCATCCTTCCCTGACCTTGATCCCATTGCTGTTAGGAAAGGAAAACGGAAGTACACTGCACACTGCATTTCCGAGCACCTTTCTTACAGTTTGCTTTCACCTTCATACTTTGCCTATCTCTCTTCTGTTGCTTCTCATCCTATTCCTAGGTCTGTGTCAGAAGCTCTTAAGATTCTAGAATGAAGGGATGCTATGAGATCTGAAATTGATGCCCTACACAAGAATGACACATGGAAAGTGGTGGATTTGCCTAAAGGGAAGGATCCAATCGGTTGCAAGTGGGTCTTTACTATCAAATACCAAGCTAATGGCACCATTGAAAGGTACAAGGCCAGGCTGGTTGCAAAAGGCTATACACAGACATATGGGATTGATTATTTAGAGACCTTTGCACCTGTTGCCAAGATGACACCTGTGAGGGTTCTTCTATCTTTAGTTGCTCACTTTGACTGGCCCCTTTATCAATTGGATGTGAAGAATACATTTCTGAATGGTGAATTACATGAGGAGGTTTATATGTCTCTTCCTCCAGGGATGTATGGAACTGATATGAAAGGGAAGGTATGCAGGCTGAAGAAATCTCTTTATGGACTAAAACAGTCCCCTAGAGCATGGTTTGAGAGATTTAGAACAGCACTTGTTAACTTTGGTTATGTGCAGACACAGTCCGATCATACTCTTTTTGTGAAGAGGAGTGGACCTCTGGCAGTATACCTCATTGTGTATGTAGATGATATTGTAGTGACTGGTAATGATGTTTCAGGAATTCATGATCTAAAATCTTTTCTCCATACAGACTTTGAGATTAAAGATTTGGGGGAATTGAGATACTTTCTTGGCATAGAAGTGGCTCGATCCAAGGATGGGATTCTTATCTCCCAAAGGAAGTATGTTCTTGACTTGCTCTCTGAAACTGGAAAGATGGGTGCTAGACCAATTGCTACCCCTATTGATACGAGTCATAAACTCTCAACCTCAGAAGGGACATTGTTAAAAGACAAAGGAATCTTTCAGAGACTTCTTGGGAAACTTTTGTACCTATACATGACTCGGCCAGATATTGCATATGCAGTCGGTTGCATTAGCCAGGAAAGGGTATTCTGTTTGCCAAGCATGGTCATATGAAACTTGAAGCCTACACCGATGCTGACTGGGCCGGAAACATTGATGACAGAAGATCCACTTCTGGGTATTGCAACTTGGTGGCTGGTAATGTTGTTTCTTAGAGAAGCAAGAAACAATCGGTTGTTGCTCGGTCTTCTGCTGAAGCAAAATACAGGGCCATGGCACATGAAGTTTATGAATTATTATGGCTAAAATCTTTGATGGAAGAACTTGGAGTTGAATATGACAAGCCAATGATGTTGTACTGTGATAATCATGCTGCCATCAACATTGCTCACAACCCAGTGCAACATGATAGAACCAAGCATATTGAAGTTGATCGACACTTCATTAAGGAAAGGGTCTCTTCAGGTGAAGTGTGTCTTCCTTTCATCACATCTGAAGGACAATTGGTAGATTTCCTCACCAAAGGCATTCCCAAGGCAAAACTTCAGCATGATACCAGCAAGCTAGGCATGATTGATATCTATGCTCAGCTTGAGGGGGAGTGTAGAGAAGATGGCCCGAATGGCCCATAGGTTGTTTATTCTTTCTTGTTTTCTGTAATGGGCCTTATTCTGGGCCCATCCTGTCTATATTAAGTTCTTTGTAAATTCTTGCCCAACTAAGGGCCTCCTTGTAATTATTCAAATATATCTTAATAAAATAGAATTTGGGTGCTAAGAGAGTGTAGGTTCGAAACTCTCATTCTCAGACCCTCATTGTCAAACTCTCAGCTCTCCTCTCTTCAGTTTTCTTCATTCAAATATTTCAATCAGACAATGCAAAAGAGTATTTTCATAGTGACCTCACGGAGTTCTTTGCTTCACATGGCTCTCTTCATCGGAGCTCTTGTGCCCATATGCCACAACAAAATGGTGTGGTTGAACAGAAGAACCGACACCTCCTTGAAGTGGCACGAGGTTTACTACTCCACATGAATGTTCCCAAACGTTTTTGGCTTGAGGTTTTCCTTTGTTCTACATATCTCATCAACCGAATGCCCTCTCGTTGGTTAGAGTACAAAGCCCCACATCAGCTTCTCTTTCCTAAGGCCCCTCTTCTTTCTATCCCTCCTCGTGTTTTTGATTGTCGGTGCTTTGTCCAAAACCTATCTCCCACCCGGGGGAAATTGGACTCTCGTGCTATCCCATGCATATTTCTTGGCTACTCATTCTCTCAGAAAGGGTATCATTTCTTTGATCCTGTTTCTCGGAGATTCTATGTCTCCATGGATGTTACCTTCTTTGAAGATGAGCCCTTCTTTCCTGTTTCTCCTCAGGAGGAGTGTAGGCATGAGGAGAAACTGGTTCAACTTCCTCATCTTCCTAATCCTTCTCCTTCTCCCCCTTCTCTTCCTCCTCTTCCTAATCCTTCTTCTTCTCCACCTTCTCTTCCTGATCCTCCTCCTTTCCGTGTTTTTTCTCGTCGTCATAAAGGCCGACCAAGTTCAAGAGCTATGGAGAATTCAGAAGTTGTACCTCAAGTGCCATCAAACTCCTCAGGAGAAGATCATACTCTCTCAGGTAACTTGACTCCCCATGATAATCCTGACCTCCCTGTTGCTAATGATCTTGATCTTCCGATTGCTCACAGGAAAGGTGTTAGGTTGTGCACCACTAAACATCCCATTTCCAACTTTGTCTCCTATGAGAACATCTCACCTTCATTTCATGCCTTCCTTACCTCCATTGACAGTATCCCTATTCCCAAGAATGTGGCAGAAGCTCTCTCAGTACCAGAATAGACAAATGCCATGAAGGAAGAACTTGATGCTCTTCATAAGAATGGCACGTGGGAACTTGTTGATCTCCCTAAGGGTAAGGTTCCAGTTGGATGTAAATGGGTGTTCACTATTAAGTATGGGGCTGATGGAACTGTGCAGAGGTATAAAGCTCGTTTAGTGGCAAAGGGTTTTACTCAAGTATATGGAGTTGATTATGCAGAAACCTTTGCCCCTGTTGCCAAAATGAACTCTATTAGAGTACTTTTCTCTCTTGCTGCAAATCTGAATTGGGATCTACATCAGCTCGACATTAAGAACGCCTTCTTGAATGGTGACCTTGAAGAGGAAGTTTATATGGTTCAACCCCCTGGTTTTTTGGCTCAAGGAAGTGAACAGAAAGTGTGCAAGTTAAAGAAGTCTTTAAATGGGCTGAAGCAATCACCAAGAGCTTGGTTTAGCAAATTTCATACTGCGGTTTAGCAGAGGGGATACAAGCAATGTCAATCAGATCACACACTGTTTGTAAAAAGGGTAGAAGGTAAAATGGCTGCCCTAATAGTATATGTGGATGACATAATTGTTACTGGTGACTGGAAGGATGAAATTCAAAGTTTGAAGGGCTTCCTTGCCACTCAGTTCAAAGTGAAAGATCTAGGACCCGCCAAATACTTCCTTGCCCGATCAAAAAAGGGTATCTTCATCTCCCAAAGGAAATATGTCCTAGACTTGCTTAAGGACACTGGAAAGAATGGGGTTAAACCAGCTGACTCTCCCATTGACCCCAACCATAAGTTTAAGTGACAGCCAAGGTGAACCTCCTAAGGATGTGAAGCGATTTCAGAGGCTTGTAGGAAGATTGTTGTACCTCTCTATGACTCGTCCAGACATAGCATATGTTGTTGGTGTCCTCAGCCAGTTCATGCATGCACCTAGGTCCACTCATCTTGAAGCAGCGGAGAGAGTACTACGGTATCATAAGAAGTTCCCGGATGCTGGTTTATTATTCCACAAACAAGGGCACTTGAGAGTTGAAATTTGCACAGATGTGGATTGGGCTGGATCTCAAAGTGACAGAAGATCTACTAGTGGTTGCTGCACCTTTGTAGGAGGGAACCTTGTTACTTGGAGGAGTAAGAAGCAAACCGTGGTAGCTAGATCCAGTGCTGAAGCTGAGTACCGTGCAATGGCACACGGAGTAGTCGAAGGTATGTGGATAAAGAATCTATTGGGAGAGTTGGGTTTTCCAGTTGGTAAACCCATGACTCTACTCTGTGACAACAAGGCAGCTATCAGTATCGCTGCCAACCCGGTACTACATGATAAAACAAAGCACATTGAAGCTAACAAGCATTTTATCAAAGAGAAAATCATCACAGGCGACGTATGCACTCCATACATCAACTCTAAAGACCAACTTGCAGACTTATTTACAAAAGGGCTAAACCATTCCAGACATCAAGGTCTCTGAGACAAGTTGGGCATGATTGATATCTATGCCCCAACTTGAGGGGGAGTTTTAACAGGTGTATTATATGTACTGTACACAGGCTTAGTACCCGCAGGGGTATTTTCGTAATTCTGTAGGCATATTGTTATGTACGGCCATAATAGTATAAATAGAAAGCTTCACTCGACTGAAGCTAAGTTTTTGTTGAGGCCTTAAGTCTGCTGCCTTTTCTCACTTCTTCTTCTTTTGCTCAACAAACCTCAATGTGCTTGGTTCTTTCATGAAACACCGGATTAGAAGAGATATGAACTGCAGCCTGATTGTCACAATAGAGCTTCACTGGAATACTAATGTCATACCCTACGTCCTTTAGAAGGTTCCTTAGCCACACTAATTCACAAGCAGTATGTGCCATAGCCCTATATTCTGCTTTTGCACTGCTTCTTGCCACAACTGTTTGCTTCTTACTTTTCCATGTCACCAGGTTACCCCCAGAAAAGTGCAATAGCCTGTGGTAGACCGCCTATCAAACATAGAACTGGCCTAGTCGGCATCAGTGTATCCTTCTATTTCCAGTTTTCCGCCACTTTTGTATAGCAAACCACGGCCAGGAGCTCCTTTCAAATACCTCACAATCCTTAGCACTGCATTCCAATGAGGGACCAAGGGTTTCTGCATGAATTGACTCACCACACTAACCACAAATGAAATATCTGGCCGAGTAATGGTTAGATAGTTTAGTTTGCCTACAAATCGTCAGTATCAGCCAGATTCTTCAAATACTTCACCCATATCACTGCTCAGCCTCGTATTTCTTTCCATAGGTGTCTCAGTTGGTTTTGTACCTAAAGAACCTGTTTCTTCCAGCAAATAAAGCACATATTTCCTCTGACACAGATTAATACCGTGCTTAGATCTTGCTACCTCTATGCCCAAGAAGTACTTCAATTTGCCAAAGTCCTTTGTCTGAAAGTGTTCCTATAGAAAGACCTTCAACCTGTCAATGCCCATTTTATCATTCCTAGTAACAACGATATCATCTACATACACCTCCAGTAGTATTTTTCCTATCGCAGAGTCATGACTAAAGACAGAATGATCAACTTGGCATTGTTTCATACCAAACTTCTTGACCACCTCACTGAACCTACCAAACCATGCTCGAGGGGACTGTTTAAGTCCATATATAGCCTTCTTAAATTTGCATACCTTACCATCCTCCCCCTGAGCAACAAACCCTGGTGGTTGCTCCATGTAGACCTCCTCGAGCAAATCACCATGCAAAAATGCATTTTTGATATCCAGTTGATATAGGGGCCAATCATACATAGCTGCAAGAGAGATGATAACGCAAACTGACCCTATCTTAGCAACTGGGAAGAAAGTCTCTGTGTAGTCAATATCATAGGTTTGGGAGTACCCTTTTGCTACCAATCGCGCCTTCAGGCACTGAACACGACCATCAGGCAAGTACTTAACGGTATAAAACCACTTACAACGGACAGCCTGTTTCTCAGGAGGAAGAGAGGTATGGTCCCAGGTGTGATTATGATGGAGAGCAGAGAGCTCATCTTCCATAGCACGGCACCACTCTAGAGAAGTAAGGGCTTCTTGGACACTATTAGGGACAACCATCGAGGATAACAAAGAGATGAACTGGCGATAGGAGGCGGAAAGGTGAGTAAGGGAAACATGATTGGAAATAGGATGAAGGGTACAAGTGCGTTTACCTTTCTGTAAAGCAATAGGAAGATCAAAGTCAGAGGCTGGTGGTGGTAGTGGCAGGTCTGGAGTTGGATCTGTCGATGGTGATGAAGTCGGAGGAGTCGTAGCCGGTACATGTGGGCGATGTGTATACATGTGACGGATAGGTGGACGGTCAACGGACGGTGGCACCGGAGGCAAGGACGTAGGCATGGCTGGAACAAGAGGAAGAGGATCAGCCACAGGAAGAGGAAGAGGAGGAGGTGATGTGGAGGAAGAAGCATCACCGGACCCCACGAAGAACGGAGTAGACTCAAAGAAAGTAACATCAGCACATACCAAGGAACGACGAGAACTGGGATGGTAACACTTGTACCCTTTCTGAGTCCGGGAATAGCCAAGGAATATGCACTTAAGAGATCGTGCATCTAGCTTATCGTTCCCGGGACCCAGATTATGGACGAAGCAAACACACCCAAATACCCGAGGAGAAAGCGGAAACGGAGACATGGTGGGAAACAAGACATTAAATGGAGAACGACCATCAAGGATAGACGTGGGCATCCGATTAATTAAGAAACAAGAGGTGAGCATTGCATCACTCCAAAAGGGTTTGGGAACATTCATGTGGTGCATGAGGGAGCGTGCTGTTTCTAAAAGATGTTGGTTCTTTCTCTCAGCCACCCCATTTTGTTGTGGAGTGTAAGTACATAAAGTTTGGTGTATAATGCCATATTGGTCCAAGTATTCTTGAAAAGATGAAGACAAATATTCACGGCCATTATCATAACGGAAAATTTTAATGTGAACGCCAAACTGATTGCGAATCTCAGCATAAAATTTCTGGAAGATGGTAAATAATTCACTTCTTTCCTTCATTAAATAGAGCCACGTCATCCTTGAAAAATCATCAACAAAAATAACAAAATATTTGTACCCATTATATGACATCACTTTATAAGGACCCCAAACATCTGAGTGAATTAAAGAAAAAGGACTCAATGCACGATTATCAATCCTAGAGCTAAAGGGAACACAATGGTGTTTCCCAAATGGACACGACTCACAATCTAGAACAGAAAGTTGACACAACAAAGGGACCAAAGACTTTACACTTGCAGCGAAGGATGACCAAATCTACAATGCCACTTGAGAGGAGAGATAGATGACTGAAGGGTTGTTGACATTTTTCCACCACCATCAAGATAATACAGTCCACCGGCTTCATGCCCTCCACCAATCTTCATCCCTGTCTTGAGATCCTGAAAAACACACATAGAGGGGTAAAATGTAATGGAGCAATTAAGTGACTTGGTTAGCTTGCTAACAGACAGAAGATTAAATGGAAGCTTAGGTACATACAAAACTGAGGATAGGGACACAGGGTCCAGGTCAACATTACCAACACCACAAATAGATGATGTGGAGTCATTAGCAAGTGTAACAGATTGTGATGTTGAGCAATGAGTGAGAGAAGAAAACACACTTGGAGTTCCAGTCATGTGATCGGAGGCTCCAGAGTCAATAATCCAGGGGTTGGGTGTGGATGCCAAACAAGCCATACCTGAGTGTGCAAAAGTAGTTGTGTTCTGCTGCAACATAGATTGAACAAACCTTTCATACTCATTACGAGGAACACTCACCATCTCCTTGCCTGGATCATCTGAAGATGTAGGAGGCATCTGATCAGCTAAACGGTTCTGTCTAAAACTGGAATTGGTGTCACTAGTCATGGCATGATTGGCCCAGGTCGAGGGTGGACCATGCAAGTCATAGCAATAGTTAATAGTATGTCCATCCAAACTACAATGAGTACACCTCCGTGGACCCGAGCCACGTCCTCTACCACAAGCTCCCCCTGAATCTCTGCCTCTAATACGACCACCACCACGGGTATGTGTAGATCCACCACTACCACTCCGCCCATATACTGAGCCACTACTGCCAGACTGGGCTCCTCGAACCCCACTTCTAATACCTCGACCTCTCGACACTACAAATGCTGATCTATCTGAGACATTAGGGTTTTCCATCGATCTAATGGAAGTCCTCCGAAGTCGAGCAAACACCTCCTCTAAGGATGGAAGGGTTGATCCTCCTAGTATCTGGGCTCGTACTGGTTCATACTCGGATTTCAGCCCCACCAGAAACCGAGTCACATCAAGTTGCTCTCTCTGTTGTTGTTGAATCTTGACATCAGGAGTGAGAGGGTGATAGACATTCAACTCATTACGGATGTTTCTCATACTGGCATAGTACTCCTCAAGACTCTGATTGCCCTATTGCAGATTGAAGTATACATGATACAATTGATATACCCTGGTTGTATTGTCCTGACCAAAATACAATTTCTTAGCATGATCCCACACCTCTTTGGTCGTGTCAAGAAACATGAAGTTCACACTAATTCTAGGTTCCATACTGTTCCATAACCATGTGATGATTTGTGCATCTTCTTGTTCCCAATCTTCGTATTCATGAGAAGCAATGGAGGGTTTCTCCTCTCTTATGTGCTTCACCTTCTTCTTTGCCTCCAGAAAAACCTATACAGACTTAGCCCAAGGAACATAATTCTCCCCATTCAGTTTAATGGAGGTCATTTGGACATTCAGGTAGTCCGTAGTTATCATCGCATTGGGTTTACTATCACTGTTATCTCCCATTGCTGAATTCTTTTATCACCGAATTCTGCACACTACACACTGCACATTGCACACAGACACTTCACCGAATTCTGCACACTGATTTCAGCAATAATAAGTGTGGAAAGTTGCACTTGCAACACCACAGATCCTACTCTACAGCTACCTGAAGTTTCACCACTATGTGAACACCACTGCCCTTCGAATCACACACAAACCAGCATAAACCCTAGCACACTACAACCTAAAACCCCGCCATACGATCTGTACCATACCTCTTATGTGCTTCATAACAGAAATTATGCATAAAAGAAACTCCTTACCTCATCGCCTGAAGGACAACCACACAAAGAAAGAAAACACCCACAGCACCACACGTACCAGCCCTACATTAATTAGGGGACGGCTGAGAAAACACAGCAACCGACCACACACGACACAACTGGAGGCATTGACACCTCCAAGGGAAGAGGGTGATCACTCCTTTTCAGCCCTTTTTCCAATCTCCAATCGACGGCTGAGAAATCAAAGAAAAGCCTAGGTCGAATGCACAGAAGACAGAATTCTGGGCAAGTCCAATTTGTTTAACCTGGCTCTTATACCATGTTGAAGTTCGGCCTGCCCTAGAAGTCTGTTTGTCTGTTAGCAATCAACTAAAGCAAGCAAACAAGAAGTAGGAAGAAAGAGGAAGAAAGAGAGAAAAGGTCTGGTTCGAAATTAGAAAAACAAACCCTACTTTCGGCCAGACCTGTTATTATATTATTAATGTGATAGGAAAAGACATCAGTGCCCTTATTTAAGTAAGAGGCACTCGAACTAACATATAAAAACAACTCAGCAATCTCAATAGGTACAAAGACCAATGTTTCGACTATTGCTACAGTAGTCCGAACAGGAAGAGGAGAAGAAGAAGAAGAGTCTGTCGAAAATCTGATGGTCCTCACATCCAGTCGACCCCCTTAATCTATAATAGATTCTAATAATGTTTACAAAGACAGAAATTCCCTTACTTAAGAGTGGGGCAGAGTAACTCTAATAACACTGCCACATAAGCAAGTTACTTAATAAACAGAAGAAGACTAAACTACCCCTATTCGGCACATCTTAACACTCCCCCTCAAGCTGGAGAATATATGTCATATAATCCCAGCTTGTTACATAGATAGTTCACTTTCCCTGAGCTTAGAGCTTTTGTAAACAAATCTGCCCATTGGTCATTGGAGCCCACATGTTTTGTATTTATTTCTCTAGCAAGAACCTTCTCTCTCACAAAGTGGCAATCAACCTCTATGTGCTTTGTTCTCTCATGAAAGATAGGATTGGATGAGATATGTAGTGCAGCTTGGTTGTCACAGTACAATTTCATAGGTTTATCCATGTGAAACCCAATTTCTTGTAGGAGATTCCTCAGCCACACTAATTCACAGGTAGTGTGAGCCATGGCCCTATATTCGGCTTCAGCACTGCTTCTGGCTACAACCATCTGCTTTTTACTCTTCCATGTCACAAGATTTCCTCCCAGAAATGCGCAATAGCCTGTAGTAGATCTTCTGTCACTCACTGAGCCTGCCCAGTCTGCATCTGTATACCCAACTACTTTAAGTTTTCCTCCTGGTTTATACAATAACCCACGGCCTGGAGCTCCTTTCAGATACCTCACAATTCTAAGGACTGCATCCCAGTGAGGTATACGAGGGTTTTGCATGAATTGGCTCACCACACTGACTGCAAAAGAGATGTCGGGTCTCATGATAGTCAGATAGTTCAGCTTTCCCACTAGTCGTCTATACCTTCCAGGATCTTCAAATACTTCTCCTGTATCACTACTCAACTTAACATTTGGTTCCATAGGGGTCTCAGCCGATTTTGCACCTAACAGTCCTGTTTCTTCCAATAGATCAAGGACATATTTCCTTTGGCACAGATTCACACCTTGTTTTGACCTGGCAACCTCTATTCCCAAGAAATACTTTAAGGTTCCAAGGTCCTTTGTTTGAAAATGATTTTGTAGAAATACCTTTAGTTTGCCAATCCCCAATGATGATAATATCATCCACATAGACCACTAATAAAATCTCCCCAGCTTCTGAGTCATAGCTGAACACTGAGTGATCAACCTGGCATTGCTTCATTCCAAAACTCTTCACCACTTCGCTGAACTTCCCAAACCAAGCACGTGGAGATTGCTTCAACCCATAAATTACTTTCTTCAGCCTGCACACCTTACCACCCTCCCCCTGAGCAACAAACCCAGGTGGTTGCTCCATATATACCTCCTCCACTAGATCACCATGGAGGAAGGCATTCTTTATGTCAAGTTGAAGGAGAGGCCAATCATACATAACTGCCAAGGAAATTAGGACATGAACGGAACCAATTTTAGCTACCGGAGAGAATGTCTCCATGTAGTCCACACCATACACCTGTGAGTAACCTTTAACAACAAGTCTGGCCTTCAGACGCTCCACACTACCATCTGGCAAGTATTTCACAGTATACACCCATTTACAGCCCACAACATGCTTCCCAGGTGGGAGAGTAGTAAGTTCCCACGTTTGAGTATGTTGAAGAGCAGAAAGTTCCTCCTCCATTGCCCGCCACCATCCAGGTGAACTAAGAGCTTCTTGAACATTGTTAGGTAGGGAAATAGAAGACAAAAGTGAAACAAACTGGCGATGTGAGGCAGAAAGACAAGATAATGAAACAAAATTGGAAATGGGATGGAGTGTAGAACTACGTTTACCTTTCCGTAAGGCAATGGGTAGGTCAAGATCTGAAGGTTCAGCAATAAGAGCCATGAGAGGATCCGCAGATGAGGTAGAAGCAGGAGGAGGGGCCGGTGTTGTTCGACGTGTATACACTTGTCGGATCGGTGGTCATTCAGTGGTGACCTGCATTGGATGAGGAGATGAGTCTACTCTAACAACAGCCTCTAGAACTGAATCACTAACAGGAAGAGGAAGAGGAGGTAAGGGTGAGGACAAGGGTGCTTCATGACTGGAGAAGAAGGGGACAGACTCAAAAAAGGTGACATCAGGGCAGACATAGCACTTTCGGGCAATGGGATTATAACACTTGTACCCTTTTTGAGTCCGAGAGTAGTCAAGGAAGACACATTTAATTGAGCGTGCATCTAGCTTGTCTATTCCAGGACTCAGATTATGAACAAAGCACATACAACCAAAGACACGAGGAGTTAATGGAAACGGAGATAAAGTGGGAAACAAGATGGAGAAGGGGGACCAACCATGAAGAATAAAAGAGGGCATCCGATTAATGAGAAAACATGCAGTGAGTACAGCATCACTCCAAAACCATTTAGGAACCTGCATGTGGTGAAGCATAGACCGAGCAATTTCAAGAAGATGACGATTCTTCCGTTCAGCCACCACATTTTGTTGAGGGGTGAAAGCACACGAGGTCTGATGAATAATGCCATGTTGTTCTAAATACTATTGAAATGCAGTAAGAAAGTATTCACGACCATTATCTGAACGAAGAACTTTGATTGGAACACCAAATTGTGTGCGTATTTCAGCATGGAATTTTTGAAAAATGAAAAATAATTCACTTTTTTCCTTCATTAAGTAAATCCATGTCATTCTTGAACAATCATCAATAAAAGAGACAAAATACTTGTACCCATTATAAGACTCTATTTTGATTGGACCCCAAACATCTGAATGAACCAAAGAAAAAGGACTCAACATACAACTCTCAACTCTTGGACTGAAGGACACACGACGGTGTTTACCAAACTGACATGACTCACATTGTAAAACTGACAACTGACTCAATGATGGAACCAACCTCTTGAGAACCTTGAGAGATGGATGTCCCAGTCGGCAATGCCATTGTAGAGGAGTAAGGGAAGTCTGAAGTGCAATTGAAGATTCACCGCCATCAAGGTAATACAATCCACTAGCTTCATGCCCCCGACCAATCTTCTTCCCCGTCTTGAGATCCTGAAAAACACAAGTGGAAGGAGAGAAGGTAACAGAACAGTTAAGAACTTTGGTTATTTTACTAACAGACATAAGATTGAATGGAAACTTAGGTACGTATAAAACAGATGATAAGGGGACAGAAGCCAAGTCAACATTACCAACACCACAGATGGGAGATGAGGACCCATTGGCAAGTGTAACAGTTTGTGATGTGGAGGTTTCAGAAAGAGAAGAGAACACACCTGGAGTCTCGGTCATATGATCTGAGGCTCCAGAGTCAATAATCCAGGAAGGAGTTTTAGATGACATGCAAGCGATACCTGATTGGGCATATGTGGCAGTGGTATGCTGTGAAGTAGTTTGAAGGAACCGTTCATACTCATCACGCGGAACACTCACCATCTCCCTCCCAGAAGTAGATGTAGATGTGGGAGGTATTATGTCTGCCAGTTTACTGTCACTAATAGCAACCTCGCCTGCTACAGCATGATTAGCCCATTTAAAGGGAGGGCCATGTAGGTCATAACAGAAATTCACTGTGTCCATCCCTACCACAATGAGTACACTTCCTTGTAGAGTTATTTTTTCCTCTGCCACGGCCTCCCCCTAAGTCACGGCCACCCCAACCAATCATGGAATTGCCACGGCCCCCTCTGGAATGACCTCCCCCTCTTGTACTATGTCCACCACCTCTAGCTGTCACAAGTACTGATCTATCATACTGTGTGGGGTTCTCTGTCTGGCCCAAAGAGATTCTACGAAGTCTTGAGAATACTTCCTCAAGTGTAGGAAGAGTAGAGCCCCCAATATTTGAGCTCTAACTGGTTCATATTCCGACTTCAGCCCCACTAAAAATCATGTAACATCTAGCTGCTCCCTTTGCTGTTGCTGAACTTGAATATCTGGAGTAAGGGGATGATAGACATTGAGTTCATTCCTTATATTCTTCATGCAGGCATAGTACTCTTCTAGTGTTTTGCTTCCTTGTTGTAAATCAAAGTACTCCTGATACAGTTGATATACTCTTGTTGTGTTATCTTGTCCAGAATATAGCTTCTTAGCATGCTCCCATATATCCTTAGCCGTATCAAGGAACATGAAGTTGGCACTGATTTTGGGTTCCATACTATTCCACAGCCAAGTCATGATTTGAGCATCTTCTTGTTCCCAATCATCAAACCCTGGAGAGTCAACCGGTGGCTTCTCATCTCTAACATGCTTTACTTTCTTCTTTGCCTTGAGGAAAACTTCTACTGATTTAGCCCATGAAACATAGTTCTCCCCATTTAGCTTAATTGAGGTCATTTGTACTCCTAGGTAGTCGGAGGAAATTACTACACTAGGTTTCTGATCGTTGTAGCCATCTCCTATTGCTGCCATTGTACTCTTTCACAGTTGTCTCTAACTTTACTTCTCAACTACAAGTTGATTGATGTTGTTCACAGTTTGATATTTCAGCACCTATTGCAGCCTCTAAACACCACTGCTGATTTCACACACTTGTTCTTATTCACACTACTGCTGACTTCACACACTTAGGTCCCACATAAGCATCAGTTTACCATTCACTAATCACAAGTAGAGGCCCTCTTACAACCACTCAAGCACCACAACAAAGCCAAATCTGCTGCACCCAGTTCAGACTTGTTTAACACACTTAAGAGGGCATTACACAACCACAAGGAGTTCGACAAGGTCACTGCATTCTACCTTACACCACTCGGCCACTTACAGCAGCCCTAACACCATTCAACAACTTACAACAGCCCTACACCATTCGGCTACTGCATACACACACCATTCAACAACTTACAGCAGCCCTACACCATTCGGCTACTGCACACACAGCCCTTCCTAGGGCAACAATGAACCTAGTTCTCTAGGTTCTACTCAGTACAACAGCTTCTTGTAGGGTTTCTACCCAGAAATATAAGTAACACTAGAAGAAGAGAGAACCGACCTTCCTTTGAGAATATCAATCAACCATTCACTGCTGAAGTCACTTTCCTTGTTGAAGAAGGTTATGCGCAGCAGAGAGACAAGCTGTAATGTTTCTGACCTAGGGCGAACCAGTTCTCTCCATCGACTGACCAGAAACGAAGGTGAAGAGTCACGAACAATGCTGAGGTGCTTTACCAACTGACTTAGGTCAGGAGCATGGCTCTGATACCATGTTTCGACTGTTGCTACAGTAGTCCAAACAGGAAGAGGAGAAGAAGAAGAAGAGTCTATCAAAAATCTGATGGTCCTCACATCCAGTCGACCCCCTTAATCTATATTAGATTCTAATAATGTTTAGAAAGACAGAAATGCCCTTACTTAAGAGTGGGGCAGAGTAACTCTAATAACACTGCCACATAAGCAAGTTACTTAATAAACACAAGAAGACTAAACTACCCCTATTTGGCACATCTTAACAACCAAAATACCCCTTCACTAACAAACAGAAAGCCTTCCCAGCCCTCCCCTAGGTACCCTTTCCACCAGTCATATTTTTCTTGAATGCAGGGTGTGAAATCCACAAGTTCACAAATTTAAAGGGAATAGGCCCAAAAGTGGTTTCCACTTTTTGTCCTTCTATGACCAAAGGTTTCATTGTTTTAAGACCTGACGAGTAAGGATTTCTACTTCAGACTATCTTTTTCAGGGCTTATTGGCTTTTCTTTTCTATTTCGCTGAACCAATTGGATGCCCATTGCATCCATGAGTTCTCCCAACTCACTCTCAATCCCCTCTTTTTCTGCCCCTTCTCTAATCCCAACATTCCCTGTCTGGGAGATTTTCAGATACGACTCTAATGGAAAAAAGAGTGCTTCAAACAAAATTCAGGTGAATGATAAAGAAAAGGCTTTATGATTTAATGCAAATGTTGGATTCACTTTGGCCTGCTGTGATCGCATGGTGGAAGATGTGGTGGCAAACGATAAAGAAGAGGCTCTAAGTTTTAATTTGAATGTTGGCTGCGCCTTGGCCTTCTGCGAATGGTGGAAGATGTGGTGGCGGACTCAAAAGTAGGGGAAGATAAGGGGTCAGAAGTCGCATATGTACAGATTGGCGAATGCAATTCTAGTAAGCAGCTTGATAAGGCTGATAGGATAGTATGCAAGGAAGTGGGGGATGGTTTGGGGGAGGAAGGGGAAGCTGTGAAGGGGGGCAAGGATGGAGAGGAGGGAAGAGTGGTGGAAGAAGGAGAAGGGAGTTTGATTGATAATGCAATTTGCAAGGACAGTAACTAGTTAGGAAGATCAAATGCTGATCCTCTTGTTACTGAAGAGGTGTTGTCTAGCAGATTAGGGGTGGACCTAGGCCGAAGAAGAATCCAAGATGAGATTGTAGAAGGGAGAGCTGCCAAGGCAGGCAGCAGTGAGGGGTGCCAGGACGAGATTCTTACCAGTGACAACTTGTGTTTCGAAGAGGTGAAGGTTGGAAGATTGGGCATCGATCTGGGCCAGAGCAAGGCTTATGAATAGAATGTGGAGACATATATTAGGATAACTAGAAAGAAAGTACGGGTTTCAAGAAATCCTCATGTTGTTCATGTGACAAATTTTTTCTCAGTTGAAGCTTGGTCTAGGGGTGGGGCTGGACCTAACTAGCTAAGGTGACATTTCTCCATTTGAATCCGGTCCTTGTGAAGCAATGATTCAAGCTCAGTCTCCAGTTCCCAACTAGCTAAGGTGCATCAAGACAAGAAAGAGAGTGTTGAAGGATCCGAAGGAGACGAGAACTCCATAGCGAAAAAGAACTAAGCTTTGTCTCTTCAAAAGCTAGTAGAGAAAGAAGTTGAGATTGGCAAAAGCCTTGGCTTATTTTTTTTATTTGCTATGAAGGCCTTTGAGGAGTTTGAGAGAAAGAGGAAGGAAGAGATCTTGAAGAAAGTAGCAATCAGGGAAGGAAGAAAGAAGTGGGATGAGGATGGAGTGTGTGGGGGCAAGGAATAAGGAGATGTCGGGGTTCTGCAATTCAAGGGGCTAGATGAAGGTGTCCGGAAGTGTGGTTTTTGTTTTTGTGTTGTTTGGAAGTAATGGTATTGTTGAGCAAGAGAAGAGAAGAGGAAGAGAGGAAGAGAGGAGAGAAGAGAGGAGAGAAGAAAGGAGAGGCGAGAGGACTGAGAGCCCCAAAAGAATACTGCAGGCGTGTGCAATATGTTATTATTTATACTAGTCTGGTCGTACAACATAAAGTATGAAGAAATTACAAAAGTACCATTGTGGTACTAAACTTGTGTACAACAACATCTGTCAACACTCCCCCTCAAGTTGGAGCATAGATATCAATCATGCCCAACTTGTCACAGAGATCATGATGTCTGGAATGGTTTAGCCCTTTCGTAAAGATGTCTGCAAGTTGGTTCTCAGAGCTGACATAGGGATTACATACTTCGCCTGTGATGACCTTCTCTATGATAAAATGCTTGTCAACTTCGATGTGTTTGTTCTATCATGTAACACTAGGTTAGCAACAATGCTTATAGCTGCTTTGTTATCACAGAATAGACTCGTAGGTTTGTCCACTGGGAAACCCAACTCACTCAATAGATTCTTTATCCACATACCTTCAGCTACTCCATGGGCCATTGCACGATATTCAGCTTCAGCACTGGATCTAGTCACCACGTTTTGCTTTTTACTCCTCCATGTAACAAGGTTCCCTCCTATAAAGGTGCAGTAGTAGACTTTCTGTCACTTTGAGATCCAACCCAATCTGCACCTGTATAAACTTCAACTTTCAAATGCTCGTGCCTTTGAAATAACAAGCCAGCACCAGGAAACTTCTTTAGATATCGGAGGATTCTCTCTGCTACTTCAAGATGAGTGGACCTAGGTGCATGCATGAACTGACTAAGGACACCAACAGTATATGCAATGTCTGGACGAGTCATAGAAATATACAACTATCTCCCTACAAGCCTCTGAAACTGTTTAACATCCTTGAGAGGTTCACCTTAGCTGTCACCTAATTTATGGTTGGGGTCAATGGAAGAGTCAACTGGCTTCACCCCCATCTTTCCAGTGTCCTGAAGTAAATCTAGGACATATTTCCCTTGAGAAATGAAGATACCCCTTTTTGATCGGGCAACTTCAATTCCAAGGAAGTATCTAGTAGGTCCTAGATCCTTCACTTCAAACTGAGTGGCAAGGAAATCCTTCAACCTCTAGATTTCATCCTTCTAGTCACCAGTAACAATTATGCCATCCACATATACTATTAAAGCAACCATTTTACCTTCTCCTCTTTTCACAAACAGTGTGTGATCTGATTGGCATTGCTTGTATCCTTTCTACTGAACCACAACATGGAATCTGCTGAACCAAGCTCTTGGTGATTGTTTCAGACCATATAAAGACTTCTTCAACTTGCACACTTTTTGTTCATTGCCTTGAGCTAGAAAACCAGGGGGTTGAATCATGAAAACTTCCTCTTCAAGGTCACCATTCAAAATGCATTCTTGATGTCAAGCTAATGTAGATCCCAATCCAGATTAGCAGCAAGAGAGAAAAGAACTCTAATGGAGTTCATCTTGGCAACAGGGGCAAAAGTTTCTGCATAGTCAAATCCCCCGAGGAGTTTGGTGGCACTGAAGGTACAGCTTCTGGATTCTCCACAGCTCTTGAATTTGGTTGGCCTCTGCAACGACAAGAGAAGACACAAAAAGGCGGAGGGTCAGGAAGAGAAGGGAGCAGAACCAGTTTCTCCTCATGCCTACACTCCCCCTGAGGAGAAACAGGAAAAAAAGGCTCATCCTCAAAGAAAGAAACATCCATGGAGACATAGAATTTCCGAGAAGCAGGATCAAAACAATGGTACCCCTTTTGAGTGGAGTAACTAAGGAATATGCAAGGGATAGCACGAGAATCCAATTTCCCATGGGTGGGAGACAGATTTTGGACAAAGCACTGACAACCAAATACACGAGGAGGAATGGAAAGAAGGGGGGCCTTAGGAAAGAGAAGTTGATGTGGGGCTTTGTACTCTAACCAACGAGAGGGCATACGGTAAATGAGGTAGGTAGAACAAAGAAAGCCTCAAGCCAAAAACGTTTGGGGACATTCATATGGAATAGTAAACCCTGAGCCACTTCAAGGAGATGTCGGTTCTTCCGTTCAGCCACACCATTTTGTTGTGGTGTGCGGGCACAAGAGCTACGGTGAAGTGAACCACGCGAAGCAAAGAACTCTGTGAGATCACTATGAAAAAACTCTTTTGCATTGTCTGACTGAAAAATTTGGATTTCAGTCTGAAATTAAGTGAAGACCATCCGCTGAAAATATTGGATAATTTTTGGTACTTCCTCCCTGGTTTGCATCGGATATACCTAAGTATATTTAGAATAATCATCAATGAGGGTAATGAAATACTTGTAGCCACTCTCAGATGGTAAAGTAACAGGGCCCCATACATCAGAATGAACAATGTGAAAAGGAAATTCAGATTTACTATTTTTCTGAAGAAAATGAGTTCTACAATGTTTACTTAACTGACACGTTTGACAAGAGAAATAGGAAACAAACATTGACTTAAACAGTTCTGGAAATACAACTTTCAAAGACTCAAAAGACAAATGACCAAGACGACAATGCCATAAATAAACTTTACTCTTAAAGGACTGACTCATAGACTTTGTAACATGAAGACCAACCTTATTCTCCAGCATGTAAAGTCTATCAACCATACATCCCCTACCAATCGTCCTCCCTAAGGCAAGATCCTGAATAACACAATGAGAAGGGAAAAAAGTCACGGAGCAGTTTAAGGAATTAGTAACACTACTAACAGAGAACAAATTAATGGGAAATTTTAGAACATGAAGGACATCAGAAAGGGTAAGACCAAGAGGAAGAGAGAGGGTTCCTTGACCAGCTATGGAAGTATATGATCCATCAGCTAGTCTCACCTTGTCTCTTCCAAAAAGAAGGTGATAGGTTTGAAAGTAAGAGGACGTGCCAGTCATGTGTTTTGACACTCCAGAATCAATGATCCATGGAGAGTTAGGGGTGTGAGAAGCAACATGGAAAGATATGGTAGGGTTACCTGACGTAGATGCAAATGAGGTTGAGGGAGGAGCATCCATCTGACGAATGGCTCTACCATAGAGCTCTAAATGGTCACGGAAGAAATTTATAATATCCTCCCCCGGGTCAGATCCAGAGAGATGTGTCTGAGTCACAGTAGGAATGGGGGCTGATTCTCCCGAGTAACCATGTTGGTCATGTGGTATTTCTTTGTACCTTGCTGTCCAGACCTTTTATTCACATCTGAACCTTGCTTCTTAGTCAGATCTTGAGCCCATTTTGGTTTCCCATGAAGATCCCAACAGGTATCTTTGGTGTGTCGGGTTTCTGGCAATGAGTGCACCACAATTTGTCCTTATCTTCTGTTTTTTCTGGAGATCTCCTTTCCTGGAAGAAGATCCCACACTAGTAGAGACACCCCCTTTCGCTGCCAACACAACTACATCCCCACCAGGACTGTTCACCAAATTCCTTCTGCTCTCTTCAGATTGTACAAGAGCATAGACTTCCTGAACTGATGGAAGATCCTTAGAACTAAGAATCTGTAATCTGATAGATTCATACATAGGATTCAGACCATGTAAGAAGGCAAACACTCTTTGTTGGGAGACAAGTTTCTTGTACATTTTGGCATCCTCATCACACTTCCAATCCACATTCTGGTAATGGTCCAACTCCTTCCAGACAGAAGTCAAGTCAGAGTAATATACTGACAAACACCTCTCCCATTGTCTACAAGTAGATGATGTTGCCTGTAGTTGATAGATCTTGGCATAGTATCGTAGTTCTGAATATGTAGATTTTGCTTGTTCCCATATCTCATTTGCAGTTTCAGCCCACATGAAATTCTTCCTTATTTGAGGTTGCATGGAAACCAAGAGCCAAGACATAACCATACTGTTCTCCTGATCCATCTATCATATTCAGCATTCCCAGAGGATGGTTCTTTGATTCTCCCATTAATATAGCCTATCTTCCCCCTTACAGTGATGTATAACTTGATCCCTCTTGACCACTCTAGGTAATTTAAACCATCAAGAGGGACAACAGCCATAGGAAAGGATAGGTCACCACCCCCACACATTCCATTCAGCAATGAAGAAACTTCAGATGTGGCTGAATCTTCACCACTCATGATTTCTGGTTTAAGAAAAAAAAACACCCAAGGAAGGAGAACTGGCTCACAGAGCTGTTCATGAAAAAACACTTGTATTGTAGCACACAAACAGGTCCTTCTGACCTATGGTTTCACAGGGAGCCAAGAACAAACACCGTTGTTGCAGCACTTGAACAGGTCTGTATGACCTACGATTTTGTAGGAATCAAAAAGACAAACACTGCAGTTGTAGTACAAAACCAGGTCTGTATGACCTACGGTTTTATAGAGATCATATGACCCCTCAACAGAATGGAAGATACAAGGTGAAGTTCACCACACACCTAATCAGTAGACCTGGTACAATACCAACTTCAAGGCAGCCGAACAGTCAATGAGATCAAAGAAAAAAGGGCTACTTCAGTCCATCAACAGGGTATCCGAACAATAGTAACACAAAAAAAAAGGAACACACTAGTCGAATCTTAGGGCATCAACAGTCCATCAATGTGTGCAAAGAAATACAAAAAAAAAAAAAAAACTTCATTTGAATACTAGGGCACCCGAACAGTAGATGAACAGTACCTTCTTGAACATCAGATGATAGCCTCTCTATAGCCGAACAGACAATGTTGGCAGACTTCTTTGGACATCAGATAGAAAACTCTCTATAACTAGAATTCTTTTCTATGTTGGAAGATGAAATGTCAGGCAGGCATCCTCTTGCTTAAGGTCGAACAGCAGATAGATACAGCTTTTGGGAGATGAAGAGACTGACTGCTCAACATTGGAGAATGAACAAAAACATATTTTCTTGACACCACCCTTCAGGCCTGGATGACTTGCTCTGATACCATGTTGAGGAAGAGAGGAAGAGAGGAAGAGAGGAGAGAAGAGAGGAGAGAAGAGATGAAGAGCCCCAAAAGAATACTGTAGGCGTGTGCAGTATGTTATTATTTATACTAGTCTGGTCGTATGACATAAAGTATGAAGAAATTACAAAAGTACCCTTGCGGTACTAAACTTGTGTACAACATCTGTCAACAGGTATCAAAGGTAGTAAGTCTGTGTTAGTGTTTGGTGCTTTCTCTCGGGTGATTTCTTATCACCTTTCTCTTGTATTCTCTTTTTCTTTTAATGAATTTATTTTTATTCTTCCAAAAAAAAAAATTCCATGTCTTTGTCCCAATTCTCTTGTCTTCTTCCTCCCCTCTCGCCCCTTCCTCTAAGTGGTCTATCATGAAATGCTAAATTCCTTCCCCATGGCCCATACCTAAACTCTCATTATCACATTCTTGCACTTTCCTAGCCTCCTGAAGCTTTTCTCGGACTAAAGTGGCACTTGGTGTTTTTAAACAATTTTGACAATCCTCCCCACATAAAAAAAATACTATCCACAGAAACACAAGGTGTAATAAGAGAATAACCTGGTAAGGGAACCATAGTTGTCAAGGCAATGCCTAGACGGGTGCCTAGGCAACAAGGCGCCCTTGGAGGCTCGCCTCACCTAGTCGCCAAGCAGTTTTGTACACTAGGTTATAAAATACTTTTATATTTTTTATTTTTTTGACATTATAATAATAAAACAGGCATTATTAAACTAGAATATTCATTTTATGTGTTTATATACTAATTTCTTTTTATTATTTTCTTATTTTGTTAGGGTTTAATCAACGCAAACATTGCTAACTGCTGTATTGAACCCATGGTTCAAAGTATCGATACACCTCTGTGTATTGGCAGAGGTGTATTGGTACTTATAACGATACTCCCCCTATTTTTTCATTTCTTTAGTTTTCAATTTCATTTTTAAATATATATATATATATATATATATATATATATTATTTAAAAAATGGGTCCACGAAAACCTGTGAACAGGTATCGGGACCCCAAAGATACAATACAATACACCCGATACAAGGCGTATCATATCGAAATTTTGATCTTTGATTGAACCCTCAAAATTTTCAAGACCTAAACCAATAAGCAAGGGAAGAACTTGAAATTTTGTCTAATCAACACATTTTCTTCTTCCACATCATCTTCTTCTTCTTCCACCTTTTCTTTTCTTCTTTCTATAACAAAAGTAGGATTCAGCCCCTATATTTTTTGAATTTTCTTTCCTTTGTTCTTTTTTTTTCTCATAAAATGTGATTTTATAGACTTAAACATGAAATTTATACTTCTCTAATGAAAATTATGAATAATTATTAAGGAAAGATGGTTATGGAACCTAGGAAACTACCCTAGGATATATGGTTTTACTTAAAAAAATACATCGCCTAGGTGACTAGGCGACAAGGCGCCCCCTGTCACCTAGCCTCGCCTTGGCGCCTTGAAAACTATGAAGGGAACATAAGTACTTGGCTGGATTGAATGCAAGTTCGATGGTAGCAGTTTGGTAACATCTATGGAAGACAAGCTAGGGACAAAACCCCCATCTAATTAACAGTTTCCATCTGAGAGAGACTTCTTCAGCACTTCTTCACCATGAAAAGAATCCTCCAAAGCATCCGATACTAATTCATCTCTGACCCCCAAGAGGTTTCCTACGTCATTAGACAAGGGTTAGGCACCAGATCACATTTTGGGGACAAACAGCCACTTCTCTCAAGTCTTCTTCACCTAGAGCTTCCAGAGCAACAAATTGAACATAAACCTTCCTTTCACAGAGGTCAGCATCAAACAACCTCATTAAATCTCCTTAAAAATCAATTCCCAAATCCCTAATCACATCCATCGCCACTGAGCCTCCCCTCTTTCCTCCAACACTACCAATCCCCTGAACTGGCTTTAGTTGAGTATTCATCCTCATCTTCAAAATTATCTTCCACCTCTTCTTCTCTAATATTTCTGGAGTTCCTTTTCTCCAAATCCAATTGAAGTCTAGTCTTTGTTGTCAATGGTACTTTAGGTTCCACATTTCCTTTTGGATCCTCTCTGCTTGTGTCTCTCTCCTCTTCATCACATTTCTCAAAGGGCCTCATCCCCTGCAATCCTTTTTCTCATTCACCAGAACTAACCATCCTCCTTTCCCCCTTTTCTACAGATCTTGACACCACAGTTTCGGCCCCAAATGTTTTAACCAATTCAGACAACCCTCAGGTCAACCAGTTGGCTGACCCGTCTGCTCCTTACCCAAACAACTAGTGCTTGAGTCACCTAGGACATCTCCCTTGCTCTTATTCTGCCTTGTGGGCCCCACCTTCCTATATTCACCTTCCTAATATCTTTATGTCTTAAAGGGTATGTTGGCGATTTGGTTTATCATGTAACTCTTTTGATGTAATCTATGAAAAGATAAGTAACTTTTGATACATCCATTCTCAAAATGTAAAATACATATTGTGTAATATACAATATATATATATATATAGAGAGAGAGAGAGAGATATAGATAGATAGATAGATACCACCCCCATCCCATCTCTAGCCACCAGAGATCCAGATCTTTAGGTTTCCCCGAAAACCCACCCCCGAACTGGTCAAAGGTCAAAAAACCACCCTGACTGGGGCCGGGTGGAGCAGAGGCCTAATGGGAGAGGGTCAAATTGCAATCTTGACCTGTTGACACCAACCCTTATAGAGGCTTATCAAACCTTCAACAGAAAATGCATCCCCTGCTCTAATACTAAGTTTGCTTTCTTGTTGTGCTTGAGTTAGGAAGTTAGTGTTTTGAGAGAAATGGTGAAGAAGAAAAGGAGGAGGAAAAGAAGAGAACAGATAAATGGAGAAGAGGAGGTTCAGGTATGAGATACCCCACCTCCTTAAACACTTTTTTTACTTAATGAAACATGAGTAAAAGTTACAATATAGACCTTACTATGAATATTTTACAACATGACCATTTTATATTTAAAATACCAAGAATACCCATAGACTAATAAACACACATCTTCTAATATTACTCTGAAATTCTGACATGTATCAAAAAGAAATATATGATTAAGGTAACCAATTACCAATTTTAAATTTATATTAACTTGAACTCTGTAATTTTACCACAAAATATGGAAAGAAATTTGGGTTGTTAATTATTTCCAAATTTGTATACCATCTAACTGAAAAGATATCTATCTTTTAGAGCTATAATTTCCATCCACGTCTTGTTAACATAATAACCAATAGTCTCATTAGATCTCAAAAAAAATAAATGAGAGTGTCCCATTCTTCAAATAATGTCAATAAGCCACACCATTTCCTGAAAGACTGGAAACAACCTATAAAAGGATTTCTTTCCAAAAATATCCTTCTTTTTTATTAGCTGGAGGATATACCTCATTGTTTCCTAATTTCGATTTACTGGAATTTCCTTTTTGATATAATTAACATAGTGTTACAATAATATCATGCATGCCACAGCTGCAACACATGGAGCACCAATAGTAGCTAGTATCTTTTTCTTATCAATGTTGCCATCAAGGCTTAAAATGTCGATGTCAGTGGAAATGTCAGTCATCTAAATATAAGAAACATGTCGGAAATGTCAGAAATATCTTATGGAAATATTGTAAAATTTATAGACATGGTGGAAACATTGTAAAATATGCAAAATATAGAATGATATTTTATGAAATGATAGAAGAAGCATAGACACACCTTTTAAAATTATTATCTTGTTCCAAATCATTAAACAAAGATAAGAAACTAAGGCTATAGACAAAAGAATACGTTATGAAGTTGCCCTGTAAACCTTAAGATTTAGACTTCATGATAGAATGAGTTAAAGCAAAATTTAAACTCGTAAGAAATGTAAATGGTTGTAATAGATCAACCAAATAATCTCTTACACAAACAAAAACTAATATTTGACTTCATGTTTGAAATGAATATTGAGCTAGTTCAAACTTCAAAGTGGTAATCATTTAAATTTGGTGGACAATAACTTGTCACTTCACATACCTACAATATTTGTTACCAACTTATGTTATAATACTATCTCTTGCACTCCACATTGTACCGGTAGTGTTCACTGGGGAATATTTCAATTCTAGTAGAATTTCATGTTGCTACCCATGGAAGTGGAAATGGAAATATGTCATGGAAACTATCTCTTGTACTCCATATAGTGCTGGTAGTCTTCATTAGGGAAATGTCGATTAGTAAAATTGTGTTGCTACCCATGGAAATGGAAATATTAGGGAAATTAGGGACATTTTAAACCATGGTTGTCATCTGTTGTTCATGAGACTAGAGATATTAAGTCTCCTTTTTTAAGATGGCCGAAGAAGAGAGGGAAGACTATGTGGAAAAGCATTAGGGCTGCAGTGTGTTGCTCTCTGTGGGAAGAAAGAAATTCACGAATATTTTCAGATATGGAAAGAACCATTGGAAACTTATTAAGTCTAATTCTGTTAAGGGTGGCACATTGGTTGAAAACTATGGAACTGTTCTCAGATTATTCTGTGGCTGATTTGGTGAGAAATTGGAAGGAGATAGCTTCCTCTGCCCTCTGTAAGAGGACCTGTAGTCCTTCATGGTCCCCTCCTCCCTATGGGTTCATAAAACTGAATTTTGATGGTAGCCGTTTAAGGAACCCAGGGCCTTCTGGGATTGGGGGAGTGTTCAGGAATGAGGAGAGGGCCATTATTGCTATGTTCTCAGGCCCAATTGGGGAAGGAGACTCTCTTAGGGAACCCAGGGCCTTCTGGAATTGGGGGAGTGTTCAGGAATGAGGAGGGGGCTATTATTGCTATGTTCTCAGGCCCAATTGGGGAAGGAGACTCTCTTAGGGCTGAGATTCTTGCAATCCTGGAAGGTATCCAAAGAGCAAGGGAGTAGAACATCAGATGTTTGGTCCTTGAAGGTGACTCGAAGGTGGTGATTAGGTGGCTAAAGGAGGGAGACAGTGATTTATGGAGTTATAACAATGAGAAGAATAAATTCAAATGGCTGAGTAGGGATATTGTGGTTCATTACAACTGGGTGAAGAGGACTACTAATTCTTTTGCTGATGGGTTAGCAAAGCAAGGGGTGAATAGGGATTCGATTTTTTGGGCTACTTTTTCACTTTTTTCCTTTGTATTCTTTTGGTGGGAGTTAAGTCTTTTTACCTCCTCTTTGTACCTAAGCTTCACATAGTTTCATATCATTAATAAAGTTTCTTGTTATTGATCAAAAAAAAAAGAAAAACTATTATTTTAAGTTAGGCAATTTTTTAAAGTTCAATCAGTTCATGGTTCTAGTCTACTAGATATATTGGAATGAGGAAAATGCTAACAAAGACAGAGTCAATTATGAAGACAAGCACATCAGACAAGGATAAAATGTTGTAAAACAACCTAATGATAGTAGAGTATTTCAATAGATATTTCAGTATGATAACTAAGTGCCAACGGTGTGAAAGCATACCAGGCTGATGAGTCTAAGATAATAAGAGCAAACTGAACATGAAATATGGTAAGAGAAGCCTAAGCACAAGAGGTGGCATGAAACGAACAAACTACAGATCTGAAAATAAACACAAGGTATCATATCTGAACTTAAAAAGAGAAAGAAACTTGTTAACATAATAATAATGTAGAGGATTGGTCATGTTAAAACAAATCAATAAGTTCACTACCAAGTAGTCACAAACCAGAAAGACTATATATGTCAACAATATGGTAAAAAGCATTCGTACAGAAGATGATAAATGTTCTAAATCACAACCATATTCCATATAAAGAAGTGAGTGGTCTTTCCAAATGGTACCATAAAACCAGTATCTCTACATTCTACTGATGGAGAATTAAAACATTTGTGTCAAACGGACTGCAGAAAACATCCATCAATTTTCATTAATTTCAAGTTCATTCATCTTTCTCTATGATAGTCCTATAATTCTTATAGTTGTTGACTAAGTTGAAAAATCAACTTACAGCATGTTACATCTGAAGCCCAGTCATGAAATCTATCCCTTAAGCCATACATTCTAATCCCTTTTACTTCATTCCACATCCAAACCTTCTTTAACACTGAACTAGTCCAACAATTCCTCTTTCTAGAATTTTTATTTTTTATTTCCACAGGCCCTATACCAGTGTTATACACCCATTGATTCTTGTAGGTCATGTACTATGTTGTGGACTATGGGATCTGTCATTGATACCTGATGTTCAATGTTAAAATCAATTTCTTAAAGTGGATTTTAATTGATTCCACAGAGCTGGCCGGGTGCTAGTTCTTGTACATAGGTAATGACTACCCTTAAACCAGTGTTGCATGGACTCTACTAAATGAATGAAGTATCCATGTCAAACATGCATCAGACTTGATACTCGATGGCTTCTTCAAGGACACTTTTACATGGCATTTTGCTTTTTCCTTCATGATTATTCAACAAAAAAGAACAGCTAACATACACAATACATATCATTTTTCCAATAAAATGTTATCAAGTAACAAAGATAAACTATTAGTCTCTCTTTAGTAGGTTTACAATGTTAAAATTCAACAAAATATGGACTATTTTAATAGTTTATACTTTTGAATATCCATGAATCCCTGTTTCTTCATCTTGCCAGGTCATACTCCTCGACATAAGTTGGTTCTGATTCCCTTGTCCATGTCCATGTGACACTGCCAATATCAAATTATCAGGGAAAAAAAAGGGCTACTCCCCCTGGAACAATGAGATGATTTTGGATTTGGAATTAGTTTTCGACTGTGGAACCCAGACTCAAATTTGGCCTTTGAGCAGCATGTGCATCACTATCCAGATATTCTTAGTATTACAAGATCTGTAGCTACTAGAACAGGATGAGGCTTATCAACTGAATCAATAAGCAATATTCAAAATGAATTGACTGAAAGAGAGGAGGTTAAAAAGAACTACATGGTATATACCCCAAAGCATCTATATACTGCTGCCCATGAGTAAATCCTGCTCCATAGGACCTTTACATTATTGTCCTCCAAACTAAATTTATATTCAACAACCTACCATTTCTTTCTGTCCACACCAATGCCAAAGGTACAACCCCCCAAACCATTTTCCCTATTCTGTTTATGTAGAGAATCTGGGGGGTAATTTTCTTTTTATAATAGTCAGGAGGTAATATCGTAAATATTGTGATATTTTAACCTTTTTCTCTTATTTCTTGTGTATAAGCATTAGTACCACCACAGGGACAGAGAGTTTAAGCATTTCAGATGCTAGATCCACAAGAAATTCCAGAGATGCCATAGATGTAGGGAAACAGGTCTGTCCTGATGCCCAGCAGTCTGCCCCACACCTTCCAAGTAAAATAACAATGCAGAAACAAGTGACCCACCGATTCCAAGAAGTTATTGCACATGATACAATTAGTGTTTTCTATCAGTATACCCCTTTTAGTTAAGTTTTCTGAAGTTAAATACTTGTTCAAAACACCAGTCCACATTAGGAATGCCACATTGACAGGAGAGTTGTATCAAGTGGGCTGTATGTTTGTGGGCTTATCAGTCTTATTTATGTTTCAGCCCTCTTCATTGTTATGGGCCTTTAGTTAGTGGGCCTAAACTGTTTTATTATTTAAGTGTCTAGGTGCCCCATCACTAATCAGGGGCATTCTAGTCTATTTTCTGTATTATTCTAATGTTAATATAAGATAGCTTCTAAGGCCAGCTGAGAACACTACTGGCCAACCATACATTCTTCTCTTCTACTCTCTTCTCCTCTCTTCTCCTCTCTTCTCATCTCTTCTGGTTCTTCTTCTCTAACAGACCAGCAAACAAGGAGCAACAGAATACCAAATTCTAACTGAAGGAAAGTAGGCCTCTCCATAATAAATAAGCCTGTTCTAAAAGGATTTCACTGTGAAGTTGCCATTGCACCATCCCCAAACCCACCTGTC
This sequence comes from Nelumbo lutea, assembly GCF_056320005.1. Lineage (NCBI taxonomy): Eukaryota > Viridiplantae > Streptophyta > Magnoliopsida > Proteales > Nelumbonaceae > Nelumbo > Nelumbo lutea. Next base: position 53,247,000 of record NC_142691.1, read on the forward strand.
TGTACCTGTCCTGTTAGGTGTAACCGAGCAAATTTTCTGCCTAAGATCCATTTAGGTCTCTCTCTTCAGATCATTTAGGTTTCTCCTAGAGATGGGATTTCACACCCAAAAATCCCTTTGAAATACATATTTATTAGCAAACAAAGCCTCTTTGTCTTCAGCCACCTCAAATAAGTAATGGTAGAGCTCTTTCAATGTAAGCTCCTCACACCAAGGATCAAACCAGAACCTAATACTAGTTCCATCACCTATATTGAGAATCCTTCAAGTTACAAATTAGAAAGACCTAGAGGAAAACTGAACTGCAGACCTTGAAGAAGCAATAGAAACCTAGCTCAAATGGAATCCTCATATCCTATAGTGTTTCGTTCCCATATATTTTTGGTATATATCTTTTTCTCCTTCAAACAGAGGATGCTTCGATATCAGAAAAAATTAAGGCTGTTTTATAAGTATGGATTATGGACCCCAAATCCTAATCCCAACTTGGTAGAGTGCAGAATAAAATTATTCAGAAGGATTACACTTAATACAAACACCCATTCCTAACAGCTAAAAGTAGCTAATCTCAAAGGTATGCATTCTTAGTGGTGGAAAGGCTGGATAACATTTAGATGAGGGGACTCAGTGCCACTGGTCGGAAGCTGAGAGAGTAGCTGTACATTTTTTTTTTTTTCTTTTTTCTTCGGGGAGGGGGTATCTGCCTACATAAACAGGAATTCCGTCTCTACAACTTCTGAAATAACAATCTGCAATTCCATCTTTTTTAACATTATTATTTATACTAAACAAACTAAAAGAGAGAAGATCTAATCTGTTAAGAAAATATTCATCATCATCATTACCAAAGTCTTGGCAGAGGAGGTTTAAAACTGTTCTACCTCTAGTAATTTCCCAAAATCAATGAGATTTGGTGGAAGGGAGACAAATAATTGACCAAATCCTAGTGGCTAATGAGTGTGTAGTAGAAAAGAAAAGGCAAGGACGAGTAGGACTAATTTGCAAACTAGATTTGGAAAAAGCCTATGATTTGGTGGATTGGTCCTTCCTCTTGGATTTGTTAGAAAAAAATTGGTATAGGAGAGAAATGAAGTGGATAAAGGTCGTATTAGTTCGGCTCATTTCTCGATTCTAGTCAATGGAGTGGCTAGGATTGGTCTTTCCTCTTGGATTTGTCCACTATTGTTGCTGAGGTCCCAAGTAGATTTATCATTAGAGCTGATGTAGAAAACCAGTTCAAAGGGCGGAGATTGGTAGAAAACCAGATTGATCAAAGGTTGGATTTGGAAAAAGCCTATGATGATGGATTGGTCCTTCCTCTTAGATTTGTTAGAAAAAAATGGTATAGGTGAGAAATGGAGGAAGTGTATCAAAGGTTGTATTAGTTCAGCTCATTTCTCAGTTCTAATCAATGGAGTGGCTAGGGATTTTTTTCCCAACTCAAAGAGGTCTAACGTAAGGAGACCCCATTTCCCCCTTTTTGTTCAGTGTTGTTGCTGAGGTCCTAAGTAGATTGATCATTAAGGCTGACCTAGAAAACCAGTTCAAAGGGTGGACGATTGGTAGAAATGGGGTGGTGGTGACTCACTTGCAATTTGCATATGACATAATCATCTTTTGTGAAGACTGTACTAAGGCCAATATGAGGAATTTAAAAGCCTTACTTGATAGTTTCCAAAGGATTTTAAAGTTAAAAGTAAATTGGTAAAAGAGTTGTGTGGGTGGTGTTAATATGAGAGAGGAGGATGTCATCTTGTGGGCAGGATTACTGGGTTGTGAGGTGAAAAATTGGCCCCTAGAGTATCTAGGTATGCCTTTAGCGGGTAACGTGAGAGTAGGTAGCTTCTAGAAAACAATGGTGGAAAGATGCACTAGGAAGTTAGCAATGTGGAAAAGGAGCTATATCTCTATGGGAGGGAGAATTACTTCGATCAAGTCTACCCTAGCCAACTTCCCCACCTACTTTTTGTCCACCTTTAGGATCCCAATGAAAATAGCAAGACAGTTGATGAGGGGTTTCTTGTGAGAACTGGGAGATGAAAAGAAAGATCATTTGGTCAAATGGGACCTGGTATATAAAACAAAGGAACAAGGAGGATTAAGTATTGGGAGCTTGGTTAAGTGGAACATAACTCTTCTAGGAAAATGGATTTGGAGATTCCCCTTAGAAAGAGATAGGTTTTGGCACAAGGTCATTGAAAGCATTCACAGTGTGGCAGATAATGGTTGGGATGTAAAGCTAGCGCCTCATGCAACCTCAAACTCCTCATGAAAGGCAATCTCAGAGGTATTACCAATCTTCCTCAATTTTATCCAATTTGAGGTGGGGTGTGGGGATCAAGTCTTATTCTAGGACCTCTGGATTAAGAATACCCCCTTAACCTAGAATTCACTTGACTCTTTTCTTTATCAAACCTCAAGGAAAAACCCGTTTCTAGATTTGGGGCACCTTCAAACTCTGGTTTAAACTGAGATTTTGACTTTAGAAGGGGTTTGATGAATATTGAGTGTGATTCACTTATCTTGCTACTTTCTTTGTTTGGAAAAGGTGTTACTGGACAAAAACTCTCTAAATGGAAGGGTTTGGCTTCCTTCCCCAAATGGCCTTTTTTCATGTGCAAATGACATTATGGAATTCGACTAAAGTGGTACACTAGGTGAAAACATTGGAACTTTTTAGAGATGTTTATACAAATGACATTATGGAATTCGACTGAAGTGGTACAAACAAACATACATAAAGTAGCAGTGAGAATGATTTCAAAACCACCAAAGGTAAATAAGCTGAAGTTAAATTTTATTGGTAGCCTCTTTGGCAATCCAGGAAGGGCAGGCACAGGGGGAGTTATCAAATATTGAAATCAAGGAGTTGTAAAGGCTTCTTCTCAAGACCAGTAGGCTTTGGAGACTCAGTTCTGGCTGAAATCATGGCCCTGCTGCAAGGTTTAAAAATAGCTTCACAACTAGAAGTTAGAGATTTGGAACTGGAAGGAGATGTTCTTTTGGTGATTTCTTGGGCAAGGAATATACAGTCAGCACCCTGGAAATGCAGATTTGCATTCAGGGAGATTGATCATCTTGCAAGAAAGGTAAGTGCAAAGGCCTATGTACTTGAAAGCTTCTGTTTCCTTGTAAATTGGGCAACTCTTCAGTAAAAACAATTGTAAACTTACTTCAAATTAATAAATAAAGTTTATTTGCTGATCAAAAGTAAATATATATATATATATATATATATATATATATATATATTCGTCATCATCATCCATGCCTTAATTCTATTGGTGGCATCCTCCTTAATCTCTCCCTTCTTACAAAAAGGTAACCCGTTCAGCAAACATTACTATCGGTGACATCCACCTTAAGCTAAAAACAAATGCCAATTTCATTTTTCTAAATGTAAAAACCACACAAATCTATGGGAAGGAGAAAACGAAAGAACTCCACACCCTAAACCAATGAACACAATATTAAGATATTGGCCATAAAATCTCTATCTTTTAAAAGAGTTAGAAGTTCATTCTGGTCCGAGCAATTGCATTATACCTATTCATTTAATTATTCTATGCTTTCCATTATTCCTTAAGGTTTTAAAACTAACCATTTTTTGAGTTGTTTGCACTTGCCAGATTCTCTAATATATTTCTGTTAGACACAGTAAACCAGAAATATATGATTAGTGCTTAATTAATGTGACAGCAACAAAAAATAGGTTGAAAAGCCTTTTATCAAAGCAAATCTTTCCAAAGCTTATTGAAAAAAGAAAAAGGGGGAATTATGTAGAAAATTAAAATCAAAATAACCTCGTTGAAGAACACTGAAATAAAGTTTCGAGCCCACGATTCCTTCCTTCCGAGTCCCACATTGCCTTGCTGAATCAAACAGAGGGTGAGGAAGCAAAAGGATTTAGGATAAAGAGGTAGCGGGATCGAAAGAAACGGATTCTTAGAATCCAATTGAGAGAGAAAGAGGGAGACAGAGAGAGAAGAAAATGAAAGCTCCAGCAAAATTCACTTTCTTAAGCCAGAACTCAGAAGTCACTCACTAGTCGGCACTCAGCCACCGTACTCCGTAGAGTCCGCGTTCTGTGCACCCGTGGGTGCACTGGATGCGTGAACCCGCGAATAGGAGGACACGTCGCTCATGTCAACGTTAACGCCCGTTTGAGCGTTAACGTGGTCTGATCGGTTCAATCGGACACAAACCGGTCGCGACACCGGAGCTCCTTCCACCGAACCCTTCCTCCATCGGCGGCGATAAGGAGACCTCCGGTAGTTCATCGACGGCAACAAGGAGACGGCGACAGGTATGACCGTTGCTTTCTCTCTTCCCTTCTCCTCTTCTTCGACGGCAACAAGGACTCATTCCTGATTGCTCTGACGCCAGAGGTCAATGGCTAAGTTGAACCATTTATATCTAGGCTTGACACTCGAAGACGAAGACGAGGACGATGATGTAGACGAGAGAGTCTGCTCTCCACTGTAATTCCGCGAGGAAACACATGGAGACCTGGACTCTAGTATTATGTGTAAGCTCTTTGTAAAAAACTCAGTAATTATCTGCTCAACTTTTGCTGATTTGGAGTGGATATTGCTCTGAGAAGAAGCCATAACTCTCACTCTCTCTCCCTCTCTAAACAAACAATTTCATCGATGTTAACTCAATGTTCAATACTCTTTCCAGAGGAAGAGAAATCGAAATTTTCAAAATCCTATTTAAAACTGGTTCTTCCAGCAAAAAAGGATTCAAAACCTCTTCAGAGAATAACCGTAGAGTTAAATAACAAAAAAAATCACAAATTTCGAACAACAGAATCAAAGACAGAAGAATTCGAACTGCAGAGAGAATCAGAACATGCTGAGCTCATGGGATCGATACAAAATTTTCAGTGATCAACAGACGAGAAGATCAGAAATTAATCAAAAATCGGAAAGAGATTGAAATTCGAAAAGGCAACACTCACTGTAATGCTGTTGTTGCTATAGTTAGGAAATTTGTAATCAGGAAGAAAACCCGTTTTTAACAGGAGGATTTTCAGTTGTTTTTATCTCGTTGAAACTTAAAGGACCCTGGTTTCTGGGTGGGTCTGGGTCTGAGGCTTTGTGAGGGAGATGAAGCAGGACTGAATCACTGAGGATACGGATTTATGTCCCGAACTCTGCGTAACTTCCCCGTCAACCGCAGGGAGAGAGAGAAGACAAATCATTGAACGAGGTAGAGTTGCCATCTGCCACAGATGGTCATACCTGTCGCCGTCGATGGAGACCAGATGAGAAGAAGAGGAGAGGAGAAGCGGAGAATAGAAAAATCAGAGAAGAGGAGAGAAAGAAACGGTGATACCTGTCGCCGCCGGAGATCTCCTTGTCGCCGCGATGGAGGAAGAGTTCGGTGTATGGGGAGGATTCGATGGAAGGGATCTCTTGTGTCACGACCGGTTCGTGTCCGATTGAACCGATCAGACCAAACGCGTTAACGTCGGCATGGTCTTTCTCCTATTGGCAGGTTCACGCGTCCAACGAGGATTCGCCAACGTGAGAGGTGACGTTGATCTGCTCCATACATAAGGCGCCTCACACTGACCTCACATGCTTATTTCATCGTGCATTGGTAAGATATCCCGTGAATAATAACGTAGAAATACGGGAGATATTCCCAATGCAATGCATAGTGCGATGTGATTGTGAGGTCGGTGTGAGGCGTCTTGTGTGAGGAAGAGATCCAGTCTCATATCCTCTGCCTAAAGAGTGGAATCCACCATTTAATAGGGCCCATTTTAACCGTTCGATGGTTCTCTTATGCTCAAAACAAGGTGAAGGTAGGGGTTTTAACGGTATTTGAAATTTTGATTTCGAATTTGATATTCCACATAATCGAATCGAATTCGAATAATTCGAATATATAACCGATCGAATTCGGATATCCTATTCTTATAGAATAGTTAATCGGATTCAAATTCGGATATGACCTCATTCGATTCGATAAATATCCGAATTCAACCGATTATTTAATTCTTATATATAATATATAAATTATTTTATATAATTTATATATTTATATACTTTATATCAATAAAATAATTTTTTATATTTATTATTTATCTAAAATAATTAATTAATCGAATTCACATCGAATCGAATATTCGAATATTTAATCGAATTCGAATTCAGATGTTAATTTTTAATATCTGTCGGATATCGAATCGAATTCGGATATTGCCTGATCCGATTCAAATTCGATCCGTTTACACCCCTAGGTGAAGGTGGCAATTTAGTATATGTTTGGCTTCGATGTTGCATATACAACACCCCATTTTCTGTATATGTGTGGGTTGGAAGTTCCATTTTTTGAGAAAACAGTGTATTTTTCTCTTGCTTAGAAACATTATTGCCAGATAAAATGTTACTTAGGGAAACATCAACACCTTCTGTTTGGTACCAATGCTCCATATTTGTTTTCAGCATTAGTACCCATTGTAGGAAGTCCACATCACTATCACATTATATTCTCATTGGCAGCAATGAGCTCCAAATTGAGAAAACGTCAAATTTGACGTTTCCCCACACCATGCCTTTTTGATTTCCAATATATGGTTTAGAGCACCATTTTTTATGAAAAAAATGGTTCCAAACATATTACCATTTTCTAGAGCATCGATTTTTCCAATGTAGCGTTGATGTATCACACTGCTTTTTGGAGCAACAACATCAATGCCAATGTAGCCTTTTCGATTTTTCCAATGTAGCATTTTTTATTTTTCCAATGTAGCGTTGCTTTTTGGAGCAACGACATCGACACGACTCACAATCTAAAATAGAAAGTTGACTCAACGAAGGGACCAAAGCCTTCAAAACTTTCAGCAAAGGATGACCAAATCGATAGTGCCACTGGAGAGGAGAGAGAGATGATTGGAGAAATGTTGATGTTCTTCCACCACTGTCAAGATAATGCAATCCACCAACTTCATGCCATTCACTAGTCTTCATCCCCGTCTTGAGATCCTGAAAAACACATGAAGAACGGTAAAAAATAATAGAGCAATTGAGTGACTTGGTCAACTTACTAACAGACATAAGGTTAAACGGAAATTTAGGGATATACAAAACTGAGGATAAAGATAAGGGGGTCATGTTAACATTGCCAACACCACAAATGGAAGATGTGGAACCATTAGAAAGGGTAACAAATTGTGATGTTGAGCAATGGGAGAGGGAAAAAAACACACATGGAGTTCCAGTCATGTGATTGGAGGCTCTAGAGTCAATAATCCAATGATTGGGTGTGGATGCTAAACAAGCCATACCTGAGTGTGCGAGAGTAGCCGTGTTTTGCTGAGATGTGAATTGGACAAACCTCTCATACTCATCATGGGGGACACTCATCATCTCCTTCCTGGGAACATCTGTGGATGTAGGAAGTATTTGATCAGCTGAACGACTCTCCTATCTGAAACTACTGTCACTAGTCATGGCATGATTGCCCTAGGTTGAGGGTGGACCATTCAAGTCATAGAAATAATTAATAGTATGTCCGTGCATAGCATAATGAGTACACCTCCTCAGACCCGAACCACGTTCTTTACCACGGGCTCGCCCTAAATCTCTACCTCCACTACGACCACCATCACGGTTATATGTAGGTCCACCACCACCACTCCAGCCATATACCGGACCACTGCTACCACTACAGTAGATCAGTTGGTGGCATCGCTAGTGGATAAGTTGTAGATGAAACCATTTGTCGCCAGCGGAATATCACTGTTGTCAATAGTAAGGATCAGGCTTTTCATGGGAGAAGAATGTGTTTTAGAGTATTATGATTCGGCCTGCCCTTGAGTTCTGTTAGTATGATAACAGCCAAGAAGAGAGAAGAAGAAAGAAGAAAGAAAGAGAGAGAGAGAGAGAGAGAGAGAGAGAGAGAGAGAGAGAGGAGAAAAGGAGAGAAGAAAAGTTTGGTTCAAATGAGAGAAAAAAATTACCTCTCCCATTCGGCCAGATATGTTTTATATTAGTAACAAAATGGAAAAGACACATGTGCCCCTACTTAAGTGAGGGACACTACTAACATAATATTACACATCAGCAACATCAACATAAGTATAAAGACAAAATTACCCCTACATACTCTACACTAACATAGAGAAGCAAAGAAGAAGGAAGATTTACCTGCTCTATCTTGCCAGTCACTGAAGAAGATTTCACTGCCGGTGATGCCTTTTGTTTTCGTTGGTTGGAGAGGATAGTGGAACAGGGATTTGACGGGTCGATTTGGGTGGAGACCGTAGAGATGCGGGAAAGAAGAGAATAGAAAGGGTAAAGAGAAAATGTTTTGAACCGAGGATGGCTAACGGCATTCGTGGTAAATGTTTGTTTACCATACTCTCACGTATATAGAATGTACACGTGCTTATGGACGTGTGTCATTTTCTCGTAATGTTCAAATGGTGTTCAGAAGCCGAACCCTAATCAATGACAGAAATGATGCAAAATAGGGAAATATGATAACACACTTGTAATATGCATTTCCAAAATACAAAAGAAAAAAAAAAGAGAAAAGAAAATAGAACTTAAGACACATTCATTTTGCAAACTTAAATAATTAGATTTTAATGATTGAATTCCAATTTATCATTTTCTCAAAAGGACAAAATAGGACATTTAAAATTTTAAATGACATCATATGTGTCTTTTCATTGGAGGGTATATTTAAGTCATGTGGAGTTAGCTTACAAGGTATATTTAAGTATTTTTTTGAAAAATTTAAGGTATGTTTTAAGTCAATTAATGAAAACTTAGGGCATGTTTAAGTCTTTTACCCAACTAAAAAATCTTTAAAGAATATATTTTCACTAAATGATTTAATGACATTTCAATATTTTTTTTTAACTTTTCATTTAAAAAATCATCATTTGATGCTTTGAAAACACGAATTGCTTTTTTTTTGAAAACCAATTTATTTATGTAAAACAAAAAAAAAAAAAACATAATTAGAGAACATGTTTTGTTTATGGTCAGTTTGGGAAGTGTAAATTCAAATTTGTACAATGCAAATACAAAGTTTGGTTTAGATATGTTGTACATAAGGATGGCAATACCCCCAGGCCCCATTATGTACCTAGCCTCCCTGACCAAGATCAAGTCAAGGATGGAGACGCGACGACGGGATCTACTCCTCACAAATGGGCGCCTCACAGGGACATCCACTGTGCATTGGGAACATCTCCTGTGAATATTCACTAATAAGTACGGAAGATGTTCCCAATGCATGGTAGGATGTGAGTGTGAGGTGCCAGTGAGGTGCCAGGTGTGATGAGCAGATCCGGCCTCAGATGGAGACTGCCTTGGTTGGAATGGAGATGGGAAGTGAAGTCCCCACCCACACCAACCATGATTATATATATTAAATATAATATAATAGAATATATATTATATTACATTATGTATCAAAATATATTTAAAATATTATTTATATTTTAAACTTTTCCTTATTTTAAGTAAATCTTTTTCCGCAAAAAAAATTAATTAAAAATCAAGGATTCGGATCCCCGATGGGGAAACCATCTCCAATGGGGATCAAGATAGAGGTTAATTTTTATCCCCAATGGAGATTGAGCTTGGGGATGAGGAGTATGGCCCCTGCCCTGTTGCCATTCCTAACATATATTCAAGGTTTTGTCATGAATATTTGTATTGCACTCATCCTAAACTGAGCCTTACACTAATGTGACAATTACAAAAACCACCATGTAATAGAACACCCCTTCAAAAACATTTTTGCACTCTTGTTTTAATATCATCTAGACGTGCAAGTCAAGTTGAGTTAGGTTAGGTTGAAATCAACCTTAACCCAACCTTAGGTTCAGAACCCCTAACCTTAACCCTAACACAACTCACTCTTCAACATGATCTAATCAACCCTCTAACCCTAACTCAACCTAAGATCCTAAAATCCTACACCATTTTTTACCAAAAAGAACCTACAATTTCAGGTTGGGCACAACCCAACCTTCTCCCATTCTCATAAAATCTCTCAAATTCTCCTAATATTTGATTAAGAGACCTAAACTAACTTTTTATGACTATATATTTGTTGCCCAAATTATTGACCCAAGAAACGGGTAAATTGACCGCTCTTTCTTTCTTTTTTTTTGGTCATGAAAAGAAAGGGGATGACCCCTTTTTCTTCAAGGTATATAAAGTTATTGTATTATGGTTAACTAAAGGGATTGTCCCCTACCAATAAATCTCACATTACGTATTCTGCTGGTGTAGGGGATGACCCCTGCGTCCTCAAACATTGACACTCACTTATAAGCAGTTTAACAATGTAAACACTAATGCAAGTTGATGAAATACCAATCAGAAGTACTTTGTACTAGTTTATCAAATATATGGGTGAATAAACAACTCAATGATTATCAAAATGATTATATTAAATTCAATTAACAAGAATGGCTTGACTATACACTTGTGAACTGAAACAACAAGACCTTTAGCACAATTGGTGAATGATTTTTAATAGCGAAACAATGGTAATGAGAAAAATATGTAGAAAGAGAAGAGAGAGTACACAACACTAGGGGTGCTTACGGTTCGATTAACTGAACCGTGAGCCTATTTTTCAATTTGAACCAGTATCACTGGTTTTTCAAAAATTGTGAACCAAAATTGAGCCAAAATGAACCAGTTAACTGTTGATCGGTTCAGTTTTTAACTGGTTTTGTTCTTTAGTGAGCCGATTTTCTAAACCAAATTGGTATCACCAGTTTTTGGAAAATCGTGAATTGAAATCGAACTGAAACAAATCAGTTAATCGATTGATCAGTTTGGTTTTTCACTAGTTCAATTCTTTGATTTGTCAATTTTTTATATTTATAATATATATTATAAACAAATATATAAATATATAATACAAATACTAGAAATGCATATAATATAATATATTATAAATAATAAAATAATAAATAATATATCATAGAATATAATATATGTATATATAATGCATATATTTTTATTTATAATATACAGATGATATAAAATATATAAGAAAATTTTATATAATATAAATGAAAATATAATATTATATATATAATATCTATAACATACATAAAGATAATATATATATATATATATATATATATATATATATATATATATTTTTATATATAGACATGTCAGTTCGTTAACCATTGGTTTTTCATATTGCTTAATCAAAATCGAATCAGTTGGCAGGGCGGGGCTGAGCTACAAGGACGAGGCCGCACTTCAAGACCTGCGATCAAGAAAGGAGAAGTCAAAGGCCCAAGGAGTTATCCCTGGGTAAGTACTCCAACGCTCAAGTTAGTAGGAGGTGGTAGGTGGTCGGACCGAGCTATAAGGATGCTGGTCCGAGCTAAATAGCAGTTGTAGGTCTCAGAAGTTAGGGATCCCTTACCTCGAGCATGGAGTACCCTTTTATAGCTGAAGATCAGTGTCCTGGTCGGATTGGGCTTCCGGGGTTGTTGGGATGAGGTTAGTCGCCGAGGTATTCGGGATAGAGTCACATTCCTCAATGGAGTCGTCTTCCTTATTCCTCTTTATCTGTAGTTGTGCTCGTCCATGTGATGTGTGGTTGACGTGGCTAAATGGAGAAGGTGGGGGGCCACCATAATAGCGTAGCTCAGTCGAGCTATGTCAACGTGGCCGAGCTATGCCGATGTGGCCGAGCTAGGCCGACGTGGCTGAGCTAGGCTGACATGGCCGAGCTAGGATGACATGGCCGAGTGAAAACTGGGTGGCCACGTGTCTCGCAAGGCTAGATCAGCCGTGACCCGAACATTACTCCCCTAGTTCTGGAAGTCGAGGAATGAAGTAGTTCAATTCATTCTTTAGCTGAAGAACTCCAAGTTGATGTCTAGATGGGCATCTGGCCCTTTTGGTGTTCCTCGGTGCCTATCGCAATCTTGAGAATTGGGCAATATGGAACGTGGCCGAGGAATCTTCCCATCATTAGCTATAGAAATTTAAGAGCTTTGACTTCGGAATCCGAACCACTCCCCCAGTTCTGGAGCCGAGAAGGGGGAGTTCTTGGTATGAAGTGTTGTGCGGTTGCGTAGCTCAGCAGAGTGCTGAGCTGTCGAACTGAGCTTCTAGGTCCGTCCTCCTGGTGTAGCCAAGGAACGCTTTGATTCCAAGTGGAAGTTGACTTCTGTGCCATAGTGAGGCTCGGCCATGGTGCGTCGAGCTTTCTAGTTGGGTCCAACTTTTGGAATTCAAGCCACTATGATGCTCGACCATGATGTGCCGAGTTCCCAGAGTCGAGGCTTAGCTCAGCCATATGCCGAGGAAAGGTTTTTTGTTGTCAGTCGGAGGCCGAGCTTCGGAGTTGAGGTTGTGATGCTCGGCCATGGGGCATTGAGCTACAGAGATGGGGCCCTTGGTGGTGCTGAGCTGTGGAAATGAGGCCATTGCGATGTTCAAGGGCCTCCTGGTGATGAGCTGTGGTGATGTTCAAGGGCCCTTGGGGGTGCCGAGCTTGTTGTGATGTTCGGTTGTGGCTTGACGATCTTCGAAGATGAGGGCCTCGCAGGTGCCGAGCTATTATGATGCTCGGTTGTGGTCTACCGAGCTTCGAAGTTGGGGGCCTCGTAGGTGCCGAACTTTTGTGATGCTCGGTTATGGTTTGCCGAGCTTCAAAGTTAGGGGTATGGTCTTCGGTTGAGGAACTTGTACTTGAAATTTCGGGATTTGAGCACCACTCCTCTAGTTTCGAAGTCGAAGAGTGGGATGCTCGGCTGGGGCAGAGCGAGGCCTCCTTCGCTGTTCGGTGTCCCGAGGAAATCAGGGGAACTGGTTGACCCAGTGGGCCTGGGTGAACCTCAAGCACCAATGTCGGTGGTTGGACCGCTGCTGTAGGATGGACTGGAGCAATTAATGCCCTAGCTATTGCTTATCAAGGTCATCGCTTCAATTTCTGAGGCTTTGCGCATGCTGTAACAATCGTGTCAATTGGTCTTTCCAAGTTTTGTCAGGGTGGCACTTGATCTCTACTGTAGATCTGGCATCGAATCGCATTCCTATGGGCTATAACAAGGGGTGGAAGGGCATTTCCCCATTTCCATTTGCGAGAGGAGTTGTTGGGATAGCTCGACGGGGAGTTGTCAACATTTTTCTCGGCTTCAAGCTCGGTAAGATGTCTTCCTCATCTTCCCATTCTTCTTCCGCTTCTAGCTCTTCTGGTTCTAGTGGGTCCGATTATGAGTCTGAGGTTGGGGTTTTCAAGGATGCCAAGGTTGAGAGGGCTGAGGTTGGTCCCTCTAGTGTAGAAGCTGAGCTTCCGCTGTGGTTTGGTGGTTTGGGACCACACCCTATGCGTTGGTCCTCGAGGATATGGCTCGGATCTGAGCTATGTATGACATCCCCGAGGACTTCCGAATGAGGTGCCCACAGCACGGTGAGATGGCAACCAATGCTCGGCCCCGACGAACTTTGTGTGTGTGAGAACAGTTTGGAAGTTGGGCTGAGGTTTCCTCTAAATGAAGGGGTTGCTGAGGTACTTGGTTGGTTCCGAGTACTGCCAGTACAACTAATGTCGAATTCCTTTAGGTTTTTGGTCGGCCTTCTATCCTACTACACCGTTCGTGATATCGAATTGACCCTGGGTATGGTGAGCTTCCTTCTTTAGCTTAAACCTCACCAGCAGAGCTATTACTATTTCTCGACTAGGAAGAATGTCAAAGTGCTGGTCAGGGCTCCTTCCTCTGTGAAGCACTGGATGGAGACTTTCTTCTTTGTCCACTATCATGGGGGCCTCCCCTTCCCGGCCATGCTACAAGAGCCGAGAACGAGAGTGCCCCAACCTCAATGGTTGGCGCTTACTTGGGAGGAAAGGTCGACTCTGAGCATGATCCACAAGATAGACGTAATTGTGTATACATGCTTGGAGATACTGATACTCAGTGGGCTAATGCGTAGGGTGGCTGGTCTGTCCTTTCATTGCTTTACCTTCTTGTACTTTCTTTGCTTCTTTGCTCTTGTACTTACTGTCGTGCTTCCATGATGCAGGTGTAGAAATGGCGAGTGAAGAGGAGATCGTACATTGGATGAAGGAGCATTCCGAGTACGAGAAGGAGCATTCCAAATACTTGTAGCTGAAGGCACAATTGGCCGAGCTTCAGGCGGCTGGGGAGCGATCTGCTGCACTGGAGAAGGAGGTGGCCGAGCAAGTAGAGTTGGTCCATGTGTTGAAGCACGAGATCACTGAACTCAAGGCAAAGAGGGAATGATTGAAGCAAGAGGCCACCAAGGAGGTAGTGGCGCGGTACAAGAACATAGTGGAACTTTGACATGACATGGATCAGTATACTTCGGCTTCCTATGAAATAGGTTTTAATGTCTTTTGGCTGAGAGCACTGTGCCACTATCCCAAGCTAGCCAATGTTGCGCGGACTTGGGAAGCCTATGATGATGAAACGCCCCCTACCTCGAATGAGCTTGTTGGTGAGGAAGGCGAAGGCGGTGACATTGATGAAGATGGGGATGACGAGGCCACCAACTTCCCTTCTGTGGATTGAACTACCATGGGTCCCTTCTTTTTCTTTTTGTTGCTCTTGTAATGGCTCGGTATGCCAAGCTTTCGCCTAATGTACTGGTTGCTTTAACTTAATGAAATTTTCTTGTTCCAAACTTGTGTGCAACTTATATATTTTATTTTTGTTTCCTCAGCCTTACCTTGGACGAGATCTTTAGCCTTTGACTGGTGAAGCGGGAGTGCATTCTGAGCTCTCATCTTTGGGATGCTCAGTTTCCGATCTCAGGAACCTTTAGGGCCCTTCGAGGGCTAGCCGTTGCTTGGCTAGCTCTGGCCGAGTTAGTCGGTAGGAGAGCGGAGTTTGGTTGGCTGTCCTTAGGCCCTAAGGGGCGGGGGCATTCTTCTCCACTTTAGGCTTAGGCCGTTCGATGGTCAACTGAGTCAGGTAGGTCGGCAATACGCTGCCGAGCTATGTGTTGTGGGCTCAGGCCATTCGGAAGTTTATTGAGTCAGGTAGGTTGGCAATATGCTGCTGAGTTGTGCATTGTGGGCTCAGGCCATTCGGAGGTCAACTGAGTCAATGGGTTAATTGAGCTACACATGTGTGGTCGCGTAGTGTGGTCATGTAGTGTGGTCATGTAGCTCGATCGTGTAGTGCGATCGTGTAGCTCAGTCGTGTAGTGGCGTGTATGTTCTGTGTGGTGTGCGTGCATGTGGCGTGTCAGGTGCTCAACATTTTGCTTGAACAAGGTGCTCTTTTTTAATATTGAATCATCGATAGTACATCTAAAGGTGCTCGGACCAAGAACCTTGGTGACTTTATATGGCCCTTCTCCGGGCATGGACACTATGACTTTGTGGAGGACGAGGTCACTTGTCTTGAACTCGTGTCTTCTGACTTTAGTGTCATAGTACTTCGCCATCCTCTACTAGTGTGCTACCATCCTGACATATGCTCAGTCTTGGGCTTCCTCGATCAGGTCTAACTCTATGTGGAGGTCCTCGTCGTTCTGGTATTCATCGAAGAGTTTAGTTTGGAGGGTTGGAGAGCCAATCTCTACAGGTACCATAGCTTCAGCTCCGTAGGTTAGGCTGAAGGGTGTCTCACTGGTGGCTTTCCATAGAGTAGTCCTGTATGCCCAGAGTATGCTTGGTAGTTCCTCGGCCCACCTCCCCTTGGCCTGGTCCAGCCGGGTCTTCAAGCCGTGCAACAAGGTTCAGTTGGTCACCTTGGTCTACCCATTGCTCTGGGGTCGGTGTACAACCATGGTCTAATGGTCGATCTTCTGTGAACTGTGTCCCGTTGTCTGTGATGAGGATGCGCGGAATACCAAATTGGCAGACAATACTTTGCCAGAAAAAGTTTTGGGCATTATGTGCAATAATGTGTGCCAGAGCTTCGACTTCCACCCATTTGGTGAAATAGTCTACCACCACTAGGAGGAACTTATTCTGAGCAACCATAATGGGGACGAGGTTGAGTATGTCCATCCTCCATTGCATGAATGACCATGGATTAGTGATTGGCTTCAGGGGGACTGCAGGCTAGTAATGGAGATTGGAGTGTGGCTGACAACTGTCACATCTTCAAACTAAGTGGGCTGCATCTTGCTTCATCGTCGGCCAGAAATAACCTTGTCAGAGTGCCTTGTGCACCAGTGTGCGTGTGACAGGGTGGTCTCTATTGATACCTTCGTTGATCTCTCTGAGGACGTAGTCTGCCTCGGATGGGGAGAGGTCAGATGGGGAGAGGCATTTTAGGTAGGGGAGAGTGTGTGAGCGGTGGTGTAGCACGGCTGTGTAGTGCAGTTGTGTAGCGCGGCTGTGTAGCATGGTAGTGTAGGGTGACTGTGTAGCGTGGTTGTGTAGTGCGACTGTGTGTGTGGTTGTCAGGCTCGCGGGAGTGGGTCGTGGAGGTAGACCACCTTGTTGTGTCTTGCTTCTCATGCTTGGACTGCATTCCCCTCCTTTCCGATCGGTGCATTTTGGGGTCCTTAGGATGAGGGTCGTCCTTCGTACATGTCGGGGTGTGAGGGGGGATGACCCAGCTAGGTGGTGCCATGCATTCTAGTGTCTGCATCATCTCGAAGATCTTATCGACTCTCTTGCATTACTCGGAACAGCACAGGATCAACCGTGGCTGGAGGCTATGAAGTTTCTTGATGTGGAGGGCTATGATGTCGAGATTCCTGAGATGGGGATCGACCTATTGATTGTTCAGACTAATTCTTGCGCATTTTGATCGCTTTCTTAATTGTGTGGTGAGGAATGAAAGACATTTGGGAAAGGCTTTTTGTGCGTTTCCCAAAGACGATGCCAATTTGATGCCGCTCAATCTAAGGTGGTGCATGAATTGAGGAGAACAACTAGATAGTCCTTGTTGGCAGGGCGGGGTCAAGCTACAAGGACGAGGCCACACTTCAAGACCTGTGATTAAGAAAGGAGAAGTTAAAGGCCCGAGGATTTATCCCTGGGTAAGTACTCCGATGTTCAAGTTAGTAGGGGGTATAAGGATGCTAGTCTGATCTAAATAGCAGTGTAGGTCTCAAAAGTTAGGGATCCCTTACCTCGAGCATGGAGTACCCTTTTATAGCCGAAGACTCGTGTTTTGGTCAGATTGGTCTTCTGGGGTTGTCGGGATGAGGTTAGCCGCTGAGG
Organism: Nelumbo lutea; assembly: GCF_056320005.1. Classification (NCBI taxonomy): domain Eukaryota; kingdom Viridiplantae; phylum Streptophyta; class Magnoliopsida; order Proteales; family Nelumbonaceae; genus Nelumbo; species Nelumbo lutea. Next base: position 53,264,163 of record NC_142691.1, read on the forward strand.
TATTTGGGATAGAGTCCCATTCCCCAGCGGAGTTGTTCCTTATTCCTCTTTATCCATAGTTGTGCTCATCCACGTGACGTGTGGTTGACGTGGATGAATGGAGAAGGTGGGGGGCCACCATAATAGCGTAGCTCGGCCAAGCTATGTTGACGTGGTCGAGCTATGCCGACGTGGCCGAGCTAGGTTGACGTGGCTGAGCTAGGATGACGTAACTAGGCGAAAACTGGGCGACCACATGTTTCGCAGGGCCAGCTTAGCCATGACCCGAACAATTATATATATATATATATATATATATAGACACGTCAGTTCGTTAACTATTGATTTTTCATATTGCTTAATCAAAATTGAATCGGTTACCTTTGATTTTTCAAAATTACCAGATTGAAATCGACTTGACCAGTTTAGTTAACTAGAATTTTTGGTTCAGTTTTGTCAATTCCATTTTATTTTAGTTTTTGATGAACACCCTTAGGGCCTGTTCGTTTGCTCAAAAGTCTGACATCTGAAAGTGTAATAATTACATTAAGAGGTATATTGGTATTAATGACCTTTTCTTTCCTCTAAATTCTGAATGTAGAGAATGTTGTTTTGAATTCTGAATTCTGAATTCTGAAAATTATCAAATATCCATTTTGACCCCATATATGACGGTTTTTGTTTGTCTTTTTGGGGGTATCATTGTAAAACAAAAGGTTCTATGATTGCACTTTAAGAGATAATAGATAAGAGGAAACGAACAACCATTTTTCTCTTAAAATTAAAAAATTGCTCTTAAGAGATAAGAGTTAAGAGGAAACGAACAACCCTTAAATAAGACACCAAAATTTATAGTGTTTTGACCGATCTCAAACTTATATCCATTCCCAAGATTTGAATAGGAATTTTTCGACTAACCCAACTAATTCAATGGTACTAATCAAAACGTTAATTTATAGTGCGAGTCACACTCCACATAGTTGATATAGTCGGCATCACATGTCATATGATGGGTCACTCTAGAGTCTGGATACCACATGGGATCAAACGACTGATTATTGTTGTTGAGAAATGAATTAGTGAGACTGTTATTGTAAGCCGCCGGTTCATAGTCAGAACCATTGTTGTTTGCAAAAACATATTTTGCTTTTTTGCAAGTCAACGCACCATGTCGTGGTTTGTTGCAGATCTGGCAGATGATAGGGGGTGCCTTACTGTGACCACCATTGAAGAACTAAGACTGATTAAAACTTTGTTGGAGATGAAAATTTTGTTGTCCTCTCCCACGGCCTCTACCGTGGCCATACAAATTCTGGGTTGCTCTATTCGACTGATATGTTGGATTTTGAAACTCTGAGTTATTTTTGGGTTTTACTCCAACTATATTAGCATCCGGTGAAGTACCCAAATCGGGCTAAATTCGCCCTTGCTCTTCGTACCAGCTTTCATGTTTAAGAATAGAACTAATTATGTCATGAATGCCAAGGCTATCTGCATCTGGTCTGTTAGTTATAGCAGTAACTACAGTTTCATATTCACTTCCCAATCCAGCTAAAATATATAAAACCAAATCATATTTGAGAACTGGTTCAGCAACAGTAAATAGACTATTAGCTATCGATTTTTTCTTTTTGAATATAAGCAGTAATAGACAAAAGGCCTTTCTTTAAACTCTGCAATTGTCTTCTTAGTTGTAAAATACAAGATCTAGCATGGGCGGAATAAGACTTAGCAAGAGAGCACCATACCTCAGCCGAAGTTAGAGACCCACAACTTGGGCCATAACACCCTCAGTAAGAGAAGAATCAGCCAACTTAAGACTAGTTGATCAAGATCATATCATTTGATATATTCTGGGTTTACCATATTGCATTCACCTGCTAGATTGGGTATCACTTTGAGCAGAGCCTTTCTATTTCCTTCAACAAGATCCATGAGATGATGATGCCGGAGTATGGAGAGAAACTGTGCTTGCCACAAAAGGTAGTTATCACTACTGAGTTTGGTGGCCAGGTAATGTGCCACATTCTGAATAGGAGGAATTGAAGACATCGATCCTTGGTTGTTCGAATCAGTATCTGCATTGGTTCGGCTGGCATTGCTTCCTTGAGACCCTTCATACTCCATTGGCTCTGATACCAAGTTTGAACAGCAAGATTATCGAAAATAACAAAAGAATGAGAAGGAATTAATGATCAACTTCAGTGATTTGGTTCACTAAAGTTCTATGTATTTATAGAAATCACTAGAGTTTGATTTACATAGGTCTCATACAAGATAAGATTAGATCAATAAGAGTCCTAGATAGAATACAACCAAGAGAGATCATGTTGATCCTAGTTTACAATAGATAGCTAACTCTTAGTATCCTTATCTATTCTAGTATCCAAGTTAGATCTGGAACTGATATGGTTATCTCCAATATACATTTAGCAGGACTTAAATCAGCTTAGTCATTCATTTAAAATTGTTAATCTTCATTTATAATGGTTTATAATGATTAAGGTTTTCCCATTTGAACCTAATTTGACTTAAAAAGACATGGAAAGTATTTGGAAAAGCTGAAAATTCGAAAAACCTGGAAATTTGCAATTAAATATTAGGGGATATCCCCATATAGCGAGTTGAGGACAGAGTAACAGGAGACATCCCTAAATCCTCTGAAGTCATCCCTTGGGCGACCTGGACAAGTAAATGTTTTTAGGCTATTTCTGAACCATTTCGATCACAGCTATTTCTTTCAAATTTGATTGGTTACCCAGACAAAGGATTAAAACATTCTTACATTCTCTCTTGGCTTTCCAAATGTGGTTTTATCTGGGCTTTTTCAAAATAAACTTGAAAAGCAATATTCTTTGTTTTTTTTTTGGAAAGTTCTTGGCCGTTGCATTCAAGAAAAAGGGTTTTATATTTGAAAAAGTTTATTTAAGGAAAACAAGAAAAATAAGACAATAAAAAGGAGCTTAGAAACATTCTTTGAAGTTTAAACGAGAAGGAAGAACCATGTAGAAAAAAGTTTTTGAGATCCATTGGTTAATCATTTTCCTTACTGAGATTTATTAGAAAAGAGTTTTCTTTTTACTAATCATCATTTGGTACATTCGTCCTTTTGGAAGAAAATTCATGAGAAAGTCTTCTCTTGAGCTTTAATTTGCAATTTTATTTGTAAAGTTTCCATTCTTTTCTCTATAAGCTCATGTGCTTTTTATTTGGTTATTCCTTGAAAAAGGTTTCAGACATTGAGAAAGTTTTTGAGCTTTATTCTAAGATTAATTTAGAAAGCTTTCATTTTGTTTATCTCCAAAGGCTTGCGCTTACATGGCCGATTTCCTTAAAAAATGTTTATGGTATTTGAGAAATCCATTGTGCTTTAACTTGAGTGATCTTTGAAAAAATTTCAAAGAAATTATTGGTTATGGTTTGAGAAAGCTTTCAACAGTATTATCATCTTTATTGTGTAAATCCTTTGAAAATTTTTTAAGCCTAATTTGGGTATTCCTTTAGAAACTTGTTGAACTTTTCATTGAAAACATTTGAAAAGTTTTCTGGAACTTAAGAAAAAGGGTTTTATGCTTTCACTTATGTTTTGCTTGTAAAACCCCAAGTATTGTTTGCAGGAAAGATTTCTGACTTGACATTTTCTTTGTACTCCAAGGTTAAAAAGTAAAAGAACAAGAACTGTTTTATACCTGCCATCTATTTGATCACTTTTTCTTATAAAAGGATTATATTAGTTTGAGAATATTGCATTGTTTTGTGACATTGGCACCATATGGTGTAGCTAGCACCGTATCAACCAGCTATGATGTGGCTAGCTTCTATTAAATCTAGTTGAGTGTGACTAGCTTTCATTAAATCTAGTAAAGTGTGGTACATGGGTTCAGACCAGGTTAGAGTGGTTAATGGCCAAGGTTTGCAAATTAAACATACTGGTTCTTCATCTCTGCTCTTTAATCAGCATGTGTTTACATTAAATGATATATGCCATGTTCTTGAAATCTATAAAAATTTATTATCAGTGAGCAAGTTTACAAAAGATAATAATATATTTTTTGATTTTCACCGAGACGGTTGCTTTGTGAAGGATTATACGGGGAACATCCTGCTTCAAGGAGTCAGTAGAGGAGGGTTATACTGCTTCCCATTAACGGCCACCATTTCACAAGGATCGACAACTACACCATTTGCTCTTGTGGGTGAACGAACATCTCTTCAGGGTTGGCACCAGTGTCTTGGTCATACAACACTTCGTATTGTTCAACAAGTTATTTCTCAGTTTGGTTTACCTCAATCCAGTCAAAATTCTAATTCATTAGTCTGTGAGTCATGTCAAATGGGCAAAAGTCGTAGATTGTCTTTACTGTCTTCTTCACATAAGTCTTAAAGTCCTTTAGAGTTAATTTTTTCTGATGTGTGGGGACCTTCCCCGATTAAGTCTAATAAAGGTTTCTCGTATTATGTGTTATTTCTTGATGATTTCTTGAAATTTTCTTGGGTCTATCCCTTAGCATGAAAATCTGATGTTTTTGATACTTTCTTGAAATTTAATAGACATGTTGAGTTGTTATTTAATGCCAAAATTTGTTCTTTTGAATCTGATTGGGGAGGAGAGTATCATAAGCTCTCTTCTTATCTTGACTCACAAGGGATTTCTCATCATTTGTCTTGTCCACACATGCATGAGCAGAGTTGTATGGTTGAAAGAAAAGCACTTGCAAGGTTCTTCTCCTTTTGGGCTGATGCAGCTGAGATGGATGTTTACTTGATCAATCAGCTTCCTTCTTCTACCTTGCAAGGCTCTTCTCCCTTTCAGAAGCTATTCCGCAGGGACCTGAATTATTCTATGTTAAGATGTTTCGATTGTGCCTGTTATCCCTTGTTACGACCATACAATGTGCACAAGTTCTAGTTCCGTTCCTTACAATGCATTTTTCTTGGCTATAGTCACTCTCATAAAGGGTACAAATGCTTACATATATCATCAGCGCGTGAGTTCATTGCATGACATGTGGTTTTTGATGAAAGATTGCTTCCCGACATTCCTAGCCCGCCTCCTGCTTCATCACATGTTGAGCCCAGTTTTTATCTAAATGTTCATTCAATTGTTCATGCTCCTCCTTCTACAATACAGACTCTGGAAGAAACCTCTCAGAGTTCGGTTGTACAATCCTATAACTCTTTGGCATTAGCTCCAGTACACTGATAGCCTCGTTTTTGTACTATGGAAGACTTGTTGACCAACACAGCGGTAGTGCCTCCCCCCACCCAGCAGCGCTCCATGACTACACGATCTATGGACGGTACTCTTCTTGTTTGTTCACATCTCATCACTCGATATCCCATACTCGCTGCATTACTCGGTTCTCTCTCCTTAGAGACTAAGCCTAGAACTTATATTGAAGCTACAAAATCTCCTTAGTGGAGCTCGACAATGCAGTTGGAATTCGATGCTCTGCTAACTAATGGCACATGGGATCTAGTTCCCTACCATCCATCCATGAATGTTGTGGGTACTAAGTGGATGTACAAGATTAAAAGAAAATCGGATGGTTCTTTGGAGTGATACAAAGCCAGGCTTGTCGCTCAAGGCTTTCACCAGGTTCCCAAATTGGATTTTTCTGATATTTTTAGTTCAGTAGTGAAGCCAATCATAGTCTGTACTTTTCTTTCTCTTGCAATTGCTCATCGGTGACCTATTTGGTAACTGGACATCAATAATGCCTTCCTTCATGGTCTCATCTCTAAGGACATTTATGTTCGCTAATCCAAGGGGTTAGAACATCTTGACTACCCAGATCATGTCTGCAAAATATGAAAGGCTCTCTGTGGACTTTGACAAGCCCCAAGTTCTTGGTATTCTCAATTGACTTCATCTCTTATTGATTTGAGTTTTCGAAACTCTATGGCTGATCCCTCATTATTTATCTACAAGAATAACTCCACCTTGTTATACATATTGGTCTATGTCAGTAACATCATCATTACTGGGAACTCCCCTTTTGCAATTACCTCTTTGCTTCATAAGCTCTCAACAGTTTTCCCTATGAAAGATCTTGGTCCTTTACACTATTTTCTTGGTATTGAAGCTTATTTTAATTCTGATGGTCTTCATCTGTCTTAGAAATGGTGCATCCTGGATTTATTACAATGCACCAAGTTAGATGGAGCTAAACCTTGCACCGCTCCTATGGCGGCCTCAGCAAGATTAAGTCGAACATCTGGTATATCTCTATCAGATCCATTTGAATATTGGAGTGTTTTTGGTGCCTTGCAATACGTCACTCTTGCTAGACCTGATATTTCCTTTTCGGTTAACAAGGTCTGTCAATTCCTATAATCGCCAACCAATGAACACTGGTCTACAATCAAACGTATCTTGTGTTATCTGAAGCAAGGTTTTTAAGCCCTAACCAAACAATGAACTAGTTAGTGTCCAGTTCCCGGGTCGAATGGTCCGACCGTTCGAACTGAATGGATGGCCCATTCTAACAAAAATAAAAAAAATAAAAAAAAAAAGAAAAACCGTTGAACAGTTTGAACATTTCAACCACTCGGTTCAGCAATTTGCTAACCAAATCAACGTTTTTGGGCAAAAATCCGGTTTTGGGGAAAAACGGAACTAGTCACCTGACCGATTCTCAGTTTTTCTAGTCCAACCATCTGGTCCGGTCTGGTTTTGAAAATCATGATCTGAAGGGTACACTCGATCATGGTTTGTACTTTTCTTCTTCCTCTACTTCTTTGCATTTGAATGCTTTCACAGATGTTGACTGGCTAGCTGTCCAGACAACCGTCGATCTATAGGAGGCTTTGCAAATTACTTAGGTTGTCACCTCATCAGTTGGAGCTCAAAAAAGCAGCACACTGTTGCTCGCTCCCAGTACTGAATCTGAATTCGGATCTCTTGCTAACACTGTAACCAAATTTTTATGGATCTAATCCCTTTTGGCTGATTTAGGTTTCCCTGTCTCAAGGTCAGCAGTATGGTTTGACAACCTAGGTGCCACATATCTTACTGCGCATCTAGTGTTTCATGCTCCCACCAAGCATGTTGAAGTTGACTTCCACTTCCTCTACAATCTCTACTTGATCGACAAACTATCTATTAGGTACATTTGTTTTGAAGATCAAGTTACTGATGTCTTCATGAAGCCTTGGCTACACCACGTTTTGGTCTCCTTCGGTCCAAGCTTCACGTAATGCCGTTCAGCTTGAGGGGGCATATTGAAGATAATTAACCATATCAATTCCAGATGTAACTTGGATACTAGGATAGATAAGGATACTAAGAGTTAGCTATCTATTGTAAAAGGATCAACATGATTTCTCTTGGTTGAATTCTATTAGGACTTTTACTGATCTAATCCTATCTTGTACGAGACCTATGTAAATCAAACTCTAGTAAATTTTATAAATACATAGAACTTCAGTGAATCAAATCACTGAAGTCGATCATTCCTTCTCATTCTTCTTGTTGTTATTTTCGACAATCTTGCTGTTCAAACTATGTAAATTGATTGTTTACATACAGGTATCCAAAATAATGCCATTTTGTCTTCGATTTACACAGCCTTCTTGCTTGATTTATTATTCTGATGAGCGTCGTGGTATGGAAAAATTTATTGTTTCTATGACCAAGTATGACTCTTGCTTTTTGTCCCAAAATATTTCCTCTCTAGCCAAAATTTTATTTAATTTTTTTTGAAGAGCAGTTTCTTTTTGGATTATCTCTCTCTTAACTCTTAAGTCTTACCCAAGTTTTGAGGGATACACTCATGTGTTTCCTTTAGCACTTTTTAATATTTTATTTTTCTTTTCTATGATATTTCCAAATGTATTTTTATTCCATTATTTCATTTGGGTCACTGTTAAATCCCTCTTCATTATGAATTGTTTTCCTTTTGTTCTCATGCATGGTGTCGTCCATGCATTTTGGACTATCTCCCTTAATCTTGGGTCCTCCGCCGACATGTTTTGGACCAAAATCCACTTTCTTATCAGTATCAATGCATAGAGGGGTGTGATTGGAGCTTAAAAAAGGGAGGACCTCTATGGATAGATATTTCACCATTGTTCATTACCTAACACTAGGTCTAACTTGTCCATATATAACAGAATGGTTTCTCCACGTAAATTTGGACCCCTTTGATTAATTCTAACTCCATGAGGTTGCAACTTTCAATCAAGTTATTAAACATTCTTGTTTGCGATGGTTGAACTCTCCTTCCACCTATTGTGAGGTTAGTTGCGATGTTTGTAATGCATTGCCATGTTTGACCTTGTTGGTTTTTGTTATTCATATACACACGTAATGCACCAGTCACAGCCTTTCTCATTATGCGTAATTAATGAATGGATTAATCTTTCAATTTCGTAAATAATATCCAAAAAGCAAGTACTTTCATTCCATATCAGCCATATACCCCGGCGTAGCCACTTGGGTTTACCAAAAACCACCGATCCATCCCAAGACTAGAAGTAATGGTTTGCTTTTGCACTGGACCCATGCCTTCTAGCAAGGTTTTTAAATCTGAACTGGATAATGAATCGGTCAGGGGTGTGGTTTTCAGGTCAAATGGTTTGATTGTTGAACCGAATGGATGGCCCATTTTAATAAAAAAAAATATTAAAAATAGAAAACTGTTAAACCATTAAACAGTTCAAACGGTTCAATCGCCTAAGTCAACGGTTTACTAACCAAATCAATAATTTTTGGCAAAATAACGGTTTTGGGTAAAATGGAACCGGATCACCTGACCGATTCCCATTTTTCCAATCCAACCGTCCGGTCCAGTCCGGTTTTGAAAACCATGCCTTCTAGAATCTGGTCGTTGATCTAGTCCTTGAGTCTATGGTCAACCAGAGGAGCTCTTGGTGCTATCCTGACATCAGCAACCTCCTTGTCTTGCTCTTCATTCTGTTTAGACCATTCATGGTCCATTTCTTTGCCTCTTCTCCATCCTCTTCGACATAATCATCATCATCTTCCCCCCCCCCCTTCTTCATGCTCTATTGCAGTATTATCTGTGAAGTATTGGTTGCACTGTTGGATAGTACCACCATCCAAATTGACACTAGTGATGCCAAGAAGTTCTTCCAATTAATGAGGAGAACTCATGACCACCTTGTGCATGAACATGGGGTATACCTATAACATTAATTAGGGGTTCAAGGGTTGTGTATCCTGACCTAATCATTTTTATTTGGGTCAAGGCTTTAGCCTTCCCAATTTCATCACTTCTTCTGTTAGTGGCTGCTGGTCTATTAGGTTTCCTCAACCCTTCCCTTGTTCCTAGATTCTTAGTATTTCTTGGTTTCCTTGTGGCAAATCTCTTCCCTAGGTTGGTCGGACAATTATACACTTTATGCCCTGTAAATACGCAGCCCACACATAAATCATGGATGTTCTCATACATGATATTGATGATGTTGTGGTATCTACCACCCATGGTAACTGGTATTTTAAGCATGGTTTTTAAAACCGACCTGGAGACCGAATTGGTTAGGGGTCCAATTACCAGGTTGAAAGGTCTGACCGTTTGAATCAAACGGCCGGCCCGTTATGACAAAAAAATAATAAAAAAAATAAAAAAAAAAAAAAAATGGTCAAAATCATTCAAACGGTTCAAACGATTAACCACTTGGGTCAGTGGTTTGCTGACCAAAATCAACAGTTTTTGGAGAAAATCTAGTTTTAGGGAAAAATGGAACTGGTCAGACTGGTTCCTAGTTTTCCCAGTCTGACCATCTGGCCTGTTCCGGTTTTGAAAAACATGATTTCAAGGACTAGGGGTCTGCTAAGTTCCTATACCTCTGTTGGGTGTGGGTCCAGCCCATATGAGGGCCCACCCCACCTTACTTGATCCCAAAAAGGAGGCATATAGTGGAAGCCTTTTGGCTTCCACCTTTTCTGATTTGTGCTTATGTTCTTAGTAACTAATGAAGTGAGAAGAGAGAGTAGAAAACAAAGAAGAAAGAACCACGGGTTTTTTGGGTTTTGAGTTTTGTGAAGAAGAGAAGGAAAAGCTGGTTCATATTCCATTCAAGACCAAGTCCGGAGGTGTCTTTCAAGCCCGTTCTTGATGAGATTAAGTGCTAGAGTTAAGAATCCCACTCCAGTTCAAATTTCTTGATTCTTCCTTCTTCTACTTCTCAAATCAGATTTACAACTTGGTGAGATCTAAACCTCTGTTTTTTATTGTATCCACCTTGCATTTGGTGATGTTAATGTTGTACTTGTGAGCCAAGGATTATTTTCTTGATGTTTGTAAGCCTCTAGTTGTAACTAGGGAAAACTACTGTACCCATTAATTTCCGAGTTAGTGGAAGACATTTATGGACCATAGGTCTCATGGTTTTTTCCTGATTTTGGGGTTTTCCATATAAAAAATTCTAGAGTGCTATTGTGTGGTGACTGTTATCTATTTTTTTTTTGTTACTTGGCTGAACTATTTATTTGTTATCATTGTTGTTGGCATACCCATTTCACACACACAAACTCAAGGTAAAAGTTCTTGCTGTGTTGGGATTGGTTTTACACTCATTTCTGCTACTGTAGTGTATCTTCCCCAACAATGGTATCAGAGCAGGGTTGGCTGAAATTAATTGTTTGTGTTGATACAAATGGAGGAACCCTCGGGTGTTATGATAAAATTGACTTCATCGAATTATGCCATTTGGAAACCTAGAATGGTGGACATTCTTTATTGCAAAGATTCGTTCATACCCATAAGAGGTGATGAAGCAAAGCCAAGTGACAAGTCAAGTGATGAATGGGGAATTATGCATAGGAAAACTGTAGGCCAAATCCGACAATGGATCGACCATAGTATTTTTCACCATGTTGCACAAGAAACTAGGGCTGATGTTTTATGAAAAAAACTAGAGTCTATGTATGAAAGGAAAATAGGTTTAAACAAGGCTGCCTTAATTAGAAAACTTGCATATTTAAGATATAAAGATGGGACTAATATGTCTGAACATATGAGTGATTTTTAAGCTTTGATAAATCAATTGACTACTATGAAACTTAATCTAGATGATGAAGTGTAGGCCTTGTTGTTACTTAGTTTCTTGCTTGACAGTTGGGAAACCTTGGTGGTTTCAGTCAGTAATTCAGCCCCTAACGACATAGTAACCATTGACATAGTCAAAGATAACTTGTTGAATGAAGGGCCTAGGAGGAAGGAACAAGGAACTTAGAATCTCAAGCTCTTGTGATAGAAAAGAAAGAAAGACAGGGAAGAAGTAGGAGTAGAGGTCCCCGTAACAAATATGATAAGTCCAGAGGAAGGTCTGGGTCCAAGAAAAATATTATTTGTCATTGTTGTAATAAACCAGGACATTACAAGAATGAATGCAGGATCTGGAAAAGAGAACAAGCCAAAGGAAAAGGTGAAGGCAAGAAAAAAGAAAAAGATACTACATCAGTTGCAGCTGAGGGTGATGTTATTATTGTTTGCGATGATAACTATGTCAACTTTGCATGCCTAGATAGTGATTGGGTCATAGATTCGGGTGCTTCTTTTCATGTTACTCCCCATGGTGATTTTTTCACAACTTACACTACATGTGATTTTGGACATGTTCGTATGGAGAATGCTAGTGCATCCAAAATTATTGGCATGGGATACATTTGTCTAGATAGCAATACCGGTTGTAAATTTATTTTGAAGAATGTTAGACATGTTCCTGATATCTGCCTAAATCTTATTTCCACTAGCAGGTTAGACGGTGAAGGTTATGCAAACACCTTCAGTGATGGAAAATGGAAGCTCAATCGGAGTCCACTCATTGTGGCAAAGGGAAAGAAGCACAATACCCTTTTTGTGATGCAAGCAAGGTTGAGCAAAGGAGAGGTGAATGCAGTTCATGATTCATCCATTGAGCTTTGGCACCGGAGGCTTCAACATTTGGTGAAAAAAGGGCTTCAGATACTTTCTAGAGAAAATCTTCTTTCTAATGTGAAAGGTATGCCTCTTGAAACATGTGTGCATTGCTTAGCTCGCAAACAGAGTAGAATTGCATTTCATAAATTTCCTCCATCTAGAAAGCTTCATGTTTTAGATTTAGTTCACACAAACATTTGTTACATGAAATATAGATCTCTTGGTGGTGCATTATATTTTGTGACATTTATTAATGGCCACTCCAGAAAAGTGTGGACATTTTCCTTGAAATCTAAGGATCAAGTGTTGGATGTTTTCAAGTAATTTCATGCCAAGGTTGAGAGAGAAACATGGAATAAGTTGAAGTGCATCCGAGTTGATAATGGTAGTGAGTATAGGGGTCCTTTTGAAGAATATTGTAGGATCCATGGTATCAGGCTTGAAACAAGTGTTCCCAAGAGTCCTCATCACAATGGAGTAGCAGAGAAAATGAATAGAACAATCACTGACAGAATAAGATGCATGCTCTCTCATACTAAATTACCTAAATCATTTTGGGGTGAGGCTATGAGAACTACAGTTGACTTCATCAACCTTTCTCCTTTAGATTTTTTGAAGGAAAATACTCCAGAGAGAGTTTGGACAAGAAAATCCATTTCATACAGTCATTTGAAAGTATTTGATTGCGGGGCAATTGTTCATATTCCTAGAGATTAAAGATCCAAGATTGATGACAAGGGTAAATAGTGCATCTTCTTAGGCTATGGGCATGAAGAGTTTGGGTATAGGTTATGGGATCCAATGGACAAGAAAGTGATCAGAAGTAGAGATGTTGTATTTCTTAAGGATCAAACAATTGAAGATATAGAGAAAGTTGAGAAACCAAAAGCCTCTGTTGATGTTCCAATCAACTTGGATCTGGTTTCCCCACCTACAATTGATGGTGATTATGGGGGAGTTGTACAAAATGAACAGGATGATGCAATTAGTGATAAAACTCTTACAAATGAAAATAAAGAGGAAGATAGAATGAATAAGTACCTCCAGTTCCTTTACCACAAGTTTAGTCTAGAAGATCAAATAGAGAGAAAAGACCTTTCACTAGGTATCCTCCACATGAGTATGTGATATTGACAGATGGGGGAGAGCTAGAGACTTATCAAGAGGCTATGTCACATGATAATAAAGATGAGTGGCTGAAAGCAATGCATGAGGAATTAAAATCCTTGCATGAGAATCACACCTAGGAGTTAGTGAAATTACCAAAGGGCAAAAGGGCATTCAAAAACAAATGGGTTTACAAACTGAAATCTGATGAGAGTGGCTCACAACTAAAATACAAGGCAAGGCTAGTTGTGAAGGGTTTCAGTCAGAAAAAGGGTGTCAACTTTGAAGAAATATTCTCTCTTGTGATGAAAATGTCTTTTATTTGTATTGTACTTGGACTAGTTGCAAGTCTAAGTTTGGAAGTTGAATAGCTTGATGTGAAGACTGTCTTCCTTCATGGTGATTTGGAAGAAGAAATTTATATGGAGCAACCAGAAGGATTTAAAGAAAAAGGAAAAGAACATTTGATGTGTAGGTTAAAGAAAAAGCTTGTATGGGTTGAAACAAGCACCAAGGCAGTGGTACAATAAATTTGATTCCTTCATGGTTGATCATGGGTACAACATGACCACTTCAGATCATTGTGTATTTTTAAAGAAATTTTCTGATGGTGATTTCATTATTCTCTTGCTTTATGTTGATGACATATTGATAGTTGGCCATGATTCTAGCAAGATTGATAGGTTAAAAACTGAGCTTAACAAGCCTTTTGCAATGAAGGACTTGGGACCAACTAAACAGATTCTTGGTATGAAGATCTCTCAAGATAGACAAAGTGAGAAGTTATGGTTATCTCAACAAAAATATGTTAAGAAGGTTCATGAGGAGTTCAATATGAGCAATGCAAAATCAGCGACTACTCCACTTGTAGGTCATTTCAAGCTCAACACTAAACAATGTCCTACAAGTGAGAAAGAGAAAGCAGAAATGAATAAAGTGCCTTGTGCTTCACAGTTGGTAGTTTAATATATGTTATGGTGTGCACAAGGCCAGATATTGCTCATGTTGTTATTATAGTTAGTCAATTTCTCTCTAACCTCGACAAAGAACATTAGACAACAATAAAATGGATATTCAGGTATTTCAAAGGTACTTCTTAGATATGTTTATGCTTCGGGAATGGTAAATTCATGTTGGATGGGTATACAGATATAGACATGGTTGGTGATGTTGACTCCCAAAAGTCCACTTCGGGATACTTAATGACTTTTGCAGGGAGAGCAATTTCATAGCAATCCAAACTTCAAAAGTGTGTTGCATTGTCTACCACAGAATCTTGTAAGGAGATCCTATGGTTGAAAAAGTTCTTACAAGAATTGGGGATGAAGCAAGAAAGATATGTTCTCTATTCTGATAGTTAGAGTACTATCCATCTCTCTAAAAATCCAACGTTCCACTCAAGATCCAAACACATTAATATAAGGTACCATTGGATTTGAGATGTATTGGATATGAAGTTGTTGAATATTGAGAAGATTCATACTGATGAGAATGATGCAAACGTGTTAACAAAGTCCTTGCCTAGAGATAAATTTGAATTTTACAAAGAAGTTGTGGGCTTGGTGAAGCCCCCCATATGAGTTAGAGGGGGATAATTGTTGGGTGTGGGTCTAGTCCATATGAAGGGCCCATCCCACCTTTTGGCTTCCACCTTTTCTAATTTCGGCTTATGTTTTTCCTAACTAACGAAGTGAGAAGAGAGAGTAGAAAACAGAGAAGAAAGAATTGGGAATTTTCTGGGTATTGAGTTTTGTGAAGAAGATAAGGAAAAGTTGGTTCCTATTGCATTCAAGACCAAGTTCGGATGTGTCTTTCAAGCCCGTTCTTGATGAGGTTAAGTGCTGGAGTTAAGAATCCCACTCCAGTTCAGATTTCTTGATTCTTCCTTCTTCTCCTTCTCAGTTCAAATTTGCAACAACTTGGTGAGATCTAAACCTTTGTTTTTTGTTGTATCCACCTTGCATTTTGTGATTTTAATGTTGTACTTATAAACCAATGATTATTTCCTTGGTGTTTGTAAACCTCTAGTTGCAACTAGAGAAGATTGTTGTACCCATTAAATTTTGAGTTAGTGGAAGACTTTTATGGACCATAGGTCCCGTGGTTTTTCTCTGATTTTGGGGTTTTCCACATAAAAAATTCTGGGGTGCTATTGTGTGGTGATTGTTATCTGTTTTTCTATTATTTGGCTTAACTGTTTATTTGTTATCATTGTTGCTGGCATACCCATTTCACACACACAAACTTAGGGGAAAAATTCTTGCTGTCCTGTGATTGGTTTTACACTAATTTCTGCTATTGTTGTGTATCTTCCCTAGCAGTTCTCTGTAATGCACACCCTTGGGAATAAGGTTCTATACCTCTTCTCCATATTAATTTTCATCTAATTTGACCACATGCCCAACTTGTCTAAGGACTGTTCGAAGGTGGGTCAAGGTCCAGAACTCAAGGGGTAAACCAGGAAGTTTGACCCAAATGTCAACTTCTTCCGCAGTCACGGTGAGAGAGTTAAACCCCATTAACCTGATAATGCCCATTGATGGTCCATGGTCCTTTTTTTGGACATATTTTTAGTCATTTTTGTCTTCAAAGGAGAAGAGAAAGAAAGCATTACCAATATTTTGTATGTCTACCTTTCATTTTTCGATGACTGGGTTATGAGATACATCTTTTATTGAAAATTTAAAAACATGGAATCATCAATAATAAAATATAAAATTATGGAATCAAAATCACCGATGGTAACTTATCATTAGCGTAAGGGGTTGAGAGTTAAGACAAATGGATTAACTATATGTGGTGGAATTACAATGCATATTAAAGGGTGACCATGGGTCAGTTCGGTTTGGTTCTAAAGAAAGACCTAGAACCTACCCTATTGGAGACAGTTCTAGGTTTTTAGAACTAGGACCTAACCTATCAAGTTTGGTTATGGGGCCAATTCTAGCCTTGGTGGTTCCAAGGCCTACCCTTGGAATCTATTCTTTCTTTACGCGCTCAAAAAAGGATACTATTCTTTAAAAACTTGATTTTCAATAATAATAATAATAATAATAATAATAATAATAATAATACATAGTTCAAAACTTATTTTACCTTTATTGATTCAACTAAGTAATTTAATCTAAAGATTATCATAATATATTAATATATAGGTTAAACTTATCATTATAATTTAAATTTTATAGATATTACCCTTTACATTCTTAATACCCACATTCAAATACTAAATTGAAGAAAAATGATCACATCAGTTAAGTGACTCAATGGTCAAGTGAGACTACAGTTTTTGTAACCATATAGTCATATTCACACCCTCAAAGTATTTTTGGGATTCATTTCTAGGAATGAAACATGAGAAGCTTGTTCACATGGGCAAAATCTTGTTACGTTTCTCATCTCAAACAAATTTCCCATTCAACTAAAACAATCCCAAACCCTAAACCTCTATTTTTATTTTTGTTTTATTCTTTTGCCTTTTACACCACTATTCCTTGGAGTTTGGAAGTTGGTAACCAGTGAGCAAGAGCACAATGAAATTGTCAATTCAATCTTTTCGTAGCGTTAGATCTCGTGGCAGTTACTGGATACCATTCAAATTGTTCTCTTCAGTTTAATCTAAGATGTTTCTCTATTTACATTTTTCCTTTTTTCCTTAAGGCTATGTTTGGGTTGAAGGAAAATGTAGGGAAAGGAAGGGAAAGGTCGGAAAACCTTTACAAACCCTATATTGGTTTCCCTGTCTTTCCCTTCTTTTCCTTACCTTTTCCTTCAAACCAAACATGGCCTAAAGGAATTTAGCATGACTAAAATATCCACGTGATAAGGCCAATATGAGGAGTATTGTATTGGTATTGTGAAAGGGATATGTAGTATGCTACAATTTGTCACATAAACAAAAACTTCAACCAATACACATGGATATGCACTTGCATTAGAAGATACAAACGAAAACTTCAGTTGTCTTATTTGATTTTCAATGGGGATTTTGTTGGTATGTAAATGGGTTTGTCCCACAAGAGATGTGGATTTGGGTCTTGCTACTGCTCCCATTGACTTTGGAGAAGAGTTTTTTTTTTAGATTGGAGAAGAGTATTTAGATTGTTGTGAAAAGAAAAAAAAAAAGTATTGTCCTACATATGTGTTTGGTTCCGTTTATGTTTATTGAATAAATGTTTGTACTTTATTTGCTGGTAAAACTGAGAAATGCAATAATTACAACTGTTTATGACAACTAGGCGCCACTAGGTGTCAATAGACCTAGAGTAGAACACAAAATTTTGGGATGAAGAATGGATACTCTGACCCTACCCCAATGGTCCTTTATATAGAAAGTGAGAGTTATAGAAATTACAAAGAAGCCCTTCTAGGGCAACACAATTTAGAGAATTTACAATGAGGCCCTTGTAGGGCTGAAATGAAGATAATAATAAATAAGAAAACAATATAATAAGGACTATAATAAAATGGTACATCAAGGAGTTGACGAGGTGCAAAGACAACTGCATGTGAGATGTCAGGACGAGCCTCGGTCAGATAGATGAACGATCTAACACGTTGCCGATAGAGGGAAGCATCAAGAAGCAGGGAGCCTTCTGATTTGGACAATTTGATAATTTGACATTCAACTCCAAGGAAGTATCAACCTGTTTATAATAACTAAGGTTGGCCAACTTAACATGATCAGAGGTATATTTGTGTTGGTAGACAAAATGACCTCGGGAGCTCCGTTGCACTTCAAGTCCCAAGAAATAATTAAGAGGGCTGAGATCCTTCATGTGGAAGGAACTATGGAGAAGATACTTGAGGTCCTGGGTTCCTTCTATATCATCTCCAGTCAGTAGTATGTCATCCACATATAGTAAGAGAATGGTAAGGCCTTGGGGTCTTTTCCGAACAAAGAGAGAGTAGTCTGATGCACTTTGGCTATATCCGGCTTGTACAACATCATCTCTAAATTTTTCAAACCAAGCTCGAGGGGCTTGTTTCAGCCCATAGAGGGACTTCTTTAGTCGACAAACGAAGGAGGGATCTCTGCAATACCCTGGAGGAGGTTTCATATATGCTATTTCCTTTAGAGGCCCATGTAAAAAGGCATTTTTCATATCTAGTTGAAAGATTAGCCAAGAGTGAGCAGCAGAGAGAGCTAAAAGAACATTGACTATAGTAATTTTGGCTACTGGAACAAAAGTCTCTTCATAGTCAATGCCATACTCCTGCTTATATCCTTGTGCTACAAGTCTGGCTTTATAATGGTCCAAAGACCCATTAGATTTTATCTTGATAGAATAGACCCATTTGCTCCCAATAATAGAGCCATCTAAAGGTGTTGGGACAAGGTCCTAGGTGTCATCCTCATGCAAAGCTTGAATCTCTGCATCCATGGCTTCTTGCCACTGAGGGTTGCTATTAGCTTGTTGGTAAGAGCGGGGAATATCTGTAAAGGTCAAAACAATAGAGAAGGAACTATGGTTTGAAGGAAACCCATAGCGGTCAGGTGGTTTGGAGATACGATCAGAATGACATAAAGGACCAGGAGGAATAATTGAGGAATCTAAAGTTGGAGCATCACTTACAGGGTTGTTTGTGATGGGAAAGGGATCCAGACTAGGAGGAAGAGGGTTGTAGGCGTAGAAGCTGGGCTATGAACTCACTTGTGAGAGAAGATGAGAAGTTCCCTCAGTAGTGGATGATGGAGAATCCTATTGTTCAAAATCATGCAAAATTGAAATAGAGGGTGCAGATAACTTCACAATTCTTGAAAAAAGGAGATATGTTCAAGAAAAATCACATTTCGAGAGATACGAATTCGATGTGCTGAGGGATCATAACAAATGAATCCCTTGTGGTTTGGGCTATACCCTACAAAAACACACATGACAGATTAAGCTGAAAGCTTTGAACATTCACGAGGAGGAAGATGAACAAAGCATAGGCACCCAAAGACATGAAGATGGGAAAGATCTAGGGGGGATCCAAACATCTTTTGATGAGGAGAAATGTTAGCAAGCACAGATGATGGGATGCAATTAATCAGATATACTACAGTGCTAGCGGCCTCAACCTAGAATGTGGGAGGTGCATGTGATTTTGTAGGAGAGACCTTAAAACACTGAGAATGTGACCATTCTTTTTCTTCGCCACACCATTCTCCTGAGTGTCTGGGAAACATTGTTGGATTTGTATGCCATGATGTTTCAGGTAAGACAAAAAAACTCTATCACTATATTTTCCCCTTGAGTCTGAGTGTAAGATTTGCACATTCACTTGGAAATGAACTCAAACAATGTTATGAAACATCCTAAAGGTTGGAAACACTTCTGGTTTATGTTTGAGAAAGTAGATCCAAGTGTACCTCGTACAATCATCAATAAATAACACAAAGTACTTGTATCCCATCCGAGAGACAACAAAAGAAGTCCAAACATCACTATGAATAATTTCAAAAGGTGAAGTGGCATGTTCATCTTGGTGAGTGAACGGTAAAATATGACTCTTGCTTAAACAATAAGAGACACAAGATGTATCAAAGGATTTCATACAAGGAATTTTAGTTTTAATAAAACCAGACTCAAAAATGTATTTAAGTTTATCAAAAATTGGGTGGACCAAGCATTTATGCCATAGATCCAAAACATAGTTTCTTTGACTCAAAATAGGACTCAATGTAGAAGAGCTCAAAAAAGTAGAGGATGATGTTGATGGAGATTTTTCAAACTCCAATGCAAACAAATAGCCATCCTACACCCCTTCCCTTTCACGTTCCCAGTGCACTGGTCTTGAATTAAACAACCATCAGAAGAAAAAGGTTAGAATATGACCTTCATCAACTAATTGACCAACTAAAATAAGGTTTGCAGTAAGATTAGGAATAAGGAAGGTTTTAGCAAGGGACAAGGAATTTGAGCGAAAAGTTTGATACACAAGCCATCACTCCCAATGATGTCAAGTTTCTCACCATTAGTAGTGACAATGTATCTATGGTTGGTTTCAGACAATCTGTTTGATGGTTCAGGATAGGCCCCAGTCATATGATTTGTAGCACCAAGATCAGTTATCCAAATGGGAGAAGAGCAATAATTGGAGAACTCACCAGATAGGCCGATAGCAGAAAAGGCAGATGAAATGGAAGAAGATACCAGTTGTTGTATCTCTTCTTTATTCATGCAAGCAGAGAATTCTCCCTTGGTAATGGGGGTATTGGACACTCGTCCCTTTGACACTTGATAAGCGCGTGGTTGATTCTTCTTCACGGGTACCTTGGGTGGACGAATTGGGCAATCTGGAATTATATGTCCATGTTGTTTGCAATATGTGTAGACATTCTTCTTTTTGCAGTGAGAGGCTATATGTCCATATCCTCTACATTCATAGCATTGAGTTTTAGAAGGGTCATTTCCACCAGATTTCTTATTTCCTCGTGTAAGAAAAACAGTATCCATCCTTGAATCAGGATGTTTCCCTTTTATGTTTGCAGCAATTAGGACTCTAGTTTCTTCTCTCAATAATTCTCCCATCACAGAGTAAGTCTGGAAAAGTTCCTCTACTTAAAATATTTGACCTGATTATTTCATACTCAGTTCTCAGCCTCATGAGATATTGGTCAACTTTCCTATTTTCAAAATGTTTCTACAAATACTTGACACATTCAATGGGATCAGAGGGTTCAGTATGAACAAGTTCATATTCAGCCCAAAGATCAATAAAGCTTGAATAGTATTCTTGAATCTTTTTGTCCCCTTGGCAATATGCAAAGATTTTAGATTCAATCTGGTATTCCTGTGACATATTGGATTGACGATACACCTTTTTCAAGTAGGCATACATCTCATAGGCAATCCTTAGTCTTCTTATTTGAACACTAATGTGGGGTGCAATGGAGCTCAAAATCCATGAGACTAACTTTCCGTTGTCAATCTTCTATTGTGTGTAGGCTTTACTATTAGCTCCTTCCTCATCAAGTTTACTTATAGTCTCATTCAAGTAACTTTCAAGTCCCTTTCCCTCAACATAGAAATCAAAATGGAACTTCCACATATTGTAGTTAGTCCCATCAAATTTTACAGGGAGAAAATCTACTTTGTCAACCATCAAGAAGAAAAAGGCAACCCAAAAAAGTAGTAGTACTAAAATTCGAAGTTTAGGACTATTAACCACTTCGCTTAATTCAATAGCAATTTTAGTCAATAGTTTAATCAAGGTTGCAGCAAGCAGTTCAAACAAACAACAACAAATTTGGTCTAGAAGAGAAATATAGTCAAATATCTTCAATACAGATTTGCCACCTTGTAGAGGAATCAAAATCCTCTAAGAAGTTTATCCAGAACAACTTCAACTAGTTGTGTTGACAGTCCAACCTGATGGTTCTAGGACTTTCGAACTAAGGGGAAGATTGAATGCCCTCAGTACTGAACACAACTCCTACCAAGTAACCCTTGGATAGCACAAAGAAAACTAGGGTTGCAAGAGAGATTTACCAACCTATCATGTGCAGTTCAAATCAGCCATCAATAGGATTCAGATAAGCAACTTGAAAGGGAGTGAAGAGGTTTGTTGAAACCCTTCAATCTGAAGCACCCGTACTCAAGAACTAAATGCTCGAAGTTTGGAGAAGGCCTGAGAATACACCAGTCCAAGGGAAAACTATTGCTGCCCTTGAGAGGAGACCACAAGAAGAAGAAAACTACTACCGCCCTTGAGAGAAGATCAGAACCCCTCCAAAGCTTAACCAATCTCAAAGAATAGACCATGCGACACAATCAATCAGGTTTCTTTGCAAATAGTGACGTTCCAAGAGAGATCTAGGAAGACCTCTCTTTGCAGAAATCTTAGAACAGAGATCAATGATTAGGGTTGATCAAAACAGCCCTATCTTCAGACAATGCACCCAGAAGCCAGCAGCCTTTGAGATATCAAAGAGATAACATAAAGCAAGAGCTGACTACAGAGTAGCCTGCTTTGATACCATGTCAATAGACCCAGAGTAGAACACAAAATTCTAGGATGAAGAATGGATACTTCGACCCTACTCCAAGGGTCCTTTATATAGAAAGTGAGAGTTATAGATATTACAAAGAGGCTCTTCTAGGGCAATACAATTTAGAGAATTTACAAGGAGGCCCTTACAAGGTTGAAGTGAAAATACTAATACATAAGAAAACAATACAATATGGACAACAAAAAAATGGTACATCAGGGAGTTTCTTCACACTAGGCGCCACTAGGCTCCACATCAGCGTAACAGTGAAAAAACGCATAGCCATTTGTGGAAGCCTTAAAATATAACTTCCACAACCGGTTGGCATACACATAAACCAAAATTCACTTTTTTCATTTTCGATGCATGCGAAAGAGCAAGAGAGAGAAAATGCTGAAGTAGCACCTATTTAGCACCCTCAATAAACGTTTACTTTATAAACGTAAATGGAACCAAACACCCTCTATGTCCAAGAAAAATGAACCCATATGTTCTATAGACCCAATGATAAATTACCACCTGCTCTTTGCACAAGTGGTGTTCTTCTCATGTGTGGTTTATAGTAATATTAATTTACTTTTTGTTATTTATCTTTTAATTTGTATAGCCCAAAATTTTAGAATTGTAGGTTTTTTTTTTCTTCTTTCCATCCTATTTTGACCCTTCGTCTCTTTCTCATCCTCTCTTCCTTCCGGCAAAACCTAATCTACTGGTTTTCTTTAGTATAAACTCAAGCAAAATGACTATATATAACACTAATTAAATTAATCCAATCCCATAAATTCCAAATAAAGTCAAAGATCCAAAATGATTAACGATTGAGATATTTTTACTTCTAATTGGGTTTCTAATCTTTGTCTGATTAGATTTGTAGGCTGTTGTATAATATTGTTTGGAACGTAATATGAAGATAGACAGCTGTCATACATTGATTCACCGCATGAAGAATGTAGATATCTATGTTGGGTAAGTTTTCATTGGATTCATTGGATTTCTGGGCTGTTGTATAGATTGATTCAACCAAAGCAACCATAACACTTAAAATAATGATATCTGCATTGTAAGTGTTCATTCTACTTTGAATACTAGCTCGTTTCAATAATATAAGTTAAATGGATTATTTGAATATAATTTTCCCCTCTTTTGGTCGTTGTTGTTTCTGACAAATAATTATTATATGAGTTTATTAAGACAAATAATTATTGTATTATTGTGTTAAGATTCCTCAATCTGTTACGTGACTAGGACAAACTTAATAGAGATAACCTATATAATCACAGATTCACAGCCATACTCACAAGGGGGGACACAAATATCAATATCTATATATTCTAAGTGTTCTGGTTGGTTTGGTTGAATTCATACAGAAGAAAACTAGTAGATTGGGTTTTGGCGGGGGGGGGGGGTGGGGAGGGGGAGGAAGAGAGGATGAGGAAGAAATGAAGAGTGAAAATACGATGGGAAGAAAAAAAAACGTACAATTTTGGGATTCTTGGACAATAAAAATTAAAAGATAAATAACAAAATTGTTGGCCTAACGATGGGCTCTGTTAAGTCAACAAGTAACAACACATGAGAAGACCACCACCTGTTCTTTTTACAGGTGGCGATCAATCATTGGGTCTATAGCAGAGTCATTAGCTGTAGGTCTATTACAGATCCGGGTTCAAGAAAAATGAATTATGGCCCCTATGGGGGCACAAGAAGTGTGATTTAATACAAAAAAAAAAAAAAAGGATTTTGTTTGAAATAGGAACATAATGGGATTTTAAACATGGGAACAGGCGTCTCACATTGGAGGATAAGTGGCAGCCAGACTTGTGGTAGCAGATCCTGATGGGATTGGGAGTGAGATAAGTTAGGGCTGGTATTATTTGTTAACCATGAGCCTGATGTGTCTGGTAAGCAAAAACTCCACTCATAAGCATCCAGCTACACATTGGATATATAAATTCATCACTTGATCAGCTATACATATTTTTCCCACACCTCTACCCACAGAGAACTAATGCCATGTATCGGGAACATCTCATGAATAACAAGGGAAATGTTTCCAATGCACAGCTGTAATATTCCATGGGTTGGGATGTGAGAACAACTCATGGGCAGCAGACGTGAGCCCTAAATTCATGGAGAAGTGTTCCTAATATGCGGCTGGATTCTCACACTTTCACAATATGTAAAGAGTTTTTGCTTGCAAGGAATCCCATCACATTAACCATCTGGACCCCCTTTGAATCTTTTAAAATAGTGCATGCTAGAAGGTGAAGTCACTAGCTGGTTGCAAGGTTTAAAGTATTGGAAACACAAAGTGTATTGGAAAGGTAATTTTAAGAAACGTATTGAGATACGCTTTGGAAAATGTATAGATATGGATGAAAAATCAAGATACGCTTGAATACATTAGAAAATCCAAAAAAAATCCTTAAAAATATGAACAATAATAAAAATGAGTTTTATGTGAGTATAACTAATTTATTTAAACATAAAAATTATTCTTTAATGATTTATATAAAGTATCGGTATATAATTAGTAACCATTGAAAAATAATAGAACTAAAATGCTGTATATATATACTAATATTTATTAGTTAATATTTTTTGAAATCATTTATTAGTTAATATTTATTATATATGGATTTAAATAATATTTATTATGTATACAAGTTAATATATACCTTAATTTTTAATAAATAAATATAACTTGTATTCATCTTATTATTATATAAATATTAATAATCAAATTTATAGCATTTGTTGGGAAACATCCACCAAGGCAAGAAAGATTACTTTAAGAATTAAAAAAACATGTCATTTTAATAAGTAATTAAGGTTGGCATAACAGTTAATTAATTATTGTTATAAGCAAATGACTTAGGTTCGAAACTTGTTACCTTTGGTTTGTGATTTTTAACAAGTTATTTCACTTAAATAACATTTAATGACATATTAAATGCTGTAATCAAAGGTAACTTAAATGAGCATTTAATTAAATTATATTAGCATTCAGTGACGTTTCAAACTTAAAGATTTAATTAAAATTGATATTGATGAAAGAGAGAGAAGAGATAATTTAAATTTAAAAAGAAGAGAGAAATTGATATGTATCAATGTGTTTCGAAAACAGTCCAACATAAAGCAGATATGGACGAAAAAATACAAAACCATGGAATTATACATGTTCCATGCATCGGAACTCTTCCAAAACGATATAGGCCGATACATTATGAAATTTAAAACCTTGGCTGGTTGTACTAGATGCCTGGGATCAAGTCCCGCCTTCACCCGGGATGGGGCGTCTTAGGGGTTTGGGGGAGGGTTATCTCTGATCGTGTAACCCATTGCCCGAAAATGTATGGTATGGACGACACACATTGTGATCATGATAAATAATGCCTACCCCAGCTTTGGAGGGAATGGCAGCATAAGTAGGGTCCAAATGGAGGCAAGGTTCAAACTTCAAAGTATTGATATAATATGTTCCATACAGGGCAATATTGTTTTGGTATCCAAGGGGACCGATCAACTGAAAAGCTATAATCACGTATTTCTTCCTACCATATTATTAGATCTTTTGTACTGCCAAATAGAATCTTCAGTGCGTTTTTTCTATGATGTAGAAATTTAATGCCTTCCAATTCTCCAATCTGTTTTTTTGACAAGTTTCAATTCTCCAATCATTGATTGGAAGAAAATAATAATATCCATTTTAGTATACAAGAAAACAGTTATGATAGCTTTTCTACAAGTACGAGTCTATGAGATAATTGAAATTATTTTCCGTTGTCAATAAAAAATACATGGATGGCCAGTGAGTATAAAGACATCTGATCAGACTACATCTCTTGGTTGAGCTGTTTCACAAATAAAACTTGGCTGATTGGTTGAAGCTTGAACTGCCTGACGACTGATCAAATAACATGGGCACAATCCCCGGCCTCACATATCAGCACGGCTGTGTCTTGGTTGAGCTGGCTAGCCAACACAGGTTGGAGCTTATGATACTCGTTCTTCACAAATGAAGCAGCTTCTATGGCTCTATCACCCTCTACAAATGCAAGACAACATCCTCTAAATCCAGCACCACTGAATCTTGCTCCAAGGATTCCAGGTGTTCTCAGAAGGATCTCATACAGTTGAATCAGTGGTTCACATCCTGTAAGCGCCATGGTATATACATACACATAAAATTAAAGAAACAAAATGGCAGGTAACCAGTTAAGAATATACCTATACAAATTTTTATGGAACAGAAGTCTTCATGCTAGTTAAAAGAGAGCAAAGAGAAAAAGAGGAAAGATAGAGAAGGTTCTGAATTTGCATAAAACATGACATTGGATACCTCATACATGAATCCAATGCACCAATTTTTGTCAAGTTACAAAGCGAAATTGTAATCTATAGATAATTTAAGTGTTGGGAAGAATGACACAGCCATTGAGGATTGGAAAATCATGTTTGGCATTAGTTGAAACCGTACTCTTTCTGTAAGCAATAGAACAGATAGGCCTACTCTTCATTGGAATGGTAGTTATCGTATTCTATTTGTGGCAGGCTAGACTAGTTCATTTGTTCTTTCTATCTTTGAAAGTCTTGTTTCTTGAGTTGTTTGAAGAAGTATGAATGTAAGCCTTTTATGTGAAGTTTGTCAAATGTCAAAGCATTGCAAAGGAAATTATCCAAAACCTATGAATGGAATTTCTGCTCCTTTCAGCTTGGTTCATTTTGATTTGTGGGGCCCTTCACCCATTGTTTCTATGGATAGTTATTGCTATTTTATTAGTTTTATTGATTATTACTCTTGATGCATGTGGGTCTATTTAATGAAAGGAATGAGGTTCCAAGAATTATTATAGTTTTGTTTTTTTTTCTTTTTTCCGTAAAATGGTGGAGACATACTTTGGGAAGAAAATTAAGCAGTTTCATTCAGATAATGTAATACTTTGAAGGCTCTCTAAATATCTTCTTTGAAGATAAAGGGATTTTACATCAGTCCTCTTGTACTTGTACTCCACAACAGAATGATGTTTCTGAGAGGAATAATCATCATGGATACAACATTGGCTTTAGTAATATTCCACTACAAGGGAATCTGTGCAATTTATAACAATTCTCCTTGTTTTTTTTGATAAGTATAACAATTAACAATTCTCCTTGTTGTGCCTTGACTTTTGCAGTACTTACATCCAATAGCATCTTTATCATTTTTTTTTCCGAACTACCATTCTTAGGATGCGCTTTATTAGATGTGAAGGTCATCTGGTCACTAGCATGCATCATTATAGATCTTCTACTTGCTTCACTATATGCCATAGAATAGGCCTCTTCAACAAAAGGAGTCTCCTTTCCACTCAGAGTTTGCATCTTGATATAAGAAAGTTAAAACATTATGTAAAACTTAGGATTGAGACCCACTAAAATTTCAAATCTATGATTTTTATCTATATGTGATCTATATTCTATACATTGCACTATCATGCTAATTTCTCTAAGAAAAAGTAAGGTAATGATCTTACTACATTTAATGGAGAAGTGTACAGAAAGACTCTACTCTCCTATCTAAAAGAAGATATGTCTTGCTTCAATTGATAAGTCTTTGTAATATTCTCATGTTGAGTATGAATGCCTAGCTCTTCCTCATATTTGGGATGCACTCTTAAGAAACAATTGAGGGATGATTGATAAGTAGCAGCATAGAGTTGGATATCCGGCCTATAACTGCATGGTTCTCTTGATCCCATTATCTTGGTATACTCCTCTTTCTATAAGCCTTTTTATTGCTCCAGTCAAATACCCTAGCTTCTGTTTTCCACCAAGTTGGTTCCAACAAGCCAAATGATGGTGTTAAGAAGGTTGGATCCTTCAATGTCACTTCCTCCAACCATGGACCCATGCTAGAGCACTTCAAGTGAGGAAAAGGTAGACTATGTAAAGCAACCGGTAGCAAATAAACTTCACAAACCAGCAAACACAATCCCAACAATGAACACATTAAATATTAAGACTGGTAGGTCATTACAAACATCATCTTGGCAATCCAGAGAACAGATACAGTAATTGGCAATCAAAAATACCAAGGCACATAACTGCAAAACATATACCAATGATCCAAGACATTTAAATATCAGCCAATCAAGTGAATCCACTTCTGCTAACAAGAAAAAAATCAGACATGTATTCAAGAACGAATGGTAGAGGTGCTCAACAAAAACCGAAAAACTGAACCAAACCAATCAGTTTGGTGTTTTTCAAAAACCGATGGTACCGGTTAGGTTTTGGTTAACCTAAAAGAATAACTGGCAGTTAACTGAGCCGACCAGTATATATATAATATCATATTTATAATTATCTATTTATAATATATAATATACTTATAATACATTATATATTATATATATTTGTAGTAATTATAATATAAAATACATATTTGCAATATATTATATATTATTTATAATATATGATATTATATATATTTATAGTATGTAAATTATATTTATCTATTTATTTATAATATATATTGTAAATATCGAAAACCAAGAAACCAAAGGAACCGAACTGATCAACTGGTTAACTGGTCGGTTCATGGTTTTTCAAAACTGGTGGTACTCATTTGGTTAACCAAACTGTGAGCACCCCTATCAAATGGTGCCAAATATAACCCTAATAAATATCAGAAAATATTTTTGACACACCAGAAAATTCTGAGACGAAATCTACCACAATCCAAATTATATTGCTCACCAGCCAATGCAAAAGTACATCCAAAAAACATCAGATTGAGGAAACTGATCTGTAAGTTAGAAAATGATTTTTCAGCATTTTTTTTTCACAAAAACAATCTTAAAAGAATAGCTCCTATGCTCTGATCATCGTGAGCCCTAAATGAGAAACTTTCCACATCCCTCCGCCTAGGTTAATCACGTCCATAGACTCCATACAGTTACTGACATCATCTGTAATTCTGTATGGACTATGATGTTAGTAATCTACCTTGTTCCCTATGTTTTGAAATGAACCCAGTTTGTATCTGTATCTGCTCTGATACAAAGTAGAAAAATAGGGTAGTTATGGTAGACAATAGAAGAGAGAAGAGAGATAGAAGAAAAGAGTAGAGGCCATTATAGGCCATTACCAATGTTGGTTCCAGCTATCTGGGGTCTTGGGAGGGGTGGATTGGATATAGTCCCAAACTTTGATGTTCTTTATGGACAAAGTGGCCACTCTCAGACTTAGACCTGCTCTCTCATGCTTGACATCCTGATGCCCACTGGAATCATCCACTTGATGAATTAATTTTAGGATATAGGACTTTCCTATTATAACAGATTGTTCAAAAGGATCTCCCATTCTTCCATCAAATATTCTGCTTTTTCCCAGATACTCAGGTTCAAATACCCATGGATTTGCTGTTTGCTTACTGGCTTCATATGATTCAGAAAACACTAGTTTTCTTGAAGCCTCTTGTTCATATCTCTCATCAAAAGGTGCTATTCGATAATGTCTGTCTAGCAGATCCCCCGCTAACCCAAGTGAGCATTCAAATATCTGTCCTACATTCATTCGTGAAGGTACTCCTAATGGGTTGAAAACCATATCAACAGGTGTTCCGTCTTGCAAATAAGGCATATCTTGTCTAGGCAAAATTTTTGAAATGATACCTTTATTCCCATGTCTTCCAGCTACTTTATCACCCACTCTGGTTTCACGTTTATGTGAAATATATACATGAATTGTTTCTGGATTATATAACTGAAACCCCCCTTTTTCTGGATCCATCTCACATCAATAACTCGACCCCTTCCACCTATAGGTAGTTTTAGACAAGTTTCTTTTGAAGTGGAAACTTGAATGCCAAGTATGGCTCGTAATAATCTATCTTCCGGGGCATTTTACCATTATACAAGTAATGTCCCCCACTTATTTATATGAGAGTAGCAATATGATGTAAAAGAGACAAGCCTTCCCTTCATTACATTGGTTACACATCACCACTGAGAAAAAGGATGCTATTTTAGGTATGTTGTGGCCACTCCATGCACTCATTCATTCTATTTTAGGATGCCCACTAATAATATTGGATTTTTATTGAATAAACTATAATCAAATAAGCAATCTTAATCAGGAAAAGAGAAAAAGTGACCCCTTCTATTTGATAGTTTGAAGAGAATAGACTTTTCTAGTACCCTTTTCACGTTTCAATAAAGTACAAAAGAGAAGGTAATTCTTCTCTTTAAGATGGGAAAGGAGAAATGAGGTAAAATAGTAACTCAGATATTACCACACTCATAGTTCTGAATGGAGCTTAAACCAGAAGCAGAGATGAGTTTTCCAAAATCGTCCAAATTACCAGAAGCCCATGCCTCAAGTCCTGAGATTTTTAAATCATTACAAATCAGTTCCATTACAAATCATTACAAATCAGTTCCATTACACATAAATGACTAGACAATAATTCATAAGCTAATTAAGATCTCAGAGAAACTTCATTAGATTTTTATAATGCACAGGTTTGTAGATAGGATTTATTCTAACCTCATAAACAATTAATAATAGGGTGCTGAAACTTTGGTACCTTTAGCCACCCGCATATTTTCTGAGAAATAATGCTCTGCTCTTCTAAGAAGATTAGATTCTAGTGTACACTGTAAAATGAAAAAGAAGAAAGTGGATAAGTAAAAATTAATTCTAAAGCTGCGTGAGGCTCATGATTGAAATCAATTTTATTGGCATTAAAAATTTTGTGTTAGAAAGCTGTTTATCAGACTCCCAATTGACATATAAATTGATATGCTTCATACTTCATCATATGAAGAAAGCTAACTCGATATAATAAACTGCTGTTGAAGCATTACAGTAAATTCTAGGGCCTACAGGTTTATATTAAGGAGGCTGTGATTAGTAATAGCACATAACCTTGTCCAACATAATCATGTGAAACACACTATGGTTGATTGATTGGCATTTCATAAAGGAGAAGTTGAGGGTTGGTCAAATATTCTATGTGGAAAACAATAAATATTTATAAACTACACCTCTCTTCTATTTCCTCACTTTTGGCTCTCCACTTTTTCTCTTCTCTTCTCCTCTCTTCCCCCTCTCTTCTATTTCCTGCTGTTTCTAGGTGGAAAACAATCACCCAATCTTTGTACTATATTAATAAAAGTACAATTGCTAGAATACACCTAGAAGGGGCTAAATAGAAAGTGAAAGTTGCAATAAATATTTATAAACTACATGATAAACATCAAAATAATACATCAATCTTTTCTCAGAAAACATTTTCATATATGTTATCATACTAGGGGATGGACATGGCTAGACAAGGTGTCAGATATGGACCACATTAAAATTGAAGTATCCAACATGGTAAACAATACATTGTACAATCATTTTGGGACTTGTTAAATAAGATAGAATGAAAGCAAAGCAAAGAAAAACATACTTAGAACATTGGACTGGACTTCAAATGTTATGAATCCACTTAAATCTAATGAAATTTCAACAAATTGTCTTGGATAAAAGAAGGCAAACTCTTTAAAAAACATTAGAATGATAAGTAGGAATACCTTGTGAGCTTCAAAAGCTGCTGGTTCAACTGTTTTGACAAAGACAATGTAAATAAATCAATATATGAAAACTATTCTAGTTCAAATATGTAAAAGAGTTTTAGATCAAAACATTGACCATAGCAAAGAAGGGGCTCCAGGTCTCCATTTCCAGAAGCACTGCAAACATGGAAGAAGAAGCAAATTAGAAATTGACATTAAACAAGTTCAGGTATTTTTTTTATTATTATGTATAATGATAGGTAGGCTTTTGAGAAGTTGAAACGAGTTTTTTCTAATCGACAGCCAATAAACTTGCCTTTTATGGACTGTTACCTGTTCAGATCATTTTTGGCTGTGTTTTCTGATTGGAAATTGATCTCTGTGGCGCTGGTTTGTCTCTTTAATGGGGCGATTACCTTTTTTCTCTCGTTTTATTATGAAGATATCACTTTTTTTGGCTTTTACTTGGTGTTATATTGCTGAAATGGTTATCAAGAAAAGAGATATTCTGCTTGTAAAATTTGATGGGACCAACGTGCTTTTCGGAAGTTCCACTTCCAGTTCTTTATTGAGGGATTGTCGCTATGTTGATGGAACAACTAACCAACCAGATGAATCAGATTTGAAGGGGCTGAAGCAATGGAAGAGTGATAAATGCCAAGGTTGTCTCTTGGCTTCTGGGTTCAATTGACAATGCCAAGGTTGTCTCTTGGCTTCTGGGTTCAATTGAAAATGCCAAGGTTGCCACTTGGCTTCTGGGTTCAATTGACAATGCCAAGGTTGTCTCTTTGGGGCTATGTTCTGGTGTGTCACTTCCATGGAACACTCTAGCATACCCTTGCCCATTTTTCACCACACCTGGGTTTAGCTGTAACATGTTGTTTTTGAGCAATGCCCTAGCATTAGCACAAAATGACAACCCATGTTATAAAAGAGTCCACAGATATAATCGCTAACACTTGTAAAAGGAATTGATCTGTTGCAAGTTGAAGGGGCTTAAAGGGATAGGGGTAGATGAAAAAGGATATGGGTCAAAGTAGTTAGAAATGATTTATGTGCCCATAATTTAACGATGGATGTCATTAAACAGAACAGAATAGATAAACAGAATTTATGTTGTCAACCCCATATAGTTGGTATAATGTTTGATGATGATGATGATGAGGATCTATTATCTCCTCAATAGAAAATAATAAATTAATGGATGGGAGTATCCAAGAAATTAGAGTAGGTAGATATCCAGAATTCTAATTGTTTTACAACATTTCTTCTAATCAGAAACCAGCATGAAACTAAATCAGACTGCCACTGAAAATATTGTTTACATGCACAATGACAAGGGAAAAAATCTTACTCTAAAAGAATCCTAGCGGCTTCTTGGCACTCTGCAACTCGCCGATTATATCCAGGGTTATTTGGCAAAGCATGTTTCAAACCTGAAAATGCCAATAATATTTTGTATGCTTTCTGCCCTTTGGATTCTGGACTTCCATGCAACTTTGGTGAGTGTATAAGCTTGTGTTCCTTAGTCTTTACATGCCAAACCATATTTTTCAACACAATTCTTCAGATTAGTATGGGAAAACACTAGAGAAAAGCTCAACAAATTTTATAACAATTCAAGAATTATATTACAGACTAAACCAACTTTGGAAAGACATATATGAAAAATTAGACCAAATCACATTAAATTGAAGTTCATGACAAAGTGACTAGTGAATCTTTTAATAAGATAGAAAGCATAAATGCATGACAAAACACAGCACAACACCAGACATGTGCATTCATTTAGATGTAGTGTGTTGCTATTAAGGGGTGTTAGACTGTAGGAAACAATGAAATAAAGGTTACACCAATAAAACCAATTTCTTCTAGGTCTTTATCCTCTAAGATTGTATTCTATGGCCAATTGTTTGGAAGAAACCTGACAGCAACTGATTTATTAGGAAAATGATGAAAAAACTGGATTAACTAGGATGATATTTGCACGAGGAATATATTATCAATTTGATATACTAGGATCTGAGTTTGGTCATTAATATTGGATTCAAATTTGATCTTATCTATCTCATATTGGGGTTTGATCAGATTAGGGTATGTTATTTCAGTAGAAGTCGAACTTGGTAGCCTAAACTCTACCAGTTGACCATAATATGGATTGGGGGTTCTAATTAGTGTACAATGACTAAACTGCCCCCACTTAAGTATGGGATAGGAAGTCTACATAAGTAATATTAGAACTGCCACATAAGCATATAACTTAAACAGAATGAAAAGACTAATCTACCCTTATTCGGCTAACTCTAACACTCCCCCTCAAGTTGGAGAATATATGTCATATAATCCCAACTTGTTACATATATAGTTCACTCTCCCTGAGCTCAAACCTTTGTAATCAAATCTGCCCACTGATCACCTGAGCCCACATGTTCTATGCTTATCTCTCCAATAAGGACTTTCTCCCTCAGAAAGTGGCAATCAATCTCTATGTGCTTTGTTCTCTCATGAAAAACATGATTATATGAGATGTGAATTGCAGCTTGATTATCACAGTACAATCTCATAGGTCTGTCCATTGAGAATCCAATTTCTTGTAGGAGGTTTCTCAGCCATACTAATTCACATATAGTGTGTGCCATGGCTCTGTATTCGGCTTAAGCACTACTCCTTCACAACAGTCTGCTTCTTACCCTTCCATGTCATCAGATTTCCTCCAAGAAATGTGCAGTAACATGTAGTAGATCTTCTATCTAACACTGAGCCTGCCCAATCTGCATCTGTATACCCAACTACCTCAAGTCTTCCTCCTAGTTTGTACAATAATCCACAGCTTGGAGCTCCCTTCAGGTACCTTACAATCCTAAGAACTGCATCCCAGTGAGGTATCTGGGGATTTTGCATAAATTGGCTCACCACACTGACAAAAAGGAGATGTTTGGTCTTGTGATAGTCAGATAGTTCAGCTTCCCCACTAACCGTCTATATATTCCAGGATCATCAAATATTTCACCTGTATCAATACTCAACTTAACATTTGGTTCCATGAGAGTTTCAGCCGGTTTCACACCTAACAGTCCTATTTTATCCAACAGATCAAGGACATATTTTCTTTGGCACAAGTTTACACCTTGTTTTGACCTGGCAACTTCTATAGCCAAGAAATACTTCAACTTCCCAAGGTCTTTTGTTTGAAAATGGTCTTGTAGAAAGGCCTTTAGTTTATCAATCCCCAATCTGCCACTACCAGTTATGACAATATCATCCACAAAGACTACTAATAAAATCTTTCCGGCTTTAGAATCATAGCTGAACACTGAGTGGTCAACCTGACATTGTTTCATTCCAAAATTCTTCACCACTTCACTAAACTTCCCAAACCAAGCACGAGGAGATTGTTTCAACCCATAAATTGCCTTTTTCAGTCTATACACCTTACCATCGTCCCCCTGAGCAACAAACCTAGGTGGTTGCTTCATATATACATCCTCCATACATCCTCCATTAGGTCACCATGGAGGAAGGTGTTTTTAATGTCAAGTTGAAACAAGGGCCAATCATACATAATTGCTAGGGAAATTAAGACATGGACTAAGCCCAATCTTTGCCACTAGAGAGAAGGTCTCCATATAGTCCACCCCATACAATTGAGAGTTACCTTTAGCAACAAGTTAGGCCTTCAAACGCTCCACACTGCCATCCGACAACTATTTAACAGTATACACCCATTTACAACCCACAACATGCTTACCTGGAGGAAGAGTAGTGAGCTCCCATGTGTGAGTATGTTGAAGAGCATAGAGTTCCTCCTCCATTGCTTGATGCCACCTAGGTGAAGTAAGAGCCTCCTGGACATCCTTAGGTATAGATATAGATGACAATAGAGAAACAAACTGGCGATGTGAAGCAAAAAGGTGAGAGATCGAAACAAAATTGGAAATGGGATATAGGGTACAACTACGTCTACCTTTCCGTAAAGCAATGGGAAGATCAAGCTCTGAAGGTTTTGGGATAGGAGCAACAACAGGATCCGCAGACAAGGTAGAAGCCGAAGGAGGTGTCGATGTTTGTTGATGAGTATACACGTACCGGATTGGTGGTCGTTTAGTAGGAATCTGCACTTGAGGTGAAGGTTCAGCCCCAACTAGAACAACCGGAACGGGGTCACAGACTGGAAGAGGGAGAGGAAGCAAAGGTGGAGATGGCTATACTTCAGGTCCCGAGAAGAACAAGATGGACTAAGAAAAAGTGACATCAAGACAGACATAGAACTTCCGAGTAATGGGATTGTAACACTTATACCCTTTCTGGGTCCGAGAGTAATCAAGAAAGATACACTTAATATAGCGTGCATCCAGCTTGTCTAAACCAGGACTTTGATTGTGAACAAAGCATACACAACCAAAGACCCAGGGTGTTAATGGAAAGGGAGGCAAGGTGGGGAACAAAATAGAAAAGGGAGACCGACCATGAAGGACGAAGGAGGGTATCTGATTAATAAGGAAACAAGCGGTAAGTACAACATCACTCCAAAATCATTTAGGAACACTCATATGATGAAGAATAGACTAAGCAGTTTTAAGAAGATGACGGTTCTTTCATTCAGCCACACCATTTTGTTGAGGGGTTGATGCACATGAAGTTTGCTGAATGATGCCATGCTATTCTAAATACTGTTGAAAGGAAGTAAGAAAGTATTCATGACCATTATCTGAACGAAGAACTTTGATTGGAACACCAAATATTTTGATTTAGTTCACTCAGTCATATGTTGAGTCCTTTTGATTTAGTTCACTCAGATGTGTGGGGTCCAATTAGAATTGAGTCTTATAATGGTTACAAATATTTTGTTATCTTTGTTGACGACTGTTCAAGAATGACATGGCTTTATTTAATGAAAGAAAGAAGTGAATTATTTTCCATTTTCCAAAAGTTTCATGCTGAAGTGCGTGCACAATTTGATGTTTCACTTAAAATTCTTCCTTCTGACAATGGCAGAGAGTATTTTCTTTCTTCATTCTAGCAATACTTGGAACAATGTGGTATTATTCATCAGACATCTTGTGCTCACACCCCTCAACAAAATGGGGTGGCTTAGAGGAAGAACTGACATCTACTTGAAACAACTCGGTCTCTCCTTCATCATATGAATGTTCCTAAACGTTTTTGGAGTGATGCAGTCCTGACTGCTTGTTTTCTCATTAATTGCATGCTCTCGTTTATTTTGAATGGTCGTTCTTTGTTCTCTATCTTATTTCTCACTTTGTTTCCATATCCTCTGACTCCCAGGATCTTTAGGTGTGTGTGTGCTTTGTTCAGAACCTTGGTCCTGGACTAGACAAGTTGGATGCTCGTTCCATTAAATGTATCTTCCTTGGCTACTCTAGGACCCAGAAAGGGTACTGATGCTACAACCCTGTTACTTGAAAATCCTTTGTGTGTCCTGATGTTACATTTTTTGAATCGGTGCCATACTTCTCTCCTTCTGATATCCCTTCTCTTCCTACAGAGGTTCCTCTTCCTCTTCCGGTTGATAATTCCATCCTGGTGGTTCCCATTATGCCTGAGTCTACACCTTCCCCAATGCAGGAGCATAGTGAAAGACCACTAATTCGTCAAGTGTATACTCATTAACAGAGGCCAGGACCTCCACCACCATCTACTCTGGTGGCTGATCTAGCTCTTTCCACAACTGAATTGCCTTCTGACCTTGACTTTCCTATTGCAGAGCAGAAAGGTATACGTAGTTGCACACCACATCCTATATCCAATTAGGTTTTTATATCTCACCTTTTTGCATCCCATCGTGAGTGTATTACCTTGTTATCCTTTGTATCCATACCTAAGGATGTTCAGGAGGCTCTTACTTCACCAGGCTGGCGAAAAGCTATGGAAGAAGAACTCCCTGCTCTTCATCCCAATCATACATGGGAACTCATCAATCTTCCCCCAAGTAAACATGTTGTTGGTTGTAAGTGGGTGTATGCTATTAAGTATTTACCAGATGGGAGAGTGGAACGGCTGAAATCCCGTTTAGTTGCAAAAGGATACTATCAACTTTATGGTGTAGACTATGTCGAAACCTTTTCTCTAGTTGCAAAGATTGGCTCAGTCCATGTGTTGATTTCCATAGCTGCACTGCATGATTAGCCTCTCTTTCAGCTTGATATTAAAAATGCCTTTCTCCATGATGATCTTCTAGAGGAAGTGTACATGGAGCAACCACCAGGGTTTGTGGCTCATGGGGAGGATGGTAAGGTGTGTAAGCGCAAGAAGGCAATCTATGGGCTCAAACAGTCTCCCCGTGCTTGGTTTGGAAAATTCAGTGAAGTGGTGAAGGAGTTTGGAATGAGGAAATGCCAAGTTGACCATTTAGTATTTAGCTGACTCTGTGGCTGGGAAGATCTAGCTGGTAGTGTATGTGGATGACATAGTCATAACTGACAGTGATAGAGTTGGGATTGATAGATTGAAGTCATTCCTACAAAATCACTTTTAGACAAAAGATCTTGGGAAGTTGAAGTATTTTCTTGGTATAGAAGTTACTAGATCAAAGGAAGGCATCAATCTTTGTCAGCGGAAATATGTTCTTGCCCTGTTGGAAGAAACAGGGCTGCTAGGTGCTAAACCAGCTGAAACTCCCATGGAGCTGAATGTGAAGTTGGGAAGTGACACAGGTGAATTGTTTGATAATCCTGGAAGGTATAGAAGGCTAGAGGGAAAACTGAACTATCTAACTATCACTAGGCCTGACATCTCTTTTGCCATCAGTATAGTAAGCCAGTTCATGCAGAATCCTCGGGCTTAGAATTGTGCGGTATTTGAAGGGGGCCCTAGGTCATGGGTTACTATACAAGCCAGGAGGTGATCTTGAAGTAGTTGGATACACTGACACAGACTGGGCTAGCTCTGTATCAGATAGGAGATCCACTACAGGTTATTGAACCTTTTTGGGAGGAAATCTAGTAACTTGGAAGAGCAAGAAGTAGGCTGTTGTAGCAAGGAGTAGTGCAGAAGAAAAATACAGGGCCATGGCACATATTATATGTGATCTAGTATGGTTGAAAAATCTATTACAGGAAATCAGGTTTTCAATAAGCAAACCCATGAATCTATACTGTGACAACCAGGCTGCAATTCACATCTCATCCAACCCAGTTTTTCATGAGATAAGTAAACACATAGAGGTAGATTGTCACTTTGTAAGGGAAAAGGTCATCAGTGGTGAGATAAGTATTGAGCATGTGAGAATAGTTGATCAATGGGCAGATCTGTTCACAGAAAGGTTGAGTTCAGGAAGAGTGAGCTATATATGTAACAAGCTGGGATTATATGATATATACTCTCTAGCTTGAGGGGGAGTGTTAGAGTTGACTAAAGAGGGGTATTTTGGTATTCTTCTTCTTCTTCTTCTTCTCTCTTCAACATCTCTAAACCTTACAACTAACATCAATTCTATTGGACAACATTTCAACAAGATAATAGTTTGAGAATAAAAAATAGTAGGGAAACCAAAGCCGAAAAGAAGAGAAATGAGGAATCATTCAAACAACTTAGGTCAAAGCAGTTGAGCAAGTATTCCATCACTAAGGGGTATTAAACTCTTCTAAGAACTCCATCAACAACCCAAACAGCAATGTTTCCAAAAACGTTAAGTTTCAGGACTCTACAACAAGAAAAGGGATCAAGAACCCTTCAAAACTGATCTGAAATCCAGTCATATTTATGATAAATGGATAACATAAAAATTCCAACTTATAAGTGGATATGCTAGTTACAGGTTCCTTGCCTTACCTTGCAGTTCATACAAGTTAGACAACCATAACTGGAAAGCAATATAGCTGACTGATCCAAAATACCATTTCTCAAACCCAAGTATTCATTTTCAATTACCCTGCAGCAAAAGGATAGGAAAATATAAAACTAAAAG
The DNA here is from genome assembly GCF_056320005.1 of Nelumbo lutea. Classification (NCBI taxonomy): domain Eukaryota; kingdom Viridiplantae; phylum Streptophyta; class Magnoliopsida; order Proteales; family Nelumbonaceae; genus Nelumbo; species Nelumbo lutea. Next base: position 53,303,589 of record NC_142691.1, read on the forward strand.
ACTGAATGTGTTAAATAGAAAGTTAAGAACACATGGGAAAATAAGAGAGCAATTCCATCTTCGCTAGGTTCTCAACCACATCTTAAAACACCTCATAGAAAGACATTGTAGCCAAAGAAGACCACATCTTATGACACCTCAGAAAGATATTGTGATAAATTTGGACCTAGGGCTTTGTGACCATCAATCAGTTTTTATCAGTAAAAGGCCATCCTCAAAACTTTCTTGAAATTGGTCAAAACGGGTATATACATGACAGGAACAGTGAAGAAGAGAGAAAAGTAATCTGTTTGGGTGTGTCTAAAGCCAAACAATGCCTTAAAATATAAATTGCATATTGCTGTGAGAAAGGAATGAGAAATCACTATTATGTCCTACAAAATCAAAGCAGAGGCTGCAGAATTATGATATAGCATATATACGATATGGTACAGAAGTGCACCCAGACCATATACAACAAAAAGTTCAACATAAATACAAATCAAGACTTAGGCTTTCTACTCTGCCCTTCAAATGGATGCCATGGTACAAGCATCAATTTTTCGTTCAGAAAACTGTGTCTAGTATGTAACATAGCTATAGTAAAAATGTTTGCCTTAAAGAAACCGGTCTTTGATGAAGTTGCAATCAACCTCTATATGCTTGGCATGCTTATAGAATATTTGCATAGAGGCAATTTTAATTGCACTCATACTGTTTGCAAATAGAGGGACAGGAGAAAAGATGTCAATGCATAAATCATGTAGTAAAGCCTGGAGCTACACAATCTCATTGTAGATAGATGAAGAGAGGATGAAGAAGAACAGCCTGTGAGAGAGAGAGAGAGAGAGAGAGAGAGAGAGAGCATGAACATACAAAACGAATCAAAACAATTAAAGAATGTTGACACTTGACAAGGCTGTCCAGGAGAAGAAACAAATTGGATACCACTAGGATAACATAGGATATATCTAACCTTGTTATTGTAAGATAGATGAGAAAGCCCACGGGCTATCAGTATAAAGTAGCATTTGTTAGACAGTGTGTGCCCTTAGGATCCAATATATTGTGTAAACTACTTTTGTTTTATGAATAAAAGTTAAGTTTCTAGTACAGTTGCATGTGTCATTGGGTAATTTACGTTATAGTCCTGTTTTTGATAAATGAAATATTAATGTGTTGAAGGTTCTCAATCACTTGCCGCCATTGTGAGAGATTTGGAATCTTTGGCATGAACTACCACAGTAGATCACTGCGCTTGTGAATTTCCCTTCAAGTTTAAGGTATGTTTTAGTTGTGTTTATGTCTGATTTTACATAGTCCAAATACCTTGTTCAATCCCATAGAGAAAAAAAAAATTGACTTGGCTGAAATAGATGGTAATAAGGCCTAGTTTTAATAAGAAATCAGCAAATCAGCAAAAGAAAGAAGAGAAAAAGGGAAAGAGAACAGAGAAGAAGAAAAGAAACAAAGAGAATGAGAGAAAAAGGAATTTATGGTCCTGTCATCCCAATTACTGCTATTTATATTAAAACAAATAAAAGGAGATAAAAAGACAAGAATACCCCTGCGACTATATGAAAGAAAGAAATAATAATAAATAACAGCAATAAATAGTACAAGCTTAATTAGCTGCATCTCCACACTCCCCCTCAAGTTGGGAATAGATATTTGTCATGCCCCACTTGCATGGATCTGTCTCCAGATTGACATTGATAATTGCTTTGGTAAGAAATCAACAAGCTGCATACCAGAGGCAACATAAGGAAGACAAAATTCTTGAGAGGCAACTCACTTTGATGAAACGTCGGTCCACATCAATATGTTTAGTTCTATCATGCTGTATTGGGTTATAAGCAATATTATCGGTAGGTTGGTTACCACAATATACTCAATGCCCAATTCTTTAAGTAGATATCTCAACCATAACACCTCAGCCACACTATTATCCATAGACATGTACTCTACTCAACATTGGAGTGGGAAGCAACATTTTGTTTCTTACTCCATGAAACAAGATTTCTTCCAACAAAGACATAATATCCTTAAGTGGATCTCCTGTCATCAAAACACCTGGGTCAATCTGCATTAGTGTACACTTCTCTCTTCATATGACCATTATTCTTGAAAAGCATACCTCGGTCTGGACGCCTCTTCAATAGGCAAAGATCCTTTCAATAGCAAGAAGATGAGTTGTCCTAGGAGAGTGTATATACTAACAACACTGACAACAGAAGAAATGTTAGGATGTGTTAGGCAAAGACAGAGAAGCTTCTTATTTAGCCGTTGATACACTGCTTTTTCTTCAAGGGACTCACCCCCTTTTGCATTTATCTTATGATTCAACTCAATAGGTGTGTCTGCAGGTTTAAGTTCCCAATTTTCCAGTTTCCTCAAATTGATCAAGGACATATTTCCTCTAGGGGATAAAAATACCTATAGAAATGATGGGCTGAATGGGCCTCAGTGTCTTATTTTCTTATTGGGTTTATTAGTTCCTTCTATTTATTAGCTAATGGGCCTTAGTTGTGGGCCTATCTTCTTTGTTTGTTTATTATTATTAGTACAGCCACTCTACCAGGGGCACCCTTGTAATTGTACATTAAATTAGAATAAGTTCTAAAAAAATATGGTTAAGGGACTAGAGAGAGAAATGATCAAGCTCTCTTTCTCTTCCCTTTTCTTCCTGATTCTTCATCTTTCTTTTGAACTTCTTCTCTAATTTTAGAATTGTTGCTGGTCTATATTTAATCTTGGAATTAGAGAAAGTCGCCACTTCCTGCTTTCTTTTTCTTAAGTCCATATATAGTGTCTATGGAGAATTAAGTTGCTGATTGGTGGGAGGTTGATGCCCCCTAGTTGGGGGAGTTTTCAGGAGAAGATTACACATTCAGATCGAGGCCCGAGACAAGTTCTTGGTGATTATTCCTGAAAACACTACCTGACCAGAGAAATCAGCTTAAGGGGTCTAGAGATAGTTTGAAGCTGGTGCTTGGGGCTTAAAGGAAGTTTGTTGACCAATTTGGAGATAAAATCAGTTAGAAAAGTTTTTGGAGTCTCTAGTAGGAGTAGCTATAACTTCTTTCTTCCTCTTGGGATGTCGGGTACTATGAAACCCTAGTTTGTGGCTATAAAAGAGTAGCTTTGACTTCAGGTTAGTGTTATTTGATTAGTAGTAACTTATTTTTATTTTTTCTTGTTTCCATTTAATCAATAGAGCAAACTGGAATTGAGAGAAAACAACTTACAGACTCTAGATTTATCTGGGGGTCTGTGGAGACTCTATTGGGGGTAGTGACTACTATGAAGTTAGATAGAACCAACTATTTGACATGGTTGCATTCAATAAAAATCTATGTTTATAGTAGAGGAAAATGGGGGTACATCACTAGGAGTAAGGCAAAACCTAATGAGGACGATCCTACCTATGAGAGGTGGATGCATGAAAATTACATAGTTGTAGGCTGGTTGGTTAATTCAATGGAACCTCATATCAGTTAATACTACTTGTGGGTGGATACTGCTAAGGAGGTATGGGATAGTGTCAAGGAGACCTACTCATAGAAGTTGAATGTTGCTAGGGCTTATAAATTAAGAAAATAATGTGAATAATCTAAGACAAGGGGAGAAGCCCTTAGCTGTGTACTTCTCAATGCTGAAGTATCTATAGAAGGAAATTGATTTGATGGAAATGGTTGAATAGAGGTGCACAAAAGATGTTGAAACTCATAGGAAATTGATGGAGAGGAATCAAGTCTTTGAGTGTCTTACAGGACTCAACCCTGAATATGATATAGTTAGGTAGAATGTTTGAGCAAAAGATGAAGTGATCCTTTCTTAGGCATTTTTATGGAGGTTATAAGGAATCACCCAAAAGAAATAAGAAGGAACCCATGACCAACACAAACTCCTAAGCCCAAAAAAAGAACATAGCTTTAATTTTAACCCTCAAAAAATAACCCCCACTTGCTTCTAAAGCATGGAACCCTCAACAGAAAGCGGAACAAAAGAACCCAACCAACAGAGAAAAACTTTAAAAATATGCATAAAACTAACAACACTCTAAGTTAGGATTTTTCAACAACCATCGGGTACTGAAGCTCTAATTCCTGAAACACTTTTCTAGTTTAGTCTTCCCATCTTAGAACCAATAAGCCCAATTTTCTGCTGACTTGGAGACTAGTTTCAACGACCTTTTCCATATCCACTTTTTTCTCAACTTTTTAAACTTATCAAACTCTACTCTTTCTTCCTCTTCAGCTTCATCAATTTCCTCTTATGAGCTATCCTCTTCCCCCAACAAACCCCTTCTTTTGCCTGGGACTTTTTAGTAAAATCTTCTGGCTTAACTCCTTTCTTAGGCTTGTGCTATGGTCAGTAATGAAGAAAGTAGAAGACAAGTTCAGATTGTGGAAGTACTAGTAGATCATTTTGCTAAGGATGGGATGAAACATGAGGTGATTACTGAGAAGGATGTTGTGTGTGAATATTGCATGAAGTCAGAGCACACGAAGGATACCTGTTGGAAGCTGCATCCAGATCTCCTACTTGCTAGGTATAAGAATACCAATAATGACAGAAAGAGTCAGAATGGGAAATGTGGTAGTACTAATGTAGCCACCTCCTTTGAGGGTGCAAAGGGGCCATAGAATGAGAAATCTATAGGGAACAGCTTACAGCCACCAGGGTTGAATATGCGGACTATGGTCATATTATTAGTCATTTAGAACCTACCTCTTCAGCTTCCAGTCCACTAGGCAATGGCTCCACTTTTGCTTATGCTCACTCAGGTATTCGTGTTACTACGAACCATGCTTCTACCTCAGGTAATCGTAGGGTCCCTTGGATAATAGATTCTAGTACTTTCGAGTTCTAAACATATAACCTGTGTTTCCACTTTATTCAATACTTACCAACCTTTATCTAGATGTGACAAAACATCCCTTGTTGATGGCTCTCTTTTCCCCATCTAAGGAGACATTTGAACGTCAGACTCCCTTACCTTGACCTCTATACTTCGTGTACCATAACTTAACACTAATATGCTTTCAGTTAATAATTTGACTAAATATTTAAACTGCAATGTAAACTTTTTTCCTTCTTACTGTGCTCTTTAGGACATGAAATCCTAGAAGGTGATTGGCAATGGCCATGAGGTGAATGAGATATATCTATTAAAATTTATTGAATAGAGCCAAGTGCAGCCTCAGAAATCAGCCTTTAGATTTACAGTGTCATAGTCAGTTAGTCGTATCATGTTATGTCACTATTGTTTCGGTCATCTTTCTTTCTCTTTATTGAAGCTTTTGTTTTAAGGGAATAAATTTATTGAGTCTACATTGTGAGTCTTTGTTTTCAAAGCTTTGTAGAAACTCTTATCCTGCAAGTAATAAAAGATCTACTTTTCCTTCTAACATTGCTCACTCTGATTTGTGGGGGCTTTACTATATACCTTGAATGGGTGGCAATATTTTATTTTGTTTATTAATGACTTCTCCCATTGTACATGGCTTTACCTTGTGCATTATCGTGCTAAAGTACCCAAACTTGTTTAACATTTTCATGAATTTTTGCTCACCCAGTTTGACACCCGCATTAAAATATTCCAGTTAGATAATGCTAAGGAACATTTTGAGAAGGATCTTACCTCTTATTTTGAGAAGTTTGGGGATGTTACTAAAGCTCTTATGCTCACACTCTAGAGAAAAATAGGGTAGCAAGATCTTACCTCTTCATTGTTTTTTTTTTTACAAACATTGATGTTTTTTTCCCATCCTCTTACGTATCTTTGGATGTACTTGCTATGTCCACATTCCTAGTTCCCAAAGACAAAAGTTTGAAACCAAAGTTAGGAAGTGCATTTTCCTTGGGTATGACTCCACATAGACGGGTTACTATTGCTTTGATCCCAGTAGTGACACCTTGTTTGTTTCTAAGGATGTAAATTTTGTAGTGTCAGCTCCTTTTTTTGGCCATTTTCTGAGTGGGAGCCCTCTATTGAGTTGTTTGCTACACCCCTTCCCTTGCCAGTTCCAATTGAATCTTGTGTTAGCCCTTCTTAAACTCTTTCAGTCTCTTTCTTTAAGTTGTCCTCATCTCTTGGCTCCCCCGTTCCTACTCCTCCACGTCTTCCTAGTCCTCTTGTGTTCCCTACACATTTTGTTCTTTAGAGGTGGTACCAATGTCAAAGGCAAAGGCATGCACAACTTGTTCCCCCCTCTCCATGTGAGGCTTTGACAGTCCCAGTCACTAAAGGGAGGATGGGTCCTATACCACCATCACCAGCACCTCCCTTTTCTGATCTTGACTTACCCATTGCAATGAGAAAAGGTAAGAGGAAATGTATCACTCATTGCATTTCCAAACACCTATCTCACAATCTGTTATCCCTTTCCTACTATTTCTTCCTAGCCTCTATTTCAACCTAACCTATTCCTAAGAATGTATTAGAAGCCTTGTCTAAGCCAGAATGGAGGAATGCTATGAGGATTGAGATAGAAGCACTTCGTAAGAACAATAGTTGGGATGTTGTAAACTTAACTATTGGAAAGGAGCCTGTTGGTAGTAAACAGGTTTACACTATAAAGTATCATGTTGATGGTTGGATTGAGAGGTATAAGACCTATCTTATTGCCAAGGGCTGTACTCAGGTGCATGGGATTGATTATATGAAGACCTTCTCTCTGGTGGCTAAGATAACATTTGTAAGAGTTTTGTTGTCTTTGGAAGTGAGCTATGACTAGCCCCTTTATCAGTTTGTTGTTAAGAATGCCTTCTTCAATGGTGATTTGACTAAAGAGGTGTATATGTCGCTTTCCCTAGAATGTATGGTAAGAAGAGGCAAAGGTATGTAAATTGAAGAGGTCCCTTTATGGACTTAAGCAGTGCCCACATGCTTGGTTTGATAGATTTTGGGCTGCTCTTATTCAATTTGGTTATACTCAAACTCAATTGGACCATACTTTGTTTGTGAAGAGAAAAGCTTCTTGGGTCACCTTTTTCATTGTTTATGTGGATGACATTGTTGTTACAGGCAATGATATATTTTCATTTCCTAGCAAAAGTTTGTTCTAGACTTTCTTACTAAGTATGGAAGCTTGGTGCCAAACCTACCTCCACCCCTATTGATAGGAATTATTTGCTCTCAACTATTGGTGGTGATCTTTCGGCTGACAAGGGAGTATTTTAGAGACATTTGGGAAAGCATCAATGCTTTGTATGACATGGCCTTGTAGAGAGGCTAGGCCAAATGGGCCCTAGTATCTATCCTTTTACTCTTTGTAATGTGTTATCTATTTGTTTTGTTAATGGGCCTGTCTTTGTGGGCCTGTTACTTCTTTTTGTAAGCTTCTTTAAATTCTTGCTTAGCTGGCCGCCCACTTAAGGGCATACTTGTAATTAACCTAGTTAATGAAGATTAGCAAAAGGATTAGAGAGGAGAGAGGAGATTATCAACTCCTCTTCTTCTTCCTCTTCTTTTTCTCCATCTTCCGTTGTACTGCTGTCTTCTACATTTCTTCTACTTTTCTCTCTATTTTTAACCAAGTTTATATCAGTTTTAGAGGACTGATTTACTTCTTGGTATCAGAGCAGGTTTCTCCTTTCTCTTTCTTTCCTTTTTTTCTCTAATACACCCTTCGATTAGGAGAGTGTATGGAGAGATAAGTCCCCTATAGTTCAGAGGATCTTTTGCCTAGTTGGTAGAGGGTTTGGAGAGTTGAAGTCTGGCTGAAAACTGCAAAGAAGTGATGCTGTATTTTTTCTGCTCAAAACCCTAGCCGATTAGAGAGTTTCGAAGTTATAGGTAAAGGAGAAGTTTTTGGTGTGGCACTTAGTGCTTGGGAGGTGTGTTTTGATTTCTATAAGGGTGCAGTTAAGTCCTGAAAGAAGTTGGAAAGTTCTGGTAGGTGCAGCTGCATCTTCTCTCTTTCTCTCCGACAACTGAGTGCAGTGAAACCCTAGCTATCAAGTACCTGGGCACCGTTTTGACTTCAAGTAAGTTTATAAAGCATAAAAAATTTGTTTTTTAATTTTTGTTTTATCAATGGAGCTATACGGAAGTGAGTTCAAGCAGATGCCGGTATCCGGGCTTGGCTCAGTAGATTCCGTTTTGATTGGTGTGACCACAATTAAGTTGGATGAAACCAATTACCTAGCTTGGGCATAGTCTATACGGATTTACATCTGTAGTAGAGGTAAATTAGGATATCTCATAGGAAGTAAAGTGAAACCCAAAGAGACAAACCCTGCATTTGAGAAATGGATGCAGAAGAATTATACAGTAATCGTATGGTTGATCAACTCTATGCAGACTCATATAAGTTAGCATTACCTTTGGATGTCTTCAGCCAAGGAGATTTGGGATAGTGTTACAGAGACCTATTCGTAGAAGTTTAATGTGGCAAGAGCCTATAAACTGAAAAGTGATGTGAAGAATCTAAGGCAGGGGAGAAATGTGTGCCAATTTACTATTCTGCTGAAATCTCTATGGTAAGAAATTGATGTCATGGAGATAGTTGTATGGGAGAGTACAAAGGATGCAGAGACCTTTAGGAAATTGGTCAAAAGAAATAGGGCGTTTGAGTTTCTTACGGGACTCAACCTTGAGCTTGACATTATTAGGTAGAATATTCTAGGCAAGGATGGGGTCACCCTGGCCCAGGCATATGCTATGGTAAGTAGTGAAGAGAGTAGGCGGTGTTAGATAGTATATGCCCTTAGCTCCAATTAGATGGATGTACATTTACATTTATTGTAAATGAATAAAAGTACATAATTGATTCATGTTATATTTGGTGTTTCTCTGTAATTACCCTTAAACTGGACACTTATGAGACTCGTGTTACTTTAGAAAGTTCTCAGTCGTTGGATAGACTTGGGGAAGTTTATCCTGTCAAGGCTGACACTAATGTGCCGCCAAGTAGGTTGGGGTAGCTTGTCTCAGCTGCCAGGGTTAGACCCTGTTATAATTCGGCCTGCCTTTGAGTTCTGTTAGTTTGATAACAGCCAAGAAGAAAGAGGAAGAAAGAAGGAAGAAAGAGAGAGAGAGAGGAGGAGAAAAGGAGAGAAGAAAAATCTGGTTCGAATTAGGGAAAAGTTTTTCTCCCATTCGGCCAGGCATGTTTTTATATTATTAATATAATGGAAAAGACACATGTGCCCTTATTTAAGTGAGGGACACTAGTTCTAATATAATATTACAGATCAGCAACCTCAACATAAGTATAAAGACAGAAATACCCCTACACTAACACTACCCCTCAAGCTGGTGAGTATATATCATATAATCCCACCTTGTTACATATGTAGTCCACTCTTCCCCGACTCAACCGTTTTGTAAATAAGTCTACCCACTGGTTTCCTGTATTAACGTATGCAGTGTCTATCACTCCATTCAGCACCTTCTCTCTCACAAAGTGACAGTCAACCTCTATGTGCTTGGTTCTTTCATGAAACACTGGATTAGAAGAAATATGAACTACAACCTGATTGTCACAATAGAGCTTCATTGGAGTATTAATGTTGTATCCTATCTCCTGTAGAAGGTTCCTTAGCCACACTAATTCACAAGCAGTATGTGCCATAACTCTTTGATGACATTGTGGTCATGGGTAATGACACCCAAGAGGTTTGTAAACTCAAAAGGTTTCTTAGCTCTGAATTTGAGATCAAGGACTTAGGAGATCTCAGGTACTTCTTGGGAATTGAAGTTGCTAGATCTAAGGATGGAATTTTCATTTCTCAGTGCAAGTATGTTCTTGACCTCTTTGCAGAGATTGGTAAGCTTGGTGCTAAACCGGTCTCCACCTATAGATCCCAATCATAAACTTTCTGCTACTGATGGTGAACCTTTGTCTGATAGGGGAGTGTTTCAGAGACTGCTTGGGAAGTTGTTATATCTCTGCATGACTTAACCAAATATTTCCTATGCAGTGAGTGTTGTTAATCAGTTTATGCATTCTCCTAGAGATACACATTTAGCTACGGCAGAAAGAGTTGTGTTACTTGAAAGGTACTCTAGGGAAAGTTATTTTATTTGCTAAGCATGAACACATGAAGCTAGAACTGGAAGCATACACTGGTGCTGATTGGGTTGGATGTGTTGATGATAGGAGGTCCACCTCAGGATATTGTGCTTTGGTGGCAAGGAACATTGTCTCATGGAGGAGTATGAAACAGTTTGTAGTTGCTAGATCCTTCGCTGAAGTTGAGTACAAGGCAATGGCACATGGTGTGTCAGAATTTCTGTGGCTGCAATCACTTTTAGAAGAATTGGGAGTTGACTATGAAAAGCCAATGATGCTCTACTGTGACAAATAGCCAGCTATCAACATTGCTCACAATCCTGTTCAACACGATAGAACTAAGCACATTGAGGTTGATAGACATTTTATACGGGAAAGAGTTGCTTCAGGGGAATTTTGCTTGCCATTTATTGCTTGAGAAGAGCAGTTGGCTGATGTGTTGACCAAGGAAGTTCCAAGAGGGAAGTTGACACACTATATAAGCAAGTTGGGGAGTGTAGAGAAACTAGGCCAAATGGGCCCTAATATCGATCCTTTTATTCTTTGTAATGTGTTATCTATTTGTTTTGTTAATGGGCTTGTCTTTGTGGGCCTGTTACTACTCTTTGTAAGCTTCTTAGTTCTTGCTTAGCTGGCTGCCCACTTAAGTGCATACTTGTATGTAACCTAGTTAATGAAGATTAACAAAATGATTAGAGAGAGAGGAGATTATCGAACTCTTCTTCTTCTTCCTCTTCTTTTATTCATCTTCTTCCATTGTACTGCTGTCTTCTACCTTCTACTTTTCTCTCTATTTTTAACCAAGTATGTATCAGTTTTGGAGGACTTATTTACATCTGTCCTTATATCTCATATGTGACGAGTGTAATCAATCATTTTATGCATGCCCTTAAAGACACGCTTAGGGTTGCTGCAGCAAGGGTTTTATGTTATCTGAAAGGAACACCTAGGAAGGGTATTCTCTTTATCAAACATGGACAAATGAAGTTAGAAGCTTATAAGATGTTGACAGGGCAGGTAGTATTGGTGACAAGAGATCCACATTAGGTTACTATGCTCTGGTTGTTGGGAATGTTGTTTCTTGGAGAAGTAAAAGTTAGTTTGTGGAAGTTAGATCCTTAGTTGAGGCATAGTACAAGGCCATGGTCCATAGGGTTTTAGAGTTGTTATGGCTCAAGTCTATTCTAGAGGAAATGAGTATTACTTATGACAAACCCCTTATGCTATATTGTGATAATCAAGCCGCCATTAGCATTGCTCATAACCCAATTCAACATAATAGAACGAAGCATATTGAGGTGGACAAACATTTCATACAAGAAAGAGTAGCTACAAGGGAAGTTTGCCTCCCTTTCATGGCTTTAGAGGTGCAGTTAGTAGATGTTATAAGTTCTAACTAAGGGTGTTCCTAAGGTATAGTTGCAACACTATGTAAACAAGCTGGGCATGATTGACATCTATGCTAAGCTTGATGAGAATAGAGATGATGAGCTAATTGGACCTTAGTTTCTTATTATTGGGTTTATTAGTTCTTTTTATTTATTAGTTAATTGGCCTTAGTTGTGTACCTAATTTCGTTGTTTCTTTATTATTATCACTTCAACCACCCTATCAAGGGCCCCTGTGTAATTGTACATTAAATTAGAATCAGTTTTAATAAAACATGGTTAAGGGACTGGAGAGAGACATGATCAAGCTCTCTTCCTCATTCTTCATCTTTCTCCTAATCTTCTTTCTTCTTCTTTCTCTTATTTCTTCTCTAATTTAAGAATTATTGCTCGTCTATATTTCATCTATACCATGTTTGGAACAAGCCACTTCAATTCCCAAGAAATACTGCAAATCACCTAGATCCTACACTTCAAACTCCTTGCTAAGAAACTACTTAAATTAATCTCATCAATATCACTGCTTGTCACCATAGTGTCATTAACATAAACGACTAGGAGAATCAAGGCAAAACCTGCTTTCTTGATAAAAAGAGTGATCAAATAGGGCTTGCACATAGCCAAATTTCTCCAAGGCAAGTCTAAATCTGTAAAACCATGTTCTTGGAGATTGCTTCACACCTCTTCTTGTTTTCTTTTTTGAAGATAAATAAAAAATAAACTTTATAAGTGAAACAAGAAAGGGAGGGTATAGAAGGGTGATAAGAAATCACCCAGTAAAAACAGACCTAGAATTCAACAGGCCTGTCTAACAAACAGCCCCTTAAACAGAAAAAAACAACCATATAAACAAAACAAAACACCTTAAAAAATAAACCCAAATCAAATTACAAATATCACAAAGGACCGTTCAACCAACCCTTAGAACAACTAAAACAAACATTAGATTGTATATCCAAGATCCTCCAAATCCTGCCAAAAAAATACATAAGAAAAACAACTTGAACCCAAACAACCAACTGATGAAATGCTCAACTCAAGTTTTATCATTTTCTCATCGTGTCCACTGTCTTATATAGAAATCTCTTCTCTCATCTGATCTAATTTCTTTAATTTTCTCCCTTTCTTTAATCCCACTCCAAATAGTCCTAGCTTCAACCTGGCAAAAACATTTGAAACTTGCCTCTTTTGATTGACTTTCTGTCTTCTAAATCTTCTTACTACATTTGGGTATTTATCCACCCTCGTAGAAACCTCCCTTGGAGCATCAATTCTTTCTAATTCAAATATTGCATTCTTCTCAAACAATTGATCAGCACTAAGGTCATCTCTAAACTTCCCCTCCTCTATGTCTCCTACTATCTTTAGACTTCCATTCTCCTTAGTTGTCCCTGAACAAGAATCAGTCACCCCCTTAATCTTCTCTTTTGTCTGGAATCTAGAATCTTCTTACACCTCCCTGAAAGCTTCCTTTGCAAAATCCTTCCCTCCAAGAAGAATAATCCCAACATTTTATTGATCCTCACCTCTATGTTCAGCACCCTTTCCATATCTGCATTTTTCTCAACTTTGTGAGTCTCATAAATGACTATGTCTTCCTCCCCTGTATCTGTTTCTCCACCCTCTTGCAAACCGCCATTAAGAAAAGCATTTTTAACATCCATATGAAACAATGGTCATGAGAAATTTGTAGTAAGGGGCAACAATATTCTAATGGTGTTCGTCTTGGCAACCAGTGCAAAGTCTGTGTGTACCCCTTAGCAACCAGTCGGGCTTTATACCTTTCAACTGAACCATCTGCATCATAAACCTACCACGTCTCCCATGGATCTTAAATCAGATGATAACAGAAAAAAGAGAAGGCTAGGGCAATATAATCTTCAAAGTTTTATAAATAATTGATCAACACTTGCAAGATTAATGACAGAGAAAAAACAGTACCTTAATTTCTAGAAAAAAGGAGAAAACATGGGCTGATTGAAACAATGCCTGTACTAGTTCAGAATACTCCTAATAGATGAACATTAGGTATCCTCTTAAAAACCTTGAATAATAATTATTACCAGAAGTTGTCATTCTTCATTTGAAGACAAAACAAGATGACCTGCTCTGATACGATGTCATTGTTAGGAGCAATTTGTAGAAGAGAGAAAAGTAATCTATTTAGGTATGTCTAAAGTATGACCATGCCTAGAAATATAACTTATATATTGATGTGAAAAGAGAATAATAAAGGACTATTCATTCCTCTTACAAAAGCAAAACGAAAGCTAAAGTGTATGCAAGATATGATACAACAGTGCTATCAATCCACAAATAACAAAATATACATCATAAATACATAATCAGACCTTAGGCTCTCTATGATGAAAGACCTTAGAACAGAGGAGTCAATTTTTTATCAATAAGCATAAATTTGTTAATCAATTATTAAGAATGATGTACAGTGAATATACAAGCAGATGTGCCAAACATATAGTCTAGCCATTTCTACTTCAAGGTACAACCCTTTCCCCTTGGAAAGTTTGCCTCCAAGACAGTTAGGTTCTATTTACTCCTTGTCTATCCAAAGAATCAGCCATAATATTATTTGATGAGTGCCCATTTAAATGTATCTATCTTGTGAGTTTTGTTATTTCTCTCATTGCTTGTCTATGGATCGAAGGGCCTATATTACTGTGCATGAGGCATCCCATCATAATCTTAGACCACATTCTAACTCAATATTCCTGAAATTTAGAGGTTTTCCTAGATTAAGTCCATGTATCACAGCCAACAATTCCACCTTTATGGAGTCTCTATAGCCAATTAGACCGAAGAATAATGATATTGCATTCCCATTACAATCTTTAAACACCAATCCTTGAATCTAGTGGATGTTTTTGAAAATAAAGGCTCCTGGGTTGCCCAAACAACACCTTTTGGTATTTAATCTGACGATGTTACCTTGTGGAGGTATCCATATACTATTGCTGACTGTTGCCTATATTGTGGCATTACTCTTTACTATTTAATAGGATGATCAAGGATTTTTTTTTCCACTAGAAGAGGTCTCTGACAAGGAGACCTACTTCTGTCCTTTTCTCTTCACTGTTATAGTAGTGCCGTTAGCCACTTAATAACAATGGTTGATAGGTTTACGCTGATTCATTGTTGGAGAGTTGGGAGGGATCAGGTCATCATTATTAACATTCGATTTGCAGATAATTTAAGCATTGTTGGTGTGGATAGAGAGGAAAAGGAAGCTAGGAACTTAAGCATTGTTGATGATCAAATGGTTTTGTTTGCCGAACTGAACCTGTTGAGAGAGCTGAGAAGAAGAAGAAGAGGAAGAAGAAGAGAGAAGAGTCTGATGTGTTCGATGGGCCCTGTTCACTAATATAAGAGCAATACAAAATTTACATGAAAGGACCAGGATGCCCCTGATTAGTGATGGAACACCCAGTCTAATAAAACACAAGACACAATTAGGCCGAGTTTCTAAGGCCCATTAACTAGAGACTCTAATGCCCAGCCCAGACAAGAGAATAACAACATATCAGCCAAACCAACACTCCCCCTCAAGCTAAGCATGGATGTCAATCATGTTTAGCTTGCCCAGTAAGTCCAAAAATTTCACTGTGGTTAGCCCTTTAGTTAAAACATCTGCAATTTGCATCTCTGAGGGAGTGTAAGGAATGCAGAGTTCTCCTTTGACTATTCTTTCTCTAACAAAATGGTGGTCTATCTCAATATGTTTTGTTCTATCATGTTGCATTGGGTTACTTGCAATGTTGATAGAAGCCTTGTTGTCGCAGTACAACTTGAGAGGACACTCAGTCTTCACTCCCAGTTTACCAAGAAGAATTTTAAGCCACAACAGTTCCACAACACCATGAGCCATAGCTCGATATTCTGCCTTTGCACTAGACCTTGCAACAACATTCTGTGTTTTACTTCTCCATGTAACTAGATTTCCCCCAAAAAAAAGTGCAGTAACTTGAAGTTGACTTTCTGTCACCCACAGAATCAACCTAATCTGTATCAGTATATCCTTCAACTTCAATTCTATTGTTTTTTCTGAACAGAATCCCTTTCCTAGGGCAAGACTTCAAATATCCAAGAATTCTTGCTACAACCTTCATGTGAGGAATTTTGGGATTGTGCATAAACTGGCTGACAACATGAACGGCATAAGCAATGTCGGGACGAGTGAGGGACAAGTAAATTAACTTCTCCACTAACTTCTGGTATCTCTCCTTATCAGGGTAGTCCTCTCCCACCGACTCCTGTAGACCATGATTCAGTTCTATTGGAGTATCTGCTGGCCTGCACCCCAACATGCCTGTTTCTTGTAGAAGGTCAAGGATGTATTTCCGTTAACATATATAGATGCCCTCTTTGGATCTAGCAACTTCAATCCCTAGGAAGTACTTCAGTTGACCCAGGTCTTCGATTTCAAATTCAGCAGCTAGGACCTCCTTCAGTCTGTTGATCTCCTCCTTATCATCCCCAGTAATTACCATATCATCTACATAGACGATAAGAGCAGTAAGTTTCCCATTCCTCTTCTTTATAAATAGAATATGATCTGCCCCGCTTTGAGTATAACCACCTTACTTCATGGCTCCACATAGTTTCTCAAACCAGGCACGAGGGGACTGTTTAAGGCCATATAGTGCCTTTCTCAATCTACACACTTTTCTGCCAAATTCATAACCTGGTGGAGGATCCATGAATACCTCCTCATGTAGATCACCATTTAAAAAAGCATTCTTCACATCCAGTTGATGAAGCTCCCACGAGAAGTTTGCAGCTAATGAGAGTAGGACTCTGATAGTGTTGAGTTTTGCTACGAGAGCAAATGTTTCTTTGTAGTCAACTCCTTCCTTTTGAGTAAACCCCTTTGCCACGAGTCTAGCCTTGTATCTTTCAATGGACCCATCCTCCCTATGCTTCACGGTGAACACCCACTTGCATCCAACAGTACCTTTCCCTTCTGGTAGATCTACTAGTTCCCAAGTCTCTGCTTTCATCAAGGCCTTCATTTCTTCATTCATGGCCTCTTTCCACCTTGGGTCAGACACAGCCTCAGAGTACCTAGTAGGAACATGCACAGAAGAGAGAGCAAACACAAAAGAACAATAACTAGGGGAAAAGTATGAGTAAGACACAAAATCCGCAATAGGGTATCTGATAGTACAAGAATGAGTAGATTTACGAAGTGCAATTGGAAGATCCAAGTCAGAGGAATTGATAGGATTACCTTGAGTTGCTGAGACAGGTTGATCCGAGTCCAATTGGTTGTTGTCATGAGTTGGAGGGCTCTTCTTCCTTCTATTGTAGGTAACTCTGATATCTTTCCGCTGCCTGTTGAAGCCTTTAGTAACATTTTCCACATCACTAGTAGTAGCTGGGCCAATGGGAGCCTCACTAGATTCACCTGGGATACCAAAACTAGGAGGATCAAGAGGAGAAGATGGAAGATCCGAGGCAGAGAGGGGCACAAAGAAATGGGGAATAGAAGAATCAACCGGAGGGTCCTCTTCCATCCTACTAGTCTCCCCCTGAAGAGGATCCAAGGAAGATTGAAAGTAGGATTGAGACTCAAACAACACCACATCTTTTGTGACATATCTTTTCTTGGTGACTAGATCATAACACTTGTATCCCTCTGAGTAGGAGAATAACCCAAGAAGATTCCCTTTGTAGCTCGAGGATCCAATTTTGTCTTCTTTAGATCCTTGACATGTATGAAACATACACACCCAAAGACCCTCGGTGGAAGAGAAAAAACAACGAGATGAGGGCAAAGAACCGAAAATGGAGTCTTCATTTCCAAGACCTTAGATGGCATTTGGTTTATCAGATATGATGCAGTGAGGATTGCCTGAGACCAATAGCCTTTTGGAAACTTGTGCTGAAATAATAAAGCTCGTGCAGTCTCCAATAAGTGTCTATTCTTGCGCTCAGCAACCCCATTCTGTTGGGGGGTACTAGCACAAGATGACTAGTGAATCATTCCCGCATCCTCCATAAACAAGTTTAAGGATCTTTCAAAATATTCAGCAGCATTATCTGACCTGAATTGCTTGATTTTCTTTCCGAATTGTGTTTCAATCATTTTGCAAAATGCCATGGTTACCCGCGGCACTTCATCTCGTGTCTTTAATAAGTAGATCCATGTGTATCGAGAATAGTGGTCAATAAAATTGATAAAGTATCAATAGCCATCCACAGAAACAATGGGAGAAGGACCCCAAACATCAGAATGCACTAAGTCAAAAGGTGCTTGAATTTCATTACTAGAAGTTGAGTACACAGTTCTACACTGTTTTGATAATTGATAGACTTCACAGACTAACTTTTGACTTGACACACCTTGAAACAATTCCAGAAACAACATTTCCAATGACAAGAATTGTAAATGACCTAATCTAGCATGCCACAGGTGCAACTTAGATAATGACTCCACATTAGATTGACCACTAGTAGTAGATGTTTGAAGGGTTGAACTGATGTCTGCATCTAGGTAGTAGAGGCCTCCTCGCTCATGACCGCTCCCAATCGTTCTCTTCATCAAACTGTCTTGAAAAACACAATGGGTAGGAATAGAGGTTATGCTACAATTCAAGTTCTTGGTAAGTTTTGAAACAGATAAAAGATTTGAAGAGAGATGGGGAACATGTAAGACAGATTTGAGGGAGATGTCCTTGCTTAGGTCATCCACTCCTTTCCCAGGTCTGGTAGAGAGGGAATCATCAACAACCTTCATCTTGTCTTGACCAGACATTAAGTGATAGGAAGAAAATAAGGAAGACATGTGAGTCATGTGGTCAGTTGCACCGGAATCAATAATGCAGGAGGCTGGATCAATGGAACTAGTTGCACTAAAGGCTAAAACAATACCTGATCTGGCAAGGGAGGTGGAAGCAAGAGAATTTGTCCTTGGACGGGCGAGTGCCTGGCTAAGTACCTCTACTTCATCAGCTGTGAAATCCATAGGCCCATGTCCTTGGGAACTGGTAGTCTGTCCCGTTGGGGTGCAGGCCAGTAGATACTCCAATAGAACCGAATCATGGTCTATTGGAGTCAGTGGGAGAGGACTACCCTGATAAGGAGAGATACTAGAAGTTAGTGGGGAAGTTAATTTACTTGTCCCTCACTCGTCCCGATATTGCTTATGTTGTTCATGTTGTCAGCCAGTTTATGCACAATCCTAAAATTCCTCACATGAAGGTTGTAGAAAGAATTCTCAGATATTTGAAGTCTTGCCTTGGGAAAGGGATTTTGTTCAGAAAAAACAATAGAATTGAAGTTGAAGGATATACTGATGCAGATTGGGCTGGTTCTGTGGGTGACAGAAAGTCGACTTCAGGTTACTGCACTTTTGTTGGGGGAAATCTAGTTACATGGAGATGTAAAAAACAGAATGTTGTTGCAAGGTCTAGTGCAGAGGTAGAATATCGAGCTATGGCTCATGGTGTTGCGGAACTATTGTGGCTTAAAATTCTTCTTGGTGAACTGGAGTGAAGACTGAGTGTCCTCTCAAGTTGTACTGCTCCACTCACTGTTGCCGCAAGTTGCCACTTACAGTTGAAGTGCCGAGCCAAAAAAAAACTCTGTTGTGTTTGGCCACTGTTGCTGTAACCATGACCTAGTTGTTGTGGCTTCTACCACACACCAATCACTGCTATCGCAGGTTAACCTTCACCCACGAACTGCTCTAGGACTGCTAAAATCAGTCATCTCTTCTAGATCTGTTTTACATAGATCTCACTTAGTCGAATGGCTACACCTTGCTCTATGTATCTCTTAGGGCATCAGCTACTGGGACTAAGTCCCCTTGGGCCCTACAACCAAGGGAAACCCTAGGTATAGGTTCTGCTGTGTTCTACGACCAGACCTAGGGTTTCTTTGCAGTACCAAGATAGAGAGAGAAGTGCGAGACAGCTGTTGTAACCAGGCGAGAGAGGTGTTCTACGACCAAACCTAGAGCTCTGATACCATGTTTGCCGAACTGAACCTGTTGAGAGAGCTGAGAAGAAGAAGAGGAAGAAGAAGAGAGAAGAGTCTGATGTGTTCCAATGGGCCCTGTTCATCAGCTGGCACTGTTCACTAATATAAGAGCAATACATAATTTACATGAAAGGACCAGGATGCCCCTGATTAGTGATGGAACACCCAGTCTAATAAAACACAAGATACAATTAGGCCCAATTACTTTTAAGCATTTAGAATCATAGATATGTCAGCCACCACAACACAATCAACACCACACCACTGCTGTCGTGGACATCAGCAGTCTACTACTCTTCTTTCAGCACACATGCGAGCAAGAAAACACAAAAAAAAAAAAATGACTGATATGTGTATCAGTTTCACCCAGCACCACAACAACTAACTTTTGAAGCACACAAAAAAAAATCAGCATCCACAGTCCATTTCTGAGCACACGACAGCAGTGTCCATACCTGTATACGTCCAGCCCTCTTCGTACACTGAATAGAGGGTCTAGTATACCACTTCAACGACCACCACAACACTGGCTAGAGGCATTCTCACCTCCAGGCCCTCAAAACGGCAACTCCTTTTCAGCCCTTTATCGAGTCTTCAATCGGGTCAGTTGTAGGACAATGAAACCTATTGTGAAGCTGGCGGCGAACCTAGGAAGAAGACAGCAGCAAGAAAAAAAACACGAGATCTTAACGCTCTGATACCATGTGAATAAACCCTAGTTGATTCTAGGTCAAAGTAGAGAAGAAGAAAGAAGAAAGAAAAGAGAAAGAAGAAGAAGGAGAGGAGAAGATTGTTCGGCCAGACTAGAAGAGAGGATGTTCAAAAGTCACTCTCCTAGCCGACCCACTTGACTTTTATTCATAAAACTTGAGTTACAAGAAAGACAATTTTGTCCCTCATAGAAGATGGGACACATAACTTAAACTCAGATACAATAGACATTTCACTTTCAATAAGATACACCAGAATGACCAAAATACCCCTGACTCGAGAATTCTAACAATGATGATGATGAGATTAAGCCCATTCCAGATAACTAGGCTTCCCTTTCCTAATTCTCTAAAACTTGATGTGCTCTTCATAAAAATGAGCCAATAAAAGTCTGAGTTCCACAACAGATTTGAGGAAGGGGTGCACATTCAACACAATTTTTAATATAACTGGTATTTCTTAATTTTTGGGAAAAAGCATCTAGGTTCAATCTCTAGGCAGTAAACATTGATCAGCTATTTCAATTCTCATACACTCCACCTACCCCAGAGATGTATGGTTTTCAACCTAAAGATAAAGCTCCAAGCTAGACTCATATAGAATAACAAAATAATGGAAATATGCATACTGTCCAACTGCAGGAAAATAATGAGAAAGGAGAAATAAAATATTGCCATAGAGGCTGATCTGCATTGCAATTCAACCTGGTCAAATAATCAAGCTTCATATCAAAATTTAGTTCTGCATATCCTAAATATGGTGTTAGTGACTAAGAATTTGAGCAGAGATATCCAAGCATCAGCAGCGCTATTGACTTAACAAGAATATATCTGCAGCTATGAAAATTCTATAAATTGCTTGAAGGATTACCGATCCAATTCAATATTTTCTGTTGGGGGTACAGTCAAATTATTTGCATTTTCTAGAGCCAAAAGGTAGGCAACCCCAACCTGTAGATAAAAAAACTAGAACGAATAAAATATAAGAAAAGATAAATATTATGCAAGAAAAGGAAATTCTTCTGAATGCTGAAAGCAAAATATTCTCAAACTACTTGTTAAGAAAGCAAACAAAGATACAGAATACAGTTGTTGACAATCAAAAAACAAATCATTGATTGCATCATAAAGATAATTAATTTTTTCAGCAGTATAATTTTTATAATCTAAAAGTATAGTGAAATATTGCTGAGATCATGTTTAAGCCAAAAGACGGCACCATATGTCCTCAGAATCACAAGGTGTGTTTCTAAGCTCCACTGTAGCCAATGTAGGGCATCCAAATGGGACTCAAGGTAGGTCTGGACCTGTTTAGGAAGGTGGAGAGTAGTTCTCTACAGATGATACGGTGATGGTGCTTCTATGCATCCAGAGGGAATGGCTTTAAATGAGGTGAACCATTGGAGGACATAGTTGCCAAGGTGTCACCTAGGTGCCCTTGCCTTGATGCCTCACCTAAATGCCTTGACATATAGGCTATAGCAACAAGGTGCCTGCCTAGGCGACAAAAATGACAAAGTATGCACCTTATTATGTGTATCAATACCTTCTACTATATACTGTCATCATCATCTACAATGTGTGCCATACATCTTACTAATATGTGTGTCAATACCTTCATGAATCCTGTTTCACCATTCTGTTCTCTTTCGTGCCATATGCATTGTTAAATTATTAGCGCTTAAATCATTTCTTACTACTTTGACCCATGTCCTTTTTGGTTTACCCCTACCCCTTCCAGCCCCTTCAACTTGCAATAGATTACTATAATGTATACAATATATTCTATTGTGTATGTGTGTTTATATCATTAATATATTGTTTTTAAATTTTTACTATTGAAATTTAAATGATCAAGGGGTTTTGACAGGGGAAAAAGAAAGGAAGAATAGAAGTACAAAGAGGTTTCTTTTTTTTTCTTTGTATTTACTTCTCTCTTACACTAAATAAAATATCAGCTCCACCCTTATCCTTTCTCTTTTTACTTTCTATTTAAATGTTATTATAACCTTATTTAGTTGCTAATTGACATGAAATTGCTTTATTAAATACTTATTATATCAGTATTGTTTTTGAAAAAATTGAAATTAAAATATTTAGAATACTTTTTTCTTTAGATATGATGATTTGTCATTTTTTAAGAGGAAATTTAATGTTCTTAATGAAGAGAATAGATATTCTTTCAATTAACATGCATTCTTAATAGTATAAAACTAGAGACCTATCCAAAATTTAGTTCTTTATTATATAAAATTCTTATCACCTAGTTGACTAGGCGACTGTTGCTCAAAATCGCCAAGATGCCTTGACAACTATTTGGTATATAGAGAATGAGAAAATAATTAACTTTCCTAGTGGTGAAGCATAGAAGTGAATGAGAAGGTTTCGGAAGGCAGGAAGGTCTCAAGGAGGGAGTGCTCAAGAAATGGGAGAATGGAATTGGATAAAGGCTCGAGGCAAGCCCAAACAAGAACATATTAGGGTCTTAAATTTATTATTATTCATCAAAAAATTGGATAAAGGCTAGGTTTAAATAGAAGAGGCATGCTCTCTAGGGAAGTCATTACCTATTGGTTAAGTGCTGCAGCAAAAGGTGCTAGTGTCTAAATACTAATTCTAGGCCTTCTTTTCTTAGGAGTAGATGCCCATTCTGAAGAGCCATTTAAGAGACTGGAGGCAAGGAAGAGGCAAACCATGAGCAGCATTTAGAACCTAAATCACAGTAGAAGATAAAGAAGGCAAAAGATGTTCATGGGATGATTGAAAACCTCATTTGATGGGACATGACGGAGATAAGGCGGCTTTTCTGCCATATATCAGAAACAAGAGGAAAGGAGAAGAGAGATAGTAGAGAAAAGAAGAGAGAAAACAGGAGAAGAAAATTTGGGGGGGGGAGTTAGGGCCGACTGCCCACTCTATTGACATTTATAGAGAGAATCTCAGTGGGTCTTCTGGTACCCCCATTCTTATATTATTAGGGCTACAGAAAAAAAAAAGACAAGTTTTCCCCTGAACTAATAACAAGACACATTACAAATACTCTACCTCAAGTTGGATCATAAATGTCATTCATCCCCAATTTGTTGCAGAATTCATATGGTGCAGGACATTTATGCCATTTGTAAAAATGTTTGCTAATAGCTCTTTAACGCTTACATATGGTGTACATGCTGCCCTCCCCCCCCCCCAAAAGAGGGCAGCCTAGTGAACGAGGCTCCCGCTAATGCAGGGTCTGAGAAGGGACAAATGTATGCAGCCTTACCCCTGTACATACAGAGGCTGTTTTCAAGATTTGAAACCTGGTCAGCCAGGTTGCAATGGAGCAATCCAACCATTGCATCAAGGCTCACCTTCGTATACACACCTCACTCCTTTCAAGTTTTTCCCCAATGAAATGCCTATCAACTTTAATATGTTATGTTTGGTCATGTAACAATGAATTAGGAGCAATGTTAATGGCAAACTTATTGCCACAACAAAGTGAAAAGGGCTATCAATAGCGAATCCCATCTCTCCCATAAGGTTCTTAATCCACTAAACTTTTCCTACACCATGAGCCATAGCTTAGTACTCCACCTCTGCACTTGATCTATCAAACAACCACTTGTTGTTTCTTACTTCTCCTAGTCACAAGTTACTACCCACAAATATGTAATAACCAGTAGTACATCTTCTATCGTTAAAAGATCCTGCCCAACCAGCAGCAATGTACAACTCCACTTCCATATAACAACAAAATATCCATCTTGGATGCTTTTCCAAATATCTATGTTTCTTCATCTACAAGATGGGATGTTTTTAGGGAATGAACATTCTCAAGGAACTCTTCAGCCTAAAAGCTTAAGCAATTAGATGAGGTCCCTGAATAGGTTTTATTCTCTAACACACCCCTAAAAAATGCCCATCAGGCTTGGAGTGTGGACAAGCACAGGCCCACCCATACCTTGTGCTGAAATTTAATTAAAAGATAATGGGGGTGACTAGGAGTGAACACTAGACCATTTGGTCACATAGGCTCGGATACCATCTCAAGGAACCCTTTAAACTAAAAGCTTCAACTATTAGGTAAGGTCCCTGAATAGGTTTTTATTATGGCTCAGTTTGGAGGGAGTACAAATACAAATATGTGAGTGCAAAACCTTGTATTTTGTATTATTTTGTATGTATTTGCACTGTACATATTTGTATTTGTACCCTTGCCAAACTAAGCCTATCTAACATGTAGAGAGACTGAGCCAAGTGGGCCCTAGAGCATCATTGTGCTACATTTTGTTTTTAATTGTTATGTCTGTTAAAGGGCTTTGTCTTTATGGGCCTGTTAACTTTTTTTGTTTTATTTTATGTATGACTATGAGCTAGCTGCGCCTTGAAGGGCAGATTTGTAATTGTTCTTATTAAGTTTAATAAATATTAGAGGAAAAGAGGAGAAAGGCATCAGACCATCTTCTTTCTTTGTTTTTTCTTGATCAATAACGGAATTTCATTAAGACTAATGCAGAACAGTTTAATAAATATTAGCAATTACAATTGAGCCCAAAACAAATGACTCCTTCCCTCCCCTTACTTTACTAGTACATCGGCAATCCCATTTGCAGATCATTTTTCCAAATTAAACTTCACTTCCATACTGTGTCAACCACTTAAACCTTTTCTTTTCATTATTAAAGATCCAAAACCCTTGACCTTCCTTCTGAAGCAAAGAAGTATGCCTTCCTTATGTTGCCTCTGATATGCAGTTTGCTGATTTCTAAATCTAAGCAGTTACCAACGTCAAGCTGGAGGCAGACCTATGCGAGTTGGGAATGACTAATATCTATTCCCAACTTGAGGGGGAGTGTAGGGATACTAATTATTAGGCTTGTGGTCACACTATTTAATGTTGTTTTATTATTGCTTACTGTTATTTATTATTGTTTCTTTCTTTCATATAGGCAGCAGGGGTATTCTTGTCTTTGTATCTCCTTTTATTTATTTTAACATAAATAACAATCAATGGGGAACCAGGGCCATAAGGTTCTGCACCCCTTTTTCTCTCATTCTCTCCATTTATCTTGTTTTACTCTCTTCTGTTCTCTTCTTCATCTTCTCTCTTTTCCCTTTTTCTCTTCTTTCTTTTTCTGATTTCTTATCAAAACCAGGTCAGATTACCATCTATTTCAGCCAAGTAGATTTAAGAAGCATGATCACATGAAGGTAGAGGTATACACTAATGCCATTTGGGCTGGTTCTATGGATAAAAGAAAATCTACCAGTAGGTGTTGAACAAGAGAAGAGAGGAGGAAGAGAGGAAGAGAAGAGAAGAGAGGAGAGGCGAGAGGACTGAATGCCTCAAAAGAATGCTTCAGGCGAGTGAAGCAGTTGTTATTTATACTATACTGGTCGTACAACATAAAGAATGGAATAAAATTACAAAAATACCCCTGCGGTACTAAACCAATGTACAACAACATCTGTCAACACTCCCCCTCAAGTTGGGGCATAGATATCAATCATGCCCAACTTGTTACAGAGATCATGATGTCTGGAATAGTTTAGCCCTTTTGAAAAGATGTCTGCCAGTTGGTCTTCAGAGCTGACATAGGGAGTACATACTTTGCCTGTGATGACTTTCTCTCTGATAAAATGTTTGTCAATGTTTTGGAGCAGCTACAGTAGTCCGAACCAGTGAAGAAGGAAGAAGAAAATGAGGAAGAAGACAAGAGAAAGAGAGAACAGGAGGGTTTAGTCGAACTGATTAATCTTCCATTCAGTCGACCCCCTTGTGTTTATTAGGTTCTAATTACACTTACAAAGACTAAACTGCCCTCACTTAAGTGTGGGGCAGAGTACTCTAATAAAACAGCCACATAAGCAAAGTACTTAACTAACATAAGATTACTAAATTACCCTTATTCGGCTCACTCTAACACTCCCCCTCAAGCTGGAGAATATATGTCATATAATCCCAGCTTGTTACATAGATGATTCACTTTCTCTGAGTTTAGAGCTTTTGTAAACAAATCTGCCAATTGATCATTCGAGCCCACATGTTCTGTGTTTATCTCTCCAGCAAGGACCTTCTCCCTCACAAAGTGGCAATCAACCTCTATGTGCTTTGTTCTCTCATGAAATACAGGATTGGATGAGATATGGAGTGCAGCTTGGTTGTCACAATACAGTCTCATAGGTTTATCCATGTGAAACCCAATTTCTTGTAGAAGATTCCTCAACCACACTAACTCACAGGTAGTATGTGCCATGGCCCTATACTCAGCTTCAGCACTACTTCTGGCCACAACCGTCTACTTTTTACTCTTCCACGTCACAAGATTCCCTCCAAGAAATGTGCAATAGCCCGTAGTAGATCTTCTATCATTCACTGAGCCTGCCCAGTCTGCATCTGTATACCCCACTACTTCAAGTTTTCCTCCTGGTTTATACAATAGTCCACGGCCTGGAGCTCCTTTCAGATACCTCACAATTCTAAGAATTGCATCCCAGTGAGGTATACGAGGGTCCTGCATGAATTGGCTCACCACACTGACTGCAAAGGATATGTCGGGTCTCGTGATAGTTAGATAGTTCAGCTTCCCCACTAGTCGTCTATACCTTCCAGGATCTTCAAATACTTCTCCTGTATCACTGCTCAACTTAACATTTGGTTCCATAGGGGTCTCAGCCGGTTTTGCACCTAACAGTCCTGTTTCTTCCAATAGATCAGGAACATATTTTCTTTGGCACAGATTTACACCTTGTTTTGACCTGGCAACCTCTATTCCCAAGAAATATTTCAATGTTCCAAGATCTTTTGTTTGGAAATGGTTTTGCAAAAATACCTTTAATTTGCCAATCCCCAATTTATCACTACCAGTAATGACAATATCATCCACATAGACCACTAATAGAATCTTCTCAGCTTCTGAGTCATAGCTGAACACTGAGTGATCTACCTGGCACTGCTTCATTCCAAAACTCTTCACCACTTCACTGAACTTCCCAAACCAAGCACGCGGCGATTGTTTCAACCCATAAATTGCCTTTTTCAATCTGCATACCTTACCATCCTCCCCCTGAGCAACAAACCCAGGTGGTTGCTCCATATATACCTCCTCCACAAGATCACCATGGAGAAAGGCATTCTTGATATCAAGCTGAAACAGAGGCCAATCATACATAACTGCCAGGGAAATTAGTACACGAACAGAACCAATCTTAACCACCGGAGAGAATGTCTCCATGTAGTCTACTCCATACAACTGGGAGTAACCTTTAGCAACAAGTCTGGCCTTCAGATGCTCTACACTACCATCTGGCAAGTATTTCACAGTATACACCCATTTACATCCCACAGCATGCTTACCAGGTGGGAGAGTAGTAAGTTCCCACGTTTGAGTATGTTGAAGAGCAGAAAGTTCCTCCTCCATTGCCTGCCGCCAATCAGGTGAACTGAGAGCTTCTTGGACATTGTTAGGTATGGAAATAGAGGATAAAAGGGAAACAAACTGGCGATGTGATGTAGAAAGACGAGATAATGAAATGAAATTGGAAATGGGATGGAGGGTAGAACTGCGTTTACCTTTCCGTAAGGCAATGGGTAGATCAAGGTTTGAGGGTTCAACAATAGGAGCCATGAGAGGATCCGCAGATGAGGTAGAAGCTGGAGGAGGGGCTGGTGCCGTTCGACATACACTTGCCGGATTGGTGGACGTTCGGTGGTGATCTGCATGGGATGAGGTGATGAGTCTACTCCAACAACAACATATGGAACTGGATCACTGACAGGGAGAGGAAGAGGAAGTGCGGGTGGAGACGAGGGTGCTTCAGGACTTGAGAAGAAGGGGACTGACTCAAAAAAGGTGACATCAGGACAGACATAGCACTTCCGGGTAATGGGATTATAACACTTGTACCCTTTCTGAGTCCGTGAGTAGCCAAGGAAGACACATTTAATTGAGCGTGCATCTAGCTTGTCTATTCCAGGGCTCAGATTGTGGACAAAGCACACACAACCAAAGACACGAGGAATTAATGGGAATGGAGATAAAGTGGGAAACAAGATAGAGAAGGGGGACCGACCATGAAGAATGAAGGAGGGCATCCGATTAATGAGAAAACATGCAGTGAGTACAGCATCACTCCAAAAACGTTTAGGAACATTCATGTGGTGAAGAATAGACCGAGCAGTTTCAAGAAGCTGACGGTTCTTCTGTTCAGCTACCCCATTTTGTTGAGGGGTGTATGCACATGATGTCTGATGAATAATGCCATGCTGTTCTAAATACTGTTGAAATGAAGTAAGAAAGTATTCACGACCATTATCTGAACGGAGAATTTTGATTGGAACACCAAATTGTGTGCGTATTTCAGAATGGAATTTTTGAAAAATAGAAAACAATTCACTTCTTTCTTTCATTAAGTAAATCCATGTCATTCTTGAACAATCATCAATAAAGGAGACAAAATACTTGTACCCATTATAAGACTCTATTTTGATTGGACCCCAAACATCTGAATGAACCAAAGAAAAAGGACTCAACATACGACTCTCAACTCTTGGACTGAAGGACACACGACGATGTTTCCCAAACTGACATGACTCACATTGCAAAACTGACAAATGACTCAATGACGGGACCAAAATCTTGAGAGCCTTGAGAGATGGATGTCCCAGTCGGCAATGCCCTTGTAGAGGAGTAAGCGAAGTCTGAAGAGCAATTGAAGATCCACCACCGTCAAGATAGTACAGTCCACCAGCTTCATGCCCCCCACCAATCTTCTTCCCCGTCTTGAGATCCTGAAAAACACAGGTGGAAGGAAAGAAGGTAATGGAACAATTAAGAGCTTTGGTTATTTTACTAACAGACATAAGATTGAATGGAAACTTAGGGCCATATAAAACAGATGATAAGGGCACAGGAGCCATGTCAATATTACCGACACCACATATGGGAGATGAGGACCCATTGGCAAGTGTAACAGTTTGTAATGTGGAGGTTTCAGAGAGAGAAGAGAACACACCTGGAGTCCCGGTCATATGATCTGAGGCTCCAGAGTCAATAATCCAGGGAGAGGTTTTAGATGACATGCAAGCAATACCTGATTGGGCAAGTGTGGCAGTGGTATGCTGTGAAGTAGTTTGAAGGAACCGTTCATACTCATCACGCGGTACGCTCACCATTTCCCTCCCAGAGGTAGATGTAGATGTGGGATGAGTTCGGTCTGCCGGTTTACTGTCACTGATATCAACCTCACCCGCTACAGCATGATTAGCCCATTTAGAGGGAGGGCCATGTAGATCATAACAGAAATTCACTGTGTGTCCCTCTCTACCACAATGAGTGCATTTCCTTGTAGAGTTATTCTTCCCTCTGCCACGACCTCCCCCTGAGTCACGACCACCCCGACTAATCATGGAACTGCCACGGCCTCCTCGGGGAGCATGACCTCCCCCTCTTGTACTATATCCAACCCCTCGAGCTGTCACAAGTGCTGATCTATCAGACTGTGTGGAGTTCTCTGTCTGTCCCAAAGAGATTCTACGAAGCCTTGAGAATACTTCCTCAAGTGTAGGAAGAGTAGAGCCCCCCAATATTTGGGCTCTAACTGGTTCATATTCCGACTTCAGCCCCACTAAAAATCTTGTAACATCTAGTTGCTCCCTTTGCTGTTGCTGAACTTTAATATCTGGAGTAAGGGGGTGATAGACATTGAGTTCATTCCTTATATTCTTCATGTTGGCATAGTACTCTTCTAGTGTTTTGGTTCCTGGTTGTAAATCAAAATACTCCTGATAAAGCTGATACACTCTTGTTGTGTTATCTTGTCCAGAATATAGCTTCTTAGCATGCTCCCATATATCCTTAGCCGTATCAAGAAACATGAAGTTGGCACTAATTTTAGGTTCCATACTATTCCGCAGCCAAGTCATGATTTGAGCATCTTCTTGCTCCCAATCATCAAACCCTGGAGAGTCCTCCGATGGCTTTTCATCTCTTACATGCTTTACTTTCTTCTTTGCCTTGAGAAACACTTCCACTGATTTGGCCCATGGAACATAGTTCTCCCCATTCAGCTTAATTGAGGTCATTTGTACCCCTAGGTAGTCAGAGGAAATTACCACATTAGGTTTCTGATCATTGTAGCCATCTCCTATTGCTGCCATTGTACTCTTTCACAGTTGCCTCTAACCTTACTTCTCAGCTACAAGCTGATTGATGTTGTTCACAGTTTGATACTTCAGCACCTATTGCAGCCCCTAAATACAACAGTGGGAGCACACACTTGTTCTTCTTTACACTACTGCTGACTTCACACACCTACGACCCACATAAGCATCACAAGCACCACAACACAACAGTAGGCCCTCTTACAACCACTTAATAAAAAAAAATTGCGCATCACAAGCACCACAACACAGTCAAACTGCTACACCCAGTTCAGATTTGTTTAACACACTTAAGAGGGCATTACACGACCACAAGGAGCTTGGCAAGGTCACTGCTTTCCACCTTACACCACTCGGCCACCTACAGCAGCCCTAACACCACTCAACAACTCACAGCAGCCCTACACCATTCGGCTACTGCACACACAGCCCTTTTTAGGGCAACAATGAACCTAGTTCTCTAGGTTCTAATCAGTACTAACTGATTCTTGAAGGGTTCCTACCCAGAAATACCAGCAACACAAGAGGACTAAATAACCAACCTTCCTTTGAGAGTATCAGCCAACCATTCACTGCTGAAATCACCTTCCTTGATGAAGAAAACTGTGCGCAGCAGAGAGCAACGAACTGTGATGCCTCAGACCTAGGGCGAACCAGCTCTCTCCATTAACCAACTAGAAACGAAGAGGAGGGTGTCACGAACACAGCTGAGATGCTTTGCAAGCGGAAGCAGGTCAGAAACCTTGCTTTGATACCATGTTTTGGAGCAGCTACAGTAGTCCGAACCAGTGAAGAAGGAAGAAGAAGATGAGGAAGAAGACAAGAGAAAGAGAGAACAGGAGGGTTTAGTCGAACTGATTAATCTTCCATTCAGTCGACCCCCTTGTGTTTATTAGGTTCTAATTACACTTACAAAGACTAAACTGCCCTCACTTAAGTGTGGGGCAGAGTACTCTAATAAAACAGCCACATAAGCAAAGTACTTAACTGACATAAGATTACTAAATTACCCTTATTCGGCTCACTCTAACAGTCAACTTCGATGTGCTTTGTTCTATCATGTAGCATTAGGTTAGCAGCAATACTTATAGCTGCTTTGTTATCACAGAATAGAGTTATGGGTTTGTCCACTGGGAAACCCAACTCACTCAACAGATTCTTTATCCACATACCTTCAGCTACTCCGTGGGCCATTGCATGGTATTCAGCTTCAGCACTGGATCTAACCACCACGGTTTGCTTTTTACTCCTCCAAGTAACGAGGTTCCCTCCTACAAAGGTGCAATAACCATTAGTACACTTTCTGTCACTTTGAGATCCAGCCCAATCCGCATCTATATAAACTTCAACTCTCAAATGCCCGTGCCTTTGAAATAACAAGCCAGCACCAGGAAACTTCTTAAGATATCGTAGTATCCTCTCTACTGCTTCAAGATGAGTGGACCTAGGTGCATGCATGAACTGACTAAGTACACCAACAGCATATGCAATGTCAGGACGGGTCATAGAGAGATATAACAATCTCCCTACAAGCCTCTGAAATTGTTTCACATCTTTAAGAGGTTCACCTTGGCTATCACTTAATTTATGGTTGGGGTCAATGCGAGAGTCAGCTGGCTTAACCCCCATCTTTCCAGTGTCCTGAAGCAAATCTAGGACATATTTCCTTTGGGAGATAAAGATACCCTTTTTTGGTCGAGCAACTTCAATTCCAAGGAAGTATTTGGCAGGTCCTAGATCCTTCACTTCAAACTGAGTGGCAAGAAAAACCTTCAACCTTTGAATTTCATCCTTCCAGTCACCAGTAACAATTATGTCATCACATATACTATTAAGGCAGCCATTTTACCGTCTCCCCTTTTCACAAACAGTGTGTGATCTGATTGACATTGCTTGCATCCCTTTTGCTGAACCGCAACATGGAATCTATTGAACCAAGCTCTTGGTGATTGCTTCAACCCATATAAAGACTTCTTTAACTTGCACACTTTCTGTTCATTGCCTTGAGCCAGAAAACCGGGGGGTTGAACCACATAAACTTCCTCTTCAAGGTCACCATTCAAGAAAGCATTCTTGATGTCAAGCTGATGTAGATCCCAATTCAGATTAGCAGCAAGAGAGAAAAGAACTCTAATAGAGTTCATCTTGGCAACAGGGGCAAAAGTTTCTGCATAATCAAGTCCATATACTTGAGTAAACCCCTTTGCCACTAAACGAGCTTTATACCTCTCCACGGTTCCATTAGCCCCATGTTTGACCGTGAACACCCATTTACATCCAACTGGATCCTTTCCCTTAGGAAGATCAACAAGTTCCCATGTGCCATTTTTATGAAGGGCATTTAATTTCTTCCTTCATGGCATTTGTCCATTCTGGTACTGAAAGAGCTTCTGCCACATTCTTGGGAAAAGGGACACTGTCAATGGAGGTAAGGAAGGCACAAAATGAGGGTGAAGTGTTCTCATAGGAAACAAAGTTGGAAATGGGATGTTTAGTTGTGCACAACCTAACACCTTTCCTGTGGGCAATAGGAAGGTCAAGATCATTAGCAACAGAGGAGTCAGGAACATCATTGGGAGTCAAGTTACCTGAGTGGGTATGATCTTCCCCCGAGGAGTTTGATGGCACTTGAGGTATAGCTTCTGGATTCTCCACAGCTCTTGAATTTGGTTGGCCTTTGCAATGACGAGAAAAGGCACAGAAAGATGGAGGATCGGGAAGAGAAGGAGGTTGAACCAATGGCGAAAGATTAGGAAGAGAAGGAAGCTGAACCAATTTCTCCTCATGCCTACACTCCCCCTGAGAAGAAACAGGAAAAAAAGGCTCATCTTCAAAGAAAGTAACATCCATGGAGACATGAATTTCTGAGAAATAAGACCAAAGCAACGATACCCCTTTTGAGTGAAAGAGTAACCAAGAAATATGCATGGGATAGCACGAGAATCCAATTTCCCACTGGTGGGAGACAGATTTTGGACAAAGCACCGACAACCAAATACACGATGAGGGATAGAAAGAAGAGGGACCTTAGGGAAGAGAAGCTGATGTGGGGCTTTGTACTCAAACCAACGAGAGGGCATTCGGTTAATGAGGTATGTAGAACAAAGGACAGCCTCAAATCAAAATCGTTTGGGGACATTCATATGAAGTAGTAAACCCCGAGCCACTTTAAGGAGGTGTCGGTTCTTCCGTTCAGCCACACCATTTTGTTGTGGTGTGCGGGCACAAGAGCTACGATGAAGTGAGCCATGTGAAGCAAAGAACTCCCTGAGATCACTATGAAAAAACTCTTTTGCATTGTCTGACTGAAAAATTTGTATCTCAGTATGAAATTGAGTGAAGACCATCCGCTGAAAGTCTTGGATAACTTTTGGTACTTCCTCCTGGGTTCGCATTGGATATACACAAGTATTTCTAGAATAATCATCAATGAAGGTAATGAAGTACTTGTAGCCACTCTCAAAAGGTAAAGTAATAGGGCCCCTGTTATAGACGCCTTCCTCGGGAAGACGTACCATTGCCGCCGGTAGCAACAGGCACTTGACCCACCGCCAGCAGCAGCAGTGATTCAGTGATGCTCATCCTACCCAGTTCGGCAACAACAACCTTATCTAGATTAGATTAGCTCATTTTGCTTGTTCTTATCTCTCATCTTATCTTGTTAGTAGCTTATCAGATTAGGATTAGTTTATCTTATCCTTAACAAGATAGAACTGGAAGTCTCCCTATTCAGCAAGGAGACTCCCTTTGATTAGGACTCTTGTAATCTCCTATTTAAGGAGACCCCATTATTGAATGAGATATTGAATATTCAGTTGAAGAAGTGAGTTAGGAGAGTTGGTGATCTCTTGAACAAATCACCAGAGGCGCCAAGATAGGTTCATCAAGAGCAGGAAGGAACAAGGGAAAATAGGAGGTTTTCCTCGTGGACTGACCCGTGATGAGATCCTATTCTCGGGCCCTCAACAACTTGGTATCAGAGCAAGGCGTCATGGGTGATCTGGAGCAGCTACCATCCAGGGTCCACGACCTTGAGCACCAACTCGTGGAGACCAGCTCCGAAGTCCGTGAGATCAAAGACGAAGTGAGAGCTGCGACGTCTGATGGAGCTATTCCTTTCTAGCAGGGAAGGGAACTCTGAAGGAGGGACAGCCGCCAATGGCCGCCGACCAGATCTGCCAGAGTCTTCTAGCTAGAAAAAGTCCGTTAGCCAAAGAACCGCAGTCGTCCCCAAGTACAGTAGGCTGGAATTCCCGTCATACAATGGCAACGGAGACCCCTTAGGCTGGCTGTATTGCTGCGAGCAATTTTTTCGGAACCAACGGACAAATGACCGGGATAAGGTAAGTCTAGCCACCTTTCACTTAACAGAGGAAGCACAACTTTGGTTTGATCGGTTAGAGCAAGAAGAACCCAGGCTCAGTTGGCCCTAGTTTAAGTCTGTAGAGAAGATGGGCCGAATGGCCCATAGACTGTCATTTCATGTTATGTTATGTTTCTCTCTGTTGTGGGCCTTATTCTGGGCCCATACTCTGTAATATTTTGTTTTTTTGTATTTTCCTGCTCACTCAAGGGCCTCTCTGTAATTTGTCAAAGATTAACTTATTAATAAGATGTTTAGAGTGTTAGAGAGTGGTTATGTTCGAACTTCTTACTCTCTAACACTCATTGCCACCAGCTCTCTCTTCTCTTCTTCTCCTGTTTGTTCATTTTCTGGTTTGCATCTAATCTCAAACAGTTCCATACATCAAGTGGGCTGTTTTTCAACTTGGTATCAGAGCGGGCCATTGCTTGGCGTGTCCCTCATGTGGTTCTAGTTCAGCCAATTACATGAGGAGGTTCTAGGGCTGAAAGTTTACAGTCATCCGCCTGGTTCTTGGAGGTCATTGGAGGGTGCCCAAGTTTCTATACACTTGGAGAAGGGTTCGGTGACCAGGAAGAATCAGAGAGCAAGTTGTTTGGCCTGATTTGAAATCAGAGAAAAGGACTTTCGAAGTTATCTTAGAGAACAAGTGTTCGGCCTGGTTTATAGTTCAAACCAGAGACTCTCTTGCTGTAAGTCTTTTCTCAGTTCTTTGCTGAGTTATTTATTGTTATTTGGGAGGACTGTTAAAGCATTCAAAACACCTCCATTCGGCGCACTGTTGCTGGACTGATTTCTGGGTTATTCTGGAAGTGTGGTTCGGCTGTTATTGGGCTTCCAAACTGCCAAAAAAAACTGATCTAAATTGAGTGGTACAAGCCTCTACTTTAGTTCAGCTGCTTCTTGGACTTAGACAAAGTGTTCTTGAAGTGATTTCTGCTTGTTAACAGTGAAGTGTTGACTGTTGCATACATAGTGTTTGTAAAAAGTCCTCTTAGGTACTGTGGACTGTTTTCTTTGTTCTCCTTGGGAAATTATTGTTGGGAACCAAGAATACATATTGTTTGGAGGCCTACTGATTGTTCCTTGAAGGCTGAATCAGAGTTTCTCCTCTTTGAAAGTGCTGCCACCGAACTTGGTTCTCACGGCTGTCAGTTCTGAACTGAGTTTGTGTGTTGTTGTGTTTGCTATTGTTTCAACTCAATCTGAGTTCTTTGAAATCAGATCACTTTTAAAGGCCTGTCGAAACCCTAATTGAAGTTGTTACATAATGGACTTCTCAGAAATTGAGAACAAGAGCACTGCTGAATATGGACATAATTTGGGAACTACAACTGATTCCTTGTTGGCTGTAACTACAGTTAAATTGGATGGAACCAATTATTTGGCCTGGTCACAATCCGTAAAAATTCATATTTGCAGTAGAGGAAAGTGGGGGTTTATCTCTGGGAGCAAGAAAGCTCCCCCAGAGGAGGATCCCTCTTATGAGAAATGGGTGCAGGAGAATTACACAGTGATTGGGTGGCTTGTGAACTCAATGCAGCCACAGATTAGCCAACATTACTTGTGGATGAACTCGGCTAAAGAAATCTGGGATAGTGTTGCAGAAACTTACTCCCAGAAGTTGAATGTTGCCAGAGCTTACAAACTGAAAAGTGATGTGAAGAATCTAAGACAGGGGGAGAAGTCACTTGCAGCATACTTCTCAGCCCTAAAATCTATATGGCAAGAGATTGATTTGATAGAGGCCATGACATGGGATACCCCTAAGGATGCTGAAACATATAGGAAATTGGTTGAAAGGAATAGGGTCTTTGAGTTCTTGACAGGGCTGAATTCTGAATATGACATTACAAAGCAAAACATCTTGTCCAAGGAAGATGTTTCATTGTCTCAAGCATATGCTTTGGTCAGCAGTGAAGAAAGCAGGAGGCAAGTGCAGGTTCAAGGGGTCAGTATCAATGATCATTTTGCAAATATGGGAATCAAACCCAAAGGGGTTACAGGAGCCCCCAGTGGCACAGGAAAGAAGGAGGTGGTGTGTGAATATTGCAAGAAGCCGAAACACACTAAGGACAAGTGCTGGAAATTGCATCCCAGTCTTGTCCCTATCCGATTCCAGAAGAAGAATGACAGTAGAAAGACAGGAAGTGCACATACAGCCACCAGTACAGATACAGAGTTTGAGTCTGCGAGTGCACAATTGGAAGCCATGAAAGCTGATTATGAGAAGTTTGGAAGGATGATCAGCCAGCTTGAAGGTGTAACTTCATCATCCAACCCTTCTGGAAGTCCAGCCACCTCTGCATTTGCTCACTCAGGTATAAGGGCTTCTGCTAACCATGCATTTACCTCAGGTAATCCCAAGACCCCTTGGATCATTGACTCAGGTGCTTCTGATCACATGACCAACCTTTCCACTTTGTTTGTGTCATATG
Organism: Nelumbo lutea; assembly: GCF_056320005.1. Lineage (NCBI taxonomy): Eukaryota > Viridiplantae > Streptophyta > Magnoliopsida > Proteales > Nelumbonaceae > Nelumbo > Nelumbo lutea. The sequence continues at coordinate 53,340,634 of NC_142691.1, forward strand.
ATTTGCTTCCTGGTCGTGACAAAATCACCTTAGCTGATGGTTCTCTTGCCCCCATTTCTGGCAAGGGAACTGTCAAGCCTACAGGCTCTTTACTTTTATCTTCCACTCTTCATGTACCTAAGTTAAATACCAACTTGTTATCTGTAAGTAGCTTGACCAAGTCATTGAATTGTTGTGTAACCTTTTTCCCTTCTCACTGTGTGTTTCAGGACCTGAAGTCTCGGAAGGTGATTGGGAGTGGCCATGAAGCGAATGGAATATACTTGCTCGACACCCCTGGCCAATGCTTTGATCATCCCAAGAATGCTGCTTTTGGTTCTACTTCTTCAGAGTCAGTCAGTCAAATTATGTTGTCATTGTCGGTTGGGTCATTTACCTTTTTCTGCTTTAAGTCATTTGCTTCCCAAACTGTTTAAGGGAGTCAGTGTGTCCAGTCTCAATTGTGAGTCATGTCAGTTGTCAAAGCATTGTAGAAAAAATTACCCTGTGAGCAATAAAAGATCCTCTTTTCTTTTTCATATTGTACACTCTGATGTGTGGGGGCCTTACCACTTATCCTCTATGGGGGGCTACAAATACTTTATCCTGTTCATTGATGACTTTTCTAGATTCACTTGGATATACTTAATGAAATCCCGAGACGAAGTCCCGAGACTTGTGAGGCAATTTCATGAGCTTGTTTTGACTCAATTTGGTACCAGAATTAAGGTTTTCAGATCTGACAATGCAAAAGAGTATTTTGAGAAGAGCTTATCCTTGTATCTCTCTGACATGGGGGTTATTCACCAAAGCTCCTGTGTTAGAACCCCTGAACAAAATGGAGTTGCTGAGAGAAAAAATAGACATATTGTTGAAGTTGCAAGGAGCCTTTTATTTGCCTCACATGTTCCCACAAGATTTTGGGGTGATGCTGTACTTATTGCTACCTATCTCATAAACCGTATGCCATCTAGGGTTTTAGGGTTTAAATCCCCCTTCAGTCTTCTTCATCCCAATTCCTCTTCGTGTGTTTGGTTGTACCTGTTATGTTCACATTCCAAGTGTGCAGAGACACAAGTTTGAACCAAAAGCCCACAAATGCATCTTCCTCGGTTACTCCCCCACACAAAAGGGTTATTGTTGTTTTGATCCAAAGACTGGCACCAGACATGTCTCTATGGATGTTACCTTTGATGAACTTTCTCCTTTTTATGGTTCCTCTCAGGAAGGACATTGTCAACAGGGGGAGAGTCTGTCACAAGTTTTTGCTCTTCCCCTTCCTGTCCCAGTTCAGTGTCTTGACAAATCTGTATCCTCACAAAATGAATCAAAGGAGGATCAACCACTTCATTCCTCTTGTCCTAGTGCTCCTATTTCTTTACCTCCTCGTCCTACCCATAATCCCAAAGTGTATCAAAGGCAGAGATCCAGGAATGAGCAAGTGGTTTCCCTTACAACAGATGAGGCTCATACCCTCCCAATCACAGATGAGATAACAGGTATTGCTTCAGCTCCCTTGGAATCCCCCTTCCCAGATCTTGATGTCCCCATTGCTGTTAGGAAAGGAAAGCGGAAGTGTACTGCACACTGCATTTCCAAACACCTTTCTTATGACCTACTTTCCCCTTCATATTGTGCCTACCTCTCTTCAGTTGCTTCTAACCCCATTCCTAGGTCTGTATCAGAAGTTCTTGGGATTCCAAAATGGAGAGATGCCATGCAGGCTAAAATGGATGCTCTACATGAAAATGGTACTTGGGAGGTGGTGGATTTGCCTGAAGGGAAGGATCCAGTTGGATGCAAGTGGGTTTTTACCATTAAATACAGGGCAGATGGGACTATTGAGAGGTACAAGGCCAGACTTGTTGCAAAGGGCTATACACAGACATATGGGATTGACTATCTGGAGACTTTTGCCCCTGTTGCTAAGATGACATCTGTGAGGGTTCTTTTATCTCTGGCAGCTCACTTTGATTGGCCTCTCTATCAGTTAGATGTAAAGAATGCATTTCTGAATGGTGACTTACATGAGGAGGTCTACATGTGTCTTCCTCCAGGAATGTATGGGAAAGATATGCAAGGAAAGGTATGTAAACTGAATAAATCTCTTTATGGCCTCAAACAATCTCCTAGAGCCTGGTTTGAGAGATTTAGAGCTGCACTTGTTAAATTCGGCTATGTTCAGACACAGTCAGATCATACTCTTTTTGTGAAGAAAAGTGGGTCTCTAACAGTGTATCTCATTGTGTATGTTGATGACATTATAGTGACTGGTGATGATGCCTCTGGCATTCTGGGCCTTAAGTCTTTCCTCCGTACAGAATTTGAGATTAAGGATCTGGGGGAGTTGAGATATTTCCTTGGCATAGAAGTTGCCAGATCCAGGGATGGGATTCTTATTTCCCAGAGGAAATATGTCCTTGATTTGTTGTCTGAAACTGGAAAATTGGGTGCAAGACCAGCTGCAACTCCTATTGATATGAGTCACAAACTTTCAGCTTCGGATGGAACTTTGTTGGAAGACAAAGGGGTCTTTCAGAGACTTCTTGGGAAGCTTTTGTACCTGTGCATGACTAGGCCAGATATCGCGTATGCTGTCAGTTGCATTAGCCAGTTCATGCATGCTCCTAGAGATACCCATATGGTAGCAGCAGAACGGATTTTGTGCTATCTGAAAGGCTCTCCAGGAAAAGGAATTCTATTTGCCAAACATGGTCATCTGAAACTTGAAGCCTATACTGATGCTGATTGGGCTGGAAATATTGATGATAGAAGATCTACTTCAGGGTATTGCAGTCTGGTGGCTGGTAATGTTGTCTCTTGGAGGAGTAAGAAACAAACAGTTGTGGCTCGATTCTCCGCAGAAGCAGAATATAGAGCCATGGCACATGGAGTCTCGGAATTATTGTGGCTAAGGTCCTTAATGGAAGAACTTGGGGTAGATCATGACAAACCCATGATGTTGTACTGTGATAATCAGGCTGCCATCAACATTGCTCACAACCCGGTACAACATGATAGAACCAAACATATTGAGGTTGATAGACACTTTATTCGTGAAAGAGTCTCCTCCGGTGAAGTGTGTCTTCCATTCATTACTTCTGAAGGACAACTGGTAGATTTTCTCACCAAGGGCATTTCCAAGGCAAGGCTTCAACATGACACTGGCAAGCTGGGCATGATTAATATCTATGCTCAGCTTGAGGGGGAGTGTAGAGAAGATGGGCCGAATGGCCCATAGACTGTCATTTCATGTTATGTTATGTTTCTCTCTGTTGTGGGCCTTATTCTGGGCCCATACTCTGTAATATTCTGTTTTTTTGTATTTTCCTGCTCACTCAAGGGCCTCTCTGTAATTTGTCAAAGATTAACTTATTAATAAGATGTTTAGAGTGTTAGAGAGTGGTTATGTTCGAACTTCTTACTCTCTAACACTCATTGCCGCCAGCTCTCTCTTCTCTTCTTCTCCTGTTTGTTCATTTTTTGGTTTGCATCTAATCTCAAACAGTTCCATACATCAAGTGGGCTGTTTTTCAACTAAGTCCTATTGCCTTCTTAGGTTCGGACCCCCATTGACCAGCAACCCACTGGGTGAGCTGATTAACCTTAAACAGACCGGCACAGTGGTTGGCAGTTCCAAACCCTCCTCGCGAGGGCATCCTCCATGCGACCCGACCAGCAAGTGGATATGTTCACGGCAGGGCTATTAGAACCCCTGTGGGTGGATGTCAAGATGCTGAATCCCCCAAATTTGGTCACAGCCATGAACTTAGCCCGCGTGTTTGAGCGCAAACTGCAGCTCAGCCGCGAAATTTTTAATGTGGGTCGGCCACCAAACTCATGGGTACCCCCAAGATCAGCAGCAACGACCCCCTCTTCTGCTACCAGCTGAGAACTGAAATCTCCCACCACCACCGCCTCTAGACCAATGACAAGTACAAGTAGCAACATGGCCGCTCCACCCATTAAGCATCTAACCAGGGCAGAAATGGCAAAACAACGAGCAAGAGGTCAATGTTTCAACTGTGATGACCTCTACTCGGCAGGACATAGATGCAAGAGGCTTTTTTTCCTCCTCATCGATGAACAAGAGGAGGAGGAAGAAGAACCAGTCATATTCGAGCCAGAGATCTCTCTCTATGCGATCACCGGCATTAAAACTTCTCAGACCATGCAGTTACAGGCACAGATAGCAGGTCAACCGGTGCACATTCTCATCGATTCAGGGAGTACACACAACTTCATAAGTGAACATGCCGCCCTTCAGTTAAAACTGCCAATGGAGCTTCGACCGCGACTACAAGTAGCCGCGCAAATGTGAGAGAGTTCACAGTCCAGGAATTTGTAAGGACGTGCCGGTACAGGTCAATTCTGAACTGTTTCTTGCTGATTTATTTGTACTTTCATTGGATGGGTTCGATATTGTTCTAGGGGTCAAGTGGTTAATTACCCTAGTCCCGATTTTGTGGGACTTCAGCGCACTCACCATGACCTTCCACCTAAATGGAAAGCAAGTTTCATGGCACGGTTGAAGGGTTAAAGAAAGGACACTACAGGTCCATGCACTTCAGACAGAACCAGCAGCCATGAAAAAACTTCTCGCCGAGTTTTCAGATCTGTTCCAGGAACCCAAGAGCCTCCCCCCTCCCCGAGCTTGCGACCATCGTATTCCTTTGGTGGCAGGTTCAGCACCAGTCGTTGTCCGGCCTTATCGCTACCCTCACTTACAGAAGGACGAGATAGAGAAACAATGTACAGAGATGCTGAACCAAGGAATCATACGCAAAAGTCACTCCCCCTTCTCTTCACCGGTTCTGTTGGTGGCGAAGCAGGATGGAACGTGGAGGTTCTGTGTTGACTATAGAGAACTCAATGACCGGACGATCAAAGATAAGTTCCCTATTCCCGTTGTGGATGAACTGTTGGACCAGTTGCATGGTGCCCAGTATTTCTCTAAGTTGGACCTCAGGTCCAGATACTTCCAAGTTTGCATGGCTCCCGGTGACGTGAAGAAGACTGCTTTTCGCGCCCACCATGGCCACTTTGAATTTTTAGTCATGCCATTCGGACTCTCCAACGCCCCATCTACATTTCAGTCACTAATGAACGAGGTATTCCAGCCCCATCTATGCAAATTTGTTTTAGTTTTCTTTGATGATATCCTCGTTTACAACAATTCATGGGTAGAGCATGTCCACCATTAGAGGACAGTTTTCGAGCTCCTACGCCAACACAAATTATTCCTGAAATGGTCCAAGTGCTCCTTCGGGAGCGACAGGTTCTTTATCTCGGCCACGTCATCCATGGGTAGGGTGTGACAGTTGATAGTTCCAAGATTCAGGCTATAAAAGAATGGCCCAAACCTCAATCAGCCAAGGCCTTACGTGGGTTCCTCGGTTTAACGGGTTACTACCGCAAATTTGTACAGAACTATGGAGTGTTGGCAGCCCCGTTAACCATCCTGTTGAAGAAAAATTCCTTCCGGTGGGACGACGTAGCAGATGAAGCTTTCCTGACAATGAGAAATGCCCTGTCTTCCACCCCTGTCTTGCAATTACCTAATTTCGCCCTCGAATTTATAGTCAAGTGCGATGCTTCCGGAGTGGGTATCGGGGCCGTACTACAGCAGCAAGGGTACCAGATTGCTTTCTTAAGCCGCAGACTGGCCGACCGGCACCTAAATCTTCCAGCCTATGAGCGCGAACTAATTGGCCTAGCCCGAGCCGTCCAACACTAGAGGCCATATTTGTGGGGGCGGTCGTTCGTCGTCAAAACTGATCATTACAGCCTCAAATACCTGTTAGAGCAGCGTCTCACTACTTCCTATCAGCAGCATTGGGTTAGCAAACTGCTTGGGTTTGACTTCCGGGTGGAATATAAAGCAGGATCCTCAAATCGCATAGCTGATGCCTTGTCTAGGCGAGATGAAGACGCGATGGTTCTGTGTAGCATTTCCCAACCTCGGATCTCTCTGCTTGACGACATTAAGAAGGCAGCACCACAGTCCCCGGAATGGTCGCTCTTGCTACAGAAGATCTAGTCCGGCACTACCCACCCTAATTGGTCACTTCAAGACGGGTTGGTACTGTATAAGGGACGAGTCCATCTTCCACCAGACTGCCCGTTGATCCCCACCATCATCACCAGCATCCATAACTCTACCCACGAGGGCATTCAAAAAACACTACACCACGTCCGGGCTGATTTCCATTGGCGAGGTATGAAGACTTCTATTCGAGATTTTGTCCAGAATTGCTCCACATGCCAACAGCACAAATGGGAAAACCTGCACCCGGCAGGCCTCCTTCAGCCCCTTTTCGTCCCGACACAGATCTGGGCCGATATCTCCATGGACTTCATTGAGGGACTACCCAAGGTAGGTGGCAAATCAGTCCTCTTCGTGGTAGTCGACCGCTTCTCTAACTACCATCGTTGCCGGCAGCAACAGGCACCTGACCCACCGCCAGCAGCAGCAATGATTCAGTGATGCTCATCCTACCTGGTTCGGCAATAGCAGCCTTATCTAGATTAGATTAGCTCATTTTGCTTGTTCTTATCTTGTTGTTCTTATCTCTTATCTTATCTTGTTAGTAGCTTATCAGATTAGGATTAGCTTATCTTATCCTTAGCAAGATAGAACTGGAAGTCTCCCTATTCAGCAAGGAGACTCCCTTTGATTAGGACTCTTGTAATCTCCTATTTAAGGAGACCCCATTATTGAATGAGATATCGAATATTCAGTTGAAGAAGTGAGTTAGGAGAGTTGGTGATCTCTTGAACAAATCACCAGAGGCGCCAAGATAGGTTCATCAAGAGTAGGAAGGAACAAGGGAAAACAGGAGGTTTTCCGCGTGGACCGACCCATGACGAGATCCTATTCCCCGGCCCTCAACAGCCCAATACATCAGAATGAACAATGTGAAAAGGAAACTCAGATTTACTATTTTTCTGAAGAAAATGAGTTCTACAATGCTTGCTTAACTGACACATTTGACAAGAGAAATCAGAAGCGGACATTGACTTACACAGTTCTGGGAATACAACTTTGAAGGACTCAAAAGACAAATGACCAAGACGACAATGCCATAAGTACACTTTACTCTTTCTGAATTGACTCATAGACTCTGTAACATGAAGACCAACCGTATTCTCCAGCATGTAGAGTCCATCAACCATACGTCCCCTACCAATCGTCCTCCCCGAGGCCAGATCCTGAATCACACTATAAGAAGGGAAAAAGGTTACGGAACAGTTTAAGGAATTAGTAACACTACTAACTGAGAAGAAATTCATGGGAAATTTGGAACATGAAGAACATCAGGAAGTGTAAGACCAAAAGGAAGAGAGAGAGTTCCTTGACCAGCTATGGAAGTTTATGATCCATCAGCTAGTCTCACTTTGTCTTTTCAAGAAAGAGGGTGATAGGTTTGAAAATAAGAGGACATACCAGTCATGTGTTTTGACGCTCCAGAATCAATGATCCATGGAGAGTCAAAGTTGTGAGAAGCAACATGGAAAACTGTGGTAGGGCTACCTGACGTGGATGCAAATGAGGTTGTGGGAGGAACATCCATCTGACGAATTGCTCTACCATAGAGCTCTAGATGGTCACAGAAGGAGTTTACAATATCCTCCCTTGGGTCAGATCCAGAGAGATGTGTTTGAGTCAGTAGGAATGGGGGGCTGATTCTCCCGAGTAACCATGTTGGCCATGTGGTGTTTCTTTGTACCTTGCTGCTCGGACCTTTTATTCACATCTAAGCCTTGCTTCTTAGTCAGATCTTGAGCCCATTTTGGTTTCCCATGGAGATCCCAACAGGTATCTTTGGTGTGTCGGGGTTTCTGACAATTAGTGCACAACAATTTTTCCTTATCTTCTGTTTTTTTCTGGAGACCCCCTCTCTTGGAAGGAGATCCCACACTAGTAAAGACACCCCCTTTTGCTGCCAACAGAATTGCATCCCCACCAGTGTTGTTCATCAAGTTCCTTCTACTCTCTTCAGATTGAACAAGAGCATAGACTTCCTGAATTGATGGAAGATCCTTAGAACTAAGAATTTGTATTCTAATGGACTCATACATAGGATTTAGACCATGCAAGAAGGCAAATACTCTTTGTTGTGAGACAAGTTTCTTGTACAGTTTGGCATCCTCATCACACTTCCAATCAACATTCTGGTAATGGTCCAATTCCTTCCAGACAGAGGTCAAGTCAGAGTAATATACTGATAAACTTCTCTCTCCCTGTCGACAAGTAGATGATGTTGCTTGCAGTTGATAGATCATGGCATAGTGTCATAGTTCTGAATATGTGGATTTTGCTTGTTCCCAGATCTCATTTGCAGTTTCAGCCCACATGAAGTTCTTTCTTATTTGTGGTTGCATGGAGACCAAGAGCCAAGACATTACCATACTGTTCTCCTGATCCCACCTATCATATTCAGCATTCCCATAGGGTGGTTCTTTGATTCTTCCATTAATATAGGCTATTTTCCCCTTTGCAGTGATGTATAACTTGATCCCTCTTGACCATTCTAGATAATTTAATCCATCAAGAGGAACAACAGCCATAGGGAAGGATAGGTTGCCACCCCCACTCATTCCATTCAGCATTGTGGAGATTCCAGATGTGGCTAAATCTTCACTATTCATGATTTCAGGTTTAAGAACACACAACACCCAAGGCACACTGCCTCACAGAGCTGCTACAGAAAAGGGATCTTATGCCCTTCAGTCCACAAAAGAAGAAACACTTGCTATTTCAGCATACAACTAGGTACTTCTGACCTACAGTTTCACAGAGAGCCAAGAATAAACACTATTGCTGCAGCACTTGGACTAGTCTGTATGACCTACAAACATACAAACACTGCAATTGCAGTACATAACCAGGTCTATATGACCTATGGTTTTACAGTTTTCATACAACTCCTTAGTAGAAAGAAAGATACAAGGTGATAGTTCACCACATACCTAATCGGCTGACACCAACTTCAGGGTAGCAGAATAGTCACTAAGATCAACAATGTATCCGAACAGCAAGAACAGTCAATGGGAGAAAAAAAAAAAAACTTCAGTCCATCAACAATGTAGCCAAATAGTAGTAACACACAAGAGGAGAACACCACATTCGGATTTTTTAGGGCACCAACAGTCCATCAAAGGGTGCAAGAAGAAAACAACAAAAAACAACCTCAGTTGAACACCGGGGCACCCGAACAGTAGATGAACAGTACCTTCTTAAACGCCAGCCTCTCTGCAAACCAGAACATCCTCTTCGTACATCAGGTGACAGCCTCTCTACAGCCGAGCAATCAAGGAAAACAGCATCTGGGCTGGAAGATGAAAAGACTCTGTACCAGAACTCTTTTCTGCGCTAGGAAGTTGAACAGTCAGGCCAGCACCTTCTTCCTTCTTGAAGTCGAACATCAGGGATACAGCTTCTAGGAGATGAAGAGGCAACCTACTCGGCATTGGAGAATGACCTCAACTAATTTGTTTTCAGGCCTGGATGAACCTGCTCTGATACCATGTTGAACAAGAGAAGAGAGGAGGAAGAGAGGAAGAGAAGAGAGGAGAGGCGAGAGGACTGGATGCCTCAAAAGAATGCTTCAGGCGAGTGAAGCAGTTGTTATTTATACTATACTGGTCATACAACATAAAGAATGGAAAAAAATTACAGAAATACCCCTGCGGTACAAAACCAGTGTACAACAACATCTGTCAACAGTAGGTATTGTACCTTTGTGGGTGGAAATTGGGTCACTTGGAGAAGCAAAAAAACAAAGTGTGTTGTAAGGTCTAGTACTGAAGCTGAATATAGATCCATGACTGATGGAGTTGGAGTTGGATAAAAATTTTGTTAGGAGAATTAGGCTTTGATGAAGGTCGTATGTGCGGAGAGTATTGATGTATTCTAATATTATAGCCCCTGCTGTATTGTATTTCTTATTACTTAATTTTTCTCTTTCAGTCCTATAAGTGCTTTCTTGTAATCCCATTGGCCTATAAGGGCTTTCTTGTAAATTATTTTAAGCTCATACGGGCTTAGTTGTAAATATTCATAATATAATAAAGGGTCTTTAGGGCTGGGGGTCAAATTTATTCATTGACACCCCTGAAACCTGGTGTTAGACTCTCTACTGTCATCTTATTGACACTATGACATTATTGTGACAATAAATTAACCATAAATTTAGCTGCAAACAATTTTGCATGATAGAGACTAAGTGCATTGAAGTGGACAAACATTTCATCAGGGAGAAACTTGACAGGGGTGAAGTATGTACAACTTATGTCAGCTCCAATGAGCAACTAGCTAATGTTCTCACTAAAGAACTTCATTATCTGTGACAAAATGAGTTATGTGACAAGTTGGACATGAGTTATGGGACTGGAAAAACCCCCACTCTTTATTAGGGTGACATAAACATAGATAAGAAGACAAGTTTGCCCCTCTTCTAATAACAAGGCACATCATTACAACTATCTCAAGGGGCAATTGGACACATATTATGCTGAACATCATTCTTTTTTGTTTACAAATTAAAAAACTTTGGAACAGTTATCAATAAGAAAATCATTGCATATTTTCCTTGTGTAAGGATTCACTTTTTTGGGATATTGGGGTGCATCAGATTCATTTTATTGGTTGAATCTTCAGGTTTATGGGTCTTTAGGGCTGGGGGTCAAATTTATTCATTGACACCCCTGAAACCTGGTGCTAGACTCTCTACTGTCATCTTATTGACACTATGACATTATTGTGACAATAAATTAACCATAAATTTAGCTGCAAACAATTTTGCATGATAGAGACTAAGTGCATTGAAGTGGACAAACATTTCATCAGGGAGAAACTTGACAGGGGTGAAGTATGTACAACTTATGTCAGCTCCAATGAGCAACTAGCTAATGTTCTCACTAAAGAACTTCATTATCTGTGACAAAATGAGTTATGTGACAAGTTGGACATGAGTTATGGGACTGGAAAAACCCCCACTCTTTATTAGGGTGACATAAACATAGATAAGAAGACAAGTTTGCCCCTCTTCTAATAACAAGGCACATCATTACAACTATCTCAAGGGGCAATTGGACACATATTATGCTGAACATCATTCTTTTTTGTTTACAAATTAAAAAACTTTGGAACAGTTATCAATAAGAAAATCATTGCATATTTTCCTTGTGTAAGGATTCACTTTTTTGGGACATTGGGGTGCATCAGATTCATTTTATTGGTTGAATCTTCAGGTTTATCATAAACATCAAAAATATTACTAGGCATTATAATTTGGTTTTCTATCAAATTCATGCAGGATAAAATTGAAATCAGATAGGTAAAGAAGAAATAAACTTACAGCAGCTGAAGAGCTAAGGCCTGAACTATCAAGTCCCTTGGAACCACAAATGAATCCTATTATACCCTACAACAGTAACAGTAATTAAACCAGCAAATATAAATGCAAAATATAATCAAAGTTTTCAAATATAAATTTTAAAGAAATTACATCAATATCATGTTCTTTCGGGGGTTAAGCAAAAAGATGTATTAAAATATTCTTTTGATTGGTAATAAAACAAAATTTTCTTATTTTTATTAGTTTTCCTTACAAGCAAAAGTGAAAGAAGAAATGGAAAAATGTAAAAATACCTCATCCCAGTCTCCATCTATATCTTCTTGTCTAACGTCAGTTACTTTGAAACCAAATCCCAACTTAGAAATGTAAGAGAAGTTTAAGACTTTCAAATCTTTAGAAATTTTGTCATATAGGAATGGGGAAGTTTCACCAAGAGGTTTGAAAATTTAGGGTAGGATAGGGTAAATATTAGGAAAAAACAGAATCTACCAATAAAACTTCAGGGAATGCTGAAAGAAATTCAATTACATGTTTAACGAAAACGACTCAAAATGACCATAATGAAAAGCTGCCTATAAGAATTAAGATCATTGTAAGGCTCTTTTTGTTTCAGCATAGAAGGTGCAGAAGTTTTTTCAATAAATAAAATCTCATTTATAATTTTTGGATGTTTTAGAGGGTCATTACTTGGTGTAAAAGTAATGTTGTTAGGACTGATCATTCTAGTTATTTCTTACATCTTTTTAAGAACCCAAGTACATAAGTCAGTCTGGATGCCACCACTGACACTTGGAAAATATTCTTTCTTCTTTCTCTTCTGTCTCTTCTTCTCCCTTCCCCTCTTTACTTCTAGATGGTATCAGAGCAGGATTGACAGAAGTTGAAGCTTGTGTCAGCCTTTCTTTCTTTTCTCCCTCGCCGATTTTCTCTAGAATCAACTGGAACTTCCAAATCTGAAAAGGATCTGATTGAGTAGGTGATTTCTGCTATTCTTTTCTTCCTTTTGGTTGTAGAACCAAATGTACAACCAAAAGGGATATTGTTTTTGGTGTTTACTCTCTTTGTATGATGAGGTTTTGAGTTCGTGGAGGAGTTTCCTCAGTGTTCTGTTTTTGAGGTCTGAGATCCATTTGGCTTTGTGTTGTGCCTTGTTTTATAGATTTCGCACCAAGTTTCGGAACTGGCAATTAGTGTAGTGGTGTGTTTGGTGCTTGAGGAGTGTTGTTTCCCCCTGAACATCAGTTGTTTAGTAGCACACAGACAGAGGATCAGCTGAAAGATTTTTCTCTATCCTTTTTTGGGCTGGTGGTGATTGAAGTTGTTTTTACTGCTGGTTCTGTGTCTTCCATCTGGTAATAGGTGTTGTTAACAGATAAACAAGTCTGGGTTTGTTACTATTGGTGCTGTTTTCTCTTTTCTGGTACAAGTTCCAAGTGTGGTTGCCATTTTTTTGGGTATATGTCCAATGATGTTCCTCAACCTGAGGCTGGTACAGATAAAATTTTCATTCCTTTTTTTCGGGCTGGTAGTGGTTGAAGTTCTTTTTACTGTTGGTTCTGTGTCTTTGAGCCAGTAGTAGGTGTTGTTAACAAAAAAACAGCTTTGGTTTGAATGGGCCGAATGGGCCTTAGTGGCCTTATTTCTTTTAAGTAATGTTCTTTAGTTATGGACCTTAGTTATAGGCCACTTTTTTCTTTGTTTTATTAGTTATTTAGTGCTTTTAAGGGTATCTAAGGAATTGTATTTTTTTTATTTAGAAATAGAGACATCTTGAGAGGATTAGACAAGGGACCAAATATCTTCTCTTCTCTCTTCCTTTCTCTTCTTCTAGCACAAGCTGTAGCTGAAACTTTTCCTTCTTCCTTTCTTATCTTTTTCTATATTTTTCTGATTTACTGGAGGTGTGATTCACAACTTGGTATCAGAGCAGGTTCTTTCCTTCAACATTTTTCTCCTTTCTTAGCCCATATACAGTGTATATGGAAAACTGATCGGCTGATCAATTAGTAGCTTATGTAGCCCAGTTAGGAGGGCTTTTGGAGAGATTTTGTCGAGACTTTCATCCTTAATTGAAGCCCAAGGCAGATTTTGGGAGTTTTTTTCCCGAAAACCCTAGATAATTGGAGAAATCTTGTTACAGGTCCTAGAGACACATTGAAGCTGGTGCTTGGGGATCAAAGGGGGGCTCTTGGATTTCTATTAAGTGTGGTTTATGTTGGACAGAGTTCTGAAACCTCTAGTAGGAGCAGTTGAACTTTCTCTCCTCCTATCCTGTCGGGTCTTGTGAAACACTAGTTTTGGGTGATTGAAGAGTAGTTTTTTTCTTAAAATAGCAAATCTAGCCTAGTAAAACCTTAATTTGATTTTCATTTGCATCCACTCACTCAATTGGGAAAACTAGAGGAGAAACCAAATATCCCACAAATTCTGAGTTTGGACATGGGGCCCTATGGAGACTCTGCTAGGGGCAATGACCATTGTGATGTTGGATGGAACCAATTATTTAGCTTGGTCTTAGTCAATTAAAATACATATGCGTAGTAGAGGGAAATAGGGGTAGATTACTGGGAGCAAGAAGAAACTGGAAGAGGAAGACCCTACCTATGAAAGGTGGATGCAAGAAAACTATAGAATAGTGGGTTGGCTAGTGAACTCTAGGCAGCCACATATTAATCAACACTACCTATGGATGGTGTTTGCTGAAATAGGGCTGTCGAATGAGAGTAGAAGAGGAAGAAGAAGAGGAACGGAAATGAAATGGGCGGCAGTAAAATCACTTCGGCCAGCCCTAATCTATTATATATAAAGGCATTACATAATGTTACATGAATGGACAAGACTGCCCCTGATTAGTGATGGGACACCTAGTCAAAATAAACATTAAGTAAGATTAGGCCCAGTAACAAGGCCCACTAACTAATGACTTAAGACCCAACAAAAGGTAAACATACAAACTAAGACAGCCGAACCAACACTCCCCCTCAAGCTAAGCATGGATGTCAATCATGTTTAGCTTGCCAAGTAATTCCACGAATTTCACTGTAGCTAGCCTTTTAGTCAGAACATCTGCAATCTGCATCTCGGAGGGAGTATAAGGAATGCAGAGTTCTCCTGAGACAATTCTTTCTCTAACAAAGTGACGGTCTATCTCAATATGTTTTGTTCTATCATGTTGCACTGGGTTATTTGCAATGTTGATGGCTGCCTTGTTGTCACAGTACAACTTGAGAGGGCACTCAATCTTTATTCCAAGTTCACCAAGCAGGATCTTCAGCCATAAGAGTTCAGCAACACCATGAGCCATAGCTCGGTACTCAGCCTCTGCATTAGATCTCGCAACCACATTCTGTTTTTTACTCCTCCATGTAACTAAATTTCCTCCAACAAAGGTACAGTACCCAGAGGTAGACTTCCTGTCCCCAACAGAGCCAGCCCAATCTGCATCAGTATATCCTTCAACTTCAATTTTACTGTTTTTTCTGAATAGAATTCCTTTCCCCGGGCAAGACTTCAAATATCTGAGGATCCTTTCCACAACTTTCATGTGAGGGATCTTAGGAGTGTGCATGAACTGACTGACAACATGTACAGCATAAGCAATGTCAGGGCGAGTAAGGGACAGGTAAATCAACTTCCCCACCAGCTTTTGGTATCTTTCCTTATCAGGGTAGTCCTCTCCTACTAACACCTGTAGACCATGATTTTGTTCTATTGGAGTATCGGCTGGCCTACACCCCATCATGCCTGTCTCTTGAAGAAGATCAAGGATGTATTTCCGCTGACATATATAGATGCCCTCTTTGGATCTTGCAACTTCAATCCCAAGAAAGTACCTCAGTTGGCCCAAATCTTTGATCTCAAACTCAGCAACCAAAAACTCCTTTAGTCTTTTAATCTCTTCCTGATCATTCCCTGTAATTACCATATCATCCACATAGACAATAAGTGCCGTAAGTTTGCCATTTCTCTTCCTTATGAATAGGGTATGATCTGCTCCACTTTGAGTGTAACCTCCTTTCTTCATGACTCCACATCGCTTCTCAAACCAAGCTCGAGGGGACTGCTTAAGGCCGTAAAGGGCCTTTCTCAATCTACATACCTTCTTGCCAAAGACATAACCTGGTGGTGGATCCATGAACACCTCTTCATGCAGGTCGCCATTCAAGAAAGCATTCTTCACGTCCAACTGATGTAGCTCCCATGAGAAATTTGCAGCTAAAGATAATAGAACTCGGATTGTGTTGAGTTTTGCCACTGGAGCAAAAGTTTCTTTGTAGTCAATCCCTTCTTTTTGAGTAAACCCTTTTGCTACCAGTCTAGCCTTGTACCTCTCAATGGACCCATCCTCCCTGTGCTTCATAGTGAACACCCACTTGCATCCAACAGTGCCTTTCCCTTCTGGTAGATCACTAATTCCCAAGTCCTTGCTTTCATTAAGGCTTTCATTTCTTCATCCATAGCCTCTTTCCATTTTGGGTCAGATACTGCCTCAGTATACCTGGTAGGAACATGCACAGAAGATAGAGCAGACACAAAAGAACAATAACGAGGAGACAACTGTGAGTAAGACACAAGATCAGCAATGGGGTATTTGATAGTACAAGAACGAGTAGACTTACGAAGGGCAATAGGAAGATCTAAGTCAGAGGAACTGATAGGATTACCTAGAGTTTCTGAGACAGGTTGATCCAAGTCCAATTGGTCGCTGTCATGAGTTAGAGGACCCTTCTTCCTTCTGTTGTAGGTGATTCTGATATCTCTTTGCAGCTTGCCGGAGTCTTCAGTAATATTTGCAACATCACTAGTAGTAGCTGGTACAATGGGAGCCTCACTAGATTTACCCGGGATACCACAACTAGGTGGATCAGGAGGAGAAGATGGAAGACCTGAGGTCAAGAGAGGTACAAAGAATGGGGAAATAAAAGAATCCTCTTCCATCCCACTAGTCTCCCCCTGAAGAGGATTCTGGGAAGATTGAAAATAGGATTGAGACTCAAAAAATACCACATCCTTTGTGACATATTTTTTCTTGTTGACTGGATCATAACACTTGTATCCCTTTTGAGTAGGGGAGTACCCCAAAAAGATTCCCTTTATAGCCCTAGGATCCAATTTGTTCTTCTTCGGATCATTGACATGTACAAAGCATACACAACCAAAGACTCTCGGTGGAAGAGAAAAGTCAGGAAGATGGGGGCAAAGAACAGAGAAAGGAGTTTTCATCCCCAATACCTTGGATGGCATTCGATTTATCAGATATGATGCAGTAAGGATTGCTTGAGACCAATAGCTTTTAGGAACTTTGTGCTGAAATAGTAAGGCTCGAGCAGTCTCCAATAGGTGCCTATACTTGCGCTCAGCAACCCCATTCTGTTGGGGGGTACTAGCACAAGATGACTGATGAATCATTCCAGCATCCTCCATAAACAGATTCAAGGACCTTTCAAAATATTCTGCAGCATTATCTGACCTGAATTGTTTAACCTTCGTACCAAATTGTGTTTCAATCATTTTGCAAAATGTCATGGTTACCTGCGGCACTTCCTCTCGTGCCTTTAATAAGTATATCCATGTGCATCGAGAATAGTGATCAATAAAGCTGATAAAATATCGAAAGCCATCAACAGAAATAATGGGAGGACCCCAAACATCAGCGTGGACTAAGTCAAAAGAAGCTCGAATTTCATTACTTGAAGTTGGATAAACAGTTCTACATTGCTTTGATAGTTGATAGACTTCACAAACTAACTCTTGACTTGAAACACTTTTGAATAGTTCTGGAAACAACACTTCCAAGGATGAAAAAGGTAAATGACCTAGCCTAGCATGCCATAGATGTAACCTAGCTATTGACTCCACATTGGACTGACTACACGTAGCAGATGTTTGCAAGGCCGAACTGATGTTTGCATTAAGGTAGTAGAGACCTCCACACTCATGACCGCTCTCAATCGTTCTCTTCGTCAAACTGTCATGAAAGACACTGTGAGTAGGAAAAAAGGTTATGCTACAATTCAAATTTTTGGTAAGCTTGGAAACAGATAAGAGATTTGAAGAAAGATTGGGAACATGCAAGATAGATTTTAGTGAGAGGTCCTTGCTTAGGTCAACCAGTCCCTTCCCAGAGATGGTAGAGAGAGAACCATCAGCAGCCCTCATTTTATCTTGGCCAGACATTAAATGATAGGAAGAAAATAGAGAAGACATGTGTGTCATGTGGTCAGTTGCACCAGAATCAATAATCCAAGAGGCAGGATCAATAGAACTAGTAGCACTAAAGGCAGAGACAATACCTGATCTAGCAAGGAAGGAGGATGGAAGAGAATTGGTCCTTAAACGGGCTAGGACCCGGCTAAGTACCTCTACCTCATCAGCAGTAAAACCCAAGGACTCGGTTCGAGGGGAATTAGAAGTCTGTCCCAAGGAAGAGAAAGTAACTGTAGATGTGTGTTTTGAACCATCATCACTTTGACCCATAGCCAAATTCACACTTGCAGATTGACCCTTCTGATGCTTCTTATCTTTCCTCAATGCAGCTGGCTTCAGATGCGGATGGAGAACCCAACAGGTCTCTTTCACATGCCTTTCCCCTCCACAGTGGGTGCACTTTAGATGTCACTTGTCAGAATACCTGTTTCCCCTTTGATTTGTAGAGATTAGGGCTGAATGCTCTACAGGCTGTTCAGCTAGTTTTGTTTGAGTATCAACCTACATCTCTTTTCTTCTCACCTCTTCATTCCTCACAAGGTAGTAGACATGATGTAAGTCTGGCATTTCATCCCTTCCCAGAATTTGGGATCTTATGCTCTCATATATAGGATCTAGGCCAGCAAGAAACTTAAATGCTCTACCCTCTTCAATTTGTTTGTCATGCTTCTCTTTGTCTCCAGCACTCTCCCAGTCAATGATAAGGTGGTGATCTAACTCTTCCCATAGTCCTTCTAGTGTAGTAAAATATGTTGCAACACTCATATCTCCTTGCCTCAAGGCAGCAATATCTTGATTCAATCTGTAAACTCTGGCATTATTCTTCTTCTGCCCATAGGTTTTAGAAATCTTTTCCCAAATCTTGGCAGCCGTGGAAAAATGTTGAACAGTCCTGAGAACTAGACACAAAGCTGAAACACTGCACACTGTGCCAAAATTACTGTTGTCACCGAGTACTACACTGCAACTTGCTGTGTTGGCTTCTACTGCATGCTAAACACTGCTGCCGCAGGTTATAACTTCACCCACGAACAGTTCTAGGACTGCTAAAATAGTCCTTCCGCCTAGATCTGTTCTACACAGATCTATCTTAGCCGAATGGCTACAGTCTGCTGTATTGTGTCTATTAGGGCATCAGCCTCTGGGTCTAACTCCCCTTGGGCCCTACAACCAAGGGAAACCCTAGATGTAGGTCTAGCTGTGTTCTACGACTAACCCTAGGGTTTCTTTGCAGCAACCAACAAGAAGAATGGGAGAGTTACCTGCGAGTAGAAGAAGATGCGGCTGCTGTAACTAGTTGTAAGATCAATGCTCTGATACCATGTTTGCTGAAATAGGGCTGTCAAATGAGAGTAGAAGAGGAAGAAGAAGAGGAACAGAAATGAAATGGGTGGCAGTAAAATCACTTCGGCCAGCCCTAATCTATTATATATAAAGGCATTACCTAATGTTAATGAATGGACAAGACTGCCCCTGATTAGTGATGGGACACCTAGTCGAAATAAACATTAAGCAAGATTAGGCCTAGTAACAAGGCCCACTAACTAATGACTTAAGACCCAACAAAAGGTAAACATACAAACTAAGACAGCCGAACCAACAGATGGAAACTGCAAAGGAAGTGTGGGATAGTGTCATTGTTAAAGCGATGCCAAGGCAACAAGGCGCCCTTATTTTGAAATTATAATTATAAAATAGACATTATTAAACTAGAATATTCATTTTATGTGTTTATATACTAATTTCCTTTTATTATTTTCTTATTCGTTAGGGTTCAATCAACACGAACATTGCTAACTGTTGTATTGAACCCATGGTTCAAAGTATCGATACACCTCTATGTATCGACAGAGGTGTCTTGGTACTTATAAAGATACTCCCCCTATTTTTTTATTTCTTTGGTTTTTAATTTCATTTTTAAATATATATGTATATATTATTTACAAAAAAGGGTCCCTGAAAACACCTGTAAATAGGTGTATCAAGACCCCAAAGGTACAATACAATACACTTAATACAGAGTGTGTCATATCAAAATTTTGATCCTTGATTAAACCCTCAAAGATTTCTAAGCCTGAACCAATAAGCAAGGGAAGAACTTAAAATTTTGTCTAATCAACCCATTTTCTTCTTCCATATCTTCTTCTTCTTCCACCTTTTCTTTTCTTCTTTTCCTATAACAAAAATAAGGGTTCAACCCCTATATTTTTTGAATTTTCTTTCCTTTGTTCATTTTCTTCTCATAAAATGTTGATTTTCTAGACTTAAACAAGAAATTTATGTTAGTTCGTGAGAAGGTGAAAGAGCAAGAGATGAGACAAAGGTTCAAATCTATTAGAGTGGATCAATCAGATCGAACCAACCCAGAAAATAAGTATTTATATTAATCTTAGGTAAATAGACAAGATTGTCCTTACAAAGAGAATAAAAGAGTTGTACACTAAAAGCACACGCCTATTACAATACAAGAAAGAAATATAAAATATAGTAGAATTACAAAACTACCCTTCATTTCTACTACAGTCCCCTTCATACTTATGAGGGGTTATAAGCATCAATTTGTCAACAAGAAAATTATGTCAGGTGGACGAGAAATACAAGATGACCAACACAAAGGAATAGATGAAGGTAAATCCTCAGGAGAAGAATCTGCACTTACAGTAATGGTGGATGGAGAGGAATGACCAGACATTATTGCTTGAGATGGAGGAGGCATAGGTAATGGGCGAATTGGATGCTTCCTGAAGTACGTCTGAAGAGGCTGAAGAGAAGGAGAATCACCTATAGATCCAAAGTCATGTAGAACAGAAATGGATGGTGCAGGTAATTTACAAGGAGATTAAAACAAATAAGCAGACTTACCAGCTAGCCCAAAAGCAGAAAAAACAGAAGAAATAGCTAAAGACATGAGCTCACGAATCTTTTCTTTAGTCAAATTTCCCTGAGCATCTGGCCTGTGAGCTGATGATGAGGTGGTAGTATCAATAGAGACAAATTCAGCTGAGGCTTGATAAGCCTTATGTTGTCCTTTCTTGGGAGGCCTAATCAGACATTCCACTATAATGTGTCCTTGCTGTTTGCAGTAGGTACAAAAGTTTTTCTTCTTGTAGTGGGATACCATGTGACCATATTCTTTGCATTCATAACACTGCATCTTCGAGAAGTCTTTCTTACCCTTCTGTTTGGTAGCCAAAAACATTGTTTCAATCCCATGTTCCTTCTTCTGATCTAGTGCGGACAAGGTAAGAAGACAAGTTTCCTCCCTTAACAACTCTCCAAGAATTGCATCAAGTTCAGGCACCGGTTCTCTACTGAGAATACTGTTTTCATAATCAGGCCTGAGCTACATCAAAAAGTGCATGGTCTTTCACTTACTGAGATGTTTCTTCATAGTCTTTGTAGAGAAGATGGGCCGAATGGCCCATAGGTTGTAGGTTGTTTATTCTTTCTTGTTATTTATGTTTCTTTTCTATAATGGGCCTTATTCTGGGCCCATCCTGTCAATACTAAGTTCTTTGTAAATTCTTGCCTAACTAAGGGCCTCCTTGTAATTATTCAAATATATCTAATAAAACAGTGTTAGGGGGATGAGAGAGCATGAGTTTGAAACCCTCATTGCTGAACCCTAAACTCTCTTCTCTTCAGTTTTCTTCATGGTATCAGAGCATACCTGAAACTCAATATCCTAGGGCTGGAAGCTTGACTCATGTTGCCTGATTCTTGGAGGTCATTGGAAGTGCCCAAGACTCGAATCTCTTGGAGAAGTGGTTCGATGGCCAAGAAGAATCAGAGAAAAGAACAAGGGGAAGAGGAACAGTTCGGTTCTATTGAAGCTCGAAACTGTAAGTTGTACTCAGATTTCTGGGTTCAGTTTTCTTCTGGTTCGAAACTGTAAGTTGCACTCAGATTTCTGGGTTCAGATTTCTTCTGGTTGTTCTGTATTGCTTTCGAATATGTTTGGACTGTTGAATTGTCTGAAAAACTTTGGTTGTTCTATACTACCTTCGGCTGCCATAGAATCCGGTTTAACCCAGAAATTTTTGGGCTGTTTTTCACTCCTTATTGGACTGTCAAACTGCCGAAACATCCCTGTAACAAGGCTGTGGATTGTTGCTTATATCTGGCTGTTTTGAGGGGCTATACAAACTGTTCCTGAGGCCTTTTCTCTTTTGACAGTGGGGTTGTCTCTATTGCCCACACTGTGTTTGTGAGAAGGGTGCTTCGGCTGAGTGCCAAGTGGTATTTACTTTGAAGTCCAGATTTGAAAAGGGTACTTCGGCTGACTGCCTAGAAGTTTCTGTTTACTTCTTGAAGGCTGAACTCAGTGTATTGCCTTCTTGTGGTCGGCTGAACTCTGTTATTGCTTGTCCTTATTCAGTGTACTTGTAGAAGTCATCTGAAATCATATTTGGAATGTTTACATGATGTACTCCTCAGAGATTGAAAACAAAAGTGGTGCTGAATATGGACTGGTTCAGGGGACTCCAAGTGATTCCTTATTGACTGTGACCACAGTTAAACTAGATGGAACTAAATATCTAGCATGGTCACAATCAGTAAAGATTCATGTATGTAGTAGAGGAAAGTGGGGGTTCATTTCCAAGAGTAAGAAGGCGCCCCCAGAAGATGATCCATCCTACGAGAAGTGGATGCAAGAAAATTACACTGTCATTGGGTGGCTTGTGAACTCAATGCAGCCACAAAGCAGTCAACACTACCTATGGATGAATTCAGAAAAAGAAATTTGGGACAGTGTTGCAGAAACCTACTCCCAAAAACTCAATGTGGCCCGGGCATATAAATTGAGAAGTGATGTAAAGAATTTAAGCCAATGAGAGAAACCTCTTGCTGTAGATTTCTCAACCCTGAAGTCCCTATGGCAAGAGATTGACCTAATAGAAGTTGTAACTTGGGACACCACCAATGATGCAGAGACCTACAGAAAATTGGTTGAAAGGAACAGGGTTTTTGAGTTCTTAACTGGACTAAACCCAGAATATGATATTACAAAACAGAATATTCTTTCCAAGGAGTGTGTCTCTTTGTCACAAGCTTATGCATTGGTGAGTAGTGAAGAGAGCAGGAGGGTTGTCCAGGTTCAAGGGGCTGATATTAATTATCACTTTGCCAATATGGGGATTAAATCTAAAGGGAATGCTGGAACTTCTAGTGGCATAGGAAAGAAAGAAGTTATATGTGAGTACTGCAAGAAGCCGAAGCACACCAAAGACAAGTGCTGGAAGTTACATCCTAATCTTGTTCCCATTCGGTTTCAGAAAAAACATGATAGTAAAAGATCAAGAAGTGCAAATATAGCTGCTGGCCAGATAGTGAAGAGATGTCTGCTTCTGCACAGTTGGTAGCCATGAGAGCAGAATATGAAAAGTTTGGGAAGATGATCAGTCAGCTGAGTGATGTGACCTCTCCTTCCAACCCTTCAGGAAATTCTACTGCTTCAGCATTTGCTCTTTTAGGTATAAGGGCTTCTGCCAATCATGCTACCTCTTCAGGTAATCTCAAGATCCCTTGGATTATTGATTCAGGTGCTTCTGACCATATGACCAATCTATCTACCTTGTTTGTTTCATATGACTTACTTCCTAGACGTGATAAAATCACTTTAGCTGATGGTTCACTTGCCCCTATCTTTGGTAAGGGAACCATCAAGGCTATGGATTCCTTGTACCTACCTTCTGCCCTTCATGTACCTAAACTAAATACAAATCTGTTGTCTGTGAGTAGTTTAACCAAGTCACTAAACTGTTGTGTAACCTTTTTTCCTTCCTACTGTGTTTTTCAGGATCTAGAGTCTCAGAAGGTGAATGGGAGTGGCCATGAGGCGAACGAAATATACCTGCTCGATACTCCGGGACAATGCTTGATCATCTTGTGAATGTTGCTCTCGGATCTGTCTCTTCAGAATATGTTAGTCGGATTATGTTGTGTCATTGTCGTTTTGGTCATCTGTCTTTTTCTGCCTTGAGTCATCTATTCCCTGAACTGTTTAAGGGAATTAGTTTGTCCAGTTTTCATTGTGAGTCTTATGAATTGTCAAAGCATTGTAGAAACAATTATCCTTTGAGCAATAAAAGATCCTCTGTTCCTTTTAATATTGTGCATTCTGATGTATGGGGACCTTACCACTTACCCTCCATGGGTGGCTACAAATATTTTATCCTATTTATTGATGATTTTTCATGGTTCACTTGGATATTCCTGATAAAATCCCATGATGAAGTTCCAAGACTTGTAAAACAATTCCATGAATTTGTTCTAACCCAATTTGATACCAGGATTAAAATCTTCAGATCGGACAATGCAAAAGAATTCTTTGAGAAAAACCTATCCTGCTATCTTTCTGACATGGGGGTTATTCATCAAAGCTCATGTGCTAGAACCCCAGAAAAGAATGGGGTTGCTGAGAGGAAAAACAGGCATATTGTTGAGGTTGCAAGAAGTATCTTATTTGCCTCACATGTTCCTACCAGGTTTTGGGGTGATGCTATTCTTACTGCTACCTACTTTATAAACCGCATGCCATCCAGGGTTTTGGGGTATAGGTCTCCCTTCACTCTTCTTCATCCGGACAAGGACCTTTTTCCTATTCCTATTCGTGTCTTTGGTTGCACCTATTACGTACATGTTCCAAGTTTCCAAAGGCATAAATTTGAAACCAAAGCTCAAAAGTGTATCTTCCTTGGTTATTCCCCGACACAGAAGGGTTATTGTTGTTTTGATCCAAAGTCTAGCAATTGGTATGTCTCAATGGATGTCACCTTTGATGAGCTTTCCCCCTTTTATGGTTCCTCTCCAAAAGGACATTGTCCACAGGGGGAGGATTTGACATAGGTGTTTGCTCTTCCTCTTACTGTCCCTGTTAAGTCTCTTGATGTGTCTGCCTCTCCTTCAAATGTATCAAGGGTGGATCAGTCATTCCATTCTCCTTGCCCCAGTACTCTACCTCCTCGTCCTATCCTCAATCCCAAGGTGTATCAAAGGCAAAGATCCAGAAATGTGCAGGTTGTTTCTCCTACAACACATGAGCCTCATACACTTCCAGTCACAGAAGAGACAACAGGTACTGTTTTAGCACCTTTGGATTCATCCTTCCCTGACCTTGATATTCCCATTGTTGTTAGAAAAGGAAAACGGAAGTGCACTGCACACCACATTTCCAAGCACCTTTCTTACAATTTGCTTTCACCTTCATACTTTGCCTATCTCTCCTTTGTTGCTTCTCATCCTATTCCCAGGTCTGTGTCAGAAGCTCTTAAGATTCCAGAATGGAGGGATGCTATGAGATCTGAAACCGATGCCCTACACAAGAATGACACATGGGAAGTGGTGGATTTGCTTGAAGGAAAGGATCCTGTTGGTTGCAAGTGGGTCTTTACAATCAAGTACAGAGCTGATGGAACCATTGAAAGGTACAAGGCCAGGCTGGTTGCAAAAGGCTATACACAGACATATGGGATTGATTATTTAGAGACTTTTGCACCTGTTGCCAAGATGACATATGTGAGGGTTCTTCTATCTTTAGTTGTTCATTTTGATTGGCCCCTCTATCAATTGGATGTGAAGAATGCATTTCTGAATGGTGAATTACATGAGGAGGTTTACATGTCTCTTCCTCTAGGGATGTATGGAACTGATATGAAAGGGAAGGTATGCAGGCTGAAGAAACCTCTTTATGGACTAAAACAGTCTCCTAGAGCATGCTTTGAGAGATTTAGAACAACACTTGTTAACTTTGGTTATGTGCAGACACAGTCCGATCATACTCTTTTTGTGAAGAGGAGTGGACCTCTGGTAGTATACCTCATTGTGTATGTAGATGATATTGTAGTGACTGGTAATGATGCCTCAGGAATTCATGATCTAAAATTTTTTCTCCATACAGAGTTTGAGATTAATGATTTGGGGGAATTGAGATACTTTCTTGGCATAGAAGTGGCTCGATCCAAGGATGGGATTCTTATCTCCCAAAGGAAGTATGTTCTTGACTTGCTCTCTGAAATTGGAAAGATGGGTGCTAGACCAGTTGCTACTCCTATTGATATGAGTAATAAACTCTCAGTCTCAGAAGGGACATTGTTAGAAGACAAAGGAATCTTTCAGAGACTTCTTGGGAAACTTTTGTACCAATGCATGACTCTGCTAGATATTGCATATGCAGTCAATTGCATTAGCCAATTCATGCATGCTCCCCAAGACACTCATATGGCAGCTGCAGAGAGAATCCTATGTTATTTGAAGGGCTCCCCAGGAAAGGGTATTCTGTTTGCCAAGCATGGTCATATGAAACTTGAAGCCTACACCGATGCTGACTGGGCCGGGAACATTGATGACAGAAGATCTACCTCTGGGTATTGCAGCTTGGTAGCTGGTAATGTTGTTTCTTGGAGAAGCAAGAAACAATCGGTTGTTGCTCGGTCTTCTGCTGAAGCAGAATACAGGGCCATGGCACATGGGGTTTCTGAATTATTATGGCTAAAATCTTTGATGGAAGAACTTGGAGTTGAATATGACAAGCCAATGATGTTGTACTGTGATAATCAGGATGCCATCAACATTGCTCACAACCCAGTGCAACATGATAGAACCAAGCATATTGAAGTTGATCGACACTTCATTAGAGAAAGGGTCTCTTCAGGTGAAGTGTGTCTTCCTTTCATCACATCTGAAGGACAGTTGGCAGATTTTCTCACCAAGGGCATTCCCAAGGCAAAACTTCAACATGATACTAGCAAGCTTGGCATGATTGGCATCTATGCTCAGCTTGAGGGGGAGTGTAGAGAAGTTGGGCCGAATGGCCCATAGGTTGTAGGTTGTTTATTCTTTCTTGTTATTTATGTTTCTTTTTTGTAATGGGCCTTATTCTGGGCCCATCCTGTCAATACTAAGTTCTTTGTAAATTCTTGCCCAACTAAGGGCCTCCTTGTAATTATTCAAATATATCTAATAAAACAGTGTTAGGGGGCTGAGAGAGCATGAGTTCGAAACCCTCTTCTCAGACCCTCATTGCCGAACCCTAAACTCTCTTCTCTTCAGTTTTCTTCAATCTTCACACAACAATCTATAGATAGATCCCCAAAGTGAGTCAATTCGTATTCAGTCCAGAGATTTACATATCCTACATAGTATTCCTGAATCCGCTTCTCCCCTTGAACATAGGAGAAGATATCAATTTCAATATGATATTTCCTAGACATATTCAATTGTTGATATACCTTTTTAAGGTATTCGAACATGTCATGGGCTGATTTGAGACCTCTCATCGGAATATTGACATCCATTGAGATAGACCCAAGTATCCATGAAGTAACTTGAGCATTCTCAGTTCTCCACTGTTTCAGCCCTTTGACATCATTGGCATCAAGCAAGGAAGTGGAATCATCAATATAACCCCACATGCCTTTCCCTTTAACAAAATATTGAAAATGAAACTTGTATAGAACATAGTTGCTCCCATCGAACTTGATAGAAATAAATTCATTCTTTTCCAGAGCCATAATGAAAGGGAGACAAAGTAAAGACTGATCAAATCAAGCAATAAAGTAGTAATCAAACTAAGAGAGTCAAAGAAACTAATAATAGAAACCTCTTACGATCACCAAAAATTGTCCAAGTTCCAGCAATTGGAGAAAACTGGATACACAGTGCAGAAAAGGAAAGTCTGGATGTAGCCGCCCAGAAGAGATGTATAGATCTCTCTCAAAACTTCTCGGATCTTGATGAAAAAGTCAGAATATGATGAGAGGACCTAGGCGACACTTCCTTTCAATTCTTACTACAAACCAATGCCATATGAGAGAGATCTAATGAAATCTCTCTTACTAGATGCGCAAAACACATAGAAAAGGTCTCTAGAGAGATCGAAACAGTCCAGAGTCAATCGGCAATGATTATAGTTCTCAAACTGATCAAAAAAGAAGAGATAAGGATCAGAGAGCAACTTGCTCTGATACCATGTCAGTTCATGAGAAGGCAAAATAGCAAGAGATGAGACAAAGGTTCAAATCTGTTAGAGTTGATCAATCAGATCGAATCAACCCAGAAAAGAAGTATTTATATTAATCTTAGGTAAATGAACAAGATTTCCCATACAAAGAGAATAAAAGAGCTGTACACTAAAGTACACGCCCATTACAGTACAAGAAAGAATAATAAAATACAGTAGAATTACAAAACTACCCTTCATCTCTTCTACAATTTATACTTCTCTTATGAAAATTATGGATAATTATTAAGGAAAGATAATTATAGAACCTAGGGAACTACACTAGCATATATGGTTTTACTTAAAAAGAAAAATCCATCACCTAGGCAACTAAGCGACAAGGCGCCCTCTGTCACCTAGCCTCGTCTTGGCACCTTGAAAACTATGGATAGTGTCATAGAGCCTACAAATTGAAGAATGATGTAAATAATCTATGACAAGAGGAGAAGCCCTTAGTCGTTTACTTCTCCATGCTGAAATCTCTTTGAACTCTATTACTCCCATCTCACATGTCCCCGTTTCAAGTATTTAGTTAAATTATTCTCTTCAAAGACAATTGATATTAAGTTTAGGCATACGAAGAACAAATGATAAGCTTAGGGCATGTGATGTCTTGATGTCTTCCTTTCCTGTGATAGGGGCAAGAGAGCCGTCAACAAGGAATGTTTTGTCTCAGTTAGAAAGGAGTTGGTAAGAGGTGAACAAGTATGAAACACTAGTCATGTGGTCAGAGGCACTAGAATCAATTATCCAAGGGATTTTATGAGTACTTGAGATAGAAGCATGATTTGCAGTAACACGAATACTTGAGTGTGCATATGCAAAAGAAGGAATTGTCTCAGATGAAGTAGATGTTATAGCAGTAGATGCCCTCTTGCCCCTATCACAAGAAAGGTAGGCATCAAGACATTACGTGCCTTGACCTTGTCATCTGTTCTTCATGTGCCTAAACTTAATAACAATTTGCTTTCAGTTAGTAATTTAACTTAATCCTGAATTGTAGTTAAATTACTAACTGAAATCTCTTTGGCCTCCACCACTCCTACCTCATGAAGGACTCTTCAAGTTGCTAGAAAAACACAACATGCTGAAAGTGAAAGTTTCAAGTGTGGTTGCCATTTTTTTTTTTGTGTGCAAGGACAATGTCTACTGAAGATTCAATTATCTCAGAAGTCACTGAAAGTCAAAATATGATCAGTTCAGGTGATAAAAGTTGGGGTTTCCCTGTGGTATTACTATCCTAGATGGACTGAATTTTTTTGGGTAGTCAAAAAGTGTAAACAGCATAAATTTATCCTATCTACAGTCTCCCACAAACTAAGGCTGTGAAAACAGCATCAATTTATCAACTAGATAATCATGGAGTGTGTAAGTCATAGCTTTAGTGATATGATTTGCTAAGTACTGGTCTCAAATAAAGTAACAATCAACCTCATTGTGTTGGTTCATTCATGAAAAACTGCATTAGATGCTATCCTTGTAGCACTAGTGTTGTTAGCATGCAATGCTGAGGATGCTGAAGGAGTAGTCAGATAAATAGATAAGTCCTAGAAGAGACCTCTATGCCATATGAGTTTGTTGCATATTGAGGTCATTGAACCATACTCAGCTTCATCAATCGATTTAGAAACAACATCTTGCTTCTTGGATTTCCAAGATTTGAGAGGATCAACAAATATTTGGGCATCCAGCCCAGTAAGCATCTGCATAAGCACATAGCTGAGTAGGGGACGAAGATGAGAAGAATATTCCTCTAGATGGTGCTTCTAAGATATCTAATGATACAATTCACAGCTGTCATACAAGTGCAGTAAGAGCAAATACAAATTGACTAACAACCAGAACAACATAGAAGATGCTTGATTTAAATAAAATGGTTTATTTAAATAAAAAAATAGAAAGATCTTCTTAATACCTGGGTAAGATGGTTTTCTTTCTGCAAAGCATACAAAGCTCCTCTAGCATAAGTTCCCCAATCACATTCCTCGTAGGTTTTGGATGAATCATTTTCATGTACCTTGTTGTTTTCACTAGCAGAAGACCCTGGGTGTTGAACCTCATCAACTCTATAAGGCCCAAAATTTACAATACAGCAATGTAAATTTAGTCAAAGGCTATGGACTATAGTTCATGAATAAGAGATGATAGAATGGGAAGCATGAATGCAAGTTATACTATTCTATGGGCATTTTCGCAATTATCTAAAGCATCTAAATAAGGGAGAACTGCAAAGTTGGAAACCATTATAAATGATATAAGGAAAATTTACATTCAGCAACTTCTTTTTTAGTAAGTGGAAAAGAAATTTACTAATGAAATAAGAGTACAAGAAAGAAGATGATGAAGAGTCAGCATAAAAAAGGGTCTTAGAAATATAATACAAAATAAATCCCTTTGTGTCATCTATTACAACATCTAATAAAGACCAATAATCTTATCCAAAGATAAAGATGAACAATCATAAATAACTCCAGCAGCAGCAGCAACCAATTCAAGATGAGGGAACCAATGTCAGCAACCAATCTTCTATTATCATACTACTTTCCTTCAAATATTCTATTCTTCCCTTCTTTCAAAATCCACCAAAGATCACAAAAGGCATGTTAATGATCATCATCATCATCATCCTCTAAGCCATTATTAAAAAAGTGTGTACAACATGCCTAGCATCATATTGATTAGGCTGGAAACCATTATTAAATTGCTTTATTTTCTAAAACATCAGCTAGATCATTGACCATTCTTGGTACCTATATGAACTCAGTCTCTAGCTCCCTTGATAATGGTTTTATTTTCATCATAGGTCAGATAACTAAATATTATCTGTTAAAGCCTTAAATTTTGTTGGATATTGTTACAACCTGAGAAAAAAAGGGAAAAAAGAAGAGAAAAAATAAGAGATAAAGGTAGAGAAAGCTGTCTTGTACAGTAGAGAACAAGAAGAAAGTGAAATGAGATAGAAAAAGAGTCTAAAGGAAGAGGATACAAACTGTCCTCTTCTCCTTGTCAACCTGCACCATGTCAAGAGACTAAGATGCCCCTTAGAGGCATACATTTCAACACTCTTCAATCTAAAGCATAGGTATCATAGAGCTCCAGCTTGTTTCAAATATAATCCATCCTGGTACAGCACAAGCTCTTGGAAAACAAATCTACCAGCCGATTTCTGAAAGGACATAAGGAGTAACAACATCACCATTTGTCACCTTTCCTCTTACAAACTGACAATCAACTTCTATATGCTTGATCCTCTCATGGAAGACCGGATTGAAAGCAATATAAATAGCAGCTTGATTATCACAAAACAATTTGATAGACTTTCCTATAAGAATACCTTTCTCTTGAATTAGATGTTTCAGCCATATCAACTCACAAGTGGGTGGCCCATTATTCTATACTCAGCTTCAGCACTGCTCCTAGAAACTACACTTTGCCTCTTACATTTCCAAGTAATGAGATTGCCACACAAAAAGGTGCAGTACCCTGTAGTATACCTCTTGTCTATTGACGACCCTGTCCAATCTACATTGGAATATCCCTCTAAGGTTAATTCTCCCTCTTTTCTTGTATAGTAATCCCTAGCCTAGAACATATTTAGATATTTCAAGACTCTTACAACACCTTCCCAATGAATGACTACGGGATTCTGCATGAACTGACTCAAACCTTACACTGAAGGAGATATCTAGATGGGTGATGGTGAGATAAATCAATTTTTCAACTAATATCCTATGCCTTTCGGGATCACAGAATGGATCCCCCTGACTATTAGTCATTTTCACATTAGGATCCATAGGGGTCTCAACTGGTTTGACCCCTAGATGGCTTGCCTAATCCATCAAATCTAAGACAGACTGGCATTGTGACATGGAGATTCCCTACTTCGAGAGGGCTACTTCAATACCCAAGAAATATTTTAAGGATTCTAAATCCTTGGTTTGAAAGAGTTGTTGCAAAACTTGTTTTAAACCATTAATTCCACCAACATCATTGCTAGTAATGACTCTGTCATCTGTAGTGAGAATGGGCAAAATGGGCCTTAGTGACTTTATTTCTTTTAAGTTATGTTTAAGTTTATGTTCTTTTAGTTATGGGCTGTAATCATACGAAGAAGAGGAATAACAGAGAAGAGAGAGAGAGAGAGAGAAGAGAGGAGAGGAGAAGAAGAAGAAGAGAAAAAGATATGAAGGGTCGAAAATAATTGGAGCTGGCGACACCCAGCTTCCCTTATATGTAAGAGTTTTATAACAATTCTAAGAAATTGCAAATAGGCCCCTGGCACCCTGGCAGCACACCCTAAACAAAACAAAAGAACATGCTGCCAGCAATCTAAGCTAACAGCATTGTAATAACATGAATAAGGAAAAACAATTTAAAACTAACAACATGGGCCTTTTCCTTGTTTGTTGTATTAATTCTTCTGTACTGTCTGCTCTGTTAAGGGCATCTAAGGAATTGTACTTTTTTTAGGGTTTAGAAATAAAAAGACATCTTGAGGGGACTATAGAAGGGAGTGATCTTCCACAACCTTTTGCTGAAATCGTTCCTTCTTCTTCCTTTCTTTTCTTTTCTATGCTTTTCTGAACTATTGCAGGTGTATTTCACAATTTAGTATCAGAGTGGGTTCTCAACTTCAACATCTTTCTCCTTTCTTAGCCCATACACAATGTGTATGGAGAACTGATCGGCTTATCAATTAGCAGCTTATGTAGCCTAGTTAGGAGGGGTTTTGGAGAGGTTTTGTGGAGATTTAATCATTAGTTGAAGCCCAAGGCAAGTTCTTGGAGTTTTTTTTTCCCGAAAACCATAGATAGCTAGAGAAATCTTGCTACAGGTCCTAGAGACACTTTGAAGCTGGCGGTTGGGGATCAAAAGGAAACTCCCGGAAAGCTTTTGCTTTAGAACTTGATAGTTTGAAAATTGTTTGGTTAAGTCGCGTCTTTCCATGCGAAAACGAGCTGATAAAAACTAAACAACTCCATTTAAAACTTCTCAAAAATAATTCAAAATAGGCTTTGTACATCTTTTTGGCATAATGTCTTTTGACGGTTAAATCTTCTCTGAACCAAATAGAAAAAGACAAAATTGTAGAATTCCAAACTTCTTAAAAACCGATAGTTCATATAAAAGGATATGCCAAACGGGGCCATAATATTGATGGCATTTGTGGTGAATGGAGTCTTTTTCATGTATATAGTGGTGTATGATGACCATTGATATCATAATAGTGATAGTCAATTTAGATAATCAAATTTAAATAATCCACCAACGCTTATCGGTTTCTCTTTTGCCCATGCTTAGTATGGACCTATAGACCTTTCCACTAGTATCTTGTTAGACGTAGGATACACTTGTGAAACATGAATGAATGAAAAATAAGATGTATTTATATAATCGGTTGAGATCTGAATTATAACTACAGCCAATATGAGTAGATGAACGGTAGTACCGAAGATCCTACAGTCTCCCCTACTTGCACTGCTTGCAACCCTCAGAGGCAGAGCTCGATCTTCATGACACTCATGAAGGGCTATGCGGTGCATACTTAGGGGGTAGGGCTCTTGCTCAGAAAGTACTATGGCAGGGGTATTACTGGTCCACAATGAAGGTAGATGCACTCGAGCTCATCAAGAAATGCGATACATGCTAGAGACATACCAACAACCATCATCAACCTGCTACCAACCTGAAGTACCTCACTAGCCCATGGTCCTTCACACATTGGGGAATCGACATTCTTAGACCATTCCTACCAGTGACAACGCAGAGGAAATTTCTGGTAATAGCGGTGGATTGCTTCACAAAGTGGGTGGAGGCAGAACCCCTGGCAACAATCATAGCCCGAAGTGTAAAAAACTTCTTTTGAAAAAGTATAGTATGTCGCTTCAGCCTACCCAGAGTCCTCATCTCCGACAACGGTAAGCAGTTTGAAGATATCAAATTTCAAGACTGGTGTGCCGAGATAGGGATGCAGCAGAACTTCACTTCAGTAGCGCACCCCAAAGCAAATGGGTAGGTGGAAGTCACGAATAGAGCTATACTTTGAGGACTAAAAGCTCGCTTAGCCCAAGCTAAGGGTCTATGCGTAGAAGAGCTGCCTAGTGTGCTACGGGCCTATCGAACTACTGTCAAGACTGCCACTGGTGAAACCCCCTTTAACCTCACCTACGTCATGGAAGCAGTATTTCCAGCCAAAATCGAAGTACCTACATTATGCTTAGAGGTGTACGACGGAGAAGCAAGCAATGATGAGCTTCGTACCAACTTCGCCCTGGTAGAAGAAGTATGGGACCTCGCGTATATTCGAGCTACAACTTACCAGTAAAGGGTAGCTTGGTACTATAACACCCAGGTAAAAAAGAGACACTTTCATGTCGGAGACCTAGTCCTTCGGATAGTTATGGTACCTGAGCCTGGTGTAGGTAAGCTCGGACCAAACTGGGAATGTCCCTACCGAGTGAAGCAGGCACTCGGGGAAGGTACGTACAAGCTTGAAAAGTTAGAGAGAAAATAGGTACCTTGGGTTTGGAACATCATCAATTTAACGGGCCTAACTACAGGATCAGGGTTGGCTACCCAGCTCGGGTATTGGACTTCTCTTATAAAGTCCGCTGCGAGGAGCTTCTCGACTTCCTCGTCGACATCTCTCCACCGTTCTAGGGCTAGGTTGCGTTTCTTCTGTCTAACAAGCCTAACTACAGGATCAGTGTTCAGCCTATGAGTTATGAGTCCAAGGTTTATACCGGGCATTTCTACCGCGGACTTCCTCGTCGATTGCTTTCCACCGTTCCTAGCTGGCGCTCGAGTGGCTCCTGGACGGAAGCGCCGATGTGGAGCATTCAAGTTGGGTCTGCTGTCGAGGTCGGGACTACGACCGTTTCTTCGGTGGGCGCGGCTCGCTCTTCGCCTTGCTCCGTGGGTCGTTCCAGTTCGAGGTCATCGACCACTTTGGTTTTCCCTTTTAGGGTGGCAATGTAACACTTACGGGATTCAAGCTGGTCGCCCCGCGCTACTCCCACACCGAAATCCGTTGGGACTTCATAGCCAGGTGGTATGTGGAGACCACCGCCCGTAGGACATGGGTGATCGGTCGACCTATTATGGCATTGTAGGGAGAGGGGGTCGCCACCACCAGGAAGTTGTGTTCGAGTCTGACAACACAAGGCCATGTGCCGATCTCTACAGGTACTGATATTTTCCCAAGGGGGCGGACTTCCTCTCCGTTGAAGCCCACTAAAGGGGTGTCTGTAGGCTTCAGATCGCTTCTCTGCAACTGAAGCTGGTGAA
Organism: Nelumbo lutea; assembly: GCF_056320005.1. Lineage (NCBI taxonomy): Eukaryota > Viridiplantae > Streptophyta > Magnoliopsida > Proteales > Nelumbonaceae > Nelumbo > Nelumbo lutea. Next base: position 53,375,470 of record NC_142691.1, read on the forward strand.
ACGCAGCCTTGAAGAGGATGTCGGATGAGCTGCCTGAGTCCACGAGTACTCGCCTGACCTCGAAATCGTTGATCCTCAGCTTTATCACGAGTGCGTCATCATGGGGGTAGTGAACTCCTCGCACGTCGTCTTCCGTGAAGAAAATAGGATCTCCCGTCTTTAGCCGCTTTGGGGGGTTCTGCTCTTCTCAGGCGGCCTGACGTCCGAGCTTCTGTTGAGGTGCAACCCGCAACGACCGAACCTCCCACTATCATGTGGATGGTCCCCCGAACTGGCCTCTCCTCCGGAGGCTGCCTCTGCGGTTGTTCGGCCGGCCTGCTACTAGACTCTGGAGCGTCTCTGCCATGCTCCCCTTGCCGACCTGTTCTATTACCATTATTATTATTATTATAATTATTCTGTACAAATTTTCTCAAATATCCGCAACGAATAAGCTCTTCTATCTCGTCGCGGAGGTTTTTACAGTTCTCGGTGCTGCGACCGTGGTCTTTGTGAAAACTACAATACAAACTCTTATTTCTTTCATTGGGATTCCCCTTCAGACGGGGTGGCCACTTCACGTATGAGGCGTCCTTGATTGCCATCAAGATTTCAGCCCGCTTCGCGTTCAGTGGGGTATAATCAGCTCGGTCCGGTGCAGGAGCTTGGAACAATTGACCGGGCTTCGGACCCCGAGTTGTTTCCTTTTTTCTTCGGGTGTCCCCTTGACTGGAAGGCCCTTCTCTTTTTCTTTTTTCAGGTGCACCCTCACCCTTCTGGTTGACCTCCTCTTCAATGGCTATGAACTTATCTGCAAGTTTTAGAAACCCAGTTATGGTCGCGGGTTGGTTAATGATCATATGCCACTTGAACTCTTTGTGATTTACGCCCTTCTTGGCCACTGCAAGGCGCACGACGGGATCCAGGCGCGATATCTGCATACAAGCGTCATTGAACCGCTTGATATAACTCCTGATGGACTCTCCTTCCCTTTGCGCTATGTTGAAGATGCTTTCTTCAGTTCGTGGGCAGCGTTTGCTGGTGACGAAGTGGGATGTGAAAGCTTGCGCGAACTGCGCCCAACTTTTTATTGATCCGGGCGCCAAGTTCCGGTACCACGTGCGGGCTGCTCCTCTAAAAGTAGTGGAGAAGGCCACACACATGCACGACTTGCTAGCTCGCGCTAGGTGCATCTGTGACTGAAAGGCGTCTACATGATCATTCAAGTCGAACGACCCGTCATACTTATCAAGAGGGGGGAGCTTGAAATCCTTGGGCATCGGGACCGCCAGAAGTTCGGAAGATAGGGGGGACAAAACTGAGAGAAGGGGAGCTTTAGCTTCGGCCGAGCTTACCTCTTGTTTGCCCAAGAGCTCGGACAAATTGCGGGTGGTAGATCGGCGAGCTCGGCGTCGACGCCTCTGCTTCTTGATGGGCTCGGCGTTTGTGCTGCTCACTTCCACGCTATCCAAAATAGTTTGCGCCGGGGGTAGCTCGGTCCGCTGGTGACGGCTACAGACAGAAGGATCCTGCTTGGAATCTGTTGCCAGGATCTCGAACCGGTTTTCGAGGATCGGGGTTCCGAACTTCGACAGTTGGGGCGACGCAGATCTGCCGAGCCGGGGCCCTCTTGACCTATCCGCCCGCGGCGAGATCGGGGTAGCCGGCCTCTCCTGTCTGCCGTGGGGGGAGGTTTGGTTTTTTGGGAGATTTTGGGGGAACTCTCCTCGGCCGGAGCGCTCGTTCTGATGGCGAGACTTGGCTTGTTGCGAGGCTCTGTGCTAAGGCTAGAGCTAAGGCTGTTGGAGCTGAGGTTGGGGCAGCTGAGGGAACTGCTGCTGATACTGGTACTGGGAGACCTGGTGCAATACGTGCTGTTGATAGAGCTGGAGCTGTTGGAACTGTTGCATTTGGGCCTGCATGGCCTTCATGCACTGCAATAGGTCTTCCAGTTGGTTCGGGCTGGCCGCCAGGGGCACAACCGAGGGTTCGGTGAACATTGCCTCGACTGTAGCTGGAAGTGGGGCAACGACAGGTGCCATTGTGAGAGGCACGCTTAAACTGGGGATTCCGTCCGCTAAGAAGGGGACGATAAATTGTCTGATACAGATAGTAGGGAGCTGAGATTGTTCCCTAGAGTTATCCATCTCTGTGCTTCGTCCGACATTGCTAGAGGAAGCCATAAGAAGAAGGAACCAAAAAAGTTTAGGGAGAAAGGCTTCTTTGAAGCGGTTCCCACAGACGACACCAAATGATGTAGCACAATCCGGTCACTCCTAGCTGGCGCTCGAGTGGCTCCTGAGGGGTACCTGAAACTGAATGAGAGATGAAGAACTCCCAGGGGTTTCCCGGCGGGAACGCTCCGATGCTTAAGTTAGTATTGTGTGTAGGAAGCTGAAAGAAAGTGAAAGGGCAGGTAAATCCAGATACCTTGTTCCTCGAGGCTGAGCTCCTTATAGCAGAATTCCGTTGCTCCCAGCCCTCTGTCTTCTGATAGGGCAGGTATAACCGCCACTGTCAGTCTGACGCAGCCACTACAGGCAAGGCTGAGGTGGAACGTGCGGGGCCGTTGCGTAGGGTACGTGTCTGCCAGGTGTGGGACGCCTTCCTAAAGGTGGTAGGTGCGCCGAGGGGACATGCTTGCAATTCGTAGGCTTGTCAAGTACGGCGGTCAGGCAAGAAGCCAACCTACGGCATGCCGAGCTGCCCTCCTGTGGATTGCCCTGAGCTGGGCTATCCCTTAAGTGATGGGCCGCCTGCTGCCGGTTGTGTCAAGCTAGCCGACCCGAGGTCTTTGTGCCTCGGGGCGTTCGAAGAGGAATCGGTGCATTCCGGCTTGGGGGTGACCCGAAGTCCATTGGGAGGAGCTCGGATCTCGGAAGGGGTCAGGGCGCCCCGGAGCTCGAGACCCCCGAACTCCCTTGACCTCGGGGAGGAAGTGCGGGCGAGGCGGATTCCGGCGAGTAGTTTACTTGTCGAGCTGCCACGCCGAATTCCCCACCGAGTTGTGCTCTTGTCCATTTTGCTGAGTCACCGTTTGAGCTAGGTCACGTCTACGTGTACCTAAACTACGAGGTCGGGCCAAATCACCCTCCATCAATTACCTTTTAATCCCCAGAATTTACGTGTATAAAATTATAACCTACATTAATTGAATTTTGTTAATTGTGTGTGTATCTTGCAATGGATAAGGAAAGGTAATAAGTTAGTGGTCTTTAATGGATCAGGTTGGTTTTAACTTTTAATGGACTAAGGCTGCATTGTGCGCTGAAACAAGTAAATCAAGGTCATGACCCCACCATCAATGCTCATTGGGTCGCTGCCGAAGGCCACGATTTTCTTCTTCTATTTTAGCCTGAGCAATGAGCTTAGTAAAAGTGAAGTCAAAGCTTGTGTTTTACCTAACGTCATTAACCAGGTCCAGCAACAACAACGAAATCAAAGCCTCGATGAAGTGACGTCGTTAAAGGGCATCAGTCATCAGCTATACCTCATATCTCATCGGGTGCCGGTTATCCCATATTTACATATTTACATTACATTACATACCAATGGTCGATGACGCCAAAGAAAAGTCTAAATAAAAAACTGTATGATGCCATTTACGAAAACAACCATCACATGCAAGTATTAAAGTATTTTATTTGGACAATTTCAACAATTCTCTCATCTCTCTTTTCTCCCTTATTCTTTTCTATTCGTTCACGTGACAATCCTCGGTAAACCATTTGAAAACCAGCACGAGTGGTGCATGTGCCTTGCACATGTATGAGAGATCGAGACTTGAGGGATTGAGACTGGGACAAGTGGTGTATGTGCGTTGACTACATCAGTTTTAATAGTTTATTCAAAGGACAACTTCCCATTCCCTATGATAGACCGCCTATTAGATACAACCTTGGGGTTCGAGCTGTTGAGCTTTATGGATGCTTATTCCGGTTACAATCAAATTGAGATGGTTCAAAGGGTTCAACCGACTAGGTCAACAATGGGTTAAAAACATTGGTATCAGTTTGGATCGATTTAATTTTGGTTAGTTTAGCCAAAACAAAACTTACCTAACACAGTACGGTTGGGAAATTGCTGAACCAAACTTGAATGGAAATCTGAATGGAAATACTAGAAAGTTACCTAGCACGGTGGGGTCCAGGTCACTGGTCGACACACGAGAGATTTCATTGTCCTTATTAGTGACTGTGGTTTGATTGATATGGGATTTCATGGACTAGCTTACACCTGGACCAATAAGCGTTCAGCTCACATATTAATTCGGGAGCACTTGTTCAGTGCAATTGCACCAAACTTGTGAAAATGGGTTCAATCTCGACGTTGTTAAGGGCAAGGGGAAGAAGAGAGATTGGGGGAGAGAGAGAGAGGAGGGGGAATGTGAAGTTGTGGAAGATGAACAGTAATTTTCTAGTCAGAATAGTTATTACAAGGTTAGTATGAGGATTAAAAAATATTATAGGCCGCAAGGCTAACGAAAGGGGGTCTTTGTCTCATGATCATAATACAAGGAGGTCTTTATCGCAAAACAAAGTACATGGGGGTCCTTATCACAGACCCCATAATACTGGGGTTCTTCGCAATTTACCCTAAATTTTATTAACAATACAAATAAGTCGTATAAGGGATTGGGGGATGTAAAAGCCTTACTTTTCTAGAAAATCTATTTAGACCGAGGTCATCCAAACTATAAAACATATACAAATAAAAAGGATAAAGATGATCTAAAAAATAAATAAACATTTAAGTAACTCATAATAAAAAGGGAATCCTAGAGCCATCATTCTTCAAAAGCCTTTGGGCTTTAGTGGGTAATTGATGAAATGAGTTATAAAATTTTATGTTGATTGTTCCCTACTTTTTGAAAGCCCATCAGCCACTTGATTAGCCTCTTTCTCTCTATGAAAGTTCCATGTACAACAAAAAGTGGCTATCAAATAACTGTATTAAGAGTTATTTATTATGTTCAATTCATGCCACAAGATTTGCAGATATTCATATGCCAATGTCATCATCCTTGTTAAATTCTACAAACAAGATGATTTTTGTTTTTCTTATTAATCTCAAACTTTAGGTGGAATGACCACATTAAAATTACTCATGTCCGTAGCTTTTTTTTTTTTCATTTCCTTTCTCACTTTCCATCCTTCTTCCAATTGGTTCTTTACTTGGTTTGGTCTTCCATCTTTGATCCAACTGTTTCATGTTTAACTGATTTTGGTGAATCTGCTCTACTCAATTCATCTTTAATTGATTTTGATGAATCAGTTCTAGTCAGGACAAATCGTGAAAGAAAAGAAAAGAAAAAAAATAAAAATTAAAGCAAATCAACTTCAATTTCATTATTGTGAAAATGGCCTAGCCCTCGAGCTTCTAGCATATTACTCAGAATAGTCATACGTGACCTCACAAGACGTGTTCCAGCACTACGATGTATCTAAATCAGAAAAACAAAATAAAAGACGTAAAAAGTCAAGAACCAATTAGAAGGGATGGAAGGAAGAAAGGAAATATTGAAGCAGTCAATGGGATCTTTGATTCTCCCTCTAAGATGACTGGGTATTCCCTGAAGTTAATAGCAACATGGATAGCTTTCCATACGGCCCAAGTTTCAGCGAGGTTGATGGATGAAAAACCGATACTGTGGGCAGTGACATCAAGAATTGACCTGAGGTGATCTCATGCAATGCAAGCAATATTGGAGCAGCTGCCCTCTGTGTGGTGTTATTGAATTGTTTTTCATTTCTGTTTTTTTCAGATGAACCAAAGGAATATTACCAATATTTCTCTAACAAGTTGGTCTTTTTGAGGATCAACTAAATTACTGATACGGTTCCACCAATCTCTAAAGGACATATCATCTTCACAAATTTGAAAAGGTATTTGGATATGATTGGGACTCCCAAATATTTGTTACTTTTCAGATCAAGAGGAAGAGAAATTTTTAGGATACTATCATTATTTTCTGGAGCCTACTGGGATTTTTTGTTGAAAACTTGATCATGGATTTGGAAAAATTAATTTGGTGCTTGGCCTGAGGCTACAATAAACATGTTCAAAATATCCTTAATTTTAAGCCAATTATTTATTAAGGTTTTTGCAAAAATAATACAATCATCCACCAATTAGAGGATGGAGATTTTGAATCCCCTTTGAGATTGTACAACCAATTAATTTCTACTCAGTGACAGATTCTTTCTCTAACTTCCCAGTCAGGGACCTTATGATGGACTAATGATGGGTTGTGCAACAAAATTTTGACTGTGGCTTTTTCCAGTAATTTTGAGCAATCTATGATGAAAACTAGCAGTCCAGTTTCAAATCTTGGACCAATTACTGACTTGATGACACCATTGTCACTATATGCGCCTCTTGTCCGCCTCTTAGTTGGGTGGCTGAGTGGTTTTACATATGCAAATGGCTCCTATTCAAGATTAGGCCTCATATTTTCTTTCTTTCTGAAATAAATTGTAATAAAGATAAGTTGGTGTGTTCAGCTGCGGTTATCACATTCATGAGATCGGGCTGAGGAGCCCGGTCTTCTTGATGTCTGTTGTTTTTCTTGGTCAGGCCATGCCTTCTCCTTGCCCAACCAACACTTTCTGTGTCGAGGCAAGAGGAGGGACGACTTGAGGAGGTTGCGCTGCAGAGCCCAGCGTTTGCATCATCACCAAGATCTGGTTGACCTTCTATTGCATCGCCTGAAATTGGACTTGGTCAACCATGGCTTGTGAATGAAGTTGTTGTTGAGGTTCACATTGTGGATTGCGGTGAGAGCGGGATCCCCAAGATGGGGATCGGCCTGTAGAGCAGCCGGATATGTTTCTTCGCATCTTTCTTGATTGCACAAAAAGAGAGTTTGGAATGAATTTTTGTGCGATTCCCAAAAGCGGCGCCAATCTAATGCTGCTCGATCCAAAGTATTTTTTAAACCGATGTCACAGTCAGATAATCCTACCAACTAGATGAGGCTGAGGTGGAAAGATGAAGCTATGCTCCAAGATCTAAAACCAAGAAAGTGGTCAAAGGCCCAAGGAGTTATTCCCTGGGTAGGTACTACGGCTTTCAAGTTAGTCAAGAACGATGGGTGGTTGTGCTGAGCAATTGAGAGAACAGTGCTAGTCCGAGCAAAGTAACAATATGGAGGCCGAAGAGTCAAAAAGTCCCTTACCTCGAGTGGGGATTACCTACTTATAGCCGAAGATCCATGTCCGATTCGAATGAGGTTTCTAGGGTTGATGGGATGAGGTTGTCCATCGAGGTCTTCAGGATAAGACTTAATCCCCGATGGAGCTATCTTCCTTATCCGTACGACGATCTCCTATTCTGGTCATACTTATCTGATGATGTGGTGATGATGTGGTTGAGGTGATAAGGCAGCCACAGAGGTGACATGTGGCATTCGAGGCCAGTTCAACCATAACCTAAACAGTTAGTATCATTTTTGTGTTTATAGATGTTACAACTCTTTTGTCCCAGCTATCCTATGGGATCAAATTTACCACCATAGCTCTACCGCAATGGAAGGTCATCAACCCATTTATTTAGGCTGTGCTTGGCTGCAGTGCTAATTTATTTGTACTAGTATAAAAGCATGGGGGTACAAATGTAAAAAATGCAAATTCTTGTTTAATTTTATTTTGGATTTTACTTTATTTTGTTTCGTGTCTTAATTTACTTCACTTATATCGTAATCAAACAAAATAAACTAAAATTTAAAACAAAAATAGAATAGAATTTACACTCAAATCATTTGCACTGCCATAGTTTTGCATCAGTGCAGATTTATTTGCATTGCAACCAAACACAGCCTTATGAAAGACTGGATGTGGTATTAGTAATAGGTTCATGGATTTCTTTGTTCCCCAGTGCTCATGTTAGACACTTGGTGGCTGCTAGCATGTTTTCCGCTCTTATCCCCAAAAGTTGAATAACCTCTTTAGCAACGTCATTGGTGGGGGTGTAACACAAAAGAAAGGTAGCTATATCTAACTTGAGGGTCATAATTTGTTAAGCTAAGGCCATATTTGGTTTGAAGGAAAAAAGGTAGGAAAGGAAAAATAGAAAAATCTATATAAGGTTTATAAAGGTTTTCCTCCTTGTCCTTTCTTTCCTCTACATCTTCCTTCAAACCAAACATAGCAGAAAGGTAGTGGAGGACTAGGCTTTCATGGAGAAAAGAGGAGCTATAATGGATGTTTAGACTTAAATTATGAAATTGGGTTGGCAGATACTCTACCAGATATTTTGTCTTGAAAATTGTTGAGAGAGCTAAATACATACAAATAGAAGATTTTGGACTTCACATCGATTATGATGAGCTTGTCACTACGGCTTGCTCTGCTTAAAGGTTAATGTTGGTCCATATGGAAGAGTACTGTGAGGAACAATTAGGACAAGATGAATTTGATCGATGAACAGAATGAGCATAATTTAGAGCAAGAGTTTTCAAACCTGCAAGGGGAGGAGGACTATATGGGTCCGGAATAGCAACCTTATATTTTTAGTCACCTGTCACTTGGGTGGTGCATGCTGATTTCATCACCTGCATCGTCTGAGCTCGTTGATATCCATCGACAACCCCAATCATCTTTTTCTTTGATAGGAATGAAAATTGCTTTAATCTTCGACCAAATGTGATTGGGGACGATATTTCACATACACTTGTCTTGCTCCCAATACATCTGAATCTCCCTCTCTCTCTCTATAATTCACACACCTGTGTACTCTCTTTCTTGGTCAAGATACAAGATTACTTCTTGTGCAAAAGACAAAGTAGTATTTATATGAGATGCACCAGAACTGGGTTTTACCACACAAAACTAAAAATGGAACAAGTTTTGCAAATCTTGTAGTATCAACCGTTGATGCGAATTCAATGTCCTGTGGTTCTAGGACCAAGGTGTCCCAGCTGCAATTCTAGGCTAACTACTAGTCTAATTGACATATGAGTCCAGATGATTGGTTGGAAGAGTGCAGCATGAGCAATACTCTGAACTGGAATTCTAATTCCATAGGTCCACATCAAGGTATTGTGCTATGGTAGCTGGGAATATTGTTTCCCGGAGGAGTAAAAAGCGGTCAATGGTTGCTAGATCTACAACTGAAGCAGAATATAAGGCTATGGCCCATGAAGTTTCTGAGTTGTTATGGCTTAGATCTCTCCTTGATAAGTTGGGTGTCTCATGTGACAAGCCACTGATGTTATATAGTGATAACCAAGCTGCTATTAACATTGCTCACAACCCAATTCAGCATGATAGAACTAAGCACATTAAGGTAGTCAAACACTTTATATAGGAGAGAGTGGCTTTAGGAGAGGTGTGCCTTCCCTTCATTGCATCAGAAGAGCAGCTAATAGATTTCCTGACTAAGGGAATTCCAAAGGCAAAGAACCCCACACACTCCTTGAGCCATTGATCTGAATTCAGCCTCAGCACTACTTCTAGCAACTACACTTTGCTTCTTGCTTCTCCAAGTAATTGCCCCAAAGAAATGTGCAGTACCCCGAAGTTGACCTTCTATCAGTAATCGAACCTACCCAATCCGCATCTGTATACACCTCAACCCCTCTTCTCATTTTTCTTGAAGAAGAGTCATTTTCCTGGTGTGCCTTTTAGATACTTAAGTATTCGATACACAGCTTCAAGATGTTCTTAGTACGGGGAGTGCATGAATTGACTCACCATGCTCACAGCGAAGGCAATATCAGGACATGTATGTGACAAGTAAATCAATCTTCCAACCAGCCTTTGGTATCTACTCGTATCTATTGGAACCCCATCTTTAACTTCTCCAAGCTTAGCATTAACTTCTATCAGAGTGTCTAAAGGTTTGCAACCACTCATTCCAGTTTCTTTCAAGAGATCTAGAATATACTTTCGTTGCAAAACCACAATGCCCTTCTTTGATCTTGCCACTTCCATTCCAAGAAAGTACCTTAGTTGGCCTAAGTCTTTAATCTCGAATTCCTTCGCTAAGCTCTGCTTCAGTCTGCTCATCTCTTCAATATCATCTCCAGTCAAGATTATGTCATCAACGTAGACAATCAAAACCGAAACCTTTTCTTTGGTGGATCTCTTTGTGAAAAGAGTATGATCAGATTGTCCTTGACTATATCCTTGACTTTTAACGAACCTTGTGAAGCTTTCAAACTAGGCTCTGGGAGACTATTTAAGTCCATATAGAGACTTTTTTAGCTTGCATACCTTAGTTCCAAACTTCTCTGTGAAACCAAGTGGAGGCTCCATATATACTTATTCCTCCAAGTCTCCATTCAAAAAGGCATTCTTCACATCCAGCCAATTCAGTGGCCAATCAAGATTAGCTGCAACAGATAAGAGTACTCGAACTGTATTTAGCTTTTTTGTGCTAGATATTCCCTTGAATATACAAGCCCTTTATACTGTTTCACACGCATCTCTATTGTTTCAGCTTTTTCATTTTGAGATGGCACTACCAAAGGTTGTTCATTGGTAGACTCAACATTTTCAATATTTAATTCATTTTTTCCACTAATTTTGTATTTTCTGCTTCACTTTCTTTCGGTGACCGGTTGTGAGGAACATCATTATGGACAAATTCAAACATTAAATCAGAACTATCTAAAAAACTATCTTTACTAGTGTTGCTCTCCCCCTAAAGATGGGAGTTGCTATAGTATGAGGTTCCTTCAAAGAAGGTGACATCCATAGACACAAACATCTTTTTCAAAACTGGATCAAAGCATTTGTAACCTCTCTGATTAGTGGGGTAGCCTACAAAAATACAATTATGTGCTTTTGGATCAAGTTTTGAATGTTTGGGATCATGGTTATGAACAAAGGCCACACTTCCAAAAATTTTTAAGGGAATGTTTGTCACTAGCCAAGAGTTTGGAAAACAGTCAGTGAAAACCTGTATGAGTGTTTTAAAATCCAAAATTCATGTAGGAAGTCTGTTAATCAAATAAGTGGTTGTTAAAACGGCTTCTCCCCAAAGATACTTAGGAACCTTAGTTTTAAAACTTAGAGCTCTAACAACTTCAAGGAGATGTTTGTTTTTCCTTTCAGCCACCCCATTTTGTTGAGGTGTATTATTACACCAACTTTGGTGTATAATTCCTTTCTCAGCAAAAAAATTCCCTAACACATTATTAAAAAATTCCTTTCCATTATCACTTCGAAATATTTCAATCTGAGTCTGAAATTGTGTTTGAACCATGTTGTAGAAATTTTTAAACACAGTTTCAGCATCAGATTTCTCTTTTAAAAGGAAAACCCAAGTGACCCTAGTGTGATCATCAATAAAAGTAATGAACCAATGTTTTCCAAAAAAGAGTTGTCACTCTAGAAGGACCCCAAACATCACTGTGAATCATGGTAAATGGTTTTGATTTTTTATATGGTTGAGACGGAAAAACAGCATGATGATGTTTTGCTAATTCACAAGATTCACACTGAAAAACTGAATGATTTTTATTCATAAATAACTTGGGAAATAGATGCTTTAAATATTGAAAGCTAGGATGTACTAATCGATAATGCCATAACAAAATTTCACTGTCACTAGAAACAGAGATAGAACTGAAACAAGTGTGTCGGTCTTGCCTTCCAAAGGTTGGTCCTTTATTAAAGAAATAGAGGCCACCATCCTATTTAGCACCCCCAATCATCTCCCCCGAGGTTAACTCGACAATTATGATCAAGGGTTAGTTTACTGATAGACAAGAGATTGTATGATAGGTTAGGAACATGCAGAACATCTTTAAGGTTTAGAGAAAGAGAAATGGACATTGTTCCTTTCCCAGCAACAGTAGCAAAGGAACCATCTACAATTTTAACCATTTGATTCCCTGCACAGGGTGTATATGAGTAAAAGAATTGCGAAGTGCCGGTCATATGATCAGTGGCACCTGAATCTAATATCCAAGAGCCATTAGATTTGGAACAAGCAATGGCTGTAGTGAAAAAATTACCTGACTGAGCTAGAGAACAAGATGGGTTAGAATTTCCTAAAGATTGAGATTGAAACATTTTATATAAGTGCTCTATTTGTAGCTTTTTTGAAAGGAAGAGACTCTGAGGGTGATTGCTGCCCTGGATCCGAATTGCTTACTTGAAACGCACGGACATCTCCCCCTAACTTGTTGTCACTGCTTGATTTTTTCTTCCAACCCGCCTGTTCCCCATGCAGCTTCCAGCAGGTTTCCCAAGTATGCCATGGCTTTCTACAATGATCACACCAAGGCCTCTGCTTTCCTCCTCGTTTGTCTCCTTCTAAGTCTGCACCTCGGGCCACAAGAACGGACCCTTCATTCTCTGTTTTTGTTTCACTAACATTCTTCAATATCACTTGCCACCGTGCTTCTTCTCTATGCACTTCTGAAAAAACTTCTCTTATAGTCGGCAAGGGCTTTCTCCCTAAGATACGTCCCCGAACCTCATCGAGTTCTTTATTCAAACCAGCCAAGAAAACAAATAACCGGCCTCTTTCTATCTTCTTTTTGTACCGAGCACTGTCACTCAGACTTTCCCATTCTTCTTCTTCAAATAAATCCAACTCATGCCAAACAGCCATCATCTCATTATAATAAGTTGTTACTTCACGTTCACCTTGCTGCATCTTCCAAATTCAGGTATTCAGTTCGAACAGTTGTGAGTGACTGTCCAAATCCGAATAGGTTTCCCTAACAGCTTCCCACACATCGCGAGTGGTCGGCAGGAACATGAATGGTTTTCCAACCACCGGATCCATGGAGTTGATCAACCAGGCGGTAACCATCAAATTTTCAAAACGCCACTGCCTGTACTTTGGATCATCAGTGGCTGGTGGTTTCACTTCACTGTTCAAATAGCCAAGTTTCCCTTTGTCGTCGATCACCAACCGCACGAACTAAGACCACTCAAGATAATTTTTTCCACTCAATTTGTGAATGGTAATTTGAAGAGAATTCTCAGAAAGAGAAATAGCCGCTGACTGAATACCTCCGTTTGAAGACGTCACACCGCTGGTAGCATCCGAAGAGGCTGAACCAGAGCCAACCATGGCGGCCTTAAAATTCATGACCAAACCCTAAAGCTCTGATACCATGTGGCAAAATATAGAGGGAGAGAGAAAAGAGAATTTTCTTTATTGATAATAAAAACATGTTGAGCATACAACTTAAATAAGAAAAGATAGGAAAGGCAGACCCCTAGAATCTCTCGCAATTAGGGATTGACTAAATCTTTCCCTTAATCCTAGGATATGACTTTCCTAAAATTATTCAAATCTAATCCTTCCTAAATTTATTCAAATCTCTTAATCAATCAAATCCTATCTTTCTTACTTTACCGACAATGAGAAATAATAACTCATATAGATGACAACTTATCCACCAGGGAAAAAGTCTAAGTAATCAACACTATAAGTTTTTGCATAGCCTTTTGCCACCAACTAGGTTTTAAGCCTTTCAATACTACCATCTTGTCTGTGTTTAATCATACAACCAACTGCCTGTTTGTCAATGGGTAAGAGGGTAACGTCCCATGTGTGATTAGACTAGAGAGCCTAAAATTCATCATCGATTGCTTTCTTCTAATTAGGTGAAGCAAGGGCTTCTTGAATAGACCTAGTGTTGGAAGGGTTAGGATCCATCATATGGATGGCTGAACCATGCTAGATGGCTGGGCAAATTTTCAAAAATTTCCTAATCCTTCTAGGAATTGAATTCCCTATGTTATGAGAAACTGCATTTTTCAGGATTGGTCTTGCACTGAACCGGACCATATTTGAAACCAAACAAAGAGGGAGATTTATACTTGATACAGATAACACAAACGTAGATCCCAAGGTGGAATTTCACGCTCAACTCAGTCCTAAAACCAGCCTCCATTGAAGATGGTGCAGTGTATAGGTGAAGCTGATTCAGAAAAACTGCAACCCACTTCTTTTCCCTCCTTAAACCATGCTAAGTGGGGTGAACTATGGCACTCTAAAAAGGGAGGGCGGGGAGTCTCCCTTCTCTATATAAACTCCTCTCCTTGTAGGAGAGAGGGTTAATGCTATTCTATTTATAGAATTTCCAGCAACAAGATGCAAACAAGAGAAGAATATTGTGGTGTGAAGAAGAAGAAGAAGAAGAAGAAGAAGAAGAGAGAGAGAGAGAGAGAGACGACATGTCTCAGACCCCTAGACATCAAAATGAAAAAGTTCAAAGGGACTTGAGAATCTATTATTTTCTCTTGGAACAAATGACACATTGTAACGTTTACTAAATTGACAAGACTCACATTGTAAATCTATAACTGACTCTAAATGAGGAACTAACTACTTCAAGGCAAAAAGAAACAGTTGATCCAACTGACAATGCCACTAATGAGGAGTGTGGAATGAAATGCCTTCTAAGAACCACTATCATCTAGATAGTACAATCCTCCAACTTCACACCCATCACCAATTGCCCTCCTTGTCTTGAGATCCTAAAAAACACAATAGGATGGAAAGAATGAAACAAAGTAATTAATGGTCTTTGTTAATTTACTCATGGCATAATACTAAATGGGAATTGGAGAACATACAAAGCTAATGGAGAAAAGGCATGAGTTAAGTGGAAAAGTAAGGCATGGGTTAATGGGAATTTGAGAACATACAAAAAGCAGCTTCAACAAGCCAGCTAAGCCCAGAACCCAAAACGTAGCGCACCCACAAACCTCCAAGCCTCACCCTCTCAACTGCATCACAACCCACCTCATCCTTTACTCTTCATCAATGAATTCTGACTCCTTTCCTTCACCCTCCTCCCAATTCTCACCCGCTTTCCCAACTGCACTTCTCTTATTCATTTCCTGCCTTCTATTTTTCTCAAATTGATCGGTTGCCTTCCTCACCACCACTTCTCCCCCTAAAAGGAAAAGACCAAGAGATTTCCTAACTGCCACTTGTCTATGTACTAGCTTCTCAATATTGATTTTTCCTTTATTAGTGCTAACATTCTCAAAATTAGCTTTATTTCCTCCTATCTCCTTCTCCCCCTCTCTGATTTCCTCTCCAATCAATTCCTGGTCACTTCCGTTTCTCTCACCCTTCCCCCCACTTTCAAAAGGTTTCTCTTTCAAAACCTCCATCCCTTCCTCTCTCTCTTCCTTCTTCCTTTTCCAATAGATATTTAAGGCTTTCAGAGTATTTTGCTTGAAATCTTTTCCTGTTTTGCCCTTAAAAACATAGCTGAATCCTTCCTTATCATTCTTCCTCCTTGATCAACCACCTGCAAGCAGAAAACCTCCCTGATCTCCCACGTTTCAGTCAGGCATCATGACCAGCCTTCGAAGGAGACGAGAATAGACCATTCTTGCCATTACAGGACATGACGCAAAAATAGGTATGTGCTCTATAGACTTGTCATTTTTATTATAAACTTCTTTTGAACCGCCTGACCCCTTTTGGCCCCGACCCGACAACCTGAGAGACCAGACCCGCCTCTCCCATTCACTCGCAGCACCGCCTCTTCAACTACCTTATATTGAATCTGACATACCTTGCTCAGAGATTTCCAAAGATAAGAGACAATTCCCCTCCCCTGTTCTCAAAACTCTCCCCCTCTCTCTCCTCCTCTTCCACTTGGTAACACGCATGCCAGGTCATCATCTTCCTCAAACGGAATGGCAGTTCCCCTCCCGTGTTCTTGAAACTTTCCCCCTCTCTCTCTCCTTCTCTTCAACTTATCTTTTCAAGTGAAAAACAATCCATAGGATTTTGCTAGTGAAACTTTCCCCCTCCAAAATAGACACCTGTTGTTTTAATTAATGAATGAAATCCTTTGCATTGTTGTTGATAAAAAACGGTGTAGAAACTATATGCCCTTGAAATCACTGTGGGTTAAAAACCTGGAAACTCAAGATCCAAAAAGTGTTTGTCTACATCCATTGACAACAAACTCTTAAAAGAAAGATGGGACCTACAATGTGCTATACTTTTGCTGATGGAAATTTTACCTGACATAACATGAAAATTATGAATCCAGTGTTGGATTTTGTGTATTGTCAAAACTCAATACTACCAATTGGGAATTTATTTTTAACTCAGAAAGCAATTTTGATGTACATCTAACCATTTATTGTCATCTTCCAGTATGCTATGTAACCACTTTCCAATTATCTAGTTATATCCTACTTCTATTATTCCCAAGCATTGTGTTTTTCCTAGTCATAAACTTCTAGTATGAACCAAACAAACCATTAGAGAATAAAATAACAAATATGGAAAACACTTTATGCAATACTAAGGTGCATCATTAAAAAAGTACAAAAGTACCACATTATCAACAAGGAACTTTTTCTCGTACCTAAATCTCACAATTCCTTCAAATTGTCCTGAACGCAACAAAACCTACATTAAAAGCTCCATTGCTATCAGATGGAAAATAATATTATTATAAGCACATGCAATTGTATTTCTTTTACTTTCTACAGATAGCATGAGTCATTAACAACTGAATAAAATAACAAAAATACAGAGACAAAAAACAAAAACAAAGAACACCCAAAAAAAAACAGATGCAAAGATGGAATAATAAACTAATGATCCCTTTATAATAAATACAATGTAGAGATAAAAAGAGTTAGACAAGAAGGCTATTTTTGTAACTTTATTCTTTCTTGTACTTTAGTTTCCCTCTTTCTTTCTTTTTTTTTTTTTTTGAGAAAAGGTTAACTTTATTCGAAATAAGAAAGGTACACGAGGAGATGTACACAGAAATCAGACACTCAAAGAGTTACATAGGCAGAAAACTATCACTGAATAAGTAATCCCTGTAAGCGCCAGATTTAGCTAGATTGTCAGCTTCAGAGTTTAGCTCCCTCGGAACCCAGCCCACATGAGCATTCAAGGAGGAGAGGATGTCTCTCACTTCAGCCAAGTAGTGAGCTAAGGCCCAAGGCCCACTGTCAGGATTAGTGAGCAAATTAATGGTATTAGCTGAATCTCCTTTAATGGTAAGATTTAAAAAACCCAGGTCTCTTGCAATCCTGATGCCAATTAATGCTGCCATGGCTTCAGCCTTTGTTGAGGAATCAATCCCAATCGGCCCACTAAAAGCCCAACTGATAGTACCATCTCTTCTTCGAATTACGCCTCCAATACCCGCTATACCTGGGTTTCCAAAAGCACTCCCATCAAAGTACAAAGTTGTTTCCCCTTCCTCGGCAAATCTAAAACTGCGGGATGTGTTGAGGTGTATGTGATTAGAGTGAAGAAACTTTAGGGAATTTCTTTGGAGGTCAGCAAATGTGACACATCTGAAATAATTTGAGCTGGCACAGGAAGCATCTGTAACAGATTAGAGAAATAAGCTCCTCACAGTTTTTTGTTCTGTTGGTAAACACCCGATTATTTCTCTCTTCCCAAATGCTCCAAAAAATAGCATGTGCAGCAGATTGCCATAAAGTTTTCCCTCATTTGATTAAACCTCTTCCTGACCATTGTCCTAAGCATTCAACCACATGTTCTGGGAACATAAGGTTGGCATGGTCCCAAATCTCCTTGGCCGTTTCTAGAAGCATAAGGTTTACACTAATGTGATTCTCCATACTATTCCAAAGTGATGTCATAATTTGGGCATTCTCTTGTACCCTTTCATTGTACCCTTCTGATTCACTTTTCAATGGACCCTCCTTGATGTACTTCAACTTGCCTCTTGCAATGAGAGATATCTCAATCGACTTGGCCCATGGAATATAATTAGTACCATTGAGTTTCACCATAATTAATTGAGAAGTCATGAAATCTGATTGCACAACTACTTTAGGTTTAGTGCTACCATTTGGTGAAGCTATGAGTGAAAGGAGATCACTGATTTGTCACCTGAGCAAACTATCAAACAGCTGGTATGCAACTATTGTAACACACCTTTCTCTTTAGGAAAAACACCAAGAATCATCAGCCCTCTACTTTAGAAACACTTAGGAAAGATTGCATACTTACCACAACATGTCACCACACAAACCACTACAAAATCACCACACATTGAGGAGCACCTACCTCACAACTCGAAACATCACAAAGCTGCCATCTTCGAACTGCTGAATAGAGGGCCTTTAGAAAAACACCACCAACTCACATAACACTGCAATTTGAGGCATTAAAGCCTCTTTTCCAAGTGGGCGATCACTCCTCTTAAGTCCATTTCCTTTCCAACAAAGAATAGAGAATATTCTCTATTCCTAGGGCACAAAAAGTTGGGACGTGAACAGTGCCACGAACAGTACAATCGACCTCAAGGCTTTGATACCATGTTCCAACTTCAATAATGTAAGGAAAAAGTGAAGAAAAGGATAGAAGAAAGAAAGAGAAGAAGATAGGAAGAGAAAGGGAAGGGAAAGATAAGAAAAGGAAAAGAAAAGAGGGAAGACTAGAAAGGAGAAATCTGTTCACCTCTCCTTACTGTCAAGCCAGGTTGTATTAACAGCCTTCTCCCCGGCCAAAAGGTGAATGACAGCCCGATGGTTTGACAGGTTGCTTACCTGGGTTGGATTTGGGTAACCGGTAAGTACTAGTAACACTTGGGTCCGAAAAAAGAAGCTCTGAAGAGAGCTTTGAAGCATGGGCCATGGTTTCATTCGAAATTTGAATACCTTTTCCTTTATGGCTCTTAGAAAAAGAACTTCTCCCCTCTTCCTTTACAGTTACCTGACAGGGAAAGGTTTTGCTTCTTCCTTGCTTTACATGCCTCTGCAATAACCGCCAACTTTTTGTCATCCTTGGCACGAAAACTTCCTGCCCCGGCCACGGGCTAATCCAAGGCTACAAGGGCACCACGAGTTCGAGAGTCGTTGCTCCGAGTCGGCTCGATGGATGGGGAAGATGACTCAGCTTTCTTCCCTACTATGATCATGGTGAAAAACCAAACATTTCTGTCTAGGATTGGTATCAATTGAGTGATGGAGTGAACTCCTCGGTTGTTCACCTTCAGACGAGCAAAGTTCAGCTCTGACCAGTCTTTGGTTTTGGGGTCAATCTCTTCCAGCCCTCCACATATGCTTCTTATAAAGGAAATACCTCCTCCGACCATAGATGGAACACGGGAGGCCGTGGACTAAGACCCAGACGTCAAACATCAATTCAGAAGGGACTGCATTAACAATTAGCCACCACTGATCGATCTTCACCCATTTGCCATAGACATGAATCTTCTCCAACCTCACCCAAACAGAGACTAGGTCTTCGAATGAGGCAAAACCCACTGCTCTGTTTCGGGAGAAAGGGTGGAGACATGAGTTTTGGGGAATGAAGGTTAGTTGAAATTCCTAGCTCAATTTCATTCCAAGTTAGGTCGTCGGTTTTGGAGCAAACAAAAACATTTTCCATTTGTCGAAGGGTCTCGCTTGATTGGCTATGGATATATGAGCTGAACCGCCAACCTCAACAACTCAGCTCGTTGTTGCCAATAAGGATGGAAAGGCCCCTGGTAAGGGAGCTCTGGAGGTTGGCAATCCAGGACTTGGGAGAAATAAGTTTAACACTTCAGCAAAAGTTTTCCAACCTGTTTTCCCTGCTTCTTCGGGAATGCAAATGGTTCCAAGTTTTTGAGCAAGCTCCCAGCAGCTTAAACGGATGAACCTTCCCCATCTGTATTCGTTTAGTTGAATAAGAAGCACCTTCCCTTTGCAGGCGTGCTTTCCTTCCTTTACCAACCTCTTTTGAACAAGAAGCACCTCTACCTCTCTGTCAATGCCAGAATGTCATCGTCTTTAGGGAGTGATGATTCAAACTCAAAAGTTTTTGATCCAATTGCTACTAAACGATGCAACATTTTACCAACTCTCCGTGTTCACCATCAAAGCTTAGAATGATGTACACTACTATTTGTATACTAAGGACAGATTGGTCCTTTTACATTTTAATATAAATATCATTTCCTAGGGTGTTGACCTATACTTTTGACACACCCACAAATCTGCTAGGGTGTTCACCAACTCTCTCTCTCTCTCTCTCTCTCTCTCTCTCTCTCTCTCTCTCTCTCTCTCTCTCTCTCTTTCTCTCTCTCTGTTTTACAATTTCAGGTCTGACTCTGACATGGTATCAGAGCAGGTCACGATCTGATCTGCTGAGTTTACACTTTTTGTTCCTTGATTCTATTGGCATCTCTCTCTCTCTCTCTCTCTCTCTGTTTTACAATTTCAGATCTGACTCTGAAATGGTATCAGAGCAGGCCACGATCTGATCTGCTGAGTTTACACTTTTTGTTCCTTGATTCTGTTGGCATTTAGGGGTCTTCCTAAGGATGTTTCGATCAGCCCTTGACTGACCTAAAACTTGGAAGTTTGCGCCACCAGGTTCACTCTTTTTCTTAGATCTTTACTTGGAGACATCAGATCAACTTGAAACTCCAGGTCTGGTGTCACCTAGAAGAGCTCTTGTGATCTATTCCAGCCTGGTTGGAATCGGATTGGTTTAAGAAGGGTGTTGATCCCTCTCTTGATTCAATCTACTACTACAGTTTCCTTTTTTGGACACTCAAATGAAAGGTACTTCCTTTTCTTCATTTCTGATTTGAATCCTGATATTTTATTTGAAAATCAACACTGTTGCTTCGCTGTTAATGGCTTCGGAAAGAATGGATGTCCTTCCCATCAAGTTTAATGGATCAAACTATGCCTTGTGGAAGTTCAACTTTCAGTTTCATGTTGAGGCAAAGGGATTTCAGGGGTATTTAGATGGGAATACACCAAAACCCAATGGCTCAGACATTAAGGCCTTAACCCTAAAGCAGTGGAAGATTGACAATCAAAAATTGCATCATGGATTCTCAGGTCTATTGAAGTTGATATTGCCATCTCTATGAGAGGGTACTGAACTGCTTATGAGATGTATCAGTACCTTGAGAAGGTATATCAACAATCAAATCTTTCTAGACAATATCAAATAGAAGCTAACTTATTTTCATACTATCAAGGAGAGAGGAAAGTTCAGGAATACTATGCTGGGTTCAGTAGAAGAACTACTGAAGGGTAGTTTTGTAATTCTACTGTACTGTACTTTTTTTTCTTTCTTGTACTATAATAGGCATGTACTTTAGTGTACAGCTCCTTTTCTATTCTCTTTGTAAGGACAATCTTGTCCATTCACATAAGATTAATATAAATACATCTTTTCTGGGTTGGTTCGATCAGATTGATCAACCCTAACAGATCTGGACTTCTGTCTTTCTCATTGCTCTCTCACTTTTTCTGGAGCTGACATGGTATCAGAGCAGGCTGCTCTCAGATCCTTTTCTCCTCTTTTTTGATCAGTGTGACATTTGTTGTCACTATCGATTGAATCTGGATTGTTTTGATCTATCCAAAGATCTGTTCTCTGTGTTTTGCACATCCAAGGAGAGGGATTTTATTAGATCTCTCTCGTACGACTTCAGTTTGCAATGAGATTTGAAAGGAAGTGTCGCCTAGGCCCTCTCATCATATTCTGAATTGAGATCTGAGAAGATTTGAGAGAGATCTATACACCTCTTCAAGGCGGCTGCACCCAGACTTTCCTTTTCTGGACTGTGTTTCAAGTTTTCTTCTACTGAATCTTGGACGATTTCTGGTGACTATAAGAGGCTTCTATTATCAGTTTCTTTAATTCTCACAGATTTATTACTTCCTTACTGCTCTACTATATCAGTCTTTACTTATTTCCTATTCATTATGGCTTTGGAAAAGAGTGAATTTATTTCCGTCAAGTTTGATGGGAGCAACTATGCTCTCTGGAAATTTCATTTTCAGTACTTTGAAGGGAAAGGCATGTGGGGTTACATTGACAGTTCCACTCAATGGATGTCAGTATCCCGATGAAAGGTCTCATATCTGCCCATGACATGTTCGAATACCTAGAAAAAATATATCAGTAATTGAATATGTCTAGGCAATATCAGATCGAAATCAATATCTTCTCCTATGTTCAAGGGGAGAAGCGGATTTAGGAATACTATGCAGGATTTATAAATCTTTGGACTGAATATGAATTGGCTCACTTTGGGGATCTTTCTACAGATTGTTGTCTGAAGACTATGAAGAAGCATCTCACTAAGAAAAAGACCATGCATCTCTTGATGCATCTCAGGCCTGACTATGAAACTCTACGCTCCAGCATTCTCAGTAGAGAACCAGTCCCTGAACTAGATGCAATCCTTGGAGAATTGTTACGGGAGGAAATGTCTTCTTACTTTATCTGCTCTTGATTAGAAGAAGGAACATGGGATTAATACTGTGTTCTTAACCACCAAACAGAAGGGTAAGAAAGACTCCTCGAAGTTGCAGAGTATTTGAAGTCTTGGCTGTCTAAATTCTGAATGTGATATTGTAAGACAGCAACTATTGACAAGAGAAAGTGTGACTCTATCTCAAGCCTATTCCCTAGTGCATAGTGAAGAGACTAGGAGAAAGGTCATGTTACAGCAGCAGCCTTTCGAATCTGCCCTAGTAGCAGTTAAACCCAAAACAGGGGGAGATAAGGAAAGGGATATGAAAAAAGAGGCTAAAAATGACATAGTTTGTGAACATTGCAAGAAACCTAAACACCCGAAATACACCTGTTGGAAGTTGCATCCACATCTTGTTCCAGCAAAACTCAAAAACAAAAAGGGCAATGCCAATATGGCTGTCAACACTGATAGTGCAGCCTCAACAGCTTCAAGAGGTACCCCTCTTGATACCCTAGCTGCTATCCGAGCTGCTCTGACAGAATTAGAAAGTGAAGTCAGTAATTCAGTATCATTTTCTCAGCCATCATCAGCTCCTTCAACCTCATCTTTTGCTCAATTAGGTAATCGGGCCTCAGCTTATCATGCTTCAACTCCAGGTAATACAGAACATTCTTGGATAATAGATTCAGGAGCATCTGATCATATGACTAGCTTGCCTTCACTATTCTCTACCTATCATTTATCTTCTAGTAAAGACAAAGTGTCCATTGCTGATGGATCTCTTGTTCCTATTTCTAGCAAAGGAGGCATCAAGTTGTCTGATGCAATTTCCCTATCCTCTGTCCTACATGTTCCTAAGCTTAATACTAACTTGCTCTCAGTTAGTAGCATTACAAAAGGGTAGAATTGTTCAATAACCTTTTTTCCTGATCGATGTGTTTTTAAGGATCTGGAAACAAGGAAGGTGATTGGGACTGGCCGTGAGACAAATGGAATCTACCTACTTAGAGGAAGTGCTCATCAGGAAGATAGTGAAACTAAGAAATCCTTTGGTTCTCAGTCTGTTGATCGGTGATGCTTTGGCATAATAGATTGGGCCATTTATCCTTTCAGGCTTTGAAAAGTTTGTTTCCAAATATATTTGAATCTATCTAGATGATTAGTTTGAAATGTGAAAGTTGTGAGCTTGCAAAACATTGCAAGACTACCTATTCATTAAGTAATAACAGAAGCAATATTCCTTTTGAACTTGTGCATACTGATGTTTGGGGACCCTATCATACCACTGTCATGGGGGGGGTACAGATATTTCCTATTATTTGTTGATGATTACACTCGATTTTCTTGGGTTTACCTTATGCGTTCTCGAGATGAGTTCCAGCATTAACCCGGATCTTTCATCAAATGATTTTAACCCAATTTGGGGTCAAAATTAAAATTTTTAAATCAGATAATGCAAAAGAATATTTTGCAAACACATTAGCCTCCTACATGCTTGATCATGGGATTATCCATCAGAGTACCTACCCACATACACCACAGCAGAACGGGGTTGCTGAAAGAAAGAATAGACACATATTAGAGGTAGCTAGAGGCATTATGTTTACCTCAAATGTGCCTATACATTTCTGGGGGGATCCTGTTCATACAGCTGTTTATCTCATCAATCGGATTCCCTCACGAGTTTCTTAACATGAAAACTCCATTTACCCTTTTATACCCTGATAAAGAATTATTTACCATTCCCCTCAAAACCTTTGGGTGCACTTGTTTCATTCAAATCCTAGGCCCTCATCGTTCCAAATTTGATCCCAAGGCTCCAAATGTATTTTCCTTGGTTATGCCCAAAATCAAAAGGGATATTATTGTTATGAACCAACTTCTGGAAAAAGATTGTCTCAATGGATGTCACCTTCTTTGAGGATAAACCCTATTATCCAAGGGTTTCTCCTCAGGGGGAGAATAGTGAAGCCGGGAGTAGCTCATCGGAAGTTCCTTTTCCAATCCCATTAAGTGAAGAAGGATGTAATGGGGAAGGATGTCAAAGGTGCAAGAATGTGAGAGTCTATCACAGACAATGGAGATAGGTCGATTTTGGACATCAGCAGTACAGGCTAGTCCCAGTCCCCACTACAGATCCAGATCCCGGTACCACAATAGTCACAATTCCTTCTACAGATCCAGATCCAGGTACCACAGATACTACAGATGAGAGACATTCAACCATGGAGCCTTACCTTCATTCAGTGACCTTGATCTCCCCATAGCAGTCTGTAAAGGCAAAAGCCGTTGCACCACAGCTCACCGCATTTCTCAGTTCCTATCCTATGATCATTTGTCTCCCTTCTACAAGTCTTTTCTCGCATCCATTGCTGATATTCCCATTCCTAGAACAATACAGGAAGCATTGGAAGTACCATAATGGAAAGATGCAATAAAAGTAGAAATGGATGCCCTCATCAGAAACAATACCTGGGAGATAGTTGATCAACCTCAAGGAAAGAAACCGGTTGGATGTAGATGGGTATTCACTGTGAAACATAATATTGATGGTTCTGTTGAAAGGTACAAGGCCCGATTAGTTGCAAAAGCATTTACTCAAACATACGGTATTGACTACTTAGAAACTTTTACACCAGTAGCAAAGATGACCACTATCAGAGTACTATTATCTCTTGCAGCTAGTTACTCTTGGTCGCTGTATCAGATGGATGTTAAAAATGCCTTTCTCATTGGAGACTTGCAGGAAGAAGTTTACATGCAGTTGCCTCCAGGATTTTATGGTACGGAGACAAGAAAGGTTTGTCAGTTGAACAAAACTCTATATGGACTAAAATAGTCCCCCAGAGCATGGTTTGACAGATTCAGATGAGCCCTTGATAGGTTCGGATATGTGCAAGCTCAATCAGACCACACCTTGTTTATTAAGAGAGTGGGTTCCTCCATAACCTTGCTTGTCGTGTATGTGGACAATATTGTAGTAACCAGGAGTGATACTAGTGAAATTGAGTTTCTTAAGCAACTCCCTCATCAAGAGTTTGAGGTAAAAGATCTGGGGGAACTACGATACCTCTTGGGCAATGAGGTAGCTAAATCCAAGCATGGGATTTTTGTCTCTCAACGAAAGTATGCTCTTGATCTGCTAGAAGAAACAGGAAAGTTGGGAGTTAAGCCTGCCGACACACCTATTGAACAGAACCACAGGATTAGTGCAGAGGGTGGAGAGCCTATTGAAGATAAAGCTATGTTTCAATGGTTAGTTGGAAAGCTTCTCTATCTTTGCCTCACAAGACCTGACATCAGTTATGCAGTCAGTGTAGTTAGTCAGTATATGCACTCTCCTAAAACTACTCACCTCCTTGCGGTTGAAAGGATATTAGCATATTTGAAGAGGTCCCCAGGTAGAGGCATTTTGTTCACGAAAAATGACCACATGAAGATAGAAGTCTATACAGATGCTGATTGGGCTAGGTGTGTTGATGACCGAAGATCTACCTCTATATATTGTGCCTTTATTGGAGGTAATCTGGTCTCCTGGAAGAGTAAGAAACAAAGTGTTTTTCTCGTTCAAGTGCTGAAGCTGAATATAGGTCCATGGCAAATGGTGTGGCTGAGATTCTATGGTTGAGGTCATTACTAGAAGAATTGGGTATTGTTTATGAAAAACCCCTAATGTTGTACTGTGATAATCAGGCTGCCATCAGTATAGCCCATAATCCAGTACAACACGACAGAACTAAGCATATCGAAGTGGACCGGCATTTTATCAAAGAAAGGGTTACATCTCAAGAAGTATGCCTTCCTTACATCACCTCCGACATGCAGCTTGAAGACCTTCTCACCAAGGCTGTTTCAAGAAAGAAGTTAGAAGAAGATCTATGCAAGTTGGGAATGACAAATATCTACTACCCAACTTGAGGGGGAGTGTAGGAAACTGTGGAACCCACATTGAGAGTATCCGTGTGACATCCTGAGATGTACTTAGATTTAATTGATTAGGATCAGCTTTCCTAGTGGGATAAGGATAAATTTTATTCTATCTTATCTAGGATTAGTTATTCTATCTTATCTAGGATTAGTTTAATTTTAATCTTATCTTTTATTGCCATGTAAGCATTAAAGTTCTTTTACAATTAGGAAACCATGTATATAAATTAAGGAGTGGGGTGGCTGTTTTAAGCACTCCAACTATTCTCTTCTTTCAAAGCTTCTCCCACGAGTGCTGCTTCTCTATCTCTCTTCTTCTCTTCTTCTTCTTTTCTCGTTCTCTTTTATTTTCTGTTCAAAACCTAAAGAGTCTTTGTAGTCTTGTACAACTACTGTCCTTTAATGATATGTTGTGAAATTGGGAAGTCGTAGAGAGGAGTTCCGTGGCTAAGTTAAGGCCCTTAGTAGTTTGGACCCCTCCTGATGTAGGCTTTATCAAGCTCAAATTTGATGGCAGAAGCCTTGGCAATACAGGACCTTCAGGAATAGGGTGTCTTTTCAGAAATGCTGAAGGTCACATAGTTGCTCTTTATTCGGGCCTGGTAGGTATGGGGGACTCTGTCCATGTGGAGTTCCAGGCAGTTTTACATGGAGTTCAGATTGCTAGAGAGCTGAATTTTGGTAGGCTCTTAATTGATGGGGATTCCAAGTTGATAATTGGATGGATAAAGGATCCAGACTCTATAATCTGGTCTTATAAGGATTCAATGAAAAGATTTGAATGGTTGACCACCAAATTGCCTCTAAGAATTCATTGGGAAAGGAGACCAGCCAATGGGAAAGTGGCTTACTTAGCTAAGTGAGGAGTGCACAGGGACCATCTTCTTTGGGCTCAAATGCAATACCTCCCTGTTTTTGTTTGAGGCTGCTGCTTGTGACTCTTATTGGGAAGCTTCATTGTATATTATTATTCCACTATTGATTAATTAATAAATTTTCTAATTACTCATAAAAAAAAAAAAAACTAATTGTTCTGGCACTTTAATCTCCATTTCGTATTATTCTTTCTTCATTCTGTCAACCAATAAGGTGTAAACAAAATCTTGAAGGGAAAGAGACAAAGAAAATGAAAATGCACATAATTACCTGATAAATGTTTTGCATCACTATTTGAATGAAAAAAAAAATAGCTTTTTTACCTGGGTGTTGCCGGAAGGAATAAATCCCAGGAGTATACCCTTATTAATTGTCATTGCTGAAACAGTACCACCCTGTAAACATCAAACAAGAAAAGAAGAAATTTAGTTTTAATTTCAAAATATGAAAGGGAAACAACAGGCACTACTCCAATATATGTATTTCATATAAATGAAAAGCAGCAAACAACACAAAAAATGAAGACTAGAAACCCACAATTATGTGATTCGGTAATCACCATCATGAAAAAGAAAGTTAAATCTGCAGGAGTATTTGCCACTCCATTTGTTGTTTTCTTGTTTATTTTCTGTTTTATATCATTTCTATCATTTGTTGTATGGTCCCTGTAAATTCATATATTTGCCCTTTGGTCCCTCATAAGGGATAAATTTTTATTCTGTATATTTAGCCCTATATAATATTGACCTAGTTGGGCGGAGCTAATTCATTGAGACAACATACATATTTGTTTTGCTCTCATTCTCTTACATGTTATGTAGTGAATATACCTAAGGCAGATTGATTCTATCCAGGTTTACATGGTATCAGAGCCCGATTGACTCAATCATAGTCAACTCTTGCCGAGAATCTTCTGGTTTGATTTGAAAGCACTCTGAGGTCAAGTTTTTGAAATATCCCTCTCTAATAGCCATCAGGATCTACTTGGGGACTGATTACTGGCCATGTCTGAGGTAAGGACAAATCCACCATTCAATAGCACATATTTCTATCGGTTATTGTGGAGACTCTGTGACTTTATGTATCTTATTGGTATAGTTCCTATTGTATGTTAAATTACTTGTATTCTTTATTCTTTTTTCTCTTTCAGCCCTATATGGGCATTCTTGTAATTGTACATATCTTTTAATATATAAAAGACTCTTTGAGGTGGGGGTCGATTATTCTAGACACCTCTAAGATTATTCTTCTTCTCTTCTCTATTCGGCCAAGAGTGTTGAAATGGTATCAAAACAGGTTGCTCTCTGATCTATTTTCTCTTCTCTTGATCCTCATTCAAAGCAGTAATTCTATCGTCCTATTAGGATTTACTGCCCTCTCTGTTCTTTGAAAGAGATGGGGCCGTTTTGATCAACCCTAATTGCTGTCCAGTCTACTTTGTGCAACCAGCAGAAGGGATTTTATTATCCTCCAAATCCATTCATTCCACATCCTAATGTATTTTGCACAATTTCCAATACAGCCTAGAAGAATCTTCCAAAGAAGCACATACAACCCCTTAAAATTATTTTTATCCCAAAATGCAATAGGGAACTACCCCATTTTGTAGCCCCATGAAGCCAAAAAAAAGTGCCAGTTATCTATTAAACTACAATCAACGGTTCTCCAAAATTGTGCAAGACTTGAGTAACTCATCAAAGAAGAAACTACCAATAATCTCAAATCAAAAATCATTTGGCAACAAATGGTACAAATACAACCAGGATAAAACTCAACATCCAAAAGATAATTGTAGAAGTTCCAGATGATATTAATCAAATCCAGAAACCACAAATCAATTGACACTTTAAAAGAAATTGTGTATTTCAGTGCTTCCAATTCTATATGCAACAGATCTATCAAATATCAAAGTAAATAATAGTTATTTATTATCTACATGTGAAACTAGAGAGAGGCAGTTATTATATATCTCAGAATATATTGTAGTTTTATTAAAGGGGAAATTTCCTTTATGTACTATAAATTTAATCCTACCTTTTCTTTGTTGTTTTCCTTTAGTGCAAGCTACATCAGCAAAAGATGCATGGTGTATTAAGAGATAATGCCATGCTTGCATTCAACAAAACACTAAACTCCTTGTAACTAATAGATGATATAATGATTCAATACCTACCAAATGGAATATTTGAAAGAAAGGGTCATCTAAAGATTGCCAAGTAACAATAATATCCAAGCTCCAGTCAAATATTGAATCAAAAGCTTTGTTTTCTCATTTTGGTTATGATTAGTTGAGAAAGCAACAAGTAAGGGCCCGTTTGGTGCATCTTTTTGGGAAGATCTTCTGGTAGCTCTGACAGTCAAAAAGACACATTGAGCTTTTGCATGAAGATCTGAGCAGCCCGAAGCTAGTTTGGCAGATATACGTCTTTTCGTGTGTCTTTCCGTGCAAGAATAAAATGTGAGACGTGAAAAACTTCATTTGGAACTTCCCGAAATGGGCTTCTCGCATCTTTTTGGCGCTCCGTCTTTTGCAGGCTAGATCTTCTGCAAACCAAACGGGAATAGACTGAATATCGGTCTGCCCAGCTTGTAAATAGCCGAAAGACCAAGCGGAAAGACGCACCAAAGGGGCCCTAAATTGTTAAGCTCATAGCCATGTATACAAAGTAAATTGTTGAGAAACATGCTGACCTGATGATCAATGTGAGCTCCCAATGGACATATCCTGTAAGGAGAGACAACAACCCTTACCTCCTCAACACCTCTCCCACTCATTTCAGCAACCATCTTCTTTACCCCATCCAACTGCAAGAAAACCCGAAGCATTATTTTAGACAACATTAGTTACCGTCGCAAACCAGCTACTACCATTTTCAAAGTAGAAATCGCGACATTAGGAAGCCACAAACAACCTCCATCCTCCCAACCCGAATTATCGAAGTAACAATTTCTAAGCGTTCAAGACAAATGGATAAAAATTATATATACAGAGTACAGTCCATTACAGTACCACCGACCAGCATCCAAACCACCATTCCAAAGGCTAAATGCCATGTTAATCCGACAATGCACCATACTCAAAATCATCCATCAACAGTGGCAATTATACTCGTATAAAAATCAAAACCGAAAAAGGAAAGGTAACCCATAAAATTTCAGCACAGATCATGCCTATCCCAAGGCAGAAGAAGTCACCATTAACAAGAAGTCAGAAACCCATGAAGCAGAGCCTCATGTATAGCGAAGAACCAAAGATTACCTCGGTTTCAGACGGCCAAGACGAAGCTCCCATTTTCAGATTCGACCGAGAATCACCAATCTAGCAGTTTCTTTCAACTGAGTGTGCACATCCAAGTAAACTCAGAAAAGAATCCTGATTGTATACGTTTTCTGGAGAGGGAGAGACCAGTAGACTTAAAACATGGATAATATGGCAGTTAGTAAATCAGGAGATTCGGTTAAAATGTCAAATAATTTGTTTTAAATCTTTAATGAACAAGGGAAACATTTGCCGTAATCATCATAAATCCTACCAAACCTTGCTTGCATTTTCATCTTGTGTCGTGATGGCTTACTCCTTGGGAGGACAGCTCTGATTATCCTTCCAATACTTCTACTGTTCGATTGGAATATTTCTGCTATAATGGCCATTATTGGTGCTTAGTAGGATACATTGGATTTCCATGCCTTAGGGTTGTACGTGTGCCAAGGTCAATGACTGAATGTAGATCAAGCCGGCCTAAGCCGGATCAGGTTATAACAAACCGAACTCGACCGGAGGGCCCGGGCCAAGCGAGATCAACCAATCTTGCTTTTGGTTGGTACGAGAAAATAGAAATACTGAAAATATATATGATATCTGAAAAACCTTACATCATTAAGGTGCCGACAATTAGGGTTTTTCTGTCTTTTGAAGATGATCAATGGATGGTATTTTAATAATTACAAAACCACTATTTGACCAAAAAGTTTATTTTTCAATTTTTCTCTTCATATCAATTGCTAATCTAAATCCTTCCAATCTCTTTTTTAAAATTGATTTATTTGCCTAATTTGCCCTTCATGTCACTTGTTCAAAGGTAAAGTTACAACTAAAACTCTCTATTCAATTTTTTTTTTTTGGTTCATTAAGTTTGTATAAAGCCAACCTCAATTGTAATCGCATAAGTGTTCAGGACATTTTTGCGCCTATTCTTAGAGGATGCTAACATAGGGGTCTACTTGCAACTATGTAAAAAAAAAATCAGGGGAAATGATTGCAATTACAAAATTTTAGAGGAGGTTTCAGAAAGGGTTAGAAACTTCAAGCGGAGTTTTAGTAATTTACCCACTGAAAATATGATGTTGATTGTATGAATAACAATCTTTTAGGTTAGTATAAAGCAAAAAAACAGCTGTCAAAGTTATCTATATCTATGTATTAAAAGGGAGTGTGCCAATTGGCATTTTCTTGCTTTACTAAAATCTATCATATAGTTATCATTTTCCTAAAACACCACTTATAATTTGCAATGGACTTAATCAATTTTCCATTAGATGACAGTGGAAAATGAAGTGTTGACCCTAATGTTCATTTAAATCAAAACAAAATAAAAATGAAAATACAATTTTTGCCAGCAACCACTCTATTGGCTATATTTAGTCAATTTTGTTTTTTTATACAAACAAGTGTTAAGGGTAGATTTGGAAAAAAAAAAATCATGGGCCTAATGGCAAAATAAACACTTCTTAATGAAAGGTTGATTAAGTAAATAAGTTGTAAAATATATGGGATGTTTTAGTAAAACGAAAACTATAAGGTATGTTTAAGTAAACATATAAAACTATAAGGTGTGTAGGAATGGCAATGGGGCAAGGATCATATTCCCCTTCCCCGACCCCAATTCTGAAATTAACCCCATCCTCGATCCCTGACGGGGATGGGTTCCTCATAGGGACCCGAATCCCCAAAATGTTTTTAGATAATAGTATTTTTTTAAATAATTTTATTTAAAATAAATAAAAATTATAAATTATAAATAATGTTTTAAATATGTTTTGATATATATATATATATATATATATTATATTATAAATAACATTTAATATATATATATATATATAATCGGGTTAGGTGCGAGGAGCTCAATCCCCATCCCCAACCCGACCCCGATCTCGAGTAGGGATTCCTATTAATCCCCATCCCCGCCCCCGCTCGGCCAAAACAATTCCCATCCCTAGCCCCATCGGGTTAGGAAAGTCGAGTCCCCATCGGGGATGGAGAAAATTGCCATCCCTAAAAGTGGGTTCTAATAAATGACCCTAATAGAAACACATAGGAGTATACAATTGTTTTATATTTTCAACTTTTTAAATAATTAATAAATATTCATATTTTATATACTACTTTTAATAAATTTTTTATAATACAAAATAATAATAATTAATTTTAGTTAGGTATATTTATCAAATTGATGAAACTGACAAACCAGATTAACTCGACCTGAGTTGGTCGGTTTTCTAGTATTTTAGGTTGGCTTTGATTAAAAAATTTCTCAATTCAACCGAGTTGGATTAGTTTCACTTTGGCCATTTGTAGACCGACCAAAATCAAACGATCTAACCATGGATATATAGTAATATTTTATACTTTAAATATAATTTTTAATATGAAAAAATGGGAATTTTCCCATATTTCTTAGTTTAAAATATTTTACATCATAAATCTATTTTTTTAATAATTGCACTGTAATTTTTAAAATTAAATTAAATTTTTAAGATTAAATCTTTTGAACAGGCTAACCAAACCAAAAAATCGACCCAAACCAAGACAACTTGAGTGAGTTAATTTTCACAAAAGGTTAGTTGGTTTCAGCTGACCAACTCCATAACCTGACCAGGTCAATTTGGTTGGCCAAATAGCCTATGATTGAACCAAAACAACTCATGAACACTCATAATTTCATCAAAATTAGTAGTTGTATCTCTGATAAATAACAATAGTTTAATCTCCAATAATTATCAAAAATTTATAGCAAAAATACATAATTATTGAAAATATATTGATAATGAAAAATATAATAATTACAGAAATTACAAAAATACAATAAGTACAAAAACATATTAGCTTAGTCAATAAATAGTATAATCTCAAATAATAGTATAAACCTTAATAAATATTAATCATTAACTAATAACAAAAATACAATAAATACAATAAGTATAATAGCTTAAATTTAAAATTTTCAATAGTAGTAATTTAATCTCCAATAATTATTGAAAAATTTATATTAAATAACAAAGCAACATAAATTTATACATAATCATTGAAAATACATTTATCACAAAAGACAATAAATATTAATTTTAGCATATATAATTATATAATTCAGATTTTAAAATTATTATTAATAAATATTAATTTTTTTGAAAGTTATTTTCTCGAATTGTTACTTGATATAAGTGAAATTAATTATTTACAATATTATGTAAAAATATTAGATTATTATTAATTTCAATATTATGTTATAATTATTTTTTTACTTTTTAGATTTTTTTTAAATTTATTACATAATTTCTTTATTTTAACTACTCAAAATCTAGTTATTTAAATATTTTATTATTTAAAATATTTAGTTACTTAAATACTTAAATAATTTGTAAAATATTTAAATTTTAAAATGTTAATTATTTATTGAATATAATTAACCATAAAATCATAATTTATACTATTATTACATAATTTCAATATTAAATTTTTAATATATTAAATCATTATTAATTTCAATATCACGTTATAATTATTTTTCTACTTTGAAGAAATTTTTTAAATTTATTACATAATTTCGTTATTTTAACTATTTAAAATCTAGTTATGATAGATATTTATTTATTTAAATTGATAATTTGAAAAACATTTAAATTATTTAAATTGATAATCCAAAAAAATATAATTTAAATTGTTAGTACATAATTTTGTGATATATTTTGTAAAAATACAAAGTTATTTTTTGTGTTTTTAATAAATATTTTAAATTTATTATATAATTTTGTTAGAATATTTAAATTATTCTCAAATTTTTTAATCCAAAATTCTTCAGATAGATATAGATAAAAAGTAGGGGAGAGGATAAATAGGAATCAGAAATAATTTAGAAGATAAATAGAAATTAGAGATAATTTTGGAGAAAGCGGGGGAGGTAGTTTAAGGGTAATTTTAGGAGAAAAGATTATTTACGTTATTGGGAAAGTGCATCTCATTGGATGTTTCAAAAATGACATGGAATAAAAAATAAATAAAAAATTCAAGGGCTTGTGCGATGCATGGGGTGTAACCTCTTATTTGTCTATCTATCTATCTATTTATCTATTTATCTATCTGTCTATATACTAGCAAGGGCCTGTGCAATGCATGGGTGGGGCACCCCTCCTTGTCCCTAGCCCCCATAAGTCAAGACACTCTACTCACCCCAACCCCAATGGAAAGGTAGCTTTAAGGCAAGGCACCCCTTCCCCGTTGGGGATGAGGAATCCCTAAATTTTCCCCACCTTGAGGCAACCAACTAAAAAAAATTAATTTGGGGCCTTGGGGGTGTTTTAGGAATTGGATTGTGATAATTTGGGGGCATTTTATAAATGAAATTATGGGATCCTAGGATTATAAGAATATGAGGAAAACTTAGATATATTTTAAAAATCAATATTAAATCTTGGATATTTTACTAATTTACCGTTAGGTTGGGGAATTATATGTAAACCCCATCCCTAATTTGGGGTAGAAATATTTTTCCTATCCCCACCCCTTCTCTACCCCCATCATTGTTTAAGATTTGAGAAAACTTGCCCCGTTCGGGGCAAGGTAGGGCCCCAATTTTATAGGAAAATTTGTCATCCCTGCAATTCTAATAATTTTCTATAATTAATTAACTATAAGTAAATTAAATAACAACAAATTATAATATTTTATGACCATTTTCAAAAAATCCTTGAAATTTCTATTGATTAGTAGTAATGTAATTTTTTATTTTTAATCATAAATTGTTTACTATTAATCAAAGTAATAGTAAATTAATGTAATTATGGTAAATTATGTTATTTTTAGTTTAAAGTAAAGCATTTGTTGTTAATTAATGTAAAACCAAGTATGGTCAAAGTCAACTAAGTGGTCTAGATTGGTGTGGATAGACTTAATAAGTTTTCTAAATTATTTAAAATTTATTTATTGAAATAACAATAGTAATAATGGAACTTTATTTAAATAATTATGAAACAATTTTGATAGATTACTTTCCTAATTTACCTTTTCTGAATTTTTTTAATAATTATTTAGTTCAATAATGATAGTGGATTATTACATAAATAGTTTTGGAGAATATTTTTTCGTATAATAATTTCTTAATTTTTTAATTACTTGTTTAAAAATAATTATGGATTATTAGTTAAAAAGTTTCCCTAAATTATTTGATAACTATTAACTATAATTATTGATTTTATAGATATTAGTAAATTACAGTAATTAGCAATATCTTTTAACAATAAATTATTATTGTAAAAATTTGATGAAAATTCATTAAGGTACAATGATTAATATAAATTATGCTAAAATGTTGAAATTTTGAACATTTATTAATAACCGAAAATTATTAAATAATGGATTTGTTTATTAATTTTTGGTAGATTATTAAGTTATTTAATATTTGTTAAATAATGGATTATTTCTGAAAAAATTATTTCATAATCATTGGTAGAATATTTTCTAGAAATTTTTAGTAATTTTCATAACTATTGGATTAAATAACAATAATGGAGGATGCCATGAATATATAGCAAACATCAAATTCCCCTTATTCCCATCTTTTTTAATTTGCTTGAAATCACATCTATATATAGATATAAATATTGTTTGATTTGGAAAACCAAATTTTAATAAATTATGTTACTATTTTTAGGGGAAAGTGGACATGATAGAGGGGAATTAGAGATAGAAGTGAAAGAGAGAGTAAAACATATATTGAGCTAATTAAGTAGAGAAGTTAGGTTGTTATAGAAAGTGAGAGACATGAAATGTTGGGGGAGAGAGAACCTAATGGGAAGGGAGAGGAATGAAGAGAGAGGGTGTTGAGATGGAAAATTGGAAGTGGTGGGAAGGGGGAGAGGAGAGAGAGAGAGAGAGAGTTAAGGAAAATGCAATGTTAGGGTAATGAAGTAAGGAGAATCAAGGTGACATGGACCGTCTTGCTATATCTATCTATCTATCTATCTATCTCTCTATCTATCATATATATAGATAGATAGATAGATAGATAGATAGATAGACACATACAAGGTGAAATCTTGATAACTCGTTCTTATTTGCTCGTGCTTCACATATGGGTTAATCAAACGATCGAATTGGTTGAATAATCAAACCGGTAAAAATGCCAAGGAGTTCTCTGATTCATTTCAAGATATGTGAGAGCATGGGCTTGAGCCATTATGTGCCTCATCAGGAGGAGATCCCAACTCTCTTCAGTGGTAAGGGCATTTGATAACCCCGAAATAGAAATGACATTCTCGAAAAGATAGTTCAATGCAATGTTTCTCTTTGAGAGAAGAGATATGGGAGATTTAATTAACGTTTGAGTTT
This sequence comes from Nelumbo lutea, assembly GCF_056320005.1. NCBI lineage: Eukaryota > Viridiplantae > Streptophyta > Magnoliopsida > Proteales > Nelumbonaceae > Nelumbo > Nelumbo lutea. The sequence continues at coordinate 53,412,003 of NC_142691.1, forward strand.
AATTAGGTGAAATAAAGGTTTGTGCTTTGTAGCATCTTAACCTTGATTGTTATACTTTTCAATAAACGTTTTTTCTTCAACCATGGTGTGGAGGATGAGAAAAGATTAATGGATTGAGAGGAGAATTGAGACTAGCCAATTCATGCAGGGCCCTAGTTTTTTGGATTGGACACGAGACGGTCTAGATCAAGATCAAGTTAACTTTAGGAACTGAAATTGACTCCGGGCCTAACACTGACCCAATGAACCCTCCGGTTGGAGAGCTCAACCGGTGGGAATGTGCTGTGGGACGTTGTGGGAAACTATCTTGTGGGGGGCTGATTTCAACTCCCGGTTGGACATGCCATAATTTAGGATGGGACAGGTTGGCTTGAGACCAGTCGATCCAAGTTTTGTCCAATGACCAATTGAATAGTTCTGAACTTCTGATTGACGACCTTTGATGGTGACCAACTTATCTTAATCATCCAAACGTATAAAACATAAGAAGGCTTTTAAGCAAGATATAAACAAAACACTGAATTAATGAACATCTTAACAAAAGTTCAGTCATAAGCTGTACTTCATCATCAAAAGAACATTCACTTTAGTTAGGGGTTCTAAGGTTAAGCCAGCCAGAGCAAGCGAAACTGGTGGTGCTCTATCACTTAACGGGAACTTCTTAGAAGGAATGCACTTAATTAAAAGCGTCCAATTGGTGTATTCTTTTCTTTCTCTGGTGACATAAGCACCACTATCATCATCAGTTGGTGTAATTTGTTTGGCCACAGAGGACAAATTTGATGCTTTCTTTTATCTTTTCTGAGAGTCAGAATCTCAGGGATGGGGTTAGGAAAGAGACCCACCTGCTGATATGGAGTTGGTGAAAGAGTGCAACCAGTTGAGCACCACTTTAATGGCTAAGAATTAATAATGCTAATTAATGACCAACCAAGAGCACTTGTCTTAAAAGAATACATTGCTTATTAGAGTGTTGGCATGCACATAGGATTCAAGTTTAAAGATAAACACTTGGAAAATATTCTGGTTGTTAAACAATAAAATATACAGTTGGGCTTCTGAGTCTAGAATTTTTGTGATTACAAGATAATTTTGAACTGGGTAAGCCTGTTTCTCTCTTATTTTTTTTTCTCTTATTTTTGTAGTTATGCACGTTATGTGGAAGTTAGGTCGTCTACTCTCCCACTCCTTTAGCACTCAACAATCTCTCCACTTAAAGATCACTGCTCTTTTTTCTTAATTTATTGAAAATCAGTCTTTCCTTTCACTTTCATTTCAACCATTAAATAAGCTCATTAAAAGCACATGCAACCATATTGAAAATGATCAAACATAAGAATTAAACCAACTTCTATATGGAAAACAAGATGTTTTCACATTCAGTAAGTTGCAGAACCCTTGAGTGCATATACCAGAGGACTCAACTAATACAATATAGAGCTCTTTAATAATTGTTCATTCACACTTTTTCAAAGTCCTTGTCCATCTCGCTGACCTTTCCCTTGACACCACTCTTCCCGGTCCCAAAAACAAAATCTAGATTGTATAGTATTGGAATCATGGTCACTAAACACAAGAAGACAAGTACTGGACCAAAGATCCAAAGAAGAAGAGGTAGGGCTGAGTAGAAGAGTCTGTTCCCAGCAGTGTTGAGGGTGAAACCTTTCTCTAGTAGATCAGAGATATATTCCGGTGTCACTATGCTAGCAGCAGGGTCCTGCGGGGAGTTGATGAGGAAGTTCACCTGGTTCACAAACCTAATAGACAGAGAATAACATAGAAATGCAAAGAGAAAGATAAAGAGGAGAGTGACATATTTCAAGGCCACCATAAATTCACCATGCGCCCCATAGACAGTGTCATTAAGTGGTTTCTTAACACTATATGTGCTACTGATGACTGCAGCTAAGCCGGAGCAAAGCAGGATCGATGTGGTGGCCATCAGGGTCGAACCCATAATTGCATTTCGAATGGTCTGAATGGCCAATATATTCTTCTTGTCATTATCCTGAGAGAAATGCCACAAACAACACAATCAAGAAACTTTGTTATCATAAAGTGATTGTTTGGTACAAAGGCAAGGCTGATGACAAGCATGAGAATTTAACAAAGTGTATTGGAGTCTGAGTGAGAGAGTCCACTTTGTTCAGAATATGCCAAAGTTTAGGTTGGTATTCAATCACCCCTCTCCCAAGACACCCAGCCCCACAACGTCCCACCCCACAATGTCCCACAGCATATTATCACCGTGCATTGAGAAGATCTTCCGATGATGACATCATCGATTCTGATACTATCATTGGGGGGAGATGTGAACTCATATATTACTGGGTATTGTGCTACCGAGTGTCTCTGTAGAACACCCTTTTGATTGCTCTGTAGAACACAGTCAATAATGCTCTACCACAGAGAAATTTGTACTGGAGTGCTAAAGAGAAAAAGTACAAATTCTGTATCATACAAATCATAAATACAAACAAATGAAAACAAAACTGATCAACTGGGTACAAATTAAGTGAAAGGAGCAAAATATTCTGGGGTCATGGTCATTGCCGTCAACATATAATGATGATGCATTCCCATGTGGACAGTGTGCCATGAGCCACATAATGTTCAATTAGTCATAAACAAAGGCTTTTTTTCTTTTTTGCATACTTGCATGGTTTTGAAGGTTAAAAGTTCAGAGCTGACAATAATACAAACAACTGCAAGACACATCAAACAACCACCCCTATACGTAACGTAACCATATTGTGTATAAGTGGGCAATTCGTGTCATTGGGATGTGAGTAGATGGAAGGGAAAGTTTGTTTCCTTAATATTACCTTCATCATGGCTGCAACCCATAAACGTCGGCCGGCGGAATTGGTTCCGATGATGGTGCTGAAGGGTTGGGTTCGGACTTTATGCCACAACCAAATATGATAAACCATGATGGCAAGAAACCCCAGTGGCACTAAGACCAAATCCAGATAGCACTTCCTCCACATCATCATCTCTCTCTCTCGTATGATGGAGTGGAGAGCTTATTAATTCTCTTGGTTTCCTCTGTAACATCTCGGTTCTCTTTATATAGAGATATAACATAATGCACTCGCAGTTGATTTGGGGCAATGACCCATATAGTAGATTTTACATTTTAGCTAGAAGACAAGCATTTATTCTAGAAAAAGGTTGGGATTTAGTCATTTACCCAACTTTTGGTCATTGACCTCATTGAAAGACATTCTATATTCCCAAAAATAACCAAGTGCCACTCCAAATATTGTTCCAGCATAATATTATAAGATTCCACCATAGTCACCGGAAAATGAGCTCTACTTCCAATGTGTTATTTTTGGGAGGCATGCGATTTCAAAAGCCTTATGATTATTTCGTTTTTTTAGGTATATATTTGGCATCCGTGCTGCGATTGTGCTGCTGATGTGTGGGTTGGAAGAATCGTTTTTTGAAAAATTGGTGTTTTTTTTTTTTTTTTCCCAATTGTTGCTGTTAGGAAGGACGTTTTCTGTAACAACAATAACTTTTTTTGTTTGGCACCAATGCTCCAGGAAACATTTTCTGCATTGATACCTATTATCCAGTGCTACATCATCATCACCTCACATCCCTATTGGCAGCAACGAATTATAGCTCTAAGAAATGCCAAATTTGGCATTGCTCCAAGCTATGCCTTCCCGATTTCCAAGGCGTGACTTAGAGAACTATCTTTTATGAAAAAATGATTCTAAACAAATGCCTATTTCTTAGAGCACCGTTTTTACTACTATAACATTGATGTAGCGCCATTTTCTAGAGCAATGGCAATGATGTCAAATAGACACTAATATTATTGTATTTCATAAAATAAAATTGCTTTTCTGAAAGCCATCAGAAAGACGTTTTTTCTCTGGTATATCCACATGGGAAGAATAAGGATTCTATCATCTCAGGTAGCAAGAAAGAATCTACTAATTCTATGCCAACCTTGGATATATCTTGCCGCCTTCCTCTTATATACCTTCCAACAGAAAATGAATATATCCTATATTCTCATCCCATTATTAATCGATTGTTTTAAGAATATTTAAAAGACTGACCACTTTAAAAGGGAGGATTAGAATGCCAATTGAATTGCAGCAGGAAGAGCAAACCGTTCTTTTGGCCTAAGATTCTGTTTATTTGCAGCGAAAATCTGAATCAGATACCATGATTTGGATTAATTTTTAGTTAACACATACTTAATTTGTCTTATTTGCACTTGCTGGGACTGCAAATTTTGTATCTCAAAAACTGATATCAATGTAAAATTTACACCACCTTCTTCCGCCCATTTTTATTTATCTTTATTTATCTCTCATATAAAGGGGGAATTACATCTTGCATCCTACCTCACTCCCAAACAATTAACCTTCATCTTTATTACCTCCATTCTCTTTTCTTTAGGTGGAACCTACTTCACTTTACTTCCTATTTTATTTCTCATAAATAAATTAGATAAAGTCAAACCTGAACCAAAGTAAACCAGAATTTATGGCCCTATTTTGTTTTATACTTTTAAAATTATAAAAGTACGAAAAATACAATATAGTGTTTGTATTATATATATTTTTTATATTTTTTGCTACTTTAAAGGTATGAAAAATACAAAATCATAAAATCGACTTTTTATACTTGATGCTTTTGGCGAAATAGTATTTTTTATGCGGAAAGGTAGTCATGCTTTGATAAAACTTCCACTATTAGAGTCAGACCATCATTTCTTGTCTTACACCCCAAAACCACCGGAAACCATCACTGAAAGCACAAATGGACGAATTTTTGCCAAATAGAAATTGATAATTCTGAACCGGAAAAATTGGGTTGACCGGTTCAGTTTTTCCCTAAAATTGTTCTTTTTTTTCAAAACCGTTGATTTTCATTAACAAACCGTTGAATCAATCGATTAATCATTCGAATAATTTTGATCATTTTTCAATTTGTTTGTTAGAATGGGCGGATCGTTCTGTTTTTCAGAAGATAATGGGTCAAATTAAAGGGGGCATTGGCCAAAACTCACTCGAGCCGGCTTTTTAGCCTCTTGTTGACGCGTGAAACAGTTATTTGGCTAAATGGCATCCACATGTGAATATCATGCAGTATTAAGAAATCTATAAATTGGTTTCTTGTGAATAAAGTCTACTCTATTATAAATTACAGTCCTACTACATCTTTCTATGTAACATCCCAACAATAGCCTGTAAGAAAAAAAGGTACCAACTAGCTCAGTTGATAAGGTCTAGTCACATCTCCGCCCCACAATGCCTCACAGTACCTCCTGCCGTTTATTGGGAACATCTTCCATAAGTGAGGTGTTCATTTGTGAGATGTTCCCAATGTATAATGAATGTATCTGTGAGGCGCCCATTTGTGAAGAATAGATTCAGTCACAGAAAAAAAGAGAATAAAACTAACGAAGGTGATCAAGTAAACTGAGAAAACCTGAAAGCCTGGCTCAGTAGGTAAAGGTATTGGCTGGTTGTACAAGACTTATGGAAATACCGGAAGTTTTGTTTGGTAAAAATCTAGAAAGTCCATCGCGAATGCCCAAAATGTGACCGAGGAACATGGGTGCTCAACCACCACAGCATAATCACTTCACCTTACCCCAAACGGGCCCCAACTTTTTTCAAAAAAGAAGGGCGGCCTTATCACCCATCATAATAATTTCTTTAGGGGTGGGGTGAGAGTCAATGAATGGACTTCGGGGATGGGCTACTCCTCATCCTCTCTAGCCCCATAAAGTAGATTTAAGGCAATGGACTTCGAGAATGAACTGGATCTGGTGTGAATGCAAATGTGCAAAGTAAATCCGACAACGTGATCAATCATGAGGGAACATATTAATGTTACATATATATGTGGATTTTGCTGTCCATCAATTGATCAAAAATACCACCAGATTGGTTGTCATTTGATTCCGGTTTATTGGTAATAAATTTTACCAGTATCCCAAATATATCAATTGTTGTGTTTCAAGATAAACAGTCGGTTCTAGCAATTTGCATTGATCAATATCTTAATTTAGACACTAAATGAAGAGGTTGCATAGACTCAGAACCATCCCGATTATTAATTAAGATAATTGGGTCAATCTGATTAGACCCGATTATTTTAACAAATATATGTATGTATGTATGTATAGCAATTTAAAATTTTAATTGTTGATGATATAATTTTAATATAAATGATAGATAGTAAATTATTTATATATTAATAAATTAAATGATTTTAACTAGAATTATCTTATATATTGTCTACCAAATTTATCTTTTCAGATATATAATATAATAAAAATCTTACAAAATTAAATAAATTTTATATATTATTACTAATCGATTTGGGTCTATTTGAAATAAACAAAATAAAAAAAAAGAAGTGATCCAATTATTAATCAGACAAAATCAGATAATCAAAACTGATATAATCGGTTTAGTTCAGTTTGGTTGATGAGGTAGAACCAACCCATTGACAGCCCTACAGGAAACGTTTGGTTGATCAACCATCTAGAAAAGGATGGCCGGCTGAAACTCCGACCATCCGACAGTTAAATGTTTTGGTTCTTTTGGGTGTTGCAGTTTAATAGTTTATATCCAATTCATCAAATTGATAATACCTAACTTTTAGGTCATCGGTATCTTTCATTATCTAACTGAGCTTGCAATGCTAGTGGAATGCGCACAATGGCCTGATAAGGTTCCTTATCTAACACCATTTATTTATTATACACCATTGACGCAAACGCCTGTTGTTTCTTACCACCTTTCAGTGGCTAAAATGGTGCCGGACCTGGTGGCCACGAATTCTGAGCAAACGAGCAGCCGACAAGAATTATAGGGTGTGTTGTCCATCAAATGTTGGAAAGGATTTGGATTCACAAGAGGGCTCTCGCACATTGTGTAAGTGTGTAACTTCTCATTAATCTAAGATTGGAATTATGAATTGGCAGTCATTCCTATCTACCTACTAGTCCACTGGTTAATGCTCCTGTCCGACCGGCAGTGAGGGGAGACCTTTATTGTATTATGGCTGAATTTGAAAACCCATTTGAAATCCAAGTCTTCCAAAAGGATTGGATTGGATTGATGGCTGGTGGTTACCATACATTAAACCAACCAGAAATTTTATACATTTATGCGAATATGATTTTCAAAACCGGACTGGACCGGATGGTCGAATAAAAAAAACCATCTGACTGGTTTCGTTTTACCCCAAAATTGTTATTTTACCAAAAATCCTTGATTTAGTCAGTAAACGATTGACCCAAGCAGTCAAACCATTCAATGGTTTGACGAATTTTTATTTATTTTTTGTCAGGATGGGCCATTTGTTCGATTTGAACAATCGAACCATTTGGCCCAAGAACCAGACCCCTAACTAGTTCATTGCCCGATTCGATTTTAAAAACTTTGTTGTGAATCAAAAAGGTAACTGAAAAAGAAACAAATAAATTTAGGGTTTGGTTATTTGTCAGAGCTTTAATTATAAAAGTTTGTCATAAAACCTGATGATAATACAGTAAAATTACATAGTTACAGTCGTGTCCAAGCTGAATTATGGCCCCCCTTAATCCCCAGTCAAAAGTTAGGCCTATAGGTGCAGATTCTCTTAGGGGCCTTATATAGGATCAAATATACTCAACCCAATGCAGAATTCTGAATGACAGCTCCTATAGTCTATTAATAGCCCCTCCCCCTATAAACCGCATTCTGCCAGTGAATTTGGCATCATTTCACGATCAGGATTCATCCCCTGTACAGTGGGACTAAAAAATATGACTTGAACTGATCAGTCATTCTCCCCCTTATATATTAATAGTTTGTTCTGTATTCTTAAAAGAGTCTGGTGATCTCCTTCGAGCAAAACACACCTTCCAACACCCTACAATTTCATTTGACACTAAGCATCTCATACATGGCAGGTCCCTAAATAGGTAAGGTATAATTTATTATTAGAAATTAGGAAAAAAACAGCATACAAGAAGTATAGAAAGAAAAGAAAAGAGGCTGAATTTTAAACTACCCTTGCATAGAAGAAGGGAAACCAACAAAACGCCCAAGCCTAAAAAGACCAAAACCAATCCAATGGGACCAAAAACCTCAAGGCAAAGGCACCACAAAACAAAAAACCATCCCATGAGCTAAGATAAAAAGGCCAAAAATAAGAAAAAAACTATAAAAAACACGCAATCTCTTCCCCTCCTTCCTCTTTTGCCCTTCCACGTGTGCTATGTGACCCCCTAACAGAGGGTTTGACCACTACATCTCCATAGAGATCCGCAACTGCCTTAGACCTTCTGCTAATAGTGAAGCAACCCAGACTGTCAACGGAGCTGTTAGAGAAATCACTATCAGTCTCTAATTCACTCCCTGTGCTAAGGCCCAAAGAAGATGTCTAGGTCTTAAATGCTGAGTTTTCCTTAGCACGGGCTTGAAATTCTTGACCTTTAGCAAAAAACACACGGAGAAAACTTTCAAAAGCCAACAAATGATCCATATGCTGCTCCAAATTGCTAGATTACGAAAGAGGGGAACACATTTAAGAACAAAACAATAGATACACATATCAAACGCTATTAAGTTTAAGAAATTGTCTACTCAAGGGCTTGTCTAGAGTACAAATAAATATTCCAAGAGGATGGTTTCATCAATTATGATGGGAGAATGCCTTATTGTTGATCATCACTTTTCTTACATATACAATATACTTATTCTCAAGTATTGGTTGTGATGCTGTTCAAGCGGATGTGGACGATCAATAGATGAGTTGTTCCAATGAAATATAGATGCTGTGCGAAATTGACAACCTACACACGCAAAGAGTCAAAGGCCCTAAGGAAGAGTACTTTGATGCTTAAATTAGTAAGGTAAACCTAAAAGAGCAAGTTTGGTATCAAGGGTGCAAAGAGTGTCTCACCTTGGGCTCCTTGTTCATGGGACATGTGTTACCGTCCTAGGTAAGATACCATTCGAGTCATTAAGAACATGTGGCATACATTCTACTAAAAGTGGAATGAGGAGCTTGAGGACATTAGTGCCAACCTTGGCAGTTAATGGGTCTTGAGTAGTGTTAGCCACGTGTCCCTATCTTCTTCAGAACTCGCAACATGCATTAATTATAGCATACAAGTTGTATAGGGGTGTGCCACATCATTTCTTCTTGGTTCGTTTGAGCTCTAGTTAGGACTTATGTAATAGTCTTTGGCTCAGCTAGATGTCCTCTTCTTAGGGGTTTGGATATAGTGGGCACGTTAGGTAAGCACAATGAGTGAATATGTAATAGCTGTGTGACACGTGTCCCAGTTGATAAGGAGGATAAGCTCTTCCTTATATTGGTTGAGGGAGTACCTAATCATCATTGAACCAAGTTGTCTAGTTGGACCTGCTTTTTGGTTTTGGCTTAGACATAAATTTCCAATGATTGACACACATGTAGGAACAATGTTTAGAGAACCGAATTGGACTGACCAGTCAGACTATAACTCGGGACCATGGCTGGTTCAGTCTTACCCCAATAACCGCTTTTGCTAAAAAACCAATGAACGGCTGGCCAGCTGGTTTAACCGAAAAATCAGTGAATCAGTCTCGGTTTCACGAAACCGTTCACAGGTCTTTAACCATTTTAAATTAAAATTTTAAAATGTATTTGGCAAGATTTGAACACATGATTTATTATTTTTAGATATTGCTTAATTACTATTAAGAACTTGCCATCCATACACCATATTTAAGTGAGTTTGGATCTGCTCGCATACCTCACAGGGACCTCATGGCAAGAAAAACATGGAGAGGTTGCCAATGTCTTTGGCCTTGGGAGAGAGCTATTCACAAAGGACTATTTAGTTTGGGTAAGGCTCAGGGAAATAAACCCCTAAGCACGTGGGTCATGAGGATGTATCTTTATACAGTGGTTAAGTGCATGACCATCAAGTCGAATGTGACAGTTAAGTCTTTGTCTTCGTGTTTACTTTTTGTTCATCAAATGCATGTTATGGTTCTAACATCAGTTGTCTTTGCAAAGCACTTGCGCGGCCACATTCTTAGTGAATCAAATCACGAGGATGTCCAAGTACATTGAACCAATAAAGAGGAGACCAAGAAGCCTCAATCTTGGATAAGTGACTTGATGAAGTAGTTGGTGGTACCTAAGAAATCGGTTAAGGAAGCTATTGTGATCAAGTTCTAGGCTACCAAGTAGGCGAGGAAAGCAACTAAAGACTTGCCAATTCGAGCTTTCCTCTAGCTTTCTCAAGCGTTAAGGGTTAGCTCAGTTTGTATCATGATGAGCTAGGTTTTGAGACAAGGTCTTATGGACTTGGCCCTAGTTTTCCCCTAGTAAGTGTTTGGGCTTAGTTCGGTTTTCCCAATTTGCAAGTACTCGAGGTTCAGTTGCATAACTTGGAGGTGGGCCATTAGTGTTTGGTTGATCCGACTAGCCCTTTGAGCTTGTTGTGTCAAGCATGATGCTTGGTGTTGTTACTGCTCAACATGGCTTTGTCAACGTTGACACTTGGCATTGATTAGCCATGAATTCTATTAGTGCTAGGCATGCATTAGTGTTGAGTGGTGTTAGTGCTTGGCATCACATAAATCCACATCAAACACAACTGAATGGAGAAAAGGAACTTTGTTGCATTTTGTATAATAAAGGGTAAATTTTTTAAACTAGTTTTATGGTTTAGCTAATTGACTAACTGTATTCTTACTGTTTGAAAATTGATTAACCCTATTCCTATTGTTTATAACAATTGACTAACTCTACCCTTATCATTAAATTTCATTTATATTCTGTCAAAACTCATTCGTATTTCATATATATACTTTTTAAAAACCCAATTTTACCCTCACCTCTCTCCCCCTCTTTCTCTCTCCTCTTCTTTTTCTTGTTGGGAGAAATTTACCCTAATTAAAATTAAAACTGTCTTTTCGTGATCTCCCGTCCAAGTGTCCATCCTCTCCATCTTCCTTTTCTTTCTTACATAAAAGAAACGCCACCCAAAGGCCGAAGGTAGTCAAAAAGTAGTAAACAGGAGAGATATCCAGAAGATAGGAGAGAGGAGAAAAGGGCACGCATTTCTTCGTGACGCCTCTTTTGTAGATCTTGAGAACCAATCTGTGAGTAGAAAACAACCCTAAACTTTTGTCTGCTTTTTTCTTTGAAGAAGCTTTCTTATTCGTTCAGGGAGAGCTGCGACATCGATAAAGGGATTAGAGTTGCTAGATCCCTTCTTGATGGCTTGAACGATGATTTAGCTCATTTTCTGAGCTGGTTTTGAGCTTGTGATGGTGATTAAGCCCTACAGTTTCTTGTTCAATGAAAGGAAAATATAGAACTAGCTTCGGCACCAAGTGATGGTGCTGCAACCTCGGTTGTAGGGATTGGCTTGAGCTCCGGGTTTGCAATTGTAGTAAGATGCATCGCACCGAGAGTAGGGTACAATGTTGCGCTGCAGGGCTCCATAGCTGATGTACTGGCCGGTTGCTAGATTGCGGCAGTTGATCTTGAAATCCATTTCGATCTCATTGCCGCTGGCCATGCACTCCTCCGTGGAGCCTCGGTTGGTTGATCTCGTCAACAGCCAACCCAATTGGTACCCCCGTTGGCATCAACGGTGGTAGAAGATGAGACGAGTAGAGCCGTGGTGAAGACGACAATCATCACGAAAAACCCATAAGAAGTCGTTGTTGTCCTGTTCGGTTCCAAGCTCTTTCCTCTTCTCTCTCTGATTAGACTGCCTCGGACAGCCTTTGAAAATTTGAAAAAAAATAAAGGGTAAAATAATCTTTTTCGTCTTTTTGTTAACTGGCACTAACAGTAAGGGAAGTATTAGTCAATTGTCAAAAATAATAGGGATAGCATTAGTTAATTTTCAAACAGTAAATATACAGTTAGTCAATTAGTTAAACCATAAGGGTAATTTAGGAAATTTACCCTATAATAAATACATCTCAAAAATATTAGTGCTTGGAATCTCTTATTAATAGTACATTCTCAAGTCAAGGAATTCTAAGTATGAGATGAAAGTTTTCCTTCAAGATATTCAAGATAATAGGAGTTCAGCCTCAACATTGTAACAACCCGATACAAGCCCTCCTACTTTGGTGCCAACTTGCTAGAGCCTACCTTAGGATTATGGTCCTTCTCAACAAGAGATCTCCTAGCTTGAATTGTCTTCTTTGGACCTAAGCATCATGGTACTTGGCTACCCTCTACTAGTAGGTAGTCGTTCCAATCTGTCCTTAGTCTTTGGTCTCTTCTAACAAGTCAAGATTGGTATCGAGCCCTTCATCATTTGTAACTTTTTTGAAGTGTTCGGTCCAAGATATATACAAGCCAACTGGCTAGCTAGGACAAGATGTTGGCTCATATGTTCTCCAACTGAGGAATCTACTAAAGGGTGAACAATTTTAGGTTGGTGATGAGCTCCCAAAATTTTTGCACATTATTGGCTATAGTGGGCTCTTAGGCCTTAAAATCACTATTTATTCCATTCATGACAAGATCAACAGAAGGCTTCAATATGCTTGGTGCCAATCTCCTTGGCAAGCATGATTCAAAAAATGAGGGCCTTATACTTTGCTTCATTATTGAATGTAAGTGCATGCTCTTGGAGGTTGTTTTTATTATGAAGAAGAGCAGACCGACACCAATTTCCTATTGGGTAGATGAGTTATCCATGTGAAGTGTCTAGGCAGGTGAAAGCTTTTCAAATGGCTAAGGAAGTGTAAGTACATGTATTTCCCCAATGCCATGATCATGATTAAGGAACCAAAACAAAACAACACATGCACTCATAGCAACATGGAGGACCACCTAAAACTTGCAATGAGCTCAGAAGGCTATCCCAAGCTGCAATGAGCTCAGAAAGTCATCCCAAGTCTACAATAAGCCCAAGAAGATATCCCAAGTATGCAATGAGCTCAAAGAGCTGTCTCGATCTTGCGATGAGCTTTAAGACCTACCTTGGACCTGTGATGAGAACATAAGGTCACTTAATACTCGCAATAGCTATGGTGAAGCGTCTTGAAGATGATAAGGCGAATACTAAATGTAGTAGTCAAACCTGGGCCCTACCCATGACACGTGACCTCAAGGAACCTATGACAGGATGTAGCATACACGTGCTAAGAGAGAATCCTTGGACAAAAGGAAACTTTGTCCTTGGAAGATCTTGTTAGACACGTGGATGAAAGGAAACTTTTCCTAGTGGGAATCAAGTCCCTTTTGGACCCTTTCCTTAGGGTATCAGGATCCTCCTTATAAAAGGAAAAATAAAGTACAACCACGATACTCACTACTTCCATTACTACCCTACTTTGCTAAAGCATACTCATTATCGCCCTTTGCAACCCTAATCCCAATTGTTCTTTGTCCTTCAAGGAAACCGTCCTGCCTAACTCCACAAGCATACTTACATTAAAATCTTTGCTTCCTGCCTTGATCACGAAGAATGGCTGCCTGTAGAATCAACCTCTCACCCATCCCTGAGGAGTAACACGATGACCTCGAGAACATAGACATAGGACCTAAGGATTAGGCCCCTAAACGAGCCATCGACCAACTGGATATTGAAATTCTATCCTTACGGCTTCAAAACCCACTTTGATCAGCTATGCAATCCGAGATGAGAAGCACTTTGTAGTTGTTGCTACAGAAGGTAGCTACACCCGAACACTCCCCATTCACCCCCCGCTGGCCCTTCTCCATCAATACCTCCTAGACGCCCCAGGGTCTCAACTTTTGGAACACCTGAGCAACACCCATTGGAAGTTAATCACCCCACTGTACCCAACACGGTTCGAAGGACCCAACGCTCTGTCACTAAGCAAGCCCATACAGGAGCGTAGAGTAACACGATAGTCGAAGCACTTGTTAGCCAGATAGAGATCAGGGGATACATACAAGGCTCGATAGAAGAGAGCTAGAATAGGATCCAACCCACGCTTACATTCCAATGGCCATATTCCAACCATATCCTATACAAACCCTACCCTACTGGCTATGCACCACTACAAAAGTGGCCCCTGTATGATGGCCAGAAGGGAAGCCCATAGGAACACGCCAACAAATTCGAAGATGCCCTAGGGGTGTTCACCTTGGATGGTGATCTAAAGGTCTAGGAGTTTTCCAAATCATTGACTGGCCCAACCTACTTCTGGTTTATCAACCTGATGGCCAGAAGTATAGACTCTTGGCTAGAATTCACAAAGAAATTCTTGTCCAAATGGTTCACCCTTGAGTGGAGACTAACATAGCCGATCTTCAAAACACAAAGAACAATGTATTGGAGAAGATCTTTTGATTGATGACATGTGCTTCCATAATCTAACTTTGTTTTTGAAGAACATTCAACAAAGAAAAGTTTCATGGAGCAGTGTATATAAGGGATGCATCCGACTTATAGGATTGGCATTGAAAACATTGAGATAGATACTTTCAGCTAGCTCTATAAGTGCGCCGAGAGGACGATGCAAACTATTACCACTCTTGGGGCATAGACTGCCTCACTAGGATTGTCATATGATAGGTTGGAAGCATACATTGTTGATTGCAAACCTCGTAGCACCAAAGCACCCAGCCAAGGACCATACTATCATAGTAGTGGCCCAAAATTGATAGAATAATTCCTCATTGCCACCATCCACGTTGACATTAGCCTATAGTAAAATTGAAATAATTATGATCATGAACAAGTTAGTAGAGGATCATGTCATCTACCTGCCTCCATCTTCTATTGGGATTGACCCTAAGAACGACAAGCACGGACCATGGTGGTGCAATTACCACTAATCCCCAAACCATGACCTGATGGACTGTTTCACCTTACGATGACTTTTCGCCCAAAAAGTTAAATTGGATGATTACATCAAGAGGAAGCCAGCCCAAGTAGAGACTAAACCCCTCCCGCACATCCACAAGGAAGGAGTATTAATGTTGTAGGCACATCAATCTATGACAGTACCAACGTGGATAAGCTAGTCCAGCATTTTGAGCAAAGCGTTAATCTCTAGCACTTTTTCAGCAAACAAGGAGCAAGTAGCACAATCCAAAGACTCACCATCAAAGCATTGGTAGAAGCCTTTAGAAAGTTGTTGGAACCACACCGCATGGACAAGCTGAACGTTGAGTTTACAATGGAAGACATGCTTGCCATCGACCCCCAGCACAATCGGCCTCTATAAATAATAACCAAACTAGGGGGCTACGAGATACAAACACTCGTTGATCAATTAGGGTATCTCCGCAAACCTCATCTCAGTACACACACTAAAACTAATGAATGTAAAAGAGAATGTGGTCAAAGGCCTACCCATGGAGTTCACGGACTTCAATGGTAATTCATCGGTCATTGAAGGCTCCCTCATGCTTCCGATTTCCGTCGGGACTTTCTTCACCGAACAAGAGTTTCAAGTGATTTTGGGGAAAACCACCTGCCACAATCTCCTCAGATGGCCATTATACACTATTTGGGGCTGGTCTTGTCCACTTAAGATACGCCATTTAATCTTATATTGATAATTAAACTTTTCCAATATAAGTTTTTTAAAATCTAATGAATTGTTAGGGAAACATTAGATTTTTAAAGGAGTTCAGTTATAAGACAAGGAAAAAAAATAAAAAACTTGAATACAATAACTTGTCAAGAAAGCATATGTGATTAGGAGTGTGGGAGGAGAAACTTGAAAAGGTCGCCTAGCCTACAAAATATAAGGATAATTTTGGTAGAAAATATGGATAGGTATATGGATTAGGAGATTTGTATCGACAATGGTTATCTTTGATATTTATCTATAAAAGTTGTCTTCCTCAACCCATATAAAGACACATGTGACTTCTTCAGCTATTGTGCCCTAAAAGAAAGATATACTAGATATGGTAGTATTATATTTTGGATATCCTCTTATAGTGGCATTGCATGTCCTAACTGCTAACTTGGGTTTTGGCTAAGTTCAGTAGAGAAAACATGGGCATCCTCATTTTGATAATATGATTAATGGTAATTAACTAAAGGGAAGTGACATAATAGTGTTGGTTATTGTGTGTAAACCATCTCTTTAATGGCAATTTAGCAATATAGAGCCATATATACCAACTTGGTAAAAACTTATCAGAATGGGATTAAGATGTTAATTTCAAATTTAAGAACATGCAAAAAGTATTACAAGTGTGTAATAATGTGTGAAAATGAATGAAACAATAATTAACAAATAAAAACCATCACACAAAAACCATAGTTACACTTTTGGTTACCCTCCTATGGTGACATTATTGCCTTAACAACTAGCCTGGTATAGATTTACCAATCTGGGTCTACAGTATTGACTTAGTTCATTACCAAGGGCATGACCGCTCTCATTTAGATAGCATGCATCATAGAGATAATCTCATCGAAAAGTGTCTTGTGTAGTCTACCATTAATTTAGGCTGGAACATCATTGTCATGTGCCTTCACTGTTTAATTCAACTTATCAATACTATTTTTGTAATTTTTACCAATATGGCAGTTAGGGCATGTAAGACCAAAACTCAAGGGGTGAGTGCACAATAACTAACACTAATAAGAAGTTGTTATTTATTTCCCAATCAGTGCAACCAACATCTCATGGTACACTTTTCTATTGGTAGTTACAACAAATAACACCAACATTTGGAAAGGCTAAGTGCATGATATTTGGTAATACTATAATATATATCACTGTTTATGAAGTCAACATTATGCTTCAGAAAGGGCAATAAAAAGCTCATGTTCTTGTTGATCAATTTAACCAACCCTATTACGTGGTATAAATTAAGTCTTAATGGTGTAATATGAATTCTTATTAAGAATGGTAATGTCCTTGTCAATGAACTAAGCCAATGCCGTGATCCCATCTTGATAGATGTTTACCTAACTGGAAATTAGAACATTCAAGGCATATATGAGTATGACCAAAGTGAAACTAACACTGTTATATATAGTTTATGTTTGATTATTATTGTAAAACAACATTGAACATCCATGGCAGTTGCCATGTGTCCTCACTCATAAAATCAACCCATTAATCCTATCTTACTAAATTGTTACAAAGATGGCAATTGGGCATGTAAAATCAATATGAAAGGGTGAGTACCCAATATGTGAAATACCTATGATGGTTTCCATATATCGTTGCTCTTAAGATAAGTCCTTTACTGTTATATTAGTAATTAAACTTTTACCAAGATGGAAATTAGGACATATAAGGCCAAACTAGGAAAGGTGAACATGCAATTACTAACATTATTATACCACATCCATTAAATATTAATGGTGATACATTTATGAGAATTACCATATAACCTTGCTCTTAAAATTAGCCCTTCAATTCTAGCTTGGTAAATTTAAACAAAGTTGGCAATTAACACATACAAGTCCAAAGGGTAATCAAAATTTAATCAGACACATCATGTTTTGATTTATTAAGTCATCATCATGCAACATGAAAGCCAAATGAGTGGTAATGTTTTGACTGAATTTAATCAATATTTAATACCCATCCTCATAAATTAATTTACAATGTTGGTAATTAGAGCATCCAAGTCTAAGGGTGCGTTTGGTTTGCAGACAGGATCGGAATCAGAATCCATAGGAATCGGAATCAGAATCACCTATTCCTGTCATTTGTTTGGTTCAAATAGGAATCGGAATCGGATTCCGATTCCTGTTGTTTGGTTCAACTAGAAGTTGGAATTGGAATCAGCTAAAGTTTCCAATTCTGCCCTAGTTAAAAGAACCTCTAAAACATCCACTAATTATATATTTTCAACATATACAGACATTGACAACCTGCTACCAAGTGCATATATGGAGAAAATATGAAATAAAGAAAAGAAAAACACATAAACAAACAAAAATCACAAAAAATATCATTCTCCATAAAAAATGAGAAGAAAAATACATCTTCTATCTGGGATATGAGTCTCAAGTTCACAAATACATTTCTTCTCTCTGGAGAAGCAATATACTAAAAGAATAAAGTGAGTGGAAAAATGTGTTAGCTTAGATTAAGAATATTTGTATTTACACAAACTGCTCAACCAATATAACATGGGTTGATTTCAACCAGAAAATTCATACTTCTTTTTTGTTTATTTTAGGAGGGGTTGATGACCATTCATTCTTCCTACTTTAAAATAATATTGATGATGCAAATGAACATGTCAGTATTGTTGAAACATAAAAACAATTTTCCAAAATGATATGATAAAAACATTGCTCGGTTAAATGGTAAAAACTGAGGTTGACAAGTATGAGAGCTTGGGTTCAAGTCTGAGAAAAACCACTTTGTGCAAGAAAATGTTGGAGGTAGGTTCGTATCCTCTCCACCCCTCCTGAGACCCCAAATAACCAGGATCAGCATTTGGTAATGATCCTAGAGGGAGACAAAAGCATCTTAACATTTCATACAACAAAGCTTTTTACTTCATTACTTGCGATAAAATGAACTTTTAGTCAATTTCGTATTTCCATAAGAAATTGATATAGTCTTATATGGAAAAAAATGAGACTCACCAAAGTGTACAACAGAACTCGAATTTGAACTTCTCGTAAACTTGTTTCCAGCACTATCTGTGCAGAAATCTTTATCCATTACCACTATCACTCGTCCATACTACACACTGGATGATAACCCCACAAGAAGAGAATATTTGAGGTAAGGCTGAACAATCCTCTGGGTGGATGGTATAATTTGCCCAGCACCAAAAACAAGCAGCTGTATATAAAGAAGAGGGTATCTGTTAGAGTTGTTTAAATGTTGTTGTCAAACTAAAGCAAAAAATCGATTGTTAAAAGCTACTAAAAAATGGTTGTTATTTGTAATTTGCAAATATTGTTACTTCCATATACACCCATTAAAAATTATTATTGACTGCAAAAGCATCTTCCCTTCTTTGACTGGTGGCATCCAAAGCAGATGCCTTCTCTTATTATAGGGAAAGGGAACAGATGGATCTTCCAAAACAATGAAGCATCTTTTAAAACTCGAGTGCAAGTTTTCTTTCTCCTTAGTGCTTTGGTTACTTGCCAAATCGCATGGAGATCTTTCGATCCTCTTCTGGTGGGCCTACTTGACATGCAGCCTTTCCCCCTCCTATCCATGGTGAGTCTTCTCAGATTTGATGTGGGTTCTCAGTCACTTAGAGGACCGACTGGCAATGTGTAGAGGGAGGGCTATATAATGCCAATTGGAGTATGTATTGAGCTCACAGTGGAGCCATGGGAGAAAAAGGCATAACTAAAGTGAAGTGACAATTCTTCTTATGGGACCATATATTGCCAAGTACCCACAAATAAAATAAAAACTTGTTATAGAGCTCATAATGCAGTTTTTATAGATGGGCTAGCTGTTGAATGGGATCAAGAAATTCTACAAGGCATGAATATTCAAACTAGGTGGATCTTCGCTCTAGTTAATTGAACTTGGCTTCTTGATTGCAGATAGTTGGCCAAATAAAGCTTTTGTATAGTGGAAACTCTTTGCCCAAGTAGTTTTTAGCTAATTTGCTTGTTTTTACATCCTCTTAGGTAGACATCTTTTTGCCATACAGTATAATATTTCCCTTAAGAAAAATTATATGGAAAAAGAAGTTGCTATAAAAAAAAACCATAAATTTGATTAAGAGGTATATCCTAACGAAAATAAAAGTAAAACACGAGTGATTAGAAGCATGGTTTAAAGTATCGATATAATACGCCTCATATCGGGCGTATTATATCGTATCTTTTGAAAAAGGTATGCTCTGAAACGACTGTTTCTAGGTGTTTTGAAACCTCAACTTTTTTTAATAATAAAATATATGTTTTTATCTTTTCAAAAAAAACAAAATTTGAAAAAATATTAAAAATAAAGTGTTTCAGTCGTTTCTAATTACTGATACGATACTGTCAATATGTGTATTGTATCGTTACTTTGAACCTTGATTAGAAGCTTATAAATTTATTCGGCCACCTACTCACATTGCAGGTGTTCACAGATGAGCACCCAAAACCACTGCCACCAGTGTAGGGTCCACTAAAAGAAATATCTATGGACACATTTAGTGCATTTGTAAAAGATTTTGAAGCAGAACATATGCGGTAGGCGGGATTTTATCTGTAGGAATAAAATATAACTAAAATTAGCAACCTATTCAACAAAAGATAAATCTAATTAAAACTGCAAAAGGTATACCATTAGGCCTCATTCAATGTTCTATTATGTCCTTCATACCCTTTAAACAATCATGCCTTCTTTTATCTTTTTGTCAATTCACCAAGTTAAAATGAAACTTAAAGGTGAGTGGAAGTTTATTCTGAGACTTGAATGCCACTTCGCAGAATATTTGACCCATTTACAAAACCTAAATTTTTCAGTAGAAAATATAAACAAGACTCAGAAAAGGATAAAGGATAGTTTCTTAACCAACAGTCCAGTTATAGCTAGCACAATCGACTCCTTGAGATCCGTTGATGCAAACCTCAAATGTGTGGTTCCCATCATGCAAGCCCATATAAGAAACCTTCCTGGTTTTGCAATCAGAAGAGATTTGGCCATCTAGCTACATAGCATGATCATCATATTAAGTGAACATGGAAACCAAAAGAAGGAAACTCAATCAACTTGTTATTATAATGTATTCAAGCCAGAATCTTCATGCCATGGGGTAGCAAAAATAATCGAACATAGGGGCAGTCTGCAAAAATAGATCATATTGTAGTGAATAACTCATTAATGGCAGTAGTAAAAAACAGATCAATCCCAAATTAGAGTAGGGGCGGATCTACAAAAAATAAAAATCTTATTGTAGTGAGTTAAAAGAAAAAGGAAGAAGGAAGAAGGAGAGGAAGAGGAAGAAGGGAAGAAGAAGATCCTGGATCAGAGAAGATTCCAGATCTCGAATCAAAGAATGTGCGGTTGATTTTGAAGGAGGGGAAGAACCGAAGAAGAATGGGTCGGTGGCAATCTTACCTTGTTAGAGGGTGGTTCGACAACGACGAGTATACTAATTTGGAAGGAGGAGGGGAAGAACTGAAGAAGAATGGGCACTTATTCCTCTCTTCCTCTGGTCGATTAAGGTTGGAAACAATGGGGGTATTTTTGTCAAAATCAGATAATAAAAAACATAAACCGGAATGGGAATGGCATTCCCTGGGGTGGGGTTGGGAATAGGCATTCCCCCATATGGGGGAGTCCCATTCCGTCTAGAATGAGAATGGGATTCCCATTCCGTTTAACCAAACATCCAGAATGGGAATGAACCATTCTGATTCCGATTCCAAACTCTTATTGCCTCGAACCAAACTGGCCCTAAACTTATTTTTCATTTTTGTAAAAAATCATAGTGAAAAGTAGGAAGAGAGAAAGTATTCAAATAGATACATCCAAATATACCTGACTTAGGTTTCACTAAAAGATTATTACAAAGATAAAACAATGAAATTCTAAAAATAAGAAATTTGAATACTATTAGCCAGAGGATTATTACAAAAATTGATATGTTATTATAATTAATTGCTTGAAGCTATTTATACTAACCATTACCAAGTTGAGAGGTTTACACAAAAAATTAAACATAAATCCCCTTATAAACAAGTACATAGATAGACATTGTTCAAAGTATCCTAATATTCTTTTTACAACTTCCAAATATTATACCACTACCTAGAGAAAATACAATCATTATCAAAGTATATGAATAATTTTTTGCACAACATGCAATATGTTACACCACTACTTACAGAAACTATAGACATTACCAAAGTGTCAGAATATTTTTTGCACAACTTGCAAAATATTACAACACTACTTACAGAAAATATAGTCATTACCAAAGTATTTGAATTTTTTGCCCAATTTGAAAAATATTACACCATTACTTACAGAAAATACAACCATTACTCAAAAAAATTCAAAAGTATAAGATATGGAAACCTTGATAGGTGTACCGATAATGACCATTTTCTCCACATTGACTACAATGCACTTCCATTTTTTCAATTAGTTGTGATTCAATTCTTTTAGTCATAAGTTGATTAGGTTGATATTTTTGCTTAGGTGGCAACATGTTTACAGCATTATGATAACACTATTGCTCATAGAAGAAAATAACTCATTACTGAAATCAGGCATATCTAATTACGCATTGCATGTATGTGCTCTAAGTAAATTGTCTGTTAAGTTTCTTTCAAATAAAACTCTCCAACAAAATTATAAATGCTTAGGCTTAATAAACCAATGGCACATCATGCATGCACAAATGATAGTCCAACCATTTGCCATGCCTTACATGAACACTTCTAGAAGTCAAATGCACCATTTTCGATTTTCACTTAGTGAATTTCAAATTCATTAACCCCACATTGTGTGTACCCCAAATTTATGGATTCTGATATGTTAAACTTAAGAAAATCCTCTATATTATGGCCTATTATTTATATCCCTTACCTTCACATTGCCTCCTAAATATCAATTCTATCATTTTCAAGTGAAATGTATTAACCAAGGACATGATAGGTTGTTTTTGTGCCTCTAACACCCATGCACTAAATAACTGCAAGATTAGATGTAAATGTGTCATACCAACTAATCTTGAATAAAGAATTTTCGTAGTGTGATGGATCACTACTTATCCAATCATAGATATCTATATTCTAATTATGTATTTTATTGAGATAAAGATCAAACTTCATAGTATCCATTGCATAAATTAATTGATTCACATACTCCTCGATTACATCTTTTCAGCCATTGATAAGTGTAGACAGTGCATGTTTCCCTTAAGGTTATCCATCACAAAAAGCATGATATTTAAGGTAAAAAACAATCTTTAATGCTAGTATTATGGTCAAAAACAATTGATAGCTTCCTATCATCATTCAATGCAATTTTAAATTTCTCTAAAAACCAAGTCCAATATAGAATTGACTTAGTAAAACAACTACAAAATCAACTGAAAACATTTGATTATGGGCATCATATGCATTGAGAACTAATAATTATCCTTATTAATTACCATTTAAATGGACTGCATCAATGAATAGCATTGGACAACAACTAACTTGAAAGCCATGTAAGAAAGAGTGGGAAGCAACAAATAATTGATTAAATCTTCCAAAATCATCAATGGTAAAAGTAACAACTATTCATACTTACTTTCAATCAACTTTTTACACAACTAATGAATAAGCTTATATGAATCATTTATAGAGCTATTAAACAACTC
The DNA here is from genome assembly GCF_056320005.1 of Nelumbo lutea. Classification (NCBI taxonomy): domain Eukaryota; kingdom Viridiplantae; phylum Streptophyta; class Magnoliopsida; order Proteales; family Nelumbonaceae; genus Nelumbo; species Nelumbo lutea. The sequence continues at coordinate 53,435,244 of NC_142691.1, forward strand.
TTTAGCTCTCACTTTCCCTCGCCATGCTTGTTTATAAGTGAGTGGAATGATATAATCACAACTAAAATCCTTTATTATATCTAATGGAAGATACTTGGGGTATTACGATGCTTTTCAAATATCACAATACTTATGAATTTATTTGATCTACGATGTTGATAACTTGATTCATCACCAACTGAATGTATATGTATGGGATGATTTTTATACACCCTGCATGTTGATCCACCACTAATTGCACTTGCTCGGATTTTCCATTCATAGGTTTCAACAACACATTTAAATTGTATGTATTCTCTATCGTTCTTTAAAAGCTTATATGCAAATTTTACTTAAATCCAACTATCTTATGCTCCCAAAGAGATGACAAATTAGCATAATTGCTATTAAGCTTAATTGTTGGTCGTTTAGAAGATGCTAAATCATTGCCACAATTTTGTACATTGTGTGAATGACGGCTTGGATAAGTTTTAACATTCATTTTCTCTATGTTCTTCCAAAATACATGCACGTTTGCACTATCTTTATTAAACTCTAACATATTTGAAAGGTCACGTGGCCCATTTAATGAAAATAAGCATGTTTTGTTGAGATATATTGTATAATGTAAGTTCACGCTATTATGATCAACCTTCAAACCACCACACACTTCATCAATAAGTTCATCAAAATCTATTTGACTGTTAACACAAACCCCAATTATTGTATCCTCAAAAGTGTAGTAATATAGTACTACCTTGTATTGCCATTTCTACACAATAAACAATTTGAAAAGCTTGTCATAAGATAGAAGAAAGACATGAATATGTAAATTTAAATGAAGAGGGTATATGATCTTGTAAATATTACGAATCATAGATCTAATTTTATCATTATGAATTATTCAATCCATATTGATCTTATATCCCACCATTTTTTCCTCTATACATGATCAATTTTTTTCCTTTATCCTTTTTTCTCACATGAGCAAATTCCTTGAATATTCTAATCACCATTATCACTTATATTTTAGGTTGTAGTATTAAGATTTTGATTTATATTATAGAATAGTGTAGGTTATTACATGATCCGTTATCTCAGTTTAGTTATTGTTTCACTTTGATTCTGTAGGACAGAATACTGAAAGGTGGGGTACCGAAGCGTTATGGGATTGCGAGACGAAAAAGAGGATAAGAGAAATTGGATTGCGTTTATTTTTGGTAGAATAGTGATTTTTGATTTTTTTTGAATTTATTTTTTTTCTAGATCTGTTTTTTTAAGTATTATTTTGCTTCCATTTTTTTGCTTTATTAGGTTTGTGTTTTTCTTTTATTTCAGATTAAAAAAACAAAAAAAAATAATATTTTATTTTATTTATTTCTTGTAGCAAATTTTTCTTTTGTTTGTTTTATTTAATTTTATTTTCTGTTTAAATTTTAGATTCATTTTTTTATTTTATTTCAGATAAAAAACAATAAAAAATTTTCGTTTATTTTATTTTATTCATTTTTGCAGCATATTTTTCTTTCGCTAATTTTATTTTTGTTTTTCTTTTATTAAAAAATGAAAAAAATATAAATAAATATAATTTTTCAGCATATTTTTTTCTTTTGTTTATTTTATTTTTGATTTAATTTTTTGTTAGATTTTTATTTTTTTCTTTTATTTTATCTATTTCTTGCCTAATTTTCTTTTTGATCATTTTATTTTCAGTTTAATTTTTTGATTAGCAATTAATTTGTTAGGATTTATTTTTGGTAGTTATTAATTCTGTTTAGCACAATTAATTATTGTTTTATTTTCTATTTGCAATTATTATTTGTTGTTTTATTTAATTTCTTTTCTCTTAATTGTTTAATTGAATAATTAATTGCTAAATAGGAAATTTTTGAAATTTTTGAATTTGAGTTTAAATTTCAAATCTGAATTTAAATTTAAATTTAAATTTGAATCAGAAATTGAATTTCAAATTTTGAAATTTAAATTTAGAATTTCAAAAAAATGAAAAAAATAATAAAAAAATTAATCTTTGCATTCCAACTTTTAGGGTTTGATATTTTAGAGCATGCATCACATAGGTTTCTTATTAATTTAATTGCTTTTCTTGATTAGTTTATTTTATTCTTTTATGTTATATTGCTGAATTGCATTTTAGAAATAATTGTTCATGCATTGTAATTAGTTGCATTCATTTTGTTTGATTGTTTTTGTTTCGTTAATCTTTTTAAGGGCACCCAACTTTAATAAGATAAGGTGGGGATTTCATCACCCTTCCTTGGCCCAAAAATCACCACCATTCACCTGTGGTTCACCCTAACCCTAATTTAAAATTTGGATAGAAAGATCCTTTAGGGAAGATTCACATTTGGTTCAAAGGAGTGTTGAATTTTAAGAGAGCTTGAAATTATTTTCCATAACCAGCGATCGATGTCTAAGGAAAGAGGTTAAATGGCTAAACCTAAGCGGGTTTTGTGGTTACTTAATTAGGTCCATGCGAGAGCAAGGGGAGCCTCCCACATTCCCACCTCTTACCTGGCTAACCAAAGGAAGTGGTGTAATTCCAAGTGAACCTAAAAGGATTCACATTGGTTGAACCACTAGTTTAGGAAACCCTAGGTCAGCCCCTAGGCCGTGTAGTTGATTTGTTTGCCTTTAAAAAATATTAAAAAATAAAAAAAAAGAAAAAAAAGAGAAAATAAATAAAAAATTCAAATTCAAATTTGAATTTAAACTTTAGGAATTTAAATTTCAAAATCTGAATTTGAACTTAAATTTCAAAAATTTAAATTTTGAATTAAAAAAATTAAAAAATCAAATTTGAGTTTAAATTTCAGAATTTAAATTTCAAGATCTAAATTTGAAATTATAATTCAAAATTTAAATTTCAAATTCCAAAAAAAAAAGAAGAAAAAGGGGGTTAAAATAAAGTGAACTCAATGACCGGAGTTTATGGAATGAGAAATTACTTCAAACTTGAGCCACAAATAGACTGAAACCATGTGTCTAGACAACTAGACAAAATTAATGGTATGGCCCAAAGACTTGACGAAGTCAATGCACGTCGTCAACAAAGTGGCCCATACCCAACCTTGTCATCATATCCATCTTGTTTCATCTGTGCAAGCCCGACCCATCATGTCAGCCAGTGCCCTGCGACGGGCCCATGTCAACCAGTCATTCCAAACTAAGTTCATGTGGCCAATAGATTTTTCCATCCCAATGCTAACCCATTCTCTAGTCCATATAACCCTGGGTGGGAAAATCAATCCAACTTCACTTATAAGGCCCAAAACCAAGAAACCCCTCCTGCCAGAGAGGCACTTCCAATGGTCTGAAGCCCAGACCCACTGGGAGTACAATGATTACCCTAGGACTCAATCGACGCAACCATGTCAAACCTATAACTCCATGGCCCAATAATTTTAGAGGCCACAAATACATATTTTATTCCAGCAGGTGTACCCTAGGAATCAACCGGTCCAACTGTATCAGGCTTACCCCCAACCTCCTCAGACCCATATAGTAGATGATCAATTCATGAAACTTCAGCAACTAATCCTAAATCAGCAGTAGTCCATCGATAAATTAGAAAGCCAAATAGGATAGCTAGCCGAAGCCAAGGTGAGGAGAGAACTAGGGCAAATACCGAGTCAATTGGTTGCGACTCATAGAAATCATCTACCTGGTTTTCCTCTACAACAAATTCAACCACCTCCTAAGAACCCTCAACTTGAAAATGCCAAAACTGTTACAACCTTAAAGAGTGGAAGGATGTTAGAGGACCCGTGTGAGAAAAAGAGAGTTAATGAAGAAGAAAAGGAGCAGGAAGACCCTATGTTGGGGGGAGAAGAAGAAGGAAATGAAACATTAGAAGAAGAGCCCATAGTGAACCAACCTATAGTCACTTTTCCAACTGCACTCACAGTTGGGCCAGTGCAAAAGAAGAAAGAGACCCGTAGTGAGAAGAGCAAGGAAGTCCATATTAACTTCCCTCTCCTCGATGCGATCCAAACCTAAGGGAAGATAAGTGCAAGGTGGATATAGTGGATGTTCTTTTAGATGGCTTGCCTACCCCATGGTTAGCCCAATCTGAACCCTGTCTGTCGGAAGATGAAAGTGAGTCGGGGAGTATAGATGGGAGCAGAGCCTGAGTGTATCCGACTGAAGACGTTAAACTTAGCGCTGGTTGGAGGCAACCCAACGTAGTTTTTAGTTGATTTTTGTCTATAGTGTTAGAATTGTTGTTTATTTTCTTAATTCGAGATCAGGTGGCAAATCTTGAACCCCTCAAGAAAACCCTATTCATTGATCCCTTTGGCCCAAATCTTCTTTACATCATTTTAGTCATGCCATTAGGGACAATGGCATTTAAGTTGGGAGGCAAGGAAAGAGAGAGAGAGAAAAAAGTGAAAAAAAATTGATGATTGAGGAGCTAAGCCTTTAGAAATGTAGAATTAAAATTTCACTAAAAATTTTTAATTTTTTTTCCATTAAAAGAGATTTCCAAACAGAAAAGTTGAGGAAACTGATAAAAGAATATTGAATTTTGTAAAAAATTGGTAGCAAGTGATAGGAGTCAAAGTTGGTCTCATTTGAATATTGTCGAAACCGTTTAGAAATTGAAAAATACTCTCAAGTTTGCCCCTGCCAAGATAAGAAGAGAAAGATTGGGAAATTAGATAAAAAATTTTCAAATTGTTAGAAACAGTGGATTGCCCTGAATAGTGTTGCAAAAAAAAAAAAAAAGAATAAAAGGTCAATGGACACCCTAGACTTAATTATCGAGTCTCTTCACCTAAGTCAAGTGTCAAGATTCACGTTAAATGGAAAAGGGAATGCCAAAGACACTTACCTAACACTTAGTAATCGGGTCTCTTCACCTAAGGTAAGTGTCGAGATTTGTGTAAAATGGTGGAAGGTAGCAATAAAAATAACTGTGCATATCAAGTTCAGGGGTAGAAATCCATTGTTAGAAAAGATAAGAAGAATACCCGTCTGATTTTCAAAATTCAATATCAACTTATCAAGACAGTTTGCAAATGGAAGGGTATATAAGATTTTTAAGCCAAGTTTTTATAATATTTAAAGTAGAACAGTTTTACCCCTAAAGCCCAATACTGATCTATACAGAGTTTAAGAATGCTGGAAGCAAGATGCTTGACTCATTTTGTTAGAGATGATCTTGAGATGGGAAGGATCTCTATGCTCAATATAATTTTAAGGCTGCATTGTTAAGGGACTAGTAGTGGTTAAGTTGGGGGGTCTGATAACTTTGTATTTTGATTACTTAAGGGCATCGTTTCAGGGGTATTTTCGGCCTTAGAATAGTCAAAGTATGCCATTTTCCTAGTTAAATTCAATGTTTTGACCTTTGAGGTTCTCTATGCAAATTCTAGGGAAAATTAGGAAGTTTTCATGGCTGAAATGTAGATTTTGGAAAGCTGGTGTGAAGTCTAGATAAAAGGGTGTTTTTGTGAAAAACTGAAAGCAGGAGGGCGCCTCCTAACTGCTAAACCCAGTTTGGCGCCCTCCTATTGTATTAGCATGCTCCCCATGCCTTAGCAAATCCTAGGGCGCATTTTAACCCATTCTTTTCACTCTTAACAAACCCTAGTCGCCCCTAACTAATAAATCCTCACCTTTCATCCCTTCTAATCTCCACCATCCATTCTAGGGCACTCTCTTTTTAGCATTCTAACCTTAGGAGCCACCTAACTTCTAATCTTCACCATTTAGCCTTTAGTCATTAAATTTCAGCCTTACATAATATTGGGTGCCTTCTCATTTTCTTCTCAGCCTTGGGATCACCCTAGAACCATCCTAGCCCTTCATTCTAAACCCTAAGGCACCCATATTTTTGCTAAAACCCAGTTGTCGGCCCCCTCTTTCTCTCTAATTCTAGTTATATCCATCATTCTCTATAAAAAGGACACCAGGGGCCCTGGAGAAGGGGTTGATCAATTCACCCAGTTACAAGGCTAAGGTTTCTTCAGGAGTTCAAGGGTTGTAGAAGGGGAGGATGCTTAGTTCTTGTCAAGAGGGGTTCCTGTAAGTTGTTCAACCATTCTATAACTACCGCTATTGGATTTGATCAACCATTCTTTTCTTTTCTTTATTTTCTTTTCTGTTATTTTTATTTCTGCAGTCTTTTAGATTTAATTCTTGTTCGTTTTTCTGTTTTGTAGATCTGAATTCGTTCGGTTCAAGGCTAAGGTGTCTCGAGGGGTTCGAGGGTTGTAGAAATGACGGATGCCTAGTTCTTGTCAGGAGGGGTTTCTACAAGCTGTCTAGCCAACCTGCAACTACTGCCATCGGATCCGGATTCAGGATCATTTTTTTTTTATTTCCTTTGTTGATTCCCATACTTTATTAAATTCTGATTTTTTATTTATTATCTTGTTTAAATTTGAAACATTTAATTTCAAAAATAATAGATTTTATTTTCATATTTTCTACCATTCCCGATTGCATTCTCTTGTCCGGATCTAAGTATATAATAATTTTTCACTTGCTTTCCTATGGATACGACCCATTGTCACCCATTTACTACGTTAATAGTTGTTTGAGAATTGGAAAAATTTTATAAACCAAATAAACGACATGCTTCTGCCAACACCACCTAGCTCCCAATATCTATTCTAACTTGAAAGGTATATTCAAGACATATCTAAGAGCCCATTGAATTCATACGTTCTCTTGTTCACATTTCAAGAACTATAGTCATATGAAGATGCCACATTTCACAGTACACTATAAAATGTATTAATTATGATGCTCTAACATCTATTGGACAATGTAATGATGGTCATAGGGATGTGCATTATTAATCTTTACAATATATATGCTTGAACCATTATTTAGTCATAAAGAAAAATGTTCACATAAAAAGAACAAAAGAAAATATCCTTATAAAGAAAAAAGATCACGCTATTCTACATTTCAGCTTTCGCATTCTCTTTAAATAAGATTTCTATGATAGATACATTTAGAAATTGGAAAAGGAAAAACCTTTCATCCTCCCCTTCATTTCTTTAGGATATAAGTTGGTTTAAATGTCTACTTGTATTTGATTATTTAAATCAAAACAAACGAATTTAATGTTATCTCAAAGAACATTACCTTAAAATAAATCTAACGAAATAATCGTATTGCAACAATTGATTTGTTGTTACCCTGTTCAAGTCTTTAGTGCACTCACTTTTCTTTGTTGACAGAGATTTTGCACCCACTTGGTTTGAGAATGAGAGAGAAATGAAAGAGAAACGAAGTGAACATGAGAGAACACCTGAATCAAGAGATGTGTGTACCTCTGAATATATGGAATGCAAAGAGAGGGAAAAAGATGTGTAGCTCATGATACATGGACCCTTTTTTTCCTTAAGTAGAGAGGAGGTAGGGAGGGAGGGAGAAGAGAAAAATTAACTTAAATGGGGTAGAATATGACATTGAATCCACATTGGATTGCCACCTCATAGACATATTAAAAATGTTTAATTGGGATGGGAATTTGTCCCAAGTTTTCAAAAAATTATCTTAGATGCCTTTCTAGAATCTACATCAGTTGGGCTAGAATCAGAAATCTAAAGTGGGTTTATCTATACTTTTCCCAAGAATGGGTGCCCATACAATAAATAGCATTATTATGTGACATTAATCAAATCTTGATGCTGCAACATTAAATCCGAGTGAAAGATATTTATATCCTAACCAATGAAATGCCTCGCACTCATCTTGGTAAAGTTTATCAGGTTTAGTTAAGGCATTTAAGGACAATGTGAGAGTTATAATTGAGGTATAATGACACCATCATATATAATTACTATTCTATCGCTCAACCCTCTCTCAAGATTCTTCCCAACTACAACTACTAGAGACCCCTAAACCCTTCTCTCTCTCTCTCACTAATTTATAGCTTCTCCCACATATGAGCCGTTACTATACTCATGTCAGCTCCGCCGACCCCTAAACCCTAACATCAAGGAAAGTTAGAGAGAAACAGAAGAGGGGGGACAGATGAATATGTTCTTGTCATCAGAGATGATGGATTCAAGTAGTTGGCACTGCTTTGCACCCAAGTTGTTCATCAGCTTTGCACCGCTAGACATAAGGCAGAGCGCTCATGGTACTAAAAGCGGCTCTCAACCCAGAAAATAGGTTTCTTTCCTCTCAGACTAGTGATAATGACCCGTGCAATGGTCCTCTAAAATTGGAAACATGGTAGTCTTCAAGATTAGTACTTGGAAATGAAAATTTGTCTCTTTTACTGAAGCAAGAGATTTTCGCCCCATCTATTGTTTCCTCCTAAAATCGGAAGCATGGCTACTTTGCAAGCAAGAGATTGTCTCGAATATGACTGAGCTATCCTTCTATTTTTTGTTTCCTTTTTCAGATACTCCATCTATATTTTTTTTTCATTTTTTCTTCTCCAACAAAGCGTATTGAATCTTCTCCAGGTGGTGGCGAAGTTTACTCCTAGTATTTACTCAAATTTGACTGAGCTCTCTCCTGCCCCCATCTTCTCCAGTTGGGGCATATTTTAGAGTTTTGTTTTTAACGAGTTTTAAGAAAAAATAAATAATATAAAAAAAATTCTTATTTCATTTTGACAAAGGGTAATATTGGATTTTAAAAAATTATATGTCACATGGTGTCATGTGTACGCGGGTTTTAATGGAATATTAACAGATGCTAATGAAAAGGGTAGAGATAGTCAATTGTCAGAGATAGTAGGGGTGGTTTAAGACAATAGTTAAATAGTAAGGGTACAACTTGTCAATTAGCTAAACAGTAGGAGTAGTTTAAGAAATTTGCCCTTATAAGTATCACTATGCAACATGAATGGTGTCATGTCATTTTCAACCAATTTAACCAATAATTTAGACTGATTTTGATAAACTTTTACTAAGATAGTAGTTAAGACATATAAAGCTAATACAATGATAGGTGAGCATACAATTACTAACACTACTATGTGGCATAAATCAAATAGTGATATTGCATCATCAAATCCAAGTGAGGATGGTTATGTTCTCATCAATGAACTTAATCAATGACTCACACCCATTTTGGTGAAAGTTTATCAATGGGGAAGTTAGGACATTTAAGGACAATGTGAGAACATAACCAAAGTGTAATTGACATCATTATGTGTAGTCCACATTTGATTCATTATAAAGCAATATTGAACATTGATGATGGTTGGCATGTGTCCTCTCTCTTAAAATTAATTGACACCATTATATTGTTGTTCAAGTGACCATCACCATGCAATATGAAAGCTAGATAAAGGTGTAATTTCTTGCCAATATATGCAAACAACTTAAACCTATCTTTGTACATTTCTATAAGGTTGGCAATCATGGCAAGTACTTCCATGATTGCAATGCTGAGCACAAATAACTAATAAGTAATAAGCATATAATATATGAATCATTTATAGATCCTGTAAGTTATTCTTTAGTTGTCTTTTTTCCTTACCATTCTTATTTCTAAGTCAATGAAATGGCATAATCATGCTAGAAGTCTTTTATTATATTTCAAGGGAGATATTTGAGGGTGTTGTGTTGTGCAATTTTTTCAATCACAAATGGGATGACATTTTAAATCAATCCCTTAATCCCATCTTATTAAAATTTTACCAATTTAGCAACTAGACCATTGAAGGTCAATGTGGGAGGGTGATCAAAATGCAGATAATACATTTGTTGTGATCTCATCTAATTCATTGGGAAACAATGCTATGCTAAATGTTTATAAAGATAGAATTTAATAAGTTTTATTGATTTAACAACTAGGTAAATGTTCACAAAGATGGCATTTAAGGTATGAAAAACCATATGTAAAGGTCATCAAGGTGCAAATGACTTTTACATGTCTCAACCTTAACTAAGCCCCTCAAACCCATTTAGATAATTTTTTATTAAATACATGATTCTCAAGTAAACTCATCCTCAAAATCAGCCCGACGCCCTAAGAAATATTTAGCAAAATAGCAGATGGTGCATTCAAGGCCAATGTGATTATACAATAACCATCATTATATATGATAAAAAATAAATTTTTATATTATAAAAAGAAATTAAAATGATAGTGAAAATTACTAATACCAATGGATTTGGCCAATATCTCATATCAATCTTTGTAAATAATAGTAATTAAGCACATGCATTGCACGTGATACGTTTTTTTCATATTAATTACTTGAAATTTAGATATGTCATAGTTAAGATAGAAGTAAAAAATTAACAAAAGTAACAATATGATTAAAATTAACTTAAATGCTTGTAGTAAATGTGCATGAGCATTGTACGCCGTAATTTTAAATTACAATAACAAATATTATTATTACTATTAATATTATTATTAGCTTTTTATTCCATTTCTGTCATAAATAAAAATAATTTTTTAGCAATTATTTTAATTTAATATGATGAATATATAACATTAGAAGTGTTCCCAAGTGTTTTAGACAAAATTCTGTACTTTTTCATTTTTTGTGTTGTACTATTTTAATATTTCTTATTCAATTATGAAATCATGAGTTTCTTTGAAAAGTTGGATCATTGACCCATCATGTAGATAAGAAAATAGCTTTGCTTTCGAATCATTTTTAAATAATATTTCATCTATATTTTATAAATAATTTTTACTTATTAGACTTAATTTTTGTTTTCCATGGTTAATGTATAATTTTGTATATATTTCTTTGATATAATGAATGTATAATATTAGACATGTACCGGTGTACCCAATATTTTATTCTTTTATAAATATATAACATTAGATATATGCACAAATTTTTCTCTATATATATATTTTTTAATTTTTGCGACTCATTGTCTTTTTTATTTTCAAAAATTTTATTATTTGATTATATCATCCTTTCATTTCTAAGTTGATTTTAAAATTGGCATTCCATTTTGATCATTAATAAAAATACTTCTTACATTTCATATTTATTTTTGTTTATTATAACGAATATACAATATCAGAGACATGTCCAATTCTTTTTATCTTTTTTTTGTATTATATATTTTATTTATTTTCATTTTTATCATTTAATTATGGCATCATTTATTAACCCATTTAACCCCAATTGAATGAATTGCTTATCCACCAACCAGGAGGGAAGAAAATGGTTTTGTTTTCAAAATAATTTTGAAAATATTTATTTTTATACTTTAAAATTGATGTTCTTGGTTTATTTAGTAGAATTTAATGATAAAAAATGTATCTTAAATATAGGATTTAATGAGAGAATATACCTTATATATGATATTTATTGAGAGAAAATTAGAAAATAATTTTATTTCTAATTGGTTTTGAATGTTATAAGATTCCATTTCCATAATTGATAAAAGCATTTCTTAGTTATCATATTTATTAGTGTTTAATATGTCAAATATATGATGTTAAAAATGTTTCCAATTTTTTAATTTCTATAGTTTTTGCATTTTATCTATTTTTGAATTTTATTATTTAATTTTAGCAACATTGATCGGCTCATTTGACCTAAAATGGTTTAATTTCTTACCACCACCTAGATGAAAACACTAATTTTTTCAAGTATATTTTAAAAGTATGTTTTTATGTTATTAGAATTATTACTTATTATGCATGGATTTAATTAACAGAATTTAGTTATCAGAATAAACAAAAAAATGCCTTAAATATATTATTCAATGAAGGTAAATGCAAGTTAATAGCTTAAATGTTAGATTTAATGAGAGAAAATTGAATATCATCAAGTTATTTGTTTTCAACTCATTTAATATCAATAAATGGTTACTTTATTTAACCTCATTTTTATGAATAAATTTAAATAAAGATGGGTAAATTTTGTCCTTAAAAAATTCTAAAAATATTATTGAGGCTATTACGTGTAGTTCGAGGTGGCCACAAGTCGAGCTCTTCACGAGCTACTCTAGCTCGACTCGAAGCTCAGTTAACCAAGCTTTGGGTTGAGCTCATTTATTAATCGAGCTGAGATCAAGCCTAATAAAGCTTGGCTCGTAAGGCTCGTGAGTCAGATCGAATAGCTTCACAATAATAATAATAATAAAATTATAGAAAATAATATATATATGAGAAATATTATATATATAACATTTTATTTTTATATACAATAATAACTAATTATTATAATTCTTAATTTTTTAAATATAAAATAGAAAATATTTTTTATATATAATTTTTTTTAATTTTTCTAAAACATTTTTTCTCAAGTCGAGCTTGAGCTCAAAGTTCTAGCCCAAACTGAGCTCGAGTTCAGGGTTCTAGCTCAAGCCTTGTACTTCCTATTCGGTTCGGCTTGACTCGAATCGACCCCTATGTGTAGTTCACCATTGATTTATGGTGGAACACCATTGGTTTTTCTAACCCCTAGTTAGTAAACGAGTAAATCTCTTCTACTTCACTAAACTAGTAAAGGCATAAAAAGATAGGTTAGTTCAAATTAGTGCCATGTGTCCTCACTCATACCTAACTTATCAAAAATTTGTATATAAAAGCAACAGCCCATTTAGTACGATAGACATGCAAGGAGAACCAAAGAACAAATTTATTTGAATGGACTTCTTGGTCAACTAAAACAAAATGACCTATCGTATAAAGAAGTTGTCAAATACATGTTAGTCACACTGGTGTTCATTTGACCATAGTGTAGAGTTATTTTCGCTGAGCACAACCTCAAAGTTACAGGAGAGGGAGGGAGGGAGGGAAGAAAGTTGCAATTGCAGGAAGAGTGTTGAGAGTGGGAGGACAACGAAAGAGAAGAGAGAAGAGGGAGAGCGAGAGACATGACAATGGGCCCTTCTTTCAAGTAGGGTCATGTCAGTCTTCACAAGTCAAGGGTAATTTCGAAATTAAAAGAAAATAAGGAAAATTGTGGGGTTCGACTATGATATAGAAAAGATATGATATCTGAAAAACTTCTAACTAGTCAATTAGAATCATAAGCGTGGTAGCCAATCAGATGTTATTTATCAAAATTCATGGATGGGTTCTGATTGATCAAAACTCTTCACATATCATATCTTTTCCGCGTCATAGATTTTCCCAAAATTGTCACATGAAATCCACTTTAGATTGCCACCTCATAGTTAAATTAGAATAAAGATAAGAATTCTTTCTTATGAAATCCTTTAAATTGCCACCTCACATGAAATCCTTTCCGTGCATTTTCCATAAAAATAAGTTTGGGGAGGTTGAGGTTGGTAAAGGGAATCAGGGTGGTCAGTTATCGGTTGGGCTATTCGGATATGGACCGGTTGTACTTTTTCCTTTTTGCAGCCTTTTTTCTGCCTTGAATCAGGCTACTGCATGGTGCATGCACATGTATCTTCTTTTCTTTCTTGTCTTTTTAAATAATTTTTTATTATATTTAATGGCTTGTTTGGTTTGAAGGGTAAGAAAAGGAAGGGAAAGCTAGTAAAACCCTATACACGGTTTGTAAAAGTTTTCTATCTTTCCCTTCCTTTTCCTACTTTTTCCTTCAAACCAAACGCAGCCTAAAAGAAAAGATATGAACAAAAGTTGAATTAATGAACATCTTGACATTCATTAGTTTTTTGCTTAAAAAATGCTAACAGAGCAATCAGGGGTTCTCAGGTTAAGCCAACCGGGTCAAGCCAAAGTGGTAGTGTTCCATCAATTAAATCAACTGGAACTTCGCAGTAGGAATGCTACAAAGCATTCAATTGATGTATTTCTCTTTATCCGGTGGCATAAATACCCCAATACATCAATTGATGTAATCTGTTTGGCCATAGAGGACAAATTTGACACCCTTTTCTTCTCTTTTTGAGAGTTAGAATCTCAGAGATGGGGTTAGAAAAAGCAGCCAACCAGCTGATATGGGTTAGGCAAGAGTCCAACCAGACCAGCTAGGCACCACTTTGATGGCTAAAATTAACTTATACTAATTAAAGGCAATAAAGAGCACTTGTCTTAAAACCCTTTAAGTTGTAACATATTCTGGTTGTTGAACAATAAAATATATAGTATGGGCTTCTGAATAATCTAAAAGTTTGGCGATTACAAGATAATCAATATGCTGAGACACCCCTCTTTCACTGATCTTTTCCTTGGAGAAAACAATCAGAGATCAACCAAGAACATGATTGCCCTTAGGTAACTTAACTAGAAAAAAAAAAAAAAAGAGTGGAGAGAACATGATTGCACCAACTTTTGTAACAAAGATGGAAAGCAACATGTCTTCACATTCAGTCAGTTGTAGAGCCTTTGAGTGCATATATACCAAAGGAACCCATCTGATACAATCAATCTGATAGAGCACTTTGATAATTGTCTCATTCACAGTGATACAAAATCATTGTCTATCTCGCCCACCTTTCCCTTGACCCCACTCTTCCCAGTCCCAAAAACAAAATCTAGATTGTATAGTATTGAAATCATGGCTATTGAACTCAAGAAGACAGGTGCTGGACCAAAGATCCAGAGAGGAAGAGGTAAGGCTGAATAGAAAAGCCTGTTGCCAACAGTGTTGAGGGTGAAACTTTTCTCCAGTAGTTCAGAGATATATTCTGGAGTCACTATGCCCAAAGGGTCCTGCGGGGAGTTGATGAGGAAGTTCACCTGATTCACAAACCTAATAGACAGAGAATAACATATAAATGCAAAGAGAAAGATAAAGAGGAGAGTGCCATATTTCAAGGCCACCATAAATTCGCCATGCGCCCCATAGACAGTGTCGTTAAGTGGTTTCTTAACACTATATGTGCTACTGATGACTGCAGCTAAGCCGGAACAAAGCAGGATCGATGTGGTGGCCATCAGGGTCAAACCCATAATTGCATTTCGAATGGTCTGAACGGCCAATATATTCTTCTTATCATTATCCTGATGAGATAAATGCACAAAAAACACAGTCAGAAAACATTGTTATAAGAAAATATTGGACTGACAAACATGCAAATGAATGGAGGCTGAATGAGAGCTGCCACTTAATTTTTTCAAGAAATGGCAGAGGTTTTCTTCTTTTTCCTTGTATTTGGTGATACACACCACATTAATTACTCTTTTCTCAAAGTTGGTGGTTGTGAGAATCAAATCACCAATTGAGTCACCTCTCAGCTAAGTCATCCGTGCAAAATAGATCGAATCTAATAGGCACAAGCACTTAATAAATATTCTGACAATGGTCAAAAATTATTTTTTAATTTTTTTCCAGGATAGGTTGGGATATTTTAAAGGACAGGTGTCATTGGTACTTACAATGCTGTACCTACTCCCAAAACACTCAGTATAGCAAGGACCGACAATACTGGTTAATGGTAGCCCTTTTGATTGCTGATCAGAAGCACACAAGCAATAATGCTCTACCATATATGACTCCTATGGCTTCAGAGGGACACAACAATTGTGTTGCTGAAAAGTCCATAGGCTCAGTTTGAAAGGAATACAAATGGAAATATGTAGAGTGTAAAACCTTATATTTTATATTATTTTGTATGTATTTGTACTGTATATATTTACATTTGTACTCTTTCTAAACTGGGCCATAATGAATACAATTAAATAGGTTTCTTCAAAACAAATGTTACTCGAATATTTGGCACTTTGTTCTATTAATCCAGTCTTAGACTGCAAATGATACATATATAACAAAAAGCAAAAGCACCTTCAAATTTGTAAACATTTTCAAAAAGCACTTGTCATTTAATTATTGCATGCATATGACATATACAGAGTATATTCTCAACTATACCCATATATAAATGCAACAAGCCGAAAGATGGAGAATATTCTACAGTCATGGTCATTGCCATCAAAATCTATTGATGAAGCATTCCTATTTGGTAGCTTTTTTACTGCGGGATGATATGTAAACAAGAAAATGAGCTCAGTTATATATCCACAGTGCGCCATTAAACACAGCATGTTCAATTGGTCATAAACAAAAGAAAAAAGGCTTAATCTTTCTTGCATGCTTTGGTTTCAAAAGGTTTAAGTTTGAAAAGCTCTAACCATAAGAGTGATACATCAAACAACCACCCCTAAAATGCTGTGTTTGGTTTGATAAAAAATAAAAAAGAGAAACAGAAAGTCGAGGGAAAACCTTGAGAACTTTCCCTCAACTTCCTGTTTTTCTTTTATTTCCTATCCAACCAAACACAAGGGAACCATATTTTGTAAAAGTGGGAAATTTGTGTCATTATGTGAGTAGATAGAAGGGAACGTTGGTTTCCCCTTACATTACCTTCATCATCGTCACAACCCATAAACGTCGACCAGCGGAATTGGTTCCAATGGTGGTGGTGAAGGGTTGGGTTCGAACTCTATGCCATAACCAAATATGATAAACAAAGGTTGCCAGAAACCCTAATGGCACCAAGACCAAATCCAGATAGCACTTCCTCCACACCATCTCTCTCTCTCTCGTGCGCTCTTGTATGAGAACTTATTCTCTTGGTTTGCTCTGCAAAGACACAGTTTCCCTTTATATAGAGTGATAACTAAATGGACTTGGACTTGATTTGGGGAATGACCATAGCAGAGAAAAAATCCTTTTTTTACTTATTAACTAAAGCACAAGCCTTGCTCCTAAGGGTTGGAGTTTACCCAACTTTTGGTCATTTACCTTAATGAATGCCATTCCATGTTCTCAATAATAACTCAAGTGCCACTACTCCAAGAATATATACAAGGATACCGTTGCAAAATTTTACAATAGAAGCCAGTGGAGGTGAGATGGGCCGGGTCAGTTTGGTTTTCAAAGGCAAAACTTGGAATCTATCGTGGTTGGTTTCAAGTTTTTAGAACTGAAACCTATTCCATCAAGATCTAAGGTATACCAGTGGAACCTATTCTCTCTTTGTCCCCTCCCTCAAAAAATGGGACTTGCTATTTAGAAACTTTATTTTGAATAACAATAATGATGATGATGATAATGATGACGATAACATATAGTTTAAAATTTATATTACCTCTATTTTTTCTTGTAAATTATCATAATATATTGGTATATAGTTCAAAATATAACATTATAATTTAAATTTTGTAAATATTACCTTTTGTTTTAATTATTATATACAAATATTAAATTGTAGAAAATTGATCAAATCACTTAAATGATTCAATGGTCAAATGAGACCATATTGTTTATAACCATGAATGTTTAGGTTCAAATTTTTACATCTTCAAAGTATTTTGGGATTCTTTTGAAGGCAAGATGGTTCCAAGGCCAACCAATGCTGGTTCTTCGGGTTAGATCATGTAGGGTAAATCCCTAATCTTTGGAAATGGCCTGGATGGGGTTTGGTTCCAAGAATTTGGAACTGACCCTACCTATACCTAATAACAAATTGCATAGGGACAGTTCAATGCCTTTGATGATAGCTATGCATTGTCAATATCACCACCATCTAAAACAGACTCGCTTACAATTGTGATAGAGAACGAAAAAAAAAAAAAAAATTCTTGAAATTTTAAAATGACCTTATTCTTTTTCATCTTTTCTCAATAATTGAAATATACAGCTTCATGCATGTTAGGTGATGATTGAATCCTCATCCCACATTGTTCTCGTGCAGGTTATTTATGACACTAAACAGAACAGAAAGATTGAACAGGATTCATGTAGGCAATCCCATATAGTTGGAACAGGACTTAGATGATGAGTTTATACTCTAAAATATAATGAAAAGCTACAACAATATGGGTTTTAAAAGCCCCCACAGAAATAGATCAGATCTACAAATGGATGAAAATAAATAGGGTATAGATATATCCAAATTCTCGATTTATTTATATTAATTTGAATTTGAACCAAATAATGATTAAAATGTTATGTACTATTAATAAAATGAATTAAAAATTACTTGTATGAAACTTAAATCTATGATTATTTTGAGAAAGCACACCAATGAAATCAACTTGATATCTTATAAATTTTATAAATGAGTCAAGCACACCATGAAAACTGACTCAATTTAGAAGTCAAATTTTATTTGACCTCCTATTATTTTATTTGAATGGAAGCAATTGTAAAAAAAAAAAAAAAAAAATTAAATTTCTTCGTATACATATAAAACATTTTTAAATATCAGTGAGGGCAATTACCCACACCGGCTTCTACTTATATCTGTCATTGCTCTCTTTCTCTCTATCTCTCTTCTTTAGTTGAAGTTGAAGCTATTTTATTAATTTCTTTACAAAATTCTTTGCTTATTCTGTAGTCTTCATGCTCAATATTAAACTCCACCAATGTGAGCATCTCTTATACTGCTGGTTTTAAGCCTAAATACATGAGTAAGGTCACATCAGGTTGGGAATTGACACAAAAACTTTTGCTAAACTCTCATGATCATTATGGTCATATTGATATTTAATATTTGTAAAGTTCATGGTATACAATACAAGAAATCAAGTGGCATTACAGTAACCCTAATGCTCTGCATGATATGATATTAAAACATTACAAAAGAAACAACTTGCTTTAATTTATTTATTTCTTTATTTCCCCTCCACTTTTAAGTAGATTAGTTTTATTTTCATCCAACTTTTTCTTTGTTTATTGGCCGAGGGTACTTACCTTACCCAACTAATTATAAAATTAAAATTACGTAGTTAATTTGTTTTGTACAAATGTTCTAACGAGTTTTTGTTGTGATACGCAGGAGTGGTAGATGGATGGGTTTGGTTGGGTTGGATGAGGGGAAAAGCCAATCCATCCACCAACCAACCACATCCATTAGGAACCCATTTTTCTAAATTAAAATGTGCATATATACGTTGCCATGTTCCAACCTAATCTATCCATCTTGATCCATTTGAATATTTAAACGTATGTATCCTTAAATCATCACTTCCTTGTCAACTCATTTCGATATTTAAATCTATCCATATCGACCCATTTGAGAAGATATTTAACTTAACCAACTTTTTCATGTAGTCAAGTACATGAAGAGAAAGAAAACAAACTTTCTTCTTGCACTGACCCAAATTAAGAATACAGACTGATTGAAAATATTTAAACCTTGCATATTCTTCTGTTTTCTCTCTTTTAATAAAATTTTCATTACTCTCGAACAAACAAATGTCTTGACTGAAAATGGATAACCATAACCCAACCTAACCCTAATGCTATGCATTTTGATTGTCTCAGATACATCAAGCGGGTTGGGTCAGAAATTTTCAGTCCTAAATTTATGATGTCTCAATTAAAACATTTGATTATATAGTTGTTACTTCTTTTATGATACCGGATCATTATGAGATTTTTTTTGGGTATCATAATTGAAAGTATCCCTAAGAAGATCATCAATAATTGTAGGGGCGGAGCTAAGGGGACCCAGGGGAACCATGGCCCCCTTAGGGTTCAGAAAATCCTCACTGTAATACAGTTTTCCATGTAAAGTTTTCCCTCTTCCCACTCTCTATCTCAATGGTTGGCCCCCCTATGAACCCTTCAATATTCATTTATGTTTTTGTCCCATTATAATAATTTCCATACTCCACCCCTGAATAATTGTATTTCAAAAAGAAATGGCTGGCATTAGCCATTTTCATGGAGGTTTCTTTTTATTAACCATAAAAAAATGTCTTAATTCAGGCACTGAATGAAGGTTGGATCAACCATCTAGGACAAGTTTGGCCGGCTGAAAGTCCGACCATCCGGTTTATCCAAGTTTATTTATTTATTTGTGTTTTGGGTATTGCAATTTAATAATTTATTCAAGTCAATTCGCCAACTTTTAGGGCGTTGGTGTCTTTCATTTTCTAACTGAGCATGCAATGCTAGTGGGATGCGCACAATGGCCTAATAAAGTTCCTTATCTAACACAACATTTGTTTAAGGAAAAATTCTTGATCAGACCCTGTACTTTGGCACGATTGACAATTTGGCCCCTGAATTTTAAAATACAATAATTCCGTATTCAAACTTTTAAAATATGACAATCTATTATTCGAATTTTCAAAATATGATAATCTAGTATTTACCATTAATCAGTCCGTTAATCAACCATTAAGTGACATTTGAAAAGTCAAAAGTGTCAAAAAAATGTCACATAATTCTCTTTATCAATCATCCAAACATTGATAATAAAATAAATAGTCCCAAATTTTAGATTCTTCTAAACAGTCATTAACTTTTTTTGAATAGAAGAGGCTAGGATTTGGGATTGTTCGGTTTTTGTCAATGTTTGGACGGTTGATAAAGAGAATTAGATGGTATTAAAAGGGCATTTTTGACTTTTCAAATGTCACTTAATGACTATCACATTTCAGGGGCCAAATTATCATTTGAGCCAAAATACAAGATCTAATTGGGAATTTTCCCTGTTTACACGTACACCACTAATTGACACAAAAAGCTGATAAATCAAAACGAATATCAAAACGAAGACGGGGCGTTTCTTACCAATTCAGGTGGCTAAAATGGTTGCCGGACCTGGGGTGTCTGGTGAGAGCACGGACTCTGATCAGCAAACCAGAATTATTGGCTGACTTGTCCATCAAATGTTGAAAAAGGTTTTGATTCACAAACTGCTCTCCCTCACTGGAGCTACTTTTTTTTTATACTGTTATTGAAATTGTAATCGATGCCACATGCCCTACTTTGAGTTGGCCGCAGTCATCGCTCATCAGCTCCCATCCAACATCAGTACTACTACACTGGATAATGCGCCATTGCGCCTGTCCGGCCGGCACTGAGAGGAGGCTTTCATTGAATCATGACCAGATTTGAAAACCCATTTTGAATCTAAGTGCTCCAAAAAGATTGAACTGGATTGGAAGCTGATGTCTTTCCATTTCTTTTAGTCCCTGACAAAAAGATTGGACTGGATTGGACGAGATTTCAGGCAACAGATTGGCATCCTCGTCGGAATGCTACCGTACGAATTGAAGAGCAGCTTACAATGAATCAGGCAGAAACTCTGGTTATCTGTTACCAAACTCACCGCACACATTCGTGGGGAGCACGGAGCACTTAACCCACACAAGGGTATTGTCGTAAAACATAGACATCATCGACCCAATGTACATTAAGTATTAGATTGCTGTCTCCATTGGCAGTGACCAGTGAGGCATATTCTTATTAATCCAACCAAGTATATAGTTTTGGGGGTTGGTTTGATCCCTGAACAGTAATGTCCAATCAATGTGGAAGAATATGCGGGTTTTAGGATTTGAATTGTACAAAGTGTTCGATTTATGAGATTAAAATTCAACGGGTTTGATTGGTCAATTACATGACAAATTGTATGTGCATACTTGATTGAAAATTTAATTTTTCTCTTACAAAACTCAGTTTTGTATTTGTCCCACATTGAAAAATTATAAGCTTTGTTTTTCAGAAATTTACACTCCTTAGAAATAGTAGAAGAGAGTATGAGGGTTTGATATCGCGCAACATGCATGCATGTGTGCACGGCGCAATGAGGCGCTCTAGAGGTGCACTTTGCTCGCATACGCATGGCTCGCAAAGGGTGGCCTTTGTTTTGGTGCAATGCTAACCGTTGATCACCGTTGATGAGATCAACGGTCACGATTTTAGGAGCATGAATCAGACTTCAAAAACACAAATTTTTGAAACCACTTTCTCTCTCTCTCTCTCTCAGTCTGGTCTGCTATAGTCTCACGATTTAAGGAACGGATTTGCCTATAACCCAACAGCAAACTCAGTGAAACTGAATAGGGGCAAATAACGTTCTAAAGACAGTGTCTTCAGACGTGCCTCAGAGCTTCTCCTCCAAAGTTACAGTGACCCCATTTTCCAACACAAGGCAAAGGGAAAACTTGAATCATGGTAGTCGCTTTCGTTTCAGCTATTGATGCAAAGTTGGTCTAATGCTCTCAGCAAGGGAGTTCGGAATTTGCTCCTCACCTCACACCGACCTCAAAGCATGTCATGGCCGCACATGGAGAACATGCCCCATGTCCTGTACTTGTATTTATTATTCATGGGAGATGTTCCTAATTCAGGGTGGGATGTGGCTATGAGGTTAGTGTGAGGTGTGCTCTGTGAGGAGCAAATCCCAATTTTGAGCAACGTTTTAAAAATCAAGCGGGTTCATGAAACCATTTGGTCACTAGTTCTCGGGTCAAATGGTCCAATCATCTAATTTGAATGGATGATCCATTCTGATTTTAAATTTTAAAAATTAAAAAATAATTAAAATAAAATACAGTCAAAAACCATTGTTCAGGTCAACGGTTCAACTACTCGGTTTAATGGGTTTCTAACCAAACCAACGGTTTTTTGCCCAGAAATGGTTTTAAGGTAAAATGAAACCGATTACCTCAAGAGTTCTCAGGTCAACTGGCCCAATTATCCGGTTTTCAAAACCATGGCTCTGAGGCTTAACTCACCTTATGTAAGATGAGAGCAGGATCAGTACTTAACACTAGATTGGCTCCATTAGGCCTGTATGCAGTATTCAAAAATCTGAATTTGAATCCAAGATTCAGTATAATCAAATCGAATTTGGATATACATTGATCTAATCCGATAAATATCTAAACCGATGATATATATATTCTATCATATAATATATATATATATATATATATATATATATAAACGTTAAAAAAAGAAAAAAAGAAAAGAAAATGAGAAATGAGTTCGAAAGTTGACTTCTTTCAATATTTTGAGTCTTTTGTCGAAGTCGAACCTTATCTGTCTGGCTCTGTCTCTCAAGTTTCAAAACCCTAAAACCCTAACCCTCCGTCACTCCCTTCATCGCAGGTAGTCGTCACCCCTCATCATCGTCCGAGTAACCACCAGCCCTTCACCAGATGCCATCATCGCTCATCTAGTCATCTTTCCTCTATCTCTCTTCTCGAAGAGTCTCAGTAAGATAGTGACTCGCCGCCCAAGCAACCACCATCAACGATGATAGCGTCAGTGATGGCGGTCGAGCATTGGTCATCAGCCATAGCTCAAGCTCAATGTTGTCTCCTTTGTTGCTGCTCAAGCTCAAGCTCAACGCCTCAAGCCCTCAACCGTCCAGCATCACCAGCCTTGTGCTGCAACCCACGACTACTGCCGGGAACCCATGCCATCACACACTCACACTTGGCCCACCGTTGGGAACCCATACTTGCCGCCATCAATCCCTTGTCTCTTTTCTCAAGGTAATTTGATTTTCAAAGAATAAATAGATTACAGATTGATTTATTTGTTTATGAGTTAGATTTTTCAGCTCATTTTCTTATGCTAAATTTCTAATGAGATAGAATAGATTACAAATTTCTGATAGTGATTTATATAATGATTTATTGGATTTTTGGTTTCTGGTTATGAGTTAGATTTTTCAGATTAAATGAGATAGAATAGATTATAGATTTAGGAATTGGTTTATTCATTTTCCTAATCTAATGATATAGAATAGATTACGGATTTTTGAATTATGACAATGTTTTAGATAATGATTTATTGATTTATTGGTTTCTGGTTATGACTTATGATCAGCTAGGTTTATGATTGAACTGAACACGGCTGAAATATCTAATGCTACTTTAATGGAAATTTACAAAAATTTCAACTTATCAAGTTATGAGATAAATTAACTTGTGAGATATAAAAATAAATAAAAAAGAAACGTGTGGTAATTCCTATAAGAAATGATGTTGTTCTGATTGTTTTCTGGCATCCTACTCTGTTTGGTTTCAGAAGCTCGTTGCACAAATTCAGGTTTTATAGATTGGCATTGATATTTGTTTTCCTCTTCAAATTTATTTGAAATATATATATTATGCAAGTGAACTGAAATAACCTTTTAAGTGGATATTCGTTTATAAGTTCTCATGCTTTAAGGGCTTAGCTTATTGGAATCCATAGACTAGAAGGTTCAATGTTTTGGTCAGCATTGGTGTCAAAGCAGAGTTATCTTCAATTCATGGGCATTGAGAAAAGTGGCCCTCATTCGAAAAGTAAATATAAAGGCATAAATCATAGATAGTAGAGTTGATAATCAAACAATATTTTTGTATTGGTGTTGATAATGAAACAACATCCGTAACTTGCAGATATAACAAATAAAAAAGAAAGGTGTCGTCAAGTTATGAGATAAATTAACTTGTAGACAAAATGGTTTTTAGGCTGCCAAAGTTTTAGAAATGTTGCTGGGTAATACCTAGTCCAAATACATGTGATAATTCCTATTAGAAATCAGTTTGATTGCAGCCTTAACTATGACAACTCTTCAGCTGTTACAATGATTAAAAAGAAAAAAAAAAAAAACCCAGTTTTTCAATTTAGTGCTTTCTTCAGACTTTATCTTTACCAAGTCTGGTGTTCAAGTCTCTAAAGTCTTAATTTTCTTTTTTGTACAGGACTGCACATCAAGGATGAAGGATCCATATTTTGTTGTTTGGCTATTGGGTTGTTTGTGTTTGCCATGGTACATTCACTTAACTCCTTATTTTCTGACTTTTATTCTATAGTCTGAAGTTGTTTTTGTGGAATGTGATTAGGTATTTAACTAATAAATCTTCTAATATATTACTTTCTACTCAGTTGGATTATAATATTGCTTTTAGAGTGCTTTTATTGGGGTTCAATTGCAATTTATAGTTAAATTTCAAAATTTGTCTATTGTAAAACAATTAATCTAATCGGATTCGAATCTATTTGAATCCATATTCAAAAAGTCAAACGGTTAGATTCAAATCGAATCGAATGTTAGATTTAATAATCGAACTCGAATTTGAATTGATATATTTGATATCTATCGGATATCGAATCGAATTTGGATATTAGTATTTATAATCAATTTTGAATTCAAATCTAACCTAATTCGATTCAAATTCGATCCATTTATAGGCCTAAGTAAAATTAGGCCACGTTTGTTTAAGGTGTAAATGAGAACCGGGGTAAACTTAACACCCCAGTCTGATTTTGCTGATGTTTGGTTGAGGTGTTGTTTTACATCAAAGATTAGTGTAAAACTCTGCTCTAGGCAAGTTTTACAATTCGGTGGAAAGTTACCACCGATGAAATTGATGTAAAACTCATCTTCTCTATCAATGTGAAACTCCCTGCTCGCACCTCCTCTCAATCGCTGCAACAGTCAAATAGCACCGACGTTCCCTCTTGGCAACAATGCAAGTATGATGACTCTTCCAGCATAAAATGGCCTACTCTGCAAGATTTTGGTATTGGATCTAAGTAAGGGATTCCTATTAGTCTCAGATTTGCACCATTGAAGAAACCATTGTGGGGATCTCCTCTTCTTCTATAGAGAAGCCATCAAAAGCAAAAAAAAATAGTCAAATAAGCCCTTGCTACCTTGACTGAACCAGAGAAGAAAGAGGAAGGAGATGTCATTATGCCACTCTACATGAGGAGGTCTCCATCTAGGGGATTTCACTGCTCAAGGATGAGAGGAGCGATGTGATTCATGTGTGAGACAGACAAATTTCCATCATTTTTGTTTTTGGTTTCTCTTCATGATTTTCGTTGATCCATGCTAATCATGTCTTCCTCTCCTTTGGTCATCCCTAATAGAAATGCCTCTACCGGAAAGCATGTTGTAGCACTCAGCCTCGACCATTTTGTTGAGTCTATAGCGAAGTTCAGACACACCACTTGAAGCATTCTCTACCTCTTCCTTCTGTCCTTAAAAACCCTTTTAAGATTGCTGAAGGTGTTCTCAGCTCTATTGCTGGAAACCCAAATCATTTTCTCTGAAGCAAGAATACTTGTTTACTTCAACAAGATCTATGCTTTTCAATGTAGTCGATTGGTTTTGCTTTGTTATTCAATTAGGTTTTACTTTATGTTTGTAGAAATTGATTGTCTCAAAGGTATCAGCACCATATTTCAATGGAGTAAATATGCATTTACACCATTGTTCTTCTTCTCATAGTCCTCTATTTCCAAATGCCTGCAATTTTGCATCCATGCTTTTACGCCATGAGTGCCAAACAGCAATAGAGTAAATCCCAACAAGGCACAAGTGCCATTTTACATCGTTCATTGAACCGGAGCCTCAGTCATCAATGGTGTAAATATGCATTTACACCTCAAACAAATGCAACCTTATTAACATGGTTTGTTGACTTGTAATTATCTAATTTATGCATTATTTTTGTCATAAATTAACATTAAAATCACATAGTTATGGTCATGTCTAAGCTGGCCTATGGCCCTTACATATGGTTTTGTTTATTCTTTGTGTTATGAGCATATTCATTGAATTTCCAAATAAATCTCTTTTGTTTTCCTCTCATGTGGAGGTGGGACCCACTCATGTGTTGAGGCCACTTGCTTGACAAGTAATTTGAGAGAGTTAAAAAGAAACACAAAACAAAGTCAAGACTCTTTGTATTCTCTCATTAGTGAGAAAGAAACAATTTGTCTAGTCTTGGTCTATGTTAGTGGATGGTGGGACCCATTCTACTATCCATTGTTTTTCTCTACAAGCCTCATTTTGTCTTGATGTATTGAGTCACTTGGCATTCTAGATATTTATGTTGGTATCCTCTTTTGAAAAAAAAGAAAAGAAAAAGAGAGTGGAAAATGCAATTCCTTTTTTACAAAAGCAGATCAAGAGATTTAAGCTTTTTGCTATGTCAACAAGAGCACTTCAATCAACTGTTTTGCTTGTTGTTTCACACTTATTCCATCAAGATTTTGGTGGGTTTTCTCGACTCTTCAATAATGGTTTTGGAGAGGGATTTGCCAACTTTATTTGGTAAGGTATTTCTCATATTTTATTAATTGAAATGCATCTTGTTTGATGACTATTTTTATGCATCCATGAGAGGTTCTTGTCTCTTTAAGTTGCTATTTTCAAGTTGGAACTAGAGAAGTTGTAATTCTACTATGTTGTTTCTCTTGTGGTGTTTAATTATTTTTCTCATCGGACATTAATTATTATTTCTCATTTACCATTTACATTGTTGATTTATACATTGTTAACAAGGGATTTTAATCTCAACAAAGTGGTATCAAATCCTTGGTTGAAGTAATTTGGGTGTGTAAATTAATCATGGATGTTGGTACAATTCATATGGTTGTGCTGAATGGGAAAAATTAGACCATTTTGGAAAGCGAAAATGGAATATTTGTTATATTGTAGGGACTCGTATGGACCAATTAAAGGGGAAGAAGCCAAGCTGAAAGCGATGTTCATTGAGGAATAGAAGAAAATTAATAAAAAAGCTTTAGGCATCATTAGACAATGGATTAAAGATAGTGTTTCCCATCATGTTTTTACAGAAACTTTAGCACACTCTTTGAAAAAAGTTTAGAAAGTTTATATGGAAGAAAAATAATGGGAAACAAAGCCTTCTTACTTAGAAATCTTGTAAACTTGAAGTTCAAAAAAAGTACATCAATTGCAGAACTTTTGAATGAAAAGCAAAGCATTATGAATCAACTCTCCTCTTGACAATGGTGTTAGATGATTACAAGACTTGTTTTAGCTTAGTTCTTTTTCAGATAATTGGGAGACATTTGTAGTGTTTCTAAGTAACTCCGCACCCAATCGGGTTCTCACAATGAGTCAAATTACAATAAGTTTGTTGAATAAAGAAACTAGAAAAAAGACATCCAGTTTATCCCAATGTGAAGCACTTGTAACAAAAAATTGGGGGAGAAGCAAGAATATATATCCACAACACTATGACAAATCCAATGGAGGGTCTAAATACTACAAAATGACAGGACATGTGAAGAAGGATTGCAAAAAACCAATGCAATTGTTTCTGAAGGAGAATTAATCATTTTCTTGAATCGTGAAGAATCTTGCATTAGTCTCATGTCATGATACAGATTGAGTAATTGATACTAGTGCCTCCTACCATGCTACCCCAAGAAAGGATTTCTATACTTCATACAAATCCGGTGATTTTGGTGTGGTAAAGATTGGAAATTGTGGTACATCAAAAATTGTGGAGATAAGTGATGTAAATATGAAGATAATTTTTGGTTGCAAATTGATTCTCAAGAAGGTAAGACATGTTTAAGATCTTCGACTTAACCTGAATTTAGTGGAAAGACTAGAAGAAGGGTATTTTAGTCACTTTGGTAATAGGTGTTGGAAACGTACCAAAGGCTTTCTTGTAGTGGTAGAAGGAAGAATATGTTGTACTCTTTACAAGACCCAAACACATGTTTACAATAGTGAGTTAAACATGATTGAGGGGGTGTCAATATATTTATGGCACACACGACTAGACCTCATGAATGAAAATGCCTACAAATTCTCACAAAAAACAACTCCTCCCCAATATGATAGATATCTCTTTAATTTATTGTATTCATTGTTCAGTTAGTAAACAACATAAAGTTTAATTTTAGAAAAATTTTCCAAAAGAAAACATGACATGTTAAATTTAATTCATTCCAATGTGTGTGGTCTTATGAAAGTCAAAATTGTTTGGTGGTGTTTCTTATTTTGTCACTTTCGTAGATGATGCATCTAGAAATGTGTGGGCATATGCAATGAAATATAAGGAAGGATGATGTCTAGGAGATATTGAAACAATTTCATGCTAAGATTGAAAGGGAGATGAGAAAGTTTCAAATGTATTCATACAGATAATTGTGATAAATATATTGGTCTATTTGAGGACTATTGCAAAAATCATGGCATTAGGCATGAGTGGTTCATTCCTAAAAGACCACAACAAAATGGTGAGGATGAAATGATGAACCATACTCTTATGGAAAGAATTAGATGCATACTGTTACATGCAAAATTACTTAAAGCTTTTCAATGACAAGCAAAGCATACTACATGTTATTGGATTAACCTATCTCCATCAGTCCTTTTGAATGGAGATGTGTCTGAAAGGGTGTGGACAAGAAAACATGTTTCCTATAAACACTAAAGAGTGTTTGGATGTAGGGCATTTGTTCATGTTCCAAAATAAGATAGATCAGTCCAAGTTTGATAACAAATCCAAGCAATGCATTTTCTTGGGAAATACAGATGAGAAGTTTGGTTACAGGTTATGGGATCCTATTAAAGATAAAGTTAGAAACTGAGATGTGGTATTTCTTGAAGATCAAACCATTGAAAACATTGATAAAGTTAATCAATCACAACCTTATACAAATGATCTAATTGAATGGATCTAATTCCTCCTTAAGTCATGCATATCAATGCAAAAGAAGGAAATGAAAAACAAGAAAATGAAAGTGATAGTGATAGTGATCACATACACAATTATGAGTAGGGGGACTAACCCCCTCAAGAACCACCAAACATGCCACTAATAAGAAAGTCCACTAGAGAAAGACAATCATCAAGAAGGTACCCACCTAAAGAATTTGTTATACTTATCGATGAAGGAGAACCAAAAAGCTATAAAGAGGTGTTGTCCAGTAAATACAAAGGTAAGTGGTTGAAAGCCATACAAGAAGAGATGAAGAGGTGTTGTCTAGTAAGCACAGATTTTTTTTTTATTTCTATTGTGAAAATGTCATCAATACAAGTTGTATGGGACTAAACAACATTTCTCTATTGTTAGTTGGCGGAAGAGATTTGCACAGAGCAACTAGAACGATTTATAGTAAAAGGGAAAGAGTGCATGGTATGCAAGCTCAAAAAAAGTTTGCATGGGCCAAAACAAGTTCCAAGAAAATGATACAAGAAGTTTGGTTCTTTTGTGATGGATCATAGGTACACAGGAACAACATCAAACCATTGTGTGTTTGTTAAGAAATTTTCAGATGGTGATTTATTATCCTTTTACTTTATGTTGATGATATGGTGCTTGTTGGCCATGATGCTAACAAAATTTATATGTTGAAACTAGAACTAAGCAAGTCTTTTGCTATGAAAGACTTAGGACCAATAAAGCAAAATCTTAGGCATGGAGATTTCTCATAACAAAAAAGCCAAACAGTTGTGGTTGTCACAATAAAAGATATATTGAAAATGTGCTTGAAAGGTTCAACATGGATAAGGAAAAACCGGCTGGGTCTCCTCTTGTTGGTCATTTTAAATTAAGCTCAAAGCAAAATCCTACAAATGAAAAGGAAAAAAAGAAATGAAGAAAGTTCCTTATGCTTCAGCAGTTAGTACCTTAATTTATACTTTGGTTTGTATAAGACCAAACATAGCACATGTTGTTGGTGTTGTTAGTAGGTTCATTGCCAATCCTAACAAAGAGCATTAGGTAGTAGTGAAATGGATTTTCAGGTATCTCCGAGGTTTCTCCAAAGTGTGCTTGAGTTTTGGAAATGGTAAGCCTATATTAAAAGGCTTTATAAATGTAGATATGCTAGAAGATATTAATTGTAGAAACTCCAAATTAGGTTGTTTATTTACCTTTGTAGGGGAATAATTTCATGGAAACCTAAATTGCAAAAATGTATTGCATTATTGACCACAGAAGTTGAATACATTGTGGGGACTGAAACTTGCAAGGAAATGTTGTGGATGAAGTTCTTGCAAGAACTTAATTTGAAACAAGATAGATATGTTGTTTATTATGATAGCCAAAGTTCCATTCACTTAAACAAGAATTCCAACTTTCATTTTAAATCCAAACACATTGATGTGAGATTTCATTGGGTTAAACATGTGTTGGAGAAAAAGCTTTTGCAACTATAAAAGATCCATACCAACAATAATAGTTTAGATATGATGACTAAAGCATTATCAAGGGAAAAACATGAGCTTCGTAGAAGCATTGCAAATTTGAGAGTTGAATACTCCTTATGAGTCGAGAGCAAGAGATTTGTTGAGTTTCCCTCCTAATATGGAAGAGGGACCCACTCACGTGTTGGGGTCTCTTGTCCAACACATAACTCTTGGTATTTTTTTCATTAGTGAGAAAGAGACAAATTGTCCTGTCTTGGTCTATGTTAGTTGATGATGGGACTTGGGACCCACTTTCTATTACCATTTGTTTTTCTCTACAAGCCTCATTTTGTCTTGATTTATAGTCTCTTGGCATTATAGATATTTATGTTGGTATCTTCTTTTGAAATAAAAAATAAAAAAGAGAAGAAGAGAGTTGAGAAGGGAATTCCTCTTTTACAAGAGAAGATGAAGAGATTCAACCTTTTTGCTATGTGAACAAAGCATTTCAATCAACTGTTTTAGTTGTTTCACACTTATTCCATCAAGATTTGGGTGAATTTCCTTGGATCTTCAATAGTGATTTTGGAGAGGGCTTTGCCAACTTTATTTGGTAAGATTTTTTTCATGTTTTATTGATTGAAATACATTTTGTTTGATGACTATTTTTATGCATCCAAGAGAGGTTCTTGTCTCTTAAAGTTGTTATCCTCAAGTTGGAACTAGAGAAATTGTAATACTTATTATTTTGTTGACAGTGAAAAATTTCTCGGTTAGTACTCCGTAGTTTTTCCTCTTTACATTGGAGAGGTTTTCCATGTTAAAAATTCTAGTGTGTTATTTTTCTTGTGGTATTCGATTATTTTTCTCATTGAACATTAATTATTATTTCTCCTTTGCTAATTACATAGATAATTTGCACACTATTGACATGGGATTTTAGTCCCAAGCCTCAAGGTCAGGCCCACATCTTCATCCAAGACAATAAGATCTAGCCACAAGTTAAAATGGTTGGGATCTACTCAAGGGGTTTTGAATTTCAAACAATATTATTCTTAAGCCTAAGCGGTCAACTAAAACAATTCTTGCACTATGAGTCTCAAACTAGGTAGGTTCAAGTCAAGTGGTGAAACTTTGCGTGTATATCGGATTGTTCACTAAAAGCACCTAAACTAAGCATGGAATTGAGAAAAAAAGGCTGTCATGGGGCAAGTTAAGACCCTGCTACAGTTCGGCCTACAGGTACAACCGAGGTCATGGTGCTGGTGATGATAACTGATTATAACTGTTGTTGCTGGGGGAGGGGATGAGGTCGGTGTCAACATACTGCTTTAGATATCCACAACGAATGAGGGACTTTATCTCGTCTCGTTAGTTGCGACGAGGTGATGAGGTCGGTGTCAAGTTTCTCTCACCTCGCCTCAAACCCTTAGTGTATACGTTCTCATCTCGACTGAGCGACCTCCCACAGCATACAACCTTCACCAAGGTTACACGCTCGAATTGGACCTCAGTCCAAGGCACGAAACCCTTTGAGGTCATACGCCTAGTCGCCAGGTCCCTCACATCGGTTGACCAGCTGGCCATGACATACAACATTTGCCTAGGTTACACGCCCGGATTGGATGTCAACCCAAGGAAAATGACCCTCCATCGGCCACATGCCCTCGGATGATCGGCTAACCACGGCATACAACCTTCACCAAGGTTACACGCCCGAATTGGACGTCGGCTCCAAGGCATACAACGCGCTGGAAGTCACATGCTTGCTCATCCCATTTGATAGGGGATCTAATGGACCTCAGCCGCAGCTAATGGGGTGGCCCATGATTTTGGCTTCGGCCTCAGAGAGACCCTCCAAGCAAGCAAGTTCTCATCCAGGCTCGAGAGCTGGCATTGGCCTTCTTCTTGGCACAATTTATGGCAGAGAAAACATGCTAAAGGGAACAACTCCACCTTGTGGAGACTAGGGCGGTCCATGGCGTCGATCGGGCTTCATGTAGGCTCGGCTGCACATGGGTTTACACATCCTGTCCCCCATGGGAAGGGTAGCTAGGAGAGCTATGGTGTGCGCCTCCTTTTCCTTCTCTCTAAGGAAGAGGGCCCCATATTTTTGGCGGCAAAAATCAGCCTCGACCTTGCCCACCTATGTGCATGGGCAGATGGGTTACTAAGTGATGGAATTTTTTGAACTTGTGACTTCTTGGAAGGGGGCACTAACACCCACACAGGAGAAACGCGACCGCAACAAAGGCACAAGATATGCAAAAATTCCATGCTAGGAAACTCAAAATAAACTTCGGACCTCGTCAGTCTCCTTGGCTGCCGTAGACTCCTCTCTGGCAAACAAGCCCCTCGTCAGCCCCCTCCGGAAGCCCGCGCGCCCCTCCTTTTCGATGGCCTCTCCTCCTCAGCTCGGAGCACCGTTACCTCAGACAACAACTGCACCTTGACAATCCCCTCCAAGCATCTGTGCCCCTCCATTCCAGTGACCTCGCCTCCTCAGCTCAAAGCATCGTCACCTCAGATGCCACTTGCATCTCGACAGCCCCTCATCACCGGTGACATCGCCCCTACTTGGAACATCCTCACCACAAATGCATGTCGCACCTTGCCTCAAAGCATCATCACCCTAGGCGATAACCCCACCTCGGTGGCTTTCTTTCTGCCCGCCTCTCAACGGGCACGCACCACTCAACTTGAGGCAGCGTCTCCCTGGATGCCTACAACTTTATGTTTGCCGCCCTCCTCGCATAGAAGCTACAAGCCGACTACATGACAAGCAACCCATAGTAGCCGGGGCACCCTCCTAGCTAAGGTACCCTCCTGGCCGAGGCACCCTCCTAGTCGAGATGCCCTCTTGGCCGAGGCACCCTCCTAGCCAAGATGCCCTCTCTAGCAACTTGGCCTACTCAAGCGGCATGCCCCTAGCATTCAATGGCATCCCTAAGTAAGCATGAGCTAGCTGATGTGTCGAGCCGAAGAAAGGAATTCTCCTACCTAGGCAAGCGACGTCAAGGCCAACCAGCGCCAAAGCTTCCTCCACCACTAGGGGCTCAACTTGGCTCCCCCCTAAATTTGACCTGAACAACCAGCCCTCTGCACCAAATGCAAAGGAATAATACCACTGTCTCGCGTATGGTCACGACCCGATTCCCACTTTGGGCATAGTCCAGACTTCCAACGTCGAGATCCGTCAAGCGCGCGGATAAAACCAGATGCTAGAACTCGTCTCGCACCCGGACACGACACACCTACTCATCGTGTATACCTCACACGGTGGTGACTGGTGAGAAGCTGATGCCTAACCCACGCATGGACACATCAGCTCATCTCGTACCCGTAGGAAACACAGTGGGCACACACATCTCGTACTCGTAGGAAACACGGTACCGAACTCTTTGGAGCAGAGGCCAATGACCATGTGCTCTTTGACCCTCCATAACCTCCTCAAGTAGCGGAATCAGCACAACAACTAACGAAAGCCCCTCAAACCCAAGGATGACGTCTGCACGCTCATGGGCTGGACTACCACCGAGGAGGCCTCAATCGTAGTTGACGTCTCCGCGCTCCTAGGACGGGCTATCCTTGGTAGCTACGATGTTGGCACTAGCACCACCACACCCAAGGACCACTCTCTCCAGCCTGGCTACAGTCAAGGTCCTTGTTGTAAAAGGCCACTCAACGCCTCCCAACAAGAATGACACTCTCTTCGACTGAAGCCGAGGTCCTTAGCTAAGACCTCCACCACGGCCTCAAGAGTGGGAGACAAATGATGTAGATGCTTTTGGCAGGCCACCAGCAAGTCGGCAAGTGGCCGAGGGAAGTGCCAACTAGCGTGTCCGCAGGGCGGAGGTTGGAACCCAGTGTGAGACCAATGGCGCGACCACATGCGGCGAGCTCGGATGGCCGTCCGCATAGGGCCATGCTGCATCCTGATCGTCCGCGTGGTCCACTGTCAGATGACCTCAAGTATAAATAGGGCACTCCTCCTTCTAGGTAAAGGATCTGGGACCTGATCCCCAACTTGATCCTAGAATCTCCTCTCCGAGCTATCTCTCTGGTTTATTGGTGACCTCGCCCGAGCTCCTTGGACCTCGTCTGCCCTCTTCGCTATACCCTCACTAACTTGACCATCGGAGTCCCCTCCTTGGGTTATCACCCAGGGCCTCTAATGTCCCCTTCATTGCAAGTACTCGACCTTGCCATCGGCCAACCTCTATCGACCTCGGGCAACTTTTCTAGCCTTCGACCACAACGCACCTCAGGCTCCTCTGACCCTCGGCCTCAACAGCCCTAGGATCCTTCATCCACTAACCAACCCATCTAGGGTGCAAAGCAAATTTACTGTGTTGTTCTCGGCAATCCAAACATCAACAGGAAAGTATTTTATTGTTGAAAATCACCTCAATAATTTCTTACATATACAAAATGCTCCATCCTAATTAGTATTTGTTTTAACTGCTTAAACGATCACACCTGATTTTAGATTGCTAATATAGAAGGCAACAGTCTAAAAAGATATGATGTGCCTTGATGTTGATCATCACCTAATGATTTCTTATATAAAGCATACTTAATCACTCCAAGTACAGCCCCCCCACAGCTGAAATTTAATTAGTTATAATGAGGGCAATAAGGATCAAACACTAGATCACTTGGTCAAATATTAATAGGCTTTGATACGATATCGAAGAACCATCCATAAGATTAAGCTGTTAGGTAAGTCCCTCAATAGGTACTTATTCTCTAAAAATTGCAAGTATTACTTTACATCTCATAGTTGATGTGACGTCGCATAATAAAATAGAAAATGGAAATCCCTAAAGGAGTTTATCTGTTTCAAGAAATATTTATGGATTTTATATAGAAGAGCTGCACATAATAGGAAAATTGATTAATAAGATAAGAATTTTATTCATTTGTTCAAGAGAATCTTAAAAAGAACAATCCATTGAAGTTTTGTCTCACTTTGGCAGCTACTATGTTATATTTTCATTAAAGTCCTTTCTAGTTGGACTAGACTGCGGAGAATTATTACAACATTATGTATAAACCAGTTTTATGTTGATATATTGAAGTACCCCAATAATTAGAGATGGCAATGGGGTGGGTTCAGGGAGGGTTTTGTAAATTCTAAACCCTTTTCGTCTCCCCAAACCTCTCAATTCAGCTCATACCCTTGCCAAAACCTATAGTGGATTGGATTTTTCGAATACAAACCCTCCCCACACATGAAAATGCAAATCCCTCCTCGATACTTTGGACTTCAAACCCTTCCCAAACCTAAGTTTATGATAAAAAAACCTAGAAACAAATGTTTAAAAATATGACTAAAATAGAATATATGATATGTAATTTTATTAATAATAGGAGTGAAAATGAAGATGCACTTATTGGAGATTGAGAGATAACACAATGTGACCTTTATAGGTACCTTGGTTTGATAATTAATAACAAGGGAGAGATTGAGGAAGATGTCACCTACAAAATTAAAGCAGGATGGGAAAAATGGAGGGGTGCATCTAGAGCCTTATGTGATAGATGAATACTATGCAAATTGAAAGGAAATTTTCAAAAGATAGTTGTAAGATTAAGTATATTGAATGGAGAAAATGCAAAATGTCAAAAAAGAAAAAAAAAATAACATGTCCAAAACATGAGTGTGGCAAAAATGCATATGATGAGATGGATGAATGAAAAAAAAAAAAAAACTAGAAAAGATAGGATTAAAACTAAAGTCATTTGAAAGAACTTATGAATAGCTCCAATAGATGATAAAATGAGAAAAAAATAGGGTAAGATGGTTTGGTCATGTGCATAAATGATCACCAACAACACCCATAAGAAGCGACCTCATGTAAGTTGAAGGGGCTAACAAGGCTAGAGGTAGATCAAAAAGGACATGGGTCAATGTGTTAAGTAATTATTTAAGTGCCCATAATTTAATAATGGATATGACATTATACAAAACGACTGGAAAAACAAGATTCATGTTGCTAACCACATGGCATAAGGCTTGGATGATGATGATGATAATTAGGATGGTTTTATTCAATTTTGCTTTGTCACTTCTGCTCAACCCGTTGACATCCCTAGCTACCACCTCTATATTTTGTTTGAGACCCACTATCCACATGGTAAATTTAGGTTAAATGTTTATGATTTGATTTAAGGGATCAAATTAGCTTTGATTTGTGATTAACAATCTTCTTTATCTAAAAGAAAGGGAGCAAAAACCAATTTGATCTGTATAACGTTTTTATGTTGGGCTTTTATCAGGGTCAAGAAGCTAAAAGAAATGGGATAACAATTTAATCTAAGTTAAAGTTAATTTGTATATATTTTCTGAATATGAACCTAGCCATGTATTTGAAGGAGAAGACCTCTTCTATAAGTGTTTTTAATGTATACAATTTCATACAGTGCCCCTAATGCTTTTGGATCGGACAAGATTGTCTAGATCAAGACCAATTTAAATTTGCGTACTGAAATTGTGTCCAGGCCCAACAATGGCCCAATAAGCCGTCCGGTTGGACAGGCCATAATTTAGGTTGGGACACAAACACGATGGTTTGGCACCAGTCGATGTCTAAGTTGGGGTGTCAATGGACCAGTTTTGGGTTGGTCTCAGTCCAAATCAAAATCCATTTGAACAGATTGGATGGACCAATAAGACATTGAATTTGGACGGATTGGACGAACCAATATGGCATATTGGATTGGACTTGGTCCGTCCATAATGAATTTATATTGGATTAAGCCAATATCTGGTCCATTGATAGAAGATAAGAATATAGGTGTCAATGGACCAGATTTGTGTCGAAACCAATCTAAACTAACAGGAATTTGAACAGATTGGACAGTCTCTGGACCAATCCAAAATGGTCCAAAATATTCATTAGACTGGATTGGACTAGGTCTATTTGTAATAGACTCACATTGGACTGGACCGAATTGGACCAAATCCAGTCCAATTGAAACCACTATTCTAACCAAGTTGCAGCCTATGACCAATTCTATTCAGATTGGTCTTTGATAGGATAAACATTTCTTTACCATCCAAAATTATATAACTTACAAAGGCCAAGCAAGATATAAAGAAAATACTGACTTAATAAACATCTTAACATTCTGAAGGCTGCACTTGGCATTCCTTATTTTAAGGATTTAACCTTTTTACAGTTAAAATTTACCTACGAATACTGAATTTTAAATTGCAAAAAGGAAATTAGTCAAAGGAATGCCAAATACAGCCTCAATAGTAGTGAATAAAAGGTTGAAGAAAATGAAGAGAAAAGAAAAGAAAAGAATAGGAATGTGAAGGAAAAAAA
The DNA here is from genome assembly GCF_056320005.1 of Nelumbo lutea. Lineage (NCBI taxonomy): Eukaryota > Viridiplantae > Streptophyta > Magnoliopsida > Proteales > Nelumbonaceae > Nelumbo > Nelumbo lutea. The sequence goes on from NC_142691.1 coordinate 53,473,063, forward strand.
AATACAAGAAAAGAGAAGAAAAGAAATAAGAGTTTAGCGCAGCCAAGTGAGACACACAAACACACACAACCTTCATTAACTTTGCGAGTGTTAGGGGAAATGTTTTAAAAAACTACCCAGAACTGGAACTGTTCTGGCCTCCAGTTTCTGGGTCGATGGTTCAAATGGATGGCCTATTTTGGCAATAAAAATTAAAAAAAATAAAAACAATAAAAACGGCCAAAACCATTGAATAGGTCGAACAGATCAACGGTTCGACTGCTTGGGTTAACGGGTCATTGACTGATGGCCAGGGACCAAGTTTGGTGTAAAACAGAACCGGCCAAAACCTCCTCCCTACAGCCGCCGCCTATAGCAGTTCGATCTCCATTGCTTGGGAGAAATCAAGATTGGATCTTGATTCCAATCAAGATCCAATCTTTTGCAGAAAAGATTGGTAGGAGTTGTATTCACAAGCCGTCCAGGTGATTCTTAGGAAGAATCAAGTTCTTAGGAAGGACATTGCTGATTCTGCTCCACCCTACACTGCGCCATCTTCAGTGGGAGTAGTTTTTGGTTTCTACCTTGGGCGTGAACACCTCCATTGGGAGATATTATTTCTCTGTATCAGGTATTATCTCTCTCTCCTCCTTTTGGTTCAGATCTGATTCAGTTTATGGTTCAAGAATGATCCTTGAAAATATGATTTTCTAAATAGGGAATTCGATTCCCAGTTGAAGGGAAAGAAAAATTTTTGAAATTCGCCCCCTTTATTCCGCAATCTTGGGCGTCCATATGATGGATTTCCTATCCCTTCAGTGGTATCAGAGCCATGGTTCAAATCTTGAATCATTCTGTTTCAGATCTGAACCTGCGCAAATAGGGAGAAGGCGTTCTACCCAATTTGCATAGATATGGGTTTTGGGAAATTTGTTCCCAAAACAGATGGGCAAATAATCTGAAATTAATTTTAAATAAATCTGATTATTATTTAGAATAGTTCTTTATAATTTTCTTGATTTATGGGTTGTTCGTACAAGAGGAGATCGAAATCTTGGTTTGCGTAGGGAGAACTGCAAGATTTGCAGTTTATTGAATTTATTTATTACATTTGGTCTGTAAATATTTTTTTTTTAGACTCAATGTATAGGCATTCAATCTGATGTAATAATTAATAGAAATAAGATTTCTATTTATTTTAATTTTGGATCGAAGATGGCGGCACAGAGAAGGAGATTTCACAGATGGGAGATTCGTTATCTGCGATTTGTAGTTTGAGAAACTGCAATCTGTGATCAAACCTCTGTTTTGTAGGATGGAGTGTGCGAACAACCCTGATTAACTGATTTTTGTTTTTCTTTTATCAGTTATTTAATTTCAGATTATCTTCTTAAATTAAGGATTTAATTAAAAATCAAACCCTAGACCCATTCGAACCAAGATTGGTTCAAACTGTTTGGACCAATTCAGGGTTTAATCAAGGCTAAAAGTCAGCCCTAATTTTCCCACTAATGGGCATGACGATTGATGTTTAATTAAATGGTTAATTCGACCCAACCTGTAAAGGCCCAGTTTTAAATAGTTAAAACTGCAAAAGGCCCATTTTAAAGGATAAAGTTATATGGGCCGAACTGGGTAACCCTAATTCAGCCCATATACCTAGATAATATTAATGGTTAATATTATGGATTTTTTAACAGGCTTCCAACGGGCCTTACAAATAATTAATTGATTGGATCAATTTATCCCTGCATGAGATGTATGGATGTGTGATGTGCTGCGTGCATGGGCCATAAGTACTTGGCCCGTGCTCATTCGACAGTGGCTCTTGCACACACCATGGCTAAATGCACATCATTGCCATGGTGTCCCTTTTTGTCATTGGATGACCTCCCTCAGTGGTGGGTCCCACACCTCATCGAGAGGTTACGTGTGGAACCCTAGCTGATTTAGGCCCACCGAAATCTGACTTTATGAAAGTCAGTGGGAGCCACTTTTGGTTTGACCTAAATCAAACTAGGGCATAATTATTTGTTCCCTACAGCTAATATGAGTGAATGTGATAGGGAGATTCATATGATGAACTCTCTAAAGGCCTTCCATCATTAGCATGAGGATGGGTCCTTTAGTAATGAGGAGACGCACTAGAAAATGGGCTATCCATTTGCTGTTGGGTTTGTCTGAGTGTTTCATAAGATGATAGGGGCGTCATAGACCGATGTGGGAGGGGCTTCACCAGAAAATGGGAACTCTCTCACAGTACCTTGGCGTTCACGAATATGATGGGTAAGCACTCACTGGACAAAAAGGTTTACCTGAAAACGGCTCTGAACCTTGTCTGACAGAGGCCAAAGGGAAAACTCATATGATGAGTGGATATGATCCTTCACAGAAAGGTGGTGGGGTTATGCAACTGAAACAGTTGGCTCCATGCACCCTATGTGATTTCCCACATTTCCAGAGACAACCCATAGTCTCCATCACTGAGAAAGGAGGGAAATCTCAGAGATGAATAAATGGAAATGGATCATAGATTAAAATCCATATCTATGAAATGAACATGAATCAAATTAGGTTGTGGACTGATGTTTGCTCTTTTATCAGAAAATGGCAAACGAATCTTTTGCAAAACTACTTGATGACAACAAGTTGAAGGGCCCAAACTATGCTGATTGGTACAGGAACCTTATGCTGGTCCTAGCTTCTGAAAAGCTGGACAAAGTGGCAAAGAATCCTGCCCCGGAGTGTCTGGGTGATAGGGCTTCTGAGGCCCGAAGGAGAGACTATCAAGAATGGGAGGAGAAAAACTCCCTTGCCCGGTGTTACATCATTGCCTCCTTAGACAACCCGATACAAAGGCAGTTCGATCAGATCGAACTTGCCAAAGACATATTGGACAGTCTCAGGACAATGTATGAAGAGCAGAATCGTTCTACTCGACAAAAGGTCTTGAAACAGTTCATGACCGCTCAAATGTCCAAGGGCCAACAAATTCACGACTATTGTCTTCGGATGATGGGTTACATCAACGAACAGGAGGCTCTTGGATCCGGGCTGGACCTTGCAACCCAGATAGACGCTATCCTTAATTCTTTGCCTCCTTCCTTTAATCCGTTCATCATGAACTATAACATTAACACGTTGAATGTCAGCTTGCAAAAAATCAACAATATGTTGCAAAGAGCTAAAGAACTAATTAAAAATGATGAGCCTGTATCTATGCTTGTTGAAGCTAGCAAAACCGGCAAGAGAAAGAGGAAGGCAAAGAAGCCTCAGAAGAAAGCCACCAAGGGCAAAAGGTAGAAGAAAGACAAAGCATTGGATGCTTGTCACTTCTGCAAGAAAACCGGCCACTGGAAATGGAATTGTCCTGCCTACCTGGAATCCAAGAAAGGTAATTTCGAAACATGTGTTATAAAAACCAATTTATTGGTAGCTTCTACGTCCTGGTGTATTGACTCTGGGGCTTCAACTCATGCGTGTAACCCACTGCAGGGGTTCAAGGTAAGCAGAAGGCTGAGTGAAGGAGAAATCACTCTCTACTTGGGGACTACTACAACTGTTGCAGCCGCGGTAATAGGAACCGTGGATTTAATTTTTAGATAAGGAAAAATTGTACTCAAAGATTGGCTTTATGTACAAAACTTAAGAAAAAATTTGATTTCTGTTTCAAAATTGTGTGCAGATGGTTATTCTGTCTTCTTTAATAATACGATTACTATTAAAAGAGATAACAGATTCATCGCATACAGGGAACTGGAGAATGGTCTCAATGTTCTACATCCTTCTCTAGAAACTAACATAACCGAAACTACGTCGGCTAAAATCCCCAAGAAGAGAGCCCGTGATATAGTTAATCCCACATGTCTGTGGCATTACCGACATGGCCACATCGGTGTTGACCGAATCACAAGGTTGGTAAAGGATGGTCCTTTGGATTTTCTAACTGTAGAAGATCTTCCCACCTGTGACCCTTGCCTACAAGGCAAAATGACGAAACGGCCATTTAACGGTAAGCCTGAAAGATGTACAGGCACACTTGACCTAATACATACTGATGTATGTGGTCCTCTGAGTGTTAGGACACGGAATCAACACGTGTATTTCATCACCTTCACAGATGATTTCTCCCGATATGGTTACATGTACCTAATGAGACACAATTCTGGATCCTTTGAAAAGTTCAAAGAGTTTAGAAAAGAGGTCGAGAAACAGTTGGGGAGAGAAATTAAAGCCCTTCGATCTGATCGAGGTGGTGAGTATCTCTCTGACGAGTTCAGGGACTACTTAAAGGACAATGGGATAGTATCACAATTAGCTCCTCCTACTACACCTCAACTTACCGGTGTTTCAGAGAGGAGGAATTGGACCTTATTGGATATGGTCCAATCACTTCTCATACACTCAGAGTTTCTCACATCCTTTTGGGGTTATGCATTAGAGACTGCGATTTACGTGTTGAATCGGGTTCCAACCAAATCGGTTCTGAACACTCCATATGAACTTTGGACCGGAAAGAAACCAAGTGTCAGACACTTGAAGATTTGGCGTTGTCCAGCACACGTTAAAAGAACGAGTGCGGACAAGTTGGAATCCAAGACCAAGCCGTTGCCTATTTGTAGGCTACCCAAAAGGCTCTGTAGGTTACCTTTTCTATGACCCAAGTGAGCATAAAGTGTTTTGTAGTTGAAATGCCCAGTTCTTGGAGACCGATTATATCTTAGACACCCATCGTCCGAAAATTGTTCTTGACGAGGAAAGCTCAGGAGAAGTGGGAGATGTCCCACAAGTTCCAGGTAGTGACCAACCTAGAAGATCCACTCGGGTATCCAGGCCACCAGTCCATTATGGTTATGACCACGATAGTTACCTGGTGGAAACCTTGACTAGTGAGGAGGATCCCATGACTTACACGGAAGCTATGTTGGACATAGATTCCCAGAAGTGGGTGGAGGCCATGAGAGCAGAGATGGACTCAATGGATACAAATGGAGTCTGGACTCTAGTAGATCCGCCCTCCGGGGTAAAAGCAATCGGTTGCAAATGGATTTATAAGAGGAAGAAGGGCCCCGATGGTAGAGTTGAGACCTTCAAAGCTCGTCTAGTGGTGAAAGGGTACACTCAGAAAGAGGGCATCGATTATGAGGAAACCTTTTCGCCTGTGGCCATGCTTAAATCCATTATGATCCTGCTAGCTGTAGCAACATACCATGATTATGAGATTTGGCAAATGGATGTCAAAACTGCATTCCTGAATGGAGATCTTACTGAAGATATCTATATATAGTAGTTGCAAAGCTTCATAGCTGCGGGTCAGGAAAACATGGTATGTAAACTTAATAGATCCATTTATGGACTTAAGCAAGCTTCTAGAATTTGGAACATCCGTTTTGACTCTGCCATCAAATCGTTTGACTTCGAGCAGAATCCAGATGAAACCTGTGTTTACAGGAAGTACAGTAGAGATAAGGTTACCTTCTTGGTTCTGTATGTAGATGACATTCTACTCATTGGGAATGATGTAGGAATGTTGACTACCGTGAAAGTATGTCTTTCACAACAATTCTCCATGAAAGATCTTGGAGAGGCCTCCTATATACTGGGTCTTCGACTCTATAAAGATAGATCAAAGTGAATAATAGGATCATCCAAATCTGCCTACATTGACAAAATAGTCAAAAGATACAGCATGGAAAACTCCAAGAAAAGAAATGTTCCTTTAAGGCACGGAGTCACTCCGGCTAATACCTGATTGGACCTAAGTGCAAGTGGGAGCTGTTAAACAGTTTTGTATGCCCTTAGCTTCAATCAAAATGATGTACTTTATGAATTTATTGTAAATGAATAGAAGTGAATATTTGATTCATGTTCCCTTGGTATGTTTCTATGTAATACCCTTAAATTGGACACTTAATGAGACTCGTGTTAGTTTAGAATGTTCACAGCCAGTGGGTCGGTCTGGGGAGACCTATCCTGACAAGGCTGACACTGTGGTGCCACCAAGTCGGTTGGGGTGGCTTGTCTCAGCTACCAGGGTGAGACCCTAGGCACACACAGTGTGTGATTAATTGAATCTTTGAACTGGACCAGATTTCCAGTATTGCCCTAGACCTTGGAGATTGATGGGAAAAACTGGAAAGTTACACCCGACCCCTAGACTTGATTATGATACTGCACTAGGTATCGGATTGGGCTGTCTTTGATGTACCAATCAGTGAGATCCTTAACGGGGGTCAAAACCTGGGTATGTTAGAACAGTCTGAGAATTCATCTAAGTGGATGATCATAGTGATAGGATTAGCCCCTATGTCGGACAAAGGTAATGATCGGGGATGCACTCTCACTGATGGAAACCAAGACTGCCGTTAGCCGATTTCAATCATTGAGATTTGTTTTGCAAAATATATTTTATATGAGATATAAAAGTATATATATTATGGTTTTGAAATGTTTGCAAAAAGGTTTTAATTCTCGAGATCCATACTTGAGAGAGTGCAACACTGTTCCTTGCAGCCGAGGGAGAGGTCCTCTCTTGTCGGGCAGTGTGTGATCATTATGAGCTGAGAGGTTAAGTGTAAGGCCATTGAGGATAATGGCTGATGGGCTAATCTTGCATCTGCCCACAGTCCCTGGGTGTTACAAGGTGGCTTGGCCCAGGGACCACTTAGGGTAAGTGTTGGGCCCATAGAGCCCATCTGATGGATTTCAGGGGGTGCACTGTCCATAACAGTGTATTCGGCTAGGCCTTGTAACAAAGGCTGGGCTGAACCCATGTGGCTAATGTGCAGATCAATGTTTGGGTACCACGCCATACAAGGAAGCCCAACTGGGCAGTAGTTTGGAAGGCTTAATGAATACATAACCCTAAATGGACCTTAAGCCCATTTCGAACTGGCTAATTTGATTAGTCTTTAAGGGGCGATAGGATTGGGCCCACACCCTATCCACTCAGAGAGTCCAAGATCTAAATGAGATTTAGATTTGAAAACTTCCTAATTAAATTAGGAACTGGCTAATCTAATCTGTAGATAAGATAAGGATTATCCCTTATCTTAAAGGGACTTCTAATCCATATATGATTTGGGTTAGCAACTCCTAATGGGATTAGGAGGTGATCCCTTTAAGTCTATAAAAGGAAGAGGGGGCGGCAGCCTTTAGACACATCATCCAACAGACTCAAATCTTGTCTTCAGAGCTGAGATCACAGAGGAGAGAATTCTGCACCCTAAAAATTCTCTCTAGCCACCTCCTCCCTGTAGCCGCCGCCTATAGCAGTTCGATCTCCATTGCTTGGGAGAAATCAAGATTGGATCTTGATTCCAATCTTTTGCAGAAAAGATTGGTAGGAGTTGTATTCACAAGCCGTCCAGGTGATTCTTAAGAAGAATCAAGTTCTTAGGAAGTACGCTGCTGATTCTGCTCCACCCTGCACTGCACCATCTTCAGTGGGAGCAGTTTTTGGTTTTTACCTTTGGCGTAAACTCCTCCATTTAGAGATATTATTTCTCTGTATCAGGTATTATCTCTCTCTCCTCCTTTTGGTTCAGATCTGGTTCAGTTTATGGTTCAAGAATGATCTTTGAAAATATGATTTTCTATATAGGGAATTTGATTCCCAGTTGAAGAGAAAGAAAAATTTTTGAAATTCGCCCCCTTTATTCCGCAATCTTGGGCGTCCATACGATGGATTTCTTATCCCTTCACTTTGATGGCTACAAGATAATCAAACAGAATCAACCAGAATATTCAGATCAATCAGAATATTCTGAGCTGGCAACTGTTCTTTTCCTTCTCTTGGATAAAATATTCAGATCAACCAGAATCAAGCTTGCCCTGAACACTAGCTAACAAATTTTTGTTCGTTTATGCTTAAAATGTTAAAACAAACAGTCATCTCTTTTGATTTTAAGTAACAAAAGAAATAGTGGAGAAAATTAAGGCTCCATTTGATTTGTAGTAAGAATCGAAATCAGAATCCTTTAGAATTGGAATCGGAAATGATTTATTTTTATAATCCGTTTGGTTCAGATAATAAAAATGGGATTGGAAACAGCAAGAATAGAATTTCATTCCCAAAGGAGAAATAAGGAATAATCATGGAAAATGTCATTCCATTGGGAATAGGAATAAGATTCTGATTCCACCCAACCAAACTGTTCGAAACCGAATGAAAGCATTAAAAGCTCATTACAACTACTTTGTTCTCTTGAATGAATTTATAGAACTTTCCTTCCAAGGCTGGTTTTAACTTTTTAGCCTTCTAACTGTTCAACATTTTGACAGGCATTGAAAATGGCAAACAAATTGAACACCTATCTAGATTTAAAACTATATATTCATTAATTACGTTTTTAGGATCAATAACGTTGTTTTTGGTTTGATGGTAAACAAGAACGAAATAGAAAGTTGAGGGTAAATTCCCAAGGAATTTTACAAAATTTATTGACAACTTTCCATTTTTTAATCTGATTCTCTCTTACATTCTTTCAAACCAAACATAGCATGGTCTTGAACTGGGTAAACCCATGGGTGATCATTTTCCCCATGGTCCTTTTTTAAGATAAAAGTTTTATTAAAAAAGAAAAGAAGAGAAAAAAAGGTACAGATATAAAAGCAACCGAATCTTAACCCTGCCCAAGCCCAATAGAGTTCGTATTGGCTGGAAACTAGGGTGCAAGTCGTGAGGATTGGGCCAGGTTTATGGTCAACTTGGACCCGATCCTAAAATTTGGGCTTAAGGCCCGAGCCTGGACCAAACCCGAGCTCAAGCCTAAATTTCCTAACCCAAGCCCAGCTCGCACTATAATTTGATGCACTTGGGTTGGGTTCAGGCCCGGATCAAGCTCGGGTTGGTCAATGAACCCACTCTAAAATTATACATATATATGCATTTATGCAAATATATATACATATATTTATGTATATATGTATGTTTTCTTTTTTTCGATGTATGTAAGTAGATAAATATGTATAAAATTAACATGAATATACATATGTGTATAGTTAGACTAGGCTCGGGCTAGGCTCGGGCCGCGTTCAGGCTATCTAAGGGCTAGACCCAGGCCCAACCTGAAAAATAAAAACCCAATTTCCTGGGCCCGAACCCAACCCGAGGACTGAAAATCCAAGCCCAGCCCGTGTAAAATTTTAGACTGGACCGGTTCAGGCTCAAGTTGAGTTCACCCAAATTGCACCCCTATTTGAAACAAATCGTGCACAATGGGTTTAGAAACCTATCACAAATCAGTACACCAGTGTTCCATACGCATGTTTTGGGTCTCATGTGTGCTCATGTGTATAGAACACTGGTGTGTATACTCATGATCGGGTTAGGTGCTCAGCCCGATGTACATGATTTTGTCTCCAGTCCATCCAGTTCCAACCCAACAATCACCAACTTCCTCCACCAGCACTACAAGAACTTAGCTCAAAACCAAACCTCTACAACCAAATTGAAAAAAAAAATGATAGCAAAAGCCCAAAAGACCTAAGAACACCCTTGTTAGCTACAATTAAGCTGAAGCCCTACCTCGCTCTCCCTTTCCTCTTAGGGCTGCAAGTCGGGTCGGGTTAGGTCAGGTTAGACCAACCCTAGCTCAACCCTAAGTTCTAAACTCCAACCCGATCAACCCAATCCTAACTAAATTCCTTCAACCCTAACCAAACCCAATCCAACCCAAAATCAATTTCGGGTTGGGTTGGGCTCGGGTTGGGCCCAACCCAACTTTCTTCCCATCCCTTAAAACCTCATAAATTCTCAATGTTAGATCTTAACTCAACCTTCACTACATATATTAATCCTCTCTTTCATTAGTATTTGTTTGTTGACGTCTTTTTTTTTGTTTTTTTGGTATACAATTAAAAAAAAAAACAAGTTTTAGAAATAACTATAGTTTACCATGAGTTATGGCTTACGATAGATCTTTCTTGGGCAGAAAACAATGTAGAGGAGATGAAGAATAAAATTTTCAGAAAAAAAATATTATTATTAAGGTTTTATTCTTTCTGATTAGGATTAAGTGAAGCGATTATCTTAAAAAAAAATACATGATACTATGTAGTGGGGGCTATACTAATATCATGCATCTAAACAAATCAATGTATTTTATATATTACATATAACATGTACTGTAGAGTCAGATTCGGATTGGGCTGGATTGGCTAAGGGGTTAACCCTAACTCAACCCGAAGTAAAATCGGATTCATAAATTTCAGCCCTAACCTAACCAGAATATCAATCCGACCCAACCCAACCCAATCTTTTTGGATTGGATTAGGGTTGAGTTCAGGCCAACCCGGCCCAAGTTGCAGCCTTACTAGTTCCTCTTCTTCCAATTTCAATTGGATTTTCGAAAATCGGCCTTGGCAAAGCAATCCACGTAAAAGCCTACCAACTTGCAGAGTTTTCAGCCTGGCCCAGTTGCCCATATTGAGATGAGGCTATGAATTTTATGTATAGTCTTATCTATTTTATATAATACATTTTGATGTAGCACAATCCGGTCACTCCTAGCTGGCGCTCGCGTGGCTCCTGAGATGTACCTGAAACGAGAGGAAGGAGGAAGAACTCCCGTGGGGTTTCCCGGCGGGAACGCTCCGATTCTTAAGTTAGTATTGCGTACAGGAAGCAAAGAGAGAATGAAGGCTAAGAGTGTAGGTTGCGCTAGTGATTTCTGGTACCTTGTTCCTTGAGGATAAGTTCCTTATAGCTGAATTCCGTTTCTCCCGGCCCTCTAACTTCTGACAGGGCAGGTATAACCGCCACTGTCAATCTTCCATAGCCATTACAGGCAGGGCTGAGGTGGCACGCGCGGGGCCATCATGCAGGGTACGTGTCTGTCAGGTGTGGGACGCCTTCCTAAAGGTGGCAGGCGAGGCGAGGGGACATGCCTGCAATTCACAGGTTTGTCAGGTACGGCGGTCGGGCAGGAAGCCCTCCTATGGTATACTGAGATGTTCTCCTACGAATTGCCCTAAGCTAGGCCATCCCTTAAGTGACGGGCTGCCTGCAGCCGGTTATGCCGAGCTAGCCGACCCGAGGTCTTTGTGCCTCGGGGCATCCAAAGAAGAATCAGTGTGTTCTTGCTTGGGAGTGGCCCGAGGTCCATTGGGAGGAGCTTGGGTCTCAAAAGGGGTCAGGGTGCCCCGAAGTCCCTTAACCCCGAGGAGGAGGTGCGGGCAAGGCGGCTTTTCGGTGAGTAGTTTACTTGCCGAATTGTCGTGCTGAACTCGGTGGGACTTCCCCACCAAGTTGTGCTCTTGTCCGTTGTGCTGTCATGCTGAGTCACTGTTTGAGCTAGGTCAGGCCTACATGTACCTGAGCTACGAGGTTGGGCCAAATCACCCTCCATCAATTGCCCCCCACTCCTTGCGTTGGCGGCGGTGACCCAGCGCGGGGAGGTCTTGACGCGCCAGTGGATTTGACATTAGTGTTTGTGCTGCGTCTGCGTGATCCATCCAACTGTACCGGTCTAGCGCCTGGCTCGACCGAAAAGAGATTCGGGTCGCATTCGGGTTACGCACGGACTTCACGCGATGTGGACTTCGCGGACGTAAAAAATGCACTAAATCATTTTTGCCTCGAAGAACCCGCGGTTGCGGCTATAAATAGGGGGTCCCTTGGCCATTTTCTTCACCACAAAGCCTTCATCGTTAGCGTTTGAGCTTGCGCCAGGGGTTTCTTAGCTCGGGTCCTCCAGTTCGTTCTGTTCTTCCAGTCCGGTTGCGTTTCTTTGGTGAGTCCTCCCGAGCTTCTTTTTCCCTTCTAGTTTGCTTTTTTCTGTTAGTCTGGTATGTCGTCTAGTGTAGATGAACTCATCGATGAGCCTGAGGTAGGTACCTCGGCTCGGGATGTCCCCCACTCTGCTACCCAGCCATCTAAAGTACAGGTGGCTTCGAGTCAACTAGCGTCTACCTCCCACCGAGGTCAGGAACCAGATCAGTTTGGGTCTTCCATAATGACCTCGGAGAGGCTTCAGGACCTCATACAGAGGTTTCGCCTCCCTAGCAAGTACTCATATAGTCTTCCCACTAGCAACTTCCCATGGGAGCACGGTCCCAACAAGATCGTGATCTTCAGGGAGCAGTTGATAGTCAGGCTCAGACTTCCACTTCACCCTTTAATCATTGAGGTGTTGGTACACTTTAACATTACCCTGGACCAACTCCACCCGAACTCCATACGGAATGTGGTGGGGTCCATTTCTCTTTGTTTTGACCGTTCCCTTTCCATAGATTTAGATGTTCTTAGTACGATCTTGGCTATAAAGAAGAGCGCTTCGGGCGCTCTCCCCGGGCATAGGCGGTCTTACTACCCGTCCCCCCACCCGTGTTTTAAACTCATGCACAAGCTCCCGAGCAAAGTCCCAGCTTGGAAGCGAGACTGCTTCGTAGTCCGGAGCAGCATGGGGTGGCCCTTCCCCACCAATTGGAGGATATCCGTTCAAGACCCTGGTGTCATCCTGGACGGGAAGACCAAGAAGGAGCTCTAGTCACTGGCTAAGCTCGGGTTGCATTATAAAGACTTCACCTCTAAGGAGAAGCTTGTTCGAGCGGGCTTGAGTCCGGGTAGGTTTTTCCTACTTCGGCTTTTCTGCTCATATATTTGCTTCAAGTTACTGATGTCATATTTCACTGCAGGTTCCATGGAGGCGGAAAAGATAGACAACCAGAAACTCTTCCACCAGATGAAGAGGAAGAAACGCGTGGTAAAGAAGGTGCGCGTTGGGTCCCCGCCAGCTCCAGCCGAGCCTTGACTTCCGCAGACCTCTGCCTTGGGGCCTGAGGTGACAGCCGTGCCTGTCATAGACTTAGAAGAGGGGGCTATGCCCAAGGGGCCCAAGGTGACGGTGGAACCTGCCGTTAAGCCCGCCGAGCCCGTTGCTAAGCCTACTCGACTTGCCAAGGAAAGCATTACTGAGGCTAATGCCACTACTACCGGGAATCATCCTGTTGAAGATGCGGTCGAGACCTCCAAGAGCTCCACTCTCGATGTGGAGATGACGGCTTCCAGCTCGAAGGGTCAGAGGAGCCAATCCGTTCTGAACCCCAAGTGCAGCCTGAAGAAGAGTATGCTTGCTGCATACCCAGGGGAGGTCAACGAGTGGGCCGAACTCACTCCTGGTCAGCTCGGCACCCGAGCTGATGATGAGTTTCTCTTCTTTTTCTCTTTTCCCTTTTTTTTTGTTGACTAGTTTCCCTTTCGCATGTGAACACCGCCATTCGCGCCTTGACCTTCCAATCAGATCGGCACTTAAGGCGGGCTCTGGAGGCTGAGAAGAAGTCTCGCACAGCCCATACTGAGTTGAGGGCAGCTCGTTGTCAAGTTCACCGCCTGGAGAGTGACGCCTTGGCTCAAAAGAGCTTCATCGAGATGTTAATGGCAGAGAAGGGGAGTTGGCCAAAGACAAGGACAAGTTGAGGGCCGAGGTGAGCGGCCTTAAGGCCGGTCAGGAGGCTTTAGGGCTCGAGGTGAGCAACCTCAAGGCTGAGCGGGATGCCTTGAAGCTCGAGGTGCAAGGCCTCAAGGTGAAAGAATGGTAGGATCCATCTAATGGACGCCATAAAGGTTGCGGAATGGGTGGGCGAATTTCAAAAATTTCCTACCTTCTCTCAACTGGGAATCATATTCCCTAAATTTAGAATACAATATTCAAGGATCCTACTTGAACCATAATCAAACCAGATCTGTACCAAAAGATAAATGGGAGGAATATACCTGATATGGAGAAGCAGTATCTCCCAAAGTTGGTGTTCACGCCCAAAGAATGCTCCAAGATCTGTTCCTGCTGAAGATGACACAGCTGCGAATGGAACAGAACCAGCAGGGTGCGTCCTACACACTGGATCCTTCACAAGAATCCTCTAGAAGTACTAAACACTGAATCCTTTTCAGTCTTTCTTGCAAGACTGATGTCAAGAACAGATTTCTTGACTTTCTTCTCTGCAAAGATCTAATATTGCAAATGGCAGATGGCAGCGGCAGGAGGAGATTTCCAAAACAAAAAGGATGAACTGTTTTTCTGTTTTTTTTTTTTTTTCTTTTGGAGAGTATGAATCAGATCAGATCTAAATTCGCAGGAGGTATCCTATACCTCTTCAAGGTGGTTCGAAATCTCCTCCTTTCTTCTTGATTAAGAAACCTCCTTTTTAGGAGTTATCCCAATCCAAATCAGTATTTGGATAGGGGATAATCTTAATCCTTTTTCAGATAGAGTTAGCTTACTCCTGATCTTATCAGGAGGTTACCAGATTCAAATCTAATTTGAATTTGGTCTCTAAGAGTGGATAAGGCTAAAAGGCCCAATCCTTTTACTAACTTTAATCTCAAATTCGCCCAAGGATGGGTGATCATATCAGCCCACCTCTAAATGGGCTTCTGGCCCATTAAGTGTTAAGTGTCTAATTACTTTCCAATCTGCTGCCCAGTTGGGCTTCTTTGTATGGCGTGGGACCCAAGCATTGATCTACACACCAGCCACATGGGTTTGGCCCAGCCTTTAATACAAGGCCCAGCCGAATTCATTGAAAAACTCAATGAACCCCTTGAGTCCATCATATGGACCCTATGGACCCAACACTTACATTAAGTGGTCCCTGGGCCAAGCCATCTTATAAAAACCCAGGGACTGTGGGCAGGTGCAAGATTAGCCCATCAGGTATTATCCTCAATAGTCTTACACTTAACCTCTCAGCCCTTAATGATCAAGCACTGCCCGACAAGAGAGGACCTCTCCCTCGGCTGTAAGGTACAGTGCCGCACTCTCCTCTCACATGGATCCCGGGAATTAAAACCATTTGCAAACAATTCGAAACCGTACATATATATATAAATATATTAATTTTGCAAAACAAAATTCCAACGATTGAAATCAACTGCCGGCAGTTTGGTTTCCATCAGAGAGAGTGCATTCCCGATCATTACCCTTTGTCCGACAAAGTGGCTGATTCTGTCACTATGATCACCCACTCAGATGAATTCTCAAACTGCCCCAACATACCCAGGTTTTGATCCCCGCTAAGGATCTCACTGATTGGCATATCAAAGGCAGTCTGATCCAACACCTAGTGAAATGTCATAATCGAGTCTAGGGGTCAGGTGTAACTTTCCAGTTTTGCCCATCTATCTCCAAGGTCCAGGGCAATACTGGAAATCTGGTCCGGTTCAAGGATTCAAGTAATCCCATACTACATGTGCCTCGGGTCTTACCCTGATGGCTGAGACAGGCCATCCCAACACTTGGTGGCACACCAGTATCAGCCTTGACAGGATAAATCTCCCCAGACTTATCCAACGGCTGTGAACATTTAAAACTAACATGAGTCTCTATAAATGTCCAGTTTTAGGGTTTTACACAGAATTAAACCAAACAACATGAATCAAACATGCACTTTATTTATTTCCACTAAATAACAAAAGTACATCAAATCAGATTGAAGCTAAGGGCATACAAAACTGTCTAACAGCTCCCACTTGCACTTATGTCCAATCTGGTACAAGCCGGAGTCCCATACTTTCCACGTGTTTCTCAAACACCTTCTGTGTCAGTGGCTTAGTCAATGGGTCTGCCACATTATCCGCTGATGCTACCTCTTACTATCATCCTCCCGTAGGTCCAGTGTTGTCATACAATAATGGAATGGGTGATGTGCTGAATTCCAAATTCATGAATGAACACCTTCATTCATAAGGCAGCATCACTTACGCAATGCGCTCGGCTTAGGTTGTGGACTATTAATTTGCAACTTAGGACCCCTGTTTGCTGACACTCAGGAAACAACACACGATCGTATCGTGAAAACATACCCAGATGTAGACTTTATATCATCTGGATCCGACTGGAAATCGGCATCGGTATACCCTAGAACTTGCAGTGAACTACCATCGAATACCAGACAAAACTCTTTTGTCCTTCGAAGGTATTTGAGTATGTTCTTCACAGCAGTCCAATGCTCCTGCCCTGGGTTTGCCTGGAATCTGCTTACTACACTCATCGCCTGAGCAATGTCAGGGCGAGTGCACAGCATGGCATACATGATGCTCCCTACGGCTGAGGCATAGGGAACGTCTCTCATGCTCTCAATCTCCTCAGAAGTCTTGGGAGACATCTTCTTGGAGAGAGTGACTCCGTGCCTGAAAGGAACGTTTCCTTTCTTGGAGTTCTCCATGCTGTACCTTTTGACAATTTTTGTCAATATAAGCAGCCTGGGATAATCCAATTATCCGCTTCGATCTATCTCTATAGAGTCGAAGACCCAGTATGTATGAAGCTTCTCCAAGATCTTTCATGGAGAACTGCTGTGATAGCCATACCTTGACCGAAGTCAACATTCCTACATCATTCCCAATGAGTAGGATATCGTCCACGTACAACACCAAAAAGGTGATCTTATCCCCACTGGACTTCCTGTAAACACAGGGCTCATCCGGATTCTGCTCAAAGTCAAACGTTTTGACTGCAGAATCAAAACGGATGTTCCAACTCCTAGAAGCCTGCTTAAGTCCATATATGGATCTATTAAGTTTACATACCATGTGTTCCTGACCAGCAGCAATGAAGCCTTGCGGCTGCTGCATGTAGATATCTTCACTAAGATCTCCATTCAGGAACACGGTGTTGACATCCATTTGCCAAATCTCATAGTCATGGTACGCTGCTACAGCTAGCAGGATCCTAATGGATTTAAGCATGGCCACGGGCGAAAAGGTTTCCTCATAGTCGATGCCTTCTTTCTGAGTATACCCTTTCGCCACCAAGCGAGCTTTAAAGGTCTCAATCCTGCCATCGGGGCCCTTCTTCCTCTTGTAGATCCATTTGCAACCAATTGCTTTTACCCCGGGGGGCGGATCCACTAGAGTCCAGACTCCATTGGTCTCCATTGAGTCCATTTCAGCTCTCATGGCCTCCACCCACTTCTGGGAGTCTATGTCTAACATAGCTTCCACGTAAGTCACGGGATCCTCTTCACTAGTCAAGGTTTCCACCAGGTAACTATCCTGGTCATAACCATATCGGACTGGTGGTCTGGATACCCGGGTGGTTCTTCTAGGTTGGTAATTACCTGGAATTTGTGGGACATCTCCCACTGCTCCTGAGCTCTCCTCATCAAGAACTATTTCCTGACGATGGGTGTCCAGGATGTAATCGGATTCTAAGAACTGGGCGTTTCGACTACAGAATACTTTCTGCTCACTCGGGTCATAGAATAAATAACCCACTGAATCCTTTGGGTAGCCTATAAACAGGCAACGACTGGTTTTAGATTCCAACTTGTCCGCACTTGTTCTTTTAACATGTGCAGGACAACCCCAAATCTTCAAGTGTCTTACACTTGGCTTCCTTCCGGTCCAAAGTTCATATGGAGTTTTAGGAACTGATTTGGTTGAAACCCGATTCAGCACGTAGATAGCAGTCTATAATGCGTATCCCCAAAAGGATGTGGGTAATTGTGAGCGTATGAGAAGTGACCGGACCATGTCCAACAAGGTCCTATTCCTCCTCTCTAAAACACCGTTGAGTTGAGGTGTAGCAGGAGGAGCTAATTGTGACACTATCCCATTGGCCTTTAAGTAGTCCCTGAATTCGTCAGAGAGATACTCGCCACCTCGATCTGATCGAAGGGCCTTAATTTCTCTCCCTAACTGCTTCTCGACTTCCTGTCTGAACTCTTTGAACTTTTCAAATGATTCAGACTTATGTCTCATTAGGTACACGTAACCATATCGTGAAAAATCATCTGTAAAGGTGATGAAGTACACGTGTTGATTCCGTGTCCTAACACTCAGGGGACCACATACATCAGTATGTATTAGGTCAAGTGTGCCTTCAGATCTTTCAGGCTTACCGTCAAATGGCCGCTTAGACATCTTACCTTGAAGGCAAGGCTCACAAGTGGGAAGATTTTCTATAGTTAGAAAATCCAAAGGACCATCCTTTACCAACCCTGTGATTCGGTCAATACCGATATGGCCAAGTCGGTAATGCCAGAGGCACGTGGGACTTACTGTATCACGATTCCTTTTCTTGGGATTTTCGACCGACGTAGTTTCGGTTAAGTTAGTTTCCAGAGAAGGATGTAGAACATAGAGACCGTTCTCTTGTTCCCCGCATGCGATGAATTTATTATTCCGTTTAACAGTAATCACATTACTAAAATAAACAGTATATCCATCAGCACACAGTTTTGAAACAGAAATTAAATTTCTTCTCAAGTTCTGTACATAAAGACAATCTTTAAGTACAAGTATTCCTTCTTTAAAAACTAATTCTACAGTTCCTATTGCCGCTGCTGCAACACTTGCAGTTGTTCCCAAGAATAATGTCATTTCACCTTCACTCAACCTTCTGCTAACTTTGAACCCCTGCAGTGAGTTACACGCATGAGTTGAAGCCCCGGAGTCAACACACCAGGACACAGAAGTAACTAACAAGTTAGTTTCTATGACACAAGTTTCGATGTTACCTTTCTTAGATTCCAGGTAGGCAGGACAATTCCTCTTCCAGTGGCTGGTCTGCTTGCAGAAGTGACAGACATCAGGTGCCTTGTTCTTCTTCTGCTTCTTAGGATTGGTAGCCTTCTTCTGAGGCTTCTTTGCCTTTCTCTTTTTCTTGCCCGATTTGTTAGCTTCAGCAAGCATAACCACAGGCTCATCCTTCTTGAGTAGATCCTCGGCTGTCTGCAACATATTGCTGAGTTCCTGGACGCTGACATTCAGCTTATTCATATTGTAGTTCATTGTGAACGCATTGAAGGAAGAGGGCAAAGAATTGAGGATGGCATCCACTTGCGTGCCAAGATCTAGCCCGGATCCAAGAGCTTCAAGTTCATTAATGTAACCCATCATCCGAAGACAATGGTCATGAACTTTCTGCCCTTTGGTCATCTGCGCGGTCATGAACAATTTCAGGACCTTCTGTCGAGTAGAACGGTTCTGCTCTTCATACATTGTTCTTAGACTGTCCAATATGTCCTTGGCTAGTTCGATCTGATCGAACTGCCTCTGTATTGAGTTGTCTAATGAGGCAACGAAAAAGCAGCGGGCTAGGGAGTTCTTATCCTCCCACTAGTGGTAGTCCCTCCTCCGGGCCTCAGAAGCCCTATCACCCGGACGTTCCGGTGCAGGATTTTTCACTACCTTGTCTAACTTTTCGGAAGTTAGGACCAGCATAAGATTTCTGTACCAGTCGGCATAGTTTGGGCCCTTTAGTTTGTTATCATCTAGAAGCTTTGCAAATTGACCGTTTGCCATTTTCTGATAAAATAGCAAAATCATTAGTCCACAACCTTAGTTTGATTCATGTTACCTACATAGATATGGCTTTTAATCTATGTTCCATTCCCATTTGTTCATCTCTGAGATTTCCCTCCTTTCTCAATGACGGAGACGACGAAATGTCTCTGGAAATGTGGGAAATCACATGGGGTGCGTGAAGCCAACTGTTTCAGCTGCATAACCTCACCACCTTTCTGTGACGGATCATATCCACTCATCAAATGAGTTTCCCTTTGGCCTCTGTCAGACAAGGTTCAGAGCCGTTTTCAGGTAAACCTTTCTGTCCAGTGAGTGCTTACCCATCATATTCAGGTTACGCCAAGGTACCGTGAGAGAGTTCCCATTTTCTGGTGAAGCCCCTCCCACATCGGTCTATGACGCCCCTATCATCTTATTAAACACTCTAATAGATCCAACAGCAAATGGATAACCCAATTTTATGGTGCGTTTCCTCATTACTGAAGGACCCATCATTGTGCTAATGACGGAAGGCCTTTAGAGAGTCCATCATATGGGTCTCCCTATCACATGCATTCATATTTGCTGGAGGGAACAAAAAACAACGCCCTAGTTTTAATTTAGGTCAAACCAGAGTGGCTCCCACTGACTTTCATAAAGTCAGATTTCTGGTGGGCCTTAATCGGCTAGGGGTTCCGTACGCATCCCTTTTCAGGGTTGTGGGGGCCCACCAAGCAAAGAGGGGTCATTCAATGACCTTGAAGGACACCATGGCAATGATGTGCATTCAGCCATGGTGTGCGCAAGAGCCACTAACGAGTCTTCATGGGCCAAGTACTTATGGCCCAT
Organism: Nelumbo lutea; assembly: GCF_056320005.1. NCBI lineage: Eukaryota > Viridiplantae > Streptophyta > Magnoliopsida > Proteales > Nelumbonaceae > Nelumbo > Nelumbo lutea. Next base: position 53,493,122 of record NC_142691.1, read on the forward strand.
GGTCGCAGCACATCAAACATCCAAACATCACATGTAAAGGAGGAATTGATCCAATCAATTAACTGCTGTAAAGCCCATTGAACAGCCCATTTAAAAACTAAGTCATTAACAATTAATGACTACTAGGTGTATGGGCTGAATCGCAGATAGTAGTTCGGCCCATACAGCTTATCTCACAGTAATGGGCCTTTTGCAGTTTTAACCCTTTAAAACTGGGCTTTACAGGTGGGCCGAATTAATCCCTGTAATTGAACATCAGATTTGGAACAGCAAGTGTGAGAAATACAGACTGAAAAACAGTCCCTATCGAACCCCAGATTCGGTCCAAACAGTTTTGGTCCAATCTAGTCCGAGAGGATCCAAAACTGATTTTCAATTCAATAATTAATTCATGAAAGATCTGAAATTAATAATTTTGATTTCAAACAATCACAAATCAAACTATGGACTGTTTGCACCACCTGCAAAACAAAGGTTAATCACAAGGGTTGCAGTTTCACAAACTGCAAATCGCAGAAAGCGATTTCTCCAACTGCAAATCTCCAGCGCCGCCTTCTTCTTCCTTCTTCTTTAATCAAGAAAAATAACAGAAATCCTATTTCTATTAATTACATTCTTGATCAAATCCTATACATTCAGTCTAAAATAAAAAAAATTATTTACAAACCGAATATAAATAAAAGGAAAGTAAAAGGGTGCGCAGACTATCTGCACCAAATCTGCACTGTGATCTCCAGGTTCGAACAGTCCATTAAATCAAAATAAATAAAGAACAATTCTAAATAAATTTTGGATTTAATAAAATTAATTTCAGATCAATCGCCCTTAACAAGAAACAGTTTCTTGAAAAAGAAAACAATCTGCGCAAATCCTGAAAGAACACCTTCTATCCATCTGCGCAGGGTCAGATCTGATTTTCTTTTGGTTCAAGATTCGAACATGTGGCTCTGATACCACTGAAAGAATGGTAGGATCCATCTAATGGACGCCATAAAGGTTGCGGAATGGGTGGGCGAATTTCAAAAATTTCCTACCTTTTCTCAACTGGGAATCATATTCCCTAAATTTAGAATACAATATTCAAGGATCCTACTTGAACCATAATCAAACCAGATCTGTACCAAAAGATAAATGGGAGGAATATACCTGATCCGGAGAAGCAGTATCTCCCAAAGTTGGTGTTCACGCCCAAAGAATGCTCCAAGATCCATTCCTACTGAAGATGACACAGCTGTGAATGGAACAGAACCAGCAGGGTGCGTCCTACACACTGGATCCTTCACAAGAATCCTCTGGAAGTACTAAACACTGAATCCTTTTCAGTCTTTCTTGCAAGACTAATGTCAAGAACAGATTTCTTGACTTTCTTCTCTGCAAAGATCTAATATTGCAAATGGCAGATGGCGGCGGCAGGAGGAGATTTCCAAAACAAAAAGGATGAACTATTTTTCTGTTTTTTTTTTTTTTTTTTGGAGAGTATGAATCAGATCAGATCTGAATTCGCAGGAGATTTCCAACGATTGAAATCAACTGCCGGCAGTTTGGTTTCCATCAGAGAGAGTGCATTCCCGATCATTACCCTTTGTCCGACAAAGTGGCTGATTCTGTCACTATGATCACCCACTCAGATGAATTCTCAAACTGCCCCAACATACCCAGGTTTTGATCCCCGCTAAGGATCTCACTGATTGGCATATCAAAGGCAGCCTGATCCAACACCTAGTGAAATGTCATAATCGAGTCTAGGGGTCAGGTGTAACTTTCCAGTTTTGCCCATCTATCTCCAAGGTCCAGGGCAATACTGGAAATCTGGTACGGTTCAAGGATTCAAGTAATCCCATACTACATGTGCCTCGGGTCTTACCCTGATGGCTGAGACAGACCATCCCAACACTTGGTGGCACACCAGTATCAGCCTTGGCAGGATAAATCTCCCCAGACTTATCCAACGGCTGTGAACATTTAAAACTAACATGAGTCTCTATAAATGTCCAGTTTTAGGGTTTTACACAGAATTAAACCAAACAACATGAATCAAACATGCACTTTATTTATTTCCACTAAATAACAAAAGTACATCAAATCAGATTGAAGCTAAGGGCATACAAAACTGTCTATCACAAGGAGGCAAAGGGGAAGCTGGAGCATGAAGTGGGGTACCTCCAGGAGAACATAAGGGAGAAGACTGCAATCTTCAAAGGTGCTCTTGAGGAGGCCAAGACCCAAGCCGTCATTGACTACGTCAATTCTTCAAGATTCGATGGTGTGATGACGGAGGCCTACCGTAATGGCTTCAAACTCAGTCGGTGTCTGATTAGGCACCTCTACCCTGAGCTAGATGAAGGGTTGAGAGATCCATCACATGGACGCCCAAAGATTGCGGAATAAGGGGAGAATTTCAAAAATTTTTCTCTCCCTTCAACTGGGAATCACATTCCCTATTTAGAAAATCATATTTTCAAGGATAAATCTTGAACCTTAAACTGAACCAGATCTGAACCAAAAGGAATGGGAGAGAATGATACCTCATGCGGAGAAGCAATATTTCCCAACAAAGGTGTTCACGCCCAAGGAAGGATCCAAAGACTGCTCCCACTGAAGATGGCGCAGTGCAGGATGGAGCAGAATCAGCAGTGTTCTTCCCCAAGAACTCTGTCCTTCGCAAGAAACAGCAGGATGGAATGTGAGCACAGCTCCATTTTCAATCATTTCTCAAAGAATTGATGTCAAGATCCAATCTTGACTTCTCCCACAGCTGGAGATCGAACTGGCAAATAGGGTGGCAAGAGCAGGGAGGCATCAAGAGAGTATTCGCAGGGTGCAGAATTCTCTCTTCTTGATTTCAGCACTAAAGAGGATCTGAAGTGTTTCTTCGTCTCTCTCAAGGCTGCCGCCCCCTCCTTCCTTTTGTTAACTTGAAAAGATCAGCTCCTAATCCCATTAGGAGGTGCTTATCCAAATCATATTTGGATCAGCCTTCTCTTCTAATGATAAGGATAAACCCTTATCTTATCTGCAGATTAGATTAGCTTTATCCTAATCTTATTAGGAGGTTTCTAGATCTGAATCACATTCAGATCTGGACTCTCTGAGTGGATAGGATTAAGACCCTATCCTAACTGCTAATCCATCTCAGAATTCGCCCCTTTAATTAACTAAATTAATAGCCCAGTTCGAAATGGGCTTTAGGCCCATTAAGCTTATGTGCTAACTTAACCTTCCTAACTACTACCCAGTTGGGCTTCCTTGTATGGCGTGGGACCCAAGCATTGATCTACACATCAGCCACATGGGTTCGACCCAGCCTTTGTTACAAGGCCTGGTCGAATACACTGTTAAAGACATTGCACCCCCTGAAACCCATCAAATGGGCTCCATGGGCCCAACACTTACCCTAAGTGGTCCCTGGGCCAAACCACCTTGTAACACCCAGGGATTGTGGGCAGATGCAAGATTAGCCCATCAGGTATTATCCTCAATGGTCTTACACTTAACCTCTCAGCCCATAATGATCATACACTGCCCGACAAGAGAGGACCTCTCCCTCGGCTGCAAGGAACAGTGTTGCACTCTCCACTTATAAGGATCCCGGGAATTAAAACCCTTTTGCAAACATTTTAGAAACCATAATATATATACTTTTATATCTCATATAAAATATATTTTGCAAAAACAAATTTCAACGGTTAAAATCGGCTGCCGACAGTCTTGGTTTCCAACAGTGAGAGTGCATCCCCGATCATTACCTTTGTCCGACAAAGGGGCTGATCCTGTCACTATGATCACCCACTTAGATGAATTCTCGGATTGTCCCAACATACCCAGGTTTTGACCACCGCTAAGGATCTCACTGATTGGTACATCAAAGACAGCCCGATCCGACACCTAGTGCAGTATCATAATCGAGTCTAGGGGTCGGGTGTAACTTTCCAGTTTTGCCCATCAATCTCCAAGGTCCAGGGCAATACTGGAAATCTGGTCCAGTTCAAAGATTCAATTAATCCCACACTGTATGTGCCTAAGGTCTCACCCGGGTAGCTGAGACAAGCCACCCCAACCGACTTAGTGGCACCACAGTGTCAACCTTGTCAAGATAGGTCTCCCCAGACCGACCCACTGGCTATGAACATTCAAAACTAACACGAGTCTCAATAAGTGTCCAGTTTAAGGGTAATACACAGAAACATACCAAGGGAACATGAATCAAATATGTACTTTTATTCATTTACAATAAACTCATAAAGTACATCAATTTTTTATTGAAGGTAAGGGCATACAAAACTGTCTAACAGCTCCCATTTGCACTTAGGTCCAATCAGGTACTAGCCGGAGTCCCATGCTTTCCACGTGTTTTTCAAACACTTTCTGTGATAGTGGCTTTGTCAATAGGTCTGCTACATTATCCGCTAACGCTACCTTCTGAATCAGGACGTCCCCTCTACCAACAATCTCCCGCAGTACGTGGTATTTCCTCTCGATGTGCTTCGACTTCGAGTGGGCTCGTGGCTCCTTAGCCTGAGCAATAGCTCCATTGTTGTCACACAACAATGGGATGGGTGATGTGTCGGATGGAACTACTCCCAACTCATGAATGAACTTCTTCATCCATACGGCTTCTTTTGCAGCCTCACTTGCGGCAATGTACTCGGCCTCGGTCGTGGAGTCTGCAGTGGACCCCTGTTTGCTACTTTTCTAGCAAACAGCACACGATCCTATCGTGAAAACATATCCAGATGTAGACTTTCTATCATCTGGGTCTGACTGGAAATCGGCATCTGTATACCCTTGGATCTGTAGTGAGCTACCGTCGGATACTAAACAAAACTCTTTTGTCCTTCGAAAGTACTTAAGTATGTTTTTCACAGTAGTCCAATGCTCCTGCACTGGGTTGGCCTGAAATCTGCTTACTACACTCACTGCCTGAGCTATGTCAGGACGAGTGCACAGCATGGCATACACGATGCTCCCTACGGCAGAGGCATAGGGAACGTCTTTCATGCCATCAATCTCCTCAGAAGTCTTGGGAGACATCTTCTTGGAGAGAGTGACTCCGTGCCTGAAAGGAACATTTCCTTTCTTTGAGTTTTCCATGCTGTATCTTTTAACTATTTTGTCAATGTAGGCAGATTGAGATAATCCTATTATCCGCTTCGATCTATCTCTATAGAGTCGAAGACCCAGTATATAGGAGGCTTCTCCAAGATCTTTCATGGAGAATTGCTGTGATAACCATACTTTCACCGTAGTTAACATACCTACATCATTCCCAATGAGTAGAATGTCATCTACATACAGAACCAAGAAGGTAACCTTATCTCCACTGTACTTCCTATAGACACAGGGTTCATCCGGATTCTGCTCGAAGTCAAACGATTTGACGGCAGATTCAAAACGGATGTTCCAACTTCTAGAAGCTTGCTTAAGTACATAAATGGATCTATTAAGTTTACATACCATGTTTTCCTGACCCGCAGCAATGAAGCCTTGCGGCTACTGCATATAGATATCTTCAGTAAGATCTCCATTCAGGAATGCAGTTTTGACATCCATTTGCCAAATCTCATAATCATGGTATGCTGCTACAGTTAGCAGGATCCTAATGGATTTAAGCATGGCCACAGGCGAAAAGGTTTCCTCATAATCGATGCCCTTTTTCTAAATGTACCCTTTCGCCACCAGACGAGCCTTGAAGGTCTCAACCTTACCATCGGGGCCCTTCCTCCTCTTGTAAATCCATTTGCAACCAATTGCTTTTACCCCGGAGGGCGGATCTACTAGAGTCCAGACTCCATTGGTCTCCATTGAGTCCATCTCTGCTCTCATGGCCTCCACCCACTTCTGGGAATCTATGTCCAACATAGCTACCGTGTAAGTCACAGGATCCTCCTCACTAGTCAAGGTTTCCACCAGGTAACTATCCTGGTCATAACCATAACGAACTGGTGGCCTAGATACCCGAGTGGATCTTCTAGGTTGGTCACTACCTGGAATTTGTGGGACATCTCCCACTGCTCCTGAGCTCTCCTCATCAAGAACAACTTCCTAACGATGGGTCTTGGATTCCAACCTGTCTGCACTCGTTCTCTTAACGTGTGCTGGACAACCCCAAATCTTCAAGTGTCTGACACTTGGTTTCTTTCCGGTCCAAAGTTCATATGGAGTATTCGGAACCGACTTGGTTGGAACCCGATTCAGCACATAAATCGTAATCTCTAATGTGTAACCCCAAAAGGATGTGGGTAACTCTGAGTGTATGAGAAGCGACCAGACCATATCCAATAAGGTCCTATTCCTCCTCTCTGAAACACCGTTAAGTTGTGGTGTAGTAGGAGGAGATAATTGTGATACTATCCCATTGTCCTTTAAGTAGTCCCTGAATTCGTCAGAGAGATACTCGCCACCTCGATCTGATCGAAGGGCTTTAATTTCTCTCCCTAACTGTTTCTCGACCTCTTGTCTAAACTCTTTGAACTTTTCAAAGGATTCAGACTTGTGTCTCATTAGGTACACGTAACCGTATCGTGAAAAATCATCTGTGAAGGTGATGAAATACACGTGTTGATTTCATGTCCTAACACTCAGGGGACCACATACATCAGTATGTATTAGGTCAAGTGTGCCCGTAGATCTTTCAGGCTTACCGTTAAATGGTTGTTTCGTCATCTTGCCTTATAGGCAAGGCTCACAAGTGGGAAGATCTTCTACAGTTAGAAAATCCAAAGGACCATCCTTTACCAACCTTGTGATTCGGTCAACACCGATGTGGCCAAGTCGATAATGCCACAGACACGTGGGATTAACTGTATCACGAGCTCTCTTCTTAGGGATTTCAGCCGACGTAGTTTTGGTTATGTTAGTTTCTAGAGAAGGATGTAGAACATAGAGACCATTCTCCAGTTCCCCGTATGCGATGAATCTGTTGTTTCTTTTAACAGTAATCGTATTACTAAAGAAGACAGAATAACCATCTGCACACAGTTTTGAGACAGAAATGAAATTTCTCCTAAAATTTTGTACATAAAGGCAATCTTTCAGTACAATTATTCCTTCTCTAAAAATTAATTCCACGGTTCCTATGGCCGCGGCTGCAACAGTTGCAGTAGTCCCCAAGAAGAGTGTGACTTCTCCTTCACTCAGCCTTCTGCTTACCTTGAACCCCTGCAGTGAGTTACAAGCATGAGTCGAAGCCCCAGAGTCAATACACCAGGAAGCAGAAGCTACCAACAAATTGGTTTCTATAACACAAGTTTCGAAGTTACCTTTCTTTGATTCCAGGTAGGCTGGACATTTCCTTTTCCAGTGGCCGGTCTTCTTGCAGAAGTGACAGGCATCCGATGCTTTGTCTTTCTTCTGCTTCTTGCTCTTAGTGGCTTTCTTTTGAGGCTTCTTTGCCTTCCTCTTTCTCTTGCCTGTCTTGCCAGCTTCAACAAGCATGGTTACAGGCTCATCCTTTCTAATCAGTTCCTCAGCTCTTTGCAACATATTGTTGAGCTCTTGTAAGCTGACATTCAACTTGTTCATGTTATAGTTCATGATGAACGGATTAAAGGAAGGAGGCAAAGAGTTAAGGATAGCATCTATCTGGGTAGCAAGGTCCAGCCCAGATCCAAGAGCCTCTAGTTCGTTGATGTATCCCATCATCCGAAGACAATGGTCGTGAACTTGTTGACTCTTGGACATTTGAGCGGTCATGAACTGTTTCAAGACCTTTTGTCGAGTAGAACGATTCTGCTCTTCATACATTGTCCTGAGACTGTCCAATATGTCTTTGGCAAGTTCGATCTGATCGAACTGCCTTTGTATCGGGTTGTCTAAGGAGGCAATGATGTAACACCGGGCAAGGGAGTTTTTCTCCTCCCATTCTTGATAGTCTCTCCTTCGGGCCTCAGAAGCCCTATCACCCAGACACTCCGGGGCAGGATTCTTTGCCACTTTGTCCAGCTTTTCAGAAGCTAGGACCAGCATAAGGTTCCTGTACCAATCAGCATAGTTTGGGCCCTTCAACTTGTTGTCATCAAGTAGTTTTGCAAAAGATTCGTTTGCCATTTTCTGATAAAAGAGCAAACATCAGTCCACAACCTAATTTGATTCATGTTCATTTCATAGATATGGATTTTAATCTATGATCCATTTCCATTTATTCATCTCTGAGATTTTCCTCCTTTCTCAGTGACGGAGACTACAGGTTGTCTCTGGAAATGTGTGAAATCACATAGGGTGCATGGAGCCAACTGTTTCAGCTGCATAACCCCACCACCTTTCTATGAAGGATCACATCCACTCATCATATGAGTTTTCCCTTTGGCCTATGTCAGACAAGGTTCAGAGCCGTTTTTAGGTAAACCTTTCTGTCCAGTGAGTGCTTACCCATCATATTCGTGAACGCCAAGGTACCGTGAGAGAGTTCCCATTTTCTGGTGAAGCCCCTCCCACATCGGTCAATGACGCCCCTATCATCTTATGAAACACTCAAACAAGCCCAATAGCAAATGGATAGCCCATTTTCTGGTGCGTTTCCTCATTACTGAAGGACCCATCCTCATGCTAATGATGGAAGGCCTTTAGAGAGTTCATCATATGAATCTCCCTATCACACGCACTCATATTAGCTGGAGGGAACAAAATTACGCCCTAGTTTGACTTAGGTCAAACTCTTGATGAGGTGGGCCTTAAATCGGCTAGGGTTCCGCATGCAACCTCTTGATGAGGTGTGGGGCCCACCACTGAGAGAAGTCATCCAATGACCAAAAGGGACACCATGGCAATGATGTGCATTCAGCCATGGTGTGCGCAAGAGCCACTGTCGAATGAGCATGGGCCAAGTACTTATGGCCCATGTACGCAGCACATCACACATCCATACATCACATGCAGGGATAAATTGATCCAATCAATTAATTATCTGTAAGGCCCGTTGGAAGCCCGTTAAAATTCCATAATATTAACCATTAATATTATCTAGGTATATGGGCTGAATTAAGGTTACCCAGTTCGGCCCATATAGCTTTATCCTTTGAAATGGGCTTTTGCAGTTTTAACTATTTAAAACTGGGCCTTTACAGGCTGGGCCAAATTAACCATTTAATTAAATATCAATCCTTAGGCCCATTAGTGGGAAATTAGGGCTGACATTCAGCCTTGATTAAACCCTAGAATTGGTCCAAATAGTTTTGAACCAATCTTGGTTCGAATGGGTCTAGTGTTTGATTTTTAATTAAATCCTTAATTCAAGAAAATAATCAGAAATTAAATACTGATAAAAGGAAAAACAAGAATCAATCAAACAGGGTTGTTCGCACAATCCTTCCTGCAAAACAGAGGTTAGATCATACAATGCAGTTTCAAAAACTGCAAATCGCAGATAGCATTTCTCTTATCTACGAAATCTCCTTCTCTGCGCCGCCATCTTCGATCCAAAATAAAATAAATAGAAATCAAATTTCTATTAATAATTACATCAGATCGAATACCTATACATTGAGTCTAAAAAATAAAAAAAAATTATTTACAGACCCAAAATAAGTCAAGAACTGCAAAATCGCAGATTCCCTGCGCAAACCAAGAATTCGATCTCCTCTTGTACGAACAACCCATAAATCAAGAAAATTATAAAGAACAATTCTAAATAATAATCAGATTTACTTAAATTTAATTTTAGATTATTTGCCTATCTGATTTGGGAACAAATTTCCCAAAAACCAAATCTGTGCAAATTGGGTAGAACGCCTTCTCCCTAATTGCGCATGTTCAGATCTGAAACAGCATGATTCAAGATTTGAACCTGTGGCTCTGATACCACTGAAGGGTTGAGAGATCCATCACATGGATGCCCAAAGATTGCGGAATAATGGGCGAATTTCAAAAATTTTTCTCTCCCTTCAACTGGGAATCACATTCCCTATTTAGAAAATCATATTTTCAAGGATAAATCTTGAACCTTAAAATGAACTAGATCTGAACCAAAAGGAATGGGAGAGAATGATACCTGATACGGAGAAGCAATATCTCCCAACGAAGGTGTTCACGCCCAAGGAAGGATTCGAAGACTGCTCCCACTGAAGATGGTGCAGTGTAGGATGGAGCAGAATCAGCAGTGTTCTTCCCCAAGAACTCTGTCCTTCGCAAGAAACAGTAGGATGGAATGTGAGCACAGCTCCCTTTTCAATCCTTTCTCAAAGAATTGATGTCAAGATCCAATCTTGACTTCTCCCACAGCTGAAGATCGAACTGGCAAACAAGGCGGCAAGAGCAGGGAGGCGGCAAGACAGTATTCGCAGGGTGCAGAATTCTCTCTTCTTGATTTCAGCACTAAAGAGGATCTGAAGTGTTTCTTCGTCTCTCTCAAGACTGTCGCCCCCTCCTTCCTTTTGTTAACTTGAAAAGATCAGCTCCTAATCCCATTAGGAGGTGCTTATCCAAATCATATTTGGATCAGCCTTCTCTTCTAATGATAAGGATAAACCCTTATCTTATCTGCAGATTAGATTAGCTTTATCCTAATCTTATTAGGAGGTTTCTAGATCTGAATCACATTCAGATCTGGACTCTCTGAGTGGATAGGATTAAGACCCTATCCTAACTGCTAATCCATCTCAGAATTCGCCCCTTTAATTAACTAAATAAATAGCCCTGTTCGAAATGGGCTTTAGGCCCATTAAGCTTATGTGCTCACATAACCTTCCTAACTGCTGCCCAGTTGGGCTTCCTTGTATGGCGTGGGACCCAAGCATTGATCTACACATCAGCCACATGGGTTCGGCCCAGCCTTTGTTACAAGGACTGGTCGAATACAATGTTAAAGACAGTGCACCCCCTGAAATCCATCAAATGAGCTCTATGGGCCCAACACTTACCCTAAGTGGTCCCTGGGCCAAGCCACCATGTAACACCCAGGGACTGTGGGCAGATGCAAGATTAGCCCATCAGGTATTATCCTCAATGGTCTTACACTTAACCTCTCAGCCCATAATGATCATACACTGCCCGACAAGAGAGGACCTCTCCCTCGGCTGCAAGGAACAGTGTTGCACTCTCCACTTATATGGATCCCGGGAATTAAAACCCTTTTGCAAACATTTTAGAAACCATAATATATATACGTTTATATCTCATATAAAATATATTTTGCAAAAACAAATTTCAACGGTTGAAATCGGCTGCCGGCAGTCTTGGTTTCCAACAGTGAGAGTGCATCCCCGATCATTACCTTTGTCTGACAAAGGGGCTGATCCTGTCACTATGATCACCCACTCAGATGAATTCTCGGATTGTCCCAACATACCCAGGTTTTGACCCCCGCTAAGGATCTCACTGATTGGTACATCAAAGACAGCCCGATCCAACACCTAGTGCAGTATCATAATCGAGTCTAGGGGTCGGGTGTAACTTTCCAGTTTTGCCCATCAATCTCCAAGGTCCAGGGCAATACTGGAAATCTGGTCCAGTTCAAAGATTCAATTAATCCCACACTGTATGTGCCTAGGGTCTCACCCCGGTAGCTGAGACAAGCCACCCCAACCAACTTGATGGCACCACAGTGTCAGCCTTGTCAGGATAGGTCTCCCCAGACCGACCCACTGGCTGTGAACATTCAAAACTAACACGAGTCTCAATAAGTGTCCAGTTTAAGGGTAATACACAGAAACATACCAAGGGAACATGAATCAAATATGTACTTTTATTCATTTACAATAAACTCATAAAGTACATCAATTTTTTATTGAAGCTAAGGGCATACAAAACTGTCTCACACTAGACACTAGCGCCAACACTACTTCGCAGATTACTGATGACATCGTGCGCCAGTCAAAAGATGACCCCGATTCCGAGGATGAAGGTCCCGAAGATGGAGCAGAGGACGCCGGTCCAGACACTATCCCTGAGGGGGTCCCTGATAGAGGCGGCAAGTCCCCGAAGTAGTTTGCTCTTTATATTTGTAACTTAATCTTTTCCCTTTCTGAACTGTGAATGTACCATCCTGAGCCTTCGAGCTCGGGAAAAAACTCTTGTACTTGAACTTTTTTTTTAATGAAGTGCAAAAATACTTCTAAGTGTGAGCGGACTCCAAGCTAGTCATTTTAATGTATAGGTTACCCGAGCTGTCAAGCCACCGAGTTGGCGGTAAAGGTGACTGAGTGAAGTTGTGTTACTTCAGGTTGCACGGGTTACCCTGGACTATCGGGTTACCGAGCTGAGTAAGAGCGGCAAGGGTATAGACACCGTAGGGTTCATACCCGAGCTGTCTTTCCCTTAAGGGTTAGAGGTAACTAGGTTTTTGTCAGTTTGCTATGCCGAAGTGGCAGCTAGGGTTTTCTTGTGGCCCTTAGGCTTAAGAAGGGACCCGTAGTCTGTTCTTAGGTTTCACCCAGGCCAAAGTGGCGACTGGGGTCTTCTTGTGGCCCTTAGGCTTAGGGAGGGACCCATAGTCCGCTCCTGGATTTCACCTAAGCCAAAGTGACGGCTGGGTCTTATGTGCAGAGGTCATGTTAGCTCGGTATTTTGGCCCTTAGGCCTGGGGAGTGGCTCGTGGCCTACTCGATTCTTATAAATAATATTGTCTTAGGTTGACAATATTCTATGCTTGAGGTATTTGTTTCCCTTCGAGGGTCTCGAGCTCGTATGTTCCTTCCCCGAGCACTCATTTCACTTGGTAAGGACCTTCCCAGTTGGACCTGAGCTTGCCAGCGTCGGGCTCAGGTACCATAACTTTACGAAGGACCAGGTCGCCAATGCAGAGGTTTCACTTCTTGACCTTGGCGTTATAGTACCGAGCTACACTCTGCTGGTAGGCTGCGGTCCTAATGTACGCGAGGCCCCTTACTTCATCGAGTAGATCGAGGTTGGTACGTAGCTCATCTTCGTTTATCTAATCATTGTATTCTTCAAGTTGTAGCGTAGGTACTTCGATCTCTACGAGGATCACTGCTTCGGTGCCATAGGTGAGATTGAAGGGTGTTTCTCCCGTAGCGGTCTTCTCCGTGGTTCGGTAGGCCCACAGGACACTGGGTAGTTCATCTGCCCACAATCCTTTAGCTCGGTCCAGCCGTGCCTTTAGTCCGCGGAGGATGGGTCTATTCGTGACTTCTGTCTGACCATTTGCTTGAGGGTGCGCGACTGAAGTAAAGTTATGTTGGATCCCCATGTCTCGGCACCAATCTTGAAATTTGATGTCCTCGAATTGTTTGCCATTGTCGGAAATCAATACCCGAGGTAGCCCGAAGTGGCATACGATGTTCTTCCAAAAGAAGTTTTGGACATTTCGGGTTGTGATCGTCACGAGGGGCTCGGCTTCTACTCACTTGGTAAAATAGTCCACCGCCACTACTAAGAACTTTCTTCCACCCGTTGTTGGCGGGAATGGCCCGAGTAGATCGATGCCCCACTATGCAAAAGGCCACGGGCTGGTGAGATACTTGAGGTCGGCAGCGGGTTGGTGGTAAATATTGGCATGTCTCTGACATTTGTCACATTTTCTAACGAGTTCAATGGTGTCTGCCTTCATTGTTGGCCAATAATACCCTTGCTGAATCGCTTTCTGGGCAAAGGCCCTGCCCCCCAGGTGTCCGCCGCACAGACCCTCATGAGTGTCGTGGAGTACGAGCTCGGCTTCGGTAGGTCGCAAGCAACGCAGGTAGGGGAGAGTGTAGGATCTCCTGTATAGCCGCTCGTCTATAATAACATATTTAGCTGCATTGCGACCTGCAGAGAGGGTCTCGTGTAACAAGAAGCTCATGAGTGGGTCAATCCAGCTTGGCTCTGCTCGAACGACGGGAGCGACCTCCTCTGCCCCCCCCCTCGAGAATGCTAGGCCGAGACAGGTCCTCTATGTACAGGGTTCTCATGGTGGTGTCGCTAGTGCTGGCTAACTTGGACAGGGCGTCAGCCTCGGCATTCTCTGACCTAGGGATTTGTCTAATAAAGGGTGACTGGAAGTTGAGCAGGGCCTCTCTGACTTTGGCTAAGTAGGCGATCATGGTTGGCTCGCGAGCTTCGTACTCACCGGTGACCTGGTTGACCTCAAACAGGGAGTCATTGCAGATAACGATGTGCTTGACTTTTATTTCTCTGGCTAGAGCTAGTCCAGCTATAAACGCCTCATATTCTGCTTCGTTGTTGGATGTCTCGAACTCGAAGCGTAGTCCGTACTCCAGTTTTATGCTGCTTGGGCCGTGCAGAGCTAGGAGAGGTGCCACACTAGCTACTACTTCATGGGGTTCGGACTCGACCGATCCGGGAGCTTCGGGCTCACCCGAAGTGGGAGCCTCACGCTCAACCAGACTGGGAACTTCAGAGCTGAATGTGCATTCAGCTATGAAATCTGCTAAGGATTGGGCCTTAATGGCAGTTCACGGCTTGTACTACAGGTCGTACTCGTTGAGCTCAATGGCCCACTTCGTCAATCGACCAGAGACCCCGGGCTTAAGCAAGACTTGCCTCAGAGGTTTGTCGGTAAGGACGATAACAGTATGAGCTTGGAAGTACGGGTAGAGCTTCCAAGCTGCAATTATCAATGCGTATGCTAGCTTCTCCATCTCCGAGTATCTCGTTTATTCTCCCTGCAATACTTTACTAACATAATAGATAGGTCATTGGACCCGACCTACTTTCTTTATTAGTACCGAACTGACCACTTCGTCGCTCGCCGAGAGGTACAGTTCTAAAACGTCATCCTCCTCGGGCCGGGTTAAGATCGGTACACTAGCGAGGTAATTCTTGAGCTCGTCAAACACGAGCTGACAGTCTCGAGTCCACTCGAACCCTTTGCTCTTGATTGCCTTAAAGAACGGCAGACAGCGGTCCGCCGATTTGGACATGAAGCGGCTCAGGGCGGCTATGCGGCCATTCAACCTCTGAACCTCCTTTAACTTACGGGGTGATCTCATGTCTAAGATGGCCTTAACCTTATCCGGGTTGGCTCCAATGCCATGCCGGTTAATTATGTATCCCAAGAATTTACCTGAGGTCACACTGAACACACACTTGTTCGGATTTAGTCTCATTTTAAACTTACGCAAAATTTCAAAAACAGAATGCAAGTCTTGTATTAATTCATGTGAGAATTGAGTTTTGATGACCATGTCGTCTACATAGCATTCTACTTTTCTACCAATTAACGACGCAAATAATTTATTTACAAGCCTTTGAAAAGTTGCCCCTGCGTTTTTCAACCTGAAGGGCATAACCTTGTAACAGTATATGTCGAACTCCGTGATGAAGGCAGTCTTTTTTTCGTCCGCCGGGACCATCTTGATCTAGTTATAGCCCGAATAGGCGTCCAAGAAACTTAGCAACTCATGCCTTGAGGTCGCGTCCACCAAACGGTCAATTCTGGAGAGCAGGAAGCAGTCTTTCGAGCAAGCCCGGTTCAGGTTGGTGTAGTCGACGCACATGCGCCACTTGCCGTTGGCCTTCTTTACCAGGACGGGGTTGGCTACCCAACTCGGGTAGTGGACTTCTCTTATGAAGTCCGCTGCGAGGAGCTTCTCGACTTCCTCGTCGACCACTTTTCCACCATTTTAGGGCTAGGTTGCGTTTCTTCTGTCTAACGGGCCTAACTACAGGATCAGTGTTCAGCTTGTGAGTTATGAGTTCGGGGTCTATACTAGGCATTTCTTCTGCAGACCATGCAAAAATATCTAAATTTTTAAGAAAAAAATTACCAGTTTGGATCGTAGGGGCTCCTGGACGGAATCGCTGATCTGAAGCATCCGAGCTGGGTCTGCTGTTGAGGTCGGGACCGCGATTGTTTCTTCCATGGGTGCGGCTCGCTCTTCGCCTTGCTCCATGGGTCGTTCTAGTTCGAGGTCATCGGCCACCTTGGTTTTACCCTTTAGGGTGGCAACGTAGCACTTGCGGGACTCGAGCTGGTCGCCCCGCGCTACTCCCACACCGAAATCTGTTGGGAACTTCATAGCCAAGTGGTAAGTGGAGACCACCACCCGTAGGACATCGGTGATCGGTCGACCTATTATGGCATTGTAGGGAGAGGGGGTCGCTACCACTAGGAAGTTGTGTTCGAATCTGACCACACAAGGCCATGTGCCGATCTCTATAGGTACTATTATCTCCCAAGGGGGCGGACTTCCTCTCCGTTGAAGCCCACTAATGGGGTGTCCGTAGGCCTCAGATTGCTTCTCTGCAACTGAAGCTGGTCAAACGCAGCTTTGAAGAGGATGTCAACTGAGCTGCCTGAGTCCACGAGTACGCGCCTGACCTTAAAGTCGTTGATTCTTAGCTTTATTATGAGTGCATCATCATGGGGGTAGTGGACCCCTTCCGCATCATCTTCTGTGAAGAAAATTGGATCTCCTGTCTTCGGCCGCTTTGGGGGGTTCTGCTCTTCTCGGGTGGCCTCACGAACTGACGTTCGAGCTGCTATTGAGGTGCAACCCACGACGATCGAACCTCCCACTATCATGTGGATGGTCCCCCGAACTAGCCTCTCCTCCGTAGGCTGCCTCTGCGGTTGTTCGACCAGCCTGCTATTGGATTCGGGAGCATCTTTACCGTACTCTCCTTGTCGACTTGTTCTATTGCTATTGTTCTTATTATTATTTTGTACAAAGTTTCTCAAATATCCGCAACGGATGAGCTCCTCTATCTCGTCGCGGAGGTTTTTACAACTCTCGATATTGTGACCGTGGTCTTTGTGATCAGCTCAGTCCGGTGCAGAAGCTCGGAACAATTGACCCGGCTTTGCACCCCGAACTGTTTTGTTTTTTCTTCGAGTGTCCCCTTGACTGGAAGGCTCTCCTTCTCTCTTTCTTTTTTCAGGTGCACCCTTGCCCTTCTGGTTGATCTCCTCTTCAGTGGCTATGAACTTATCTGCAAGCTTTAGAAACTCAGTTATGGTCGCGGGTTGGTTGACGACCATGTGCCACTTGAACTCTTTGTGCATCACGCCCTTCTTGGCTACAACAAGGCGTACGGTGGGGTCCAGGCACGGTATCTGCATACAAGCGTCATTGAACCGGTTGATATAGCTCCGGATAGACTCTCCCTCTCTTTGTGCTACGTTGAAGATGTTTTCTTCAGTTCGCGGGCACCGTTTGCTGGTGAAGAAGTGGGACGTAAAAGCTTGTGCGAACTGCACCCAACTTCTTATTGACCCGGGCACCAAGTTTTGGTACCACATGCGGGCTGCTCCCCTAAAAGTAGTGGAGAAGGCCACGCACATGCACGACTTGCTGGCTCGCGCCAGGTGCATCTGTGACTGAAAGGCATCTACATGATCATTCGGGTCGAACGACCCGTCATACTTATCAAGAGGGGGGAGATTGAAATCCTTGGGCATCGGGACTACTAGGAGTTCGGAAGATAGGGGGGACAGAACTGAGAGGATGGGAGCTTTGACTTTGGCCGAGCCTACCTCTTCTTTGCCCATGAGCTCGGGCAAATCGCAGGTGACAGATCGGCAAGCTCGGCAGCGGCGTCTCTACTTCTTGATGGGCTCGGCGTTCGTGCTGCTCACCTCCGCGCTATCCAGAATGGTTTGCACCGGGAGTAGCACAGTCCGCTGGTGATGGCTACGGACAGAGGGATCCTGCTTGGAATCTATTGCCAGGATCTCGAACCGATTTTCAAGGATTGGGGGTACAAACTTCGACTGTCGAGGCGTCGTAGACCTGCCGAGCCGAGGTCCTCCTGACCTGTCCGCCCGCGGCGAGATCAGGGTAGCCGGTCTCTCACGTCTACCATGGGGGGAGGCCTGGTTTTTGGGAGATTTTGGGGGGCCTCTTCTCGGCCGGAGTGCTCGCTCTTGCAATGAGATTTGGCTTCCTGCGAAGCTAGGCCCTCATGCACTGCACCAGGTCCTCCAGCTGGTTCGGGCTAGCCGCTGGGAGCACGACCGAAGGCTCGGCGAACATCGTTCTGACTGTAGCGGGGAGTGGGGCAATGACAGGTGCCATTGTGAGAGGCACGTTTAAGTTGGGGATTCTGTCCGTTGAGAGGGGGACGGTGAACTGTCCGATACAGACAGTAGGAAGCTGGGATTGTTCCCTGGAGTTATCTATCTCCGTGTTTTGTCCGACGTTGCTAGAGGAAGCCATGAGCGTTGGATTGTTTCAAGGAAAAAGAAGGAACTGAAAAAGTTTAGAGAGAAAGGCTTTTTGAAGCGATTCCCACAAACGGCGCCAAATGATGTAGCACAATCCGATCACTCCTAGCTGGCGCTCGTGTGGCTCCTGAGATGTACTTGAAATGAGAGGAAGGAGGAAGAACTCCCACGGGGTTTCCCGACGGGAACGCTCTGATGCTTAAGTTAGTATTGCGTACAAGAAGCAAAGAGAGAACGAAGTCTAAGAGTGTAGGTTGCACTAGTGATTTCTGATACCTTGTTCCTTGAGGATAAGTTCCTTATAGCTGAATTCCGTTTCTCCCAGCCCTCTGACTTCTGATAGGGCAGGTATAACCACCACTGTCAGTCTGCCATAGCCATTACAAGTAGGGCTGAGGTGGCACGCGCGGGGCCATCGTGCAGGGTACGTGTCTGTCAGGTGTGGGACGCCTTCCTAAAGGTGGCAGGCGCAGCAAGGGGACATGCCTGCAATTCACAGGTTTGTCAGGTATGGCGGTCGGGCAGGAAGCCCTCCTATGGTATACCAAGTTGTTCTCCTACGAATTGCCCTGAGCTGGGTCGTCCCTTAAGTGACGGGCTGCCTGCAGCCTGTTATGCCGAGCTAGCCGACCCGAGGTCTTTGTGCCTCGAGGCGTCCAAAGAAGAATCGGTTAGTTCTTGCTTGGGAGTGGCCCGAGGTCCATTGGGAGGAGCTCGGGTCTCAAAAGAGGTCAGGGTGCCCCGAACTCGGCACCCCCCGAAGTCCCTTGACCCCAAGGAGGAGGTGCGGGCGAGGCGACTTTCGGCGAGTAGTTTACCTGCCGAGTTGCCGTGCTGAACTCGGTGGGACTTCCCCACCGAGTTATGCTCGTCTTTTGTGCTGTCATGCTGAGTCATTGTTTGAGCTAGGTCACACCTACGTGTATCTCAGCTACGAGGTCGGGCCAAATCACCCTCCATCACATATAATATATAATATAAAATATTTTATATTATATAATATATAAAATAAATTTCATATACATATTACATGACATATACTATAAAATATTAAATATATTTAACATTTTATAAATAAACCATAAGCCCAGAATCAGGCCCAGCCCATTATCATTCTTAGGTAAACCTGAGCCTACCCTCTTACCCAATCCTACAACCCAAGTGGCCTCCACTATTGACTTTTGTCATGTTGAGACACAATATTAGCTATGTTGTTTCCTGGGTGTTTATTAGAAAAACACTACTACATTAATACTTAAATTTGTGTCTATGAGTCATTGGACAAACAAGAATTTGAAGTTACCCCCAACTCCCCAATATTAGTTGGAATGAAATGCTTATATGGTATTTTAAGCTGAGGTGGAAAATAACTTTATGGAATGTTACTTGAAAACAATTAAAACAATAAACGTTTAAAGTAAGTTTTCCAAATGAACTTTTAAAGCAATAAACACCCTGTATATGTTTGGCATCTTTGCAGCACCGTATTTTTCAGAAAACAGTGCTGCTGATATGTGGGTTGGAAGCACCATTTTCTGAGAAAACAGTGTTTTTTTCTTGTTTGGAATCGTTGCTGCCAGGTAGGACGTTTCCTGGAGCAACAACTTTTTTTTGTTCGGTACTAATGCTCCAAGAAACGTTTTCTGCACTTCTACCCATTATCCAGTGCCACATCACTGCCCTGTTAGCAGCAACAAGCTGCAATTCCAGGAAACGCCAAATTTGGCGTTGCTCCAAGCCATACCTTCCCGATTTCCAATGCATGGTTTGGAGCACTGTTTTCTATGGAAAAACGGTTCCAAACATATGGTTATTTCCTGAAGCACCATTTTTTCCTATGTGGCACTGATGTGGCTCCATTGCTCCAAAAAATGGCAAAGATGCCAAACAGCCGCTCTATCTATTAATGCCCATGAAACCAAACACATACATTATAACTGGTTTTAGATGTTTATGTTGTGGAAGTTGTGTCTACTCCGTCACTTCGCTTACATTCAGTGATGGTATATAACCTTCTCTCCACTTACAAGATCACTATTCTTTTTCTTTTTTCCATGAAAAAAAAGTATATCCTTTCACTTTTATTACAGCCGACTTCGAGTTAAATAATCACATTACAAATATATACATGCAACCATACTTAAAATGTTATACACATAAGCACCAACTTTTAAAATTAACAAAGATGGAAAAACGAGATGTCTTCACATATTCAATCAGTTATGCAGAACCCATGAATGCATATTATCAAAGGAAGGACCCATCTAATACAATCAATCTGAGGGAGCGCAGCTCTTTGATAATTGTCTCATTCAATTCACACTGATACAAAATCCTTGTTCTTCTCGCCAACCTTCTCCTTGATCCCACTCTTCCCACCCCCAAAAACAAAATCCAGATTGTACAGTATTGGAACCATGGTTATTGAACTCAAGAAGACAAGTACTGGACCAAAGATCCAAAGAAGAAGAGGTAGGGCTGAGTAGAAAAGCCTGTTGCCAACAGTGTTGAGGGTGAAACTTTTCTCCAGTAGTTCAGAGATATATTCGGGAGTCACTATGCCCAAAGGGTCCTGAGTGGAGTTGATGAGGAAGTTCACCTGGTTCACAAACCGAATAGACAGAGAATAACAGAGAAAAGCAAAGAGAAAGATCAAGAGGAGAGTGACATATTTCAACGCCATCATGAATTCACCATGCGCTCCAAAGACATCGTCATTAAGTGGTTTCTTAATACTATAAGTGCTACTGAGGACAGCCGCTAAGCCAGTGCAAAGCAGGATCGATGTAGTGGCCATCAGGGTCGAACCCATAATCGCATTTCGAATGGTCTGAACGGCTAATATATTCTTCTTGTCATTATCCTGAGAACCCAACAAAAAAAAAACTTTAGTTATGAAAGTATAATTGCTTGGTGCAGTGGTAAAATACTAAAATGTTGGGCTGATAAGCATGAGAATGTGTTATGCATTTATGTGTTATTGAGGATTCCCCTCAAATTCAGAGAACAACTTCTGTATTTACATGTTACCATTCATAGGAAGATATGAATTCGTCTGTGAGTCTGGACTGATCAAAGTGACCACTTTGTTAAAAAAGTGCCAAAAACAAAGCTGAAACTCAGTTCAGTCCACCCTTCCCAAGACCCAAGATAGACCTGACAGACAATATTGGGTAATGGCGCTTTTGATTGCTCTGCTGCATTCAGGCAATAATTCTAGCTCTAACATATTAATACAATTAAACAAATCTCTTCATACAGATGTTACTCAGTTAAGATTTGGCAGTTTTTCTTTTTTTTTTTTTTTTTTTTGAAAAGAGATTAATTTATATATTGAGAATAACAAAGCAAATTAATGTACCTATAAATTTAAATTTGTAATAACTTTCATACAGAACTGGGCATTTAATTGTGGCATACATGTCATCACATGACATACATATCAGCAGAGTCGTATATGTGAAAACCTCAATCACCATAAGAAACCATGAAAGGTGGAGAATATTCTACAGTCATGGTCATTGCTTTCTATCAACATCTATTGATGATGATGTATTCCTATATGGCAACATTTCTGCTTTGGTATGATGTAAATAACAAAGAAAATGAACTCAGTCATTATCCAATATTCCAATATACCATCATCAACCACAGCATGTTCAATTAGTACTGAACAAAGCTTTCTGTTTTTTGCATGCATGGTTTCAAAAGTTAAAGTTTGAAAGCGCTAACCATACTAGTGAAAGACACATCAAACAACCACCCCTAATGCTGTGTCTGGTTTGATAGAAGATAATGGAGAAATTAGAAAAAAAAAAGTTGACAGAAATTCTTAAGGAAATTCATAAAAATCCATGATCTGAACTTTCTCTTATTTCCTATCCAACCAAAGATAGTCTAAATGTAAAAATATTTTGTAGAAGTGGGCAATTTCTGTTATTCTGGCTCAGTTTGGAAAGAGTATATATAAATGCAAATATGTACAATGCAAAATAATACAAAATAGAAGATTTTGTACTCTATATATTTACATTTATACTCCTTCCAAACTGAGCTTCTGTGAGTAGATGGAAGGAAAAGTTGGTTTTCCTTTGCATTACCTTCACCATGGTCGCAACCCATAAACGTCGGCCGGCGGAATTGGTTCCAATGATGGTGGTGAAAGGTTGGGTTCGAACTTTATGCCATAACCAAATATGATAAATAAGGGTGGCCAGAAACCCCAATGGCACTAAGACCAAATCCAGATAGCACTTCCTCCACACCATCTCTCTCTCTCTATGTATGTATGAATTCTTATTCTTTTGGTGTGCTCACAGCTCAGTTCCCTTTATATAGAGAGATAACACAATGCATTTGGACTTGATTTGGGGCAAGGGTCATATAGTGAATAGAACCACCTTTAACTTTTTAGGTAAAAGACAAGGCTTATTCCTATAATTAAAGTTGGAGTTTGCCCAACTTTTGGCCATTGACCTTAATGAATGCCACTCTATGCTCCCCAAAATAACTCTAAGTGCCACTCCAAGAATTCTTCAAGGATACTTTTGTAAAATTCCACCATAGAATTCAACACCAATTCCATAACCCCATTTCTCTATTATAGCATTTTGACCCACAATTTCGTCATCATCTATAATATCACTTACAATTGTTACAGACAGAAAAAAAAAAATGAAAATTCTTTAAATTCTGAAACAACATTATTTTTAGATTTTTTAATCCTTTACCAATAATTAATTGAAATATATAAGCTCTATGTTAGACAGTGAATTTTAACATATGTATGACACCCAGCAGAATAGAATGATGGAACAAGATTTATGTAGCCAACACCATAAAGGGTGTTTGGTATCATGATATTGTTGAGGTGTTGCTTTGCACTCGATTTAAGCATTGAAAATCGGGAGAGTGGAGTGTTTTGGCACGATCTACAATGTCTGTATATAATATATGAAGAAGTATTGACAGACCCAATGTAGATTTTTGATTTTCACTGTACAGCTATAAACATTCAAAATGTCAAAAACCCCTATTACACTTCCAAATTAGTACCCACCCCAACTATACTTTAGGCCTAAAAATTCTGACCCTGGGCTGAACCGTCATTCTCTCTATGATATATAAGTGTCATTATTAGACAAGTATCAAAGGCCCAAAGGAATAGAAATTCACTTTCACATAGTCCAAATGCATGTACAGTCAAAAAAACCTATATGTGACGCTTGTGTGGCAATGAAACAGCTCCACACGACCACAATACCAAACACCACCATAATCAAAAACACAACATAACATGGGTTCTAGAAGCCCCAACATATTGAAATGCTTCTTTCCCTAGGTATATACCCATAAAAAGACAACGGGTTCTAAGTTCTAACACCTCAGAATGCAAGAAAGAATTTACTATTTTTTATGTCAACTATTAGGCTGGATATATTCTGGCGGTTTTCCTGTTATACACCTTCCAACAGAAGATGAATATATATTTTATTCTCCTCCCATTAATCAGTTGTTCGTAGAACATATCCAACAGATCACTTAAAAAGGGAGGATTGGAATGTCAAATGAGTTTCAGGAGGAAGAATAATTCGTTCTTTGGGCATAAGGCTGCGTTTGGCATTCCTTATTTTAATGATTTATCGCCATTTTACAATTAAAAATTCAGTGTTTTTTTAGCGTTTATAGGACCATTTTAACAGGGAAAAGAAGATAAATCTTTAAAAATATAGTTTCAAACTTTTTTAAGGGCATTGTGATAGATAGAGGTGCAGATTGTATTGAGAGAGAATCCGACGAGGATTTTCAGGAGAAAATAGGTCAAAAGGTGGCCAATGCTCACGCAATTGACGTGTGAAGCAAAACATGGCATCCACGTGCATGTCAATATCATTAATCTTACACGTGTAAGGAAGGTAGAGCTTGGTTTCCTTGTGAACTATACACTAGGAATGATTAATTCCGTAATAAGGGATCATTAATTAATCTAAATTATTATAATTTCTTAAATTATTTATATTAGACATTTAGGTTAGACCTTTTATATGATTTAAGAAACATATCATGTTATATCTTGAGAATGATTTATATTAAGAAGCAACTACAATATCATTTAATTTGAAATTTACTATTTAACCATAAAAAAAATTAAATTAGAAAAATTAGCATAAGTCTTACATCTTTGTAATCTATTCTGACCTACTTTGTTTGAAAATTACTATTAACTTATTTTGTTTTTAATATGACTTAAGAGGTTAAATGAAACTCACACCATTAGGTTATGCTTCCACAAAATGTTAAATCTAGCTTGCAATTAATAAACTATTTCATCTAAACGAATGAAACTCACACCATTTGTATTAATTGTTTAGTTATTTTTTATGAATTTTATTTGTTTTTATTTTTATTCATTTAATATTTTGAATATTATTTTTAAGTTAAATTATTTGTTCAATTGTTACTTTTGAAATGGTTGTGTTTGAATAAAATTTAGTTACTACCATAACATTTGAAGTGGCCACTTTTTAGGTATTAGGATGCTAAATGTGTGAATTTTATGTGAGTGGATAAACTTTTCTAAGAGTTAGAATTTAACCTCTTATAAGATTTTATCTGGAATGTGAAACGCTCTAGAGTTAAAAAACCTGTAAAGGCAGTCCTGAGATCTAGGCAGCAAATAGCTTGAGTCTAAGAGACGCCATGTCCACGCAAATAATTGTGACAAATGGGACTGAAGCTATATTATTCTATGGGTAGGAAAAGGAGAAGATACAACTAATGACAGTGAGCTCGTCCAAATGCAATTGAAATTTACAGAGAAAAAGAAGAGAGACTCAGACTCCACATAGAGACAATGACAATACAAGTGTTGGCTTTTCTATAAGTTATATTTATCCATGTTTTTTTTATTTTTTAGGAAAATAAAATAATGGCCATTTTAGCCATTAAAATCCCATTATCAAAAGGGGCGTTTTTTGTTCCATCCAATCAGTGTTGGCAATTTTTCCCAGATGAAAAAGTCAATTTATTCACCTAAGAGATGGGTATCACTTATCTCGATAAGTGATACACAAAAAAATAAACTTTCCCTGTTCTCATACAAATAGTAAAAAAAAAACAAAAATAAAAATAAAAGAACATGAGTTTATTAATTTCTCCCCCTCTCAAAATCCCAAAAAGGAATACCCCCTTAGATCTTTTATCACATTTTCTGAACAAAATCTTCTGGTTATTTTATAACTTTATGCTCTATACTAATAAAACTCATGTTGTACAATATGAATTATATTGTAACAAAATAACCCTAATGCTCAACATGTTTTATTTATTTATTATTTATTTGTTTGTGTGCTTTTTCTTTCTGCTTTAGATGTATGACTAGCTTTTCTCTTGATCCTACTTTTTCTTTCTTTCTTTGTCGATTGAGTGGTCTTTAATTACTTTATCCTCTTAAAAATAAAAGTTAAAAAGAGGAAGAATTTTAATTAAAAGCTTATATATTTGTTAGTTCAACGTTTTTGTTTTATACTAATGTTGAAGGTTCAAAATATAGATACGTATTGATGGGACTTAAACCAACCCTCTGAACTAGTTTGAGAAAAGTCTAAAAAAGAATAAAAGATAAAAGCGAAATTCGATGCAGACTGATACATCACAAATCTTGCCAATGTTCAAACGAGTTCTTGTTTGTAGTGCCATGTCTCATGAAGATAAGTAATTGTGTTTCAGTAAGAAACTGTTGGTGCTATAGCAATTATCACCAACGTCCTCAGACACTGAATGGAGGTGGAATCAACAGTCAGCTACCGAAACGTTTGGTCCACCGATCGACCATCAAGTTCTAGGATTTCATTTTTTGGAAAGAACAATCACCAATTGACCATCTAGTTCTAGGATAAGGTTGGCCGGCCGGAAGTCCGGCCATCCAGATGAGTCATGTTTAATAACTTTGATGAATAGTATCCAACTTTTAGGACTTTGGTTGGTATGTTTTATCATCTAACCGAGTATTCAATGCTAGTGGGATGCGCACAATGGCCTAATAAAGTTCCTTATCTAACACATAGCATTTATTTATTTGCACGCTACACCATTGACACAAAAAAAGTTGATAGATCGATGAAAATGAATATGTATTGAGATGAAGACAGGCTGTTTCTTACCAATTCAAGTGGCTAATAAGATGGTGCCGGACCTGGTCGGCACTGAGCAAAGTAAGCAGGGAAACAAGAATTATTGGCTGACTCGTCCGACCAAATGCTGAAAGGGATTTTTACTCACAAAGGTTTTCTTCACACTAGGGGCACCATTTATTTGTGCTAAGACTGGAATGGTAATTGATGGCACACCCTACTATGAATTGGCAGTCACTCCCATCAAGCATCAGTCCACTGGTTAATGCGCCTGACTGGCCGGCAGTGAGGAGAGACCTTACCGACTTACAACCAAATTTGAAAACCCATTTGGAATCCATTGTTCAAAACCAAAAGGAGTGGATTGGATTGCTAGCTGGTCTTTTCTATTGCACAACTGCAAGGGATTATATATTTTTAGTCATGGAGAATTATTCCTAATGGACAACAGGGCTGTGAGGACAGTGTGAGGATGGTGTTCTGAGGATTGATCAAATCCGAATTCTTTTCTAATGGCCTCAGAATAACTTTGAAATTTCAGGCAACAAATGGTCATCCCTCAATATGATATCCTATCATACCTTAGAAGAACGGAGAAGTACGGACAGGCCCAATTCAGATATCTGATTTTCATTGCAGAGCTATAAACATTCAAATGGTCAAAAACGCCCCACTCTATACTCCAATGCCCGCCTGTAAATTGGCATCAATTTCGACCTGACATCCACCCCAACTATACTTTGAGCCTATCAATTCTGACCCTGGCTGATATGGGCAACATTTTCTACAATCTTGTCTCAAGCCATCCCAATAAAATGTGAGTAAACCAGCATTTGAAATCTTAAATGGAAAAAAATTATGATGCTGAAAAGACATGGTACGGGAGAACAGTTTTGATAAATTAATTTTGATAAATTAATTCCACTTGATTGGTTAATACTTTTCTGGTACCAATTGATTGATCACAAATTTTTCATCAGACTTCATGCATTTAGGTATCATGGTAGAGCCCAGCTTAACTGACATGTTTGCATTTTATTGAGGGGTCTTTGGGTTGTCTTGTTACTATTGTGTCAAGAAATACGAGTCACCACAAAATGCATGCCAGTTAATATTAAGGGTGTCAATTGGACTGGACTTGGTCCAATCCGATTCAGTCCAATGTGGGTCCATTATTAATGGATCAGGTCCAATCCAATCTAATAAATATTTTGGATCAATCCAATTCAATGCCCGGACCTTCTAATATGTTCAAATTCGTTTTGATTTAGATCGGTTATTCAAAGTATCGATATGTATTGGCTGATATGTATTATGCCAATGGCTTCTCGATACACCCCTCCAAGGATTGTATTGGATCAGACACTGATTCAGAGGGTAACTGGCCTTAAAGTGACTCTTCTGAACTGGTTTCAAAAAAATAAATAAGAGATTGTATTGGATCGGCCCGTATCAATACTTTAAACCTTGGTTTCAACCTAAGCCGGATCCATTGACACCTCTATTGTTATCTCATATCAATGGACCAAATATTAACTTAATCCAATCCAATACAATATAAATTTATTACAACAGGCTAGGTTCAGTCCAATCCAAAACCGATCCATTGACACCATAATACTAGGAGGAGGCCTAAATAATTTCGTGGGGAGCTAGCACTTGGGTCAGTAGGTCACATAAAGTATTGATCCAACGTACGTCAATAGTGTCTCCACTTGCAGTGGGGCATATTCTTGGCAATCCCATCAAGGTATCCAGTCTGTGGGTGGCAACATCAATCAGTTGAGAATATGTGGATATCCAAGCTACGAATTGTACGAGGCAAAGGGAGCTTTAATTAAGGGAATGAGTGGCTTTCGTTTGAGGATGAGCTTTAATTGGTCTGAGGCTCATCATCAGAGCAGGCAGGATCAGGATCAGGATCAGGACTCACCATTGGTTCCACAATTAAAATGATTTGAAGACTTTTTAATTATCTGATTCATGCATAGCTTTGTTATGGTTTGTGATAAATCTTCCTTTTAATAGTTAGTCACCTGCAATGTAAAGAAGGTCAATAGGAATCTTGTTGATCTTTTTTTACACCATATCAATGGTTGATCAAGGTGTTACTAAAATTTACTTTTGAAAATGGTTAATAAAATAAGTGGATTGATGCAATTCATCTCAGGAATTTGAAATGCAACCCTCTCCTAGTCTATTAGTAGCCTTTATAAACCGCATCCTGTCCATGAATTTAGCATCAATTCACAGGAAGGATTCAGTCCACCATTAAAAATTTTAGCTTCACCATAAGGGTGGATTGAACTATAAAAACCCCTAAAATTTAAGGTGATCGCCCCTCTACTGGAATAAAGTTTGGGATTTATAAAAGAGTGTTAAAAGGTAAATCAAGCAAACTTGTAAATGAAAACAGCACGATTAAATGGAAAACTGCTTCTAAGCATCTAACATATAATGTAGGATGTAAATGGACCGGATTGGATTTAGCAAAGGATATATCCGGTTCGATCTCATAAGAAACTTGATTGCTCCGAATCTGATAAGAATTCGTCAGGGTATGATTTGAATTGGAATTCGAATATCTTCGAATTGCATTCGATTAGAATTGTAATAATATATATTTATAATATTTCATAAACAAAAGGGATCGGATTAAGATATATCTGAATTCGATCCATCAACTAAATTCAAATCGAATCTGATCCAACTTCTTTTCAGCTCTAATCAAAGGGATTAAATATCATCTTAACCCACACACACACAAATTTTCTTTTGTGGTGTGTGGAGCCAAAGATTCACCTTTAACACCACAAGCATATAATAAATTTCTTTATTTCTTTAATTTCGGTTTTTTATTTCTCTACATGTGGAAGATTAATCTATTTGCACTTTAAATAGTCCTATAAATCAACAGAGATCAAACCACCCTTAAACCCACATAACATTCAGTATGAACGAAGGCATGCACATCAGAATCCTAGCTACTATATACAGAGGATGGAACTGGTTAGTTTTTATATAATACCTTCATCATGGCAGAGACCCATGCACGCCGGCAGATTGAATCGACACCGATGACGGTGGTGAGTGGTTTGGTTCGAACTTTATACCATAACAAACCGTTATAGACAATTGTGACCAGCAGCGCTGGAGGCACCATCACCAAATCCAGATAGAACATCCTCCACTCCATCTCAGCTCTCTCTCTCTCTCTCTCTCTCTCTCTCTCTCTCTCTGCTTCTGTTTTCCTCCTCTCCAACTCTTCACAAGTCACAACTCTATATATGTGAAGGCGCTTTAATCACTAGAGTACCCAAGGTCTTCAGCTGTAGAAGTTACCAGAAAAAGGATGAGTCGATGAGTATAGCAACAAGTTCAAAACTTGCACGTAAGACAGAGACAAGCTCCATGATACCCAAGACCACGGACGTCAGTTACTAAAGGTTAGCTCACTCAGGACTCAGGAGATCATCCGTATCAAGAAGGTAATCTGATGGTATCGTCATCATGATCAAATGAAAGCAGAGAGGTTGATAAATCTGAAAGAAGTTACGTACGTTGTTCTTGGGAGGAGGAACCCATCGCTATTGGCTACGTATAGGTAATGTGCCAAACAGAAGTAAATGGCCAAGCGCACGGAATGAACATGCTCGGCTGCAAACGGAAAGCCGTTTCAGGAGTTCCGTGGAGGGATTGCCACACTGTTCATGTTCTATGGCTTGTTTTGTTCTCTTCCTAAGAAAGCTAATTTTCTGTGTTTGGATTACGCAGCCTTAACTGGAAGAAAGAACATCAAGTTAGCAATAATAATAGCTTGACGTGTGAACTTTTGAGAGAACGCCCAGTAAAATGAGCAACCTGTGATTTATTGAGATTTTTGTTTTTAGGGTCCGTTTGGTTCATGAGAAAAAGTGTTTGGAATCAGAATCAAAATAGCTTTTTAGGGTCCATGGGAATAGGGGTTTTAAATTGAAATCGATGGAATCGAAATCTAATTCTCATTTTTAGTGGAATGGTGTTCTCCCATTTGAAATGAGAATGGTCATTCCCTCCTCTTCCCTTGGGAAATGAAAATCTCATGCTAACTGATTTCGGTTCCCGTATGAATCAAATGGGTAAGGAGAATAGAGAATTCCGGTTCTAAGGGATTTTGAATCTGATTCCGACACTAACCAATACACAAAACAAATAATAAGAACAAATACATGGAAGCGTGAGCCATTGACCAAGTCAAACAAATTCATAGTTAAACCAGCTGAGTCACTAAATCATTGACCAGGTCAATGCCTTTATGCAACTAGATGGGTCAAGGTAAAATGAACCTAGCTAAAATGTATCTGTGTGGTGGGTCAAATTGTCTGACCATCTGCTTCAATCATAGGTTAAAAGCATTATAGGCCGGGGTGCGGGAAACTCAACACATCTTGCTTCACATATATATGAGATTTGCAATTCATTCATAATCACACATAAATGGGATCCTAAGTCAGTTGGACTCACAAGTCATCCAGACTTGTAATTAACCTAGAATCATAGGTGGGACTTGCAAATCCCAAAATTGTAGCACTTTGGATTTGTAGCAAAGATTAGATGTTCATGCCGGGTAACCTAGGTCCAATCCTAAGATAGGCTTAAAATATAAGTCCAAGGTCAAGCCTAATCTTCCTAACTTGAGTTCAACCTTTATTTTAATCTGATGCACTTGGATTAGGCTCAGGCCTAAGTCATGCTTGATTTGATCAATGAATCCACTCTAAAATTATGCATATGTATACATTTTATGCAAATATGTATACATATATGTATGTATATATGTAAATATGTATACAAATGTGTGTGTGTGTGTATATATATATATATATATATATATATATATACACACATTTGTATACATATATACATTAATATTATTTATATATGTATGTATGTGTGCATGTTTATAGTCGGATCAGGCTTGGACCGGCTTCAGGCTACCTAAGGGCTAGGCTTGGACTCATCCTAAAAAAAATAAATACCTGAATTCTTGGTTACGAGCCCAGCATGAAGACCGAAAATTCAAGCCCAGGCTGTGTAAAAGTTTGGGCTGGGTTAGCTCCGGCTCAGGTTGAACCCACCCAAGTTGCACCCCTAATAGGAACTTGGCAAGATTTGCAAAGTATGTTACATTCTTAGATTTTTTGAGCCAATTCAGTTTTAAGGCTTCTCATATAAGTACTCTTTCATATATTGCACAAATGTTATCTTATATATTGAGTGTCAAACTAAGAATGATTGTAGTGTGTAATAGCTGCAAGAGAAGGAGCTTCAGCTGTATTTGGGAGCAAGGCTTTGGTGAGTGAGCCGGTGAACACTTTTACTGGAATCTCTACCAACCATTAGTGTATAATGATGTCACATCCTAGCACTTTGATTTAGGGTTTTCATTTTGGCAACCAGTTTAGGACATGATTGTGATTCAATATGGCATCCCTT
The DNA here is from genome assembly GCF_056320005.1 of Nelumbo lutea. NCBI lineage: Eukaryota > Viridiplantae > Streptophyta > Magnoliopsida > Proteales > Nelumbonaceae > Nelumbo > Nelumbo lutea. The sequence goes on from NC_142691.1 coordinate 53,524,787, forward strand.
GGATAGCAGTGCATTTGATCAATAAGAGGACTGAAGGATTTTGAGAGAGGGCAAAAGTAATATAGATTATACATATGGTTAAACATAGTATAGAAGATCTAAAAACTCATAAGAATAGAGATGCAAATTGGATAGAATTTAAATAGTGGTATGTCTAAATTCAATTCCACTCGATTAAATTAACCATTATTTGAGATTTGAATTAGATCAGTTTAACTAAGGCTCAGTTTGCAAAGAGTACAAATGCAAATATGCACAGCGTATATACATACAAAATAATACAAAATATAAGCTTTTGCACTCTATATATTTGCATTTGTGCTCCTTCCAAACTCAGCCTAATGATTTTTTGTTCTAACAAACCTTGAGCTTTGTAAAATTCCCACTTTAGACCTTAAATATTAAAAATGACCTTTTACCCTCAAACTATGATGGAAAGGCCACGTTAAGTCAAAAGAGGGACAACACTAGAGCCATTGCACAAATGGTTATGAGAACCAATTGACAAATCGGTAAGAAGGACCAAAAACCACAAGAACTAAATAACCCTATGTTTTTAGGGTTTTGTTCAATTTGATTCAAATGGTTATGAGTGTTGTTTCAAATGCCGTGAAATTTCGCTAATGTCGCCCAACATATGTTGATGTCGAGGTTCATTGACATGAAAATGGATGGTAATATAAAAATCAATTTATTTTGATCGACAGTTTCTATATTTCAGAAATGTTGACTAAATCGGTCCAAATAACCGAAAAAAATACAGTTTTTCCTATTATGTCGATAGTATGTCGACTAATGTACATTAATAATATAATATATTAGTATATTATATTAATATAATACAATGCATTATTATAAATCATTCCACTAATAATTTCTATATAATATTTTCAAATAAAATATTTATAAAAAATTAATTACAAAAAATAAAAACAAAAGAATAAATTAATTACTTTATAATATAAAACATAAAATATTTTTCAAGTAATAAAATATTAACTAGTTAGTATTTTTAAAATATTTATTAAAATCAGAAAATTCTTATTAAATTTTATAGTAAATCATATTCTAAATTTAATATAAAAATGAGAATAAGTTTATTAAATTTTATACTAAATCATAATTTATTATAAATTTAGTATTAAAAATCATAATATATTCATTAAGTTTTATAAGAAATCAGAATTTATCACAATCTTAATACTACAAAAAGGAGAATCAATTTATTAAATTTATAGTAAAACATAATGTATTATAACTTTAATATTTAAAAAAATCAAAGTAAATGTATTTCTATTTACTACTGTGAAATAAATTTATTAGAATTTATAATAAATCATAATTAAAAATAAGAAAAGAAAATATCGGTTAACCTTGTAAAAACATCAAAATGCCTAATTAATCAGTAAATCGCCATTTACTAATTTGTTAATGATCTTAGTTTCTTAGCTTTATATAATGGTTGGGAATAAGATAATAGTTTAGAAATATGTATTAATGCTTCTTTTATCATTTTACAAAATATCATTGCATATTTCCACAATGTCTCTAATTTTTACAATATTTCCCCTTGACATTTCCAACATATGTCCTATATTTTGGTAAGCAACATTTCCATCGACATTGACATTTTAAACCTTGGTTATGAGGAAGGGTTAGAGAGTACTGTAAAACTTAATTTGAGCATAACTTTTGTAAAATTTCCCCTAAAGCTTAGTTTAGAAGGAGTACAAATACAAATTTATAGAGTACAAAATCTTGTATTTTGTATTATTCTGTATATATTTGTACTGTACATATTTGTATTTATACTTTTTCCAACCTAAGCATTATATTCTTTTGTATGGGTCTGTACTGTATATATTTGTATTTTCACTCCTTCTAAATTGAGCCTAAAGGCTCAGTATGGAAAGAGTGCAAATATAAATATGTAGTAGTATGTAAAACCTTGTATATGGTATTACAGTACTGCACATATTTGTATTTATACTCTTCGCAAACTAAACCAAAAGTCGCATATGTCTTATCTTCAGTTACTAACTAATCTATGAATATATTTTTATACATATATTGCCAAATTAATGCATGAAACAACCTTACAAATCCCTACTGAGCATGGGGTGTTTAGTGGATACAGACACCAACTTGAGGAGGAATCTTAGGATGGATTTGATGCATGTTAACATGAAGTGTATCATATCACTCACATCACTAACCTCATTTCTTTTTAATTTATCTTTTCTTGTATTTTATCACTTATTTTTCCAAGCTTACCTCTTTAGTTATCTTTGTACACTAGGACTCTTCATACTTGTAATTTGTGCATAAATACTATGATCGCATATAATATGAATACAAGAATTTATTCTTTATATAAACCATTTAACTAAATTGTTTTTTCAACATTTTTATTTATTAAATAATGCATATAGGGGCCCTACTGATGTAACTCCAAAAATAATTCACAAAACAAAACTCTGAAACTTTCTATTCTTTCTAAGTTTTCAGAATTATGGCCTCAGCATTATGGCCTTGCTTTTTCCTTATATTTTTTCTGCATTTCCTTCTTTTGATTAATATTCTTTATTAATTTCCCTTTTCTAATTGGAAACTTCTACATGTATATCTGTAGAAAAGTTAGAAGTTGTATTGCATCAATAAGCGTGTCAATGGACCGGTTTTGGATTGGACGTCGTCCAGTTCAAAATCAATTTGGATGGATTGAATGTATCAACAAGATATATTGGATTGGATTAACCCGGTCCAAAATATTTATTAGATTGGATTGAACCCGGTTTGTTCATAATAAATTTATATTGGATTGGGTTAGAATAAGCCAATATCTAGTCCATTGATATAAGAGAAGAATATAGGTGTCAATAGACCGGGTTTAAGTTGAAGCTAATCTAAATCAAAATGAATTTGAACCTGGTCCATTTAGAAAGGGCTCACATTGGACTGGATCGGATTTGACCAAATCCAGTCCAATTGACACCCCTATGCATCAAATGACTCCCCTCTCTTGCTGTCTTCCTCACACTTTTGTGAGAATCACAATATTTTACTATTCTGTAGTTCTTACTCGATACCCATATTGTAATAAAAGGTCAGGAAAAATAGCCTTACAAGCACCTAAAGAAACTCATATATCAATTCAAGATTTCTTATCCTTACCATTATTGAAAGTATGAAACTTGATATTATATTTGAATAGAAAAAAAAAAAAAAACAATATTATTATGCATTCATGAACCCCACCAAACCCAAAGAACTTTCAAGAGCTTCTATGGTCACATTGTAATTTCTGGTAGATATTCTCTAGGCTGATGAAAAACCAGTAAAGGGTTTCGGCCTCCACCAGGCAGTTGTCTTGAAAAAGTAGTACATAATACAGAATAGATTGACAAAGAATTTAACACTAGGAAATGATAGAAAAAGATTGTTTTCTTTACTTTCTTTATCACCAACATTTCACTTCATCAGTACTGGCTTTTAGTTTTCTTTTTTTCTCTCAATGGTCTAGGTTGTTCCCTTAAAATCTTTTTCTCTTTGTAAATTGAAAGAATTAAGATGCATGGAGAAGAGATTAGGGTTAACGTTAATTAATGTCTTATAGTCATGTGGCCGGTTAATATAATGCATAATACTTGCCTTATTATGTCTTGAAAAAAGAAATGTTTTGTATTAATATCAACCCTACAAATCAGACAACCGGTCAACAAGATTAATCGCGCTATGACTATATGTCTCACCACCCCCTCTCCAACCAACCAAACCATAATAATCTCAGCTAAAAGGGAGAAAACTGAAATAAGAATCTCAGCTAAAAGGGAGAAAACTGAAATAAGCCTTGTCCCGACCATCCAGCTGCAGGTAAAAAAAAACAAACATTGCTGTTTATTAATGTATATCTGGGTCTAAAGTCAATCAAACTGGGCTCTGGTAGTATATGATATCTTAGGGTTTGTTATTTATTTTTTGAATTTTGAGAGGGGGAAGTTGGTCAATGAGATATTGGTTTTTATTGACCAAGATGCATATTTTCTCTTTTCCAATTTGTGTAGGATATACAAAAAATTTATTACTTACCACTTGGGGAAAAGTTGTCAATACTTAGATGGGATAAAATTGTCTCTTTTATTAAAGTGTTTTTTTATGGCTAAAACAATTATTTTCTTATTTACATGGAAAATAAAAAAAAAAACATAGCTAAATGAACTTTCTAAAAAGCGAGCGAGGCCTTAATTACCCATTAATTTCATATATTATCACTAAATGAACCATGCAAAATACCGGTCAATGGGATGTGCAGAATTGACCTAATAAAATTAATTAGAAAGCATTACTTGCTAATATATATATATATATATATATATGCACTCTTAACAAAGAAGTTGGTGAATATTAAAATGCAAGCTTACAAACAAAAAAGGATTACAAAGCATAATCGGCAATCATATAAAGCAGATTATAATTTATAAGGTTTTGCTGTATATTTTATCTTTAGTAGGCCTGATTGGAAGACCCACTTCTTCAACAAGAAGACTCTCGATCCTTTCATAACAGAGGAAACAGCCCAATTCACAGTGAATATTAAAGCCACTTCATTGGTGGCAATATCTTACTATTGCCACACGATAAAGCACTCTGCATGAGATGACTGACTCCTCACTTAAAAAGTAACAAATTATAATTGTTGGTGATATAGTGGTGGAAAAATCCTATACCGGTGTTGCTAGTAGCACTCCAGTTCAATTCCCCCAACGTCACAGGCCATGACCCCTTTGACAAATGTGTTAACACCCATTTGGGTATTTCATTTTAATTAATGCATTACGTAATGGGAACCCCCTCTCTATTAAGAAGCCACTTATATATCAATCCCCATCTAAAGTCTAAACCCTTTTTTAATGGCATGAGGCTCAATTTTATTACTAAATAACCCTAATTCAGACCCACCATTAATTGAGATTCATATCTCCACTTTATCACAAAGAAGTTTTTTTTGTTGGAGTTTTATTTCTTTTATTTTTGGCTTAATGGGCATTTTTTATTCACTTTATGTATGTATTAGCTTTGTTTAATATAGTTTTATATTATTTTTTAAAACTTATAGCCCTTGTATTTATCAGCAATGTTCTACTGATAATTAAACAAACAAAAACGATTAATTACATGCATGGGAATACATCATTTATTAATGAAATCAACTCTAACATGTATGATTATTGGTTGGAACTTGGAGGGATTGCTAGGGGAGATATCCCTAAAGAGTTGGCTCTTAAATGTTGGAAACTTTGAATAATTGAAGAAATACAGTACTGTTTTTGTGTATGATCAGTATATATTCTATGACACATTATTCATATTCATTCATGGTTGTAACTCGAGGAAGCATATGTTCATTGGTGGAAATTGAATTTTGATCAATGTTAGACTTTGTATTAATTCAAAGTATTTTACAACTTTTTTTTTAGGCCATAAGGCAGGCTTCATTGAATTAAGTGTTCAAATTACAGTGGTTTTCAAGAGATACAACTAGGAATGGAGCAATAAACCATGTACTAATACGTAATATATATGGACAAAGCGAAGAAAGTATTCCTAAGGAGACTGACAATATATTCTAACAGTACGTATTAGAGGGAGAGGGAGGATGAAGAAGCAGTCAACCATTTGTTTGGTTTTATTGTTGTTCGGTTGTTCCTGTAGTTTTCGGGGTGACTGAGTTTTCTGTTTGGATGTCGGTACCCCTATTTGGGAAGAAGCAGTCCACCCTTTGTTTGGTTTCTATTGTGAACTGGAGTTGTGTTTTAGCCCAATATTGCCATTGTAGTTGCTACTAAATTGCTGTTTGTGGGGTTGTGGTTTTGTTTGGAAAAAAAAAAAAAAAGAAAAAGAAAAGGAAAACTATCACATCAGCAAAAACAATATAATTTTTCTGTTGTTGCATTTGTTTTTGCTTTTAAAAACAAAACCATACAAATTGCCAAACCCCCCTAAATTGTAGGCCTTTGGGCTTATGTGGACCTTGTTGTAGGGCTAGCCTTGACATTTTAGGCCCTTTTTTTATATTTTCCTTTCTCAATAATAAATTTTTCTTTTAGTATTAAAAAATTTGAAACAAAATTTTATCTGCTTCTATTAACAGAAAGTAATTGTAGATACTCATTTAATAGAGGGAGTATTCAAATCATTCAGCTATTGGTGTGCCCTATGGAGCTGAAAATAAAGCAAGTTTGATGAACTCAACTTTCTTGCCTATAAGATCATGCCTCATCTAAGCTCATTTAATCAAATGAGCCTAACAAAGCTTGAGTGGGCTCAACTAGTGTACTGCTGTCTCGTTGGATCTCTCAAAATTTGGAAGTCATAATCCTTTTCAATTTCATTTGATTTTAGGCTTTGTGCAACTCATCATGATGGAACTACGGGTGCAACTTGAGCGGGTCCAGCCCAAAATTTTATACATGCTGGGCTTGATTTTTGGTCTTTGGGTTGGGTTTGGGCCCAAGAAGTCGGTCCTTGTTATTTTTGAGGTCAGACCTGGACCTAGCCCTTAGGTAGCATGTACATAGCTCGAGCCTGGCCTAAGTATATACATTCATACATTCATATGTATATATATATAAAATATATATATATTTAATTTTGCATATATATTTACATATATACATAAATATATGTATATATTTTCATACAACCCGTTCCCGATCCTAAAATTTGGGCTTGAGGCCCAAGCCTAGACTGGGCTCAGGTTTAGAGTGGGTTCAATGACCAACCTAAGCCCAGTCCAGGCTTGTGCCTCAAGCCCAAATTTTAGGGTCGGGCCGAGTTGACCATAAACCCAGCCAACCTGCCCGACTTGCACCCCTAGATGGAACTTGTCACGGGAGAATTCTTTCTTTTGTTAAGTCATCCTGTGGCACTAAGCGTCTGTCTTGGTCAACCAAACAACAAAAGATGAATACAAAAGAATACAATGCATATAAGAGGTTATCAAAGGGTTGCCACTCCAATACTTTATTACTAGACAATTAGGGGAAGTGTTCATGTCCAACGATGCCCCAACATCTTAGGCAAGCCCTATAAATAGGACAAAATTACATTGCCATGGTACCTCGTACAATACCTATACAAATGCCCAGCAATGGGGCATATACAAAGCAGCAATACAACAAATCCCCAAAAGCCATCTGGCCCAAGCCTATGGCCAGAGTTGTACACACCAAAATATCATTAGGACTGAGCTAACGGTTCATCACCACTCAACGTCTCTATCCGGACAGCAACTATTAGCCTGTGCGTGTGATGTTTGTGCGTCCTAGATGCTCGTGTCCAATTGTGTGCTTGTCCGACTCCCATCTCACTCACGGCCATACCGAATGCGTGTCTGACTCCCACTCATCAATGTCCTTGGCCAAACGCCTCCGGCCTATCCGCATGCACATTCATCCAATTGTGTAATCTAGTCTATTACTAGTGCTACCCATAGGAGAGTTCATAGTACTCTGTCAGAAGGAAACATCAGGATGGCCAAAAAATCATATTGTCGATGTCATCATTCATCATCGGTACATAGGCCACGCCTAAGGCACAAGTCCCTACCTTCGGCATGCTCATCAACATCAAGTGCACAATAACATGCCTAAATCCTCTAAGTTGGGTGCAAAGCCTAGCCATCTGTGCATTCTCAACATCATGTCTATGGCCCTAATGCCAAACTTGTCAACGCCATTTACCTATACAATATTGGCTATATGCCTAAAGGACTAACAAACCACCCCCACCAGAAAAACCTAGCATCCTCATCGGAACTAACTGCAGGTACTCCTTGATCTACTTTCCAAACTTCCACAAGGTCACATCTCGTTCCCAGATAGCCTCCTCCACTAGAGGTTAGAACCGTATTTGCATGCACACTCGTCCAACTGTGTAAGTATCTAAGTTTGCTTCGCCACTTAGGTGTGTTCATCCAATACATTGGTCGCCCGCATGCCAACATCACCGCCACTACTAGGGGTAAGCAAAAAACTGAAAAACCAAACCGACCGAAAAAACTAACCAAAACCAAATCAAAATATTGGTTAACCAAACCACCTATATATATACAATAATATATATTTATATAATATTATATATATATTATTTTTATTTTTGAAAATCGAATGAAAAAGTTTGATAGTCTCTCAATCTCTTCAAAAATCGAACCTTTCAACCTTTCTCCGTTTGTCTCTTCAAAACCTAAACCTAACACTTTCTCTCAGTTCTCTATTTCTCAATCTCTTAATTTCTCTTAGTCTTCGTATTCCCCTAGACTACCAGACCCCAATCCCAAGTGGCCAGTTCGGCAGCTAACGCCGCAGTTCCCTTGCTTTCCTCCGGCACTAGTCATCGTTCGACCGATAGCCTCTCTGACTCTCCCCTAGTGTCTCTATCTCTGTCTCTCTATTCTCTGTGAGTGTCTAAGTGAGTATCTCTCTCTTCTTGCCTGTCATCTTCGTTGCACGGCCCACGCTAACCACCAGCACCAAGTGGCAACGCCGGTCGCCGCCTCGTCGGCAAGCAAGCACCAACACCATCTCTGTATGTCTCTTCACTCTCTCTCTCTCTCATCTCTCCTCTCTGCAGCTCCGCCAGGCGCCACCTCCAAGCTTTCACTTCAAGCGACAACCAACAGCAACCACCAGCACCAACCAATCCGACACCGGCAAATTGTCACCGACAGCAACCACTGATAGTTTTAGGTATTTTTTTATTTTAAGTGCATAAAAAATCGAAAAACCGAACCACGATTAGCTAGTTGTATCAATTCGGTTTTGATTTGGATATTTAAAAAAATGATCAGGTAGGTTAACCGAACCGTGAGCACCCCTAGCCACTACTCGCCCCACTCAACCTTGAGGCATGGGCACCTAGCCTACCATTGGTACTACCCATGGGAGAGCCCACCCCTCCCCCCCCCTAAAGAGTATGTTAAGCTTTTGGCACTCTACCAAAAGGAAACATCAGGGTGGCTAAAAAACCATACTATCAATGTCGTCACCCATCATCAGCACTTTATCCACACATAGGCCACGCCTAAGGCACAAGTCCCTACCTTCGGCATGCTCATCGGCATCAAGTTAGCATCACGTTTGTCCACCTGTGCGCCCGCAGCACACCTATTCACCTACATGTTTGCAACCAATGTGTGCTGCTACACGCCTGAGTCCTCCAAGTTTGAAGTAAAGCCTAGCCTTCTGTGCATTAATGTCAACATTAGTCCACCATCACCTAGTGTCTACCTATCCACAGCCCTAGTGTCAGACTTGTCAGAGCCATGCACCTACACAATCTTGGCTAAATGCCTAAAGGGCTACCAATCCACCCCCACCGAAAGAATTCGACGTCTTCATCAAAACTAACTGCATGTACTCCTGGATTTGCTTTTCAAACTGCCACAAAGACACATCCCGTTCCCAGGTAGCCTCCTCCACTAGAAGTCCCTTCCAATTCACCAAGTATTGTGTCCTCCTGTTCTTCTTACTCTACCCGAGAATTTTGTGGTCAAGTATTTTTTCTACTTCATTCTCTAACTGCTTCTTGATCACCAAAGGAGCCCGCTTTTGTGTCTACCTTGACTAATCTAGCTAGGGTGAAACTTCTCCATGAAACTAACATGGAATGTAGGATGGATCTTCAACCTTTCCGGAAGCTTTAGTCTGTAAGACACCGCACCTACACACTACATAACCTCAAATGGTCCATCATACCTAGGTATCAAACCTCCAATTCCCTTGATTGGTTGCCACAAAATGGCGTAGATACTCCAACAAGGCATTCACCCATTTAGTCTAGCAATCTGTTTGCAAATGATTGCTTGTAGAGAACTTTAGTTCAATCCCAAGCAATCCGAATAATGTTGTCCAAAATTGCCCAATTAATTGAGCATCCCGATCACTGATTGTGTCTTTAGGCACTTCCTAATATTCCACAATGTGTTTGAAAAAAGTTAGGTTCTTTTATCTATTACGCTGACATGTGGATTCGGGATGAATGTGGCATACTTGGAGAAGCGGTCTACGACAACCATCACAGATTTAAAGTCTTGGACCTTGGGAAAGGTTGTGATGAAATCCATAAACAGGCTTTGCTAGGGTCGACCAAGATGGGTAATAGCTCCAATAGGCCTGGAGTCTTCTTTATCTTTGTCTTGTCCTTCTAACATACCTAGCGTGTCTCCACATACAGTTCCACATCCACCTCCATCTTTGGCCAATAAAAGAATTTGGTCAACAAGGACAACGTTTTCTCCTAACCTGGATGTCTACCCCACAAAGTGTCATGAGTTTCTTTCATCAATTCACGCAACCCACCAATACTTGGTACATATACATAGCCTCCTTTATCATATGGTACCCCATCATCCACCTAGAATCCCCACATTGTGCCTTCTTGGATCTACTACAACAACTTTTGTGTGATAGGGTCATGTTGGGCTTCCACCATGATCTAGGGAAGGAAATCAATCTCCACTGCACTGATTGTCACCACCATCTCACCTATAATCTTCCTGTTAAGGGTGTCTCCATACCCATAAGCAGTGGATGACTGCAAGGTGTTCTTCATGGGTTGAATACCTTACTCTATTGTATTCAGCTTCCTACACTCATAAGAAATAAGGTGTCCATGCACTAAAACGCCACCAATGGCATGGTCATATCCATCGGTATGTACCTAAAAAGGTATAATGAAGTTCAATAAATTTAGAACAAGTTTTGATGTGACTACCTCCTTCAGTCAATCAAAGGCACGTTGGCATTCTATAAACCAATGTCACGACCTATTCTTCTTGAGCAAATTCATAATCATGGCTATTTTCTTTAAGTAATCTCTAATAAACTATCAGTAATAGTTGGCAAGTCCTAGAAAGGGTTGCAACTCAGTCATCTAAATAAGGGCTTGCCATTCCACAAGAGCCTATATTTTGTGCTCATCCATGTGCACCTGACCCTTAGTAACTCAATGCCTGAACAACATAACTTCCTTTTGAGTAAACTCAGATTTTCTATTTTTACATATAACTGGTGACCCTCAATTTACTTAGCACCTTCCCAGATGGACTAAATGGTCTTCTAGGATTGTGCTAAACACAACAATGTCATTAAGATAAACCACCACAAATGAGTGAAGATATTCATAAAACACATCATTCATTAAGTTATAGAAAGTAGTCAAGGCATTAGTAAGCCCAAGCGGCATAACAAGGAACTCATATGACCCATAGTGGGTGACCATAGTTGTTTTTTGCTTTTCCCCTACATCCAAAACACAGGTTGATTTTAGTGAAGTAGACAGTCTGGATTATCCGGTCAAAGAGGTCCTGCACCAATGGAGCACGATAATTGTTCTTCACAATAACCTTGTTCAACGCACAATAGTCTATACACATCCTCATCGACCTGCCCTTCTTCTTTTGGAAGAGCATCAGTGCACCATAAGGGGCTTTGGAGGGCTAGATGTAGCCAGCTATCAGCAACTCATCCAATTGATGTCGAAGTTCCTCTAGCTCTAAAGGGACCAAGTGGTATGAAGCACGAGTTGGCAACAACTCAATAGCATGGTCATCTCCTATTGTGGTGGTAGTTCCTTTGGAAGTTTCGCTGGCATCACATCAGCAAATTCTTTCAACAACTCGGCCATCAAGTCATCAATCTCCATAGCCACATCTAGTTTCACTTGCACCAAGGCCATTAGGTAAGTTTCATGTCCCTTTCACAACCCATTGTTACCTACACAACAGACATAAATTTCAGGCCTCTTCTCCTACTTTTGTGAGCATTAGGCACAATAAGAGCAACAAAACAGGGTTGGGTCTCATCATCCATCAATATCCCACTCAAATGTGGCATCACCACCACTCTTGACATTACTAAAAAATCATTTTCAAGAATAACATCAAAGTTATCCAGGGGCACTGCCAAGAAGCAACACTTGCCCCTCCAAGGTCCAATTTATAAGTCCACACTCACAATCGTGTCCATGATAGGCTTGGCCACTAAGTTCACAACTTCCCCACATGAGTTTTAACAATGAAATTAATGGTCACCCCTATGTCCACCATAGTCAAAATAGGGTGATCATTGACATAAGCAATTACATACATTAATGTACATCTTGTTGAATTGCAGTTACTAGTTGCAAGGGGTTCACTCAGGTAGAAGGTTCAATGTCTGAATTACTATCAACCTCCATAACCAATGCACTCAGTTTCACCTTCTTGGGTAACTTTTTCCAAGTAGTCGTCCAAGTCGATAGCCCAGCCTATCTTTGAACCACCATGTATTGCGCTTTGCAACAACCCTTCATCTAACTGTTCATAACCATTCAACGCCTCTATCTGGACAGCAATTACTAGCAACCACATGGTTCATGTCTCGATAACCCATGCCTATGATTTCTGTGTGCCCTGGACACACGGGCTAGTCTATATACTTTTCTAACTCCCAGCTCACCCGTGGCCATACCAAAGGCATGTCCAGCTCCTGCTCGTTGATGCCCTTGGTCAAATGCCTACAATCTATCCACATGTGTTGTCATCCAATTGTGTAAGCATTCAAGTCTGCTTTGTCATTTAGGTGCACGCGTGCAACACCCCTGGTCACCTGTAGGTCCACATCACAGCCGCAACTCACCCCACCCAGCCTTGGGGCATGGGCACCCAGCCTGTCGTTGGTGCTACCGATGGGAGAGTCCACCCCCGCCCCCCAAACCCAAAAAATCAAGGTAACTGAAAAATCATACCGTCGATGTCGCCTCACACCATTAGCACTTCATCTACACATAGCCCACGCCTAATCCATAAATCCCTACCTTTGATACGCTCATCAGCGCCAATCTAGCATCACGTCTGTCTATTTGTGCACCCACGGCATGTCTGTTCGCCTGTGTGCACGCGATTAATGTGCGTCATGGCATGCCTGAGCCCTCTGAATCAGGCGTAAAGCCTATCTATTTATTCACTAATCTCAACATCAGTCCACCATTGCCTGGTGCCTACTTGTCTACGGCCCTAGCACCATGCACCTACACAGCCTTGCCTAGACGCCTAAGGGGCTGACAAAATCATTCAACGCATGACCTAGTTTCCAAAATGGTTCTTTGTCCTATCTAAGTCTCAATACTATATAGTATTCACCAATCACCAATATGACCAAATGTCAATCATCATCATCATTCAAACTTTATCCTAGATTTGGAAACTTGAATCCAATTTCATCATTCTGTTTGTTTAATGCCATATACATTGTTAAATTACGGGCATTTAAATAATTTCTAACTACTTTAACCCATGTCCTTTTTGATCCATCCCTGACGTTAGCCCCTTCAACTTGCAATACATTAATTCTTTCTTATGGGTGTTGTTGGTGGTGTTTTATGCATATAACCAGATAATCTTAGTCTATCTTTTTTCATTTTATCACCTATTGGAGCTATTCAACTCAACTCAACTGATAATCATTGCCTTAATAACATACAAATTTGCAAATGGGAGAGAATAAAATTTTTGATATATAAAAATTTGTTAAAACATATGATTTGATTGAGTTATAATTCATATGAAGGAAATGTAAGGAAGTAAGTTTGCTTTAAGCAAACATATATAATATGGGATGTTTGAGCTTATTTTTGTAAAGAAAGAAAAGTTTCAGCAATAAAGCTTAGTAGTTAATTTCCCTTAAAAGTTATTTATAAAGATAAATCTATTAGGGTCAGTTTGGGAATGGTGCAAATGAAAATATGCACTGTGTAAATACAACTATACAAGGTTTGCACTGAACACATTTTGGGCGAAATTTTGTTTATGAATCAAGAGAACGACACAGGAGTACTAAGGCTCTTCTTGAAATCCAAACTAACTTGCCAACTAGGAGATCCCTAGATTATTTAGGGAAGCTCACTAGCTCACTAAACAAGTGAGGAAGCAAATTCGCTCCCTTTTATGATTGCCCATGTGTCTGCATGTGTTCAATAACAAACAACTCTGAATGGAATCATACCCACTCAACTCCAATCATTCAATTCATTTCATCCTTTTTTTCCACCGAAACATATTCCAATAACTACATCCCATCTACCCCCATTAAGAACTACACCATCTACATCCAAAAGTAACATTTTTATATAACAAAATTAATTATTTTGCAAGACCATTTGATAAAATTCAACCTTTTGTCTTCCAAGCATCAATGGAAATGGAAGTGGAGTGCCTCTTCTGGCTTACCTATTACTAATTTTCCGTTGATTCTTCAAAGAGCTTATTCCACTCACTGCACACGCTCCATGGATGGTGCAGTTTGGGAGATAAAGTTAAAGCAATAAGATGAAAGTAAATTTGACTCCAAGGAAGAGAAAAGATGTTGTCACTTCCTCAGTTTGTGATGAATTAAGAGCATACCCACATGCAGATAAGTCGTATTTATCTTCATCCTGTGATGAAAACTTGAAATGTATACAAGAGTAGTAAAGTTTCAAGATAAAACATTTCCTGTGACTGTTGCACACAACAGAGTTTGAGAAATAAAATCAGTTGATGTGATACCTTGAATTTATTGCAAACGTTTATTTGCATTTTATTAAGAGATCTCCAGATTGTCCTCCGATGGGGTAACCAAGTCGCAGGAAATGCGAGCCCCATCTAGAGATGATATGACTAATCACAAAGAAGCCAGGCCATTTGGTTCAAACCATATATTGTCTTCACTTATCCTTTTCTTTTTTTATATATAAATTTAGAGGAAAGGCTTAATAATGATTCAAACAGATATATATATACCTACATGCATTTACCATACCATATATAAATAACTGAATTTTTTTTTCATATTTTCCATTCTTAGAACGAAATTGTGTACAAAAGTTTTTCTATATCATACTTTGACTATATATACATATATTTTTCTGACCATGCTTCAATAATGCAACTCGTTAATTTCATCCTTCACCCACCGGAACCCTTGTATTTTTTTTTTTTCCTTCTGTTCAACTTGCAGTCTTCTACTCTATGCCTTCAACAAACTAGGCATCCTTCTGTCGGTCCAATCTTTCACATACTTTATGCCTAAAATTTCCAGCTAGCTAAGTCACCACATGGACCAGTACTGAACCATGACCTTCAACCTCATCAGAATCAACCTCACTGTTTGATATTTAGATTTTAGAATTGTTATATTTGATTTCTTAATTCTAACGACCCATCACCATCATCGCTGCCGTCATCATATCTCATCTTCATCCGACCCACATGAAAATAAAATATAAAATCAACTATCTAGCTTCGGCTAAGAAATGGGTTTGTTCGTTTTTAGGTCTCAGAGAGATTCTTCTCTTAATCTCATTAATTAGTGGAAGTTACAGTTGAGTGACCTCTTCTAGCTTATGATTTGCTTTTGAATATTCAAACAGTTTCTTTTTTCTGAAAAAACAAATATGAGTATTCATAAAGTTGACTCCATTCAATCACTTCCTTGGTCCCAAAGAATCCTCCCTTTCAAAAACCACGAGAAAATTGACACAGTAGTTCTTAATTCTTATTCAAGCCTAAAAACAATTAAGAATTAAGATTGCTGCTCTTCTGGTTCATAATGCATGCATGTTGCATACTTGCATAAATCTCTCTCGAGTTGTTCTGTTAATAAATCATGTTGATCAGGCGGCCAGGATAACCCAATTTGTGAGGACATGCAATGTGATCCTTCCACGTGGACTCTTTCTATTGGATGACCTAGAATTTCATGGCCATCGAAGTTGTAAACGCAGATCAAATTATATGCATGATTGGTAGTGGTCCATCACTCTGATTAATTAATGAAAAAAAAATATAGATAAGTAGATAGATAGATTGATAATAATGAGAGTTTGACAAAAGCATATGTATTGGCTGCCAACCTAACACAACTCGATCTTCTTTTATGTGGGCTTGGGACTGGCGATAAAAGACAAACTCACACCAGTAGAGTTATAGATAGATAGATAGATCTTGTAGCAGATTTTGGCTTACGTTTTGATAAATTTTCCTTGGTCTCCCAGACATGATCACGATAGAAACTAGAAAATATATGACTATAACCTGGCTTTTTTATGGTGATAACCCATAAGCAGAATTCACACTATTGGCTATAGATTCGACCAAAAATTTAGATTAAGTTATTTCACAGAGATCCAAAGCAGGAAAAGTCATTCTTAATATCAAATTGAAAATAATTCACTATTTGAAAACAAGTAAACAACAGGTGTCAGTGATAAGGGAACTGCAACTTGGCAGCTAGCCATTGTAAGTTGCAGCAAATTGATTTTGATCCAAACAAATAAATAAAAGTTTTGCTCAATTATAAGTGCTATCAACTATCAAACTTGCACCCATTTATAAAACCATCACTACGATGGCTCACCAAGTGAATGGTCTAAATTGGTAAGGCGGTATGATATCTTATGATCTCATCGTTTGATCTTTGATGAGAGTAAGTTCTTTAATTACCCACACAGTTTAGAAGTTGGGCTGTCATGTTCTTAAGCTCCTAGTGGGCTTGGGCTCCAAGAAATTTGCCCCTATAATACTACATCTTTCTATAAAATAATGAGTTTTCTTTTCTCCCCTCTTTTAAGCCACATGCTGGGGAAAGGGGTGGGACCAGTGGGATCAGGATGGCAGGCAAGTGAATCAGTGATTCACTGCCGAATTGTATAGGATGTGCTATGGCTGTTGTATTAAGTTCTTTGGACTGAACTGAATTGGCCCTCAATCCAACGAATCCTGCTTTTGTTAGCTCTACATACATCACACACAAGCGTGCCTATACACAATATCAGCTATTTAAGTATGCAAGTATTAATCTAGTTGGTATTTGCTTTGATTCATCAACGTGAAAGTTTTCAAGTTTCGGTAGGGGCGCCTAATGGGCTTGATTGGGCCAACCACAATTACTACTTAATGGCACTATAGTCAATCACACGTCCGTATTATTATACTAGTGGAGGTCTATCCTGCTTGGGCTTCAGGCTAATAGTTCCAATGTTGACCCAGCAATGGAAAATCACTTGGCTGTAGCCCAGCCCAGCCTCAACAAGTCAAAATGAAAGTGACAGTTTTGGATTTTGACTGACACCAAATAGAAACTATCTTTCTTGAGTTCATGACAGAGTTAAATAGACGTCAAATATAAACAAGAAGCTTGGATTAAACCTATTGTCAACCCTTGTATGAGAGAGTGTGACGAGACCAAATTCATATAATGTATCCCGTTTTACAATGTTTCAGCTTCTGTGAGAGAGAGAGAGAGAATCTTCTTTAATTCTTTTTTTGGTCTCTGAACTTCAACAGTTTTAGTGTCATAATGTCATGTGAGCAAACGGAGAAGTGAATGGTGTCATGTGACACAGAAGAAGTGAATAAGTCTGGTAAACGCTTTCTAAAACCATAAATAAAACTTGCTTCCCTCTGTCCTTACCCAACGCTGAGGACATCACATGACTTTTGCAATCATCAAACCGTCCAAAATTAATAACAGATCAGTCCCTTCTCTCTGCATCTGATAATGAATAATTTAATCTGAAACTTAACCTCAGTTTAGGAAACTTTATATCAAAATTGTACGAATGTCTTTACTACTTGACCCTTGACCAAGTATTGAGTTCACATTATTGCTTATTCTTTAATGCAAGTTGGCCAAGTGATTCACATTTTATTTCTTCATTTGATAAATCTCTGTTTTCTATTCAAACATTTCCACCCAAGGTTTTCAAGGAAGCACTGAAAAATTGCTGAAAATGACCAAAGTTTTTGTTTCCTTGGCACATTTAGCAATCTCTGGGGATTAAATATATTCATGGGGATGAAGGTAATGATTTGAGTAATTGTTGTTCTTTCAATTCAAAGAACTTGATCCCACTGAGCTTCCATCATTTTCTCTTATGTTCAGAACTGTTAGAGAATAATTAAGGTCTAAGTACTATCAGATTTTAGCTAGCCCACGTTATTTGACCCCCAGTTTTGCCAAAGAAAAATTAAATTTGTAAAAACAATAAATATTAATTCAATAACCCATCTTTTCAAGGATTTTCCTTTTTTTTATCTCTTGCATCCTAATAATTACTGTTGCAATGCACTGAACCTTGACTGAAACTCTGAAGAGTCATTGACGTATCATATTTCAATGTTATTTTCAATATCTCAATGCAGTAGAGCATTAATTGTGCTCTAATTGCAGTTAAGCTACCATCAATCATCACATAATGATCTGAACTGAGTCAAATCTCCTTATTTTTATTAGTTTAATATATTAATCAGCAGCATTATTAAGTTATAATTATAATTTAAAGGCAAATATGTAAAAGAAGTGAAGTTACAAAGTAACAAATGCTCTGCTCTTTTTCCCTTTACCTTTATGGAACCAGAAAACGTTTTATTATTTTGTTTTTTTTTTTTTTGAGTTTTTCTTATTGAGAGCCAATTTACATTTTTTTAATAATTTCCCTTCTTCAGTAAATGCTCCCAAAATGTAAATTTTGTATCTGTCAATGACTCAATACTAGAAAAAGTAAGCAAGATGGAGAGCAAATAAAAAGAAAATGGATATGTAACCTGATTATTAATTTGTTAAATAAAAACAAACAAAATCCTAATAAAGAGTACTAAAAACCAAGAAACCATGAAAACATAGAAATAGAGAGAATGAATGGAAACAAAGGATTAATTAAAACAAAAGGGCATTTAAGTGATTTAGTGTACGGAAATGGGAATGTGTAATTTCTATAACCCAATACAATGGGCATTTCACATGGAAACCTATTGGTTGCCCACCTTCCACGATCTTCTAAGCACCCAAAATTCAATAACAGACAGAATCACAGAATACTCAAAAGGGTGATTAAAAAAACAAGGCAATTAATAACATTATATAGCAATCAAACTGCAGATACCAAGACAAAGCTGAGAACTAAATTATTCAGAGAACCAGATCCCCTATGGACTTTGACTGTTGAGACAGTTGGATCGGAAACCAAAGCAATGAATAAGACAAGGTGAATAGGTTAGCTTAGAGACACAAAAATGAAGATACAAAGATGGTAACAGAAAAAGTGGCCCAAACCCTTGAAAAGATTTTATGAAATATCACTACTGCTAGTCACCTATAATTTAATTGCGCCAACCCTTGACAAGATTTGAGCATTGAAGTAGTTAGGGAATCCCAGCATATAGGCAAATGGAAAGGGCTTACCGAGAGAGATTAAGGTAGTAACAGAAAGACAGAAACCGAGAGTGGCCCAACTTCAAAAGATAAATCTGGAAACTACTCATCTAGGGAATAGAGACAAAAAAAAATGAAAACTCATCATGGGTTTTGATTCTTAAGGCAGTTAAAAAAGCAACCGACGTAAATATATTAAACGGCATATAATTACAGAAATATAATATAGCAATCAAAGTTCAGAACCTCAAGCATCCCAACTTCTATAAATCTCCAAACCACCTACTACAACTAGCCATCGAACAAGGGAAAAACTAAAAGCTAACACACTCAGTCTTCCAAATTTTCCATGGATTCCAAGAAGTCCAACAAGATCAGTGATATAGTTAGGCTTCAACAGCTCCTCAAGAAGTGGAAGAAGCTAGCAAATGCACCAAAGAATAGCAGCAAGAGCAACAGCTGCAACACCACATCCAGCACCAGCGGCAGTGGCAGCAAGAGCATCAAATTTCTGAAGAAGACGCTCTCTTTCTCCGAGAGCTCACTCTCAACACTCTCAGGTGACACCGTTCCAAAAGGATTCCTTGCTGTTTGCGTAGGAGAGGAGATGAAGAGATTCATAATCCCAACAGAATATTTGAGTCATAGAGCTTTTGGGATCTTACTGAGAGAAGCAGAAGAGGAATTTGGATTCCAACAGGAAGGAGTATTGAGGATTCCCTGCGAAGTCTCTGTCTTTGAGAAGATCTTGAAGGTGGTGCAGGATAAGAAGGAAGTTTTCTTCATTAATGAACATGGATTTGGAGGAGAGAGTTGCTCATCAGAGGCCGATCTAGCTCAATCTCACCATCCTCAGAAACCAATGTGTAGATAACTTTTCATTTTTCTTTTCTTTTTTCCCTTAAAACTTCTTTTTTTTCTTGAGGCAATGTAAGAGAAGAGAAGAATCTTAAATGAATAATGTAGCTTCTGGTAGCAGAGTCAGAGTTGCTACTTGGAAATTAATCAAGGATCCAAAAGTTCTTCTGTCCTCTATTTCTAATCGTAACTTTTGGAAGATTTATAACATCACATCAAATGATATCTTATGCCAACTTTTTCCAACTCATAATTTGCTTGTATCAATGATTGATCTTTCCTTTCTTCTAATACTTTTGGCTGAATTTTTGGGTAGTTGAGATCCCTTGTTTGTTCAAGCCTAGTTGTCTGTGTACCGGGCAAGTGAAAACATATGCATGTCTAAATCAATGTAGCTTCTCTTTTCTTCTCCTTTAAGTCTGTTGGTGGTACAAGTCTCAATGGCAAAGCTAGACTAAGAGCTAAAGTCTGCAATTCTTATGTCAAGATCAGTTTAAGAGCTTCAAGAGTACCCTATACCTATTTATGGAGGTCAACTTCCATCCCAGAAGATTAAACCGTCCTCTTCTCAAACCCAAATACTCTCCAAAACAATTTGGTTAGATATTGGAGTTGAAGGGGTCATCTAACTCTGAACATATGATGCATATATATCGAGAATAATTAGTAAGATAATACAAGTGCTAGTGTTGTTTAATCCAATCTCTTCAACAGTACCATCCAATGTCCTCCCATAAAGAAATTGAAGTATGTTTATCATAGTTTAATATGAGATTATTAATATAATTAATGCAGTCTTTCGTGTTAAGCTAAAGGAATCATTCTAATAATGCAGCATTAAACTAAAGAGGCTAACATTATTGTAGATTAATATATTTATCCTTCACATCACATGTAAACTCCATGTTTGAACATTAAACAATACAATTAAAACATTTATATTTTGATTAACCCATCCAATTCTAATAACTTGCATATAGAAAAAGTCACCCATATGTTTCCATGCAGCGTCCAATGTGTAAACAGTTCATCAATCATCCACGTGGCGTCCCATTTGTAATTTCTAGTTGTTTGCCAAGTGTGAACACCAAATTCCTCTTGCCATTCCTAGACCCAAATTAAAAACATAATTAATATAGTTTGTATAAAGAGTCCAGCTAAAGAAACCATAGTATTACAGAGACAGGATGAACAAAGTTTACATATCTATTGAATGAGCTAATGCACAATTTAGTCTTATCTGATTTTGATTTCTTGATCAATTGCTAGACCTGGTCTTTCAGCACACAGACCAGACTGCCTGGGTGAATGAACCAAGACCCAAGAGGCCAAGACCCATTCCCCTTAACAATTCTATCTGTTCTGACCTAAGAACCACTGCCAAAAAAACGACCTAAGAACCACTGGACCAATTGGTTGAGCCATTGAAACATCAGCACTGCCAAAAGCTTCCTCTTTGATTTCTTTTGTTGCACCAAGGCAACTTCATTCAATCCAAGGTAATGATAAGTCATCTGGCTGTGTTTGGTTTCAAAGAGGGAGAACCCTTCGAGTGGAAGTCAACTAACCTAAATTACAACCATCCAAAATTATAGGTCAGTTAATCAGATGGTTGATTTTCATTTGGGAGATATCCTAATTCAGAGTTTCGAATACCTTTCATTGGGAACAGTTACATGACATCTGAATTATCTTACATCAAATCCGTAGATCACTACCTCCTTTACTTCTTGTTCTTCATCTTTTCTTGCCTCTCGAAGCACCTGAGCAGAATCTTCTCAAAATCCTCTTCTTCGCAGGGAATTTTAAGTGAGCCTTGTTGTTCAAACCCAAATTCCTCGGCGACTTTCTCCATCAGAACCCTAAAATCAGGCATAGACAGATAACTCGCCGGAATCACAAACCTCCGATTCTCCGGGCCCACATAAATCGCCAGAAAACCTCTTGGAACCGTCGGGGAATCGCTCTGATATCTGCGCAGCACTGACTCCCCCAAACTCTCGTCGGATTCCAGAGAGTTGCCAATTCTTTCATACCTCATAGGACGTAATAACCTACTAATATCTTTCGGAGACCGGATCATCTCCCCGATATCCATCCTCATTCTTCTGCTATGCATGTGTAGCTGTTAGGCTTCTAAGAATGATTCGAGAAAGATGAAAAGAAACTTTCATGGATCAGAAAATATTTTAAAATTCAAGTCGAAATTGGAATAACATTATTCAAGTAATGCTGTAAACTCAACGAAATCAATCTTCTAAATAAAAAATGCAAATCAGAAAGGAAAAAAAAAAAGAAAAAGAAAGAAAATATTCAATTGAAGAGAAAGAAGTTTCAGAGGAAAATTTCTCTCCCGTTCTCTGCGAGAGAGGGAGGAAAAGCGGAAACGGAAACCATAGTTTCTCTCTGACACCACCCTCTCCCTGCGGCCTCTTCTTAACAATTCTAACGTGCACTGATGGTATTCGTGCGTACGTTAGGATTTTCCGTTGCTGCCAAATTTAGAATGGAACTCGGAAGCAGGAAGCTCCACCATGGCACCAATTCTACCGTTCTAACGAGTACTAGCTAACAACGTTCGACTAAATTTGGCGGCATTTCTGGCCAAAGAGGGTAAATTCAATGTGCTTTTCAGGGAACATGGAAGTTTCATGCTCCTTCATTAAACCATGTAGATTTTCAGCGATAAGGAATCCATGATGGACAGACATTTCATGATATCGCATGGTGGTCCACCTATTGGATGGAAGTGTTTACACCGTGGACCGTGGATCTGTGTCACGTCGGGAATAGATGTTTGAGAAAATCCATGGATTCAAACTGAAGGAGCCAAATTTTTTCGCGGAAAATACAGCGAGGCTCCAAGGAGCAGAATTTATGAGGGGGATAAAAGGTAATAAGTATGGTAAATGTTTGGTTCAGTTCTCATTTTTATCGAAAATGAAATTTTAAGGGTCAATTATCCAAAATGAAATTTTAAGACTATGTGTGATTTGAAGAAAAAGTTAGGAAAATGAAGGAAAAGACAGGAAAACCAATACAAGGGTTTTAAAGGTTTTCGTATCTTTCCCTTTCTTTTCCTACATTTTCCTTCAAACCAAACATAGTCTAAGGGTAAATTATACATAAATACTTTGAACTTTGGGGGTAGTGATAGATAGGTACCTTGAACTTTTAATTGCAACACTTGAGTATTCTGAACTTTCAAAAATAGACAGAGGTTCATCCGTTAATATTACATAATGCCAAAAATACCCTTATCATGTATTTTTGAAATACATATTGACGACGGCATTCTCTAGTGATGATTTCAGAAATGCATGATAAGGACATTTTTGGTATTATATAATGTAAACATAATTTTACTCAAAAATACATGATTTCAAAAACACATGAGAAATACATTATTTTATTCAAAAATATCCAATAACATTACTCCCTATGATGATTTTCCCACATGGATAGCAAATAATATATTCAAATTTTCTGACAACGGCATTCTCTGGTGATGATTTTATTCCATGAAATGATCTCAATAATATACAAGAAGGGTATTGTTGGCATTATGCAATGTTTAACTGACGGAATATTAATGGATGAACTCAATTGTATTTTTCAGAGTTCAAGGTACTCATGTGTTGCAATTGAAAGTTTAGGCTACCTATCTGTCACTACCCCCAAAGTACAAGGTACATATTTATAATTCACCCAAATTAATTATATGAATCAAATGCTTTTTTCCTATAAATGAATTCTTTTTACCCTACCGTGTTAATTATCATTTTTCAAAAGAATTTTGTCCATAATGAGGGTAAATTTTCTGACAATTGTCATTGCGGTTAAGTGCTAACGAAAGAAAACCAAATGTCAAATTTGCCAACTTCTTCCTCTTCAATGGAGCAGGTCTGTTTCATTTCCACCGTGACCGGTGCCGATATCGGCAGCAGCAACGGCAACGGCATTCACAAAAATCAGGTGTTCACAGAAATTACAGAGAGAGAGAGATGGGATTTGAACTGTTGCTTCTAACAATGGTGCTTCTGTCCTCTGCAGCTAATTACAGTGTAGTCTTAGCCGCCAGCAACACCTCCACATACCCCATGGACATGGGCTATGTGGAAAGAGTCCCATGGGACTCCTCATCGTGCTCGAGCTTCCCAAGGAACAACACCAACTGCTGCCAGACTCTGCTCAGCCTCTTCAGCATTGCTTTGGCTGTACGCCTCAAGGAGACCTCCCTCTTCCAGCTCCCCGACATCCCCACTTCCTCTGCCTGCATATCCGACTTCCAGTCCAAGTTGGATTCTGTCTCTCCCTTCTGATCTCACCTCAGTCTGCTTCAGCCCAAGCCAGTTCGTTGCAAGCCACCAACTCTGTGCCGGTATTAATACTAAACAAGACTGGCTCGACAAGCTTGGGCCCTCCACTGCACTTGACACAGCGTGCCAATCTGATCTCAGCATCGGCACCACCTACGATGCCTACGTCGCTACTTTGTTCAAGGTTCAGAACAGACTAGTTTCCATCGATGGCAATAAAACCCACTCCGTTGATTGCTTCTATTTCATAGTTCTCTATGCTGCTACTTTTGTGAATGAGTATGGACCCGAGAGCATGCGAGCTGCCTGTATATTAAAAATTTTCTTTCTATTCTGTTTCAGCAAACAATTGCAGAGAATATATACAAAGTCTGAGTTCGCTCCTTCTTGCGAGGATCTCGGCTAACCAATAGGTACAAACTCCTAAAAGAATAATGAAAACAAAGACCAAAACCAACTAAAAGATAAGAGATAAGACTCATACAGAAGATAAGGTTTACAAAAGGCTTAATACCCTCCCCCCCCCCTCAAGTTGGAACATGTAAATGGGAAATGCCCAACTTGGCAAGAAGATGTTCGAATTGTTCAGCAAGTTGCTCGGAAGTTCAGACGTAGGAAGGCCATATATTCTCATTCTGGATTTCACCGTGGATAAAGTGACAGTCTACTTCAATGTGTTTAGTCCTCTCATGGAAGACCGGATTCGTAGCGATATGCAAGGCTACTCGATTATCATAGTATAATCGCATAGAGTCAGGATGACCAACCCCTAATGAATGCAACAACCCTTTTAACCATTTCAATTCACATGCAGCGGTTGCCATAGACATGTATTCCGCCTCAGCTGATGATCTGGACATTGTAAGTTGCTTCTTTGTCTTCCACGAGATAGGTGTTTGGCCCAATAAAACAAAGTATCTGGTGAGAGAGCATTGTGTTAGTGGACACCCAGCCCAGTCAGAATCACAGTAAGCATACAAGTGAAGATCACTGTCAGTTAGAAGGAAAGTTCCCTGTCTCAGGTTACCTTTCAAATATCGCACCACACGTAAAGCCGCCTCCCAGTGTTCTTCACGGGGGTTCTATATAAATTGAGCGAGCACATGCACACAATAGGACAATTCAGGACGAGTAATGGTCAAGTAAATTAAACGACCCACTAGCCTCCCATAACTCTCTGGTTTTATCATCAGAGAACCATCTACCAGAGCTAGTTTATGATTTTGTTCTAGGGGAAGTCCAGCTGGCTTAGCTCCTAACAATCAAGTTTCTGATATGATATCCAAAGCATACTTTCGTTGACAAAGAAAAATACCTTTCTGACTTCTAGCGACCTCCACTCCTAAAAAATATTTCAAAGTTCCCAAGTCCTTCATGTGGAAGCATTGGCTCAGATACTTCTTAAATCTCCAAATAGCATTGCCATTATTTCCAAAGATGACAAGATCGTCCACGTAAACCAAAATATTCAATTGTTCCTACTTCCGTCGAAGCATAAACAAAGAGTAATCAGATTGTGACTGGGTAAAGCCATACTGTCTCAAGGCTATCGTGAGTTTAGAAAACCAATAACGAAGGGCCTGCTTCAAACCATAAAGCGACTTATGCAGCTTGCACACCTTTCCAAGTAGTCTTGAAGCAAATCCAAGAAGCATCTTCATATACACTTCTTCTTGCAGATCTCCATGAAGAAACGCATTCTGTACATCCATCTGATGTAGTTCCCAGTTTTTAGCTGCAGCAACTGCAAGGACTGCCCGAACTGTAACCATCTTTGCCACAGGCGCAAACGTTTCATTGTAGTCTATCCCTTCAACCTATTTGTTTCTGAATATCATCAAACGTGCCTTGTACCGCTCTATTGTGCCATCTAAGTTGTACTTTATTTTGTAGACCCATTTACTTTCGAGAGCCTTCTTCCCTGGCGGCAAGTCCTCCACTATCCATGTTCTATTATTCTCTAAAGCTTCAATTTCCTTTCTCATTGCCTCTCTCCAACGAAAGTCCTTGACAGCCTCTGAATAACTCTAGGGCTCATGACTAGCTGTGACAGCTGCTAAGAAAGAGCAGTGTCGCAAAGAAAATTTATCACAATTCACATAATGTGTTATAGGATAGGGAGTACTTGAGGAGTGAGATTGGCGAAATGAATTGGCAGAATGGCTCAAACTGTGGTTGGAACACCATGTGGTGTGTATGACGTAGTCCTTGAGACAAGTGGAAGGATGCTTCACTCTATGGCCTTGTCCAAGCTACTCATTCCCTACATTCGTTACTTCCATAGAACCCCCCCTTACATCATGCTCCCCTTCATTATTTTCACACCTGTCGCTTTGCTCTGCCTCACTTATGACCTCACAAGTACTGTCTCTTTTACTTTCACTATCTTCCTCGTCATTTACTTCAGTCGCCACCTGGTTATAATCAAGATTACCATCATTGTGTCCGCGTTCGACTTGTTTTTCTTCAGTAGCATAAGGAAACTCAGTTTCTGAAAACACCACATCCCTAGAGACAAAATATTCATTGTTTTCTAAGTCATAAACTCTCCACTCCTTGCCAAAGGAGTATCCTACAAAGACACAATGTCTGGCTCTACTAGCAAACTTATCCCTAGTACGATTTAGGCTTAGCGCATAACACAAACACCCAAACGTTCGTATATGTTTGTAGCTTGGTTTCTGCCCATACAGCATCTCATACAGTGATTTTCCCAAAAGGAGAGTGGAGGGGGTCCCATTGATCATATAACCAGTTGTCATAACACACTCTCCCCAAAACTCAATAGGGAGATTAGCCTGAAATGTAAGGGCTCTAGCAACATTTAGTATATGTCTATGCTTTCTCTCGACACGTCCATTCTGTTGCGGTGTTTCAACACATGAGGTCTGATGTATTATACCTTGCTCAGAAAAATATTCCTTCAAGCAAGTAAATTCAGTACCATTATCGCTTCTAACTATCTTCACCAATTTATCATATTGGCGTTAAACCAGAGTGAAGAAGTTCCGCAGCATTTTGCCCACTTCACTTTTGTCATTAAGTAGAAAAATCCAAACGGCTCGCGAGAAATCATCAACAATAGTCAAAAAATACGAGGCACCACAAGACGCCCGTACAGAGTATGGACCCCATAAATCACAATGAATAAAATCGAAAGTCCCTTTAGCATTATTTTCACTAGAATCAAATATACCTCTTGTCTGTTTGGCTTTTGAACAAACACCACAAATCCTATTACTACTACTACATCTAATGTTCAAATCAGGAAGAAGTTTAATTACTTTCTCAAAGGGATGACTCATTCTCTTGTGCCATAACTCGTATGAAGCTTCGACCTCTACTTTGTGAACCTTGCTTGAGTACGCACCTTTGAAGCAGTAGAGCCCTCCACGTAGTTCACCCGCACCAATCACCATCCTCAAAGTGAGGTCCGGTATAACACAAAACCTATTAGTGAATTGGATATTACAATTTGACTCCTCTAATAATTGCGACACAGATATCAGGTTACAATTCAAACGAGGAACATAAAGCACATTAGTAAGTTACATGTGTTTATTTAAAATGGCGGTCCCTTTCTTTATTGCCATGACATGCTTTCCATCGGGCAATCCAGCCTGCCAACTAGTCACGGTCTCGGTATCATGCAAGTGACTCAAGTTCCTGGTCATATGGTGTGAAGCTCCTGTATCAATTATCCAATTCATACTTGTCAACTTCTCATTTGTGTTGGATTTGCAAGAATTCAAGAGATTAAGAAAAGTGGACTACTATTCATTAGTCAATCCACCGAGTGTTGTACGATCTCCCTCTGTCGCGTGAATTGGTTCAGAGGTTTTCCCTACCACTTGTGCAGCATTTGCTCTCTATACGCCTCCACGTCCATGACCAATTTTGCCTTGTGTTCCTCGACCTCGAGCTTTCCCACTTCCAGTAGATCTCGGCCGGTCACCCCACCAGTCCGGGTAGCCAATGAGTTGAAAGCAACTCTCAGCCTCATGTCCTATTCGTCTGCAGTTTGTGCACACTCCAGACTTCTCTTTTGTGTCGTGTCCCGTTCTTTTTGTGCCACCTTCTGCTTGCGCAGCAAAGCTCATCGCCTCTCTTTTTTCTTCTTTTCCTCAGGTCACGGTTCTCAACTACTCCTCTTGTATCACCATGGCATAGGCTTTGTTCAAGTTTGGTAGCGGATCGGTGCCCAGAATATTGGAACGCACTGTTCCATATACTGTGTCATCCAAGCCCATCAGAAACTGATGGACTCTTTCTTCTTCCCGTCTCTTCTCCAGCTTTGCAGCAATGTTGCAGTTGCAGCCCGCACAGACGCATGTCGGAATTTGCTCGTAATTAGCAAGTTCTTCCCAAATTTGTTTCAGTTTGCCATAATATGTCACGATTGGGAGACCGGCCTATTTGTTGTTCGCAGGATCTGCCTTGAGTTGCTGAATTCTTGACCCATTGCCTACTGAAAACCGTTCTTTGATGTCATCCCATAGATCATTCACGGCCTCCATATACGTGATCGTAGAACGCAGGCTCGGTTCTATCGTGTTGAGGATCCATGAAACCAGCATCGAGTTTATAGTCCACCAGTCTTCCAATTCCGGTGAATCATTTGTGGGCTGAGATATAGTCCCATCAAGAAATCCGATCTTCTTCTTGGCTCGGAGCGCCATCCGCATTGCTCGAGCCCATTCTTCGTAGTTATCTCCTTTCAATTGAACTTGGGTAATTATATTACCCGGGTTGTCATTGGCAGTCAAGTAGTATGGTGAGACTACCTTTCTTCTTCCGCCCTCACCTTCATTCCGCTTCTCTCTTCCATCCGCCATGATCGATCAGTCAAAGCAAGGTTTCTTCTTGGTTTCAACGAAGAACAGATACCAGCTTCGACAAATGGAAGTAAATAGAGTTCTGCACAATCCTCAGAGATCTGCTCCACGAACAGGGATCAGGAATGATCGAATATCGCAGATACCAGCTTTGGAAGTAAAGAGGGCTCTGCAAAAATCCTCAGAGATCTGCTCCACGAACAGAGATCAGGAATGATCGAAATTTGCAAACTCAGAAGGTTGTGCGACAGTCGAATGTTCCTTGCTCTGATACCATGAGAAACTTCAGGTTGAAGGAAAAGATTTTCTTTCTATTCTGTTTCAGCAAACGATTGCAGAGAATATATACAAAGTCTGAGTTCGCTCCCTCTTGCGAGGATCTCGGCTAACCAATAGGTACAAACTCCTAAAAGAATAATGAAAACAAAGACCAAAACCAACTAAAACATAAGAGATAAGACTCATACAGAAGATAAGGCTACGCTAAGATAAGGCTTACAGAAGGCTTAATAGCTGCCATTGGCCATATCTACAGATAGCAAGAAGCACTCGGCTCTTGTTTTCGCCTTGACTGGTGCTGGAACTACTGCTTTCCTTAGGTCTTGCTTTCTGGGTTTGTATCTTTAGTTCAAGCTGTGGAGGAGGAACGCGACTAATTTGGAGGAGACCAGCTCCAAGCGTCGGCTGCGACCTAACATTGTGTCAATCTGGTTCAAGATCGGGGAGCTTGAAAAGTCTACAAATAATTTCTCATAGAAGAATTTGATTGGATGTGGTGGGTTCGGTGTTGTTTACAAGGGGACCTTATCAGATGGAACTCCTGTTGCTATGAAGAAGATCATAGAATCAGATTTTCAATGATCATAGCAATAGTAGCTGGCAATCTCTCAGTTGGCCTCAGAGAAAGAGCATAATCTTGGATGTGGCCAAGGGGCTTCTGCTTTTGCTCTCTGCAGGTCTATGTTGGATTAGGCATCAAAGAGAGAATCGGTGGAAATCGACAGCAACAACTCTGTCATGGGAGACAGGGTTCTTACTGAAACTCCATCGCCCACTAGCTTCGATTTGATATTTTTATAATTTTTTTTGTCACTGGAAAATTCAAAAGATCTCTACGGCAGGTGCTGGCGGTGCTGCTAGCGGTCGCTCAAAACCATTGAATTTAGTGTGAGTTCAGACCCTTTTGGACTCAAGGGAAGTTCAGCTCAGATGAGCTTCTAGCTGAGGTCAACAATGGCAGAAAAGAACATTTCTACCTCCATTTCCATGGCTCCTCTGTTCTTGCTCTGCTTTTGCTTCTCTGCATTGTCTTCACTACATAGTAGAGCTTCTGGGTTTGAAAGGTTAAGGTTTTAATGAACCAGCATCTCTTTTCCTTTTCTTTATTTTATTTTGAAATTTTGAATAAGTCACCGGTGAAAGTGGTCGGATACAGATGACGACAGTGGTGGCGATGGCAGCGGAGAAACAGGGAGTGAAATGGTTGGAGAGTGGTTCATTGTAACTGCCACCGGGGAGAGGGATGGTGAAGAAAAATGGAGAGGGACGTTCGGGAAAATTGGGTTTTGAAAAAAATTATAAATCACGTCGTGTCATGTGTATATGAATTTCGATCGAACATAAACAAATATTAACAACAGGGGTAGAGCTAGTCAATTGTCAGAAAACTAAAGAGTACCACAAGATAATAGATAAATAGTAGGAATACCACGTGTCATTATGCAAAACAGTAGGAGTAGTTTAAGAGATTTACCCTAAAACAATCACTCTACCCCCTAGCTCGATGACTCCACCCATGGGCAAAAAGATTTGTTAATGCCTGTTTGGGAGTGCTTTTGGGACGTGGGCTGTGGTTTCTAGCCTGCTGAGCCTCACACTTCTAAAGTTGTGTTTAGTGAAAATCTAGAAAGCTAACATGAGCCTTCCGCACTATAATCACGATTATAATCATTGCGTTTAACCAAAGTGCCTCAATGCAATTCGCCTCCCAAACAAGGTTTTAATAAACCTAAATGGGCCCTACATGCAATTCGCCTTCTTCCCATGAATGATGATATCAAGTACCGGAGATGTTTTCATTGCATGACTACAATGTATTGTAAGATTGGTATGAGGTTCGCTCCATAAGGAGCAAATCCAATCTTAACATAACCACTCAGGTGGAGATGCTGGAGATGTCCACCTTTCTCAATCTTCTAAAGCTTTTTTACATACTGATGTGGCAGTTGTTTTTATTTTCAACTGCTCCCATATACAAACTCTACAAAAGACAGAAATTTAAGTAAGGACAATATTTTATCAATCCACGTACCCAACATTAATGTGTTTGGTTTGAAAGAAAAAAAAAAAAGAAAAGATGGGGAAAGCTTTACAAATTTTGTACAGGTTTCCCTTCCATTTCCTACTTTTTCTTTTAAACCAAACAGCCTAATAGACTAAAAGATTATTTTCATTCTAGATCATTCACAGTGCCTCTGGCATCCATATGACAAATACATCTTTCTATCCTTGATCTTTAGCAGAATAAAACTGCTCCTAGATCCGCTTCAACATGATCTTGGATTAATTCCATCTAAATTTGCACATGTAGTCATAATAAAATTTCTTGAATTACTATAAACATAGATTGTTTTTGGAATCGCCACTAGTCGATGAAATGTGAACCATTAAGATTTATCTCTTAGAAAAGGTTTAAATGATGATTATAATGATACAATACCAATAAAACAAAATTCATAAAGGGTGACTTAATTAAAAGTGAAAAGTGAAAAGTGAAAACCAATTTAAACTATTGTATTCTCCTACCATGGTGTGTGATAAAAACTTGTTTGCAAACAAAAAGTTAAATAATATAGCAATTGACAATTAATACTTTATTAATAGGAGTTATACATAGATTGAATGACATAGAGACCAATGCCATTTCACCCATGCCATATGTCGATCTCTCAAAATAGTATATCTGTGAAGTGATGGAATGGTATATTAGTATTCATAGAGCCCATTCCACTTTGAATAAGATTTTGTTCAGCAGAGCTTTATGCTTAAATGTACTAAACACGTGAGTCAGCCATTTGTGACGAACTAGTCCAAATCAAACCCGATCCTAAGACCTTAGACTATGTTTGGTTTCATGTAAAAATAAAATAAGAGAGAAACATAGGTTTGAGGCAAAATTCTTAACAACTTTTGTAAAGTCGTTATAAACTTTTCCTTAACTTTCTGTTTCTCCCTTATTTTTTATTAAACCAAACGTAGCCTAACTGAAGAGCATACCATAGCTGGCATTAGAAGTGACCAGCCAACCTATAAGAGCAATACTAAGACCTTAGAATATGTTTGGTTTCATGTAAAAATAAAATAAGAGAGAAACATAAGTTTGAGGCAAAATTCTTAACAACTTTTGTAAATTCGTTATAAACTTTTCCTTAACTTTATGTTTCTCCCTTATTTTTTATTAAACCAAACGTAGCCTAACTGAAGAGCATACCACAGCTGGCATTAGAAGTGACCAGCCAACCTATAAGAGCAATACTAGAACAATGAGAAGGGAATGACTCGATCAAGAATGATTGGTCTCTTGAATCATTTAAATAGAGAAATTACAAGAGGATAACTATGTACAGAAGATAACAATTACAGAGTTAGAGTTTATCTAGGAAATTATCAGAAGATAAGCTACATAATAAAGAGATAATGTGATCAGTTATCTAGGATAGTTATCCTAAATAACCATGATCAGTTATCTAGGATAACTATCAGAGATAACCATCTCAGTTACAAGTCTATCATAACTACTGAGATACTCTAACATCCCTCTACAAACTTGGCTGCAAGGTCATGAAACCTTGTTGATGGCAGAGATTTGGTAAAAACGTCTGCAATCTGATCATGGCTGGGAATGTGATTGATCAGTAGAAGGCCAGCCGCAACTTTTTCCCGTATAAAGTGAATATCCAATTCTATGTGCTTGGTGTGAGAATGGTGGACAGGATTGGAGGAGAGAAAGTTGGCACTCAAATTGTCGCACCAGATGACAGGTGGGCGATGGAGCTTCAATCCAAGCTTCGTGAGTAATATCTAGAACCAAAGAATTTCAGCGGTAGTAGAGGCAAGAGTACAGTATTCTGATTCTGTGTTGGAGAGAGAAACCGTGGACTATTTACGAGAGCTCCATGAAATCAGATTATGACCCAAGTAAACACAGAAACCTCCTTGGGAGCAACAATCAACAGGGCAACTAGCCCAGTCAACATTAGAAAAGGTTTTGAGAGACAATTTTGGAGAAGTATGAAAAGTAATGACATGATCAATTTGTTGGACAATTTTTGTATGCCCTTAGCTTCAATCAGTTTTGATGTACTTTTGGTATTTAATGTAAATAAATGAAGTACATGTTTGATTCATTATTGTATTATACTTCTATGTGTAAGACCCTAAAACTAGACACTTAATGAGACTTGAGTTGGTTGTAAATGTTCACAGCTGTTGGATAAGTCCAAGGAGATTTATCCTGCCAAGGAAAACACTAGTGTGTTGTCAACTGTTGAGGTGGCTTGTCTCAGCCGCCAGTGTGAGACCCAAAGCGCATGCAGTGTAGGACTACTTGAACCCTTGAACCGGACCAGATTTCCAATATTGCCCTGGACCTTGGAGATTGATGGGAAAAACTGGAAAGTTACACCTGACCCCTAAACCCGATTATGGTACTGCACTAGGTGTCAGATTGGGCTATCTTTGATATGCCAATCAGTGAGATCCTTAGCGGGGGTCAAAACCTGGGTATGTTGGGACAATCTGAGAATTCATCTGAGTGGATGATCATAGTGACGGGATCAGCCCCTTTGTCGGACAAAGGTAAAGATCGGGGACGCACTCTTTGATGGAAACCAAACTATCGGCAGTTGATTTCAAACGTTGGAATTTTATTTTGCAAAATTTATATATATGATATATATTTAAGTATGGTTTCAAAATTGTTTGCAAATGGTTTTAATTCATGGGATCCATGTAAGTAGAGAGTGCAGCACTGTTCCTTGTAGCCAAGGGAGAGGTCCTCTCTTGTCGGGCAGTGCTTAATCATTATGGGCTGAGAGGTTAAGTGTAAGGCCATTTGAGATGATATCTGATGGGCTAATCTTGCACCTACCCACAGTCCCTGGGTTTTTATAAGATGGCTTGGCCTAGGGACCACTTAGTGTAAGTGTTGGGCCCATAGGGTCCATGTGATGGGCTCAGGGGGTTCATTGGGCTCTCCAGTGAATTCGGTCAGACTTTGTAACAAAGGTTGGGCCGAACCCATGTGGCTGGTGTGTAGATCAATGCTTGGGTCCCACGCCATACAAAAAACCCCAACTGGGCAGCAGTTTGGAAGACTTTTGAGCACATAACCTTATTGGGCCTAAAGCCCATTTCTAACTGGGCTGATTTGATCAGTCATTATTAAGGGGTGGATCTGAAATTAGGATGAGCCCAAAAGCTTATATAGTCTACAGATAGGATTAAGAAGAGTCATAATCTAAATACAGATTTGGATAAGGGCAACTCCTGATATGATCAGGAAACCCTTTCTTAATCATTAAGCAACTAGAGGAAACCCTAATCGAATTACATGAATTCGAACCCTAGGGAGACAATACATACACCTTGCAGTTTTGTGAGATAGGATCTCAGAAACCCTAGAGAAAAGAAAAGCAGTTCGCCATCTATTTCTCTAGTTTTCCTCCTGTTGCAGCCGCCATCCATCTGTCACGGTTCTTTTTCTCTGTTAGAGAAAGATCAAGAAAAGTTCTTGATATCAGTCTTTCTTGAAAGGCTGATTCGATTTGGTGCTCATTACCATCCAAGGATTCTTGTGAAGGATTCGGTGTGTGGGACGCACCCTACTGGTTCTGTTCCACAGTTGCTGTGTCATCTTCAGCAGGAGCAGATCTTGGTTCCTTCTTTGGGCGTGAACACCAACTTTGGGAGAAATTTTTTTCTCTGGATCAGGTATAATTGCTCCCTTCACTTTTGGTTCAGATCTGGTTCGGTTTTGGTTCAAATAGGATCCTTGAATCTTGATTCTAAAATTAGGGAATGCGATTCCCAATTGAAAGGCAGGTAGAAAATTTTTGAAATTCGCCCACCTATTCCGCAACTGTTTTGGCATCCATGCGATGGATTCTACCATCCTTCAATAGTATCAGAGCCACAAGTTCGAATCTTGAACCAAGAATTCAGATCTGAACCTACACAATTTGGTAGAAGTTGTTCTATCCGGGTGTTGCGCAATTTGCTGTTTTATTTCAAGAAACGGTTTCTTGTTGAGGGTGATTGATCTGAAATTAATTTTATTAAATATGAAATTTATTTAGAATGGTTCTTGATTTATTTCTTGATTTAATGGACTATTCGTACCTGGAGATCAAAGTGCAGAGTTGGCGCAGATTGTCTGCGCATTCCTTTTGTAATTTCTATTCAATTCGATCTGTAAAATAATTATTTTTTTTCTAGACCGAATGTATAGGATTCAATCAAGGATGTAATTAATAGAAATAGGATTTTTATTTTATTTTATTTTCTTGATTGAAGATGGCGGCGGCGCTGGAGATTTGCAGATGGAGGGATCGCATTCCGCGTTTTGCAGTTTATGAAACTGCAACCCTAGTGACTAACCTCTGTTTTGCAGGTGGTGCGAACAGTCCATATCTGATTTATGATTGTCTAAAAATCAGAAATATTAATTTCAGATCTTTCCTTAATTAATTCTTGAATTGAAAATCAGTTTCGGACCATCTCGAACCAGATTGGACCAAATCTATTTGGACTGAATCTAGTGTTCGAAAGGGGACTGCTTTCAGTCCAATTTTCTCACACTACCAGGCCCAAATCTGATATTCAATTGCAATGATTAATTCAGCATAACCTGTAAAGCCTAGTTTTAAAAGGTTAAAACTGCAAAAAGCCCATTTTGTAAGAAAAGCTATATGGGCCGAACTGCTAACTGCTAACTGCTATTCAGCCCATATACCTAGATGATATTAATTGTTAATATTGTGTTTTTGTTGGGCTGATTAATGGGCTTTACAGCTAGTGATTGATTGGATCAAT
Organism: Nelumbo lutea; assembly: GCF_056320005.1. NCBI lineage: Eukaryota > Viridiplantae > Streptophyta > Magnoliopsida > Proteales > Nelumbonaceae > Nelumbo > Nelumbo lutea. The sequence goes on from NC_142691.1 coordinate 53,561,120, forward strand.
TCTTCCATATCATGTGATGTGTGGATGTTTGATGTGCTGCGACCATGGGCCATAAGCACTTGGCCCATGATGACTCGTTAGTGGCTCTTGCGCACACCATGGCTGAATGCACATCATTGCCATGGTGTCCCATAAGGTCATTGGATGACCCCTCCTTTCTTGGTGAGCCCCACAACCCTGAAAAGGGAAGCGTGCGGAAACCCTAGCCGATTTAGGCCTACTAGAAATCTGACTTCATGAAAGTTAGTGGGAGCCACGTTGGTTTGACCTAAATTAGAAGTAGAGCGTAATTTTGTTCCCTCCGATAATATGAGTGCATGTGATAGAGAGATCCATATGATAGACTCTCTAAAGGCCTTCCATCATTAGCACGATGATGGGTCCTTCGGTAATGAGGAAATGCACCATAAAATTGGGTTATCCATTTGTTGTTGGGTCTGTCAGAGTGTTTCATAAGATGATAAGGGCGTCATAGACCGATGTTGGAGGGGCTTCACCAGAAAATGGAAACTCTTTCATGATACCATGGCGTAACCTAAATATGATGGATGAGCACTCACTAGACAGAAAGGTTTACTTGAAAATGGCTCGGAACCTTGTCTGACAGAGGCCAAAAGGAAACTCATACGATGAGTGGATGTGATCCATCGCAGAAAGGTGGTGGGGTTATGCAGCTGAATCAGTTGGCTCCATGCACCCTATGTGATTTCCCACATTTCCAAAGACATTTCGTCGTCTCGTCACTGAGATAGGAGGGAAATCTCAAAGATGAAAAAATGGAAATGGAACATAGATTAAAAGCCATATCTATGTAGATAACATGAATCAAACTAAAGGTTGTGGACTAACGTTTTGCTATTTTACCAGAAAATGGCAAATGAACAATTTACTAAGTTGCTTGACGATAACAAGCTTAAGGGAGTCAATTATAACGACCGGTACAGAAACCTTATGCTGGTCCTAGCTTCAGAAAAATCGGATAAGGTGGCTAAAAATCCTGCTCCGGATCATCTGGGGGACAGGGCTTCTGAGGCCCGAAGGAGAGAATACCAGGAATGAGAGTATAAAAACTCCCTGGCCCACTGCTATATCATAGCCTCTTTGGACAATCCGATACAGAGACAGATCGATTAGATCGAACTCGCCAAAGACATATTGGATAGTTTGAAGACTATATACGAAGAGTAGAATCGTTCTAGTCGACAAAAGGTCCTAAAACAGTTCATGACCGTGCAGATGACTAAGGGGCAGCAAGTGCATGACCATTGTCTTTGGATGATGGGCTACATAAACAAGTTGGAGGCCCTTGGTTCTGGGCTAGATCTGGTTACACAAATCGATGTTATTCTCAACTCTCTTCCTCCGTCCTTCAACCCATTCATTATGAATTATAATATGAACAAGCTGAATGTCAGCGTCCAAGAACTCAGCAATATGTTGCAAAGAGTTGAGGAATTAATAAGGAATGATGAGCCGATAGTCATGCTTGTTGAAGCTGACAAATCTGGCAAGAAAAGGAAGGCAAAGAGAAAGCCTCAGAAGAAAACCACCAAATCTAAGAAACAAAAGAAAGACAAGGCATCTGATGCCTATTACTTCTGCAAGCAGGTCGACCACTGAAAAATGAATTGTCCTACCTACCTAGAATCTAAGAAAGGTACTTTCGAAACTTGTTTCATGGAAACTAATTTGCTAGTAACTTCTGTGTCCTGGTGTGTTGACTCCAGGGCTTCAACTCATGCGTGTAATTCACTGTAGGGGTTCAAAGTAAGCAAAAGGTTGAGTGAAGGAGAAGTGACACTATACTTAGGGACTTCTGCAAGTGTTGCAACTACAGCGATAGGAACCGTAGAATTGAATTTTAGAGAAGGGATTCTTGTATTGAAAGATTATCTTTATGTACAAAATCTAAGAAGAAATTTGATTTCTATTTCTAAACTATGTCTGGATGGATATACTATCTCTTTTAGTAATAAGATTACTATCAAAAGGAACAACAAATTCATCGCATGTGGGAAACTGGAGAATGGTCTCTATGTTCTACATCCTTCTCTAGAAACTAATCTAACCAAAACTATATCGGGCGAAATCCCTAAGAAAATGACTCATGAAATGGTAAGTCCCATGTGCCTGTGGCATTACCGACTTGGCAACATCGGTATTGACCGAATCACAAAATTGGTAAAGGATGATCCTTTGGGTTTTCTAACCATAGAAGACCTTCCCACCTGTGAGCCTTGCCTTAGAGGCAAGATGACAAAGCGGCCATTTAACGGTAAGCCTGAAAGATGTACAGGCACACTTGACCTTATATATAGTGATGTATGTGGTCCCCTGAGTATTAGGACACGCAATCAACACGTGTATTTCATCACCTTAACCGATGATTTCTCACGATATGGTTACGTGTACCTAATGAGACATAAATCTGAATCTTTTGAAAAGTTCAAAAAGTTCAGACAAGAGGTCGAGAAACAGTTAGGGAGAGAAATTAAGGCCCTTCGATCGGATCGAGGTGGCAAGTATCTCTCTAACGAATTCAGGGACTACTTGAAGACCAATGGGATTATCTCACAGTTGGCTCCTCCTGCAACACCCGAGCTTAACGGTGTTTCGGAGAGGAGGAATACGACATTGCTTGACATGTTCCGGTCACTTCTCACACGCTTAGAATTGCCCACATCCTTTTGAGGATATGCATTGGAAACCGCAATTTACGTGATGAATAGGGTTCCAACCAAATCGGTTCCAAAAACTCCATATGAACTATGGACCGAAAAAAACCAAGTGTTAGACACTTGAAGATTTAGGGTTGTCCTACGCACGTTAAAAGAACGAGTGCGGACAAGTTGGAATCCAAAACCAGCCATTGCCTGTTTGTAGGCTACTCAAAGGATTCAGTGGGTTATCTTTTCTATGACCCAAGTGAGCAGAAAGTGTTCTGCAGTCGAAATGCCATGTTCTTAGAGATGGATTATATCTTGGACACTCATCGTTAGGAAATAGTTCTTGATGAGGAGAGCTCAGGATCAGTAGGAGATGTCCTACATGTTCCAGGTAGTGACCAACCTAGAAGATCCACCCAGGTATCCAGGTCACCAATCCGTTATGGTTATGACCAGGATAATTACCTAGTGGAAGCCTTGACTAGTGAGGAGGATCACATGATTTACGCGGAAGCTATGTTGGACATAGATTCCCAGAAGTGGGTGGAGACGATGAGAGCTGAGTTGGACTCGATGGAGGCCAATGGAGTCTGGACTCTAGTAGATCTGCCCTCTGGGGTAAAAGCAATTGGTTGCAAATGGATTTATAAGAGGAAGAAGGGCCTCGATGGCAGGATTGAGACCTACAAAGCTCGTTTGGTGGCGAAAGGGTATATTCAAAAAGAAGGTATCGACTATGAGAAAACCTTTTCGCCTGTGGCCATGCTTAAATCCATTAGGATCTTGCTAGCTATAGCAACATACCATGACTACAAGATTTGGAAAATGGATGTCAAAACCACGTTCCTGAATGGAGATCTTAGTGAAGATATCTACATGCAGCAGCCGCAAGGTTTCATTATTGCTGGTCAGGAACACATGGTATGTAAACTTAATAGATCCATATATGGACTTAAGTAGGCTTCTAGGAGTTGGAACATCTATTTCGACTTTGCCGTCAAATTGTTTGACTTCGAGCAGAATCTGGATGAGCCATTTATTTACAGGAAGTCCAGTGGAGATAAGGTCACCCTTCTGGTGTTATATGTGGACGATATCCTACACATTGGGAATGATGTAGGAATGTTGACTTCGTTCAAGGTATGTCATTCGCAACAGTTCTCCATGAAAGATCTTGGAGATGCTTCATATATACTAGGTCTTCGACTCTATAGAGATAGATCAAAGCGGATAATTGGATTATCCCAGGCTGCTTATATTGACAAAATTGTCAAAAGGTACAGCATAGAGAACTCCAAGAAAGAAAACCTTCCTTTCAGGCTCGGAGTCACTCTCTCCAAGAAGATATCTCCCAAGACTTTTGAGGAGATTGAGGGCATGAAAGACGTTCCCTATGCCTCAGCCGTAGGGAGCATCATGTATGCCATGCTGTGCACTCACCTTGACATTGCTCAAGCGGTGAGTGTTGTAAGCAAGTTCCAGGCCAACCCAGGGCAGGAGCATTGGACAGCTATGAAGAATATACTTAAATACCTTCGAAGGACAAAAGAGTTTTGTCTGTTATTCGATGGTAGTTCACTGCAAATTCTGGGGTATACTGATGTCGATTTCCAGTCGGATCTAGATGATAGAAAGTCTACATCTGGGTATGTTTTCACGATAAGATCGTGTGTTGTTTGCTAGAAAAGCAGCAAACAGGGGTCCACGACAGACTCCACAACCGAAGCTGAGAACAATGCCGCAAATGAAGTTGCCAAGGAAGCTATGTGGATGAAGAAGTTTGTTCACAAATTAGGAGTGGTTCTGTCTAGCACATCACCCATCCCATTGTTGTGTGACAACAATGGAGCGATCGCCTAGGCTAAGGAGCCTTGGGCCCACTCGAAGTCAAAGCACATCGAGAGGAAGTACCATGTACTGCGAGAGATTGTTGGTAGAGGGGACGTCCTAATTCATAAGGTAGCATCAGCGGATAATGTGGCAGACCCATTAACTAAGCCACTCACACAGAAGGTGTTTGAGAAACACATGGAAAGTATGGGACTCCGGCTTGTACCAGATTGGACCTAAGTGTATGTGGGACATGTTGGACAGTTTTTGAATGCCCTTAGCTTCAATCAGTTTTGATGTACTTTTGATATTTAATGTAAATAAATGAAGTACATATTTGATTCTTGTTATGTGGTATACTTCTATATGTAAGACCCTAAAACGGGACACTTAATGAGACTTGTGTTGGTTAGAAATGTTCACAACCGTTGGATAAGTGTGGGCAGATTTATCCTGCCAAGGCTGACATTGGTGTGCTGTCAACTATTGAGGTGGCTTGTCTCAGCCGCCAGGGTGAGACCCAAAGTGCATGCAGTGTAGGATTACTTGAACCCTTGAACCGGACCAGATTTCCGGTATAGCCCTGGACCTTGAGATTGATGGGCAAAACTAGAAAGTTACACCTGACCCTAGACCCGATTATGGTACTCCACTAGGTGTCGGATTGGGCAGTCTTTGATATGCCAATCAATGAGATACTTAGCGGGGTCAAAACCTGGGTATGTTGGGACAGTCTGAGAATTCATCTAAGTGGATGATCATAGTGACGGGATCAGCCCCTTTGTCAGACAAAGGTAATGATCGGGGATGCACTCTCTCTGATGGAAACCAAACTACCAGTAGTTGATTTCAATCGTTGGAATTTTGTTTTGCAAAATTTATATATATGACATATATTTAAGTATGGTTTCAAAATTGTTTGCAAAGTAGAGAGTGCAGCATTGTTCCTTGTAGCCGAGGGAGAGGTATTCTCTTGTCGGGCAGTGCTTGATCATTATGGGCTGAGAGGTTAAGTGTAAGGCCATTTGAGATGATACATGATGGGCTAATCTTGCACCTGCCCACAGTCCCTGGGTTTTTATAAGATGGCTTGGCCCAAGGACCACTTAGTGTAAGTGTTGGGCCCATAGGGTCCATGTGATGGGCTCAGGGGGTTCACTGGGCTCTCCAGTGAATTCGGCCAGGCTTTGTAACAAAGGCTGGGCCGAACCCATGTGGCTGGTGTGTAGATCAATGCTTAGGTCCCACGCCATACAAAGAACCCCAATTGGGCAGTAGTTTGGAAGACTTTTGAGCACATAACCTTATTGGGCCTAAAGCCCATTTCGAACTGGGCTGATTTGATCAGTCATTATTAAGGGGCGGATCTAAGATTAGGATGAGCCCAAAATCTTATCTAATCTGTAGATAGGATTAAGAAGAGTCATAACCCAAATACAGATTTGGATAAGGGCAACTCCTGATATGATCAAGAAACCCTTTCTTAATCATTAAGCAACTGGAGGAAACCCTAGTCGAATTACATGAATTCGAACCCTAGGGAGACAATACATACACCTTACAGTTTTGTGAGATAGGATCTCAGAAACCCAAGAGAAAAGAAAAGCAGTTCGCCATCTATTTCTCTAGTTTTCCTCCTGTTGTAGCCGCCATCCATCTGTCACAATTCATTTTCTCTGTTAGAGAAAGATCAAGAAAAGTTCTTGATATCAGTCTTTCTTGAAAGGCTGATTCGGTTTGGTGCTCATTGTCATCCAAGGATTCTTGTGAAGGATTCTGTGTGTGGGACGCACCCTGCTGGTTCTGTTCCACAGTTGTTGTCTCATCTTCAACAGGAGCAGATCTTGGTTCCTTCTTTGGGCGTGAACACCAACTTTGGGAGAAATTTTTTCTCTAGATCAGGTATGATGTGTGGCTCATTGTGACACTAGCAAGTGCACTAGCCGTTCAAGTAATAAAGTAGTGAGTGAAGTATCGTTCCCACGAGGATTTAGGAAGCAATTACCAATACTAAATTGAGCACTTCTTATCTGATCAACAAATAAATCAAAACTTTAATGAAAGCTAAAAAAATCCTAAATTAAAATCTATCTAAATCATTGGCCCAATTGCCTTCAAATCAGGTTAGAAGAGTAAGCAGTAAATGTCAATCTCAGAATTCAGGAATCTATCAATTTGGATCATTCGAATAAATCATGATTGAGCCTTGGTTTGGTGAAACCCCAAGGTCATAAACAGCCTCTCTCAAGCGCATGTTCATCCTATGCATAAGTGACGGTTCTTCTATCTCTAGCAAGAATATAATCCCCATGCATGCATTTCTTCAAACACTTCTAAGGCATCAATTCAAATCTGAATTGATCACCAACTGAATTGTGCAAGTTATTTCTAACCTTGCACTCAATTCAGTTCTTGAATAGTAGATCTGAATTCCTAGAGTCTCTCTCAAGCACTCTAGGAATTCCAAGCTTTAGATCCATTCGGCCAATCTGAAAATTGCAGATCTGAATTCTCTTTCAAGCAATTCAGATCTTGCAATCTCAGATCTGAGAATTCAGATCTGAGTTTTGAAGGTTAGTTGGCCAAATTAATCTACAATAACACCCTTATTCAAGAAACTTCAAGTACAATTCATGACCATTTGAATGAATCAAAAAGAATTAGATTGCTGAACTGAAATTTTACAAGCTGAAATACATCAAGGAAGAATGGAAACAAGGAGAAAGAAGAAATAAAATATAACAAAGAAACTGAATTCAAATCAAAAGAGAATGAAACTACAAATGATTTATTACAAAAGATCTTTGAATCACAAACCCTCAATTCGAACTCACCTTCTCTTCTAGCTTGCTTGTCGTGAACTTCCTTAAGCCCTTCTTCTTCTTCTTCCTTGCGCCTAGCCTTCTTCTCTTCTCTTCTCTCAAGGTGGCTGAACCTCTAAGAGTGGGAGAGTCTTCCTCTCAAGCAATTGAACACCTCTCTCCCCTCCTAGAGGCCTCCTTATATAGTTTTTCAAGGGGGCTCTTGCCCCTTCTTGAAGTCTCTAGAATTGGGTGTATTACACCCCTCATGAACCTTCTAGAGTGCTCCCTCCTTCTCTTCAAGAAACATCTAGGAGTTGCCGCCCCTAGCTCCCTTTGGGCTGCTATTTGGGCTACAACTTAGCTTGCTTTTGAGCTCATGTGGGCTACACTCTAGGTTGTTGTTTGGGCTAAAAATGGGCTGGGCCGAAATTTCCTTCTTGCTAGGCTTCTTCCCTTGGGTTTTCCAAAGAGTTAGCTTGCACTACTTGGGCCGAATGAAACTCCCTTGCTCTCATGGCTGGGCCGGGCTGAACTTGATAAATTTTGGGCTTTCTTTTCTTGCTTTTGCCTTCTTTTTGTTGATTTGGCTCCCCCTGAAATCTTTCTTGCAATCAAGCTAAAATAGGGCAAAATCTAATTAAACCAGCATAAAATTTCTCCATGCGATGGATTCTACCATCCCTTTCACAATTGTGGACTTAAGATAACGGAGGATCCTCTTGACTGCACTCCAATGAACATCAATGGGTTCTTTCATAAACTAGCAAACTTTGTTTGCCGAGAAGCTGATGTCTGGCCAAGTAAGTGTAATATATTGTAGTGCCCTATCCAGTGGCATCTGGAAGAGGAGAACCATGAGTGACATCTAGTCTGGTAAATTCCGCCATAGGTGTATGAATTGGTTTAGCCTCATGCATCTTGGTCTTGACAAGAAGATCATGAATATATTTACGTTGGGATAGGTGCACCCCATCTGAACTGCGATGGAGTTCCAAACCCAGGAAGTAATGAGCTTCCTCTTGACTGCACTCCAATGAACATCAATGGGTTCTTTCATAAACTAGCAAACTTTGTTAGCCGAGAAGCTGATGTCTGGCCAAGTAAGTGTAATATATTGTAGTGCCCCTACCACACTGTGATATCCAGTGGCATCTGGAAGAGGAGAACCATGAGTGACATCTAGTCTGGTAAATGCCGCCATAGGTGTATGAATTGGTTTAGCCTCATGCATCTTGGTCTTGACAAGAAGATCATGAATATATTTACGTTGGGATAGGTGCACCCCATCTGAACTGCGATGGAGTTCCAAACCCAGGAAGTAATGAGCTTCCCCAAGATTTCGAAGAGCAAAAGTGGTAGAGAGCTGAAAGATGAGTTTAGTAAGAGCAGAAGTAGAAGATCCAGTGATCAATAAGCCATCCACATATACAAGAAGAAATATGACATCAATGCCAGTCCACCACATGAATAAAGAACAATTTGCTTGTGATTTCGAAGAGAAAAAGTGGTAGAGAGTTGAGTAAGAGCAGAAGTAGAAGATCCAGTGATCAATAAGTCATCCACATATAAAAGAAAAAATATGACATCAGTTCCAGTCCGCCGCATGAATAAAGAACAATCTGCTCGGGATTCCAAAAAACCACGGTGAACCAAATGATCCCTTAATCGAGTAAACCAGGCCCGTGGGGCTTGTTTCAAACCATAAAGGAAACGTTTAAGACGACATACAAAATGTGGTTGTGCTGGATCAACGAAACCCATGGGATGTTTCATAAAAACTTCTTCACTAAGGTAGCCATGAAAGAAGGCATTGCTCACATTAAGTTGTCTAAGATTCTAGCCATAGTGAACTGCGAGAGATATTATTAACCGAATAGTGGTTGGTTTAACCACCGGACTAAAGGTCTCAACAAAGTCAATACCAGCTTGTTGAGTAAACCCTTGCGCCACAAATCGCGCCTTGTATCTTTCAATGGACCCATCCAGACGTCTCTTAATCTTATAAACCCATCGATTTCCCACAATGTTCTTATGAGGAGGTGGAGGAACAAGATCCTAGGTATCATTGCACAGCAATGCTTTGTACTCATCCTCCATGGCAAGTACCCAACGGGGATCTTTCTTGTCAATAGTGTAGCAAGAGGGTTCAAGATCGGGGTCAACGGGGATCTTTCTTGCTCCATGTCATCATGGGGTGAGCATTAAGTGGGGTAGCAGTGGGACAAGAGGGTGTATCTGATGAGGTTGATGATGATGGGATCAATTCGGCAGAACTAACACTAGTAGATATAATAGGTGGGCTAGGAGAGGTGGTGTCGGTGGGTACAGGAATGGTTTGAGGAGAAGGGCACGAATATGTAACGATAGGATGGCCAACCATAGTGTTGGTAGCTGAGTTGGGAAGTGGAGTTGTGATGCCAGAAGTGCATGGGAAGGTATGTTCATCAGAAACCACACTACGGGAAATATATAGACGATCAGATGTTAAGTCCAAGCATTTGTACCCTTTGTGATGTAAACTGTAACCTAGAAATAAACAACATTTGGAGCGATAGTCCATCTTAGAGCGGTTATAGGGTGTGAGATGCGGATAGCAAGCACATCCGAAAATTCGCAACATAGTGTAATCAGGTTTAGTGCCAAAGAGACACTCTAAAGGAGAATTCATGTCTAGTATTGGAGAAGATAGTCGATTAATTTAAAAAAATAAAAACTACAGTCTCAAAGGCATCATACCAGTAATGTTTGGGCATTGAAGCCGCGGCCAGGAGGGTGAAACCCATTTCAACAATATGGCGATGGCATCATTCTACAACCTCATTTTGTTCATGAATATGAGGACATGAGAGACGATGAGTGATGCCTGAATCAGAGAGAATAGGGAGAAGTGGTTTGTATTTTGTACCTTCATCTGTTTGCAAAGTTTTGATAGAGGTGCTCAATAAATTCTCCACATTCTTCTTAAAAACAACAAAAATAGAGACAACTTGAGTTTTAGAGGTCATAGGAAAAATCCATATATACTTGCCGTAAGCATAAACAAAATTCAAATAATAGCGAAAACAATGTCTTGTAGAGATAGGGGCTAGTCCCCAAACATCAAAAAATAAAAATTTTAATGGATACTTTGCAACAAAAATACTACTAGAAAACGACAAGGTATGACTCTTGCCTATTAGACAGGATGGACAAAAAGAGATGTCCTTATTTGAAACTAGAAGCTGAAATGAAGATAAGATGTGGGCAGCTACTCGCTTGCTGGGGTGTCCTGGTTGTTGATGTCATACGGAAATCGATACTTTCTCACCAACGAATGCTAATGGAGCTTTAGTTGTGCAATTTGTCTTTAGTTGATAGAGCCCTCCCTTAGTCGGCCCTTGGAGGAGAATTTTCGCGGTTGCTTTGTCCTTAACAGAGAAGCCAGTAGCGTCAAAAATAAAAGTTGCATATTATCCTTACAAAACTGGCTGACAGAGAGCAAATTCTTAGATATATTAGGAACTCTGAGAATATTATTCAAGACAATGGACTCATAATCAGTATTCAAAATAGAAGAGCCAATATGAGAAATGTCTAGACCCATACCATTGCCGACTAGGATATGATCTGTTCCATGATACTCATCATAAAGAGAGAGATTCCCAAGATCTGAAGTCATATGATTGGTTGCTCCAGAATCAGGGTATCAATTTTCATCATGAACAGATCGTGAAGATGAAGCTGTATGAGCTTACTTGGTATGCTTATTGGCAGTGAGTTCCAGATACTGGCGACAAGTAGCTGCTGTATGGCCAGGATACCCACAGAGTTGGCAAAACACAGTGGCGTTCTTAGAATTGGATCTGCTGTGATTATTGTTATTATATGAAGTTTTCTTGGAGTTGTCAGAACCACCATCATTATTAAATTGTTGAGGCTTATAAGAAGAGGATTGATTGCGATTGAAGTTTTTCTTCTTATTGGCCAAATTAGTAGAAGGAGAAACCAGCACAAATTGTGAAGAGTGACGCTCTAAACGCTTTTCAAAGGTAAGTAATAGACTTTGAATTTCAGAAAAAGAAAGACTATCTAATCTAGTAGTCATAGAGAAAACAAAGGTATCATATTCAATAGGTAAACCACCAAGAAGATAATGAATTTGATCAACATCAGTGAGAAACTTTTAATTTTCTAAAGCATCAGATAAACTTTTGATTTTCTGAACATAATCAGTGACAGTGAGAGTACCCTTCTTCAGATAGCTAATTCTAATTTCAAATCATGGATTCGAGTTTGACTGGCAGAAGAAAAAAGAACATGAAGTCGATCCCATACCTCTCTGGATGTATTACAGCCAACTCCTTGAGCCAGAACTGGCTCTGTTAATGAAGATAATAACCAGCTTATGATCAACTAGTCTTGTTCGATCCATGCTGCATGATCCGGGTTGTTGCGGCTGGATCCTTGGCTACTGCCACCTTCCAAGAAGAGTGGAGGACAAGGAAGTTGCTGAAATCTGTAGCCATAGTCTCGTCTATCCCTGCTTTCTCTCGTACTATCGCTTTTGGCTTTTAGTTGTCGGGAAAGCAGCTCATGAATGCATTCCTTCAGTCCGGCAAGTGGCTTTGCTTAGAGAGTCTGTACTTTCCGTCCACATAGCCATATAAACGATGCCCTCTGAGAGCTGGTGTAATTTGAGAGCTCCAAAGCATGAAGTTAGTACGATCCAATTTTACTGAAACTACATTCATAAAATTGGAAAGGGAGACCACCATGATGGTTCGACCATCTGTCGATCCAGGTTGCATTTGTCTCTGGACGGCATGAGCAGTGGTGCTTGTCTCTGAAGCCATGACGTTTGTCAAATAGCTCTAATACCATATAAGAGCAATACTAGAACAATGATAAAGGAGTGACTCAGTCAACAATGACTGGTCTCTTGAATCATTTAAACAGAGAAGTTACAAGAGGATAACTATGCACAGAAGATAACAATTACAGAGTTAGAGTTTATCTAGTAAATTATCAGAGGATAAGCTACATGATAATGAGATAAGGTGATCAATTATCTAGGATAGCTATCAAAGATAACCATCCCAGTTACAAGTTTATCATAACTATTGAGATACTCTAACACAACCCCATTGCCATCCTAATCTTTATTGGATCTAAATTCAAAGAGTAGATTTGTTGCAGTTACCTGACATTGAAGCTTAAATTCAATGAGACCCGAAAGCTTTAATAGCTTTCATAGATAGTATTTGGTATCTTGGTGTTAAAGTAACAACATTTGTAATTGAATCTAGTCATAAAAATTGAAAAGTGGTTAGGTTTTGCACATAATTGTGTACATTTGTTTATTATTGTTTAATACATTTAGATGTCATTAAGCATCACATAAGATATTAGAAGTGAAAATAGTGTTTTGGAGCAAAAAAACGTATCAAAAATCACTTTCGTATAACCCAAAGTGAAAGAATGTATAAAAGATTATACTTGAATTAGTCGAACTAAATAAAATTTTGAATAGCTAAAGCCAAAAACACATGTATAGCACTACATATCATGCATGTCGATATTTCTTAAAAAAAAATACCATGAAACCAAATATATTAGAATGCATATTGACCTGTCAACGGGTCAGGTCTGCCCAACTATCCAAACAAAATCTAACCGATTATGTTGGTTTTGGTTTCATGATTCTTCTTTAATTCAATTAATAATTGGATTACTTTTTAATGATGAGCGATCTGATGTTCCCTCCTGGAGGACAGTTCGGACGTTGGGATAATGAGGTCGTCTAATCGAGGTTCAAGAAAAGGAGGTCAGAATGTCTGGGGTGCTTTACCTAGTGTGGGCTAGAGGTTTTTGAGAAAACTGAAAACTATATTGCTAGAGTATTGAGAGAGTTGAGTCCCGCATACCTTGTAAGGCTGGAGACAAGGCCTTTATATAGGTGAGCTGCCATGGGCTTTACGTCACATGTCCAAGATCCTCGACCCATCTGGTCCAAAGTTGGTTTCGCAAGACAGACTCTGCATAAGCTGATAAGGCTTATTTAGGTCTATCCGAATCAGGTAGGGGGAAGATGAACTTCGTTGACGTAGTACTATGATCCCGAGGAGATCGAAGACAGTCGGCCTACTTCTAGAGAAAGGTTATGTGGCATCCTGGTAGATCAATACGTATGGTTAAGATATTTGTGCCTCAGTCTAACTGGGTGACTCAGATGTGCACAGTGACTAAAATCACTGAGGTCACCAAGATCACTAAGGTATCACTTCATCATTCTATCATTCCATATGTCATTACATCATTTGATGGGCCAAATTATCCCTAACCAATTTTCGTTCTTACATATCTCAAAGTGATTCAGATCCGAAAACGATTAAATCATTTATAATTTTATCATATTTTATGTTTGAGATTATAAATGTGATAGATAATATTAATCTCGACCCATTGACAGACCTATTAATCGAATAAGGAGCGTAGGTACCGGTCATGCATCCTGAACCTTGGAAGTCCCAATGCGTAGTTAGTATTTTACTTTATCTTTTGTTGGGCAAGTTGTCAGCGGTCAAGACTCAGTATTTTAGTCAAATAGAAACAGAATTAACATTCAATGTACGAGTCAGATAGAGTTTGTTTGAAGCTGTGAATATTTAGGGTTACGTGTTACCAATTTCAAATTTGGAGTTGGAAACCCAAAATTGGCTTCTATTTATAATTTGGAGCCCATCAGAGCCCAGCTCAAGGAACAATTGAGGTGGGTCCTCTGCTGCTTCACTCTATAAGAATGTAGAAAGTTTTAATAGGTGATTCTTTTTAGAGGTTTTGTGGTTTTCTTATGATTATTTGTTGTACTATTTTATAGTCATTCTTATCAAGAATCTATTATAAAAAATGAAGTTCTAAGTTATTATTATCATAGACAGTTATAGATGTCAAATAAAATGAGGTCTAACTAGGTCAAACCTAATTATCCTGTTTAGCAATTGGTTTGGTTCTGAGTCTATCTTAGAAAATTGATTAATAATCGGTTCAACCCTATCTCGAACCAGACCAGAGCCACATTAAAAGTTATACATGAGTGGTGTGAGATAGGTTTGGAAGGCTTAGAAGGAAAAGAATTATATGGTTAGAACCTTTCTCACCACATTGTTATATTTTGACAATTTGGGAGTATTTTATTAGAGGGTTCAGGAGTCAGGATATCCCATCACTGTCAGATATTCAGAAGATAATTTCAGAACGAAGGAAGCCCAAGAGATGACCCAAGGCCCATTGAGATTGAGCAGAGGAACCCAATGGATAACTGGATAAGCTCTGTCTCCCTATTCACCATCCACTGCATTAAGAGATTCATTTCTGGGCCCACATTAGGGAGCATACAGAGCAAGTTGCATAGTTGGCAAACCAATGCAATCAACAACACGCCGTACTAGGGTAGGGAAGGGAAACACACCGTAAATTTCAGCAAGACCAATGCACTTTAAGACCTGAAAGCCTACTCTGTTTGATTAAATGTCTAAGAACCACGGTTCTGAGATGGTTGGTCCAGGGCATCCAGGCTGAAAACTAGGCTGCTGCTGCCAAACACAGACCCAAAACAAAGGCCCAAAGATCGACAGTGTCTTTGAAAATCTGCTGCAGGAACCCTCAAAAGCCCAACAATCAAAACCTTGGAAAGTGTTGGTCCAGGGCATCCAGGCTGAAAACTAGGCTGCAGCTGCCAAACACAGACCCAAAACAAAGGCCCAAAGATCGACAGTGTCTTTGAAAATCTGCTGCAGGAACCCTCAAAAGCCCAACAACCAAAACCTTGGAAAGTGGAGTGCTTGTTTTCTTCCTCCACCTCTTTTATTCTTTCTATAGGTTTAGAGAGGGGGGAGGGGTCTATAAGTCTATTCACATCTCTTAAGTCTTAAGCCTTAGAACGTGGCGAGTACTTCTCTCCTTATTTGTTTGGTTCCCCCAAAGAATGGATTTAGAGTTCCAAGGACTGGCTTTAATCGTTTTTTTTCCAACGGCATCGCTGTTTTTCAAAATGCGTGGGTTAGAGAATGGTCGTTATAACGGCATTATAATGGTATTGAATTAAACCCATCAATTTTTGTTCTATACTTTACATATTCTTTTGCTATTAAAAACTTAGCATTTACAGAGGTATTTTAATTGTGAAAAGGAGATGAGTTCTTAAAATAAAAAATGTCAAATGCAGCCTAAAAGAGGGAGAGATGGCCAAAATAAAACTGAATTGAAGACTCGGCCCGGACTGAATGTTTGGATTGTGAAAACCAGGAACAAGTGGGCTTTCTGGGTCCTGGTTAAATGATGGTTTATGGGTTTTTACGGGCTAAACAGGTTAATTGCCTGATTAATCATCAAAACAGGACGTGTGGAGCATTCTGGTTTTTATTCCAATTCGAACCTTGCAACATATAAAGAGCAGATCTGAGAACTTGGCTCAAGGATCCATAAAATTAGGGATGCTCACGGTTCAGTGGGCTTTTTTTTAATCAAACCGATAGTACTGGTTTTTAGAAAATCAGTAATTTGAACCGAACCAAAGTCAGTCGGTTAATTGGTTGATCGGTTCAGTTTGCCGGTTTTTTATTTTTTTAGTTTTTATAATATATTATAAAAATAATATAAATATATAATAAAAAATTATAAATATATATAATATTATATTTTAAATAATTAATAATATATAATATATTATAAATATATATATAATGCTTATTTATTAATTTATAATATATATATAATATTTATAAATATATATAAAATATATAGAAATACATGTATACCGGTCGGTTCGGTTAACCACCGATTTTTTATATTGGTTAACCGAAGTCGAATCAACACCTTCGGCTTTTTAAAAACACCAAACCGAAATCAAACCGACTGATTTGATTAACCAATTTTTTGGTTCAGTTTCGATCGATTCAGTTTTTTCGGTTTTTTTTTTTACTCACCCCTACATTAAACTAGAGATGTCAGTAGATTTGGATTCAGTATGGTTTGGCTCAACCAGAATCTGACTCAAGGTAATTCCAACCCAAACCTGACTTGACCCAAAACTAAATGAAGAGGGGAGGGGGTATCAAATTCAACCCGTCCTGTTACATGTATAGTAAATCTATACTCAACCAAGCCTAAAAACCAATATTTCAATCCTACAATATCAAATGGATAATGGATTGGGCTCAGCACAGGTTCACCTCAACCTCAATTCAACCCAACGCAAAACCTAGACCCCACTCTAACCCGACAAGATCAGGTCAGTGTGAATTTACCACGTAATCTGACCCACTGGCATCTCTTCATAGAATCAAACCAAACCAACCTATTGTATAAGGTTTGATTGTGCATCATCTGTCTCAATTATAATTGGTAGGAGTGCAACCGTGCAACTCTAATCAGTCTAAATTAGTATTTTACACTGCTTAAACTCAGGCTCAATCCAGAAACATTCAAATTTTGACAAATAACCAACCCGAGCCTGCCCAAGTCGCACCCATGGTTGGTACTGGATTTGCCCTGAACTGCCGATCCTACTCAAGGTTCAAAATATCAATATATTAGACCGTATACATATTATATCAGGAGTTTCCCGATATACCCCTAAGTACAAAGGTTGTATTGGAGTTTCAACTGGTTCAGAGGGTGAATGGACCTTAAACCAGCCCCTCTAAATCAAATTTGAAAAAAAAAAAAAAAACCTATTCAATACTGTCCAATACACCTTAGAACTCGTCCTACCCTGCCTCGGACAAGGTCAGACCAATCCACAGCACTATTATGGAGCAGAGCCTGAATAATGAGGGTAATGTCTGCTCGTTAGAACTCGTCCTACCCTGACTCGGACAAGGTCAGACCAATCCACAGCACTATTATGGAGCAGAGCCTGAATAATGAGGGTAATGTCTGCTCGTTGACATCTGTTGGACATAATATACCATAGTCCATGGTTATTTAATTATCTATCAATCTATATTCAATTATTCCTATACATCACAGACTCACGGATCCTCAATTGTCTTTTCAAGTATACCAAAATCATTTAATCTTGTATATTAGTCTATGTTCAATTACATCACCAGAACTCTTACTAGGGCCCAATCTGAATCCATTGATAGAGCTGAAATGCTTGCTACTAGTTCCAGGATGAATGTCATTTAATTAAGTTCTCTCTTGTTTTTTTTCTTTTTTCTTCTTTTCTATTTGGCCCCTCCTGAAAATTACAGCATAGGGCAAGCACCCTGATGAATTGGTAAAACTGTAGATGATTGGGAATCCTGCAAACCTATTCAGCTTCTAGGCAATTTATAGGAAAGCCCCCTTTCTCCACCTATGTCCTGTCCAATCATGTTACTTTTGTCTAAAATGAAATAATAATAATAATAATAATAATAATAATAATAATAATAATAATAATAATAATAATAATAATAATAATAATAATAAAGACACCCATGAAACTGAAAATCAAATACTCGACATGGGCCCAATTTCTGGTAGGTTTAAGTAAGGTCTAGTTGCAAAATTAGTGGGCCTAGCATGGCCCAAATTTCATATTTATTGTTGTTGAAACCAGCACAATTGGGAATTAGAAAATATGAAACATGCACGCTCATCTCGCACCGGCAAACTTAACCATTTAAATCATCATGTTCCAAAATTAGTAGCCTAGTGTAGTTAGGATCTGCTCCTCACACCAACCTCACAATGTGTTGCGACTGTGAAATCAGTGTGAGGTGCATTGCTGTTTCTGCATAACACATTTTAGTTTAATCAATACAAATGGGTGGTAAGAGATAGGCGTTGTTACATCACAAGTGAGAAACATGATTAGACTTTACCTCGCTTGAGAAGAGACTGGATCTGCTCCTCACATAAGACACGCATATCTTACTTTGCATTTAGAATATCTCCAGTACTTATAAGTTATTATTCATGGGAGATGTTGCCAATGCATGGTGGATGTGCATGTGAGGCGCCCAAGTGTGAAGAGCAGATCCTGTTGTGCTTGAAAAAGAAGCAACCTCCTCACACCAACTTCACAACGTTTTCAGCCATGCATTTAGAGCATCTCCCGACTTGTATGTTGTCATTCATTTTGAGATATTCCCATTGAACGTTGTGATATACTGTGAGGTTAGTGTGAAAAATGCCTTCTGAGGAGAAAAATCCAAATTCACAAGAGGCATCAATATGTGTCTATTTGACGTTACTACAAAACAGCTTCCCATAAATGCATTTTAAGATATATTTGCTTCAACTATAAAACAACCTCAAATTAGGGCTGTAAACAATTGGATCCAACACCTGTATTGTATTTGATTATGAAACCTCTAAATCCGCATTCACATCCTATTATCATGTCGGATTTCATATCTGATTTGTATAATCTTCCACTATCTTATTGTACTGAAAATGACCAAAAATTTAAAAAGTAAAAAAAAAAACTAATTATTTTAAATTTATAATAAATATAAAATAAAAATATCAATTATAAACTTCATACATATATAATTGGATTTAGAGTCGAATTTGGGTATTGGTCCTATTGAACTCTCTCCAAGTTAAACACAGCTCGTTGCCTCATGGAATTTGCAGCTCAACACAACCAATTTCTCTCCAGTGTGGAAAGAAAACATTTGAATCATTTGCCTCAAAATCTTGAAAAGGTATGCTACAAAACAAAAGCTAGAAATGTCTTTTCGTGACCTCATGACCTTGTTGTTTTGTCTTGGGGCAAGGAAAATAGACAAATGTTTATGTCTACTCCTTTCTAATCCTTTTGAAATTTGTAACGTCACGTCGAGAGACATGCTTACCCAACCACCCAACTGCAATTGGTATACATATGACAAAGTGATAACTAGTTCAACAGGGTTGCCACGTTTTACTTTTATAAGGGTGACTAGGGTAAATTTTATTAAATTATGCTGATATAATGTCTACTGCAGAGTCATAAACATTCAAAATGTCAATAATTCAGACTGCATCAACGCCCGCCTGTGAATGAGCATTAATTCCGAACCAGTACCCACCCAACAGTACTTTGGGCCTATAAATTCTGACCATCACTCTCCCTAGAAAAAGCCCATACATAAACGCCTTACATCTTAGAAAAACCCATACACTAAGAACCCGTTTGGGAGGGCTTTTAGAGGTGCATTGATTCAGCCATGGTGGTTGAGCACCCATGTTTCAGAAAAACTACTTGGAGTAAGTGAGTAACTTCATATTTTAATCGCATTAACGATGATCGGCTTTCTGCATCAGACAGCTTTTGGCGTTCCTGTGTGGGACCCAACTCGAAATGCTAGAAGCCATGTCCCAAAAGCCCTTCCAAACGGTCACTTAGCTTATCTGATTATAAACAAATTACAAAGCTTCACAGGGGGGATAATGCTTGAAAGTTAAAACAGGGTAGCCATGATTTAAAACTTTGCTTTTTGGAGATGAGTCCTCAAATTTTGATTTGTAATGTAGGGGTCATAAGCATAAAGGGGCAAAATGGGTTGTAAGTTGTAGCAAACTGTCTTTACAAATTACAAACCTCTCTTCAAATGTGTAGAGCATGCATATCTGGTGAAAATACAAAAGGTTATACGGCCGCTTTCTATTGAAATCGGTCCTGATGATGCCTGAAATAAAAGTGAGCACTGAGCAGACATCCTCAAAGGCTCAAACAATCTGGTCTAACATTCCAAACCAATGTTTTAAAAAACGACCTCAAACCGGAACTGCTGCCACCAGTTTCCAGATCAGTGGTTTGACCGTTTGATTCCAATTTAAAAAAAAATTAAAAAAAATGGCAAATAAATATTATTTGGGTTGAACTGGTCAACGGTCAATGTCTCAGGGCAGTGAGTCGCTGACCAAGTCAACAATTTTTGGTGAAAATACAAGATGAAGGTGAAACAGAACCAGTTGCCTAGATGATTTTCAGGTTGAATTGTCCAACCGTTCAGATGAATGATGGTTCAAAAACCACAATTCAAACAAAAAATGAGCAACCTTAGCTTTAGCTCCATCGATTTCAACTCTTTCCTCTCTTATTCACTCATTCGCCTGAAAAAAACATCTCTTGAGCCAATCCTCAAACCTTCAGACCTAGGCTCTCTTGTGATTAACTCAAAGCATGGTAAAAGCCATTTCACTAAAAATGAGATAAAACAATATTCAACCATGAAGGACCGCTTAGTTTGGTGCCCCACTCCGCATGGACGGTTCACAACTACCTCTTTGCTTAAAGTTAATACAATAGGAGGAGGCAAGCTCATCTAATGCAGATGAGCATACATTGAATCGTCCCTACAAAGTCGTGTCTCCATCAGCATTTCTATGGAGAAAATAAAGAAACATTAGAGCATATCCTGTTGCATTGCCCGGTGGTGCAACCTGTCTAGTTTGGATTGCCCAGTATTTTAAATGTGTTGAATACTTGAATTAGGCTTCAGGTCTTGTTACTTTCAAGCTCACGCCTGCTGCAACCATGGCCGCAACAGATTCTGAGACTGATCAACGAGAAATTGACACAACCCCCATTTGTTTTAAATTCAAAGCACTGGCATGCCCACATTTTATTAGGAAGAGATGATTTTGCAGACAATGCAGACTGATTAGTAGAAGACTAGTAAATCTGATATTACAAATTTGAGTCAAAAACTACCACAAAGGCATTATATCTAAAAACTGATAACCAATCAAGTGGTATCAACTGGTATTATCAAAATCATTGTTCAAATTTTGCAATACCAATACACCTGATGCACAGAATATAAAAAAAAACTAAATTTTAAAAATTGAGCCAAAACATCTTTAGGAGGGGTGGGGTATCGGCGTATTTCCCTTAAAAAGTTGCCAGATGCCCCATCTCTCAGAATTTAATGTATGGATGACCCTGAAAATCCAATTCGACACACCTCATACACCCCAGATTGTAGATTGTATTTATACTTTGAACCATGATCAAAATTCACAGGAGGGTCTCACTAAGCAACTTTTGGATTGACTACAGTAAGAATATGGCAAAATCTATAGTTTATACTAGAAAGGTAGAAATATCTCTCAGGTTTCACTAAGCAACTTACCGTTCTATATAACTGCAAGGCCCTCCTACAATGCTAACCAAATAAGGGGTTCGACTATGATACCGGAAAATTAACCAATCTGGTGGTTATTTATCAATTCCGGCAGCATAGGTTATTCTCCAAATGAGATGATCAATACGTTAGCGTTGGTCAATAATACAAAAGTGATGGTACTGTAATTCCATTACTAGATCAAACGGTATTGATTTGTTAGGTAAAAAAATCAGTTGAAAGCTGAATAGCATTGGTCATTAAGGTATGCTAAGTCTGTCATCCCCTATCTCAAAGACCTGTACTGCAACATAAATTCCTTGTCCAATTCAAAACCTCTTGGTTTTCTTTAAACTGTGATTTTCTCCAGATTCTACCTGTAGATTTTCTCCACATTTAGTTCTCAATTCAGTAGATTAGCCTCAAAAAAAGGCACCAAAAAAGAGAGTCCTATCTTAAGAATGAACAACAATTTGTGGAGCCAAAGCCGATTCGGAGATTTTTATGAGCAAGGTTATCATCATAGATGAAAATGATGAATCCTGCATTTGACTATTTTACAAGCCTTACCATATTTACAGACATGTTTACAGGAAAATGAAGACATACAGACAATCTTTCAAGTCAATATATTCCCCAACCTTGCATCTTCATCACTCAAGATAGCCCATTTGGGAGGTTTCAGTCATGCATGAATCATCTACACATTTGGAAATGAAGTTAAAAGCCAAAAGAACACTGTAAGGTTTTAACACAAATAGTCTGGTAGCTAATACAGAAAATCTTATATATATATATATATATATATATATATATATATATATATATATATATATATATATATATATATATATATATATAAGAGATATAAAAAGATGGAATTTATTTTGGGAAGAGGGGGGGGGAGCAATAATATTACAAATGGAGGGGTGCATCTGGAATTTTATTTTATTTTATTTTTTTGATCGACGTACATGTGAAGTCATTCTTGGGAACATGAGTAGCCCCAATAGGTGATAAAATGAGAGAGGTGCGGTCAAGAAGCAACATGTCAAAAAAAAATGTGGCAGAAATGTGTATGATGAGATAGATGAGTGGAAAAACCAGAAAAGAGATGATCAAAACTGAAGTCATTCATGGGAACATAGGAGTAGCCCCAATAGGTGATAAAATGAGAGAAAGTAGACATACATGGTTTATTCACATGCATGGAAGACCAACAGCACCTACAAGAAGTGATGACGATGATGCCAACCCCATATGGATATGGCTTTAAACAGAATGGAATGGCAAAACAGGACTCATGTAGCCAACCCCATATGGTTGGGATAAGGCTTGGATGATGACGATGATGCATCAATTGCCCACAAGAAAAACAGAAAGAACAGGTGAAAAAAGCAAGCATAAAAAGCAGATGGCCACCAAGTATTGCAACACAGGTGTCCCATAAAAAATTCATAAAAAAAAAAAGAAAAAAAAATGGTTTTGAACATATAAAAATAAAATCCCATACCTTAAGATGAGTGAGTTCAAATAACTATTCAATATGTGGGAAGAATATTTTTACCAGCTTAGAGGTATTTCTGCCCTTCAATGTCATCATTGCTGCTTCAGCAAAGGCTTGGGCTGCTTCTGCATCAGCTTCTGCAGCATCTGCCTCCCTTGCTGCCTCCTCAGCTTCTGCAATAGCTGCTTCTGCCTCTGCAACAGCTCGAGCAGCAGCAGCAGCAGCCTCCTCTGCGGTCATATTTCTCATCTTTGCTAGCTCAGCATCAATCTGGGATTTAGTAAGAATCTTGCCATCATACTTCTCTGCTCTTGAAGAATCCTTCTGCCTTCCCTCCAGGAGTAACAGGCCAGAGCTTCTTCTTCTTTCTGAGAAAGCCAAGCTTGGTGCAATCCTGTACTTGCGCTTTACCTGTCAAGAGAATGCCAAATTTGAAGATTAGAAACAGAAGATTGAAGATACGCCAGAAACCAAAGTGATAACCTTAGTGCAACAGTGCAACACCCATAGAGTCTCGAAAAATATTGCAACGTTTTTGGCTAGATACTACTCATTCTCCAAGTCTTGCCTTATCTCCCTTCTGCACAAAGAACCTTAACGAGGGACAAATTCCTGAGGTAACATCACAAGCCCTCTTCATCCACACACAAGACCCAGAAGTAAACAACCTATTATCCTACCAAATGAAACCACCATGTATCTTTACCCACCAGCTCATAGTACTCCTTCATTCATGCATAAATAGACAAATATAATAATAGTATAATATTAATGTAAAACGATTATGGTGGTTAGAGCTAATGAACACCTGTAACCAGCTCGGTTTAACTTGTTAAGGACAGTGTTTTAAAAGCGCAAGGTGCAAGGGCCAATTTGCGCCTGAGGCGAGAGGTGCAAGGCAAAGCGCGTGCCTTTTTGAAGCAAGGCGCAAAAATTAAAAAAAAATGCTAAAAATAAAAATATCAGATAATTCAAAAAATGCCAAAATTAAAAAAAAATGCAAAAAAAATATTAAACATGATATTAATAAGAAATGTAAACTTAAATGTAAAAATTAATAGTTTAAAAAACCTATTATCTAAAATTAAAATACATAAACATAACTTGTAAAGCATATTCAAATGAAAATTTAAAAATAAAATCAAACATATAAAACATTTTCAAGCATGTAAAGCCCACAATCTCTTTTTTTCCTCAATTGCATTACTTCAAGTAATGTGATGTAAAACATATTACATTCCTGATTCTTTAAAAAACCTATTATCTAAAACTAAAATACATAAACATAACATGTAAAGCATATTCAAATGAAAATTTAAAAATAAAATCAAACATATAAAACATTTTCAAGCATGTAAAGCCCATAATCTCTTTTTTTCCTCAATTGCATTACTTCAAGTAGCTAATGTGATGTAAAACAAATTACATTCCTGATTCTACGAGTCACCTTTGTGCCATGCCCCTCGAGGCAAGCCCAAACAAGTCCATGTGTCGTGTCTTAAATTCTTAATTCTCACACAAAAGATAATGATTTTATAATTTTAATTGCCTTTCAAGAAGATATTTTATTAAGATGAATGAATGAACAACATTAGCAAATAGGGGGTTCTTGGAGGTTTGGTGAGCAAGCGAGTCGGAGGTGTGATTGGGGGTCCAAGGGCGGAGCCCCTGGCCCAACCACTAGGCTCAAAAAAACAGAAAAAAAAAACGTACAATTTTCAAAAGGCGCACGCCTGGCCAATGCACAAGGCGCACCAGGCGTGCGCCTTTTGAAAGTCTTGCGCCTAGGACCTAGGCGAGGTGCCTACCCTAAAATGCACCTCGCCTGTGTGCCTAAGGCGCGCCTTTTAATCACTGGTTAAGGATAAGATGAACGAGAAATTGGAAAGAAGTGTGTCGTCTGCTCAACGCAGATTTTTTTTATTTATCAATAACTGAATTACTTCATTAAAAATTAAAAGAAAAAAGATACAATACAATCAGGAAAGGAAGAGATAAACTCTCTTAGATCTCCCTAAAAAGAAAATTACAACAAAGCCCAAAACATATGTAATAATAGTATAATATTAATGTAAAACGATTAAGGTGGTTAGACCCAATGAACACCTGTAACCAGATTGGATTAACTTGTTAAGGATAAGATGAACGAGAAATTGGAAAGAAGTGTGTCGTCTCCTCAAGGCAGATTGTTTTTCTTTTCATTTATCAATAACTGAACTACTTCATTAAAGATTAAAAGAAAAAAGATACAATACAATCAGGAAAGGAAGAGATAAACTCTCTTAGAACTCCCTAAAAAGAAATTTACAACAAAGACTAAAACAAACAATCTCTTCCCACTCCTTGTTTGGCCACTGCATCAGCAAAAGAATTGCCATCTCTTTTCACCCATTGAAATCTAACTTCCATACCAAGTGTCATCCACTTGAATTTCCTATTTCATTAAAATAATTCCACCAACTCACATCCTCATTTTGCAGCCAGCTTATCGCTAAATGTGAATCTCCTTCAATGATCAATTTCCAAACGATCAACTCCTTAGCCCTTATAACACCTTCCATTATGGCCAAGATTTGAGCCCTCAAGGAACCACAAACACCAATTGGACCTGAAAAAAAGGCTAGAATTACACCTCCAATGCCTGAAGGACTGAGATTTCTAATGCAGGAGCTGAAGAATCAAATTTGGAATTTTCTAAAATTTTCTATAGTTTTGTATACTTGGACAGTATGGGTATTTTCATCATTTTAACTAGTCTTGTGTGGGGCCAGGGCTATAACATCTTGTTCCTCTAATTTAGTAGGGCTTATCTTTAATAATGCAGGAGCTGAAGAATCAAATTTGGAATTTTCTTAAATTTTCTATAGTTTTGTATACATGGACAGTATGGGTATTTTCGTCATTTTAACTAGTCCTGTGTGGGGCCTGGGCTATAACATCTTGTTCCTCTAGTTTAGTAGGGCTTGTCTTTCAATTTTCAGTTTATTTGCATTAGTGGATAGGTGTATTCTCTTCTTTCTGAAGCTAGTGAATGAATGAATGAATGAAGATTTCTTTAGAGCAAGTTTGCTGTATGGAGTGATTCCTACAAACCCTGGAATGATTCTAGGACCCCTTGGAGTGATTCCTTGGGATTCCCCTCTCATTTCTCTTTCTCCACCCCTTCTCCTCCCTCTCTCTCTCACACACACTCTCTTACTCTCTTTCTGTCTTGTGATAGTCTGTTCCAGCCCTACTGCATCAGTTTTGGTATCAGAGCATCAGGTTTCAAATGGCTCATTACCATGGTAGAAACATGAGAGGAAGATTAAGTGAACAAGCTAAAGAAGAGTTGTTGCTTGCACTTATTAATCAAGTGGACACCCTAGAAGCTCAAGTCAAAATGTTGATGGAAGAACAAGTGTTCCACATGGAGAAACTGATGCAGTAGGGCAGGAACAGACTATCACAAGACAGAAAGAGAGAGTAAGAGAGAGAGAGAGAGAGAGAGAGAGAGAGACAGTGTGTGTGTGTGTGTGTGTGAGAGAGAGAGAGAGAGAGAGAAAGAGTGTGTGTGTGTGTGTGTGTGTGTGAGAGAGAGAGAGAGAGAGTGGGGAGAAGGGGTGGAGAAAGAGAAATGAAAGAGAAATCCCAAGGAATCACTCCAAGGGGTCTTAGAATCACTCCATACAGAAAACTTGCTCTAAAGAAACCTTCATTCATTCATTCATTAGCTTCAATTTATAGAGTGACATGTGTGGCCCGGAATAATGTTCACCATAATTACAAAAATGCCATTCCTTGTCTTGTGCATCAAGAAACACAATAACTTTCTATCTACTAATGCAAATAAACCAAAAATTGAAAGACAAGCCCTACTAAACTAGAGGAACAAGATGTTATAACCCAGGCCCCACACAGGACTAGTTAAAATGACGAAAATACCCATACTATCCAAGTATACAAAACTATAGAAATTTTAAGAAAATTCCAAATTTGATTCTTCAGCTCCTGCATTAATTTCCTTCACTACTACCATCAACTTTCAGCTTAATGAAGGCACCAACCAACAGGGACCAAGAACACCTGATAGCAGCAGTATGAAGAGCTGAGTTAGCCACTTCCCACACAGGTCATGAGGATTGGATTCCTCTATCAATAAGGTCAACTTTATAGATTTTGCCTGGGGAAGCTAGGTTGAAAGGATTTCTAATTGAGAGTCTGAGCATTCCCATCTTTCCAGCAATTTTATCTTGGCATCTTGTAATTGCATTGACTGAAGCTTATACCTTGTGAAGTTTGGAAAGTGAATCTCTAATTCAGATGAACAGTTGCTTGGTCATCAAGTCCAGACGAGGCATTTTAGATTTTTTGGGGGGAACACTAGGTGGACTTATCTTGTGAAACTATGCCTAGATCAATATTGGACCACTACTCCATAGTCTTAGCTCAAGAGAATTTAGTTGGACCAATCCCTTTGCATTTTGAGAATATATGGCTTATTCACCCTTCATTTGTTAGAAAAATCAATGATTGATGGGAGGAGAAAGTTGAAGCCAGACGGAAAGGATAGAGATTCTGCAAAAAGCTTCACTAGTTGAAAGGGAGCCCAAATCCTACCATCTGAGCCAGAAGGTAGTTTTTGGAGGCAAAAGTCTCATCAACTTTGGTTGGACCAGAAGACCGAAATACTTCCTATTTCCATAAGAGCCTCTATGGCTGATTTGTCTAGAGTGAGTGAGTGACCACTCTTTTTACCCCCAATTATTTGTCAGGAGAGGAAAATTTGATGTTGACAGCTATACCAACTCCGGAGGAAGTCCATCAAGTCCTTTTCAGTATAAGAAAGCTCAAATCCCTGGGGCCTGATGGTATGCCTGCTCTCATCTATCAAGAATTTTGGGTTCTTATGGGAAGTGAGATCGTAAAATTTGCCCAAGAATTCTTTGCCAATAAAAATTACCTTTTTTAAAAAAAAAATGTGCTAATTATCTTAAGTCTCATAGATGGGGTTCAGTGTACCTGGCCTTAAAGTTAGATATGGCTAAAGCCTATGACTTCTGTTGGCCATCCTCTCAGCTTTAGGTTTTTCTCCTGACTTCTGTGCCATTATTACGGAATATATTTCCTCCATCCTATTCTGTGCTGATTAAAGGCATCCCAAAAAGATACTTCTACCCTTCTAGATGTCTCAGATAACCTCTTTCCCCCTATCTTTTCATTCTAGCTATGGAGGGTTTCTCTCATATGATTTGTAAGGCTGAAGAGGAAGGATTAATTAAAGAAATCAAATTTTCCAAAAATACCCCTTTTGGTCTTTCATTTTGCAGACGACGTCATGCTTTTCTTGAGGATGCATAGGGATGAGATGGATAATTTATAAATTCTGCCTAGCCAGGCCTCCTGTCTAGCAAGAACATACACCTGAGATGCCAAAGGATGATCCAAAGACAATTACACATAGGCAATCTTTCTCCTCCCTCTAAGTACTTGGGTGTCCCAATCATCTGGAATAGAAGAAAGCATGATTCTCTAGATTTTGTCATCAATAACTTAATAGCCAAGTTAAGCCAGTGGAAGGCTTCTACCCTCCCACAAGCTGGTAAACAAGTCCTAATCCAATCAGTTCTCCAACCTTCCCCTATTCATTGTATGAGTGAGTATCATGAGTTTCCCAGCTAAAACAACTGATCAAATACAAAACCATGAGGGATTTTTAGTGAACTCTACTTAAAATAGCCATAAATTTCAGTGGTGTTATTGGAATAAATTTTGTCAACCAAAAAGTCTTGGGGGCCTAGGATTCAGAGTCACTAAGAAGCTAGTTTGGAGGTTCCTTACTGAACAACATTCTCTTTCTGCTTTGCTGTAGAAATCCAAGTATGTTCTGAAGCATAAGTATTTCCCCTTTCTCATTAAATCCTCTGCTCCTTTCAGGAAGTCTGTTGCCCTGATTATTAGGGAATTTCATAAGGAGGTACGGTATCTGGTAAACCCCTCTTCTCATGAAGGGATCCACCACCTCCCTTGAATCAGACAAACTGATACTTTTACATGTTTCCACAACCTGCTCCCCGCTCTTCTTATTCTATCACCTTTGAGGAGCTTATGGACCAGTAAGGTAACTGAAATCACAAACTGCCTTATCAACTTTTTCAACCTGATATAGTCATTCAGATTCTTAATACTTCTATTTACCTTCTGAATCATCAGTTCTTTGGGTTTGATGTCCAGGTAAGAATGGAAGTTTTACATCCCAACAAGAACACCTAGCCATTTGGAAGTTACCGGTTCCTCCTCGCTATCATTTGTTCCTTTGGAGAGTTATTAATGGTTTTCTTCCAACTAAAGATAGACTAACCTCGGATTTGACTGAAAATCTGTGCTGTTTGTGGCTTGTGCCACCAAGAGAAAGAATCTGCTGTGCATTTATTTTATGACTGGTTGTTTGTTTATAATATTCTTTTTGCTTCAAAATGGAATCTTATACTCTCTAACATTTTCCATGGTTCCTGGTTAATTGTTTTATAGATTTAGCCCGAACCTTTAAAAGTCATTCGGACTGACAAATTATTAAGTTGGTTGGCTATTCTGTCTATTATATTTGGTTAGCTCATAATGAACTCATTTTAAAGATCATATTGTGAAACCCGATTGGATTCTCAACCGGGTTAACTCTTTGTTTAACTCCTTCCCAATTACTTTGAAGAATTCTTTGGCTCCAAGACCCCTCCCGTTATAGTGAGTGACCCAGGTCCCTTGTATTGACTGTTTTCAGTTTCAGTTATACTATTTACGGAAGGGGGAACCTTCTCCGCTAATGCCAGTTCTTATGGTGTATTGTGCTTTTCTCGCCATACTTCTTTTATAGGGGCTTATGGCAGCCATTTTGTAAGCTCGGGGATGGCAGATGAAGCTGAACTCATGGCGGTCTATCAAGGATTAAAATGTACTGCTCAGAACTGCTGAGAGGGGTTTCATAAAGTTTACTTTGATGACAGCAATTTTGGAAAGAGGGGTCTTTAGAGATGAGGATAGTCAGGTAATGGCAATGTTTTCTGCCCCAGTTGGAGTAGGAGACTACAAGAGGAGAGCTCTTGGCTGTCTTTAGGTATTGCAGTGGGCAAGAGAAATGGACATGAATAGAGTTTTAAAGTGAAATCATTAGGGGTACTCTCCAGAAAGGTACCAACCAGCTGGTTGGTAAGGTCTCCTGCTGGTCGTAGTGGAGACTTGGGATCAAATCCCGCCTGCACCTAGGTTGGGGGATAAGGCATTTCTGATCTTCTCATCTTATGATTAGCATAAAATTCTCCCTTCGGTTTTATCGTTGTGTGTCAATTATGTAACAGACCAAGAAACTTGAGAATATGAAAGAAAAGGAATTTTGGAAAGATGTATACCAATATATCAAAAGAATGGTATGACTAGCAAAGTTTCCTGTTCCTGCACATGTAGTAATCAATCATGTTGCTTGAATGCTAAACCAATCAATTTTCCTAGAATCATTCCTAAGAGATATGGTGCACGAATTATTACCTTAATTAATTTTCCACTTGCAGTCAAATATTTCAACTTTGCTGACAATAGCCTTTTGAAGTTTGGTGGTGCCCAGTATTGATCCTACATAATGAAAATGAAAAAAGGTTACAAAATAATGAAAATCAATAAAGGGTGGAGTTGTATGCTGTGCTTCATGGACTACAATGGGAAAGAGAAATGAATCGACTAATCTAATCTAATCACATAGGGTGACTCTGAGGCAGTAACTGCATGGTTGAAAATTAGTGAGAAGGCGGGATAGGCTTTAGGAATGAGTTAAACAGATCAATTGGTTGGTAAGGAACATGAATGTCAAAATACAATGGGTTCAACATTCTGCAAATGGAATGGCTGATAATTTAGCAGAGCAAGGGGCTTTTACAAATCAACTGTATTGGGCTTGCTTATAATCTGTGTATCTTACCAGGTGTAGGGTAACAATCGCTACCCCACTCAGGTTGTTTGTAGTGTATTGTAATATTTCTGATATCTCATAATAAAAATGTTCAATTGTTTATCAAAAGAAAATAATGAAAATCAATAACAGTTAGACGTTAGAACTGTTTTAAAAACAATTAAGATGATGAGAAGCATTTCATTTATAGGAAGAACAAGTTGAAACACTTGCTATGAAACTTGAGTTAAACATTGCATATGGTCTCCATTAAACTTTAATATAAGAAAATTTACATTGGTATTTATCAAGCTTGACAAAACAATAAATTTAATTAGTCGTGTGAGGGCAGAGATTGGTCAAGCAATGGTAGACCAAACTTGTATTCTATCACCATCCTTATTGAGCAGGTTCAAAAAAAGGACATTTTGCAAAGAAGCTTGGATAAAAGAAGTTGGGGTGGTTTAAATGTGAAGGCTTCAATGCAGAGGGAAGGTTTGATGTTTAAAAGGGCTCTTTTATGAAAAAGTGTGAGAAGAGGAAAAGAAGGGAAAGACATGTGGGAATGGGTGGTTACGAGATTTGTGAGAGATGAGGGTTCAAAGTCCTTGGGAGATAGAGTGGTTCCAGTTTATTTAAGGGATATACTCCGATTACAATATTGAAGTCAATTTGACTTGTCATGTACAAAGTTGAAGCCTTTTTTTAATTCAAAAGAGATGAATACAAGAGAGAGTTCATCGTACAAAAAAATTCTGTACATATGAACACCATTAGGGCTCACCAAAAAAAATAGCATTCAGAAAAGAAGAAGAGAGAGGGTCATCCTTAAAGAGAAGATTGATAGACAGTCATGATCCTAAGCTTCCAATGATCTGATTAATCAACATCTCTTAATTTTGCTTTTGATCAAACACTCTCCTGTTCATTTCACCCCAGACAGCCCAAATTACAGCCAAAGGAATTGCTGCCCATAAAATATTCCCTTCCTTGAACATGCCTCCAACCTTCCAGCTTTCAAAAAGGAGCTTCATTGACATAGGCATACAGATTTGGAGGCATATGGCTTTGAGAAAATAAGACCAGAATATTGAAAAGAACTTACAGTGAATGAAGAGATGGTTAGAAGTCTCTGGTTCTTGGTTGCGAAGTACACACCTTAAATCAGGCAACACCAATCCTTTTATGATCAGCATGTCCTTTGTGAGACATTTCTCTTTGGCTGCCAACCAAGATAAAATTTTGATTTTCGAAGGGGCAACCCCCACCCCAAATTGCTAAGCTAGGGAAAGAGCTGGTGTGCCGATCTCAGGCCTTTGTAAAAAGATTTGATTCAAAAGGCACCTAACTTTGACCATTGCCGTAACCATTGATCTGGAAGTTGTGGATTTAACCTTAAATTCTGTAATAAGGAGAGCATTTGAATTATTTGAGACAACTCCCAGACATTAAAATTTCTTCTAAAAGAAGGGCACCACAGCACTGAATCTCCTTGCAGGTGTAAGAAGCAGCAACTGAAATCTCTTTATCAGAAGCCAGCAAAAACAAATCAGGGAAGACTTCTGATGGAGGACGATTTGGCCCGACCTCGTAGCACGGGTACACGTGGGCGTGACCTTGCTCAAGCGATGACTCCAGGGAATAATCCCAGGTTCCCATGGTCTGCATTGGGCAGTTCACCATTCCCCTCTCGGTGGACGGAGTCCCCAGCCTGAGCATGCCGCGAGCAACGGCGCCTGTGGGTGTTCCCCTGCCTACCTCGGTCGAAACGACCTTTGCTGAACCAACTGTCATCCCTCTAGTGACCAGCCAGAGCCAGCTCGACGATTTGATGTAGTGCATGCGGGCCATGCAAGCCCAAGTGAAGCAGCTCCAGCAACACCAGCTTTATCAGCAGCAAGTGCTACACCACGTCTCCCAGTACCAGTATCAACAGCAATACCCTCAGCTGCCTCAACCTCAGCTTCAGGAACCGCAACTCCCTCCTCGGCACCCAGTCTCACTGCGGGCTAGGTCTCGCCGCCAGGAGGAGCACCTTTCTCGCCAAGGGGAGGCCCCCCAAAACCCTCCTAAGAGCCAGGCCTCCTCCCGCGACAAAGAAAGAAAGACCGCCCACTCCGGTCTCACCGCGGGCAGTTAGGTCGAGAGGACCTCAGCTCGCCAGGTCCACGTCACCTCAACCCTCAAAGCCCGATACCCCGTTCCTAGAGAACCGGTTCAAGATCCTGGCCGCAGGCTCCAAGCAGGATTCCTCTGTCCGCAGCCATCACCAGTGGCCTGAACTACTTCCTGCACACACCATTCCTGACAGCACAAAGGTTAGCAGCACGAACGTCGAGCCCACCAAGAAGCAGAGACACCGCCGCCGAGCTCGCCAATCTGCCACCCACAACCTGCCCGAGCTCGAAGGCAGAGAAGAGGTAAGCTCAGGCAAAGCTAAGGCTCCCCTCCTTTCAATTCCATCCCCCCTGTCTTCCAAACTCCTGGCAGTCCCAATGCCTAAAGACTTCAAGCTCCCCCCTCTTGACAAGTATGACGGGTCGTTTGACCCAAATGACCACGTAGATGCCTTCTAGTCGCAGATGCACCTGGCGAGAGCTAGTGAGTCGTGCATGTGTGTGGCCTTCTCCACTACTTTCAGAAGAGTAGCCCGCACATGGTACCGGAACCTGGCACCCGGATCAATAAGAAGTTGGGCGCAGTTCGCGCAAGCCTTCACGTCCCACTTCGTCACCAGCAAGCGGTGCCCGCGAAATGAATAAAGCCTCCTCAACATAGTGCAGAGAGAGGGAGAATCCATCCGAGGCTATATCAAGTGGTTCAATGATGTGTGCATGCAGATACCACGCCTGGACCCCATCGTGCGCCTCGCAGCAGCCAAGAAAGGTGTGACGCATAAAGAGTTCAAATGGCACATGGTCGTCAACCAACCGGCGACCATAACCAAATTCCTTAAGCTCGCAAACAAGTTTATAGCCACGAAGGAAGAGATCAACCAGAAGGGCGAAGGCGTGCCCAAGAAGAGAAAAAGGGAAGAAGAGCCTTCCAGTCAAGGGGACAGCCGAAAGAAAAAAGATGCAGCTCGGGGGGCAAAGCCGGGTCAGTCGTTCCGAGCTCCTGTAGCGAACCGAACTGATTACACCCCACCAAACGCGAAGCAGGCCGAAATCCTGATGGCGATCAAGTACACCCCGTATGTGAAGTGGCCACCCTGTTTGATGGGGAATTCCAATGAGAGAAATAAGTATTTGTACAGTAGTTTTCACAGAGATCACGGTCATAGTACCGAAAATTGTAAGAACCTACGTGACAAGATAGAAGAGTTCATCCGTCGCGGATATCTAAGGAACTTTGTACAAAACAATAATAATGATAGTAATAAAACAGGTCGACGAGGGGAGCACGGTAAGGACACTCCCGAGTCTAGCAACAGGCCGGCCGAACAGTCGTAGAAGCAGCCTCCGGAAGAGAGACCAGTTCGGGGCACCATCCACGTGATAGTGGGAGGCTCGATCGTCGCGGGTTTTACTTCAACGGCAACTCGGACGTCAGTTCGTGAAGCTACTCGAGAAGAACAGAATCCTCCGAAGCGGTCAAAGACAAAAGAGCCAATTTTCTTCACAGAAGATGATGCACGAGGGGTCCATTACCCTCACGACGACGCGCTTGTGATAAAGCTGAGGATCAACGACTTCGAGGTCAAGCGCATACTCGTTGACTCGGGTAGCTCGACGGATATTCTCTTCAAAGCCGCATTCGACCAGCTTTAGTTGCAGGGAAGTGACTTGAAGCCCGCGAACACTCCTTTGGTGGGCTTCAGCGGAGAAGAAGTCAGGCCCCTTGGGAAAGTGACAGAACCTGTGGAAGTCGGCACATGGCCCTGCGTAGTCAGACTCAACCACAACTTCCTGGTGGTCGCGACCCCCTCCCCATACAATGCCATAATAGGTCAGCCGATCACCCATGTCCTATGAGCGGTGGTCTCCACTTATCATTTGGCAATGAAGTTCCCTACATACTTCGGTGTGGGGGTAGCGCGGGGCGACCAGCTCGAGTCCCGCAAATGCTATGTCGCCGCCCTAAAGGGAAAGACCAAGGTGGCCGACGACCTCGAACTGGAGCGACCTATAGAGCAAGGCGAAGAACGAGCTGCACCCACGGAAGAAACAGTCGTTGTTCCGACCTTAGCCGCAAACCCAGCTCGGACACTCCAGATCGGTGCTTCCATCCAGGAACCTCTAAGATCCAAACTGGTAAATTTCTTACTTCAAAATTTAGATGTTTTTGCATGGTCCGTGGCAGAGATGCCCGGTATAGACCCTAACCTTATAACTCACAAGTTAAATGTTGATCCTGTAGTTAGGCCCGTTAGACAGAAGAAACGCAACCTAGCCCTTGAGCGGTGGAAAGCGGTCAACGAGGAGGTCGAGAAGCTCCTCGCAGCTGACTTCATAAGAGAAGTCCACTACCCGAGCTGGGTAGCCAACCCCGTTCTGGTAAAGAAGGCTAACGGCAAGTGGCGCATGTGCGTCGACTACACCGACCTAAACCGAGCCTACCCGAGAGACTGCTTCCCGCTCCCCAGAATTGACTGTTTGGTGGATGCGACCTCAAGGCACGAGTTGTTGAGTTTCTTAGACGCCTATTCGGGCTATAACCAAATCAAGATGGACCCGGCAAACGAAGAAAAGACTACCTTCATCACGGAGTTCGGTCTATACTGTTACAAGGTTATGCCCTTCGAGTTGAAAAACGCAGGGGCAACCTTTCAAAGGCTTGTAAATAAGTTGTTTGCGCCACTAATTGGCAGAAAAGTAGAATGCTATGTAGACGACATGCTCGTCAAAACTCAATTTTCGCATGAATTAATACAAGACTTGCATTCTGTTTTTTAAATTTTGCGTATGTTTAATATGAGATTGAACCCAAACAAGTGTGTATTCGGTATGACCTCGGGTAAATTCCTAGGATATATCATTAACTGGCGCGGCATTGAAGCCAACCCGGATAAGATTAAGGCCATCTTAGATATGAGACCACCCCGAAAGTTGAAGGAGGTACAGAGGTTGAATGGCCGCATAGCCGCCCTGATCCGCTTCATGTCTAAATCAGCGGACCGTTGTCCGCCATTCTTTAAGGCAATTAAGAGCAAAGGGTTCGAGCGGACCCAAGACTGCCAGCTCGCGTTTGACGAGCTCAAGAAATACGTCGCTAGTATGCCAATCTTAACCCGGCCCGAGGAGGGCGATGTTTTAGATCTATACCTCTCGGCGAGCGACGAAGTGGTCAGTTTGGTACTAATAAAGGAAGTAGATCGGGTCCAGCGACCCATCTATTATGTTAGTAAAGTATTGAGGGAGCAGAGACAAGATATCCAGAGATAGAGAAGCTAGCATACACACTGGTAATTGCAGCTCGGAAGCTTCGCCCATACTTTCAGGCTCACACTGTTATCGTCCTCAACGACAAACCTCTAAGGCAAGTCTTACTTAAGCCCGAGGTCTCTAGTCGGTTGACGAAGTGGGTCGTTGAGCTCAGCGAGTACGACCTCCAGTACAAGCCGCGAACTGCCATTAAGGCTCAAGCCTTAGCAGATTTCATCGTCGAATGCACATTCAGTTCCGAAATTCCCAGGCCGGTTGAGCACGAGGTCCCCAGTTCGGGCGAGCCCGAAGCTCCCAAGTCAGTTGAGTCCGAGCCCTGTGAGGTAGCAACCAGTGTGGCATCTCTCCTAGTTCGGCCAAGCGCGAGCTGGGATGAGGAGCCTTAGATCCTTCACGTAGATGTCTCCTCGAACCAACAGGGCAGCGGAACCAGAATAGTCCTACACGGCCCAAGTGGCACGAAACTGGAGTATGCGCTACGCTTCAAGTTCGCGGTATCTAACAATGAAGCGGAGTACGAGGCGTTGATAGCCGAACTAGCCTTAGCCAGAGAAGTAAAAGCCAAGCACATCGTTATCTGTAGCGACTCCCAGCTCGTGGTCAACCAGGTCACTGGCGAATACGAAGCTCACGGGCCTACCATGGACGCCTACTTAGCCAAAGTCAGAGAGGCCCTGGTCAACTTCCAGTCACACTTGATCAGACAAATCCCTAGGTCGGAGAACGCCGAGGCCGACGCCCTATCCATGTTAGCCAACACCAGCGATATCACCATGAGAACCGTGTACATAGAGGACCTGCCTCGGCCTAGCATTCTCGGGGGGGAAAAGGAGGTCGCTCCCATCGTTCAAGCAGAGTCGAGCTGGATTGACCCGCTCACGAGCTTCTTGCTACACGGAACCCTCCCTGCAGATAGCAATACAGCCAAAAGGGTGCAGCGCCAGGCAGCCAAATACGTCATGATAGACGAACGGCTATACCAGAGATCTTACACGCTCCCCTACCTGCGTTGCTTGCTACCTAACGAAGCCGAACTCGTACTCCGCGACACTCACGAGGGTCTGTGCGGCGAACACTTGGGGGGCAGGGCCCTCACCCAAAAGGCACTTCGACAAGGGTATTATTGGCCAACGATGAAGGCAGATGCCATTGAGCTCGTTAGAAAATGTGACAAATGCCAAAAGCACGCCAATATTCACCACCAACCTGCTGTCGACCTCAAGTATCTCACCAGCCCGTGGCCCTTCGCACAATGGGGCATCGATCTACTCGGGCCATTCCCGCCAGCAATGGGTGGGAGGAAGTTCTTAGTAGTAGCGGTGGATTACTTCACCAAGTGGGTAGAGGTTGAACCCCTTGTAACGATCACAACCCGGAACGTCCAAAACTTCTTTTGGAAGAACATCGCGTGCCGCTTCAGGTTACCTCGGGTACTGATTCCTGACCATGGCAAGTAGCTCGAGGACATCAAATTCCAAGATTGGTGCCAAGACATGGGGATCCGACAGAACTTTACTTCAGTCGCACACCCTCAAGCAAACAGTCAGGTAGAAGTCACAAACAGAGCCATCCTCCGCGGACTGAAGGCACGGTTAGACCGAGCTAAAGGGTTGTGGGCAAATGAGCTACCAGTGTTCTATGGGCCTATCGGACCACGAAGAAGATCGCCACAGGAGAAACCCCCTTCAACCTCACCTACGGCACCGAAGCAGTTATCCCCGCGGAGATCGAAGTACCTACGCTGTGACTAGAAGCATACAGTGATCAGACGAACAAAGATGAGCTGCGTACCAACCTCAATCTACTTAACGAAGTAAGGGACCTCGCGTACATCAGGACCGCAGCTTACCAGCAGAGCGTAGCCCGGTACTATAAGGCCAGGGTCAAGAAGCGGAACCTCCGTATTGGCAACCTGGTCCTTCGTAAAGTCATGGTACCTGAGACCGGCGCTGGCAAGCTCGGGTCCAACTGGGAAGAGCCTTACTGAATGAAACGAGTGCTCGGGGAAGGAACGTACGAGCTCGAGACCCTCGAAGGAAAAAATGTACCTCGGGCATGGAATATTGTCAACTTAAGACAATACTATCTGTAACAACTGAGTAGGCCACGAGCCACTCCCCGAGCCTAAGGGCCAAAATACCGAGCTAACATGACCTCGGCGCAATAAGACTCAGTCGTCTCCATGACATGGGCGAACTTCAAGGGCAGACCACAAGTCACCCCCCAGCTTACGGGCTAAGGCACCAAGCTAGCCAACACCTCGACACTACATAAGACCTAGCCTCCTTAACGACATAGGCTAAGTACCCTAAATACCCAAGGCATATGCAGCTCGGGTGTAAACCCTATGGCGCGTAGCCCACGCTGGTGTATCGCAGGTTGAACTCGGTAGGGACAACCGATGTCCACCTAACCCAGATGAAGACAGGTCGGGTATATGCCCTACTATGTCACTCACCTCAGTGTGCCCTATCACATCACCCCTACTAAGTATTAGGAGACAGTTCGGAGTGATGGTAGTTAAGGAACATCCACTTCGGGAATTTAACTCGATAGGTTAATAGCTTGGGGTGAGACAATCATTTCGGCAAAAGTAAATTGCACAAACACTAGGTAAAAAATATTTCTTCATTACATAAGCTCCATTACATGAATTTCATTACCTAAATATGTCCTGTACAAAGGAGAATGAAGTCGAGCCCGCAGGCCCAGAATAAAAGGAGCACCTGACTATTTGGGAGGCTCATCAGCCTTACTCGGGGCTTCTTCAGGGGTCTCCTCGGAAGAATCAGTCAAATCGGTAGTGTCAACCTCCCCGTTGCCGCCATCATCTTCAGAGTCTGGATCATCCGCGGCATGGCATGCCATGTCATCCGTGATGTTGAAAGAAGTGAAAGGCACTTATATCCAGGTTGGGGTAGGCACGCCTTATCCACCATCGGCCGAGCTTGAACCCCCTACGGTAGGCCTTCAACATTACGTTATCGAACCTCGACGACTTGACGTAGTCGATGACGGACTGAACCTTGGTATGCTTCAGAGCGTTGTCGAAGATCTCCGTCTTCTCATTAATATCGGCCTTAAGAGACTCCACCTCGTACTCCAAGGCCTCCTTGGTTCCCTCGAGGGCCTGCATCTCGAGCTGTGAAGCCTTCTGAGTCATTTCGAGGCTTTCCACCTCAAGCTTCAGGGCTTCCTGACCAACTCCGAGCCCGTTCACCTCGGCCTTCAGCCTGTCTCGTTCACGGGCCAGCTCCTCCCTCTCTAACGCCAGGGCGTCATTCAGGCTCCTCTGAGCGACAGCAGCACTCTCCAACTGATGGACCATGTCCTGTGTTGCCTTTAACTCGGCATGAGCCACGTGGGATGACTCCTCAGCAGCCAAAGCGCGCCTCAGGTGTTTGTCAGATTGGAAAGTCAAGGCGTGTCGGTCGAGGCTGACCTCGGGATCCAAGATGGACTCCTCCTCCTCTTCGGTGGCCTTGGCAGCTACCCCAGCAGAACTCGGAGCCTCAGCGGCAGCCACGGCTAGCTCATCCACAAACCCCTCCGAAGCCTCAGGCTTTTGGGGTGGAAAATCACCCTCCAGATCTATCATTGGAGGGGCATTGTTGAGCTCGGGCTCAGAGGTGGGAACCCAAGGATGATCGGGGGAGGGGGAGGGAGCCCTCGACGACTCCACACGAGCCTTCTTGGAAGCCTTCTTAGCAGCCCACTTCTTCCTCTTTTTCATTTGGTTGAGGAGCCTAGGAGTCGTAATCCTTTCTTCCTCGTCCATGGGACCTGCAACAAAGTTGGCGTCAGTAAACCCGAAGACACCAAGCAGATAAAAGCAAAGCACCAAAAGATAGAAATAGACCTACCCGGGCTCAAATCGGCCTAAATGAGCTTCTCTTCGGTGATGTACTCCCGATGATCGAGCCCAGCCTGAGCCCACGAATGGAAGGTCTCCCACGTCTACTGGTTGAGGGCGATGTTGGTAGCCTGGGTAGCCACCCTCCAGCTAGTAAAGAAGGGCCACCCCGTGCTGGCCCGAACCACAAAATAGTCCCGCTTCCATGCCGGGACCTTGCTCGGGAACTTATGCAGCAGCCTGAAGCTTGGGCAAGGAGACAAGTAGTAGACATGCCCATGCTCGGGGGGAGCGCTAGAGGCGCTCTTTTTTATTAGCAGTATGGAACAGAGTATGTCTGCGTCCAAAGAGAACTTCCGTTCGCGACAGAGGGAAATGGTTCCCACTAAATTCCGAATGGAATTGGGGTGAAGTTGATCCAGCGTGATGCTGAAATGCCCCAACACCTCGGGGATAAGGGGGTGAAGAGGGAGACAAAGCCCACCGATGAGTTGTTCCCTGGAGATCACGACCTCATCTGGACCGTGCTCCCAGGGGAAATTGCCGGTGGGAAGGCTGTAGGAGTACTCTGAAGGAAGGTTAAACTGCTAAATGAGATCTTGGAGCCTCTCCAGCGTCAGAGTAGAAGGACCGAACTGGTCCGGCATCCAACCTCGATGAGAGGTGGACGACAGTTTACCCGAGGTTGCCCGTGCCTCGTGGGAAGGCCGGGCAGCAGCAAGGTCACCATTACCCGAGGTGCCCGCCTCGGGTCCGTCCGAGAAACTGCCCCCACTAGACATAAGGAAGAATGAACTGAGAAAAAAGAAAAGAGGAAGACTCGAAGACTCACCAGAAAGAGACGAAACCGAGCTGGAGACCTCAGATGCGAGCTCAAGGCGAAAAACACTTAGTGACGAAGAAAAATGGCCAGAATCTTGCTATTTATAGCCACGGGGCCTGGTAGCCAACGGTCAAGATTGGATCGATCCAATAGACCTCAAAGAAACCGGTTGTGAGACTCTCAAGGCGAATTTGGTTTAGCACGTTTTTGGCATCCGCGCAGCATAAAGCGTGTGACGTCCGTGCGTGAATTGCACGAGACACGGGTTTTTCCCTCCGCGCAAACCGAATACCCAATTGGTCCAGCTGCTAAACCGCCCAACGTCACGGCGTGAGAACCGAGCCAAATCCACCCAGCAAACCATGAACTCGCACTGGGAGTGGGGGGCAATTGATGGAGGACGATTTGGCCCGACCTCGTAGCACAGGTACACGTGGGCGTGACCTTGCTCAAGCGATGACTCAATGTGACAACACAGCAGGCACAGCCGCAACTCGATGGTAAAGTCACACCGAGTTCAGTCCAGAAAATCGGCGAGATAGACTACTCGTCAAGAACCACCTAGCCCGCACCTCCTCCCCGGGGCTAAGGTACCCCAAGCTGCCTCCGAGCTCGGAGCCCCTTGACCTCTCCTAATATCCAAGCTCCTCCTAGAGGACCTCAGGCCATTCCCAGACAGGAACACACCGATCCGCTTATAGATACCCCGAGGTGAAGACACCTCGGGCTAGACAGCTCGGCTTTGCTTGCCACAGGCAGCTCGCCGCTTACAAGATAGCCTGGCACAAGGTAACTCGCAGAAGGGTAGCTCGGCATATCGCAGGAGGATCTCCTGCCCAACCACCGTACCCGACAAATCTGAGGGCAGCAGCCATATCCCTCGTCAGACAGCGTCATGCCTGCCACCTTTAGAGGGTGCCTTACACCTGACAGGCACGTACCCTGCGGTGATGGCCCCGCACGTGCAAATTCAACCCAACCAGTAACGGCTGCGGCAAATTGACAGTGGCAGTTATACCTGCCCTGTCAGAGGCCGGTGGACCTGATATAACAGATTTCTATTATAAGGAGCTAATATCAAGGGGGTATCATCTTCTACTCTTACGCTATCTGCACTCTTAGCCTTCATCTTCTCCTTGCTTCTCCTACAGAATACTAACTTAAGCATCGGAGTGTTCCCGTCGGGCAAGCCCCCGGGGATTCTTCTTCTTCTCCATCTCAGGTACCTTCCAGTAGCCATGTAAGTGCCAGCTAGGAGTGACCGGATTGTGCTCCATCAACTTCCATTAAAGGCACATTTGCAAACTAGTTATCCTTCCAAAACATTAGTCCGCCACCCTCTCCTGCCTTGTATTTAATCCCCTCCAGAAAGTGGGGGTACGCTTTGCAGATGCCTCTCCAAACACCACAGCCATAGGGGCAATCAGAATTGGCTATGCACCCCACCCATTATTGAGGAACCCATATTTTTGTGCAATGATTTTCCTCCGCAGATCAAATTTGGAGCCATTTTCACAAGCACATAATCAGATAA
Source organism: Nelumbo lutea (assembly GCF_056320005.1). NCBI lineage: Eukaryota > Viridiplantae > Streptophyta > Magnoliopsida > Proteales > Nelumbonaceae > Nelumbo > Nelumbo lutea. Next base: position 53,603,520 of record NC_142691.1, read on the forward strand.
TCCCACAAATAGCAGCAAGTGTGGGGTATGACCATTGGGAATGTCTGTGCCAGATAGCTCAACAGTGGTGGAGATTGAAATCAACCAAACCAGTGGAGTTCAACAAGTCAGAGTTGAAGAGGAAGCCGTGCTGACCTCCGTGATACAATCGTGTGATTGGTGACGTTGGGGCTGAGTGCATGTGGAAAAAAAACCGAAGCTGATTGAGGGCGAGGAACTCTCCAATTCAGGCAGTTTTGTTGAAATTGTAGAAGGAAAGTTGGGCATAGACTTGGGTAGAAGAAGGTCTGGAGTAAGTGAGGAAGGAGTGATGCAAGAGGAGGGAGTTAGAAGCAAAAGATCTCTGGATCTAAAAAGATAAAATCGTTGGATGTGATAAGAGCCAAAAAGAAGAATGATGTTAATAAGTCAAGTTAATTTTTCGAGAAAAATACGATGTTAGAATTGGAAAAAGGAAATCAATAAGGAATTTAAAGAGGTGAAAAAGCTTAAGGAAAACTCTCTAGCAGTCAATAGATTTAGAAGGAAGAGAAAGCATCGAGAGATTAAGTTTTGAAATGTCTACACAAGATTCAAAAGGGTCACTTTGAAATTGGGTCAAACAAGAAGACACAAAAACATAAAAGGTTTGTAAAGAAGAAAAATAAAGCTCCCAGCCTGGCTACATTGGGTTTTGAGGGCATTCTCTTGTGGGAACAATGTGGTTTTATGCATTCCAGCTTTTTCTCTGTATGGGTTCGGGTATCCTATTAGAATTTACTGTCTTGATAGTTATTTGCCAGGGATCAGGTTGTTTGGCTTTGGGTGTTTTTTCTCTTTTTATTTTATTGGGTAGAGGGTAGGGATTCTTGTTGTTTTATTGGGTTGACTGTTTTGTCAAGGAAGTAAAGCAGGGTTAGGAGTCTTCTTTTCTGTTCTTTCAAGTGATCTCTTGTCACCTTCCTTGTATTAATTTCTTTTTCTTTTAGTAATTTTTATTTTATTAGCAAAATATCTAAAAAGATCAAACCAAGGGTACCCAGCACATATAACTAAGATCAAACCAAGGGCAGTTGGCATATATGACTAAGGCCTTCCCCACTTGAAGGAGTCTTTGAGGGGTGGGGCCAAGTAATAAATTCAAAAGACTGTATAAGAGGAAAAGGGCGACAGTGAAAGTAAAAGATAATCACAAGGGGAGGTTGGAAGCTTCATCATCCAAGACAAATCAAGACTGTTCAGAATTGGGGGAAGTTAACTCTATTGAAGAACTTTCAGAGAGAAATTTCAGGCTTTGAAGGAAATAATTTGGATACGTAGAATGAATGTTCGGAGGGGAAAGAGAGTGGTGATGACTAGATCATTGATCAATCAAGACCTGTAGAAAAGAAATTAGTAGGGGTGTTCACAAGAAGAACCAAACTGATCTGATCCAAGCCGACCCGGTTGGTTTCTCAAAACTTTTGGTCATTCTCGGTTTATAAATATAAACAACCCAATTGGTCAGGTTGGTTTCGGTTTTCAAATCGGAAAACCAAAACTAACCTGAACTGAACTGACTATGGCTAGTGGAGTCTAATACTTCTGGTTTTGGTATAGAAACAATAGGACTCCCTCCACTTTTAAGACTGTATACAATACTTGTTACAAATATAGGCAGTTGGGCTCCACTTTAGTTATTACTTTTTTTGCATTAGTCTTGAAATTGGAAATGGTTGGGCTCCCCTTCATTCATTACTTTTTTGCAATGTCTTGAAGTTGAAGAGACTTACACAAAAATGGCAACTACCTTTTGGTTTGGGGTAATATAGAGGCAGCACTCAACAGCCTATATGACTTAGAAAAAGATGGTGTTAGACTCAAACACGCAATGAGCCAAATCAGCCAATGAGAGCCATATACAATAGGAAAAGGAGACTAAAAATCAATAAATCACCTAGGATAACCAATTGACCATCCTCAAACCGGCCCAACCAAACCAAAAAGTCATCCCTTCATGTTTGGGTCACTTTTCCCTTATAACCAGTCGGTTTCGGTTTACTTGTTTATCAAACTGACCAGGTCGGTTCGATTGAGCAAGAAACCTACAACCGACCCAAGAGGAGTTAGGCAAGGGGATCCACTCTCTCCTTTTCTCTTCACATTGATTGTCGACGTGTTTGGGAGACTCATAGAAATGGCAGATTCTAGAAGCCTAATAAAGGGATTGAGGGTGGGAAGAAAACAAATAGCGATTACTCACTTATAGTTTGCTGATGATACTATTCTTTTTTGTGAAAAATGTGAGATTAGCCAAGTGAGGAACTTGAAAATGGTGGTGCAAATCTTTGAAAGACTGTCCAACCTGAAAATCAATATGGATAAGAGTTGCTTGTTGGGAGTGAATATGGAGGAAAAGGAGATAACAGAAAGTGCAGGCATCTTGGGTTATACTATGTCACAGTGGCCTATGACTTATTTGGGGTTACCTTCAGGAGATATCCAAGAAGGAATAATTTCTAGGACCCTGTGGTACAACGGTTCACCAAGAGGTTGGCATTGTGGAAGAGTAATCATTTGTCCCTAGGAGGAAGAATCACTTTAATCAAATCTACTTTAGCCAATCTACCTATTTCCTACTTATCGGTGTTTGGGATACTAGTTGGGGTAAGTAAAAGCATAGGGAAGGGGAAGCTGATGAGTGATTCCTTGTGGGAGCAAGGGATGACAAGAAGGATCATAGGATAAGTTGGGAGATGGTGTGTAAAGTAAGAGATATGGAGGATTAGGTCTTGGGAACATATAGGAGTGAAATATGGCATTGTTGGGGAAATGGTTGTGGAGACTGCCAATTGATAGAGGTAAGTTGTGGGCAAAGGTAATAGTTAGTATCCATGGATTTGCGATGGATGGTTGGGACTCTAGAACTTCGGCTAAGGCTACAAGAGTTTCTCATTGTAAATCCATTTGTGATATTTTGCCTCTCTTTTCAGGAAATATTCAGGAGTGGAATGTGGTTGTGCTTGCAAAATGGCTTTGGATGTTGCATTGATAGGGACAAGCTATGGGTGAAAATGATTATCAGTATTCATGGTCTTGCAGCTAACAGTTGGAATGTTGGTGTGTTGGCCAAGGCTACAAGAGCTTCCCCTTGGAAGTCTATTCATGCCATCCTTCATTTTTACCGTTTGTCGAGTATAACCCTTGCTCTGGTAATACTGTTAAATTTTGGAGAACTTATGGTTGGGTAATGCAACTCTCAAAGAGCAATTTCCCTCAAGTTTTGCAATTTCAAACTAGAAGAATGAACCTATTGCCTCATTTATTAACCTTCCAATTCAACCTCTGGTTTTGTCTGGGACTTGGGCCTCAGGAGGGGTCATAGAGATTGTGAGGCCAACAATGTCATTACCTTGACACAAAAGCTTGAGAGAATGTATTTGGACCCATCGGGTAATTTTTCTTGTGCTTCTTTCTTCCTATCCCTAACCCAAACTAATGATAGCTAGGGCCAACTTTTCCCAATTAATGAGATTTGGAGTAAGCCTATTCCACCTAGGATTGGTCACTTTTGTTGGGAAGTGATTCTTGGTAGGGGCAATACTTATGACTTGCTCCAAAGGAAAAGACCGAACTGATGCTTTTGTTCTTCCAATTTGGGATTGATTTCTTTGCTTATTTGGGTGCAGACAAGGTTCAAAGTATCAGATATGCTTAGCGTATCGGGAAGGCAATTTTAAGATACATATCGAGATACGCCTTGGATACGCATGCGTATCGGAGAAAAATTAAGATACGCATAGAACCAGCCATATCAGTCAAACATACATGAACATCTAAACAATGTTTATTAAAACTATAATCACATCAATATTTAATAATTCAATTCAACACATGTAACATAATCCAACACAAGATATTAATGTCTATTAATTAAAAAGTATATGATTTTAATTCATACAAAAAATCAACAAAAAATCATATTTGAAGAAAAAATATCAAATGATCTATGTATATAATAGATCAGCCATATATTACAATAAAAAATAATTAATTAATATTTGTTTTTAATTCTGAAAATTACAAAAAAGATCAACAAAAAAATCATATTTAAAGAAAAAAATTATCGAATGATATATGGATATGATAGATCAGACATATATTAAGAATATATTCAATCCTCATGGGAAAATTACAATAAAAAATAATTAATTAGTATTTGTTTTTAATTCTGAAAATTACAAAAAAATCATATTTGAAGAAAAAATATCAAATGATCTATGGATATAATAGACCAGTCATATATTAAGAATGTATTCAAGCCTTATGGACAAATTACAATAAAAAATAAATAATTTATATTTATATTTAATTCTGAAGTTGTAGAAAATTGTGCAAAAAAGTTGTATGGAAGAATTAGGTGAAAAAAGGTTTCTGCATGTTTAATGGGTTAAGAAAACTAGTAGAAATTAATGGTTCCGGGTTTGTTAAGGGTGCTTTGAGGAGATTTTCCTCCATTGTATTGGGCGGCTCAGGTTTTGCTTGGTCAGATTTGTTTTTGTTATAATTTTTTTCTGTTCTTTTCTGCGCTGATTTTTCATCACCTAGAGTTGTATGTGATCCTTATAATGTTAATAATATTTTCTTTTCTATTTATCTTGAAAAAATAAAGTTGAGAAGGAAAACTTTTAGCTGCAGTTTGACTAGAAGAAATACCTCAATGTATAAAGCAATAGAAGTCTTGTTTGAACCACTGGGATCCTTCAAATTGGTTATAGCTTCCAATATAAGATTGTCCAACCTACAAACATGAAAGGAAGCACAACGTCCTGAGAGTCACCATGAAAGCATACAAGACACAATGTCTATAATAAATAGTAAACTACCATCCTTAGAATGCTCATATATGACAATAATACTACTGTAGCTGTACAGAATTTCACTTTCACCATTAAAAGGAATACTTGATCCTCCACAGTATGAAGTGCCAAAGAAATCCAACATAAGAAATCAAGAGGCATTGTGAATATATATACATTGTAATTTGATGTAAACCATATGCGTGCTTGTAATTGATACAGACAGTAAGTAGCATATTCATTAGTAGCGGAGTCTTTAGGTTGTCCTACATCTAGCTGGCTTTTGAAATATCTGGGAATGTCATTAGGAGCCAACCCAAAGGAGGGAAGGTTTTGGAATCCCATTGTAGAAAATAGTGCAAAAAGTTGGAGGTATCTTTCTCTTGGAGGTCTAATCACTTGAGGGATTTCTTGTATAAGCCAGGTGAAGGAAGAAAGGATCATGTGGTTAAGTGGGAACTAGTGATCCCAATTTCAAGTGTAATCTTCCCCTACTTGTGGGTTAGGACTTTCAGCAAACATCGGGTGTTGTAGCTCTAATTCCCAAAACACGTTTTTTATCAGCAACACAGAAATGATTCATCAAATTAATAGGATGTGTACAACAAGAAGTTGTGGGTAGACGAAAAGTCCACAGAAATCCCACTAATTACAATACAGTCCCAAGTTAAACCCAACAAAGAAATTCATTGATTACAAACAAGCCCCAAAGGACCCAAAGGAAATCCCACCGACTATAACATAGCCCAAAACATAGATTGCCTTTCCATCTTATTTGAATTTCCATGTCTTAAGAAGCCTGCTTAGAGCATCTGAGCTCATTTCTTAACCTCCAGATTGCACTTTCCCCTTTTCTTCAGCCAGTTTACAACAACTCTTGAGTCCTCTTCAATAATCAACCTGTTAATCCCCAACTCTTTAGCTTTCTCAACACCAAATACTGCTGCCTTCAGTTCTGAATTCACCACATCACCATGCAGAATAGGGCCTAAGAACATGGCAACAATATTTCCATTCTCTTCCCTTATTACCCCACCAATACCTGATGGGCCAAGGTTTACCCAACAGCTACCATCAAAGTTTAGTTTCTTCCACCCAACATCCAGAGGGGACCAAAATTCAGTTACAATAGTTCTTCTAGAAGCAACGTTTGTAATTGTTCCTCATTATCTGGAAAAGTCTTCTGTCTTAAAATCTGCAAACATTTTCAAAGTTTTCACTTAATGTGCCACTCTTATAGTTATCACTTCAATCACAGCATAAGCAAATATCCACATATTTCTTTCCTCCCAGATTGTCCATGCCATTGCTGCTCTAGTGCACCTTCCCATCACTTTGCCTCTTCTTTAGAGCACCTGAATATGTTGGAGCTAAAATGACCTTCTAGATTAGCAGGACGAATCCAGCTGCAACCAAACAAAGAGGAAAACCATTCCCAGATAAAGTTAGCAAAAGGACAGGAGATAGAGAGATGAAAGGCAGTATCACCATTCAGCATACATAAGGAGCACCAGTTTGGGGACAAGCACCAAATTGATCTTTTTCTCTGAAGCAAGTCACAAGTGTTAATGGAACCATGGAAAACGTCCCAACAGAAAGCACTGGCTTTAGGAGGCATGGGCCAAAACCAACTTTCCTTAACAGGGAAAGAAGGAGAGGAAGAAGTCGCAACAAGAGAGTTCAAGAAAGATATGCAAGAAAAAGAACTTGACTGATTGAGGGTCCAAACTCTAGAATCTGAAACACTATCCCCCAAAACCACTGAATTCAACAAGTTAACAAAGGTAGAGACACTAGAAATTTCGGATCGTCTTAGATTTCTAGTGAAACCCAACAAGGGGGAGTCCCCGAGCCAAATGTCCTCCCAGAATCTGATTTTCTGACCCAAAGCCAAGTCATGCCTTATGTGGGGAATAAACAGAGGAAGGATGTCATGGATGGCCTTCCAGGGAACAGCCAAGGTAGCTCTCCGCAAGCAGCCCGCTTCCCAACCATTTTTTCCCAACACTTTTCTAGTGTAATCTTCCCCTCCTAGAACTAGTAAGCCCAATTTCTTGCTAACTTGGAGTCCAGTTTCCACCACCTTTTCCACATTCAACTTTTTCTCTACTTTTCAAACTCTATCAAGCTCCACTCCTTCCTCTTCAGCTTCATCATCTTCCTCTTCTAAACTATCCTCTTCCCCTAACAATGCCCTTTCTTTTGCCAGAGCTTTTTCAGTAAACTCTGCAGGCTTATCTCTTTTGTAACGACAAACTCGAAATAGGTTCAAAAGATTCTCAACAATAAGTCTCTAAGCAAGCAAGTTTTGCCTTCAATTTTTTCCTTCTGTACACTCTCTCGAATTTGCTACTTGGGCCTGCGCTTATGAGTTCGTCTTTCAACCTGGAGAAGACTTTAACTCTTACCAACTTGATCACTTACAGTATCCTCTTCAGAAACAACTGATCTCAATATTGAAGTCAAATAAACATCCAAAAGAGAAGCCTCATTTAGTTCTTTTTTTTATGAGTAAGCCTCATCGAGTTCTTGTGAACCAACTTTGTTCCTAATATCTTGAATTTCTGCGCCTTGTCATCGCCTAGGCAGCGCCTAGGTGATGGATTTTTTGTATGTAGAAAACATAGATCCTAGGGTAGTTCCCTAGGTATCATAACCACATTTCCTTAATAATTATTTATAATTTTCATAAGAAAAGTATAGAGTTCATGTTAAAGTATAGAAAATCAACATATTAATGAGAAGAAAAAGAAGGAAAAGAAAATTCAAAAAAAAAATATAGGGGCTGAACCCTTATTTTTGTTATAGGAAAAGAAAAAAAGAAAAAGTAGTAGTAGTAATAGAAAATGTGTTGATTAGACAAATTTTTAAGTTCTTCCTTACTTATTGGTTCAGGTTTTAAAGCCTTTGAGGGTTCAATACAGCATTTAGCAATGTTTGTATTGATTAAACCCTAACAAATAAGAAAATAATAAAAAGAAATTAGTATATAAACACACAATGAATATTTTAGTATAATAGCGCCTATTTTATAATTATAATGTCAAAAAACTAAAGAATAAAAAAGTATTTTATAATACATAGTACAAAACTGCTTGACAATTAGGTAAGACGAGCCTCAAAGGGCACCTTGTCGCCTAGGCGTTGCCTTGACAGCTATGCCCATCACTTTGTCCTCTTGACAAGGTCCAAACCTTTCATGTCCAGGACTCAAAAAGAATGAACTGTTTTCTTGGTTGACCTTTGTTACCACTGATTCCCAAATATCATCAGCTTTCCAGTTCTTTAGTGTGATCAGCTCTCCTATCCTTCATATGATTGCTTTTGAATTTACTCTTAGGGATCACAAGTCTACACCTAGTTGAATTGTTGAAACTCAGACATCTCGTCAATTTACCTATCCTGAAACGAGGCTTTCCCTTTGTCTTCCCACCGTGCCCCACACAAGGAAAAGAAGAAAAGACCAGACAAAGGGTCTATCAAAGTAAGAGGGCTTGCACTACTCACATTCTTTTTAAATGAAAAAATTGGCCCAGCCTCAAAAACATTTGGCCCATAGCTTACCGGCCCAAAACTTCTAAAACCAGTATGGACCCCAGCTCTAGGCCCACCAACTTTACACCTTGAGCCTAAAGTATGCCTCATGCGACCACTACTTAGGTTCTCACATGAGCCTATAGTGTCTTTAACTCACCAAGATTTTTGTCCTTGTTCTTCAAAATAGTGGCTTCTCCCTAGTGGGTTCAGATGGAGCCATATGCCTTCACACAACCCTTTGTTTGCCTTAGCCTATGTTGGGTCCCATAACGGATCAGATGTGAACTCCTTTTAACAATATCAACAAAAGATGGAAAACCCACACCCAAGGGGCTAAATACAAATTTATTTGAAATAACTTTCTTTCCCAAGCCTACCTCAAATTTACCCCCTTCAACCGACTATTTAGCTTCTAAAAATGTCTTCACAGTCAGAACAATTTATCTCCCCATTCTTCTTCCACCATGTATCCCTCATATTCCAGCTCATCATCTTCTTCATCCTCCCGGCTCTCTCTTCACAACAATGCTTCAAGTTCCATCATTACCCAAACTTTAGTCCAAAACCCATTAGAGATAACTTCCACCAATTGAGGTACTTTGTCAGGCTTCACTCCAGCGATTTTAACCTTCGCAGCACGAAGATTACTAGTATTAGTCGCTACAAGAACGCCACCCAACACTCTTGCAATCATTTCTTAGGCAAATTTCTTCCAAAGATTAAAGGGGGAGTCCAACCAATTCAATCACAAAGGCACCAGTATCCAACTCCTTTCTGTTGCAGGATGAAGATCAGCTCTCAATTAAAGCTTCCCTCAAACTAGTTTTCATGGTTCTAAAACCCTGTACATTATCTCCTATGTCCAAAATGGCACTCCTGTTATCAAAAGGAAATATTGAAACTCTGGTACTGACTTCTAGCTTGGACATAATCGCTTTCAAGATTAATCCCCATTTGGTCACCTCCTTTCCAGACTTGATGATCAACTTTTTCTCCCACCCATCACTGTCATTCTCGAATAGAAACTTCTGCACTTTACTGGAGTTAATAACTGCAAGGTTCTCAAGAGTCTCTGCTTGTCGGCTATCCATAGCAACTCCTCTGCTATCACCTGTCTCGCTTGAAGCCCCTAAAGGCTTCAGTTGGATGGCTTTCAAAACTGTACCACCGGTCTCACCCACCTTGTACGAAAACTAATTGTTTTTTGTTACAAGGATCTCACGCAACCATTGGAGATCGCAATATCCCATCGATAATGAGAGATAAGTATGGTCTTGCTGAGCTCGGCTAGTTCCTTACAAGGACCATGCATTGTCATCAGAGATTGTGGTATCTCATCAATAATGTGATATATAAGTACTTATTTCAGGACTTGATTAGTGCAAGTACCATGATGAGGTACTCCAAGGAACAGGTGCCTAGAGGCATCCGGATCGAGACATGTAGGTAGCGAAGGCCAGGGAGACTGTGGCATCGTGCTCAATAGTACCTGATACCTTCTAGGACACGTGCTGCCTCCTAAATGGCCCCTAAAAACGTGGTCTAGCTGACTTGTAATCCCTTGGGACACGTTCTTGCTCAAGAAGACATGGAATTTGCTCCTTGCCTGTTCGTTAAAGTGAGAAAGATTCTAGAAAGGTCTAAGGCTATGAGCCATGAACATTGCATGTGACCTTCTCCTATAGATAGGAGACTAAGGCCCTTGCAGAAGTACCTCTCTCCAACCTTCAACACCTGGCCCCGATTATCAACTATTCATGTTTTAATCCCATTTTCAGAGCTCTCGGACTATCCTTATCCTGTTAGCTTACAGAGGCAATAACGAAATAAATTGCATAGTGTGTGTGTGTGTGTGTGTGTGTAAATATTGCAGTACATTAACTCACAAAAATGACACATAAAAATCAGGTTAAACAAACTCTAATGTTGGTAGGAGGACCTATGCTTAAAGATAAATTCCCCTCTCTATTCTTTCTCTTATCATATGTCCAAATGATTTTATATTTGATTGCATGTCCAACTCCCCTCAAGGTGTGGTTTGGAATCTGGGTTTGAGAAGAGGGCTTAGGGACTTTGAAACCCCACAAGCATTGTCCTTACTCCTTAATTTAATCCTTATAAGAAGTTTTCTTTGATCCCTCTAAACAAGACTCAAGAATTTGGACCCTCAGCTCCTCCAGTTTATTCTCTTGTGCCTCATTCTCTGTTGGCCTCACCTCCAACCACTCCCTCAACTATTGCAAACCTATTAAGGTCATTTTGTGAGGGCCAGTACTACATAGGATCAAGCACTCTGTCAACAGTTTTTTCATAGCAAAATAAACATGTGTTGAACTTGTTAATCTCCTGCAATTTGTCTCTTCTATTTGCTAACATATTTTCTCATTGTTTGGGTGCAGGTGGTCTCCTCTGAATGGCCTTAAAAACCTGTATGATGCTTTATTCTTCCTTCCTATCTTCAATGACAAAGAAAATGGATTGAGAAAAATCATTGATAATATCTATATCAAAGTGCCACATCAGTCAGAACCATGGAGCTCCTTGCACTGTACACGATAGATGATCATCAAAAATTGGAAAAAAGTTGCCGATTCTGCCACACCCAGAACATGAGTACATGATGAATGGTGCCCACTACAACAGCCCCCTTACATTAGGCTGAACTTTGACAGTTGCAGCATATGCAACCCTGGACCATCAAGACTATGATGAGTGATTAGAAACCACATGGGAGATATTATGGTTATCTAGTCTGCACCTATTGGTGTTAAGGATTCAATTGGGAAAAACTTAAGGTTATTCTAACATATATTAAAAGGGATAAGCTTACGAGGTGCAGAAATATAACTGTCAAAGGGGATTAAAGGTTATAACAGGTTGGCTGGGAAGCAATGAGGAGGATCCTTGGATGCACGGATATGAGATCAGAGAAGCTAAAGAACTAATGAAGGGATTGGGATCAATCAAGTGGATCCCTAGGTCTACCAAGAGTTTAGCAGATGGGTTGGCTAAATAGGGGGTGACAAAGAATAAGTTGTCTTGGGAATTGTAATCAATACTGAAAATTGAGAACGATGGTTAGCTGAGGCCGGCAATCCGATGACTGCCATGTGCATTAACTTTCATTCCAATTAATACAATTTTTACAGTTACTGATTTTAAAAAGAAGGGGAAAAAACTCCAATGCAGCGTCCAAAATATTTTTGCCATAAAATATCCTTCACCACTCTAACAGTTCTTTTATTTATAAATTTTCCATCACTAAAATATAAATAACGACATACTTATTTTTAGATAGAAATCCAGATGAATTGAAGATATTAAATAGCACAAAAACCATACAAATGGTCATAATGCATTCTAAAGATCAGTGTTATTTTTGTGCAGATTGTCATCCCACATATACAATGATGTGGCTAAGAATTCTGATTTCTAGGGTCAATAATTGTGAATTCATCCAACAAAATTCAGGATATAGGAGAAGCCAAATAGTTAGCATTACAACCTTGCAGGCAAGGTCATATCAAAGAGGGCTGGATATAATGGTTCAATTGTTAATGATATATACAAATACATATTTATCTAGGTTAGAATAGAAATCTAAAGGTGTTAAGTAATTCTATACTTAAAATAGAAAGTATCGGCTAAATGGATGAAGTTAGGTAAAAAAAATATCTATTTAGAAGGGCATTGAGATTGCATGCAATTGTAGACTACAAGATAGATAAACTACGGTTGAAAGATGAAAGTAAGTACCATAGTTTAAGGTGCCAAGGCGAGGCTAGGTGATGGGGGCGGGGCACCGGGGCACCTTGTCGCCTAGGCACTATAAATCCTAGAGAAATTTCCTAGGTTCCATAGCTAGACACAACCATCTTTCGCTAGTAAATGTCTATAATCTTTATAAAAAAAAAAATGTACGAATTTCATTTAAAACATACAAAACTAACAGATTCATGAAAAAATTGGAAGAAAGAATAGAAATTTCAGAAACTAGCAAGGCTGAGCCCCTATTTTTGTCCTAGGAAAAGAAGAAAAGAAAGGATGAAAGGAAGAAAATTAATTAATATTTGTTGAACTGGACAAAATTTTGAGTTCTTCCTCACTTATCAGCTCAGGTTTTGAAGTCCTCAAGGGTTCAATACAGCATACATTTTGATTGAACCCTAACAAAAGGAAAAAAACTAATACTTTAACTCCCAAACAGAACAACTAAGCTTAAAATGTTTCTTTTAATATTATAAATATCAGAAAATTAATACAAAAGTATATATTAGCACCATGTATAAAATACCTTGGTGATTAAGTAAAGCAACCTTCCATGAGTGCCTTGTCATCTAGGCATTGCCTTGACAACTATGATAAATAATTAACTGAAGTTGAACAATTTGTTCATAGGGAGGTACCCCATTCTATCTTGAAATGACCTTTTCCCACCTTATTCTTCTAATTTTTCCTTCTATTTTTCATGATTTAATTCAATCTTAGAAACATCAAATCATCAACCAATTGAATCTAATAAAGCTTAAACATTAATTTCCATCAATATTTGAACCAGAAAGGCACCTAAAAGTTCTAGTAGAACAAACATCAACTAATTAATATCAAATATTAAGTCCACCAATATTTACATGCAACAGCTTGAATCAAACTAGTAGCTAAAACACAATTCGGGAAATTAGAAGCAAGCCTACCTTGACAATATTGATCTTTTGGGGCCATCAATCTGCAATGCTCCACCAGAGATTGCAAGGGGCTTGACATCAACAATTTCCTCATCGCTTCGAACTACTGTACTAAGAGCCATTGGGTTATCATCATATTTAGGGATCTGTTGACTCCTTTTAAGTGCTAACCGAGCTTTCTCCCTAGATCCCCAACCATTTGCCGTCACACTCATATTCCTCCACTTGTCCTATGCGTAGTCAGACCACAGATATTAATTCCCATATTAATATACTCTAAATACTACAATTGATGTTATCAGGGAATTGATGTTTTCACTATATTACAATATTGATTATTGAAACCACCCAACATTGCCAAGTTCTACAATACAAAAATGAAAACTCATTCAGCATCAAATCTGGAAGAATTGAAGAATTGAAGTTCTCATGGTGCATACAACTAGCTTCTCTTTCTTTGTTTTTTTTTCCTTGTTTTTGGAGGGGTGGGGGTCTGTGAGTTGCTAGATAAGGCGTGTGATTTTAGCAACCAGACTCATTATAATGGGCTTGGCCGCCATAGTTTTCTCTATATCATGAAACCAGAAATCTATTGAACATGTCCAGCTCCAGCATTGATGTACAGTAATTACTCAGATTATTTTAGCAGGCAATTGATATTTTATCGACATCATGTAAACTACCCACCATTCAACCAGATCAAATTCTACCAAAAAAAAAAAATCTAAAAGCGAAACCAAAAAATTGCTAAGCATCCACTCTCTGAGAAGAACTAGCTTTAGTTTCAGACATTTGAAGAGGCAAATACCTTGAGATCAACATTTGAACGCAAAGACAAGACACGGCTGAATTCTGGGTCTTTGAGTATTGTGCGCCATTTGCCTGCCCCATGCTTTAATACTCCGGCCTTAAGGGCCGCTTCTTCTTCTGCAGTCCACTTCTGCTTTGGAGCACCCATTAACAGGAGCCCCCCAAAATCGTTCAACAAGAATCTAAATTGCCAAACCGAATCTGCTGTATCATCACAAAACCCCAGAAGCAAAAAAGTAAATCACAAAACACCACTTGGAAAAATTATCCAAAAATGATCCATAAATTAAATGATGCCAACGCAATTGACGTCAACATACCTTTTCATTTATCAATGGTGGAGGAAAATTTTAGTCAAACTGCATATCAGGATGTAAATTTTAGCCTGTTTAACTCGATGAGTTCGCTTCTTGGGGGCTTAGGAAGACGGAGACGCTTCGATTGTGGCAGATAAGAGATGGGTTTTCGGTCAGGCTTCGAAGGCGGAGGACGAAGAAAGGAGAAATCCTTCTCCGACAATATTCGGTCAGACGGTTTAGAGTGCTTCCCCGGAAGTAACCCCAAATGACAATCAAGTGAGGAGAATAGGGGGGGCTTCAGGCCTGTTCCTTCAGATGAATCAGCGTGCGAAATCTTTGAATGAGGTAGGAAACCTTCAACTCGCGTTTAAGGGTGGTTACCTCGTACCGAGAGGCATTTGGTTGAGCTTTTGTTTTTAACAAGTGCCTGTTTGGGAGGATTGTCACTTTTTGACGCAGTGGTGGCTTCTGGCTTTACAAGGTGGGCCCCACACGGAAAGCCGCTCAATCAAAATTTGGTTTACGGTCTGTTTGTTGCATTCGGAAATTCGATAATTTTTTGGGTAAATCTCTTAAACCATCCTAATGTTTACGAAATTGATAAATTGTATCTTTACTATTTAGATATTGTCTTAAGCTATCCTTAAGGTTTTAGGGAAAATTACGGAAATACACGATGCAGAATTCTGAATTTCAGCCCCCCTTACAATTAGCCCTCTCTCCCTATAAATCACATCCTGCCCGTGAATTTGGCATTAATTCACGGTCAAGATGTATTCCCCCTATATTTTGGGCCTAATAAATTTTGATTTGGGCTGATTGATATTTCTTCCTAAGTTTTTTGACAATTGACATGCTTTTAAACACTAACAAAAAAAAATGAAATATCCGATTTATCCTTCACTATTTATCAACATTTCAAAATAAAACCCAATCACTATGTACACTAGTTCATTTTGCCCTTGTTCAATACTCGATGAACATGATTCTATTCTCAGCAGCCTCTTCTCAATGACCTCAAGTAAGGATGTTATAAGTGCTAAAGCAATGTTGTTTCTTTCGCTGGGAATTCTTGTGGCGGGGGTTGAGAGCATGTGAGCAAGCTCTGAAGCTGATCAAGGTTCTTGGTTATGAGACCGAGTTTTCCGCCTATTTTGGCCAATAAACCAAGGTCCCACACCTGCTGCTGCTGTAAGAGGTTCAAAATCCGGGAGCCTATTTTGGCCAATAAACCAAGCCGCCATAAATTCGAGAGCCTATTTTGTAAGAGAAGTTCAGAATTCAGGAGCAGGACCTATTTTGGCCAATAAACCAAGCCGCCATAACTTCGAGAGCCTATTTTGTAAGAGAAGTTCAGAATTCAGGAGCAGGGCAAACATGTTGGCCGCTCCTTCACTGTCCTTTTAGCAGCGGCGAGTTGGTGAACACTGCCATTTCTCCTTCACTATCTGCCGCTGCTACTTACCAATGGTTGACGAGTTGGTGAACGCCGATGTCACTGGAGCAAACATGGGCTTTGGCTAGCTGCTAGAGCCAGGAGGTGGTGGCATTCACAGGCGAAGCCCCTATTTTTGTGCAGGTTGTATATGAAGAAGAAGAAGAATGGAGCTCCGCCCCTGATTTAACATTAAAAACAAAAGAGAAAGGGGCAGAGCCCCTGTTTTACTAAGAAAAACCAGAAGAGCAAACATGGGCTTTGGCTAGCTGCCAGAGCCAGGAGGTGGTGGCATTCACAGGCAAAGCCCCTGTTTTTGTGCAGGCTGTATATGAAGAAGAAGAAGAAGAAGAATGGAGATATGCCCCTAATTTAACATTTAAAACAAAAGAGAAAAGGGGGCGGAGCCCCTGTTTTACTGAGAAAAACCGAAAAGCAATAAGAGGGGCAGAGCCCCTGTTATGAGTCTCTGACTCATAAAAAAAAAAAAAAAACGTTGCCTACAACAAAAGAAAATCATTTTAGCAGGAGATGACACATTTTTTCACTCTCGAAACTGAATCCGTAATCTTCCTAACCAACTGATCTCAATCAGATGAAGAGTTTTGAATTTTGTTTACAGGAAGCTCGATCCACTTTCACATTCCTTCAATGCCAACAGAAGAAGAAGAAGCTCAGAGGGGGTCAAGAGTTAGGATCTCGAAAGCGATGCAGTCCTTTTATGATAGCCTATGGACATATTGTAATCTATGGACGAGCTAGTATCGACATATTGTAATCTAAAAAAAAGATGATTTACCACTCTGATTAGTACTCAATTTGTATATTTCACTACAATCCCTATTGCCTTAGTTAAATATCTAGGTTGTCATGATTGTTTGTATGAGACCGATTGAATGAAGGGCAATTTTTCTCATGACTCATTCTTTTTCACGAGACCGAAGCAAGCAAACACTCCCTCGAACCTTACGAAATCCATTAATTTTGACAATAGAAGTTTATCTACCCACCCCCACACGTTGGCCATTGACCTCTTGGTTTGCTTTAGTTTATCTAGCTTGGCAATCTCACATATGGGCCTGCTGCTTATTTGACATTGGTTTTTCTTGTTAAACTTACGTTTTGATTGATGATCTTATGTCAAATATGCTTTTGGAATGGACTTCCAAACTCTTCATTGCATTCACTTTATACTTGTAAAGCCATGGACTATAGTGAAGGATATACATCGTTTTGTTAGAATAGAGTTTCCATGTATCACTCTAATGTCCTAAACTTTGTACTGTGATTGGTTAATGTAGCTAGCTGGTAGGAACTCAAGCCTTAGATTCATGTTTTCCTACCATACCAGAATAATAGAGTTGTCATAATTTTTGCATCATTTTGTATTACATCCTTCAAATTCATTTCTTTGTTGGTTCCAAAATTTCATTCTGCTATAAGTATGGTTCTACAAGTTGCTTTACTTGCGTTACTTCATGACTACATTCTACTTGTTTTTGAATTCTCCAATTATGGCTCATAGCTAGTGTTATCTCTCATAATATCTTTATTAATGTAGTTGTTCTTATCATAATTCCTCGCCATGCATAAAGCGCTCATTTGTTTCCTTGGGTACCCCTCCATCAAAATTGGACGGAATCTACTATAAAATTAATAAATAAAAAAATAAAATAAAATGGGATAGGATTGAGTTATGAATCTTTGACTCAACAAAAATGATCTCAACCTTTTGAAGTCATGCAACATAAAACCCCACCCCGAGAATCTTTTGTCATCAATAAATTAAAAAATATATATATTATTATTATTTTCGAATTTGGGAATCAAAAAGCTGACAAGACCTGGTCTAAATGACAACCCTGCCCATTAAAATATAAATAAATAAATAATGAAATAAAACTTTTATTTTGTCATAATTCATGTCTTAGTTCTAGAATGAACTCCTTTTTTATTTTAGCGAGCTCTATTTGTAGATTGGGATTAATTATAAGGAATAAGTGTTGTCTATTTTATCAAGCTTTATTTGCCTACTATGGAAGTAAATATATTCTTATTTGGAAAAATGTGTCATTGCATTAATGATCGTAAGAAGGTAAAGTTGTTTTCATATCTGTTGTAAATATTTTTAGTATCCTTAATTCATAGGCATCATCATCATCAAAGCCTTGTTTTCTTTTCTTTTAACCCGAATCTCATGAGCCAGACGTTAGTTTTTTGTTTACTTTGTTTTTCTTTTTGAGTATCTTGTTATTTTCCTTTATCGCTATTAACTAATTGTGTTAGGGTTGATTAATAGAAATACTTCTGGGATGTTTATTATGTGACATAATAATCATTGTGTTGGGTCCTCTACTGTAATAGTTAGTCATTGACCCTCATTTGTTTGATTTTATCTTCTCATTATCAAGTAATATAACTTATTTTTTATGTGTTGTTTAATTGCTTATATTTAATCTTCGAATTTCATATATACTTGGATATATATGAATCCACCCCTCTCTGATCTAATAAAATCCAATGCGATTTGATTTATATATACTCATATATACTTAAAAGTTGTGCTATACTTATTAATAAAGGTAATTCCATAGATTTTGTTGTAATTTTACTGAATTTTAATTCATTCAAGTTTCATGCAAGTAATTTTCTATTTACTATTTTATATAATACTAAGTTCACTTCGGTTTATTTTATCAATAATATATAATATTTTAATAATTTTAGTTAATTTACTAACATTAGCCAATTTCAAACTATAATTTGAATTCAATTTGAATATAAATGTATCATTTTTTTTCTTTGATCTGATTCATTTGTAGCATTAGCAGAATAAAATAATGTCTTCAATTAAAATAAAATTACGTCAAATTTGGTAATTATTAACATGTATAGAGAATAATATCATTAGGAATAAGTGAGTTATTGCATGATGAAAGGGTTAGAAATGGCATGAACATATCCTTGAAAAACAAAATTTTTTGCCATGTATGGAAAAGGTTTATCGTATTTAAAACATAGTGCATTGCAAGTGCTAATATTCAAAATCCCATTATAAGAGATATGAGTTATTATGGGTGTGGTAATAGATATATCTTTAAGTTATTAGGCTACCATGGGAACCACAACGCTTTTTTTATTTAAGTGTGATTGGCTTGATGTTGTAAACTATGGTAGAAGTGTAGGTATATAGTGGTCATTAAGACCCTTAGATTATAAATGGTGTCAAACCAACACTACACGGACGCCTGCGATGAGTCCAGAACCCATCACATGATTGCGATGAGTTCATCACAAATTTGCGATTGCGATGAACTCACACATAAGACAAGTCGCGATGAACTTTGGCTAGCACGCAATGCAATAAACTTAAGACACATGTGGGTTTGTGAGGAACCCCAGACACATGGATTTGCGATGAACCAAGACACATGTAAAACTACGATGAACCCGACACTTTTACAAAATGGTAGTGCTAACTAACCACAGTTGATACAAGTGGATACCGTTGAGGTTGAATATAATCAGCAAGTTTTAATAGACAATCCAACATCAAATGGGCATCAACAATCCATTCATGGTCAACGAAGCTTAGATGATCCACAATCTAGTCAATTGTGAAGCAAAACTTCTAGTATGGTGGTGATTTTATTTATATTTTATTTTATTTTATTTTTGTTTGTAATATGAACATATTAAATTTCTAGTAAAATGAAATTAATTATAGAATTCTTCTACTTTTAATACATTCAGATAATACAAAAAAAAAACAAGGCCTATGTGATGTCTCACCACATAGACTATGCCAAAAAATAAAAAAAGTATCACTATAAACATATGTGGGCAACCTATTAGCAAGAACTCATATAAATTAACAAATTTTTTAGGTACACTTGTACATATGGGGAATATACCCCCATTATTTATGATAATTGGAAGGCAATGTCACAGGAACTTAAGGATGACATGTGGGAAAAAATAGCGGTATATGAAAAACTTGATTTTTTGTTTTATATGTTTATATTGATTTTAATATATGATTGATTATTTTTATGTGTAGGTAAATTTTGAATTAGAGAATAGTAACAAAGATTGGATTTTAAAGTCTCTTTAAAAAAATGAAAGGATTATAAGACATGTTGAAAATGAAGTCATACTCAAGTAATGAAAATGAACAATATTCACAAATTTCTTAGTGTGATAATAGGTTTCTTCTAAATTAATGGAAACAAGTGGTTGAGTTTTGGAAATCTAGAAATGGTAACTATTTATTATCTCTTATTTGTTTAGATGTAAGCTTCACCCCATTTACTATACAAAACTAATTTAGATGTAAATTTATGCTTATGACCACCCTAACCCTTATTGCACTTTTTTTAATTATATTTGTCATTATATCTTTTATTACGTAGTAGGTTTTCTTATTTAGTAATTAAGTTAGTAGATAAATATATTTATTATCTTATGTTATTTTGATGGTTTATATTTAATAAAAAAATTGATTATAGGATATGATTATTGTTTTCTTGACGAATTTAAAGAAACAAAGAATTGTAACTAATATCTATGCAAAAAAGTAGTAGACATTGAATTAGGTCAATATTTTTGGGAGATATATTGAATTGGAGCTAATGCTATATGACATTCTTTTTTGGTAATATTACAAAGTTATATAAAATTATTTTTTATTTTATATTTGTCACTATATATAATTAGATATCAAAAAATTATTAGTTTACTAAAATTATATCTATTTATTAGTTTTTTTGTTATATTACTTTTTTCAAAGGTTGTAAAGGAAGAGAGAATTGGATGAGGAGCTAAAAGAGCATTTTTTCTTTATAGGTTAAAAGTAATTTCTTTGAACTTTATCCTTGATTTGTAGGTTATTAGAAAAAGAATGCATCTACTAAAAAGGAAAATAAAAGGAAGATAATGAGGGTTAAATGTATTGTTTTTTGTTTCTTTTTGTTCTTAAAATGAACATGAAAATCAATTGCATTTTTTGTGGAATATTAACAATTTATGATAAGGTGTATCATTTTGGATGAATTATATATATTATTTCATACATAGTTTATATTTCAATGTTATATGCATGTTGCTACAGGTTTTATTTCAATATCTTTTGAATTAAATGTAGTTTTTTATTTATTTTTTAAGTTAGAAATAGGATGGAAGTTAATTAAAGGTATATCTTTTTTGAATAAGTTGCTACAAGTTTTATCTCAATATATTAGACTCTATCTAAAGAAATTATTTAGTAAGATGGATGAAAGAATACAATGAGAGCTTTTTTTTTCTTAGAAAGAGGGTGAAAGTCAATTAATTTATTGTTTAATTCAATAATCATGGAGCAATATTTATAAGTATATCTTTTTGAATGAAGTGGTATAGATATATTTTATACATGTTTTATCTTAATATTGTATAATGTTATTATAGGTTTTGTATATGATAAAAGAAAATTTGAAACATCTTTAGAAGCGGCCAAAAGTGCCTCTACAAATTAAAACATATTTTCTTTATAAGTGGCCCAAAATGTCACTAAAACATTTTAATCAAGATTATTCTTTTCCTATATTGCTTTTAGAGACATATAAAGTTGATTCAAAATGAATTAATTGCATTCAAATGCGCCTTTAAATTGGACTTTTAGAAATACTTATAACTACCTCTATACAAGACTTTTAGCATCAGTACAATAAAGGCGGTTGTATCTCTAAGAGTCCAATTTAGATAGTTTACCACTAATTCTCATCCAAAAAACTTTAAAACATATAGAGGCAAAGCTTTTAGAGGTATTTACGTGGCCACCTCCTTTTTTTTAGAGGCACTTCATATACTTTTAGAGGTAATTAGGGTTGCCTCTTTAAATAAATTTTTTAATAGTGAAGTAAATTTAAACCGTATTTTTCTCCCAACAATAATATATTATATTTGTTTAGAGCACTCGCATGGCCACCTATTTTTTTTTAAAAGCACATAGTATAATTCTAGAGACAACTAAGGTTGCCTCTATAAATGATGTTTCCAATAGTGAAATAAATTTGAATGGTAGTTCATCCCTAAGAATGACATATTATTTGTGTTTATTTGTAATTGTATAGGTGTTTATCAAAAGATGTTTTAAGTTAAAATTTTGAAGTTTTGTGGTTATAAAAGCCCATAATCTATTTTTTATTTTTTTAACTAAGATTTTTTATGAAAATATAATGGTTAAAGAGGAAAATTAACTAAGCCCCTAACCATGTTTCTCTTCCTACAAAATGTATAATTGAATGTTTAGTTCTTTTTTAGAAAAGAGACATAGATGTAGAAGTAGTTAGGATAATAAAAATGTATATTCAAGGATTAAAGTATTGCTATTGGACAATTTGGATGCAGATATAGATACGCTTTGAAAATACATGGGTACGGATGAAAAAGATTGATACATTTGGGAAACACACATAAAATACATTAATAACAATAAATTTAAGATCAAAATGATTACAAAATAGTATATAAATGTACCATAATTTTGTTTATAATGCATCAATCAAGAGTCCAAGACACTAAACTTATGCACCTATTATATCAATTATTTTTTATTTTACTGTTTTAATTTTCTAACATTAAGAAAAAGTCAACTAAATATTAAATTTTTAAGTGAAAATTAAAATATTAATTAATAATTTATGAAAATATAATCTTAAATTAAAGTATATCAAATTTGTTAAAATTTCTAAGATACATATCATATACAAATTCATAGTTTTTAATTACTAAAATAATTATTCCATTATTAATATTTTTATTTCTATAAATTTTATGAAATAAAAATCATTTTTGAAATAAATATAGATTAGTGGATTTGATAGATTCAATTTAATATCATATTCTTCAATACTTTGTATATAATATTTTATTTTTTGTAAATAATAAATATGTTGTTATTACTTATTAATGTGAATTAAAATATTAGTTAATAACTTGTGAAAGTATATACAAATTTTAAGATTTATAT
Source organism: Nelumbo lutea (assembly GCF_056320005.1). Taxonomy (NCBI): domain Eukaryota; kingdom Viridiplantae; phylum Streptophyta; class Magnoliopsida; order Proteales; family Nelumbonaceae; genus Nelumbo; species Nelumbo lutea. Next base: position 53,626,112 of record NC_142691.1, read on the forward strand.
CATGTGCAAATTTATAAATTTATGTATTAAAATAATTATTCTATTATTAATATTTTATTTGTATAAATTTCTTGATATTAAAAATCATCATTTTTTATATAAATATGGATTTGATACATGATTTATTCTATTAGTTTATAAAATACTATTTTTAATATATTATTTTTTTTTAATTTTAGTTAGAATTGTTAAATATAAATATGTTCTTTTTATTTAAATTGCATGTGAAAACAAAATGTTAATAAAATTTCTTTTATATCACGAAATGAAACATGGCTTAGTGGTTTGGAATCATAGTGAATTTTAAATACATTAGTGATTTGAGTTTGAATCACCTCATTTGTATTTTTTTTTTATAAAGACTACTGAATAGAGAGAGTTGATAGATGCATCTTGACCGCTACAATGTGAAACAGGCTGATATGCATCTATATCTGTCCGATGTGAACGATTGACAAGATACACTTGTATTCGTAGCTATATGAACGAAAAATATGAATACACCAAAAATACATATAAATTCTATAAATATATTAATAACATTATATTTAAGATTGAAATAGCCATAATTAATGTATAAATTTAAGGATTATAGTTGATAAGGGAAACTTTTGGGTCTTATTATTAATAAAAATATTCTTTTTAAAATAATTTCTAGAATAAGGTAACTTTTTAAAAAATATCAAAAAAGGGTAAAAACACTGTTCATCTTATTTTTCCTTTAGACGCTTGACATCAGCTTCATTACGTAACTACTACTACTACTACTACTACTACTAATTTATTTATAAATTTATCGATTTCAAATCTGAGTCTCAGATTATGAAGAGTACGAGACACACACTTGCATAGTTTCTATTGTCGTGCAATCCTCTTTCCGGGGAGACTCTCCATCGATTGAAATTGGTATGTTTAATCACTCATTCACTCTCTTGTAGTATTAATGGCTATAATTTAGGGTTACAGTCTTGTAGGGACTTCAATCAATGAATCGCCATTGGACATATATTGGTGCATGCATAGCATAGATGCAAAAACTTTCTATTTTTATCATTTCAAGTTCTTGCTTTTTTGTGTAACATTTTCTTTTTAATCCTTTTTCTAGGTTGTCCATTTGAAATCCTAATGATAATGTTTAATTTTCTTAATCTGTTCTTTTCCTAGCTTTGTAGTGGATCATTATTAGTTCGTTTCTAGTTTTGAAGGAATAAGATTCTCTGATAAGTTTCATATGTTTGAACTATTTAACTTTTCATTCTAACAATGTTTTGGCTTGTAACAAGAGCTCTTTCATGGCCAAGGGTCTGAAGCAAAGGGTTCCGGTGATGAACCTTCCAAGGATCTGAAGTAGAGGGTTCCGACGATCTTGGGCGTAGAGGTGGATCCGAAAGGAGGGCCAAGGGTTCAGGAAGTGATGGTGAAGCTTTTTCATGGCCATCGAAAGGAGGAGGAGGAAAGAGAAAGATAGCGATTGGAGGTTGGAAGATTTATTTGATGGTTTGGAGGAAGGAGATGAATAGTGTTTCTACCCTTTTTTGATATCTTTTTAAAAAAAGTTATCATGTTCTAGAAATTATTTAAAAAATATTATTTTTATTGATAATAATACCCAAAAGTTGCCCTTATCAGCTATAGTCACATAAATATATAGAAAATGTATATTCTAAAGGTATATGTGAAGAAACATACTACAATTAATACAGTGGAGTGCATAAAAATCATAAAATTTTATTGATAATGTATCAATCAAGAATCCTAGAACATATTATATATATTTTTTACAAATTAATATATGCATAAAGCTATTATTATGTTATTTTGTACTAAATTTCAAGGCACAAAACATATGCAACTATTATACATGAATTATTATATTGATTATTTTTATTTTATTATTTTTAATTTTTAATATTAACTAAAAATCAACTAAGAATTAATTCTCAAATGTTTAGTTAACAATATTTTTATTTTTGTAAACAATAAACATGTTATTATAAAATGTAATTAAAATATAAATTAAAATTTATAGAAATATATAATATTAACTTAAAATATATCAAATATATTAAATTTTCTGAGATACACATCATATGCAAATTCATAAATTTTAACTACTAAAATAAGTATTCCATTATTAACATTTTTTCCATAAATTTTGAGATAAAATATCATTTTTTGATATAAATGCAGAATAGTGGATTTGACAAATGTAATTTATATTATATTCTTGAGTATTTTATAAATAGCATTTTTATATTTGTAAATAATATATATATATATATATATATATATACTTATTTAATTCAAATTAAAATTGTAATTAATAAATTTATTTTATTATGAATATCTTTTTTCGTATAAATTTCTTGAGATTAAAAACCACTTGTTAATATAAATGTGGATTTAAGAAATTATTTATTCTAGTAGTTTATAAAATATTAGTTTTGAATATTATTTTTTTATTGAGTTGGACACAAATGTATGTTATTTGTCCGCATTACATGTGGACACTAGAACTGATAAAATAATAATCTATTTCATTTGTTGTCATAGCACAAAATGTGGTATGGTGGATTAATAGTGTGGATAAAGCTTTACTCCTGTGTGTTTTGGGTTTAAATCACTCATATCACATTTTTTCCAACTAATGTACGACTTATAGGATACGGGTTTGGTCGTAGTGTATCCTGTATCCCCTTGCCGATACCGATATGATACACCTTGAATCAGACGTTTCATATTGATATTTAAATCCTTGGGTATATTGTTGTTCATGTGGACTCTATGTTTTTTGTATGGTGATCCTTATAAAAGATCCGTATATGAATTTTGAAAATTTTTTATGGGTGATATGCGTTCCATGATACTCATTGCCCTTTTTTTTCCATGGATTATAATGTTGATTTTGTTGTAGATTGTGATGATGAAGGAGAGAATGGAAATGGTAATTGAAATTTGAACCTTGTTCACATATTTTGGTGAATTTGTAAATATTGTTGGTTAGAGAAAAACTTGGTCTAATGGGAAATTAAATTTAGGGAGAATTGAGAAAAAAATGGATAGATTTATGCGTGTTTAAATCTTTTAAAATAAATTAAAGCTTGTATTAGGCCAAAATGGGGATATGATCATAAATCATTTTTGGTGTTCTTAAATTCTAATAAAATTTTAAAACCTAGACCTTTTAAGTTTTCCAAAGCCGGTTATTAGAGGAAGAGTGCGTAGAAACAACCAATTGTGGTTGGAGTTACCCAGTCTCTAATTATGTCAACTTCAAAATTAGTAAAAAATTAGATCACATCAAAAATATTTTGAGAATTTGGAATAAGGAAATTTTTGGAGATATTAACCAAAAGGTATAGTGGATCAATCGGGAAATAATTTGGTTAGAAGGGATTATGGGTTTAAAAATGAAAATTTTCGAATAGTCTAATATAGAGAATTTGACAAGAAATTTTTATCACAACAAGAAATGTTTTGGAGACATATGTCTCATCAACTCTGGCTTTAGAAAGGATATTTGAACACAAAATTCTTTCATATAGCTATTGATGTTAGGCGATAAAGAAATTGAATCTCATGGATTAAGAACGAGGAGGGGGAATGGATATCTAAACATGAAGGGATAGTTGACACATATGTGAATTCTTTTCAAGCCTTATCTAAATTCTAAAGATATGAAAGTTTTGATGGAATTCAAGATTATTTGAAAAAATAATTATTGAATCTAACAATGAGTTTTTAGTGGCTAGCTTGACTATTGAGAAGATTCCTACCTTTAGTTTATTAGAATTTTTGGGATACAATGGGTGGGGAAATCTTTAAATTTATCAATGGTCTTTTTTAGAAAATAAAGAATTTGTGGGTAGAATTAGTCATACTGTTTTTATTAACTTTGTCTCTAAAAATGACGAACCTCTCTTTCTCTCTTTGCAAAAAATGATCCATTAAGAAACATCAAGGATACATAATTACAAAATAAAAAGTGGGGCGGCGATTTTAAATGAACTGGTTGTAAACCTATAGTAAACCGGTCTAAAATAGAACGACCTGCAGGTATTTTGGATTTCGACTTCGAAAAGAAAATATCAATTCATGCGTTTTATTTCATATCTCCTTTTTCCTTTTTCCTTTTCCCTTCTTCTCTTCCTCTCGTCTTCTACTCTCTCCCTCTCGTCTTGGACTTGGATACAAACTTGAAGGAGATAAGGAATCTCCAGAAGAAGAAAGAACTTTGAGTGCTTGAGGTGAAAGAGCTATTTCAATCTCCATAGATCCGGTAAGCTTCTTCTTATTCTTCTTCTCTCCATTTGTTTCCTGATGCCATCTCTTGGTGAAGATTTCGAATGTTATGCAATCAACTGATTTTGTTTGATCTAACCAAAACACAAATTAGTGTAATTAGGTAAATCATTTATATGTTCTTGACTAATTTGATTAACCCTATTATTTTCTTGTATGCCTAGTTATATAGCTTGATTATTTTCCTTTGTCTTTAGTCCGAACTACTTTGGTAGAGCTGATTTTGTTTTTGTTTATTTATTTATTTTGTAGAATTTGCAGTCCTTTAGTGTTTCCTAGGTAGATTAGTTTTATTAGCTTTTTGATGAATAAAGTCTTGACAAACACCACAAATAAATTCAAGCTGTGAATGCAGGGTGTTTGAAGAAATTTCATAATGAGAATTTATGTTAGCATGCTGCATTTATGTTATGGAAACCTTTGCTAAAGAATTTATATTCACAATATCTAAAACAACACTAAAATGTGGGCCCGTTGGGCAAAATTTCAACACATGATCATTATAGATAGCTGAAATATAAAAGTAGGTGGTAGGGAATGTCTTGCTAAAGAAGAGTCAGATATGGAAAGACAAAAACTAAGAACTAAGATCACAATTCTTGTACCTGAAAATAAAGGAATTTCAAATAAGTGAGCATCAAACTACATAATGTGCACCTTTGGTTTTTTTTTTTTTTGAAGAGTAAAGATAGAAAATATAAAAAATTAGTTACATGCAATAGGTGACAAGATGGCACCTTCCTTACAAAATAGAGCATACTGAACTAAAGCATAGTCCAAACTAAGACTGATACAATTTACATGCCAAAAAGGACAAGGGTTGGAGTATTGAGGAACAATTAGAGCGCCCATAGTTTAGGAACAGATATGATTCTGAATAGAGTTGAGTGGCAATAAGATTCATGTAGCTTACCCCACATAGTTGATATAAGGCTTAGGTGAGCTGAGTTGATTTTGTCCTTGGTAGGCCTTTTATTTATTTTCTAGGTTAATTGTGTAGTGGGCCTATTTGGGCCTCTATTGTTTTCTTTTTACTACTATTGTCCACCAATGGTAGACTTGCCATTACTACATTTTGTCAACCGGTTGGTAGAAGATTTTGGAGATAATTGATTACTGTTCTGAAGCTTAGGTGTAAATGGACGTGGATTAGAGATGATGTTTGGGGCTTTCTTGGTGTATTTAAAGCCCTAGTTGAGATCAACAGTCTTTGTAGAAGCATCTAGAAAAGGTTGGTAGGAGTGGTTGTAGGAATGGCAATGGGACAGGGCGGGGACGGGGAGCCTCTCCCCATCCTTGTGGAATCGCCGCAAGAGGGGAGAGTAGCTCGAGGTGCAAAAAGTATGCGTGACTATGCGAGATTGACAATCGGGGGCACAAGAATAAGTTCGACCAGACCATCACATTCACCGACGATGACCTCCAGGGAGTTCAGACCCCGCATGATGACGCCTTGGTCATCACGGCCGAGGTGGCCAACCTCGAGATAAGATGAATCCTAGTTGACATAGGTAGCACCGCCGATGTACTCTTCAAGGACGTGTTTGAAAAGCTCGGCATCAACAAAGAACGCCTCTCCCCCATCAACACTCCCCTAATGGGATTCTTTGGGGAGTCTCTCCTGCCCTCTAGGAGGATAACTCTTCCCCTACTGATTGGAGACGATGATGTTACTACGACGACCATGGTGGACTTCATTGTGGTTTGTTGCCCCTCTTCGTACAATGCCATCCTTGGTAGGCCGACCCTTAATGCTCTACAAGCCACAGACTCCACATTCCATCTCGCTATGAAGTTCCCCACCGAATATGGTATAGGGGTAGCACGCGGAGATCAAAGAACTACGTGGCAGTGCTACCTGCACTCCTGTCGAGGACCACGATCGGTCGTAGAAACACTAATGACAGAAGCTTATGACTTCCGAGATGAGGTGAGGACACAACGTGACCAACTTGTCGAAGACCTCATCTAGGTACCACTTAACGAAGGAGACCCCAGGAGAATAGTCTAGGTTGGCTACCACCTCCGAGAAGAGCTTGTACAACTACTAAGAGACCACGCCGATGTATTTGCCTGGTCAGCAGCAGATATGCCAGGGATCAACCCCGAAGTCATCACACCGTTTGAACGCCGACCCCTGCTACCGACCTGTCAAACAGAGGAAGAGGAGTTTCGCAACAGAATGGTGGTAGGTAATTGCAGATTAAGTACAAAAGCTACTCGATGCCGGCTTCATTCGGGAGGTCAAGTATCCCAACTGGCTGGCCAATGTAGTAATGGTGAAAAAAGGCAACGAGAAGTGGAGAATATGCATCGACTTCACCGACCTAAACAATGTCTGACCCAAAGACAATTTTCCTCTACCAAGGATCCACCAACTTGGTAGGGCTGTTCACAGGTACCAAAAGCTGGAAATGAAACCGGTAGGGTTGTTCACAGGTTGGGTTGGGTTGGTTTAGTGACGTTTTTCCAATCGATATGACCTGGTCAGTTTACCTAGAAATGAACCGAAACTGACCCAATACTAAGTAAAACCGACCTGGTCGGTTTTGTGAATAATTCTCCCGGTGTGATCGGTAAAGATTCAAGTCTAAGAAGCGAAGGCTGGATGCCTGGAAATTAAAAATGATTTGATGGATTAAAGCAGAAATTTTATATATAATATATATATTTCCGAAATAAAGCTGAAATATTTCACAAATATATTTCCGAAATATATATGTATATATATATATATATATTAAAACTGAAATATATCAGATATATATAGTATATCTAAGTCGGTTCGGTTTCGGCTTTAACACACGAAAATCGAAACCAAACCAAACCATCGATTTATGTTTTTCTGTAACCCAAAACCGACTGGTGCTGAAGAAAAACCGGCTAACTCGGGTTGGATCAGACCGGATTGGTCGGTTTGGGTCTTGTTATGAACAACCCTAATACCGGAGCCGATTGACAACACTACCCTTTTGTAAAGCCGGGTGGATTTCATATTTGTCATTTCCGAATAGTGCAAGTGTTTGTTTTGTAACGGAGAAAATGTCTCTGGAATAAAATTGCACTGTGTTGTTCTTCATATAAACTGTTCGGACCTAGGGTTAGGGTTTTAGAGAGTTGAAAGAAGAGGAAGAACAAGGAAGATCGATGGCTACCAGGGTTGCTCTGAAAGCGAATGGCAAGAAGGGCTCAAAGGCCTTGGAGGAGTGATCCACGGTCAAGTGCTTGAGGGTCGACTCGGAGCCAAAACTAACGCTCTCTCAGCTCCTCACCCCCTTCTGAGCCGAAATCTTGGATGCCCAGATCGCGGAATAGGTTCAATGCGGTGATTCCTCTGTTGTTTCTCGTCGATGGGTCGACCCCTATTCGTCGAATATAAATTAAGAATAACAACCAAGTTTTAGAAGCTGTAGGTATACAGTTCAATCATAATTTAGAGATGTATTATTTTGTTATACAAGTATGACCAAGTTCTGGATGGAATCTGAATTATTATGCTTGTTGAAAATTCATAATTTTAGGAAATTTCTGATTGCATAAGCATGAAATTGGAGTAAGAGAACTATTATTTAACATTAGGGTTTTCCTTGAGATATTTTCTGAGATGGCCTCTTGTCAGTGTGCTAGATCAGTCCACTTCAATGAGAAAAAGAAAGTTTTCATTTGAATGCAAGATAGTCAAGATATGTCTAAAGTGAAACAATTATTTGTGGACATGAAGTTGTCCCCATATCTGTCTGCTATGCTCAATACTAAGCCTTGGTGGTTGCTATTGCATGAAACTTTCATGAATGCTAGGTTTAGCAACTACATGTAACTTTATACATATGGAAGACAATATAACATTCAAGAACAGAACACTCAAACTTTTCCCAAGTAGAAGTGGAATTTTATCCAAGTATTATGGTGTCACCTCCAAAATCCATGAAACCAGAAGACAAAAGGGAGATAAATGAAACAACATGGGCAAAAAATGAGCGTGGCAGAAATGCTTATGCTAAGATGGATGAATGGAAAGACTAGAAAGGGTAGGGTCTTATTGGAAAGAACCTAGGAGTAGCTCCAATAGGTGACAAAATGAGAGAAACCACCAACAGCACCTGTAATAAGAAGTGACCACCGACTTGTCCCCACCTAATAGCCAAGATACACCACCCCTCCTTGAAAACCCACTGAAATCTGCACTGTTCATTTCCAGGATCTGGTCAACAAATTTAACAATCATGTTACCTGCCAATTTCTTGTGTTTTTTATATATATATATATATATATATATATATATATAAGTAGTTGATTTCTTACTTCAGCCAGCCCATCTCAAGCTGTAATTTAATGGAAAAATTAGGTTCGGTTATTTTCCAACCTCACCAGCCCAACTAAGATTCAAATAGGACTACATTTTGCTGTAATCATACTTAAAAACATCCCTGGAAGGGCACTATATATCAACATTTATGAAACAGTTCTACCTAATAGATTTTTATAAAATAATTAAGACAATAAAGCAAAAAAAGAGGCTTGCCTTGTATTGGTATATTTGGTCAGGACTGTGAATCTCAAATTGGATAGTTGTGGAATAGGATTACACGTGCAAGTTTTATTTTCCCACTCACCAAATAAAAAAGTCTGAAGTTTGGAGTTAATATGGTGCCATCAGATAGGTTAGGGTGTATCTGCAAGTTAATACTAAAGGGGAACCTTAAAACAAAACAAAATAGAAAATGAACCGATCATCCCATGATGAGATCTGCTTAGTTCACATCTAGCTTTTGGCTTGCTTATAGTTTAGACACCATTTAGGGTCAACATCAATGAGCTTCACTTGCCGAACACCATTTTATTTCATCTCATTTCAGAAGTAAGAATAATTTGCATCCGAAATCTATTGTACGCTTGAAATTGCTCTGCTCTGCTCCACCCTCCTCCCACACACGTACACACCTTAAGTTCATAGGGTTTACCTCATTCAATTTACGATTGCTCTGCAATTAATGTTAGATGCTCCTTGTTTGACAGGGACAACTTTCATAGCTACAATAGGAAATATCTGTACTCCTTCAATTGGAACCTTGGAACTGTGAGTAATCATCAACAAATAATAGGAAATATCTGTACCCCTTCAATTGTAGTAATGTGATATGGCCCCTAAACATTGGTATGTACAATTTCAAAAGGAACAATTCTTCTTTTTATTACTCAAAAAGTCCCCCTTCATTTTTACTGGTTGAAATGTAGTTTCGTACAACATTAAAGGACCTCAATAGTAATTTACAAGAACTAGGAAAATTTTTTGCATGATCTAAATAGAAGACGAGTAGTACGAGTGAAACCAGAAGACAAAAGGGAGATAAACGAAGTGGAATTTTATCCAAGTGTTATGGTGTCACCTCCAAACTCCATGAAACCAGAAGACAAAAGGGAGTTAAATGAAACAACATGGGCAAAAAATGAGTGTGGCAGAAATGCTTATGCTAAGATGGATGAATGGAAAGACTAGAAAGGGTAGGGTCTTATTGGAAAGAACCTAGGAGTAGCTCCAATAGGTGACAAAATGAGAGAAACCACCAACAACACCCGTAATAAGAAGTGACCAACGATTTGTCCCCACCTTATAGCCAAGATACCTTATCCCTCTTTGAAACTCCACTAAAATCTGCACTGTTCATTTCTAGTATCTGGTCAACAAATTTAACAAGCATGTTACCAGCCAATTTCTTGTGTTTTTTTTTTTATGATTAGTTAATTTCTTACTTTAACAAGCCCATCTCAAGCTGGATTTTAATGGAACAATTAGGTCTGGTTATTTTCCACCTGACTAGCCCAACTAACTTTCAAATGAGACTACATTTTGCTTGAACATAATTAAGAAATCCATGGAAGAGCACTATATATCAACATTCATGAAACAGTTCTACCTAATATATTTTTATAAAATAATTTAGACAATAAAGAAAAAAGAGAGACTTGCCTTGTATTGGTATATTTGGTCAGCATTGTGAATCTCAAATTGGATAGTTGTAGAATTGGATCCCACGTGCAAGTTTTATTTCCCCACTGACCAAATAAAAAGAATCTGATGTTTGGAGTTAATACTGTGCCATCAGATAGATTAGGGTGTATCTGCAAGTTAATACTGAACGGGAAACTTTAACCAGAACAAAATAGAAAATGAACTGATCTTCCCATGCTGAAATTTGCTTAGTTCACATCTAGCTTTTGGCTTGCCTATGGTTCAAACACCATTTAGGCACAACATCAATTAGCTTCACTTAACAATCACCATTTATTTTCATCTCATTTCAGAAGCAAGAATAATTTGCATTCAAAATCTATTGTCTGCTTTGAAACTGCTCTGCTCTCCTCCACCCTCCACCCACACATACTCACCTTAAGTTCGTAGGTTTTACCTCATTCAATTTGCAATTGTTCTGCAATTAATGTTAGATGCCCCTTGTTTGACAGGTACAACGTTCATAGCTACAATTGATATATTATCCTTATTGATTCATGATGAGCGAAGGAAGCCCCTCTTCATTCTATTTTTCAAATTATTAGCACCCTACATTTTTCATTGGGTGAACAACTTCAGCTTCATGTATCAAAGTTGGTATGACCACAACCTAGACCTAACCCAACCTATCACCATTCCTAGGCCGAATTAGTTTCATTTTACATACTATTAGTATGTATAGGAAAATCAAGACAGAAAACGGTTGAATTAAGTAAGGGTCTTGGTTAGGGAGAAAACAGTTGAACTATGTATAATTCCAACATTAGAATTTTTTTGAGTGGATTTTGCCTTCTGATTAAGGAGAAGATTTCTATTTAGTGGGAGTGGGAGCGGGTGGGAATCGCATGAAACGATTGAATCAAGTTAACACATTTTCCTTCCATGGCCATTTGTAAAACACAGTTGGAACCTTGTGCAACTATTGTTCTCCCCCATAATCCACTTTGAGTAAGAATCCAATACATTGCTTTCATCCTATAGAAATTTCTAAGAACATTGTTTTCTCTATTCTTGTTTATAATAAAAATTGTTTTTGACAACTGAACTTGGATCCTGTGTGAGGCTTTTACACGAGGTTAATTTAGATCTAAGTACGCTTCCTTAGGTTGTGTGTGTTTGTCTTGGTTGAGAAAAACACAGAAACAGAACGTTTTTTTTTTTGTTGATTAGTGCAGAAACAGAAAATTGATGGAATTATTCTTAAGGAACTTGGCAAAATTTGTTATGAACGTCCCCCTCAACTTTCTGTCTCCGTGTATCTAAGTAAACATAGCCTTACAGTCAGCATAAAAAATGAAGGAAGAAGGCACACAAATTTTTACGTGGTTCACTTCCATAAAAGGAAGCTATGTCCACGGAAGGGTGTAAGGGTTGCTTTCATTACTCAGAAAAGTAGGTATTGTACTACACAATAGTAGGATGAGACAGACATACTATCTTCTTCTCCTCTTCCTCATCCTCCTCTTTTTTCTTACTCATCTCTCCCTTTCTCCACCTTTCAAATTTAACCACTCCAAATTGTGTCTCCTGTGGCCAATGATACTGAGGTAAAAAATGTGGGAATGGGATTCCAGTTTTGTAGGTATCTGCCATCCCATATCTGATTTATTGCTGGCTGTGGTTGTAGACATTGTGGTAGCTGTTGTTGTTGCTGCTGCTATTGTTGTTATTCAACACCAAATACCCAAGAATCACATAACATGAATCACATCATACCGAAGATTCACATGATTATTTGCTTGCTGACTTGCCTGCAGTGTTATCTCCATGGGTTGTGGTTGTGGTAGTAGTGGTTGTGCTGCTGGTAGAAAATCCCATCAGAGTAGATATCTGCAGCATAACTGCACTGTCCTCTTGTTGTGGCTGTGGTAGTTGCTGCTGCTGTTCTTTAATTCCCCTACTAGGTTGAACTGTATGAACTTCTGGAGAATAGCTATGATGTGTTTCAATCATTTCCAACAGTTCGTTCATTTCTACCTCTTCATCATTCACTGGGAACACCGGTACAATTTCCACCTCATGCATAATCCAATTGGTTTTTTCACCGGATTTGCTAGATTTCTTAGTCTCCTTGTAGCGGTAGAATACAAGACTCTTCTTGTATCCCACGATCCTCCTTTCTGCATCAAAAATCCTTATTATTGCCTTGCATAGCCTTCCACCAACCTCCTTCCTTAATAGGGTGAGTTATCACACGATTTGGTCTTGATGCATTCTGTGATTTCTTCTCTCTTGGAACGAAGTAATACCTTTCCTTTATCAAACCACCATATGTAGTAACCACTATAAATGCATAAATTAATTAGAACAACAATAAATCAACAATGTAGAATTGTAGATAAGAAACATGAGCTTGCCTTGTGGGTCAAGCTCCTAATGTGTAGATATTTAAAAAATCATGAGCTAATCCCTTACAGATTTTTGAAGGAAGCTTCTCTAATCTGGAAAACAATTTGTAATGCAATTCGGTATTTTTTGCCAAAATTATGGGTTCAAATTTGCATGAATGCTGAAATTAACATGTGAAATTGTCCAATAGGTTCACCGACTAGAGGGGGATCAAGCTCTAATTGTGAAAGAGTTGATCATGGAGAATGGGGATTGGGATGTGACAAAGCTAAATCTGTTGCTTTCTTATGAAGAAATTCAATTCATTTTAGAAACCCATGTTTTTAGAACTCTGGATAGGGAAATTTTTCTGTGGTTAGGAGCTCCTAGTGGTAAATTTTCTATTAAATTCTTTCATGACTATCTTTGACAGGACTCAAATGTGGTAATGGAAGAAAATCAGAAAAGGCTAATTCAGAAGTCTTGAAAAGTCAAAATACCTCCAAAATGCAAACTCTTTTTGTGGAGAATAATTAGAGGATTTATTCCCACTAAGTCCATTCTGACCAAAAATGGTATGCAGGTGGAGAATGTGTGTTCTTTCTGTTGTATGGAAGGAGAAGATGTTCTATAGCTTTTTGTGCATTGTTCATTTTTGAAAATTGTTTTGTTTGCTTCTTTCTGCGGTCTGAGAATTATGTGGTCTCATTTTGGTTGTGTCAATGAATTTCTGCATTTTATTTTATGTCAATGCCATTCAGAGGAGTTGGCTAATTGTATGTTGAGTAGGTTGGCCGTTGTTTACTCTCATTTGGAAGGCTCAGAATGATATAATTTTTAATAATCTTGATCATTTTCTTAACTTAGTGGTGAAAAAAACAATAAGTAATTTGTGCTCTGAATTAGGTCTCTCACATCCTCAACAGATGGACCCCCCTCCTGAACCAATTTTCACTAGACCTATGCCTCCATCAATTTTATTCTCTATTAGCTCTTTCGGTGTTAATTGTACTAGTGATGGAGGGGTAATTTGGTTCAGAGGGGTCAGTTAAAGGCCTGGCTACCCTCTGAACCATGGTCTGACCCGACACACCCCCTGTAGGGGCATATTGGGAAGGCCACGATAAGATACATACGGCCGATATGGGCCAATACGTAGTGATATTTTAAACCTTGGGTATTTGTACGTATAATTCTAACAAAGAATTTTTTATTTGCTGCAGGAGGTAGAATGAATTGTAGCAGAGCTTTTTGCTGTTTGGATGTGGTTGTCTTTTGCAAGGGAGCGAGGCTGGAACGTTGCTAATATTTTCAGATGCTAAATCAGTGGTTGGTATTTTGGACTTTGGTTATTCTCCTTTAACATGGGAGGCCTCTTATTGAGTGGATACTATTAAATCTTTAACTGCTACTTTCGTAAATGTTTAGTTTTTTTGCCTAGGTCTTTTAATGGGGCTACCGATTCAATAGCTTCTCTAATGAAGAATTCAGGTATAATGTAGTTATTTTGGACAGCCCGCCTCATTGTATAGATTCTCTGTCTCTGTTAATTTAGTTTTTTTACCTATATAAAAAACAAAAACATAGATGAAAAAAGATTAAGGGTCCAATTGTTTGGATCCCATTCGCATTCTGAGTGGCCATTCCCTTCCCCTCCCTTAAGGAATGAGAATCCATTTCAGCCAATTTCGAATCCGATTCTAATCTAACATGAACCAAACGGTATAGTAGACCATTCCAATTCTGATTCCTGTGCCAAACAGATCCTAATATGCATATGGGTGCGAAAAAAAAAGTAAAGCTAAAGAACGTACATAAAAAGATGATGCATGCATATGGGTGTTAACTGTTAACTGTTAAATTAAAACACGAAAAAAAAAATCAACAACTATAGATAGATTAAAATATTTGTATGTATTATTGCGTAGTTCATGTAGAAAATACATATATATGAATAGATAAATTAAATCATCTACGCATATGGGTCCCGACATAAGATGATGATCTGTTATTCAAGAATCGGTCTAATCTTAGTACACCGACGTAGAAAATAGAAATCAGAAACACGTAGTGATAAAAAAAGAAGGCAGCAAGAAAGCAAGAAAAACTTGTGATCAAAGAAAGAAGGCAATAAGAAAGCAAAAAAACTTACAAGGTAGAAACTCAGGTTCGCAGCGATACACATCAAGGTCTATAACGTTGACCGAAGGAATATCAATACCAAGAACTTTGAGTCTGAGAAAATAATTGATCAGCTCTTCATCGGTTGGCTGAAATCGGTATCCAACAGGAACAGGAATGAAAGTATTCTTGTCTTCCATTTTTTTGCAGTACGTACTCCACTCCCGTAGTATCAATGTCTTGACTTCCACTGCTTGCAATTCCAATTCCAAGATCCAAGATCGTACGTGAGACGCTCCCTAACGAATGTATATTACTTATTTATAAACAAAAGAAAGACGGTGTCAAATCTGAAATGGATTAGAGTTTACTTAACTAGATTGTCTGAGTGAGGACAGTATGAAGAAAACGAATAGCTTATGTATCGGAGGAATAGTGAAATCTGACATGGACTCTCTCATCTCTTTAGATTTTACTTAGATTATCTGATGGATGACAGTATAAGAAAAGAAATAGGGCCCGTTTGGCATGCCTTTTTGGAAAGATCTTCTGATAGCTCTGACATGCAAAAAACGCATTGAGCTTTTATATGAAGATTTGAGCAGCTCGAAGCATGTTTGGCAAATACACGTCTTTTCGCGTGAGATCAAAATGCAAAAGATATGGGAAGCTTCATTTGGAGCTTCCCAAAATTAGTCCAAAATGGGCTTCTCGAATTTTTTCGATGTTCCGTCTTTTTGCAATTAGGTCTTTCGTGCGTTGAACAGAAATAGACAAAATCGGTCTTTACAGCTTGTAAACAACTGAAAGATCATGCGGAAAGATGTGCCAAACGGGCATCAAGGTTAAGTTGCAAGGATTTCACAATGAAGCCGAAATGGACCCACCAAGTTAAGAAGTTCCCACCAAGAAAAACCATAATTCATAAACTAGCTATCTTCATCTGTTGTTGTAAATTGTAAATTCTAAATTGTGATTGATGTTCCCCACATACGGCATGTGTCTCCGGTTGTAGGGCTGCAAATGCATCGGATCTCGATTACTTTCTTGGATTTGGATATCCCACCTTAGGTTTTCAAATATTCAAAATTAATTGTGATGTTTTTTTTTTCTTTCAATAATTTATGAATTTTTTTCTGAAATTAAATTGGATTGGATCATGTTAAGAAATCCAAAATTCTTAACAGATTTGGATTTGGATCAATGTTTGTCAGATTCAATCGGATCAGGTCTGCAATTTATATTATTGGGTCAGATCCAAATATACCCCAATTTGA
Source organism: Nelumbo lutea (assembly GCF_056320005.1). NCBI lineage: Eukaryota > Viridiplantae > Streptophyta > Magnoliopsida > Proteales > Nelumbonaceae > Nelumbo > Nelumbo lutea. Next base: position 53,642,150 of record NC_142691.1, read on the forward strand.
ATCCAATCCGTTTTCATCCCTATGCGGCTGTGATTTCCTTTTGGTAAGTGTGGGTAGGCGATCACACCATAAATCCCTCTACTTTGCAACTGCATTAGTGCTCGATTAAGAGGTTTGAAGCTCATTGCTGGCTTCTAGCTTTTCGAGGCAGGCCCTACATGGACAGTCTATGAGATATGTTTGGTGAAAAGTCTAAGAGCTGAAGTTGGCAATCAGTAGACCCATTCATGGGCTAGACTCGGGTTGAGCATTTTCTGAAATTTGAATGGTCCCAACCCAAAGCTCGACCCCGACTTATGAACAGGTTCAGTTGCCTAGCTGTCAATCAGTCATTTTATTGGATGTCCACTTCAGCTTCTTTTAGTAGCTTATTTAGAGCGCTTCAAAGCAATCAAGGCTACATTTGGCATTCCTTATTTTAAGGACTTATCTCCTTTTGCAGTTAAAAATTCGGTGTACATAAGGGCATTTTAATTGCGAAAAGGAGACAAGTCACTAAAATAAGGAATGCCAAATGCATCCTAATGCAACTTACCTTAACCTTTATCTCACCCCTCTCCAACAGCTTTTGACTTTCTAAGGTGGGCCTACATTGACAACCTATAAACTATATTTGGTGAAAAATCTGTAGAACCCAAATTGGATATCTATTAGTTTTTTAAACTTTAGCATCTTTGATTAGCTTATCTGGAGTGCTTCAAAGAAACTGAACCAACTTAGCTAAATCTCCAACTCAACCCTTCCTAAATAGGCAAGCATTTAATGTTGCTTCTCTTAGGTCCCATCTTTTTTTCAAGTAAATGAGGGGATGAGGAGTTGGTTAATAGGAAAGTAAATCTCATTGGCCAACAATCCCATGTTATTTTTAGTTTTTTCAATAAACCATATATTCCATGGTAAATGACTTTTTATGGGTGAAATAGTCATCGTTTAACTTACCCAAGAAATAAAAGAACATGGGTAATTTGCAATTACCTAGGTAAATTGGGCCTTACATGAAAGTGTAAAATAATTGTTTACTTTACTAAAATAATTAAAACAAAAGAAATAATTGAAATGTTGATTTGAAATAAAGAAAATAAAAAAATAAAATAAGACAATAAAAAATAGGATATGAGACTATTTCGTAGAAATTTAATGCAAAAATCCCCATCCTCGTCCCTGCTAATGGGGACAAGGTTATCCCCATCTCCGTCCCCACGGGGATTCCGATTCCCCGTGATTTTTTATATTGTTAACCATTTTGTTTTTGTTTTTTTTATTTTATTTAAAAAAATAAAAATAAAATAATTATGATTTACAATCCTATTAGAAAAGATTTAAACATATTCAACCATATTTTTAAAATATTAATATATAGATGTATGTGCACATATATACATATATAACGTATGCATACATATATAAATATATATTAGTGGGGATCCCATGGGACGGGGAGTGCTCTCCCCATCCCCGCTAATGGGGATGAAAATTTCTCCATCCTCGTCCTCACAGGGGGAAAATCATCCCCATCCCCACCCCATTTGGGTTAGATCCCCACAGGGATAAGGGAAATGAGGAAAATTGCCATCCCTAAGTGGCTGCATCTTCTCCTTTCCTAAGTCCCATGGTTGGTAAAACTCTAGTATCTTGTGTTGGTCTGACTGGCTTGCTATTTGAGGTTGGTATACATATTTTTTGTTTATAATGATCTTTTTGTTGATTATTTTGAATCGATGTTGTGATTACAGATAGACTAGCTTGCTATTTTAACTCACCTGATTCATCAAATATAGCAAGAGTTTAGTATTTGGATAAAGCTCTTGTTTGTATCAGGATAGCATGCACTCTTGTTGTGTCTTCTTGCCATATTCAATGTTGCATTGTCACCACTAGATTTACAAGAGGGAGCTTTTTGGCATGTTACTATATAGTTGAATGAAAATTGGTACTAACACTCTAATGCTTGACTCGCAAGGAGTGGTGAAAGAATTCAAGAAACCCAAAGTTGAATACTCAAAAAGAAGAGAAGTACCATTTCTAGTGGCTTGTACTGTTAATATGTCAATTGGATATTATTGGAGAAATTAAAAGTTTTCTGGGTTCTTGTATTATTAACAAATCAATTGGATATTATTGGAGAAATAGAAAGTTTTCTAGGTTCTTATACTGTTAATATGTCAATTGGATATTATTGGAGAAATTAAAAGTTTTTTGGGTTCTTGTACTATTAATAAATCAATTGGATATATTATTGGAGAAATTGAAAGTTTTCTGGGTTATTGTACCATTAATATGTCAATTGGATATTGTATTTGAACAATTTGTTTTGGATTTTTTAGTATAATTAATCTTTAAATTACTAGATGTTTTAAATTACATTTTTTTATTTATCAAAGTTTTCATGTATCAATTGTCGTAGGATTTGTATTAAGTAGGTATTAATAAAATGTTGAATCATTAGAAAAATTCAGGTACCAAAAATGTTGAAATTAAATAGGCATATAACTTTTTTTTTTAAAAGAAAAAGGCCTATACCGATGGTCAGTATCCACCGACTTATCTATAAATAAGATGGAAATTGGGATCATATAGGACCTAAGGCGGTGATCAATCTCCGCTAGCTTAGCCATTGACAAAATGAAAGGCGGCGGTCAATGTCCGTCGGCTTAGCTATTAACAAAGCCACAAGGAGTGTTTTGCAATCCTTGAGTCGGCGGTCAGGTAGACCTAGGGCAGCAGTTAGGACCACCACCTTAATCATGCTAAGCTGGTGGTCTCGAAAAAAACGCCGCTTTAGAAAAGTTTGAGCCGCTTCAGACCAAACAGCAAAGGTGCTGGTCTTTCCTACCTAAGCCAACGGTCTTGATCTAAGGCGACACCTGTTTAGCTGGCATGTGCATGACCTTCGGCGGTTTTTAGGCCTAAGCCGGCGCTTTTGCAACCGCCGGATTAGGCCTTTTTCTTATAGTGTTTTTTTGGCCATTACTTGAACTATTGTAACTTCCCTATGTACATACACTAGCTTAATATTAACAAAAAATAGCTAGATGTTTGATATGTTCATTTAGTGGTTGCATACGCCAGATGGTGTTTATGGAAGTTCCCTTCAGCATAGATGGAACTTACATTGCATTTGAAAAAAGGATGGCATTTTGATGCCCAAAAAACAAGAGTTTCTCATACCCTTGATGATTGCCCAGGCTTCTGCGCTGATTCAGCTGTTGTTGTGGTCATGCAAAGTTCTCCTTTTGCAATTATATAAGATGTTAGGTATGGAACAAGAAAGAGGTTGCAGATGCAATAAGTGTTTTGCTATGCCATGAACCATCCACTAGAACAAAAGCATGAGAACTGTTATGGAACCAGGAAGAGACTTAGAACAAACCATCCTTAATGAGGGGGTATTAGAACAAACAAAAGTATGAGAACTTGTTGCTGAGTTATCATCAGACAAACTATCCTTAATGAGGGGGTAATAGTAGCCTGCCTTAGAACAAACCATCCTTACTGAGAACAAGCTGTCCTCAGCTGTTCTCAGTGTAGAACATCTCACAAGTTAAACATTTTAGACCAATTAACCTTTGTAATGTGCAGTGCACAAAATAATTACAAAATTGTTGCCTAATAGACTTAAGCTCATTTTGTACAAATTTATTTCACCTCATCAAGCAACTTTCATTTCTGAGAGGCAGGTTCAGGATAACATAGTTCTAGCTTAGGAATTGTTTCATTTTCTCTAGGGGGTCTTATGGCTGTCAAACTTGATACATGATACTTTAAAACGGGACTACTTATTTAGGTTCTAAAATCAATGGGATTTTCATAAGATTGGTGTGACTTAATATGGGGTTGCATTTATACCTTAAAGTTTTCGGTCTTAATTAATGGAGTCCTAAAATGTCATTTCTCTTCGGCCTCAAGGGAGATTAGATATGGGGATCCAATATCCCCTTGTTTGTTTGTGTTACCCATGGAGGATTTGTCTAGAAAAATTTTTAGAGTGAATGGGGGAATAAATTGAAGGGAATTAAAGTTAGTATGAATGCCCCTGAAATTTCATATCTGTTATTTGAAAACTATGTTTTGTTGTTTGGGAAAGCGAATAGAAAGGATATGGTAGACATAGTGGAGCTTTTGACAGAATTTTAGAGATTATCAAGTTTATGTATTAATTTTCAGAAAATTTGGGATTTACTTTAGTAAAATTACCCCAAAGGGAGCTAAAATGCTTAGAAGACAAATGAAAAATATCTTAACTTGACAAAGATGCAAGTATTTGGGGGTTCCTTTGGTGTGGATAAAGCAAAAAATCAATCATTGAATTAATTTTGGAAAAAATGAATGGTAAATTGTACGAGTGTAACTAAAATTTCCCCAAAAAACAAATAAAGAAATGGAAAAAAAAACCAAAAGCAAATTTGGTGGAATGATGAAAGATCTAAAAATCATCTGAAATGGGTTTCATGGGATAAACTTTGAGCTCCCGAATCTAAAGGTTGGTTGGGATTTATGAATTTAACCATGATGAATAAAGCCTTGTTAAATAAATTGATTTAGAGGTTTTTCTTACCTTCAAGGTAAGAAAATAATTCCAAGATTGGTTCCAAGATCGGCCTCTCCTTTATGGAAATCCATGGTAAATGAAATGGCTAACTTGTACTTGATTGTTGGTGTTCATGTGTATAGTCAATCAAATCTTGGGGTTTGGGATTTACCTTGAATTCAGTCAAATGATCAATTTCAGACTCCAATGGGTCCAACCAAGTAAAGAGCATTATTAATTGGAACCAGCAGTTGGTTAGAGAAAGTTTTCCCGCAAGAATATGATTTGATTTTGAACACGCATGTGCTTATGGAAAAATAAAGACAAGTTGGTTTGGATGCCGGCCTCAAATGGGAAATTTTTAGTTAAGAAATATTGTGAGCTACAATGGAAAGATCTTAATCTTTCATTACATGATAATGTGCTGTTTTGGATCAAATTAAGATGAAAATTAAAAATTCTTGCTAGGTTCGAGTTGTTTTTGTTGAGATTTCTTATGAATTTGGTTTTGCTTAAAGCTGATTTGGTCCATAGAGGCATTTTATATAAAGATGTTTGTCATTTTTTTAAGTTATAACAGGAAAACCTATTGCATCTTCTAATTTTTTGTCCATTTCTAAGTCCTTGGTCTCTAGCTTTTAACAGGGGTGAATGTTAGAACATCTATGATTTGTTGAATCCCTTTAATCATATTCTTGGAAATAAAGAGGAGTTGAATAATTTGTTATCTTGGTTGCCAATGGCTTGGTATTTTATATGGCAAGATTGGAGTGACATTGTTTCTAAAAATGTTGAAAGAGATACTCATTGGGTTGCGAGGAAAATTAATGAAATACTGAATATACGAGGGGAAATTTTGGTTTTTGTATTTATAATATATATGTACATATACACACATAAAGTTGATTTCATTAAAGAGTCAATGGAGGAAGGGCTTATAGCAGTGTTTGAAGCTTTGTTATTTATTTCTAAGAGAGATTGGTAGCAATGAGTCATTGGTTCTTGATGTTTGGATCATTACATAGATAAAATAGGTAATTTACCAAACAAATTTCTTCTATCATTTTTATTTCCAGATCTTGATCTTTTACTAAACCTACTCATCTTATAGCCTGAAAGGATAAACTTTTGAATGGTCATTGCATATGGGAGAGCTTCCCTAGCTTGGTTGGACTCTTCAATATATAATCTTTTGTTGGCTTAGTATTTTCTTTTTTGTTCATCTATCAAAAGAATATAAAAAAAAAAAAATTCCAGGCGCTAAAAAGTGAGGTTGCCCCCAAAATGCAAATTGCTTATCTACAATTAGGGATGCAAATGGATCGGATCACATTCAAATCAGGGTACAGTTGAATCCGATCCGACACTGTTCATATCGGATTTGATCGGATCAGATATGATTCAATTTGAATTTGAATCCTATTGGTAAGTTGGATCTTCGGATCTGATCCGATCCGACTTGTTTTCATTAAAAGTTAATAAATGATTAAAAGAAAAATAAAATATACTAATTTAAATAAGTAAAAACAAAAAATACAAATATTTTTTAATTATTTTCATCATATATATACATGATTTTTATGAAAAAATAAATAATATAACAAATTTTAAAATATAATATAAAAAATATATTTATAAATAAATAAATAACATATATATGTATTATATATTTATATTTACTTTTATATATATATATTTATATTTATAAATATATAATATATATTGGATCGTGATCCCGAATATGTGAATAGGGGTGGTCGAATTCGACCAAATAGGATCAGGTCTTGGATCTTGCACCCCTATCTACAATTTACCCTAAACCTATGTTTGGTTTGAAGGAAAAGATAGAGAAAGTTCAAAGAGGTTGGGAAAGGAAGGGGAACCTGTACAAACCTATACCTTTCCTTTTCCTACCTTTTTCTTTCGAATAGACCTGGCAATTGGGTTGGGTGGGTCGGGTTCATGTTGGGTCAAGACACCTTGGGGTCGATTTCAGGTCGAGTTGAATTTCGAGTTGGATTATCAAATGCTAGACCCTAATCCTAAATGTTCGGGTTAGGATTGACCCATGGGTCAATTTGGGTCATCCCAAAAAATAACAGAAATTAAAAAAAAAACTACATGAAAAATACCAAAATTAAAGGAATTAACCTTAAAATTCCAAGTATAAAATAAAAAAAACTTGAACACTTAACAATTTAAAGAATAAACGATAAAGAGTAAAGACTAAATAGAAAAAATTAAAGAGTGAAAACTTCTAACAATGCATAAATAGTCCCAATTAGACTTCTAATTGGGTCATCGGGTTGACCCATGACCCAACCCAATTTCCGGGTCGGATCGGATTATTCTCACATTCAGATAGTTAAATATGAGACCCTAACCCTGTTTTCTCGGGTTGGATTGAATTGGGTTCGCGGGTTGGGTCAACTTTTTGTTAGGTCTATTTTCGAACCAAACACAACTTTAAGTAAATATATGCTGTATCAAGGGCAAAAAAAGGAACATATGGAGAGGGGTCGTACGATGCCTATCCGTTATCTTCCACGAGGCAAACAAACCTAATCCGCATTTCACACAGAGAAGGGGGAAAGACAGAGAGAGAGAGAACAGAGCAGAGAGAGTGGAGCTGTGAAGCAATGGCATGGAGTACTTGTACGGCAACCACTAGCTGTTTAGGCGGCGGTGGTGGTGGTGGGAATGCTTGGAGTATGATGTCGCTGAAGTCGGTCCTCCCATCGATTCCAACTACTCGAACTCCTTCACTCCGTTTCCCGCTTGGACCACATTCTCCGTCGTGTCAACTCAAGTTCACTCACCGGAAAACCCCCAAAGCTCTTCTCCCATCCTACACGGGCCTCTCTATGCAGTCTACTCTTTCCTCTTTTGGTTCCCATGGAGGTAATAAGCACTCCCTTCTCTTCCATTGCGGCAAAGTAAGCGTTTCTCTGTTTCATCTCTGTGATAATATCCTATGGCTTGACAATGGTGAATTGTTTACAAGTTGTGCTGTCGTTTTTCTATTCTGAATCTTAAGAAAAAAACATAGGGAATTCGCTCGATAATTCTTTGTTTTTGATCTGCATTTGATCCAAGTTCAGATTTTTCCTGCTCCGGCTGTTGCTTCTTGAATTGCAACTTTACAAGAACTGGGTTTTCTCATAAGAGTGAGTTCGGAGGCAGAGATTCTCAAATCTACTGTAGAATTTTACCACCAATGCGGCTTTAGCTGTTTAATCCTGGAAAAGTTATTAGGCTTTTTTTTTCTTTTTTACTTTAAATGGTTACAATGTACACTCTCCGTCTAGACTTCATTGTTTTCTTAATATTTTTATCATTTTTTGCCATCCCATTTTTCTTATTTATGAAAATCAGAATAGCCACTTGGTAATTTTCAAAATCAGATGCTCTTGCACTTTCTATTCTTACATGTTGCCGAAGGAGTTCGTTCCTTGTCAAATTTTCACTTCTCTCTGCTGGTCAGTCACCTTTGTGGGGTTGCTAGACGAGGGCTTTGACCACTTTTATCTGTCTTGCTTTCAGATTCTACTAGCTTTGAGCATAATTTCATCATAATTGACAATGGTAGTCGATTCTTTGCCATGAGACACGGAAAGAAAGTGCCAAAGCTCAACAGGCCTCCTGACCAGCGTCGCGCATTATTGCGAGGTCTCACAACTCAGCTCCTTAAACATGGTAGGATCAAAACTACAAGAGCAAGAGCAAGTGCCATGAGGAAGTATGTTGACAAAATGGTCACTTTAGCGAAGGATGGATCTCTTCATAAAAGGAGACAGGCCTTGGGCTTCATTTATGAAAAGCAGATTGTCCATGCTTTGTTTGCAGAAGTCCAAGACAGATATGGAGATAGAAATGGTGGATATACAAGAATCATCAGAACATTGCCAAGGCGAGGGGACAATGCACCAATGGCCTATATTGAGCTTGTCTAGGCAGTGTCAGTTTGTTTTGAAAATCCTTCTTGTATGGTTCAAAATATTTAATTTTGTGGACAGCTGTTTCTGCAAATAAGATTTTTCAGCATATGCAATTTTAACTGCATTTGATGTACAATGTCTTCTACCTTGCAGCCATTGGTATTTGACTGCCAGTGGCCTTTTAAAGAAGTTGGTTGTGGCACTGCTCACCATGTAACAGGTAGGGGCTATTGCTCAGTTTGATAGTAAAACCTCATCTGGCAAATGTAAAAATGCAGGTTTGAGTTTTGATGGTTGCCACTTTGTGCAAAAATGCTTCAGGTTAGGTCTGTATCCATTTGCTTAAACCTTTTCAATGAATAGGTCCTAATTTACTAAGAGAACAAAAAAAAAAAAAAAAGAAAAAGAAAAAAGCACAAGGCAGCTACAGAAAGACATAAATTGCCTCCAGTGAGTCAAGAAGAACAAAGAGGAAAGGCCAGCAATTACAATAACAACACCACCTAGCCCAAAAGCTTACACAAGGAATTCAGTACCCTAACATGGTCAACTACTCTAAAATCTATTCTATGAATCCACCTAAATGAGATGTTCACTCCAGTGCTAACAACCTATCCTCCCTAACCAGATGCTGAAGGAGCCAAATGCCATTCTCAGCCTTATTCTCAGCCTTATAACTGTCCAGTCAAGTTGTAACAAAATCATTTGGTTATAGGTATTAGGTAACCTAAATTCATATACTTATCATTCGTTGGATGAGACTGGTTATAAAAAATTTAAAGCAAACTCATAATTACTTAATCTAACTGAAATTGAAACTGAAAGTCACGAGCTTTTAAAGATACATAGAGCAGAATAATATTGTGCAAATGTTTTGAAATAATGAATTAATAAAAAAATTTGAAATAATGGATGAGTGAAGGGGCATGTAGTGAAACCTCGTTATCATTCATCAAGAATTTTTTGTGTATAGGATGTGTTTAAGATGTTCTCAGAATTGACTTGGGCAATTTCGTACTACTTTTCATTGTATCATTTGTTTAATCCATTTTTTAGATTTTGATTTTGATAGGTAAATCACATCCATCTCCACATGTAATCAAATGTAAACCATTCCACTATAATTGGCGTGGTCTTTTAGTATATGAGTCAGAGTCAACATATAAGTTTTGTGTCTAGCATATGTTTTTGATCAGTAAATTTTGTTGTCTTTAATGTATATTTCTATTTCTATCTTCTTAAGGTTTCCTGTGCCCAATGTTCCATACTTTTGTGAGCTTACCAGCTAGACAGTTCCAAAACAACACAATTGTTACTTTAAAAACCAGCTTAGGATTGATTCATGCACTTTTATGTAGTCTATCATTGTTGTACCATTGGTTTAAGCTGTCGTTGGGCAATCCAAGGACAAAATCCTACCATGATTCATGAGGAATAGGCAGGACTGTATATAGCCAGTGTTCTGCTTTCGCCCTTTAGCAAGTTGGCATGTTCTGCATCTTTATTATATGAGCAACATCATTTTTCAAACTAGCCAATAAAACATATCTTCCACCATAACAATGGTCTTACCTCTACCAAAATGACCTACTACAACTCCAACATGTAACTCCAAATAACAAAACCCTGTAAAGAGGTATTTGATAGACATAAGCGGGTATCATAAAACAAATAACTATTATGTTCTGAAAAGGAAGGATACTTGTCTTGCTTCCCTGCTTCTAAATCAGCATAAATGATGCTGAAATCCTTGCAACCAGCATAATCTTACTTTAATTCATTAAAATCAATGACTTGGACATTCATGGAAAGAAGTATGTAATTCATCTGACGATCAAAACCAATTAAGTCCCATAAAATGGTATTCTTACTGTCTGGTCCTTGCAGGTTTTTCTATTGTCTGATCTGGTCCTTGAAGGGCTTTCATACCTTTTGGCCTTGTCCTTGCAGGGCTTTCCCACAGCTTAACCAGGTAAATTATTGTCTTTACCAAGGTTTTCCTTCTGTTGCTAATATTCTGTTCTGACACAATTAGTCTTCGTAGTTCTGTTCTGATGCAATTAGTCTTCATGCCTCTGGTCTTTGCAGGGTTTTTCAAAGCTTAAGCAGGTAAATTTATAATCCTTGATTCAGTTTTTGGGTGATTCATACATCTTTTCATCTGGGTGATAAAGGATTTTTCATTTATAGATTGACATATAAAAGTGCTGGAGATGGTTAGTTGTGCCGGTCAACAATAATTTATTTTTTGTTATTCTCAACCATGTACTCTAAAAGTCCTGGAAGAACACTATACCAAGGCACAACCTTCATTGCAAGAATTATTTTGAAAAACATGGCCTTTCTTGAGGGGAAAAATTTTTCATTTCTATATTGAGATATAAAAGTGCTAGATGATGTTTAGCTGTTCTGGTGAACAGTAATTTATTTAAGAAACTAATTATAATGGAAATAAAATTAAACCAAAAAGCAAATATTTTCTTATCAAGAAAAGGCATTATTTAAAAAAATTTAGGGAAATTTAATAGTTGGTAGTCTTCCCCAAACCAACAAGAGTAGTATAGGCTTTCTCGTTTAAAACATAGAAAAATAAAAGAAATCTCACTACTATTTAGTTTGCATAGTGGCTGCACCTTTATGCATTGTGTTTTATTTGTTTATGCTTCTTTTCAGCTTTAGCTTAGACATTGTTCTGATTTAAGGCAATCCATTGACATTTTATTGTAAGGAATAATGTTGCCTTTTTATTACCCATCAACATTTTATTGTAAGGAATAAAGTTGCCTTTTTATTAAAGTAACAGGGTGTTCTAGCCTAATAGAAAATAAAGCTTTACATAGAGAGGAAAGCAAAAAAGAGGATAATAAAGACACACAAGTGTGTTATAGGCAAATGGGAATAAAAAATAAAGAAAAAAAATAAATGTTTGAATAATGGTCAAAGTCAGAGGTGTCCAAATATGTTAGAAATATTTGTTTTTTCAGAAACCTATAAATGTTTATATGCTTAAATTAAATCAAGGCCGTTGTCCAAATTCATGATGCTACACAAGTTTTTAGGGATCTGAGTTACTAACTTACCTTTTCAAGTTGTACCATATCTTTTGCTTTTAGGTGCAGGAAATTCCATTATCTTATTTTCCACATGCAACTATGAGCTCAGCTTCTTCCAACAAGGCAACAACCATACCAACTATCCTAACAGACTTTTTTTTAGGGATACCACCTTCCCCTATTCATTTATTTATTTTTTGATCAACCATCTATCCCCTATTTGATTAGCTACATTGTATTTTCTGATTCCATGTATAGCACGAGAGAGAGTAGTCTACTTCGACTTGAAATCAAAGTAATTTCCATACTAAAATTATATGAATGATAGTTGTACTATGTGGTCAGTTAATAGAATAATAGATGCTGTTCCTTTCTGCCATGTAGCTAACTATTCTCTTTATTCACATCTTGAAAAATGCCTTGCCTTGAATATATGCATTTTTCTTTTGATCCAGTGTATATTGTTTTTCTTGGAATAGAGGTTCAATCTCTGATATGGTCCTGTGTTCTTGGGAATAGTAAGCAATTTATATGCTGTTTTCTTTTCATCCTGTGTGTATTCCTTTTTTTTTTTTTGATCAATAACCGTGAATTGTATTAATTTATATTAGAAAAATTACAAAGCAAGGAGGCTAAACAATCTTAGCTCCCTAGGACAAGCATTGAACACCAACATACAATTACAATACGACCCAAAATAAAGAGTTTCTGTTCATCCCTTGCCTAGCTAGACCATCTGCCAGTGAGTATGCACTTCTCTTTACCCATTTGTACTGAATTTCAATATCCTTAGTCAGTCACTTAAATTTTCTCTTTTCATTGCTATAATTCCATATCCTAGCGTTGTCCTCTTTTAACCAGTTCACCACAACTTCAGAGTCTCCTTCTACGATCATCTTATTAAATTGCATATCCTTGACTCTTTGTACCCCTTCAAGAGTTGCAAGTATCTCAACCCTCAAGGAATCTCCCTCCCCTATTGGTCCAGAAAACATAGCGAACAGATTCCCATGTTTATCTCTTATTGCTCCTATTCCGGATGGCCCTGGATTACCCATACTGCTGCCATCAAAGTTCAGTTTAATAAAGCCATGAGGTGGAGGAATCCAACAAGAGTTTGATGCCTTCTTAGCTGAGTTGGCCAACAAACTGCAGCCCTCATACATCTCCACATAATCTTGGCCCTTTTTGTTGGCCAACTCAGCATGGGACTGAATAAACATTGCACATTTAAAGGGAGGGGGGTCCACCTGCACCCAAACAGAGAAGTACAGCATTCTCAAATGACTTTAGTAAACCGACAGGAAATTAATAAATGGTATTCAGACCCACCATCAGCTTTACGGAGAGCACACCAGTGAGGACTCAAAGAACTATTGAGCCTTTTTCTTTGAAGTAAATCACCTATATTAACTCTTTCTAGAAAGGCTTTCCAACAGAAACTCACAACCTTTGGAGGTATAGGAGGACAACACACCTCTTTAACAGGGAAGGACAAACCCAAAGAAGAAGATTGTGTTAGGGCTTTAAAGAATGGGTAACAAGGATAAAATACAATCAAACACTGTGTCCTTGATTTCCCTTCTAAAGCCCAAGTTCCAGCTGAACCCAGAAACTGAGTTAGAAGGAATAAGGAAGGAGGAAACTGATTCATTTTTAAATGTGGAAAGAGTGAAAAGACTTGGGAATTGGTCTTTTAAGGGAGAATCCCCAATCCAGATATGTTCCCAAAAATTACCTTACCTTTTGGGAAGGTAATTTGTACTAGTTCTTGTTTTAATAAATTACCTTACCTTTTCAAAAAACAAGATATGCTCCCAAAAATTGATGAGATTGCCTGAGTGCAGTCATGCCTGATCTACAATGGCAAAATAGCTTGAATAGCTTTCGAAGGTGCTGCTCTTGTAGTCCTTGCCTGAATCCTAGAATCCCATCCATTGTCTGCTACCCCATGAATATTGCCCACTGTTTTCACCCAAAGTTTATCCTTCTCCAATGAAAATCTCCACAGCCATTTCCCTAGTAGTGCCAAATTCCCATTCCTTATGTTCCCAATGCCCAAGCCTCCCTCCCTCTTGCTTCTACAAACCATCTTCCACCTAACCCTATGGTCCTTCTTCTCCTCCCCCGGCTCCCAAAGAAAGTCTCTCATTTGTTTTTCTAATTTTCTAGCCACCCTAACTAGAATCTTAAAGACTGATAAAAAGTAGACAGGAAGGTTAGCTAATATAGACCTGATTAAAGTGATTCTCCCACCAATAGACAAATAATTCTTCTTCCAAGTTGCTAGTCTCTTTTCAAACCTCTTCACAACCGGAACCCAAAACTCATCTTTATGAGGGTTATCTCCCAATGGCAAATCGAGGTGGTTTGAGGGTCAATTAGAAACTGCACACTCCAAAATGTTTGCACACTCCGACGTCTCCCCCTCTCCCATATTGATCCCAACTAAACAAATCTTCTCAAAATTCACCTTAAGGTTTGACATTTGCTCAAAGAGTTGTATAGTGAGCTTCAAGTTTCTTATCCTATTAAGGTCCCCTCCTTCACAAAAGAGTATTGTGTCATCTGCAAATTGCAAATGTGTGAGCTGCACATTCTCCCTTCCAACTCTCCAACCTCTTATTAAGTCCTTGGAGTTTGCTCTAGAAATTAGTCTCCACAAAACTTTTACAAAAGGGGAAAGGGGATCTCCTTGTCTTATCCCTCTCAAAGCTGGAAAGAAATCTACCACTATCCCATTTACCAATATGGAGTAATGGCATTTTTTGATGCAGCCCATCACCCACTTACACCACTTGTCTCCAAACCCAACGTTGACAATTACCTCCATTAGGAAAGACTAATCCACCATGTCGTAAGCCTTTTCCAAATCCAATTTGCATACTACCTCTTTTTTCTTGGATTTCTTGAACTCTTCCAGACTCTCATTTGCTATAAGTATTTGATCTATTATCTGCCTCCCTTTCACAAGAGCTCCTTGGTTGTCTGCTATGATTGCTACGAGTAGTTTCCTAATTCTAATGGACAACACCTTAGTGATGATCTTATAGTGGCTGTTAACTAGGCTGATTGGTTTATAGTCCCTTGGGTGATTTGCATTCCTTTTCTTGGGAATCAAGGCAATGAATGTGGAATTTATCCCCGGGTTTATCACTCCTCTAGAATAAAATTCATCAAACACTAGCCTTAGGTCCTCTTTTAGTATCTCCCAACAATCTTGATAAAAAGCCATCGTATAACCATTAGGGCCTGTTGCCTTTGGTCTGTCCATAGAAAACACTGCTTCCTTTATCTCTTCCAATTCAAATTTCCTTTCAAGCCATTCCCTATCCTCCAGTTTCAGTGTTGGCCATTCCGATCCCTCAAGCCACACCCTATTGTTTAGGGGTCTTCTAAAAATAGACCTAAAATGATCCGCAAAGGCCCCTACAATCTCTCTTTGATTGGAGATTATTGCCCCTTCAATCTCCAGACTTGATATATAATTCCTTCTCCTTCTTCTACTTGCCACTGCATGAAAAAACTTGGTATTCCTATCCCTCTCTTTCAGCCACTTACACCTTGACTTTTGTCTCCAACTTATTTCCTCCTGAAGAAGACAGTTCTCTAACTGTTTACACAAATTCCATCTTTGCTCCTTATCCTCTTCTGTGAAACAACCCCTCCCTTCCTTACTATTCAAGGCCTCGATTTGTGCAGTCACCATTTGCTTCCTTTCCTCTAGTCTCCCAAACTCTAACAGATTCCACTCCTTGATTCTACCTTTCAGATATTGGAGCTTTTTATGAAACCGCATTCCACTCCATTTCACTGTTGGATTGCTCTCTAACCATCATTCTTTGACTTTCTTAATGAAACCTGGGTGTCCTAGCCACATGTTTTCAAACCTAAAAGGGGTGGGACCTGCATTTCTCACCTCCTTACAAATTACAATAGGCCAGTGGTCGGATGTTACCCTTGGGAGTGTTCTGGAATTCAAATTCCCCCAATGTTCTTCCCATTCATTTGAATACCCTTGGGAGTGTATTCTTACTTAAATTTTAACTTCTTACTCTTTCTTACTCCCTCCATCAATCTCTGATATGGTCCTATTATCTGCATTTTTCAAAGAAAGCCTACTCTGATGACATGTGAAACTAGAAGTCATTAAGCTTCTCATTGTTTCTGAACATATTATTCAACCTTACAATCATTTCTTATTGTTTCTGATTATATACTCTGCCTGAAGGAGTTGTTTTGCAAATAGAAAAGCCATTGAACTAAACCTTCTTTTGTTCTCACTAAGAAGAGATTGGGTCATTAGATTAGGTAGAAAAAGTATTCGAAGACGACCTGTGCCTGCAATAAGTATAGAACCCCATGCGTTGAAATTTATTGAAGTGTACTAGCTAAAGGCATATATAGATAAATAAAAAATATACCCTCAAGTAATTTTGTAAATATATTTAAAACTCCCTGTTAAGAGCCCTGCTCCAAGTCTTCAGAAGATGTCTTCTTTTTAACGAGTCATCACAAAAAAAAAATAGTTCTAATTTGTAAAAACTAAATACAGGGGTGTATGCAAAAAAAACAAATAAAAAATGAAGCCTAACCATATCATCCTCTATGATCAATACCATATACCTCCTAAACACAAAATCTTTCTCTTATTAGGAGCTACTCTTTGAGCACAAAGCTCCAATCTACCACTGGAATAATTAGGTAATATTAGTAACCTCTAACAAAAACCTCATTCTAGATGGCAAAGGATACATGGGAAAAGCCAACTCTCTACTGAATAGTTCCCAGGGGCCTATGCTATTGCTCCTGTGCAAAATAAGAAAAAGGAACACGGGGGGGGGGGGTGGGGGTGTAGGTTATGTTCATATTGGGCACCCCTAACTCAACCAAGGATCATTTCTTGAGTGGTAAAGGAGTGAGAGTTTCAACACCACAGCAACTTTTATCAATCCCTAAACTTAAAGTCACCCTTTTGTGCGTTCTAGAATGAAGACTTAAACAATACCAAAGGGATCTTCATGGTTAGATCCCACTTTTGACTTTATTGCTTCTCTTTCCATCCCTTTCCTATCCTGAACCGGTGCTTTGCAAATTCATCTGACCTATTTATCCTTACAAAAGATTATGTCACCACATTTGGTAATTTTCTTCTGTTTGCTTTCTCTGTATGTGAATGGGTTTCTACAGACCACCTATTTCTTCCATTTAACCAGTTTCTCTGGCTCTTGAAGTTCTATAAAATGATGCCTTTAAGAGTTTAAGTCTAGAAGGCCCAGCTTAATTTTGGAGATTTATGCCTACTTGGGTTCATGGAAGAATCATGTACACACTTTTAGCTGTGATATGTCTTAGTTTATGGTGTAATGGAGACTTTACATTTGAGGATTACCAAGGATTGTCATGGAATTCTGTTAATCTTATGATCACAATCAATATAATAAGTTGTAGACTGCTTTTTATTGGTTTTATTATAGGGGATAATTGGTTCGCATGTGTTTTCTGATACTCCAGTATCACAATACTTCATTTACAGTGCTCTAATTCCAATGACAAACATATTCATTCTGTCCCTCATAATGGACTGTCCATCCAAGGTAATAAAAGCGGTTGGCTTTGAGAATCACTCGGCTATTAACATAAAAGTTGTTGTCATTGCATCCATAACACTGAAAAAAAAAAACATTGTTAATTTATTATAAACAAAATAAACTATTATGTCTTGAGTAAAGGGTTATGGATCCCGGGAGGGTTTTTCAAAGTCCATCTCAGCTCATTGAACCCACTTAACTTTCTCAAATTATGATGGAAACTTCTAACTTTTACCCCTCCCCCCAAATCACCAATGCTAATGTCCATATTAGAACAGGTCATAACACCTCGGTAGTCCTAGAAGATGGACAAATTTGACTAAGTTTTTAATAGTTGTAACATGCTGCTACATCGCTCCATCTCTATTGGTGAAGGAAAGATGTGCGAACACGAATCATGTTGGAGTACTGTTTGCATAGACACATCTCCCAAAGAACAACTCAGCGACCCTCCAGTTGAATATGAGCATGATGGTGTTTGAAATAAAAGAAGGGCTCGACTATGGTATGGAAAAGATTTGATATCTAAAAAAATTTTGACAAATCATAGTCGAGCCCTTCTTTATCAAAATTCATGGGTGGGTTTTGATTGGTCAAAACTCTTCCAATACCACGTCTTTCTTGCATCATTGATTTTTCCAAAAAATAATTGACCAGTACTGGCTGGATCCTGCAAGAGACAAGTTGAACATTCTCAAGTATTACATATGATTGTTCCAACTGAATACAATTATCTGTCAAAGTAGTGGACTTGAGTGCAGCTCATGTGGCTGTTAGAGCTAGCTTCGAAAGCCTCTCTTTTTCTAAAGCTCTTCCCAGATGGCTTTCTAATGTAGAGTCATTAGTGATAATTGTGGGAGCTTCTGGCTATAGAATTATAGATGGTAATGATTGTCTTCTGATTCTATAGCGCTTTGTGCTGGTTTTGTATTTGTTCTGTTGGTTGGTGGTCTTGTTCTGTGGTTGCCTTTGTGTTTGTTATTCTTGTTATCTTTTTCCTCTTGGTAAGTAATGAAATGCCTCTTTACTGGAAAAAAACAAGGACGTGGCCTAGCTGTTTATTTTTTGGATCATCTTTCACCCATCACTGTGACAATTAAAGAAGAATGCAACAGTTTTCTTCACTTAATCACTCAACTTGTGCAGTGGTTCCCAATCATCAAGTAGGAGTATACTAAGGTGACTTGCTGAAGAGAGTAATTCTTATTGAAAGCCCATTCCAAGGGAATACTCGATTCTCTCACTCATTGATAAACCTCTGTAATTTTTATGGCCAACCTGTGTTTTCCAGTCTTTTAATTGACAATGAACCGTTCTGAATAATAGCAATTGCTTTTCTTTTTCCAGATTTATGTGGAGTCTACAGATCTTATTTTCCCTGATACTAAGGTCCAAAATATTGATATACCAGGGGCGGTACTTAAAATAACAAGCTTTTATGATTTTTTAGTTTTTTTTCTTTTAAATTTGGTTTTTGGGCCTATTTTTAACCATATTTTTTTATTAAAAAGAGGGGGGGTTTCAAAACACCTGTACTGGGAAGCTATAGACGAATTGAAAATTTGAACATTGGGTGATACCCATCTCTCAGGTGAGTAACTAACTTTTTCCCTTGGGATGGGACAAGATTCTCTCTTTTAATAATGATATTTTATGGTTAAAACATGTAGTTTTATTGGCCTGGGAACAAATGCATTTACTCGGGTAAATAACTTTCCAAAAAGCGAATGGGCCAAATAATCTTTTTATCTATCTGTTTCCATCTTTTTATCTTGATTGAAAAAGTAAGCTTTAGCTTCTTTGTCGAAGACCAGCCAGAGAAACAAAGACTACTGGCTCCTATTCTCATTAAGGTGCGTTTTCTTTCCAATGTTAATCATCTAGTTCTTCGACCACACAACTGAACAAATGCTAATTAGCCAGGGTCAAAAGTTATTTTGCAATTCCGTCTGCATGAGTGAGTAAAAAGTAATACGATTGCAAAGCATAAGGGTGTCTTAGTTATATACAAATTATTATAGGGGGTGTCTCAGTAACTGCCTGAAACTATAGGGGGCGCCCAAGTATATGACCCTAAAATTAGAAGCATAAGATGATCATTATTGAAAGTAGAAAATGTGTTTTTTCTTCTCCTAAGTTCTTTTAAATAGGGATGAAAAGGTGTAAATAGATGAGTTCTTCACTTTTCTTTTTTTAGTTTTTTCAACTTCCTTTTTTAAGCAATTTATCCTTTTTTTTTTCTTTTTTTCTTTGTCTTTCTTCTTTTATTTCATTAATTTTGTCTTTATGGGACTACACAACTAGGGGAGGGAGGAGTAGCATATCCCCCTACCCATAACCCCTCAACCCTGAGAATCTGTGATAGTGGGATTTGATCCCAAGTCTCTCTAAACCAGCCAAAGACCTTACCAACTGGCCAGTTGGCACCATCAACTCCCTTTATTATTTAAGGATGTCAGGCTAGAAAAGAAACTCAATCTAATATGGCATTTTATGTAAAAAAAAATTAAAAAATTGTTTCTTGAGAAACCTATTTATACATAATTAAATAATTAATTTGTATTAATTTTATTGCTCCATCAATGTAAACTACTGTAAGAGCACACATTATGCACCTTGCAAGTAATGTGTAAGAATATATATTAAAATTATATAATCAAATTTAATTTTATGATCTGCACCAAAATCAAGACACATCCACTTTATAAAGTATAGATGAACACATGATATATTTATTAAAAAAATGACTTTAATCAAGCTGATCGGGAGCTTCATCCTTCCCTACTAAACCTACCCAATTTCTACAATGTGGAGGGAGATGAAGCAAATTCAACCTATTCACCATGTGGGAACCCTTGTATTATTGGTTTCCCAACTAATATTGTTAATAGTTTTTTTTTTTTTTTTTTTTTTAATATAAATCATGCCTACAAATGGTTAACAGATAACAAAGCTACTTTGTAATTCAATATAATATTTAGAATCCTTAAGGCAATTTAAGATTTTTTATTTATATTTATAAGATGAAAGATTTCATTGATTTATTTTATCCATAATAACTAAATGATACAAATGTAGATATACATAATTTACGTTATTTGTGTCATTTAGATTTATCGATTCACTCATGTTTAACATTGTATATTTATTCCATTTATAAATTTAGATGATATACAAATAAATTCATTAGTGAAGCATTTAATACTATTTCTATGAAATTTTTAATTTGTGTTATTCATGTATACATGTAGAAATAGCTTTCTGCATACAATAATTATTCATTTTTATATTATAAAATTACTTATTTTCAACTAAATTTTATGCTACTTTGATGTAAAATTGACAGTGATCTATTATTTGACTTGAGTGATGCAAAAATAAGCTAATTAATCATGCAATTAAAGTTAATCATGTATAAAACTTAACTTTTTACTATTAGGTATCTATATAAAACAATTTAAATAATTTATCTATAATTTGATTAGACAAAGGTTAGATATAAATATTAATTTTGGTAAATTGATTCATTATATCAAAATATGTTCATAAAATAATATATATTAGTCAAATGTAATTACTTTGTTATAAGAATATACAAATATAAGTATTATATTAAAAACAAGGCAGTTTCTATGATACCAAAAAGGTAGGACGCCAAAATTTACTTTGCAAACTTGTACAGGATAAATGACCAAAGCTCAGATTTCGATCTTTTAATTCTTTGCAAATTGCAAGCAGCCGTGGTGGTGTTTGTGAACCAGACGAAACATGAATGTACCTTAGTGTCACATTATACTTTAAACCATTTTTTATAATTAAAAAAAAAAACAGTTTTTAGAATTGATTTTGCAAACTTGTACAGGATAAATGACCAAAGCTCAGATTTCGATCTTTTAATGCTTTGCAAATTGCAAGCAGCCGTGGTGGTGTTTGTGAACCAGACGAAACAAGAATGTACCTTAATGTCACACTATACCTTAATCATTTTTTATAATTAAAAAAAAACATTTTTTAGAAGAATTGATTTTGCTGAAATATAAAAAAGGCTAAAACATCTAGATTGGTGTGGCCCCAATGAACTGTCATCATCCCATGTTTTGAGCGCAAAGCCTACCATGAGATCGATACTTGGATACTGTTGGCCCAGCCCAGATGGTAAAGAACCTCATTTTTCTCTTTAAGAAAAACACACTAAAGCTCACCTCTGTGGAATGCCTATAATGTTGGTATTCAGTTCTGTTGAAGCTACGAGGTTTTCCAAAATTTTGGATTCCAAGCATTATTCATTAGTTAAATAGTATTTAATTTGGATTACTATAATGTGAAAACTTATACCTTTGTATTTTTTTCCATCACGATCTGGATATACATGCCTACCATATTTTTGTGTAGTTTTTTTTGCATGGTTTTTGATGTTGCGCAATCTAGCTGCTCCTAGCTGAAGGTGATTTGGCTTCCAGTAGACGACGGATGTAGAGAATCTGCACAGAAAGAATCAAAGAACCCGGGGGTACTTACCCGGCGAGATCACTCTAATGCTTAAGTCAGTATTTGCGAGCTGAAAGTAAATAAAGAGCAAGAGAGCTAGTAAGCAGTAATTGCATGTGCGTACTTTTGCCCCCAAAGGGTTGGGGTCTTTATGTATTGGAGTTCTCGCGGGTTTTTTGGATTGGTCCCGAAATCCTCGCCGTGATGTGGCCTATCACCGAATTAACAGGAGATAATGTCGCCAACCGATAAGGCATATTGTTGCTGTCCAAATCGGTTGGAGGAGATAAGGCCAGCTGTTACGAGGTGTGATCCCGTGAAACATGGAATCTGGTTATGAGATCTTCGGGGTTGTCATGTGGAGGTTGGTCAATATTACCCGAACTGATGCCCCCTGGGTCCGACCTATTATGGACGCCGAGGTGCTTGATAACCGAGGTGATCTTAATGCAATCATGCCCCAAAGTGAACTTGTCCTGAGGTGGATTCGCTTCCGAGGTGGGTCTATCTAGAGGTGTTACGGCTATCCGAGCTTGGTCCGTCGAAGACTCGGGTTTATTTGGGATGAGCTATCATTTTGTCAGCTAGGTCATGTCCACGTGTCCCTCCATTATTAGGTTGGCCCAAATCACCATATATCAATTGCCCCCTACTCCCCGGGCCAGGGGTCCGGACCTGGTGCGGGGAGTTTATGACGAGCCAAGTGGATTTGGTTCGAGGATTGGGCAGCTAGTCATATATCTCACAGGTCAGACTCATTCGGCCACCTGACTTAACCAAGAAAACGCAGGTCGGGTCTAGTTTATGCGCAGACGTCACATGGATTATAAACTCCGCGGACGTCAAAAAACATGCTAAACCGAATTTACCCTCGGGGGTCGCGTAGCCAGTTTTCCTAGGAGCCGTAGGATTGCTTTAATCTCGACCGTTAATTCTCGGACATAGCGGCTATAAATAGGAGGGTCCGCGATTCATTCCTTGCCACAAATTCTGCAATTGAGCTCTCCCGATGTCGCATTAAGGTCTCTTAGTTCAGTTTTCTTTCCTCTTCCTTCTTCATTCCTTGATCTTGGTGAGTCTCTTAGCTTTTTCTTATTTCCAATTATGTTGAGCTCTAGCATAGATAGGCTTGTAGATAGTGTTAGCGAAGAGGGCGTCGTTGTTCTTGCTGGGGAAGTCAGTCCACAACAGGGTGCCTCCCTTCATCGGTCTACAGAGGGAACCTCTGACCCCGAAGTTGGGCCATCTTGACTTGGGGGGACCGAAGCCTAGGAAGAGGGCCCGTTCTCCAAGTCAGAGGCCCCGACTTCTTCTCGAGGTCGAAAGGATGACGACTTTAGGCCTTCTAAACTATCTTCGAATAGGCTACTATACCTGGCATCTCGGTATCGCTTTCCTGATGACTTAACTTTCAGTCTCCTACTAGGTCAGTATTCTTGGGATCACGACCACAGCGACCTCGCTGTTTTTGAGGAGCAGCTCACGACAGGGCTGCGCTTCCCTCTTCACCCCTTTTTGATAGAAGTAATCAAATTCTATAACATCACCATCGACTAGCTTCATCCGAACTCTATTCGGAACATAGTCGATACTATTTCTTTGTTTCACGCCTACAACCGACCACCTTTGTCTCTTGACGTCTTTAGCTCAATCTGCGGGATCTAGCACAATTCATCCTGTCTACGTGGGGACGTATGACAGAGCTATTACATCTCCCCTAGGCCTGGATTTAAAATCTTGTCCGGTTGCCCGAACAAGGTTCCGGCCTGGAAAAGACGGTACTTCATCGTCTGTAACCTGGAAGGGTGGTCTTTTCCAACCCACTAGAGGGTTGCTTCCCAAGACCCTAGAGTGATCTTGGACACGGAAACCAGGGTAGTGATTAACTCTTGGAGGGACCTCGGCCTCGAGCTGGTTTGAGTCCTCCTAGTAGGTTCCTTTTCAGATTTTTGCTAAAAGCAACCTTTAGGTTTCTTTGACCAACTGCCTTTTTTTTTTGGCAGCTACGATGCTAGAGTTTGATGCAAGAAGCCTTATGATGAGCTCCCGAAAGGGGAAAAAGAGAAAGGCAATGAAGAGACTCCGTCGGGAGGAGACTTCAACATCTGAAGCACCCGAGGTCCAAGTATCTGAAGCAGCCGAGGTCCAGGTTGATAAACTGATCTCCGCCGAATCCCCAAGGGAAGAGGCCCAACCCACGGACCCCGAGGTGGTTGCGATGGAGGGCTGTGAGGAGGATATTCATCCTTAGGAACCCGGGGATGGATTTACGCCAGAAGAGCCTGATGTCAAACCGAAGCTCGCTCTTGCTATCGAGGAGGAGAGTATCACGAACCACATGCTCGCGGTGTAGAAGAACTGAGATGCTATCTTCTTGAAGGAGGTCGCGGGATGGGCTGACATGGTCCCGAAACGACTTATGGGACTAGCTTCTAGTCACTACATGGTGGTAAGCTTTCTGCCTTCGGTTTCTCTCTCTCTTCCCCTTTCTTCCTTCTCACTTTTTATTCTGACCTCGATTCGCTTCTGATAGGTTAACTTTGCCCTTCACGCATTGGCTTGCCAGTCTGCGATCCAATCGAAACAAGCTCGAGATGCCAAGGTGGAGGTGTGAAAGCTTCATCGCGACTTGGATTTAGCCCGGGGTGAGGTTCTTCGAGCAAAGAAAGGAGCTGAATTCTAGAAGCAACTGATTTTGGATAAGGAGGGGTAGATCTCATCGCTCACCGAGAACACTAGGTACAAGGAGCAGGTTTCTTCGATGGCCGGGAATGAGGAGGAGCTAATCGTGAAGATGACCGAGGAGAGGACGTGGTTTCAACGAGAGATCGAGAACCTTGAAGCAATGGTCGAAGAGCGAACTCAGATTTTCAAGACCGCCATCAAAGTGGCGTGGTCAGAAGAGATAGCTAAGGCTATTGAATGCCTCAAGGAGTCCTCAGAATTCCACGCCCTTCAGGTCGAGTACGGCTCGAGCTTCTACCGCTCCGGGTTCAAGCTGTGTAGATATATGGTCCATCAAAAGTTCCCTGGTCTCGACCTCAGCGCTATTACAATGACAGGTTTAGCTCCCGAAGTGGCTACGACAGCGGATGAGGAACCTAAGTCGTCAGAGGAAGAGAGCAATGACAAGGTCGAAGTAGTGGGCCCCTCAAACATGGCTGGCAATCCTCTTGCTTGAGAAAATTTTCTTCTTTTCTATTTTCCTTTGAGTTATGAATGTACACCCCGAAGCTATTGAACTCGGGTCACAAGGAAATCTTCTGTACTTACACTTACTTTATCAATGAAACACATCCTCTTTTTGTAAAAATATTCTAAGTGTGAGCGGCTTCCGATCTGAGTAGCAAATGTGTAGGTTATTCGAGTTGCCAGGCTACCGAGCTAGACGATAAGTAAGGATAACCAACCATAAGAATTTTCTAAGTGTGGATTATCCCGAACTACCTTCCCAAATTGGCAGGAGTAACTCGCGCTCGTGCTACTCGTTTAAATGTCAGTTGTCCCTTAACGGGTCCAACCTATTGTTTTATGCCAAAGTGGGCTAGACATCGTAGGGCTTACACCCGAGTTGTCTGTGCCTTATGCATTTAAAGGTATTTTGCCTATGCCAAAGAGGCGACTAGTACTTATATAATGACAAATCCGTATGTTCGGTGTCTCAGCCCTTGGGCCTTGGGGGCAACTTATTGTCCGCCCTTCTTGACTCTGCCCATGTCGAAGAGGCGACCGGGTCTTATGCGGTGTCGGGGTCTTCTATTAGTTCTGCACTTTTAGTCCTTAGACTTCTGGGAGTGACTTGCAGTCCGCTCTCCAGTTAGGCAATTACAGATAGTACTGCCTCAAGTTGCTAACATTCCACACCCAGGGCACCTGTTTCCCTTCTAGGGTTTTGACCTCGTATGTACCTTCCCCGGGCACTCGCTTTACTCGGTAGGGTCATTCCCAATTCGGTCCGAGCTTACCAACACCGGGCTCAAGCACCATGATTTTACGAAGTACCAGGTCTCCGACGTGGAAGTTCTGCTTCTTGACTCTGGCATTGTAGTACCGAGCCACTCTCTGCTGGTAGGCCACAGTTCGGATGTATGCGAGGTCCCGTACCTCTTCAACTAGGACGAGGTTGGTGTGTAGCTCATCATCATTTGCTTCTTTGTCATATGCCTCCAGACGTTGCGTGGGCACCTCGATCTCGACTGGGATGATTGCCTCCGTGCCATTGGTGAGGTTGAAAGGGGTTTCACCCGTGGCGGTCTTCACACTGGTTTTATAGGCCCACAGTACACTGGGTAACTCGTCTACCCATAGTCCTTTAGCTTAGGTTAGGCGTGCTTTCAATCCACAAAGGATGGCCCTGTTCGTAACTTCAGCTTGACCGTTCGCATGGGAGTGTGCCACCGAGGTGAAATTTTGTTGTATCCCCATCTGGCTGCCTCAATTCTGAAACTTGATGTTTTCAAATTGTTTGCCGTTATTGGAGATAAGCACTTGAGGTAGTCCAAAGCGGTACACTATGCTTCTCCATAAGAAGTTTTGGACACTTCGGGCTGTGATCGTCGCTGGCGGTTCAACCTCCACCCATTTTGTGAAATAGTCTACTACTACCACTAAGAATCTCCTCTGTCCCGTTGCTGGCGGGAATGGTCCAAGGATGTCGATTCCCCACTGCGCGAAGGGCCATGGGATAGTGAGGTACTTCATGTCAGCAGCAAGATAGTGGTGGATTTTGGCGTGCCTTTGACACTTGTCGCATTTGTTGATGAGTTCCAGTGCATCTGCCTTCATCGTTGGCTAGTAGTAACCCTGTCGAAGCGCTTTCTGGGTGAGAGCCCTTCCCCCCAAGTGTCCGCCACATAGATCTTCATGAGTGTCGTGGAGAATGAGCTCGACTTCTGAGGGTCGCAAGCAGCGCAAGTAGGGGAGCATGTAGGATTTTTGGTACAGCTGCCTGTCTATTATGACGTACTTGGCCGCCTGTTGCTCTACCCTTCTAGCTGCCTTATGATCTACAGGGAGGATCCCGTAAAGTAGGTAGCTCGTGAGTGGATCGATCTAGCTCGACTCTGCTTGTACAACAAGAACAACCTCTTCTACCCCCCGAGAATGCTAGGCCGAGGCAGGTTCTCTATGTACACGGTCCTCATGGTGTTGTCGCTTGTGTTGGCTAAATGTGACAGAGCATCAGCCTTAGCTTTCTTGGATCTCGGGATCTGTCTGATGAAGTACAATTGGAAATCACGTAGAGCTTCTCTGACTTTGGCTAAGTAAGCGACCATAGTTGGCTCGTGAGCTTCGTACTCGCCAGTGACCTGGTAGACCACGAGCTGGGAGTCACTGTAGATGACGATGTGCTTGGCTCTTACTTCGTTTGCTAGGGTTAGCCCGACTATCAACGCTTTGTACTCCGCCTCACTGTTGGACGTGATGAACTCAAAGCGGAGCGCGTACTCCAGCTTCACCTCACTTGGCCTGTAAAGAATGATACTAGCTCCGCTACCTTGTTGATTTGACAAGCCGTCCACATGGAGGATCCATGGCTCCTCCTCCCAGGTTGGCGCTGCTCTGACTGGAGGAGGTGCCGCACTAGTTGAAGCTTCTCCTCTGTGCTCGGGCTTAATCGGTTCAGGAACTGCAGTGCTCAAGGTACACTCCGCGATGAAGTCAGCTAAGGCTTGGTCCTTGATTTCTGTCCAGGGCTCGTACTAGATGCCGTACTTGCTGAGTTCAATGGCCACTTCGTCAACCTACCGGATACCTCTGGCTTAAGTAAGACTTGCCTCAGGGGTCTATTGGTGAAGACGATGACGGTGTGAGCTTGGAAGTACGGTCGAAGCTTCCGAGCTGCGGTGACTAGCGCGTACGCCAGTTTTTCGATTTTTGGATATCTTGTCTCTACATCCTGCAAAACTTTACTAACATAGTAGATGGGTCGTTGAACCCGATCTACTTATTTCATTAGTATCGAGCTGACCACCTCATTACTCGCCGAGAGTACAACTTAAAAATGTCTCCCTCCTCGGGTCGGGTTAGAACTGGGATACTGGTCAGATAGCTTTTGAGCTTGTCAAAGGCAAGTTGGCATTCTTCGGTCCATTCAAAGTCTTTGCTCCTTTCAATTGCCTTGAAGAAAGGCAGGCAACGATTTGCTGATTTAAACATGAAGCAGCTTAGAGTGGCTATACGGCCGTTCAACCTCTGAACCTCCTTCAATTTGCGGGGCGGTATCATATCTAAGATAGCCTTGATTTTGTCGGGATTGGCTTCGATACTTCGTCGGTTAACAATGTAACCCAGGAATTTACTCGAGGTGACACCGAAGACGCACTTGTTAGGGTTTAACTTCATATTAAACTTGTGCAAAGTTAAAAAAAATGTAAGTCTTTTATTAAATCGTTTAAAAATTGAGTTTTGACGACCATGTCGTCTACATAACATTCTACTTTTTTGCCGATTAACGACTCAAACAATTGGTTTACAAGTCTCTGAAATGTTGCCCTGACATTTTTCAGCTCGAAGGGCATGACCTTGTAGCAGTATAGGCCTAGCTCGGTTATAAAGGCCATTTTTTCCTCATCGACAGGGTCCATCCTGATCTGGTTGTAGCCCGAATAAGCATCCAGGAAGCTTAGCAACTCGTGCCCTGAGGTCGTGTCCACTAGATGGCCGATCTTCGGAAGTGGGAAGCAGTCCTTCGGGCAAGCTCAATTTAGGTCGGTATAGTCGACGCACATGCGCCACTTACCGTTGGCCTTTTTTACCATAACGTCGTTAGCCACCCAGCTCGGGTAATGGACCTCCCTGATGAAATCGACTACGAGAAGCTTCTCGATTTCCTCGTCGACTGCTCTCAAATGCTCCGGGGCTAGGTTGCGTTTTTTCTGTCTAACGAGCCTAACTATAGGATCAGTGTTCATTTTGAAGTAAGAAACTTACCAGCTGAGAACGTAACGGCTCCTCAATGGACACGCTGATCTGGAGAGTCCTGGTTGGATCTTCCACTAAAACAGGTATAAGAATCGTCTCTTCTATTGGTGAAGCTTGCACTTCATGGTACTCTGTAGGTCATTTCAGCTCGAGGTCGTATGCTGCCTTGGCTTTCCCTTTGAGGGTGGCAATGTAGCATTGGTGAGACTCGAGCTGGTCACCTCGCGCTACCCCTACTCCGAAGTCCGTGGGGAACTTCATAGCCAGGTAATAGGTGGACACCATTGCGCGTACAATGTGGGTGATGGGCCGACCTATTATGGTGTTGTACGGGGAGGGAGTTGCAACCACTAAGAAAGTGTGGTCAAATCTCGCTATGCTAGGCCAAGTGCCGACCTCCATAGGTACTGTAACTCTTCCCAAGGTCCTGACTTCCTCTCCACTGAAGCCTACCAAGGGAGTGTTCGCGGGCTTAATGTTGCTCTCATGAAGCTGCAGCTTGTCGAATGCATCATTGAAGAGTATGTCTATTGAGCTATTGGAGTCGACCAGGACGCACTTCATCGCGAAATCATTGATTCTCATCTTTATGATGAGCATATCATCATGGGGATACTGGATTACATGCGTGTTATTTTCAGTGAAGAAAATGGGTTCTTCTAACCTTGGCCACTTCAGAGGATTCTGTTCTTCTCTTTCAATCTCACGAGTTGATGTCTTTGTCGCGGCTAAAGTGCAGCCCGCGATAATCGATCCGTCGGTGACCATGTGTATTACTCCTTGAACTAGCCTCTCTTCAGGCAGTTGCCTCTGCGGCTGTTCGCTCTGCCTGTTGCTGGACTCGGGAGCATCTCTGCCTTGCTCCCCCTGCCAACCTGTTTGTTTTTTATTATCATTTAGTACAAAGTTTTTCAGATATCCACGACAGATGAGCTCTTCTATCTCATCGCGGAGGTTCTTACAATTTTCGGTGCTATGACTGTGATCTCTGTGAAAGTGGCAGTATACATTTATGTTTAAGGTGTTTGGATCCCCTCTCATTCGAGATGGCCACTTCACGTAAGAAGCATCCTTGATCACCATGAGGATTTCTGCTCGTTTCGCGTTCAAGGGCGTGTAATTTGTTCTTTTAACTAGAGGAGCTCAGAAAGACTGATTTGGTTTTCCTCCTCCACAAGCTGGATCATCCTTCTTCCTCTTGTTGTCCCCATTTGTTGAGGCCTCACATTCTCTTTTTCTCTTCTCTGGTGGGTTCTCACTCTTCTGGTTCATCTCTTCCTCTGTTCCGATGAACTGGTCAGCGAGCTTGAGGAACTCAGTAACATCTTTAGGTTTGTTGGTGACCACTACCACTTGAATTCTTTGTGGGTGATACCTCTTTTGACTGTTGTGAGTCTTACAACGGGGTCTAGATCAGGAATCTGTAAGCATGCATCATTGAATCTCTTGATGTAGCTCTGGATAGATTCTCCCTCCTTCTGAACTATGCAGAGTAGCCTTTCCTAGGACCTCAGACACCTCTTGCTTGTGATGAAGTGTGAGGTAAAAATCTGCATGAACTGCGCCCAACTCTTGATTGTCCCAGGCGCTAGGTTTCTATACCATGTGCGAGTTACCCCTTTAAAGGTGGTAGAGAAAGCCACACACATGCAGGGTTCATCCGCATTGGCTAGGTGCATCTGTGACTGGAACGAATCTATGTGGCCATTCGAATCGAACGACCCATCGTACTTGTCCAGGGGAGGTACCTTGAAGTCCTTGGGCATTGGAACTGCTAGGAGCTCGGGAGATAGGGGAGATGGTACAGAGAGGAGTGGGACAGTCTTCACTGTTCCCGAGCTCGCTTCTTTCTTTCCTTTCGGCTGGTCGAGCTGGCATTGAGCTACAGTTCGGCGAGCCTTGCGACGTCGCTTCTATTGCTTCTTCACTGGTTTCACGTTAGTGCTACTGGCTTCAGTGTTATCAAGCACGGTCCTTGCGGGGAGCTACTCAGACTGTTGGTGGCGGTTCCTACGAACTGAGGGGCCTGGTTTGGAATCCATGGCCAGAACCACGAATCAGTTCTCTACGAGTGAAACTTCAAGTTGGGAGGGCTGAGGTGAGACGGCCCTAGCAGGCTGGGTATCTCTCGACATGTTCACCTATTGGGAGGTGGGAGGAGTAATCTGTCTTTCCCTCTTGCTGCGGGACGAGACCTGGCTCCCGAGAGGGTTCTGGGCTTGGGAGGTCGCTCGCTCAGACGATGAGGCTTGACTTGCTATATGGATGGATGCCGAGCCCGCCTGCTGGGTCTACTGATTTTGCGGTAGTGGGGGAAATTGCTATTGATAGACGTGGTGTAGGACTTGCTATTGATATAGTTGAAATTGCTGGACCTGATGCATTTGGGCCTGCATATAGTGCATTAGGTCGTCCAATTGATTCTGTCCGACCGCCGGGGGGATGATAGAAGGTTCGGAAAAGGTTGCACCCACCGTTGAGGGGAGTGGGGCATTCAATAGTGCAAGAACCCGAGGCTCATTGAGAGTGGGGATCCCATCCGCAAAGAGAGGTACGGTAAATTGTCTAATACAGACAGTTGGGACCTGAAGTTGCCCCCCCGGAGGTGTTCATATCGATGCTTTGCCCGGCGTTGCTGGAAGATGCCATTGAAGACGAGTTTAGGGTGCTTGGTGGAAAAGGCTTTTCGACGTGTTTCCCACAGACGTCGCCAATTGATGCTGGGCAATCTGGCTGCTCCTAGCTGAAGGTGACTTGGCTTCCAGTAGACGACAAACGTGGAGAATCTGCACAGAAAGAATCAGAGAACCCGGAGGTGCTTACCCGACGAGGTCGCTCCGATTCTTAAGTCAATATGTGCGAGCTGAAAGTAAATAGAGAACAAGAGAGCTAGTAAGCAGTAATTGCGTGTGCGTACCTTTGCCCCCAAAGGGTTGGGGTCTTTATATACTGGAGTCCTCGCGGGTTTTTTGGAGTGGTCCCGAGATCCTCGCCGTGATGTGGCCTGTCACCAAATTAATAAGAGATAACGTCGCCATCCGATAAGGCATATCATTGCCGTCCGAATCGATCGGAGGAGATAAGGCCAACTATTATGAGGTGTGATCCCGTGAAACATGGAATGCGGTTATGAGATCTTTGGGGTTGTCATGTGGAGGTCGATCAATATTACCCAAACTGATGCCCCTCTGGTCCGACCTATTACGAACACCAAGGTGCCTGATAATCGAGGTGATCTTAATGCAATCGTGCCCCGAAGTGAACTTGTCCCGAGGTGGGTCTATCCCAAGGTGTTTCGGCTATCCGAGCTTGGTCCATTGTAGACTCGGGTTTATTTGGGATGAGCTGTCATTCAGTCAGCTAGGTCATGTCCACGTGTCTCTCCATTATTAGGTCGAGCTAAATCACCCTACATCAGTTTTCAAAACTGGATTGGACCGAAAAACCGAGAAGCAGACCGGTTTCGTTTTACCCTAAAACCATTTTTTGGCCAAAAGCCGTTAATTTGGTGAGCAAACCACTGACCTGGGTGGTCAAACTATTGACTTGGACAACGGTTTTGGCTGTTTTTTACTTTTTTTTTTAATTTTTAAATATTTTTTATTTTTCTGATAGAGTGGACTGTCCATTTGAATTGGACGGTCTGTTCGACTCGGAAACTGGACCCTAGAATGGTTTCTTGTCTGATCCGATTTTAAAAATCTTGGTTTTTGTTTGATTTGAGACCAACGTTTTTGAACCGTTGTTGACCTAGACGGTCAGACCATTCGAACTAGAAACCGGTCACTCATTTGAATGATTT
This sequence comes from Nelumbo lutea, assembly GCF_056320005.1. Taxonomy (NCBI): domain Eukaryota; kingdom Viridiplantae; phylum Streptophyta; class Magnoliopsida; order Proteales; family Nelumbonaceae; genus Nelumbo; species Nelumbo lutea. The sequence continues at coordinate 53,674,474 of NC_142691.1, forward strand.
GAGTTGCACATTAAGCCATTAACTCTTTTTTTTTTTGCAATACTATGATTTCTCATTTTCTTGTGAAGGTTTCTCGTGAAGGAACCGAACCACCATTTGCGCCAGTGACCACTCCATTGGAGCCAAGAGCCACTGTAGAATCTCACTGTTTTCAATTTTGATTTGAAGCTTAAACTTGTATATTTCCGTCTTATTTAAAGCTTAAAGCCTTAATATTTATGGTATATTTCTGTATCTTCTGTGTATTTTATTTAATGTTTATGGTATTTTTTATTATATATAAATAATTATTGTTTTTAATTTATTTATGACATCACGGGTTGAATCATTCAACCCGGACGGTTGAACCACCAAACTGGAAAATGGTGCCCAAAATGTTTTTATTTCCGAATCGGTTTTTAAAACCTTGTTTGGGACATAATTTTTAGAAGTATTAAAAATAAGGGTAAAAGATTTCAACATACCTTGAATTTTCATAAATTAACTTAAATATACCCTTGAGTTTTTTTTTTTTGTTTTTTTAAATTAACTTAAATGGACTTTATGATTAGACCTTATTAGACTTAAACATACGAATTCGGTTTCTAATATGAATGAATCCGGTTTCTAAAAATCCATCTCTCCATTAGCAAAAGTTACATGTCATTTGCATGTCCCTTCATTGTACGTGAGATGTGTCTCTTTTGCTTCCATCACTTTTATCAGATTCAGCATTCATCAATCTCGTGTGTTTTTCTCCTTGCCATATAGTTCCTGTTTGATTTCACTTCAAATAAGTACTTTTTTTTACATATATTATTGAATATTTTGGGTTTTTTTTTGAGATTTTAAACGCCTGAAACCCTCTTTACCAAATCTTGTTTTTTGGGGTGATTTCAAACATTCTCATTGTGCTATCGCCGACGACACTTAGGTCAGCCATTCTCCTCCCTTGTCTTTGGTGGTGTTTTTTTATATTTTCTTGAATAATCAAAATTTCATTTTTTGATTTATTATTAACATGTATACTTAATATTATCCCATTTTATTTTTCTTTAAATTCTCATTGGTATTGGTGATATTTTTTTTGTGATTTTTTTTTAATAATCCAAATTTTAATTTATTCATCATCCTGTTTTATTTTTTAAAAAATGATATTGGTGGTGTTCTTTATATTTTCTTGAATTATTATTATTATTATTATTATTAACACTATTGGTATTAAAATAAGTGAAAATTGTTTTGAAATAAAAAATAAAAATAAATAATACAAAGGTAAAAGAAGAATAGCATTAGTTATTTATTAATATTGTTGGTATTAAAATAAGTGAAAATAGTTTTAAAATAAAAAAATAATAATAATAATACAATGGTAAAAGAAGAATAGCATTTTCATCGATGGTTCTGATGTGGCCTTTAATGGAACCTCTAGGTAGTGGTGGCAATCTGGCGGGTTGGGTTGGGTTTGGTTTGGGTTGAGCTTCAACCCAATCCATCTAACTCGCCAACCCATTAATGACCCAGTTATATAAAATTAAATGGGTTGGGTTAAACCCGAACTCACTTTAACCCAATCCAACCTACCCAAACCCATTAATCTTATATTTATGGACTTAAAAAAAAAAACAAACTAACTCTCTTTTAACAAATAAATTGGTCATAGCTTGGTGGTAATAGTACTTACTATTTACACAAGTGGTGAATGTTCAAATTACATTACATGCATATTAATTTTAAACAAGCGGCGAAGCCATTTGACTATGTACGGATTTCGGGTTTGACCAAACCACTTAGGTTCCAACCGGTTAGACCAACTTGAATTATCTAATTAGATTATCTTCGAGCTAATCACATCAAGGGTGGTTGAACCATTTAGATCTGGATCAGTTCGGTCGAATCGATTCAGTCAATGGTGGATTGGCCATATCAGGTTTGTGAATGGCTTTGGGACCGAACCGACTGACCCGAAGTAGGTCAACGTAAGTAAATCGGGTCTGTCTGGATTCAGGTTGGGTTATGTGGATATTGGTTAAATGGACGGTCCAGACTGGGCAAAGCATGCAGGCACTAAACCATCTCGCCCAAAACTGTTTCGGATTCGAGTCGACCCAGACCGGCTTGTATTGGGTTAGATTGGGTTGTGTGAATATTGGTTAGACTAGACGACCCAAAGTGGGAAAAGCAAGCAGTACTAATTACTAAATCATCCTGCTCGGGGTCTATTTTGGATACGGGTTGACCCAGGTTAGTATATACTGGATCGGGTCAGACCACGTTGAACTAGTCCGGACTCGAGTCAAATTGATTTGGATCTGTGTTGGGTGAAATGTATTGATTCAAAACAAAACTAAACTTAGTCAATAATTAATAGAAAATTAATATATTAATTATAAATTATTTAATTCAAATGAAAAAAATAAAAAAAAGGCTAAAGAATTAATACTTATGTTTGTAATGGTTAATCCAATGGTTATCCACAACCCAACCCAACCCAACCCATTTAAATGGGTGGATTGAGTGATGGGTTGATTACACAACCCACCAAGTAAATGGGCAGATTGCGTGAGTTAAAGTTGCCACCCCTACCTCCAGCCCAAAGTTATTGCAAGGGCTGGGTTGTGGGCTTTCCTCGCCCCTGGACCTAACTTCTAGGGTCAATTAATATTAGGGACCTTGCCTCTGTTAGTCCCATTAAGTGTACTATGGATGTTTTACCCATGACAACTCTCCTTACACCTATCCACAAAACACTACCTACGTGTACATCTCTCTATCCATAACACTATGTAAGGGCGCCAAATGTTCTGCATGTATGGTTGCGATATAAATGTAAGCACCCATTTTGTCAGATTGCTGCAAAGCATGAAACCAGAGGCAGTTGGATTTGAATTTTTTTTAATGCATTGATGTTCAATGTCACCAAACGCATAGCAATGTCAAAGATGAGAAGTTGAGAACCATTGGTCTGAATTGAAAAATCAGGCCCCAATGCCCCACATTGCTGACCCGTTTACTTTTGATTGCGTTTTGTAGTCAGTTCTACTTGTCTTGTTTGTAGCAGATCCGGTGTTCAAATTCCCCTCCCTTCAACAGCCCCAATTTCCAGGGAATCTACTTCTCATAGCTAGAGAAGTAGCAAAGTGTCTTAAAATTTTCTGTCTTTTGTCTTTTTTTTTTATAATAAAATTTCCGCACATTGAAATTTGTAAAAATACACTAATTTCTATATTAAATTACCTGAGTCCGGATACCCTGCTCACAAGAACTCTGTCCATGTTTGTTCACATAACATCACAATTATACATAAAGAATATTTCATCCTCTTACATAGTATTATGCAAGGGAAGATGTTCCCAATTCATTAAATAATGGCATTAGGGGAAATGCCATTATTTGATAAGACCATTCATTAAACAAACATTTTCTTGGTTTGTGTGATAGTTAATTGTTGGAGAAAACACCATTTTTAATGTTTTTCCTAATTCATAGTCATTTATTTACTATCAACCTTACGTAGCACTTAATAGTGCTTAATGACACATAGTTGATGCTTTTCACCCATTTTCTCATTTTTTAAAATAAAAAAATACAAAACATTTATTAAAATAAACGACCACAATATTAAATAGCCCCAAAGTTAGCCATGTCCACTTAGGGGTGACTTACCCATAGGTTAATTAAGCATGCGAGAAGGTTTTGATTCCTTGAGACTAATGGGTCATTGTGACATTAGCAAGTGCACTAGCCGCTCAGGTAATAAAGAGATGAGTAAAGTATCGTTCCCACAAGGATTTAGGTAGCAACTACTAATACTAAACCAACCAGCTCTTATATGATTAACCGAATACTACAATTTATTAAAATCTAAAATTCTAAACTACAAACTATCTAATTGGCATTGGTTCAATCACCTTGCATACAAGTTGAGAGATAGGCTAAAATTACAAATTCATTATTCAACAATCAACCCTCTTAGATCATTCGAATAGAGTATGATCCAACATTGGTTTGGTGAAATCCCAAGGCAATGAACAACCTCTTTCAAGTGCATGTTCATCCTATGCATGAATAATGATTCTTATATCTCTATTAAGAATCTAATCATTCATGCATTTAATCAAATACTTCAAGGGCATCAATTCAGATTTGAATTGATCACCAACTGAATTGTGCAAATTATCTCTAACATTGCATGCAATTCAGTTCTTGAATAGCAGATCTGAATTTCTAGAATCTCTCTCAAGCACTCTATAAATTCCAAGAGTTAGAACAAATCAGCCAAGATAAAATATGAATGTCTGAATTCTTCCTCAAGCAATTTAGACATTGCAAATCTCAGATTTAAAATTTCATATATGGATTTGTAAGAGAACGATTTGGCCAATAAGTTCTTCAATTCATTCTCCATTTAAGAAACAATAAGATTGGGTCTAGTCCATTCAAATGGTTCAAGAAACTTAATTACATAATCTGAATTTTACAACATACCATTACAACAAGAAGAAATGAAAGAAAGAAAGAGAAATTATATGAATTAAAGCTGAATTTGAATTCAATGAAGACAAAAATTGAGTAAGAATAGTACATAGATCTCTCAATCAAGCTTTCCCCAATTCGAACTCACCTTCTTCTCTCTTTGGTTGCTTGAATCTTTTCAGCCCTTCTTCTTTTTGTGCCTAACTCTTTCTCCTCTCCTCTTCAAGAATTTGGAACCCAAGGGGACTAGAGAGGCTTGAACTCCAACAATTGAACATTCTCCCCCTCCAAGAGGCCTCCTTAAATAGGCTTTCAAGGAGTCTAGGATGCTGCCACCTCACCCCTCTTAAATCTTCTAGAATTGGTTGCCCTTCTCTCTTTTTCTTGAAACCTCTAGAAGTTGCCACCCCTTGCTCCCTTTGGGTTGCAACTTAACTGAGTTTTGAGCATATTTTAGTTGCACTCAATGCTGTTTGATGGGCTGAAATGGGCTCCTCTTTGTTGGGCCGAATTTAGCTTATTTGCTAGGCTCTCTCTTTGGGTTCCCCCAAAGAGTGTAGCATGGGCTACATGGGCCAATTGCTCCTCCATTGCTCTCTTGGCTGGGCTGGGCTAAATTGATTAAATTTTGGCTTTCTTTTATTGCTTTATGCCTTTTTTTTTTCTTGAGTTGGTTTTCCCTGAATTCTTTCTTGAAATCAAGCTAAGATGGGGTGGAATTCAATCAAACCGACATAAAATCCATACAAAAACTGTATAAATTGTAAGTAAACCATGTACTCATCAGGGACATAATCAAATGATTCAAAATAGGTCCTTTTACCAAATAAAGCATAGGTATAAATAAGGCTCATATAAATTTTGGAAAAGTACATTTGCAACCCATTGCAGAATTTTGAATTCTACTACAGACCTACAACAATCAAAATGTCAAATACCCCCACCCAAATCACCAATACCCACCTATGTATTGGCATCAATTCGAAACTGGCACTTACCCCAATTGAACGATGGGGCTAAGAATTCTGACAGTGGGCTTGAATAGTCATTCTCCCTATAAATTTCACTTAGATTATGTTGTTGGTGCCCCTATCTATTTCTTGTTATGTAACTAATCAAGAGTGAACGTGCCAATGTTCTATATACATGAGTCAAAGTAGATTTAGGCTACGTTTATCTGCCCATAGCCAATCCAGCCCACCTTTGGCTTTAAGCCTCTACCAAGCCAAAGGTAATCATGAACTTCTAGGCTTACTATGGGGCAAGCTTCTAGCTATTCTAACATGGAAGTTCGTTTGAAGAAACTTTAACAATGTAATCCATTTGTTAAATTCTTGGACTACAAAAGAATTTGTCATCAATTGGATTTTCTTGGTTCTTAATGATCTATGGAAACACATTGTTATTTCATTCCTCTAAAAAGAACATTATTCTGAATTACCAATCTATTCAATACGCTAAAAATTCAATTGTCCATGTCAGCTTATTTCTCTTATCATATTGCTTACTGAACCTTTGAAAATTCCATCATCATCATCATCTATGTCTTATCCCAAATTTTCAACTATATGGGGTTGATTACATGAATCCTGTTTTACCAATCCATTCTATTTAAAACCATATTCACTATTAAATTATTATTGCTTAAATTTCTTACTATTTCTACCCATGTCGCTTTTGGTCAACCTCTACCTCTTCAGTCTTTTTCACTTATAACAAATCACTTTTTTTTTAATTGGAGTTATTGGCAGTTTTTTATGCAAGTGACCAAACCATCTTAACTTATTCTCTTTCATTTTATCACTTCTTAGAGTTATTCCTCCATCTTAGTATCTGCATTTCTGTCACTCATTTTCTGAACATGTTTCTTGGTTGCCCATTACTGTACTTTATATAACACAACTGGCCTTACAATTGTTTTATAGGTTTTACTTTTGAATTAAAAATAAATAAACAAAATCAAACATTAGGCTCTTTAAACTAACTCACAGTTACGAAACTAAATGTAACCACCCCTTATAAAACAAGGGCATCTTTTAAACTATCTTGTGGACCAAACGGGTCTCTTCTACTATAACTTTTATTTATAGGTTAAACGCAATTTCTATAAAGGAAACTAATGAGTCTCTTTCTACAAGGGAAATAAAAGAAAAATCTCATTGAGTAGACTCAATTATGGGTAAAACTAAAGCTCATTGAGTAGACTCATACCCATGCAAGATCTAGACTTGGAGGGAAAACATCTAATCATCACAAAAATGTGGGCTCAATTATGGGTAAAACTGTTGTGAGGCCCATAAATAAATACTTAATGGGCTTAATGGTTCCTCCTCCCACCACAAAGGAGAAGACGTGGCTTAAATTCAAGCATCCCATGATAATAGACAATGATGAAAGATCCATCATCTTCAGTGAAACATCATCAAATTGTGATACTTTTAGATCAACTGATTGGGGTCTGGCTATTATCATCGTTAAAAGATGCTTTTTTAAAAAGGAAAGAAATTTTGAACAGAGAGTTTGCCCAGAACCATCTGGCTCGATTGAGCTTGTGTATTATCTTGAAAAGCAACTCCGTGCAAATCACATACTCCATTATTAATGATAAGGAAGTAGATGTGACACATTCCATTATCTTTTTTGGGTGCTTTCCTTCACCACCTGATCTCACAAATCCAATAAAGCAGTCATTCGTGTGAAAACAAAGGCCCATGCTTTCGTCGTCCTGGTTCGGAATTTTTAGTGTCATCTTGGGTTCACATATATATGACATTATGGTGGTGTTCTTTTTTTGGATTTTGAGAGAGGGAAAAAAGTTAGATAATGGGATTTTGATTCTCATTAATCAAGAATTTCATGTTCATTTTTCAGTTTTATGTGGGGATTAAAGAAACTTTATTTTTTTGGGTATCACTTATCCAAGAAGGTGATACTCATTTCTTAGGTGGGAAAATAACTTTCCCACATAAGAAAAAAGTTGCCAATACTAATAATGGATTTCTATGGCTAAAATAGTCATTGTCTCACTTACATAAGAAATAAAAAAAACCTAGATAAATGCACTTACCTAGGTAAGTGTTTCCTAGGTAATTGCATTTGCTGGGATAAATTACTTACCGAAAAGTAAACAGGGCCTATGAGACTGGATCGACCTAATTGATTGATCAGAGGCTATGGTAAAATCATCATCATCTAAGCCTTTTTCCCATTTTTATGAGGTTGGCAGCATGAGTTTAGGGCTGTATGGATCGGATTATCCAAATCTCATAATAAAAACTGAATTTCGAATGTGATCTGAAATATCATTGAATTTATGGATTTTCGGATTGAATTCTGATTTAATTTGATTCTGCCTCATTGCTTTTAAAATAAAATAAAAGAATAGCAACTTTTTAACTTATATATGTATAATAAATTAATATAAATATAAAGCATTGAATTAATTATATATAAATATAATAAAGTATAATATCTATTATAAATAATCAGGCTTCACTTTTAATAAAATCAATCTAAATCTGATCGGATTACGTAAGACTGCATTTGAGTTCGATGGAAAAATCATTAATGTAAATGTCAGTCAATGGAAAAGTCAGTCTATCGGTTTAAAATTTGAATGGACCGTTGAAGTTTTTTCTTTTTTTTTTTTTTTGTGTGTGCGATAGTCGATCAATTATCGATAGAAAAGCCAGCCGATTAGATAAAACTTTAAAATGAAAATAAGCACCTACAAAATTGACCAGGTGTGAAGTTTTACACCAGTCTACTTTTACACTGAAAACAAATGCATGTAAATTCAAATCGATAGTAAAATTTAATATCGAATTTACATTTACACCGAAAACAAACACAATTTAGATATATCATCGGAGATAATCTGATTGGATGTTGGATCATATATTGAACTTTTGGAATCCTGATACCCCTATATAAATCCTGTTTCATCAATTCTATGCATAACTCTTCTAGCCCTTTCTGCTTGTCACAAACCACAGAGTCCAGATCTCTATCTTAAGATAGAGAAATTCACATGAAATGCAGTTTGGTCCATATCTAAATCTCATTGAGTAGACTCATACCAATGCAATTGGATTAAACCATTAGACCCACCCAAACCGGATAAAGTCCAGATCCATGCAATTGGATTCAGCCATCTGGTTTGGGTGTGTCTAACAAGTTAATAATTCATGTGGATTTCTCTATCTTAAGATATGTACTAACCTCATTATGTCTGGATTCACCAAATCAAAAGAAAAGAAAAAGGGCAACTGCCGGGAGACAACATTCTGTCAGTTCCATTTCAGTGTTGGTGGGTCTACAAATTGCACTATCTTCATCTGGGCCAGGATTCACTGCATGAAGGTCTTACGTAGCCAACGCCAACATTAAGGCATGCATGGGGTGAAGTATCTGCTACATCCATTGGCATAGCCTTGAGTTAAAGCCGTAAATCACAGCCATCGATGTATAGACTGGCCCCATCATGTTTTAGAGCAAGGTTACGCTTCTGGTCCATTCAGTTAAAATGCAGTAAAATAAGATGATTGAGGATTGAGGTGTATTGTGCATGATGACTCTTGCACAGATGGATGAATATACTTTAGATGGAGGGCCCCAACGCCACATCCCTGTATATGTATTGGATTCTTCAGTCGGAATGATTAGGGTTTAACATGGGCCGCAAGCGTGTGTTAGGGTTGTTGTAGGCTGTCTAGCTTGCTCCAGCCCACTCCTCACGAGTCATGATTGCAGGGACCTCCAATGAATTGGACTAAAAACCACCCTGGCCCACCTCTGGCTTTTTTCAGCTGCACAGTGAATTAGGTGTTGGCATCGGTGCTGTTTACATCACACCGTTTTGCTGGGCATGTGAAGTTCGTTCGGAAGTGGCGCTGTCATATACGTATTTTATGAGAAAATAGCATTGGTTTTATTTGGTAGCAAGTAATGTTTTTAATATTGATATATATTATCCAATGTTCAATACAATGATACATCATTATATTGCTATACTAATGCATCATCTTCTTAAAAAACATTAAATTTGTCGTTGCTCTCGAAGATATTTTTCTGATTTTCAAGGTATGGTTAAGAATAATATTTTTCTAAAAATATAATACTAAATAAGAGGATATTGTTTGAAGCATCGGTTTCTCTAATGTGGCACCTACATGGCCTTGTTTTTTTAGAAAATGGCGATGCCAAACATCCACTTAGCAAGTGTTTGGCACCGATGCTGCCATATAGGATGCTTTATGGGTAAAGGCACCAGTTTTATTTGGTATTGATGAGGGGTAATTTAGCCCAACCTATCAACACTAGGACACGTAAAAGCAGTTTATTGACTGGATGATGATTCAACATTTTCTGCCACCTCGATAGGCCAGGTTAGCAAGAGTATTTTGGGCACCTTGACCAAGACCAAGGTTCGAGCAACTTGTTGTGATGGTCCAACTTGTCGAGGTCACACATAGACAATTTCTAAAAGCTTGATAGCTGCCTCTGACCTCTTTGGGATCACACCGCACATCCATAAGCCTTATCTTTATCCCACCCGGATTGGATGGACTTGATAAGCCTTATCAGCTAACACGAAATCCACCTCGGAGTGTGGAATGAATTCCTAGTACGTAGCACAGGCCGAGAATCTTGGAGATGTTTCATAAAGCCTATAACAACTCACCTATATAAGGGTACCAACCCCAACGTTACAAGGTACACATAATTATTTGCTCACTAGCCCTCTAGCTTATAAGCCTTTAGCTCGCATACCGTTACAGACTTAAGCATTGGGGCACCCACATCGGGTAAGCCACCCCGGGTCCTCTGAAAATTCTTTTCTTGCAGTTCGACCGACCGACTAAGTAGACCGACATCCAAACTACACTCCAGCTAGGAACATTCAGATCGTGCACCATCAGGTATCAATGCTCTATAATTGTTTTCAGCATTGGTCCACATATTCAATGGTTTATATGATAACATATTGATGCCACGTCATGATACATTTGGCAGCAACGGTATATTGAAAATGAGAAAATATCAAATTCAACATTTTCTCGAACCATGCTTTCCCAAATTCCAATGCATAGCTGTTTTTTGGGAAAATGGTTCCAAATAAAATTATGTTTCTTGGTGCACCGTTCTGATGTAGCGTAGATAAGGAATTGTTTTGTAAAATGCCAAACACTGCGTTAAATTAACATTGAGAAAAAAAGTCATTTCAAACACTTATTATAGTTTTGTTGATCCACAAAAACTTACCCTATAAATTGTTTTAGTTTTACAGTTGATTTAGGTCTCGTTTGATTTGTGTAAATAAGGTTCTGAAAATGGAATTGTTATGAGCCATTTCGATTCTATTTATTTGGTTGGATATAACCAATTATATTGTTTATATGGAAATAGCCACTAAATCAAGTAGAAATTGTCTAAGGGTATGGGTCATGGCTTTTTATTCCAAAATCATCCCTAATACCTCTTCAAATAAAGAAGAAAATCGACCAAAGTGATTGTCCAAATAAGGACATATTTTTTTTTTCATTTTTATTTTGTTTTGATTAAATTTTTTAAAATAATGTGAGGGTGAAAACTATCATTTCCCACCTCCATTTAATGAAAAGTAGATTTAAATTACTAGCAAATTATAGGATAAGTTTCAGTAAATCTTTTAAATTATAAGGGTGGTTTAGTAAAACAAAAACTATAAAAAATCTATTAAATTATATGGGTGTTTTAGTAAATGACTCTATACATGGTTAACCATTAACAGCGGTTAAGTAGTTTCAACGGTCAATAACGGTCAATGTACGCAACCTTCGATTTGGAGTCGACAACCCAAAAGCGGCAAGGACCAGGTTGGGCCCACCCAAAGGAGGGACGTGTCATACAATTCACCGAACGGTCAAGATATTCCCCTCTCACATGATGTGACCTCACATCCCGTTAAATCAAAGACGTGGGGTCCAAATCCAATTCCACACCTTCCGAAACGCCCTCAAGAGAAACTTTGACAGTGTCAGGCAGCCCATGTCAGACACATCGCTTATCTACCTGCCACACGTATCGTACGCCACGTGTACGATATCACCCGTTTAGATGCCGTTCTTCTCAATCTTATTGGTTTGGTCAACAAAGAACCGAACGGCACAGAGCACTGGATCAGTCGCCAGAGGAAGCGTGGCCGAAAAAGATGACTGACATGAACCTATACAATCAACGGAAAACCGTCGTCTGTGTTTGCTTTTTTTATCGGATTTAAAAAAGAATACTTTATTATTATTTTTTTATATTTGAATTTTAAAAGAAATAGAGTGTTAATATCATAAAGGTAGAGTTCACTAATCAATGGGGTCTCCAAGGACGCTGACCGTAGTACCGAAGATTAAAGAAAGCTGAACAGCCCACGTTGCCCGTAGTTTACGGTCAGTATGTCGGGCATTTTCGTCCGCGTCCTATCAGCCTATGTTCCTATTCCGCATTGAAGAGGGACAGTCTCTCGCGCATCTCAACGATGCTGACAGAGATCCACGTTTCTCTATCTCTGTTTGTTTTTTCTTCAAGATTCACATGGAAATTGGACAGAGATTCACAGGTTGGTCCTTTTTAGCTGCGTTCCACTGAGATTTGGGTTCTTCCTTGGTTTGGCAGTTTTTTTAATGTTTCTTTATTTATTTGTCGCTCAATTTGATTTTTTTTTCGTAAATGGATCGCTCGGTTCGGGACCGACTCGGTATTGACCCGGGTGCTGAGCAACAACATTGCAAGTCGCAAAATTGGGATCTGTTCTTAAAAGAACGCTCCTCACACCGATCTCACAGTTATATCTCACTTTGTTGTATTGGAAACATCTTGTGACTAATAAATATAAATACGGAAAATGTTTTTGATATATGGCCACATGCTGTGAGGTCTATTCAGGAACTTTGTGTGTGAGGAGTAGATCCGGACTCTATTTGGTTGGGGTGTAGGGCATCGGGCGTGCTATGTGGGAAGCCCATCCCATCTCCATTGAAAAAGTCTTTCTATTAATGACAAAAATACAAGGCAGATGTTCTCAATGCACAACTGCATTGGATTTATTTATTGTGATGTTTTTTATGCGGCGTTTGGAAATGATGTAAATATGTGTATATAAGTTGCATAAGCGAAAGTTAGCGTGGCAGTTTAGCCGCAATTCGACGTAACAAGCTCGTCAGGCTCGATCAAATGATTTGGTGAGCGTGACAACCCGTCGAGTAGTAAGGCCCAGTTCGCCCCAAGCCTGAAGGCGGAGCACCCTCAGCTCCCCCGTGCAAGGGGACCCGAGCTCCCCTTGAGATCCGAGCTCCTCTTAAGGGGCCCCGAGCTCTCCCTTCCTAAGAAGGGAGCACCCCGGCTTTTGGCTAAGTGTCCCGAGGGAGAAACACCTCGGAGCAGCACCATCGAGACTCCTGTTCGAACTTGCTTAAGGCTCGCCTCCAGTGCAGGCACCTCGGAGCTTGACATCCGTGCCTGCCTGACGTCCTCACCTACTGGATCCGGTGGTAGTGCTCAGATCCCTTGCTACACGGCGTTCTGCACGCCATCTCTAGAAAGCATGGCATGCTTGTCAAGTTCGAACCTCCCAGTAGCAGCAGCCTGCACCTGCCACCCCAGTCCTAGTGGTAACGGCTAGGGCAGTGGCGGTTACGCCTAATGTGACTGAGCTCCAGTATAAAAAGACCCCAACCCTCACGAAGCTAAGGTATTGAAGCTAGCACTTTCAGCACTCTTAACTCTCTGTGTGTCTTCTTTGAGTTTCTTCAGAATTCTAACTTAGCCATCGGAGTGTTCCCGCCGGGAGAGCTCCCCGGGAACCCTTCACCTTCCTCTTCCTCTCAGGTGTCGTCTGTCACAACTAGAAGACAAGTCTCAGCCAGCTAGGAGTGCCCAGATTGTGTTGCATCATTTGGCGCCGTCTGTGGGAAGTGCTTCAAAAGGCCTTCCTGTAACTTCTGTGCATCTCTCTTCAAAGAACTCATTAGTATCATCAACACCTATGGCTTCCTCCAGCAACACCGGATGCCGGAACACCCCTGAGGAACAACTCCAGTTACCCACCGTTTGCATCGACCAGTTCACCATCCCTCTCTCTGTGGACGGGGTTCCTATTCTGATTGTGCCCCAGACGGTGGCACCCGTGACTGTTCCACTGCCCTCTACAGTTGGAATAACCTTCGCTAAACCCACCATCCTCCCTCCGATGGCTAGCCAAGATCAACTTGAGGATCTGATGCAGTGCATGCGAGCCATGCAGGCTAAGATGCAACAGTTCCAGCAACTCCAGTCCCACCAGCAGCAAGTGCTGCACCAAAGGTCCCAATACCAGTATCAACAACAGTTCCCTTCACTCCCTCCTCGACATCCAGCTATGCATCCAACCAAGCCTCACCGCCGAAGTGAACTCCCTTCCCACCAAGGAGAGACCTCGGTATCATCCCATGGAAGGAAGGAAAGACCCCCTACCCCCGCCTCGCGGCCGGTAGTTAGGTCGGGGGCCTCCCAGCCAGTTAGGCCAGTATCTCCTCAGTGCTCGCAGTTCGAACCTCTGCTTGCCGAAAACCAATTCGAAGTGCTGGCCGATGATTTGGAACAAGGTCCCTCTGTTCGTAGCTACCAACAGCCGTCTGAGCTTTTCCCTGGGCTCATTGAGCTCAGTAATACCGATGCCAGAAGCACCAACGTCGAGCCGACTAAGAAGCAACGAAGGCGTCGCCGAGCACACCGAGCTGTCACCCGCGACTTGCCCGAGCTCAGAGGCAAGGTAGAGGTGAGCTCGGGCGAGGTAAAAGCTACACCGCTCCTTTTAGTTCCCTCCCCCTATCACCAGAGCTCCTTGTTGTCCCCATGCCAAGGGACTTCAAGCTCCCCCCGTTGGACAAGTATGATGGGTCCTTTGATCCCAACGACCATGTAAACGCCTTTCAGTCCCAGATGCATCTGGCTAGGGGGAGCGAGTCTTGCATGTGCGTGGCCTTCTCCACCACTTTTAGAGGAGTAGCCCGCACTTGGTACCGAAACCTCGTGCCATGTTGAATAAGGAGCTGGGCGCAGCTCGTGCAGGTCTTCACCTCCCACTTCGTCGCCAGTAAAAGGTGCCCGAGGACCCAAGGAAGCCTCCTCAACAAAGTCAGGAGGGAAGGAGAGTCCATCCGGAACTACATCAAACGGTTTACTGACGCTTGCCTACAGATACCCAACCTAGACCCTACAATTCGGCTCATTGTGGCCAAGCGGGGCATCACCCACAAGGAGTTTAGATGGCACGTGGTTGTCAACCAACCCAAGACCGTGTCCGAGTTCCTTGAATTGGCAGATCAGTTCATAGGCCCTTGAAAAATGAAAAAGGGAATTGGAGCCCACGGCTCCAAGTGACAACAAGAAGAAGAAGGATCAATCTCGAGGGGCAAAGCCAATTCAGCCATTACGAGCTCTGGCAACAGAAAGGGATTATACACCCCTCAACACAAAGCGAGCTGAGATCCTCACGGCGATCAAGGACGGCCCATATGTAAAGTGGCCACCTCGATGAGATAGAATTGTATTGTAGTTTTCATAGAGATCACTGTCATAGTACCAAAAATTGTAAGAACCTCCGCGATGAAATAGAATACTCATTTGTCGCGGATATCTAAGAAATTTTGTACATCATAATAATAATAATAAAGCAGGTCAGCACGAAGAGCAGAATAAAGAGGCTCTCGAGTCCAGCAGACAAGCAGAACAGCCGTAGAGGCAGCCTCCCGATCAGAGACCAGTTCGGGGGACCATCCATGTAATTGTCGGAGGATCAATTGTCATAGGCTGCACCTCGACAGAAGCTCGGTCGTCAGCCCGCGAGGCCGCCAGGGAAGAGCTTAATTCTCCAAAGCGGCCAAGGATGGAGGAACCAATCTTCTTCACCGAAGATGATGCGCGAGGAGTCCATTACCCCCATGATGACGCGCTAGTCATAAAGAGTAAGATCAACAACTTCGAGGTCAGGCGCGTCCTAGTCGAATCGGGCAACTCGGCGGATATTCTCTTCAAGGCAACCTTCGATCAGCTTCAGCTCCGAGAAAGCGACCTGAAGCCCGCAAACACTCCACTCATGGGATTTAGCGGTGAGGAGGTCAGACCTTTAAGGAGAGTCACTCTACCCATGGAGGTCGGCACCTGGCCTAGTGTGGTAAGGCTCAACCATGAGTTCTTAGTAGTCGCGACCCCCTCCCCGGACAACGCAATAGTGGGTTGGCCCATCACCCACGCCTTACGAGCAGTAGTCTCCACCTACCATCTAGCGATAAAGTTCTCTACAAACTTCAGAGTCGGAGTGACGTGAGGAGTCCCGCAAGTGCTACGTAGCCGCCTTCAAAGGAAAGACCAAGGTAGTAGACGACCTCGAGCTAGAGCGACCCATGGAGCAGTTCGCGGAGCGAGCCGCGCCTACCGGCTTCGGCAGAGGACCCAACTCGGGTACTTCAGATCAGCTCTTCTATTGAGGAACCCCTGCGATCTCAACCTAAAAGCTAAAAACTAAGTTTGTCAGGTGAGGTCCTTGAATATGTTATTATTCTTTAACTTGTTTCTCTTAGGTGAAAGTCCATCAACCTTGTCCTCAATACCTTGTGCTGGAATTTAATTGATTACAATGGAGACTACACGGAGTCAAAAAGGTTTTGATACAATGTCAACAAACTATTTAACATAAAAACTTAAACTATTATGCATGGTCATTAAATAAGTTTAGAACATTCCATAAACTTTTTGTTTCTCTCTTATTTTTAACCCCTATTTGAAAACACTTATAAGAAGTACTTCTTTTAAGAGTTGGGACCATACATTAAGTGGCTATTAAGTGGTTTTCTGTGTTAAGTACAAAAGTGGTGAAGAAATACTTTTTAAAAAAAGTGACTTCAAGTTGATTTTTTTTTCCAACACATCTTGAAGTACTTCTCCAAAGATAGGAATGAATCGGTCCCTAATATTTTCTTGTAATAGCTAAAATACCCCCACACTCATTCTCTCACTTATCTCTCCCTCTCTCTCCTTGTCTCTATCTCTTCGCCAACACGAGAACTCGATACACCACTGTGCACTTCCTTCCACCTCTTAACACTTGACATGCAGGGGTGATGACGGTTTGTCTTCTAGTTTCTTCATCCCATTTTTTTCACTCTCTCTCCGCTTCTCTTCTCTCTATTCCTCTATCTCACCCATTCCTTTTCAACCAGCATCTGACCACCTCCTCTCCACCCTCTATTTTTCATCCTCTTCCTCGTAGAATTTCATACACAATGGCCGCTACAACTCCAACAGTGATAGTGTTTTCTTTCCTTTCTCACATTCCCCCTCATCCCTCCCATTCCTCACCATGTTTTCTTCCTTATTCTCCTTCTTGTGTCATCCAACCATCCTTTGGCCGAAATCCCAACCGACTAGCATCGAATAGAGCATTATGGGCCATCACCCTTCTTCTTCCTCCACCAACCAGACGACCGCGGTGCCTCTATTTCCACATCATTCCGTCCTTGCTCTTTTTCTGCGGTCAGACAAAGCATCTAGTAGCGGTGCCCTGCAATTAATCCAAGCCCATCTTCCTTTCTCCAACCAGAAAAGAGCCACCGTTGATTGCTCTTATAACAAAGGGATACCATCAAGTTGCTCTATACCCGATTAGTGTCAACAGTGCCAAGCCCTCGGCCCGCGTAGTTCACGATGGGCGGCTCTGGTTTTGGTGCATTGATCACCGTTGATGAGATAAATGGTCACAATTGGATCGGGTGTGATCAAGAGGCACAATTCAAAGTTAATAGTCACCAACTGTTAACAACTTTTTAAACAGTCACAATGTTTGAAATTTGATTGTTCAAGGTGCCTTCTCTAAACCAGCACCTACCTTTTTCTCATACCTCTTCACAAATTATTTAAGGAGCATGAATCAGACTCCAAAACACACAATTTCGAAATTCACTATCTCTCTCTCAGTCCGATCTGCTACAATCTCACAGAAGGTTTCTTTGGAGACTCTTCAACTTTGTTGGTTGTAGATTCTCGCCCAAGGCTCTGTTGTATCCTCAGAACGAATTTGCTTGTAACCCAACAACAAACTCAATAAAACTGAGTGGGGGCAAATAATGTTCTAAAAACAGTGTCTTCAGACGTGCCTCAGAGCTTCTCCTCCAAAGTTACAGCGGCCCCATCTTCCCCAACAAGATGATGAACCAAGATCTTGTTCGACTATACCAGTTCAATGGAGCAAATTTCAGCCGATGGCAAGACAAGATGATCTTCTTTCTGACCACACTGAAGCTATACTATCTGTTGGACCCGAATCTGCAATCACTTTCTGAACCCACTGACAAAGACTCTGAGAAGCTAAAGAAGGAAAGAGCAAAATGGGAAGATGACTCACTTCTGTGCCGACGACACATACTGAATGCCTTATCAGACCGGCTCTACAACTTCTACAAGGAACTTACATCTCCAAAAGAAATCTGGAAGGCCTTGGAATTCAAATACAAGGTGCAAGAAGCAGGTACAAATAAGTATTTATTGCAGAATACTTTGACTTCACCATGAACGACCATACTCCTATACTGGAGCAAGTTCATGAACTACAGGTGATAGTCAATAAAATTCAATCCCTTAACATCATCATTCCTGAATCTTTCCAAGTGGGAGCAATCACTGCCAAACTTCCACTCTCTTGGAAGGATTACAGGAAGAAACTTCTGCACAAGGCTAAAGAACTTACCTTGGAGCAAATTCAGCAACACTTTCGTATTGAAGAAGAGTCTCGAATTAGAGACAGTAGGGATAAGACCCTGACCGGTATGCTGAACTCTAAGGTAAATTTTGTGGAAAATGGATCGAAGAAAACTAACCCTACATTACAAGTAAAGAAGAAGGATGGAAAATTAAAAAAGAGCAACAATAAGAAAGGATCCTACTATGTTTGTGGAAAGAAGGGGCATTATCTTCGAGTCTGCTGACATCGGAAAGGCGGAACCAAGTATGCAAACATGGTAGAAGACAATCTCGTGGCCATGATTACTGAAGTCAACATGGCAGAATCGTCTTCTGGATGGTGGTTTGATTCAGGCGCCACAGTCCATCTTTGTAAGGACAAGTCTTTATTCAAGACATATGAAGAAGTGACTGATGGCCAGGAGGTACAGATGGAAAACCAAACATGTGCCAAAGTTGCTGGAAGTGGCAGCGTAGAGTTGAACTTCACCTCAGGAAAGACACTGACTCTCCTGAATATTCTCCGTGTTCCTGACATTAGAAAGAACTTGGTCTTAGTAAATTTTGTTTGTAAGAGGGGATTCAAAGTTGTCTTCGAATTCGACAAACTAATCATATCCAAAAATGGGATGTTTGTTGGAAAGGGATATGGTTGTAATAGTATGTTCAAATTAAGTATTAATGAATAAAAAGTTTATGCTTATATTGTTGATTCTTTCTCTTTATGGCATGATAGATTAGCACACTTGAATTTTAAATCCATAAAGAACATGAGCAAACTAGGTATAATTGCATACAATAATGAATCAACTGAAAAATGTGAAATATGTGTAAAATCTAAAATGGCTAAGAAACATTTCCCTAGTGTTGAGAGAAATTCTCAACTTCTACAACTAATCCATTCTGACATCTGTGAACTCAATGGTGTATTAATTAGAGGATGCAAGAGATACTTCATAACATTTATAGATGACTTTTTCTAGGTACACCTATGTTTACCTTATGAGAACTAAGGATGAAGCCTTTGACATGTTTAAACTATATAAGACAGAAGTTGAAAGTCAACTAGAAAAGAAAAATTGAAATCCTTAGAAGTGATATGGGTGTTGAATACTTTAAAAATGAGTTTAATTCTTTCTGTGAAGAATTTGAAATAATACATCAGTGTTTTGCTCCCTATACCCCTCAACAGAATGGCCTGGCTGAAAGGAAAAATAGAACACTTACAGAAATGATAAACTGCATGTTGTTAAAAACTAATGTCCCTTAAACCTGTGGGGCGAAGCACTCCTAACAGCCTGCCATTTACATAACAGAATTGTTTCTAGAGTTAATAACAAATGCCCATATGAATTATGGACAGGAAGAAAACCTAATTTAACATATCTAAAAGTGTGGGGGTGCTTAGCATATTATAGAGTTCTAGATCCTAAAAGAACCAAATTAGAACTCAGAGAGCTAAGAAAAGTATGTTTGTTGGATGTGCAGAACATAGCAAGGCCTATAGGCTTCTAGACTTAGAGTCTAACATAATAATTGAAACTAGAGATGTTGAATTCTTTGAAAATAAACTGTGTTCTGAATCCACAGAAAATTATAGAGAAACTCAGATCTCAATACCTGTTGATAATAATGAGACTGAAAGAAGAAATGACACAACTATAACACCTACAATAGGACTTAGAAGAAGTCAAAGACAAAGAACAGAGAAACACTTAGTTTCAGATTTTATCTCTACTCAGTCAATTGTATTTTTTGTTGAGGCTGATAGAGAAAAATTAAAAAAAAAATACCCATTGTCCTAAACATTGAAAATGATCCAAAAACCTATAGTGAGGCTATGACCTCTAGAGATGCTGCCTTTTGGAAGGAAGCTATAAATGATGAAATGGATTCAATAATGTCAAATAACACATGGGTACTAGTAGATTTGCCTCCAAGATCAAAACCAATAAAATGTAAATGGGTATTTAGAAGAAAATACAACACTGAGGGAATTGTGCAAACTTTTAAGGCTAAATTGGTAGTCAAAGGATTTAGTCAAAAGGAATGCATTGATTACTTTGACACCTATGCACCAGTGGCTAGAACAACTTCTATTAGAACACTTATAGCATTGGCATCCATTTATCACTTATTTGTTCACCAAATGGATGTTAAAACTGCTTTCTTAAATGGTGATTTAAATGAAGAGGTTTACATGGAACAACCAGAAGGATTTGTTCTTCCTGGAAACGAGAAGAAAGTCCGTAAACTGGTTAAATCATTATATGGATTAAAACAAACACCTAAACAATGGCATGAGAAATTTGATTCTTGCATTATAGCTTTTGGTTTTAAACATAATAGTGCTAATAGATGCATCTACTCAAAATTCACTGAAAATTATGGAGTAATTGTGTGTCTTTATGTGGATGATTTGCTTATTGTGGGTACAAATATGATTGGCATAAATGAAACTAAAAACTACTTATTCTCTGTTTTCAAGATGAAAGATTTAGGAGAAGTAGATACCATCTTGGAAATAAAAGTTAAAAAACATAGTAGGGCTATGCATTAAGCCAATCACATTATATTGAGAAAGAACTTGAGAAATTTAAGCATTTAGGGGTTAAAGAATATAGCACGCCATATGATTCTAGTATAAAGCTAGTAGAAAATACTAGTAGAGCAATTGCACAACTTGGGTATGCTACAATTGCACAACTTGGGTATGCTAGTGCAGTAGGGAGCTTGATGTATGCTATGCTTTGTACCAGACTTAATATTGCATTTGCAGTAAGTAAACTCAGTCGATTTACAAGTAATCCAGGAGCAGAGCACTGGAAGGCAGTTGAGAGAGTTCTTGGGTATCTCAAGAGAACCCTGGAACTTGGCTTGTTTTATTGTGATTATCCAGCTGTAATACAAGGGTACACTGATGCAAATTGGATTACCGGTAATGGAGATAACAAGTCCACATCTGGATGGATTTTTGTCCTTAGTGGGGGTGCGATCTTTTGGGCATCCAAGAGACAAACTTGTATATCTCACTCGACAATGGAATCCGAATTCATAGCCTTAGCGGCTGTTGGAAAAGAGGCTGAATGGATTAGGAATTTATTATTGAATATAAAACTTTGACCTAGTCCTATGCCTCCAATTTCCATTTACTGTGATAGTGAGGCAACTCTATCAAGGGCCTACAGTGGTACCTACAATGGTAAGTCCAGACATATAAGTCTTAGACACGAATTTGTTAGGCAACTGATTCAAGATGGAGTTATCACTATAACCTATGTGAGGTCAAGTAAAAACTTGGCTGATCCTCCTATCAAGGGTTTAGCTAGAGAATTGGTAAGAATGACAACCAAAGAGATGGAATTAAAATCATTTACTTAGTCAACTGTAATGGTAACCCAAATTAAATTAAAAATCCATCAGTATTGGGTTTAATGGGTAACAACAAGTTATAGCAATGTGACTGTTAGCACTAACATTGAGAAATTTCCCATCACAACATAAACAGTGTTGTCCGTTATGATGAGAGGTTGAGATAAACTCTTAATGAAGTTCTGAAATGTGTCAAATGATAGGGCACATAGTGGAACTTCACCTATTTGAACATAGAAGTGGTGTCGTTTCTCATGAGGGTTTGGGTTTGTTCTCAGGATTGTTCATGAAACCAGGAAAGAAGCACATGGCCATAACAGTGCTGAGCAAAATTTGAAAATCTTGCAGAGACTGAACATTTTTATGTGTATAAATGTCTCCGGTCTGTCTTAAGAGTAGTTGGTTTAAGGTCTTACCACCAATAACTTTGATAAGGCTCTGAGATAACTATATTAACAAAAGGTTTAAGTTAATAAACAACTTTTGTATGCATAACTATGTCATAATAGTTTGGATTGAGAGAGAACTATGTAATTAATCAATCAATGTGGGGGATTGTTGGATTTTAATCTCATAAGAGATTAAAATGGATTTGATTGGTCAATTACATGAGAAATTGCACCTGCACATTTGGTTGAAAAATCAGTTTTTCTCTTACAAAAAAAGAAAACCAGTTTTGAACTTGTCCCACATTGGATAATTACAAGATTTGTTTTCAGTATTTCGAAAGGAGTTGATTTACACTCCTTGGAATTAGTAGAGGAGAGTATGGGGATTCGATACTGCACAACGCGCACGCACGAGTGTGCGCGCATGTGTGTGGTGCAATGAGGCGCTTTAGAGGCGCACTTTGCACGCACCTGCGTGACTCGCGATGGGCGGCTCTGGTTTTGGTGCGTTGATCACCGTTGATCACCGTTAATGAGATCAACGGTCACGATTCGATCGGGTGTGATCAAGAGGCACAATTCAAAGCCAACCGTCACCAACCATTAACAACTTTTTAAACAGTCACAATGTTTGAAATTGTGACTGTTCAAGGTGCCTTCTCTAAACCAGCACCTACCTTTTCCTCATACCTCATCACAAATTATTTAAGGAGCATGAATCAGACTCCAAAGCACACAATTTTGAAATTCACTATCTCTCTCTCTCTCAGTCCAGTCTGCTACAATCTCACTGAAGGTTTCTTTGGAGACTCTTCAACTTTGATGGTTGCAGACTCTCGCCCAAGGCTTTGTTGTATCCTGGGAACGAATTTGCCTGTAACCCAACAGCAAACTCAGTAAAACTGAGTGGGGGCAAATAACGTTCTAAAGACAGTGTCTTCAAACGCGCCTCAGAGCTTCTCCTCCAAAGTTATAGTGACCCCATCTTCCCCAACAGTCTTCTGGTTTCTTCATCCCATTTTTTTCATTCTCTCTCCGCTTCTCTTCTCTCTATTCCTCTATCTCACCCATTCCTTTTCAACCAGCATCCGACCACCTCCTCTCCCCCCTCTATTTTTCATCCTCTTCCTCGTAGAATTTCATACACAATGGCCGCTGCAACTCCAACAGTGATAGTGTTTTCTTTCCTTTCTCACATTCCCCCTCATCCCTCCCATTCCTCACCATGTTTTCTTCCTTATTCTCCTTCTTGTGTCATCCAACCATCCTTTGGCCGAAATCCCAACCGACTAGCATCGAATAGAGCATTACGGGCCATCACCCTTCTTCTTCTTCCTCCACCAACCAGACGACCGCGGTGCCTCTGTTTCCACATCATTCCGTCCCTGCTCTTTTTCTGCGGTCAAACAAAGCATCTAGTAGCGGTGCCCTGCAATTAATCCAAGCCCATCTTCCTTTCTCCAACCAGAAAAGAGCCACCGTTGATTGTTCTTATAACAAAGGGATACCATCAAGTTGCTCTATACCCGATTAGTGTCAACAGTGCCAAGCCCTCGGCCCAACGCACGCTACTCTCCACCGTGAAGTAACCCATCGAACCCTGGTCTTGAAGACTACATTTGAGGGAATTACCACCCATATTATTATTATTATTATTATTATTATTATTATTATTATTAATTGGATCCACATGGCAATTCATGTGTAGGTTCAAGTGGACTCTCAGTTCAAAATGTATAGCATAACATGTGAAAAGCATTATATATGTGTATGAGTGAAATGGGGCTTAAAATTGTCATTTGTCAATATAAATACTTATGGGGAAAGTATATTACCAAATATCCCCATTCCAATAATTACTAAAAAACATAATAAGTGATTTAGAAAATGGGTTACCAAACAACCTTAAGTGCTTGTTAAAACAAATATTTTTAACAATCACTTAATCATCAAAGGCCTTAATCTAACCAACCATATCCTTAATAACTCATCGTTATAGGGCTGGATTATGGTAACGTAAGTATTAAACCAATTTTAACCAGGTTTCAAAATGAGGCGCCAAAACTGACTCATCATAACTAGAATCGTGTCAAATTTGATATCTCAGCTGTTCTACACAAAACTAGCTACATTTATTCTTTGTGTTCAAAACCCGTATGGTTTTGCACAGTTAGTTTAATTAAGTCTAACATGAGAATGGACAAAAGGATGGAGTCTTCCTGCCAAACTAATTAGAGCACAAGAGACAAAGGGAGAGAAATACAATTACAAAGTACAACAGAAGATGCTACAAGCAAGTTCAAACTTAGTTTATTTTTAATATATTTTTAACAAAAATCGAATTGTATGTATCGACAAATTGGTTTTGGTTTTAGCATTCCAATATTAATTAAACTAAACCGTACCATTTTTTAATCAATCTTATGGTCTGGTCTGATCTATTTTTTTAAACCCCAAACAGAAACTCCTGAAGAAAGTTTTCTGACCGATTTGGGCACATCTCATTAGTGATACAAGCACACACCCAACTGGAAAGCCAAATGCTACCTCTCTAGCCCTCTCACTTTATGGCGAGAGACAAACTGCAAAACATAAATAAAAGGGGCTTTTATCATGTACCATGTGACTACGGTTTAGGGCCTCGGCCCCTTCAATCAAAAGCTGTGATTTGAACAAAAGGAAAAGAAAAGGAGCTCTCACTTTCCACCGGACCCGGAGATCACAGGCTATTCTGTGCCTCAGCTTTAATCGAAGAATCATACACGAAATTTCTCTTTTTATATTGCGATAAAGAAACGATTTTGCCAGTACAGAGCTTTAGGTATTCGTGGGCCCATGGCCCATTTCCAGAGGCTCCAAGCCCAGAAACAACCTTAGTTGTCAGTAGAAACCCTTTGTCGATTTCCTTTACAAAAAGCACACGATGGTGCCCGACACATCATATAAAAAAAAAAAACTGCAAACATTTATGCGTATTTTTTAAAGGAGAACCTCACCAAAGGGGATATTTGGTACAGAGATGTTGCATTTCTGTTTGGGCTTCATAAGATGCTGCATCAGCGCCACCTAAACCATTTTTGCTTTAGCAGTTGAAAAACTATTTTAGTAAGTACTACACACTTGATACCAACATGAAAATGCATCGCTTTTGTCTCAGGTTTTGTATAGGGGTATCTCTCTCTTTTTGTTACATAGTACATAACTACATATTAGTGGGGACCCAAGACAGCAGGATGCACATGAGACCGTTTTGGCTTTATTGTTCTTCTTCTTCTTTTCTCTCTATCTTGGCTATGCCATTGAGAGCCTGCAATTCTGCGAATTCGATCCTGTGCCTCCTTTTCTGTAGTTATACAGAATAACCACTTCAGCTACTGGGCCATTGGTAATGAGGGTGAGATTGAAGTTCCCGATTGCTTTTTAGAAAATTACTTGTTTGGGTAATTCGATAAATAAGACAATGACCATTTTAAACATTAAAAGTCATTATTAAAAGTGACAGTTTTGCCTCATCCAAGTGTTGACAACTTTACGCAATAGAAAAATTATTTAACTATATAAGAAATAAAAAGATTTACTTATAAAGTGATACCCAAGAAATAAATTACTTACCAAGTGTTCTTCAATGTGTATAGTTCTGCTGACGTGGCAGTTGTATTTATTTTTGAAAATAAAATCATACACATTGACAAACGCCCCCTAAATTATCAATTCATCATTCGGGGGATCAGCATCAATACCAATACGACCATGAAACTGTTGAATTATTACCCTACAGAGAGATGCTGGAATCCAGGATTGTGTGTATACTATTCCAAATACCACATGAATGTTTATCCACGTATAAGTTATAAATTATAGGCTCTGTTTGGAACTTTTTGGGTAGATTTTTTTCAAGTCTCAGTTTGAAAGGAATACAAAGATAAATTTGTACAGTTTACACTCTACATATTTATATTTATACTCTTTAAAAACTGAGTCCAAAGTACATTTTTGTCTGCTGCAATTTTTGAAACTACATCGACGGAATCCACCAACTGAATACTTATTCCAAGTGGATCGAGTCAGTTATTTGTAGAGCATGTGGATATGTACTTAGTCTGTTCTGCAACTAATTGCTTTCTTATATGTGATCTTCCTCGTCGGAATAGATTATATTATTATAGTGATTTTTATAAGTTTCTTGTTTGGAATCTGTAAGCACACGTACGTGGCAATCTTTTAATTGTATTAATCCCTTTGATCAATGGCTAACAAAGGATACCCCACGTGCAATCCCCACCTTTATTGAATCACTGCCCTTCTTTAAGGATTTGTCTGCCAATAAGTATGTTTTATTTTTTCAAAAAAAAAGAAAAAAAACATTTAGCTTATGAGCCCGTTGTTTTTGTTTTCAGAAAATAGAACAGCATCGCGGTTATTGGGAACAGCCCCTAAACCGTTAATCAATTCAAATACATCCATCAGTACAGCCTCCATATTGAGAAAAACATCTTCAGTATTTGTATGTTATTAAGTTTACGTGAACTGAGAAATCAATTTTTCGGTTAAATCATTTATGATAGTTTCTCAAAAGTGGTTTAGTCAATGCAATTCAATCAACTGAAGCCTCCCAAATAGGCCCCTAAAATACACGTAGTTGTAGATTGTAGTTTTAGTCAAGGTTTTTACAAACCGATTTGGACAACAAACCGATCAAGGGTTCGGTTTTTGGATAGAACGGTTTAACCATTCAAACAACAGACAGTCCATTCTAACAAAAAAATTAAAAAATAAAAAATAGTCAAAACCATTGAACGGTTCAACTGCCCGGATCAACAGTTATCTGACCAAATCAACGTTTTTTTGGCAAAAATCTGATTTTGGGGAAACCAGAACATGTCACCTGACCGGTTTCCGGTTTTTCTGGTCCGGTCAGATTTTGAAAACCATGGTTCTAGTAGCTGGAGAGTGACCATATGGCATGAACTCTTCAATATGTTAAGAAAGTATCAATATAAATTAACAAGATATTACATATCCCTTGATGGTATTGTTAAAGCTAATACTCCCAAATTCCCCAATCTCACTTACCTCGCATTTTTAGTCAAACAGACTTTGATATCATCTCAAGGAATCATTCAACCTAAAAACTTAAACTGTTACATGAGATCCCTAAAGAGATTTTTAATTTTTAACAATTTATAGAGGGAGTGATTCAATCCCTTTTTTAATAAAAAAGAAAATAAATCACTTGTGGGTGAATTTAAACGACCCAACATTTAATTTTTATATTTTTAAAGATCCAAAAAATCAGGGAGAGGAAAGGTAGAGATGTGAAGCAATAATTAAAAATATATATCCATTTTGCAAATATTATGAAGCACACAAAGAAATGAGGGTTAAAATTTTTATATTTGTAATACTTTACTTCTAACTATTATACTTATTTATGTATTTATTGTCTCACATTTTCCTAAAATGAATGAACATATAATAATAGGTCCTAGTCAATCATATGCTGTCTTCCATATTTACATGTTAGACCATGTTTCTTCTCACTCTTCAAACCAAATTATATATAAACTTTTCTCAACGGTAGGTTGAATTGCTTATTGGGTACGAAAAGCAACCAACCAATTACCAGTATTTAATTTTTTCGGTGAGAAAAGGAAGAAAAAAGGAGCTTTAGGTACAAAGAGTCAAAATAAATCAATGTTGACGCAGCAGATTTGATGCCTTGATGAATTGCTGCTTGTTGTTGTTGTTGCTGAGGTAACAGTAGACAGGGTTGTTTATGTCTGCTTGGTAATAGGGACAGATCCATCGCTTTTTCAAACTAGAGGTTCAAATAATTAAGTCACTTGTATATGATGCCCATTTTAACTACAATCTATAAATTCTATAAGACAATAATCGGGTATCAGGCCTTTATCGGTTCATCAATGAGGTGTTGAGTTTTGGGGGATTGGATATAAAACCCAAAAAAACAATAGTCCAGATTTCAGTGTTAAAGGTCTAAGGTTGCTGAGGGAGACCTGAACCAAAACAAACCAACCTGATTATATAGGGTTTGGATCTGGATTATGTGCTTTGATTATTATTGGGTTCTTATCAATTTTATTTGTTTTGAATCAATTAAGACCAGAATTGATTATATATGATTGTACATATATAATTATGATGTATAATTTTTGTCCAATTCTTATGATCAGTGGATCCTAAATAGTCTTAATGTACCATTAAAAAGAATAAAATGACAAATAAAATTAATATAACTGACCCCATATGGTTGGTATAAGGATTAGATGATAATGAAAATTGATTATGATATATATTGGCATATTACAAAAATATCTCTCACCTAATACTTACTTTTCTCTTTCACCTCAGAAAATAAAACTAAAAATATATTTTTATATACTAATTTAACAGAAAAATATATGCAGCTCAGAAGACATGATACCAGAATGGCTTTCATCAATCAACTTCAACTTCCTATGAATTTGATAAATACCACCTGATTGCTGGTTACCACTCTTATGATACCAGTTAAGTGATTATAAGTTTTTACGGTATTATACTCGATTAAAAAAAGGGTAAAAGACTTGAACCTCCCTTTATCTTTGACCGAAATACTAAAACCTCCTGTCTTTTTAAAATGGACTTAAGCCTCCCCTCTTGGGTAATTCATGGGACAAAGACCTCCCCTCCTGTAGCAATCCATTAGACTGCGTTTGGAAATAATGCAAATAAGTATGAATGCAAATATGTAGAGTGTAAAACCGTTTATATAAACTGCAAAAATGGGTTAGTTTTGTATTGATAAATTTACCTTCTTACCAAACAGACTTTTAGCTATAATGGATGCAAACATGAATTCCAATAAAACATATATATATATATATATATATATATATATATATATATATATAAATTCCAATAAAACATATATATATATATATATATATATATATATATTATCAAAAACCCACTTAAATGCAAATTTACTTCTTTTTTATTGATGTAGTTTTACATCTTATTATCAATGTAAATATGCATTGGTCTGCCATTTATCAATGCATAAATGTAATATTTTCAAAAAGGCAAAAGTGAACCAAAGTGTAAATTTACCTTGAACCAGGATTTACACTCTATTTGCATCGTTTCCAAACACAGCCTTAGACTCAATTTGAAAAGAGTACAAATACAAATATATACAAAATAATACAAAATTCAAGATTTTTCATTCTATAAATTTGTTTTTATACTCCTTCCAAACTGAGCCTTAAAAAAAATTGAGTGAGTCTAAATTACATTAGACCCAAAATTCCTAATTTAACAGAGTGGAAATGATCTAATGCAGACCATTTGCTTACTGGGGTGGAATCGGGTATTTTATATATATATATATATATATATATATATATATATATATATATATTTTATGCTTGCTTTTTGTTCATTCTTTTACATGAAAAAAAGGAGGGCATGATCGGTAGAGAGGAAACAAAACAGAATCCCGATAATTTGGTGATTGAGTCACGTGATTAGATATTCGAACAGATTGTACCTGTGGCCTGTGGATCTGTGCTGTGGCTTGATTTTTGGGTCGACCCTTGACCTCACACCACTCCAACCCCGCGTGCCACGGCTATGATTTGGTCTTCAACATGCAGAAAGCACTGGTGGGCCATCTTACCCCACTGAATTATAATTAACAAATAAATAAATAAATAGATGAAAATGGGATATACAAGTTTTGGGTAAACCTACGCCCCTACCCTAAATTTTTATAACGCAAATTACAGTTACCTTTGAAGGCTTTGATAACAGCCGAAGCGGCTGAACTGAATGACTGGATATTTCTATTTTTTTTTTTTTGCTTTTGAGCTTTGGATTTTAAAAAATAAAAATGAAAAATGAGCTATAAAAATGAAAAGATGTTGAATTTTTTGTAAGAATGAAGCCAAATTCGGTAAGAATTGCTTTTAAAAACACAACAATCTAAAGTCAAACACTTTCTTTTTGTGCCAAAGTCAAAACACTTTTCATTCCTAAACAGAGCCCAAGTTATGAAAGAGGTTGTTAGCAGAAATTGGATAAATAGTCATATTCTCCAATATTTAATTATTTAAAGTTGTGCTTGATATAATTGTTATTTCTTCATGAAATGTTTAGGATTTGATCAATAGAAATTGGTGTTAAAATATGATTTATCATGTCTTATAATCAGAAATATTTTGAGTTGATCGATATAAATTGTTATTGTTACTTTAAATATTAATTTTGATGGCTCAACTCTAAACAACAATAATCAGTCCCCACATGCATTTTTTTTTGTTGAACTGATTCCCTTATGTAATGTGACAATTAGTCTTTCTCATCAATTTCTATTGATCAACCTAAAAACATTTCAAGAAAAAAAAAAAAAAAACTGCTACGATATCAAACACAACCTAGACCATTCAGTTTAGCCTCTTCAGTCATCAACAAACAGCCCCTTAGTTGTTCATTTCCCTAATCCTTATCCTTCATTAGACAGAAATTAAAATCTACTTTTTTATTGCCTTCTGTGTAATAGGCAAGATTTTTATATCAAGGGCATGTGTATTAAGTCTTTATCATGTGTCATATAGTCGATATTTGCATTGATTCCTACTTATGAAAGTCATAAAAGTTAAATCACTTAATTTACATTATATTATATAAGTCATTTTGTCTTTTATATTAGCCATCAAAGAATCTTCCACACAAATAGATGGAAAATAAAAAGAAATCAGAAAACCTCTTAGTAAGAATGTCAAAGATGCTGGTTTAGTGCAGTTCTTCACGCCATAACTTTTTTTTTTTTTTCTTTTGCACGAGGAAACACACATTTCAACCTTATGTTGACAGACATGCCAATCAAGTTCTTAACAGCTCAGGCCATTTTGAAATGGTTTAGGCAGATCTCACATTCTTCTTTAGTGAAAGCTGACATATGGGATATATGGATATACATCATTTTTCTTTTTAAGCTAGAGGAATAAAGGAATATATGAAGCCAGTCTGGTTCGGATCAGTTTTTCTGATGGCCCAACCTTCCAAAACTTCAGTCACTCCCCTATAGAGCATAAGCATAATGTTTTATAAAATGACCTGGAACTGTTATAGTCATCAGTTTTTAGGTTGATGGTTCAATTATCCGGTTCGAACGAATGGCCAATTGTGATAAGATAAATTAAAAAAATAAAAAATTAATTAAATTTAAAAAATAACAAAAAAACATTCAACGGGTCGAATGGATCAACGGTTTAACTGTTCGGTTCAATGGTTCGTTGACTCAATGGTTTTTTATTGGGGACCAGGTTTGGGATAAAATGGAATCGATTGCCTGGATGGTTCCTAGGTTGAACGATTTGAAAACCTTGTAAGCATCATTTAACACCAGCCTGTGTATTGCACATGTCATTTCTACTACTAAATAAAATAACAAAGGGCCTGTTTGGTTCATGGGAATAGGGGTTTGGATTTAATTCTCATTCTGATTCCTATCTGAGCCAAACAGACTATGAGAATAGATCATTTCAATTCCGATCCCGATGAATTTTGATTCCAATTCTAACTGCAAATTAACAAACAAATCCAAGATTAAACTAGAAAAAATAATAAAACATCTTAATTTTACATTAATATACCTGTTCCAAGTGTAAGAATGTAGATTTAGAAACTGCCACGAATACAGGTTTAATCCATCCTTGGTCTAAGCCAAATTAACCTGTGTGTTGTGACCAGTTTGGATTATTAGGCTACATTTGAAGCGATGTAAATTAAGAACTGATGCAAAATTTACATCAGTTTGGTTTTGTAGGTGTTTGGAAGGAGCATGCAATTATGATCTATGTAAAACTCCACTCTGGTTTAGATTTGTTCGCATTTGGGTGGAGTGGAGTTTTATATCGTGAATCGATGTAAAACCTCATCAAACATAAAGTTTTACATCGACAATTAATATAAATACTATATCAATTTTATCGATTTAAAACTTTACACTTTTTTATCACAGTTTTTAAAATGTAATAGCCACCTATTATATAGTTAAGTGTAAAAACCTGATGTCGTTTTACACCAAATCCAAAGGAAGCTTTAAACAGTAATTCAAAGAAAATTATAAAAATAAGTTGAATGATTGATGGCTGTCCAATGGAAGTTTCCAGAAATCTCTTCACTTAATAATTAATTAGAAAATATAAATAATAAAAGTTCATGGAAAAAGAGGGACTTTTTTTTGACAATAAGGCATATAATGCAACCCATCGGGGGTCTAGCCACTTTCCACTTTCCCTAACCCATTTCTCCACCTGCTTCCACAGTTTGACCACCATAGCCATATTCATGGAACTAAACCAATTAGTCTTGAAAAAGCAAAAACGTAAAAGCAAAAGTGAAATCAATGATTTTGAGACTGAATTTTGCTTGATCCAAACCCTAATTTTTAAGTTACAACTTAAAACAGTGTGATAATATCTAAAGTTTCTCTGACGAACTTGAAAAGAGATGTGTGACTGTAATTCAAGACGAATAGAGAGAGGATAAGACAAGTCAGTAGGAAATCTGGATTCAAGATGATTACACAAGTGTCAAATGTCAATAGTTTTCAGTTCTAATAACACTTGGAGTCAACATACAATGCATCTTCATATAAAATACATTTTCTCGTATGTTTATCTTCCTTCATAAATTTCCTTTTAAACAGTAAAAAAAAGAGAAATTGATCTTTCACTTTATAAAACGTTTTTTCACCCCAAGTCATGGGTTTAATAGTCCGGTCTGATTATTTGATTGAAGCTCTTCTATATCAAAATAATCTGGAAAGTGGAAACCATAAATTTAACATCTCTAAGAACCGGGCATCCTAAAACTACTTATTTACACTGCCAGCTTCTGGTTGTTCAATGGTCCGACCCAGGTCTGAACAGCTGAATAACATAACCAAAGATAGGGTTGTGTCAATGGGTTGGGTCTGGTTCGGGCTGGGACAGCCTGCACCAGTCCTGAACTGATTATTTAATAGGGACAAAGAATAAACCCAGAACCCTCCTGATTAAAAATCATGATAATATTGTTAGTGTAAATGATAATTAAAAACTTGATTTTTGATAGTATAACATTAATAAAAACGATAGTACAACTGTAAATTAGGTATATATTAATAAATCAAATATTTTTAACTGAAATTATCTTATATGTTATCTATCAAATTTACTCTTTCAATATTAAATATAATAAAAATTACAAAAAAAAAAACTAAAAAGACCTTTATATATTATTAATAATCAACTTGGGTCTAAATTATTAGTTAGGAACAAGCAAGAACCTAGGAACCAGAACAGACATAACCGGTTTGGTTCTACATATTTGTATTTCCACTTTTTTTGTATTCATCGTTTTACACTCTATCTCATTGCTTCGAGTACTCATGAGTTTTTAACAGCTTGTACTTAGATTGAACTAGAGCAAAATAGGTCAGGTTCTGGCCAAAGATGGCCGCCCTTTGTCCTTTCAATCATTTTTTTCATAACCGGACTGGACTGGACAGTCGGACCAGAAAATTTGGGAACCAGTTTGGTGACCGGTTCCATTTTTCCCCAAAACTGACCCTGACAATTGAACCGTTTGAACTGTTCAACGGTTTATTTTCTTTATTTTTTTTAATTTTTTGTCAGAACTGGCCATCCGTTCCATTCAAATGATCGAATTATTCAACCCGGAAACCAGACCCTTAACCAATTCGTTGTCCAGTTCAATTTTAAAAACCTTAATTTCAATTGGAATAACTTTTGGGTTTAAAAAAAGGTAAGGTTTGGAATCTTTTACTTGTCAAGATAAACCATTTATGCAAATAAGATCCATCTTCACTGCCTACTCAACACTATCCCAAGTGGGATAAAAAAAATTATGGATTCAATTAATCGAGAAAAATAGAAAATCTTGAAAAAGCTATTGGCAAAATTTGTGAAAATTTAGTCATCTTTTTTTCCTTTCTCTTTCTCTTTTTCTCTTATTTTCCACCAAATCAAACGCAGATTTATGATAGACTTTGCCTTTTCGTTTTCTTGTTTTTTCATTTTTTTAAAATTGTTTGGTTGAATTCTATAATATACATGGTTATGATACCGGAAGAGCCTTTGCCAATCAAAACCCCGTGTGAATTAATTTTAATGAATACCACCTAAATGGATAATACTTCAATGATATCGAATGATTAATTATAAGTTTTTTCGGGCATCATAGTCGAAATATATATTTTTTATATCAAGTTCTTTATTTTAAAATAATAAACCGAACTCAAATTACATTTAAATCTGATCCAAAAACCCTTGATAGGATTCTAATTAAAAGTTTTTATTATTCAAATTAACTTGCTCCAATACGAGTTGACACAAGTACAGCCTCAGAGCATACAGTCGTTTTGAAATCACCTTGTTGGGCAGAGTTGAAACGTTGGAGGGGGTAATTATTATTGAATGCATGCATTCCATTTCCGTAAGAGAATTATATGTTTATCGTGAAGTAAATCAGGTTGCGAATTAATTTTTTATTTCGATTCTTGAGAGAGAACTACCACCCGTCTTGTATAATACCATCCTCATGTATTGGGAACATTTTCCGATGATAATATCAGAAATACTGATATCATCATCAGTTCTCAATCCACAGCGGATATGTATTGTGAGACGTTGTGGGGGTCAATTTTGTGAGGACTGATTTCATCTAAAAAACCACTTTACAACCTTTTGATGTAGGACTATGCATTTCATCAATTTATAGTCACAAAGTTATTTTTTGTCATCTGCATATCCAACCAGCAGTTACAAACATCGAAGGAATTCTGTAAGTTGTTATATGAGATTTGCATGGCTAGCTACCAATGGACTGGAGAGGTTGATTAATTCTTCAGCAATGCGTGGTAGTTATTACAAGGAATTCAAGTTGCTTGGGGCAATTGAAACAAACACAAATAAAACGCAAAAAAACTGATTCTTGTAATCGACTAAACCTGCTTTGCTCTCAAAATGGGAGAGAAGTAAGCAAGCAATATTTCTCTTTTATATAAATCCTATAAAGTAATAATATCTCTATTTATTCTTAGTAAAACCTTACCCCTTTAATTCTCTTTCACTGCACCACATGCAGAGGCCTTAATTCTAGTATGTCAACTGTTTTGTGCCCAATTAGGGGCATTGCTTGCTGGATGGCGAACTCTTAGACCAGCAAGTGTGAACATTGGTTCAAGTCTGAGAGCAGTCACTTTGTGAAAAAGAAAATTCAAGCAATCCACCCTTTTCTGAATCCTTGGATCACCGGGACCAGCATTGCTTAATGGTCTATTTTTATGTTCTATTAGTTTGTCAATTAATACCACAAGTTTAGTTCTTTTTTTAGAGTAAATTGCAGATAAGTATACCTACTACATTGGGGTAGTCACACTGTAGGTACATACTCATAGTGCTCGCTCATTCCTTTAGAATACAGAAGACGCCAAAGTGATACCACGTGGATGCTTATGATTAACTTGCAGCTCATTGGTCGTTTGCAATGAACTTACGATGTATCGCACACCAGAGATAAATACACGGTTCTTCGCACGATCATGATGAACTTATGCTTGACGCAAGCCTAAAACAGATTCTAGTTAAACCTGAAATGAATTTTATACGCATTCGGTTATGCGATTAGCCTTGAACACATGCGACTCTACAATAAACCTCAGACACACGGTCCGACGATGAATTCTGAAGGAGCACAGTCTTGCAATAAACCTTGGACCGCTACGGAATCACGGTTCTTTAAGAATCGGGCCTAAATATTTACAGCACATGTAATTTTAAGTTGCGTGCATAATAAAACACCACAAAGGTTTAGTAAAAGGCCGCCTGCTATGCAATGACGCCACTAGCACCATGTCGGTTAAATAAGGTGCAAAAGGTAGTAGTACACGTGGATTATGAAAATCCTCAGGTGAAAGAAAATCAACCCTTGAGAGATCTCATAAAAATACGTTGCGAAACCCTGACAATACTCCTTAATGACTGATAGTGAATATAACATTCTCTTTCCTAGTAGAAAACGAACACTTTTAGCCCCTTCCTTTTGGGGCCTCGAAATCCATCTCTATAAATAAAGATATTCATCATAACAAAAGGCATTCATTTGACCATTGAATTACTCAATCCCGGTTGATTCTTCAATCTCGGTCTTTCTTTGTCCTTCAAGGAAACCATCCCCACCTAGCCTAACCACCTCCTATTTACACACACTTTAGGGCTAAACTTTTAAATGTGTCACTCTAGTACCTCAACTTTAAGAAATAAACATTT
The DNA here is from genome assembly GCF_056320005.1 of Nelumbo lutea. NCBI lineage: Eukaryota > Viridiplantae > Streptophyta > Magnoliopsida > Proteales > Nelumbonaceae > Nelumbo > Nelumbo lutea. The sequence goes on from NC_142691.1 coordinate 53,710,781, forward strand.
AAAAGCAACTCCGTTAAATTATTCTTATGGTAATGGTAAATTTTCAAAAATGCTCATCTTCTTATTCGTTTTTTCACTGTTCAACTTCTACCTAACGGCGACGAAGTGTGCTCTCTCTGGTGTATTCATTGGGGGTAGTCTCACTTTCAAACGCTTACTTTGCTTTGCTGCTGCTGGTTTGCATCCTAAGTACAAAGTTAAATGAAAGATGAAAGATGAAAAACTATGCCCGAAGAATCTATCTGTAATTTACCCAAAACCCGTAAATTCACTTCGGCGGAGGGGCAGACACCCCGTATTTGTACCAAGGTTTTTAAAACCGACTCAAATAACAAACCAGTCAGGGGTTCGATTCCCGGGTTGAACAGTCCGATCATTCAAACCGAATGGGCAGTCTGTACTAACAAAAAAATAAAAAATGATCAAAACCGTTGAATAGTTCAAATGTTCCAATTACACGGGCCAACGGTTTACTGACTAAATCAATATTTTTTGACAAAAATCCAGTTTTGGGGAAAAGCAGACCTGACCGGTTCCCAGTTTTTCTGGTCCAGTCCAGTTTTGAAAACCATGAATTGTACAGTTCCAAATTTCCAACTAAAATCCATAATATCTGCCTTTTACGTTTTGTTACCTTACCTTAAACGTTAAGGCATATGTCTTAGAAATTAATTTACATCTAAACCTTAGGCTTATATTAACTCATGGATCAACTAATATGACCTCGAATCATGGCAAAATTAGACCTCGAATCATGGCAAAATTAGACCTCGGATCAACTAATAGGATTTTCTTAGAGAAATTTGCCATTTCTGGCTTCAGAAAAAATTAGACCTCGAATCATGGCAAAATTGCATTGTTGAAAGAGAATTTAAGTAACGAAGAAATAGGAAAAAGGTTCTATACATTACTAAATTGTTATCAGATCTTGCAATTTGCCAAGTGGCAGTTGAAACATATATTCTAATGGTGTCCTATTCAATATATATAAAACAAGGTTGTCCATGTAACCATGCCTCTCCTTGCTCCCTCTACTCTAATTTCCTGATTTTTTTATTTTTTATTTTTTAATTCTACATAATTGCCCATTAAACCAATAAGTAAGCAGCATAGTCTAAATTATCTCTAACAATGAATAGATAATGAAAGAGGGATTTGCTTTTATCTAGACAAGTAGCAATACTATCCCCCACTTTCTCCTAAATTATCTCTAATTCTTATCTACCTCCTAAATTATCTATAATTTAGTAGAGTGTTAACCCTTAGTTATCTAAAATTCTTATTTATCCTCTCCCCCACTTTTTATCTTTATCTATCTAAAAATAGCTTGAATTATAAAATTAAAGAATTATTTAAATATTCTAACAAAGTTATATAATAACTTTATATTAAAAATATAAAAATAACTATAATAGATTTCATAATATTCATATTATTAATAATCTTATATTTTTATAAGATTCATCAAAAAATTATGTATTAATAATATAAATTATAATTTTATGAATTATTCAATTTAAGGATTGTTCGAATAAGAAATCTAACGTTAAAACATAAAATATTATTTAAATATTTCCATAACTAAATATCTTCAATAGAAAAACATTAAAATAGCTAAATACTTAATTATATAACAAAATATTTAATATTATGTAATATCTTTACAATAAATAAAATTCAAATAACAAAAAAAAATTAAATATTCTACATATTATTTAACTATTTAAATAACTAAATATCTAAAATTACTAAGTTTTAAATACTTAAAATAATGAAATTACATAAAGTAGAAAATTTATAATAGAGGTCATAATATTTAATTAATAAATATTAATTTTTTCAAAATTAATAATGAAAGTATGTAATAATAGTATAATTTATAATGCTATGTATTATTAAATTCAATAAATAATTAATATTTTACATTTTTGAATAATATTATTATTAAAATAACTAAATAATATTTTAAATAACTAATTTCACTAATATCAATTAATCATTCTAGAAATTAACTTTCAAAAAAAAATTAATATTTATGAATAATAATTTTAAAATCTTGATCTATGTTTATTATATATTTATATCTACTAAAATTAATATTTATTGTATTTTCAGTAATTAATTATTATTTATTGTGATAAATATATTTTTAATAATAATTTATGAATTTAATTTTGTTTTATTATTTTATAGAAAATTTTTAATAATTATTAGAAATTAAACTATTGTTATTTAATTTCTTAAATTTAATTTATTGTACTTTTTGCATTTATTTTAATTTTTTTATAGATTTACTTTTTGTTATAATTTATTGATTAATATTTATTAGAGATTAAACTATTATTTAAGAGTACACTATTTATTGGCTAATTTAATATATTTTCAAATATTATTGTAATTTTATTAGTTATTTACTTTATTTTTATAATTAAATTATTTTAAAATAATTGTGTATTTTTGCTATAAAATTTTAATAATTATTAGAAATTAAATTATTGTTATTTATTCGATATTAGACTTTTAATTTTGCTGAAATTAAGAGTGTTCACAGGTTGGGGCCGTTCAGTTGCAAGTTGTTTAGCCAACTAAATTGACCTAGTCAAGTTAGGTAATTGGTCACTCAAACCAGTTGTCCATTAGTGAAAAATGACAACTCGGGTATTATTAAAAAAATAAATTAAAAATTTGAAATTTATAATATAAAATATTTTAAACTAAGAAATATGGGAATTTTCTCACTTTCTTGTATAAAAATGATATTTAAAATATAAAATATTAATATATCTTTATGGTTATGTCAGCTTAGGTTTAGTGAGTTTACAAATGGTCAAACCGAAACGGATCTAACCTGATTGGGTTGGAAAATTGTTGAGCCAAAGTTGATTGGAAATACTAGAAAACCAACCAGCTCAGTTCAAGTTGGGTCAAGTTGATCTGTTTTATTAGTTTGATGAACAACCATAGCTGAAAATTAATTATTGTTGCTTTTATATTGTAAAAAAAAAATTTAAAACTAGTATATAAAATATAAATAATTATTAATTATATAAAAAAATAAAATATAGAGCAGTTGTATATTATTATTTAGCTTTTTCTTAACAAAGTCAAGTCCCCACTAGTACAATATATTTAGGGAAAATCTTGGATCTAGGTTGTAGTATTTGTCAAGTTTTCAACATTCAGCATTGACTAGGGCCAAATATGGAGCAAACCTAGCTAGATCCGAGTCCACATCTTAGTACATTTTGTGTAGGGGTGTAAACGAATTGAATTTGAATCGGATTAGGCAATATCCGAATTCAATTTGATATCTGACGGATATTGAAAACTAATATCAGAATTTGAATCCGATTAAATGTTTGAATATTCGATTTGATTCGAATTCAACTAATTAATTATTTTAGATAATTAATAAATATATAAAATAAATATTTTATTGATATAAAGTATATAAATATATAAGTTATTTATATAACTTAGTTATTATATATAAATTATATAAAAATATTTTATATGTTATATATAAGAATTAAATAATCATTCGAATTTGGATATTTATCGCATCAAATCAGGTCATATCTGAATTCAAATCCGATTAACTATTTGGTACGAATAGAATATCCGAATTCAACAAATTAGATATTCGAATTATTTGAATTCGATTCAATTATTTTAAATATCGAATTTGAATTTGGATTTCAAATACCGTTGACACCCCTAATTTTGTGCTTACTCTCATTGTATGTAGATGCAAATCCAGGTATCTAACTTGGGATAATATTCCGGTCCATTTCAGTTATATGGATCGGATCCACATATGGGTGTTATATGGGTTAGCACATATAACACGACGAAAATCTACTCTCTCTCTTTATACATATATATATATGCATGTGTGGAGGGAATGGCCCCTTTATGCTATTAAGGAAACTCATTGATGGGTCCCTTTCTATAGAGAGTTCGCATCTTACATTCATGTAACACGTTGACATCTACACCTAGAGACCCACTTAATTAATTAAGCTTGTGTCTTCTGTAATTCTGGTATTGGTAGAAGACCGTCTGCAGACACCCTAATTTCATTGTTTTATTTGGATCCAAATTCTACTTATTTAACTAGTTGAGTTCGATCTCCTTTTGGATGATTCCGAGTTAACCAAGCGAGTTTACCCCAAAATTCAACAATATATATATATATTAAAATTGGTTCATAGTAATCATTCATTATCTTGATTAGATTAAACAACCAATGAGAATCACTTTTCTAGAACCTAAATAATCTTTTCTTCTAAGATTTCTCTTAAACTACCTCCCCCACTTTCTCCAAATTATCTCTAAATCCTGTTTATCTTCTAAATTATCTCTAATTCCTATTTATCTCCAAAATTATCTATAATTTAGTAGAGAATTTCTCTCCTAAATTATCTCTAATTCCTATTTATCCTCTCCCCAACTTTTTAACTATATCTATCTAAATAAAGTTTGGATTAAAAAATTTAAGAATTATTTAAACATTCTAACAAAATTATATAATAATTTTAAGATATTTCTTAAAACCACAAAAATAAATTTATATTTTTACAAAATATATCACAAAATTATGTACTAACAATTTAAATTATATTTTTTCGAATTATGAATTTAAATGTTCTTCAAATCTTTAATAATATGAAATAGCTTTAAATAAATAAAGTTCAAATAACAAAAAACTTTAAATATTTTATAGATTATTTAAATATTTATCATAACTAGATTTTAAATATTAAAATAACAGAATTATGTAATAAATTTAAAATATTTCTTTAAAGAAGAAAAATAATTATAACATAAAATTTAAATTAATAATAATTTAACATTTTACAAAATTAATATGAAATTATGTAATATTAGTATAAATTATGATTTTATGGATAATTGAATTCAATAAATAAATAATATTTTAAAATTTAAATATTTTGCATATTCTTTAAGTATTTAAATAACTAAATATTTAAAAAAATAGTTAACATAACTAAATATTTTAAATAATATTATTAATAAATATGATTATTATTGACAAATAATGTTAATTTAATTTAATTTTGGTAATTATTAATTTAATGAATATTGTTAATAAATCCTATTCATATATTTAATAATTTCTGTTATATTAAAAATAACTAAATAATATTGTTAAGACCATCCTTACTGATTATTTAATAAAATATTATAATTACTTACTATTATTCATAATTGTTGTTAATAATTAAATATTTAATAAATAATGTTAAGTAAAATCAGCAAAAGTAATGTCTGTCTTTTTGCTTATTGAGTTTCTTTGGTTTAAATTTGTGTGTTCTGTGCTTTCAAGATTGTTACATAATGTTAGTTAAAATTGCTATTTGCATTTACCTTAATGAATTACTTCAAGGTTCTAAATATCAACACGGTCCGGTACGCCCTGCAATGGTGCTTTTTTTTTGTTTTTTTTTTTTTTAAATCAGTTCAGAGGGGTTGGTTTAAGGCCTGGCTACCCTCTGAACAGTGGCTGACCTAATACAACCCCTGTAGGGGCGTATCGGGAAGCCACTAACACGATACGTATCGGCCGACACGAGCCGATATGTGTTGATACTTTGAACTTTGAATTGCTTTGGTGTACATTTATAGATTTTGTGCTTTGAAGATTGTTACATATTTTAAGTTAAAAATTTTGTTATTTGAATTTTTTTTTGAAATTTGATAATTCCTAAACATAAAATTGTCAAATAAAGTAACAATAACAATTTCCAAATAATTATAAAAATTATCAAATATAAATTAAAAGAAATTACCATTATTAGACATAAAATACCACTATCTATAAAAAATCACTAAAAATAAATCAAAAGAAATTACCACAAATTAGTAGACTTTAGGATGATAATTACTTGAAATAATCAAATAATATAATCCTAAATACAATAAATTATTTGTCAAAAATTATCATAAATTAGTAGAAATAACCAAAAATAGCCACTAAATTCCATAAAATCAATAAATTACTATAATTTACCAATAAACTGTCATATAATAAGTATAATACATTATTATATACTTACCAAGAAATTAGTATATCATAGAAATTACCAGAAATTTGTAGAAATTATATAATAGAACTAATTTCCACTACGTGACTAATAAACTATCATATAATAAATATAAAAAATAAGTATATATTGACCAAGAATTCTCATAAATTAGTATAATAGAAGTTACTAAAAATTAGTAGAACTTAGCAAAAAATAACCACTAATTTCCATAAAATATTATATTTACCAAGAATTATCATAAACTATTATATAATAAAAACTACCAGAAATTAATAGAACTTAGGGAAAAATAACCACCAATTTCCATAAAATATGAAAAAATAGATGAAATTAGTATAACATTGTAAAAATAACCATTAAATTCCAAAAATTGTATTTCGTTTTCGCGTGCATCACACGGATCCCCCACTAGTATCTTATCAAATTTATAACATTAAAAAAAAAAACTTCTCTTTTAACCTTCATTTGGCTCACTTTTCACTCTTTAGTCAAACGGTCCAACTCTTCTACCTTACCTTCCAGGGAGAACGGCACTTAAAAAAGAGGTATAAATATGTAAATTTACGCAAATCCCCTTACCATGTTAAATTGAAGACAATGACCCATTAATTGGAACAACTACTGATTTAACTTTTGTATTGAAGTTTAAGCGTGGCGCAAATAAATCGAGTGTATGCCCACAGGAATTGCACCACTTTCCGTTTTTAGCTCGGTTTTTATCTTTGTTTAATTAATTCTGGGAGCCAAATAGCTCTTTCAATAACTGACATTTTAAGTTTATTATAAGTAACGATTCCATGCATGGTGCCAACCAGCTGGTTGGTAAATCTCCTCCTGCTCGTAATAGAGATTCGGGGTAGTAGAGTTGAATGGCATTCCTCCATATTTCTATCTATTTATGTCAAAACAAATAGAATATTTATGTAAAAATTCTTGACCTTATCACCACTATATGTTTGGTCTGTTTATGTATTTGTCAACCATCAACTTCCTTTTTACTCAATTCTAGTTTGTTTTATTTTAGAAGATGGTTTGGCCATATGAAGAATTGATTTGTGATGAGGGGATAAGAAGGGTTAGAGATAAACTTAGAGACCCAAAAGGAATGAGAAGTTCAAACAGGACTAATATAAGAACTGGATGATGATGATGAGAAGATGAAGCATATGTTCTTTCGAGACTAAATCAAGATCAGATCACCTATTACTTACTATTTATGAATCATTATTGTTATTTTTTGGGTAAAAGAATTAAACCTCCTCCCTTAACATTTGCGGTAAATACTAAAACTTCCCCTATCTTTCAAATAGGACTAATACCTCCCTTGTAACCAAACATCATCGAACAAAGACCTCCCCTCTCTTAACAATCTCTAAATGTCCGCTTACTTGTAACATTATGCACAAATGAAATTTTTCCAAAACCCAATTTTACCCTTTTGTACAGAGAATTTGAGATTCCGGTCACCGACCACCAATCCACTAAGCGTTGAGCCCACTCAAGGGGATGACTGGTGGAAGGTGGTGGTGCGCTGTTCATTGAAAAGATAAACGGAAAAATACAGACACATCCTCCAATGCAAATTTCTGACTGTAGAATTATAAACATTCAAAATGTCAACAACCCACATTCTATGCATTAACATCCATCCCCGTAAATTGGCATTAATTCTAAACTGGCACCAACCCAATAATACTTTGGGCCTACAAATTTTAACCCTGGACTGAACCGCCACTCTCCCAAAGAAAAATGCTTTTAGATGCAAAAGCCAATACAGAATAGCATAACGGTCAGCAATTTCTTAAGAGAACGGAAGCATTAGTGCAAATAGATGTTGTTGGGGACATGGCTAGGCTGGCCATGAGTCCCCCGACCATCTGTCACAGCTCAGCCACGTCGATACAGTCTGGTCGGGCTACGGCATTGCTATGGTCCCACCGACTACGTCAGCTATGCCCCTCACAGATAAGCCTGCCTAGCGGATAGGGATGGGAAGACAATTCTGCTGAGGAGTAGGACTTTACCCTCTGTAAATCTACTCCGATTAGAATACGGACCCTCTGGCTATAAAAAGATACTTCATGCTCAAGATAAGGGACTCTTGACTTCATGCTCAAAGTTCGACCCCGACCTATCAATAAAGACTATCTGATTGCCATCCTTGATTCATACACTACCTCGGATTGAGTAACATCAGATGTCACAAATTCTACCAATTATAACAGCATTTTATTGTGATGGGGAGGTAAGTATTTAGAAAAAAGGTATAGATTTAAGTATTTATTAGAAAATTTGGGGGAGATTTAAGTCTTTTACCCTGTTTCTTTCCTTTAAAATGTTGATTTCAATTAATTAAAAAATCTGTATAGTAGTTATTGTAACTTATAAATGCAAGACAGCACATGATGCATAATACGGCATAATAGAACTCTGACCCGGTCTAATGTTACCTATGTAAGGGCACGTGCGCGTGTGCAAATAAATGGAAGATGTATAAGTTGACACTATGTAATTAAATTTAAACTTTATAATTTACACTATATTAAGGCAAATATTCACTTTATAATAATATATAATAAACTTTTGCTTGTCATTTTCTTTTTATTAGTAACCAATATTACATCATTCCCTCTGTTTAGATAAGCTTTAATTTTCCATTTCTGAGATTTGAAAAACAAAATTGAGCCGAAAAAGTGTCTTCAGCATTGGTAAAGGTCGCTTTCGAAAAACATTATAATTTGAAGCCAAACACTTTAACCCTCAAAAGGACAAAGCCTTATTCGGGGCTTTTGTGCTTTTTCTGTTTGAAAACATTTTCTTTATTTTTTTCTTACTTCTTTTGTTTTTTTCGGTTGCTTGAGAGTATAAATACTGAAGCTTATCCAAAACACAAGCCCGATTTTCCTTAATCATCCTTGGTGCCATGCTCAATTGAAATTCTTATTACAGAAAAAAAGTTCCATTAGATCCCCCTATTTTTTTTCCTTTTTTTTTTGCAATATAATGCATGGTAGATTATATTAAAAAATTAAGATGGGTTCCAAAAAATACAACTACCTTAATATATGATAGAAAAAATTCCCAATTAATATCCTGTTTGTTGGGTTTAGTGTCATTTTGGTACCCAAACTTTATAATGCAACAATTTAGTACCCGAACTCTCAAAACGTGTCAATCAAATATCTACCGTTAATTCGTTGTTAACTAGCTGTTAAGTGGCATTTAAAAAAGATACAAATGCCCTTCGAGTATCATCTCATTCTCTTTATCAACCATCCAAATATTGATAAAAATTTAACAATCTAAAATCCTTGTCTCTTCTATTCAAGAAAATTGGGGCCACATCTTAATGGGCATTGTGGACCCCAACTTTCCTGAATAAAAGAGGCAAAGATTTATGATTGTTAACAGCTGATTAACGATATATAAATACTAAATTAATACATTTTGAAAATTGAGTTATTAAATTATCACATTTTAAAGTTCACAAACCAAAATATGAGTAAGCCCAAACTACAGGATTAGTCATTAATTTTCCCTATATGATATTTGGAGAAAAATAATTCTAAAAACTTCGAGGGTATGTATACTTATTTAAAATATACAATAAAACCATATGAAGATTACCTTGTTTAGAAATTCAAATGAATGCCTCAAGCTCAAATGTCCTCAACATTGATTTCATAAGTGGAAATGTCCTAGAATTTGAAATTTGTTCTGAGTGGCATATCCCTTGGAAAGATGCCGTATCCTTTGGAAGGATATGATATGTCAAATCCAGACCGTCCACCACATGTGGGACCCTTTTGATTAATGGTTCCTCCACACATTCTAAGCATTTCACAGTTTTAATTTTGTGGTTTAAATTATAATAGTTGTTCAATTTATTTATTATAAAAATATTATACATAACTGTTTTTGTTATTTTATAATATGAGAATTGAGAGAGAAAGAATAAAGCGAGAGAGATAAGGTAGTGGAGAAGATAAAAAATTTAAAACCACTTTTATTATTATTATTATTATTATTATTATTATTATTATTATTATTATTTTATTATTGTCAGGGGTATTTAAGTACTTTAAGGAATAACGAAAAAGTGATCCTCGTTACGGTCCCAGGGCCCTCTAATGCTCCTTTATATTTCCGCTCTTTTTCACAATCTCGCTCTCTCCTTAACTTCTTCTTTACAACTTCCTCACACTCTCGCTCTCAAAGAGCTCTTCTGTTTCCTCGGAGCTCTCCCTGCAGCTTTAATGGCTAGCGCTATCAAAAGGGTCGACAAGATCCGCCAAATCGTGCAGCTAAAGCAAGTGGTGAAGCGTTGGAAGTCCATGAGCATCGGTCGCCGGTCCGTTCTCTCCCACCCCGACTCGGACTCCGAAACCTACTCTAGCTCCTCCTCTGCCTCAGCCCGTCGCATTCCGTCGGGATTCCTTGCCGTATACGTCGGGCCAGAGCGCTGCCGATTCCTGATTCCCACCCGGTTCCTCAACTTCCCGATCTTCATCTCCCTACTGAAGAAATCCGAGGAAGAATTCGGGTATCAGCCGCACGGAGGGCTGGTGCTTCCGTGCGAGGTTGGTTTCTTCAAGAGGCTTCTGAAAGTTCTCGAGAAGGACGAGCAGAGGTTCCGGCAGATGGAGTTGGACGATTTCTTGAAGATGTTTCCGGATGTGGGTTTCGAGACTTGTAAGGAAGGGACGGATACATGCCTTGTTTTCACGCCCTTGCTGCAGAAGGCCAGGGTTTGATGATGTGACCATGGTGGATTTTGTTGCTTCAGTTCTCTCTCCCTCTCTTCTCTATTGGGGGATTTCAGTCTCTTTTTTTTTTCTTCTTTTAAACGACAGGGTCTGTAAAGGAGTAGGCATTGTCTTTGTGTTTCTGGTTTTTTTTTTGACATCCCAAGCCATCCATCCATAAACCCAATCTTAATAGTGGGTTTGGGTTTGAATGAGATGTACTAATTTTTTTCCCCTTTTTTTAGGGTTCGTAGGTGAAACCAACAGCAGTTTGAACAGTAATGATGATGATGATGATGATGAGATGAAAAGTTTACAAAGTAATGAAAATTTTTCTTCCTTCATTAACTGATGGTTCTGTTTTTCTTCTTTTATTTTTTGAAATTTTGCCCAGTGCGAGTGGTAGTTGTGTATCTCTCTTCTATGTTCCCAATTCTCACAGCATTCAATGTGAATCCTCCCGTTCTTTCTTTCATCTGTGGATTAATGATGCGAGAAACAAGAAAGGACGTATTAGTAAACCGATAAATTAATGAACATGTTTTACTCAAAACATAGAAGATTCTGTCATTCTGCGCCTGTGGGGTTAAAGCTCTTCTACCCTTCTTATAAGTAGATATGTACTTACAGTGAGAACTGACAGCTGAGGAAGAGAATGAATTAGTTCAAATTAAAACTTTTCTATTTCTTCTGAGATTTCATGTTTAGATCTTGAAACAAATTTCATACATTCATCCGTTGATGGTTCTTATGGAATTCGTTCCGTAATGATCTCATGGAACAATGCGCAATGCCCATCTCCCAACAGCAGATTGGCTGTGCAGCACACTCGGCTTTTTGTTGAGGGTAGGCGTTTCTTCTCTATTGTGGTTGTGGGTCCCTTGAATCCCATTGTTCTGTGGGTCCCAAGTTTTCAAAACTATTTACTCTTCCTAATTCCTATCCATAATCGTCAATGCGTTGGAGCCTTTGGATTATAATAATAGTCATGCTGCAATGCTAAATCAGGATGCGTTTCTACGACCAACTGCGCTTGTTATTGTCATTCTAATGTGTCATGACATCAGAATAACCCCAGAAAAATCTTAAATGGTCTAATCGACCCGACAGATTTGAACGATCAATATGACCCATTGGCCAGTACACACGATCTGGCTCTGTATATTTAGTTCCTAGTGTTATAATGGGTCGGTTTCGGGTCGGATCCTATCAGGTGAGGTATGGGCCTATCAGCTATTATCAGGAATAGAACCTGACTTGACTCCTCTACGGCTCTACATCATAAAGTCATAAACCTCACTAGCTTTAGGGCTTCTAGTAATTTGGTGATTTGATTAACTTGAAAGGGTAAATGCAGAGATAGAAGGGATACGCAGGTCGATACGAATATACGATAAGCGTTACGGAGACTGTTACCGCAGAGAATCACGGCCTTAGATTTGTTGTTCGTGCCTACCACGATGTTATTTCATCTCATTGACAAAGTGGGCCATATCAATACATCAACGGTTTTGATTTCATTGTTTCAGCGCAGCGATACGACACTGTCGCAGCAAAAACTTCACAAAAACTTTACTTTGTTTATACGGAACTTCCGTCCTGGATTCGTACGGGGACTTCACGAATTCCACAAAAAGGAATGCGGTCTTCGCCTTTTTTGTCTTCTCGAAATACCATAAACGCCCCTGTCACTTCAGACATATACCAGTCAAGTCAAAGTCGCCCGAATTCCTCCCGTCTGGGTCTGGCCGTCTCTTCTTCCAGAACCGTATGGTATCCGGGAATGGCATCATCGTAATTTCAGCGACAATAAGGGGCATATTAGAAGGCCCCCGTGTTCACGGATCCATGGCGAATCTCTTTTGAGGGTTACGCTTACGCATTTCCCACGGCTTGTGTCGGGTTTAACCACCAGCGGGTTTAGATAGCGGTTTTGGAAAACCGGATAGGTTTGAGGTAATTTTTATCAAAAAAAGGGAAGCGTGCTACCAAAGAATTATCGGATTCACCCAAAACGGTCCATCCCTTTTAAAATGCTTTTCCCTCGAGCGCATGATCATAACTGTCTCCATGTGGATCGAATGCAATCCATGTTTGTATGCATGGATGTCGGTGTGATCCCTACATTTTGGCCTTCTGTTTTGCTTCCAGTTCGAATACGTAAGGTTGTATGGATCGGATCTCACGACCCGGATTCGGAACTATCTGCAACGCTGAAACCCCAATTGAGCTATTTTCATGCGGTTGAACCAATAAACCACAAAGCTGGATGGGTCATGTGGTTTTTGATGCTTCGACAAGCCAATTAACTGTCCGGTTAATCCACCAAATCGACCAGATAGCCAGCTTTTTGGGTCAGTTTCACTTCATTTCATTCCTTGAAAAATACTATTTTTAACCATGAGGCAATATCTGGTTCAAGTTCCAAACTATCAATACGTGTGATGATATCTTTGTCTATGGCATCACTGAATTGTCGATACATTTGGATTAAAAATTTGCAAGAAACGTATGATGCCGAAAAAACATAATATCCGAAGACCTTTGGTCAATCAAATTTTTGAAAAATACCACATAATTGGTTAAACTTTTAGAATGCCGGTTTATTGGTTATAAGTTTTATCAGTATCATATTCAAAGCCTAAAAATTATATTGAACCGGGTCATAAATAAATAAATATATATACTCATTGAATGGCCTTTTAGCCTTTTCCTTATTATTCCTTTCCTTATCCCTGCTTTGAAGGGCCATAAATAGATATTTTTTCCTGATTCTTCGTCAGGGATCTCATTTAGGATTTCTAAAAGATGTCCTTCATTCAAGGTTAATACATTAATTTCCCCTGACTCTTCCTCTTTTGAACTTGTTTCATCTTTACAAGTACATATGCCGTTGGAACAACATTCTTCAAAGGAAGTAGAGGATTCCTTTTGTGATACTTCTTCTTCTACTTCTCCTAATTCATTAATTTTCTTTGAGGAATTTTTATGTTTAAAACATTTATTAGCATAATGCCCTTCCGGCCCACATTTGAAATAGGTTGGGGCAAAAGTGTTTCTTGTTTTAGAAAATCTTTTTTATTTCTTATATTTCTTGTCTTCCTTTTACTTATAAGGCTTTACTTTCTTTTTTCTATAGGCCAATCTGGAAGTTGAGGGCTCAGGGGCCATTCCAAACTAGTAACAGAAATCTCCCAACTCTTTTTTAGAGTTGAATTTTTCTTTCTTAATTTATTTTTTTAGACGTAAATCATTGCATAACTCTAATCTTACTTGATTTACTACTTGGACTAAATATCTGTAGGAGTAATTAAAGTAAAAGATTCTACCACCTCCTAATTGACTAAGGTGGTTCCCAACCTTTTTTGCAAACACTAGTGGGAGCCGACAAATAAGTTGTTCTTTCCAATAATCCTGCCTTGAATTGGTTAGTCTATGAACTTTGGACAAAAATACATCTTTGTACCATAAAAAATCTGATAGTGCCTTGCATTTAGGATTTATCAATTGTTCACTTATCCTATCAGCCATGTTGTATGAATTTCCTATAAATTGATCAAGATATTAAGGATTAGGGTCATTACCACATCTGATATAAATTGGCATTGACTTAGGATTCTCTCACCATCTTCATCTCTCTTAACAACGTTAAGGATATAATCATTTTCTGCCTCTGTGAGATAATTGGTCCACTAGCCTTTTAACTGTCCCGTAAAGGATTCTATAATAATTGTAGCTATCACCTTTTCATCATTACCAGCCAATTTGTTGGCACTTGCACACATCGTTATGTGATGTATCATATCAAGAATCTTGTATTCAGACTTTCCATCTAAACTCCATTCATAGAATGTATTCCAATTGTACCCAACTTGTGGTTTTATTGGTTCCTCAAAGAAGAAGTCTATTAGGGTGTGCCTATTGTAATAAAGCTTTTTATTTTGATAGGAAAGCTTATTTATCCCTAGATCTTTTATAGATCCAATCTCTGATATTGATTCATCATTTGATTCTTCACTCAGAAAATTCACCAAGTAGGAATCTGATGTTTTTTCTTCCTTTTCAATTTTGGAGGGTTTTGAAGTTTCTCCTCTTTCCCAATTTGATGATAATATCAATTTGGCAGATAATTCCTTATAACTCACTTTTGATAAATTTAGTGGGGTTGTTTTGAGCCTCATATTTTCTGGAAAACTCGGTATTACTGCCATGGATTATTTTTTTTAATTATTGTTCTGGATTTAGAAATTTCTAGCGAACTTAATAAAGATTCTATTCTACTGCTTTGTTTACCTAGAACATTAAGCCATATATTTGTATAATTATTTTGTTCTATGATTTGAGAATAATGTTCTGGAGAAACCTTTTCAGATTCTTTGATTGTCATTGAATTTTTTTTTGGACTAACTATTAGCTCATCTTTTCCTATTTTTACAGCTTCTGAAGGTGGATGAATTGATTCCACTATTTTCCCTGTTGTTGCTGTCTTCCAAGCTTTAGATAGTTTCTTTGTGACACATAGTTCTAATTCTTTCGATGGAGGCCTTATTTTCTTAAATTGTTTTTGTTTTGAAAACTAATACCAAAATGGGATATTTTCTTTTAATTCTGTCATATCATCGTACCATAATTCTCTTTCTTTTTTAGAAAACTTTTCAAAAAACCATTTTATCTTTATTGGTTGTGAATTAAAATCTAACATAATGAGGTTATTGTTTATTTGGAAATCTTCTTATGTTTCCAAGATATTGGTTTCAAAATCTGCCTCTGTAGGTAGGTTCATAAGATTTTACAGACTAGCTTTATCTCCAGGCTATATGATAGTCCGAAGATGGGGTATCTACTATTGATGTTTCATAAGTGGCATAGATAATGCCGGAGGAGGACATGCAGATTCTGTTATCTTAAGTCCACTGGTTCAGAATACGAAGGCCACGAAGATGTCGAGACTCTTCTAAACCTTAGTTCTACAGATCCATCTTGTTATCTGAATATAGATGCTAACTCAGTAGATTCAATGGGTTTGGGAGTCACCACTCTAGTGATTGACCAACTATCTGACAATTTTACTTCCTTCCAAGTGATTTGCCTAGGAATTGTAACATTATTCCTAGCGTTGGTTTGGAACAATGTAGTCATTCCCCTGGTTCCTGTTATCCTGGTATTAGGACAAATAGTATTCATGGTCTTAAAATTGACCCTGTACACTAATGCTATATTCTCTGATCCTGGTCTCAAGTCAAAACCTTAGGTCTAAAGCCTGAGAGTTAAGGCTTCATGAATGCAAGGATCTATTAGTGATACAGAAAAGTTTGGGATAGCATTGAAGTAGATAGGCCCTTGATGGAGACTTCCTTCTATAACTCCTAATAAGGAGTCGTTGAATCTATTATGTCTGGAATCTATCAAACAGGAAAAAGCAGTTGTTTGTAATCTCAAACTTGTTAATGGTTTTATGGCTATTTGAATTAGACCAAAATGTATAAAATTACAGTCAGATTTCTTGTAAGTTTCTATTATTTTCTTATCTATAAGAGAGAAGTTTTCTGCTTTGTTACCTAAGGCTATTGTTCTTTTCACAGTCCAAACTTTTTGGTATGTCTTTAAATTAAATATTCCTCTTTTATAGATTTTAGAAGGTGCAATTTTTGGGATGGTCCAATTATGTAGGGATTTCTCTATTTTATCATAGTTTACTTCTTCTATATTTTTTATTGATAGAGATTTGGTTAAGGACGAGATACTACCACTTTCTTCAGTGTTGTTGCCGGAGCAAGAGGCGGTCCTAAATAACTTCTTCATCTTATCCTTTTACTTCACCAAATACATTCAGTCAACTTAAATGGATATCAATGTTCGGCCTGTAACGCGACTACAACCTTGGTTCAAGGGTTCTAACCTTGGTAAAAATGGCAGGTGTCTAGTCTGTCCAACTGGGGTTCTAGCCAAGTAATATCTCCGAAGAAGTTACAGTCTTTGGGTTCTAGCCAAAGGTTCTAGGACTCTTATTAGTTAACAAAGGCCTGAGTGGGGTAGAAATAGGTTCAAGTCTTAACAAATTGTTGAAGAAGATGGAAGGTTTGGGATCAGTGGCTCTAATACCAAAATAGCGTAACAGTGTGTATAACAGTTAATAGTGATATGGAGATGAATAGACCTGTTCATGGGTCGGGCCAGGCCGGGCTCGAGTCGGGCTTTCACTCCTTATTAATGAAAAAATGTTAGGCCCGAGCTTGAACCCAACCCGACCAACAGGCCTACAACTTGGGCCCAAGCCCGGCCCTGATAAAAAGCCCAAGCCCGAGCCCAAAGCCCGACCAAATAAAAGAAATTAGAAATTTTCCCTATTCAAATGGACATTATCTATTTTAATTCAGATGTTTTTTCCCTATTTAAATGAACAAAGGGCCTACAAAATCGTTTTTCCCTTTCTTTTACGTTTTAAAACACGATTTTACATTCTTAAATCAAAAAAAATTATTCAAATGGACATCACATAACCCATTTTAATTTCATTCTTTTTTTCTTACAATCAAGTGAATCAACAACCTTCTTTAAGGTTGTTTAATATATTCCCTGTTGTTTGGTTGTTTCTATACAACCAAGGCAAACCTGAAATAAAACACGTAAGAGCAAATCATATAGGTTCATTTTCCTACAAATAGCATCACACACTAAAACTAAATTCATATAACTTCAAGTTCATGTTCCTCCAAAGTCGTAAAAATATAATATGAATAAGACAAACAAAATCCATAAAACATGTTTTCCATCCATTCTTGAATTCACCAACAAGATGGAATATGCAACTCTCAAGTTCCAAGCCATTCTAAAAAATAAAATAAAAGACTCCATTGCCCATATGACCATATCAAACGAAACATGTTCTAGCCATCTCCATTCATTCTTGAATTCACCAACAAGATTGAACATTCCAACTTCCAAGTTCCAAGTCATCCTACAAAAGAAAATAAGAGATAAATTTGGTATCCATGTCACATGTAATTTGTTATCATGTCAAATGACAAATAAATAATGAAAATATATGTTATTATAATACCTAAAACATATCACCAAGTTCAACATTTTCATCATCATCATCACTACTATTTGATTCTTCATCCTCTTCTAACAAGCTTGATCCTGAAGAAGCCCCTAATAAGCTTGATCCCCCTGCATACAATTGGAAAATCTATTAGAAAAAATTCAATGAATCATATATTTTAATAAACAATAAATAGAAAAATTACCTAATACAAGGCCTTGTGCACGAAGCCAATTTTCAAGACAAACCAAAGCTTGAATTGTCTTGGACTTAAGTGAACTTCTCCAAGGATTGATCACCTTCTTTCCAATGCTAAATGCAGATTTGGATGCAATTGTGGAAATAGGAATAGCCAAAATATCTCGAGCCATCGATGCCAATTCAGGATACCTAAGTGAACTCTTATTCCAATACTCCAAAATATCAATATCTGCTTTGATCAAGGTTTTGTTCCTCCAAGTAAAGGCCTAACTAAGTTTTTTCACTTTGAATCTTTCTTTTTGAATTCAAAAATTGCTCATAATCCTCAAACCCATCATCATCATCATTTCTCTCAGTCATGTCAAATTGAGTAGAATGACCAACAAAAGAGGTGGAGGAAAAATTTCTTTGTATTCATTAAACAAACCATGGAGAGTTTTAATTATAACATTAACATGCTACTCAGCTTCATTCCCATAAAGTTTATCAAAACAATACTCCACTAACCTAATCTTGCAATGAGGATCCAACACAGCAGCACAAGACAAAATCATACTATATTCAACCCAATATTTATCAAATTTCTCCCTCATTTTTCTAACCATGTTAGTCATAAAATTCTAAGGTTCCTTACTCACTAACATCAAATGTCAATGAATCATCCACACTCCCTTTAAATAAATGTTTGAAGTAGGGTACTTAGTGGCTGAAAACATGCAAGTAACATCATAAAAAACCTTTAAGAACTAGTGAAGCTTATCCATCTTTCCCCGTTCTTCTGAAAGCTTAAACATTTTAAAAATATTATACCTTTGCCCCCAATGTTGTAAGATTTGCTTATAATAAATGGCATGCTCAAGCGTCAAATAAGTTGAATTCCATCTCACACACATAACTAACATCAATCTTCTAATTATGTTTAAGTGAAAACTTTTTTCACCAAGTTCATAAAATCTATGCTTCCGGACAGCTGATTTCTTTATATTTTCACACCATCTTGAATCTTAGAAACAACATCATCAACAATATTCAAACAAGCTTGCACAATAAAATTCAAAATATGGCTACAACAACGAACTTTGAAAAAATCACCACCACACACCAAAGATGTATATATTGAAGATCTCAATTTCAAAGAGTTAGCCATCACATCATTTAACTAGCATTATCTAATGTGATGCTAAAAATTTTCTGATCAATATTCCATTCGCTTAAGCACATGGCCACCTCATCTGCTAAAGATAGTCCATCAAAAGGAGGTGCCAAAGCTTTAAAACAAATAATTCTTTTCTTTAACTTCCAATTGTTGTCAATCCAATGAGCAGTTATACACATGAATTCATCATCAGTGTGCTCAGATCTCCAATTATCGGAAGTTAAACAAATCCGACCAAGTGTATTAGACATATCACTTTTCACACCCTCTCTCTCTTACACATAACTAGACATGATATCTCTTCTAGCAGTATGCCTACTCACATTTTTAAATTCAGGATTTATAGATTGAATAAAGAATCTAAAGCCAGGTTATTCAACAGTAGTAAAAGGGTGTTTTCCACATACAAGAAAAATTGATAATGCCCTACGAAACTCCTATTGATCAAACTTGTAGTTTTTCAAAAAAGTACTCCCATCAGTGTATTGTCTAATATCATGAATTCTACGTCTAGGGCAATGCTCTAAATGATGCTTCAAATGAGTAGTTCCTTTACTTGACTTACCTTGTAATATTTTCATGAAGTACTTATTTCGTGCCTTCTCTGAATTAATTTTTTCCATTTCGTCCCACACCTTAGTGGAAGTCCGGTCAAACTCTTGATAGTCATCATCAACTATATCTACTCCAGCAACCACATTTTCACTTGTCATTGACATGATAATAATTATTAAATATGAAATAACCTGCATACTGAATTCTAATTTTATCAATAAGACAAGCATATATTAAATAAAAAATTAAAAGAAAAATAATCATTTGTTTACATTAAAAAAGAATATAATTTCAGAATCTACAAAAAAAAAAAACCAATTGCAGATTATCCAATATAATTTGTAAATTCAATAATCAATATAAATCAAAATTTACTTAAATTAAAAAAAGAATATAAATTCAATATAAATTCTAAATTCAATAATCAATATAAATCAGAATTTATTTACATTAACAAAGAATATAAATTCTAAATTCAATAATCAATATAAATCAGAATTTATTTACATTAAAAAAGAATATAAATTCAGTATAAATTCTAAATTCAATAATCAATATAAATCAAAATTTATTTACATTAAAAAAATACAAATTCTAAATTTAATAATCAATATAAATCGGAATTTATTTACATTAAAAAAGAATATAAATTCAGTATAAATTCTAAATTCAATAATCATTATAAATCAAATTTTATTTACATTAAAAAAAGAATATAAATTCTGAATTCAATAATCAATATAAATCAGAATTTATTTACATTAAAAAAGAATATAAATTTCATATTCAATAATCAATATAAATCAAATTTTATTTACATTAAAAAAATAATATAAATTCTGAATTCAATAATCAATATAAATCAGAATTTATTTACATTAAAAAATAATTTCATCTAATTGTGAAGATTAATATTTTAAGACATTATGTTTGAGCTTTTGTGAGCTATAGTGGTGGAAGACGGATTTAGCCTTGGACCTTTGTGGAAATATCAAATCTCTCCTTTCTAGATTCTCTCTACCATCAAAGATCCTTTGTGGGTGTCGCTGAACGACTTCCGATCTTCATTTCTCTGTTCCCATCTTTTTCTTGTTAAATCCTTTTTTCGGTGAAAATAATATTCAGAATCAGTTTCTTCAGCTTTTGTTAGATTTTGTTGTTGTTATTCTGCTTTTGGTGATGAGGGGGTTGTTTTAGTTTGATCTGAAGAAACAGAGGGAGAAAGTGATAAGAGATATGAAGCTTATTGAAGGGGTTGTTTTAGTTGTATCTAGGTATCAGTCATTTACATCACATCTTTAGTGTTTTGATTCAGTTTGTTTTGTTTTGTTTTGTGATTTGAACTCTGGGTTGGCTTTGAATTTTGCACTTAAGGTGCAGTTCTTCATTCTGTACTGTACTGGTTTTGAGTTAGTGAAGATTGGAATTTGTTGCTCCTTGTTACTTTTTGGGACTGTTTTTGTTTAGAGTTTCAGAATCTGGATGATATGGAAAAGCTAGGCAATGTGTCGAGTGCCGACTGATGTATGAAGTAGTGACACTGGTTTGAACGGGAAAAAAAATTGAACTTGCACTTTCTAGTGTGTTTTCTTGATTTAAATTGGTCTTGGGGTTGTTGTTTCTTTTTTGGGTCATTAGATATAGATGCTTCTATTATGTTTTCCATTATCCTTCTTGTTGGTTCTTTGAATTACTGTTGGAAGGACCCTCGAGTTTTTTATGGGGAGACTTATTGTCATGTTCTTTGTGTTTTAGATATCCACTCGATGTGAATATGGATAGAGTGGAAGAAGTTTTGTTACATCAAAAACTTCTTTCTATGGCAAAGGACCCAGAAAAGCGACCTGTCTTCCATATCCGATCCCATTAATGCCAAAGGCAACTAATTCCTTCTCCAATGTCTTTGGACAAAAGTGCAACCTCTAGTTCAAATTGTTACATGACCCTCATCTTTCCATGCAATTCAGTTTTAGTTCTTGAAGGTTGTGGCTTGGTTAGCCCAGACCCAGCTGTCAATCTAGGCCTACCCAATTTGGATCAGTAGGCCTACTACCGCAATTCCTTGTTCTCTAACCAACAAATATTTTTATCAGTAACTGATCAAAAAAGTTTTATTAATAATGATTATTGAATGCTATTTTCCTAAACATTGTAAACAGTAAACAGTTAAATACTAAACATTGTAATAGAATAAAATGGTAAAGAGGGCTCACCGTCGCGGCCGGTGATTGTATTCGCCGGTGAGACGGTGAATGTGGTCTATGAGCTGCGAGCGTGACCTGCAATTTTGACAATGATCAGTTTGCATCTGAGAAAGAGAGAGAGAGAGAGAGAGAGAGAGAGAGAGAGAGAGAGAGACTCATTGCCGCCGCCAGAGTTGTTGCGCCGGTGAACGTTCGCCGCCTCGCCGGTTATGGCTGCCTGAGAGTGTGAGGATGTGAATTGTGGAGTGTGGAGGATGTGGAGATTGGAGAAGAAGGGTTCGGCTGGAAAAAAGAAGAGAAAGAGGCAAAGAGGTGAAAAAAAGAGGGTACTACTCGATTAGGGTTTTTAATTAGGTTTAGTTATAGGTCGGGTCAGGCCAGGCTCGGGTCGAGCTATTTTGGCATATCTTGAGCCTTGCTCGAATTTATTGTAGGTCGGGCTTTTCGGCCTGAGGTTAAGCCTACGGGCCCATATACCTGTTCAAGCCCGTTTAGGGGCCGGGCCGGCCCGTGAACAAGTCTAGACATGAACAATGAATAGTGAACAATATAATAAGAGGGTTAGGATGGATAAGTTAGATGAACAATATGAATAGTGAAGGATGGATATGAAGCCGATGGAGATAAGAACATGGAGATGAGTATGTTAAGCAGAAAACATATTGAGAACAGCGATCGAAAATATTCCTTAATATAATGAAAACAGAAATTGAAATATTTCTTAATATTGACAATTATAAAGATATAGATCAAACAGATAGATTCTTAACGATGATACAACATCACACAATTACAAAGCTCACAAATAGCACACTTCTAAGATCACTCGAAAAGAAAAACAGTCAAACTATTACAAAGCACTGAGAACTTGGAGCCTTCTGCACTTTGGAAATTTTTGCACACCCTAAACAAAGAGAAGAGCCCCTTATATAGAGGTTGCCGAAGCTTTGAGAGAAAGACGGTGAGGAGCCACTTTATTCGTTCTTATCTTCAAGGCTTCTATGATTCAGATGCCTTTTAACTTTTCCTTTGTGCATCTGAATTATGAAGTTGCTAACTTATCTTCATATTGTTCGATTAAGACCAACTGTCGTAGCTTTTACTATTCAGGATGAGATGGAATATTCAATCAGTGTTCTAAAGGGTGACCTTAGTACAGGCTGAGAGATCAGACACTCTCTGTCTTGATGTTCTTCGAGATTCCTTTACTTTTTCTTTCATTCTTTTGACCATTCAAAGGGAAAGGTCTTCGAGTTCTAACGGGTCTAGATCCAAAAACTTAATCTGGAGCTTGTCCATGTATGACTCAAAGATAGACTGGAAAATGTCATCTTCATCTGAAGCGGGCTTAAGGATTTCTGTGAGATTGAATTTATCCCACCACTTAATTTCAATTATTTGTTCAATGGATGGGGGCATCCAGGAAGTATCAAGATGATAACTCCATTTTAGAATCCAATGGAGACGAAATGTTTTAAAGAATTCAAATTGTTTAACATGATCAAATTCTAGATATGATCTCCCCTTACCAAACGATATGTATGTGTCAATAAGCTCTTGGCGAGGGAAAATATCTTCTATGGCTCCCCAAGAGGTCCACCAAACATATGCCCAATTGGGATATGGACCTTAAAAAACTGATAAAAATATGATAAACCATAAGTGTCTGAAAATGGAATTTTGTAACAGGAAGACTTTATACCGGGCGTCTTGATAGTCCCAATAGTTGAATATTTTGGATCTCCTGTCGATAGGTTTGGTGATGAATTTGGGTTTGCTTGTGTCACCCCATGCGGTCAAAGGCATGAATTTTACTATTACTAGCTTAGAATAAGCCATCTCTGTCTTATTTGGATCCCTAAAATAATGCTGAATTCTTGCGGATCCGATATGTAAGAGAATTTCTTCATAAAACTTTTGGTCTTTATTTTGCCCACAAACTGTGAAATGATGCCCATCAAGGATTGAGAGGGATAATTGTTGTAGGGCTCCTTTCAAGTTGACGTGAGAGGAGACGGAGACGGTTTCTTCACGAGGGATTGTTACAATGAACTCTGATGAATTAGAAATATATTGGCTTGAATTAGCCTCATTCATGACTAGGGATGGATCCCTAATTAAGGGAGATAACATGTACGTGCATTTGCACGTGACAGTATCTCCAAGACAAATCAATTTACAATTCATCGACAATTTTGAACAATTATAAGTGGGCAGTTTCGTAATTGTTATAAGTGGACAGTTTTTGAAGAGTTATAATTGGGCAGTTTCTTAAATGTTATAAGTGGGTTGTTTTTGGAGTGAGGGTAAAGGACATATATGCCCTTTTTTATGCCCGTTGTATTTATTGCATTTAATGTATTTTTGTTATAACTTATTGATTAATATTTATTAGAGATTAAACTATTATTTGAGATTATACTATTTATTGACTAAGTTAATATATTTTTAGTACTTATTGCATTTTATAATTATTGTAATCATTGTTTTTTTATCATCAATATATTTTCAATAATTGTGTATCTTCGCTATAGAGTTTCAATAATCATTGGAAATTAAACTATTGTTATTTATTAGAGATGAGGCTATTAATATAGTTGAAACAATTTGTGTTCATTAGTTGGTTCGGTTCCGCCATAGGCTATTTGGGCAACCAAATTGACCTGGTCAAAATGAGGAGTTGGTTAGTTGAAACCGATCGACCTTTTGTGAAAACCAACCCAATCAAGTTGTATCGGTTTGAGTCAATTTTTTGGTTTGGTCAGTTGGTTCAAAAGATTTAAACTTAAAAAATTAATTTATGATATAAAACATTTTAGACTAAGAAATATGAGAAATTTTTCACTTTTTCATATTAAAAATTATATTTAAAATATAAAGATATTAATATATATCCATGGTTAGGTCGTTCAATTTTGGTCAGTTTACAAATGGTAAATGTGAAACTTATCCAACTTGGTCGAATTGAGAAATTTTGAACCAAAGTGAACCTAAAATACTAGAAAACTGACCAACTCGGATCGAGTTGATTGAGTTTAACGGTTCCATCAATTTGATGAATAAACCTAACTGAAATTAATTATTGTTATTTTTGTATTATAAAAAATTAGTTAAAAATATTATATAAACTATGAATAATTATTAATTATTTAAAAGTTTGGAAATGTAAAACAATTGTTTACTCTTATGCATTTCTATTAGGGTCATTTATTAGAACACACCTTATACTTTTACATATTTACTTAAACCTACCTTATAATTTTCATTTTACTAAAACATCCCCTATACTTTACAACTTATTTACTTAATCAAGCTTTCAATTAGGAGTGTTTATTTTTTCCATTAGTCCCATGATTTATTATTCCAAAAATACCCTTAACACATTTTCGTACAGAAAATAAAAATGACCAAATATAGCCAATAGAATGGTTGCTCGTATCTTATTAAGGGCAAAAATGGTATTTTTATTTTTATTTTTATTTTTATTTTTATTTTTTTATTTTGATTAAATTTATTTAACTGAACATTATGGTTCAACACTATCATTTCTCACTGTAATCTAATGGAAGATTGATTAAATCCATTGCAAATTATAAATGGTGTTTTAGTAAAATGCTAACTATATGATAGATTTTAGTAAATAAATGATGCTATAAGGGGTATTTTAGTAAATGCAAACTATAGTTACTATTTTGGTAAAATGCTAACTAACTATTGTTTAGTTTTTGCTTAATAAATCCCATGCATCGCACAGGTCCTTGCTAGTATATATTAAAACAATGAAGTCTAGAAATTTCCTCCTTTTTTTTTAATTTTTTATTTTTTTAATTCCATGTCCTTTTTGAAACAAACAATGAGACTCACTTTCCCAATAACATAAATAATCTCTTCTCCTAAAACTTCTCCTAAACTACATCCCCACTTTCTCCAAAATTATCTCTAATTCCCATTTATCTTCTAAATTATCTCTAATCCCGATTTATCTCCAAAATATTATCTAATTTAGTAGAAGGTTTCTCTCCTAAATTATCTCTAATTCCTATTTACCCTCTCCCCTACTTTTTTTTATCTATATCTATCTAAAGAAATTTTGGATTAAAAAAATTAAGATTTTTTTAAATATTCTAATAAAAATATATAATAACTTTAAAATGTTTATTAAAAACATAAAAAGTAATTTTATATATTTACAAAATATATCACGAAATTATGTAATAATAGTATAAATTATGATTTTATGGATAACTAGGTTCAATAAATAATTAATATTTTAAAATTTAAATATTTTACATATTATATAAGTATTTAAATAAAAAAATATTTTACATAACTAGATTTTAAATAGTTAAAATAAAGAAATTATGTAATAAATTTAAAAAATCAGAAAAGTAGAAAAATAATTATAACATAATATTAAAATTAAGAATAATTTATTATTTTTACATAATATTGTAAATAACTAATTTCACTTATAGCAATTAATAATTCAAGAAAATAAATTTCAAAACAAATGAATATTTATTAATAATAATTTTAAAATCTTGATATGTATTTATTATATAATTATATACTAAAATTAATATTTATTGTATTTCAGTAATTATATATTATTTTTTGTAATAAATGCATTTTTAATGGTTATATATAAATTTATTTTGTTTTGTTATTTAACAGAAAACTTTCAATAATTATTGGAGATTAAACAACTATTATTGAATTTTTTAAGTTTTATTTGTTGTACTTATTCTATTTTTGTTGTAACTTATTGATTAATGTTTATTAGAGATTAAACTATTATTTGATATTATGTTATTTATTGACCAAGTTAATATATTTTTAGTACTTAAAGTATTTTTGTAATTATTGTATTTTTCATTATCAATATATTTTCAATCAGTATGTATTTTCTCTATAAATGTTCAATAATTTTTGGAGATTAAACTATTGTTATTTATCAAAGTTTAGACTATTAATTTAATAGCAACTATGAGTATTCATGAGTTAGTTTGGTTCAGCATAGGTTATTTGGCCAACCAAATTGACATGGTGGGGTTGGGGCATTGGTCAGCTGAAACCGATTGACCTTTTGTGAAAATCGACCCACTCAAGTTGTATCGGTTTCAGTCATTTTTTTGGTTTAATCCGTTGGTTCAAAAGATTTAAACTTAAAAATTAAATTAAATTTTAAAAACTATAATTCAATTACTAAAAAATAAATTGAAAAATTAGATTTATGATATATAACATTTTAGACTAAGAAAAATGGGAAATTTCCCACTTTTCCATATTTAAAATATAAAATATTAATTTATATGCATGGTTAGGTTGTTTGATTTTGGTCAATTTACAAATGGCCAAAAACTAATCCAACTTGGTCGAATTGGGAGAATTTTGAACCTAAGCTGACCTAAAATACTAGAAAACCAACCAACTCGGGTTGAGTTGATCGGGTTGGTCAATTTCATCAGTTTGTTGAATAAACCTAATTGGAATTAATTGTTGTTATTTTTGTATTATAAAAAATTATTAAAAGTGCTATATAAAATATGAATAATTATTAATTATTTAAAAAAGTTGAAAATATAAAACATTTGTATATTATATGTTTCTATTAGAGTCATTTACTAGAACACACCTTACAGTTTTATATATTTACTTAAACCTACATTGTAATTTTCATTTTACTAAAACATCCCATATATTTTACAACTTATTTACTTAATCAACCTTTTCATTAAGGAGTGTTCGTTTTGCCATTAGGCCCATGATTTATTATTCCAAAAATACCCTTAACACTTTTTTTTGTACAGAAAAAAAAAATTGACCAAATATAGCCAATAGAGTGGTTGCCCCTATTTATTAAGGGCAAAAATGGTATTTTATTTTTATTTTTTTTTGATTAAATTTATTTAAATGAACATTAGTGTCAACACTATCACTTTCCACTATCATCTAATGGAAGATTAATTAAATCCATTACAAATTATAAGTTGTGTTTTAGTAAAAAGCTAACTATAGGGTAGATTTTAATAAATCCATGAAACTATAAGGGGTATTTTAATAAATGACCCTTTCTGTTATTTAGGGAGAATGACCGATAACCCAAGTGTTAGAATTTGTAGGTTCAAAGTACATTT
The DNA here is from genome assembly GCF_056320005.1 of Nelumbo lutea. Lineage (NCBI taxonomy): Eukaryota > Viridiplantae > Streptophyta > Magnoliopsida > Proteales > Nelumbonaceae > Nelumbo > Nelumbo lutea. The sequence continues at coordinate 53,738,895 of NC_142691.1, forward strand.
GGGGTAGGTGCCAGCTCGGAATTGATACCAATTCACGGGCAAGAATGGGTGCATAGGGTGCGTTTTCTTAACGTTTTGAATGTTTATAATTGTGTAGTGGTAATCAGAAATCTGCATTGAGTTTATCCAGTCTCCATATTATTTATCTTTTGCTTAATAAATCTCATGCATCACATAGGTCCCGCTAGTATTTGACTTAAAAAGTAACCTTATAAACCAATACATATCAATACACATCATTGTAGTATTTTGAACCTTGATCCATTGCCACATGCCCCTGCCCCCAATTGGCAGTTAGCAAGTTAACCGATTTGTGATGGGCTGACTCTAGTTGAGTTTGACCAAAAAGCCCAACACTATAAAGTTCAACCGAGTCAACCTGATTCAAGATGAATCATTGTCAGGTTAGACGGGTTATTCCAATGATTAGAAAAATACATGAATCTTATCTTTTCTTGAAAAAAATGCAATCGTGTATTGATTAGTTCGATGCATTTTAAGTTTTACTAGCAGGGACCTATGCGATACACGGTATTTGTTAAGAAGAGTGAACTAATAGAAATAAATAATAGTAAACATATGTAGCTATTGTACAAATGTCATATTCTCAGATATATCAGTGATATATTTTTGATAATTAAATGTAATTTTCTACTACTTTATGATATTTTTGGTAATTTTTTACTAATTTATGACATTTTTTGGTAATTAAATGTAATTTTCTAATTTAAATATAATTGCTCTTAATCATAGTTTTTGGTTACATTTTTTGGATAATTTTTTGTAATTGTGACAAATTTGTTAATTATTAGTAAATTTATGGTATTTCCATTAATTTCTGAAAATGGTCATATTTTCAGAAATATTGGTAATATAATTTTGGTAATTAAATGTAATTTGAATACTAATTGTGACAATTTTTGGTCATTTTTCTACTAATTGATCTCATATAAACAGATTTATAGCGGCGGAAATAAATGATATCATTGACAACCATTAATTTATTTATAACTTCAATTGTATTTAAATATATTTATCAGTATAGTTAATGCTAATTGTAGTATAAATATAATTACAAATAAATACAAAATAATTGTTAAAATAAGTATAGAATAATTTATCAATAGTTCAACAATTAATGGTTATTTATGTTGAATTTCGGTAATCTACCATTTTATTGGAAATAATGTTATTTTTTTTGGTAATTTTTTGGATAATTTTTTGTCTTAAATGTAAATTTCTGTTATTAATAGCTTAAATTATATTTAAATATGTAATTCAAATTGAAAACTGAAGTTAAATATAGATTACTGTTAATCATAGTTTAAAATTTGATTATATTAGTTACAGTATCAAATATAATATAAATGTAAAACTATAAATTATTCAAAATAATAGTTATTTTGTCTACTAGTATCCCCCACCCCCTATAAACCACATCCTGTCTGTGAATTTAGCATCAATCCACAGGCAGGATTCTCTAGAAAATTCTAGCTCCACTTAGGGGTGGACTGAATCATAAAAACCCCAAAAATTTTAACAATATCCCAACCTTAACCCGCTAAAGTTGCACTCCCACTCCCAGTCCAATGGGTACAAATCCGATAACCCAATCCATCCTAAGGTGGGTTTGGATCGATTAGATCTAGAATGGGCCCTACCCAGATTGCAATACGATCTGCTCTGTATTGCCATTAGTGTGACATAGCTATTGAATGTATGAATTCTTTAATGAGTAATAACAATCATTCTAATACTAAACCTATCAAAACATGTGGACCTCCTCGTTCCTCAATAGGCTGCTTTATTATTAACACCACCAAATACCAATTAATCAATCAAATGACACCCTTCCTAAGTGATGTCTGGAATAACTTTTGCTGGTGCTGATTGCTGATGCGTCCTCTCTGTCCTTGGGAGTCCTAAAGCTCAAAACTGAATCTTTGATTTAAAAACTTTGGACCAAATATATGTATTAATGGACCTTTACAGTACATGGTCATGTTCTGTGGCTTCAAAAAAAATCAGCTCTATTCCCTACCTAAGACCCATATCTTTGCTTAAAATAAAACATTTATTGTTCCAAAGAACAAATTTTTTCTTGCAGCATCACATCATACGAGGAGTAGCATCTAGGAAAAAAGTTGCAGAGAGAGGAGATTAATTATATCGATCAGGGATGCCATTAGTGGAAGACAGAATCCTTGACCTTCGGGAGGATGCTAGAGCATTCTCTAGGGTTATTAGGCTGGCTCTATCGATTCTCAAGGACAAGTTAATCCTGGGGGATGTACCATTGATCGACACTTTAAAAATTCTGATTCATTTGAGTATAGCTCCTTTTAACTTTCTATTGCTTTTTATCTTATCCCAAAAGTGACAATTGACAAAGCCTAACAAAGTGTGACAAGACCCAACTCAAAGCAATAAGGGCTTGGATTATCTGGACCTTTTTTTGTGTGTGTGTGTTAAATTGGTTCAATGAAGCTGGTTCCTGGTTGGAGTATTACTGGTATTAGTGCTTTGCTTCAACTTCACACGGATATAGGGGTGTCAATTAGACTGGATTTGGTTTAATCTACTCTAGTCTAATGTGAGTCCATTACAGATGGACCTGATCCAATTCAGTTCAATGAATATTTTGGACCATTGTGGATCGGTCCAGAGACTGTTCAATCTGTTCATATTCCTTTTAATTTAGATTGGTTTCAACTCAAGCCTGGTCCATTGACACCTACGTTCTTATCTTTAATATCAATGGACCAAATATTGTCTCAATCCAATATAAATTCATTATGGATGGGCCAGGTCCAATCCAATTTGCCATAATGGTCCGTCCAGTCCTTCCAAATTCAATGTGTCTTATTGGTCCTTCCAATCCGTCCAAATGGATTTTGATTTGTACAGAGTCCAACCCAAAACCAGTCCATTGACACCCCTACACGGATGCACAGTTTTATTTATGGGTCCCACTGGCAAATTCCACGTGATAATCAATTCCTTGTTGATGAATGATGGTGATGGCAAGCATTTGCCTTAGGTCAGACAAACTTTCGTTTTGATGCATTAATTTGATACTTGAGGCAGTAAAAAAAAGTATGGTGGCCCAATATATTTCTATCTTTTGGGCTTGAGCTCAGTTGGTGGGCTCAGATGTAATCTTGGGCCCTTTTTAGTATACAACGGACAAACCAAACAATTCCATCTTGGGTTTGTTTGTTTGTGATGGGCCCTGTGCCACTTAGCCACTTACCGCATTTATCATATATATCATTTTAGATGAAGAAGTAAGCAATTAACATCTGACCATTTTCTTAAATGAGTATGGAAAATATCGTTATTAAATAAGGATGCATTTGGTTAAGCTTCAAGATTTGTGTATTTAAGGCTCATTAAATTTGGGTTTAAAAAATCCTTTGGTTTCAGAAGGGTTTTTAAAAGAAAATCTTAGGAAACGCTCAAAGCACTTTTTTGCATATTGTTTTTCACCTGACAAAAGGAGAAGCTTATCCAAACGGAGCCTAAATTGTTACATAATATTACCTTATCCTTCTGCTTCAACAACACGCCAATTTTGCTTAGAAAAGGCGACCAGTTCTATGGCGAAAATATCGGCCAGGAAAACGCATGAAGTGTTTGTTGATGAATGACGACGAATGATGACACAATGGAACTGACCAGAACAACAAACGTTCCGTTGGGAGTTACCAAAACTCCGCTTTAAACGCTCAAAATTCTGCCCATCTTAAGCCCATCTTCAGATGAAGGGTACACTGAGCTTGGACTTGCACCCACAACTTGATTCAACCTAGATCAGTCAATGGATAGGATCTGGTTTGGGACAGGGTGCAACAGTCTCAAAAATAATCGGTTCTATAAAAATAGACCCACGACTAAACCAATTGCTAATCAGAAATCTGAAATTGGGTCTTGACATGATTATACTTGACATCTATAATTACTTTTACAATAACGCCTCAGAGATCTTTGTGCTCCATTACCCCAAGGGAGCAATTCTCAAGGGGGTGAAAGATTCACTCTATAAGCTTATGGAGTTGCCACCTAGCTTATCTCCCTTTTACTTCGCCTTTTTTATTAGGAAATTAACTATCACCCACTTTCTCCTAGATTATCTCTAACTATCTCTAATTCCTATTTATCTCCTAAATTATCTCTAATTCCTATTTATCATCTTTCCCACTTTTCATCGATATCTATCTAAAGAAAGTTTCAATTAAAAGTTTTAGCACTCATTTAATTGTTACTAGTGGGGACCCATGCGATGCATGGGCTTTGTTAAAATAACTTGAGGCAAAAGGAGTTAAGATGCAGCTTCAGTAGGCCTATCCCGAGCCCAACCCAACTCAACCAAAGATTTTGCATAAGTTGGGCTTGGGTTTTCAAACTTCAGGGTGAACTTAGGCCAAAAAAACTCAAGTTTAACACAAATTTAGGTTGAGCTCGGATTGAGGCCACGAGTAGACCAAGCCCGATTCAATCAATTTGAGTCTGTCCAACATTTTGTGATATACATATCTACATATTATCAATATATTCTACCAACAAATTGGACCACAAAGTTCAACATGTCCAATCCTAAGCCCAACCCAAGATGTTGGATTAAAACTCAAGTTAGGGATAAGTTGGTAATAGAAAAAATACTAATAATTTATATAATTACTGATAATTTAAAAATATATAAAAAAATAGAACGATAATAATTATTGATAATATACTAACCCAGGCCCAAATTTACCAACTTAGGTCCCACTCAAGCTTAATCTAACATCTTGGGCTAGACTTGGGCTTGGGTGTATTAAGCTATATAGCCCAATCTACCATAAAATGTTAGCATGAATGCAAATGGATTGGATTGAGCTCAAACTACCCGAGGCCTCAACCCAAGCCTAGCCTGATTTTAGGTTAGACATGAGTTTTTTTTTTTTTTTTTTTTGCCTAAAACCAACTTAAAGTTCGAAAATTCAAGCCTAACTTGTGCAAAATATTTGGTTGACTTGGGCTGGACTTGGGTTAGCACCACCTAACCTAAGCTACACCCCTACCTCCTTTTTCTTCAAATTCTTTTAACAAAACACATGCACTGCACGGGTCCCCGCTAGTAATTAATAACACTAATTTTAATTTATCGTTATTAACAATGATATTAATTACTAAAAACAGTAATATTATATGGTACTTTTAATTGCTCATGAAAATAGTTAATAATTATTTTTAAATTTTACCACTAATATTTAAAAAATACAAATAAATTTATAATTATCACTAAAAATTCTTAATTATCAATTAATAAATATTTTAATTCTTATTCTATAAAAAATATATTACTGTTTTAATAGCAATATTCAGTAATATTATTAATAATTAAAATTAATATTATGAAATATTAAAAAAGTAATTTAATTATTCATTTAAATAATTCTTAAATTTTAATCTTAATAAAATAATTAATAATTATAGTTAATTAATTATTTAGTTGGTAATATGTCACTAACATTAACAATGGCAATTAATGTTAGTGATATTTTGGTCTTAAACTTTGGTAATTTTCAGTTAACAATGAATATATAAATAATATTTTTTTAATTGAATATTGGGAGTTTTTAATTAAACCCAATATTAAAATAGTAATAAAATAATTAATTTAATTATTCCTAAAAACAATTATTTACTTTAAATTTTTAGTATTAGTAAAATAATTAATCATTATTGGTAATTAATTAATTTTGGTGATATATCACTAATTCATTAATAATGAATTATTAATATATCACTAATATTTATTACTAAAATAGTAACATATTTTGGTAATTCTTAATATATCATGGATATAAATAATAGATTTTAAGTGAATTTTGGTATTTTGTAATTAATCCTGAAAATAATTAATTAATGTTGGTGAATTATTACTAAATTATAAAAAAAAAAATAGTAACTAATCCTGAAAATAATCAATTAATGTTGGTGAATTATTAGTAAATTGTCGAAAACATTAGTAATTAATCCTAAAAATATTAATAAAATAAAATTATTAATTATTAGAAATAGTAATATTGTTTGGGAGTTTTTAATTAATCGTGAAAATAGTTAATTAATTTTGGTATATGTTATAATAAAATAAAATGAATTTATTAATCATAAACGATAGATAATATACCATTTAAAGGAAATGGGTTGTAACTAGGTTGGATTAATGAAAACCGAACCATACCCAATCGAGTAATGGAGAGAGAGAGAGAGAGAGAGAGAGAGAGAGGATTGTGTAGTTAGAAGTGGGAAGTGGAGATTAATTCGGAGTATAAGAAAATTTAGTTATGGGCAACGAAAATGAGGAGAGGTTTTAGGAATGTTACTTATGCTGCTCGATCCAAGGTGGTGCATGAACTGAAGTCGTAGTCAGATAGTCCTTGCCAGCAGAGCAGGGCCAAGGTGGAAGAACATGACCGCACTTAAAGACCTGTGATCAAGAAAGAAGTCAGAGGCTCGAGGAGTTGTCCCCGGGTAGATACTCCAACGCTCAAGTCAGAAGAAGGAGGTGGATGGTTGGGCCCAGTAATGAGGGTGCTGGTTCGAGCAGAGTAACAATGTGGGTGCTAATAGTCTGAATCCCTTTCCTTGAGGGGAAGATACCTTTTTATAGCCGAAGGTTTGTGTCCTAATCGCATTAGGCTTCCGAGGTTTCCAGGATGAGGTTGACCGCCGAGGTCTTTGGGGTAGAGTCCTAATCCCCGGCAGAATTGTCCTTCTCCCCTCCCATTCTTGGTCGTACTTATCCGTATGACGTGGAGTCAGCGTGGTTGGGAGGATAAGATGGGGCTACAGGAATAGCGTAACGCGGTCATGGCCACAGCGTCACTACACGTCGCAGAGCTGGTTGGGCGGTGCCGACTTGCCTGAGGTGACTAGGCGGTGACTAGGCAGCCACATGGCATTTAAGGCCAGCTCAACCATGACCCGAACACCACTCCCCCAGTTCTAAAGTCAATGAATGAAGTGCTCGGTCGAGGGATAGCACGGCAAAGCGCTTTATTTCGATAGTCGGTTGTGCAACTTCGAAAGTTATATTTTTCGAAGTCCAAACACCACTCCCCCAGTTCCAAAATCGAGGAAAGGAGTGCTCAGCCGAGGTATTACGCTGTCATTCACTTTGGTTGGGCACCGAGGAGCTTTCGGTTAGTCTTCATAGTCTAGGTTTCTTCGATGCTTAGTCACATTGCACCACAAAGGGGTTCTTTGTTCTTCGACTAAGGAACTTAGTCTTGAAATTTCGGAATCCGAACACCACTCCCCCAGTTCCAAAGTCGAAGGCAGGAGCGCCCAGTTCGGGTGTAGCACGGCCCCTTTGGTCCCAAGCCAAGGTGTACCCTACACATCAACAGGTGCGTCAGGGAAATTCAAGGGCTTGGTCAAACCTATGCTCAGGGGTGAACTAAGGAGGTCTGCAAGTTTGGTCAAACTGGTGCTTTTTGGGCAGACCGACATAATAAATACTTGTTATCGTTGCTTGTCAAGGGCATTGCTTCGGTCAAACCGGTGCTTTGTTACAGCGGCGCTTGATCTCTTCCATCGACTGGCTTCGATTCACACTCCTGAAGGTTATTAGAAGAGGTGGAAGAGCATTTCTCCTTCACCACTGCGAGAGAGATTGCTTAAGGAGCTTAGCAAGGGGTTGTTGGCATTACTCGGCTTCTGCTCTAGTACCATGGCTTCGAATTCGGTAAGATGTCTTCCTCGTCTTCCCATTCTTCTTCTAGTTCTCCTTCCAGTTCTAGTGGCTCCAATTATGAGTTTGAGGCCAGGGAGTTTGAGGGGGTAGAGTCAGAGAGGTCTGTCAAGGTCAAGGAGGCCGAGGCTGGTCCCTCAAGTGTGGAGGTGGAAGTTCCCGTGTAGGCTAGTCGTCGATTCGGGACCACCCCATGCATTTTGACTCATAGGGATATGGCCTGAAATCGGGCCCTATACGATATTCCCGAGGAGTTTGAGATGAGGTGTCCACATGCCAGTGAGGGGCCAACAGACGCTCGGGTGAGTGAGATATGTGTGTATGAGAAGGGCTTGGAAGCCAGGCTGAGGTTACCTTTGCACGAAGGGGTAGTCGGGGTGTTTGAGTGGTATCGAGTGTTCCCGGTGCAGTTGCTGCCAAATTACTTTACATTTTTTATAGGCCTTGTGTCGTACTGCTCCATTCGTGGCATCGAGCTGGCCTTGGGTATGGTAAGTTATCTTCTCCAACTGAAGCATCTCCAACAGGGCTACAACTATTTCTCGGCCAGGAAGCATATCAAAGTGTTGGTCGAGGCTTCATCCTCAGTGAAGCACTGGAAGGAGGGGTTCTTCTTTGTGCACTGTCCCGGGGGCTTCCTTTCCCGACCACGCTATAGAAGCCGAGGACGAATGAGTCATAGGCAAAGTGGCACAAGCTAATCAGGGAGGAGAGGTCGGCCCTGAACAAGACTGGTGAGATCGATATGACAACGTACACATGTTCCAAGATGTTGGTTCTTGCCAAGTTGATGCGTGGGGTGCCCAGTCTATCTTTATGCTTTGATTTATTTGTCAAATCTTTTTTCGAGCTTGCACTTGTTCTAACATAATTCCTCGGTGTAGGTGTGCATATGGCGGGTGAGGAAGACATTATCCACGGGATGAAGGAGAGTCAGTAGAGGCGGGGTAGAGCTTGTGCATGGCCCCAGTCCTGTCAAGAGACATTCCCGTCGTCGAGGTCTGCAGGTGACAATAAGGATGTAGTAGTGGTGGACCCAGCGGAAGATGGACTCAAGACGAAGGGGGTGCTCAAGCAGCTTCTCCATAGAATCATGACGACATCCATTAGTAAGGAGGCCAGTCCAACTACCGATGGTACTCTGGAATGTTCGCTCATCCACGCCATGACTCAGGTAAGTTCAGGCCTGCTTTTTGCTTTTCTCTTGATTGGGGTTTGATGTAGTGCGATCCGGGCACTCCTAGCTGACTGCTGACTGGCTCCTTGTTGGAAATGAACGGCACCTAAGAAGATGAAAGAAAAGATTCCCGGGGATTTAACCGGTGGGAATACTCCGATGCTTAAGTTAGTACTCTGTATGGGAAGTAAAGGGAAAAACGAAGGCTAAGAGTGGAGGCCACGCTTTTTCTTATACTCGAGAGATTGGAGGTCTCAAGAAGAAGTTTCCCCTCTGCCCTGAGGGCTTTTATAGGGGTGCTCTTTGTGAGATCGGGCATAACCACCACTAAGCCCCCTGCCATAGCCGTTACCTGCCAGGGCTGCATAGGTGGCCGTTGTGACATACTCCTTACTCGGGCGAGTGACACGTCCCCAAAGTGACAGGCACACCTCCGCCTACTGAGAGACGTAGGCGCAGACTGTCGAAAGGACAGGGGCTGCACCGTCAGTAAGGGATATAGCGCAATCTGATTGGTATGGGTGTTAGATAGAAGCTTCCTGTGGAATGCTCATGCGGCCCACTCGAGAGCTACTTTGCAGCGAGCTCGGAATACTCTAGGAGTACCCTTAGTAGAACTAGTTCTCAGGATGACTTGTCTGTTGGGGAGCTCGAGCGAGCTGGTTTTCTTAGCTTGCAAGCTGAAGTTGCCTCGGAATATCCTTTTGGGGGTAGCTCGGGGAACCCGAAGCTCGCGTCGTGGCGAGCTCCGGGTTACGTCGGGTCGCAATGCTGCTTTGTGAGCCCATTACTTAGCTGTACTGGGCCGCAATGCTGAGCTGTCGCTTACGTCGGGTCAGTGTTCACGTGTCGCCATTTCATAGATCGGGTCAAATCATTCTTCATCAGGGTTGTTCATGTTGATGTGTGTTATTTGTTCGCAAAACGCCTGCTCAGCAATGGTGGTGATCGATGATCTTCGACATCTGTGGAGTATGTACAAGCAGGAGCACACCGAGCTTGTGCACTTGAAGGCCCAATAGGCCGAGCTAGAAGTGGAGGTAGCCGAGTTGAAGGGCCAGGTAGCCAAGCAGACAAACGTCGTCCATAGTTTGAAGCAGTAGATCACAAACATGAAGGCAGAGAGGGAATGACTGAAGCAGGAGGCCACCGAAGCAACGGTGGCTCAATTCAGTGACTCGGAGGAATATCGATACAAGATGGATGATTTTGCCTCATGCTCTTATGAGGATGGCTTCAACCTCTTTCGGAGGAGGGGTTGCGCCATAGTCTTGAGCTTGCTAACATCGCACAGGCTTGGGGACCGTATGACAATGAGACTCCGCCTGCTAAGGACAACTTGGCCATTGATGAGCATGATGGGGGAAGAGATGGTGAGGAAGGGGAAGAGGCTAAAGATCCTCCTACCGAAGAATGAGCTGCTGCAGAATTCCTTCTACTTGTGTTTTGTTGCTGTTGACTTCTTTTTGTAGTGGCTCGGAATGCCGAGCTTTAAGCTAGGTACTAACTTGAGTAAATTAATGAAAATGTCTTCTTTCTTGTTCCAGGCATGTGTACCGCTCTTCTCTTTTCGTATTCCCATCTTTTGAAAAGCTTTGTTCCTCAGCCTTATCATGACCGAGGTTTGGAATTGGCCAAGATCATTGGTCTCTGGCTTGCATGGCCTGGGTGTGTTTCAAGTCTCTTCTTCTAGGGATGCTCAGTTATCGGTCTTAGGAGCTTTTCGGCTCTATAGGGGCTAGCCGTTGCTCGACTAGCTCTAACTTGACTATTAGTCATTTGGTGCATGGAGTTCATTAACCGCACTTTGGCCTCGGCGAGTAGGAGCGTTCTTTTCCACTTAGGATTCTGGTCGTTGGCAATCGAGTCACTTTAACTGGTCAGGTATGCACTGCCGAGCTGTGCGTTGTGGGCTCTGGCCATTACGGGCGGCCAACTTGGTGCATGCTTATGGAGCAGTGGGTTGTGGTGTGTGCTAAGTGTGAAGCATGCGCGAGGTGTTCTACGTGTGCGGCATGCTGTGGTGTGTGTTGTGTGCGTGGTATGTGTAGAGTGTGCTATGTGCGCGGCGTGTGTAGTGTAATATGTGCATAGCTTGTGCTATGCGGTGTGTGCATGCATGCTGGGCAACCAAGTTGTAGATGAAAAAAGTGCTCTTCATTAATGTCAAATCACTAATAGTACATTCGGAGGTTCCCAGTGTTCCAACTCCTTTGTATAGGTCGGCCCTTGTGGTCTTTGAGTCTATAAGTGTCGGGCCTGAGGACTCTAGTGATTTTGTATGGCCCTTCCTAGTTTGCTCCGAGCCTACCTTCTTCTAGTGTGGGCACAATGACTTTGCAAAGGATGAGGTCACTTGTTTTGAACTCCCACCTTCGGACTTTGGAGTCGTAGTATTTTTCCATCCTCTGCTGTAATGCTACCATCGTGATATGTGCTCGGTCTCGGGCTTCTTCCACAAGGTCTAACATTGCGCGGAGGTCCTCGTCGTAAAATTTGAACTGGAGGGTCAGTGAGCCAATTTCCACAGGTACCATGGCTTCAGCCCCATAGGTAAGGCTAAAGGGTGCCTCTCCAGTAGCCATCCGTGGAGTAGTCCTGTATGCCCAGAGTATGCTTGGTAGCTCCTCAACCCACCTTCCCTTGGCTTGGTCAATTCTAGTCATTAGGTCGTGCAACAAGGTTTGGTTGGTCACTTCGGTTTGCCCATTGCTTTGAGGTCGATGTACGACAGTCGTTCGATGGTCGATCTTTAGGTCAGTGCAGAGGACTTCAAACTTTCTCTCGGTGAATCGTGTCCTGCTATCTATGATAAGTACCCGCGGGATGCTGAACCGACAGACAATACATTGCCAAAAAAAGTTCCTGGCTTTATGCACGGTAATGCATGCCAGTGCTTCGGATTCCACCCATTTGGTGAAGTAGTCTACCGCCACTAAGAGATATTTTTTCTGGGCCACCGCGGTGGGAAAGGGGCCGGGGATGTCCATGCCCCACTGTGCGAATGGCCACAGGCTGGTGATCGGCCTGAAGGGTTGCATCCTGCTTCTGGGTCGACCAAAAGTATTACTGCCGGAGTGCCTTATCAGCTAGGGTTCCGACATCAAGGTGATCTCCACAAATGCCTTTGTGTATTTCCCTGAGGACGTAGTTGGCCTCGGAAGGGGGAAGATACTTCAAGTATGGGAGTGTGTATGAGCGGCGGTAAAGTTGTCCCTGGATAAGGCAGTACCGGGTTGATTTGTATTGGAGCTTCTTAGCTTCCACCTTGTCTTCTGGGAGTATGCCATCTTGTAGGTACTGTGTGATGGAGTCCATCCAATATGGGTCATGTTGTACTAGGAGGATGAGGAGAGCCATCGGTGTGATGCTCGGTTGGGCCAGAGTGTCTATTTGCATTGTGGCATCTAGGTCAATTTTAGGTGAACTAGCCAACTTTGGTAATGCATCGGCTCGAGGAATCTATTGAATATTCAACTGCTCGAGCCTTTGGGTGAGCTCTTGCACCTTCTATAAATAGCTCGCCATTGTAGGTGTCCGCGCCTCAAATTGGCCATGGATCTGAGTAAATACCAGCTAAGAGTCGTTAAACGCTTCGACCCTCCGGGATCCAAGGTCTAGACCAAGCCGAAGTTTGGCAATGAGGGCCGCGTACTCGACTTCATTATTTAAGGCTTTGAACTCGAACCTGGGGGCATGCTCTAATATCGTGTTGTCCGGGCTGAGAAGGATAAGGCCGGCCCTACTGCCTTGTTTGTTTGATGAACCGTCTACGTGGAGTGTCCAAATCTGTTGTTTCGGAGCCGGGTCCTGTGTAGTGAATGTACATTCCACAATGATGTCGGCAAAGGACTAGGCCTTGATTGTGGGTCGAGGTGCATAGTCGATGTCGAATTTGCTCTGCTCCACACTCCATTTGATTAGGCGGCCTGATGCTTCTGGCCTTTGAAGTACTTGCTCGAGGGGCTGGTCAGTAAGCACCCAGATGTTGTGAGTTTGCAAGTATGGTCTGAGCTTCCTTGCCAAGGTTACTAGTGCGAAGGCCATTTTCTCCAGGTTGGATTACCAGGTCTTTGGGCGTGAACACTTTCATTAGGAGGAGCTTTTTGCGTGGATTTTGTATTAGGTATATCGCTCCCTAATCTTGGTTTCAGATTTGGTCTGGTTTGGTTACAAGAACAAACCTTGAAAATGCAATTTTCTGAATTGGGTATAAGATTCCCGGATGGGAGTAAAGAACTTTTTGAAATTTCCCCCAACCTTCCTACAGGGTTCAGCTATCCATATGATGGATCTCTCATCCCTTCAGTGGTATCAGAGCCAGGTTCAAGTCATGAACCAAAGGAGAAAAATTTTTCGCAGATAGGCAGCATATAGGAGGGTAAGTGAGCAAATGGACTTAATGGGCCTAAAGACCAAATCGAACTAGCTTAATGTGATTAATTAGAAGAGGGGGATTTTGGGATTCAGATCAGCAAATAAAATAAGGGGTTATCCCTATCCACTCAAAGAGTCCAAATCCAAATAAAGATTTTGATAAGGAAACTCCAAATTAGATTAGGAGGGTTGATCTATATCTGCAGATAAGATAAGGGATTATCCTTATCTCTTAAAGAGAGTTCAGATCCAAATACAAGATTTGGAATAGGAAACTCTTAATGGGATTCGGATAACCTCTCTTTAAAGGCTATAAATAGAGCAACAAGGGGCGAACCAAAAACACACAGCTCTAGGAGTGGGGGGCAAATGATGGAGGACGATTTGTCCCGACCTACGAAACGGCGACACATGGACACTGACTCAGCATAAGCAATAGTTCAACATTGTGACACAGTACAACCAAGTAACGGGCCTGTAAGGCAGCTCGCTACATCGTAGCGCGCAAAAGGAGGAGCTCGCCACAACGCGAGCTCCGGGTTCCTCGAGCTACCTCTAAAGGGATATTTCGAGGCAATTTTAGCTCGCGAGCTAAGAAAACCAGCTTGCTCGAGCTACCAAGCAGACAAGTCATCCCGAGGACTAGTTTCTACTAAGGGTACTCTTGAAGTATTCCGAGCTCACTGCAAAGTAGCTCATGAATGGGCCGCACGAGCATTCCTTGGGAAGTTTCTATCTGATAGGTTGTACCGATCAGGCTGCGCCACGTCCCCTACTGACGATGCAGTCCCTGTCCTTTCGATAGTCTGCACCTATGTCTCTGAGCAGGCGGAGGCGTGCCTGTCACTTTGGAGATGTGTCACTCACCCAGGCGAGGAGTACGTCACAACGGCCACCTGTGCAGCCCTGGCAGGTAACAGTTATGGTAGGGGCCCAGTAGTGGTTATGCCCGATCTGACCAGAACACCCCTATAAAATCCCTCAGGGCAGAAGAGAAACTTCTTCTTGAGATCTCTAATCTCTCAAGTATAGTGATAAAGTGCGACCTACACTCTTAGCTACCAGCTCTTCTTTTCCTTCCTTTTTGGGTTCTAACTTAAGCATCAAAGTATTCCCACTGGGTAAAATCCCCGAGAATCCTTCCTTTACATCTTCTCAGGTGCCATCCATTGCCAACAAGGAGGCAGTCAGCAGCTAATTAGGAGTGCTCGGATCGTGCTGCATCATTTGGCGCCGTTTGTGGGAAATGCTTCTAAAAGCCTTCCTCTATACCTTCAAATTTCTTTGTTCTCTGAAAACTCAGCACTCATGGCTTCCTCAAGCAATATCAAATGTAGCACGAAAATGGATAACCCAGGGAACAACCCCAGGTTCCCACGGTTTGCATTGGGCAGTTCCCCATTCTCCTCTCGGTGGACGGAGTTCCTAGTTTGAACATGCCGCTAGCAACAACGCATGTGGGTGTTCCCCTTTCTTCCTCTATAGAAATGACCTTTGCTAAACCGACTGTCAACCCTCTAGTGACCATCCAGAACCAGCTCGACGATCTGATGTAGTGCATGCAGGTCATGCAAGCCCAAGTGTAGTAGCTCCAACAACACCAGCTTGACCAGCAGCAAGTGCTGCACCACGTCTCCCAGTACCACTACCAGGAGCAATTCCCTCAGCTACCTCAACCTCATTCTCAGATTCAACAGTCGCAGCTTCCTCCTCGGCACCCAGCTTCACAGTGAGCTAGGTCTAGCCGCCGAGATAAATGCCCTTCTCGCCAAGAAGCAGCCTCCCAAAACCATCCTAAGAGCCAGGCCTCCTCCCGTGGCAGACAAGAAAGACCGGCCACCACGGTCTAGCTGCGGGCGGTCAGGTCAGGAGGATCGTAGCTCGCGAGGTCTACATCACCTCGGTAGTTGAAGTCCGGAACACCGCTCCTGGAGAACCGGTTTGAGATCCTGGCTACAAACTCCAACAGGATCCCTCTTTCCGTAGCCGTCACCAGCTGCTTGAGCTACTTCCTGCACAAACCATTCCTCATGGCATGGAGGTGAGCAGCATGAATGTGGAGCCCGCCAAGAAGAAGAGATGTCACCGTCGAGCTCACCGATCTGCCACCCACAACCCGCTCGAGCTCAGAGGTAGAGAAGAGGTAAACTCGGGCGAAGCTAAGGCTCCCCTCCTTTCAACTCCATCCCCCTTGTCTCCCGAGCTCCTAGCAGTTCCAATGCCCAAGGACTTCAAGCTCCCCCCTCTTGACAAGTATGACGGGTCGTTTGACCCAAATTATCACGTAGACGCCTTCAAGTCGCAAATGCACCTGGCGAGAGCTAGTGAGTCATGCAAGTGCGCAGCCTTCTCCACCACTTTTAGAGGAGTGGCCTGCACATGGTTCCGAAACATAGCACCTAGATCGATAAGAAGTTGGGTGCAGTTCGCACAAGCCTTCATGTCCCACTCCGTCACCAGCAAGCGGTGCCCGCGAACTGAAGAAAGCCTCCTCAACATAGTGTAAAGAGAGGGAGAGTTCATCCGAAGCTATATCAAGCGATTCAATGACACTTGCATGCAGATACCGCGCCTGGACCCTATCGTGCGCCTCGCAGTAGCCAAGAAAGGCGTGATGCATAAAGAGTTCAAATGGCACATGGTCGTCAACCAACCGGCAAACATAACCGAATTCATTAAGCTCGCAGACAGGTTTATTTCCACGAAGGAAGAGATCAACCAGAAGGGCGAGAGCGCACTTGAGAAAAGAAAAAGAGAAGGAGAACCTTCCAGCCAGGAAGACAACTGAAAGAAGAAAGACATAGCTCGGGGGGCAAAGCCGGGTCATCCGTTCCGAGCTCCTATAGTGGACCGAACTTATTACACCCCACTGAATGCGAAGCGAGCCAAAATCCTGATGGCAATCAAGGACACCCCGTACGTGAAGTGGGGTCACCCGCCTGAGGGGGAATCCCAATGAGAGAAATAAGAACTTGTACTGTAGTTTTCACAGAGATCACGATCATAGTATCGAGAGTTGTAAAAACCTCCGCAAGGAGATAGAGGAGCGCATCCGTTGCGGATATTTAAGGAACTCTGTACAAAACAATAATAATATTAATATTAAGGCAGGTTGGCAAGGGGAGCGCGGTAAGGATGCTCCCGAGTCCAGTAGTAGGCCGGCCGAACAGCCACAGAGGTAGCCTCGGGAAGATAGGCCAGTTCGGGGCACCATCCACATGATAGTGGGAGGATCAATCGTCGTAGGTTGTACTTCAGTAGCAACTCGAACGTCAGTTCGTGAAGCTGCCCGGGAAGAGCAAAATCTTCCGAAGCAGCCGAAGACAGAAGAACCAATTTTCTTCAAAGCCGCGTTCGACCAGCTTCAGTTGTAGGGAAGCAACTTGAGGCCTGCGAATACTCCTTTGGTGGGTTTCAGCGGAGTAGAGGTCAGGCCTCTTGGGAAAGTAACAGTACCTGTGGAAGTCGGTACATGGCTTTGCGTAGTCAGACTCAACCACGACTTCCTGGTGGTCGCGACGCCCTCCCAGTACAATGCCATAATAGGACGGACGATCACCTATGTCCTACGAGTGGTGGTCTCCACTTATCATTTGGCAATGAAGTTCCCTACAGACTTCGGTGTGGAGGTAGCGCAAGGCGACCAACTCAAGTCCCGCAAGTTCTATGTCACCGCCCTGAAGGGAAAGACCAAGGTGACCGACGACCTCGAACTGGAACGGCCTACAGAGCAAGGTGAAGATCGAGCTGCACCCACGGAAGAAATAGTCGTTGTTCCGGCTTCAGCAGCAAACCCAACTCGGACACTTCAGATTGGTGCTTCCGTCCAGGAACCTCTACAATCCAAACTAGTAAGTTTCTTACTTCAAAATTTAGATATTTTTGCATGGTCCACGGCAGAGATTCCCGGTATAGACCCTGACCTTATAACTCACAAGCTCAATACTGATCCCGTAGTTAGGCCCGTTAGACAGAAGAAACGCAACCTAGCCCCGGAGCGATGGAAAGTGATCGACGAGGAGGTTGCGAAGCTCCTCGTACCTGACTTCAAAAGAGAAGTCCACTACCCGAGCTGGGTAGCCAACCCCATTCTGGTGAAGAACGCTAACGGCAAGTGGCGCATGTGCGTCGACTACACCAACCTAAACTGAGCTTGCCCAAAAGACTGTTTCCCGCTCCCCAAAATCGACCGCTTGGTGGACGCAACCTCAGGGCACGAGTTGCTAAGTTTCTTAAACACCTATTAGGGCTATAACCAAATCAAGATGGACCTAGCGGATGAAGAAAAGACTGCCTTCATCACAGAGTTCAGTCTATACTGTTACAAGGTTATGCCCTTCGGGTTGAAAAACGTAGGGCAACATTTCAAAGGCTTGTAAATAAATTGTTTGAGCCATTAATTGGCAGAAAAGTAGAAAGTTATGTAGATGACATGGTCGTCAAAACCCAATTTTTTGCATGAACTAATTCAAGATTTGCATTCTGTTTTTGAAATTTTGCGTAAGTTTAATATGAAGTTGAATCTGAACAAGTGTGTCTTTGGTGTTACCTTGGGAAAATTCCTAGGGTACATCGTTAACCGGCGTGGCATTTAGGCCAACCAGGATAAGATTAAGGCCATCTAAGATATAAGACCACCTCAGAAGTTGAAGGAGGTTTAGAGGTTGACTGGCCGCATAGCAGCCCTGAGCCGCTTCATGTCCAAATCAGTGGACCGCTGTCACCCATTCTTTAAGGCAATTAAGTGCAAAGGGTTCGAGTGGACCCGAGACTGCCAACTCACGTTTAACGAGCTCAATAAATACCTCGCTAGTGTGTCGATCTTAACCCGACCCAAGGAGGGCGATGTTTTAGAACTATACCTCTCAGCGAGCGACGAAGTGGTCAATTCGGTACTGATAAAGGAAGTAGATTGGGTCCAGCGATCCATCTATTATGTTAGTAAAGTATTGCAGGGAGCAAAGACGAGGTACCCAAATGTAGAAAACCTAGCATACACGCTAGTAATTGCAGCTCGGAAGCTCCGCCTGTATTTCCAGGCTCACACTGTTACCGTCCTCACCGACAAACGTCTGAGGTAAGTCTTACTTAAGCCCGAGGTCTTTGGTCGGCTAACGAAGTGGGCCGTTGAGCTCAACGAGTATGACCTCCAGTACAAGCCGCGAACTGCCATTAAGGCCCAAGCCTTAGCAGATTTCATCGTCGAATGCACATTCAGCTCCAAAGTCCCAGGCTAGTTGAGCATGAGGTCCTCAGTTTGGATGAGCCCGAAGCTCCCAGGCCAGTTCAGTCCGAGCCCCGTGAGGTAGCACCTAGTGTGGCATCTCTCCTAGTTTGGCCAAGCGCGAGCTGGGATGAGGAGCCTTGGATCCTTCACATTGATGGCTCCTCGAACCAATAGGGCAGCGAAGCCGAAATAGTTCTGCACAGCCCTAGTGGCACGAAATTGGAGTACGCACTATGCTTTGAGTTCACGGCATCTAACAATGAAGCGGAATACGAAGCGTTAAAAGCTGGACTAGCTTTAGCCAGAGGAAGCCTTTCGATGCCCAAGACAGCATTGTTTTCTAAGTTTCGGGATTCAGTTCGACCCCAGAATCCTGGATGGCCCCCTCTAAGAAGTAGGGAAGGGCCACCCTTCGGGATTGCGGACCAAAAAATAATCCCGCTTCCAGGCGAGGATTTTCTTCGGGAGCTCATGCAAGAGCTTGTAGCCATGACGAGGAGAGAAGTAGTAGAGACGCCTTTCCAAAGGAGCCCCGGAGTGGCATTCTTTATACAGAGGATGGCAGAGATGTCCAGACTCAAGGGAAGACAGTATTCCCAACACAAGGATATCGTCCCAACCAAGTTTCGGATGGCATTGGGATGGAGTTGGTCAACAGTGACATTGAAGTGGTTTAGCACCTCCACTATCAAGGGGTGCAGGGGAAGACGCAGGCCAGCCTCAAGCTGTTCCTAGTAAATGACTATATCATTAGGACCGTGCTCCCATGGAAAATTACCAGTGGGGATGCAGTAGAGGAGGTCCGTAGGAAGGTGGAAATAACTAATTAAAGACCTAAGTCTCCCCTCTGTCATGGAGGAAGGGCCGAAAGTATCGGGCTCCCTTCCTTGCGAAGTGGAAGATCCTTTGCTGGAGACCTCCTTGGCCCTCGGAACCTGCTCTCAAGATCCCCCCGAGCTCGAGGGAGCATCATCATCCTGGTCACTGCCCCGGTAATGAGCATGGTACGAGTAACCCGACATGATTGACAGTAAGTAAGACTCACCGAAAGGGGACGGGATGAAATAAGTTGAGGAACTCGAGTAGACTTGACAGGTGCGCGGCCTCAGGATCCAAAGACAGCAGGATGGTGTGAAGGGAAACGAGGCTCAGAAGGCCCTCCTATTTATAGCTCCCACATCCGTGAATCGACAACCCGAATCAAAGAAGATCCAACGGTTCGCAAACGCACTGACCGCACGCCTTCTGAAAACTGAAGGTGATTGGCGGCACGTCTTCCATGATTAAGGTAATGGCAGCTGTAGGACGTCCGGAGTTAAGAGCCACTTCAGCATGTTTTCGGAACCTGAAAAGTCAGAAAAGTCAAAAAATCTCTTGATTCCCGCGTATGCATTTAATGTGAGTAGTCAATCAAGTTTGAATTTCGATCAAATTAGTCCATCAAGCTTCATGAACTCCTCACGCTAAGGCAATGCTCTCAGCTCAAGGAGTGGGGGGCAATTGATGGAGGACAATTTTTCCCAACCTACGAAATGATGACACGTGGACACTGACTTAGCATAGGCAACAGCTTAGCATTGTGGCCCAGTACAACCAAGTAACGGGCCTGTAAGGCAACTCGCTTCATCGTAGCGCACAAAAGGAGGAGATCGCCACAACGCGAGCTCTAGGTTCCCCGAGCTACATCTAAAGGGATATTCCGAGGCAACTTTAGCTTGCGAACTAAAAAAGCCAGCTCGCCCGAGCTACCAAGCAGACAAGTCATCCCGAGGACCAGTTTCTACTAAGGGTACTCTTTAAGTATTCCGAGCTCGCTGCAAAGTATCTCGTGAATGGGCTGCACGAGCATTCCTTTGGAAGCTTCTATCTGATAGGCTATACCGATCAGGCTGTGCCACGTCCCCTACTGGCGGCACAGTCCTTGTCCTTTCGATAGCCTACACCCACATCTCTCAGCAAGCGTAGGCGTGCCTGTCACATTGGAGACGTGTCACTCACCCGGGCGAGAAGTACGTCACAACGGCCACGTGTGTAGCCCTAGCAGGTAACGGCTGTGGCAGGAGCCCAGTGGCAATTATGCCCGATCTGACTAGAATGCCCCTATAAAAGCCCTCATGGCAGAAGAGAAACTTCTTCTTGAGAGCTCTAATCTCTCAAGTATAGTGATAAAGCGCAACCTACACTCTTAGCTACTAGCTCTTCTTTTCCTTCATTTTTGCATTCTAACTTAAGCATCGGAGTATTCACACTGGGTAAAATCCCCGGGAATCCTTCCTTTCCATCTTCTTAGGTGCTGTCCGTTGCCAACAAGGAGCCAGTCAGCAGCCAGTTAGGAGTGCGCGGATCGTGCTGCATCAATTACTTAACTAGTTTATGACAATCCTACAACCTCTTCTTCTTTATCCATCATAGCTAAGGGGGCGATTTATTTGTGGCAGATATGGAAGATGAGGTGTAAGTGATGGAAGACAAAGCATTCAACCCATTATCAGTAGTGTTTGTAGCACAATCACAAATATAGTTTATATCTTCAACAATAAGTACTTCTCATCAGTCTTCTATTTCCAACATTACTCATCGGGAGAGCTTAGTCAGATGGGAGAAACCTCTTCTCAATTCTCTTAAGTTGAACTTCGATGGGGCTACTAATTCACAAGCTGGAGGAGCTGGGCTCCTTCTCAAAGACTCTTGTGGAAAGTTTCATTTTGGCAGATCGGTAAAGTTGAGGATTGGTGATCCTCTGGAGATTGAGGCTCGAGTTGCCCTCTTAGCTCTTATGTTTAAGCGTGCAAGTCGGGCAGATTGAGTCGGGTTTATGGTCAACGTGGGCCCGACTCTAAAATTTGGGCTTAAGGCCTGAGCCTGAACCAAGCCCGAGGTCAAGATATATATATATATATATACACATATGCATGTATGAATGTGTATAGTTGGGTTAGGTTTGAACTACCCAAGGGCTAGGCCTTGGCCTGGCCAAAAAAATTAAAAGGCCTAACTTCTTGGGCCTGAGCCTAGCCCGAGGATGAAAATCCAAGAACAACCTGTGTAAAATTTCGAGTTGCACCAATTAGGACCCAATTTGGGCCCGCCCAAGTTGCACCCCTACTTATGTTTGCTCATGAGTTGGGCCTTTCTTTCATTTATTCTCGAGGGTGACTCTCTTATCATAATTAAGAGTATGTTGAACTCTAATCTCTCGTCTCCTTGGGAGATCAAACACACTACAAATGATTACAAACTCATCCTTTCTCGATTCCCTCACTACTTGATGCATTGGGCTCGACATTCAGCAAATCATGCGACTTACAAGCTGGCCAAGTAAACTTTATTAATTTCTCATTGTTTTACTTGGTCCACTATTCCTGATTTTTTGTCGAGCAAAATTATTAATGAATTCGGTCGCCAGCTCCATGTTAATCGACCTAATTGCCTTAAAAAAATAATTGTTGGAAAGTTGAGTTAGAAAGGAAGAGAGAATAAGAGTGGACAAATGAGAGTTTTAAGGACAATAAATTAGGCATGTGGAGAGATTTTAGGAGAGAGGGGATAAAGATAGAGATTTTAGGAATGTTTTTAGTAAAAAAATTTTAAGATTCATGGCTCGTTAGTTGGGAGTGGTGGAAAGGAGGAGGGAGAGAGAATTAAGGAGAAAGTAGCATATATAGATAGATAGACTATATAATTTTGTAAAATATAAAATTATTATTAATTCAAATATTATGAAATATATTATAATTATTTTTCTACTATGAAGATTTTTTTAACTTATTAGATAATTTTGTTATTTTAAATATTTCAATGATATGTAAAAGATTTAAATTTTGTTATTTAAATTTTATTTATTTTAAAGTTATTACATAATATTAAGTATTTTGCTATAAAATTATTTGGCTTTTTTTATATTTTGTTATTTAAAATATTTATTTATTGATTTTTTAAATAATATTTTATTTTATAATTTTAATAAATCAAATATTATGAATTCTATTATAATTATTTTTTTTCTCTTAAGATTTATTGCATAGTTTCGTTATTTAAATATTTTCAATAATATGTAAAAGATTTAAGTTTATTTCTTTTAAAGTTATTACATAATATTAAATATTTTGCTACACAATTGTTTAGCTATTTTAATATTTTGTTATTTAAAATATGTAGTTATTGAAATATTTAAATAATATTTTATTTTTCTAATTTTATTTTTAATTATTTAAATAACATTTAAATAGTTTTTGTTTATTTTTTATAATATTATTTATTTATTAAAATGAATAATCCATAAAATTATAATTTATATTGTTATTACATAATTCCATTACGAATTTCATAAAAATATAAAATTATTAACAATATAAATACTATTAAATCTATTATAATTATTTTTTTGTGTTTTTAATAAACATTTTAAAGTTATTACATAATTTCACTATAATATTTAAATAACTGTTAAATTGTTTAATTGAAACTTTCTTTAAATAGCTATAAATGAGGGGGAGAGGATAAATAGGAATTAGAGATAATTTAGGAATAAATAGGAAGTAGAGATAGTTACAGATATTTTTGGAGAAAGTGGATGATAGTCTAATAAAAAGGAGAGGAAAAAGGAAAATAAGTCATGATGAGTTGGAAACTCCATGGGCTTCTAAAGGCAATTTTGAAACCCCCTCTAGAGTTGCCATTGGGTTAATGGAGCAAGGAGAGGCCATTTGATGTGGCATGTTCTACTTTAGTATATTCTAGTACTTTATTAAGCGAAATCAGACTCAGTTTATTTGTAAGAATGGGAGCAAGTTGGACACTCCCGGGTTAGGCTTTTGTCACATTTTAAATGAGCCAACCCAAATACCAGAGACCAAAGCAGTGTAGAATGCTAACTTGGGCCAATCCGAGTTGTACCCCTATTGTGACACATGTTTAATCTATGGAACTTCGGGGAAGATGGATTTCTGCCCTGGGTTTCAACCATGGTTTAAAGTATCAATATGCCCAATACGCACGAACAGACATATTGAATGTTTCGATACTTCATAACCTTTTTTTTTGTCAAAATTGTTTCAAGGGGTTCGTTTTAGGCATGCCTATTTGCTGAAAATGACCAAATTCTGAAATACCTTATTCGAGGATTCAGGGAGCTATATATGATATGCCCAATACAGAATATGGGATGTATTGTATCAAAATTTAAAACCTTGGTTTCAACTATTGGGCCAACCTGCCAAACTGACTCAATGTTTTCAAACCTAAATGTCTGAATAACCCATCCCAACCAAACGGACCTGACCTGACCTATTGTAAAATTAAGTAGGCATATTTAGGGTTGAAGCTCCTTGCTAATGGCTTATTTAGATAACTACTTTACCGCTGAATATTAGTTTCATCATATAAGCAATTCACTCAAATAGCCCCTTCGAAACATAAACTGTCCTGACGCAACTCTGCAACTACAGTAGGGATGCATAACGTAGATCCACACCCTATAAAATTGGCTGGGCTTAGCCGCTTAGGATAGGATTTTGTCAAAATTTGAATGAATCTGGCATGATAGGCCAGAACCGGAAACAATGTTAAATGCTAAACCAGGCCCAATTCCTATATATTGACTAACTATTGAGCATGCTGTTGGCCTATGGGCCTAAACCATCAACTATGGGCTTTAGTTTAGAACCTACATATCTGATTTCTCATTGGCATGCCCTTGGCATATGACCATATTTGGCACTCAGACTTTCTTTCACTGTAATAATAAAACCTTCAAATTTAAGTAATCTAACATCTAACCTCTCTAAGATTAATGTATTATTACTAAAAACAACTGCCAGTTAATTGCCTTAACACAATTATTATCAATACTACTGTATTAGTGAATATATGGTCTATCATGCCATATTGGATTGGATCAATCCTTACCAAAATATTTATTAGATTGAATATATGGTCTATTGATATAAGATAAGAATATGTGTGTTAATGGATAAACAAGATAAACAAGACATATTGGGTTGGATTAAGTCAATGTCCTTGAAGGGAGTGAGATGATAGTGCTGGGAGGCATTGTCAGGTAGAGTGACGTGGCCCTGTGGTGGCGTTGTCTTGACTTCGATCCCTCTCTATGGTGTGTCGTTGGGAGTCTCTCCTGTTAGGAGGCTTCAGCCTCGGCTTTGGGTTCACCCTTGCGAGTGGGCGAGGGAAAGGCCTTGCCCCCAATCCTGTTCTAGTGTTGACGCGGAAAAGAATTTATGGCTACCTCGGATTCAGCTGTGGGGGTCTTTGGTTGAGCATCCTAGTGCCCGGGCCGGGGACTTAGCCTCCTCAGGATGAAGCTTGCATTTGTCATTTCAGGAGTCGTGGAGGAGATGGGCTCTGGGCGGACCAGGTCACACATCCATTGGGCCGGCTAGGATGGTCAGGCCAGTGGGCCAAGGCAAGTCGGTCGGTCAGGTTGCTCACCATCATTTTGTCTTTCGAGGCAAGGAATGCGTGTCCGCACACAGATAGGACCGTAGGGGTGGTCGTTGTGTGACCATTGGATCGAGAGCAATCTGGGTTGTCAATTCTTCTATAAATAGGGGCCTTAGTCTCCATTCTTCCCCACATTTGCTCTAGAGCATTTTCACCTTCAAGACCTTTGTTTCCCAAAGCCCTTGGCCTTAGCTCTCATCTTTTAAAAGTCTTCATCCTCGTCCTATCCCTGGTAAACACCTCACCATATCTTACACTAACTCCAACCCTGAGTGCTATGAACTCCCAGATCTTTTGTGGGCAAGCTCATTCCAAACTCTGTTGCCTGTCAGCTCTGACCGAGAGCCATCGACTGTCGAGATCCCGACCCTGCACCGCAAGGTCAAAGTGCTGAGGGAGAGGGATGCCCTTGGCATATGACCATATTTGGCACTCAGACTTTCTTTCAGTGTAATAATAAAACCTTCAAATTTAAGTAATCTAACATCTAACCTCTCTAAGATTAATGTATTATTACTAAAAACAACTGCCAGTTAATTGCCTTAACACAATTATCAATACTATTGTATTAGTGAACTGATTTTTTCCTACTTTCCCATCCATATAAATGGAAGTTGTTAGCAAGGGTGTTAATGGACCAGTTTTGGATTGGACCCCGTCCAGTCCAAAATCAATTTGGACGAATTGGATGGACCAACAAGACATATTGGATTGGATCAATCCTTACCAAAATATTTATTAGATTGAATATATGGTCTATTGATATAAGATAAGAATATGTGTGTTAATGGATAAACAAGATAAACAAGACATATTGGGTTGGATTAAGTCAATGTCCTTGAAGGGAGTGAGATGATAGTGCTGGGAGGCATTGTCAGGTAGAGTGACGTGGCCCTGTGGTGGCGTTGTCTTGACTTCGATCCCTCTCTATGGTGTGTCATTGGGAGTCTCTCCTGTTAGGAGGCTTCAGCCTCGGCTTTGGGTTCACCCTTGCGAGTGGGCGAGGGAAAGGCCTTGCCCCCAATCCTGTTCTAGTGTTGACGCGAAAAAGAATTTATGGCTACCTCGGATTCAGCTGCGGGGGCCTTTGGTTGAGCATCCTAGTGCCCGGGCCGAGGACTTAGCCTCCTCTGGATGAAGCTTGCATTTGTCATTTCGGGAGTCGTGGAGGAGATGGGCTCTGGGCGGACCAGGTCACACATCCATTGGGCCGGCTAGGATGGTCAGGCCAGTGGGCCAAGGCAAGTCGGTCGGTCGGGTTGCTCGACATCATTTTGTCTTTCGAGGCAAGGAATGCGTGTCCGCACACAGATAGGACCGTAGGGGTGGTCGTTGTGTGACCATTGGATCGAGAGCAATCTGGGTTGTCAATTCTTCTATAAATAGGGGCCTTAGTCTCCATTCTTCCCCACATTTGCTCTAGAGCATTTTCACCTTCAAGACCTTTGTTTCCCAAAGCCCTTGGCCTTAGCTCTCATCTTTTAAAAGTCTTCATCCTCGTCCTCATCCTAGGTAAACACCTCACCATATCTTACACTAACTCCAACCCTGAGTGCTATGAACTCCCAGATCTTTTGTGGGCAAGCTCATTCCAAACTCTGTTGCCTGTCAGCTCTGACCGAGAGCCATCGACTGTCGAGATCCCGACCCTGCATCGCAAGGTCAAAGTGCAGAGGGAGAGGGATGCCCCTGGTGACGCCGAGTGCCATTGAAGGGGAGAAGACTCTGCCCGTGAGAGTTCCGGATCCATGACGCCTAAGGAGGCCAAGGGATCCCCCCTGGTGGTAGAGGAGGAACTGGTTCCCGAGCTGATCTTGAGAAGTGTGGCTGATTATGCCGCCTGAGGTGTGAAATACAACGCATGTCACGCTCTAAGCATGACAGCATTTTAGACGTCGAGCAGGTGAAGTCCCTATCCAGGAGGTACTACATACCACGGTCCTATAGGTTAAGGGTCCTCAACATTGGTAATTGGTCATGGACGCCGGAGGAGAGGGAGATATGTGTCTACCAAAATTTCCTTGAGTTCAGCCTCAGGTTTCCCCTTCATTCGTTGATCCGAGCTGCTAAAGTGGTATGGGATAACTTTTAGCCTGTTAACCCCAAATGCCCTTAGGACCATCATTGCCATGTTGGTAGAAGCTCGGCTTCAGGACGTGACCTGACGTCAAAGGTGTTCCAAGCTCTTTTTGTGCTGAGGACGTACACTACCAAGGATGGCATGTATTACTTCCATCCTCGAAGAGGTTGACTTGTAGAAAACTGGAAGAGCAAGTTCTTCTTCATCTCCTGTCCTAAGGGTTGGTCTTTCAAGTCGGGCTGAGGGGAGATCTACTTGTCTGCCGAGAAGCCTAAACCGATGCTTCAAGACGATGAAGCCACCGCGGTGACCCGTCTTCTTGTGTTGGGAAGGCTTCAGGCCAAGCCCCTAGTATAAGCCAAGCACCCTCTGGTTTTTGTGGGGCTTAGCTTTGCTCCCCTTGGTAGGAGAGGTCCTTATGTTGGCTACTTGACGTACCAACTTTCATTTTAATTGGTATTGACTGCCTGTTTCTTCTTGTAGAGATGTTGGTGGATGCCAAATGCATGTTGCTGGAGAGCGCTCTAGTGGTGAAGAAGAGGACATCAAGTAAGGGGCCCTCGGGGCATACGTCGAAGAGGCTGGCCAAGGTGGCGCCAGCCAGTGGGGAGAAGGGTGCTGCACCCGCCAAGAAAACGCCTCGACTGTAGATTCTTACCTGTGCAGGCAACAGGGGGAAGAGGCCGGTAGAAGGAGGTCTGTCCAAGGGTGCTAGCCGAAAGAGGCTAGCCGAGACACCGGGCGCGTCCCCCACAAAAAATTTGGCGCACAAGGACCACCCAACTGAGAGCGGGGAAAGGAGGGAAGCTCCTGCTACTTCGAGGAGGCCCTTAGCTAAGGGTCCCACTACGAGGCCTTTGTTCACTCCTCCCTCAACTTCGGGCCCAGCCGAGGAGAGGGAGCATTTCTCGCAGGTCTTTGGGCGTAGATAGAACGTTTGTGAGGGCAACTCCGTCGCCACCGAGGGGGTTGACCGAGCTCTTGTCCAAGGGGATCGTCTTGGGATGATGCAAACAAACCCCCTTCTTGTTCAGGACTAGGGGTTAGACTTCTTGGTTGAGGTAAGCTTCGACAAACCCTTGATTTTCTTTTCCATTCGCTTTCATCTACTTGACTGACGAAGATGATTGTTCTAGGTCTACTGGCACTACGTTGGCTTGGGAGATCGGGTCAGCCTCCTCGATCGCGTGGCCCAGTCTGAGGAGAAGAACGAGCAGCTCATAGTGTGGGTTGCCTCGGTGGAGAGCAGCCGAGACAATGCCCTTAGGGCCTTAACGGATGAGAGGCAACTCCGCCAAATGCTAGAAGAAGACCTGAAGGAGGAGCATGCGTGCATCACCCAGCTCCAGGAGCATTTGAAGAAACTAGACTCAGAGTGGGCTCGCCTTGATGGGGTCACACTGGAGGCCCATAAGCATGCTGTAATGGAAAATTCTCGGGTAGCCGAGGCCGAGGATCGGGTGAAGGAGGCCGAGGCCAATTACCAAGATGCCATCCAGGACTAGAAGCAGACACTGAAGTACTAGGATGGTGCACCAAGAAAGCATTGCTGAAGTTGGTCTCCGAGTTCCAGGTAGACAACTTGGAGTTGCTCCCTGAGACCCTTCCTCCTGAGGAGCCTGCTAAAGTTGTTACCACCGAGGACCCAGTTACTTCTCAGGCCTAGGACGGTGTACAGGCATCTTGACTTCCCTATGTGTTTTTTGCCTTTTTGCTTCTTTATGCTTTTTTTGTAAAGGGTGTTCGACTTCTCTATCAAAGGCCAAACCCTTTTTGTAAATGTTGAACATGAACTTAATGAAATACATTTTTTTTGCATGTCTTGTGCTTTTGTGTATATCTCCCCCCACCCCTTTCTTTGTCGAGGGGGCCTTGCCCCCCCTCCCTTTTGAGAGGTCACAAGTTGCAAAAGTTGAGATGGAGTGACTTGTTACTTAGTTGCTCACTTTTGGAAGTTATAGGGCATTAGCCGAGGTCGAGTTGTTTATGGGCTACCGCTAGCTCTCTTGGCTTTGATCCTCAAAGGATCGATTAGGCGAGGCTAAGGTGAACCAACAAGGGGTTCGTGGCTTGTTGCGCTAAGTGCCTTGGAACCGAGGTGGCCAAGGCCACCAAGTTCTTCGAGGCTAAGGGCAACGCTAGCCCAATGCCGCTGAAGTGGTCAGGATGAGGGCTATGCTGGCCTTATGCCACCGAAGTGTTTGAGGCAAAGGATCGAGTTGGCCTTATGCTGCCAAAATTCTTGGGGAGATGGGCCGAGCTGGCCTCATTCCACCGAGGTTTTTGAGGCGAATGGAAGTGCTGACCAACCTGCTGGTCATTATAGAGGTGCCCTAGGGGTCGTCCTTCGAGCAGCCATTGTTGCCTAGGCGCGCATGGCTGAGGACGTCGTGCCTTTACTATTTGGCGAGGTGCCTTATTGTTACTTTGTTGTGGGCCGAGGACGCTGGCCTGTGTTTGTAGCCGAGGTTCTTTTTGTCCCTACCTCGATTATGGAGGTTGGGTGGACACCTAGCTCATAGGTCGACTGTGCAACCAAAAGGTCTTAGCCACTTAACAACTTTTACACCAAGAGTTGAGTTGAGGTGTGAAACTTTGCACTAACATTCACTGTTCAGCCAATAGGGGTTACATTCATTGATAGTACATTTAGAGGTTCTCCGAGTTCCATGTCCGAGGGATGGGTCTCCCACTAAGGTGTTTGAGCTGAAAGGTTCCAGGGCCGAGCTTGCCTATGTCGGGCTCGGGCACCATGACTTTTCTAAGGACAAGGTCTCCTTCTCGGTAGTGTCTTTCTTTCACCCTTGAGTTGTAGTAGCGAGCTACCCTCTGTTGGTAGGCTGCTACTCTTATCTGCGCCTTCTCTCGAACTTCTTCTATAAGTCTAAATTGGTTCTGAGTTCTTCATTGTTTTTAGCCTCATTGCATGCTTCAATACAGAGCATCGACTAGCTAATCTCTACTAGAATTACGGCTTCAGTGCCATACGTCAGGTTGAACAGAGTTTCACCAGTGGTTGTCCGAGGTGTAGTCTGATATGCCTACAGGACGTTGTTTAGTTCATTTTTCCATAGGCATTTGGCTCTGTCAAGTCTTGTCTTCAGCCCATCTAAATGTCAATAGGGTGGTGGGTGGCCGATGGGAGATGTTGGCATGTCTCTAGCACTTGTCACATCTTCGTACCAGCTCGACTGCATCCTTTTGTACTGTCAGCCAAAAGTATCCCTACCTCAACGCTTTTTGGGCCAAGTCTCTGCCCTCGAGGTGGTTGTTGCAGATGCCTTTGTGGATCTCTCGGAGCACGTACTCGCCCTCCTCTTGACGGAGGTGTTGGAGGTAGGGTAGGGTGAAGGATCTTCGGTACAACTTCCCTTCAAGAAAAGCATAGTGTGTGGCCTGCCTTCAAACTCATTTGGCCTTGTTTCTATCATCTAGTAGCTACTCTGTTGTGAGGAAGGTGATGATGGGGTCCATCCGTGATGGCTTGGCTTGCACTATGAGAACTTGGGCTTCTTCAATGGAGGGTCAAGCTAGCTTCTCCACGCGAACTGTGCAGCCGAGGACCAAGCCCAAGGTGCTTGCTAGCTTGGAGAGGGTGTCAGCTCTCATGTTCTCAGACCGCAATACTTGCTACATGGAGAAGAGTTGGAAGAGGCGGGCTAGTTCTTGCACTTTGGCGAGGTACTTGGTCATGCTCTATTCTTTGGCTTTATATTCGCTGTTCACTTGGTTCACCACTAGTTGGGGGTCACTGAAATGTTTGATGTGTTGTAAGCTGAGGTCCCTCACGAGCTACAGTTCAGTGAGGAGGGATTTGTACTTGGCTTTGTTATTGGATTCCAAGAAATCAAACCTCAATGCGTATTCCACTTCGGTGTTGTCTGGGTTGAGAAGGATGAGGTCGGCACCATTTCCTTTAGAGTTAGATGATCCATCCACAAACAACTTCCAAGTCGACAAAGGCTCCTCGGCTAGCTAAGGTCTTTGTTCCTCTAGGGCTTGGCCGAGGTGCTAGCTAAAGGTGCACTCCATCACAAAGTCTGCCAAGGCCTGTGCTTTGACTGTTGGCCTCGATTGGCATTGGGGGTCGAACTCAAATAGCTCGTTAGTCCACTTGGTTAACCGCCCCATGGTCTTAGGCTTGGTGAGGACGACTTTGAGGAGTTGGTTAGTCAGGACCGTGATCGTGTGGGCTTGAATGTACGGCCTGAGCTTCCTGGCCATGATCACCAAGGTGAAGTCCAACTTCTCCACCTCGGGATATGTAGTCTCAACATCATAGAGAACCTTGTTGACATAATAGACGAGCCTCTGCACTCCATCTTCTCTTATGAGTACCGAGCTGATGGCCTCGTCCCCAACCAACAAGTATAGGTACAAATTGCCTTCCAGCAGGGGCTGAGTAAGGAGGGGTGGTGTGGTGAGGTATTGCTTCAGTTCTTCGAAGGTGAGCCGCCATTCTTCAGTCCACTAGAAGTCTTTCAACTTCTTGATGGCTTGAAAGAAGGGTAGGCAGTGGTCAATTGACTTCGACATGAAGCGATTGAGGGTGACCACTTGGCCGGTTAGCCTTTGAGTCTCCTTGATCAACCGAGGTGATGCCATGTCCAGTATAGCTTGGATCTTCTCAAGGTTGGCCTCTATGTAACGTTGGGTGATGACAAAGCCTAGAAATTTGCTTAACGTGACTCGAAAGGTGCACTTGCTGGGGTTAAGCCCCATGTTGCGCCTCCACAAAGTGTTGAAGGTTTTGGCCAGGTTTGAGGTGTGGTTCTCGGCCTTCGGGCTCTTCACTACCATGTCATCCATGTAGGCTTTGATGTTCCTCCCCATCTGGCCCTTGAAGACTTTGTTGATGAGGCACTGGTAAGTGGCCCCAGCGTTCTTGAGGCTGAAAGGCATGACTCTATAGCAATAGGTCCCATGCTTGGTGATGAAAGAGGTATTCTCCTTATCCTCGGGGTGAATTTTGATCTGGTTATATCCGAAGAAGGCATTCGTGAGGCTAAGTGGCTCGTACCCAATGGTGGCATCAACGAGGTGGTCTATCCGTGGTAATGGAAAACTGTCTTTTGGAACAGAATCAGTTGAGGTTTATGAAGTCAATACAGATCTGTCATTTCCCATTACCTTTCTTCACCATAACCACATTTGACAACCAGTTAGGGTAATGTACCTCTCGGATGGATCCCACATTAAGTAGCTTATCAACTTCCTCTCGTAGGACCTTCCAACATTCTAGTGCAAAGTTCCTCTTCTTCTACTGAACTAGCCTAGAGCTCAAGTTCATGCTCAACCTATGAATAATGACTAAAGGGTTAATTTTGGGCATGTTAGTGGCAGACCAAACAAAAACGTCGACATTAGTTTTGAGGAAACTTGCTAGTTTGGATAAGCTCTCCGGGGGAAGGTTGGACCAAGATGAGGAAACTTGGATTGTCTTTTCGGGCTCGACCTCATCTAGGGGAACCAAGATGAGGTCCTCGGCCAGCTGGCCTCGACTCACTGGCTCTTCCCTGAGGTCAAGACCCTCTAGTGGCAGCTTCTTTATTCTTGCCCTTCAACGCTGCTACATAGCACTGGCGAGCTGCTTGTTGATCTCCCAGAATGACTCCGACACCGTGCTCAATGGGGAATTTAAGGGAGAGGTGGTAGGAGGAGATGGCCGCCTTAAGTGCATGGAGGGTCGGCCTCCCAATGATCGCATTGTAAGGGGGAGTCAATCCTCATGACTAGGAACTCGTTTATCCTCGTCACCTTCCGAGACTTTGTCCCTACCATCACAGGTAGGGTGATTATTCCTTCCTGCTTGATGACATTGCCAGAGAAGACGAGTGGAATGTCGGCCAGATAGAGGTGCTCTTGCACCAACTTCATCTTCTCAAATGCTTCATGAAAGAGGATATCTACTGAGGAGCCACTATCCACTAGCATTCTCTTTACCATGAAATTTGCTATGATAGCCGATATCACTAGCACGTTGTCATGGGGAACTGTGACACCCTTTAGGTCCTCGTCCGTGAAGTAGAGGGCATCTTCCTTCTTCGGCTTCTTAGGAGTCGGCCCCTGGATGTTAAGTTGCCTGGCATAGGCCTTGCGGTTCGAGTCCGAGCTCCGACTATAACGTCAATGACATTGGAGAGTTGCTGATGCTGATGCTGCTACTGCTAGGAGGACGAGGCCCTAGCCTCGCCTCCGATGTACTACTTAAGATGACTGTGGTGGATGAGGGACTCTATCTCGTTTTTCAACTTGTAGCAGTCCTTGTCGTGGCTGGTGTCACGGTGATAGTTGTAGTATTTTTTTGGATTTCCCTCTTGGGGTCCCTCTTCACCTTCTCTGGCCACTTCATGTATTCTTCCTTCCCGACATGCATCAAGATCTGGTTCCAAGTGGAGTTGAATGGTGTGTATTGGTTGTAAGCCAGGCCCGGGGTCGGTGGCTTGTTGTTGTTGTTGTTGCTGCAGTAGTCTCTGTTCTTTCTTCTCTTCTCAGGACTTCTATGCTGGCAGTCAACCTCTCCCACCTGACGGTCTTCGATCGAGGCCTCCTCGGCCGTAATGTACTTCTGTGCCTTCTTGAGGAACTCATCCTTAAACTTCGATGCAATTTTGGCTACCGAGTACCTAAGGGTTGAGTCAGGGAGGAGACCGTTAATAGCAGCGTGAATAGAGACCATGGGGTCGAGGTCTTGGACCTCGATCTCTTCCTTCTTGAAGTGGTCAATGTACGACCATAAGCTCTCTCCTCGCTTCTACTTGATGGGCATCAGAGAGACAATGCTCTTTTGACTCTGTTTGCTATTGATGAAGTGGGCGAGGAAGAGGTTGGCGAACTTCTCCCATGAACTGATGGAGCGAGGAGGGAAATTGGAGAACCAGCACTGAGTTTCCCCCTTGAAGGCCGCCTGGAAAGTTTGGCATGTTAGGGCATCGGAGTACCTGTAAAGAGCATGCATGCCTTGAAACTTTCCAAGTGGTCATTGGGGTTAGTCATCCTGTCGTTCATTTCCAATGCTAGAGCTTTGAAGTGTGGGGGAAAGGGCTCAGAGATGATGTCTGAGGTGAATGCATCCATCCTTCCAGAAGGATGGATTTGGCTGGCCAAGGCATCAGCTCGGCTCTCTCTAACTTGGCAGAGTTTGTCCTTGATAGCTTCAAGTTGGGCTTGCAGGTCCACAATTCGGGGATCGAGGGGGGCTTGTGCCTCGTTCTGGTCCTTGCGGACTCGATGGGGGTCAGCCTAGACCCTAGAGTACTCGGATGTGGGGCCATGTTCATTCCTTTTGGCCCATCGGTTGTTTAGAAGATCTCAAAGGTTTAAGACCCATGAGGGAGAGGCGTGGCATCGACCCTTGTCCCTCTGCCCTTGAGAGGAGTTTGTGATGACCCGAGCGCTCGCCTTTGTCCTAGGGATTCTCTCTTTGGTGACAGTGATGCTGTTTGGAGTCTCGACCATCATTGTGAGACTGTGTTGATTCTTCCCCCCTCTGGTTAAGGGGTCTGGAGGCTCTTGATAGCTGGCTAGCATGTGGTTGTTGTCAGATTCAGAAGGTTCAGCCTGGGGATTGTCGGCGGGGTCGAGGGCTAGCGGGTCCGTGGACTTGCATTCGCCCTGGTGGCCTGAGCTTCCGGTGGGGCAACCGCCCTGGGGACGGCCTCTTGCCTGGGGGTATGCCTCATCCACTCATCGAGTGAGGTGGTCCAGTCTATTGAGGATTGCTTGAAGTTGTTCCACTATGACCAAATTTTGGACATTCTTGGTGTTCCTCACCATGTTAGCTGAGGCTTAGGAGTTGATTCTTTTAGTTTTAAGCCAAGTTGAGGGAAGTCTTAGCGGCGTTTCCAAAGATGACACCAATTGTTGATGCTCGGATTGACTGAGATCAACATAGTAAATTTACTCCCTTGCCAAGTTGGAGATGAGGTATCCGAAGTCTGGAGTCCGAGGTTGGCAGGCGAGGTCCACGGGTCAAGGTGCTTGAATACGTGCGAGCTGGTTCTACGGGGAGGAGAGGGTCAGAGGCCTCGGGTGAGGACCCGAGGTGAGGACTACGGCGATCAAGTTAGTAGCAAAGTGCGGGGTGAATGAGGTCCAAGGCGCACACACCCATATGAGACCATAGGAGAATAAGAGATCTCAAAGACTTGTGAGAGTGCTTGAGTTCCAGATCCTTTACCTAGGGGGGGAGGCACCTCTTATTTATACTTGAGCTCGTTGGGGGCTATAGAGCCTGAACAGTTGAAATGGAGTCCATATACGAGGAGTGCGGCCATCCGAGGCCACCAGGTGACGCTATGCCATTGGTTCTGCAGAGTCCACTGAGGTCGGGCACGCATCATGCCCTCATTGGATGCGACCTGAAACATGCCCTTAGACGCGTGTAGGCATGCAGTTGGCCGAGCCTACATCAGATTGGATTGGACCTGGTCCGTTTATAATGGATTCACATTCGTAGGTGGTAGGTGAGATGGTGAATGCATGAGATCATAGGTCATAGTAAATCAGGAATGGACAAAAAAGTATACCAGTTAACCTATGTATTAACAAAATAACTCTTTTCGGTTTTTTCCGACAATAAGGGGAAAATTAAGTATCATAGTCACTCATTGAAAGCACTTCGTCAACAAACCTCTACCCCCTACCATGGCAAGAATACACTTTTTAATGGTCTATCCTTACTTTTATTTTACCCTACTCATATGGTTAAATAAAGCATAAATCCTCAATAGGGGCGGGGGGGTTTATTGATTCCTCCACCTCAATGTGATTACTCAACGATAATGGTAGATATGCTACCCCTACTCTATTGGGTAATTTTGCTACTTTTGTGGATCACGGATGCAATGGCTCAACAACAATTGAGTTGACCACTTGACCTAGTGAGTAGTGACCCGTGATATGATTTTCAAAGTAGATGTTGTAGTTTGAGAGAAAACAATTTTTGCGACCCATGTGACCTGAATGAAATATTAACACACGACTGAGAAATAAAAAAAATCAGTTGACGTGATGTTTTGAATTTATTGCAAATACTGGTGTGAGGTTTTTGTGAAGCAGGGGCATTAGGGCATATCTCAATTCATTCCATTTTTTTGAGGGTCTTAATGAAGACCAAATTGGATTTGGTGCTCACAAATTTTAATTCATTCTATTTTTATAAGTATGGAAATATTTTTAATGCACGGCTGAAAAGAGGGCAATGAGAAAAGAAGAAACACAAATTTGTGAGGATTGAATCCGCCCTCTTTCAAAATGGGAATGCAAACTTGGATAAGATAGGTATACTCTTGAACACTAGATAAGCATACAATCACTATGTTGACACATGTCTTTTAAATATGTCTCACCCATTTTAATTATACTAGTAAGTGGGCACGTGCTTTGCACGTGGTAATTGTAGATGATGATAATGATAATAATATCATATTCAAAATTTTCTATAAATTTTATGTTGTGAAGTTTTAAGTATCACTGATATGCTTACTTGCTTAGCTAGATTTTTTCTTTTTGTAATATTTAACATTTTTTTGTGTATCTTTTTTTGTTCATTTATGAAAAAAATGCAAAATTTAAATATGGAGAATTGAATGGGGTGAAAAATAGTAGTTCCATTTACAAAACCTCATAATTAAATAGGGGCTAAATTTAAAAATGAGTATTTTAGTCAAAACAAAGTTCCACAATCTTATTCATATTTATAATAGTAGTGTAAATATAGAATTATATATGTGTTCAATTTTTCTATAACTTTTTTTGTATTGCTGTGTGTAAAAATAATTTTGGTATATCACACTTATTTTTTTGTTTAATATGATAAATATATGATATTATACATGTGTCTAAACATTTTTTTTTGCAAAATTTATGTATTTTTATATTTTATTAACTTTTATTATTTATTTATATTAAAGGTTACCATGTTTGACCCAAAGTTTGAAATATTGATCTTTTCCAAATAGTAAAGTAAGTTCATTTTTGGTCAGTTCTAAATTATATATTTTGTTTTCATTATCAATAAAATAATTATTGTTTATTACACTTATTTTTTTTAATTTGATTAATAAAAATATCATAAATGTCTCTAATTTTTTCTACATTTCTTGAAAATTTTTATATTTATTTTTATTTTAAATTTTTTTTACCAAACTATGACTTTGTAGGTTGATCAATTTGATTCGGATGGTTGAATTGCTTAGCTACCACTTGGATGAAAAATGGTTTTGTTTTTGAGTCAGTTTTAAAAATATGGGTTCACATTTTTTTAAATATTGGCACATATTTAATTTATTAAGAGAAAATGGGATGTAATAATTTAAGTATGAAACTTAATGAGAAGGTATTAAATGAGGTGAGAAGTTATAATTGAAGTTACATTTTCAACCTTACCATTAGAGATTGACCAAATATATAACTATGCCATTTTAGTAGCCATTAAAGCTAGCATTAAAGATGTAATAAGATGGCTTTTATACCTTTTCTCAAACTAGGAAGAAGAGGGTAATTTTAGTCAAAAAAGTGTTTTATATTGCATTCACACTTTTATATATAGTATAGATATGCTCCACTACTTGGTAAAATGAGGGGATACTAACTTTGTACTATGGTTGGGAATAGTGTGGTGTGTTTTGGAACACATCACCCCACCGTGGTGTGTTTCAGAACCATGGTTCTATAACCAAGCAAGTGTTTTGTAGACTAGGGTGTGGTGTGTTCTCCAATACACCTCCCCAAGAGGATTGTTATATGCTTATAAATTCACATGTACAAGATAATTTTAAATGTTATATGCCTAATAAATCATTAATTATATCATATTTTTTTATCGTGCTTATAAGATTTTAATCGTTTTCACTTACATGAACCTTAAATTTAAACAAATTACTACACAAATATTGCATTTTTTTTATTTGGCATCCATGAAAAGCAATTGAAACAAATTCATCTTTCACCAATAATACACTACCAACATAACTTCCAAAATGACCTAAAGTCGAACTTCTCAAACATGGTTATCACCTCAAAATTTTCAATGCACGATTTACACAAAAATGACATGAGAGAGCTCACACAATCATTTTCTACAAGTTTGTTAGTAATCTGGTCAATTTTATTTTTGCCCAATAAATTTCATTTTCTTTGCATATTTTGATTAATATCACCATAGGAAAGTTGATTCAACAATTATTCTTAAGCTGCATTTTCTTCATTTTCTGGAAAACCATGGATGTAACTGATAAAATCAGCCTTAGCTTCACACAGTTTGAATATTTGAGAACACCTGCATATCAAAACCCTGTTAACTAAGATCATTCCACCCAAATGTTAATTGGGTTAAGTAATTGGATCACCTATGAGACATGAAGAAGAATACTGCTAAAGACATATCTCCATTCATCTGTACCTTCAGAATGGTTCAAAAATTTATCTACTCTAATTCCATTATCTTATAGAAACAAGAAAAAGCATTAAAACCCTCTTATATTTCTATTGTAGCCATCATGGTGGATCTTGAGTGTGGTGTATAAATAAACTAAGGCCTCGTTTGGTTTGCGAGAATAAGAGTCTAGAATCGGAATCGGAATGGGCTATTCCGATTCCAACTGTTTGGTTGAGTGGAATCGGAATCCCATTCCCATTCCTGCTGGAATGACATTCTTCTATTTGAGGGAATGACTATTCTCTTCCCCTCCTTAGGGAATAAAATCTCATTCCTGTTGATTTTAATTCCTATTCTCATTCCTATCTGAACCAAACAGATTATGGGATTTGACCATTCTGATTCCAACTATGAACCAAATGGACCCTAAATTAGATATTTAACCTGATGGCTTCCAAGAATAGAAAGGGTAAAGAATCTAAAGAAGTTATTAATTGTTATGTGCAACTGTTAGTAGAACAGGACAGGAGTGCTAAGGAGGAGAGAATGTAGCTTTCAAGTTAGTTAAGAAGAGAAAAAATAATATTCCATACATTAGATTTTTCATGTTTTAAGATGGTAGCATGTAGACCTTTGACATGGCAGAGAGCATTCTCAAATGGATTTTGGGTAGCTAGCGCTAAAGCAAGAATTATGCAACTAATTGCAGTTCACATATACTCTTCTTGCTATTAGCAAGTGTTTACCCACTTATTGAACATGATCCATGATTTATGATTCTAAATAAAGTATTCTCATACATGAAAGCAATTCACAATAAAAAAACCTTTCAAGTTGTATAGCTCATATACTCTAGCTGCTATTGGCAAGCGGGGTTTTAATTAATTAATTAGTTACGGTTTTAATTAGTTAATTAATTAAAGGTTAACATAACATGGTGCAACCTGAAATATCTAAGCTGGATTAGTAGCAAAAATAAAATGTCTGAATTTTCTATGATGTTAAACATGTTTTGTTTTTTATTTCATTTTAGAAATAATTAAAATTTATAATATCCTATGAAAAATAGATCCAAATACATATATTAAGTAGGGGTCTCCATGGGGCGGGGATTGAGGGACCCGGGGAAATTTCCATCCCTAATAATCGTCGTTATATTGTTAATTTCTTAGATGAACAACATTTTTATTTTCTTATTGTATATATTTTTAATCTTATTTATTGTCAATTAACCCCATTTGTGCCTTTGTAGCTGCCAAGAGAAAACTCTACGAGAAAGTAGCAATTAAAAGATGAATAATGTTTACCCAACTAACAAAAGTGATTATCCACTCCCTAAATTTCTTTTTTTTTTGATATATTATTGATTAGAATAATTATCATGTAATCATTTAGTCTTTAAAGTTGTA
This sequence comes from Nelumbo lutea, assembly GCF_056320005.1. Classification (NCBI taxonomy): domain Eukaryota; kingdom Viridiplantae; phylum Streptophyta; class Magnoliopsida; order Proteales; family Nelumbonaceae; genus Nelumbo; species Nelumbo lutea. The sequence continues at coordinate 53,778,745 of NC_142691.1, forward strand.
ATAATTTTTGTGCATTAAGATTATGAAAAAAAATCTAATATTAATAATGTTTTTATTGATTTTGTTTTAAGAAATTATATATATATATTCGCAAAGCATCTGAACCAACTCAACGATGTTCAGCTCAACCCTCCCAAACTGGCACTTCCAGGAGTTGAGAAATTCAGAAAGCTGTTAAGTCATGTATGGTAAAAAACCGTAAAGCCCAAAATAGATTTACATGAACCAAACAAATTAATTTTTCGGTGAAACTATCTTAGCTAGCTTGCCTAAATCTGTTTAGTTAATGTAACTCAATCAACATAAAAAAGCCTTCCAAACAGGCCCTTATACTTGAGAGGGCTAAATCATATCGTTTGGCTTGCGGAAGGTGGGCCTCACATGGACAGCTAAGGGTGAATCTTGGGTTGGTTTGAGTGCTGGGCCATTCAAATTTTGACAAAAAGGCCAAACTGTTTGGTCATTTGAAGAGCTGTCTAATTCATACATTGCAAATTGGTAATCATTGATCATTTGAAGTGCTATTTTACTTCAGTCTCATGAATAGCTTATTTAGAGCAGTTGAACCAGCTTTTGCCCTCCCAAACAGGTCCTAAACAAGCCAAAGAGATTATTATCTTACATCGGACCACGTTTTGAAAACCAAATCCCAAATCAAGGCATGAAAGGTTTTTTTCGGTTTGTTAAGGTGCAGTTTGGCAAGTCTTTTTTGAAAGATTTTTCAGTAGATCCCAAAAGATGATGTAAGCTTTTGTATAAGATTTTAACAATCTAAAGATCGTTCGGTTAATGTGCGATTTTTAGGTTTTTTTTTGCGTGGAGATACAATAAAAAATTGAAAAGCTCTATTTGGAGCTTTCTGAAAATAGTCCAAAACGGAATTCACATATATTTTAGTGTCATTTTTTAGCGATTAGATCTTTTTTCAACCAAACGAAAAAAAATCTAAAATGTGGGTTGCCAGACTTCTACAACAGCCTCTGCAGAAAAATGTGCCAAACAGGGCCTCGATTTGACCTCAAACCACTAAAACCGGAAACCAAAAGTAATAGATTCACCATCGAACGGGAATTGGTTCATTTCATGGTTTCCGGTTCAACCGGGAAGTGCTGCCCGATTTTACATTGCAGAATTGATCGTCCATCCGTCGTAAGTCTGGTCCAAACCTCCCGACAAGACAAAGAGGATGCGGACAAGCCTGAAAGATAGAACGAAAGGAGCGTTTCTGGTATGAATTGCCCACGTGTTCAAAAGCAAATAGCAAGACTATTTTAATATCATAGCCCTCACTGCACAGTAAATTAGTCGTCACTTTAGCGGGAACATATTTCCAAATTATAAAAGATTTTAAATTATTTGCCTTCCCTGTTAACAAATGATAGGATGCCACGTGTCTAAAATATTACGAACAGACAAAACGAGACAAACAAATTTCATGAATAAAAAAATAATAAGTATCCGTTTCAAGTTCCCAGCTTCTACGATCTTCGATTCTTCTGTCCCAAATGTCCAAATTTTCTCTGTTTTTGTTTTATTTTTTCCCCATTTCTGAAGCATAAATCGATCTCTTTTTTTGCAGTATGTAAGCCCTAGATTGCCTATCTAATCTCATGAAGTTTCCACCGGTTCTTCAGTTCATGCGTTCCCTTCTTTCTCTTTACCTATAATTTTGTAATTGGATCGGCTTTGTTCTTCGAGAATTTATTTCTTGCATGTATAATTTTTCTTCGTGGCTTGTTGGCATTGTTTTTGAGTCTGAGAACTTTGATCCTTGGGTGGGTGGTGAAGATATATGATCTCTGATTGGTTTAGCAATGGAGTTAAGGCAGAGTGCTTCGTACTTGGTGTTTGCTCCCATGTGCATTCCTTGGGGTGCGAAGTGGAGGGATGTTCAATTCCACCTGAGATTCCAGAGGAACCCGGGGACGATCTGCAAGAGTGGGAGAAACACTTTGAGTATGACCATAACTGGGAAAAGTTCTGAGAAGTTTGCAAGAACAATGCCATTAATTGTCAATGCAAGTGATGGGAGCACTGAATTGGAAACTGCGGTAGTCGAGAAGCCAAGGTTGCGAAGGTTCGAAGTGTTTGCTGGTAGTCCGATGCCCTTTGGTCCCACAGCAAGGGATGGTGGAGTGAACTTCGCAATCTATTCTGGCCATGCAACATCGGCTACTCTTTGCTTGATCAGCCTTTCGGATTTACAAGAGGTAAATTGGTGGCGATTTTCTCAGTTCAAAGTCAATTTTGTTCATGTATATTGCGATCTAGAAAACATGGCGGCAAAATTTGCCTGGACTTTATATTCGCGATGGTCTCTCATGCTCCCAACAGATGCATGTTAATAACTGTTCTTTCTATGTGTAAGAATTACAGAATTAGAGGCTTCTAATCGTAAAGTGTTACTTAATCCTGATTGTTAGTAACTAATTCTCGACTAGTTTATTGGTAGTATTTTGTATCTAAGAAGTTGTTGAGTTATCTCGTGTCGACGAGTGGTCTTTAAACTGAGCATGCTTAAGATCTGATTTTAACTTTGGCGCTTGAAAGCTGAAGTGGCAGCCAGCTTAACGGCACTCTATAACGTGGTTGTAAGCAGTTTTATCTTGGTACATGGCACAACTTCCAAATATTCATATGGCACATTAACCTCCAAAATTTGGTATGAGACATAAGAATAAATGACATTTATTACATAAATAATACAAAATGTAGTAGAAATAAGAAAGCGTAATTGTGTACTTCTTTTTGTATATATCAGTTCTTCTAATCTTGTTTATGAGCACTAAGTACCAAGATTTTATGCTGATTTCATCTTGGAGCATAGCCGAGATGTTACAAGGAGTGTTGTGTCAGGTGCAAAGTCTTAGTACAACTATACCCCTTAGTTGAAGTGTTATCTGGTAATACTGTTTTAAAGAGTCCTGTTTAATCTAGATTTTATTTTGAAAAAAAATCATAAAAGAAAAGGAAAAACACACTAAGAACTTTTATAGTTTTATTATTAGGAAAAAAGTGTAATTCATAATGTGTTAGTCCATAAGTGGACTCTAATACTCTATACAAGTGGCTAGTCTTGTAGTCCATAAGGTTATCATCAGAAAGATGATGTTGCATGCTTTGTATTTCAGTTGGTTCATCTTATTCTTTTCTTTGATGCTTCCTTGTCACTAGCAATTATTATTAGATTTCCTAATAATAATTTATCTCTGAAGTTAATGATGCTAGAATAGTTGAACATGCTTGTGATGGGTGAACAATTGCTGCTTAATCCTTATTTTGCCAATGAAAATATGGATTCTCCCATATTTGTCAAAAAAAGAAAAGGATTGTGCCATCAACAATGACCACTTAAAAGTTTCTTTTCAAGTTTTTTATTTATTTATGTTTATTTTTTCATACTCCTGAAGATCAGATTTTTGTCTGCAATGACATATGGATAGAATGAAAATGCTTAGAGGAGATAAAGGGAGAACAATAGCACTTAATGCAAGGTAAGTCAGTCTTTGCTGGATGCCATGCTTAGAAGGTAAGGCACAATTGGAGATGCTTCATATGATGATTGGAATTATCATGTCCGTACTCTGTAGTAATGTTACACTTTAGCCGTATGGAATTGAATTATCATAGAACTTAGCAAACTTTGGTGTTTCACTACTCAGTGTTGAATTTCTTCCTAGCTTTGAGAGGAATAAGACAAAGAGGCCCACTTTCTCCCTTTTTGTTCATCTTGATTGCAGATGTTTTAGGGAGACTGATTTATAGAGCTGATTTGAGAAATTTGATAAGGGGCTGGAGGATGGGAAGGGAGGATATACTACTTATACACGTGCAACTTGCAGATGACACAATATTGTTCTGTGAGGGTGGGAACATGAGTTGGATTAGGAATTTGAAATCGGTCAAAGGAAGACAACAGGTTTTGGACCCCCTCACCCTCGGGCTCTTTCTCTTGTGCATCCCTGTTCAAAAATTTAACTCAGCAACCTGCTATTCTTGGTTTGCCCTTCCTTGTTAAAGAGGTCTGGTATAGGCCGATTCCTCCTCGGATTGGGAGTTTTTGTTGGGAAACTTTCCTGGAAAGAATCAATACAAGTGATCTGGTTCAAAGCAAGAGACCCAAGTCTTGTTTATCCCCACATAGGTGTTTTCTTTTCAAGGTGGATGGGGAATTGGGTTACCACTTGTTGGTATCTTGCCAATAAGCTAAACCTATAAGGGATTGGGTTTTCTCACTTTCTTGGGTGTAGCCAGAACCCTCCAATGAATGTACAAAGCCTGTTTTCTCCTTCCTTTTTTACATGTCCAATGAAAAGAGGTAGGATCATGTGGAGGTGTTTGAGACTCTGAGGGCTGCAGTGTGTTGGATATTACGGGAAGAAAAAAACTCAGAATTTTTTCAGAAAAGAAGAGAAACATTGAAAACCTAATAGAGTTGATTCATATTAGGGTGGCACATTGGCTGAAATCTTTGGATTTATTCACAGACTTCACTGTGGATGACCTGTTGAGGAGTTGAAAAGAGATAGCAAGTTCTGCCCAGATTAAAAGGGACACAAGTCCCTCTTGGATACCTCCCCCCTTGGGCTTCCTAAAACTGAATTTTGATGGCAGCAGCCTTGGGAACCCAGGTTTGTCAGGTATTGGGGGAGTTTTCAGGAATGAGGAAGGGATTATTTCAGCTATTTTCTCTGGCCCTATTGGAGAGGGTGACTATAAGGGTTAAGATTTTTGCGGCATTGGAGGGAGTTCAAAGAGCAAGAGACCTGAACATTAGGAGACTGATAATTGAAGGGGACTCAGAGGTTGTGGTAAGATGGATAAATGAAGACAAGACTGCAATTTGGAATTACAACAGCGAAAGGAAAAAAATTAAATGGTTGGCAAAAGATATGGAGATAAAATTCAGTTTGGTGAAGAGATCTGCTAATTCATTTGTGGATGGGCTAGCAAAGCAAGGGGTGATTTGGGATTCTTTGTTTTGGGCTCATTTCTAATCTTGTAATTTTGTTTTGCTGATTGCAGGGGAGTTAAGATAGTTTACCTCCCTCTGTTTGTATACATATTTCCTTTTAAATCTTAATGAAATTCCATGTTATTTATCATATATATATATATATATATTCTTTTGAATGGTTGACAAAAGATATATGTCTGATCTTTTATTTTTTTGGTAGAGATAAATATATCTGTTCAGTCTTATTGTAAATTATGCTTAACTAACCATTTCCATCTACCCCATGCAGAATAAGGTCACAGAGCAGATTTGCCTTGATCCATTAATTAACAAGACAGGGGATGTTTGGCATGTATATCTGAAGGGGGATTTTGAAGATATGCTGTATGGATACAAGTTTGATGGAAAATTTTCCCCTGAAGAAGGACATTACTATGATTCTTCTCGGATTTTGTTGGATCCATATGCCAAGGTCAGTATGTTCTTAATCAATCTCTTGCCGTTAAAGAAATTTAAGGTTCCTTTTGATATCCTGGTGAAGACAGATATTTACTTGCCTTTTCCATTCCAATTTCCTGAGGTTTGTTATAGCATATGCCTTGGGCATCTGCAGACATGAGTCTATGTGCAAAAATATAAGCCACACAGCCTTTTAGATTCTGACCTTGGATTTAGAATTTGTTTGAACTCTCAAACTTTGGAAGTTTTGTTTAGTTTCTGTGTGTAGGTAGAGCATATGTCAGAGAGTTAAGGCTTCTGTAATTTTTTACCAAAGACGGGGAATAAACAAGAGATAATTGAGAGATATAGAGGAAAGAGAACAAAAATAGGAAACATAATGGTAGAGAGGGCAAGAAATAGGAAGAGAGGGGAAAACTTATGAAATAGGAAACATAATGGGTTTCCAAACCCAGATTCTGAGCTATAATAGCTCCATCCCAACTCAAAGAGCTATTAGAGAAAGTCCAGTGTGCTTAAGTCACCTCTGCTACGAGGGTGGGGGCCTTTTGGGTCAGTGAGGATGATGATAGATGTAAGTTAACGTCCCCCAGCTCTTTTCCTTGCCCAGTAATGTGCTCATTTAAGTGAGCATGTGACCTAGGTTTAGAATCGGTCTAGATCTCTGATATGCAAGGACCCCATCTGGTTTGATCAACTGTGGGCCTCAGGTCACCCCTTGGGTCACAACATGGTGCCTTTTCAACTTATTTGACCCACCTTCCTGTTCCTGCCATTGGTTCAGTGTATATTGGCCCTTAGATCTGCATCCAGCAACCCTAATTTCTCTCTATCTATGGAAAACTACCCCTTTGCTTCAGAATGAAGGAACACAATTTCCTTAAATTTTGAATTCAGCCCAGGCTTGTTTCTCATGCTTCCATCCCCTACGCCTGCCACATCAACACTATTTTTTTTTTTTGATAAATGAGAGTAGTTTTATTAATTCAAATAAAAAAATACAATCAGCCTAGGAAGAGGCACGAGATGTTACCTCCCCTGAGGACTGAATCATAAACAACTAAACGTCCCCAAGCCTGAAACACAAATTACAAAGTAGCCCAAAACAGATCTCCCCTTGACACCCCTTGCTTGGCCAGAGAATCAGCCATTGCATTTGCTGATCTGCTGACCCACTGAAACCTGACAGTCATATTTCTTCTCATCCATTTAACTTTCTTTAACAGGTCCCTAAAGCCCCAACAAACTGTATCTGGGCTATTTAGCCAGCCCACTACTACCTTGGAAATCCCTTGTACTGCTGCTAGTAACTCTGCCCTAATCACCTTGACCCACTGGTCCTGAAAAAAGAGACAACATATTGCTGTCTTTATTTCTTAGATTCCCACCAATTCCGGATGGCCCTGGGTTACCTTGGCATCTGCCATCAAAATTCAATTTTACCACTCCATCCGGTGGGGGTTTCCATTCAACTTGTGATTTGTTCTTGGTGGATACTATAGAAGCCACTGCTTCCCAGTTTCTCCTTAAGTCATCAAAGGAGAAATCTGCCAACAATTGTGAAGATTTCAACCATGAGATTGCCCTTGTCAATATGCATTCATTCATTTCAGCAAGACTTCTTTCCTTGCCACAGTGTGCTTCCATAGAAGAAAGCAACCAGACCGAATAAGATTCCTCATTGATTTTCATCTCCACCATTCTGGGTACTGCAGTAGGTTTCACCCCTAGCAGAGTGAAAGAATCTGCGCTAAGATATGAGGTATTCAAGTTCTCCAAGGTTCCGCCGCATTTCAAAGCCACTTAACTGAAGGTTTCTTGAGTCCACGCATGAAATAGGAGATCTACCACTTTCACTTGAAAGCTTCCCAGGTGTTCTACCCTATTTGCACTTGGGTTCCATTGCCCTATCACCACTAATTCTTCTGAGGTTTGGATTGGGAGGATGTGTATTTCCTATCCTAACTTCCAACTTCTTGCAAGCCCTTACCTTCTTGAAATGGATGAAGGGTAAAGGGTCCTTCAAGGTTTAGTTAGCTTTGATGTCTTTTTTTAATCGTCTCCAGTTTTTCACCATCTTGTCTTCATAGACAACATACTTCTTCCTCCATTCCACAAAACATTGATTCGTGATAACACTGGATTCCTCACTTGTCTGCTTCCCCCATTGACTGTTGTTTCCTTGCTTGATTTGCGAATCCTTCAAGCTATCTTCTTCTCTCTAGAGGAATTCCTGTAGGGGTTCTATAAACCTGATCCAATCATTTCTTTGTCTCCCCAAAGGGATACAAATTATCTGTTTCCTTCCCTCCCCAAAACACTTTGTTACTGTGACAAACCAACCTTTAGGGTTGTGTCTAACATTAGCCACATACAATTTCCAGCCCCTTTTCAATGTATCCTTCCATTTTTGTACCTTTCTTGATACCAAAGCTACATGTCACGACCTAACCGCTCCTGTTGGCTAAGTTTTGTGGCATTCACTTGGCCCTCCAAGCAAGTCATCCAAACTGCCTGCCCAAGATCCTTCTTGCTAGGTTGCTTAAGTGTTAAGGACACACAACAAGGCACACAAGAACACACTAAGTAATGTAAGAGGAAAATATTATATTGCACTATGAAAGAAAGCTTACAACTCAAAGAATGCTCTCACAACTTCTATGGATTAGAAGAAGTTCAGGACTGTTATCAGTCTTGAACCCTAATGGATTTCAGGATCGAAGATAAGAAGAAAGGTAAGAGGAAAGAAAAGGAAGAGGGAGGAGGAGCAGTAGAACACAAGGGTTGAAAGGAGGAGCAGAAGCTTAATTGTCTGCCGCCGCCACTTTAATTAATATTTATAGGTTATGCTCATTACATGGAAAGGACAGATCTGCCCTTAGTCTTTACATAACAAATAGAGCAAAAAATAAGACTGAAATAAATAACAACTGAAACAATTAAATGACCAATAGCTAACCCTAGGCAGACTAGAACATCTTCTACCCTACGAACACAGTGGGACCGTAGCTGTGGGGCCCACATCAGTGTTCTCTACACTCCCCCTCAAGTTGGGAATAAATGTTTATCATTCCCAACTTGGATAGATCTGCCTCTAGCTTCTTCCGTGGTACAGCTTTGGTGAGGATATCTGCTAGTTGCATATTGGAGGTGATGTATGGGAGACACACTTCTTGTGATGAGACCCTCTCTCGTACAAAGTGTCGATCAACTTCAATATGTTTAGTCCTGTCATGCTGCACTGGGTTGTGTGCTATATTAATAGCCGCTTGATTATCACAATACAGCATCAGGGGCTTCTCATACTTAATACCCAACTCCTCAAGTAGTGATCTCAGCCAAAGAATTTCAGCCACTCCATTAGCCATTGACCTGTACTCGGCTTCAGCACTGGATCGGGAGACAACACTCTGTTTCTTACTCCTCCAAGAAACCAGGTTACCTCCCACAAGAGCACAATATCCAGAGGTAGACCTTCTGTCATCAACACTCCCAGCCCAATCGGCATCCGTATAGACTTCCACCTTCATGTGGTCATTGTTCTTGAACAATATACCTCTACTCGGGCATCTCTTCAAGTATGCTAGTATTCTTTCTATTGCTAGAAGGTGCGTGGTTCTAGGAGAATGCATGTACTGACTGATAACACTAATGGCATAACTGATGTCTGGTCGGGTAAGGCATAGATATAGGAGCTTTCCCACTAACCGCTGGAACATAACTTTGTCTTCAAGCAGCTCCCCACTCTCTGCACTAATCCTGTGGTTCTGTTCAATGGGTGTATCTGCAGGTTTGACACCTAGCTTTCCAGTTTCAGCCAAGAGATTTAAAACATATTTCCTCTGAGAGACAAAGATCCCCTGTTTAGATCTAGCAACCTCAATACCCAAAAAATACTGTAGTGTACCTAGATCTTTCACCTCAAACTCTTGATGAAGGAGCTGTTTGAGGGACTCAATCTCATGGTTGTCATTTCCTATCACCACAATATCATCAACATAAACTGCAAGTAGTGTCAGTGACGACTCCACCCTCTTGATGAACGATGTATGATCTGACTGGGCCTGTACATAACCGAACTTCCCAAGGGCTAGTCTGATCTGTCGAACCAAGCTCTAGGTGACTGCTTCAAACCATACAATGCCTTATTGAGCCGACAGACCTTCTTACCTGCCTCTGTATCATAGAATCCAGGAGGCAACTGCATGTAAACCTCTTCCTACAAGTCCCCATTCAGGAAGGCATTCTTAACATCCATTTGGTACAAAGGCCAATTGCAGCTTGCTGCAAGAGATAATAGAACCCGAATGGTGGTCATCTTGGCTACATGGGCAAATGTCTCCAAGTAATCTATACCATAAGTCTGAGTGAACCCTTTTGCAACTAGCCGAACTTTGTACCTCTCAATGGAACCATCCGCATTGTGCTTCACAGTAAATACCCACCTGCATCCAACTAGTTTCTTTACTTTGGGCAAGTCAACTAGCTCCCAGGTATTATTTTTCAACAGGGCATCCATTTCAACTTGCATTGCACCTCTCCACTCCAGGAATAATAGGGCTTCTTGCATTGTTCTTGGAATAGGGACATCAGCAACGGAGGTGAGATAGGACCTGTAAGAGGGAGATAGGCGATCATAGGACAAAAACTAGGAGATGCGGTGGGCTGTAGATGTGGTGCAATGTCGTTTTCCTTTACGGAGGGCAATGGGAAGGTCAAGGTCATCTGCAGAGGGTGAGGTAGCAACAATGGAAGTAGTCTCTGTGGGCCCTGGGACTGTAATATCTGGACTTGGAGCCGTAGAAGAGATTGGAGCTGGCTGGGACTGCTGATGACTAGGATCAACCTGCCTGCATCGCCTGTGATAGACTCTCAACTCTCGATCCCTTTGACCACCCTCGCTACTACAGCCTTCATCACCAACTGGAATAGGTAAGGGAACAGCCCCAAAGGTATTAACCTTGTCCTCACTGCACTCCCCCTGAAGAAAAGGACCACGCTCACTACTCTCCCCCTGAGGAGAGACCCGAGAATAGTAGGGTGTCTCCTCAAAGAAAGTGACATCCATAGATACAAACTTCTTCCCTGAGACAGGATCATAACAACAATAACCCTTTTGAGTTTGTGCATAACCAAGAAAGATGCATTTGGAGGCCTTGGGTTCAAACTTGGAGTGATGGGGACCGAGAAGCTGAACAAAACAGGTACAACCAAATGTCTTGAGGGGAATAGTAAACAACTCCTCATTGGGGTATAGAAGGGAAAAAGGAGGTTTCATATCAAAAACCCGAGAAGGAATCCAATTAATAAGATATACCGCCGTAAGGATAGCATCACCCCAGAAGCGAATAGGGACATTGGAGGTAAACATAATACTTCTAGCCACCTCCAAGATGTGCCTATTCTTCCTCTTTGCAACCCCATTCCGCTGAGGTGTATTAGGGCAAGTGCTCTGGTGGATAACCCCATGATTAAGGAGGTATGATGCCAATGGCTTAACAAAGTATTCCTTTGCATTATCAGATTTGAGCACTTTTATCTTGGCATCAAACTGGGTTAGGATCATTTGGTGGAAGTTTTGGGTCAGGGCAGACACCTCATCTCGTGATCGCATAAGATAAACCCAAGGAAACCGGGTGTGGTCATCAACAAATAACAAAAAATACCTGTATTCACCCATAGAAGGAATGTGATATGGCCCCCAAACATCAGTATGCACAATATCAAAAGAACTATTACTCCTTTTATTACTCAATGAATAAGAGTTTCTACAATGTTTAGCAAACTCACAACTTTCACACTTCAACTGAGATGACTCAACAGACTCAAACAAAGTAGGAAACAGACTCTTCAAGGACCGAAAAGATAAATGACCCAATCGGTTATGCCAAAGCATAACCAGACTCACAACCTGAGAAACAAGTAACTTCTTATCCACTGACTCTTCCCGACGAGAACTCTCCCTGAGCAGATAGATCCCATTCGTCTCACAGCCAGTCCCAATCACCTTCTTCGTCTCCAGGTCCTGAAAAACACATCGGTCAGGAAAGAAAGTTACTGAGCAATTCAAATGTTTGGTAATACTACTAATGGAAAGGAGGTTAGTATCCAGTTTAGGAACATGCAAGACAGAGGACAAGGATATAGTATCCGATAGTTTGATATCACCTTTGCCAGAAATAGGGACAAGAGAGCCATCAGCTATAGATACTTTATCCCTACCAGAAGATAAGTGATAAGTAGTAAACAAAGAGGGCAAGCTAGTCATATGGTCGGATGCACCTGAATCTATTACCCAACACGGTTCGGTAGTACCTGGAGCGGAGGCACGATAGGCTAAGGCTCGAGTACCTGAGTGTGCAAAGGCCGATGTGGCCGGAGCTGATGATGACTGCGGTAACTGAGTTGAACTGCCAACTTCCTTCTCCAATTGTATTAGAGCAGCCCAAACTGCAGCTAAGGTCTCTAATGGTGTGCCTCTCGTGCCAGATGAGGATGCTGAATCAGTAGTCATAGCCACATGAGCATTACCCCTTTTATTTCTCAACTTTGCCGGGACCAAATGTGGATGCAGCTTCCAACATGTTTCTTTTGTGTGTTTAGGTTTCTTGCAATGCTCACACACCACATCCCTTTTATCTTTCTTCTTTCTGTCCCTCTCTGAATCACCCTCTGTTTTGGGTTTGACAGCTACCAAGGCAGGTGTAAGCGGCTGAGGTTGCATTATTACTTTTCTCCTGGTCTCTTCACTGTGCACTAAGGAGTATGCCTGAGAGAGGGTCATACTATCTCTAGTCAAAATTTGCTGCCTCACAATATCATATTCTGAATTCAGTCCTGCCAGGAACTCAAACACCCTGTTGTCTCGATGTGCTTTCTATGTATCTGAGCATCTTTGGGACTCTCCCACTCAAGAGTCTCTAAGTGATCAATCTCATGCCACAGGGACTTCAAGGTAGAGAAGTAGACCGACACCAGTTTCTCTCCTTGTTTAAGGGAATTCACCTCACATTTCAACTCATATGCTTTGGCAGCATTAAGGGGTTGGGTGTAAGTCTCTTTCATCACATTCCATATCTCCTTGGCTGTCTTTGCCCATAAGTAATTTCGGCTGATATGGGGCTGCATAGAATTACAGAGCCATGTCATAACCAAGTAGTTTTCTTGGACCCACTTGGTATACATAGGGTCTCCCTTGGAAGGTTCTGCCACACCTCCCAAGAAATACCCTACTTTGCCCCTTCCCCCAATAGCCATCATGGCTGATTGGGCCCATTCCAAATAGTTTGATCTATCAAACTTTACGGTTGTAATCTGAAAACTTGTCTCAGAACCACCACCATAACTTCTGTTCCCAAAACTGCTTTCTGCCTGATTCTTAAACTCCATTTCGGTCAAGAACCAGAAGTATCAAAATTATGGTTACTACAGTCAAAACCAGCACTAGGACTCCCAACCACAGTCACAAAATCAGTATAGAACCAATCTGTACTCACGGTAGATGTGCATGAAACATGTATAAGACTGATCTGAAATCAATAACCACACACAACAGCAACAGTCCGAACTGTTTTCACCCCTTTAGAAGTGTTCGAAACCCCAAAAGAAAACTGAAAAACAGTTTGAAGAGCAATCTGATATGCTGAAGCCAATTTGAGGTTTTAATCAGTCCTAAGAGCCGTACACTCCAGACAGTACCATACAGATAAGGTTTGTATTAGGGTTAATATGAAACCCTAAAACTGATCAATGTTGAGGAGAACTATTAGGGTTTGCCGCAGGGATAAGATCACAAGGTTCAGCCTAATACTAGGGTTTGCCGCAGGGATAAGACAAAACCCTAGAGTGGTTCAGCCACCCTTGCTGGATAGGTCCAACCTATCTTCTCTGATGTTACTTCTCTCAGAAAATAGAAGACTTACAATAGGATGCAGTTCGCTGCCTACCAAGGTTACCCGAACCCTAGCCTTCTCTGATTCTTCCTGATCACCAACTCGCTGCAACTGTGACACTTCTTGAAACAGCTGCTAATCCTCTGGAGATCTCCAAGAACCAGTCAACGAACTCTGCTTTCTCAGCTTCCAGCCTTAGATGGCTCTCATGTGGTCGGCTGGACTAGACTCACATGAGAAGCCCTAGCTCTGATACCAAGAAGAAGTTCAGGACTGTTATCAGTCTTGAACCCTAATGGATTTCAGGATCGAAGATAAGAAGAAAGGTAAGAGGAAAGAAGAGGAAGAGGGAGGAGAAGCAGTAGAACACAAGGGTTGAAAGGAGGAGCAGAAGCTTAATTGTCTGTCGCCGCCACTTTAATTAATATTTATAGGTTATGCTCATTACATGGAAAGGACAGATCTGCCCTTAGTCTTTACATAACAAATAGAGCAAAAAAAAAGGCTGAAATAAATAACAACTGAAACAACTAAATGACCAGTAGCTAACCCTAGGCAGATTAGAACATCTTCTACCCTACAAACACAGTGGGACCGTAGTTGTGGGGCCCACATCAGTGTTCTCTACAGATTGCAAATGGAGGGGACCCCTATTTATACACTAACCCCCTCAAAGAATCCTCTAGAACTATGTACACTTGGCATCATTTAGAAGCACCTCTAGAACATTCTATCTTCTACACTCTTCTAGGGGATGTCCATTCCATAAGGTACAAGAACACTCTAGAGCAAGTGTCAATTAATCCAAACCACTCTAGGGCATTCCACACAAATCCAGATTGTTCCACAAGGTTCTGGAAGGTTGGCTTATGCATCCCATTGGTTGATCAAGTCCTTGTGGCTTTGCCACAATCAACACATTTGCTCGTACGTACGATGCTTTTGACGTGGGCAAACCTTTCCACTTGATTGTGATTCACCTATGGAGTTATCCTGGGAAAGGTGGCCATGGTTTCTGCAATAATCTCCTCAGGTTCCCTGCCCTTTGGATATGTGGCCTACATTGCTTCTATAGCTGCCCATTTTCTCCAATCTTGACTAGTTGCCTGACCCTTGCCAATGTCCTTGCCTTGGCCTCTGTCTTGGCATGTACCTGCATACACAACTTTGTCCTTGCCTTGGACCTAGCTGTCATGTTCTGCTGCCCCTGGTTGCTTGTTCACCCCTGGACTAGATGGGCCCTCATGACTTAGCCCCATGTCTAGTTGTACCGGTACACCCCTTCCACTGTATCAAAATGTATCGATATTTTGAGCCTTGGTTGGATGGTTGAAGGATGAGAAGGTAGAATGGATTCATAGAGATGCCATTAAGAAGATTAAATGGCTAACAAGGGAAATGACAAATAAGAACTCAATGGGTACCAAGGGCTATTAATGGTCTGGCTGATGCATTGGTTAAGCAAGGAACAAATAATGGGCAATTGTATTGCGCTTGTTAAGGATTTTGTGCAGATTTGTTAGGTCTTTTTGTTTATTGTTTGTTTAGATAGTGAGTGGGGACCACAACACTCTTGTTGGAACACTTTGGAGTGATTTTTTATGTAATTTTATGTGTTAGCTGCTCTATATAAATACCAATGGGAGAGGGCAGCAAGATCTGATTTGCTCTCTCTCTTTCTCAATTTCTTCTCTTCTCTTTCTCTTCTTCCACAAGTAACTCTTCATTTCTTTTGCAGATTTTGGATTCAACAAATTCCTACTTGGTATCAAAGCAAGGCTAGGGTTTCTTGGAGTTTATCCATGAAGTCCTAGATCAGTCAATGGAATGAGGAGATAAATGGCTGATCGATCTACTTTAAACTGCCTAGTTCTTGGATTTTTGTTGGGTTCCAGTCACCAAGAGGGTGATCTGTGTTTCGACATCAAAATAAGGAAGAGCTGGAGTGTAGGGGCGAGTCCTAGTCAAGTTGGACTCTTCATTTTTGACTTGATACTAGGCGATCATACTTTTCTGGTTCAATAGGGGGTGATTCAGTTTCTGGTAGTTTTAGAGCCCTTTCGATAGATCAATTCACTTTTCTCTCTGTTGGGAGAAAGTGGAGGAGAGAGCTTTCTCTCTAGGTAGGGTTTTCTTCCTCCGAAAAATCCTACCCTTGTGTGTGAGATCTATATGTTTTTAGAAGCTTTCTGCCTGATTTTTTCTTGTTCTTGACCTGATTGAAGTTGAAATGGAGGGTTGCAGTGCTAAGTAAAAGTCCACTGGTGACCTGGGTTTGGGTGGATGAAGTACTAGTGACTTTTTTGAGTCTAGGATTATTACCACATTAAAATTGGATGGTACAAATTATTTAGAATGGGCACAATTAGCTAAGATGGCTATTGGTGCTCGTGGGAAATTGGGGTACATCACTAGGGAGGAAAAGAAACCTGATACAGATTCCTCCCGATGGGTATAGGAGAATTACATGGTGATGTCCTGGTTATGTAATTTTATGTTACCTCACAATGGTAAATTTTTTTTGTGGGCTAATACTGCTAAGGAGATTTTAGATGGAGTAACTTAGACCTATTCTAAGAAACAAAATGTAGTTAGAGTCCATGCTGAAAACACTTTGACAAGAGATAGATCACTTAGAGATTGTTGTTTGGGAGAGTTCGAAGGATGTAATAACATATCAAAAGTTGGTGGAGAAGAATAGGGTCTTTAAGTTCTTGGTTGGACTAAACCCTGAATTTGATATTGCCAGGCAATACATCCTTTCCAGAGAAAGTGTAACTCTTTTACAAGCTTATGCCTTTGTGCCTAGAGAGGAGAGATATAGGAATGTCATGTTGAGATAGTCTAGGGTTGACCAGTCGGCTATGATTAGTACATTCAAACCTAATCCAAATGGAGATAGTGGGAATAGTGAGATTAGGAGGGAGAATAAGAAGGACTTGGTTAAATGTGGCAACTACTAGAGACTTTTCGGGTCCTCTTACCCAAATCGACTTGGAGTTTATTGCAATGGTAGCAGTCAGAACTGAGTTGGAAAAGTATGGACAACATCTGAGTAAGGACTCAAATGGTTTTAGTTCTTTAGGTGGGCAACAAGGTGTAGGAAACCTAGGAGCTAGTCATATTACTTCCTTTGCTCATATAGTTACTTCATATGCGGTTGTAAATTATGCATCCACCTCAAGTAAGGAAGGACCTCCCTGGATTATAGACTCAAGGGCATTTGAGCACATGACCAATATGTCTACCCTTTTCAGTTCTTATCAGTTGTGTTCTAATAGAGATAGAGTCTCTATAGCAGATGGTTCGCATATTCCCATTGCTAGGAAAGGGATAGTTAGGATGACTGATGGCATTACTTTGACCTCTGTCTTATATGTTCCCAGACTTCATACTAATTTTCTTTCTGTGAGTAGTCCGACAAAAAGTTTGAACTGTTCAGTGACTTTCCTTCCTGGCAATTGTGTTGTGCAAGATCTGAAGTCAAAGAGGATGATTGGGAGTGGTCGTGAAGTGAATGGAGTCTACCTTCTAAATTAGATTCCAAGACATCAGAGCCACCGTGTTAGTAGCAGTAGTAGTGGGTTAGAGTTAGTTTGTTAGATTATGCTTTGGCAAAATCGGTTGGGTCATCTTTCTTTCAGTTCATTGAGATGTTTGTTTTAAAAGTTGTTTTGACTCTATCCAGTTATTTAGTCTACAGTGTGAAAGTTGTCAATTGGGAAAGCATTGTAGAATTCTATTTAACCAAGTAATAAAATAAGTTCTTCTACTTTTGATATTGTTCACATTGATGTATGGGGACCTTATAATATTTCTTCCATGGGTGGATACCGTTATTTTCTTTTATTTGTGGATGATTACACTCGGTATTCTTGGATATATTTGATGAGATCACGTGGCAAGGTACCTATTTTGGTGTGACAGTTCTACGAGATGGTTCTCACACATTTTGGGGCGAGGACTAAGATTTTCAGATTAGACAATGCTAAAGAATATTTTGAGAAGGATTTGACCACATATTTTTTGGAGCATGGGGTGATTCATCGGAGTAGTTGATACATTGTAGTAGGATGGGGTAGCGGAGATGAAAAATAGATGCATTGTGGAGGTGGCAAGAAGTCTTATGGTGTGTGCTTCAGCTCCTGTTCGTTTTTGGGGAGATGTAGTTCTCACAACTCTGTACTTGATTAGCCGTGTACTTTTATGCATTCTGGGGTTTAAGGTGCCATTCGGTCTTCTTTTTCTAGATGGGGAGATATTTCATATACCTTTGAGAGTTTTCGGGTGTGATTATTTTGTTCACATTCTTCCGTATGCTTAAAACCAGAAGGGATATTGTTGTTATGATCCAATGTCAGGGAACAAGTTTGTCAATATGGATGTTACCTTTTTTCAGTCTACATTTTTTTTTGGTGACTCATCAGGGGGAATGTTTTGGGGAAGAGAGCTCACAGTCAGTTTCTCTTCCTGTTCCTTCATCTAGTCCATTAGATCCACAATAAGCTCCATCAGTTCCACCTATTACTCCACCATCAGCTTCAGTTCCACTGCGGCCTACTTCACAGTTTTTTCAGTGCCAACGCAAGAGGGTTGACTCCACACATGCTCTAATGGGAGAACTTGCACCACTCTCTATTGGTCTGTTCGAGATTCTAGGTTTGAATGATACAATTCCAAGTATTTCTCTTGAGCTTGTTATTGCCTCTAATCCCATTGATGATGTTTCTATACCTAACACTGATGTTACAACTAATCTTGATCTTCCCATTGCATTTCGCAAGAGAAGAGAAAGTGTACAACCCATTGCATTTCACACCATCTCTCCTACAATTCCCTATCACCTCCTCCTTATCATGCCTTCCTTTCTTCCCTAGATTTTGTGTCTATACCTAGGAATGTTAGTGAGGCTCTCTCCAAACCTGAGTGGATAATAGCTATCATAGAAGAAATTGAAGCTTTGATTAAGAACCAAACATGGGAGATAGTTAATCTTCCATTAGAAAAGGATACAGTTGGATGAGAGGTACAAGGCAAGGTTAAGGTTGGTTACAAAAGGGTATACACAAATCTATGGTATAGATTATCTGGAGAACTTTGCACCAGTAGCTAAGATGAGTTTAGTTTGGAAACTCTTGTCTCTAGTAGCTACTTATTCATGGCCGCTTTTCTAGCTTGATGTTAAAAAATGCATTTCCTAATGGTGATTTGCAAGTGGAGGAATATATGGACCTTCTAGCCAATTTCTATGAGAATGTTGGTGAGGGAAAAGCTTGTAGGCTAAAAAAGTTATTATACGGTTTGAAATAGTCACCTTGGGCATGGTTGACAGGTTTGGGGGGCATTGATCTGTTTTGGATATTGGTTGTGTATGTACTATATGAAACTAGGAAGCTAGGAGTTAAACCAGTTGATACTCTTATTGACCCGAACCACATGATTAATGCTTTGGACGATGAGTTTGATAAGGGTGTTGGGAGATATCAAAGGATGGTAGGCTGACTACTATATTTATGTATGACACACCCACACATTTCCTTTGCTATTAGTGTTGTGAGTTGGTATATGCATGCTCCTCGAGTTCAACATAGGGAAGCCATTGATATGATACTTGCATACTTGAAGAAGCATTTGGGTAGAGGAATTCTATTCTCGGATCATGGGAATTTGAAACTGGTGTCCTATGCGGGTGCAAATTGGGCAGGTTGTCTAGATAATAGAAGACCCACATCGGGAGTATGCACCTTTGTGGGAGGAAATTTGGTTTCATGGAAGAGTAGAAAACAATTAGTGGTGGCTAGGTCAAGTGTAGAGGTTGAATATAGAGATCTATGGCCCATGGTGTTTTAGAATTACTCTGGGTTAGATCCTTGTGGAGTGAGATTGAGATAGATGCTATATTGTGACAACCAAGCTACAATCAATATTGCCCACAATCCAGTTCAGTATGATAGGACAAAGCACATTGAGGTTGACACTTCATAAGAGAAAGGGTGAGAACTAGAGAAGTCTGCTTGCCTTATGTTTGCTCTGAGTTACGGTTAGCTGATGTCTTCACCAAAGGGGTTGCAAAGAACAAACTTGAACATGACCTATGCAAGTTGGGAATGTGTGACATTTCTTCCAACTTGAGGGGCAGTGTTTAGGATTTTATGCAGATTTGTTAGTTGTTTTTGTTTATTGTTTGTTTAGATAGTGAGTGGAGACCACAACACTCATGTTGGGACCCTTTGGAGTGATGTTTTTAAGTTTTTTGTGCAGCTTTATGTGTTAGCTGCCCTATAAGGGCATATTTTTCATTGTACTTAATTTTTACTTAAAGTATAAATACCAATGGGAGAGGGTGGCCAGATCTGATTTGCTCTTTCTTTCTTTCTCAACTTCTCTTCTCTCTCTTCTTCCACAAGAAACTCTTCTTTTCTTTGCAGATTTTGGATTCAGCAGATTCCTACTGCGCTGAATTGAAATATTTGTATTGAGGAGAGGTATTTAAATCTACCTCACCATTGGGATCTTCATTCTACATACTTCTCTGTTTATGTTAATGAAATTAAGTCCTGTTAATTATCAGAAAGAATGTGAGGCCACACTAACTTTTATATTAACTGCTATAACTGATCAGAGAATTACAATAATGTCCCTAGATAGGCGGCAGCAATAACAATGTTTATAAGCAGCTAAGCGAGGCCCATTGGACCAATAACAAAGAAGAGAATAACTCAGTGATAAGTAAAGCAAAATGACACAAAAAAGAAAAGCAACAATGAGGCACATATTAATGCCATTCAGTCTATCAACATAAAACGTTGGCACTATCTCCTCTAAGCCAAGATGCAGGAAAGATGTTTGTTGAGGATGCACTTATTTCCCTTATAGCAATAACCTTGAGTATGGCATATCAATTACCATTATTTAATTTATTCCTTTCCTTGAGCTTTTGAAGTAGTATGCTTATGAGCTACACTGATTAACTGTCCTTTTTTATTCATTTAGGCAGTTATCAGCAGAGGGGAATATGGTGCCTTGGGTCCTGAGGGCAGTTGCTGGCCTCAAATGGCTGGCATGATACCTTCTTCAGATAATGAGGTACTTAATGGAATTAGAAGTTTTCAGTTGTCTGACTTTATTTTCCTAATCTATATTTGCAGTTTTCATTTTCCCATGCTTGTTTTCTATTCTATTTTGAGGTTAGATGAAGATAAACATTTCTGTTATGCTTTAGATGTTTCAAATTGTATATATTTCTAAATATTATCATTGGGCACAATGATCTTTTCCTTTTTGCATTTCATTGTCAAACAAATGCAAGGGATCCATTAGCATTGTTTTTATGTAGAGGTTTGTTGTAACATGAACAGGCTTAGCTTTAATTTGGTATTTATTTCAATTGCATTTATTTATTCATCGGCAAGTGTCAATTCTCCTTATCATGATGCTTTTTAGCTTGACCAGTGTTTTACGGGAATATTCTCTGTTGAAACTTGAAATATGTTATATGCAGTGTAACCTGCTCATGGCATGGGTGCCAAGTATTCTGGTGTCCATAGCCATCTGATACATAAATCTCCAAAAATGATGGCATAAACACATGGCAATAGATAATAATATTTTTGGTAAACTGCAAGGTTGGCAGGATAGTTGGATGTGTCCATTATATTTTGTTTAAATTAATTAAGGTTGTATTTTAACTTCAGTTTGGAGTGTCACTTAGATGCTACAAGATGCATATTGCTAAGTGCCAAGTGTTAGCAGGATATCCAAATTTCCAGCATGTGTTAACCCTTTGGTTTAAAGGTGTCCTGGTGACAACCTATTATATCTGGATATCTATACAGGCAGGGGTGGCCAGGAAATTTTCATGAGCGGGGCCAAAATCTAAGGTGGATTTGGGGGGGGGGGATAAATGTAAATGGGCCCATAGGAGGGGGGCAACCATTAGGTTGGGGAATGGGGGAGGGGGGAATTTACATGAAAAATTGTATTAATAGTAGGGGATTTCTGGACCATGGGGGGGGGTGCATGGCTCCCCTGGGTTACCCCTGGCTCCACCCCTGTGTACAGGGATACTGCATGTTGGATACTTTAACTTTTAGTGTGAATTGACTGAATTCCATATCCAATGTTCTGTCCAGCAACATTGTTGGCTGTATCTAGGTAATGTAGGTAACGGTGGTTACATGAACTAGTTTGTTCTCTGGATATCTAAAAGACTGCTAGAGAACATAGAAGGAAACACCATAAAATTCTATTAGCGAAACGGAATTATTGATTCTTAATAATTGAAGGATCTATTGGCCGAACATGATAGATTTCTCAAATTTGGAGGTCTTTTGGTTGTTCAAATTACTCTCACCATTGATATGTTCTTCCTTTAACTATGCCATGCTCTTTCACTGGTTCAGTGGTATACACATCTAAATTGGATAGGGTGTCATTGATATTATAAGGGTACAGTAATCTGTTGTTCTCCACACTTGCAGTTTTTATTTTTTATTTTTTTTTTGGGGGGGGGTTAGAGTTTTCGAAACACAAAGAGTATGCCCATAATTGGCATAAAAAACCATTCAGTGCTGTTGGTTTAGCACAACCTTTTAGATAGTAATGATTTCAATCTTTTAGAGGGAACCTTGGAGTAGCTCCAATAAGATAAAATGAGAGAAAGTAGACTAAGATGGTTTGGTCATGTGCATAGAAGACCGTCTATGGCACTTGTAAGGAGTGATTTAACAATGTTTAAGAGCTGGGTTGAAGTAGTAAGATTTAAGAGCTCATAATGACCATCTTTGGCACTTGTAAGGAGTGATTTAACAGAATGGCGAAACAGGTTCATGCAGCCAACCCCATATAGTTTGGATAAGGCTTAGATGCTGCTGATGATTTCCATTTTGGAAGTCTGGGGTGTGAAAAGGACAATGGTGTAAAGGCTGAGGAAAAGCCTGTAAACCTGAAAATAGAGCTTGTGAAAAAGGGTTTATTTGGTCAACTCCAGATAGTGCAAAGTGGCCTTTGGTTTAGTCTAGTTTTAGGATGCCCTAAGGTTGCTGGTAGAAATTCAAATAAGTCCCTTCCCCAGAAAATACACATGCAGACCTGTTTGGGATTTCTTCTTGGGTAGAAAATTTGAACCAATAGCAGAATCTGGGAACATCCAGAGTTGGTTCTGATACATCCATCTCTGCTTCCAGTTTCACCCTGATCCAAATATGGCATTCAAGTTTTTGAAATTTTCTTTGAGATCCAACTGGTACAAAAGTGCCTTGACATTGGTCTCTACCTGAGACTGTTGGTCTGTATATCATGCCCGTATGTTTTGGAAAAGTATAGGATGGTGTTTCTTATTTTGTTTCCTCAAGTGGTCTAGATGCCTCACATTGCTTGCTTGGGTATATTTCAGTCTCACTTAAGTGGTACTAGACTTTAAAATGGAGTTTGCATTGAAATAAGAAGGTGCTCAGATATTATATTTGGGTATTATTTCCATTTATCTAAAATAGAGGTAGTGCTGAAATTACAATAGGCCCTCTGTCTTAGATTTTTAGTATTTTTTGTTTTATTAGAAAAAAAAAGAGAAAATAAAAGCTTGTTTTCCCTGTTTGGTCAGCCCTGTTGGAATCAATCAACCATGGCTAATAAAGCTTCTAAGGTTGATGTGGTGAGTGGAGGTGAAGCAAGATTTTCATGGCTGCAATTGTTAATTGCAGTGTTGTCAGATTCATACTGGACCAGAGGGTTGAACCATCAGACTCCAGAGTTGTGGGATTTCTGGTTTCAGAATGCCGGTTCTTAGTTTTTTGAAAACCATCCAAATTGCTATTAAACCAGGCAAACTTCAAAAACTATTAGCCAGTTCTCAAACAATCTACCCTGGGTTGTTGCTTCATAATAAGCCACAAAATGACAATGAAAAGAATTGAAACCTGACCTGCTATTTACCAAGAATATTGTGTTACCATTAAGCCTAGACACCATTTGTGTACTTTTTGCTTATTTATATCTGTATCGAACCAATGTGTATGTATTTCAGCAAAAAATGATTTGGAAGACTTAAACCTGAGCCACTTGAATGATAAACAGAAAAATAACCATCAGAATATATCAACATTGGTAAATGGATAGGACATATCGAGTATTAGTACAGTATTTGAGAATTGGGGTACTAACCAACAACTTATGCTAGAGATTACCGATTCTCCTCCTCCTACAGTCCTACCCTTTAATGGTCCAACCAGTTGGCATTGCTAGGTAAGGGGCTATTTTCAGTCTGGTGGTCTGATCAAGACATATTACTTGTGGTTCTTAATTTATTCTCTTTCTCTGGTCAAATGGATTACATAATTGTTGAAAATTGTTGTCTAATCTATAAAATTATTCCTCATTATCTTTTCAATTGCTTATGCACCTCAAGTGGGTTTAGAAGAAAGCACTAAAAGACAAATTTGTATTGTAAAACAGTGTTTACTTATTCCTTTTTACCATCTTAAGACAATGGTTTGATTACTGATAGAGGTGTTGGTAATTATAATATGAATAAGGGCCCATCAAATATGTGTATACAAGAGGGCCTTGTAAGCAATCCCAGTACTAGGCGGTGGGTCTCAATGAGATATGTATAGATAGACCTCAAGATGAATGAAATAATACCAAAGAGTTTTCCCTCCCAATATCTTTCCTCTCTACTTGTTTTCTTCTTCTCTCCCTGTTTCATCAATTACTCATAAAAAGATGATTATCAACTGCATTGTCCTTCAGACTTCATGGCAGAAGATTTTGTTTGATTAGAGAAAAGAGATGGCGTTTTGTATACAAAGAGACTAAAAGCTATAGAAATTCTACCTTTTCCTTTTTCCAAAAATAAATCTAGTAAATAAATAGTGCTAAAAAAAAAAGAAATAGAAAAGGGATTGGGTTTTAGCTAATAAAACTTTTAGGGATATGAGCAGGATTGCTCTTGTGGCAGAGTGGGGACAGGGAAGAGTTGGAGAGTCATTAGTGGTTGTATACTTGTATATATTATTTTCTCTCATTTTATTTTATTTTCCTTTTTTTCTATCAATATAAGACCTTTTTTTTCTATCAATTTACTCTAGTTATTCTCTTTTTATGCTTAAATTTAATTAATAATTTTGTTATTGATAAAAATATTTAATTTACATGCTATTCTCTTGATTGGAAAAACTATGTAATTTCTTATTCATGGATTTTGTAGTTCAAGATGTAATGATGCATATTTTTTTTTTGTCTAACTCCTGCTTAGCACAATAACATTTGGAGATAAAACCTTAACTCTACATGTTAAATATAGAAGCCTCATGATTTTCTACACTAGTCCTTGGTTATCTGACTTTTGATCTAAAGTATGCCACAACTTATATTTGATGTTTTTAGTTTGATTGGGAAGGAGATTTACCTTTGAAGCATCCTCAAAGGGATCTTATAATCTACGAAATGCATGTTCGTGGCTTCACAATGCATGATTCAAGTAAGGCTAGATTTCCAGGCACATACCTTGGTGTGGTGGAGAAACTTGATCACTTGAAGGTATACTTACTATTAATTTAGTCTTCTTATTCTCTTCCCATCTCTCTTATCCTCATCAGTGTCAACATTTCTTTGTTTTTATTTATTTTTGTTAATTGAGTGAGCATGTTATAAGATAATAACTTGGAAGCATATCAAAATAACCGTCTCCATATAGGTCCTTATTCAAATTAGTCCATTGGTTACTTGCAATGTTACCTTGGTATGAAGCATACCAAGAACTCAAGTTTCATTGGAGCGTTGACACATTGACTATTAGAATTCACATGGTTACCCATAACTCAAAGAACATAAGAAAAACATGACTTGAGTAAAATGAAGGAACTAAGGTCCATTCGGCCTGTTCTCACTACACTCCTCAAGTTGAGCATAGATGTCAATCATGTCCAGCTTGCTTACATAATGTTGCAGCTTTACTTTTGAAACTCCCTTAGTCAGATAGTTGCACTTCCGATGCAATGAAAGAAAGGCATACCTTCCCGGAAGACAACCTCTCTTGTATAAAGTGTTTGTCTACTTCAATGTGCTTAGTTCTACCATGTTGAACTAGGTTGTGAGCAATGTTAATAACAGTTTGGTTATCACAATATAACACGGGATACCCATCTCATCAAGGAGAAATCTAAGCCATAAAAACTCAGAAATTCTATGGTCCATAGCCCTATACTCTCCTTCAGCTAAAGATCTAGCAACCATTGATTGCTTTTTACTTCTCCAAGAAACAATATTCCGAGATACCATAGCATAATAGCCTGTTGTGGACCTACTGTCATCTATATTACTTGCCCAATTAGTATTTGTATATGCTTCTACCTTCATATGACCATGTTTAGCATAGTACCCTTTCTGCAGTAGCCATATGTGTGTTTTTGTGGGCATGCATGAATTGGTTGGTTGCACTCACAACATATGAAATGTTTGGACGAGTCATATATAGGTAAAGAAGTTTTCCCAACAATATCTGAAACATCTCCTATCAAGTAAAAAGTTCTCCATCATCAACTAAGAGTTTATAATTCACATCAATAGGGGTGGAGACAAGTTTAGCACCAAGTTTTCTAGTCTCAATGAGAAGATCCAATACATCCGTTGAGAAATGAAGATACCTTCTTTGGATTTAGCAACCTCAATGCCCATAAAACACCGCAACTGCCCCAAGTCATTGATCTCAAATTCAGAATTAAGGAGTTTTTTGAGAGCATTACCTTGTTATGTATCATTGCTAGTAACAACAATATCATCCACACAAACAATGAGAAATGTGACCAGATTATTTCTCTTCTTAACAAAGAGGGTATGATCTAATTGAGCTTGAGTGTATCCAAACTGAACAAGAGCAGCCCTAAACTTGTCAAACCAAGCACATGGAGATTATTTTATTATGATACGACCTGCCTTTGAGTTTTGTTAGTTTGATAACAATCAAGAAGAGAGAAGAAGAAAGGAGGAAGAAAGAGAGAGAGAAAGGAGAAGAAAAGTGGAGAAGAAAAGTCTGGTTCGAATGAGAGAAAAAATTACATCTCCCATTCGGCCAGATGTGTTTTATATTATTATCATTAATGGAAAAGACACATGTGCCCCTACTTAAGTTAGGGACACTAGTTCTAACATAAACTTGCACATTAACAACCTCAACATAAGTATAAAGAGAGAAATACTCCCATATACTTGACACTAACACTCCTCCTCAAGCTGGTGAGTATATATCATATAATCCCAGCTTGTTACATATGTAGTCCACTCTTCCCCGACTCAACCCTTTAGTAGATAAGTTTTCCCACTGGTTCCCTGTGTTAACATATGCAGTGTCTATCACACCATTCAACACCTTCTCTCTCACAAAGTGACAATCAACCTCTATGTGTTTGGTTCTTTCATGAAACACTGAATTGGAAAAAATATGAACTACAACATGATTGTCACAATAGAGCTTCATTGAAGTGTTAACATTGTATCACATCTCCTGTAGAAGGTTCCTTAGCCACACTATTTCACAAGTAGTATGTGCCATAGCTCTATATTCTGCCTCCGCACTGCTTCTCGCTACAACTCTCTGCTTCTTACTTTTCCTTGTCACTAGATTACCCCCAAGAAAAGTGCAATAGCCTGTGGTACATCTCCTATCAGACATACAACCGGCCCAATCAACATCGGTATATCCTTCTGTTTCAAGTTTTCCACCACTTTTGTATATCAAATCATGACCAGGTGCCCCCTTTAAATACCTCACAATTCTTAGAACCGCATCTCAATGAGGAACCTGAGGTTTCTGCATGAATTGACTTACCACACTAATCGCAAATGAAATATCTGGCCGAGTAATGGTTAGGTAGTTCAATTTACCTACAAGTCGCCGGTATTTGCCAGGGTCTTCAAACACTTCACCCATATCACTACTCAGCTTAGTGTTTGTTTTCATAGGTGTTTCAGCTAGTTTAACACCTAAAAAACATGTTTCTTCTAGAAAATCAAGAACATATTTCCTCTGACACAAGTTAATACCATGCTTAGACCTTGCTACTTTTATCCCTTAGAAATATTTCAATTTACCAAAGTTCTTTGTTTGAAAATGTTCTTGCAGAAAAGTCTTCAACCTCTCAATGCCCATTTTATCATCCTCGGTAATAATAATATCATCTACATACACCACCAATAGGATTTTTCCTGCTTGAGAGTCATGGTTGAAGACTGAATGGTCAACTTGGCATTGTTTCATACCTACCACCTCACTAAACCTACCAAACTATGCTCGAGGAGACTGTTTAAGCCCATAAATGACATTCTTTAGTCTACATACTTTACCATCCTCTCATTGAGCAACAAACCCCAGTGGTTGCTTCATATAGACCTCATCGAGCAAATCACCATGCAAGAAAGCATTCTTGATGTCAAGCTGATAGAGGGGCCAATCATACATAGCAACAAGAAAGATCACAACTGACATGACTCACAATCATACATACTCACATCAAGCATTCTTGATGTCACATCACTTTATAAGGACCCCAAACATCTGAATGAACCAAAGAAAAAGGACTTGACAAACGGTTATCAACCCTAGGACTAAAGGGAACATGATGATGTTTTCCCAACTGACATGACTCACAATCCAAAACAGAAAGTTGACTCAACAAAGGAACCAAGGACTTAAAAACTTTTAGCGAAGGATGACCAAATCAACGATGCCACTGGAGAGGAGAGAGAGATGACTGGAGAGCTATTGATGTTCTTCCACCACCGTCAAGATAATACAATCCACCAGCTTTATGCCCTCCACCAATCTTCATCCTCGTCTTGAGATCCTAAAAAACACACGAAGAAGGGTAAAAAGTAATAGAGGTAAGGGGGTCATGTTAACATTGCCAACACCACAAATGGAGGATGGGGAGTCATTAGCAAGGGTAACGGATTGTGATGTTGAGCAATGAGAGAGGGAGGAAAACACACTTGGAGTTTTAGTCATGTGATCGGAGGCTCCAGAGTTAATAATACAGGGATTGGGTGTGGATTCTAAACAAGCCATACCTGAGAGTAGTCGTGTTCTACTGAGATGTGGCCTGAACAAACCTCTCATACTCATCATGGGGAACACTCGTTATCTCCTTCCCGGGAACATCTGTGGTTGTAGGAAGCATTTGATCAGCTGAACGACTCTCTTGTCTGAAGTTGTTGTCACTAGTCATGGCATGACCGGCCCAAGTTGAGGGTGGACCATGCAAGTCATAGCAATAATTAATGGTATGTCCATCCATACCACGGTGAGTACACCTCCTTAGACCCGAACTACGTCCTCTTCCACGGGCTCCCCCTGAATTTCTACCTCTACTATGACCACCACCACGGTTATATGTAGGTCCACCACCACCACTCCGGCCATATATCGGTCCACTGCTACCACTACGGCCAGACTGAGCTCCTCGAGTCTGGAAATTCTCCTCGAGTCCGAAACACTAGAGTTCTCAGTAAATCCAATGGA
The DNA here is from genome assembly GCF_056320005.1 of Nelumbo lutea. Taxonomy (NCBI): domain Eukaryota; kingdom Viridiplantae; phylum Streptophyta; class Magnoliopsida; order Proteales; family Nelumbonaceae; genus Nelumbo; species Nelumbo lutea. The sequence goes on from NC_142691.1 coordinate 53,807,567, forward strand.
AATTCTCCGAAGTCGAGCAAACACCTCTTCTAAGGAAGGGAGAGCTGACCCTCCTAGTATCTGAGCCGCACTGGTTCGTACTCAGATTTCTGCCCCACAAAAAATCGAGTCACATCAAGCTATTCTTTCTGTCGTTGCTGAATTTTGACATCAGAAGTGGGGGTAATAAACATTCAATTCATTGCGAATGTTTCTCAAACTAGCATAGTACTCCTCAAGACTCTGATTGCCCTGTTGCAGATTAAAGTATTCCTGATACAATTGATATACTTTGGTTGTATTGTCTTGACCAGAATACAACTAATATACTCTGTTTGTAGATTAAAGTATTCCTTAGCATGGTTCCACACATCTTTGGCAGTGTCAAGAAACATAGAAATTTACACTAATCTTGAATTCCGTACTGTTCCATAACTATGTGATAATCCATGCATCCTCTTGTTCCCAATCATCATACTCATGAGAACCAGTGGAGGGTTTTTCTTCCCTTATGTGTTTCACCTTCTTCTTTGCCTTAAGAAAAATTTCTACAGGTTTAAAGGCACATAATTTTCTCCATTTAGTTTAATGGAAGTCATTTGAACATTCAGGTAGTCAATAGGGACCAACACATTAGACTTGTTATCACTGTTGTCTCCCATTGTTGAATTCTGTTTTTGCTGAATTCGGCACACTGCACACTAGACCACACCACACACTGATCACACTGGTTTCAACACTTGTTATTGCTGAAAATTGCACTTTTTACACCACAAACCCTACCCCACGACTACCTAAAAACTCGACCACACTGTATGAGGATCACTCCCCCTTCGAATCACACTAAAAGCAGCATAAACCCTAGCACACTACAGTCTGAAATTCCACCATACAATCTGAAACATACTCATTATTTGATTCACAAAAAAAAAAAAAATTGCATGGGAATCTCTTACCTAATCACCCGAAAATTAGACCACACAAGACACCCACTGCACCACACGAATCAGCCCTCTTCGCTTTGTCGATTAGGGAGGGCTTCTTAAAAACCACAGCAACCAACCACGAACAACACAACTGGAGGCATAGAAACTTCCAAGGGAAGAGGGCGACCACTCCTTTTCAGTCCTTTTCCTTATCTCCAACTGATGACAAAGAAATCAAGAGAAAACCCTAGACTGGTTGCGCAAAAAACAGAAATCTAGGCAGATCCGAGTTGCTTAGTCAAGCTCTGATACCATATTATGATTCGGCCTGCCTTCAAGTTCTGTTAGTCTAATAACAGTCAAGAAGAGAGAAGAAGAAAGGAGGAAGAAAGAGAGAGAAGGGAGAAGAGAAGTCTGGTTCGAATGAGAGAAAAAATTACATCTCCCATTCAGCCAGATGTGTTTTATATTACTAACATTAATGGAAAAGACACATGTGCCCCTTCTTAAGTTAGGGACACTAGTTTTATCATAAACTTACACATCAGAAACCTCAACATAAGCATAAAGACAGAAATACCCCTACATACTCAACACTAACATATTTCAAGCCATGAAGTGACTTCTTCAATTTGTACACCTTGCCTTGCATCTCCTTACCATACATACTAGGGGAAGAGACATATATACTTCTTCAGTGAGATCACCATTTAAGAATGCATTCTTAACATCAAACTGATAAAGGGGCCAATCATAGTTCACTGCTGAAGATAAAAGAACTCTCACATAAGTCATTTTAACAACTAGAGAGGTCTCAGTGTAATTTATCCCATACACCTAGGTATATCCCTTTGCAACAACGTGCCTTGTACCTTTCTATCGATCCACCAACATGACACTTATAGTGTAAACCCACTTGCACCCAACAGGTTCCTTTCTAATTGGCAAGTTAACAATGTCCTAGGTATTATTTCTATAAAGTGCTTCTATTTCAATTCTCATAACATTCCTCCACTCTTGTTTGGCCAAGGCTTCAGTCACTAACTTTGTGATGGGTTGAGAGGAAATAGAGGCTAGAAAGGAATAGTAGGATGGGGACAAGAAGTTGTAAGAAAGATGTTTGGAAATACAATGAGCTATACATTTTTGCTTACCCTTTTTCACAACAATGGAAAGGTCAAGGTCTAGAAAAGAGGGTGGTGGAGGTAGAGATATCAGACCTGTCCCCTCTCTTCAGTGATTGGAAGCACTTGAGACTCAATTGGAGATGTGGGAACAACCTATGTCTGTTTTAGTCTTTGTTGCTGGTACCACCTCTAGAGAATAGGATGAGTGGTAAAAATAGGAGAACTAGTAGGAGGAGGGGGAGGTGCAGGAATAAGAGACCTTAAAGGAGAGGAGCCCTCCACAGGAATGGAAGTAAATATGGAGGGCTCAACACAAGACTCAATAGGAGTTGGAAAAGGAAGGGATGAAGAAAACAATTCAAGAGGACTCTCCCCCTCAGTAGGATGACTATAAAAGGGAATTGACTTTGCAAAGGTGGCATCCATGGAAACAAACCGGACTCCACTAATGGGATCAAAACAATAATACCCTTTCTATGTGGTGGTATAACCAGGGAAGATGCACTTTTGAGCCTTGGGTTCAAACTTATATCTCTTGGAACTGGGAATGTGGACATAACAAGTGCAACCAAAGACACATAGAGGAATGGAGAAAACCTCAACACTAGGAAAGAGGACACCAAAAGGAGACTTAAACCCTAAGACTTGGGAAGGCATATGGTTAATAAGATAAGTGACTGTTAAACAACCCCATTTTTCAATGGAGTACGAGCACAAGAACTTTAATGAACAACCCCAAAATTTTCAAGGTAGGAGGTAAGATTCTTCTCAAAATAATCCTTAGCATTGTCTAATTGGAATATTTTGATGCGGGTATACTATTGCACAAGTTTAGGCACTTTAGTACGAGAGTGCATTAGGTAGATCTAGGAATATCGTGAAAAGTTACCAATAAGCAAGATAAAATATTTATAGCCACCCATACAAGGTAAATTGTAAGGCCCCCACACATCAGAATGAACAATATTAAAATGAATAGTATATCTTTTATTGCTTGCAGGATAAGCATTCTTACAATGTTTTGAGAACTCACAAGATTCGCAATGTAGACTCAATAGACTTATTCCTTTGAATAGTTTTGGAAACAACTAAGTCAATGAAGAAAAAGACAAATGACCCAAACAATAATGACATAACATAATACAACTAGTGGATTTTGAAATAAAAGCAGTTCTCTAAGGTTGTACTTGGCTTTGCTTAGGCTTGGCTAATAGATATATCTTATTCGCCTCAAGACCACTCCTAATAACCTTTTGAGATTTCATGTCTTGAAAAACACAATATGAAGGGAAAAATGTCACATTGCAATTCAGGGATTTAGTTGAATTACTAACTGAAAGCAAATTGGTATTAAGTTTTGTTAGTGGAATTTTTTTTAGTATAATTTCTCACATAACATAATTCACCCAATTAGAATAATAATTGTTTTTTTTTGGTTATTTTGGGTAAGCCCCATTCAGGAAATCTCGTAGATATTCCCTTAATAACATCTCTGCTAGGGGCAGAGAAAACTTTTTGATTCTGATTCAGAAATACAAATGAATAGACTAAATGGAGTATCATTTTTCTACAGAATTTTCCTTTGAAAATTTTGGTATATATTTCCTCTTTGTTTGAGAGAAAACCAACAAATAAAGAAACAAATTTTTTATATATAACAACTAAATAAGTATCATAAATAGTCATGTTTCATCAATAAGGCAACAAATGGCCTTTAAATTGTGGTTATGTGCATTATCATGTTGTGAGGAAGCATAATTAGCCAAGTTTCATGAACAAGGGTATAGATGATTGCCTTCCTCACATAAGGTAATGATTTTCAGGGTCAAAATGAAGCAAGGAACCATAAATAGCTAAGTTTCATAGACAAGGCTATAGATGGTTATTTCCTTACATGTATTTCAAGATGAAACAAGGAAGATAGGAAAAAAAAAAGGAAGAAAGGAGTGAGAGGAATATAAAGAATATGGTCTTCCCTCTCATGTGGGAAGTACAAGGAGTATCATATTGAAGGGGTATAGGAAGAAAACAAGATTCCCTACCTTTTCCCTTTTTTTATGCTCTCCATACCAATCTTCTTCTCTTTTTTCTTCCCACTTGTTTTTTAGTTCTAGAAATCCTGCAGGTAAATTAGTATTAGCCAACAAAATGGCATTAACCCCTTATCCTTGTAGGAGAGGGGTTTATATTGATGTGGGAGGTGGTTAAGTAACTCCTCACTCCTCTTTTCTTAGGGTGCCAAGTGTCACTGATTTAAAATGAGTTAAGGAGGGAAAAGAAAACTCTTCCTTCCTAAGGTAAAAAGTATCCACCCCACTTATAGTGGGTTAAGAAGGGAGAAGAAAACTCTCTTCCCTAGGATAACATGTGTCCCCCCACTTTAAGTGGTTAGAGGAGGGAAAGTAACTCTCTCCCCTAGGGTGACTTGTGTTCCCCCCACTTCAAGTGGTTAAAGGAGGGAAAATAAATCCTTCTTCCTAGGGTTACATGTGTTCTCCCACTTAAAGTGGTTAGAGGAGGGAAAATAACTCTCTCCCCTAGGGTGACATGTGTCCCCCCACTTTAAGTGGTTAAAGGAAGGAAAATAGCCCTCTTGTTAGAATAGACAAGTGGTTAAATAAATGGGACACCTCACAAGAAATTAATAATATAGATTTATTCTTTTAGGGCCTGCTGTTCCATTACAAACAAGCCCAATTAACTTGGGGCCTATTGTTCACTAAACTAGACTGTAGGCCCCTTTCTTTAGTAAAACGTTTCAGCCCACCAGTAGGATTGATTGGGCTTATAAGAAAGCCCTTTTTCTTTATTATTATTATTATTATTATTATTATTTTATTTTAAGTTGTGTCTAGGAGTATCTTGATAACCTGTTCCCAGTCCAACAAACTTAAGGACTCAACAAGTTTAGGTACATGAAGAACAAATGATAAGGTTAGGGCATATGAGGTTTTGATGTCTCCCTTTTCTATGATAGGAGATAGAGAGCCATCAACAAGGGATATTTTCTCTTGGCCAGAAAGGAGTTGGTAAGAGGTGAATAAGTGTGAAACACTAGCCATGTGGTCAAAGTAACTAGAATCAATTATCCAAGGGATTTTATGAGTACTTAAAATAGTAGCATGATTTGTAGTGGCACAAACACCCGAGTGTGCACGCATAGAGAAAGGAATTGTCTCTAATGAAGTAGATGTTGTTGCAGTAGACTCCAAATGACTGATTTTTCGGCCATACTTTTCATACTCAGCCCTGGTGGCTGCAAGTTACTCTTCCATTGACTTCAAACCACTCTGCTCCTATTCACTTTGTGAGGAGGTGGCTACATTTGCATTTCCACTTTTTCCCACTCTCAATCCTATTTCCATTGTTTCCATTCTTGAGACTGGAAGGAAAGAGCTTTGGGTGCAGTTTCCTACAAGTGTCTTTCGTATGTTTGGGCTTCTTATTGTACTCATAGATAACATCTTTCTTCCTAGTGTTGACCTTCGGCTTCATCCTGGTATTAGCATAGTGACCAACTGGCAGCTCTACAGACTAAACCTGTCTTCTACTCTCTTCACTACTTACCATAGCATAAGCCTCAGACTAAGTCACCTCATCCTTTGCCAAAATATTTTGTCTCACAATCTCCGAGTTGAGTCCGGTGAGGAATTAAAAAACTCGATTTCTCTTCACCAACTTTCTGTGTTTCTGCATCCTTTGTACATTTCCATACAATAGTCTTCATCAAATAAATCTCATGCCAAATAGATTTTAGCATAGAGAAGTAGACGACTAAGGGTTTCTCTCCTTGTCTTAGATTGTTCACATCATTCTTCAATTTGTAGGCCCGAGCAACATTCAGCTTTTGGGAATAGGTTTTCATGACACTATCCCATACTTCCTTTGCAATTTTCATCCATAGGTAATTCTGACTAATATGTGACTATATAGAATTCACTAACCAACCCACTACTGTGTAGTTTTCTGGCATCCACCTTTCATAAGTAGGGTCATCCTCCATTGGTTTCTTCTTGCTCCCAGTAATGTAATCCCATTCCCAGTAATGTAATCCCATTTTCCTCTACTACATGCATGCCTCTTAATTGGCTGAGACCAGGCTAAATAATTGGTTCCATCCAATTACACAGTGGCCACTTCCCCTAAAAGAATCTTCATTGACCCCCCATGTTCAAATCCGGAATTTGTGGGATATTTGACTTCTCCTCTGGTTTTCTCTATTGAGTGAATATATGCAAACAAAAATCAAATTAGGGCTTTACTAAGCTAGAATTGCTATCCCACGCAAAAAGCTACTCTTTAACCTGTTAGACAGTGTATGCCCTTAGCTCCAATCAGATTGATGTACAGATGCATTTATTGTAAATGAATAAAAGTACATTATTGTTTCATGTTGATATTGGTATGTTTCTGTGAAATTACCCCTTAAATTGGACACCTATGAGACGCGTTATTTAGAATGTTCTCAGTCGTTGGATAGGCTTGGGGAGTTTATCCTGTCAAGGCTGACATTGATGTGCTACCAAAGAAGTTGGGGCAACTTGTCTCAGCTGGTAGGGTTAGACCCAAAGCACATGCAGTGTGTGTTTGGTTGAAACACTGAACCCAAACCATTTTCCAGTTATGCCCTGGACCTTGGAGATTGATGGGCAAAACTGAAAAGTCACACTTAACCCCTAGACTTGATTATGGTATTGCACTAGGTATTGGATTGGGCTGTCTTTGATATGTCAATTTGTGAGATCCATTGAGGGTCAAAACCTAGGTATGTTGGGGCAATTTGAGAATTCATTTGAGTGGGTGATCATAGTGATAGGATTGGCCCCTTTGTCGGACAAAATGAATGGTAGGGCTTACACTCTCTTTGAGAGTGTGACATGCACCTTTCAACTAAGGGAGAGGTCCTTCCCTGTCGGGTAGTTTTTGATCATTACAGGGCAGATTACCTGATGGGCTTTATGCCTTTATCTTACTTAAGTCCATTATCCTTGGGTCTTTATAGGATGGCTGAATTCAAGGATCATTTAAGTGTAAATGTTGGGTCCATTTTGAGCCCATGGTTATGTGCTCAAGGGTTCACTGTGTTTGGTAATGAATTCGGCCAGGCATTTTCACAGAGGCTGGGCCGAACTCTTGTGGTCTTATGTGAGGTCATTGTGGAGTCCCACACTATACAAATCAGGCCTAAGTTGGCTATGCAACACCCTTGGGTCTTGAGCCTTATAGCTGATGGGCCTAAAGCCCATAATTAATATGATTAATTAAGCTGTCACGATAGCTTAAGTTGTCATGTGACATGGGGCAAATCTGTGTTTGGAGCATCTATCATCTTAAGAGGATAATACTTATTTCTTATTAGAGTCTAGATCCAAATTAGATTTGGATAATCTCCTAATTTGATTGGGAGAAGTGCTCCATAAAAGAGATAAAAGAAGAAGAGGGTGAACTAGATAAGAACACCTCTCAATTCTATTCTCTCTCTTCTTTTGTCTTGCAAGAAACCCTAGTTCGACTACAACTTATTTGGGACTGATTGAGATCAATTTTCCTCTGATTTTTGCAAGAAAAATCCAGAAGGATTTTGTGCTCACATCCCTAGTTCGATCCAAGCAGTTGAATTGCAGTTTTGCTGAAAACTACGTTGCTGAACCGGCTTTAGGAGTACACTGTGCGGTCTTCAGTGGAGGCTGGTTTGAGGATTGATTTGGGCGTGAATTTCCACCTTGGGATCTGCTCTTGTGGCATTCGTATTAGGTATACCTCTCCCTCTTCGTTTGGTTTCAAATATGGTCCGGTTCAGTGCAAGACCGATCCTGAAAAATGCAGTTTTTTGAAACATAGGAATTCGGTTCGCGGAAGGATTAGGAAATTTTTGAAAATTTTCCCAGCCATGTAGCGTGGTTTGGTCACTCATGTGATGGATCCTAACCCTTCACGACCACCCAAAACTAGGGTTTTATAGGACTTGGGAGAATGGGAGAAGAGGAAAAAGTTCAATTGCTCCTACTAGAGGTTCCCTAACTCTTTCCAACACAAATCACTCTTAATTGAAATAAATAGGCTTCCCTTTGATCCCCAGGTGTAATCTTTATAGTGTCTCTAGAACCCATAACAAAGTTTCTCCAGTTATCTAGGGTTTTCGGGAAAAAAAATCTCCAAGAACCTGCTTTGGGCTTCAACTAGGGATGAGAAACTCCACAAAAACCCTCCCAACTGGGCTATATAAGCTAACTAACAACCGACCAGTGGGAGGTGAGAACCTGCTCTGATACCAAGTTGTAAAACACACTTGTAATAATTCAGAAAAGAAAAGAAAAGAAGAAAGAGAAGTTTCAGTAGGAGTTTGAAGAAGAAAATGAGTGAAAAGGAGAAAGGAAGAGAAAAGAGAAGAGTTTGATCTCTTTCTCTCTAGCCCCCATAGATCTCTTTTATTTCTTTTAATTCTAATCTAAGTACAATTCCATGAGTGCCCTTAATGGGGTGGCCAACACTAAAGAAACAATAAAAACAAGTAACAGGCCCACTACTCAAAGAACATAAGCAAAAGCATGACTTAAATAAAATAAAGAAACTAAGGCCCATTCGGCCCATTCTCAGTACAAATGCCAAAATAGTCTTGATCTTTAAAGACAAGCTCCAAAGAGCTCAGTGCACCTATTTCTCTACTGGGCTGTTGAAAGATCTACCCAAAAAGACTTGTTGGACAGCCCCTAAATTGGAGACAGAGAGGGAGAGTACCTTTTTGAGGAAAATGGTTTGGATGTAGTTGTGAGAAAGAAACAGCCGCTCAACTAACTACTATAGGGTTTCAAATCGAAAGAGAAAGGGAGGCTTTTGGGAGGGTTGGGAGGGAGAGTGCCTTTTTGTGAGAAAGATGTACTCAACATGAGGAAAATGGTCTGGAACTTTGGGTGTAGTTGTGAGAAAGAAGCAGCTGCTCAACTAACTACTTATAGGGTTTCAAACTGATAGAGAAAGGGAGTCTTTTGTGAGGGGCAATTTTGACTTTTTTAGAAAACAGTGGGGCCAAGCTTGTGAAGAACATTTAATTTAAACACAAATCTGCAAAAGTTAAAAGAAAGATGAGATTTTGATGCCTCATCCCAAAATTTCAACTTATTTGGTAGAAAAAAGGATGTTTAGAAGGAAACAAAAATAGAAGCACCAAATGTATGGGGTGTCAAGCACAGTTGTTAAGGCGACACTTAGGCGGGCACCTAGGTGGCAAGGCATCCTTGGAGGCTTGCCTCGCCTAATCTCCAAGCAATTTTGTACGTTGTGTTATAAGATACTTTTATGTTCAACCAAAGGGAGCAAGACCACTCCCAAATGCTAGAGGTGAAAGTGTAGGAGTATAGCAAATGTAAAATGAATTATCCATTTGCATTGCAGAGAAGCGTTTGTGAGAGGGAGACACCAGTTGGGCCTTCTCAATGGAAGTTGCTCATAGGAGTTGATTTTGAAGTGGCGTACCTCCTGGTAGAAATCCTTAACCTTAGGATTGATTGCATTACTCCAAATCGACCTAGAAGAGGAAGCCAACTGAGATGATGGGGGAGAAACGAAGAATAAAAAAGAAAGAGGTACATGCAAAAGAGCCTGAAGGGTGAGGGTCCAAATTATAGAAGAAAGAGACAAAAGGTTACAACAAACTCCTTCCGAAAGAGAGAGGAGGTTGGGCAATAGAATAGATGCCAGGAAAATGATCCTTCAAGGGGCTACCCCCCCACCCACCATAAATCCTCCCAATATTTAATTTCGTCACTCCTTGAGGCATCACAACAAATGTGCTGAAGGAACGATAGAAAAAGTAATAAAATAGCCTGTGATGTGATTTTTAGGAAGTCACGCCAGTTAACAATGCGCTTTCCTATTAGACATGTCCACAAGTCACGACTCTTAGACAACTCTAGAGCTTTTATGGCCAGACTCTAGAGTTCCTAGGCACATAGACAACTCTTACATGAAACTTGATTGTTAGTTGTATAATTAGTGAATAGTTGGAAAATGAAGCCATCATTCTTGAAAGCATCTACTTTCTACTTGTAGTGTGAATATAGTTACTGCATTAACATGAACCTCTGATTCACTTACCAAGAAGATGTGAAGTCCTTAGCTACTTGATTCTCATTTTCTGCACTCTTTATGAATGCAAAAAAGAACCATTATTCTATCTAGTGAATTTTATGATCAACTGTGTAAAAACAGCTATATTCAGAATATTAATTTGAGGAATCTCCTCTATCGTATGCTTTGCATTGATGACATAAGCTAATAATCTAATGATCAATATTCTATATATTTTGGCTTCTGTTTCTAGAATTGGTTTACTTTTAGCATGTGGAATTTGGACTTGCACCAATTACTTCAAGGACAATATAAAGATTTTCTCATCCATTATTTTCTGCTCCTTGCAGAATTCTCAGTAAATGTTCATTTGCTGTACAGGAACTTGGAATTAATTGTATAGAGCTCATGCCATGTCAGGAGTTTAATGAACTGGAGTATTTCAGCTACAACTCTGTCTTAGGTGACTATAAGTATGTGCATTCAATTTTTTTACTAAGTTAATTTTTAGTAATGTTTTTTGTTTTTTATTTTCTATTTTTGTAAAAAATTATAGCTCTCTGTTGAAATTAGTTAGTTACTCCCAGTTTTTTATTTATTTTTCTGTTCTTTAGTGCCACAGCGGCATTCTTGTAATTCCACTTATTTTTATTATTAGTTGGGTCGCCCTAATATAAAAGCTAATAGCTGGTGCCGCCAGCCATAAGTTTTGAATCCAAAATTTTCTTCTCTCCTCTCTTCTCTCTTCCTCTTCTCCCTTCCTCTCCTCTGATATCTCTAGCCTGGAAAACATGGTATCAAGCGGGCTTTCTGAGATTAGAAAGAGTGTGATAAGTCTTCCTTTTTTTGACTTCTCCTAGCTGTGGATCGAATCTGATCAAGAAGTAGATCGGACTGATCTGAAGGGGGTTCTACTAGTCTTCTTCTCTTCTTCCTTGGCCATGTGCCAAGAAACCCTCAAAGGAGGGGAAATCTGATGCTGCGAAGATAGATCTCTCTTCTGTGGATCGTGCGATCCTCTCTTGTACCCATTTAAGTGGGTTTTTGGAGGTCTAGATGACCTGAAACTGCTTGGTCTCTTTCAACTGTTGATCGTGTGATCCTGATTTTTTTTTCCTACCCAGACAATTGGGCGGTGTAGGTCTGAATGACCTGTAACTGTAAGACAGTGGTTGGCTATCTTCCTTGCAAACTTTTCCAGTAATTGTTATCCAAGAAAAGTGATGAAAGGGTACATGCAAGGTCAGCCTAGCTCTAGAATTGCCCCTCTTTGTTTCTGAACTGTCTTTCAGCAATGTGCAAACAAGCTGATCTATGAGGTATCCCTAAAATTTATACTTGACTGAGACTGATTGAATTGTGGCTGAACTAGGGACTGAACTGACTCAACTGTAATTGAACAGTGGCTGAACTGAACCAATCTGAACGGAATTGTTAATGAATTGTGGCTGAACTGTGACTGATTTTGAACAGAACTGATCTGGGAACCTAAATCTTATAACATGTCATCTGAGGATTCTATCCTGTCTAGTGGGTCCTCCAGTCAAGGTGGAGTGAGTGGGGGATTTGACATGAGTTTCCACATGGCTGTGATACCTTTTGATGGTCTTAACTACATAGAATGGTCAAGGGGAATCAAACTATACATAATAGCCCGGGGGAAGGTAGGCTATATTAATGGTAAAACTAAAGAATTGAAGTCGCAGGGGGTAGAGCATGATAGGTGGGATCAGGAAAACAACATGGTGATGTCATGGCTGTTACTTTCTATGTTGCCTCCAGTTAGGAAGATCTTCATGTAGGCTGAAACAGATATTGAGATTTGGGAGCAGGCAATATCTACCTATTCAAAGCAACATTATTATGCCAAAATATACCAATTGCAAGCTGCCTCTACTTGTAAGAAGGGGGAGAGGACCCTCTCAACCTACTATTCAGATTTGACCTCAATTTGGAAAGAACTAGATTACTATCAGAACATTGATTGGAAGTGTGATGCTAATGCTAAGGCCTACAAGTCTCTGGTTTCCCAACAACGGGTCTTTGCCTTCCTCTTGGGGCTGAACCTTGTATATAAGTCCCTCAAAGTTCAGATATTAGGAAGTAAAGATCTTCCTTCAGTACAAGAAGTGTATGCTCTAGTACAATCCGAAGAGAGCAAGCAAAGTGTGATGAATAGCTCCGAGGGGGAGCATATTGCCTTAGTGACTAAAGGGAGTATGGTTGTAGGAGGCAATAATTCCTTTAAGAAGAGTGACTTTTAGAAGAGAGTGAGTGATAAGGATAAGTTAGGTGTACACATTGCCAAAAGGCCAGACATACTCGAGATACTTGTTGGGACCTCCATGGAAAGCCAAAGTGGGCCCAGGAGTTGAGTAAGAAATCAGATAGAATAAGAAGTTGGGACAACAGAGTCAGAAAAAAGTTCAATACAACAAACTTGGCCTCTCAGGAGCCTCATTCATCTGCTGTTATTAACCAAGACCGCCCATCCATTGCCGATCTCCAGGAAGATATCATTAATTCTTTTCGTGACCACTTGGATCTGTATGAGAGAGCAATCCGCTAAATGGATTTTGATCCTCTTGCCTCGACTTCTTTTGCATCTACTTAAGGTAATGGTAATCCTGCCATAACCTTCCATGTGCCTTCCCATTCATCTGATTGACCTTGGATAATTGACTTTGGAGCTTCAAACCTTATGACGGGTAAGTCAAATTGTTTTCAATCCTATCAACTTTTATCTGGTAGGGACAAAGTTAGATTAGCTGATAGTTCTTTTTCCACCATAGCTGGCCAAGGAACCATAACCCTTCCTTTTGGACTTACCCTTTCTAATGTATTACATGTTCTAAAATTACTTATAAACTTGTTTTCTGTCAGTAGCATTACAAATTCATTAAATTGTTCAGACCCTTTTCCCTTCTTCTTGTGTTCTATAGGATTTGGACTTGGGGAAGATGATTGGTAGAGGTTGTATGGTGGATGGCCTCTACATGTTGGAGAACAAAGCTAGTCTTGCGGTCATTGAATTGATGAGTCAAGTTTACTCATGGCATAGTCATTTGGGTCATTTATCTTTTGGGTCACAAAAGATCTTACTTCCAGATTTATTTAAATCAATGCCAATGTCTAAGTTCAAATGTCAAACTTGTCAGTTGAACAAACATTGTAGAAATAATTTTTCTTCAAGAAATAATAAATCCAATTTTCCTTTCCATATTGTTTATTCTGATGTTTGGGGCCCTATTACTTTACCATCTGAGCTTGGCTATAAATTTTTTATTACTTTTATTGATGACTATTCCAGATATACATGGGTGTACCCCATGCGGTCCAAGGATGAAGTACCAAAGGTTGTAAAAGATTTCCAATACATGATATTCACCCAATTTCGGACAAAGATCCAAATTTTTCAGTTTGACAATGCCAAAGAATACTTCCACAGTGATCTCACGGAGTTCTTTGCTTCGTGTGGGCCTACCCACTATAGCTCTTGTGCCAAAACTCCTCAACAAAATGGTGTTGCAGAAAGAAAAAGCCGCCATCTACTTGAAGTGGCTCGTGGCTTACTCATCCATATGAGTGTTCCAAAATGTTTTTGGTTAGATGTCGTGTTATGTGCTACCTATCTCATCAACTGTATGCCATCTCGGGTGTTAGGGTAGAAGGACTCTCATCAACTCTTATTCCCTAAAGCCCCCCCTTTTCTATTTTCATGTGTGTTTGGTTGTCATTGTTTTGTTCAAAACTTGTCTCCTACTCGTGGTAAACTTGACCCTCGTGTTCTTCCTTGTGTATTCTTGGGCTATCCCAAAAGGGTTACCGTTGTTTCGTTCCTGTTTCTTAGAAATACTATATTTCTATGGATGTGTCTTTTTTTGAGAGTGATCCTTTCTTTCCGGTTTCTCCTTAGGGGGAGAATAGGGTGGAGGAGAAACAATTTCAAATGGTACTTCCCCTACCTTACCCCCTCCATTTTATGTCTTTCTCCATTGCCGCAAGGGCGATCCGGGTTCAAAAGCTGTGGAGCAACTTGAAACTGTATTGCCAACATCATCAGATTCATTGGGGACAGATCCCATCTCGTCGGGTATTATTATTCTTATTGACATTCTTTGTTCTATTGCTATTGATTCTTCTTCTACCAATGACCTTGACATTCCTATTGCACAAAGGAAGGGAGTTAGGTCTTGTACCACAAAAAATCCTATCTCCCACTTTATTTCATACGAGAACATCTCATCCTCCTTTTGTGCTTTTCTCTCTTCCATTGACAATGTTCCTATCCCCAAAAATGTGGCAGAATCTCCTTCAGTACCTTAATAGACAGATGCAATGAAAAAAGAGATGGATGGCTTACATAAAAATGATACATAGGCATTAGTGGACCTTTTTGTGGAAAAGGAACCGGTAGGGTGCAAGTGGTTTTTACAATAAAGCATAGGGCTGATGGTACAGTAGAATGGTACAAAGCTCGGTTGGTGATGAAAGGGTTTACTCAGGTGTATGGAGTAGACTACACAGAGACATTTACTCCGGTTGCTAAGATGAATTCTATTATAGTTTTTTTTCTCTTATTGCTAACCTTGATTGGGATCTCCACTAGTTAGATATTAAAAATGCCATCCTGAATGGTGATCTTGAAGAAGAGGTGTACATGGTGCAATCTCCTGGTTTCTATGTTCAAGACCAAGAGAAAAAGGTGTGTAGGTTAAAGAAGTCCTTGTATGGACTAAAATAATCACCGAGAGCTTGGTTCAAAAAGTTTCACCTAGCTGTACAACAAATTGGTTATAAATAGTGTCAGACTGATCATACATTATTTTTGAAAAAAGGAGAGGGAAAAATTGCAGACTTAATAGTGTATGTTGACGACATAGTGATCATAGGCGATTGGAAGGTAGAAATTTAGAGACTGAAGGAGTTCCTAGCCACTCAATTTGAGGTGAAGGATCTAGGTCCCTTGAAGTACTTTTTTTGGAATTGAAGTGGCCCGTTCAAAAAAGGGGTCTCAAAGAAAATACATCCTAGATTTTTTATAGGATACATGAAAACTTGGAGTCATGCCTGCTGACTCCCCCATTGATCCAAATCACAGATTAGGTGATTGTCAAGGTGAGACTATCAAGGATGTAAAACAATTCTAGAGACTTTTGGGCAGACTATTATATTTGTCTATGACATGACCAAACATTGCTTATGCTGTGGGTGTTCTTAGTTAATTCATGCATGCTCCTAAGACTACACACTTAGAGGCAGCCAATAGAATCCTTAGGTATCTAAAGAAGTTCCCAAGGGCTGGTTTACTTTTCTAGAAGATTGGTCACTTGAAGGTTGAGGTGTATACAGATGCTGACTGGGCCGGATCAGTTGATGACAAAAAATCTACTAGCGGGTATTGTACCTTTGTTGGAGGAAACCTAGTCACATGGAGGAGTAAGAAACAAAATGTTGTGGTGAGATCTAGTGCTGAAGCTGAATATAGAGCAATGTCCCATGGAGTGGCTGAAGTTATGTGGATAAAGAACTTGCTGAATGAGTTGGGATTTCCTGTTGATGGCCCCATATACTTGTATTGTGATAACAAAGCTGCTATTGACATTACTGCCAACCCGATGCTTTATGATAGAACTAAACATATTGAGGTTGACAAGCATTTTATTAGGGAAAAAATTATAAATGGAGAAATGTGCACTCTATATGTCAGTTCCACTGATCAACTTGCAGACATCTTTACCAAGGAATTACATCATCTGCGGCATAATGATTTATGTGACAAGTTGGGCATGATTGATATTGATGTCCCAACTTGAGGGGGAGTGTTGAAATCAGTTAGTTACTCCTAGTTTATTTATTTATTTTTCTGTTCTTTAGTGCCGTAGGGGCACTCTTGTAATTCCACTTATTTTTATTATTAGTTGAGTCACCCTAATATAAAATCTAACCGCCGGCGCCACTAGCCATAAGTTTTGGATCCAAAATTTTCTTCTCTTCTTTCTTCTCTCTTCCTCTTCTCCCTTCCTCTTCTCTTCCTCTCCTTCTCTGATATCTCTAGCCTGGAAAACACTCGTTCTAGTTTCCTTGTGGAGGTAATTTTGCATTTGAATCCCGAGATGCGATTTCACTTAAATAATTTGAATAGACTAGAAAATTTGTAAAATCTAGATTTATAGATTTTCCACTTTGTCGCTACTGCTTTATTACAATTGCTTTGAAAGTTTGATATTCCAATTGACTGCCTAAGTTTTGTGTAAATTTAAAAGTTCGATATTTTGTCAAACTACCATATTATTTCCACTTATCCTTCACCATGACTTTGAGGGCTTGAGATCCCTTGTTATGTGCTTAATCTTAGAAAGAAATGATGTTACCTTTTTCATTGATCAGATGTATAAGTTTAATATATTATATTAATCATAAGTATGCTTTAGTAGGTTTAAGAGCCAAAAAAGAGAAAGTTTCAGAAACTCAAAAAAAGCCTAGGGCTGACAGCCGACCAAAAACTGTAGTTTTGGTGGAGAAAGAAACCAAATTAGAAATTTAATACTTCACAGAAACTAATGCAACAACTTTTGTTGGTTTTAAAATGTCGTAGAAATTGAATCCAAGTTCCCATCATCACAAAAGAAAATCTTCATCTTGGACCTGAAATTGTATTTTTCTTGAATTTCTTAGTAAAATTCCACAAAAATATCATAATTGTTTCAAATGTACTTGAAACTTGGCCATGTTGACAGATTACTTTAGTTGTTTTTTTTTTTTGGGCTTTTATGTCTCTTTTATAGGCTATTTATGTCCTTTTCATTGTTTGATGTCATGGGGTTTCTTTGTTATTCTGCATAGAATGGGCAAATTGCCCATGCTTCTCTTCTCTCACAATCTTTGTGCTGTCTTCTTATCTTTTTTCTTTTCCCTTCACTTTTATTCTTTTTTTCTTATTCTATTGTATGATTTCCTCTATCTGAATTCTACAGCAAACATACACCTTGGTGTCGGAGCGCAAGTTCCTGTGCTGCATCCTTTTTTCTTTTTGAAATAAATCTAATGCAGTATTGATAAAAAAAAGAAAAATCTAATGCAGTTCAAAGATTAGAAGTCTGCATAGAGATATGAATGGATTGATCAGTATGTTGTGTTGTTTTTGAAGATTTCTGGAGACATTTGGAGCTCTTTGGTACCTAAATAACAGTGCTAAAGTTTATTCTTGAAAACCAAAGAAAATCAGAAATTTAAATTTTGGACTAGATCAAGGTAAATAGGAGGTGCAATCAAACTGAGCTGAGCTGAACTTCAAGATTTTGAGCCGAATATTTTATTGGTTGAATTTGAGTTAAAAAAACTAATCGAATTTACCCTGAGATTTGAGCTCAATTAGCATTGAACTTGAATTGAGCTTATTCGAATTCGAGCATGGACTATTTGATTAAAGTTTGATTCAATTTCACCCCTAAAGGTAAGTTGGGGTTGATCCATTGTGACACTTAATGCTTGGAGGCTTTATTGCTTATTTTGATATTATGATAGTGGGCGATTTGAAAACTTTGCCTTGTTATGGTTTCTGGAGTGAGTGCCACTCTATTCTCCCCTTTCTACTTTGGTGCAAGGTGTGGAATGCTACCCTTTACTATTCTTTGTGATCCAGATCTTTACTGTATCACTGTTGTTGATACAATGAACCTATGTATTAAATTTTTCGTAGCAACATGGGAAAACCATGTTGCTGAACTTGTGATTGATACATCTATATATGACTACTGTGGAGTTTGATGGGAACAACTAGCTGCACCATAGTAAAGCATGGTAAATGGGTGCAAAAAATGAAGAAAACATAATGGTGATGTTATGGTTAGTTAACTCTATTTCTGCCATAGTACAAAACTAGAAATTATTTATAGATGAACATTGCCAAAGAGAGATTCTTTATTTTTTTGAAAGCACAATGGCTGATTTTATTCAAGATCAAACAAATTTGCAACTGACATTTCGCAGTTAAGGATGCTCTCAATACAATCAGAAAACACCCAGGACCTGTTCTCTTTGGTAATGACAGCTTGCTTGGCCAAGTAGTGCGCTGTGAAGTTTGCTTTGTGAGGAGTGTAATCTACATCATCTGGAATGATTATATGAATGGGTAATAGTCTGACTGCTAATTCTCCATGGGGCAAAGGATGAAGTTTCCAATAGCATCTTGCATATCTTCAATGCGTCTCTTCCATGACCACCTGCATTATCTCAGAATCCTAGCACAATGGGAGACCTTCTCTAAGGATGAGAATTTGTCCTTCCAAGGAAGTGGAAGGTATTAGCAGTTCGGATATGTTGGCTAAATAAGATCCACTTGCATCACAAATGACTACACGTCCTGCTGATTATTGCTATTTGGCCTTGCTTACTTTGATCTTCATGATTCTACACAAAGGCTTCACCCATCAAATGTTGCATCTAGACTTCAGAGTCTCAACAATTGTTGACCTCTGCCTGGTCATGGTCCTTGATTCCAAAACACCATATCTTTTTTAGGTGAGCATGGACCATTTTAATTTGTGTTGCTTGGTCTGGTTCTGACTTCTGACATTTTGTGTCTCTGATGGCTGGCTTATTTCATTGTCACCCACCTCGAGAGGATCTCTAATCTCAAAGTGAATTGGGGCAAGAGTTGTGTAGGGGGAGTAAATAAAGAAGAGGTGGAAAACCTTGCTAGGTTGTTGGGTTGTGAGGTGTGGGACTGGCCATTACATTACTTGGGTTTACCTTTGGGGGGAACCTACACTCTGAAAGTTTCTGGTATCCAGTGTGGAAATATTTTCAAAGAGGTTAGCAGGGTGGAAAAATTACATCTCTTTAGAGGGAAGAATTCCCTTAATAAAGTCAACTTTATCTGACATGCCTGTCTATTTTTTATCTACCTTCAAAATCCCTACTAAAATGGTTAATCAATTGGAGAAATTAATGAGGGATTTCTTGTGGCAGCCAGGGGAAACAAAGAAAGATCATCTGGTGAAGTGGGAGGTGGCCTCTAGAAGTAGGGATAATGGGTGTCTAGGTATAGGAGATATTAGGCATAGAAACCTAGCTTTTGTTGGGGAAGTGTTTGTGGAGATTGCCTTTGGAACAAGATAAGTTGTGGTACAAAGTGACTGAGTATTCATGGCTTGGCAGACAATGGTTGGGATGTGGTTTCGATCCTATGGCATCTCAGTCATTTCCTTGGAAAGCTATCCATGGTATTTTGCCATCCTTTCTTTTGTATATCAGGTTCAATGCTTGTGCAAGCATTAAAGTATGCTTCTGGGAAGACGTATGGTTTGGGGATACTTTTCTAAAAAACAAATTTCTCTAAATAAATGAAGAGTAATTTCCTCTATATGTAGAAATAGAAATTCATGGGACTTGGGGCTGAGGAGAGGATTAAGGGAGTTCTGATTTGGTTTGGTAGATGATTTTATCTCCCTTCTAAGTATTGTATTTTTAGATCAATCTTGTTTGAATAGTAGAATTTGGTAGCCATCTCCTTTTGGCTTCTTTACTCGTACCTCCTTTTTCACTACTCTCCTTTAGTCTTTTGGCCTAGCAGGATCTTTTCCAGTGAAGGAAATTTGGTGTAATTGTGTACTCCAAAGATAAGGGCTTTTTGTTGGGAGGTGGTGGTTAAAAAAATCAATACCTTGGACAAGCTTCAAAGAAGAAGGCCAAATTGATGCCTATCACCTCGTGTATGTAGCCTCTGCCTTGCCTGTGGTGAGACAGTTATACATCTATTATGGTCTTGTTTGGAATTGGCTTTCGTCTCTCTTTGGTTGCAGGTGGACTTCTTTGAATATGGTAGGCCTCTTTGACCCAAATCTCTTTAGACTTCTGAAGAAAAGGGGATGAGTAATGGAGCCACAAGAGCAGCAATCCTTTGGTCAATTTGGGAGGAGAGGAATAATAGAATCTTTGAAGGGATTGAAAGATCTAAGGAGAAAGGCATTGACTCCATAGCTATTAAGGTCATACATTAGCTGAAATCAATTGAGTTATTCAAAGACTACTCAGTCGAGGACATTTTTAGGGGATGGTCTGTAGTGGCGAATTCATCTATAAAGAAGGTGATTCAGGATGAATGAATCCCCTCAATGCAACAAAGGGTGAAGTTGAATTTTGATGGAAGTCCATGGGTAATCTGGGCCCCTCTGTCATTGGGAGAGTATTCAGAGATGCGGAGGGTGGACTGGTTGCATTCTACTTTGGACCAATAGGTGTGGGAGATTCACTAAGAGCTCAGGTTATGGCCTTACTTCAAGACTTGAGGCTGGCTAAGCAGTGGGGCTTTCACAATCTTGAGGTGGAAGGGGATTTGAAGTTACTATTAGGATGGTTGCAAAAAGAAATCTTAGTACAGGAAATGATGAAAATATTCAGCTATGCATGGAAAGTTTGGGTACTCTTCAAGTGGATCAGGGGATCAGCTAATGGTTTACCTGATACTTTGGCAAAGCAAAGGACTTGTGGGGAAAATCTGTTTTGGGCTATGCTGTAATCCTTGAGATAACTTTTGGGCCTATGGGGTCAACAGTCTTGTAGTGAGTGATTGACATTTGTACTCGTTTATCTATTTAAGTAATGTAACTTACCATTTCCAATAAAAAATGTACCGCTATTTGAGTACTAACTTGTTACTTGGTATAGAGATATGTTTTCCAGTGTAAGTATACACTAAATTTGCTTGAGGAGTCAAGCATGATAGGCTGTAAACCAGTAGCTACACCTATAGTTCAGTACACTAAACTTGTATCTGATCAGAGGGATTTAGTTGATAATCCAAGATAGCATTGAAGGTTGGTTGGGGATCTGAATTACTTGACTATAACACAGCTCAACATATTGTTTGCAGCTAGTGTTTTTAGTTAGTTTATGGAATGTGGATTCACCCACGGTTCCTCATTTAGATGTTGTGTTTAGGACATTAATTGAAGGGTTCTCTAGGCCTTGGAATGATTTACAAAGATTATGGACATTTTTCTATATCAAATTACACTGATGTAGATTGGGCTGGTTTACTCTCAAACCATCTGTCTACTACAGGGTACAGGCTACTGTACATTTCTTAGGGCTAATCTTGTCTTGGAAGAGTAAGTAGTGTAGTTGCTAAGTCTAGTTTCAAAGCCAATTATTTGGCAATGAGCCACATCATAGGCAAACTTACACCGATTAAGAGTTTATTCAAGAGATGGCATTTCCAGTTCCATTTCCTATGCATATTCATTGTGACAGTCAGGCTGGTATACTTATTTTCCTCAAAACCAGTATTTCATGAGAGCCTGAGAGTAAAGCATATTGAAGTTGATTGCCACTTTGTATGTGAGAGGATACAGAGTAATGGTATAGAGACATCATTTATCATATTTGACATTCAGCTTTCAGATTTATATAACAAGGTGTTACCTAGAGCCCAGGGTGACATCATTATTTCCAAGTTGATTCTATATGATATATACACAGTGGCTTGAGGGGGGTGTTGGGAGTATTCTTTTTTTTTGAAACTGTAAAGTATTTCATTAGTATTCTTAACACCATACAACTATGCAGATCCCTGTACAAAGAGAATCTGTACAAGAGGAAATAAACCGGTATACCCAAACAATTAGCCCCAACCAAAATTCTGAACTCCTTACAAAAGGAAATCCTGATAAAGAAAGAGCATGAATGCTTATTTTTGAATAAAGGGTGTTTTTCCAGCCATGAATGCATCATTCCTGAGATCCTTTTAAACACCTCTTCTTTTGTACTTTGTCTGTCTTCAAAAACATTGTTGTTTCTTTCATCCCACACCGCCCAAAAAACTGCTGAAGGGAGGATGTTCCAAGCTAATATTCTAGCCCTGCTTAATCCATTTACATACCAAGCTCCAATGAATCCCATCACATCAGTCTTGAAGCACATGTGAATCCCAAACAAAATCTCTTGTCCAAATCCAATAAGTGAATTCGCATTGCAGTAACAAATGACTACTAAATTCTATGCAATCATTGCAAAGAATGCAAGTCATATCTGCCACCTCCATACCTCTCCTAGCTAAATTGTCCTTAGTTAGGATCTTATCCAGCACTGTGGACCAAACAAAGAAAGCCAGCTTGGATGGAACAGACTTTGCTCAAATCCTGTCACTAGGTTGAAGTGTCCTCCCCTACCAAATTGTTATAAGAAGATTTTACAGAGAATCCCTGATTTCTCAAATAACCATTTTCTTTTGTCTTCCCCTACTCCAGATGTTCCTGAATCATAAAGAACCTGGGGCAAACTGACCAAGGAGGTCTCCTCACAATCATTTAAGTTCCACCTGAATTGGGGGTTCCATATACAAAGCCCATTTTGCCTCTCTAGGTAATCCGCCACAGATGCACCCTTATTGGTAGCAATCTCGAACAGGTCTGGGAATAGAACCCTTAGTGGACCATTCCCACACCAGTAATCCTTCCAAAAAAAAACTCTCTCACCATTGCCAACTTCATACTTTATACCCTCCATATACTGATAATTGTGTTTCTGTGTTGCCTTCCAAACTGAACACCCATAAGATGATCTTACTTCGTCTGTTTCCCACTCCCTGCTGCTGGAACCATTCTTAGCTACAATTAATCGACTGTCCAGTTGTTCATTGAATCTCCACAACCACTTCCCCAACAAAGCATTGTTGACCTGTTTTACTGATCTGATTCCCAAACCCCCATTAGTTCTGAAACAGCAAACATTTTTCCAACTCACTAGATGGCACTTTGACTCCTCCTTCCACCCCTCCAAAGAAAGTCTCTCATCTTTCTTTCTAATTAGGGTGACTTTACCCCCTTTTGATAAGTATTTTGTCTTCCAAGAGGCCAACTTTCTATCCACTTTTTCAATGACAGGCTCCCAAATGAAATTGGATTTGCAATTTTACCCAGAGGCATACCCAAGTACTTTGTTGAAAGTTACCAACTCTGAATCCCCAATCAGCAGCCCATGCTTCCAAGTTTAAGACATTCCCGACTGCCATTTTTTCACTCTTTTGGATGTTAATATGTAAACCTGTGATCACCTCAAACCATCTTAATATTGCTTTTACATTCCAGATTTGCTCCCAGGAAGCATTACAGAAGAAAAGAGTGTCGTCTGCAAATTGGAGCAGAGCAATCTCCACCTCCCCATTCTCTACTTTGAAACCTTCCACTAGTCCTCCCTCTACAAGCCTGGAAAGGGCTTCTGTCACGCAGATAAACAAGAGTGGGGAGAGGGGGTCCCCATGTCTCAGCCCCCTAGAACTCCAAAACAGCCCAAAAGAACTACTGTTTACCAGCATTGAGAAAGATGAGGAAGAAAGGCACACTTTTATCCCGTTTCTCCATTTCTCTTCAAAGTTCGTCCTCTTTAACATATAATCCAATAATTTCCAATTCACATGGTCATAAGCTTTCTCCATATCCACTTTACACAGCAGCCCTGCACGACCACATTTCTACTTGAGTATTATTTCGTTTGCAATGAGCACTCCGTCCACAATCAATCTACCTTCAATGAGCACACTTTGAGGTTCAGCAATCAAACTTGATACCACCTTTGCCATTCTATTTTCCAAAAGTTATGCTATTATCTTGTAGCAGCTGCTCACTAGACTAATGGGTCTTGTTGGAATAATGTTAGAATAACTTAGTTACAGTTGTTAGGGCCTGTTTGTCTAATTAAAGTGTTTTTTTATTTCGTTTTTTATTTCTGTTATGTCTGTTATTGTACTCAGGGGCACAAGGGTCTTTTCCCTTGTTATTTGTGTCGCCCTATATATATTAAATAAACACTGGCGCCGCCAGTACTGTTGCATTGCAAACTCTCTCTTTTCTCTTCTTTTCTCTTCTCTTCTCTCCTCTTTCACCTATCTCTGGCTGGCTACACTGCCAAGATGGTATCAGAGCAGGAATACTGATTAAAAGAGAGCAGACCGATCAACCCTACTGTCAAGAGAAGACCGATCAACCCTACTAGCAGAAAGGAAATCTGATTCTGGACTACAGAATAGCTACGACTGGTACAGTTCTTCCTCTATTTTTCTCCTCTTTACTCTCCTTGATCATGGGCCGAGTGAAAACCCTATGAATCTGGGACGGCTGAATGCTATCGAATTTGTGTAACCCTAGTTGTCTTGGATCGTGTGATCCTGTTGATGTGTTAAGACAACTGTAGGTGAATGCTGACCTGTCCTCTAAATGGTTTGAGTTGACTATAAGCAAGAAGGATCTCTCCTGCTGATTAGTGGCTGTTAGCCATTCTAGAATTCTGATAGGAAGGTCTGAAACTGCCGAATATTACCTCAGTTTTGTCCAGAATTTGGTATGGTTTGTGCACAATCTGGTTGGTAAACCCTAGTGTGTGGGTGTGAACTGAGTGGAGCATTGCTTTGTGGAGTAAGGAGGGGTCCTAAATCCGGTGTGTGGGACTGAGTAACTACTTGACCATGTCGACTGAGAATTCTGCTACTTCAGAATTCTCAGGGAACCACAATGGAGTGAGTGGGGGAATGGATATGAGCTTTCCCATGGCTGTCATTCCCTTTGATGGTCTGAATTACCTTGAGTGGTCTAGGGGGATAAAACTCTACTTCACTGCTAGGGGGCGAATAGGATACATCAATGGGAGAGTAAAGGAACCGAAGTATGGAAGTGCTGAGCATGACAGGTGGGACCAAGAGAACAGTATGGTGATGTCTTGGCTCTTGGTTTCAATGCTGCCACAAGTAAGGAAGACCTTTATGTGGGCTGAAACTGCTTGTGAGATATGGGAACAAGCGAAGTCCACTTATTCAGAACAGAGACACTATGCCAAGATATATCAACTATAAGCAGAATCTTCTACATGCAAGCAGGGGGAGAGGAGTCTTTCGATGTACTATTCTGATTTGACATCAATATGGAAAGAACTTGATCACTATTAGAATGTGAATTGGAAGTGTGATGAAGATGCAAAAGCCTATAAGTCACTTGTATCACAGCAACGCGTGTTTGCCTTTCTCCTAGGGCTGAATCAGTCATATGAGTCCATCAGGGTACAGATCTTGGGTAGTAAAGACTTGCCTTTAGTCCAGGAGGTGTATGCCTTGGTGTAGTCAGAAGAAAGCAGAAGAAGTGTGATGAATGGTGTAGAAGGGGAGTCAGTTGCCCTAGCGGTCCGGGGAAATTCAGATACAAATGTCAGAGGTTGTTTTAAAAGGGGTGACACTCAAAAAAAAAACAGAAGATAAAAGCAAGCTTTGGTGCACTCATTGCCGGAAGACACGACACACTAAAGATACATGCTGGGATCTCCATGGAAAACCTAAATGGGCACAGGATTTGGGTAAGAAGTCAGCACCGAATCAGGGCAAGAAACCAGGCCAACAGAATCAAAGAAGGTATAACTCAGCTAATCTGGCATCGACAGAGACTAGTCCTTCCGTAACTCAGGAGAGACATCTCGGTTCTGACCCTAAGGAAGATATTATCAATTCCTTCCATGAACATTTGGAGTTGTATGGTAGGACTCTCTGCCAGGTGGATTCTGGGCTTACTCCTACCTCATTTGCGTCTACATCAGGTAATGCCACAACCTTCCATGTGTCATCTCATACTATTGATTCACCTTGGATTATTGACTCCGGAGCCTCAAATCACATGACCGGTAAGTCAAATTTGTTCCAGACATATAACCTTCTCTCTGGGAGAGATAGGGTAAGACTGGCTGATGGTTCCTTTTCTACCATAGCTGGCCGAGGCACCATATCTCTCCCACTTGGCCTTACTCTTCCAAATGTCCTGCATGTTCCGAAATTACCTATTAATTTGTTGTTCATTAGTAGTATTACTCACTCTTTGAACTGCTCATTCACCTTTTTTCCGTCTTCATGTGTGTTTCAGGATTTGACCTCAGGGAAGACGATTGGTAGAGGAAGCATGGTGGATGGTCTCTACGTGTTGGAGAATAATGCTGGTCTAGTGGCGACTGAGTCCACAAGTTCGGCGAGTGAGAGTCAGGCCTATTTATGGCATAGTCGTTTAGGTCATCTTTTTTTTGAGTCGTTAAAAGTTATGTTCCCAAAGATTTTTGAGTCATTGTCAGTGAGTCAGTTACAATGTCAAACTTGTCAGTTGAGTAAGCATTGTAGAAGCTCTTTACCTTTAAGAAATAAAAGATCTGAATTTCCATTTCATATTGTTTATTCTGATGTTTGGGGCCCTGTTACTCTACCTACTGCGGCTGGCTATAAGTATTTTGCTACGTTGATTGATGATTATTCTCGATACACTTGGGTTTATCCTATGCGATCTCGAGATGAAGTGCCACAAATTGTGAAAGATTTCCAACGCATGGTGTTCACTCAGTTCCAAACGGAAATTCATATTTTCCAGTCGGACAATGCAAAGGAATATTTCCATAGTGATCTCACAAAGTTCTTTGCTTCGAGTGGGTCACTTCAGCGAAGCTTTTGTGCCAGGACACCCCAACAAAATGGTGTGGCTGAACGTAAAAATCGTCATCTACTCGAAGTTGCTCGTGGCTTGTTGATTCATATGAATGTGCCGAAACAGTTCTGGATGGTTGCAGTATTGTGTGCGACATATATCATCAATGGCTTGCCCTCTCGGCTACTAGAGTATAAGGCCCCACATCAGCTCTTGTTCCCTACAGCCCCGTTGTCCACCATTCCGATGCGTGTCTTTGGGTGTCGTTGTTTTGTCCACAACCTATCACCTACTCGTGGTAACCTTGACCCTTGGGCTATTCCTTGTGTTTTTCTTGGTTACCCCTCATCTCAAAAGGGGTATCGTTGGTATGATCCCATTGCCCGTAAGTACTATGTTTCCATTGATGTCTCATTCTTTGAGAGTCAACCGTTCTTCTCGGTTTCTCCTCAGGGGGAGAGTAGGGCTGAGGAGAAATAGGCGACGACTCAGATTCAACTACCTCCTTTACCCGATCCTCCTCCGTTCCGGGTTTTCCACCGTCGTCATAAGAGCCAACAGAGTTCAAGAGTCGTGGAGCCGGACACTATGCAACCAACATCATCGGATTCACCCGAGGCAGATCCGTCTCATCAGCCAGGTACACTTGCTCCCATTGCTCCTTTAAATGTTGATTCACATGTCCCCAATGATCTTAATATTCCTATTGCTAAGAGAAAGGGTGTTAGATCTTGTACCACTAATCATCCTATCTCTAACTTTGTGTCCTATGAGCATGTTTCACCCTCGTACCGTGCCTTCCTCTCCTCTGTGGACAGTGTTCCCATCCCTAAGACCGTGGTAGAAGCTTTGTCAAAACCTGAATGGATAGATGCAATGCAGGAAGAGATTGATGCCTTACATAAAAATGGTACGTGGGAGTTGGTAGATCTTCCTGAGGGGAAGGAACCAGTGGGGTGCAAGTGGGTGTTCACAGTGAAACACAAAGCTAATGGAACTATTGAAAGGTACAAGGCTAGACTGGTAGTAAGAGGCTTCACACAGGTATATGGAGTGGACTATGCTGAGACTTTTGCTCCTGTAGCGAAGATGAACTCCATCCGGATTCTTCTTTCCTTGGCAGCAAATCTTGACTGGGATCTTCACCAATTGGACATCAAGAATGCCTTCTTGAATGGTGACTTGGAAGATGAGGTGTACATGACCCAACCCCCAGGGTTCTGTGCTAGAGGCAGTGAACAAAAGGTGTGCAGGTTGAAAATGTCCCTATATAGATTGAAACAATCACCTCGGGCTTGGTTTAGTAAGTTCCATGTAGCAGTCCAACAAATGGGATTCAAACAATGCCAATCAGATCATACCTTGTTTGTAAAAAGTGGTGAAGGTAAAATTGCAGCTCTTATTGTGTATGTTGATGACATAGTGATCACAGGAGATTGGGAGGCTGAAATCCAGAGACTATAAAAATTCTTAGCCACTAAATTTGAGGTGAAGGATCTAGGCCCCTTACGATACTTCCTTGGAATTTAAGTTGCCTACTCTCACAAGGGCATCTTTATTTCCCAACGGAAGTATTTACTAGATCTACTAGAAGATACAGGCAAGTTGGGGGTAAAACCATCTGATTCACCTATTGAACCTAATCACCATCTAGGAGACAGTCAGGGAGAGTTTTTGAAAGATGTAAAGATGTTCCAGAGACTCGTGGGGAGACTTTTGTATTTGTCTATGAAACTCCCTTAACACATGCATTACACCTTATTTCACGATTCCCCAACATTTTTTATAAAATAGAACTGTGAATCCAATGGGCCCTGGGGCCGTATCCCCCTCTAAACCTCTTATCACTTCACCCACACTTCTTTCTCAGAAAAGGGCATCTCCAGGTCTCTAGCTTGTTCAGTCAACAAAGACTTGAATTGCAGGCCATCTAATGCTGGTCTAATCCTCCAAACTTCCTTATAAAGATTCTCATAATTATGTTTCTGGTTTTGTTTTATTCACACTTAAGACCTTTTATTTAGGGGTATAATAGTCTATTATCTTTTGTTAACTAAGTGGGGCAGTTTAGCCAATGCTGTTTTGCTACTAAACAGGGACATTGATGTAGTTTCATTGTTATTTTGAGAGACTAATATAAATAGATGCTTGGCTAATTGGAAGAATAGTTTTTCTCACAATTGAAAGCTCCTTTTTCTTCCCTATTTATTGCTGTTTTCATCCTATTGTCCATACTCCATACTCTTTTTCTATCTTTACTGCAGAGTAGAGGCTGATCAGGGATATTTATGAATCTTTCTTCATATTTATTGTCAAAAGTTAATTGTTTCTTATCAAATATTACGTTTTGATGCAGGCTGAACTTTTGGGGGTATTCTACTGTGAATTATTTGTCACCAATGATAAGATATTCATCAGGTGGTATACTTAATTGTGGCCGTGATGCAATAAATGAAGTCAAGACTCTTATTAGAGAAGCACATAAACGAGGCATTGAGGTGATATGTACTTATATTGCGTTTAATGTTATTTCTAGTTTCTTTAATTTGCTGGTTGATTTCTATCTGTGATCTTGCTTTTCAGGTGCTTTTGGATGTTGTCTTCAATCATACAGCTGAGGGCAATGAGAATGGCCCTGTCCTATCATTTAGAGGTGTTGATAACAGTGCCTACTATATGCTTGCTCCTAAGGTATACCTACAGATTTCTTTGGTGGGTTATGTATTTTAATTAACTTACATGTATCCTTTTCAAGAAAAAGGACTCCGTTTTACTTATTCAGTTGAATAATGTCAGTCACATAACCAGTTCGTACTAGAGAGAAAGCACCAGAAATCAGGGATATTTCAGAGAATGAATAGGCCCCACCCTAAACAGCCAATATATATATATATATATATATTGCGTGTGTGAGTGTGTGTGTGTAATTACAGAAAAGCCCTTATAGGGCTAAAGAAGAAGAAAACATAGAAAGAAATAAGGAATAGCATACAACAGGGACTAAATAATACGCAGATATGCAAATACCATTTAAAAAAAGAAAGAAAACAGTTGTGTACTTTGCTTTTCTTTTTTGAGGTGGGTTTTAATGCAATATTCAATGAAAATGTCATATTGATAGTTGATTCGTATATTAAATAGGTTATTCTTTGTTGTCTTTGGTTTTGACATATGATCCTATTTGTGATGGAAATCCCTTTTTCCTTTTTTGAACATATTACATTTTCTTTCCTGGAATTTGTATGGTGTTTTTGCCTCTTATGGCACTTTTTCCTTCAATTGGAGATGGATTAGATTGTTGCTTCTGGTTTTGTCTTAAATTTTATTTTTGGTCATTATTTAAGTTTATTTTTGGATGTGTATCTGTAAGCATTTATTAATTATGTGCATTATTTAGGTTTTAATTTTTGTTGAACACGGGCATTGTTTTTTGGATTTTATTAGTTGTTGACTGTAAAATGGTAAAGGGACCGAGTAGAGAAAGAAAAAGATGAAAATTATAAAATTACTGAATCCCTTATGTCTACAATGTTGAGAACTCATTATCTGGTTTAAGAAAGTATTTTTTTAGTAGGCATGAAAATTTCTGGTTGTAGCTTGTGCATTTCACCTCTGAAAGACACTAAGAGATTGTATGACCTACTGAGCCAATGTGCCTTTTCATTATTCCTGGCATGCCTAAATAATATTTTAAAGCTGCAGTGCATAGGGCATGCAACCTGCTACTGCTAGAAAATTTTTCTCTAATTTTTCTATCCCAGGTCTTTTGGTTTCTTGGTGATCATAAATTATTGATAAGGATATGGCCTATTTAATTGCTGTAGGGAGAGTTCTATAATTATTCAGGTTGTGGCAACACCTTTAATTGCAATCATCCTGTTGTGCGCCAATTTATATTAGATTGCTTGAGGTAAATATACCAGAATCTCCTGACCCTTTTTCTTTAATTTCTTTCAATTTCTCTAATTGATTACTGTTTATATTTGGGTGAATAAAACCTTTTCCTTAAATTCACCTTCAAAAATTTTGTGCACAAAACTTTTGCAACCTTTTGCATCTGCAGTATGTATGCATGTGTGTGTATTTTCTGCCTTATGGAGGGATCTTTCGGTTCACCCAGTCTGTACATCATATGGGGGATCCATGGATTGGCCACATGTTCAATCCTAAAAGTTCATATCATTAATATGCCACACCTTCTACTGATGTTTCCCACAAATAATATCAACTTTTCAATGTTTTTATTTTTTAATAAAAAGCTTGCATATAAAAGTGGATTTATTCTGTACATGTGGAAAGGTGTTTTCAGCTTAAATTTTTTTCTTTGACTAAAGGTAGGGAAGGAATTTGAAGATTCCTTTTCATCTTCAAACTAATTTGCCATGTGTTGTATTCCTTGGTTATTGAACGAGGCCCATTAAATTACCTAACTAGAAACCTAATTGTCATCCTTGTTTTTATATTTCTCCTATCATTTTTTTCTTTTACTGCAACAAGTTGTTAAAATCTGCAATGTTTTGGTGTTCAACAGATATTGGGTAACAGAAATGCATGTAGATGGTTTTCGCTTTGATCTTGCTTCTATCCTAACCAGGGGTTGCAGGTTGCCTACTACTGGCCTTGCTGAATTGTTTCTTCCTTAACCCAGTATTTAAGGTAGACTAACAGTTTGTTTTGTTTTGTTACTCTTTACCAAGCCTATGGGATGCAGTTAATGTATATGGGAACCCAATAGAAGGTGATTTATTGACAACAGGCACCCCCTTGGGCAACCCTCCATTGATTGATATGATCAGTAATGATCCAATCCTTTGTGGAGTGAAGGTACTTATTCTAGGTCTTTTTGTTACATTGAGGAATTTTTGCTTAGTTATTTAATGTAAAATTTATGCTTGAATAGTGAATGAACAGGTAGCTTTGGAAATTGTCATTGTTTAGGAGCTTGAAAATAGCCCCACAAAGAGCACTCCTGCCATTTTAGAATTTGGCATCATGATCATTAATGGGGCATGGCCTCTCTCATTTGAGAGAAATAGTAACCATTGACATTCTAACCAATATGTAGGAACTTGAAATTCAGAATCCACTAACAGAGGTATTTAGTTAAGTTGACTTGTACGGATTTGAGAATTTTACTGAACCACTTTGTTAATGCAGTTGAGTTACAAGGAATTAAGTACATGCTGCTTGGTCAATTGAAAATCTATTTAGCCTAAACAATTCAGTCTATCCTTTGAGTTTTAAAAGTTGGATTATGAACAATGTTTTGAAAGTCATACTAGACTGGAGGGTTGAATTACTTGAACAATCAAATTGAAGGTGAAAAACTGTGCAGAAATTAGGGATAGTGGGCATCTAAGTAGGCGCATGATTGCTGGGGGGGGGATTGGTGGAATTGATAGTGGGCATCTATCATAATCCTCTTAGATCAAACCCAAGGAGCCCATAGATTGCATGTTTGAATTTTTTTTTTTGATAAGTAAAAGGAAAAAAGTTATTAAAAGAAAAAAAAGAAACTGAATACAACCTCAGAGCAGGTGTTAAGATAATACCCCCCAGACCACACAACTATGGCCAACCAACAAGAACAACAAAAACAGAGAAAACAATAGGAACACATCATTTCTGCAACAACCACACCAAAGAAGCAATTCACTTGCAAAGCCACAAGTCAATCTTCCACCTCACCAAACTCTTCTTGGCCTCCCTCCTTATCCCAAGATTCTCCCGCTAACTCTTCAGAGACCTTTCTCAAGCTTTCTTCTCTCCTTTGTCTCTCATAAGCTTCCAAGGCTTTCCTTACAACATTCTCCCCCCCCACAAAAAAAAGAAAAAAAAAAAAATAAGAAAAAAGGAACAAGCCCAGGGAGTCTTCAAAACCACCTCTCCTTTCTTCTTCTCCTTATCCTTCGGATCCTCCTTAGGAGAGACCTCACTCGAATCAGACTCATCCCTCTCATCCCGCACAACTTTCTCTGACAAGTCTGGATTGATCGGCATCTCCTAGTTAGAACCATCTTGACGAGGTTTATTTCTGACCTCATTGGATGAGAATGAAGAAACCGGGCAAGATTTCTCCTGACTCGAAGATCTTAATTTAATCCTTCTTCTGTAGATCTTTTTATACTTACTTGTCAGTCCAGCTCCCACTAGGCCCTCTTTTATCCTTGAGAAAACTTTCATGATATGCACTACATTGAGTTTGCTTGAATTTATGGTCTTCTTTGGGATTTCCGAAGTCTCACTATTTGTGAAGATATATTTTGATGTACATTATTAGTATAGCCTTTGTTGTACAGTAACAGTATTCTCATTATTTTATTTGTTTCTTTTATCTTTCAGCCCTATAAGGGAATTCTTGTAACTGTGCATATCTTTTATATCTTTTAATATAAAAGGGGCTCTTTGGGGTGGGGGTCGGCTATTCTTGACACCCCTAAATCTGTTCTCTCTTGTTCTCAGTTCGGTTCACATGGTATTAGAGCAGGTTGCTCTTTGATCCATTTCTCCTTTTTTTTATCAGTTGAGAACTTTTTTCACTGCTGATTGGTCCTGGACCGTCTTGATCTTCCAAGAACCATTTTTCTGTACTCTGTCCACCTAGCAAGAGAGATTTCATTGGATTTCTCTCGTTTGACATCAGTTTGCAGTAAGATTTGAAAGGAATTGTCGCCTAGCCTTCATCAACATATTCTGAAGTTTTCATTGAGATCTGTGAAGTTTTGAGAGAGATCTGTACATCTCTTCTGGGCGGTTGCTTCCAGACTGTAGAGAAAACTGATGTGGGCCCCACCCACAGTTTGTAGGACAGCAGTGCAACTATTATTAGTCATGTCAGTGTTAGTTGGTAGTCAGCTTGTTATTTGAGTGTGTTATTTATTTTCAGTCTTTTATTTGTTTTTTTCTTGCCATGTAAGTATTAAGGGCAGTCCTGTCCTTTTCCCTATGTACTGAACATAATCTATAAATATTAAGAGAGTGGTGGCGGCAGATTGATTGAATCTGTTCCTCCTTTCAAACCTTTGTGTACTTCTGGTTCTTCTCCTCTTTTCCTCCTACTTTTGTTATACCTTTCCTAAATCTGAAATCTGTTAGGATTCAAGGCTGATTGTAGTCTTGATCGACTACTCAGACTTTCCTTTTCTGGACTGTGTATCCAGTTTTCTTCTATTGCTGGATCTTAGACAATCTCTAGTGACGGTAAGGGGTTTCTTTTCTCAGTTTTTGACTCTCTTGGATTCAATTACTGCTGATCTTGCTTGCTTTGATCAGTTTTTACTTCAGTCTAGTTCTTTTGGACTATTGTCGAACCCTATTTTTGTTGTTTTATGCTGTAATGGCGTCAGACAGAGGGGATATTATTCCCGTGAAGATGAATGGACAGAATTATGTGATGTGGAAGTTCCATTTTGATTTTTATGTTGAAGGGAAAGGTTTGGAAGGATACCTGAATGGGACTGTCACTAAACGAACTGAGACCGAGGTCAAAGCCTTACAACAATGGAAACTGGATAACGACAAGCTTGTTTCTTGGAGTCTTAGTTCTATTGATTATCATATTTCTGTACCTATGAGAAGAATGAAAACAGCCTATGAAATGCATTCGTATTTGGAGAAAGTTTATCAACAGTCCAATGTATCTAAATAGTACCAAATAGAATCAGAGATATTTGCCTACAGTCAAGGAGATAGAAAGATAAAGAATATTATTTAGGTTTTCTTGATTGGTGGGTTGAATACAAAATCATCCATATTGATCCCTCAGACTCAGCGGAATGTGTGAAATATCTCCAAAAGCACTTTGAGAAGAGGAGGGTAACTCAGTTTTTGATGAGGCTTAGACCTGAATATGAGATAATCAGATCCAATATTCTGAGTAGGGGAACACTTCCAAATCTAGATTTTGTTTTAGGGGAGCTACTGAGGGAAGAGACTAGGCTTCTCACTATAGCCGGATTTGATGGAAAGATGTCTGAAGTAGGGGCTGAAACAACTTTTGTTGCTCATGGAGGTAAGAAGTAAATCTCCAAGGACTTCTCTAAAACCTAGTGTTATGAGTGTAAGGGTTTTGGACACATTGCCTCTCATTGTAAGAAGAAGAATGTGTGCACCTATTGCAAGCAACATGGACACATAATTCCAAATCGTCCAATCCGACCAGCTAAGGGTTCTCAAAAAAGACTCAACCCCAGTCTATCAAGTAACAGATGGATAGGCAATTGACATTGTGTCCACCAAGGGTGATTCTATAGTGAAGAATGATTCAACTAGTGCTATGGATGAAGAAAAGGTTCTACAATTGGTATCCTCTATTATATCCTTTGCTTTCTCTGCTATTGGCTTGTCTGGTAAGTTCTTTGCATATTGTTCTTCCCCTTCACAAGATTGGATTATAGATTCAAGTGCCACCATTCATATGACAGGAGCCTACCTCAATCACCCAAATTCATCTACTGAGACTCATTGTAAACACATTATTACTGCTTATGGTGAAAAATTAGACATTATTGCTAGTAATGACTTATCCCTTAAACTGTCACCCACTAGATCCTTCCCTCTCTCCAAAACCCTCTTAGTACCCAACCTTGCTACTAATCTGATTTATGTTGGTCAACTTGTTGATGAAAGAAATGCTCTCACCTTTTCTCATGATGGTTGCTTGATACAGGACCGGTACACTAGGAAGGTAAAAGGTAAGGGGCGTAGGTGGGCCATCTGTTTGCATTGGAGTTCTAGAAGTCTCAATTAGGAGAATCCTCGACTTTGCTTAGTTCTTCTATGTCTGATTCTTTGTTGAGTTATAGAAATAATGTTTGGGATTTATGGTATAAACTAGAGGTGTAAAGTGGGCCATACCGGGCCGGCACAGCACGGCACAACCCGTGCAAAGTGTGGGCTGTGCCGTGTTGGCTCACGAACCCGTGCCGTGTCGTGCCATACTGCGGGCCGGGCTAGCCCGTGGGTCGAGCCTTGGGCCAGGTTGGGCCGTGCATCGGGCCAAAGCTATTTACTTTAAAAAAATTGTAAAAAACTTAAAATTTTAATTTTTTATGAATTTTGTGTACAAAATTGCTTATATGTGCAATAATTAAATAAATTAGTATAATAAAATAAAAAAATATTTATTTTATTAATATATTATATACTATATATTATTATATAATTATAACTTATATAATATTATATAACTATATATAAAAAATATATAAATATATATATAAAATATATATATGCCGTGCCGACCAGTGGACCTAAAACCCTAAGCCCAGCACGACCTGCATGGTCATACCGGGCCGTGCGGAGCCATAGGCATCATGGCCCAATTTACACCTCTAGCATAAACGATTGGGTCATCCATATTCTCAAAAGTTGAAGTTTTTGTTTGACTCTAGTTTAATTAAGAATAAAATTCCTCCTGTTCATGCTTTTGATGTTTTTTGCACTGCTTGTTGTTTGAGTAAAAGTCAAGTTTTACCTTTTCTTCACACTTCTGAACATGCCATTAAACCTTTTGAGATAATACATAGTGATGTTTGATTTGCTTCTATTACTTCACAATTGGGATACAAATACTTTGTATTGTTTATAGATGATTGTACCGGATACACTTGGATTTATTTTCTACGGCACAAATCAAAAGTTTTTGCCACATTTAAATTATTCTATACTATGGTGCAAACTCGCTTCAAGTGTAATGTGAGTAACCTCCGTTCAGATTCAGGGGAAGAATATAGGGAGAGAGACTTTTAGGCTTACTTGAGGAGTTATGGAATTCAATCTCACTGCAACTGCCCAGACACTTCACATCAGAAAGGTGTGGCTGAATAGAAGAATGGACATATCCTTAGTGTTGTGCAGACATTACTACATGAATTCCACACTCCAATTTCGTTTTCGGTAGAAGTAGCCAGTACAACTGTGTATTTGATCAACTATCTTCCTTCCTCTGATCTCGGCAACACTTCTCCCTTCTAGAAACCTTTTGGTCATCCCCCAGATTTCTCCAGTCTTCATGTTTTTGGTTGTTTTTGTTTTGTGCATCTTTCTGTTCGTGAACATTCCAAATTAACTACTCAGTTTGCTATGTGTGCCTTTGTGGGATATAGTCCTGACCATAAAGGATTCTTGTGTTATGACCCTGCTATTCGTCGTATTCGGATTTCATGGAATGTTGAGTTTCTTGAACATATTTCCTTTTTTGCTGGAATTGCTAGACTGTTTGCTCCTTCTATCTCTGTTTTGCAGGATTTTGATTCAGATAGCACTCCTACTTCCTCGATTAAGAGAGATCTCATCTTCACCCGCAAACGGCCACATGTTCCAGTTCTTGCGCCTTCAACCCCCCTTCCACCCGGTCCAGAGCATCATCCTTCAGTGCCTACAAACCCCTAAGACCCTTCTATTTTAGATGGTAGTTCTGTTATTCCACTTCGTCGTTCTACTCGTATTTCTCAACCTCCTGACCGCTATGGATTTCCTTCAAACTATAGTTCATTTTCTGTTGTATTTTCTTCCACAGATATTCCTAGATCTTATCAGCAAGCCATTAGAAGTACTCAGTGGAAAGAAGCCATGGATGCCGAAATTCAAGCCCTCCATGAGAATGACACTTGGGATCTTGTGTCTGCTCCTCCAGATGCTTCTATTGTTGAAAGCCATTGGGTCTAAACGATTAAACTAAAATCAGATGGTTCCCTTGATCGTTATAAGGCTCGGTTGCCTAAGGATACAGTCAGGAATATGGGATTGATTATGAAGAAACTTTTTCCCTGGTTGCTAAGATCACTGTAGTTTGAACTCTTCTAGCCATATCTACTGTTCATTCCTGGACTATCTTCCAACTAGACGTGAAGAATGCTTTTCTTCATGGTCAACTGAAGAAGACAGTCTACATGAAGCCTCCACCTGGATATTGTAGTGATTCGTTATGTGTCTATCGCCTAAAGAAATCCCTATATGGTCTGAAGCAGACACCCATGGCTTGGTTTGAGCGCTTTCGAGATTGTAGAGAAGATGGGCCAAATGGCCCATAGGCTGTTTATTCTTTCTTGTTATTTATGTTTTTCTGTAATGG
Source organism: Nelumbo lutea (assembly GCF_056320005.1). NCBI lineage: Eukaryota > Viridiplantae > Streptophyta > Magnoliopsida > Proteales > Nelumbonaceae > Nelumbo > Nelumbo lutea. The sequence continues at coordinate 53,845,185 of NC_142691.1, forward strand.
GCCTTATTCTGGGCCCATCCTGTCTATATTAAGTTCTTTGTAAATTCTTGCCCAACTAAGGGCCTCCTTGTAATTATTCAAACCTATCTTAATAAAATAGTGTTAGGGTGCTGAGAGAGGTTAGGTTCGAAACTCTCATTCTCAGACCCTCATTGCCGAACTCTCAAGCTCTCCTCTCTTCAGTTTTCTTCATGGTATCAGAGCAGGCCTGAACTTCAATATTCTAGGGCCGGAAGATTAGGCTCGTGTTGCCTGATTCTTGGAGGTCATTGGAAGTGCCCAAGACTAGAATCTCTTGGAGAAGTGGTTCGGTGACCAGGAAGAATTAGAGAAAAAAAAGGGAAGGGGAACAGTTCGGTTCTGGTTTGAAGCTCTAAACTATAAGTTGTGCTAAGATTTCTGGGTTATTTTTTGATGTGTTTGGACTGTTGAAGTGTTCGAAAAAATCTGGTTGTTCTGTACTACTTTCGTCTGTTGAAGTGTCCGAAAATTTCTGGTTGTTCTGTACTATCTTCAGTTGCCATTGAATCTGGTTTAACCCATAAATTTTTTGCTGTTTTTTCACTTTTTTTTTGGATAGTCAAAACTGCCGAAACATCCTTGTAACAAGGCTGTGGATTGTTACTTATATTTGGCTGTTTTTGGGGGGCTGTACGAATTGTTCTTGAGGCCTTTTTTTCTTTTTTGACAGTGGGGTTGTCTCTATTGCCCACACTGTGTTTGTAAAAAGGCTTTTTCAGCAATACCAATTGGTATTTACTCTTCTTGATTATTTCTTTGGTGGTTACCTTGAAGTCCAGATTTGAAAAGGTACTTTGGCTGAGTGTTCAGTGCCTAGAAGTTTTTGATTACTTATTGAAGGCTGAACTCAGTGTATTGCCCTCTTGTGGTCGGCTGAACTCAGTTCTTGCTCGTCCTCATTCAGTATACTTGTAGAACTCATCTGAAATCATATTTGAAGTGTTTACATGATGTACTCAGAGTTTGAAAACAAAAGTGGTGCTGAATATGGACTGGTTCAGGGGACTCCAAGTGATTCCTTATTGACTGTGACCACAGTTAAACTAGATGGAACTAATTATCTGGCATGGTCACAATCAGTAAAGATTTATGTATGTAGTGGAGGAAAGTGGGGGTTCATTTTTGGGAGTAAGAAGGCTTCCCCAGCAGATGATCCATCCTACTAGAAGTGGATGCAAGAAAATTACACTGTCATTGGGTGGCTTGTGAACTCAATGCAGCCACAAATTAGCCAACACTATCTATGGATGAATTCAGCAAAGGAAATTTGGGACAGTGTTGCAGAAACCTATTCCCAAAAACTCAATGTGGCCCGAGCATATAAATTGAGAAGTGATGTAAAGAATTTAAGGCAAGGGGAGAAGCCTCTTGCTGTATATTTCTCAACCCTGAAGTCTCTATGGCAAGAGATTGACCTAATAGAAGCTGTAACTTGGGACACCACCAATGATGCAGAGACCTACAGAAAATTGGTTGAAAGGAACAGGGTATTTGAGTTCTTAACTGGACTAAACCCAGAATATGATATCACAAAACAGAATATTCTTTCCAAGGAGTGTGTCTCATTGTCACAAGCTTATGCATTGGTGAGTAGTGAAGAGAGCAGAAGGGCTGTCTAGTTTCAAGGGGCTGATATTAGTGATCACTTTGCCAATATGGGGGTTAAACCTAAAGGGAATGTTGGAACTTTTGGTGGCACAGGAAAGAAAGAAGTTATATGTGAGTACTGCAAGAAGCCGAAGCACACCAAAGGCAAGTGTTGGAAACTACATCCTAATCTTGTTCCCATTCGGTTTCAGAAAAAAAAATGATAGTAAAAGATCAGGAAGTGCAAATGTAGTTGTCGGGCCAGATAGTGGCAGCCATGAGAGCAGAATATGAAAAGTTTGGGAAGATGATCAGTCAGCTGGGTGATGTGACTTCTCCTTCCAACCCTTCAGGAAATTCTGCTTCTTCTGCATTTGCTCATTCAGGCATAAGGGCTTCTGCCAATCATGCTACCACTTCAGGTAATCTCAAGATCCCTTGGATTATTGACTCTGGTGCTTCTGACCATATGACCAATCTTTCTACCTTGTTTGTTTCATATGAATTGCTTCCTGGACGTGATATGAAAGGGAAGGTATGCAGGCTGAAGAAATCTTTTTATGGACTAAAACAGTCCCTTAGAGCATTGTTTGAGAGATTTAGAACAACACTTGTTAACTTTGGTTATGTGCAAACACAGTCCGATCATACTCTTTTTGTGAAGAGGAGTGAACCTCTGGCAGTATACCTCATTGTGTATGTAGATGATATTGTAGTGACTGGTAATGATGTTTCAGGAATTCATGATCTAAAATCTTTTCTCCATACAGAGTTTGAGATTAAAGATTTGGGGGAATTGAGATACTTTCTTGGCATAGAAGTGGCTTGATCCAAGGATGAGATTCTTATCTCCCGAAGGAAGTATGTTATTGACTTGCTCTCTGAAACTGGAAAAATGGGTGCTAGACCAGTTGCTACTCCTATTGATATGAGTCATAAACTCTTAGCCTTAGAAGGGACATTGTTAGAAGACAAATGAATCTTTCGGAGACTTCTTGGGAAACTATTGTACCTATGCATGACTCGACCAGATATTGCATATGTAGTCAGTTGCATTAGCCAATTCATGCATGCTCTCTGAGACACTCATATGGCAGCAGCAGAGTGAATCATATGTTTACGTTTAAAAAATCAGTCATTGCATAAGTAGGATTAGAGCTATTGAGTCTTCTTTGAATTGAAATAGGATATGACAGCTTAGTTTGAATTCTTACTAGGATTATTGAGTCTAATAGTTTTACTCCTAAGATTATTATGAGCTTAACAGTTTGACTCCTAGGATTATTAGGGGTTTAGAGTCTATAAATATGTATGGATGTTTTACACAAAGGCAATGAAATATATTGAGTTTTCTTCAGCTTATGCTAGCTATGGTGAGTGATTCCAGGTATTTTCTCTCTCTCTCTCTTCTTTCTCTCCCTATTTTTCTTTTATTCTTTCAAGAAGCCATTACAGCCATTAGCAGCCATTAAACTTCTATCAAGAAGATGTAAATCAGTCCTCTAAAACTGATATAAACTTGGTAAAAATTAGAGAGACAAGGAGAAGAAAAGTACAGAACAGCAGCACAAAGGAATAAGATGGAGAAAAGAAGAGGAAGAAGAAGAAAGGTTCGAATCTCCTTTCTCTCCCTTCTCGTTGTTAAACCTCAATAATTAGGTTAATTACATGTATGCCCTTAAGTGGGCGGCCTACTAGGCAGTAACATAAAGAGAACTTACAAAAAAGAAATAACAGGCTCATAAAGATAGGCCCATTAACTAACAAATAAATAAATAGCATACCACAAGAAAAGATATTAGGGCCCATTCGGCCCAGTCTCTCTACACTCCCCCTCAAGCTAAGTATAGATGTCAATCATGCTCAACTTGCTTATATAGTGTGTCAGCTTCCCTCTTGGAACTCCCTTGGTCAAAATATCAGCCAACTGTTCTTCTGAGGCGATGAATGGCAAGCAAACTTCTCTTGAGGAAACTCTTTTCTGTATAAAATGTCTATCAACTTCAATGTGCTTAGTTTTGTCATGTTGGACAGGATTATGTGCAATATTGATATAGCTGGTTGGTTGTCACAATAGAGCATCACTGGCTTCTCATAGTTAACCCCCAATTCTTTAAAAGTGATTGTAGCCACAGTAATTTTGACACACCATGTACCATTGCCCTGTATTCTACTTCAATAGAGGATCTGGCAACTACAGACTGTTTCTTACTCCTACATGAGACAATGTTCCCTGCCACCAAAGCACAATAACCCGAGGTGGATTTCCTATCAACAATACATCCTACCCAATCGACACCGGTGTATGCTTCTAGCTTCATGTGTCCATGTTTGGCAAATAAAATGCCTTTTCTTGGAGTACCTTTCAAGTAACAAAGAACCTTTTCTGCAACAACTAAATGAGTATCTTTGGGAGAATGCATAAATTGACTAATAACACTCACTGCATAGGAAATGTCCGGCCAAGTCATGCAGAGATATAACAACTTCCCAAGCAATCTCTAAAACACTCCTCTATCAAATAAAAGTTCACCATCTGTAACAAGAAGCTTATGATTGGGATCAATCGGAGTGGAGGTTAGTTTAGCACCAAGTTTACCAGTCTCATGAAGGAGGTCAAGGACATATTTGCACTAAGAAATGAAGATACCATCTTTAGATCTAGCAACTTCAATGCCCAAAAAATATCGGAGATCTCCTAAATCCTTGATCTCAAATTCAGAGTTAAGAAACCTTTTGAGTTTACTAACCTCTTAGGTGTCATTACCCGTGACCACAATATCATTAACATAAACTATCAGAAAGATCACCAGAAAGCCACTTCTTTTCAAGAACAAGGTATGGTCAGATTGAGTTTGTGTGTAACCAAATGAGAAGAACAGCCTCGAATCTCTCAAACCAAGCCCGAGGAGACTGTTTGAGACCATAAATGGATTTCTGCAGTTCACACCATCCCTTGCATTTCCTTTCCTTACACTCTTGGAGGCAAAGACATATAGACCTCTTCATGTAGATCTCCATTCAAGAAGGCATTTTTAACATCAAACTGGTGGAGAGGCCATTCAAAAGTAGCAGATAGGGATAACAAAACCTAGACGGAGGTCATCTTTGCCACAGGAGCAAAGGTCTCAAGATAGTCAATACCATATACATCTGAGTGTAGCCTTTAGCAACCAGTTTGGCCTTAAATCTCTCAATAGCCATTTGAATGATATTTAATGGCAAATACCCATTTACAAGCCACTGGTTCATTCCCTTTTGGCAAGTCAACAACATCCCAGGTATGGTTCTTAAGCAAAGCATCCAGTTCAGCCATCATAACATCCCTCCATTTAGGGTTAGATAGGGCTTCTGGTATATACCTAGGTATCACATGGGAAACAAAAGCTAGAAAAGAGTAGTAGGTAGGAGATAGAAGGCTATAGGATAGGTGTTTGGAGATACAATGGGCTATACACTTCTACTTCCCATGCGAAGAACAATAGGAAGATCAAGGTCTTGGAAAGAAGTAGATGGGTCAGAGGAAGGCTGACCTGTTACCTCAGTAATGATGGGAGGAGCAAGAGACTCTTCTGTAGGAGTGGAAACAACTTGCCTATGTCTGAATCTGTCTTTTGTACCACCTTTGGAGAACAAGATGAGGAGGAATTACAGGAGGATGAAGTGGAGGAGGAGCAGCAGGAATACTGGAGGTAGGTCCAATGGGAGAAGTGAACACTTCATGAGATGACTCAAAAGGAACAGGAAGAGGAATTGTTGGAGACATAGCAAAGGGCTCATCAGATTGCTCACCCTCAGGAGGAATAATAAAGGAGTAAACTCAGCAAATGTGACATCCCAAGATTCAAAGCGGGTGCACTAGCCAGATCAAAACAGCAATATCCCTTTTGTGCGGGGGCATATCCTAGAAAAACACATTTACGAGCCTTAGGTTCAAATTTGTGCCTTTGATGGCCGTGAACATGTACACAGCAGGTGTTGAAATATGTACTATATGCCACAGGGGCATTTTGGTCTTTTCCTCTTTACTTTTTGTCTTTGGTCGCCCTAACATATAAATATTAAATCTGGTGCTGCCAGTGGACTCTTCTTGGCTCTCACGTTCTTTTCTTCTTCTTCTTCTTCTCTTCTCCTTGCTGAAAACATGGTATCAGAGCGGGACAGTGCTCTGTAAATTCTCTCCTGCTATTCGAACATCTTCCTTGCTCCTCTGAACTTAGAATGGAAGAGACAGGTGTGAGCTCCATCTGAAGACATGGTATCAGAGCGGGACAGTGCTCTGTAAATTCTCTCCTGCTATTTGAAGATCTTCCTTGCTCCTCTGAACTTAGAATGGAAGAGACAGGTGCGAGCTCCATCTGAAGACTGCTCGATTCCAGTTCCTGCCCCTGTTTCTTGGACTGCAACTGATTTGTACGGAACCCAAAGACAATGGATGACTGATTGAAGTTCCTTAAGAGGTCGGTGTTCTCTTTTTATGTTTGTTTCCTTGCTTCTGGGCTGGAATCGATTGAAACCCCCTGGACTGAATATGGACAGAAGTCAAAACCATTATTTGTTTTTGGTTCTTGGTGTTGAAACCAAGAACTGGTTAAGCTTTCCTACTTGACCGAATGGTATAAAGGGAGTTTGTCCCTTTTTGTGGGTGTGAAGACCCAATAGTCTTCATGTTTAAGGAACCTATGTAGGTGATAAGTGACCTGGTTCGACTGACAAAGTGCAGCAGCCCTCTTTAAATGTGTTTCTGTAGTTCTTATTGCCTTAAGAAGGGGCCTATCAGATCTGTGAATACCTGTGACAGCAAGGCCTGTGCTCTAATCAGTTTTTTCTGTTAGCTTAGTTGGGAAAAGACTTGAATAAGCTTGTGTGTGCTGCCTTTTTTTGACTCCAATGAATTCTGAAGATTGTACAACTTCAGGAACCACCTCACATCAAGGAGGAATGACGGGTGGTTACGAGACCCTAAATTTTCCTATGTCCATTACCCCCTTGGATGGAAGAAATTATTTATCTTGGTCCAAGGAGATGCAGTTGTACATTACTATCAGGGGTAAGGCTGGATATATAAATGGGAAAACTAAAGAATCTAAAGCCGGTGCTGCTGATTATGATAAGTGGGACCAAGAAAATTGCGTGATAATCTCTTGGCTTTTGACCTCAATGCTGCCATCTGTCAAGCAAAATTTTATGTGGGCTGAAACAACAAAGGAAAATTGGGATCAAGCCAAGGCAACATGCTCAGAACAGAGACACTGTGCCAGGATTTATCAACTACAAGCAAAATCTTCGACATATAAGCAGGGAGAACGGAGCTTATCGACAAATTATTCTGCCCTCACTTCAGTTTGGAAAGAACTTGACTATTACCAGAACATTGAGTGGGAAAGTGAAAATGATGCTAAAGCATATAAAAAGCTAGTTTCTCAACAAAGGGTGTTCGCTTTCCTTCTGGGTTTGAATCCTGTGTATGAACCTATTTGTGTTCAGATTTTAGGCAGCAAGGATCTTTCATCTGTCCAAGAGGTTTATGCACTTGTTTAGTCTGAAGAAAGTAGGAAGCCTTCCATGAATCATTTTGAGGGGGAGACTATTGCTCTTGTTGTAAGGGGTAGCACTGGGGCACCGAAAAAAGGGGAAAATCGGAAAAAGATGGATGATAAAGACAAAATGTGGTGTACTCATTGCAAAAAACCTAGGCACACCCATGAAACTTACAGGGAATTAAATGGGAAACCGAAATGGGCATAAGAATTGGGTAAGAAATCAGAACAAGAACCAAGCAAGAAGTCATAGCAGAAGAAGTTTAATCACGAAGATCTTATCAGAGTACTTCTCAGGACTGTCTCCCTTGTTCTGACCCAAAAGAAGATATTATCAATTCCTTTTCACATTGAGTATTCAGATGTGTGGGGACCTGTTAATGTTCCAACTGAGTATGGTTACAAGTATTTTGTTTCTTTTGTTGATGACTTCTCTCACTACACTTGGGCTTATCCTATGCATTAACGGGAGTAAGTTCCTAAAATTGTGAAAAGCTTTTAGCGTATGGTTTACACCCAATTTCAATCCGAGATCTGAATCTTTCAATCAGACAATGCCAAGGAATACTTTCATGGAGACCTCACAGATTTCTTTGCTTCCTGCAGCTCTCAACACAGGAGCTCATGTGCCAGAACCCCACAACCAAATGGGGTTGCAGAAAGAAAAAATCAGCATCTCCTTGAATTGCTCGAGGATTAATGTTACAGATGAATGTTCCAAAAAGATTTTGGGCGGATGTTGTTTTGACTGTTTCCTGCCATCAATAGAACGCTATCTCGAGTATTGGAATATAGGCCCTTTCATCATCTCCTTTTCCCTAAAGCTCATATGTTTCCTATCCCTATGTGGGCCTTTAGATGCAAGTGTTTTATTCATGATCTCTCTCCTACTTGTGTTAAGCTTGATCCAAAAGCTATTATGTGCATTTTTCTTGGTTATCCCCTTGCTCAGAAAGGTTATTGCTGTTTTGACCCTATGTCTAAAAAATACTTCACCTCTATGGATGTCTCTTTCTTTGAAGATTTTCCCTACTTTCTTGTTTCTCCTCAGGGGGAGAGTAGAGTTGAGGAGAAACAGAGTCAGACTCAAGTTTCGTTGCCTTCTATTCTTGATCCTCCTCCATTTCGTGTCTTTTGAAGATTGCGCTTCAAAAATCGAGGCCAACAGAGTTCAATTGCCATGGAGCCACCGGAAACCATGCCACCAATGCCATCAGAATCTCAGGGGTTGGATCTTTCACACCACCTAGGTACTATTATTCCAGTTGATGTTCTTGAACCTATTGATATCGACACTTCGAGTTGTGATCTGAGCCTCCCTATTGCAAAAAGGAAGGGTGTCAGATCATGCACCACACACCACCCTATATCTCATTTTTTGTCCTATGAGAATGTCTCATCTTCTTTTTGTGCTTTTCTGTTTGCAATTGATAGTGTTCCCCTTCTCAAGAGTGTTGCGGAGGCCTTGTTCCTGAGTGGACAAATGCAATGAAGGAAGAGATCAATGCTCTTCACAAAAATGGCATGTGGGAATTGATAGATCTTCCTAAGGGAAAGGAACCTGTAGGGTGCAAATGGGTCTTCTTTGTAAAACAAAAGGAAGATGGATTTGTGGAAAGGTATAAGGTTCGGCTAGTTGCAAAAAAGTTTCACACAGGTGCATGGATTTGATTATGTTGAGACTTTTGCTCTGGTTGCAAAAATGAACTCTATTCGGGTTCTCCTATCTCTAGTTGCAAATCTGTATGGAATATGGGTCGAAACAAAAATGACATAACATGACTCGACTCATGGACTCTATAGATGTAGACCCAAAAGCAGTTTTTCCAGGTTGTTCATGGCACTGTCTAGGAGTATCCAACAGATATATTCCATTCGCCTCACGACTACTCCCAATCACCTTCTGAGACTCCAGATCTTGAAAAACATAGTAGGAAGGGAAGAAGGTTACACAACAGTTTAATGACTTAGTTAAGCTACTTATAGATAACAAGTTTGTATTTAGTCTGGGTACATGAGGAGCAGAGGGAAGAACCAAGGAGTCTGTAGCCTTGATGGTTCCCTTGCCGAGATAGGGGCAAGAGATGAAGGGATAGGATATCCATCACATGGACGCCTAAATCTTGCGGAATGGACTGGGCGAATTTCAAAAATTTCTCCCATCTTTGCAGGGAATCGAATTCCCTATTTTAGAAAAACATATTTTTCAAGGATCAATCTTGAACCATTAACCAAACCAGATCTGAACCAAAAGGAGTAAAAGGGAGGATGTACCTGCTACAGAGAAACAGTATCTCCCAATGGAGGTGTTCATGCCCAAGGAAGGGTCCAAAATTTGCTCCCACTGAAGATGGCACAGTGTAGGGTGGAGCAGAATCAGCAATATTCTTCCAAAAGAACTTGACCCTTCGCAAGAATCAACAGGATGGCTTGTGAATACAACTCCAATCAATCTTTTCCCAAAAGATTGGTATCAAGATCAAATCTTGATTACTCTTGTAGAGAGTAGGAGGTTGGACTACTAGAGGTGGCGGCTGCAGGAAGGAGGCGGCAAGAGAGTATTCGCAGGGTGTAGAATTCTCTCTTCTTGTGATTTCAGATCTGAAGGCAAGAGTTTTTGGGTTGCATATCTAAAGGCTGCCGCCCTTTCCTCCTTTTTTAACCTTAAAGGGATAAACTCCTAATCCCATTAGGAGTTGGTGATCCAAATCATATTTGGACTAGAAGTCCCTTAAAGTGATAAGGGATAACCCTTATCTTATCTGCAGATCAGATCAGCCATCTCCTAATCTAATTAGGAGGCTTCCAGATCTAAATCTCATTTAGATCTTGGACTCTCTAACTGGATAGGGTCTAGGCCCAATCCTATCAGCTGATCCATCTTAGAATTCGCCCCCTTTTAATTGACTGATCAAATCAGCCCAGTTCGAAATGGGCTTAAGGCCCATTTAAGGTTATGTACTCATTTAGCCTTCCAAACTGCTGCCCAGTTGGGCTTCCTTGTATGGCGTGGGACCCAAACATTGATCTACACATCAGCCACATGGGTTCAGCCCAGCCTTTGTTACAAGGCCTGGCTGAATACACTGTTATGGACAGTGCACCCTCAAAACCCATCTTATGGGCTCTATGGGCCCAACACTTACCCTAAGTGGTCCCTGGGCCAAGCCACCTTGTAACACCTAGGTATTGTGGGCAGATTCAAGATTAGCCCATTAGCTATTGTCCTCAATGGTCTTACACTTAACCTCTCAGCCCATAATGATCATACACTACCCGACAAGAGAGGACCTCTCCCTCGGCTGCAAGGAACAGTGTTGCCCTCTCTACTTATATGGATCTCGGGAATTAAAACCTTTTGCAAATCATTTCGAAACCATAATATATATACTTTTATATCTCATATAAAATATATTTTGCAAAACAAATCTCAACGATTGAAATCGGCTGTCGGAAGTCTTGGTTTCCATCAGTGAGAGTGCATCCCCGATCATTACCTTTGTCCGACAAAGGGGCTGATCCTGTCACTATGATCACCCACTTAGATGAATTCTCAGACTCTCCCAACATACCCAGGTTTTGACCCCCGCTAAGGATCTCACTGATTGGTATATCGAAGACAACCCAATTCGACACCTAGTGCAGTATCATAATCGAGTCTAGGGGTCGGGTGTAACTTTCCAGTTTTGCCCATCAATCTCCAAGGTCCAGGGCGATATTGGAAATCTGGTCCAGTTCAAAGATTCAATTAATCCTACAATGTATGTGCCTAGGGTCTCACCTTGGCAGCTGAGACAGGCCACCCCAACCGACTTGGTGGTACCATAGTGTCAGCCTTGTCAGGATAGGTCTCCCTAGACCGACCCATTGGCTGTGAACATTCTAAACTAACATGAGTTTCATTAAGTGTCCAGTTTAAGGGTATTACACAGTAACATACCAAGGGAACATGAATCAAATATGCACTTTTATTCATTTACAGTAAACTCATAAAGTACATCATTTTGATTGAAGCTAAGGGCATACAAAATTGTCTAACAAGAGAGCCATCGGCTAGGGTGATTTTGTCACTTCTAGGATGTAAATCATATGAAACAAACAAGGTAGAAAGGCTGGTCATATGATCAGAAGCACCAAAATCAATAATCCAAGGGATCCTACCATTACCTAAAATGGTTGCATGATTGGCAGAAGCCTGTATACTCGAATGAGAAAATGCAGAAGAGGTTGAATTTCTTGGAGGGTTGGAAGAAGAGGTCACACCCTCTAGGTGGCAGATCATCCTCCCAAACTTTTCATATTCTGCCTTCATAACTGCTAACTGCTCACTAGCCGTCATCTCTTCAGTTTGGTATCTGTCACTATCTGGACCAGCAGAAACATAGGCATTCCCTGCCTTTATATTATTAGACTTCTTCCTTGAGCTCAGGATGCAATTTCCAACACTTGTCTTTAGTGTGTTTTGGCTTTTTATAGTACTCACAGATAATCTCTTTCTTCCCTGAGCTATTTGGAGTCCCTGCAACCCCCTTGGGTTTCACTCCCATATTAGCAAAGTGATCATTTAGACTAGCCCCTTGGACCTGGACAAGTCTTTTGTTTTTTTCACTACTTACCGAGGCATATGCTTGAGACAGTGAGACACTATCCTTGGATAAAATATTTTGTTTTGTAATGTCGTACTCTGGATTTTGCCCTGTCAAGAACTCAAACACCTTGTTTCTCTCAACCGGTTTTCTGTAGGTCTCAACATCATTAGTGGTGTCCCAGGCTACAATTTCTATCAAATCTATTTCTTGCCATAAAAACTTCAATGTTGAGAAGTATACAGCTAATGGTTTCTCCCCCTATCTTAAATTCTTCGCATCACTTCTCAACTTGTAAACCCTGGCCACATTTAATTTTTGGGAATAGGTTTCAGCAACACTATTCCAAATTTCCTTTGCTGAATTCATCCACAAATTGTGCTAACTATTCTGTGGTTGCATTGAGTTCACAAGCCATCCAGTAACAATATAATTTTCTTGCATCCACTTTTCATATGATAGATCATCTTCTGGAGGAGCCTTCTAGCTCCCGGAGATAAAACCCCATTTGCCTCTATTACAAATATGAATTTTTACTGATTGTGACCAAGCCAGATAATTAGTTCCATCCAGCTTGACTGTGATCACAGCCAGTAGAGAGTCTACAGAGGCTCTCGGAACCTGTTCGGATTCAGCAACATGCTTGTTTTCAAAGTCTGAGGAGTTCTTCTTAAGTACTTCAAAAATGACTTCAAACAACTTCGAATAACAACAAATGAAGACAGAACAAAAACTGTGTTGTGAGCCAACCTCTATGCAGTCATACCAATAACCTGTGTCACACCCGGAAGCTGGGAGAAATAGAGAAAACTCAGCCGCTCCTTGTAGACTTCACAGAACACCAATCCACTTGATTCGATCTTCAAGAAGAAGAATGAGAAGGTCTTCATTCACTTAGCGCCTAGGTCAAACTCCCTGTGGGGCCTGCAATAAGATTTCTCCAGAAAATTAGGGCTGAAATATGTTTCTTTAACTATTCATACGATTTAGTTCTCCATACACATTGTGTATGGGAAAATAAGGTGAAAAAAAGGGAAAAACGAGCTGCTTTAATACCAAGAAGAAAAACAGCCTTTTGAGAAGAAATGATTGTTTAGAAAGTTGCAAAAATTCAAAAGAAAGTAGTAGAAATCAAAGTTGAAGAGGAGAGAAGAAGAAGAAGAAGGTGGCGGCAACTTGGGTTCAGAGAGAGATTTTCGAACATAATCTCTTCTCTTACTCCCTTAATTCTATTTCATTAAGTTAAACTTTAGTAATTTATAGAGAAGCCCCTAGTTGGGCAGAAAATTAAAAAGACATAACATAAGAAAGAATAAAGCCCAAATTAAGGCCCATTACAACAAAGAACATAAAAGATAAAAAAGGATAAACAACCTATGGGCCATTTGGCCCATCTTCTCTACAAAATCTTGATTAGGAGCTTCACCAACTTGACATAAAGAATGCCTTCCTAAATGGTGATTTGGAAGAGGAAGTGTATGTGAAACCACCTTGTTTCTGTGCTAAAGGAAGTGAACAAAATGTCTGCAAATTGAAGAAATCTTTGTATGGTCTAAAGCAATTTCCGAGGGCTTGGTTTAGCAGGTTTCACCAGGCGGTTCAATAGATGAGGTTTAAGCAGTGTCAATCTGATCACACTCTTTTTGTAAAGAGGGAATAAGGAAAAACAACAACCTTGATTGTCTATGTAGATGATATTGTCATCACTGGAGACTGGGTCCCAGAGATTCAGAGATTAAAGAAATTCCTTGCTACACAGTTTGAGGTAAAGGACCTTGGGAACTTGCGCTACTTCCTTGGTATTGAGGTTGCTCACTCTCAGCAAGGCATCTACATTTCCCAAAGGAAGTACACCCTAGATCTCCTAAAGAGTACAGGGAAGCTAGGAGCTAAACCAAATGACACACCTATAGACGTAAATCACAAACTTGGGGGTTGTAGTGGTGAGTTTTGAAAGATTCAAGGCAGTACCAAAGACTTGTGAGCAAGCTTCTCTACCTATCCATGACCAGGCCTAACATAGCATATGCTGTGGGTGTCCTCAGTCAATTCCTGCATGCACCCAAGGAGGCACGCACACCTAGAGGTAGCATACAGAGTTCTTAGGTACTTGAAGAAATTCCTAGGGACATGTTTACTCTTTAAGAAACATAGGCACATGAGAGTAAAGGTGTACACAGATGTAGATTGGGCTGGCTCAGTGGATGACAGAAAATCCACCAGCAGATATTGTACCTTTGTTGGTGGAAACCTTGTGACTTGGAGAAGCAAAAAACAAAGTGTGGTGGTCAGGTCAAGTTCCGAGGCAGAATACAGGGCTGTCACATGGAGTTGTAGAATTACTGTGGATCAAGAACCTATTGAGTGAATTAGGATTTCCTTTTGATGATCCTATGTCACTCTATTGTGATAATAAAGTTGCCATCAACATCGCAACCAACCCAATTCTCCATGATAGAACCAAGCATATTGATGTTGACAAACATTTCATTAGAGAGAAAATTGAGAAGGGGCAAGTGTTCACTCCCTATATTAGCTCTGATGAACAACTTGCAGATGTTCTTACTAAAGGATTATGCTCACTACGGTATTATGATCTTTGTGACAAGTTGGGGATGATTGACATCTATGCCCCAACAAGGATTATGCTCACTCAGCAACCTGCAGAATTCTCCCCAGTTCTTGTCGCCCCTACCCAGTTCAATTTCCACTTGTGGAGCTGATCAAGAAAGGTTCTTGATATTGTTTCTTGCCAAAAGAAACAATCTGAAGTCGTGCTCACCAGCCCTTGTTCGATTCTTACTGAAGAACCATCCTGCTGATCCTGCCTCACCATACGCTGTGTCATCTTCAGTGGAGGCGGGTTTTGGTCTTCTCTTTGGGCATGAACACCTACGTAGAGTTACTGTTACTTCGAATTAGGTATATCTCTCTCTTCCCTTTTAGTTTCAGATTTGGTCTGGTTTTGACTCAAGACGAACCTTGGAATTGTACTTTTCTAAATTAGGGAATACGATTCTCGGATGGGAGAGAGAAATTTTTGAAATTTTGCCCAATCTTAATGCAGGGTTCGGCCATCCATATGATTGGATCTCCCATCTCTTCAATGGTATCAGAGCCAGGTTCACATTCTTGAACCAAAATCAGACCTGATTTGAATCTGCGTATTGAAATAATTTAGTTATTTGTGTTAGGGTCTATTTGGCTAGTTAAAGCATTTTTTTTTATTTTCTGTTATTTCTGTTCTTGTACTCACTTACAGCAGGGGCACAAGGATCTTTTCCCTTCTTATTTCTGTCGCCCTATATAATATAATAGAAGCTGGCGCCGCCAGCACTGTTCGATTTCTCCAAACCTTTTCTTCTTCCATTCTTCCTTCTTTTCTCTCTTCTTCCCTTCTCTTCTCTACTTCCTCATATATGAATCGGATTTATTGCCAAGATGGCATCAGTGAAAGAATGGTAGGATCCATCTAATGGACGCTATAAAGATTGCGGAATGGGTGGGCGAATTTCAAAAATTTTCCTACCTTCTCCCAATTGGGAATCGTATTCCCTAAATTTAGATTACAATATTCAAGGATCCTACTTGAACCATAATCGAACCAGATCTGAACCAAAAGGGAAGGGTGGAATTATACCTGATCCAGAGAGGCAGTATCTCCCAAAGTTGGTGTTCACGCCCAAAGAGGACACCAAGATCCGCTCCTGCTGAAGATGACACAACTGTATGTGGAACGGAACCAGCAGAGTGCGTCCTACACACTGGATCCTTCTCAAGAATCCTTTGGAAACTCTGAGCACCAAATCTTTTTTAGTCTTTTCTGCAAGATTGATGTCAAGAATTGATTTTTTGATTTCTTTCTTCTTCAAAGATCGAATCTTGCCAGAAAGAATGGCGGCGGTTGGAGGAGAACTCCTGGGACGAAGATGGCTGAATTGCTTCTCTTCTCTCTAGAGTGTGTATGAGATCCAATCTCAGTTCGCAGGATGATTTCTTGCTCACAACCCTAGGTTTGAAATCTGATTATGATCTTTCAGGGTTTCTCCTCTTTTCTTCTTGATTAAGAAACCTCCTGATTAGAAGTTATCCCAATCCAAATCAATATTTGGATAGTGGATGATTTTAATCCTATCTACAGATTAAGTTAGCTTACTCCTGATCTTATCAGGAGGTTACCATATTCAAATTTGATTTGAATTTGGTCTCCCAGAGTGGATAAGGTTAAAGGCCCACTCCTTTTGCTAACTTTAATCCCAGATTCGCCCCATAGATGGGTGATCACATCAGCCCAGATCGAAATGGGCTTTTGGCCCATTAAGTGTTCAGTGCTTAACTAGTTTCCAATTTGCTGCCCAGTTGGGCTTCTTTGTATGGCGTGGAACCCAAGCATTGATCTACACACCAGCCACATGGGTTCGGCCCAACCTTTATTACAAGGCCCAACCGAATTCACTGATAAGCTCAGTGAACCCCTGAGCCCATCACATGGACCCTATGGGCCCAACACTTACATTAAGTGGTCCCTGGGCCAAACCATCTTATAAAAACCCAGGGACTATGGGCAGGTGCAAGATTAGCCCATCAGGTATTATCCTAAATGGTCTTACACTTAACCTCTCAGCCCTTAATGATCAAGTACTGCCCGACAAGAGAGGACCTCTCCCTCGGCTGCAAGGAACAGTGCCGCACTCTCCACTCACATGGATCCCGGGAATTAAAACCATTTGCAAACATTTTGAAACCGTACAAATATATATATATATATATATATATATATATATATATATATATATATTAATTTTGCAAAACAAAACTCCAATGATTGAAATCAACTGCCGACAGTTTGGTTTCCATCAGAGAGAGTGCCTTCCCGATCATTACCTTTGTCCGACAAAGGGGCTGATCCTGTCACTATGATCACCCACTCAGATGAATTCTCAGACTGTCCCAACTTACCTAGGTTTTGATCCCCGCTAAGGATCTCACTGATTGGCATATCAAAGATAGCCCAATCTGACACCTAGTGAAGTGTCATAATCGAGTCTAGGGGTTAGGTGTAACTTTCCAGTTTTGCCCATCTGTCTCCAAGGTCCAGGGCAATACTGGAAATCTGGTCCGGTTCAAAGATTCGAGTAATCCCATAATACATGTGCCTTGGGTCTTACCCTGGTGGCCGAGAGAGGCCATCCCAACACTTAGTGGCACACCAGTATCAGCCTTGGTAGGATAAATCTCCCCGGACTTATCCAATGGCTGTGAATATTTAAAATTAACACGAGTCTCTATAAGTGTCCAGTTTTAGGGTCTTACACAGAATTATACCAAACAACATGAATCAAACATGCACCTTATTTATTTACACTAAATATCAAAAGTACATCAAATCGGATTGAAGCTAAGGGCATACAAAACTGTCTAACAATCAGAGCAGAGCTGTTGAATCTGGGCGACCAAGTTTATTTCTCTTCAACTTGTTGAATCTGGGCAGAACAGAGGATTGAATCTGGGCTGATCAAATCAGATCTGCAACTGGTACAACCCTAAAGTTTTCATTCTTCTTTTATTTATTTCCTTGGTCGTGTACCAAATGGAGAGCAAATGAATCCAAACCACTGAATGTCGGCTGACTTTTGTGAGGGTTATATTTTTTATTTGTTGGATCGTGTGATCCTGTACCTATGAAAAGGTGACTGTAGGTCATAGATGACCCGTTTTCTCTGCTTGTTAGTCTGATTTCATGTGTGTTAAGATCTTTCTAATTGATTAATGTTTTGGTGGAACTTATACGTTATTGATTAATGTTGTGATGAAATCAGTCTCGTCATACTTCTTTGGAAATTGGTGCTGTTTTTTGTGCTCAGATTAAGTCTAGAGCTGATTTGTTGTGTGTGGAACTTTTGTCGATATAAGGAGGGATCCTAAGTTGAGAGTTTAGATAAAAAAATCTTGTGCTTACCATGTCGTCTGAGAATTCTGCTACTTCAGAGATTTCAGGGAGCCACAATGGAGTCAATGGGGGGATGGATATGAATTTACCCATGGCTGTTATTCCCTTTGATGATCTGAACTACCTTGAGTGGTCTAGGGGAATAAAACTCTACATCACTGCTAGGGGGAAAATAGGATACATCAATGGGAGAGTGAAGGAACCGAAGAACATAAGTGCTGAATATGATAGGTGGAACCAAGAGAACAGTATGGTGATGTCATGGCTCTTGGTTTCCATGCTGCCACAGGTAAGGGAGACTTTTATGTGGGCTGAAATTGCTTGTGAGATATGGGAACAAGCAAAGTTCACCTATTCAGAGCAGAGACACTATGCCAAGATATATCAACTGCAAGCTGAATCCTCTACTTGCAAGCAAGTGGAGAGGAGTCTCTCGATGTACTATTCTGATTTGACATCGATATGGAAAGAACTTGATAACTACCAAAATGTGAATTGGAAGTGTGATGAAGATGCAAAGGCATATAAGTCACTTGTATCTCAGCAACGGGTCTTTGTCTTCCTCCTAGGGCTGAATCCTTCATGAGTCCATCAGGGTGCAGATCTTGGGTAGTAAAGACTTGCCATCAGTCCAGGAGGTGTATGCCTAAGTGCAGTCAGAAGAGAGTAGAAGAAGTGTGATGAATTGTGTAGAGGGGGAGTCAGTTGCCCTAGTTGTCTGGGGAAATTCAGGTACAAATGTCGGAGGTGCTTTTAAGACAGGTGACTCTCAGAAGAGAACAGATGATAAGAGTAAACTTTGGTGCACTCACTGCCAGAAGACAAGATACACGAGAGATAAATGTTGGGATCTCCCTGGAAAACCTAAATGGGCACAGGATTTGGGTAAGAAGTCAACACCCGATCAGGGCAAGAAACCAAGTCAACAAAATCAGAAAAAGTATAACTCAGCTAATATGGCGTCGCCAGTGACTAGTCCATTGGTAACTCAGGAAAGGCATTGCAGTTCTGACCCTAAGGAAGAAATTATCAACTCCTTTCGTGACCATTTGGAATTGTATGGTAGGACTCTCCACCGGATGGATTCTGGTCCTACTCCCTCTACCTCTTTCGCGTCTACATCAGGTAATGCTGCCACTGCTTTCCATGTGTCATCTTGAAAGCTGAACCTTTGTAGTCGAAGTAGCAGAAAAGAGAAGAAGAAGAAAAGATGCTAGAAATGTCGAACTGTACTTGCAGTCGACCATGCCTTTATTTATATATAAGTGAAGTACAAAGTACAAAAATTTACTGGGATACCCCTAATTAGTGATGGGACACCCAGAAGACTTTAGACATAAACAAGATTAGGCCCATTAACAAAGGCCCAGTTACAAGATAAGTTTAACAAAAGAATGGGCTAATAGGAATTCTTATAAGCCGAACACACTCAAGCCTTCTAACATATCATTCTAACACTCCCCCTCAAGCTAAACGTGGATATCAATCATGTTTAGCTTGCCAAGTATGTCCTTGAACTTTGTAGTTACCAGCCCTTTTGTTAATACATCTGCAATCTGCATTTCTGATGGAGTATAAGGCACACAGAGTTCCCCTGAAACAATTCTCTCTCTTACAAAGTGTTGATCAATTTCAATATGTTTTGTCCTGTCATGTTGTACTGGATTATTGGCAATGTTGATAGCAGCTTTATTATCACAATACAACTTGAGAGGACCTTCAGTCTTGATACCAAGCTCATTAAGGAGAGTTCTGAGCCATAAGAGTTCAACAACCCCGTGTGCCATTGCTCGGTATTCTGCTTCTGCACTTGATCTAGCCACAACATTCTGCTTCTTACTGCGCCATGTGACTAGGTTTTCTCCCAAGAATGTACAGTAACCTGAGGTTGACTTTCTGTCTCCAACAGCCCAATCAGCATCAGTGTAGGCTTCAATTCCAAGTCTGCTGTTCTTCCTGAATAGAATTCCTTTCCCTGGGCAAGTTGTCAAGTATCTTAGAATTCTTTCCACTGCTCTCATATGAGGAGTCTTTGGTGAGTGCATGAATTGACTGGCAACATGCACTGCATAGGCAATGTCTGGCCAAGTGAGGGATAGGTATATCAGTTTTCCTATCAATTTTTGGTACCTTTCCTTATCACAGTATTCCTCACCCATTGATTCTTGTAATCCATGGTTCGGTTCTATTGGTGTGTTTGCTGGCCTGCACCCAATCATGCCTGTTTCTTCTAGGAGATCTAGCACATATTTTCGTTGACATATGTAGATTCCTTCTCTTGATCTAGCAACTTCAATCCCGAGAAAATATCTCAGATTTCCCAGGTCCCTGATCTCAAATTCTGAAGCTAAGAACTCCTTTAGCCTCTTCATCTCTTTCACATCATTTCCAGTAATCACCATATCATCCATATAAACAATGAGAGCTGTAAATTTTTCATCATGTCTCCTTGTAAACAATGTATGATCCGCACTGTTCTGAGTGTACCCCACTTTATTCATGGCAGTACAAAGTCTCTCAAACCATGCCCAGGGAGATTGCTTCAATCCATACAAAGCTTTCCTTAGTTTACACACCTTCTTTTCAACATTATATCCAGGCGTGGGTTCCATGAATACCTCTTCATGTAGATCACCATTAAGGAAAGCATTCTTCACATCTAGCTGATGAAGTTCACAAGAGAATTTTGCAGCTAATGACAGTAGAACCCTGATTGTGTTGAGCTTTGCTACCGGGGAAAAGGTTTCCTTATAATCAATTCCTTCCTTTTGTGTAAATCCCTTTGCCACAAGTCTGGCCTTGTATCTTTCAATTGACCCATCTTCCCTGTGCTTTACTGTGAATAACCACTTGCACCTAACAGTGCCTTTCCCTTCTGGCAGGTCCACCAATTCCCACATTCTTCCTTTCATTAGGGTTTTCATCTCTTCATTCATGGCTTCTTTCCATCTTGGATCAGATACCGCCTCTGAATATTTGGAAGGGACACATACAGAGGAAAGAACAGACATAAAGGAATGATAGGCAGGTGATAAATGTGAGTAAGAGACATAATCAGCTATGGAATGCTGAGTGGTGCAAGAATGAACAGGCTTACGGAGAGCAATAGGAAGATCCAAATCTGAATTGAGAGAGTCAGAATTACCTTGGATTGCAGAGACAGATTGATCTGAGTCCAACTAGTTGCAAACATGAGGTTGAGGGCCCTTCTTCCTTCTACTGTATGTAAGTATCTCTTTCTCTTGCCCGTTGGGATCATCAGGAGCATCAACTGAAGCTGAAGATGTAACTGGCACAGCGGGAGTCTCACTAGGTCGGATGGAGACAATGGATGAAGGACCCCAAACATCATAATGGACCAAATCAAAAGGGGCTTGAATTTCATTACTAGAAATTGGATACATTGATCTGCATTGTTTTGACATTTGACACACATCACAAACTAAACTTTGACTCGGAATGCCCTTACATAAATCGGGAAACAACATTGTTAAAGAAGAAAAAGACAAATGACCTAGCCTTGCATGCCACAAGTGCAGCCTAGCTCTTGACTCCACACTTTCTGGACTAGCAGTGCTGAACTGACATCTGCATCAAAATAGTAGAGGCCCTCATACTCATGACTACTCCCAATCGTTCTCCTTGTCAATCTGTCCTGGAAAACACAATGAGAGGGAAAAAAAGTTATACTGTAGTTCAAATTTCTTGTAAGCTTTGAAACAGACAACAAATTTGATGTAAGACTAGGAACATGTAATACTGATTTAAAAGAGAGATCCTTGCTTAGGTCAACCACTCCCTTTCCCGAGATGGTGGAGAGGGACCCATCAGCTACTGTCATCTTATCCTGGCTAGACAATAAATGATATGAGGAGAATATGAGGACATATGTGTCATATGGTCAGTGGCTCCTGAGTCAATCACCCAAGAGCTAGAATTAATGGAACTAGTTGCACTAAATGCAGAGGTTGTACTTGATTTGGCAAGTGAGGTGGAAGCTAAAGGATTGTTCTTCAGATGGGCAAATGCCCGGCTGAGAACCTCTACCTCAGTAGCTGTAAAGCCCAAGGTACTTGGTCCAGAGGAATCATCAATCTGCTTTGTGGTGGAAGAGGACACTGCCTGAGTACTCTGTGAGATGTCACTACTATTGTTGGTGGCAAGATTCCCACTTGCTGTGTGGCCCTTATGTTGCATTTTTTCCTTTCTCAGAGCAGCTGGCTTCAGATGAGGGTACAAGACCCAACATTTATCCTTTGCGTGTTTCTCACCACTACAATGGGTACACTTGAGGGACTTCTTGTCTGAAAATCTGCTTCCCTTAGTGGAGACTAAGGCTGAATGTTCTCTAGATAGTTCTGTTGCTTGTGTCTGGGAGTCAACTTGCATCTCCTTTCTCCTTACTCCTTCATTCCTCACCATGTTGTAGACATGATGAAGCTCAGGTAATTCATCTCTCCCTAGAATTTGTGAACTTACACCTTCATATATAGGGTCTAAGCCTGTTAGGAACTTGAAGGCTCTGCCCTCCTCAATCTACTTGTCATGCCTCTCCTTATCCCTGGCATTTTCCCAATCCAAAATCATGTGATGGTCAAGCTCTTCCTAGAGACCTTCCAGTGTTGCAAAGTATGTTGCCACTGACATGTCTCCTTGCCTTAGGGCTGCAATGTCTTGGTTCAGCCTGTAGATTCTACCATTATTCTTCTTTTGGCCATGCCTTAGATACTTTCTCCCAGATTTTAGTGGCTGTAGGAAAATGATGAATAGTTTTGGCCACCCGAGGAGTCATGGAGGCCAGCAACCAAGATATAACTGTGGCATTTTCCTTGCGCCACATAGTGTATTCAGGGTTGTTGATTTCTGGTTCCTTTTTATCTCCATCCAAATAGCTTGTGAGTTCACGAGATGTAATGAACAGTCTTGCTGAGACATACCACTCTCTAAAGTTATACTCATCCAATAGCACACTTGTAATCTGCATGCTATGCAGATTAGGGTTCTCCAGGTTTGAGGACCTTATAACAGGTCTGTTATCTTTTGAGGACACTTCACTGGATAGTGATGACATCCTGACTTCGGTCAAGGAGTTGTTCACAGTACTGATAGCACACCAGATAGGCTTCACTTGGACTAAATCAGTTCGGGTAAAGCAACAAGGAAAAGTCTGTAACTGAACCAGTTCACAGAGATGGAGTAGGGCTAGTATCCGACTTGGAAATGATTTGTAACTGAAGTCTCCACAGCTCTGTTAAGGTCTTTCTGAACTAGTTCTGATGCAGGTTCTGACAGCTCGCAACACAGTTTCAGACTTGCCGAGACTGTCACAGTTCTGATGCAGTTCTGTTACAGCAGCAAAGGTGTTCTAGGCTGGTAACCGACCTGTGCTATGCAGACTCCACTTGAACTTCGAGTACTGCAACTGTAAAGGGAGTTCCCCTCCTAACAAACAACACTAGGACTGCTGAAATCAGTCCTCAACTAGGTCTGTCCTATACAGACCTCTACTTAATAGCCGAATAGCTGCTAACTACTAGAAACTAGTAGGACTCCAGCTTCAGGGTCTTACCTCCCTTGCGCCCTACAACCAAGGGAAACCCTAGGTCGAACCTTGTGTTGTACTCCTAGAACCCTAGGGTTTCACAGTAGCAACCCAGATAAAAAAAAAGAAATACAGCAAGGAGGAGATGGCGTCGGCAGTAACCAGGAAGGTGCTCAATGCTCTGATACCATGAAAGCTGAACCACTGTAGTCAAAGTAGCAGAAAAGAGAAGAAGAAAAAGAAAAGATGTTGTAAATGTCAAACTGTACTTGCAGTTGACCATGCCTTTATTTATATATAAGTGAAGTACAAAGTACAAGAATTTACTGGGGTACCCCTGATTAGTGATGGGACACCCAGAAGACTTAAGACGTAAACAAGATTAGGCCCATTAACAAAGGCCCAATTACAAGATATTAACATAAGAATGCGCTAATAGGAATTCTTATAAGCCGAACACACTCAAGCCTTCTAACATATCATTCTAAAACATCTCATACCACTGATTCTCCTTGGGTTTTTGACTCCAGAGCCTCAAACCACATGACCAGTAAGTCAAATTTATTTCAGACATATAACCTTCTCTCTGGGAGAGATAAGGTGAGACTAGCTGATGGTTCTTTCTCTACCATAGTTGTCCAAGGTACCATACTTCTCCCACTTGGCCTTATCCTTTCTAATGTTTTGCATGTTTCGAATTACCTATAAATTTGTTGTCCATTAGTAGTATAACTCATTCCTTGAACTGTTCAGTCACTTTTTTTCTGTCTTCATGTATGTTTCAGGATTTGGCCTCAGGGAAGACGATTGGTAGAAGAAGCATGGTGGATGGTTTCTACGTGTTGGAGAATAAAGCTGGTCTTGTGGTTACAGAGTCCATGAGTTTGTCCAGTGAGAGTCAAGCCTATTTATGGCATAGTCGTCTTGGTCATCTTTCTTTTGAGTCATTAAAAGTTATGTTCCCAAAGTTGTTTGAGTCCTTGTCAGTGAGTCAGTTACAGTGTCATACATGTCAATTGAGTAAACATTGTAGAAGTTTTTTACCTTTGAGAAATAAAAGATCTGAATTTCCATTTCATATTGTTTATTCTGATGTTTGGGGCCCTGTTACTCTACCCACTGAGGCTATCCCAAAAGGGGTATCGCTGCTATGGTCTTACCTCTCGCAAATCCTATGTCTCCATTGATGTATCATTCTTTGAGAATCAACCTTTCTTCTTGGTTTCTCCTCAAGGGGAGAGTAGGGTTGAGGAGAAACAGGCAGCTCAAACTCAACTACCTCCTTTACCCATTCCTCCTCCATTCCGGGTTTTTCATCGTCGCCATAAAAGCTAGCAGAGTTCAAGAGTCGTGGAACCTGACACTATGCAACCAACATCATCGGATTCACCAGAGGCAGATCCGTCTCATCAGCCAGGTACACTTGCTCCTATTGATATGCCTGTTCCTCTCAATGTTGATTCCACTGTCATCAATGATCTTGATGTTCCTATTGATAAGAGAAAGGGTGTTAGATCTTATACCATTAATCATCCTATTTCTAATTTTGTGTCCTATGATCACATTTCACTTTCATTCTGTGCATTCCTCTCTTCTATGGGCAGTGTCCCCGTTCTTGAGAATGTGGCAGAAGCTTTATCTAAACCTGAATGGACAGATGCAATGCAGGAAGAAATTGATGCATTACACAAAAAATGGCACTTGGGAGTTGGTGGATCTTCTTAAAGGGAAGGAACCAGTGGGTTGCAAGTGGGTGTTCACAATGAAGCACAAGGCTGATGGAACTGTTGAAAGGTACAAGGTTGTATTGGTAGCAAGAGGTTTTATACAGGTATATGGAGTGGACTATGCAGAGACTTATTCTCTAATAACCAAAATGAACTCTATTAGGACTTTTCTTTCATTGGCAGCAAATATTGACTAGGAACTTCACCAATTGGACATAAAAAATGCTTTTTTGAATGGTGACTTGGAAGAAATGTACATAACCCAACCTCCAGGTTTTTGTGCCAAAGGCATTGAACAAGAGGTGTGCAGGTTAAAAAAATCTTTTTATGGGTTGAAACAATCACCTCGGGCTTGGTTTAGTAAGTTCCATTTAGCAATTCA
The DNA here is from genome assembly GCF_056320005.1 of Nelumbo lutea. Taxonomy (NCBI): domain Eukaryota; kingdom Viridiplantae; phylum Streptophyta; class Magnoliopsida; order Proteales; family Nelumbonaceae; genus Nelumbo; species Nelumbo lutea. The sequence goes on from NC_142691.1 coordinate 53,870,520, forward strand.
ACAGATGGGCTTCAAACAATGCCTGTCAAATCACACTCTATTTGTGAAAAGAGGTGAAGGGAAAATTGCAGATCTAATTGTGTATGTGGATGACATAGTGATCACAGGAGATTGGGAGGCTGAAATACGGAGACTAAAAAAATTCTTAGCCACTCAATTTTAGGTGAAAGATCTCGGCCCCTTACGTTATTCCCTTGGAATTGAAGTTGCCCGCTCTCACAAGGGCATCTTTATTTCCCAATGGAAATATGTACTAAATCTACTAGAAGATACAAGCAAGTTGGGGGTAAAATCAACTCACCAATTGAATCTAATCATCAGCTGGGAGACAGTCAATGAGAGTTTTTGAAAGATGTGAAGAAGTTCCAAAGACTCGTAGGGAGACTCTTTATTTGTCTATGACCAGGCCTGATATTGTTTATGCAATGGGTGTCCTTAGTCAGTTAATGCACAATCTTAGGACAACTCACTTTGAAGCTGCAGAGAGAATCCTTAGATACCTCAAGAAGTTTCTTGGAGCTGGTTTGTTGTTCCGGAAACATGGTCCCTTAAAGGTGGAAGTATATAGTGATGCTGATTGGCCAGCAGCAGTTGATGACTGGAAGTCTACTAGTGGGTATTGTGCTTCTATAGGAGGAAATTTGGTCACATGGAGAAGTAAAAAGCAAAGTGTGGTGGCTAGATCTAGTGCTGAAGTAGAATATAGAGCGATGTCTCATTGGGTTGCTGAAATCATGTGGATAAGAAATCTGTTAGGTGAACTGGGTTTTGCAGTGAGCAATCCTATGTTAATCTACTGTGACAATAAAGTTGCCGTCAATATTGCTGCTAATCCAGTCCTGCATGATAGGACGAAACACATTGAAGTGGACAAGCATTTTTATTAAAGAGAAACTTGTAAATGGAGAAGTGTGTACTCCATATGTCAGCTTAGAAGAACGTGCAGATATCTTCACAAAAGGTCTTCATCATGTGCAGCACAATGATTTGTGTGACAAGTTGGGCATGATTGACATCTATGCTCCAACTTGAGGGGGAGTGTTGAAATAATTTAGTTATTTGTGTTAAGGTCTGTTTGGCTAGTTAAAGTGTTTTTTTATTTTCTGTTATTTTTGTTATTGTACTCACTTACAGTAGGGGCACAAGGATCTTTTCCCTTCTTATTTCTGCCGCCCTATATAATATAATAGAAGCTGGTGCCGCCAGCATTGTTCGATTGCTCCAAACCTTTTCTTCTTCCTTTCTTCCTTCTCCTTCTCTCTCTTCTTCCCTTCTCTTCTCTACTTTCTCATAATTCAATCGGATTTATTGCCAAGACTGCGCAAATAGGCAGAACCGGTTCTACCCGATTTGCGTAGATTAGGGTTTTCTCTGACAATTCAGTTCTCAGCTATGGGCGAATTATCTGAAATTAATTTTTTTATTTATCTGCAATATTTATAGAAATGTTCTATATTTATTTCTTGAATTATGGGTTGTTCGTATGGTGGAGATCGAAATCTTTTATTGGCACCAAGAATTTGCACACCTGTTGTATTATTTTATTCATTCTTGGTTTGTAAATAATTTTTTTTTAATTTTTTAGACGAAATGTATAGGATTTATTCTGATGTTAATTAATAGAGAAATTAGGTTTTTTTCTAATTTTTTCATTGCAAGAAGTGCTGGTTTGTGTGGAGGAGAAGAAGACTTTGCGTAAATAGAAAGTCTGCAATCTACGATTTGCAGAAAACAATATATCATCATTTTGAATTGGATCTTGAATTAGACACCAAACCCTAGACACATTCAACCCAGATTGGACCAAATTGGTTGGACCGAATCTGTGGCTCAATAGGGACTGTTCATAGCCCTAAAATTTTTATAATGGGCCAAGGGTTTGATGGCTGATTGCAAGATGCAAGTTAGACCAACCTGTAAAACCCAATATTGTTAAGTTAAAACTGCATCAGCCCTAATTCAGCTACATGGGTCGAATTGCTTGCAGTTCTGCCCATGTACTTAGATAATGTTATATGATAATGTTATGGGCTCTAATGGGTTGATTCTAATTTAATCTAACTATTTTAGGGTTTTACAGATGATTTAATTGATTGGATCAATTGTGGTTTTATTTCATGCATGTGATGTATGATGTGTGATGTGTTACGTGCACGGGCCATAAGCACTTGGCCCATGTTAATTTCGATAGTGGCTCTTTCGCACACCATGGTTGAATGCACATCATTGCCATGGTGTCCTTAAGATCATTGGATTATCTCCTTTCTTGATGAGCCCCACTTCAGCTTCCTCCCCAAGTGGAACCGTGTGGAACCCTAGCCGTTTAGGGCCTATCTGAATCTGGCTTTAAGAAAGTGGGAGTCACTTTGGTTTGATCTAAGCCCGGTCGACGTACAACGGGGTCTATCTCCCCACCATTCAGACTTACTTGAGCTCTCACCGTTCCTTTCGTTGTTGGTAGCCATGGTAACCGGTCAGCAAGATTCATCCGAGCTGCTTGATTATTGCAAGAAACACGTAGATGGACGATTCTAATGAGACTCACGAAGAAATAAGAACAAGTGAGCCCGCCGATTCCGAGTCAAACCCGAGCTCCTGCTTGGTTTCTTCTAATCCCGCAACGCCGAGCGAAAACTAGACATCGTCAAAGCGGAAGGACCGAGAAGCTTCCTTATGATGGCAGCGAGAGTTCGAGCGAACACAGTAGATTGAAACCTGAACAAACTGTGGAAAGATGGCAATGGGAGTTCGCGCAACTTAAAACAAACGAAGAAAAACAACAGAAGATGCCTGAGTCAATCAGCGAAGTAGCAGAGAACGAAAACCAAGGGCGTAATTATTCGTTCCCTCCAACAAAATATAAGTGCATGTGATTGGGAGATTCATATGATGAACTCTCTAAAGGCCTTCCATCATTAGCATGAAGATGGGTCATTCAGTAATGAGGAGATGCACCATAAAATTGGGCTATCCATTTGCTGTTGGATCTGTTGGATTGTTTCATAAGATGATAGGGGCGTCATAGACTGATGTGGTAAGGGCCTATCCTAAAAGGGAAGACTCTCTCACGGTCCCTTGGCATTTACGAATATGATGGGTAAGCACTTACTGGATAGAAATGTTTTAACCTAAAATGGCAATGAACCTTGTCTGACAAAGGTCAAAGGGAAAACTCATAAGATAAGTGGATATGATCATTCACAAAAGGTGGTGGGGTTATGCAGTTGAAATATTTGGCTCCATGCACTGTATGTGGTTTTCCACATTTCCAGAGACATATTTCTCTGTCTCCGTCACTAAGATAGGAGGGAAATCTCAGAGATGAACAAATGGAAATGGAACATAGATTAAAACCCATATCTATGTAGTAAACATGAATCATTTTAGGTTGTGGACTAATAATTTGCCTTGCCTTTTATTAGAAATGGCAAACCGACAATTCGCCAAGTTGTTGGACGATAACAAACTTAAGGGCCCAAACTATGCTGACTGCTTCCGTAACCTTATGCTGGTGTTAACGTCCGAGAAATTGGATAGGGTTGCTAAGAACCCTGCTCCGGATCGTCCGAGTGATAGGGCTTCTGAGGCACGTAGGAGAGAGTATCAAGAATGGGAAAAGAACTCTCTTGCTCGGTTCTACATCATAGCCTCTCTTGACAATCCGATACTGAGACAATTTGATCAAATCGAAGTGTCCAGGGATATCCTTGATAGTCTGAGGACTATGTATGAAGAGTATAATCATTCTACTCGGCAAAAGCACTTAAAACTGTTTATGACCGCTAAAATGACCGAGAGCCAGATGGTTCATGACCACTGTCTTAAGATGATGGGTTACATTAATGAACTAGAGGCACTCGGGTCAGGGCTAGATCATGTCACCAAAGTTGATGCCATCCTAAACTCTTTACCTCACTCTTTCAATCAGTTTATCATGAATTACAATATGAATAAGTTAAATGTTAGCTTTTAGGAACTCAACAATATGTTGTAGAGGGCGGAAGAACTGATTAAGAAGGATAAATCGATAGCCATGCTTGTTGAAGGTGGCAATTTAGGTAAGAAGAAGATGAGGGAAAAGAAAAAGCCTAAAAAAAGGTTAGCAAGCCTAAAAGGTAAAAGAATGACAAAGCATCGGATGCCTGTCACTTTTGCAAGCAGATCAGCCATTGGAAGACGAACAGTTCTCAGTATCTGGAGACTAAGAAGCAATGTAATTTCGAATATTTTATCATAGAGACCAATTTTTTGTTCACTTCTGCTTCCTGGTGTATTGACTCTGGGACTTCAACTCATGCATACAATGCATTGTAAGGGTTCAAGGCAAGTAGAAGATTGAGTGATGGAGAATTAACGCTTTACTTGGGGATTTTTGCAACAGTTGCAGCTATAGCTATAGGAATTGTAGAACTAGTTTTCAGAGAAGGAACAAGTGTACTTAAAGATTGTCTTTTCATACCTAATTTAAGAAGAAATTTGATTTCTGTCTCAAAATTGTGTTTGGATGGTTATTTTTTCTTATTTAGTAATTTGATTATTATTAAACGGAATAACAAATTCCTTGCATATGGAGAACTTGAGAACAATCTCTATGTTTTCCATCCTTCTCTGGAAACAAACATAACCGAAACTACGTTGGAAATAATCCCCAAGAAGAGAACTCGTGATACAGTTAATCCCACATGCCTGTGGTGTTAGACAGTTTTGTATGCCCTTAGCTTCAATCTGATTTGATGTACTTTTGTTATTTAGTGGAAATAAATAAAGTGCATGATTGATTCATATTGTTTGGTTTAATTCTGTGTAAAACCCTAAAACTGGACATTTATAGAGACTCGTGTTAGTTTTAAATGTTCACAGCCGTTGGATAAGTCTGGGGAGATTTATCCTGCTAAGGCTGATGCTGGTGTGCCACCAAGTATTGGGATGGCCTGTCTCAGCCACCAGGGTAAGACCCGAGGCACATGCAGTATGGGATTACTTGAATCCTTGAACCGGACCAGATTTCCAGTATTGCCCTGGACCTTGGAGATAGATGGGCAAAACTGGAAAGTTACACCTGACCCCTAGACTCGATTATGACACTTCACTAGGTGTTGGATCAGACTGCCTTTGATATGCCAATCAGTGAGATCCTTAGCGGGGATCAAAACCTGGGTATGTTGGGGCAGTTTGAGAATTCATCTGAGTGGATGATCATAGTGACAGAATCAGCCACTTTGTCGGACAAAGGGTAATGATCGGGAATGCACTCTCTTTGATGGAAACCAAACTGCCGGCAATTGATTTCAATCGTTGGAATTTTGTTTTGCAAAATTAATATATTTATATATATATGTACGGTTTCGAATTGTTTGCAAATGGTTTTAGTTCCCGGGATCCATGTGAGAGGAGAGTGCGGCACTGTTCCTTGCAGCCGAGGGAGAGGTCCTCTCTTGTCGGGCAGTACTTGATCATTAAGGGCTGAGAGGTTAAGTGTAAGACCATTGAGGATAATACCTGATGGGCTAATCTTGCACCTGCCCACAGTCCCTGGGTTTTTATAAGATGGCTTGGCCCAGGGACCACTTAATGTAAGTGTTGGGCCCATAGGGTCCATATGATGGACTCAAGGGGTTCATTGAGTTTTTCAGTGAATTCGGCTGGGCCTTGTTTTAGAGGTTGGGCCGAACCCATGTGGCTGGTGTGTAGATCAATGCTTGGGTCCCACGCCATACAAAGAAGCCCAACTGGGCAGCAGATTGGAAAGTAATTAGAGACTGAACACTTAATGGGCCAAAAGCCCATTTCGAGGTGGGCTGATATGATCACCCATCCATGGGGCGAATTTGAGATTAAAGTTAGTAAAAGGATTGGGCCTTTAGCCTTATCCACTCTTAGAGACCAAATTCAAATTAGATTTGAATCTGGTAACCTCCTGATAAGATCAGGAGTAAGCTAACTCTATCTGCAGAAAGGATTAAGATTATCCCCTATCCAAATACTGATTTGGATTGGGATAACTCCTAAAAAGGAGGTTTCTTAATCAAGAAGAAAGGAGGAGATTTCGAACCACCTTGAAGAGGTATATGATATCTCCTGCGAATTGAGAGAGGATTTCATTCATACTCTCCAGAAAAACAGAAAAAGCAGTTCAGCCTTTTTTCGTTTTGGAGATCTCCTCCTGCCGCCGCCATCTGCCATTGCAAGATTAGATCTTTGCAGAAAAGAAAGTCAAGAAATCTGTTCTTGACATCAGTTTTGCAAGAAAGACTGGAAAAGATTCAGTGTTTAATACTTCCAGAGGATTCTTGTGAAGGATCCAGTGTGTAGGAGGCACCCTGCTGGTTCTGTTCCATTCACAGTTGTGTCATCTTCAGCAGGAACAGATCTTGGAGCATTCTTTGGGCGTGAACACTAACTTTGGGAGATACTGTTTCTCCGGATCAGGTATATTCCTCCCATTTATCTTTTGGTACAGATCTGGTTTGATTATGGTTCAAGTAGGATCCTTGAATATTGTACTCTAAATTTAGGGAATATGATTCGCCCACCCATTCCGCAACGTTTATGGCGTCCATTAGATGGATCCTACCATTCTTTCATGTGGCTTTACTGACTTGGCCACATTAATATAGATCGTATCACAAGGTTGGTAAATGATGGTCCTTTGGATTTTCTAACTGTAGATGATCTTCTAACCTGTGAACCTTCCAACCTGTGTTTTTATGGGCGATTCACTCATTTCTTGGAAGTGTGAGAAACCACAAACAGTCTCCAAGTCTTCCACTGAAGCAGAGTATAGGGCCATATCTTCGGTTTGCAGTGAGATTGTTTGGTTACATTCTCTCTTGGAGGGTTTTTCCTTGCCTTCGGCGAGCGAGCTCGCCTTCGCTTCAACAAGACCCCCCCCCTTTGAACTACTGTTATGCATCTTTATTCTTCTTAATATAAAAGATTTTTATTAACAACAAAGAAAAAATGAGATCCCTCTTCCTCTTCATCCTCGTCCTAACCCCCCTTCTTAAGGAGGCTTACGCCTCTTGCGTTCTGAATTACGCCTCACGCCTCCGCGTTTTAAAAGACTAATTAATTCTTGACACCACTAAGATTTCTCTATTTTTCCAAGAGTGTTGACAAAGGTTTATAGATAATCATTGTCATAAGTCTGAGTGTATCCTTTGGCTACAAGTTGAGCTTTGTATCTTTCAATTGAGTTGTCTGCCTTGTGCTTAACAGTATAAACCCACTTACACCCAACAGGAATCTTATCTTTGGGGCAAGGAACAACCTTTCAAGTCTAGTTCTTTATTAGGGCCTACATTTCTTGGTTCATAGCTTCCTTCTAGTGGGGGCACTGCATTGTCTCTATAACACTGCGAGGGATGGAAACAGAATAGATTGCATAAATATAGGCACAATAGGAAGGTGAAAGAGCATCATAAGACACATAGTTAGTGATAGGATACTTTCTACATGTTCCCTTTGTGAATGGCAATAGGAAGATCAAGGTTAGAATCAATAATAGGATTGTCAGGAGGTTCAAGATTACCTGAGTCTGAGGAATCAGATTGTGATGGGCATTCTGCTTCAGGAGCCACCCTCTTAACTACGCCTGATGAAAAACTGCTCTTAGGATCGAGGTCGATACACAGGAGGAGGAGAAGTAATAGAGGTAGGAACAGGAAGGCAGAAGGGAGTTCGATCTTCACTTGCATTCACCCCCTAAAGAAAAGGATGGGGTGACTGGAAAAAGGAAGAGGATTCCAAAAAGGTAACATCCTTAGAGACATATCTCTTTCCAGAGAGAGCATCAAAGCATTTATAGCCTTTTTGGACTTTAGAGTAACCAATGAATACACACTTAACTGATTTAGGATCAAACTTGCGTCGAGAAGGACTCATATCATGAACAAAACAAACACAACCAAAGACCTTAAGGGGTAGATTAAAAGGATGTTCATCAGGGAAGAGTAGTTGATAAGTAGAATGAAGGTTAAGGACCCTTGATGGGAGTTTGTTAATGAGATATACAGTTGTCTCAACATCACCCCCAAAGCTAGTTGGAATATGACTTTGGAACAATAAGCCTCGAGCAACTTCAACCACATGCCTATTTTTTCTTTCAGTCACCCCATTTTATTGTGGAGTATGACTACATGAACTTTGGTGAATGGTGCCCATGTTTTCAAGAAATCTATGCAAGTGATGTTTAAAGTATTCCTTGGCATTGCCAGATCTTATTATCATAATTCTTTTTTCAAATTGTGTCTCGATCATTTTCATGAGTTTTGAACAATCAGTGGAACTTTGTCTCTACTTTTCATCAAATAAAGCCATGTATACCGACTATAGTCATCAATGAAGAGAATGAAATATCTGTACCCCCCCCCATATAGGGGACAGCATATGGGCCCCAATTCAAGTGGAAAGCAACATTACTTCTTTTACTACTTGCAAAATATATTTTCTACATTGTTTGGATAAATGACAAACTTCACATTCAAAGTTCTATTTGGACACAGAATCAAACAAGTTTGGAAACAAAAACTTGATAGAATTGACAGACATAGGACCAAGGGGACAATGCCATAATTTCAAAAGACTCATTTTCTCATTGGAACAAGACTTAGTTTGGCTTGACAATCCATGCTTTGAAGGTCCATCTAGGGGGTAGACTCCATCCACTTCATGCTCACTTCCAATCGTCTTCCCCGTGCTTAGATCCCGAAAAACACAATGGTTGGTAAAAAAGGCCACTGAGCAATTGTGGGATTTTTTTAAAGAACTAATAGACAATAAATTTTTTTGTAGTTAGGGCACATGTAGAATAGAGCCAAGAGAAAGGTTATTAGTGATTCTGACTTCACCTGACCCGAGATTGGGGTCTGAGATCCATCAACAACAGTAATCTTGCCCTTCCCCGGGGTTAACTTATATGAGGTAAAATGTGAAGGCATACCAGTCACTCCATGTGTTGTTCCAACTCTTTTCACTCCAAAGAAAGATGGTTCTTGGTGTATGTGCATTGATAGTAGAGCAATTAACAAGATTACTATCAAGTATAGGTTCCCAATTCCTAGGCTTGATGACATGCTTGATTGGTTCCCAATTCCTAGGCTTGACGACATGCTTGATATGATGAATGTGTTGTTCCTCCTAAAGAAAGGTTTTATTAGAGAAAGCCTTAATCCATGTGCTGTTCCAGTTTTTCTCACTCCAAAGAAAGATGGTTCTTGGCGTATGTGCGTTGATAGTAGATCAATCAACAAGATTACTATCAAGTATAGGTTCCCAATTCCTAGACTTGATGACATGCTTGATATGATGAATGGAGCAACCATTTTTTCTAATATCGATCTAAGGAGTGGCTATCATCAAATACAGATTAGGCCTGGTGATGAGTGGAAGAAAGCATTTAAGACAAAAGATGGCTAATACGAGTGGTTAGTTATGACATTTGGACTAACTAATGCCCCTAGTACTTTCATGAGGATGATGACCCAGGTACGTTGATCCTTCATTGGTTGTTTCCTAGTTGTTTATTTTGATGATATTCTTATATATAGCCATAGTATAAAAGAGCATATTGATCATCTACGTCAAGCGGTGAGAGTTTTACGCCAAGAGAAACTCTACATCAACTTAATGAAGTGCTCTTGTATGTCACCCAAAGTTATATTTTTTGGAGTTTGTTGTTTCTGCTGAAGGGGAGTGATTCTTTGCTTGTTTGACCTTGAATCATCAGTGGAATGGGTGGACAACAATCTATAGTCAATTTGATGATACATTCAATTTCGCTCATTAAAATTGCTTGAGGATATCTAAGTTTGTTTCTTAAATTTAACAGCTTTAAGTTGAGTTAGGTATCTATGTGTTAAGGTTGTAACTACTGGATTTTTAGATCCCTTAAACAATTAATTCACGTTTAGTGATCAAAAAGGTTGACATAGTGACTATAACTATGGCAAAAATGGATGTTTTCTGTGATTAAGGTTTAACAAAATTTTGTTAGTCAATCTTCAGGGTTTTAGAATGACCATCAGTTAGTCATGTGTCTGTACCCTTTACATATGTATACCAAATAAATATTGGATATTTATTTGATTAAATATTGGTTTAAATGACCTTTGGGGTTTAAGAGTGTAAACCAGGTACTATATTTGTGCTTGTACTCTTTCAGATTGGATGTTACATTACCATAATGCCTGTGATTCTAAAGTAACTCAATCTAGAATATGTTTAAACTCCAATAAACTGCAAATGGAAAATCCAGGTGGGCTTTACCATATTTGTTTACTTTTGCCATTGGTTGGTGGTTACTTATGTTTGTGTTCAACCATCTTATCATGTGTTTACTCTTGATTGCAGACTGAAGTTTTTTTTTTTTTTTTCCATCTTAAACAGCTAGTTGCTGAAGCATGGGATACAGGTGGGCTTTACCAAGTTGGTACGTTTCCTCACTGGGGTATATGGTCAGAATGGAATGGGAAGGTGGGTTAGCATATTTTGAGTTATCTAATAATGATGAAGTATAACCAAGGAAAATCCAGTTCCAGTGCATAAAAAAATCATGGGACACAAGCAGCTAAATAAAGCAATCATATTCCTTTTGAGAACCAGGCACTCTACTGTGCTTACAATTATTGGAATGTCAACCTAAATTTTTACTTCTATTTTGATTTGTATTTCTTTTTTGTCTTCAGTATCGTGACATAGTCCGGCAGTTTATCAAAGGCACAGATGGATTTTCGGGGTCTTTTGCTGAATGCATTTGTGGAAGCCCAAATCTATACCAGGTGGTTATTCTTATCTTCATGTATGTCATATCAAATTGTCATTGATTATTTTCTTAATCTTGTTTTCTGATCACTAAAAAATTCAAAATTTGTTAAAATATGGCATAGAAAAATCATATCAGCACTTCCGAATTGGGTTCAGATTTCACCATCCCAACCTGCCTGGTCATGATACTCCTACATACATAGAAGGTATTCTGGTTATTTGGCATGACTTCTAACCCCATAACCTTACAGTTTAGGATTTAGTGGTGAAACACACCTTTAATAATTCAGAAAATATAGAAAAAGAAAAGGAAGAAAAAAGAAAGGTTATAGCAAGGGTTTGTGGAAGAAGAAGAGAAGGGAAGAGAGAAGAGAAGAGTTTGATCCATGCTCTCTACCCCCCAAGATGTCTTTTATTCTCTTAATTCTAAACTGAGTACAATTCCCTCGATGCCCTTAACGGGGCAGCCAGCACTAAAGAAATAATAAAAACAAAACAAAAGAGGTCCGTAACTAAGGCCCATTCGGCCCATTCTCACTACAGATTTCTTTACATATTTGTTTTGGTTTTTCTTCATTATTTTTGGAGCAGGTAATGCCTTGGAACCCATAAACCAACTTCCAACTTAAATTTATGGCTTTTGGGTTTTAGAGATGTGTTATAAAAATTATAATTGAAAGGCCATGGGTTGGGTCAGGTTGGTATCAGGTTGAACCCTATAGGGTCAGGGAAGATTCAGAAACTGCATGTTATCATGTCAGGTTGGGTTGTGTTTGAGTGAAAGCACTGGACAGTTGAGTTAGGGCAAAGCCATAATGAACCCGACCTGTTAACATCCTATCACCTACTGTTGGCCCCAATAAATTTATTGCCTGCCAATCCCCTCTCTAGTGGGTGAGTCAGCAAAACAGTTTTCTGTTCTCCTAACCAAGGTTTAAAATGTCAGTGTTGGTGAAAATGTTGGTCATCCTAATATAGGAAACATGTTGGAGATGTCAAAAATGCTGTATTGAAATATTGTAAAAATTATAGACATGAAACATTGTGAAATATGTAGAAATATACAATTATATTTTATGAAATGATAAAAAAAAGCATAGAAACATCATTTTAGATTATTATCTTGTTCAAAACCACCAAATAAAGCCATGAAACTAGGGTTAATAGACAAAATAATACTCTATGAAGTTGTGTAAACCTCAAGAGTTAAAGCTACATAATAGAGTACAAGTAAAAGTTTGACTCATAGAAAGTTCAAAGGATTCTAATAGATCAACCAAATAATATATTACATTTATCAACATTTTAGACAAGGTTTTAACCAAATTGAACGAGGCATTCATGAGGTGGTTGATAGGCATTCCTTCTTTTATGTAAGTCTCTTTATGTATGAGTGTTCAGCTGATAAGAGTTCTTATTAGCCTATACCTAAGTTTAAGTTATCCTGTAATGGGCCTGTGTTAATGGGCCTAAGCCTGTTTAATGTTTTAAGTCGTCTTGGTGTCCCATCATTAATCAGGGGCATTCCAATAATTCCTTGTATCATTGTACTACATTCTAATATAAATAACAGTAGTGTCGACTGAGCTATTCAGTTCGACATTTACAATATTTCAGAGGTCTTCTTCTCTTCTCTACTACTTCGAATACAGCTCCTAAGCTCACATGGTATCAGAGCATTATCTTCTCCCTGGTTTCAGCCGGCACACTCTCTCTTCTCTTGCTGTCTTTTCATCTTCTTTTTTCTTTTCTGGGTTGCTGCAGTTATAACCTAGGGTTGTAAGAGAACAAAGCAAGTTCGAACTTAGGGTTTCTCAAGGGAAGTAAGACCCAAAAGCAGATGTCCTAGTAGGTTATTTCCGGCAAATAGTAGCTATTTGGCTACTAAGAGAGGTCTGTATAGGACAGACCTAGTTGAGGACTGATTTCAGCAGTCCTAGCACTAGCTGAAAGGGGGAGAGCTTCTTCTACAGTTGCAGCTTTGAAGCTCCAGCAAGACTTGCACGGCACAGTGGTAAAGAGCCCTACTTTCAGGTTGGTTATCAGCCCAGAACCTCTCACTTGCTGCTGTAACCGAACTGCTTCAGCTCAAGTGAAGTCTACCTAGCGAGCTACCAGCACTGTGAACACTTCGGCCAGCTCTAAACAGAGCCATCTACTCTAAGACTGAAGTCAGGATGTCCTCACTATCCGGAGAAGTTTTCTCTAGAGATAACAGACCTGCTGCAAGGTTCTCAAACCTGGAAAACCCTAATCTGCACAGCTTGCAGATTACAAGTGTGTTGCTGGATGAGTATAACTTCAGAGAGCGGTCCGTCTCAGCAAGGCTTTTCATTACTTCCCGTGATCTCACAGGCTATTTAAATGGGGACAAGAAGGAACCTGAAGTCGGTAGTCCTGAGCATGCCGTGTGGCGCAAGGAAAATGCCACAGTCATGTCTTGGTTGTTGGCCTCCATGACTCCTTGGGCTGCCAAAACTGTTCATCATTTCCCTACAACTGCTAAGATTTGGGAAAAGGTATCTAAGACCTACGGCCAGAAGAAGAACAATGCTAGAATCTATAGGTTGAACCAAGACATTGCAGCTCTAAGGCAAGGAGATATGACGGTTGCAACATACTTTGCAACTCTGGAAGGCCTTTGGGAAGAGCTTGATCATCATTTGATATTGGATTGGGAAAATGCCAGGGACAAGGAGAGACATGATAAGCAAATTGAAGAGAGCAGAGCCTTCAAGTTTTTGGCTGGCCTAGACCCAATGTATGAGGGTATAAGGTCACAAATTATAGGGAGAGATGAATTACCGGAGCTACACCATGTCTATTACCTGGTGAGAAATGAAGAAGTCAGGAGAAAGGAGATGCAAGTTGATTCTCAGACACAGTCAACTGAACTATCTGAAGAACATTCAGCCCTAGTCTCCACTAAGGGAGACATATATCCAGACAAGAATTCCCTCAAGTGCACCCACTATGGTGGTGAGAAACATACAAAAGAAAAATGTTGGGTCCTGCATCCTCATCTGAAGCCAGTTGCATTGAGAAAGGACAAGAGACAACATAAGGGTCATACGGCAAGTGGGAATCTTTTCACCAACAACAACAGTGGTGACAACTCACAAAGTACTCTAACAGTGTCTTCTTCCTTCATAGGGCAGGTTGCTGACTCCTCTGGAGTTGGTACTTTGGGCTTCACGGCTAGTGAGGTAAAGGTTCTCAGCCGGGCATTAACCCGTCTAAAAAACAATTCTTTTGCTTCCACCTCTCTTTCCAGATCAGGTACAATCTCTGCCTTTAGTGCAACTAGCTCCATTGATTCCACTTCTTGGGTGATTGATTCCGGAGCAACTGACCATATGACACATATGTCCTCCTTATTCTCTTCATATCATTTGTTGTCTGGCCTGGATAAGATGAGAGTGGCTGATGGGTCTTTTTCCACCATCTCTGGAAAAGGGGTGGTTGACCTAAGCAAGGACCTCTCTCTTAAATCAGTTCTACATGTTCCTAGTCTTACCTCTAATCTTTTGTCTGTTTCAAAACTTACAAAAAAGTTGAACTACAGTATAACTTTTTTCCCTACTCATTGTGTCTTCTAGGACAAATTGACGAGGAGGAGTGGTCATGAGTATGGTGGCCTCTACTATTTTGATGCAGACATCGGCTTAGCCCTACAAGCTTCTGCTGCTACTAGTCCGTAAAGTGTGGAGTCAATAGTTAGGCTACACCTGTGGCATGCTAGGCTAGGTCATGTGTCTTTCTCTTCATTAGCAATGTTGTTTCCCGAATTGTTTGAGGGCATTCCAAGTCAGAGTTTAATTTGTGATGTGTGTCAGATGTCAAAACAATGTAGAATAGTGTATCCAACTTCCAGTAATGAAATTCGAGCTCCTTTTGATTTGGTTCATTCTGATGTTTGGGGACCTTCACCCATTGTTTCCATTGATGGTTTCCGTTACTTTATCAGTTTTATTGACCATTATTCTTGGTGCACATGGATTTATCTGTTAAAAGGACGAAATGAAGTGCCACGGATAACTATGGCTTTTTGCAAGATGATTGAAACACAATTTGATAAAAGCAATTTCGGTCAAACAATGTTGTTGAATACTTTGAAAAATCCCTGAACTCATTCATGGAAGATGGTGGCATGTTGCACTAATCATCCTGTGCTAATATCCCTCAGCAAAATGGAGTTGTTGAGCGCAAAAACAGACATCTATTGGAGACAGCTTGAGCCCTACTATTCCAGCACAAAGTGCCCAAGCAATATTGGTCTCAAGCTGTACTCACTGCATCATACCTGATAAATCGGATGCCATCTAAGGTATTGGGTATGAAGACCCCTTTCTCTGTTTTGTGTCCCACTGTTCCAGAATTTCTTCTTCCCCCACGGGTTTTTGGCTGTATATGTTTCATACATGTGAAGGATCCAAAGAAAACCAAGTTGGATCCCAAGGTTACAAAGGGAATATTTTTGGGGTACTCTCCTACACAAAAGGGGTACAAGTGTTATGATCCTGTCTCCAAGAAAAAGTATGTCACCCATGATGTAGTCTTTTTTGAGTCTCAACTCTATTTCCAGTCTTCTCAGAATCCTCTTCAGGGGGAGACTAGTGGATTGGAAGAGGATTCTCATTCTCCATCCTTTTTTGTTCCCCTATCTGACTAAGGTCTTCCATCACCTTCCACTACTCCTAGCTGTGACATTCTGGGTCAACCTAGTAAGGTTCCAAATGTGTCAGTTACTCCTAATGCAGCAGTTGCTCCTGAAGATTCCAGTAGGCAACAAAAGGAGATACTTACCTACAACAGAAGGAAAAAGGGCTCTCAACCTCATGACTGCAACCAAATGGACTCAGATCAATCTGTCTTTGCAATTCAAGGTAATTCTGACTCACATACTTTGGATTTGGATCTTTCTATTGCTCTTTGTAAGCCTATCCGTTCTTCTACCACCTGGCATCCCATAGCTGATTTTGTTTCTTACTCACAATTATCTCTTGCCTATCACTCCTTTGTGTCTGCTCTTTCCTCTGTATATGTTCCTTCTAGGTACTCAAAGGCAGCATCTGATCCAAGGTGGAAAGAAGCTATGAATGAAGAGATGAAAGCCCTAATGAAAGCAAGAACTTGGGAATTAGTGGACCTGCCAGAGGGGAAGGGCACTGTTGGGTGCAAGTGGGTATTTACAGTAAAGTACAGGGAGGATGGGTCAATCGAGAGGTACAAGGCCAGACTTGTGGCAAAGGGATTTACTCATAAGGAAGGAATTCGCTACAAAGAAAACTTTGCCCCAGTAGCAAAGCTCAACACAATCCGGGTTCTATTGTCACTAGCAGCAAATTTCTCATGGGAACTTCATCAGCTGGATGTGAAGAATGCCTTCCTAAATGGTGATCTTCATGAAGAGGTATTCATGGAACCTCCACCAGGCTATGATGTTGGCAAGAAGGTGTGTAAACTAAGGAAAGCATTATATGGTTTGAAGCAGTCTCCCCGGGCATGGTTCGAGAGACTTTGTATGGCCATGAAGAAAGTGGGGTACACTTAGAGTGGTGCAGATCATACCTTGTTTACAAGGAGACAGGATAGCAAGCTTACGACACTCATTGTTTATGTGGATGATATGGTGATTATCAGGAATGACTTGGAAGAGATAAAGAGACTGAAGGAGTTCCTAGCTTCAGAATTTGAGATCAAAGACTTGGGAAATTTGAGATATTTTCTTGGGATTGAAGTTGCTAAATCAAGAGAAGGAATCTACATATGTCAACGGAAATATGTGCTAGATCTCCTAAAGGAAACAAGCATGATGGGATGCTGGCCAGCAGACACTCCAATAGAACAGAACCATGGCCTACAAGAATCAATGGGTGAGGACTACTGTGATAGAGCGAGATACCAAAAATTGGTAGGAAAGCTGATATACTTATCCCTTACTTAGCCAGATATTGCCTATGCAGTGCATGTTGTTAGTCAATTCATGCACTCACCAAAGATCCCTCACATGAGAGCAGTTGAAAGAATTCTCAGGTACTTGAAAACTTGCCCAGGGAGGGGAATTCTATTCAGAAAAAACAGTAAACTTGAAATTGAAGCCTACACTGATGCAGATTGGGTTGGGTCTGTTGGAGACAGAAAATCAATCTCAGGTTACTGTACATTTGTGGGAGGAAACCTGGTCACATGGCGCAATAAGAAGCAGAATGTAGTGGCTAGATCAAGTGCAGAAGCAGAATATCGAGCTATGGCCCACGGGGTTGCTGAACTCTTATGGCTTAGAACTCTTCTTAATGAGCTTGGCATTAAGGCTGAAGGTCCTCTCAGGCTGTATTGTGACAATAAAGCTGCCATCAACATTGCCAACAATCTCGTGCAGCATGATAGGACAAAACATATTGAGATTGATCGACACTTTGTTAGAGAGAGAATTGTCTCGGGTGAACTCTGTGTGCCTTATACTCCATCTGAGATGCAAATTGCAGATGTATTGACTAAAGGGCTGGCAGCAGCAAAGTTCAGGGACATACTTGGCAAGCTAAAAATGATTGACATCCATGCTTAGCTTGAGGGGGAGTGTTGGATTGAAGTTTCTTTATGTATGAGTGTTCGGCTGATAAGAGTTCTTATTAGCCTATACTTAAGTTTAAGTTATCCTGTACTGGGCCTGTGTTAATGGGCCTAAGCATGTTTAATGTTTTAAGTTGTCTGGGTGTCCCATCACTAATCAGGGGCATTCCAGTAATTCCTTGTATCATTGTACTACATTCTATTATAAATAACAGTAGTGTCGACTGAGCTATTCAGTTCGACATTCACAGTATTTCAGAGGTCTTCTCTTCTCTACTACTTCGAATACAGCTCCTAAGCTCACAATGCCTATAAACCCAAGGAAGATTGTCCCCTTGACTCATCCACCCAATCACCATTTAGGAGTCTCCTTCAACTTCCAGCCTTTCTGGATGAAAATAGAAGACAAATGGCAGTCCTTATAGTAATTATAGCAGTTTAACCTGATTGAATTTCCTTCACCAGTTGGTCTTGAATAAATTAATAGCTTAGCTGCTTAATGATTGTAATATATCCTTTGCTAATAGCACATTGCCTTTCTCAGTTGTTTGCTTTTTGTTCAACAAATGCGTTTTGTGATTTTCCTTGTGATAACAAGTTCCAACTTGAAGTTGCAATATCATTTTTCTTTGGTATTTTCTTCTTAATTTATAGCAATTATCTACGACCATGTAATCACAATCTGCATATATACACAGTATGCTGTCTGTAAAGGTTTATTATGTATAGGCCTATTGCGTTAAAGTCCTCACTAAGACTGTCATCAGGAAGGAGGGAGAAAACCTTGGAACAGCATAAACTTCATATGTGCACATGATGGATTTACTTTGGCTGATCTAGTGACATATAACAACAAGCATAACTTGGCAAATGGAGAAGACAACAATGATGGAGAGAATCATAATAATAGCTGGAATTGTGGACAGGTAGGTCCTAATTTCTTTTGTCTTCAAGGTTTTCCCCTTTCCTTTTAACATGCTTTAAATGTTCTTCTTGACTTCTTTTCTACTGCATTCAATCTCACTATCATGTAGTTTTATTCCTTATCATGCTTTACAAAATTTAATAGCTGCAACAATTTTGTCATGGAATATATTGAAACCAAATGATGTTTACTGTCAATTGGAAACAAGAATCTAATAATATGGAATTTCAACAATATTTGTTTGATGAATAACTTTTATTGAAAGAATAAGACTTACCTATTGCTGCCACTATCTTTGCCACCGCTGGTGTTGCTATCTCAAGGAAACCTCTCTCTCAACCTCTCATTCCTATTTCCCATCTCTACCATTTCCTCTCTTCCTCTTAAAATTTAAAAAAAAAGAAAAAAATCAATTATATGCATATAATGTGTTGCACCTATGATAAGAGACATAGCCTAGGCCCAAGCTTGGACCATCCCAGGTTTCAGGCCTAAAACAGTAAGCCTGGACCCGGGGCTAGGCCTATAACTTCTATCTATCTATCTATCTATCATGTGCATATAATATGTGTGTAAAATTAGCGTTCACCCTCTAAGATCTTTCTGGTGACAAACCTGAAATCAGAAGCCCATAATGGTGCTGATTTGGGCATATTTGCACATATGTAACTAGGGAAATTACCCCTTGAAAAGAGAAAAGATACTTGTACTGGTAAGTTTAATAATAAGAGAAGACCATCTATAGGAGGAACAAGAAACTGATGACGAAGAAAGACAAAGGGAAGGGAGACGAAGGATATTTCATGACAGTAGCAAGATGGAGGAAGGACATCATGATGGAAGCAAAGAAAATGATTCTTGAAAGCTGTAGGAACAATGGACATTATTCCTTGAAGGTGAGGGAAGAAAAGAGAGCTACCGCCTTCCTTGTTGAAAAAGCTATACATTTGTTGAAAGGATTCATTGATGAGGTTGTATACTCTGTCAAAATACAAGGATGGAAGAAATTTCTGATGTTCCATGGAAAAAATATGTAGTTGAACTAAGATGGTGTTAGACAGTTTTGTATGCCCTTAGCTTCAATCAAAATGATGTACTTTATGAGTTTATTGTAAATGAATAAAAGTGCATATTTGATTCATGTTCCCTTGGTATGTTTCTATGTAATACCCTTAAACTGGACACTTAATGAGACTCGTGTTAGTTTAGAATGTTCACAGCCAGTGGGTCGGTCTGGGGAGACCTATCCTGACAAGGCTGACACTGTAGTGCCACCAAATCGGTTGGAGTGGCTTGTCTCAGCTACCGGGGTGAGACCCTAGGCACACACATTGTGGGATTAATTGAATATTTGAATTGGACCAGATTTCCAGTATTGCCCTGGACCTTGGAGATTGATTTGCAAAACTGGAAAGTTACACCCGACCCCTAGACTCGATTATGATACTGCACTAGGTGTCGGATTGGGCTGTCTTTGATGTACCAATTAGTGAGATCTTTAGCGGGGATCAAAACCTGGGTATGTTGGGACAGTCTGAGAATTCATCTGAGTGGGTGATCATAGTGACAGGATCAGCCCCTTTGTCGGACAAAGGTAATGATCGGGGATGCACTCTCACTGATGGAAACCAAGACTGCCGGCAGCCGATTTCAATCGTTGAGATTTGTTTTTGCAAAATATATTTTATATGAGATATAAAAGTATATATATTATGCTTTCAAAATGTTTGCAAAAGTTTTTAATTCCCGGGATCCATATTTGAGAGAGTGCAACACTGTTCCTTGCAACCGAGGGAGAGATCCTCTCTTGTCGAGCAGTGTATGATCATTATGGGCTGAGAGGTTAAGTGTAAGGCCATTGAGGATAATACCTGATGGGCTAATCTTGCATCTGCCCATAGTCCCTGGGTGTTACAAGGTGGCTTGGCCCAGGGACCACTTAGGGTAAGTGTTGGGCCCATAGAGCCCATCTGATGGGTTTCAGGGGGTGCACTGTCCATAACAGTGTATTCAGCCAGGCCTTGTAACAAAGGCTGGGCTGAACCCATGTGGCTGATGTGTAGATCAATGTTTGGGTCCCACGCCATACATGGAAGCCCAATTGGGCAGCAGTTTGGAAGGCTTAATGAATACATAACCCTAAATGGGCCTTAGGCCCATTTCGAACTGGGCTAATTTGATTAGTCTTTAAGGGGCGAATTCTAAGATAAGATCAGCTGATAGGATTGGGCCCACACCCTATCCACTCAGAGAGTCCAAGATGTAAATGAGATTTAGATTTGGAAACTTCTTAATTAGATTAGGAACTGGCTGATCTAATCTGCAGATAAGGATTATCCCTTATCTTAAAGGGACTGTAATCCAGATATGATTTGGGTTAGCAACTTCTAATGGGATTAGGAGCTGATCCCTTTAAGTCTTTAAAAGGAAGAGGGGGCGGCAGCCTTTAGACACAACATCCAACAGACTCAAGTCTTGTCTTCAGAGCTGAGATCACAGAGGAGAGAATTCTGCACCCTGCAAATTCTTTCTAGCCGCCTCCTTCCTGCAGTCGCCGCCTATTGCAGTTCGATCTCCATTCCTTGGGAGAAATCAAGATTGGATCTTGATTCCAATCTTTTGGAGAAAAGATTGGTAGGAGTTGTATTCACAAGCCGTCCAGGTGATTTTTAGGAAGAATCATGTTCTTGAGAAGGACACTGCTGATTCTGCTCCACCTTGCACTGTGCCATCTTCAGTGGGAGCAGATTTTGGTTTCTACCTTGGGCGTGAACACCTCCATTGAGAGATATTGTTTCTCTGTATCAGGTATTATCTCTCTCTCCTCCTTTTGGTTCAGATCTGGTTCAGTTTATGGTTCAAGAATGATCATTGAAAATATGATTTTTTAAATAGGGAATTCGATTCCCAGTTGAAGGGAAAGAAAGATTTTTGAAATTCGCCCCCTTTATTCCGCAATCTGGGGCGTCCATGTGATGGATTTCCTATCCCTTCAGATGGAACAAGAAGGGATGGTTTGTTTCAGTAACGAAGTTCTTTGGGAATGGGAAGAAGCAAATTGTATGCTTCCTAAAGGAAAGGAAAGCAAAGGTTGGAGGTCGATTGCAGATAGCTTGTAGGATTTTCTGATTTTCTTGGAAAAGAAGGAACAATTAAAGTCCGTGCTGGAAGGTGAAGGGATGAACCCTGTAAGGGAGCAAAATGACATCAGTGATAATGAAGGTGAGCAAACTCTTATCAATGGAGATAAACAAGATCTAGAGGTCTCGCTTTTGAGATTGGGAGAAAAGATTTGTTGTAATGACTATTGACAAACCAAAAGGTACTGGACTGGAAGCTGATATTAGAGTTGATTGTGGAGAAATGCAAGATCAGCTCTATGGCAGTCATTTTTCCATTAATGAAACACGAGAAGTCCTTGATATAGGGAGTGATTCTGTGGAGCTTTCAAGGTTTGAAACAAAGTCAGAGATGATTATGGTGGAGAAATTGTGCATGTCATGTAATAAGAAAGACATAGGGAAGGTAGCTTCACAGTGAAGCTGGTTGGGCTTCCCTTCAACTTGTGGAAGGAATCTGTAATGACAAGGTGGTAAGAACCCTTGGAGGAGTTTTGGAAGCTTATAACTTCACTAACCTTTACTGCCAAAGATTAATTCAAATAAATTTCAATTTAAGAAGGGACAGCTGGATTATCTTTTGCTGAGGTGGCTACTAAAGGAGTTATCTCTGAACCGCTGTAGGGTCCACACAAGCAGAAAACTCACCAAGGTAAAGCAATTTCTGAAGCAACCAGGGGCCAGTTTTGGGTCAGATG
Source organism: Nelumbo lutea (assembly GCF_056320005.1). Lineage (NCBI taxonomy): Eukaryota > Viridiplantae > Streptophyta > Magnoliopsida > Proteales > Nelumbonaceae > Nelumbo > Nelumbo lutea. The sequence continues at coordinate 53,892,599 of NC_142691.1, forward strand.
AAAATTAACCTAGAGAAGACGGGCTCATGTGACTTTAAGTAGTCACATGAGTCAAGTGAGTAAAGTTCTAATGGGAGACCATACTGGTTTCTATCAACATCCCATTTAGTCTCCCATTTGAAATCAAGCTCAAGTGGCTTGAAACAGCCACTACAATGGGTACCAAGAGGGAATGTGAAGGAAAAAGGACCAAGTAAAAATGTGATAGATTGCCACAATCCTAGATACTTGAGGATTGAATCAAACGACTTGGATCTAGAAGATGAAGGTTGGGTTCACATGAGTCGAGTGGGTGTTCTAATGGGAGAAAATACTGGTTGTCTATTAACGTCCCATTTATTCTCTCATTTGAAATCAAGCTCAAATGGCTTGAAACAGTAGTCTAGTAGGACTGCAATCAGTCCTAGATATAATTTACAATAAACAAAGAAAAACGGATTTGAGAAAGAGAGGAGAGAAGAAGAGAAGGAGAAGACGAAGAAGAGAATTCAAAAAGAGTGTGCATTGACTAGAATCATCGCCCCACTCATCTATTTATATTAATAATAAAAATAAAGGGAAAAGGCTGAATTACCCCTACTGCTTACATAAGCAAAGAAAAGAAATAACTACCACTAATCATAAATAAACAAACAACAGTGGGGACCACATAAATAACACAGTGGGGACCACATTAATGTTCTCTACACTCCCCTTCAAGTTGGGAATAGATGTTTGTCTTGCATAGGTCTGCTGCTAACTGTCTTTGAAACTGCCTTAGTGAAGAGATCTGTAAGTTGCATGTTGGAGGTGATATAAGGAAGACACTTCTTGTGAAGCAAGTCTTTCTCTAAGTAGAAGATCAAGACTGTAATCAGTCTTGAATCCTAAAAGGTTTTAGGTTTGCAAAACAGAAGAGAAAGTGAGAGAAATGAGAGAGAATAGAAGAGAAGCTAGAGAACACAAGTTGTTGAAAGGAGGGACAGATTCTGACAGATCTGCCGCCGCCACTTTCTTAATATTTATATGTTATGTTTAGTACATAATGGAAAGGACACATCTGCCCTTGGTACTTACATAATAAATAAAGCAAATAAAAACTGAAATAAATAACAACTGAATTAACAAACTGACTCAAACTGACACTACTATAACTGAAACAAATAACTACACTGCTGTCCTACGAACACAGTGGGGACCACTGCAGTGGGGCCCACATCAGTGTTCTCTACACTCCCCCTCAAGTTGGGAGTAGACATCTATCATGCCCAACTTGGATAGGTCTGTCTCTAACTTCTTCCTTGGTATAGCCTTGGTGAGGATATCCGCGAGCTGCATATTAGATGTGATGTATGGAAGACACACTTCTTGTGATGTGACCCTTTTCGCACAAAATGTCGATCAACTTTGATATGTTTAGTTCTGTCATGCTGCACTGGGTTGTGGGCTATATTAATAGCTGCCTAATTATCACAATACAACACTAAGGGCTTTTCATAGTCAATACCCAACTCTTCAAGTTGTGACCTCAGCCATAAGATTTCAGCCACTCCATTAGCCATTGACCTGTATTCCGCTTTAGCACTGGAGCGGAAAACAACACTCTGCTTCTTATTCCTCCAAGAGATAAGGTTACCTCCCACCAGGGCACAATATCCAGAGGTAGACCTTCTGTCATCAACACTTCTAGCCCAATCGGCATCTGTATAGACTTCCACCCTCATGTGATTATTGTTCTTGAGCAATATACGTCTACCCGGGCATCTCTTCAAGTATGCTAATATTCTCTCTGTCGCAAGAAGATGAGAAGTTCTAGGGGAGTCCATGTACTAGCTAACGACACTAACTGCATAGCTGATTTCCGACCAAGTGAGGCAGAGATATAAAAGCTTTCCAACCAACTGTTGGAACATAACTTTGTCTTCAAGAGGCTCCCCACCCTCTGCACTAATCTTGTGATTTTGTTCGATGGGTGTATCGGCCGGCTTAACACCCAACTTTCCAGTTTTCGCCAACAGATCTAGAACATATTTTCTCTAAGAAATAAAAAGCCCCTGCTTGGATCTAGCAACCTCAATACCCAAAAAGTACCGTAGTGCACCAAAATCTTTCACCTCAAACTCTTGATGAAGAAGCTGTTTGAGGGACTCAATCTCATGACTGTCATTTTTTGTCACCACAATATCATCAACATATACTGTTAGTAGTGTCAGAGAGGACTCCACCCTCTTGATGAATAGTGTATGACCTGACTGGGCCTGTACATAACCAAACCTTCCAAGGGCTAATCTGAACCTATTAAACCAGGCTCTAGGTGACTGCTTCAAACCATACAATGCATTGTTCAGTCGACGAACCTTCTTACTTGTCTCTGTATCATAGAATCTAGGAGGCAACTGCATATAAACCTCTTCTTGTAAGTCTCCATTCAGAAAGGCATTTTTAACATCCATCTGAAACAGGGGCCAAGAATGATTTGCTGCAAGGGATATCAAAACTCGAATGGTGGTCATCTTGGCTACTGGGGCAAAGGTCTCCAAGTAGTCTATACCATAAGTCTGAGTGAACCCCTTTGCAACCAGCCGGGCTTTGTACCTTTCAATAGAGCCATCAGCATTATGCTTCATAGTGAACACCCATCTGCATCCCACCGGTTTCTTTCCTTTTGGTGGGTCAACCAGTGCCCAAGTATTATTCTTCAACAGGGCATCCATTTCGACTTGCATTGCCTCTTTCCATTCTGGAACTGACTCTTGCACTGATCTTGGAATAGGGACATCGGCAATGGAAGTGAGATAGGACCGGTAAGATGGTGATAGATGATCATAGGATAAGAAATGTGAGATGCTGTGAGTTGTAGAAGTGGTGCAATGTCGTTTCCCTTTGCGAATGGCAATAGGGAGATCAAGGTCATCCATAGGAGGGGAAGTGGCAACAGTGAGAGGTATCTCAGTTAGCTCTGGATCTGGAGGCACAGAAGGAACTGGAGCTGGCCGGGACTGCCGAAGACTAGGACCAACCTGCCTGCATCGCCTGTGATAGACTCTCAACTCCGGCTCCCTCTGACCACCCTCACCACTACAACCTTCATTACCCAGTGGAATAGGTAAAGGAACAGCCCCACTTCTACCAGCCCCACTTCCACTCTCACTGCTCTCCCCCTGAGGAAAGAAACTCAAAACAGCCCCACTCTCACTGCTCTCCCCCTGAGGAGAAACCTTTGGATAATAGGGTGTTTCCTCAAAGAAGGTGACATCCATGGAGACAAACCGTTTCCCTGAAACCGGATCATAGCAGCAATAACCCTTTTGAGCTTGTGCATAACCAAGGAAAATGCATTTGGAGGCCTTAGGTTCAAATTTGGAATGATGAGGCCCGAGAAGCTGAACGAAACAGGTACAACCAAAGGTTTTAAGGGGAACAATGAACAACTCCACGTCTGGGTATAGAAGGGAAAAGGGGGTTCTCATATCAAGGACCCGGGAAGGAACTTGATTAATGAGATAAACTGCCGTGAGGATAGCATCACCCCATAAGCGAATAGGTACGTTGGAGGTAAACATAATGCTTCTAGCCACCTCCAAGATATGCCTATTCTTCCTTTCGGCAATGCCATTCTGCTGTGGTGTATAAGGGCAAGTGCTCTGGTGAATAACTCCTTGGTTAAGAAGGTAGGAGGTCAATGGCTCAGCAAAGTATTCCTTTGCATTATCAGATCTAAGGACTTTGATTTTTGTCCCAAACTGAGTGAGAACCATCTGATGGAAGTTTTGGGTCAAAGCAGGAACCTCATCCCGAGAACGCATAAGATAGACCCAAGAAAACTGGGTATGGTCATCAACAAACAGTAGAAAATATCTGTACCCACCCATAGAAGAGATATGATATGGCCCCCATATCTCTTTGGCTGTCTTTGCCACAAGTAATTTCGGCTGATATGTCGCTGCATAGAATTACACAGCCATGCCATAACTAAATAGTTCTTTTGAACCCACTTGGTGTATGTTGGGTCCTCCTTGGAAGGTTCTTTCACATCTCCCAAGAGGTAACCCAGTTTTCCCCTTCCTCCAATAGCCATCATGGTTGATTGCGCCCACTCCAAATAATTTGACCCATCAAATCTCATAGTTGTAATCTGAAACCCAGTTTCAGATACATTACCATAACTGTGGTTTCCAAAACTATTTTCTCCCTGATCCTTAAACTCCATCTTTGATCAAGATTCAGTGGCTACAAACTGTTAGAGCAATTATACCAGAAAATAGAGTCAAGCAAGTAAGTCTGAAATCTGATCCGAAACCAACACAAATCTGATCTGATCTGATCCGATCAGAAACCAACCCAAATTCTGATCTGAAATCAATCGCCTATCACAGTATATGCAAGAAATCAACTCAAATCTGATCTGAAATCAATCGGCATGCACATTACGAGGCAGCCTATCAATCTGAGATGCTATTTTTTGAAGTCACTACTGTGGGACCCACTGTTGCGAGAGCAAAAAATAGGGTTTCAAATGTAGGTTTGAAGTAAGTGCTCAGCTGCACTCTCCAAGCAGTCTGCACAAGTGGGACTTGTCGTAGGGCAATATGAAACCCTAAAAACTAATCACCTTTGAAGAGGAGGGTTCGGCCCAACAGTCAAACCCTAGAAACAAACTTAATCACAGTTCGGCAAGCCAAACCCTAGAACAAACTTGAACACAGTTCGGCCCCTCTTTCTAGATAGGTCCAACCTATCTCGGTTGGTTGCAGTCTCTGAAACTCAGTAAAAAAAAACTTACTGATTACCTGTCTTCGGTTTACTGTCTTCTAGGGTTACCTGAACCCTAACCTTCGCTGCCTCTTCCTGATTACCAACTCTCTGCAAGCCGCGGCAAGTCTTCAACTGCTGCGAACCTCTCTTGGTAATCTCCAAGATTCAGCCACCGAAAAACTTCTTCTAAGCTTCCAGCCCTAGCTAGTCCTCATGTGGTCGGCTGGACTAGACACACATGAGAAGCCCTAGATAGGCTTTGATACAAAGTAGAAGATCAAGACTGTAATCAGTCTTGAATCCTAAAAGGTTTTAGGTTTGCAAAACAGAAGAGAAAGTGAGAGAAAGGAGAGAGAATAGAAGAGAAGCTAGAGAACACAAGTTGTTGAAAGGAGGGACAGATTCTGACAGATCTGCCGCCGCAACTTTCTTAATATTTATATGTTATGTTTAGTACATAATGGAAAGGACACATCTGCCCTTGGTACTTACATAATAAATAAAGTAAATAAAAACTGAAATAAATAACAACTGAATTAACAAATTGGCTCAAACTGACACTACTATAACTGAAACAAATAACTACACTGCTGTCCTACGAACACAGTGGGGACCACTGCAGTGGGGCCCACATCAGTATTCTCTACACTCTAATAAAGTGTTGGTCCACTTCAATATGCTTAGTTCTGTCATGTTGTATCGGATTATGGGCTATGTTAATAGCAGCCTGATTATCACAGTACAGCATTAGAGGCTTCTCATAAGTAATGCCCAACTCCTCAAATAGGGATTTCAACAATAGTACTTCAGCCACACCATTTTCCATGGACTTATATTCAGCTTCAGAATTGGAGTGAGCAACAACATTTTGTTTTTACTCCTCCAAGAAACAAGATTACCTCCTACAAAAAAGCACAATAAACAGAGGTAGACCTCCTATCATCAACACATCCAACCCAATCAGCATCTGTGTAAACTTCCATTTTCATGTGACCATAATCTTTTTATAGTATACCTTTGTCTGGACATCTCTTCAAATATGCCAATATCCTTTCAACTACAAGTAGGTGAGTAGTTATAGGAGAATGCATATACTAGCTTACAACACTGACTGCATAACTGATGTCTAATCGTGTGAGACAAAGATAGAGAAGTTTTTCAACTAATCATTGGAACATAACTTTATCTTCAATGGGCTCTCCACCTTCTGCACTGATCTTGGGATTTTGTTCAATAGGTGTGTTAGCAGGTTTAGCACCTAGCTTCTCTGTTTCTTCCAACAAATCAAGAACATACTTTCTTTGGGAAGAAAAAATCCCATGCTTAGACCAAGCTACCTCAATACCCAAGAAATACTATAGCTCTCCTAGGTCTTTGACCTCAAATTCTTGGTGAAGGAGTTGCTTAAGAGAGTCAATCTCACGGGTACCACTCTCTATCACCACAATATCATCCACATATACAGCAAGCAGTGTTAAGGAGGAATCCACTTTCTTAATAAAAAGAGCATGATCTGACTGGGCCTGCACATGGCCAAAATTTTCAAGAGCTTTTCTGAATCTATCAAACTAGACTCTAGGGGACTTTCAATCCATATAAGGCCTTATTCAGTTGGCAAACGTTCTTTCCTGTTTTTGCACTATAAAATCCAGGAGGCAACTGCATATACACTTCTTGCAAGTCACCATTGAGGAAGGCATTTTTAACATCCATCTGAAACAAAGCCATGAGTAATTGGCTACAAGAGATAATAAAACTCTGATAGTGTTCACCTTCGCTACTGGTGCAAAAGTCTCCAAGCAGTTTATGCAATATGTCTGAGTAAATCCCTTTTTAACTGATCTGGCCTTATAGCTTTCAATGGAACCATCAACATTATACTTCACAGTAAACACCCATCTACATCCAACTGGTTTATTCCCTTTAGGTTTATCAACTAGCTTCCATGTATTGTGCTTCAAAAGGGCATCCATTTCTACCTTCATTGCATCCTTCCACTCAGGTACGGACAAGGCTTCCTGCATTGTTCTGGGAATGGGAATAGTAGCAATGGATGCAAAAAAGGACTTGTAAGATGGAGACAAATGATCATAAGACAAGTTTTGGGAAATACAATGAATTGTAGATAAGGTACAATGGCATTTCCCTTTACGGATTGCAATGGGAAGGTCAAGGTCATCCAATAGAGGTGAAGGCTCAACAACAAAAGGTATCTCATCTGTAATGAAAGATGAAGGAACTGTGGTACTTGGATCCGGATTCGCAGAAGGAACTGGGGCTGGCCTGGACTGTTGATGACCGAAATCAACTTACCTCCACCTTTTGTGATAAACTCTCAAATCCCGACACCTTTGACATCCCTCCTCACTACACTCCCCTTCAGTGATTGGGACAGGTAATGGAATTTCTAATGAATGAACCCCCACCTCACTACTCTCCCCTGAGAAGAAACCCTAGGATAATACGGTACATCCTCAAAGAAAGTGGCATCCATAGAAACAAACCTCCTCTCAGAAGTAGGTTCATAGTAGCAATATCCCTTTTGAGTTTGTGCATAACCAAGGAAAAGGCATTTTGAAGCTTTAGGATCAAATTTGGAACGATGAGGTCCAAGGGTCTGAACAAAGCAAGCACATCCAAAGATCTTAAGGAGATTAGTGAACAACTCTTTATCAGGATATAAAAGGGTGAATGGAGCTTTTATGTCTAGAACCCGTGAAGGAACTTGATTGATGAGATATACAACCGTATGAATGGCATCTCCCCAGAAACATATTGGCACATTGGAGTTAAATGTAATGCTTCTAGCCACCTCCAATATGTGTCTATTCTTCCTCTTAGCAACCCCATTTTGCTGAGGTGTATGGGGATAGGTACTCTGATGGATAATCCCATGGTTAAAGAAATATGAGGCTAATGGTTTTGCAAAATACTCTTTCGCATTACCGGATCTGAAAATTTTGATTTTGATCCCAAACTAGGTTAAAATCATCTGATTAAAGATCTAGGTTTAGGAACCTCATCTCAAGAATGCATAAGGTAAACCCATGAAAAACGAGTATAGTCATTAAGAAACAACAAGAAATATTTGTACCTCCCCCCCTAATGGCAGTAATATGATAAGGTCCCCAAACATCGGTATGCACAATTTCAAAAGGAATACTACTTTTATTACTCAAGGAATATGTTGTTCTACAATGCTTTGCAAGCTCACAACTTTCACATTTCAAATTGGTTATCTGGACAGACTCAAACAAACTTTTCAAAGAGCTAAAAGATAAATGACCCAACCGGTTATGCCAAAGCATAACCTGACTAACAAGCTGAGAAATAAAAGACCTCCCAACTTCACCATCTTCCCCATGTGAGCTCCCTCCAATTTAAGAGGGCGATTCAACCACTCTTTCACCTTCCACACAAAATCAGGGTGATTCAACCACATGTTTTCAAATCTAAGAGGGCGAGGTCCTGATCCTAAGATCTCCTGGCCTTACTTGATGGGGCAATGATCAAAGGTTACTCTAGGTGGAGCCCTAGCCACCAAATCTCTCCAATGGTTTTCCCATCCTTCTTTGGAAAGAAATCTGTCCAATTTGGAGCAAAGTGGGTTTTCCTAAAAGTTGGACCAAGTCTCTCCAATGATCAGAGGTTACTCATACTTGTTCTAACCACACCTCGAGGGTTATTGGATTATCGCAAAATCTGATTACATTGAAATCACCCCCTAAAGACCAAGGGCCATCCCCTAGTCCATTTAGTTCATACAATTCCTCCCATAATTCATTTCTCCCTCTATAATTATTTGGCTCGTATACATTAGTTAAGACCCAAATAAAACCATCATCCAGATTTTTCAATTTCAAAGACACGGAAAACCTTTATATTATTAGTTCCTCTACTATTTCCACCACATCCTCTCTTCATATAGTAACTAAACCTCCAGAAGCCCCCCAAGATGGAGCTGATGTCCAATTCACTCCTTTGGATTTCCACACACTTCTCACCCATCTCATATCTAGCTCTGCTAATTTGATCTCCTGTCACATCATGTTATGATCCCTTTGTCCCACATTGGTAATATGGGATGCTAATCTTAGATATCCCACATTGGTAGTATGGGATACTGTTGTGTGATATATATGTGCTTGGGTTCCCTCCCTCTAACAACTAGCTTTTAGGGGCATGTTCTCCCAAGGCACAGATCAAATGGTATCAGAGCCTACACTATGCCTCCCAATTGCAATTGTGCGGCACAAGTGGTGACATCAGTATTGCAGTGTTCGACTAGGACTAGGTGGACTAGTGTAATGCCAGCCTGCGTGGAATGTTACGATCCCTTTGCCCCACATTAGTAATATGGGATGCTAATGTGAGATATCCCATATCGATAGTATGGGTAGTTGTTGTGTGATATGTATATGTGCTTGGGTTCTCTCCCTCTATCAGCTAGCTTTTAGGGGTGAGTTCTCCCAAGGCATGTATCACATCACATAGTCTCCAATCCTGGAGTGAACTGCTTTCATACCAACTTGTTGATCTAGAATTAATTTAGTTTATTAGTCTGAAGTTGTTTGTGTATGAATATGGAGAACAGAGTAGGAGAGAGGAACATGAGAGAATAAAAGAAAGAAAACTTTGGGAGAAAGAAAGAAGGTAGACATACAGCCCCTTTTCAACTATATATTCAACATAGATTTACATGGAAAATGACAAATCTACCCATGGTTGTCCATATTAAACAAATTGCAATTATACAGCATCCTTTCAACAGATTTATTCTCGTGTGTCTCCTTCATTGTTTCTTTGTTAGTCCTTTTTGAGGTCCTCTCTTGTATTCTAATACTTTGATACCTAAGTAACCCTTTAGTTAATGATATGAACAATGAGAATTTGCTAGTGGATACGGTGAATAACTATCTTTAGTAAAATTAAACATAAAATAAGTGAAAGTGGAAACAAGTGAATGCTGGTCTAGTGTTGATTTTTGTGGTCCATAGGCAAAATCCCTTTTATGGCAGATTCCTTAATTATCTATTCGAGGAGTTGCGCATGATCTCAATCAGCCTGGTTTTGAGTTTAGGTGTTTCAATTCATTAGAAAGTTCAAGTCAGAGAGCTGTTAACTGTAACTACTCACTAGTTAAGGAGATACTTCTGAACATCTTGACTCCACTTCTCCAGCATTCTGGGAAGCTGCTTGTATGATTTGTTGGTTTTACTTTTAAAGGTTCGAATTTTTGTGCTATGAATTAAATCAGCTTTAGCAATTAGCACTTTAATAGATGCATATGAAAAGCTTCTGATCTTGATTGATTTAAATGTATATAGGAGGGAGAGTTTGCAAGCCTTCCAGTGAAAAGACTAAGAAAAAGGCAAATGCGGAATTTCTTCCTCTGCCTCATGGTCTCCCAAGTAAGGTTTAAATGATTTCCATCATCTTGTTTTTATATAAATTGACCCAAAAGATAATTTTCTTTCCAATGAAAATCAGCAAAAGAAATTGGGTAATGTTACAAGGATCAAACATTTGTTTCAATACTAGTGATGTAGTTTATCTCTTTTCATTTACCTAGTTCTGTGGCAGGAAAACTTCAGTTGATTGATTTTATCGGTGCAACAATGATTGGTAACTCAACTCAGCCTTAGCTCCAACTGTTCTGGGTAGGCTACATGAACACAGGGAAATCAGCTATCAACAAAGAATTAAAAAAAAAAAAAAGATGCAGAGCAAACATACGCAAATAAAAAGAAGCCACACCTTGCAAATGCAGACACATCTGACCAGCTCGACCATAAAATCCAAAAACACAATTATACCTACTGACCAGCCTTGCAAATGCACCTATAAAACTCATCGAAGTGGAAGAAGACTCACAATTATACCTACTGACCAGCCTGACAAAAAACCAAAAACCAATACCCAAACCCTCTATCACTTAGGAAAAAATAACAATGCCCAACCTGCACTAAAATACTGCTTAATGCAAAACCATAACAAGATATTTTTCTTTTGCACCTCTTCCCCTCTCCATTATCTTCCCCCGTCTCTACTAACTAAATCCCCAATAATGTCCCTCTCTAGAAGATTGGGAATGAAGATGTCCAAGAAGCCCTTGCCTCTCCAGGGTGGTGCCGTGCCATGGAAGAACTCTCAGCCCTTCATCATAATCATACTTGGGACCTCATTGCTCTTCCTCCTAGGAAGCAAGCTGTTGGTTGTAAATGGGTTTATACGGTTAAGTATATGCCTGATGGTAGTGTTGAACGCCTGAAAGTGCGATTAGTTACAAAAGGATACTCCCAAACCTATGGCATTGACTACACAGAGACCTTCTCACCGGTTGCTAAGATAGGGTCCGTTTGTGTGGTGATCTCTCTTGCAGCCATGTATGAGTGGCCACTATATTAGCTTGATAGCAAGAATGCCTTTTTGCATGGTGACTTACTCGAGGAGGTCTACATGGAGCAACCTCCAGGGTTTGTTGCTCAGGGGGAGGATGGTAAGGTGTGCAGACTAAGGAAGGGTATATATGGGGTTAAATAGTCTCCTCGAGCATGGTTTGGTAGGTCTAGTGAGGTGGTAAAGAAGTTTGGTATGAAACATTGCAAAGTTGACCATTCTGTATTTAGTCATGACTCTCCAAGAGGAAAAATACTGTTGGTGGTGTATGTAGATGATATTGTTATTACTGGGAATGATAACATTGGTATTGACAGGTTGAAGACTTATCTACAGGATCACTTTCAAACAAAGGATCTGGGTAAACTGAAATACTTCTTGGGGATAGAGGTAGCGAGATCCAAGTATGGGATTAACCTATGCCAGAGGAAGTATGTGCTTGATTTGCTGGAAGAAACTGGCTTGTTGGGTGCCAAACCAGCTGAAACACCCATGGACACAAATACCAAGCTAAGCAGTGATATGGGTGAAGTGTTTGAAGACCCTAGCAAATACTGACAACTTGTGGGCAAACTGAACTACCTAACCATTACCAGACCAGACATCTCATTTGCAGTTAGTGTGGTAAGCCAGTTTATGCAAAAACCTTTGATTCCTCATTGGAATGCGGTTCTGAGAATTGTGAAGTATCTAAAAGGGGCTCCGGGTCGCGGTCTGATATACAAGAGTGGGGGAAAACTTGAAATAGAAGGGTATTCTGATGCTGATTGGGCCGGTTCTATGTCTGATAGGCGGTCTATTACAGGCTATTGCACGTTTCTGGGAGGTAACCTGGTGACATGGAAAAGTAAGAAGCAGACGGTTGTGGCAAGAAGCAGTGCAGAAGCAGAATATAAGGCTATGGCGCACACCGCTTGTGAATTAGTGTGGCTAAGGAACCTTCTATAGGAAGTAGGGTACAACATTAACACTCCAATGAAGCTCTATTGTGATAACCAGGCTACAGTTCATATCTCCTCTAATCCTATGTTTCATGAAAGAACCAAGCACATTGAGGTTGACTGTCACTTTGTGAGGGAGAAGGTGCTGAATGGAGAGTTAGACACTACACATGTTAATACAGGAAATCAGTGGACTGACTTATTTACAAAAGGCTTGAGTCGGGGAAGAGTGGACTACATATGTAACAAGCGGGGAGTATATGATATATACTCACCAACTTGAGGGGGAGTGTTAGCGTAGGGGTATTTCTGTCTTTATACCTTGGTTGATGTTGATGATTTGTAGTGTTGTGTTGGGTAAGGGCACATAGGTCTTTTCAGTCTTGTTTTAGTAATAATATAAATACTTACTGGCCGACTGGGAGAAGTCAGGTTGACTCTGTCAATTCGAACCAGAATTCTCTCTTCTCTCTTTCTCTCTCTCTCTCTCTTTCTCTATCACCTTTTCTTCTTCTACATAACTGAACTCAGTCAGGCCGAACTCTAAAGCAGACTTTAATTGTAACAACAAGAAAAGCCCCAACAGATCTAATATTACTGTAAAGTCCATAATTACATATATTCTTCCTAAGATAACTTCATTCCTCATACAAACTGAATACTCCAACTGTCCAATATCCCCTTTAAGGTACAACCTGGAAAGAAATAATGTAATCTTGGTAGCAATACTACAGTGCTTCTCTTGAACAAAGCAACTTGAAGATTCCAGTATGGCGGTAAGTAGTTCTTGCACCATACCTACAAGGATCCAATCAGGTTGATTGTCCTCATGGCAGCAATTTGACTCTTACCCATGGCAAGAGAAGTCTCCAATTGATTAGACAGTACTCATGGTGGCTCACAGCTCTTTCCCAAGACAACCAAACATCTAGTCCACCTCTTGACAATTTCCCCAATAATGTCAATATGCTACCAACTTAACAAAGACCCAAGCACAAATATAGCAGTATGAGGAACACTCTACCAGAAACTTTGACATAATAAATACCCTAATGACATACAAGAACAACTAAAAAACAAATGGCTCTTAAGCATGACAAAGACTCTCCCTCAATCAAAGTATGTAGCCTTTCAAGAATTTCATCAAACACAATGCACATGAAATCTTGGAGCTGGAAAACTTGGATAATTCAGAAACATGCATCACCAAGGGATACTCAACTGAAAAGTGTGCTTATGACCAAATAAACACTTTCTATTTCTTATAATTTTTAAATTTTCTGTTTCTTTAGCCTGTAACCAGACATTTAAATTCTTCCAATAGCACATGAAAACAAGACTGTCCTTCTAATCAGCCCTCGAGGAACACATATCAAACTTTGGTGATCATATAACCCAAAGTAGAACCAAATTGACCCAAAGGTTAGATTCCAAAAGATATTTGTAACCCTACACATAGGGCATAATAGATCAGCCCTTTTGGGATTTGTAGAAACTGAAGAAATAGGGTGCACTCATTTTAGAGGCCCTAGAACTCCTCAAAACTAGCATTTCCCACTATATTATGATCTATGAAAATCAAGAATAGCTGTATGCCACAGTATTTTCTACCCAATAATGCTGAATAAAGAGTATCTTTGGTTCTTGATTTTAGGAAAAACTTTAAGACTCCTTAAGACCAAATTACCTTCAATTGATTTTATATAAATCATCTAAAACCAGGCAAACATGATGACTTGATCAGCTTTTTTAATGCTCCACCAATTATCAGCCAACAGACTAAGAACTTACACCCCAAAGCATTGTAGGAGTAGCCCTAAAACAAATTGGCCCTCAAGTAGAGGTAGGCATTTGCTCCCTGCTTCACCAAAATTTAATTCTGTGACCAACTCTGTAGAATTTTGTACGTGACCAAGCAATGCAATACTGTCATATAAAACTATAAAAACTATCAATGAGATACCTTCTTAGCCACCAATAAATTCTGAAAAAATCTCCAAAAATCTTCTAAGAATCAGGAAATTCAAGAATGAATTGATATCTTTACTAAAAAAAGAACATTTCTAGTTAAGTTTGAGATTTCTATAAATGGTAAATTCCTATAATTACTATTTATAGAAAACTTTTGTATTGCTATTTATAGTAAAACCCAATTCTGATGAAAGGAACCTCAAGAGGAGGCAAAGATTTAGAACACAGAGGTCAAACTAACTATCAACAATGTTGGATTTAGAGGAGATTAAACAAAAAAATAATAGAAATACAAAAAAAAAAAAACTTAAAAAAAATAAGACTAAATGAAAAATGACAACTCTAAACATGAAATGTGGTAGAAAGAAAAGAAGGGAAATATGATCGACGCAAAAAGGATTCAATTGGCAGGTAACTGTATGATTATATATCAAAATTACTTTGAACAAAAATAAAAACCAATAAATCTGATATTACTTTGATGTCCACAATTATATATTTTCTGCCTAATATAACTGCATTCTTCCTACAAACTGAATACTCCAAATGGGTAGATTATTCTTCTTCCCAAAATGAAATCCATCCTTCAACTATGGATGAAAAATGTTCTTTTCCTTTTCATCTTCTCATGTTAATGCAACTTTCATTGTTCCTTTCATGCCCAGGTTGTAAATGTCCATATAAAACTAAATAATGATTTACTAATCAGAGTGTGGTCCTATGTCTTCTTTTGATTAGGGTGTGCCAATGATTTACATGGGCGATGAATATGGCCACACTAAAGGTGGAAACAATAATACATATTGCCATGATAACTATGTGAGCTCCTACTTTCTGTTTGCATGTTGTTTGCTTATGCTAATGGAACCTAACTTTGGAGCCTGTCCTATTGGTTCCAACTGCAGATTAACTATTTCCGGTGGGACAAGAAGGAAGAATCATCTTCTGACTTCTTCAGGTTTTGCCGCCTCATGACAACGTTTCGGCGGTAAAGGCATCCACATTTGAGACATACATATTTTAATCTGGTTAATATTTCAACGCTCCTTATTTAATCTGTATGTTGTATGATACAGTGAATGTGAATCACTTGGTCTTAATGACTTCCCAACAGCAGAGAGGCTTCAGTGGCATGGTCATGCCCCCGGGATGCCTGACTGGTCTGATACAAACCGATTTGTAGCTTTTTCACTGGTATGTTTCTTCTCAGTCATCTTAACAACTGCATGCACTATGATAAAAATTCTTTTCCTGGGTTATGTTGGCTTAATTTAGAAGGAACAAGACTTAGATATATCATCAATCCTGGCATGCTTTGATTAGTGACATCCATGAGTTTTTTTTTATTTAAGTCTCCCTTTTTTATTTAACAGCTATGCAAATATTCTAGCCATTTTCTGGACCTACTAATATTTGCGATGCAAGTAGGGCTGAACTCTTGGCATTACTGCAAGGAGTGATATTGAGAAGCTCTCTCAATTACAGAAACCTTATGATAGAAATGTTTCTGAGGTAGTTATGGGGTATTTCTAAAATAAACAGCATAGGGTCTTGGCAGTACAAACACATCATAAAATAAGTGAGGCATTTTGGCTATGAAATTCAGAACAACTTTTTATTCAGTTCAAAGATTAGTAAATAGTCTAGCTGATGTATGTATAAAGTGAGAACAATGGGCCAGGCAGTAGGGGAAGCCTAAGGGGTGCTCGGTACATACCATCTACATCATTCTTTTCCATAAATTGATAAAATTCTTAATAGTATTATCAGTAAAACAGGGCAGAAAAAAACAGAGGAAGAAAAGAGAAGGAAGAGAAGAGAGAGGGGAGAAAAGAAGAGAAAGATTGGATACCAAAAAACTGGTGGCGCCAATTCTAATTAACATATATATAGGGTGGCATATTAAAAGGAACAAAAAAAGACAACAGTGCCCTTGCAATACACATACTATATAAATTATTAACAATCTAACACTCCCCCTCAAGTTGGGACATAGATGTCAATCAGGTCCAACTTGCCACACAAATTATTGTGCCACAAGTGATGGAGGCCCTTAGTGGAGATATGTGCAAGTTGTTCTTTTCAGCTAACATAGGGAGTGCAGACTTCTCCACTCACAAGTTTCTCCCTAATAAAATGCTTATTAGTTGTCACTTCAATGTGATTTGTCCTGTCATGGAGGACTCGGTTGGTTGCAATATTGATGGCAGCGACACCTAAAGACATGCATTGGAATAGAGAACAAAGGGGCCTTAGGAAACAAAAGTCGATGTGGGGCCTTATACTCTAGCAATCAAGATGGCATATGGTTGATAATATATGCACTGCACATAATGGTGTCCATTCGGAAACATTTTTGAACATGCATATGTAATAATAATCCACAAGCAACCTCAAGAAGATGATGATTTTTCCTTTCAGCAACACCATTTTGTTGAGGTGTTTTAGCACAAGAACTTTACTGAAGAGACCCACACGAAGCAAAGAGCTTTGTGAGATCATTGTGAAAAATACTCCTTTGCGTTGTTTGACTAGAAAATATGAATCGCAATCTAGAATTAAGTAAAAATCATGAGTTGAAAATCTTTCACAAGCTTTAGCACTTCATTTCTAGATTGCCTGGGATAAATCCAAGTATATCTAGAGTAGTCATCAACCAATGTAACGAAATACTTATTGCTAGTTTCAGAAGGTAGAGTAACAGGGCCCCAAACATCGGAATAAACAATGTGAAAGGGAAATCCAGATCTTTTATTCCTTAAAGGAAAAGAACTTCTACAATGTTTGCTCAATTGACACTCTTGACAGTATGACCGGCCAGAAATAAGAGGAAGAGAAGAGAAGAGAAGAGAGGAGGGAAGAAAGAAGGGTTTTGCAATGTAATAGTACTGGCGGCACCAACCTTTATTTTAATATATATAGGGCGGCAGAAATAACAAGGGAAAAGGCCCTTGTGACCCTGAGTACAATAACAGACATAACAGAAAGAAAAAACGAAATAAAAAACACTTTAATTAGCCAAGCAGGCCTTAACATCAGCAACTAAATTATTTTAACACTCCCCCTCAAGTTGGAGAATAGATGTCAATCATGCCCAAATTGTCACACAAATCCTTGTGCCACACATGATGGAGACCTTTGGTGAAGATATCTGCAAGTTGTTCTTCTGAGTTAACATATGGTGTACACAGTTCTCCACTTTCAAGTTTCTCTCTAATAAAATGCTTGTCCACTTCAATTTGTTTCGTCCTATCATGCAGAACTGGATTAGTAGCAATATTGATGGCAATCTTATTGTCGCAGTAGAGTGGCATAGGATTGCTTACTGCGAAACCCAGCTCACCTAACAGATTTCTTATCCACATGATTTCTGCAACCCCATGAGCCATCGCTCTATACTCTGCTTCAGCACTGGATCTAGCCACCACACTTTGTTTTTTGCTTCTCCATGTGACAAGGTTTCCTCCTACAAAGGCACAATACCCACTGGTAGACTTTCGGTCATTGACTGCTCCTGCCCAATCTGCATCAGTATATACTTCCACTTTTAAGTGACTGTGTTTCTGGAACAACAAACCAGTTCCAGGAAACTTGAGATATCTCAAGATCCTCTCTGCAGCCTCAAAGTGAGTTGTCCTAGGGTTGTGCATGAATTGACTAAGGACACCCACTGCATAGGCAATATCTGGCCTGGTCATAGACAAATACAAAAGTCTCCCCACGAGTCTCTGGAACATCTTTACATCTTTCAAAACTCTCCCTGACTGTCTCCTAGATGGTGATTAGGTTCAATAGGTGAATCAAATGGTTTTACCCCCAACTTGCCTGTATCTTCTAGTAGATCTAGTACATACTTCCGTTGGGAAATAAAGATGCCCTTGTGAGAGCGGGCAACTTCAATTCCAAGGAAGTATCGTAAGGGGCCTAGATCCTTCACCTCAAATTTAGTGGCTAAGAATTTTTTCAATCTCTGGATTTCAGCCTCCCAATCTCCTGTGATCACTATGTCATCCACATACACAATAAGGGTTGCAGTTTTACCTTCACCTCTTTCCACAAGTAGAGTATGATCTGACTGGCATTGTTTGAACCCCATCTGTTGAACTGTTAAATGAAACTTACTGAACCAAGCCCAAGGTGATTGTTTCAACTCATATAGAGATTTTTTTAACCTGCACACCTTTTGTCCACTGCCTTTGGCACAAAACCCTGGGGGTTGGGTCATGTACACTTTCTCTTCCAAGTCACCATTCAAAAAAGCATTTTTGATGCCCAATTGGTGAAGATCCCAATCAAGATTTGCTGCCAAGGAAAGAAGAATCCTGATAGAGTTCATCTTGGCTACTGGAGCAAAAGTCTCTGCATAGTCCACTCCATATACCTATGTGAAGCCTCTTGCTACCAGTCTAGCCTTGTACCTTTCAACAGTTCCATCAGTCTTGTGTTTCACAATGAACACCCACTTGCACCCCACTGGTTCCTTCCCTTCAGCAAGGTCTACCAACTCCCAAGTGCCATTTTTGTGTAAAGCATCAATTTCTTCCTGCATTGCATGTGTCCATTCAGGTTTTGACAAATCTTCTGCCATAGTCTTAGGAACGGGGACACTATCTGCAGAAGAGAGAAAGGCACGGTATGAAGGCGAAACATGCTCATAGGACACAAAATTAGAGATAGGATGATTAGTGGTACAAGACCTAACACCCTTCCTCTTAGCAATAGGAATATTAAGATCATTGGTGACAGGTGAATCAGCATTTAAAGGAGCAGATATATCAATGGGAGCAAGTGTACCTGGCTGATGAGACAGATCTGCCTCGGGTGAATCCGATGATGTTGGTTGCATAGTGCCAGGCCCCATGGCTCTTGAACTCTGCTGGCTCTTATGGCAACGGGAAAACCCGGAATGGAGGAGGATCGGGTAAAGGAGGTAGTTGAATTTGAGTCGTTGCCTGTTTCTCCTCAACCTTACTCTCCCCTTGAGGAGAAATTGAGAAAAAAGGTTGATTCTCAAAGAATGAGACATCAATGGAAACATAGTACTTGCGAGCAATGGGATCATAGCAACGATACCCCTTTTGAGATAAAGGGTAACCAAGAAAAACACAAGGAATAGCCCGAGGATCAAGCTTACCACAAGTAGGGGACAAGTTATGGACAAAACAACGACACCCAAAAACACGCATCATAATAGTGGACAGCGGGGCTGTAGGGAACAAGAGATGATGTGGAGCCTTATACTCTAGTAGCCGAGAGGGCATGCGATTGATGATATATGTCGCACACAAGACTGCATCCATCCATAACTGTTTTGGTACATTCATATGAATCAACAAGCCACGAGTAACTTCGAGAAGGTACGGTTCTTTCGTTCAGCCACACCATTTTGTTGGGGTGTCCTGGCACAAGAGCTTCACTGAAGTGACCCACTCGAAGCAAAAATCTTCATGAGATCACTTTGGAAATATTCCTTCGCATTGTCCGACTAGAAGATATGGATTTCCGTTTGGAACTGAGTGAACACCATGCGTTGAAAAATTTTCACAATTTGTGGCACTTCATCTCGAGATCGCATAGGGTAAACCCAAGTGTATCTAGAATAATCATCAATCAAGGTAATGAAGTACTTATAGCCAGCCGCAGTAGGTAGAGTAACAGGGCCCCAAACATCAGAATAAACAATATGAAATGGAAATTCAGATCTTTTATTTCGTAAAGGTAAAGAACTTCTACAATGTTTACTCAACTGACAAGTTTGACACTGTAACTGACTCATTGACAAGGACTCAAACAACTTTGGAAACATGACTTTTAACGACTCAAAAGAAAGATGACCTAAACGACTATGCCATAAATAGGCTTGACTCTCACTTGATGAACCCGTGACTCTGTCGCCACTAGACCAGCATTATTCTCTAACACGTAGAGACCATCCACCATGCTTCCTCTACCAATCGTCTTCCCCGAGGTCAAATCCTAAAACACACATGAAGACAGAAAAAAGGTGACTAAGCAGTTCAAGGAGTGAGTCAGACTACTAATAGACGGCAAATTAATAGGTAATTTCGGAACGTGCAGTACATTAGGAAGAGTAAGGCCAAGTGGGAGAGGTATGGTGCCTCGGCCAGCTATGGTAGAAAAAGAACCATCAGCCAGTCTTACCTTATCTCTTCCAGAGAGAAGGTTATATGTCTGAAACAAATTAGACTTACCGGTCATGTGATTTGAGGCTCCAGAGTTAATAATCTAAGCAGAATCAGTAGTATGAGATAACACATGGAAGGCTGTGGCATTACCTGATGTAGACGCAAACGGGGTAGAGGGAGTAGGCCCAGAATCCATCTGGCGGAGAGTCCTACCATATAATTCCAAATGTTCACGGAAGGAGTTGATAATCTCTTCCTTAGGGTCAGAACTAGGATGTCTCTCCTGAGTTACCGAAGGACTAGGCTCTGTCAATGCCATATTAGTTGAGTTATACCTTCTTTGATTCCGCTGGCCTGCTTTCTTGCCCTGACCAGGTGTTGACTTCTTACCCAAATTCTGTGCCCATTTAAGTTTTCCATGGAGATCCCAACATGTATCTTTTGTGTGTCGTGTCTTCTAGCAGTGAGTACACCAAAGCTTGTTCTTATCATCTGATTTTTTTTGAGTGTCACTCTTTTTAAAACCACCTCCGACTTTGTATCTGAATTTCCCCGGACCGCTAGGGCAACTGACTCCCCTTCTACACCATTCACCACACTTCTTCTACTTTCTTCTAATTGCACCAAGGCATACACCTCCTAAACTGATGGCAAGCCTTTACTACCCAAGATCTACACCCTGATAGACTCATGACGGATTCAGCCCTAGGAGGAAGGAAAACACTCATTGTTGAGATACAAGTGACTTATAGGCCTTTGCATCTTCATCACACTTCCAATTCACATTCTGATAGTGATCAAGTTCTTTCCATATTGATGTCAATTCAGAATAGTACATCGAGAGACTCCTCTCCCCCTGCTTGCAAGTAAAGGATTCAGCTTGCAATTGATATATCTTGGCATAGTGTCTCTGCTCTGAATAGGTGGATTTCGCTTGTTCCCATATCTCACAAGCAGTTTCAGCCCACATAAAAGTCTTCCTTACTTGTGGCAGCATTGAAACTAAGAGCCAAGACATCACCATACTGTTCTCTTGGTTCCACCTATCATGCTCAGCACTTCCATACTTCTGTTCCTTCACTCTCCCATTGATGTGTCCTATTTTCCCCCTAGCAGTGATGTAGAGTTTTATTCCCCTAGACCACTCAAAGTAATTCAGACCATCAAAGGGAATAAGAGCCATGGGAAAGCTCATATCCATTCCCCCACTCACTCCATTGTGGCTCCCTGAAATCTCTGAAGTAGCAGAATTCTCAGTCGATATGGTCAAGCAGTTAATCAGTCCCAAACACCAGACTTAGAACCCTTCCTTACTCCACAAAACATTGCTCCACTCTGTTCACACCCACACACTTGGGTTTAACAACCAGGTTGAGCACAAACAGCACCAAATTCCGGACAAGACAGAGGTAATATTCAGCAGATTTCAGACCTGTATAGTTTTAACAGTCCCAACTTACCAGAATTCCGAAATGTCTAACAGCCACTAATCAGCAGGAGAGATCCTTCTTACTTATAGTCAAATCAAACCATTGAGAAGACAGGTCATCCTTGACCTACAGTTGCCTTAACACATGAACAGGATCACATGATCCAAAAAAACAGGGGGTACACTGGTTCGACAGCATTCAGCCGCCCAGACTCATAGGGTTTTCACTCGGCACATGACCAAAGAGGGTAAAGAAGAGAAAAACAGGGAGAATTGTACCAGTTGTAGCTGTTTTTTTAGTCCAGAATCAGATTTTTGTTCTGCCCAGGTTCTGCTAGTCTGTTCGATCTGTTCTCTCAGTAGGGTTGTTCAATCTGCTCTCTTTAATCAGTATTCCCGCTCTGATACCATCTTGACAGTATGGCCGGCCAGAAATAAGAGGAAGAGAAGAGAGGAGAAGAGGAGAAGAAGAGGAGAAGAGAGGAGGGAAGAAAGAAGGGTTTTGCAATGTAACAGTTCTGGCGGCGCCAACCTTTATTTTAATATATATAGGGTGGCAGAAATAACAAGGGAAAAGACCCTTGTGCCCCTAAGTACAATAACAGACATAACAGAAAGAAAAAACGAAATAAAAAAACACTTTAATTAGCCAAACAGGCCCCAACATCAGCAACTAAATTATTTTAACAGACACGTTTGACGCTACAACACATTTACTGACAAAGACTTAAATAATTTTAGAAACACAACTTTTAACGATTCAAAAGAAAGATGACCAAGACGATTGTGCCATAAGTAGGCTTGGCTCTCGCTAGACAGACTTAAAGGCTCTGTAGCCACAAGACCAGTCCATCCACCATACTTCCTCTACCAATCATCCTCCCAAAAGTCAAATCTGGAAAAACGCTAGAAGGAAAAAAGGTTACTGAGCAATTCAAGGAATGAGTAATGTTGCTAATCGAAAGTAAATTAATAGGCAATTTTGGAACATGCAATACATTAGAGAGGGTAAGGCCAAAAGGAGGGGAGATGGCTCCTTGACTGGCTATGGTAGAGAATGACCCATTAGCCAGTCTCACTTTATCTCTCCTAGAAAGGTGGTTATATGCCTGAAACACATTTGAGTTACCAGTCATGTGATTTGAAGCTTTGGAGTCAATTATCCAAGGAGAGTCAGATGTATGAGATGATACATGGAAGGCAGTGGTAGAGTTACCCGATGTAAACGCAAAAGAGGTAGGAGTAGGTCCAAAATCCAAATGATGAAGTGTCCTGCCATATAACTCCAAATGGTCACGAAAAGAGCTACTAATTTCTTCCTTAGGATCAGAACCAAAGGGACGTTCCTGAGATACAATGAGACAAGTCTCTTGAGAGGCCACATTTGTTGAGTTATATTTCTTCTAATTCTACTTAATTGTCTTCTTGGTCTGATCAGGTGTTGATTTTTTACTTAATTCCTTATCCCCCTTAGGTTTCCCATGGAAATCCCAACATGTGTCTCTAGTGTGCATGGACCGCTGACAATAAATGCACAAAAGTTTGTCTTTGCCATCCACCCTCTTTTGGAAGTCACCCTTCTTAAAAGAACCCCTTCCATTTCCATGTGTACCTCCTCGAATTTCCAAGGCAACTGGCTCCCCCTCTGAATAATTCATCACATTTCTTCTACTCTCTTCAAACTAGACTAAGGCATAGACCTCTTGGACTGAAGATAGGTCCTTACTTCCCAAGATTTGCACCATAATAGAGTCATACCTCATTACCAAAAAAAAAAAGATAGTCATACATAGGATTCACTTCCAAGAGGAATGCAAATACTCGCTGCTAGGAGGCAAGGGGTTTGTAGGCTTATGCATCTTCATCACATTTCCAATTCACACTTTGATAATGATCCAACTCCTTCCAAATTGATGTCAAATCTGAGTAATATACTGAGACTCCTCTCCCCCTACTTACAAGTGGATGATTCAACTTGCAATTGGCATATTTTTGCATAGTGCCTCTCCTTGAATAGGTAGATTTTGCTTGTTCCCATATTTCATAAGCTATTTCAGCCCACATAAAGGTCTTTCTCATTTGTGGCAGCATAGA
Source organism: Nelumbo lutea (assembly GCF_056320005.1). Taxonomy (NCBI): domain Eukaryota; kingdom Viridiplantae; phylum Streptophyta; class Magnoliopsida; order Proteales; family Nelumbonaceae; genus Nelumbo; species Nelumbo lutea. Next base: position 53,916,313 of record NC_142691.1, read on the forward strand.
AACTAGGAGCCATAACATCACCATACTATTCTCTTGACCCCAACTGTCATGTTCAGCACTTCCAATCTTTGGTACATTTTGCCATTGATATAGCCTATATTCCATCTAGCAGTAATGTAGAGCTTAATTCCCCTAGACCACTGAAGGTAGTTAAATCCATCAAAGAGGATCACAGCCATAGGGAAATTCATATCAAGCCTCCCACTCATTCCGTTTTGACTTACAGGCCAGAAGATGCAGAATCTTCAGAGGACATGATCCAGCTCACTGTTCAGCTCCAAATACACATCCATGGATCACTTCTAACATAGGTCCATCCCTAGAGAGACACTAGAACTGCAGTCCACATAAACACTCTACAGTCTGGAAACAAAACAGCACCATCTCCCCCAAAAAGCAGGTTTCTAGGTTGTTTTCAGGTTTAAACAGATTCAACAGCCACAGTCCACCACACTTCCAGACCACTTAATCACCACAACCACCAGGAGAGAATACAACCAGTGTTGTCACATAAAAAAACAGGTCATACATGACCTACAGGAACTTCATATTCAGTTACAAGGATCACACGATCTACTTCATATTCAGCCACTTTAGTTTTATATGTTTGCTTGGTACACGACCAAGAGGAAGAGAGAAAGGAAGAAAAAAACTTCTGCTGTATCAGTTGTAGATGTTTTTCTTGAGCCCAATCTGGAGAAGACACTCAAGACAGCAAGGAAAGGAAGAGAGAGAAAGTATGATAGATCTGACCTCACAGGCCCAATAGTTTTGCTCTGATACCATATTGTCAATGAAACAAAGCAGAAAAAATAGAGGAAGAGAGAAGGGGAGAAGAGAAAGGTTGGAGACCAAAACAACTGTGCTGGCGGCACCAGTTCTAATTACCTCATGTGATTTGTTGGTTTTTGTAATAGCTGCACTTTGGCAGCAATTTGCAAGTCATTAAGGGGGCTCCTATCTTTTCAATCTGTCAATGATGTTCCATCCCCACCCCCCTTATTGGGCAAGGATTCATCTATGAATGTGTAATAGAAAGCACAAGCTTAATTGGAGTGCTGTGGTGGTTCAGTGACAGATTTCTTGCTGCATTGGCATCTTGAATTCTATTCTTTAGCAAGGACTTCCTGATTAATACTTAATAGTGTGTGCACCAAAATGCCCTGGGTAACAGTTGCCCCCTGCCCCAAGGCTGGAGCCATTCCTAAAACACCTCCCTCTCCATGCACATGGAAAGGGGGTGGTCTAAGGCTTAGATGATGATGATTGGCATTGTTGGTACTATTGTTGTTTTTGCTTTTATGTATTTATTTATTTTCCTAGTTGGCTTATGCTCAGGAATTTCTTCATGCATTCTAGTCCTAATTTACAGGGTTACTTCATTGATTTTATACTTTGTGAGTGTCACATGGTGAAACTTCTCTTTGATCACATTTCACCCATGGATGTAATCATTCACATAAATCACATAAAATCATGTGTTCTAAATCCTTCTTTTTGTTCTTTTTATTATATTGGATAGCTATCTGTCTAGAATATTGTTTCTGCACAAGATTTTATAGTCTAGAAGATCTTTTCATAATCTACTGAATGGTGGCCGGAGTTGCTACTTCCATGTTATTGAACCTTCAGCTAATTTTTATCTGTTATCGTGAATTTGAGTTACAGGTTGATGCAGTGAAGGGAGAGATATATGTTGCTTTCAATACCAGTCATTTACCTGTTATGGTCACGCTGCCGGAGAGGCCTGGTTATAGATGGGAACCTCTAGTTGATACCAGCAAACCATCACCATTCGATTTCCTCTCTGAGGACCTTCCTGAGAGAGATGTAGCAATAAAACAGTATTCGCATTTCCTTGATGCCAACTTATACCCTATGCTTAGTTATTCATCCATTATCCTGACACTCTCTCCAGACGACAAGGCTTAAAGTCCCTAAATGTGATGGCTTTGTATATATACTTCTGTTTATTCTGTATATGACAGCAGAGTGCATATCTGAGAAGCAATTAATGCTTTTACAACTGGAAAATTGCATCAATAAGCTTACCTGTATTGACTGTACCTCAAATAAAAGTTTCTAGCTATTTTATTGAGGCTGCAATCTGATACAGTTTTGTAATGTCATATGGTGCTATATCTATTAGTACCCAAAAAAATTGCCATATGGTGCCATTATGTATTGGTAATTCAGTATTGTGAAGCTGCAATTTGATAAAGCTTTGTGTAAAGAGACTGGGCCGAATGGGCCCTAACATCCTCTCTTGTAATATCTTTTATTTTATTGTTGATGGGCCACACTTAATGGGCCTGTTATTTATTCTTGTTTTATTTTCTTTATGTAACTGCTAAGCTGGCCGCCCACTTAAGGGCATTCTTGTCTTCATGTAATTTTTAGATCTTAATAAAATAGGGTTAGAGGAGAATGGAGAATTATTCGACTCCTTCTCTTACCTCTTCTTTTTGCCATATTCTTCTCTTGTATAGCTGTTCAGACCTGTTTTTCTTCTCTAATCCCCAAATTTAATCTTGATACTTGAGGATTGATTACATCTTGGTATCAGAGCAGGTTTAGTTCTTATTTTTTCTTTCGTTCCCATACACTCTAAAATCAATAGTGTATGGAGAGATAGGTTCTCTATAGTATAGAAAATCACTTGCCAAGTTGGTAGAGGGTTTGGAGAGTTGAGATTTGGTTGGATTTTGCTAAGAAGTGATGTTGCTTTGATGCTGCCCGAAACCTTAATTGACTAGAGATTTTCGAGGTTACTAGGAAAGGAGAAGCTTGGGTGTGGCGCTCTGTGCTTGGAAGGTGTCACATGATTGTTAAAGGAAGGCGGTTCATGTTTGGAAGAGTTTGGGTTGGTCTGGTAGGTGCGGTTGCATCTTTTCTCTTCTCCCCCACAGTTGGACAGAGCAAAACCCTAATTTTTCAAGCACTCGAGTTCTGGTTTGACTTCAAGTAAGTTTATATGGACATAATTTATGGTTCTTTGATTTCTATTTGATTGATGGAGACATATGGAAGTGAGTTCAAGTAGGTGCTGGTTTTTGGCCTTGGCTCATTTTGACTGGTGTAACCACAATCAAGCGAGATGGGACAAACTATCTTGCTTGGGTACAGTCTATAAGAATTTATGTTTGTAGTAGAGGAAGATTCGGGTATCTCACAGGCAGTAAGGTGAAACCCGAAGAGACAGACCCTGAATTTGAAAAATGGATGCAAGAGAATTATACTGTCATAGGATGGTTGGTCAAATCTATGCAACCCCATATAAGTCAGCACTATTTTTAGATGTCTTCAACTAAGGAGATATGGGATAGTGTTACTGAGACCTATTCATAGAAACTGAATGTAGTCGGAGCTTATAAGCTAAAAAGTGATGTGAAGAACCTAAGACAGGGGGAGATGAGTGTAGCAATCTACTATATATTGAAATCCCTATGGCAGGAATTGATGTTATGGAGATCGTGGTATGGGAGAGTAAGAATGATGTTGAAACGTATAGAAAGCTGGTGGAGAGAAATAGGGTGTTTGAGTTTCTCATTGGACTCAATCTTGAGTTTGACATTATTAAACAAAATATTTTGGCTAGAGATGAGGTTACTCTTTTACAGGCATATGGTATGATAAGTAGTGAGGAGAGTAGGCAGCAGGTTCAGTTGCAGAGTCCACCTACAGAACATTTTGCACATGTAGGAATGAAGCCAAAGGGCCCTAATGAGAAAAGAGAGCAAATGTGTGAATATTGCAAGAAACCAAGGCATACAAAGGACAACTGCTGGAAGCTTCATCCTGAGCTTCTCCCTGATAGGTTTAAGAATAACAATAACTCTAAGAAGGGCAGTCAGGTAGAAAAACCTAAGACTACTAATGTTGCTACAGTAACTGAAGGGGGAAGTAAGGAGAATGAAGAGAAATCAACCATTGAGCAGTTGGTTGTAATGACGCTGGATTTTGAAAAGTATGGGAGGTTCCTAAATCATTTGGAAGCTACGGTTTCTTCAGCTCACCCTTCCAACAACACATTATCTTCATCGGCTTTTGCTCACTCAGGTATCCGTGCTTCTACAAATCATGTTTCAGTTTCAGGTAATCATAAAGTCCCTTGGATTATTGATTCTGGTGCATCAGACCATATGACCAGCCTATCTAATCTTTTTTGCTCATATCACCTTCTCTCTAGGAAAGAGAAAATATCCCTTGCTGATGGGTCCCTTACTCCAATCTCTGGTAAATGTGATATAAAGAATTCTGACACCCTTTTCTTATCCTCTGTCCTTCATGTCCCTAAACTTAACACCAACCTTTTATCTGTTAGTAGCTTAATAAAATCCATGAATTGCTGCATAACATTCTTTCCCACTCATTGTGTTTTTCAGGACATGCAGTCTCAGAGGATGATTGGAAGTGGCCATTAGGCGAATGGAATATACTTGCTGGACACACCGGATTAAGCTTTGGGACCACCTCATGGAGTTGTCTTAGATTCAGTTGTGTTAGAGTCTGTTATCAAAATTTTATTATGTCATTTTCGGTTTGGTCACTTGTCTTTTTCTGCTTTAAGTCATATGTTCCTAGATATATTTAAAGGAGTGTCTTTATCGAGTATTCATTATGAATCATGTGAATTGGCAAAGCATTATAGACACTCCTATTCAATTAGCAATAAAATATCACTTTCTCATTTCCATATTGTTCACTCTGATGTGTGGGGGCCATATCATATGCCAATCATGGGGGGTTACAGATACTTTATCCTTTTTATTGATGATTATTCGCGTTACACTTGGATTTATCTCATGAAATCCAGGGATGAAGTACCAGCTATTGTGAAAAAATTTCATGAACTCATTCTTACCCAGTTTAATACTCGTATCAAAATATTCCGTTCTGACAATGCTAAGGAGTATTTTAGAGAACTCTCTCCACCTATCTTGAAACTTTTGGGGTTATTCATCAAAGTTCTTGTTCCTACACTCCACAACAAAACAGGGTGGCAGAAAGAAATAACAAACATGTGGTTAAGGTTGCCAAATCTCTCTTATTGGCGTCTCATGTTCCTATAAAATTTTGGGGAGATGTTCTTACTACTACCTTTCTGATCAACCGTATGCCCTCCCGGGTCCTTGGCTTTAAAACCCCTTTTAGTCTTCTCTTCCCGGATGAGGATATCTTTTCTCTTCCTCTCCATGTGTTTGGGTGCACTTGCTATGTGGATATTCATAGTCATCAAAGGCACAAATTTGAACCTAAGGCTCATAAATGTGTGTTTTTGGGATATGCTTCCACACATAAGGGTTATTGTTGTTTTTATCCAGTTCGTGGCACCCGTTTTGTATCTCGGGATGTCACATTTGCCGAGTTGATTCCCTTCTTTAGCATTCCTCCTGAGGGGGAGAAATCTGATGAGACCTTTGGTATGTCTCCAGTTGTTCCTCTTCTCATTCCTTGTGAGTCCGATCATGGGGTGTCCACCTCTCCCACTGGACCTACCTCTGGTATTCCTTGTGAGTTTGATATTCTTGCTCCTACTCTCCAAAGGTGGTACCAATGGTAGAGATTCAGACATGTGCAGGTTGTTTCCACTCCTTCAGAAGAGCATCTCGCCACTCCCATCATTCTTGAGGTAACAGGTTAGCCCTCTACTGACCCATCTCTAACTGTCCTAGACCTTGACCTTCCTATTGCTCTCCGCAAGGGCAAGCGGAAGTGTTCAGCCCATTGTATCTCCAAACACTTGTCTTACAGCCTTCTCTCATCTTTTTACTACTCCTTTCTTGCCTTTGTTTCTTCCCATGTGATATGCAGGTCTGTACCGGAAGCATTATCTCAAGCTGAATGGAGGGATGTTATGATGACCGAACTAAATGCATTGCATAAGAACCATACCTGAGACATTGTTAACTTGTCGGAAGGGAAGGAACCAGTGGGTTGTAAATGGGTGTTTATCATTAAATATCACTCTGATGGCTCTGTTGAGAGGTTTAAGGCTTGGTTGGTTGCTAAGGGCTACACTCAAATGTATGGCATTGACTATCTTGAAACATTTGCTCCTGTAGCTAAGATGACCTCAGTCAGGGTTTTACTTTCTCTACTTGCTACTTTTGACTGGCCCCTACACTAGTTTGGTGTTAAAAATGCCTTCTTGAATGGAGACCTGCATGAAGAAGTCTATATGTCTCTACTTCTAGGAGTGTATGGGAAGGAAATGAAAGGCAAGGTATGTAAACTATACAGATCTATTTATGGTCTCAAACAGTCTCCTCGGGCTTGGTTTGAGAGATTTCGGGCTGCTCTTGTCTCCTTTGGCTACACTCAAACAAAATTTGATCATACACTGTTCTTGAAAAGAAATGACTCTCTGATGACCTTCTTGATTGTTTATGTTGATGATATTGTGGTCACGGGTAATGACACTAAAGAGGTTAATAAACTAAAAGGATTTATCAACTCTGAATTTGAAATCAAAGATTTGGGAGATCTTAGGTATTTCTTGAGCATTGAAGTTGCTCGATCTAAGGATGGTATCTTCATCTCTCAACGTAAATATGTCATTGATCTTCTTGCTGAAACTAGTAAGCTTGGAGTTAAACCCATCTCCACTCCTATTGATCCTAATCATAAGCTTTCTGCTATAGATGGTGAACTTTTGTCTGATAAGGGAGTGTTTCAGAGACTGCTTGGGAAGTTGTTACATCTTTGCATGACTCGGCCAGATATTTCCTATGCAATAAGTGTTATTAGCCAATTTATGCATTCCCCCAGAGATACTCATTTAGCTACTGCAGAAAGGGTTATGTGCTACTTGAAAGATACCCTAGGGAAAGGTATTCTATTTGTTAAACATGGTCACATGAAGCTGGAGGCTTTTACTGATGCAGATTGGGCAGGATGTATTGATGATAGAAGATTCACCTCTGGTTATTGTGTTTTGGTTGCTGGGAATATTGTGTCATTGAGAAGTAAGAAACAATTTGTTGTTGCTAGATCCTCAACTGAAGCAGAATACAGGGCAATGGCACATAGTGTGTTAGAATTACTGTGGCTACGTTCCCTTCTAGAGGAATTGGGGGTGGACTATGAGAAACCAATGATGTTCTATTGTGACAACCAAGCTGCTATCAACATTGCACATAATCATGTTCAACATGACAGAATTAAGCACATTGAGGTTGACAGGCATTTTATAAGGGAAAGAGTTTCTTCAGGAGAAAATCTGTTTACCATTCATCACATCAGAAGAGCAACTGGCTGATATCTTGACCAAGGGAGTTCCAAGAGGGAAATTGACACACTATATAAGCAAGCTGGGCATGATTAACATTTATGCTCAGCTTGAGGGGAGTGTAAAGAGACTGTGCCGAATGGGCCCTAACATCCTCTCTTGTAATATCTTTTATTTTCTTGTTGATGGGCCACACCTAATGGGCTTGTTATTTATTCTTGTTTTATTTTCTTTATGTAATTAACAAGCTAGCTGCCCACTTAAGGGCATTCTTGTCTTCATGTAATTTTTAGATCTTAATAAAATAGGGTTAGAGGAGAATGGAGAATTATTCGACTCCTTCTCTTACCTCTTCTTTTCGCCATCTTCTTCTCTTGTGTAGCTGTTCAGATCTGTTTTTCTTCTCTAATCCCCAAATTTAATCTTGATACTTGAGGATTGATTTACATCTCTTTGGAATGAATACCACTCTCGAATGTAGTTTTACTAATAGAATGGCTTGGGAGATCTTCGGATCTTCATCGTACTAAAGAAGTTTTGGTTCTTTTCTATTGACAACATTATATGGCTTTTACTTATCAAGATGTTATGGACTCTACGTATGAATAAGATATATGGGCTTGTGAAGTAACTTTTATGGATGTTTCTTTATTACTTATGATGCAGATGAACAGTCTCTGACCATCTTTTGCCCCCAGTTCATATCTGAATTTTTAAGTCTTTGGTGTATGGTTTAGTTTTACGGGAGTTTGTTTTCTTAGTTCATTTCTCCGTTGAAGAGAGATGATCCTCCGTATTGGTGGTCTTTAAATTTATGCCATTTGCAGAGGCTTCTTGAGTGATTTACTCCCGGGTGCTCAGCTTACTTCTTTCTCTAGTAACTTGATCTGTTGCACTTTTTTTCAGCACTTCTATGACAAGTTTTTTCTGGTTCCTGAAATCTTTTTTCTTAGAAAATTTTTAGATTATTTTCTCATTTGTTTGTTAATTGGTTTTTCACATTTCAGAATCATTGAACTCATATTGTCAAATGTGCTCAATTTGTGAAGCACCCAAATTCAAATTTTGCAAGGTTCTACAGATCATTGAATCTTGTTTGCATCGTCAAATCTTTCAACGGTTTCACAGCTAAGCAAATATTAACAAATTACTAATTGAGTGATTAGAGGGAGGTTTTTGTCGGATGACAACTGACAGGGGAGGTTTTTAGTCCATTTTGTAAAGAGGGGAAGTTTCAGTACTTATGTGAATTTAAGGGAGGTTTAAGTCTTTTGCCCAATATTTTCTCCACTATCTACAGAACCAGATGAAATAGATGAAAATTGATAACTTGCCTCCACCGATGATTCCAAGAGTGTTGTCTATCAAGCCTATGCGCACACCCAAAGCACCGAGTCCCTACAAGTCCAAATTTATATGCTAAGAGAGTTTTTTTCATCGAACCTTCTAATAAAGAAAATTTTCAAACATAAATCATGACTTTGATATCTGGATCTACAACACAATATCTGAACTGTCTATAAACTAAAGATGGGAAATTCATGGTCTCTTACTACTAGAGAAGCTATATTATAGATTCATTCTTCAATCTCTGAACCCTCATTGTTTAAAGGATTTAAGACGGAGGAATAAAAGGGGAGGTAGAATCTAAATAGCCTATCTAATTGTTGCCTTTTGATGTCCTATATCTATTACTATATTAAAACAAACTCGCCACGTCAGATGGCCTCTCCTTTCTCCTCTTACCAATTTAGGTTTCTCAATAGTTTATTCTCTCTCCTCAAAATACTTTTATTAGCACTCTCAACTTGCCACCTCAGCACTCATGTTTCTCCTTCCTTTTACATTCCTGGATCAAGTTCTAAATTAATTCTAAGGTGGATCCATATTCAATCTAATAGTGGTCCGTGGGGCTCGTAGCGGCCAAGCATGGCCCATCGAAAACTAGCCATTGCCCCCCTCAACGGCTAGTTTCAGCTTAAAATTCCCAATAGGTACCCTGTACTTTAGGCCGAGTTCCAATTTAGTACCCAAACTTTAAAACGCGACAATCTAGTACCTGAACTTTTATTTTGCGACAATCTAGAACCTAGCATTATGCAGCTGTTAAGTGATATGTAAAAAGACAAAAATGCCCTTCAAGTTTCATCTAATTTTTTTTGTCAATCATCTGGTAAAACCAAATTGGCAGTGCTGCCTATTCATCGTCTCATCTCTCCTCACTCTTTCCTCCTCTCCGCCCCTCTAATTTGTTAGTCTAAGAATGCTGCCATGGATTCCTTGCTTGGGTTGTTCCATGAGGATGATAAGAAGAACGTCCTAATCGTTGTTGCACAGGGTGTGGTTTTAGTTCTTGTTTAGTTACTCAATTTGAGCTCCCTAAAAATAAAGGAGAAATCCGTTGCGGCAATTCTGAGTATTTCGGTTGCAGATTCTAGCAAACATGTTTTGATTGCCGAAGGGGTTCTACTATTGAATCATCTTATTTGGGTTCTTGAATCGGGAAATGGGTTTGCAAAGGAGAAGGCTTAAATTACCCTTTAAGCTCTAAGTTTCTCCAAGGAGAATGCGAGAGCCATTGGTTCTAGAGGTGGGATTTCTTCTCTTCTAGAAAATTTTCAGGCCGGGACAGCTAGTTCTCAGGCCTTCGCTACTGGGGTGTTGAGAAATCTTGCTACATTGGCTGGAATCAAGCAAAATTTTATCAAAGAGACTACGGTGTCAATTTTGTTTCAAAGAGAATAACTGTTTGTTACTTTATTTCCTCAAGCAAACCCTATGGTTTCAGTTCGTTAGGGCGCCTTGATTCCATCTTACCCGTAGGGTTCCATACGACAAAAATGGCTACCGCTATCCCAACCGTCAGAGTTGCTAATAGGGCACTGGTACAACTCAATCTCTAGAGTCCATACTACGCCCACTCAGAAAAGTCTCCATATCGTCAATTGCCTGTCCTGATTACCTACATTCCCCGGCCGAGCAGTAGCACTCGAATACCACAACTAGGGTTTTGGGCTAGGGTGGATATGAAAATGGTTCTTCACTCTTGGCTTATATCTAGTGGTGTTGACGGAGCTGCTACTCGATGAGTTATGGCTTTTGCAACTGTTGCTTTTGTTGCTTAAGCTGGTGAAACTACAAGAAGAACTATGCTCCAAGGACTCTGACCTCAAACCGCAATGACTAAAATTCTGACTATCTTGACAGAATCCGGCTAACCCACTACCAGAGCTTACTGAGAGTCGTAAAGGTAGGATCTGGCCTTGAAAGAACACGTCATCAGCTCACACATTTCTGATTCTGTGAAAAGAGAGGCACCCATGAACCAAACTCAAAGTCCTCTTTGGCTTCAAGAGCTTTAATTTACTCACCTGAATTCTTCTCTCTCTTGATTTCCATAATCGGTAAATCAGAGAGCGATAAGGCTTCTGCTTCGTCCTGTTCTTCTTCTTCTTCACGGGAATTGAAGGCCACCCATTTTACCTCGCTACCTCTATTCGCCATCTCTAGAGTTGGAATTCTTTCAGTAGAAACACCTGTCGTTTCCTGCAAATATGCAAGTGGAAAAATATGGGAAGAAAGATTGAAGAAACACGGGAATTGAAGAAGGTAAGTTTTGGATTCAATCAGCCAAAGGTTTCATCGGGAAACTTCAAGGTGGTTGCGGAAGCCGATGAATCGAAGCAGATCAACAAAGACAAATGGAGGGCCCTTGCTTACGACATATCCGATGACCAACACAACATCACTAGAGGAAAGGGTATGGTGGATTCTCTCCCTCTTGTTTTCTTGTTTTTCCCCCTCCCTTAATTGCATAAAGAGCTGGCCCTGGCTCTATTTCGTTTTCTTGAGAAAGAAGATCATGAGGTCACATGATATACATAACTGACGGTCCATTAATGGTAGGCACTAAATTGTCACAAAATGAAAGTTTGGGTACTAGATTGTTGTATTTTAAAGTTTGGGTACTAAATTGGCACTCAACCTAAAGTACAGGGTACCTATGGGGAATTTTCCATTTTTTGGGGGGAGGGGGTTTACATAAATACCCCCAACAACTATAAACAGTTATATTAGGGAAGTATTTATATATTTTGCTTAGGGGGAGAAATAACATAAATGCCCCCCAACAACTATATAATAACTAGTTTAGGGGGGCTTTTTTTGCCCAAAATACCCCTCCTAACAACTAAATAACAGCTAGTTTTTAGGGTATTTTGAGCAATTGGATTATGTTCAGTTCCTATAAATAGCCCTATCCTCGACCAATCTCATCACACCAATTGTCTTAATCTCTTCTTTCATATTCATACATTCTCAATTCTCTGCAATCTGAGTAATTCTGCATTTCTACTAATTGGTTGATGTTTGATTCTCCAATTCTCAAGTTTCAACATGAAGAAAGAAGGCTTGCTCAACTAGCTTAAGTATCTCAATTTGGGAGGTTTGGACGTTGAAAGGCTTCATTGCTTCAACCGTTGAAATCAAGTTGGAGTTTTGAACCGGCAACCGGGTAAGTCGAATTAGATTAATTTTTATCTTTTTAGAGTTAAAAAAATGGCTGGCTCTTCTGAAAACCAATTCCCCAACATGTTCACCATTGATGATATTCAATCACATCATGATAGTGTTAGCATTGATGCAATTGATATTGATGGAAGTGGAACTTGCACCCCCGTGTACTAATACTAGGGGAAAAAGGAGGGCTCTAAGTTGAGTAGCCCGACTTAGAAAAATTTAAAAGCAGAGGATATTGAGGAGAAGGGGAAAAGGGTCGTTTGCCAAAAATGTAAAAAGAACTTTAGTTATTGTAGTAAGAGTGGTATAGGTCATTTGAGCAGACATCTACTCACACATGAGAAAGAATAAGATTAAGGGAGAGAAACAACTCAAACACAAATTGGGAGGGGGAGTAGGTTTGGTACTTTTAAATATTCACAAGAAAATATGAGACAAGAACTTGCTAAGTATATTATATATGCATAACAACCATTTATATTAATTGAATATCCAAAACTTGAAAAATGGTTGTGTAATTCTACAAACCCGCAATATAAAAAAGTTTATAGGAATACTATTAGGTTGAATGCTTTAAAAATTTGTTATTCATATAAACAAAATTTAATTTTTTTTTTGTTAAAAAATCTTAATTCTAAAGTTGCAATTACTTTGGATGTTTGGATATCCAAATTTAATGTAAGTTATATTTGTTTTACCGGCCATTTCATTGATGAAAATTGGATTTTGAATAAAAGAATTTTAAGTTTTACTAGACTTGAATGGACACATACTGACCCAGCTATTGCTACAAGTATTTTAAATACTTTGCATGCTTATGGAATAGAAAATAAGTTATTTTCTATTACTTTTGATAATACCAACAATAATGATTCTACAATAAATATTTTAAAATCTCAATTAAGACCATGCTTAAATGGTAAATTATTTCATATTAGATGTGCATGTCACATCTTAAATTTATGTATTCAAGATGCCTTGAATATTATTTTTACTCATATTTCAAAAATTAGAAATTTATTATATATATAAAAAGTTCAGGAGCAAGAAAACAAGAATTTAAATATTTATGTCAAAATTATGGTTTAAAATATAAACATTTTATATTATATGTAAAGCATAGGTGGAATTCTACCTATGCTACGTTAGAATGTTGTATTTCTCATAAACAAATTCTTATTAACTTTTATAATTCAAAAATGCCTAGTGATATGATATTGAGGAAGATCGGGAAATGGCAGTCTGTATAAAAGATTTTTTAAAACATTTTTATGATGCAACTAATGAATTATCAAGAATTTATTACCCAAATAGTTGTAATTTACCTTATCAATTAATGGTAATTAGTAATTGTTTTGCAAAAATATAGAAATAATCCACAATTTCAATGTATTGTTGAAATAATAGAAAATAAATTTTAAAAAATATTGGGAGAACATTTCTCCCTTTTATTGTTTAGCTAGAATATTAGACCCTAGGAGTAGGAAAGATGGTTTAGATATTTTGTTTGAGTCATATTGTGAAAATATGAATATTGATATAGGAAATAAAAAAGAAAAAATTAATAATTTATTATTTGAAATGTACAATTTATATGAATCTGAAGTTGTATGAAATATCCTATAACTTGTACATCATCTTCTACTCCCGACCTTGAGCCTATTAGCAGAAGAGAAATACTTTTTAATTTAATAAATAGAAGGCAAAAATCTACTAGTTCTACAATGAATTCATTTACTGAACTTAATTTTAATTTACAAGCATTTTTTTTCTAATTTAATTGAAGGATCAAATAATTTTGATATTTTAGCCTGGTGGAGTAAACATTCAAAAAATTAACCATTTCTCGCCACCATGACACGCGATCTACTAACCCCTCCGATGTCTATAGTTCCATCAGGGTATTGTTTTAGTGCAGGTACTAGGGTGTTGGATGACAAAAGAAGTTGCATGAATGATGAAAGCATAGAGATGTGCATCTGCTTCAAGGATTGGCTAGATGCAGAAGATAGGTTATAAGACAAAGGAGGGCATGATACTACACCGGATATTTCACCCGAACTAGATGATGAAAGTCATGAATCATGATTCATGAATTTGTCTACTTGTATAGAATTTTTTATTTTTTTCAAATTATTGTAAAAATTTTTAATTTATTTGATATTTTTAATTTTTTTAAATGTAATTTTTTATTTTCAATTTGTAACTATATTGTATTTTTTATATTTTATTAATTTATTTCATTTTCATATTTCATTCATCCAAGTATCCAATGATCCAATCATTGTATTTGTAATTCGTACCATTTAAAATTAAATGAAATAAAATTCCTATTTTTCTTCCAATTTTTTCCATTATTCTTATTTCAATTTGGTTAAGTATTTTTTTTTCATTTATGTGTTAGATAACTTATATTTCTCATTTCTTAATTTTTTATAAGTTTCCAATTCCCAAAGTTCAAAGGAAAGTTAAATATTTTAGTTTTACAATTTTATTTAGAAAAGAAATCAAAATTTTCAAAAAAACAAAAAAAATTAAAAAGATAGTGTAGCCCGGTTTGGCCTAGGCCCAAGGCCCACTCTGTGGCCCAGCCCAGCATGGCCCAAGCCCACGGCACAACACAACACAACACGGGCCCGGGCCGTGGGTCGTACCGGGCTGACCCTCAAAATTTCCATCAGAGAGGGCAGCATGGCCTGCCTTTTGCACGAGCCGTGCTGGGCGGTCCACTTTACACCTCTAATCAAAACACATAGGGTCAACAAAATCTCCTTTTTCATCCAAAGCATTATATTATATTAGATCAGCTTTTCTTTGGTTTTTTGAAGGATTGTCATCAAAAGTAATTCTTAGATAGCCATTTGGTGGATAGAAGGTGAGTGAGTCTTCAAGTCCGTTGACAGTTACCACCTTATAAAGGCATGATCCTTGGTATCTAACACTGAACCTCTTGATCTATTAGAATCCAAGATTTCACAACTTTATAGTTGATCATCTTACTAAAGAAGGTGCATGGAAAATTGACTTGTACTAGGGTAAAGAGTTCTCTAAGTATCTCTGAATTTTTGTAAGGTGACATCTCTTGCTTTCTTCTTTGGGACTTGGGGAGAACCCAGATTTGTTGTTTTGTTGGGGCCTAAAGGCTTTGTATCACTTTCACCCCTTGTACAATCCAATATGCATAATAATAAGCAAGAAACTAGAACGAACAAGATATTAGATACAAAATAAGTATCATTTGCTACAAGACAATGTTTCAAATCATGTTCAAATGAAACTAGCACAATATCTTGGGTAAAGTGTGGAGATTTATCTTAATCAAAAGGAAATGTAAAAATGTTAATTGAACAATCAATCAATGTTCACACACACAAATACATACTTCACATGAAACAAAATTATGAAGTATGCAAAAATGATTAAATTTGTTGCATCTCCACATATCCTACATGAGAAACATGTAGAAAAGGGTAGTCAAGGTCAATTCTCATACCTCTTTCCTGGTAACCTTTTATTGATGGAAAATTTCCTAGCAAGAGGGTCCATAAAAGAATTTTATCTTTTGGAGAGTAAATGATTGAGTAGATCTTTCTAAATGCCATGAGAAGATCCACATCCTGGATCTAGTTTTTAATTGTTGTCTCTTATGTTAATCTAACAATAAATTTTCATTTAGGGTCCACCTCCCAAACCAACTAAAATCTAATCAAACCATGCGAGGATCCTATATATTATAATAGAGCAAACCCAAACACACTAACTACAATTTAAGCATACGGTTTTGTATTGTACGAAATGCCATGAAATAGTAAACTAAGTATCATTCCAAAGGTCAGTAGTAGATAACAAGAACAAATCATTCAACATTATCATTCTATCAATTGTTTTTAGCTAATGCCTCAATGCCTATCCATTTTGTATTTCTACATTCCTTAAGCCTATTCACATGTCCATATGGCCAGTTAATCAATAACTACATTTTTTATTGCATTGAAGGATTTTTTAAAGAATAAGAATACAATTTTTAATTAAAACAAAAACAAAGTACAATCAGATCATGTGTCTAGGTGACACCCCGAGCAAGATGCAATCAACAACTTCAGATTTGGTAAACTAAACCACATTACAATTTTGAATTTCTAACACTTCCCAGAAGTTGTCAACAATTTTTTAATTTCCACATCAGATTTCTGTTTTCTAATTAGGTTGTGAACCAAATCCCTCATCTTTTTCTCCCTCAATGGCTTGACATTCCAGCTTAACAACTTCATCTTTCCCCACCCCCTGTTAAATTTCTCCCTACTTACCCATACTTCACTCTTCAAAGGCACCCTGGTCTTCCCTTATTTTTTCTTCGTTCCAACTTTTCTCCTTCTTGCTTTCCTCTCACTTTTTAGATTTCTCCTCTAAAAAACCTTCTCCTCCCCAAAAGAAAAGATTGAGGGGTTTCCCTATTGTTGCTTCTTTGTCAACTATTCTTTCCAACTCCGGTTCCTTTCTCCATGCTATTCCACCATTTCCTCTCCCTAATTCCCCTCCCTCATCACTCCTACTCCCCAACCTGGTCGGCATGCATTGTCCACTTCGGGTTCATTACACTTACACATTTCTTTATCTTCTTGTTTGCATATTGATCTCTCTTAGTGTCGATTCATGTCTGAAGGATGCACCATGGTCTTGAGGTTATTTCTCTTCCTCCATCCTCTCACTTCTGTTGAAACTATCTCACCGTTGTTAAACTTCATTATCACCTAGACCCATTCCTCTCTCCCTCCCTTGTTTTTCAACGTCTTTTCTCTTTTACCACTATTTTTCTTCTTTTTACTAATTCCCCCTCCCTTTCTTAACACCTAGGCCCCAAAAATGAGGTTTCTTTAACTTTCTTGAACCTAAGTGGATTCCACCCTTCGACTCTCCCTTCTATCTCTCCTCTCTATGTGCCACGTCAAGCGCCTTGAAGGAATTTCCCGACAAAATTCCACTTTTTCCCTTTGATGTGTTCTCTTTCGTCTTCTTCCTTCTCCTTCGCTGTCAATTCCACTTCCTCCCTTCTGAGCCTTTCCCCTGCTTCAACTAAGAGCTGCCACCCTTTGCCTTAGTCTGGTCAAACCTCCTCTAACTAAGAAAGGTAAAATCATCACTTTCAATCAAAATCCTCATGTCATATACCTCCCCTGCAAATTTCAAATTTAAAACACTTGGGATGTCTGAAGCTTTCTCCACTGCCACTAAGATTCTTGCCAAATCCAATTTGTCCCATGCCTTGTTTCTATCGTCGAAGCACAAAAACTCCCCATAGTGATTTCCAATTCCCTCAAAGGCTGCTATGCTCCAAGAATGCAGAGGGATGTTGACCACATCGATCCATATGGCCCTTCTTGTTCTTTGGTAGAACAGGGCTTCAGCCACCAGGAACCACTAGTCAAGTTTGATATCGAACTCCCTCTCCTCTCTTTCTTGCTTCAAAACTTAAATTCCTCTATTGTGGAACATAAATAGGAAGAGACCCTTGTTTAACTTCCTTACTCCCATCGGCTTCTCCTTACTCCACTCTATCTTTGCCCATACTTCCGCCTTCTTTACCTCTATGTCTATGTCAACAAACTTACCTACTAATCTTGCGGCCAGCACTTGCATTCTTTCTTACATCTTCCCAAACCCCTGAACGACCACCTCAATCATCTTCGAATACTTCACTGTAGATTTGAGGCAAAACAAAGAACTAAAATTCAAAAACAATATTGATTGAGTGAGCCACTTTAATGCAAAGGACATCTAAATGGGGCTTCATTATACTCAGGGTGCATACTTAGCAAAGATAACCCATTCATCAAGAAGCTACAAGCAAGACATGACTTTTATTGTCAATCAAATTAAAAGAAAATTGGATTACAACACTAAGGATATATAGTGGCTTCATTATCACAATATAAACTTATTGGATTATCATGCCTATAGTGGTTGCCTATTTTGTTGGGTCCCTAATGAAAGAGTGATATCTAACCTCTCAACATGTGAAGAGACTTAAGCATGCCAGTGGCTAACATGTTAAACAATAAGAGTTTGGATTGGATAATCACAAAATGTTGGCCACATCATGTGTACAAGGCACTACAACTGCGTATCAAGAACATCTCCTCATCGATTGCAATGCTTTTGCGATTAGTCGATCTAGACCCAAACAAGAGTTAGAAGAAAAAAAAACTAAAAACATATATTTTCTTCTTTTTCCTTCCCATATCCAAACCATGTTCTCCCCTCTACCCTTGTCCTTTTTCCCCTTAACTCAAATGTAATCCATGGAATTTACCAAGTAAATCCATTTGTCATTTCTATATTGCCTTTGATATACATCTTTCTTTTTTATTTTTCTTTATCTTCTTTAAAAGGGGGAAGGGAATGTTGTATGACTTGCCTTTTAACTATGAAAATCAAATAATGTAAGGGTCATTTATTAAATAGTATTGTCATCTAGAAATGCCAAGTGACCACCTAAACCAAGTAGAAAATGCTTAAAGGCATGGAACGATGGTGTTTATTCCAAAAATACCCCTTGTTAGAGTCAGTTAGAGAAGGGTGTTTTAGTCTTTTCCCTCTATGTATTATGTTAGTTGTATGTCTCCTCACATGCAGGGGCATTTCAGTCTTTTATATCTTATGCTTTCAAATGCAAAGTATATGGTCAACTAGGTTAGACGAATAAACTATTCAGTTCGACAATATCGCCCCTTCTTCTTCTTCTTCTTCTTTATCTCTTTTTTCTTCTCTGTTTAGCTGAACACTTTCATGGTATTAGAGCGTCAGTATTAGAAGCCAACTACAACCTTCTATCTTCTCCTTTTTCCTTATTTTCTTGTTTTTTTTTTTTTGGCGTGAGAAATCTGGGTTAGAGAAGAAGAAACCTATGTCTCTGTGGCAAGATCTAGAGGTTCATGATAGTAGGGTTTCTATTTCTGTGACAATACCTAAGGTTTCATGACAGTAAGGGTTCTACAACAAACTTTTTTTATGGTGTGGGAAATTTAGGTTAGAGGACTGTGAAGTAACCCAGATTTCTAGTTCTGGTGACACTAGGCAACTACAACAGTTCGAGTGAACAAGAAATCCAAGGTTTTGTCTGTGTGTGGACTGTTGTCACTATATGTGACAGCTGTGGTGGTCAAGTGGGTGTAGTGGTTGTGGTTTGACTCTCTAATTAGCAGTTTCAAGAGGGATTCTGGGTGTTTTTAAATTTGCCTGTGTGCAAATTAGTGGTGTTCAAAATGGCAAAATGCATGATAGGGCAAGCTAGTGGTGACTTTAAGTGTGTTGGTGTGGAAGTAGAAGGACAATAATGTAGTAGCTGATTTTTTTTTTTTTGTGACCAGCTTCGTAGAGTGATATGGCGCCGATGGGTGATTCAAGTGGTGACCAGAAATTGATTGTGATGATATCCCCTAATTTTTTAAGTGTACAAATGACATCCATCAAACTCAACAGTGAAAATTATATTCCATGGGTCAAGTCAATGGAAGTGTTTCTGAAGGCCAAAAAGAAAGTGAAACATGTACGGGAGGAGAAACCGAGTGTTGAATCACCGGGTTTTAGTGATTGGGAGTAAGAGGATGCTCAGATAATGACATGGTTATGGAACAGTATGAAGCCAAAAATCAGTGTTAACTTCATGTTTTTAGATGCAATAAAGGATATATGGGAACATGCAAAGAAACTCTATTGGGGACAAGACAACACTAAAAGGGTTTATTAGTTTTATCAAGAATACTTCAATTTGTAGCAGGGGAATCAGACTCTTGAAGAATATCATGCCGGCATGAAAAATCTTCAGAATGAACATAACGTCTATCGTCCCTTAACCTCGGATTTTAAAATTCAACAACAGCAAAGGGAACAACTTGATGTTACATGGTTCTTGGTGAGACTAAAAGCAGAGTATGAACCAGTCAAAGCACAAATATTAGGAGGATCTGCTCTCCAGACTCTCGAATAAGTGTTTGCCCAACTCCATAGGATATCTCTTAGCCCCTTAGAGAGTAACATAACTTCCAAGAAATCAACACTAGTTAGTACTCGAGGTGGTTGTTATGGGTAGAGAGGAGGTGGCCATTCAGTTAAGGGGGGTCGTAGTAATCCTATGGGTGGTCATACCAATGGAGGAGGTCGTGATTCAGGGGTACATCGTGGCAGAAGAAGGGGGAGCACAACAAGGTGCACACACTATGGAAGAGAATGACACACATTTAATTTTTGTTATGATTTACATGGCCCACCATCTATATGGACTAATCATGAAGCTATTAGTGGTAGTGAAGTTAGTGAGGAGTATTCCTAAAGAGGAGTATGAGAGATTTCTTCAGGCCAAAACACATCAGAAACTGTCACCCTTGCTCATTCAGGTATAACTTGCCTAGCATCCAAACCCTCACCCTAGATAATTGACTTTGGAGCCTCTGATTACGTGACCGGGTCTCCAGGTGTGTTTTCCTCCCTTTCTCCAACCTCTACATAAAATAATGTTACCATTGCTAATGGATCTACTTCTCTCATCTATGGTGCTGGTAATGTTACCACTGCATCTCTACCTTTGTCTTCTTTCTTATGTGTTCCCAAGTTTCCTTTTAATTTTATGCCTATTAGAAAACTAACCAAATCTCTCAATTGTTTTATCACATTTACCCTTCATCTTGTGTTTTTAAGGATCTAACGATGGAAAGAAGATTGGTAGAGGGCATGAAAATGGTGGATTGTATTATCTTGATAGTGAAGGCTCTACAGTTGCGCTTCAAACCTCCTTGACTCCTCTTCAAAGGCATTGTAGACTCGGCCATCCATCTCTTAAAGCTCTCAAGCTTCTTGTTCCATCATTGAGTAGTATGTCATCTTTGCAATGTGAGTCATGTTAGTATAGGAAACACCATCGGGTTTCCTTTAATCCTAGAGTTGATAGTTGTATGTTGAGTCCTTTTGAGTTAGTTCATTTGGATGTTTGGGGTTCAATTATAATTGAATCATACAATGGTTACAGATATTTTATAATTTTTGTTGATGATTGTTCTAGAAGGACATGGCTTTATTTAATGAAAGAATGAAGTGAATTATTTTCTATTTTCCAAAAATTTTATGTTGAAATGTGTACACAATTTGGTGTTTCACTTAAAATTCTTCATTCTGACAATGGTAGAGAGTATTTTCTTTCTTCCTTTCAGCAATTCATTAGTCCTCTTGTGCCCACACTCCTCAGCAAAATGGGGTAGCTGAGAGAAAGAATAGACATCTACTTGAAACAGCTCGGTCTCTTATTCATCATATGAATGTTCCTAAATGATTCTAGATTGATGCAGTCCTTACTACTTGTTTTCTCATTAATCGCATGCCGACGTTCATTCTTGATGGTTGTTCTCCATTATTTATATTGTTTCCTACTTCGTCTCCATTTCCCTTGACACCTAGAATCTTTGGGTGTGTGTGCTTTGCTCAAAATCTTGGTCCTGGTTTAGACAAGTTGGATGCTCGCTCCATTAAATGTATTTTCCTTGGCTACTCTAGGACCTTGGAAGGGTATAAATGCTACAATCATATTACCCGAAAATCCTTTGTTTGTTCTAATGTTACATTTTTTAATCAGTTTCTTATTTCTCTAGTCCTGGTACATATCCTTTGCCTATGAAGATTCCTCTTCCGGTTGGCGCGATTCCATTCTAGTGGTTCCTCTTGTGCCTAGGTCTCCCTCGGTCCATTTCAGGAGCATCTTGAATGACCACCAATTCGTCAAGTTATAATCATTGATAGAGACCAACACCTCCACCACCTTCTACTTTGACGATAGATCCAATCTCTTCCACATCTGACTTGGCTTCAAATATTGACCTTCCTATTGCATTGCGGAAAGTTAAACATAGTTGCAAACTTCACCCCACATCCAATTATGTTTCTGTATCTCACCTTTCTGCTCCTCATCATTAGTTTATTACTTTGTTGTCCTCTGTATCCATTCCTAAGGATGTTTAGGAGGCTCTTACATCGCTAGGGTAGTAGAAGGCCATGGAAGAGGAACTCTCTGCTCTTCATCACAATCAGACATAGGATCTCACTATTCTCTCCCAGGTAAGCATATTTTTGGTTGTAAATGGATGTAAGTTGTTAAGTATCTACCGAATGGAAGAGTAGAATGCCTGAAAGCCCGCTTAGTTGCAAAGGGTATTCTCAACTTTATGGTGTATACTATGTTGAAACCTTCTCTCCAGTTGTAAAGATTAGCTCTATCCGTGTGTTAATTTCCTTAGATGCCATGCATGATTTGCCTCTATTTCAGCTTGATATTAAAAATGCTTTTCTTCATGGCAATCTTCTAAATGAGGTGTACATGGAGCAACCATTGGGGTTTGTTGTTCAGGGGGAAGATGGTAAGGTTTGTAAATTCAAGAAGGCAATTCATGGGCTAAAACAGTCTTCATGTACTTGGTTTAGAAATTTTAGTGAAGTGGTGAAGGAGTTTGGATGACATAGTCATAACTGGCAGTGGTAAAATTGGGATTGATAGATTGAAGACATTCCTACAAGATCGCTTTCAGAAAAAAAGATCTTGGGAAGTTGAAGTATTTCCTGGGTATAGAAGTTGCTAGATCAAAGCATGGCATAAACCTCTGTCAGCAGAAATATGTACTTGATCTGTTGGAAGAAATAGAGCTACTAGGTGCTAAACTAGTTGAAACCCCCATGGAGCTGAATGTGAAGTTGGGAAGTGACACAAGTGAATTGTATGATAATCCTAGAAGGTACAGAAGGACAGTGGGAAAATTGAATTATCTAACTATCACTAGACCTGATATCTCATTTGTTGTCAGTATGGTAAGACAGTTTATGCAGAGTCCTCGGGTACCTCATTAGGATGCAATTCTTAGGATTGTGCGGTATTTGAAAGGGGCTCCAGGTCATGGGTTATTGTATAAGTCAGGGGGTCATCTTGAAATAGTTTGATACACTGGCACAGACAGGGTTCGATCTTGATCAGATAGAAGATCCACCACAGATTATTACACCTTTCTTGGAGGAAATATTGTGACTTGGAAGAGCAAGAAACAGACGGTGGTAGCATGAAGCAATGCAGGAGCAGAATACAGGGCCATGGCACACACTGCATGTGAACTAGTGTGGTTGAAGAATCTATTGCAGGAAATCAAGTTCTTAGTAAGCAAACCCATAAAGCTATATTGTGACAATTAGGCTACAATTCACATCTCATCCAACCTAGTTTTCCATAAGAGAACTAAACACATAAAGGTAGATTATCACTTTGTAAGGGAAAAGGTCATCAATGGTGTGATAAAGACAGAGCATGTGAGAATAGGTGATCAATGGGCAGATTTGTTCACAAAAGGGTTGAGTTCAGGGAGAGTGAGCTACATATGTAACTGTTCGGATCATGGTTGAGTTGGCCTTAAATGCCACGTGGCCACCCAATCATTACCTAATCACCTCGACCACGTCAGCACTGCCTTGCTAGCTCTGCGGCATACACCAACTTCATGGCAGTGATCGCGCTATGCTACTTCCATAGCCCCCACCTTATCCTTTCAACCACGTTAACTCCACGTCATGCAGATAAGTACAATCGAGAATAGGAGAGGAATGGGGACAACTCCACTGAGGATTAGGACTCTTTCCTAAGACCTCGGAAGTTAACTTCATCTCGACAGCCTTGGAAGCCTAATTCGATTAGGACATGGATGTTTGACTATAAAAAGGTATCTTCCGCTCAAGGTAAGGGATTCCAATTGCTAGCACCCATACTGTTACTTTGCTTGGACAGCACCCTCATTGCTCGGCCCTACCACTCACAATTTCTATTGACTTGAGTGTTGGAGTGCCTACTCGGGGATAACTCCTCGGGCCTCTGACATCTTTCTTGATCACAGGTCTTATAGCGTGGTTTTGTCCTTCCACTTTGCTCCGCCTTATTGGCAAGGACTATTTGACTGCAACCTCGGTTCGTACAACATCAGTAACAAGCTGGGATTGTATGATATATATTCTCCAACTTGAGGGGGAGTGTTAGAGTTAGTTAGAGAAGGGTATTTTAGTCTTTTCCCTTTATGTACTATGTTGGCTATGTCTCCTCACATGCAAGGGCATTTCAGTCTTTTGCATCTTATGTTTTCAAATGCAAAGTATATGGTCGACTAGGTTAGATGAGTAGACTATCCAGTTCGACACTTTCTCCCCTTCTTCTTCTTCTTTCTCTCTCTTCTCTTCTTTGTTTGGCTGAACACTTTCACCCCTAACAGTTCATATCAAGCTTTTGGAAAGAAACAAGGTTTGGTTTCTACTTTTTAGATCTACCAAAATAGTTGTTTGGTTTTTATCAAAATGAAGAAGAAGAAGAAGAAGAAGAAGAAGAAGAAGAGGAGAACAATAGTGTCTAGGTTCTTCATTTATAGTAGTGTACCTTCTTTCTCTTCAAATAGTTGTTTGGCAAGTATGATATTTCCTTTTTATTTTATTTTGATTAAATTTGCTTCAATAAATGTTAGAATCAAAATAATCATTTCCACTTCCATCTTACAAACGGTTGATTAAATAAATATGTTGAAAACTATTGAGTGTTTTAGCAAAATACAAACTATAGGATAAATTTTAGTTAAGTATGTGAAACTTATGAGGTGTTTAGTAAATGACCCTGAATTTAACTCCAAACATTTAACTCTTCTTTTGAAGTCCAAAGGCAAAAGTTCATTCATCAATCAACATAATACATATGATTCAACACATAAACCTTATGAAATTTGGAGGGGAAGACCAAGTCATGGAGTGATTATGCTTAATAGCATATTGAGCTAGCGAATGGGATATCTATTACAAAAGTGAGATGCATATTGAATCAAATAGGAAGAAGGCTCTGAAAATAGAGCTTTACAAACCTGAACAATAGTGTGGATACGCCAAGGAGGGTCCAAGTCTGAAGAAAGAGTGTTAACTATGGAATTTGAATTTATCACATATAATAATGCTTTCGCTTTTTTCATATATGTTTTCTTCATTTCTTACATACTCTTATAAGGTGGTGTTCGATCGCGCTGAATCAACCT
Organism: Nelumbo lutea; assembly: GCF_056320005.1. NCBI lineage: Eukaryota > Viridiplantae > Streptophyta > Magnoliopsida > Proteales > Nelumbonaceae > Nelumbo > Nelumbo lutea. The sequence continues at coordinate 53,941,144 of NC_142691.1, forward strand.
TCGAACACCAAAAATATTGCTTTTTCAGTGGTCGGAGGTCATTCGGCTTCCCCTTCGAATTGATCCTCTGAATACTGAAAGAACCTCCGAATCATTCATCGCCAAAGCTACCTCTGAGAAAATTTGGAGGCGACGAACAAAATTTTGATCCATCCATGCCCCTCTCTCTTTCTTCCTCCCTCTTTCTTCTTTCTCCCTCATCTATCCCGTTAATAGAGGAGTTGATGAACAAGGTTCAAACCCAGGATGCCGATTGTGGGTTTGAACAGAGGAGTAGGTGAACCAGGTTCAAACCCAGATCTTCAATTGTCTTGTCTCAATCCTGTCGGAGTAGATGAACCAGGTTCAACTCCATTTATGGCAAATGGTGTTGCTAGCGAAGGAGCAGTTGTAAGTGACAACATTCTCAAAGTTGATGGCATTTTTAAGTTAAAATTCTGAACAACTATGAGAAGCCAAAGAACAATTTTAGAGCTCAAATATCAAACATAAAACAAAAAAGATAAACAAAGAAAAAAAAGGGACCGCCACAACCTCATTGTTAGTGGCAATAGATCATCTTTAGATTGTGTCTTTGAAAAAGGGACCACCACAAATAACTATAATTTTTTCTCGTTGCTTCTCTAAACTTTGAAGCTCCGACAATGGCGGATAGTTTGTCCCTCCAACTCCACTCACTCTCCGGTATCCACCTCTACTTTTTATCCCCGTGTTGATGTGTTGTAGTGTGTCCTTTGCATCTGCTTCATTTTTTATTCCTTCAGTAGAAATAGAAATGAAGAGACAAAGCTTTGAGAAGCTCATACAATTCAGAACATTTTCATTTAAACTTTCCACTCCAGTTCAAATCTCTTGCTATTTCAATCTTTTATTTTGCTTATTGAAAAATCAGGTTAAGAGATTTCCTTTTTCCCCTAAATCCAAAGCTTTGAAGGAAGAGAAGAGCTTAAATGGCGGAGGATTCCAGTGGGTGGCGGAACGATGCCTTTTTAATGTGTAATGAAGTTGGATTTCCTGCGCTGGCTTTGGTGTGAGATGGGGTGCACTAAGAGTGGAGAATCTCATTGCCTCAAATTGGAGAGGCATTGAACTTGAGTTCAACATTCTAATTGGGAAGACAATGAATAGTGATGAAATTAGATTGTTGTAACTATTTTATCTTTTTTTTTAGTGGTATTATTTATTAACTTTTATTGTTTTTAAATTTTTATTATTCTTATAATATTAATATTTTTTACTACTCTTTTAAATATTACTTATTAGTCATTTTTATCATTTGTTTAATATTTTGTTATCAATTCATATTATTTTAATCATTTTCATTTACTTTTATTTAAATAATAAGTCAAGGAGCAAATTTGTAAAATTCAAACTTTTCAGACATCACTACATTCAAATTACTTTTCGACTTCAGTCAAGGGGCAAACTTTTCATTTAATTGGCTTTTCAAACTTCAGACTTCAGATTTACCGAATACTAAGAAGCTTTCGATCGACTTCATCAAGTATAGAGTTTAGAATAAAACATAGGGCTGGGAGGAAATCTTTTATCTAAGGCAAGCAAAGAAGTCCTTATTAAGGTTGTTATTTTTTCTTTACTTGTTTACTCTATGTCTTGCTTCTTACTTCCTCAATTAATTTGTGATGAGATTGTAAAGGCTGTAAGGAAATTCTGATGGGGTGTGAGAGGTTTGCAAAGTAAAATTCATTAGTTAAATTGGGAGGTTTTGTGTAAGCTAAAAAATGAAGGTGGGCTGGTTCAAAGATTCAAAGAGCTTTAATCTTGATTGCCTAGCTAAGCAAGCCTAGAGATTGGTGTAAAATCCTAACTCTCTCTTGTGCCATGTTCTCAAAGGGAAATATTTTCCTTATTATCCTTCCCTTCATGCAAAAAAATCCTAGAAGTTGTTCTTAGGGATTGAAAAGTATCATGGTTGGTTGTGAGATCCTCTCTGGAGCAAGGTTTAAAGTATCGATACACCCAATATGCATGTTCACGTGTATCAGATGTTTTGGTACTATAAAACCTTTTTTTTTTTTTTAATTTTTCTTTCATACTTTGATGAGGGGTTGATTTAAATGTTATTTAACATTCAAAACCAGTCATTCTAGGAAAGGCCTTCCAAATGACTTATCGACCACTTGTTGATATGATACGATACGCTCAATACAAAGTATATCATATCAAAATTTTAAACCTTGCTCTCGAAGTTTCATGTGGCAAGTAGGCAATGGTATGCCCATTGACTTTTGGGTGGATTGTGGGTCTCAAAGCTTCCCATTTTAAAGGTCCTTGTTCGAAAACCTCCTTACTGCCCAATTAACATGGATCATGACGTGTTGGGTCATGGAATCCGAGTACTCTCCAATCCTTGCTTCTTGTTATGCCAAGAAACTGGAAGAATTTATATTCTACAATCAAGAAGTCAAGACAATCCTTAATAGAGTTTTGAAAAATCAGGGTCCTATTCTACTTGCTCAGGCTATTATTTTGCCAAATCTGCATGACGAAAGTAATTTGATTGCATGTTATAATCTGGTCCAAATCTTTGGAAGTTGCAGTCCTTTCTAGGGTGCAGAATTTCCTATGGAGAGCCGTGCGTGACAAGCTCCTTGTTGTTAGTTCAAATTTGTGTGCTATCAAACTTACTAATTAGGGGTTCAAATCAGGTGGGTTAAGTCGGGTTTTAGTTAAATCTAGGCCCAACTCTAAGAATTGGGCAGTTGGCCTAAAGCCCAAACATGAGGTTAAACCCGAATTGTCCAATCTAAGCCTAACCCACTCTAAAATTTAATGCATTAAGTTGAACTTGTCCTATATCCCAGGCCCAAATATATATACATATATATATCAAATCCGACTCACGTCTGGGCCGGGCCTAAATTTGTCCTAATCGAACCAAAAAATTAAAAAGCCCAAATCCAAACCCAAATCTCGTCCGTGAACAGGTCGACATGACATTCACTAGTAAAAGCACTGCGGTACAACACAGACGCGCCATCAACTCTACCATACACGAGCCAGCGGGGACACATAACCCTATAATTGTGTACGGCACTATAAACTTGCCACCTGTCCCAACATGTCCTAGGGGGACTCGCAAGTTGAATAAAGAGGGGCCCACCCACCGGATGAATGGTCCAACCATGTCTATAGGATTGGAATTAGGTGGGGCTACAGGAGAAAAAGGATAAACCAAAAAATCAAAATGGCGAGATATGCAGTGTCGCAGTGATCGAGGCTTTTATCACCAATTGTCGTTTTCCACCATGTTGACGTTGAAGATGCAGCAAAATGAAATCGGATATTCATTCTGAACCAGGATCATTGTTGACCGTCGATCTTCTCTTATCCGAACATCTTTCCATCAATCAACCCCCCTGCTGTGCAGTAGTGTAGATTGGAAGAGTCGCAGAGGAGATGAATTGAGAAAAAGCGGTGAGGAAGAAGATTCTCGTCCGGTTCCTAACCAGATTATTAGAAAGAGGGAGAGTTTTTACTCCTTCCTTTCCCTGTGACCCATTCGTAAGTTCTCTCCTCTCTCTTTCACCTGGTTATCTCTTTTATCTCGCCTTTTGATGATTCCTGTTGAAACTTTTGATTTCTATTGCAAAACCCTAGGAGTAAAGGTCAACAACGAATAATAAATGAAAATTGAATAGATTGTGCGAGGAGTTTTAGATATGTAGTTTCAATTTTATATTCGTCGTTTTTTTTTTTCATTTTCCTTATCTATTCTGAATTAGCGGAGCTTATCCCCTTATTTATGTATTTTGTTTTTTTTTTGGAATTATTGGTCGTTTAATATTTGTTTGAGGATTGGGTCTGTAGGTCCTGAGATTGTTTTTACCGGTTCTGGTGATTTTAGGGTTTGAAGCAATAACCAAAGAATAATGATGGTAGCTGGGGTTGAAATTGCCGATAGATCTAAGCTGGCTGAAACAAAGGTAGTGGAAGATGGGGTTTCTCAGTCGAGAGTAGGAGAGAGGGATCGTCACGGGTTCCATCGACCCAAGGATTCTGAAGGGGATGATGTTTTTGAGGAAGCGGTGGACGAGCATCTTGATGACCTCCATGCCGTATATGAGACCCCAAGGGCTGGGTTGGGGCAAGTTGCTGTTAATGGAGATCAGAGTGTAGAGAGGGCTCGAGTTTTTTATCCTTTTCAAGCTAATGGAAGCTCTGATGGAGGCCATGAGGCTGACAATTATGAAGAGCCAATTGACCTTCCTAGTGAGGCTCGGACTTGGAGCCCCGGAGAGGAAGAATTGGTCGTTACCAAAAAGATAGAAGATTTGGTTGTGCTGGAGCTTCTTGATGATGTTAAGCTTGCTGCTGATATGGAAGATAACCAGATGGAATTTGCATCAGAAAAATCTGTCAGATTAGAGGATGCTGGCTTGCCTAATAATGCTGAAACAGATGTGGGTGAGGTGTCTTCTGCTGCTTCTGACAATAACGGTGGAGAAAATAAATCATTGATGAATCAGGAAGAGGTGGATGGGAGGACTGTAGCACTTCTCGTGAAGCCCCGTACTGAAATTTTGGCCAAGTTGGAGGAAATCCCTGTTGTTCAGGAAAATGGTGATGTTATCCATATGGAATCAGATGGGGTTGAGTCTTCGCAACTAAATGATTCTAATGAGCTTCCTGTGCATCAAGACAATGAACACAAAGGCAAGCAACCAGAGGATGAGGTGGAGGGTCAACAACCAGTAATCCCAGTTCCTGTAGAAGCTTGCAAGGATGAGGTGAACAGTCCAGAACCGGTAATCCCAGCTCCTATAGAAGCTTGCAAGGATGAAGTGGATGGTCCAGAACCAGTAATCCCAGCTCCTGTAGAAGCTTGTAAGGATGAGGTGGACAGTCCAGAATCAGTTACTCCAGAACTATCAGGAGCTTCTACTTTTCAAATTAATGAGAAGATTAACACTTACACTGCTGAATCAGATGAGACAGCTTCTCAAGATTCTGAGCCTCAGTCTGTTGATAGTATTGAAAACTATGACAACCCTGAAGAAGAGCCTGAGGAGCAGGAAACAAAAGATCAGGGAGAGGAACAGTGGTTGGGAGGGAACATAGAACCAGAAATCCAGTCCGCAGTAGATGTTAGTTCCAGTAACTCCTCATCTCCTCCTCTGCCTGCTCCTGCTCGTCCAGCAGGTCTTGGAGGTGCTGCCCCATTCCTGGAACCTGCTCCGCGTGCAATACAACAACCTCGGGTGAACGGATCTGTACCACAGCATCAAGCACAGCTTGTTGAAGACCCCATGAATGGTGAGACTGAGGAGAATGATGAGACTCGTGAAAAACTACAGATGATCCGAGTGAAATTTTTACGACTTGCTTACAGGCTTGGGCAGACTCCTCATAATGTTGTTGTAGCTCAGGTTCTATACAGGCTAGGACTAGCTGAACAGCTTCGAGGAAGAAACACTAGTCGGGCAGGTGCTTTTAGTTTTGACCGGGCAAGTGCTATGGCAGAGCAGCTTGAGGCAGCTGGGCAGGAACCTCTTGACTTCTCATGCACCATTATGGTTCTTGGAAAGACTGGAGTTGGTAAAAGTGCGACTATCAATTCTATATTTGATGAGGTAAAGTGCAAAACTGATGCATTCCAAATGAGCACAAAGAAGGTCCAGGATGTGGTAGGAACAGTTCAAGGGATCAAGGTTAGGGTGATTGATACACCGGGTCTCTTACCTTCTTGGTCAGATCAACGGCACAATGAGAAGATCCTGCATTCTGTCAAGTGTTTCATCAAGAAGAGCCCTCCAGATATTGTTTTGTATCTTGACAGGTTAGATATGCAAAGCAGGGACTTTGGTGATATGCCATTGTTGCGTACAATCACAGAGATATTTGGACCATCTATTTGGTTTAATGCAATTGTGGTTCTGACCCATGCAGCATCTGCTCCGCCTGATGGTCCAAATGGTACTGCATCAAGTTATGAAATGTTTGTTACTCAGCGTTCCCATGTGGTCCAGCAAGCAATTCGCCAGGCAGCAGGGGACATGCGTCTTATGAATCCTGTTTCATTAGTGGAGAATCACTCTGCCTGTAGAACGAACAGGGCAGGGCAGAGAGTTTTACCAAACGGGCAGGTTTGGAAACCTCATCTACTACTGCTATCCTTTGCTTCAAAGATTTTAGCTGAGGCAAACACACTTTTAAAGCTACAAGATGGTCCACCTGGAAAGCCTTTTGCAACACGTCCAAGGGTACTCCTATTGCCGCACCTTTTATCATCTCTTCTTCAATCAAGGCCCCAGTTGAAACTGCCAGAAGAACAGTTTGGTGATGATGATGATGATATGTTGGATGAGGACTTGGATGAGGCAACAGACTCAGATGAAGAAGAGTCAGATTATGATGAATTGCCACCATTTAAATGTCTGACCAAGGCTCAACTGGCAGAGTTGAGTAAAGCCCAAAAGAAGGCATATCTTGATGAACTAGAATACAGGGAAAAGCTTTTTATGAAAAATCAGTTGAAGGAGGAGAGAAAGCGGCGGAAACTATTGAAGAAAATGGCTGCAGCTGCTAAGGATTTGCCAGATGACTATAATGAGAACACAGAAGAAGAAAGTGGTGGTGCTGCATCTGTGCCGGTTCCCATGCCAGATCTAGCTTTGCCTACTTCGTTTGATTCAGACAATCCCACTCACCGATACCGCCACCTGGATTCCTCCAACCAATGGCTTGTGAGGCCCGTTTTGGAAACTCATGGTTGGGATCATGATGTTGGTTATGAGGGTATAAATGTGGAAAGATTATTTGTGGTTAAAGATAAGATACCTTTGTCCTTTTCTGGTCAGGTTACAAAGGATAAAAAGGAGTCCAATCTCCAAATGGAGCTAACCAGTTCCATCAAGCATGGCGAAGGTAAGGCAACTTCCTTGGGTTTTGACATGCAGACTGTTGGAAAGGACCTGCTTTATACTTTACGCGGTGAAACAAGATTTAGCAACTTTAGACACAATAAACTGGCATCTGGACTTTCAGTTACTCTTTTGGGTGATGCCTTAACAGCTGGACTGAAGCTTGAAGACAAATTGATTGTTAATAAAAGGTTCCGGTTGGTTATGACTGGGGGTGCTATGACTGGTCGTGGTGATGTAGCATATGGGGGCAGTCTAGAAGCCACCTTGAGAGATAAGGATTATCCTCTTGGTCGCACTCTATCAACTCTTGGGCTCTCTATCATGGATTGGCATGGAGATCTTGCAATTGGGTGTAATATACAATCTCAGTTCCCTATAGGCCAGTCTACAAACATGATTGCTCGGGCCAATTTGAACAACAAGGGGGCTGGCCAAGTCAGTATTCGTTTGAATAGCTCAGAACAGCTCCAAATTGCTTTGATTGCCCTTGTGCCCCTATTCAAAAAGCTTATTGGTTATTCTCAACAAATGCAGTTTGGACAATGAGGAACAACATATATTAGCAGCTATGCGGTATTAGGAAATAACTTCTGCAATGACATCTCTTAGTGCTTAGCATCAAATGTGAGTGAATCTCAGCTGCTGATCTGTCTTTATTTACAGCCCCAAAGATGTTTTCTGTTGTTTGTAATGGTTTAGTTGTTTCATCACATAGAATTTCTATAGAAGTTCAGCTCTAGTAGAGATCAGTTTGGGATTGAGTATTTTTTTGTGCTTTAATCAGTACCTCTTGTGCATTCAGATAGGTGCAAGAATTGTTTTTTTCCAATGGTAGAGTGCTCCAATCCCAAAGAAAGGGGAAAGGGAACATTTTGGGAATATATTTCCGATTAGTCTACAACCTACCTTTGTTTATAAATGCTTAGAATTGGTTTTGTCAAGGAGCTAGAAAATAAATGCTTTATAGTCAAATAAGGCAAGAGATGTAAGAAATCAAAATGAAAATGTTTTGGTGTTTGTCCTATAGTAATTGAACGAAGGAATACTGTGTTCCCTTCCATTACAACTAGCCTAAAATGTTTTTATAATTTAAGTCTTCCCCATTGAATATTCACAAAAAAGAATGGCTTGTAGAATTGAACCCATTTTTGTTTCATAACTATACTTTACAAACCATGCCACCTGCAGCCATCACAAAATTAGCTGAATTAGGACTCGTTTGGCACGTCTTTCCGCGTGGTCTTTCAGCTGTTTACAAGCCGGGAAAACCGATTTTCGGTCTATTCCCATTTGGCTCGTGGAAGATCTAGCCGCCAAAAGACGGAGCGTCGAAAAGACGCAAGAAGCCCATTTTGGGCTGATTTTGGGAAGCTTCAAATGAAGCTTTCCGCGTCTTTTGTGTTTTATTCTCGTGTGGAAAGACATGCGTCTGCCAAACATGCTTCGGGCTGCTCAGATCTTCATGCAAAAGTATTTTGCATGTCAGAGCTACCAAAGATCTTTCCAAAAGACACGCCAAATGGGCCCTTAGTAAAAGCACAAAACCCAAGGAGAGCAAAACTCCCTATTAGCAGAAACTTTTCAGTATAAATAAGGACTCCAGTTATTATCTTCATCCCCCATTACTTCTTACTTGATTGTATCAAACTCAAAACCAGAAATATGATGGTAAGTTTCTCAAGAAACCGAAAATGTGAACGAAAAGAGGAAAGATCAAGTGGACATGCTAAGTGGAATCATTTAGTTTAATTGTTAGTGAGGATTTCAGATAAATCAAAATGAAAAGAGGCAATTTTTAACAAGATAACCACATTCTTATCCATTTATGAAATTACTCAAGATATGAACTACCAGTCATGGTTCCACGTGAGAATATCTTCTGCCATCAGCCACTGCCCCTCTTGCACAAAAAATGGTCCATACAGTGAATTTAAGAAATGGAAAAAATGGTAAATTAGAAAATAAAAGCTATCTTCTTTAATTTAAAAAAAAGGGACTTAGTAGGGTTTCATTGCAATCATATAAAGCAATAAAACCAAAGACAAACCTATAAATAAAACTAAAGATGAAGGTGCCAATTTATCAAGTCGCTAAACTCTAAAATCAGTTATCAATTGGCTACAAAAATAAATAGAGCAGTAGTAGCATTATTGTAGAATGGAGAAAATATTTGAAAATTAGCATATAATCAAAAGGAGCTCACCATGGCCCCATGATGATCCTTAATCATACCATGTGTTCCCACATAAGTGGTATGAAGAAAACTTAATCAATCAATTTAACACAAAATAATGTAAATCTTCCCTAAGACAATTCATCATCTAAGAATTAAATGGAAATACCACCAATGATAGGAAATTGCTAATTAAGGCCAAAATATTAAGCAAAAAAAGGTTGCAAATTAACAAAAAAGAAAGCTAAAATTGTTGCTTGTTGACAAATGCACATATGATCAAAATTAAGTAATTGTACTAGGTATACAATCTCCATGTTCAATTTTGTGCATCTGCAAAATGTGGAACCAAATCAAATCATTGGTTAAATCTGATGGATAAACCAACCAATTTCAACAAAAGAAAAATAAAGTTAACATTCATAAACAGACGTGATACTCCCAAGGTAGAAATCAACATAGCAACATTCAGCTATTGAAGATTTAAGAGTCTACTTAATGATGTATTAGTTAGGACCAAAAAAGGTCAAAATTGGTGAAAGAACGATAGTGCTAGGAAATTAATCAAAAGATTTCCATCTTATAGATTAGAAAACAATAGAGGCCTATAAGAGAAAAGTTGAGTGCCATTTTATCCATTTTGGCCTAGTGCAAGTAGCCATTAAACCTTTCACCCGATTAGGACTTCAGACCACTGCCCTGGCCTAAGAGATTCTAGACACAATAAATTTAGCAATTCCCTAATAGGAGTAATTGAAGGAAGCCTTAGTCAAGGACCCATATATTTTAATGCCTTCCTTAATTTTACAGTGTCATTAATGGACCCAGGGATACACGAAGCCTTAACACTGAGGCTACAAACTCAAGGTTTCGAAATGAAACCAGGATCAAAAAATGTAGCGTTAGTCTACAAGGTCTATTTCAAGACCGTGAATACTATCTGTCCTAATACTAGGATAACAGGAGCAAAGGGAATGACGACTTTGTTCTAAACCAATGCTAGGAATAATGTTACAATTCCTTGGCAAATCATGTGGAAAGACGTGAACTTTCCAGACAGTTGGTTAATAGCTAATGTCGAGCCTCCCAGGTCTATAGAGTATTGAATTAGCTTCAGTATTTACTATTTAGTGAGCAAGACGGATCTGTTGAGCTAAGGTTCAAGAGGGCCTCGACTTCGCCAAGGCCAACATATTCTGAACCATTGGAGGTAAGATCTTATTCTAAAAGGTTGGTGGATTTATCAGAACCATAGTTTTCAAGGCGCCAAGGCGAACCTAGGTGATGGGGAAGTGCTTAGTCGCCTGGTCGCCTAGGCATCACTTTATGTCTAAAAGAAAGATAAAACAAAAATGGGATGAATCCCAATTTTTTCCGTTGCAATAGAAATACAGAAGGGCAGAACCCCTATCTTTCTTCCAGAAAAAGAAATAGACCCCTATTTTTTGTTCCAGAAGAAGAAAGGGCGAAGCCCCTGTTTTTGTTCCAAAAAAAGAAAAAGAAGGGGTGTAACCCCTTTTTTTGTTCTAGCAGCAGCAAAAGAAGAAGAATAAGAAGAAGTGGCCCTTGTTTTTTGTTCCAAAAGAAGAACGAAAAGCACATCTTCTTCAAAGACATACAACTTGGAACTTGACGAGGATATCTCTTGAACTCGTCTTTGAATATCATATCTATATCTCTTATAACTCATCTTCGTATATTTTATCTTTCATAAACCTTAGAAAGATAAGAAATTACAACATGTTATAGATACATCATATGGCGTTTGGGTGAGGTGAGAACCAAAAAGCGCCTACACGCCAAAGCGATGCCTAGGCGCCTTGACAACTATGGTCAGAACCACCTCGTCCCCCTCTGAGCATAATATATGCTACACACGAAACACCAATAGTCAATACATCACCGTTGGCTTATCATACAGCCCAAAATCAAGTCACTTCTTTAAATCTTATGAGCTAACAAAAGCAGATTTTGAAATAAATGTTTTAGAAATTGAAGAAGAATTTTATATAGACAGATCTTATTAGATTAAACTTCAATTCCCAACCAATAAGAAAGAAATGGTTCTTTGAAAACTTCTCTAAATCTGAGAGGTCGTAGTAGAGAGCTCTGGTATGAAGATATGATAGAAGCAAAGGAAAATATTCCTTTCTGGGAGTGGTATGAACAACAAAAGCAGTTTAAAAATATAAAACCCCCAGAAGAAGAATTATTATTTTTTGATGAATCAGAAGAATTATATTTATGTGTCAAAAATAAACTTTCTAGAGCATGGAAGACTGCTTCTACGGGTAAAATCGTAGAATCAGTACAAGGAAAAGACGAGCTAACAGCTAGTCCAATAAAGAATTCTTCGACAATCAAAGAAACTGAAAAGGTGATACCAGAACATTGTTCCTAAATAATAGAACAAAATAACTATACAAATATATACCTGAATGTCTTAGGCAACAAACAAATCGAATTGAAACCCTGTTGAGCTCCCTGGAAGTCTCCAATAAAAAAATAGCAATAATTAGAAAAGAAAAGCCTATGGTAATGGCGAGAGAATTTCCTCAAGATATGAGGATCAAGTAGGCTATGTTAGACTTGTCCAAAATGAGCTGCAAAGATGTAGCAAATAAAATGATTTCGTTCTAGAACTCTAAATGGGAAAAAAGGAGAATCTTCAAAAACATCTTCTAAAAAACTAAAAGAAGAAAAATCGGACACTCACTCTGTAGATTTATTAAGCAAAGAATAAAAAATAGAAACAAAATCAGATACACCATCAGAAATCCCTTCAATAGAGCTAAATAAGCTCTCATATAAAAGCAAAAAGCCTTGTTACCCCAGTCATACCCCAGTAGACTTGCTTTTTGAGGAACCTGCAAAACCTCAGGTAAGTTATGATGGAAATACATTTTATGAATGGAATTTAGATGGGAAAAATGAGTATCAAATTTATGAAATGATCCATCATATGACGTTATATGCTAGCAAACTGATTGGGAATGAAGAAAAAATAATTACCACCATAATGATCGAATGCTTTACGGACCAACTTAAAGGATGGTGGAACAATTATCTTTCCCAAGCCGAAAGAGATTATATCATAAACATAGTTTTCAAGGTGCCTAGACGAGGCTAGGCGACCACAGGGCGCCTAGGCGTTGGAATTTTAAAATGCTTGTTTTATTGAGCTTTTACTTTATATATGCTTTTCAGACATGTAATTCATCCATAAAAAAAACATTTGATTCAATTCAGCCATACAATCACTGAACCAGCCATAAAAAAATCAGTCATAAAAAATTTGAATGAGAAGATGAGTCAGCCATAAACATTTGATTCAAGTTCCAGATTCAAGACATTTAATTCAGCCATAAAAAAATCAGCCACATAATCATATATACTAATGATATAAAAAAAATGAATGATAAGAAGAACTAAAGAAGAGATTAAAAACTGAGATGATTCAAGACTTAAAGTGTGAAACTGTGAATGACTGAAGGGAGGAGAAGAGTAGGGCGGAGCCCCTGTCTTTTTCATAAAAAAAGGGACTCATGGGGTGGACTGACTGAGAACACCATTCATGGGGTGGGTGGAAGAAGAAGTGGAGAAAGGGAGGACTGAGGAGTATCGGGGCGGAGCCCCTGTTTTTTTTTTTAAAAAAAAAGAAAAGGACTGGTGAGCCCCTGTTTTTTTGAAAAAAAAAAAGAAAAGGACTGGTGAGCCCTGTTTTTTCGACTGAACTGATATCTGAGAAGAGAAAGGAGGAGGAGGAGGAGAAAAAGACGAAGAAGAAGAAAGGGAGGACTGGCGGAGCCTTGTTTTTCGAAAAAAAAAGTAAAAAATGCTGAAACTCTGAAATCAGAAGAAGAAGTACCTGCTCGAACTAAGGTGTGAGTGTGACTGCGATGGAGCTGGGCTGCTCGAGCTTGCAGAGTTAGCCTGTTCGGTTCTCCTCCCTCTCCAGTCGAACCAAAACCCTTGTAGACCCTTGTCATTAGTTGTATACACTATTCTATAGTTGTCTTAATACTAAACTGATACAGTGTAACAGGGCTTATTTTAAAAGAATACAACAGACAATTAATATTAAACTAAGAAATTTTAAAAAAATTTTAGATACATTAGGTGCCCGCCTAAGTCTCTGGGCGGGTGCCTAGTGCACAAAACATCTGGCGTTTGGGCGAGGTGGCCTTCAAAAACCGCCTAGTCGCTTAGGCGTCGCCTTGACAACTATGATCATAAATTTAGTAAAAGAGATGAAGATGGAGAAATGGTCTTAAGTCAAGGCCAACCAATTCAAGATGCAGTCATCACTTTAGTATTAAATATACTAAATCATTTTATAGGGAGTTCTGATTATGTGTCAGAAAGAATAAGTGAATAGCTTATAAATCTTAAGTGTAAAACATTATCTGATTTTAGATGGCATAAGGATGTATTTCTGTCCGAAGTACATAGGCTAACTAATTCAAGAGAACCCTATTGGAAAGAACAATTTATTTCAGGCATTCCCCCATTATTCGCTGAAAAGGTCAAGAACCACCTCAGATGTCTAGGAGGAGGGAGAATCCAATATACCCATTATACGTTTGGATATCTAGTCCAGATAGTAAAGCAAATAGTACTAGATTTATGTAATGACTTACGCCTAAAAAGGCAGATCAAAAGAGAGAAAACTAACTCCAAAAAAGAGTTAGGAGATTTCTGCTACCAGTTTAGGGTAGGTCCTAAATCTACCTGTGCTAAACCAGTACATAAAAGGAGAAAATCCAAATTTCACAAAAAAAAACCTGAGATAAAAGAAAGAAAATCGAAATCCTCTAAAAATTAAAGAGATTATAAGACTGCCACTTGCTTTAAGTGTGGAAAAAAGGGTCATTTTGCTAACAAATGCTTTAAAAACCTAAAAAAGGTTAATGAATTAGGTGAATTTGTGAGAGGTCACCTTTGAAGAAGAAAGAAAGAGAAACCTATACCTCTACCTTTCCAGAAGAGTGTTGTGACAACCAAGGTCTCTGTACATGTAAATATGAAACTAGTATAGAAAATGATTCAAACAGTGCAGGGGTTTTTGCAAATCACTTCAGGTCTATCTTTAGAAAACCCCTAAATAGTAGGGTGTGGATTGAGGGTATGGAATGGCCAACTTTGCAGATAGAGGATAGGGATTGGTTGGAAAGGAAATTTGAAGTGGAAGAGATAAGGGAGGCAGTGTTCTCTATGGATAGATCAAAGGCACCAGGCCCAGATGGTTTTACGATGGCTTTTTATCAAGATTGTTGGAAGATATTAAAGGAAAATCTATGGATTGTGTTTGATGAATTCCACTCTAGAGGGGTGATCAACCTAGGGCTGAACTCCACTTTTATTGCACTGGTTCCTAAGAAGAGGAATGCATGTCACCCAAAGGATTTCAGGTCGATCAGCCTAGTCAATAACCTTTATAAGATTCTCACTAAGGTGCTGTCCATCAAAATAAGGAAAGTGCTCCCAACAATTATAGCAGATAATCAAGGAACCTTTGTGAAGGGGAGACAGATTACAAATCAAATTCTGATAGTAAATGAGAGCCTGGAAGAGTCTAAGAGATCCATGAAAAAAGGGGTGATTTGTAAACTAGATTTGGAAAAGGCTTATGATTTGGTGGATTGGTCTTTCTTGATGGAGGTGATGACCAATTTTGGTTTTGGGGATAATTGGTGAAGATGGGTCTTGGGTTGTATCAGGAATTACCATTACTCCATACTGGTAAATGGGACAATGGTCAATTTCTTCCTAGCCTTGAGAGGGATTAGGCAAGGAGACCCCCTCTCTCCCTTTTTATTTACTTTGGTAGCTGAGGTTCTGGGGAGACTAATTTATAGAGTAGATTCCAAGGGCTTAATCAGAGGTTGGAGAGTTGGGAGGGAGCTTGTGCCACTCACACATTTGCAATTTGCAGATGACACTATACTCTTTTGTTAAGCAGGGGACCCTAATAGGATAAGAAATTTGAAGCTCACTATACGACTCTTTGAGCAAATGTCAAACCTTAAGGTGAATTTTGAGAAGAGTTGTATAGTTGGGGTAAATATGGGCGAGGGAGAGATCTCTGAGGCTGCAGACATCTTAGAATGTGCAATAGCAGACTAGCCCCTTAATTACCTTGGTTTGCCATTCGGTGATAATCCTCAGAAAAGGTGAGTTTTGGGTTCCGGTTGTGGAGAGGTTTGAAAAGAAATTAGCAACTTGGAAGAAAAACTATTTGTCTCTTGGAGGGAGAACCACTCTAATCAGGTCTACTTTAGCTAACCTTCCTGTTTACTTTTTGTCAATCTTCAAGATTCCAACAAAGGTGGCTAGTAGATTAGAAAAACTAATGAGAGACTTTCTCTAGGAGCCAGGGGAGGAGAAGAAGGACCATAGGGTGGGGTGGGAGATGGTTTGTAGGAATAAGAGGGAGGGAGGTTTGGGTATCGGGAGTTTAAGGAATAGGAACTTGGCTCTTCTAGGGAAATGGCTTTCGAGGTTCTCATTGGAGAAGGACAAACTTTGGGTGAAGATAGTGGAAAGTATTCATGGGGTTGCAACAAATGGATGGGACTCTGGGATTCTGGCAAGGAATACAAGAGCATCTCCTTGGAAAGCTATTCAAGCTATTCTACCTTTGTTCTCTCCATGGATCAAGTATGACTTGCACTCAGGCAATCTCATTAATTTTTGGGAACATGTTTGGAATGGGGACTCCTCCCTAAAAGACCAATTCCCAAGCCTTTTTGCCCTTTCCACTTTTAAAAATGAACCGGTGTCTTCATTCATTGTTCCTTCTAATTCTATTTCTGGGGTCGGTTGGAACTTGGGCCTGCAAAGAGATATCAAGGACACAAAGCTTGATGGTATCTCATCACTATTATCCATTCTTGAAGGGGTGTTCCTAAAGCCAACAAAGGCAGATAGTAGAATTTGGACTCTCACCCCCTTTGGTTCTTTCACTTGTTCCTCTTTCTTTAATGCTCTCACACATTCTTCTTCTCTGGGATTGTCTTTCCCTGTTAAAGAGGTGTGGTGTCATCCTATACTTCCTAAGGTTGGGAGTTTCTGTTGGGAAGCCTTTCTGGAAAGAGTTAACACAACAGATTTACTTCAAAGAAAAAGACCCAAGGGTTGTGTGTCCTCTGTAAAGTTGATGGTGAGTCTGGATATCACTTACTAATCTCCTATCGGTTCACTAACATCATTTGGGAGTAGTGTACTTCTTTGTTTGGGTGCGGGTGGACCCCCCCTTCGAATGTGCAAAGCCTATTCACATGTAAGCCGTTTTGGCCAACAAAAAGGGCCAAGTTTATGTGGAGGTGTATGAGGGTTGCAGTCTGTTGGACTATTTGAGAGGAGAGAAATGCACAAATATTTACAGATAACGAGAGAAGTTTGGAAGCAATGCTGGAGGTCATCCACATTAGGGTTATACACTGGCTGAAAACCTTGGCTCTGTTCGCAGAATTCTTAGTTGATGAGCTACAAAGAAAGTGGAAGGAGATAGCAGAACTTGTTCCAATGAGGAAGGCCTCAAATGTTTGTTGGATCCCCCCACCCCATGATTTTGTTAAACTGAACCTTGATGGCAGCAGCTTGGGCAATCCAGGGCCATCCAGAATAGGAGAAGTAATAAGAGATGAACAAGGGAAGCTGTTAGCTATGTATTCTGGACCAGTAGGGGTGGGAGATTCTTGCAGCTCTTGAAGGGGTATAAAGAATCAGAGGTATGCATATTAACAAGTTGATAATAGAAGGAGATTTTGAAGTGGTGGTAAACTGGCTGAAAGAGGATAGTCTTAGACTTTGGAATTACAGTAATGAAAAGAGCAAATTCAAGTGGTTGACTAAGGACATGGAAATCCAATACAAATGGGTAAAAAGAAGTGCGAACCCTTTGGCAGATGGTCTAGCTAGACAAGGGGTGAACAGACATTCTATTTTTTGGGCTGTCTTGTAATTTTTGTTCTTTTGATGCTTAATGGTTGTTCTTGGGAGCTAAGATTGTTTAGCCCGCTTGCCCTGTAATTTTCTCATAGTTTTAATATTAATTCAATCCGCGGTTATTGATAAAAAAAAGTATTAATATGAGCTCTCTAGAAGAACATTTATTAGAAATACTAGAGGATATTCCTGATGAGGAAACCAAGAAAAGGCATCTACTTATGGCAATACAGAGTAGTAGAGAAAAGAATAAAAACAAAAATCTAAAAAAGATTTGTTCAAAAAAGAAAATATAATATCGTACAATGAAATTATCAAAAAAGCTCAAGAAACCTCTTCTCGACCCCTACTAAAGCAAGAGGTTAGCAATCTCAAAATGAAGTTAAATCCTTGAAAGAAAGAATTGAGATATTAGAATCTTATAAAGATTCCATACACCAAGAAAGATCTAGCATATCTTCAGAAATAGGAAGTATAGAACCCGCTGAATTTGTGGGAGAGAATGAAGAATTTGTATATTCAATTGAAGAGGTAAAATACCAAAAATGGTACTCAAAAATAACCGTTAAGATTTAAGGTTTTAATTTATCATTTATAGCCTTAATTGATTCTGGTGCAACTTAAGTATGTCATTGATAGAAGGAAGTTGGGAATTAAATACAAGGAACCTGCTTAAAAACCATGTTTCTTATGTTCGGAAACCTTAGGCAGGATGTCATATATGTTACCAAAAGCAAGGCACTGTTTTTATAAATACTGTTTCGCTATTCTGTTTCATGCATAGCATATTGTTTTTCGTATTGTATCAGAGCCTTTCTGTTTGACCTCATCCCATTTGGTATCAGAGCCGTCGATCAAATATAAACCTTAAGCTTTGATCCTTTCTTTTGGTCAATATTTCTTCTATAATATGAAAAACAATATACTATGCATGAAACAGAATAGCGGAACAGTATTTATAAAAATAGTGCTTTATAAATCAGAGAAAACGTGCATGAACATAAAAAGTTTACATAAGCAAGACTTACTAACGAAAGTGAGAAACAAAGAGAAGGGCACACTAGTAGTGCAGTAAGTGCAGTTTATTGCTTACACTCAACAAACCTCACACAATAAGAATACAAGATATCACTCAGAAAAGTAAGCACACCCTAATAACTTCTATCTTTACTCATACTTCCGAAGAAAAAGAATAGAAAGAAAGAAGGGGTGGAGCCCCTGTTTTTCGGTGCAAAACAATGAAAAAGAAAAAAAAATAGAAAGGAAGAAAGGAAGAGGAAGAAGAAGGGGCGGAGCCCCTGTTTTCGGTGCAAAACAATAAGAAGAAAATGAAAGAGAAAGGAAGAAAGAAAGAAAGAAAAATGGATTGAATCTGGACCTGGATGATCAAGAAGGTTTACAATGCACGGAGCCTTGGACTGGAGTTCGGCGATCAGACTTCTTTCTTTATTATTTTTCTATATGGTATGCAATAGGTGTAAAAAAATAAAAGAAAAATAACTTTTATACATGATAATAACTATCTATAAACTAAAAGATAGAGAATTAAATAAAAAAAATTTGAACACATACATAAGGCACTCGACTAGGCCGCGTAGCGCCTGGCTTGAGGCGTGTGCCTAGGCTTTGAGGAGAGCGCCATCCTGAAGGGCATGTGCCTTGACTTGGGCGAGGCGCAGAACTTGAAATGCACCTCGCCTTTGTGCCTAGGCGTGCCTGAGGCACGACTTTTAAAACACTGGTAATGTTAGATTTTATCAGAGTTATAACCATTATTTAACATAGTCATTTTAATATCATAATAGATGCCTAATAATTTAGTCTATTTATCATCATTATCATCTAAGCTCGCATCCCAACCAAATGGGGTTGACTACATGAACTCTATTTTACCATTTCATTCTATTCAATGCCATATTCATTGTTAAATTATGGGCACTTAAATAATTACATATTACTTCCACCCAAGTCCTTTTTCGGTTGCCCCTAGCTCTTCTAGCCCCATCTACTTGTAAAACATCACTTTTTTCTAATAGTTGTTGTAAATGGTCTTCTATGTATTTGACCAAACCATTTCAGTCTTCTTTCATTTTGTTACCTATTGGAGCTACTCCTAGGCTCCTTTTAACATCTCTTCTAACCCTGTCCTTTCTGGTGATTTAAAAGGCACCCCTGAGGCGTGCCTAGGCATAGCCCTTTCAAAAGGCACACACGCCTGGTGCACCTTGCACGTCAACCTAGGCGTGCGCCTTTTGAAAATGACGCCTCTTTGCTTTTTTTGAACCTAGCGGCTGGGTCGAGGGCTCTGCCTCCGAACCTCGTGCCACGTCTCTCAAGGTAAACTAGTGATTTAAAAGGTGCGCCAAGGCGCACAGGCAAGGTGCATTTTAGGGCAGGTAGGCATCTCACCCAAGTTCCTGATGTGCCTTTTTAAAATTCTGTTCTTTTTGCTTTTTTTACCCTAACGACGGGGTTGGGGGTGGAGCCCCTGTGCCATGCCCCTCGAGGCAAGCCCAAACAAGTTCGCTCGCTCATCAAAGCTCCAAGAACCCCCTGCTTGATAATGTTGTTCATTCATTCATCTTGCTAAAATATCTTATTAAAAAAGCAATTAAAATTATAAAGTCATTATTTTTTGTGTGAACTAAGAATTTAAGACCCTAACATGGTCTTTGGGCTTGCCTTGAGGGGTGTGGCACAAAGGTGGCTCGTAGAATCAGGAATGTAATATGTTTTACATCACATTAGCTACTTTAAGTAATGCAATTGAGGAAAAAAGGAGATCGTGGGGTTTACATGCTTGGAAATGTTTTATGTTTGGTTTTATTTTTAAATTCACATTTGAATATGCTTTACATGTTATGTTTATGTATTTTAATTTTAGATAATAGGTTTTTAAAACATTTATTTTAAAATTTAAAGTTTATATTTGTTATTAATGTCATGTTTAATATTTTTTATTTTTGCATTTTTTTGAATTATTTTGGCATTTCTTATTTTTTTGACATTTTTCCTTTTTTTTTGGCGCCTTGCTTCAAAAAGGCGCGTTGACGCCTTCGCTTTTAAAACACTGAGGCAAGCCCAAAGAAGTCAGGCTTGCCACATTAGCTACTTGAAGTAATGCAACTAAGGAAAAAAAAAAGAGATTGTGGGTTTTACATTTTCGAAAATGTTTTATATGTTTGATTTTATTTTTAAATTCTCATTTTAATACACTTTACATGTTATGCAACTTATGTTAGTGTATTTTAATTTTTGATAATATGATTTTTAAAACATTTATTTTAAAATTTGGGTTTATATTTTTATTAATATTATGCTTAATATTTGTTTGCATTTTTTTTTTTTGAATTTTTGGTATTTTTTGAATTTCTAACATTTGTTTTTTTTAGCATTTTCTTTTGTATTTTTGCACCTTGCTTCAAAAGGCACGTGCGTCGCCTTGTGCCTTGCGCCTTGGGCACAAATTGGCCCCTACACCATTTTTGCACCTTGCATTTTTAAAACACTGGTCCTTTCTAGTCTTACCACTCAATCCATCTAAGCATCCGCACTTCTACCAAACTCCTGTTTTGGATATGTTGTTTCTTAACTTCCCAACATTGCTCCATACAACATAGCTGGCCTTACAACTGTTTTATAGAATTTTCCTTTTAGTTAAAATGGTATTTGCCTATCACTTATAAAAAAAGGTATTTTGCCTATCCCATAAGACTCTGGATGCACCTTCCATTTTGTGCAACCTGCTCTAATTCTATGGGTGATATCCTCCAAAAACTCTCTTTTGTTATGAATTATTGAACCAAGGTAATGGAAGAGATCAAATTGAGTATATCTTTGTCTCCAACCTCAAGTGTAATCTGATTCTATTATTATTAAATTTACATTGCATATATTCTGTTTTAGTCCATGTTTAGAGAATCGGACCAATCATAGAACCGGAAAAGGGAGAGGTTCACGGGTTAGAGGTTCAATCGGGGTCGAATTGTGATGACATGGCATATATGTATATATATTATGGGTTATATAAATGACCAAGGTTCACCATTTTCTTTTCTTTAAAATGGTGGATGGATGGCGAATTCCTTAATTTTTAAAGCAAATGACCAAGGTTCAAAATTTCAAATCTCTTAATTTACATTTTCTTTGAAATACGTGTGTAATAGAGTAATATATATATATATATATATATACACAATAAAAAGTCATTAAATAGCACAAGTAGAGAAGTGGGTTAGTGGAAATTAGGCAATATATAAAAATAAGAGGTCATGGGTTCAAGTCTTCTGACAATCATTTTAGAATTTCAATTACTTTGTGACCCAGGCGGTTTTGTGAAACCAGGACTGGTTCACCAGTTTTCCGATTAAACCGGATGGTCAGCTGGTTTTGACTAGGTTTTTAAACATTATGGTTCTTGGGGTATGACTGAACCGGCCAAAGCCCCATGCCATGGTTCAACCGGTCCAACTAACCGGTCTGGTCCAGTTTTCTAAACACTGGTTTTAGTCCTACTTATTTTAAAACCTCTTATCTCTATTGTAGTTGTCTAGAAACCTAGTTTTGCATTTAATCCTTTGCTAATTTCATCAATTAATAATAACTATGTCATCAGCAAGTTTCATGCACCATTGGGACCTCTTCTTGAATATGTTTAGTCAATTCATCTATGACTAATGCAAATAAATTAGGACTAAAGGCTGAACCTTGGTGATGACCCATTGTAACTATAAAATCTGTTCTCTCACATAGGTATTTTAACATTGGTTTCTTCTTTTTATCAATAACTGCAATTTTCATTAGAATGTCAAGTCAAAGTGAAAACAATTGTACAACTGCATTGGAGATAAAACATCTTATCTCAGACACCTCTATGGTTTTACAACTATGCCCAAAATGTTTAATCCCTCCCCACCCTTGTTTTGCTAACGAATCAGCCATGCTATTAGATGTCTTTTGCACCCATTGGAGTGCTGCACCCATATCTCCGGTTAGCCGTTTAAATTTTCTTAATTCTTTTTTGTACACCCATAAAGTAGTACCATTATTCTGCAGCCACCAACCTAACACAACCCTCCTTTATCCGGGCTTGTGACTGGCAATGTAAGAGAAGCTGGCACTAGCAAAGCTATACTAACTATTATATTGAGTGGATTATATACCTAAATATTGTTTTACAGTATTTATATAATAATATTATATGAATGTTCTGCACTCTATTATTAATTTAATGTTCTCATAACACATGCATGGACCGCAACCAATGCCCACATTGTCCCATATCGATGCACACTACAGGTGACCAAGAGTGCAATAATACGCACCAGAGGTGAAAAATGGTTGTACTTTTATAATGAAATCTTTTCAGTCTTAAAAAAAAATATTCTCAATAATAATAAGTAATATTCTGAAAGTGTATAAAGTATCATTTATTAGTTGTTATTATTTAACTATCATTTATAGGATATGGATGATATTACCTATAATAATATTTGACTATGCTAATATTTTTTTTTTGATAGGTAAAAGTTCATTAATAATTCATTAGCAGCAAAAAGATAAATGTCTATCTGTCTATTTGACTCTCAGCAGGTCTATCTCAGATGTAAATCACATTAAGGGCATCTGGGGAAACCCAATTCCTCCAAGAGTGGAGGCCCTGGTCTGGTTGATAGCAATGGACAGCATTTTGACAGCTAATCACTTGAAATCCAGAGGTTTTAATATGGCTTCCAGATGCTGCCTTTGTGAGGAGCAGGAGGAGAACATGTTTCACCTATTCATCTCATGCAAATTTTCAAGATTCCTGTGGAAAGTGTTTACTTCCATGTTCAGGGTCTCTGGATTTCATCCAACCTCAACAGCAGAGATTTTTTCTACATGGCCCAGGCTGTCTGGGAGCAAGAAGGTGAGGATGTTATGGAGTTGTATCCCATTTGCTATATGCCAGAACGTATGGAAGGAAAGAAACAGGAGGACTTTCGAAGACAAGGCTTGTAGCATGGAGAAGATGGTTGTGGCTGTGGGCAGATCAGTGGTAGAATGGGTGTTGATTCTTCCTGAATTCAGTCAACTAAAAAGGGAGGATTTTGGGAGTGGGTTAGGAGAGGTCCTGGGATATCAAATATGTAATGCAGAGCCTGTTATCTAGTTTGATAGATGGCTCTTTTGTTTTGTTTTGTTTTCTTTGTTCTCGGGTGCTGTCTTATCACCCTTTTTTTGTAACTTCTTTTCTTTTAATAAAATTCTTGCTATATACTTGTCAAAAATATTATACATATAATCTAATGATTATGAGAGCTGCTGGAACTAAAACTTTTCTTGAGCTGAATAATCATTCTAAGAATTGAATTTTTTTTGCCAAAATATTTAGTTTTAGAAGAATTTTTATTTTTTTGGTTCAAAAGTCATTCATCTAATAAATGATTCTATTGGAATAGAATTTTTACAAAATATAGCATAAGTAGCAGGATGCTGGATTCTTCCTCAAGTAATGATTAAATGGGTTAAAGTACTATATTTTGTGCTTGTAGGATATGCTTATCATTTTTGTTATTTTTTCCCTTTCCAGCCAAAGCAGGTAACCAATCTGTCGTCATTTCATAAATTCATGATAACCCCCTGGCCTTACCAGTTCCATCTTGCCAAAGCTGCCACTGTCAATCTCTTGAACCTTTACTTGGGGTTACTTGCTTGCCTTATCTCCCTCCCCCACTCCCACTTCTCGTTTCTCTCTTCTTCCTAATGTGTATCAATTTGTTTTTAGTTTAATTTCTGTTGCAGAGGAGCTCTAGCTAGAAATCTGGACAACCCCTGGAGAACCTTTGTGAGTTCCTAACTTTGTGTTTGATGCTGCTGTTTTAGTTTTATTCTAATTCATTTGTTGTGTTTATTGCCTGCAATTTTACTTCTTGGATGAGAATAACTAGGGATGCCAACAGGTTTGGGTTTGGTATGGGTCTGCCCCACCCTAACCTGATCCTCCAATGCTCCCCACCTAAACCTAACCTAACCCAACCTAACCGACCTGACCCAGCAACACACAGTTTTCATACCTGCCATGACCCTATAGGGTTCAACCAGATACCAACCCAACCTGTACCATAGCCTTTTAATTGTACTTTTTTTATAACATATTCTGAAAAACTCTGAGCCATTAATTTAAGTTGGTATTTAGTTTATGGGTTCTAAGGTGTCGCTTTCACCATAGTCATAGTGAAAGAAGAACAAAGGAAGAAGCCAAAATAAACATGAAAAGAAATCCTAAACTTTAAGGCTATGGAGTTAGAAGTCAGAAAATTACAAGATTTTTTTAAAGAGTAACAAAGAAAGAATTTTATTAAAAAATTGCTGATCATTAAAAAAAAGAATTTTATTAAAAAAATAAAAGGAGGTACAATCTGTTCAGGTGTGAAGATGACACCCCACTACAAGAATACATTAAAACATCAGTCAAGACTGAAATGACTCACATTACAAGCTTGAATCTCAAGAATGTCCCAGAAATTCTCTGCAAAGTCTGAACTCTGAAGAACTGATTTGCTCAAATTCTTGAAGGGAGAGAGCCCAATTTGTGATGAGTTTGCCAACCGAAGCCACAGTCACTTCAATATTTCTCTCTTTTCCTTCAAATAGCCTCCTGTTCCTTTTCCACCACATAGACCAGCACACTGCAAAAGGGATGCAGCTCCAAATGATTTTAGCTTTCTTGCTTCCTCTGAAATTTGGCCAAACAGAGAAGATCTCTGCTGTTGAGGATGGTTGGAAAATGGGAATCCCAAATAGGAAGAAGTAGAATCTCCAAATGAAGTTTGCTAAATGGCAAGTGAAGAACAGGTGAAAAGCTTTTTCCTCTTTGGACTTGCACAAATAGCAATAGCTAGCCATGCTGAAACCTCTACTTTTCAAGTGATCTGTTGTGAGAACACTGTCCAATGCAACCAGCCAAGCAAAAGCTTCAATTCTTGGGGGAACTGGATTTCCTCAAATTCCTCCTATTCGATCACTGATTACATCATCCTTAATGAGAACCATGTAGAATGACTTCACAGTGAACTTTCCATTTTTGCACTTCTTCCACCATAAGCCATCTTCAATGGTTGTAGAGATTCTAGTTTGTTGTAGCTTGTCCAACAAAAGAATGCATTCCTCCACCTCTTGATCAAGTAGGGGTCTTCTGAACATAGGGCTCAAACCACCTAATCACCTGACTTCATAGCAGTGGGCTACTGAAACCTGATGATCAGCCAGCCTATACAGTCTTGGGCAAATATTACACGACTTCCTGACCCCACTCCAATCATCCTCCCAAAACTGGATGGGGTGGTGATCAGCCAGCCTATACAGTCTTCGACAAATATCACCCAGCTGCTCTCTCTCTCTCTCTTTGTTTTAACCTCTCCCAAAGAAATCCAACACCATTGCCTTCCTGAATATAGCTTCCTATAGAAGTCAACCACTAACCTTTGAATATTTTCCCAATTCTCAACCACTTCCTCCCCTACTTGTACCCTCATAATTAAGTTCCTCCTCCTCCCACTTGCAAATGCATGAAAAAAAACTGTATTTTTGTCTACCTCTTTTAACCATAATGCCCTTGATTTTGCCTCCAGCTCACCTCTTGTTTCAAAAGTAACTTATTTAATTCTCTTTCCAACCCTTCCTTTTCCAATCTAGTTTCTCTTGGAAAGATACTCTTCTTCCTCCTCCAACCTCTCCAGCCTAGCAAGATTCTCCAACACCTCTTTCTTTCTGCCTTCCTCATCCCCAAACTCTTCCTGTCTCCTCCCTTTCGAATCTTCTTTGAGCAGTTGTAACTTCCTCATCGCCCTAAAACCGTTTGAGCCCTCTACCTGTAGAGCTCTCCATTTCTCTTCTACCCATTCCACAAAATTAGGTTGGAGAAGCCAAACATTCTCAAATCTGAAAGGCTTTGGGCTTGAAATCTCTACAAATTCTCTTAATACAATTGTTTTATGATCCAACAAGAACATTGGTAATGATTCCTGTACCAGAACCCCTATCCGATCAACACCTCTTTCTTTCTACCTTCCTCATCCCCGAACTCTTCCTGTCTCCTCCCTTTTGAATCTTCTTTGAGCAGTTGTAACTTCCTCATCACCCTAAAACCGTTTGAGCCCTCTACCTGTAGAGCTCTCCGTTTCTTTTCTACCCATTCCCCAAAATTAGGTTGGAGAAGGCAAACATTCTCAAATCTGAAAGGCTTTGGGCTTGAAATCTCTACAAATTCTCTTAATACAATTGTTTTATGATCCGACAAGAACATTGGTAATGGTTCCTGTACCAGAACCCCTATCTGATTAATCCAACCTCTAGAGAGCAGAAATCTGTCCAGCGGTCAAAGGATAGTTGGGTATTGGCCATTCGACCAAGTGAATTTCCAACCATTCAGAGAGGGGATCAAACAGCTCTTGGTCATTGATAAATTCCTCAAATCTCCACATCCCCGCACTACTCTCCCCCTCCCCCCTAGGGGTGCTCACGGTTTGGTTAACCGAACCATGAGCTTATTTTTGAAACCGAACCAGGATTATTTGGAAATCCAGTAACCGAAGCTGATCAGTTAACCGGTTGACTGGTTCGGTTAACTGTCAGTTTTTTGGTTTTTTATTATTTACAATATATATTATAGAAAAATATTTAAATATATAATAAAAAACTAGAAATATATATAAAATATTATATTTTAAATAATAAATAATATATTATATATTATAAATATATATAATGCATATTTATTAATTTATAATGTATAGAAAATATAAAATATATATAATATACGTAATATATGTAAAATATATATATATATATATATACATATAAATATATGTATACCGGTTGGATCAGTTAACCACCAGTTTTCTATTTAGGTTAACCGAAAAATTTTTGGTTTGGTTTCAGTCAGTTTTTCAGTTCCCCCCTCTCTTTCATTTCACTCCTTTTGACAATGTTGAAATCCCCTCCCAAACAACACAGCCCCTCCCAGCTCTGCCTTACCCTTCTTAACTCCTCCCAGAACTACACTCTCTCTCCCTCCTCATTTGGCCCGTACACATTTGTCACTCCCCAGGCCCGCTCCCCATTTACCTCTTGCAGGCAAACTTATACAGAATGACTCCCAGCTCACTCCCCTACTTTCCTAAAGATCCCTGGATACTACAAGATGACTAATCCTCCTGCCAGCCCCACCGCATTCAATTCCACCCACTCCCCACCATCTCTCCCCCAAATCCTATTCATCAAATTAATATCAAATAATTCTGGCTTTGTTTCTTGCAAGAGAACTACGTCAGGCTTCTGATTTCTTATCAGATTGCTCACTAGAGACCTCCAATTTCTCTCCCCCAAACCCCTAACGTTCCAATTTAACAGCTTTATCCTCTCCCCTCCTCTTGGCTTGTCTATGCCTCAGCAATGCCCCTCACTCTTTTGTTGCAACTTGTCCCCCCTCCCTGTTCCAGCTTTTTTCTTTTTTGCTTTCTTCTCTCTTGGGGAGGAGAAGGCTTTGCAAAAATTGCTTTCGAATAATTTGTAAATTACCAGAATACCCTATATATATGTAGGGGTGCCATGACCCAACGGGGCAGGTCAGCCAAACCCAAACCCAACTCAGGTTAAAGAATCAAAACCCTAACCCAACCCTATATCTGAATAGACCTGACCCTATAGGGTTGGGTCGAATCATGTTTGCCATTCAATTTGACCCATTGACATCTCTAAGAATAACCTTGTTCTTGAGACTAACAGACCCCAAAAAAAAAGTTTTAAAAAACTCTAAAATACCGAAATTCAAGTTATCAAAAAATTGCAAAATTTTCACTTGATAAGGAACTGGTAGAAAACTTTTATTTTATTTTATTTTTTTGTAACTTCCCTTTCTCAATACAAAGTTTTTCTTACTGAGACCACTCTAGTAAATTAGTGCCATTTAGTTTCATAGTAGTATGCAATCAGATTGTTGCCACAAGCCATTATTGCAGAACTGGACCCCATAGCTTTCTTACTCTCATGATGTGTACCCATCATCTTATTTTAATTAATATCTCTCCTCTTGATTACAGAAGAGGGCAGTAACCAATAAGTAAGAATACAGACCTTGTATCAAACAATAAGGAGGTTTACAACCTGTAATCCAATCTGAAAGTCTCCAAGCACCAATTAACAATTTAAAATGGTTTTCAGGCATCAGCCAACCACGGAACATTCAGGTAAATGTCTTCCAACCTTGACATCTTCATGGCTGGACTGCAAATATTGGTGGAAAATTTTCCACTATGTATGAAATCACATGAGACCAGTTATTGTTCAAGATTGCATAAAATCAAATGAGACCAGTTATTGTTGATTCAGAAAAGACCTACAAAATAAATTATTCAGACCCCTATGTATGAAAATTTCTAATGTGATGCACCAAACTTAAGAGAGAAAATTAAAAAAAAAAAAATCACCATTATTTCTGAAAAAGAAACCTAAAAAAAGATCAAGCACCTTAATAAGAAAAAAAAAACGAAACTCTAAATTCATCCTCTACCAGAACTAAAGTTTTTCAAGAGGAGTAGGTTAATTGTACTCCTATTGACACTGCTGATGTTAGTGGTCTTTTGCCTATAGAATTCACAGAAGGAAGCAAATCAACTACTCTTTTTTCTTATGCAAAGTTGTGTGTGTTAGATACCCCCATGCCTACAACACTTAGAATGCTTGACAATGATTTAAATTGTCTTTCAATGCAATGCTGCTAATTATGTTAGTCAAGTAAGTCCTCTAATAAAGAGAACGTGTTTCTTTGGAAGAAGCATTTAGGTCATTACCATTTCAGTTGTTAAATGTTTCCAAACTAATAATTGAGGGGGATTCAAAGCTCATTATTGGTTGGCTCCAAAAGGAGGAGATGGACTGGTGGGAGTATTTAAATGAAAAAAGAAAGTTCAGAGAGACTTGGCTCAAGGAATGTAAGTTCAATTTAAATGGTTTTAGAGAGATGTCAATAGCCTGGCTGATGCTTTGGCTAAGCAAGGGGTGGGAAGAAGCAACTTATTTTGGGCTATGCTTTAATGTTTTCTTCATTTTTTGGGGAGTGGGAGCTAAGAGAGTTTGGTTCCCCTGCCCCTCATTGTACCCGCTTATTTATATATTAATGAAATTATTTCAGTTATTGATAAAAAAAATGTGCTTCCTCATTTTTCTCAAGTTCATTCAATGTCTAAGTTACCATGTGTAGTATGTCAATTGCTGAAGCATTGTACATCTGTTTTTCCTTCAAATAATAATAAAAATTGCTGATTTGACATTAGGCATACTGATTTTTGTTGTATCTCATGGTTCAATTCTTTGTTTGGCATAGACAATTATTTTTCGTTTGTCTACGTCTATCTTACTAAGAGCAGTCCATTATCATAAAAACATTTCATCAACTGATCCTAACCCAATATGAGAAAAGAACTTAGGTGTTTATTTAAATCAGATAATGGGAAAAGGTCAATGCAGTCCTTGTGATATTATTCACCATACATCTTTCTTTATAGCCCCATAAGAAAAATATCATGGCTGAAAGAAAAAACAAACAGTTTTTTCATTGAATGACATTCTCAGAACTTGGAAAGAAGTGGCTGCATCAACCAAAGGAAAGGAAAAAATCTTTATGGAATGGTAACCCCTGGCAGAAAATTCTGT
Source organism: Nelumbo lutea (assembly GCF_056320005.1). NCBI lineage: Eukaryota > Viridiplantae > Streptophyta > Magnoliopsida > Proteales > Nelumbonaceae > Nelumbo > Nelumbo lutea. The sequence continues at coordinate 53,970,847 of NC_142691.1, forward strand.
GAAGCTTAATTTTGATGGAAGTTTCCTTGGTAACCAAGATGTGGCTGGGTTAGGAGGTGTATTCAGAGACTCAGGTGGAAAGGTGTTAGCTATGTATTCAGGGCTTCTAGAAAATAGGGATGCACTAACAGCAGAACTACTTGGACTTCTACATGGACTAAAATTTGCCAAGCGTTTTGGATTCCTTAATTTGGGTGAGAAGAACAGCAAACGGGATGGTGGATACTCTAGCTAAACAAGGGGCTATGAGACATAGCCCCTTGGCTCTAATAAAACTGTATTTTGGGGTTCTCACCCTGTTGTAACTTTCTTATTTGGCTCTAATAAAATATTATCTTATTGATCAAGAAAAAAAAGAAAAAACAAACAGTTGATGGAAGTTTCTTGGGGGCCATGCTCCCAAAATGTTCTAGTCAGAACCCATTTTAATTGTAGCTTATCTCATTACCTATGCCTTCTTGTGTCTTGAATCTCAAAATTCCTATTCAGGTTTTACCTAGATGAGTCTATGTTCGATATTCCCTTCCTCCAAATGCCTTTTAATTTTCTGTTGTGCTCACACTTTAAATCCCAATGGTACAAAGCTTAGTATTAGGTCTGTCTGTTGTGTCTTTCTTGGGTATTTGTCATTTCAGAAAGGTTACAAAGTTTATGATCAGATATTTGGGAAAAATTTGTATATGGTGATGTGGACATTTTGGGAGTCCATGCCTTTTTTCCCTCGCATGCCATGCAGCTCTGCCATGTTCCCCTCCAAATGTTGGTCATTACCTCTAACCTTGTTCTTGTTGTTGTCCTCTCTCAGCCTGGCTCTAAGTTGCAAATAAGAATAGATGAAGTGCAGAAAGATCTTCAAATATACAGTAGGAGTCTAGAAGGAAAGGTTATGGTTGTTGCACCTAGGGACTTCCTTGATATAGGTATATCCATACTTTCGAAACTATTCCTTATACTCTTGTTTCTGATCTCATTTACCCATTACAAGCCTAAAAGAAAAATGCATTTGTACTGTGCATCCCATTCCTTACGTTATTTGTTATGATACTTTGGGGTGTATTAGGACTTGCCACTACTCTATTTTGGTGAATGGAACGGTGGTGGACTTCTTCCTGGCCTTGAGGGGAATAAGACAAGGAGATCTCCTTTCTCCTTTCTTGTTCACTTTGGTTGTTGAAATCTTAGGGAGATTGATCTCTAGGGCAGATTCTAGAAGTCTAATCAAGGGGTGGAGAGTTGGCAGGGAGAACATACCATTCACACATTTGCAGTTTGCAGATGATACGATTCTCTTCTGTAGGGGGGGTGGGGGAGGGGGGGACATGAATTGGATTAGGAATTTGAAACTTACAATACAACTCTTTGAGCAAATGTCGAATCTGAAAGTAAATTTTGATAAAAGTTGTGTTGTAGGTCTGAATATGGGGAAAAGTGAGATCATTGCTTGTGCAAACATTTTGGGTTGTGAAGTGTCGAAATGGCCTCTAATTTATCTTGGTCTTCCCCTAGGAGATAATCCTCAAAAAGGAAGTTTTTGGATTCCAATCGTGGAGAGGTTTGAAAAGAGACTTGCATCTTGGAAGAAAAACTATCTATCTCTTGGAGGAAGAATCACCTTAATTAGGTCTACTCTAGCTAACTTGCCCATTTATTACCTTTCAGTTTTTAAGGTGCCTACAGGGGTGGCTAGCAAGTTGGAAAAGCTAATGAGAGATTTCCTATGGAAGCCAGGGGAGGAGAAAAAGCAACATAGGGTTAGATGGGAGATGGTGTGTAGGAGTAAGCAGGATGGAGGGCTAGGCATTAGGAACTTAAGGAAGAGGAACTTGGCTTTACTAGGGAAAGGGCTGTGGAGGTTTTCATTGGAGAAGGGAAAATTGTGGGCTAAGATAATTTGTAGTATTCGCGAGCTTGTAGAGAATGGTTGGGACTCTGCGATTCTAGCTATTGGCTACAAGAGCATCACCTTAGAAATCAATCCAAGCTATTTTGCCTCTATTTTCTCCTTGGATCAGGTATGACTTACACTCAGGTAACCTCATAAAGTTTTGGGAACATGTTTGGGTTGGGGAGTCTCCTTTGAAAGACTAATTTCCGACTCTTTTTGCAATCTCCACTTTCAAAAATAAACCAATTATCACATTCCTTATTCCCTCAAATTCAAATTCTGGGTTTGGTTGGAACTTGGGCTTGAGAGGAGCACTCGGGGATACAGAATTGGGTGGTACCTCAACTCTCTTGTCCATCCTTGATGGGATTTTCTTGGAGCCTATAAAAACGGATAGTAGGATATGGACTTTGTCTCCTTCCGGATCCTTTACTTGTGCCTCCTTTAAAGCCCTAATACAATCGGAAATTCTTATTGGCTTGTCATTCCCTGTCAAGGAAGTGTGGTGTCAACCTATACCTCCGAGGGTTGGGAGTTTCTGTTGGGAAGCTTTCCTAGAAAGAGTTAACACAGGTGATTTACTTCAAAGAAAAAGACCCAATAACTGTTTATCTCCACACTAGTGTGTTCTTTACAAAGTTGTTGGCGAGTCTGGTTACCACTTACTAATATCCTGTGTTTTGGCAAAAAATATTTGGGAATGGTTTACTTCTTTGTTTAGGTGCAGGTGGATCTCCCAAACTAATGTGCAAATCTTCTCTTCCTCTCTTGACTGCTCAACAAAAAGATCCCGAATCATGTGGAGATGTGTGAGAGCTGCTGTTTGTTGGACAATATGGGAAGAAAGAAATTCAAGGATCTTTTCAGAAAAGGAGAGAGGTTTGGAAACCATGCTAGAAGTGATTCATATAATACACTGGCTGAAGACAATCGATGAGTTCACAGATTTTTCAACAGATGATATGTTAAGAAAATGGAAAAAAAGTGCTACTTCAATCTCAAGCAAGATGACCTCAAATCTCACATGGAACCCTCCACCTCCTGGTTTTATCAAACTAAATTTTGATGGCAGTAACATGGGGAACCCAGAGCCTTCGGGTATTGGGGGGGTACTAAGAGATGAGAAAGGTAATGTAATAGCTATGTTCTCTGGGCCAATTGGAGTGGGAGCCTCTTTGAGGGCTGAGGTGTTAGCAGCTTTGGAAGGGGTACAAAGGGCCAAAGTCCTTAATGCCAAGAGAAAGTTCTGGATTCCCCATGCTAAAAGAAGACACCTCTAAGATGTGGAGCTAGTGAGCTGCAGTAATGAAAAGAGAGTTCAAATGGCTGATCAAGGATATGGAAGTTCAGTGTACTTGGGTAAAGAGAAATGCCTACTCCTTTGCTGATGGATTAGCTAGGAAAGGGGTTAATAGGGTTTCTGGGTTCTGGGCTCAGTTGTAATTGTTGTTGTTATCAGTTTGGGTGCATTCCCAACTTCTGGGGAGTTAAGATACCTTAGCTCCTATTCTTTGTAAGTTAATACCATTTAATGAAATCCGTGGTTATTGATCAAACAAAAAAAAAATCCTTTGCTTCATATCATGTATTTGTTACTGCTTTGTCTGGTGTTTTGGGCTGCAAACTGATAGAATTGAATTAGGTATATGTAGATCCAATTTTGATTTGTTTATATTCGAATTGGATCTTATCCATCAGATTTATATTGGATTCAGATCAAATTCAGATTTAATCGGATATTGAATAGTATAAATAAATTAAACTAAAAATGATTAACATATTTTATATTATTAAAATAAACTATATGTCTTTGACATTGTATTTCATACAAAATAAATTGAAAATTACTTGTATGAAACTTGAATCCATGACAATTTATTAAACGCACAACATTCAAACTATTTTTATTAATAGGGATTTTCAAGAATGGGAAGTGGCTGAGGTGGTGAACCTTCTAAGTAGCCTAAATAGTTTCTCCTTTCAACCCCAAGATAGAGACAAATGGACATGGACCTGGGCTGCAGATGGAATTTTCTTGGTTAGATCCTTTGCTGATGTGATTGGGGGAAGGATTGCAGAGTTCCCTTGTAAGCAAGTATGGGTTCCCTCTTCGGTGTGGGCCTCTGCACTTGGGAAATGCCTAACAAGAAGTAATTTGGCTAAGAGGGGATTCAGTTTAGAGGAGACCTAAGTTGCGGAAACTGTGGTCTGGTCGAGGAATCCATGGACCAGCTATGCATTCATTGCGATCTTTCCTGTGGGTATATGCTGGGTTATGCTGAGCAAGTAAAGGAGCTGTTAAAAGGCTAGCACCTTCTGGGCTTATCAAAAAGAGGCAAGCTCATTTGGAGATCTATCCCTGCGGCAGTTATCAGCTCAATTTGGTATGAGAGGAATGACAAAATCTTCAGAAGAGAGAAGAAAAGCCCTGAAGTGTTGAACAAGTGTATTGTGGCTAGGGTAGCATCCTGGGTGTCAGTCCTTCCTGAGTTTTGTGATCAGAATGTATTGTTGATGCTAAAGTTAGTCGGTATATGAGATTTCTGATCTAGGGATGATCATGGGCTAGGCCGGGATTTGCCTTCATAACAATGGGCTTAGGCTAGGCCCGGTCTTGGCCTGCACTATGGGCCTAAAAATATAAGCTCATGCCAAGATTCCAAGCCTAATTATTGTATTTCAGTTCCAAAATTAAACAGTTGTACTTTTTTTCACTTATTGTCATGGAGACAATAGTAACCTGTAAAACTTTAAACTTAATATCAAAATAAAAGCTTCTAACATAAAAGAAATTAAATAACTATACCTTATAATTTATAAGTTTCAATTGGTTATTAGTATGTTAAAAATGATAATTTTAACAAACCAATTCTTCTATCAAAAAATAACCACCCATTGTCATGTAATATCCACAAAACAACTTTAAACATCTCTACAAGGGGCTCTATCTTCCATTCAACCCCTACAAATAAAAAGTGAAATAAAAAAAAATATTAGCAAAGTAAGAAAAAATGGTTCAAATGAATGTAAATAAATAAGTAATAAAATATTCAAAATGGTTTCTGATGAAGGAAGGTTTGGCCCGACCTCTCTATTACGTGACACGTGGCAGAAACAACAGCTCGGCAAAAGGGGCCAAGCCTAGGCGGGAACAAGGGGACACGAGCGGACTGAACTCCCTACCGGGGGCCCGAACTCATCCTTTGTAACAGCTCGGGATACACTTCGCCAAACTGCCACTTTGTAACAACTCGGGATACACTTCGCCGAACTGACCCACCTTGTAATAGCTCGGGATACACTTCGCCGAACTGATCCACTTTGTAACAGCTCGGGATACACTTCACCGAACTGACCCACCTTGTAACAGCTCGGGATACACTTTGCTGAACAGACCCACTTTGTAACAACTTGGGATACACTTCGCCGAACCGACCCACCTTGTAACAGCTCGGGATACACTTCGTTGAACTGACCCACCTTGTAACAGTTCGGGATACACCTCGCTGAACTGACCTGCCCTATAGATACCTCCGAGCTCAAGACCGCCTCGCTCAGCACTTCGCATCACCTTCTGGGCACCAAAACCAAACAAGTCGTACCATGCCTGACACTAAGGAAGTTCGTGCCCGAGGGCGCCGCGCCTGACTGACTTGGGATCTGACGTTTGGCGGCAGCACTCTAAACGGCCACCTGCCACACCCACTGACACCGCCATCTCCAGTTAGAAAGATGGTTAGGCAGTGACGGTTCTGTCTCAGTAGAAAGGACGACGGCCGAATTGACAAGCACAAGGGCAATCATACCTGACCTGACAAGGGCCTCGGGACGAGTGCACGAAGTGATTATAAGAGCCCCCTGCCCCCCGACAAAGGAGGTATGCAAACTTTGCGCTATCTGGTATTACCTTGCTTTTGAAGGATTCTAACTTGAGCTTCGGAGCCTCTACACCGGGTTCCCCCTGGAGCTTCCCCATCTCCTCCGTTTCAGGTTCCCTGCTACCCCGTTCAGAAGCAAGGCCGCGGACAGCTAAGACCGGGCGGATCGCACTCCATCAATTGGCGTCGTCTGTGGGAACACGCTTCAAAAAGCCTCCCTCCAAACTTCGATAACCCCTTTTCTTCAAAAAACCCAACACTCATGGCCTCCTCCAGCAACACCGGACGTGGCACAGAGACAAACACCACTGGGGAACAACTTCAAGTCCCCGTGGTGTGCGTTGGACAGTTCACCATCCCCCTTTCGGCGGATGGGATCCCCAGCTTGAACGCGCCACAAGCAGTGGCACCCATAAACCCTCCTACCACAAGAATCCCCTTTCCTCTCCCCATTGATACAACCTTTACTGAACCAACCACTACTTCCACCTCGCCACCCCGCTTCGAGGCCGGTCAAGGCCTCCCCGCAGGATGGACGCCCCCACCAGGCGAAGGCCTCCCGGCCCCAGAACCACCCTAACAGCCAGGCCTCGTCCCCAGGCCGAAGAGAGAAAAATGTCATCCCCGCCTCGCAACCCGCAGGCGGGTCGGGAACCTCGCCCGCGAGGTCGGCACCCCGACGCTCCAAGTCCGAGCTCCCGCTCACCGAAAACCGATTCGGCGCCCTGGCGGCAGACTACTAGCATTCCGGGCCCATCGAGCTCGGTAACACGGAGGCCAGCAGCGCCAGTACAAGGCCCGCTCAACAGCGAAGGCGCCGGCAAAGTCGCCGAATCGCCACTCGTGCCTTGTCGGAATTCAGAGGCAAAGACACGAGCTCGGATGAGGTAGGGGCTCCCCCGATTCTCTCGGTTCCTTCCCCCCTCGCATCGGAACTCCTGGCGGTCCCCTTACCAAGAGACTTCAAGCTCCCACCTCTGGACAAGTACGACGGGTCCTTCGACCCCAACGACCACGTTGACGCCTTTCAGTCCCAAATGCACCTCGCCAGGGCCAGCAAATTGTGCATGTGCGTGGCCTTTACCACCACCCTCAGGGGGGTAGCCCGCACTTGGTACAGGAACCTGGCCCCCGGGTCGATAAAGTGCTGGGCCCAGTTCGTGCAGGTCTTCACCGCACACTTCGTCACCAGCCAACGGTGCCCCAGAACAGAGGAAAGCATCTTCGGAGTAGTCCAAAGAGAAGGAGAATCCATCCGGGGCTACATCAAGCGATTCAACGAAGCATGCTTGCAGATACCGCGGTTGGACCCCGCAGTGCAGCTCGCGGCGGCCAAAAGAGGGGTGACGCACAAAGAATTCAAGTGGCACATGGTGGCCAGCCAGCCCGCAACCGTGGCCGAATTCCTCAAGCTCGCGGATAAATTCATGAGGACAAAGGAAGAAATCAACCAACGAACCGAAGGCGGAAACAAGAAAAGAAATGAGAAGGCGAGCTCTCCAACCCGGTGAATAGAAAAAACCTGACCCAAGAGCCGAAGCCGAACCAGTCGTTCCGGGCCCCCCTAGCAGTTCGGACGGACTACATGCCGTTAAACACGAGGCGGACGGAGATCTTAATGACGATCAAAGACGCCCCGTACGTTAAGTGCCACCTCGCCTAAAGGGAAATCCGAACGAGAGAAATAAGAATTTGTATTGTAGTTTCCATAGAGACCATGGTCATAGTACCGAACAGTGTAATAACCTCTGGGACGAGATAGAGGGGCTCATCCGTCGCGGATACTTGAGAAACTTTGTACAGCACAACAATAATAACAATAAGGCAGGTCGGCAAGGGGAGCATGAAAAGGATGCCCCCGAGTCTAGCAACAGACCTGCCGAACCGTTGTAGAAGCAGCCTCCGGAAGAAAGGCCAGTTCGGGGAAACATCCATGTAATAGTGGGAGGTTCGGTGGTAGCGGGGTGTACCTCGGCAGCAGCCCAGACTTCAGTTCGCGAAGCGGCCCTTGAAGAACGGAACCCCCCAAAGAGACCAAAGACCGAAGAACCAATCTTCTTCACGGAGGACGACGCGCGAGGGGTCCACTACCCCCATGATGACGCGCTTGTCATTAAACTAAGGATCAGCGACTTCGAGGTCAGGCGCGTACTCGTAGATTCGGGCAGCTCAGCGGACATCCTCTTCAAATCAGCATTTAACCAGCTGCAGTTACAGAGGAGCGAGCTGAAGCCCGCGAACACTCTCCTAGTGGGTCTCAGCGGAGAGGAAGTCAGGCCCCTCGGAAAAGTAACCGTCCTTGTGGAAGTCGGCACATGGCCTTGTGCAGTCAGACTCAACCATGATTTCCTGGTAGTCGCAACCCCCTCCCCATACAATGCCATAATAGGGCGTCCGATCACGCATATCCTATGGGCGGCGGTCTCCACCTACTATTTGGCCATGAAGTTCCCTACGGACTTCAGTGTAGGGGTAGCGCGGGGCGACCAGCTCGAGTCCCGCAAGTGTTATGTTGCCGCCCTGAAGGGAAAAACCAAGGCGGCCGACGACCTCGAACTGGAGCGGCCTGCGGAGCAAGGTGAGGAACGAGCTTTGCCCACGGAGGAAACTGTCACAATCCCGACTTCGGCTACGGACCCAGCTCGCACACTTCACATCGGAGCTTCCATCGAGGATCCCCTATGAACTGAACTGGTGAGTTTTTTACTTCAAAATTTAGATATTTTTGCATGGTCCGCGGCCGACATGCCCGGCATTAGCCCTGGACTGATAACTCACAAACTTAATACTGACCCTGTAGTCAGACCCGTTAGACAGAAGAAACGCAACTTAGCCCCAGAACGCTGGAGGGCGGTCGACGAGGAGGTCGAGAAGCTCCTCGCAGCAAACTTCATAAGGGAAGTCCATTACCCGAGCTAGGTGGCCAACCTAGTGTTGGTAAAAAAGGCAAGCGGCAAGTGGCGCATGTGCGTCGACTATACCGACCTGAACCGAGCTTGCCCGAAAGATTGCTTCCCCCTCCCCAGAATTGACCACCTAGTGGACGCGACCTCGGGAAACGAGTTGCTAAGCTTCCTGGACGCCTACTCGGGCTACAACCAAGTTAGGATGGACCCATCCGATGAGGAAAAAACCAGCTTCATAACCGAGTTCGGCCTGTATTGCTACAAGGTCATGCCCTTCGGACTAAAAAATGTCGGGGCGACTTTCCAAAGACTTGTAATAGGCTATTTCGGCCCCTGATTGGTACGAAGATAGAGTGCTATGTAGACGACATGGTCGTCAAGACTCAGTTTTCACAAGAATTAATACAAGACTTGGATTCTGTTTTTCCAAACCCTGCGTCAGTTTAGCATGAAATTGAACCCCAACAAATGTGTATTCGGCGTCACCTTGGGCAAGTTCCTAGGGTACATTGTCAATCGGCGCGGTATTGAGGCCAACCCGGACAAAATAAAAGTCATTCTAGATATGAGACCACCTCGGAAAGTAAAAGAGGTTCAGAGGCTAAACGGCCGCATAACCGCTTTAAGCCGCTTCATGTCCAAATCAGCAGACCGCTGCCTACCCTTCTTCAAGGCAATCAAAGGCAAAGGGTTCGAGTGGACCCAGGACTGCTAGCTCGCGTTCGATGAGCTAAAAGGTTACCTCGATAGTGTGCCAACCTTAGCCCGGCCCGAGGTGGGCGAGGTCTTAGAACTGTACCTCTCGGCAAGCGATGAGGTGGTCAGTTCGGTACTAATAAAAGAAATAGACCGGGTCCAGCGACCCATCTATTATGTTAGTAAAATTTTGCAGGGAGCAGAGGCAAGGTACCCGGAGATAGAAAAACTAACATACGCCCTAGTAACAGCAGCTCGGAAACTCCGCCCATGCTTCCAGGCTCACACCGTCATCGTCCTGACTGACAAACCCCTTAGACAAGTTTTACTCAAACCCGAGGTTTCCGGTCGACTGACGAAATGGGCCATCGAAAGCGAGTACGACCTCCGGTACAAACCGAGAACTGCTATTAAGGCCCAAGCTTTGGCAAATTTTATCACCGAGTGCACTTTCAGCCACGAAGCCCCACAGGTCGAGCCCGGGGTCCCCAGATCGGGCGGACCCGGAGATCCCAAGCCCATGGAGTCCGAACCCCATGAAGTAGCAGCCAGTGTGGCCTCTCTCCTGGTCAGGCAAAGCGCGAACTGGGATGAGGAGCCATGGATCCTTCACGTGGATGGTTCCTCGAACCGGCAAGGCAGTGGAGCTGGAATAGTCTTGTGCGGCCCGAGCGGCACAAAATTAGAATACGCACTACGCTTTGAGTTCGCGGCATCCAACAACGAAGCAGAGTACGAAGCACTGATCGTCGGGCTGGACCTAGCGCGAAAGGTAAAGGCAAAACACTTGGTCATCTGCAGCGATTCTCAGCTCGTGGTCAACCAAGTTACCAGCGAGTACGAAGCACGCGAGCTCTCCATGATCGCATATTTGGCCAAAGTAAAAGAAGCCCTGCTCAACTTCCAGTCACACATCATCAGGCAAATCCCGAGGTCAGAGAACACTGAGGCCGACGCCCTGTCCCGGTTAGCCAGTACAAGTCACAACAATATGAGAACTGTATACATAGAGGACTTACCTCGGCCTAGTATTCTCGGGGGGACAAAGGAGGTCGCTCCCGTCTTGGAGGTAGAGCCGAGCTAGATCGACCCACTCGCGAGCTTCTTGATAGACGGAACCCTCCCTGCAGAACGCAATGCGGCCAAGAGGGTGCAGCGCTAGGCAGCCAAATACGTCATAATAGACGAACGGTTATACCGACGGTCGTACACACTCCCCTACTTGCGTTGCCTGTGACCTGTCGAAGCCGAGTTCGTACTCCGCGACACTCATGAAGGCCTGTGCAACGGACACTTGGGGGGGTAGAGCACTCGCCCAAAAAGCACTTCGACAAGGATACTACTAGCCAACGATGAAGGCAGAAGCTGTTGAGCTCGTTAGAAAATGCGATAAGTGTCAGAAGCACGCCAATATCCACCATCAACCTGCCTCCGACGTCAAATACCTCGCCAGCCCGTGGCCCTTTGCACAATGGGGCATCGACCTCCTGGGGCCATTCCCACCAGCAACAGGTGGAAGAAAATTCTTAGTTGTTGCAGTAGATTACTTTATGAAGTGGATAGAAGCCGAAACTCTGGCAACTGTTACGGCTCGAAACATACAGAACTTCTTTTGGAAGAATATAGTATGTCGGTTCGGGTTACCTCGGGTACTAATCTCCGACAATGGCAAGCAGTTCGAGGATATCAAGTTCCAAGAGTGGTGCCAGAACATGGGGATTCGGCAAAACTTCACGTCAGTCGCGCACCCGCAAGCAAACGGTCAGACGGAAGTAATGAACAGAGCCATCCTGCGCGGACTGAAAGCACGTCTGGATCGAGCTAAGGGATTGTGGGCCGAAGAGCTACCAAGTGTCTTATGGGCTCACCGAACTACTGAAAATAATGCCACGGGAGAAACCCCCTTCAACCTCACCTACGGCACCGAAGCAGTGATCCCAGTAGAAATCGAAATACCAACATTGCGATTAGAAACATACGACGATCAGACGAACAGAGACGAGTTACGTACCAACCTTGACCTACTGGACGAGGTAAGGGACCTCGCGCACATCCGAACAGCGGCATACCAGCAGCAGGTAGCTCACTACTACAATAGCAGAGTAAAGCAAAGAAGCTTCCGAGTCGGCGACCTGGTCCTTCGTAAGATTATGGTGCCCGAACCCGGCGTGGGCAAGCTTGGACCTAATTGGGAAGGGCCCTATAAAGTAAAAAGAGCGCTCGGGGGGGCATACGAACTCGAAACCTTGGAAGGCAAACGAGTACCTCGAGCGTGGAACATCGTGAACTTAAGGCAATACTACCTATAAACCATCAAGTGAAGTGGACGGAATCAGGTCCTATGTGCCACGATGCAAGCCAAGAGGAACCTCGGCGTAGACAAGCAAAGAAGTCGAGCATATTATCAGCTCGGCAAAAAACCAGTTCGCGGCAAAACAGACCGCGAAAATATAATAACCCGGACAAAGTGGCAGACAAAGAATCAGTTCGGGGAAGAAGAACACGGGGAAAAAGACGTATATATTCCATTGCAAGAAACAGTACATTGGCCATCAGAAAGGACTTACAAAAAAAAAAAAATACATGCCCGAAGCCACTTCTTCGCCATCGGAAGGCACTTCAACAACACCCGAAGGCCCTGCCTCTCCTTCAGAGTCCAGCTCGCCATCGGAAGCATTGGCCATCTCCTGAGTTATACGCGAAGTGGATATGGCACTTACATCGAGGTCGGGGTACGTATTCCGGATCATCCACCGGCTCAACTTGAACCCCCTCTTGTAAGAATCCACCATCAAATCGTCAAAACGCGGAGAGGCAATGTAGTCTTCAACTGCCTTCTTCTTGGCGTCTTCAATGCCTTGGGAAAAAATCTGTGTTCTCTCCCTGATGTCCTCTTGAAGATATTCGACTTGATGCTGCAAATCCAACTTCAAGTCCGCCATATGCTTGACAACTACCCCCATGGCCTCAGCGTCACGCTGAGACCTCGCCTGCCTGGCCATCGCGACACGAGCAGCCTCTTCAGTAGCGTAAACAACCGCCTCAGCAGCCCGGGTATTTGCCTCTGCAGCACGGAAAGCTTCTTCAGCAACGTGAGCGACAGCCTCAGCAGCTCGCGCCTGTCACGAGCTCCTCTCCACTTGGGCCGCCAAGGCATGAATTGCAGAATTCACCTACCAAAAGAAACAAGTGAGCAAATAACAACAGAAGCAATAGAATAAAAAAGGAAGACGGAATCTAACTTACCACCATGACATGTGTTACGGCGCGACAAGCGACCTGATTCAAGGGAAGATCAGTCCACGTCGCGAGTGAGCAGAAGCACTTGAGTATGCAGGAGCGCCCGTATGAGTGGTCTCAGCGTAAGGCACCCCGGCAGTTTCGTGCACCGGTGGAGTCACTTCGAGCTCCCTGGGTAAATCCTCCGGCGTATGGTCTGGAACTTGGGGCTCCTCATCCAGGGGCAGCTCGGTACGAGTTCACTAGGCAACCCGCTTCCTCCTCTTCATACCTTGGAACAAACGCCCCCCACGAGTTCTCTCTGCGTCCATGACACCTGCAGAAACGAGTTTGACATCAGAAAAAACGAAAAGAACAGAGCAAGCAAGAAAACCGCATAGCTAGAAACCTACCCGAACTCAGGCCGGCTGCAATAAGCTTGGCCTCCGTTAAGTAGTGGTGGCACTTTAAACCTTGTCGTGCCCATTGCCGGAGGCCCTTCACCGTCTCTTTATCGAGAGTCACGCCTAAATCGGGAGCGGCCTCACCCCACCCGGTCTGAAAGGGCCATCCTTGTGCACTTCGCACGCCGAAGTAGTCCCGCTTCTACGCCGGGACCTTATTAGGAAGATCGTGCAGAAGCTTAAAACCCTGGCGAGGAGAAAGGTAATACGCCCGTCTCCCCCCAGGAAGAGAACCCACCTGTATCTTGAGCATCAAGATAGAGGAGAATATCTCTAAGTCCAAGGGGAAGTTCTGCTCGCAAAAAAGGGAAATTGTCCCCACCAGGTTCCGAATAGAGTTCGGATGAAGTTGGCCAATGGTGACACCGAAGTGGTTTATGACTTCGACGAGAAGGGGATGGAAAGGAAGTCGAACCCCGCAGCGAGCTGCTCTCGAAAATCACGATCTCATCAAGACCGTGTTCCCAAGGAAAGCTACCCGAAGGAATAAAATATGTGTACCCCCCAGGAAGATTGTAAGACAGAAGTATGGATTGAAGCCCCTCAGGCGTCATGGTCAAAGGACCAAACCTGTCTAGCATCCGACCTCGGCGGGAGGTAGACGCCAAACTGCCCGAAGCGACTCGGCCTACTGGATCATAGTCCTCAAGCTCCACCTCAGGATCACTGAGGCAGTCGGGGGACACGGCTCGGTTGGTGGAACCTACGTCGGCCCTACCCGAAGAATCGTCTGAGCTATCAAAGCTAGACATTGGGGAAAAGATGGATTCAGGAAAGTACTCATCGAAAAGTTTAAAGAACAAGCCAAAGAACCGTGAAGACTGTATAACCAGCCTTGACGCGAGCTGGAAAAGACTTGGACGTGAGCTGAAAGGTTGGACGCGAACTCAGTAGACAAACCGCAGAAGTGAAAAACCGACCGGGGTCCCCCACTATTTATAGCTACAGTAACCAAGAATCGACCGTGCAGATCGAAGACGATTCGACGGCCCACGTTCTTACTGACCGCACGACCCTTAAGGTCGAGACGTGATTGGCGCCTGTCTTTACAAAAAAAGCAAAACGTCAGCGCATGTCTTTTTGAAACCGACGTCGCTTCGACACGCGTCTTTCCGAAACTGACGCGCGCTGTCACAACCACCAGCATTCTTGAGTAAGCACGTTTCCAGCCTTCTCGGAAACCGAAAGAACCCTAGCAAAAGCAACTCACGCAGTGAAGGTTCGAAGGACGGGACAAATCCACCTGCTACCTCGCGAAACTCCCCGCACCATGGCAAGACCCCCGGCGCAAGGAGTGGGGGGCAATTGATGAAGGAAGATTTGGCCCGACCTCTCTATTACGTGACACGTGACAGAAACAATAGCTCGAAAAAAGGGGCCAAGCCTAGGCGAGAACAAGGGGACACGAGTGGACTGAACTCCCTACCGGGGGCCCGGACTCACCCTTTGTAACAGCTCGGGATACACTTCGTCGAACTGCCACTTTGTAAGAGCTCGGGATACACTTCGCCGAACTGACCCACCTTGTAACAGCTCGGGATACACTTCGCCGAATTGACCCACTTTGTAAGAGCTCGGGATACACTTCGCCGAACTGACCCACCTTGTAACAGCTCGGGATACACTTCGCCGAACTGACCCACTTTGTAACAGCTCGGGATACACTTCGCCGAACTGACCCACCTTGTAACAGCTCGGGATACACTTCGCCGAACTGACCCACCTTGTAACAGTTCGGGATACACCTCGCCGAACTGACCTGCCCTATAGATACCTCCGAGCTCAAGACCGCCTCGCTCAACACTTCGCATCACCTTCTGGGCACCAAAACCAAACAAGTCGTACCATGCCTGACACTAAGGAAGTTCGTGCCTGAGGGCGCCGCGCCTGACTGACTTGGAATCTGACGTTTGGCGGCAGCACTCTAAACAGCCACTTGCCACCGCCACTGACACCGCCATCTCCAGTTAGAAAGATGGTTAGGCAGTGACGGTTCTGTCTCAGTAGAAAGGACGACGGCCGAATTGACAAGCACAAGGGCAATCATACCTGACCTGACAAGGGCCTCGGGACGAGTGCACGAAGTGATTATAAGAGCCCCCTGCCCCTCGACAAATGAGGTATGCAAACTTTGCGCTATCTGGTATTACCTTGCTTTTGAAGGATTCTAATTTGAGCTTCGGAGCTTCTACACCGGGTTCCCCCCAGAGCTTCCCCATCTCCTCCGTTTCAGGTTCCCTGCTACCCCGTTCAGAAGCAAGGCCGTGGACAGCTAAGACCGACCGGATCGCGCTCCATCAGTTTCAATTTTACCCAAAACTTGTAACCACTCTAAACTTCAAATTTATCTTCATCAATGGAGGCTTCATCATTAGAAGATTCTGTTAGACAGTGTATGCCCTTAGCTCCAATCAAATTGATTACTTATTGTCATTTATTGTAAATGAATAAAGTGCATAATTGATTCATGTTATTACGGTATGTTTCTGTGTAATACCCTTAAACTGGACACTTATGAGACTCGTGTTAGTTTAGAATCTTCACAGTCGTTGGATAGATCTGGGGAGATTTATTCTACCAAGGTTGATAAGTTGGTTGGGGTGGTTTGTCTCAGCTACCAGGGTGAGACCTAAGGTACATGTAGTGTGGGTTTTCTTGAAACCCTGAATCGGACCAAATTCCAGCATTGCCCTGGACCTTGGAGATAGATGGGCAAAACTGGAATGTTACACCTGACCCCTAGACTCGATTATGGTACTGTACTAGGTGTCGGATTGGGCTGTCTTTGATGAGTCAATCAGTGAGATCTTTTACCGGGTCACAACCTGGGTATGTTAGGGCAATCCAAGAATTCACCTGAGTGGGTGATCATAGTGACAGGATCATCTCCTTTGTCGGACAAAGTGAATGATCAGGGATCATAGTGACATGATCATAATGACAAGATCATTCCCTCTGTTGTTGTTGAACCTTAACATCTGGAGTGAGGGGATGATAGACATTGAGTTCATTTCTGAGGTTCTTCATACTGGCATAGTACTCTTCTAGGGTTTTATTCCCTTACTGCAAATCGAAATACTCCTAATAGAGCTGATATACCCTTGTAGTATTATCCTGTCCAGAATAAAGCTTCTTGGCATGTTCCCATATGTCCTTAGTTGTATATAAGAACATAAAGTTGGCACTTATTTTGGGTTCCATACTATTCCATAACCATGTCATGATTTTGGCATCTTCTTGTTCCCAATCAACAAACCCTGAAGAGATAGCAGGTGATTTATCTTCCTTCACATGCTTCACTTTTCTCTTTGCCTTGAGAAAAACTTCCAATGACTTGGCCCATGGTACATAGTTCTCACCATTAAGTTTGATGGGAGGTCATTTGGACATTTAAAAAATCAGAGGAAATCATGACACTTGATTTCTGGTCACCACTCACATCTCCCATCGAAGCCATTCCAGTCTACAAAGTTGGTTCTGCCCATCACACACAGAAAAACAATTCCAACCACTGCAATACAGTTCGTTAGCTACCACACAAGCACACTTGCAATCACCAAGTATTGACCTTAGCATACATTCAGCCACTTCAACCACCATTGTACTGCTAACATGCAGATTTAAAACCACAAAGAATCCCTCTTGAAACTGCTCATTAGAGGGTTCAAACCACCACCACTGCACCTACTCAAGCACCACAACTGTCACACCCATGGTGACAACACTCCACGAAAAAAAAAACCTTTTCTTTCTGGTCACTCGACTATTGTTCTCTTTCCCTATCAACAGAAGTCCAACCTCTAAACCCTAGAAGTTTCTGCAGGAATTTGGGTTGTGCCACAGTCTGCTACCCCAGATTTCTCGCACCAGAGAAAAATGGAAAAAAAAAAAAACTGAGAAATATATGTTGAGGAAGCTATAATCGACTGATGTCAACCTGGCTCCAATACCATGTTTGTGTTGTTCATCCGAACTGAGAAAAGAGGAATGTTTGTTCTATAGCTACAATAGTTCGAACCAGGAGAAAAGAGGGAGATGAAAGAATGGTAAGATCCATTGTATGGACGCCAAAAGGGTGCGGAATGGGTGGGAGAATTTCAAAAATTTCTTACCCTTCTTCCAATCGGGAATCATATTCCCTAAATTTAGAATACAGTATTCAACGATCTGACTTAAACCAAAACCAAAACAGATCTATACCACAAGAAAAGGGAAGGGATATACCTGATCCAGAGAAACAGTATCTCCCAACGTTGGTGTTCACGCCCAAAGAAACTCCCAAGAACTGCTCCCACTGAAGATGACACAGTGATAATGAAGCAGAACCATCAATGTTCGTCCCACGGACCAGGTCCTTCTGAAGAACTCGATGGAAGCAATGAGCACTACACACGATCAACCTTTCAGCAAAGATTGATATCAAGAACCTTTCTTGATCTTTCCCTTACAGAGAAGTCAAACTAGCAGTAGATGGCGGCTGAAACTGGAGGAGAGAACT
This sequence comes from Nelumbo lutea, assembly GCF_056320005.1. NCBI lineage: Eukaryota > Viridiplantae > Streptophyta > Magnoliopsida > Proteales > Nelumbonaceae > Nelumbo > Nelumbo lutea. The sequence goes on from NC_142691.1 coordinate 53,988,393, forward strand.
AGAGCAGAAGGTGACGAATAGCTTTCTTCTCTCTAGGGTTTTCTCTGAGATCCTATCTCAAGTTGCAGTGTGTTCTGCGAATCACCCTTAGGGTTTGAATTCTTGTAATTCAAAATTAGGGTTTCCTCCTCCTTACTTAGTGATTAAGAAACCTCCTAATCTCATTTAGGAGTTATCCTAATCCAAATCTGTATTTGGATAAGGAGTCTTCTTAATCCTATTTGCAGATTAGATCAGCCCACTCCTGATCTTATCAGGAGGTTACCAGATTCAAATCCTAATTTTAATTTGGTTTCCATGAGTGGATAGGGCTAAGACCCAATCCTTTTGGCTTGACTTAATCCTCAGATCCGCCCCTTTAAGTGGCTGATCAAATCAGCCCAGTTCGAAATGGGCTTTAGGCCCAATATGCATCAAGTGCTCAATAGGCTTCCAAATTGTTGCCCAGTTGGGCTTCTTTGTATGGCGTGGGACCCAAGCATTGATCTACACATCAGCCACATGGGTTCGGCCCAGCCTCTGTTACAAGGCCTAGCCGAATTCACTAGAAATCCCAGTGAACCCCTTGAGCCCATCACATGGACTCTGGGCCCAACACTTGCACTAAGTGGTCCCTAGGCCAAGCCATCTTATAAAAGCCCAGGGACTGTGAGCAGATGCAAGATTAGCCCATTAAGTATAACCCTAAATGGTCTTACACTTAACCTCTCAGCCCATAATGGTCCAAACACTGCCCAACAAGAGAAGACATCTCCCTCGACTGCAAGGCACAATGCTGCACTCTCCTCTAGGATGGATCCCGGGGATTAAAACCTTTTTACAAATGAGTTGAAACCGTACATATATATTATGTCATTATAAATATATTTTGCAAAACAAAATTCCAACGGTTGAAATCGGCTATCGGCAGTCTTTGTTTCCATCAGCGAGTGCATCCCCGATCATTACCTTTGTCTGACAAAGGGATTGATCCTGTCACTATGATCACCCACTCAAATGGGTTCATGAACCATCCCAACATACCCGGGTTTTGACCCCCTCTAAGGATCTCACTGATTGGCATATCAAAGACAGCCCAATCCGCCACTTGATGCAGTATCATAATCGAGTCTAGGGGTCAGGTGTAACTTTTCAGTTTTGCCCACTCATCACCAAGGTCCAGGGCAATATTGGAAATCTGGTTCGATTCAGGGTTTCAAGTTGAACCCTAACTGCATGTACCTCGGGTCTCACCTTGGCGGCTGAGACAAGCCTCCACAACCAACTTGGCGGCATATCAGTGACAGCCTTATCAGGATAGGTCTCCCCAGACCGACCCACTGGTTGTGAACATTCTAAACTAACACAAGTCTCATTAAGTGTCCAGTTTAAGGGTCTTACACAGAAACATACCAAACAACTTGAATCAAACATGCACTTTATTCATTTACACTAAATGTCCAAAGTACATCAAAACCGATTGGTGCTAAGGGCATACAAACTGTCTTACAGAAGAAGAAGAGAACAGTCAAACATGATAGGATAAACCCTATCACTCGACCCTTAATATGGATTAGCCTCTAATTAATAGTTCAAAGACTAAACTGCCCCCACTTAAGTATGGGACAGGAAGTCACTATTAAGACTGCCACATAAGCACATAACTTAACAGAAATAAAATGACTAATCTACCCTTATTCGGCTAGCTCTAACATTCCCCTTCCCCTTAAGAGCGTCAGGATTGAACCCATTTAATTCAATCCTGCTCCGTTTCACCTATAGGATTCTGATCCGTAAGTGATCGATTCAGATTGATTGAGAGAGAGAGAAAGGATTCACTATTTGAATTGATTTTGAAGTGATCTTCAAATACCTCAAGCCCCAGCTCATGATTCCAAAGTCGAAATGATGTTTTCTGAAAACAATGCAGTCTCATCCAAAACAATTTTATCCACTGCTGCCTATCTGGCTGCATCAGTGATGCTCATCCATTCGATAGTCTACGACTTCTTACCCCATCTTCTCCGGCATCCGAAGCCTCCTCGGTCGTTTCTCCTCCGAGTTAACCATGGTCATCGAAGAATTTGACAGCCTCACCAGCAATGAAATCTATGATGCTGTCGAGATCTACTTGGGCACCAAGGTCAACCTCTCCACCCGAAGAGTGAAGGTTAGGAAACCTGAGGAGAAGAACTTTAGTGTCACCATGGAGAGAAACGAAGAGATAGTATATGTGTTCAATCGTGTAAGATTCAAGTGGAAATTCGTATGTGTGGCGGAGTCGTCCCAAATTTTCAACCACTAGCGCCATTTCAATTTGACAGTCTGATCTGAAGTCCGATCGTTCGAGCTAAGCTTCCACAAAAAGCATAAAGACAAGGTTTTGAGTTCTTACTTTCCATACATATTGGAGAAATCAAAGGCCATCAAGGAAAAGAAGAAGACATTGAAGTTGTTAACCGTGAATTACAATGGCTATTACGATAACCCATCAGACGCATGGAGATCGATTAACCTGGATCACCCAGCGACCTTTGAGACGCTGGCCATGGAGCCGGATCTAGAGAAAGCAGTAATGGAGAGAGAGAGAGATCGGGATTGAATTAAATGGGTTCAATCCCGTCGCTGCTAAGGGGAAGGGGAAGAAGAGAGAGAGGTGAGAGGGAGAGAGATAGAAATGTGAAGGAATCTGAGGTAGAGGGGATTACCGCCGGTCCACAACTATTGTTAGTGTATTGCGTGGTTGGGGAAGATGAACTGTGTTTTTCTCGTTCAAATAGTTATTACAAGGGTAATATGGGGATGAAAAAATATTGCAATGGCCTTTTTGGATGAAAGGCTAACGGAAGGAGGTATTTGTCTCACGGTCATAATACAGGGGGTGGGGGTTTGTTGCAAAACAAAATACAGGGGGGTCTTTGTCACAAACCCCATAGTACGGGGGTCTTTGTAATTTACCCTATATTTTAATAACACTATATTAACAAAGTTGAACTCAATGGAAATTGGCAAATCCCATTTGTTCAATTGACTTCCAGTATTACCGTGTTCGACAAGATTGTTCAGCATATGGTAGACCATTTGGTTCACCATACTTCGCTACAAGTATGGTGTTTTTGTTTTGTTCTGTTTTCATTTTGGAGCAAGCTGGTTATTGGGATTAGACAAATAGTCTTCCTCTTATTGGGTGTCTCTCGAACAGTTTTATCTTCTATTTAATGAATTAATCATCCTCCTTCCTGCTATTTGTCCTTGCTCTATTCAAGATGGGTGGAAGCAACTCATGATTGAGTAGTTTCTAGTCCCTTCGTTCTTAAGTAAAAAACCGTGCCGTAGCTGTACACTTCAGTCAGTGAAGCCATGTTAGAGACTCTTGTTGTTGATCCATTCCTGTACTAGTACCCACAAGTCCCTCTCATTCTGGTAAAGATAATTTGTTAATCCTGATTTTTTTTATCAATAACAATACTTTCATTAATCATTAGAATTATTAATTATACAAAGGGGAAGATAAACTCTCTTAACTCCCACAACGAGGAAACCAGAATTACAACTGAGCCCATCAGCAAATGAATTAGCAGATATCTTCACCCAACTGAATTTTATTTCCATGTCCTTAACCGGCCATCTGAATTTTCTCCTTTTGTTGTTGTAGTTCCATGATCCAGCCTTGTCTTCTTGCAGTCACCCTACCACCACCTCTGAATCCCCTTCAATTGCAAGCCTTCTAATGTTCATATCCTTTGCTCTTTTGGCACCTTCTAAGACTGCAAATATCTCAGCCTTGAAAGAGTCACTGCTCCTGATTAGGCCTGAGAACAGAGCTAAAACAGTTTCATTCTCATCCCTAAATACACCCCCTATGTCTGACTGCCCAGGATTCCCTCTACTACTACCATCAAAGTTCAGCTTTATAAATCCAGTGGGGGGAGGGGTCCAAGACAGACTAGACTTGTTTTGATCTGGGCACTGCTAGCAATCTCTCTCCAATTCCTTAGCAGATCATCCACAGTAAAATCTGTGAATAGGTCTGATGATTTCAGCCACTGAACTACCCTGATGTGAATCAGCTCTATCAAAATTTCAACACTTCTCACTCTTTCAGAGAAAAGTCTTGAATTCCTTTCTTCCCAAACTGACCAGCACACCGCAAACCTTAGGCATTTCCACATAGTTCTACCCCTTTTCAAATGCCACCTAAAAAAAGAACCAAAAAGGCTCTATACATCAACAGGGGAGTTCCACCCAAGCCCAAAGAGAGAAAATGCCCATTCCCAAATAGTTTTGACAACTTGGCAAGAAATCAAAAGGTGAAAACCAATCTCCCTATCAGCTTTACAAAGAATACATTTATGAGGGGATAAACAAGTCTTGGGTCTCTTTCTTTGAAGCAAATCACTAGTGTTGATTCTATTCAAAAATAATTCTCAGCAAAAACTTCCAACCCTAGGAGGAATTGGCTTGCACTAGATCTCTTTAACAGGGAAAGAAAAGCCTATGGGATTATCTGGCTGAGTCAAGACTTTAAAGAATGAAGCACAAGAGAAGGAATTTGAGGGGGTGGGGGTCCAAATTCTAGTGTCTTCCTTGGTGGGGTCCAAGAAAATGTTTTCAAGAATACCCAAGAGAGCCAAAGTGTTGTTTAGGTCTGTATCTCTAACAACCCTTCTCAAGCCCAGGTTCCAACCAAACCTAGAAGTTGAGGAAGAAGAGACAATGAAGGAGTATATGGGCTCATTTTTTAGGTCGAACAAAGCATGCAAAGATAGAAACTGGTCCTTCAAAGGGGAATTCCCCACCCAAGTTTGTTTCCAAAATTTTATGAGGTTGCTTGAGTTTAATATGAAAGGAATGGTAGGATCCATCGTATGGACGCCAAAACTGTTGCGAAATGGGTGGGCGAATTTCAAAAATTTTCTATCTTCCTTCCAATTGGGAATCGCATTCCCTGATTTTAGAATCAAAATTCAAGGATCCTACTTGAACCAAACCAAACCAAATTTGAACCAAAAGACAAGGGAGGGATTATACCTGATCCAGAGAAGCAGTATCTCCCAAGTTGGTGTTCACGCCCAAAGAAGATCCCAAGATCAACTCCCACTAAAGATGACACAGTGATGATGGAGCCGAACCAGCAGTGTTCATCCCACAAACCAGGCTCTTCTGAAGAAATCGATGGAAGATTGTGAGCACCACACGAACAATCAAGAACCTTTCTTGATCTTCTCTAAATGAGAACTCGAACTGGCAGAAAAGGGTGGCGGCAGCTGCTGGAGGAGAAAGCTAGAGAAGAAGATGGCGAACTGCTATTTTCTTCTCTAGGGTTATCTGAGATCCTATCTCAAGAATGCAGAGTTGTCTGCTAAAACTCCCTAGGGTTCGAATTCAAGTAATTCAAATTAGGGTTTTCCTCCTCTTTCTTAATGATTAAGAAAACCTCCTAATCATATCAGGAGTTGCCCTTATCTAAATCTGTATTTGGATTAGGCCTCTTCTTAATCTTATCTGTAGATTAGATCAGCTTTTGGGGTTAACCTAATCTCAGATCCGCCCCCTTAAGTGACTAATCAAATCAGCCCAGATCGAAATGGGCTTTAGGCCCAATATGTATTAAGTGCTCAATTGTCTTCCAACCTGCTGCCCGGTTGGGTTTTTTTGTATGGCGTGGGACTCAAGCATTGATCTACACACCAGCCACATGGGTTTGGCCCAGCTTCTGTTACAAGGCCTAGCCAAATTCACTAGAAAGCCCAGTGAACCCCTTGAGCCCATCACATAGACCCCATGGGCCCAACACTTACACTAAGTGGTCTCTGGGCCAAGCCATCTTATAAAAACCCAAAGACTGTGGGTAGATGCAAGATTAGCCCATCAGGTATTATCCTAAATGGCCTTACACTCAACCTCTCAGCCCATAATGATCAAGCACTGCCCGACAAGAGAGGACCTCTCCCTCGGCTGCAAGGAGCAGTGCTGCACTCTCTACTCACACGGATCCCGGGAATTAAAACCATTTGCAAACATTTTGAAACCATACATATCTATATATATCATATATATAAATTTTGCAAAACAAATTCCAACAATTGAAATCAACTGTCAATAGTTTGGTTTCCATCAAAGAGAGTGCATCCCTGATCATTACCTTTGTCCGACAAAGGGGCGGATCCCGTCACTATGATCACCCACTCAGATGAATTCTCAGATTGTCCCAACATACCCAGGTTTTGACCCCCGCTAAGGATCTCACTGATTGGCATATCAAAGACAGTCTGATCTGACACCTAGTGCAGTACCATAATTGGGTCTAGGGATCAAGTGTAACTTTCCAGTTTTTCCCATCAATCTCCAAGGTCCAGGGCAATACTGGAAATCTGGTCCGGTTCAAGGGTTCAAGTAATCCTACACTGCGTGTGCCTTGGGTCTCACCCTGGTGGCTAAAACAAGCCACCCCAACAGTTGGCAGCACACCAGTGTCAGCCTTGGCAGGATAAATCTCCTCGGACTTATCCAACGGCTGTGAACATTTAAAACCAACACAAGTCTTATTAAGTGTCCAGTTTTAGGGTCTTACACAAGCATACCACACAACATGAATCAAACATGTACTTTATTTATTTACATTAAATATCAAAAGTACATCAAAACAAATTAAAGCTAAAGGCATACAAAAACTGCCCAACATAATATATACCTGATTAAAGGGGAGAAGACAGGTCATAAGTCGTGGATGGCTTTCCAAGGTGAAGAACTTGTAGTCCTTGCCATGAATACTCACAATTTTAGCCCACAACTTCTTCTCTAAAGAAGACCTCCATAACCATTTCCTCAATAAGCCCACATCCTTTTTCTAATGTTCCCAATCCCTAAATCTCCTGACCTCTTGCTTCTAACCACTACCTCTCACCCCACTTTATAGCCCCTCTTCTCCTCAATAGCCGGTCATCTAAAAGGCCCACAACCACCATGTAGATTAGCTAGCCTCTGAGCACTATCTCAATCCCTGCAGTCACTCTACAAAGAATCTAGTGAGCCATGTCCAATGAACCCGTAAACCAAGAATTTCTCCAGTCCTTCAGTACAGTAGCCTCTAAGCCTAACTGTGGTGAAATTTTTGCTAACCAAAAATCAGCAGTTTGAACTTTGAACTTGTAGCCGGTCATCTAAAAGGCCCACAACCACCATGTAGATTAGCTAGCCTCTGAGCACTATCTCAATCCCCGCAGTCACTCTACAAAGAATCTAGTGTGCCATGTCCAATGGACTCGTAAACCAAGAATTTCTCCGGTCCTTCAGTACAGTAGCCTCTAAGCCTAACTATGGTGAATGCTTTTGTTGACCGTTATCTATGCATATAGTTCCTTTTGTCTCTGATTTTGCTTGTTTGTATTTGCAGGTAATTATGGATTTCAAATGTAATCAATTCTTATCAGGTCAGACCCAGTTAGCCCAATTAATAATCAGTAAATTCTGGGTCTGGTTTATAGACCCTATACCCTATACGGTCTGGTTTGAGACTGGATCTACACAATTTTCGTATCAGTTCGACATGGTCCACCCTGTCCCAGACCATACCCAACTCATTGAAAGCTCTGTTCAAAAGTTGATGGCTTGGTTGAGTTGTACTAGGCCATATTGGTTGGTTGAAATGTACTAGGCCATGTTGGTTTCTAAGGGGTTAATCAAATTTATGGTATAGATTATGAGAATGCTTACTCTCTGTTAGTTATTAAGGTGATCCTTGTGAATAAATTTGGTGTTTTACATCACTTTGATATAAAATGTTTTTTGCATGAGGCCCCAAGGAAGAAGGAAGTTTACTCGACCCCTTGCTTTTAATTTCTAACGAGGAAAGAAATGTGTGTAGGCCCAAAAGTTTGGCTTTGCGAGGAGACAGTCAAACCAAATTTATTTTGTATTGGATGTTTATGTTGGTGACATGTTATTTCTTCCTTTTTATCAAAATTTGTCAATTTATTTATTGATGAAAATAGAAGATTTGTCTTCGTAGCCAGCATTAAAGCTTCTGCCAAACTCTCATGATGATGATGATGAAAATAGAAGATTATGTGCATCAGATATCATATGCCAACTAAGGTAACTAGTCTCGACTAGTCCTCTTACATTTATGCATGAGAAAACCCTTGTCCCGGACAATTCCTCAATACAATTCACTCCAACTTACCCCTTGATTGACTAGCCCATCAGTCGTGGTATGCGATTATTAATTCGGCTGTCACCTGTTAGCTTATTGATTTCCCTCACCCTGTGTCTAAATCTCCACTCTCCTACATTCCTTTTTCGCCATCCTATGGCAACATGCCAGTCCCCTTCAACCAAAAATATTTCTCAACTTCAAGGAATTAGCTAATCAAAGACCCCATAGAACATCCATAACTTCTGACTTCTTGTAGTCACCTATCTTTATCAGACCTGAACATACTGCCAAGATGTTTCCCATTGAATTTCTGAGAAGCCCCCTAACATGGACCTGGGTTGTCTAGGTGCAGCTATCAAAATACGGTTATAGATTATTTTTGAATTTGGAGGGGACCCCTTCGGATCTCCTACCCACTGTAACCTTGCCCACACATCACTACGGCCGCACACTGTGAAGATCTCATTAATTTACATGTTACATTCATGGGAGATGTACCCAATGTACCAATGTACAGTTGTATTGTCCTGTGGGTGGGTTGTTGGTAGGATTCATGTGGGTAGGAGATACGAATTGCCAGTAAGATGGGTGCTCTCTCCTTAACATGGAGGTTGATGCCACTTTTTGCCAATTCATTGTGATAACATCTTTTGAGAAGTGGTAAAATGTTTCTACAGAATAGACAACTTTGATTATAATGTTTTTAATGAAACACCTGGGCAGTTATCCTTGAAGACAAGGTTCAAAATATCGGTACGGTCCGGACTGTGTCGTGGCTCACATTTTTTCTAACCTGGTTTAGAGGGGCCTATCTACCCCCCTGAACTGGGTTAGACCCCAAAACACCCCTTGTAGGGGCATATCGGGAAGCCCACAATACTAATGCATCGGCTGATACAGTCCAATACATATCTTTGAACCTTGCTTGAAGATATGTCTCTCTCTCCTCCCACAAGCACTTAAATTCCACTTACAACTGAAGAAAAATCCCAAATGAATGATGCAAAACAACAGGGTAAAAGGTAGTTTCCCCACTAGCCTTACAAAGGGTAAATACACTTAGTCAAAGGAACAGAAAGGCTGCCTTCGTATCATCTCATAAGTATTAATGTTTTCATGAAAAACTATCCAAGTGAAGTTTGAGAGTAGCCATTTATTATATGATTTCTCATTAGGAGTGTTCTAATTTAGATGATAAACCGAAAATTGATCTGAAGCAAACCAAATAACCTAGTTTGTTTTGGTTAATTTGGGTGTCAGTTAGGTTTGGTTTTTGTTTTTTTACAAAATCGGTTTTCAGTTTTGGTTGAGATTTTTAATCAAACCGAACTGAAAACCGAGTTAGTAGTTATATCTAATTAAGTTTATTAAATATATGATATTCTATTTAATACTTATACTTATTAATTAATAATTATTATCTTTTTCAATAGCCAATTCGCAATTCTCCATTGTGCTTTAGGCCTATTCTAGCTCGTAATTAATAATAGTTAATTAAATTGTCTAGAGACTCTAAACAACTAAAGTATTAAAATCTAGACTAATTATTAATTAATCATTAATTGTGAAGAATGGGTGTGGTTGTTTTAATAATTAGTTATTAAATTTTTCATTAAATGAGTATAGTTGTATTAGTTGTTCATTAAAACCTAAATTAATTATTAAAACCTGGACTAAAGACTAATAATTAAGTATTCATTAATTATTAAAAATGAACCAAACCGAACTGAATTCGTTTAGGGCCAGTTCAGTTCTAAACTCTAGTTCGATTCTATTGTTGGGAGAGATGGTCAAATCAAATAGTTAGTTAGGTCATCGATTCTAATCAAACCAAACCAAACCAACTATTTGCATACCTCGAGTGCTCACTAAGGAGGTATTAAATTGTGATGTGACATGACCATTGTTCAATAATCAAATCGAAACAGTTAGAAAAAAGGTATGACCCATAGAAATTCTCAAATAGGTGAAGATAGATTATCATTTTGTACTTAGGGATGATTCCCATAGAAATCCAATCCTCTTTGAAAATGTTGATAGAGAGCATCAAAATCTGATATAATTGGACTGGATTATAATTTGGCCTGTTTGTAGGTTTACAAAAGATAATATCATAGATGTTATGTTTATTGTACTAAACGGTCTTACCCAAGGGGGGGTGAACTGGGCATGGCTTAAAATTTTTACTCAAAAATCAAATCTAATCCTTTTTCAAAAAATGAAACTAAATGTTGTGAAAATGGACATTTAGAATGTGTATCTGCAGTATGATTAAAGTAGTTACACAAATGATTCACTAAATAAACAGAGCAATTGCTTTAAGTCAATTATGAGAACAATATAATACTGTTATACAAAATAGATGAACAATATGTTTAATAACTGAAATTAGAGATGGATTCAAGCCAAGATGGGTTGAATGGCTATTTGATCTCGGCTCAACAAAAAATTATAAGGCTTGAGTTCGAGCTTTAGTTCAAATTTTGCTCGACTCAAAAGCTCGTAAGTTCGAGTTTGGCTTAATTGGAGCTTGACTGTGAGTCAAAAGTTCAATGAAAAAAATATATTTTTATTCTACATATAAAAAACAAGAATTATATAAGCTAGTCATTATTATACATATAATTATTTTTTGTATGTAAGTATGTATGCATGCAAAAGTTCAATTAGGCTCACTAGCCTCACAAGCCTACGTATTGGCTCAAAGTTCAGTTTAGATCGACTCAAATTGAGTTTTTTATGAGCCAAACTCAAAAAGCTCGTGAAAAGATCAATTCCTGTAATCACCCCTAAGGCCCTAACTATAGCAAGTAAATGTAACTTACAATATATTGTAGCAAATAAAACTAAATGAACAATAAAGTAAAGAACAATTGTAAATGTAAAGTAGTTAGAGAAAAATAAATAAATGAAAGAAAGTATCTACTTGTTGGTGTAGATAGTTGAATGATAGTTTGGCAATAAAAGCAAATAATTATATATAGTTAAAGAAATAATGAAATGAAGCATAAAGAAAATAAGATAAATAGTACACAAGATCTTCATAAAAGTTCAACCAACCTTGACCTATGCCCTCTACCTCAGGCAACCTCTTAACATTCCTACTAAAACCTAGGTGGATTTTTAGGCACCAACAAAGCATGTACAACTAGCAAGACTTTTGGATGCCTGCAATACCTTGGCAAAATTGCAGGTGCCTGCCAACCTAAACAGTTAGACTTACAAGTTCCAACAAGACCTAATTGGTAGAGCTTATGGGTGTCTACCAAACCTTGATTGGACTTCCAAGTGCCAATTAGACCTTGAAGGGTATTCTCATTCTTAAACACCTCATGTTACAATTGATATTACAATGATAGCTTATATATAAATCAAATGCCTCTCAAATAGGCAAATATAGCAAAATACAACTTAAACTATTCGCTTGCACGAGTTTCTCAACACATATAACTCAGTTTAGAGAAGAGATTTGAAATAGTTCAGCAAGAAACAAATAAGCTTACGATTACTTAGTTTTTCTCACCATCGGAACTAATAAAGCTCATAAATCTCTTCAAGAAAAGAAAGAACTCCTGTAAAAGCTTGGTCTCAAAATCTATATAGTATTCACAATAAAGGCTCTTGTTGATTTCTAACCAAAATCTCTCATTTCTAGAGATTGATCGACCACTTTTTAGATGTTGGGGGCGGGGTGGTTTCTCCTTTGGTTGACTATTTCATCCTAGTAATCAACTAGTTCAATTTCTCACTCTCGGCTATAAGGGTAGTTGGTTATAGCAAAATGGGTAGTCGATTATGAACAGTGCTAGGGCATTTTCATGCCACAACCGGTAGTCGACCACTAGCTTACATTGCTCTATCCTAACAACGGTAGTCAACTTTAGGTTTTCCAATAGTTAACTAATGACAACTCCAACATTTAGGAATCTTGAAAATTTTAGTCCAAAGATTTAGGGAACTATTTTTGTGGATTTAAAAAATGATTATTAACATTTTAAAACTTGTTTTTTAAGTCTAGAAAAGCCTAAGAGCCCAACATATTCTAACCAATGGTCTCTAAGATTGATTCAACCGAGTTTAGTCTTATTGAGCTCAATGTGTTGTTTATCTCAAGCAAATAATTACACCAAGAATCTAAAAAGAATAAGAAACTTTAACTTATGGACTTGATGCATATGTTCTTCCCCGTTGAGTTGATGTAGCAAGACTTTAAAGATTGCTCATTTCCTTCTTGTTGTTTGTTGTTCTTTATCTTGCTTGGTGCTTCCATCTTCTTTTTGCAGAGGTGATGATGATGTCCAACTGCTTACAAGTAAATCTCCCATTTTTTATCATGATATGATTAGCAGGATTATGACTCAGATAAACTTGCTTGAATTAACTATAATTTTAACACAACATTAGTACTCTTAATGAACTTGTTGTCATCAAAACATATAAGGTCAACAGTGTTTTCTTTGAGTGAAGACAAAGCTTTGGGGCCGAACAAATTTTTGATATGGGCTTTTTAACATGAAGTAGCTTGTAAGTTTGCGAATAATATTCAAAGTGCCTTTATAAAAGGAAAACATATAGTTAATTGTGTCCTTATAGCAAAAAGGCTTATGATAGGGTTGATTGTGGGTCTTTGTAGAATATCATGATGATCACTAACATCTTAGATGTTTTTATGGAGAAATCAGTCTATAATAACTTTGTTAAGGCCTTTAAAATAGGAAGAGAGAGAGGAAGTATGGTCGTCCAGGCATCCACAGTATATATAGATGATACAATCATCTTCTTGAGGGTAAAAAGGAGTATCTCAAAATTTTGAGGAGGATCTTAAAATGTTTTATGGCAGTTACAAGGCTTAAATGCAACTTAGGAAAGAGTAGTACTACAAGTATAAATCCGTCTTGGAGGAATTAAGAGGTTATTTGACTACAAAGTTGAGAATTGGCAAATAAAGTATTTGAGAATGCCCTTGGTAGGAATCCCTATATCAACAACTATCAAGACCATGTTATAGAGAGTTGTGAAACATGACTTGATTCATGGAAGAGAAATTATTTTCCCAAAGGTGCTGGTAGGATCATCTCATTAAAGCAACTCTCTCCAATAGGAGTGTCAATTGGACTGGATTTGGTCCAATGTGAGTCCATTATAAATGGACCAGGTCCAATTCAATCCAATGAATATTTTGAACTATTTTGGATTGGTCCAATTCAATGTCTTGACCATCCAATTTGTTCAAATTCGTTTTGATTTAGATTAGTTTCAACCCAAATCCAGTCTATTGACACCTATATTCTTATCTTATACCAATGGACCAGATATGGGCTTAATCCAAATCAATCCATTATAAATTTATTACAGACAGACCAGGTCCAATCCAATCTATTAAATATTTTGGACCGAATTGGTCCAATCCAATGTCTTATTGGTCCATCCAATCCGTCCAAGTTGATTTTGGACTGGACGGGGTCCAATCCCAAAACCAGTTCATTGACACCCTTACTCTCCAACTTGCTATCTTTATCAATTCTTAAGATCCCAACCCACATGATAAATCGGATTGAAAAGATGCAAAGAAATTTCCTATGGGATAGCAATGGCAAAAGAAGGGATCATTTGGATTATTGGAAGGTAGTCTATAAACCCAAATCAAAGAGGGCATTGTGATTAGGTCACTTTTGGAGAGGAACACCACTTTACTAGGTAAGTGATTGTAGAGATTCTCCTTGACTTAGAGAAAAACAACTTTTGGGCCTTAATTATTTGGAACAAGTACAAAAGAAACAAGAATGGGTGGGGTAGCAACTTGTCTCTACTTAAAGTTTCTTCTTTCAACCTCAGAAAAGATATTACCTCTTATTTTGAGTTTTTCTCTCCCTGCTTACACATTAGCCTTAGTAATGGTGATCGAATTGAATTTCATATTGACTTCTGGCTAAGATAGCTAACAGCATACTTTGTTCACTTCTTATCCTCTCCTTTTTAGGCTTCTTTGAATAAGGAGGTAATCATCTCCTTGGTTATCTACAAGAGGGGAGCATAGTCTTTCTTATAATTTCAACTTTCTCGTAGAGCCTTATTTGATGTAAAATCCTATGGCATTTCCTCTCTCAACTGTCTTCCTTACCCGACCTTAATCTAATTGCCAATTCTTTGTCAAATCCTTTCTTATTAAGTTGGTGGAAAGCTTTGTTGACCCCGCTTCATGAAGATTTGGCTTTCTACTCCCCGTGTTTGTGTAATGTACTTGAAAGATGGTGAATATTGTGGCCACTTGCTCATCAACTTTGAGGAAGATCACAAACCTTTAGCATTATTTTCTTGATTTTCTTTATAACAATTAGCTTCCACGATGCTCCTCCCAATTCAATGATTTTTTACAATGGGCAGGGTGGAGTGTAAATTAGGTGAAAGAGAAATTCTATATGGAAAGGCAATCATCCATGCTATGTTGTGGTGTATTTGGGAAGGAGAATCAACTTCCTAGTAAATTCGTGGGTGAGAGCATCAAAGCTTTTTAGAGGTAACTCTTTAAGAGATTTAGGTGGTATTTGATAACACTTTTTAGACATCTAAAGTCTGAAAATGTTGATTTTCAGACATTAGAGGTGTTTGGAAGTATATCTGAATTTGGGTCTGAAAATTATTTTCATATCTGAAGTAATAAGACATGGGCCAGGCGTTGAACACGTTCAGATGCATTTTAGACCTAGCTGAAAGTCCAAAATACCCTTGAACTCCTCTCTCTCTCTCTCTCTCTCTCTCTCTCCTTCTTCTTCTTCTTCTTCTTCTTCTTCTTCTTTCTCTCATCGTTGGAACTCCTTTGGCGAACTAGCGGCGGCGAGTTCCGCCCCCCCTCTCTCTCTCTCTCTCTCTCTCTCTCTCTCTCCTTTCTTCTTCTTTCTTTTGTCATTGCAACTCCTTTGGCGAAATAGTGGTGACGAGTTCCGCCCTCTCTCTCTCCCCCCTTCTTCTTCTTCTTCTTCTTCTTCTTCTTCTTCTTCTTCTTCTTCTCTCACCACTGCAACTCCTCTGGCAAACTAGCAGCGACGAGTTCTGGCCCTCTCTCTCCTTCTTCTTCTTCTTTCGCCGTTGCAACTGAATAGTCTAATTTAGGGGTAAAATGATAAAATTAGTGAATTTCAAATGTTGAATGTTTGACCCAACACAAACAACCTTCTTTATTCAAAGCCTCTAAAAAGTCAAAAAACAATTGTCTCTTTTCATACCATTTTAATAACTTTTTAACTTTTTAGATTCATCAAACACCACCTTAGAAAGAAACCTTTGGTGGTATTTGTATTAGTCTACCAAATGATAGAGGCCAAACAAGCGTAGGAATAAGAATTTCTGATGGTGATCTGGTTTGGGCATTCAATGGGCCAATCAAAGATGTAGAAGATGTAGAAGTGGAGATTTAAGTCATATTGGTGGGCTTAAAGAAGGTGGTAAATCTGGATCTCTCTTCAATGGTGGTGGGATAATGTTTTGAAAATCAGAATTTTATCTTATAAGATTATTCTTAGAATAAGCACCTATTTTGGGCTTATTTCTCAAACACAAATAAGTGCTTATTGGTGTGGTATCGGCCCAAAATAAGTGTTTACTCAAATAAATACTTATTTTAAGCACTCCCAAACTTAGCTTAAGATGATATAATCAAGTTTGACTTTACAATTTGGTGTAGTTCGGAAAACAAATAACGTTCAGAGAAGGTTCAAAGAAAAGAACTAAAGTTGAAATAAACAGGAAGAACAACTCTTCACTAAATACTTAAGAGAAAATTAACCAAAAACTGTCATGGCTTTGCCTTAGCTACTCTATATAGACTTACACCCTTATGGCTCATACAAGAAAGTTTCCTAATCTATGAGAACACTCCTTAATAGAATCCTATTGGGACTCCTCAAAAATAAAGTCTTAATTGAACAAAAATTTGGGAATCACGATGTAACATTAACTTGGTAATTATGAACTAAGATAGAAGTTCTGCGCTGACACTAACTTGGAAAGCATGAACTAAGATACAAATCCTGCGGTGATGCTACTCAATAAATATTTACTAAGTTGGATCGGTGATGTCACCTTTGCTTCATATGTGTCCTGTAGTGGTCCCAATTTGCATAGAACTTATTAGTTTCCTTATGTACTACATCATCATCTTCCCTATACGTACTAAGATCGGTTTTCAAAAACCAACTTTGTAAATATTTACTCAGTTGGTCTGAATCCCATATTGCATCACAATGGCTCTTTAACCTAAATATTATGGAAAATAAATTCAATTTCTGGTCTTAAATAACACAAAAGAATTAGTTGCCCTAGGTTTCACACAACGTGTTACTCGTGGTTAGCTTAACAGCCCTAGCCTAGTACCCCCTATGATTTGTTCACATCTCTTTTTTTGTGCCTCACAAGATCACTCCTATATAGGCTTGTTCATGGGTTGGGCTTCTGGATAGGCTTTACATTGTTTCAGACTTGGGCTTTAGGTTGGGCCCTTTCAAATTTGGGCAAAAACTAATTTTAAGCCCAACCCATGAACATGCCTACTCCTGTGCCCTGTTTTGTGGCACTGGCTTTGACCTAAGAAAAGGTCTCTCTCTCTCTCTCTCTCTCTAAAAAAAGGTTACTTTCATTTTAAAAAAGGGAGGATATACCAATGCGGACATATGGGCAATACATCTAAACTAAAACAACCATAAAATAAAAAGGAACCCTTTCAACCATTTATAGGTAAATGTACGTGGGTTTCCCGCCCACCCCTATTACAAGATTTGCTTGATTTCATTTAAAAAGGGGAGGATATACCAATGCGGACAATGTGTATTAATTGGGACCCGTGCAGCATACGGGCTGGCAACAAGGCAGTTTCGGGGAGGGGATCATATTCCCCATCTCCAACCCCAAAATGCATTGGGGTTGGGGAAAGGTTGGGAATTCACTCCCCACACCATCCCCATCCCCATCCCCAATCGGATATCACTAATAGTCCCCATCTATGCCAAGGCAATTTCCATCCCTAACCCCATTAGGTTAAGAAAGCCGGTTACCTGACAAGGACAGGGCAATTTGCCATCCCTAGCTTTACCAAACAAAAATGATGAATGAATTCTATGACACTTCCAATTATGTGGTGCCCATATAAGTCCAATTCAAGCATTACTTTTGGGTTATGTCTAGTTTATCCGATCACAATCCAAGTTGTGCTTTAGTGAGAGTGCCCAATTTCCTATGCTCTAGATAAATTTGTATTATTTTTTGTATTTCAGTGCCACTTTTTTATTAATTTTTAAATTTTATTAGTTTGTTATATTCTTTTATAGGTAAAATTATAAAAAAAAAAAATCCTTATAACAATTCTATAAACCACCCTTATATTTTGGCCCTAACAAAAACCTCCCTTATAGTTTTAAAAAGGAAAATACCTTCTTTCTGTTAGCTTTTCACTAATAAAGGCATTGAAGTTACCAAAATACCCTTATCATTGTTAAGGTATTACCGTGCACACTTCTCCTAACAACTTTCAAAGTGTAAATCTCTCTAGTCTTCTTAGACAAAGTATGGTTAAAAGGCTGAAATGAAGTAAATGGAAGCAAATTCTTTTTTTTCCAAGGTACTTTAGTAAAATTACATATGAATAAAGTTGGTTAAGGGTAAGTTTGGCATTTTAAAACAATAATACATTACATCAGCGTTTCCTATTTGGAACATTAACGAAATGAAGGTATTCACACCTTTTTTTCTAAACAATAGGGAGGTTTTTGTTAAGGTCAAAACACAAGGGAGGCTCATAAGATCATTAGAAAACTCAAGACGGTTTTCATAATTTTCCCTATTGTTAAATGGAAATAAAATTATTTAAATTAACTAAACTATATTTAAAATTAACAATTTTTTCTTATTTTTTGTTTTATTAATCCTTATTAAATTTAATTATATATATTAAGTATTTATTTATAGTGGAATTTAAGTTGGTTTTAAATTAGTAAAAATTATTATAAAACTAATAATTGTTAGATAGTTTTGTATTAGTTTTATATTAGTTTAAATGAATATAAGTTTTAAATTTATCTTAGTACTTTTAATTAATTTATTTATTTTTATTATATAAATAAAAATATTTTATCAATAATAAAAAATCATTATTATTATTTTATTTAAGTAGTTTACTAAATCATTTTTCTATGGTTAATTAATTTTAAGGGAAAATTCCCAATCAGTACCCTGTACATTGGCTCGAGTGACAATCTAGTACCTGAACTTTCGGAACACGACAATCTAGTACATGTCGTTAATAGACCATCAGTTATGTATATCACATGACCTCATGTGTGATTTAAGACTTTTGAAAATGTCAAAATTACCCTTGGAAGTAAAACACATTGTTCATCATCTTCTTCCTCAAGAAGATGAAACAGAGCCCAAGCTCTCTACCACAAACACTTGCAACGACTTTACCTTTCTCTCAAGGTTGTTGCAATTCTTTGCCAAGAATAGAAAACTCCAGGCTTTATACAACTTATTTTTCTTTTTTTAACTTAACACAGTAATATTTTATTCTTACATGTAAAAGAGAGGAGAAGAACTGGAAGCTTTGTTTTGATACTTGATGCAACGCAATCCGGTCACTCCTAGCTGGTGCTCGCGTGGCTCCTGAGAGGTGCCTGAGACGAGAGGAAAGAGAAAGAATTCCCAGGGGGTTTCCCGGCGGGAACGCTCCGATGCTTTAGTATTGTGTGCAAGAAGCAAAAGGAGAACAAAAGCTAAGAGTGAAAGGTTACACAGGTGATTCGAAGATACCTTGTTCCTTGAGAATAAGCCCCTTACAACTAAATTCCATTGCTTCAAGCCCTCTGACTTCTTACAGGGCAGGTATAACCGCCATTGTCAGTCTACCACAGCCGTTACAGGCAAGGCTAAGGTGGCACGCGTGGGGCCGTTGCTACAGGGTACGTGTCTGTCAAGTACGAGACACCTTTCTAAAGGTGGCAGGCGCGGCGAGAGGGACAAGCCTACTGTCCACAGATTTGTCGGGTACGGCGGTCGAGCTGGAAGCCCTTCTGTGGTGTACCGAATTACCCTCCTGCGAATTACCCTGAGTCGGGTTGTCCTTTGAGTGACAGGCCGCCTGTAACTAGTTATGCCGAGCTAGTTGCCCCAAAGTGTCAGTGCCTCAGGGTGTCTTGAGAAGGACCAATGCGTTCTTGCTTGGGAGTGGCCCGAGGTCCATTGGGAGGAGCGCGGGTCTTAAAAGGGGTCGGGGCGCCCCGAACTTGGGACCCCCCGAAGTGCCTTGACCCCGAGGAGGAGGCGTGGGTAAGGCGGCTCCCGTCGAGTAGTTTACTCGTCGAGTTGTCGAGCTGAACTCGATGGGACTTTCCCTCTGAGTTATGCTCACGCTCATTGTGCTGTCATGCTGAGTCACTGTTTGAGCAAGGTCATGCCCATGTGTACCCGCTCCCTGTGTTGGCGGCGATGACCCAGCACGGGGAGGTCATGACGCGCCGGGTGGACTTGGCATCGGTTTTCATGCTGCTTTGTCGCGCACTCCGTCCAGATGGGCCGATCTGGTGTCCAGTTCAATCAGAAAAGACTCAAGTCACGTCTGGTTTACGCGTGGATCTCACTCGATTTGGACTTCACAAACGTCAAAATGCGCTAAACCGCTTTCGCCTCGAAGAACCCACAGTCGTGGCTATAAATAGGGGACCCCTTGGCCATTTTCTTCGCCACAAAGCTCTCGTTGTTAGTGTTTGAGCTCGCGTCGGAGGTCTCTCAGCTCAGGTCTTCCAGTTTGTCCTACTCTCCCAGCCTGGTTGCATTTCTTTTGGTGAGTCCTTCCGAGCTTCCTCCCTCCTTTTCAGTTTGTTTATTCCCTTTCGTTCATTATGTCGTTGTCTAGTGTAGATAGCCTTATCGACGAGCCCGAGGTGGGTACCTCGGCTCAAGGTGGCTCCTCTACTGCCCAGCCACCTGAAGTACGGGTGGCTTCGGGTCACCTGGTGTCCACTTGCCACCGAGGTCAGGAGTCAGACCAGTTTGGCCCTTCTATAATGACTTCAGAGAGGCTTCAGAACCTCATACAAAGGTTCCACCTCCCTAAGGAATTCTCATATAGCCTTCCCACCGGCAACTTCCCATGGGACCACGGTCCCAACGAGATCGTGATCTTCAGGGAACAACTGATAGCCAGGCTCTGACTTCCTCTTCACCCTCTGATCGTTGAGGTGTTGATACACTTCAACATCACCTTGGACCAACTCCACCCAAACTCCATACGGAATGTGGTGGGATCCATCTCTCTTTGCTTCGATCGCTCCCTCTCTATAGATTTAGATATTCTTAGCACAATTTTGGCTATAAAGAAGAGTGTTTTGGGCACTCTCCCTGGGCATAGACGGTCCTATTACCTGTCCCCCCACCCGGGTTTCAAACTCATGCACAAGCTCCTGAGCAAAGTCCCAGCTTGGAAGCGGGACTACTTCTTAGTCCGGAGCAGTACAGGGTGGCCCTTCCCCACCGATTGGAGGATAGTCATTCAAGACCCTAGCGTCATCCTTGACGGGAAGACCAAGAAGGCGCTCCAGTCATTGGCTCAGCTCAGATTGAATTATAAAGACTTCACTTCTGAGGAGAAGCTCGTCCAGGCGAGCTTGAGACCGGGTAGGTTTTCCTTCACTTCGGTTTTCTGTTCATATGTTTACTTCGGGTTGCTAATGACGTGTTTTGCTGCAGGTCCCATGGAGGCGAAGAAAATAGACAACCAGAAGCTTTTCCGCCAAATGAAGAGGAAGAAACGCGTAGCCAAGAAGGTGTGCGTTGAGTCCCCATGAGCTTCAGCCGAGTCCCAACCTCCGCAGACTTCAGCCTCAGAGCCTGAGGTGGTAGTGGCGCCTGTTGTTGATTTGGAAGAAGGGGTCATGCCTAAGGGGCCCGAGGTGTCAACGGGACCTGCCGTTAGGCACGCCAAGCCTACTGTCAAGCCCACCGGACTTACCGATGAAAGCGTTGCCGAGGCCAACGTTGCTGCTGCCGGGGCTAATCCTGTCGAGGCTGCCGCCGAGACTTCTGGGAGTTCCACTTGTTATGTGGAGATGACGGCTTCCAGCTCGGACGATCAAGGGAGCCAAACCGTCCTGAACCCCAAGTGCAGCCTGAAGAAGAGTACACTGGCTGCATACCCGAGGGAGGTCAGCGAGTGGGTCGAACTCACTCCTGGTCAGCTCGGCGCCCAAGTTGCCACTCATACTATGGTGGTGAGTCTCTCATCTTCTTCTCTTTTTCTTTTCTTTTTTTTTTTTTTTAACTGGTTTCCCTTTTGCAGGTGAACACTGCCATTCGCGCCTTGACCCTCCAATCAGATTGGCACCTGAGGCGGGCTCTGGAGGCTGAGAAATCATCTCGCATAGCCCATACTGAGTTGAGGGCAGCTCGTTGTCAGGTTCACCGCCTGGAGAGTGACGCCTCGGCTCAAAAGAGAATCATCGAGGTGTTAATGGCAGAGAAGGGGGAGCTGGCCCAAGACAAAGACAAGTTGAGGGCCGAGGTGAACGGCCTTAAGGTCGGTCAGGAGGCCTTAGGGCTCGAGGTGAGCAGCCTCAAGGCTGAGCGGGATGCCTTGAAGCTCGAGGTGTAAGGCCTCAAGGAGGCGAAGGGCAAGCTGGAGCATGAAGTGGGGTACCTCCAGGAGGACATAAGGGAGAAGACTATGATCTTTGAGGGTGCTCTTGAGGAGGCCAAGACTTAGGCCATCATTGACTATGTCAACTCTTTCAGATTCGACGACGTGATAACGAAGGCCTACCGTAAGGGTTTCAAGCTCAGTCGGTGGTTGATCAGGCACCTCTACCCCGAGCTGGACACGAGCGCCATCACTACTTCGCGGATTACTGACGACATCATGCGTCAGTCAAAAGAGGACCCCGATTCTAAAGATGAGCGCATCGAAAATGAAGCAGAGGAAGCTGGTTCAGATACTGTCCCCAAGGGGGTCCCTGATAGAGGCGACGAGCTCCCGAAGTAGTTTGCTCTTTATACTTGTAACTTAATCTTTTCCCTTCTTCTTTCTTGTAATCAAGGCGTCTTAATGAAATTTATGTAACGAATTTTCTGAAATGAAGAAATTTCTTCCTTTTGTCAAAAGTTTGCGCAATTCATTTATGTCGAAACGGTTATTTCACCCCAAGCTGTCAACCTGTCGAGTTGGACTTCCGAAGTGGGTGTTCCTTAACGGCCATCGTGGCCCCAAACTGTTTAGTAGAGGCAGACTCGTGTACGTCAGGGTGAGGGACATAGTAGGGCGAATGCCCGACTTGTCTGTACCTGAGGTAGGTTGCTGTCAGTTGTCCTTACGGGTCTAACTCTTCGCATGCCAGGGCAAGCTATTTGTCGTAAGGTTCGTGTCCGAGACACCTGTACCTCAGGTGCTGCAAGTACTTAGTTCGTGCAGATGGGGCAAGTTAACTTTGTATGTTGTCGAGGTTTCTTCATTAGCTCGGCGTTTCAGCCCTTAGCTGGAGGAGTGGCTCGTGGCTCACTCTCAAAGTTTGCCCATGCCATAGAGGCGACTAGGTCCTATTGTACCCATGTCATAGAGGCGACTGGGTCCTATTGTGCCGAGGTCATATTAGCTCGGTATTCTGGCCCTTAGGCTTTGGGAGTGGCTCGTGACCTACTCAATTCTTACAGATAGTATTGTCTTAGGTTGACAATATTCCATGCCCGAGGTACTTGTTTCCCTTTGAGGGTCTCGAGCTCGTAAGTTCCTTCCTCGAGCACTCGCTTCACTTGGTAGGGACCTTCCCAGTTGAACCCGAGCTTCCCAGCAGGCTCAGGTACCATAACTTTACGAAGGACCAGGTTGCCAACGTGGAGGTTCCGCCTCTTGACCTTGGCGTTATAGTACCGAGCTACTCTCTACTGGTAGGCTGCGGTTCTAATGTACGCAAAGTCCCTTACTTCGTCGAGTAGATTGAGGTTGGTATGTAACTCATCTTCGTTCGTCTGATCACTGTATGCTTCTAGTCGTAGCGTGGGTACTTCGATCTCTGCAGGGATTACTGCTTCAGTGTCGTAGGTGAGATTGAAGGGTGTTTCTCCCGTGGCGGTCTTCTCTATGGTCCGGCACGCCCACAGAGCAGTGGGTAGTTCATATGCCCACAATCCTTTAGCTCGGTCCAACCGTGCCTTTAATCCGCGAAGGGTAGCTCTGTTCGTTACTTCTACCTGACCATTTGCCTGAGGGTGTGCGACTGAAGTAAAGTTTTGTCGGATTCCCATGTCTTGGCACCAGTCTTGGAATTTGATGTCTTCAAACTATTTGCCATTGTCGGAAATCAGTACCCGAGGTAATTCGAAGCGGCATACAATGTTTTTCCAAAAGAAATTTTGGACATTTTGGACTATTATCGTTACGAGGGGTTTGGCCTCTACCCACTTGGTGAAATAGTCCACTGCTACCACTAAGAACTTCCTTCCACCCGTTGCTGGCGAGAATGGCCCGAGTAGATCGATGCCCCATTGTGCAAAGGGCCACGGACTGGTGAGATACTTGAGGTCGATGGTGGATCGGTGGTGAATATTGGCATGTCTTTGGCATTTGTCACTTTTTCTAACAAGTTCAATGGCATTTGCCTTCATTGTTGGCCAATAATACCCTTGTCGAAGTGCTTTCTGGGCAAGGGCTCTGCCCCCCAAGTGCCCACCGCACAACCCCTCATGAGTGTCGTGGAGTACGAGTTTGGATTCCGTAGGCCGCAAGCAACGTAGATAGGGGAGCGTGTAGGATCTCCTGTACAGCCGCTCGTCTATCATGACGTATTTGGCTGCTTGGAGCTGCACCCTTCTGGCTACATTGCGATCTACAGGGAGGGTCCCATGTAGCAAGAAGCTCGTGAGCGGGTCAATCCAGCTCGGCTCTGCTTGGACGACGGGAACGACCTCCTCTGCCCCCCTGAGAATGCTTGGCTGAGACAGGTCCTCTATGTACACGGTTCTCATGGTGATGTCGCTAGTGCTGGTTAACTTGGACAGAGCGTCGACCTCAGTGTTCTCCGACCTAGGGATCTGTCTGATGAAGTGTGACTGGAAGTCGAGCAGAGCTTCTCTAACTTTGGCCAAGTAGGCAATCATGGTTGGCTCGCGAGCTTCATACTCGCCGGTGACTTGGTTAACCACGAGCTGGGAGTCACTGCAGATAACAATGTGCTTTGCTTTTACTTCTCTGGCTATGGCTAGTCCAGCTATCAACGCCTCGTACTCTACTTCATTGTTAGACACCGCGAACTTGAAGCATAGCGCGTATTCCAGTTTCGTACCGCTTGGGCCGTGCAAAACTATTCCGGCACCGCTACCCTGTTGGTTCGAGGAGCCATCTACGTGAAGGATCCAGGGCTCCTCATCCCAACTTGCGCTTGGCCGAGCTAGGAGAGGTGCCACACTGGCTGCTACCTCACGGGGTTCGGACTCGACCGACCCAGGAGCTTCGGGCTCACCCGAGGTGGGAGCCTTGCACTCAACCAGCCTGGGAACTTCAGAGCTGAATGTGCATTCGGCTATGAAATCTGCTAAGGCTTGGGCCTTAATGGCAGTTCGCAGCTTGTATTGGAAGTCGTACTCGCTGAGCTCAACAGCTCACTTCGTCAACCGACCAAAGACCTCAGGCTTAAGCAACACCTGCCTCAAAGGTTTGTCGGTGAGGACGATAATAGTATGAGCTTGGAAGTACGGGCGAAGCTTCCGAACTGCGATTATCAGTGCGTATGCTAGCTTTTCCATCTCCGGGTATCTCGTTTCTGCTCCCTACAATACTTTACTAACATAATAGATGGGTCGTTGGACCCGATCTACTTCCTTTATTAGTACCGAACTGACCACTTCGTCGCTCGCCGAGAGGTACAGTTCTAAAACATCGCCCTCCTTATGCAAAATTTCAAAAACATAGTGCAAATCTTGTATTAATTCATGTGAGAATTAAGTTTTGACGACCATGTCGTCTATATAGCATTCTACTTTTCTGTCGATTAATGGCACAAACAACTTATTTACAAGCCTTTGAATGGTTGCCCCACGTTTTTCAACCCGAAGGGCATAACCTTGTAACAGTATAGGCCGAATTCCGTGATAAAGGCAGTCTTTTCTTCGTCCATCAGGTCCATCTTGATCTGGTTATAGCCCGAATAGGCATCCAAGAAGCTTAGCAACTCGTGCCCTGAGGTCACATCCACCAATCGGTCAAATCTGGGGAGCGGGAAGCAGTCTTTTGGGCAAGCCCGATTCAGGTCGGTGTAGTCGACGCACATGCGCCACTTGTCGTTGGCCTTCTTTACCAGGACGGGGTTGGCTACCCAACTCGAGTAGTGGACTTCTCTTATGAAGTCAGCTGCGAGGAGCTTTTCGACCTCCTCGTCGATCGCTTTCCACCACTTCGGGGCTAGGTCGTGTTTCTTCTGTCTAACGGGCCTAACTACAGGATCAGTGTTCAGCTTGTGAGTTATGAGTTTGGAGTCTATACCGGGCATCTCTGCCGCGGACCATGCAAAAATATCTAAATTTTGAAGTAAGAAACTTACCAGTTCTTATCGTAGAGGTTCCTGGATGGAAGTGCCGATCTGAAGCGTTCGGACAGAGTTCGCTGCTGAGGTCAGAACCGCGATTGTTTCTTCTGTTGGCGCGGTTCGTTCTTCACCTTGCTCCATAGGCTGCTCCAGCTCAAGATTGTCGGCTACCTTGGTTTTTCCCTTCAGGGCAGCAACGTAGCACTTACGGGACTCGAGCTGGTTGCCCCATGCTACTCCCACACCGAAGTCAATTGGGAACTTCATAGCTGGTAAGTGGAGACCACCACCCGTAGGACATGGGTGATCAGTCAACCTACTATGGCATTGTAGGGGGAGGGGGTCGCAACCACCAAGAAGTCGTGCTTGAATTTAACCACAAGGCCACGTGCCGACTTCCACAGGTACTGTTATTTTTTCAAGGGGACGACTTCTTCTCCGCTGAAGCTTACCAAAGGAGTGTCTGTAGGCTTCAGGTCGCTTATCTGCAACTGGAGCTGGTCAAATGCAGCTTTGAAGAGGATGTTGGCTGAGCTGGCCGAGTCGACGAGTACACGCTTGACCTCAAAGTCGTTGACTCTTGGTTTTATTACGAGCGTGTCGTCGTGGGGGTAGTAAACTCCTCGCGCATCATCTTTTGTGAAGAAAATTAGCTCTCCTGTCCTCGGCCGCTTTGGGGGGTTCTGCTTCTCCCAAGTGGCTTCATGAACCGAAGTCCGAGCTGCTGCTGAAGTGCAACCCACGACGATAGAGCCTCCCACTATCATGTGGATGGTTCCCCGGACTGGCCTCTCCTCTGGAGGCTGCCTCTGCGGTTGTTCGACCGGCCTGCTGCTGGACTCGGGAGAATCCTTACCGTGCTCCCCTTGCCAACCTGTTTTATTACTATTATTATTATTATTCTGTACAAAGTTTCTTAGATACCCGTGACAGATGAGCTCCTCTATCTCATCGCGGAGGTTTTTACGACTCTCAGTACTGTGATCATGATCTTTGTGAAAAATGCAATACAAATTCTTATTTCTTTCATTAGGATTCCCCCTCATACGGGGTGGCCTCTTCACGTACAGGGTGTCCTTGATCGCCATCAGGATTTCAGCCCTCTTCGCGTTTAGTGGGGTGTAATCGGCTCAGTCCGCTATAGGAGGTCGGAATAATTGACCCGGCCTTGCCCCCCGAGCTGTGTCCTTTTTCTTTCGGCTGTCTCCTTGGCTAGAGAGCTCTCCTTCCCTCTTTCTTTTTTCGAGCGCGCCCTCGCCCTTTTGGTTGATCTCCTCTTCGGTGGCTATGAACCTGTCCGCAAGCTTCAGAAACTCGGTTATGGTCGCTAGTTGGTTGACGACCATGTGTCATTTAAACTCTTTGTGTGTCATGCCCTTCTTAGTTATTGCAAGGCGTACAGTGGGGTCCATCCACGGTATCTGCATACAGGCATCATTGAACCGCTTGATATAGCTTCGGATGGATTCTCCCTCTCTTTGTACTATGCTGGGGAGACTTTCTTCAGTTCGTGGACACTGCTTGCTAGTAACGAAGTGGGACGTGAAGATTTGTGCGAATTGCACCCAACTTCTTATCGACCTAGGTGCCAAGTTCTGGTACCATGTATGGGTTGCTCACATAAAAGTAGTGGAGAAGGCCACGCACATGCACGACTCACTAGCTCATGCCAGGTGCATTTGTGACTAAAAGGCATCTACGTGGTCATTTGGGTCAAACGACCCGTCATACTTGTCAAGAGGGGGGAGCTTGAAGTCTTTGGGCATCGGGTCTGCCAGGAGTTCGGAAGACAGGGGGGATGGAACCGAGAGGAGGGGAGCTTTGACAGATCGGCGAGGCGGTGGCGCTCGTCTTGGTAGCGAGACTTAGATTGCTACAAGGCTAAGTGCCGAGGCGGGAACAGCGGCTGCTGAAGTTGAGGTTGAGGCAGCTGGGGGAACTGCTGCTGATACTGATACTGGGAGACTCAGTGCAGTACGTGTTGTTGATAGAGCTGAAGTTGCTGAAACTGTTGCATTTGGGCCTGCATGGCCCACATGCACTGCATCAAGTCCTCCAGTTGGTTTGAGTTGGCCGCTGGGGGCACGACCGAAGGTTCGGTGAACGTCGCTCCAACTGTAGTAGGGAGTGGGGCGACGACAGGTGCCACTGTGAGAGGCACATTCAAGTTGGGGATTCCGTCCGCAGAGAGGGGGACAATGAACTATCCGATACAGACAGTAGGAAGCTGGGGTTATTCCCTGGAGTTGTCCATTTTCGTGCTTTGTCCGACGTTGCTAGAGGAAGCCATAAGCGTTGGATTGTTTCGAGGAAGATAAGAACTAAGAAAGTTTAGAGAGAAAGGCCTTTTGAAGCGTTTCCCACAGACGGCGCCAAATGATGCAGCGCAATCCGGTCACTCCTTGCCGGCGCTCGCGTGGATCCTGAGAGGTGTCTGAGACGAGAGGAAAGAAGAAGAACTCCCGGGGGGTTTCCCGGCGGGAACGCTCTGATGCTTAAGTTAGTATTGTGTGCAAGAAGCAAAAGGAGAACGAAGGCTAAGAGAAAGGTTACGCAGGTGATTCGAAGATACCTTGTTCCTTGAGAATAAGCCCCTTATAACTGAATTCTGTTGCTTCAGGCCCTCTGACTTCTGACAGGGCAGGTATAACCGCCACTGTCAGTCTGCCACAGCCGTTACAGGCAAGGCTTAGGTGGCACGCGCGGGGCCATCGCTGCAGGGTACGTGTCTGTCAGGTACGGGACACCTTTCTAAAGGTGGCAGGCGCAGCGAGAGGGACAAGCCTGTTGTCCACAGATTTGTTGGGTACGGTGGTCGAGTAGGAAGCCCTCATGTGGTGTACCGAACTACCCTCCCACGAATTACCCTGAGTCGGGCTATCATTTGAGTGACAGGCCGCCTGTAGCCAGTTATGCCGAGCTAGCTGCCCCAAGGTGTCAGTGCCTCGGGCGTCCTGAGAAGGATCGGTGTGTTCTTGCCTGGGAGTGGCCTGAGGTCCATTGGGAGGAGCCCGGGTCTTAAAAGGGGTCGGGTCGCCCCAAACTTGGGACCCCCCAAAGTGCCTTGACCCCGGGGAGGAGGCGCGGGTAAGGCGGCTACCGGCGAGTAGTTTACTCGCTGAGTTGTCGAGCTGAACTCGGTGGGACTTTCCCTCTGAATTATGCTCACGCTCATTGCGCTGTCACCCTCCATCAATACTTGAGAGAGAGAGAGAGAGATCATTGATGGTGGTCAAAGACTTTCTTTCTCTATTTTTCAAATAAGATAATTACAGTAGTTAAAGGAAATTTTATCTCCTAGAAATTGCTTTGGTTTTGGTCCAAAGATGACGGAATATTCATAGGAGAAGAAAGACAAAAGTGTTGTCACAAGGATGAAAATTTTGACGTTTGGTTCTGACTTTAGTGGATGGTTGATAAAGAAAATTTGATGACACTTGAAGGGCATTTGTGTCTTTTCACATGCTACTTAATGGCTGGTAAACAACAAGTACTAGATTGTCACATTTCAGAACTTCGGGTAATAGATTGTTGCATTTTAAAGTTCAAAGACCAAATTGTCACTCGAGCCAAAGTACAAGGTATTGATCAAGAATTTTCCCTAATTTTAATTATCTTAAATGGAACATAAATGAATTATTATTCTTATGATATTTTATTCAATGCTTTCAACTTGTCTTTGACTCGAATGGTTGAATCATTTAAACCGTCACTCAGCCCTATTTCTAATTTCAGGTTTCCTAAAACCCATATTTTGTCAAAAACCATTGATTTGGTCAAAAGTAGTTCTACCTGTGTTAGTTGATGTTGAACCATTGACCCTTTCGATTTTGACCTAATCATTGGATCATAGGTTACAATATACAATGTATTGAAAACTTCTAGAATGACTTAAATTTGTGCTTGGTTGTTTGATTAGGGTGATCTTTTTTTTTTTTTTTGGTAAATTGCTAAAACATCCCCTAAAGTTTCTAATGGTTGCTTAAACCTAGGAATAGCAATGAGGCAGGTCAGGGCCAGGTTTTGCATGTCCCGTCTGCAACCCCAAAGTTCGAGGCTAAGGTCAGGGCAGGGTGGACAAATACCATCCCTACCTTGTCCCCAATCCCCTAGAGTTTCAAGCTTGCCCAAAACCCACCCTGAACCCTGACCAATAGTCTAAAAATCACCCAAACTGAGGTAAGGAAGGGCAAAGCCCCATGAGGACAAGTCGAATTGCCATCTCCACTTAAACCTTTCTTGAAGTTTGAAGGGACATAAAATGTCCAAAATACCCATGTAGTTACTTTTGACCAAAAATTTTATTTTTCAAATTCTCTTCATATCAATTTCCACCCCAAACCATTCCGATCTCTTTTCCAAAATTGATGTATTTTCCAAATTTTCCCCTTGTATTAATCGCTCAAAAATAAGGCTACAACTTTAAACCCTTCTTTTTTTGTTGCTCATAAAATTTATATTTTTTCTATAAAAACCAACATCAATAATAACTACATGAGTATTTTAGACATTTTCATCTTGTTAAAGGATTTTAACTAGGGGGATCTACTTGCAATTATGTCAAAAACTTCAAGGGAGGTGATCGCAATTATCAAACTTCAAGGGAGGTTTTAACAACAATCAAAAACTTCAGGGAAGGTCTCACCAATTTACCCTTTTTGTTTTAAGTAACTCATTGCAATCTTCGCAATCCCACTATAAAAAAATGGGACCTCAAAATTCAATTTTCAGCTCTTTTATTTATAAAAATAAAAAAACTAAAACAAAAGTACAAATTATACCTAAAATAATATATACACACTAAAACATAATTATATTATTTAATATTATACATATGCAATCATTGACCAGTGACCTATAGGCAAAAACTATTTAGCCACCAAATTTGTTTTTAAAACGTTAGTTTTATTTGTTGAGTGAAATAACATTTATTTTGAAATGTAAATTAATTGATTAATTAACTCAAAATTAACTATTATTTAAATGAAAATGAATTATTTAGCCTAATAAATATCATCATCTCCACTTCAATATAATTAAATTTTATTAATAATTATAATTTAATGTAAACATATCTAAAGCTAATGACTTAGTGGAATAATGAAGAGGAGAAAGAATTAATGGCATGAGCTATGCAGGAAAGAGTTAATTGCATAATTAATGGAGATAGTAAAGGACTTAATGAGAAAGAAAGAGTTTATAGTGAACTAACAAAGGGAGATAAAAATCTTAAACGTGATTGCCATTTGAGTTATTTTGTTCAATTTTAAAATTATAATTTTCAAAAAAATAAATTCCTTTCAAAAAACAACCAAAAAGCATGAAAGTGCCAACTTAGCTAGCACATTAAGTTTTACCATATATAGATATAGATGACGTATCCAGTTATCCCCATAACCCCTCTAGCCCCAAACTCTAATACAATAAACCAGAGAAATTACAACTGCGCGCAGAGATACCATTAATGGGTTATATACTTACATGGGGTGGGGAATTCGCTTCATTGAAGCTTGCTGCGAACGTGGTTGAGAAATGAAGTATCATGGATACACATACACCATCCATGCAAATTCGATGTTTAGGTTATACTTGTCACCAGTCGTACTTCAAGGGAGTGTGACCTCATTGAAGCACGTAGACAAGTTGAGAAATTCATCTCATAGATGATTTCGTTGCCACCTTTCCACCAGTGACTTCTCACCAGAAAGTATCAGGCAGTATCGGTCTTTTTTTTAAAACCGGTTCAAGGGACAGTTCAAGGCTTCACCCCTTGAACCGGTCAGAACCCAGATACATCCTCTGTAGTGGCATATCCGGGCCCGATACGTGTCGATACTTTGAACCCTGCTCACCAGAGAATAGATAAAGCTTGCTGACGGACATGGGATGGCAATTAAAAGGGAGAGGGTCCCAAAACAAGAAATTCCAACTTCCCAAGAGAGTTTTCAATTCAGCGAGCATAAAAGACTACTTCATGGGAAAATTTATGATACCATACCGGAAAAGGTTTGACCAATCAAATCAACCCCGTTAATTTTGATTAATATCACCTGGTACTAGTTGGTTCGCTGTAAGTTTTTTCCAATATCACGTCTTTCCAGTATGAAAGTTGAACCCAACTTTTCATACAGTTTGTAAAAACATAATGGACTGGTATTATTAGTCACTTGAAGTAATTTAGATTAGCTGAATGTGACGGCTGTGTAGCTAGCTATGGAACCAATGGCAACACCCCACACTAACCATAAATGCTAGGTGCGAGTCAGTGCTAGTGGGCTACATGCAAGTTAATTGAGGCCAGAAAACAGCATATAGAAAGAATAGCAGCTACAGAAACGCTTACCAAAATACAAAATCATTTAGTTCAGTATGATTTATTCTGAACATTAATAAAAGGGCCATTGTGATCCAACATTGTCCTTGCCATCCAGGGTGTTGGGCAGGATGTACTGGATACATGCCTACTCTTTTGGCACTTTTGCACAAGGTGGCCGCTCTCAAAACTCGAACCAAGGGAGCAAACAATGATCCCATAAACCTGTTAACATCGTAAACTGAATCATATCAATACAAGAAATTATATTTCAAGAACGAAACAGATGATTCTACATGGGGGTCATTTGGCAGCACCAGCATCTCAACCGAATTGAATCACATGTCTAAAAAGGTAACAAGGTAACAGTAAGCATTAATAAATTTCTTCTGGCCTTTGACATGAACAGGCACATAATGTAGGAGAAAGATGAAACCTATTATCTACCATGAAGAAAATCTGAACTTTGTAATTGTCACAAGAAAGCAGAGGGCTCACAAGCTTTTCACTTTGTAATTGTCTATGTAGACAAACACCCCACCAAATCAAAATGGATGTGTCCGCATTTAGGGAAGTCAATGGACTGGTCTAAGTTGTAAACCCACATTAACCCAATCTTGTCAAGCTAGCCTTAAACAGGTCCTAGCTTGAGTTGAAGCAAATCCACACCAAACCTAACCCATACAAAATACAAAGTTTTGCGCTCTACATATGTGTATTTGTACTCCTTCCAAACTGAGCCTTTGGAACATTTGTAAATATAACCTTAGTTGGCTATACACCTGGTGTCGGGCATACTGTATTGGCTTTCTGAAGTCAATCCCAAAACGCACTGTTTTAAATGTAAAATAATGCATAAACCTACCCCCTCCCTACTTTTTCAAAAAAAAAAAAAGAAACTAAAAAAAAAATCGATATGCACATGGTACAAAGTACCAATACACCCTTCTGCCATATCGGGGTTATCGATACTTTGAACCTTGGTACCATGTGACGAACCGTACCAAGCCAACCAGTTGCATCCTTATCCACATGGATTAATGAGTGAAGCATGAAGGGCCGGTATGAAGCCAGATAAGAAACAGAAAATCAATGCACATCCCAAGAAAGTAGAAGGGATAAGCATTAATTGCCATTAAACAAATAATAATGAGAATACAAGATCTAACACCCAACAAAGCAATGTTATCACTGAATATTTAGTGAAGTGATGACCAGTCATTTTGGCCCATTAGTCAACTGAATATTTAGTGGTGCAATTGATCCAGCCAATACATTTGA
Organism: Nelumbo lutea; assembly: GCF_056320005.1. Taxonomy (NCBI): domain Eukaryota; kingdom Viridiplantae; phylum Streptophyta; class Magnoliopsida; order Proteales; family Nelumbonaceae; genus Nelumbo; species Nelumbo lutea. The sequence continues at coordinate 54,021,676 of NC_142691.1, forward strand.
TGGTGAACCCCTTAAAAACCATCATGGCCTAGTACATTTCAACCAAGCTGTCTACTTTTTATTTGATGATGAATACCAACCAGCAACTCACTAGTTTCTTCTCTACAGGGAGATCAACCACACCCCAAGCACCATTTTTTTTTGATAAATAACCCACCCAAATACCATTACTTGATAAAGGCTTTCCTCTCTTCAACCTTCTTTTTATCAGTATTCCTCTCTTCAACCATGACCTCCTATGTTGGAAGATTTTACAACTTCTACACTAAAACAAATAGAAACACCAACAAAGCAGCAACAAATACATGATATGAAGTAAGCAAAATATTGTAAGAAGTAAAGAAATAGGATGCATAGTACAAATACACATTTCTTTTAGGCCTGTAATGGACAAATGAAGATAGGAATAGCTTCAAGAGTATGGATATTACCTATATCAAAAAAGTCCCTACTGCAACAACCACAACCTTTCTTTCTAGTGCATACTTGAAAATCTTTCTGCACTTCAACTATTCCTGCTTGCAATTTAGACCCAGGCTGGGGAAGGACAACAACAAGAAAAAGATCAGAGGTAATGACTGACATATGGAGGGGAAAATAGCACAGCTGCATTTCGTATGTACCATTCCTTAGAGAAGGGAAAAAAGGCATGGACTCCTAAAATGTCACATAACCATATAAAAATTTTTCCCAAATATCTGGTCATGGACTTTATAACCTTTTTGAAATGATGAATAGCCAAGAAAGATACAACAGCCAGACCTAGTATTAAGCTTTGTACAATCGGGATCAAAAGTAGCTGACAAGAAGTTTGTTTGTAAGAATACAATGGGTGGGGAGATCAGCAAATGCTATGGCTGATAATCTTGTGAAGCAAGGGGCAAGTAGGGAACAATTGTATTGGGCACATTTGTAGTTTGATTTTGTTTTATGTTCTGTTTGGAGAGATCAGAGCTCAAGCCTCTCCATGGGACGCTTGTACTTGTAATTTTCCTTGATCTAATAAAACAATTTACATTAAAAAAAAGGATCTGAAGTTTGAGCACAAGTAAATTCAAGGCATTTGGAGGAATATTTACAAAGACTTAACTAGATAAAACCTGAATAGGAATTTTGAGATTCAAGACACAAGAAGGAATTTTGAATAGGAATATTTACAGTTAGAAATAGGTTCTGACTAGAACTTTTTGGGAACATGGTTCCCAAGAAACTTCCATCGACTGTTTGTTTTATCTTTCAGCCATGATATTTTTTTATGGGGCTATATAAAGCAAGATGTATGGGGAATAATATCACAAAGGACCCTAATAGACTCTTTCATTCATGTGGGACGGGTAGAGGTCCTACTAACTTGGGATCTGGCGGTGGGCTTTGTAATTGGGTTGTGGGGTGAATGAAGATTGTGCATGGAAGATAGAAGTATTCGTGGGGATCATGACTGTGATTGAGAATCATTGCCAGCTGAAGGTACGGTAGGTGGTATGGTTATTATATGAGATGCTGATGCAGTTGGAGTGAAGGGTAAAGTAGGGCACTTTTCAATATCAATCTAGTTTTAAGTACTGAAGTTGTACCGCTTTGTGGTTTCTACAAAAACAGAGGAAAGGTACCCAAATATCTCTCTTGAGACCTTACCCCAATGGGATTCCATATAAGCATTCTCCTTTCAGATTTCAAAACTTGTGACTGCAAGAATCAGGTTTCATGGATGAAATGAGAAGTTGGTGGGATGAGACTCAGGTGGAAGGTTCAGCCAATCACATTTTCAGCAAAAAGTTGAAGGCTTTGAAATAAAGAAATAAATAAAAGAGTGGAAGAGTGTACTCTTTAAGGGTTGGAACAGGAAAAAAAAAAGGAAATGTTTGGATACTATTGCTGAAATAGATAGAGCAGAAGAGGAGGGTCAGATATCACAAAAGGAAAAAAGAAGAAGATTAGCAGCCAAATTGGAGTCTGATAAGGTTGCGTATCAAGAGGAATTGAAGTGGCAGAAAAGGTCCAAATGCTTATGTCTTAAAGAAGGAGATAATAACACCAAGTTTTTTCCGCAGGACAGCAAGTGCTAGAAAGGAAAATTCCATCAAGAGGTTGAGTGTGAGAAGTTAAGGAAGAAAATAGGATAAAAAGGCATAAAGTGGAGTATTATGCTAACTTATACATGGAAGAGTGGAAATAGAGACCCAAAATGGATGGCTTTGAGTTTGATGGCATTTCAGAAGAACATGCAAGAGAGCTAGAAAAGGCATTCAAGGAAGAGAAGAGGAGGTAAGGGAGGCAATTATGAAAATGGAAGGAGATAATACATCGGGCACAGACAACTTCACTATGGCCTTTTATAAACATTGTTGGCTTAGGGGGGGGGGATTGGGAATATTATGAAAATTGGGAAGAATTTTGATTTTTTTTATTGCTTTTGAAGGGATACACAACGGGGCGGGTAGCCTATCCCCCAACCCAGGTGCAGGCGGGATTCGATCCCAAGTCTTTGCTATGACCAGCAGGAGACCTTACCAAGCAGCTGGTTTCACTCTTCAGCAGCTTTGGAGAAAAGTTTAAATTCACCGTACATCACTCATCTCTAAGAAAAGAGGGTGGTAGAATTAAAGGACTGCAGGCCAATTAGTCTCATTGGAAGCATACATAAAGTTATTGTCAAGGTGTTGGCAAGAAGGTTGAAAAATGTCTTGGGTGGCATCATTTCTAAATGTCGAGGTACTTTTATAAAAGGAAGACTAATGGTGGATGGGATTTTGGTAGCAAATGAGCTGATTGACTCTAGACTGAGTGGAAGGGCAGTTGGTTAGATGTGTAAGGTGGATTTAGAAAAGGCCACGATAAGGTAAACTGGAACTTTTTAGATTATGTTATTAGATGGACAAATTTTGGCTCTAAATGGAGAAACTAGATGAAGGTTTGCACTACCACCCCTTTGTTCTCTATTTTGGTGAATGGGACAGCATGTGACAATTTTAAGCTACATTCGGTACTTTGGCTCAATGAAACGTGGATCATTTTAGTCTATTGGACACCACCATGGCATGGTTGAAACACACCACAACCTCTCAAAGCATTCTAATATTGTGGCATGGAGCCGTGGACAGCGTGTTTACTTTGTCAAACAAAACTTTGAATTAAGTACCTTAGCAATTTATTATAAAACTATAGAAGTATAGAAAATTGATTGCATCCACCGTAGCCCAGTTAATAATCCACACTATAGTGTGGACTGAACTGAGACATGCCTTAAAACACTATGGCGTGGATTAATGTCAGATGTGAGTCTGTCCTTCAAATCTGATACAAAACTGATAAAAGAAATAAGAAAAAGTGAGAGAGAAAGAAAGGTGAGAAGTATTGGGGAGTTCCAAGAAGAGAAGAGTGACAAGGGAAATGCTCAGAAAAGAAAAGCCAGATGTTGTGTTGATTTAGGAATCAAAACTATCAGAGGTGGATAGGAGATGGGTGAGAAGTATTTGGTCGGCTAGAGGACTGAGTTGGGCTTTTGCACAGTCTTGGGGGGCCTCAGGGGGTAATTTTGACAATTTGGAAAAATGAGGATTGGACTGTACAGAAGAATTAATTCGTAACTATACGGTTACAGTGAAATTCAGAAGAAGAGTTGATGGACTAGAATGGGCTTTAACAAATGTTTATGGGCCAAATTCGTATAGAGAAAGGGTTGAGTTTTGGGAGGATTAGCAACTATAAGTGGATTGTGGGAGGGTCCGTGGTGCTTGGGAGGGGATTTTAATGTCATCAGGTTTGTCACTGAAACAAATAACCCCAACCATAGGATCACCTCAAGTATGAGGCAACTATTTTGTGGATTCTTTTGAATTGAGGGAGTTGTCGTTGGTGCAAGTTGATTTTACCTGGTCTAATTTTCAAGAAGAACCACTTGGTTGTAAATTAGACAGATTTTTATTCTCTTCAAATTGGGAGGAAGTATGGGTGGTTTGGTGATGAGGGCACTACCTAGACCTACGTTAAATCATTGTCCAGTTAGATTATCTCAAGAAAGACTAGGAGGAAGGCCTTGCCCTTTCAGATTTGAAAACATGTGGCTGGTACATCCTAACTTTCAAAAGAAAGTGAAAGAATGGTGGGAAGAGGATCAAGTGGTGTTTAGATGGAAGAGATATAGATTTTATAAGAAATTACAAAGGCTAAAAGCCAGAACCAAAGCATGGAACAAAGAAGAGTTTGGTAGAATTGAAAACAGAAAGGAGGGTATTATTAAAAGGATTCAAGAACTTGATGCTGCTGAGGCAGAGAGAGAATTGAGGCTTGAAAAAAGGGAAGAGAGGTGGAAGTTAAAACAGGATTTGGAGGGAATTCTCTGAAAAGAAGAGATAAGCTAAAGACAAAAATCAAGATGCAAGTGGTTGAAGGAAGGTCATACAAGATTTTTCCATAGTTTGGCAAGTGGAAGAAAGAGGAAGAACATAGTTGAAAGTTTGGAATGGAATGGGGCAGTGCTTGCAAAAGAGGAAGAGATTGCAAAAGCTTTTGTGGAGCATTTTAAATCCATTTATGACAACCCCAATAGAGTAAGAGAGACTCTAACCGACTTTGAGTGGCATGTTGGAGAAATGGAATGGTTGGAACCCCTGGAAAGACCGTTTGAGGTTCAAGAAATAAAGGAGACAGTTTTCTTTATGGAAATATCAAAAGCCCTGGGCTAGGATGGATTCACTATGGCTTTTTATCAAGACTGTTGGGATATCTTAGGTGATGACCTAGTGGAGGTTTTCTTGGAATTCTTTGAAAGAGGAAAAATAAACACAGGTGTGAATGCTACTTTCATAGTTTTGATCCCTAAGAAGGTGCCTGCAGTTCAGCCCAAGGACTTTAGACGTATCAACCTGATTGGGAGTTTGTATAAGATCATTTCTAAAGTTCTTGCACTAAGACTCAAGAAAGTCCTCCCTTAATCTCATCGAATCAAATTGTCGGATTTGTGAAAGGGAGACAAATTATCGATCAGATTTTAATAGCCAATGGAAGTGTGGATTACAAAAAAAAAAAAAAGGAGAAAATGGTCGGATTTATAAACTTGACCTAGAAAAGGCTTATGATTTGGTGGATTGGGATTTCTTGCTAGAAGTGTTGAGGAATAAAGGCTTTGGGGAGAGATGGTGTAAGTGGATGAAGGGTTGTATTACCTCTTGTCACTTCTCAATCTTAGTGAATGGAGTAGCTAGAGACTTCTTTCCTGCAAAGAGGGGCTTTAGACAAGGAGACCCTTTGTCAGTTTTCCTCTTCACCTTAGTAGTGGATGTCCTAAGTGTCTTGATTTCTAGGGATGATTCAAGAAATCAACTAAAAGGTTGGAGAGTTTGGAGGCAACAAGTGATTCTCACTCACCTACAATTTGTGGATGATATCATTATCTTTTGTGAAGGGGAAATTGAGGAGATGGATAATTTGAGATTGGTAGTGATGAATTTTGAGTCTCCAATCTGAAAATCAATTGGTGTTAGATAGTGTATACCCTTAGCTCCAATCAGAATGATGTACATTATGACATTTAATGTAAATGAATAAAGTACATATTTGATTCATGTTATTACGGTGTATTTATGTGTAATACCCTTAAATTGGACACTTATGAGACCCGTGTTAGTTTAGATCTTCACAGTCGTTGGATAGATCTGGGGAGATTTATCCTGCCAAGGCTGACACTAATGTGCCGCCAAGTTGGTTGGGGTGGCTTGTCTCAGCTACCAGGGTGAAACCTAAGGTACATGTAGTGTGGGTTTTCTTGAAACCCTGAATCAGACCAAAATTCCAGTATTGCCCTGGACCTTGGAGATAGATGGGCAAAACTAGAATGTTACACCTGACTCCTAGACTCGATTATGATACTACACTAGATGTTGGATTGGGCTATCCTTTATATGCCAATCAGTGAGATCCTTAGAGGGGGTCAAAACCTGGGTATGTTGGGGCAGTCCAAGAATTCATTTGAGTGGGTGATCTAATGACAGGATCAGCCCCTTTGTCGGACAAAGTGAATGATCGGGGATGCACTCTCTCTGATGGAAACAAAATATGCCAGCAGTCAATTTCAACCATTGAAATTTGTTTTGCAAAATATATTTATAAAGAGATATACATATACATATTATGGTTTCAAAATGTTTGCAAAAGGTTTTAATTCCTGGGATCCATATGAGTAGAGAGTGCAGCACTATACCTTGCAGCCGAGGGAGAGGTCTTCTCTTGTCGGGCAGTGTTTGATCATTATGGGCTGAGAGGTTAAGTGTAAGACCATTGAGGGTAATACCTGATGGGCTAATCTTGCATCTGCCCATAGTGCTTGGGTTTTTAGAAGGTGGTTTGACCCATGGACCATTTAATGTAAATGTTGGGCCCATTAAGAGCCAATGGTGATGGACTCAGGGGTTCACTGTCTCTTACAGTGAATTCGGTTAGGCCTTGTAACAAAGGCTAGGTTGAACCCATGTGGTTGATGTGTAGATCAATGTTTGAGTCCCACGGCATACAAGGATATCCAACTGGGCAGCAGTAAGGAGGGTAAGTGAGCAGATGGACTTAATGGGCCTAAAGCCCAATTCGAACTGACTTAATGAGATTAATTAAAAGAGGGCAGTTCTGGGATTTAGATCAGCAGATAGGATAAGGAATTATCCCTATCCACTCAGAGAAACCAGATCCAAATCAAGATTTGGATTAGGAAACTCCTAATTAGATTAGGAGGGCTGATCTTTCTACAGATAAGGGATTATCCTTATCTCTTAAAGAGAGTCCAGATCCAAATACAAGATTTGGATTAGGAAACTCCTAATGGGATTAGGAGAACCTCTCTTTAAAAGTTATAAATAGAGCAGCAAGGGGTGAACCTCAACACATAGAAAACAAGACAGATCATCTGGTTCGCAAATTACAAGAAAGGAAATCTTGTTGTTCGACTACTTCTGATTTCTACCCTTTCCTGCTCTTGCCACCTCTACCAGTTCGATCTCCACCTATAGGAGCGATCAAGAACAGTTCTTGATATTACCTTTTGGAAGAAAATGTAATCTAAAGTCGTGCTCACCTGCCCTCCATCAAATTCTTGCTAAAGAATTCAGATCTTGCTGAAAAATCATCCTACTAATTCTGCTCCACCCTACGCTGTGTCATCTTCAGTGGGAGCAATCTTTGGTATTCTCCTTGGGCATGAACACCTTCATTGGGAGTTACTACTACTCTGTATCAGGTATATCCCTCTCCTACCTTTTGGTTTCAGATCTGGTCTGGTTTGGTTTCAAGATTGATCCTTGAAAATATAGTTTTCTAAAATAGGGAATGTGATTCCCACATGGGAGATAAATTTTTGAAATTTCGCCCAACCTTCCTACAGGGTTCGGCCATCCATATGATGGATCTCTCATCCCTTCAATTGGAACAAGAGTTGTGTAGCGGGAGTGAATTTACAGGAAGATGAGGTGCATTTGGTGGCTAGGGCTTTAGGTTGCGAGGTAAGTGGTTGGCCTCTGGTATATTTAGGTCTGCGCCTGGGGAGAATCCTAGAACAGAAAGCTTTTGGTACCCAGTTTTGGAAAGATTCACTAAGAAGCTAGCAGGGTGGAAGAGAAACTATATCTCGCTAGGAGGTAGAATCACTTTAATCAAATCCACTCTGACCAACCTTCGGGTGTATTTTCTATCTACCTTTAAGCTTCCTGCCAAGGTTGCCAATAAGTTAGAAAAAGCTCATGAGAAACTTTCTATGGGAACCGGGTGACTCAAAAAAGGACCATTTAGTGAAGTGGAAGTAGTTTCTAGAAAAAAGGAAGCAGGGGGTCTAGGGCCTCTAGGCATTGGCAATATCAGATTAAAAAATGTAGCTTTGTTAGGAAAGTGGTTGTGGAGATTTCCTTTGGAGCAAGACAGTTTGTGGCACTTGGAGGTGAAAAGTATTCACAGGATGGCAACTAATGGATGGGATGCTGGCGTCGACCCTAGGGCTTCTCACTCCTCCCCTTGGAAAGCAATTGTTGGAGTCTTGCCTTCCTTCCAGCCTTTCGTCATATTTGATGTGTGCTCAGGTAATAAAATTCTGTTTTGGAAGGACCTTTGGCTTGGGAACACCCCCCTAAAGGATAGATTCTCAGTAATGTATTCTCTTTCCCTAAATAAATTCAAAACCATCTCCTCACTTCGTGTATCTGAGGGGACTTGGGATTTGGGTTTGAGAAGAGGGTTGCAGAATTCAGAATTGGCTTTTGTAGATGAGTTATTCACTGCACTAAGTCCAGTTTTCCTAGATCTTTCTTGCCCAAACAATAGAATTTGGAAAGAGTCTTCTTCAGAAAATTTCTCTTGTTCATCTTTTTTCAACACCTTAGCTCAGTCTTCTATTGTGTTTGTCTCCTTCCCTACTAAAGAAGTTTAGCATTCTCCTATGCCGCCAAAGGTTAGGACTTTTTGTTGGGAAGTGGCTTTTCAAAAGATCAATACTATGGATATACTTCAAAGAAAAAGGCCAGACTGGTGCCTTCCCTACATGTCTATTACCTTTACTTAAGAAATGGTGAGATGGTGACTAAACTTTTGATTTCTTGTCCTTTTGCTTCTTATTTGTGGGATTGGTTCTCTTATTTGTTTGGTTGCAAATGGAATCCCTCCCCCCCCCCCCGAGTGTGCTGAACCTTTTTTACTCTAGTTTCTTCTGACAACCAAGGAAAAGAGGCAAGGTAATGTGGAGAATAACAAGAGCAGCCATCCTATGGTCAATTTGGGAAGAGAGAAACAATAGGATCTTCCTAGGGCAAGAAAAATCCAAGCAAGCGCTTGTTGAGGTTGTCACCATCAAGGTTATGCATTGGCTGAAAGTACATCATCTCTTCAAGGACTTCTCCTCAGCTGACTTAACTAGAAATTGGAGTGCTAGATGTATCCTCTCCTTACTCCCCTGTGGTACAAGAAAGTTGGGTAGCACCGCCTTAGTTCAGGGTGAAGCTAAACTTTGATGGAAGCTCCTTGGGTAATCTAGGTTAGTCGGGAGTTGGGGTGTGTTCAGAAATGAGGAAGGAAAAGTCTTGGCCCTTTACTTGGGCCCAATTGGGGTGGGAGATTCATTAAGGGCAGAAGTAATGAGCTTACTTCAAGGTTTGAGACTGGCGAAACAATGGGAAATGCAGCAATTAGAAGTGGAAGGAGACTCCAAGCTGGTAATAGGGTGGATGCAATCTAGAAACCTGGGAGTGTGGTCTCTTAGACAGCCTCTAAAAAAGATTATTAGCTTAGCAAGGGAGATCGGGGTGCATTTTAAATGGGTAAGAAGGTCAGCAAATGGAATGGCTGACACTTTAGCTAAGCAAGGAGTTACTAGGGAGGCTTTGTTTTGAGCCTGTTTGTAAGTTTTTGATTTTCTTTTTCCATCCATTTTGTGGGTGGTAAGCCTGTACTCTTTTCAATTCTCTAATGAAAGTTACCGTTTCCTATAAAAAAAAATAGGGTGGATGCAATCTGGAAACTTGGGAGTTTGGTCTCTTAGACAGCCTCTAAGAGAGATTATTAGCTTAGCAAGGGAGATTGGGGTGCATTTTAAATGGGTAAGAAGGTCAGCAAATGGAATGGCTGACACTTTAGCTAAGCAAGGAGTTACTAGGGAGGCTTTGTTTTGGGCTTGTTTGTAAGTTTTTGTTTTTTTTCCGTCCATTTTGTGGGTGGCAAGTCTATAATCTTGTCAATTCTCTAATGAAAGTTATCATTTCCTAATAAAAAAAAAAAAAGAACTTTAAAGTGCAGGGTTAGAAATGAAATCATACAAAGGAACCTAGGAGTGGCTCCAATTGGTGACAAAATGAGAAAGTAGATTAAGATGGTTTAGTCACATACATAGAAGACTATCTACAACAACACCACCTATTAGATAAAGTATCTATTACAAGTTGAAGGGATTCAAGAAGAGCTACAGGCAGACCAAAAAGGACTTTGGTGGAAGACAAAAAAAGATTTAAGTGCCCATAATTTGAATGATAGTTATGGCACCGAACAGAATGGAATGGCAAAACAGGATTCATGCAGCCAACCCTATATAGTTGGGACAAGGCTTAGAGGAGGAGGATGATGACTAGACTAATCAATATCAGTTCTGTTATGACATTAAAATAACACTATTAGATGATGGCTATAACTCTAATAATATCTGATGTTATACTAGTATATAACACAATACAGTCCCCCAGAATATTCGGTTATATTATCATTATAACTGGTCCAACCATCAACTCATTAACATGATATAACTATAACAGTTAAATATAAATAATACTTTTTATGTCAACTCATTAACATGATATAACTATAACAGTTAAATATAAATAATACAGTATATGTATTGCATGGTTGCAAAATGTTCCCTTACTGTGATATTGCAATACTCTTCTGTTTAAACTGATATGATTTCTTTTATTGGTGAGTTAAATCATAATCTTTAAACTGAATTGAGTTGCAACAATTCATAATAGTTAGTTAATTACTAGAGCACAATCTTCCTAAATTGAGGTGCCAAACTGGTTGGATTACAATTCTTATGGGAACATTTCTTGGGTTTTTAATGGCCCTGTTTCTGCTCAAGATGCTTCATAGTTCGGAGGCAGAGGTTGAAGCTCTGTTGGTGGGTCTTCAGTCAGCTAAATCCCTGCAGGTTGATCCTGTGTTAGTTGAGGGTAATTCTAGAACCACCATTCACATTGGATGGGCTAAAAAGAAAAGTACAGGTCCTTGGATGCTAGCTCATTTCTTGTGATAAATTTATGACATCTCAGATTTTATGCAATGCAGCTTCTGAAGGATCCCCGGGAGTTTAAATTTTCTGCAGATGGTTTAGCTAAATAGGGTGAGAAGGAAATTGCATTGTATAATGCAAATTCTTATCCTATATCTTGAGTGGGAATTACATTTTTAGTTTGGAAGCCCTGTTTGTTCATCTCCTCATTTCCCTTTTCCTTTTAAATGAAAGTTACCTTTTTTTCAAAAAAACAAACAATACAGGTTAGAATATATGAAAATGTCACATTAGTTCTTTTAAAAGTATTAGGTAACTAATTGTATATTGAATGAAAAGGTAGGTCATAGAAAAATCAACAATGTATTGCCAAAATGTTCCTTTCCCCTTTCTTCGGGAGATGGGCAACCTAACATTAGAAAAAACAATTATTGCACCCATCCAAATGCCTAAGAGATACCAATTGACACAAAAAAATAATAAAATAATAAAAAACGCATTAGCAAATTAACCTCTACTAGAGATAAATTGCCATGGAAATTCCATGTAAAGACACAACTAATTACAAAGGACAAAAAACATCTTTGGGGTGTTAAGAAAGACAAATCAGCAGCTTATGCTTACTCACATTTGATGCTGAGCAGAAAGAAATGCCACTGCAGAAGTTATTTCCTAATACTGCATAGCAGCTGATATATGTTGCTCCTCATTGTCCAAACTGTATTTGTTCAGAATAACCAAGAAGCTTTTTGAATAAGGGCACAAGGCCAATCAAAGCAATTTGGAGCTGTTCTGAGCTATTCAAGCGAATACTGACTTGGCCAGCCCCCTTGTTGTTCAAATTGGCCCGAGCAATCATGTTTGTATACCGTCCTATAGGGAACTGAGATTGTACATTACATCCGATTGCAAGATCTCCACGCCAATCCATGATAGAGAGACCAAGAGTTGATAGAGTGCGACCAAGAGGATAATCCTTATCTCTCAAGGTAGCTTCCAGATTGCCACCATATGCCACATCACCACGACCAGTCATAGCACCCCCAGAGATAACCAACCGGAATCTTTTGTTAACAACCAATTTGTCTTCAAGCTTCAGTCCAGCTGTAAAGGCCTCACCCAAAAGAGCAACCGAAAGTCCAGCCACCATTTTATTGTGTCTAAAGTTACTAAATCTCGTTTCACCGCGCAAAGTATAAAACATGTCCTTTCCAACAGTCTGTGTGTCAAAGCCTAAGGAAGTTGCCTTACCTTCACCATGCTTGATGGAACTGGCCAGTTCCATTTGGAGATTAGACTCCTTTTTATCCTTTGTAACCTGACCAGAAAAGGACAAAGGTATCTTATCTTTAACCGCAAATAATCTTTCCACATTTATACCCTCATAACCAACATCATGATCCCAACCATGAGTTTCAAAAACGGGCCTCACAAGCCACTGGTTAGAGGAATCCAGGTAGCGGTAGCGGTGCGTGGGATTGTCTGAATCAAATGAAGTTGGCAAAGCCAGATCTGGCATGGGAACCGGCACAGATGCAGCGCCACCACTTTCTTCTTCCGTGTTCTCATTATAGTCATTTGGCAAATCCTTAGCAGACACAGCCATTTTCTTCAATAGTTTCCGCCGCTTCCTCTCCTCCTTCAATTGTTTTTTTATAAAAAGCTTTTCTCTGTATTCTAGTTCATCAAAATATGCCTTTTTTTGGGCTTTACTCAAGTTTTCAAGTTGAGCCTTGGTCAGGCGCTTAAATGGTGGCAATTCATCATAATCTGACTCTTCATCTGAGTCTGTTGTCTCATCCAAGTCCTCATCCAATGTATCATCATCATCACCGAACTGTTCTTCTGGCAATTTCAGCTGGGGCCTTGATTGAAGAAGAGATGATAAAAGGTGTGGCAAAGGGAGTACCCGTGAACGTGTTGCAAAAGGCTTTCCAGGTGGACTATCTTGTAGCTTTAAGAGTGTGTTTGCCTCAGCTAAAATCTTTGAAGCAAAGGAAAGCAGTAATAGATGAGGTTTCCAAACCTGCCCATTTGGCAAGACTCTCTGCCCTGCCCTGTTTGTTCTGCAGGCAGAATGATTCTCCACTAATGAAACAGGATTCATAAGACGCATGTCCCCTGCTGCCTGGCGAATTGCTTGCTGAACCACATGTGAACGCTGGGTCACAAACATCTCATAACTTGATGCAGTACCATTTGGACCATCAGGCGGAGCAGAGGCTGCATGGGTCAGAACCACAATTGCATTAAACCAAATAGATGGTCCAAATATCTCCGTGATTGTACGCAATAATGGCATATCACCAAAGTCCCTGCTTTGCATATCTAACCTGTCAAGATACAAAACAATATCTGGAGGGGTCTTCTTGATGAAACGCTTGACAGAATGCAGGATCTTCTCATTGTGCTGTTGATCTGACCAGGAAGGTAAGAGACCCGGTGTATCAATCACCCTAACCTTGATCCCTTGAACTGTTCCCACCACGTCCTGGACCTTCTTTGTGCTCATTTGGAACGCATCAGTTTTGAACTTTACCTCATCAAATATAGAATTGATAGTTGCACTTTTACCAACTCCAGTCTTACCAAGAACCATAATGGTGCATGAGAAGTCAAGAGGTTCCTGCCCAGCCGCCTCAAGCTGCTCTGCCATAGCACTTGCTCGGTCAAAACTAAAAGCACCTGCCCGACTAGTGTTTCTCCCTCGAAGCTGTTCAGCTAATCCTAGCCTGTATAAAACCTGAGCTACAACAACATTATGGGGAGTCTGCCCAAGCCTGTAAGCAAGTCGTAAAAATTTCACCCGGATCATCTGTAGCTTTTCGCGAGTCTCATCATTCTCCTCAGTTTCACCATTCATGGGGTCTTCAACAAGTTGAGCTTGATGCTGAGGTACAGATCCATTCACCCGAGGCTGTTGCAGTGTGCGTGGAGCAGGTTCCAACAATGGGGCAGCACCTCCAAGGCCTGCTGGACGAGCAGGAGAAGCAGGCAGAGTAGGAGATGAGGACTGGATTTCTGGTTCTCTGTTCCCTCCCAACTTCTGTTCCTCTCCCAGATCTTTTGATTTCTGATCCTCAGGCTCTTCAACATCAGGATTATCATAGTTTTCCATACTTCTATCAACAGACTGAGGCCCAGAATCTTGAGAAGCTGTCTCATCTGATTCAGCAGTATAAGCATTAATCTTCTCGTTAATTTCAGAAATAGAAGCTTCTGGTATTTGTGGAGTTACAAATTCTGGACTGTCGACCTCATCCTTGCAAGATTCTACAGGAGCTGGGGTTACTGGTTCCGCACTGTCCACCTCATCCTTGCAAACTTCTACGGGAGCTGGAATTGCTGGTTCTGGACCATTCCCCTCATCCTTGCAAGCTTCTACGGGAGATGGAATTGCTCTCTCTTGACCGTCCACCTCATCCTTGCAAGCTTCTACAGGAGCTGAAATTGTTGGTTCTGGACCATCCCCCTCATCCTTGCAAGCTTCTACAGGAGCTGGAATTGCTAGTTTTGGACCGTCCACCTCATCCTTGCAAGCTTCAACAGGAGCTGGAATTGCTAGCTTTGGACCGTCCACCTCATCCTTGCAAGCTTCTACAGGAGCTGGAATTGCTTGTTTTGGACCGTCCACCTCATCCTTCCAAGCTTCTACAGGAGCAGGAATTGCTTGTTTTGGACCGTCCACCTCATCCGTGCAAGCTTCTACAGGAGATGGAATTGCTGGTTTTGGACCATCCACCTCATCCTTGCAAGCTTCTACAGGAGCTGGAATTGCTGGTTCTGGACCATCCCCCTCATCCTTACAAGCTTCTACAGGAGCTGGAATTGCTAGTTTTGGACCACCCATCTCATCCTTGCAAGCTACAGGAGCTGGAATTGCTGGTTCTGGACCATCCCCCCCATCCTTGCAAGCTTCTACAGGAGCTGAAATTGCTAGTTTTGGACCATCCACCTCATCCTTGCAAGCTACAGGAACAGGAATTGCTGGTTCTGGACCACCCCCCTCATCCTTGCAAGCTTCTACAGGAGCTGGAATTGCTGGTTCTAGACCATCACCCTCATCCTTGCAAGCTTCTACAGGAGCTGTAATTGCTGGTTCTGGACCATCCCCCTCATCCTTTCTAGGTTCTACAGGAGCTAGAATTACCGGTTCTGGACAGTCCACCTTATCTTTCAGAAAAGTTATGTGGTTAGTCGAAGAGTCCTCCGGGTGCTTGCTCTCATTAGAATCATTTAGTTGAGAAGACTCAACCGCACCTGACTCCACATGGACAACATCACCATTTTCCTGAACTGGAGTTTCCTCCAAACTCAACTCAGCCAAATTTTCAGTATGGGGCTTCACGAGAGGTGCTAAGGTCCTCCCATCCACCTCTTCTTGGTTCCTCAGTAATTTACTTTCTCTGTCATTACCGTCAGCATCAGCTACAGACACCTTATCCACATCTGCTTCTGCATTATTAGCCATGCCAGCACCCTCCAACCTAACAGATTCTTCTGATATAAATTCCATCCGATTATCTACCACATCAGCAGAAAGCTTAGCATCATCAAGAAGCTCCGGGGCAACCAAATCTTCTATCGTTTCGGTAACAACCAGTTCTTCCTCTTTGGGGGTCCGAGTCCGAGCTTCACTAGGAAGGTCGATCGCCTCTTCAAACTTGTCAGCCTCATGGCCTCCATTAGAGATTTCATTAGCTTCAAAACGATCAAAAATTCGAAGCCTCACTACACTCCGATCCCCATTAACAACAACTTGCTCCAAACCAGCCTTTGGTGTCTCATATACGGCATGGGCGTCATCAAGATGCTCATCCATCGCTTCCACAAAAAAATCATCCCCTTCAGAATCCTTGGGTTGATGGTACCCGCGACCAGCCCTCTCTCCTACTCTCGGCTGAGAAACCCCATCTTCCACTGCCTTTGTTTCTGCAAGCTGAGATCTATTGGCGATTGCAACCCCAGTTTCCATTATTATTCTTCGGTTATCGCCTCAAACCCTAAAATCACCAGAATCAGAAAAAACAATCTCAGGACCTACAGACCCAATCCTCAAGCAAACGGTTAATAATTCCAAAAATAAACACGAGTTGGGTTGAGAGAAAAAGAAATTATATATAAAATCGATAAGCTCCGCTAGTTCAGATTAGAGAGGGATAAAAAAACACACGAGGAATATAAAACTGAAACTACGGAACTCCTTAAACAATCTATTCATTTTTCATTTTTTCTTTCGTTGGTTAGCCTTTATTTCTAGGGTTTTGCAATATAAATCAAAAGTTCCCACGGGAATCAAAAAGCAAGAGAAAGAAGGAAATTGTAAAATATATAATAGATACAAGAGAGAGCTTACCTGGTTAAATAGAGGACTTAAGGCTCTCTATCTCTCTATCTATCTATCTTGTTAGGAGTCGGACGAGGATCTTCTCACCGCTTTATTTCAATTCATCTCTGCGACTCTTTCAATTCAGTTAATGTACTGCATAGCAAGGTTTTGATTGATGGGAAGAAGTCCGGATAAGAGACGATCGACGGTCCACGATGTTCCGGGTTTAGAACGAGATACTGACATAGTGTGGCTTGAAAGTATCGATCACTGCATATCTCTGCTATTTTGTTGTGGTTTAACCTTTTCCTCCTGTGGTCTTACCTAATTCCAACCCTACACGTGGTTAGACCATTCATCCGGTCGGTGGGACCGACTTTAATTGCCATTAACATCTCCTCAGCTTTTAAGTTTTAATTAATAAGCCCCGAGCGCAAATGCTAGAATGTATTTTATTTTAATTCATGCCTTGGAATCTGTTTGTTACCATTATCAAGACAAATGCATTCTCTGCCAATCACTAGAAAAACTGAATCATAGTACATAATATATTGAGAGACAAAAACTTTTGTGGAGGAAAAATGAATTCCGAATCAAATAAGTAATAGCCCTAAAATGAACAAAAAACACTAAGCCTAAGCCTAATGGAAACATTCTTTTTATCCGTACAGAATCATTATAATCTGTTTTTCACTAAAATTTGGATTTTTGCCAAAAAAAATGTTGATTTGATCAATAAATCGCTGATTTGGGTGTTTGAACCGTTTAACGGTTTCAACCATTTTTTATTTTTTTATTTTTTGTCAAAATGGGCCAATTGTTCGACCCAAGAACCAGACCTCTAACCGGTTCGTTATCTGGGTCAGTTTTAAAACCCTTGCAATGAAGAGATGGTACTACTCTTGTTGGAACTTAGATTCAGTCCTCACAAAACCATGCTCACACCGTACTGACAGCCAATTACAATTGTACATTAAGAATATCTTTCCATGAACAAAAATGTACAAGTATGGAGATATTTCTAATACTATAATACACGGTTGCAATTGACTGGGAGAAATCTTGTGAGCACTGAATCTGATCTCTTCTTGTTGGTCCTCTAAAAGATGAAAAGCCATGTGGATTTCTGAAAGCACTATTGTTGTTTCAAGCTTTTTTTCTCTCCTGTGTGACTCCTTCCCCTTCCCTTCAATCTCTATCAATTTCTAAAAATTGAGATAGTGCTTTAATTCAATATTTAGACTTGAATGATGAATCTATCCAATAAATTCAAAGATAAGTAAGTCATGTTGATCTTTAATTTGTCCAATAAATTCATAAAAATGCAATTAGGTGTGCAAATACAACTCCATCAAAGATGTACTACTAACTCTGAATTCATTCACTGCACTTAAATGAAGAAATATTAAGCATTTTCATGAAAAATGTTTATTTTAAATGCTTAGTTGCATGAATACATATGTGAAAAGCAAAAGAAGCGTTGATGCTTTGGACAATGTAGCATATTTAATCAAAAGAAGCATGATCCTACAAACGTACGGTAGATGTTTGTATTTTTCTCCTTTATTAGAAACAAAGGAAGGTAAAAAAGGAAAAAGAAGAAAAACATACTAACAGAGCTAATAGTTAAAAGAAAATTTGTAGCTATCACGGCACAACTCTTTCAAAGTCACTTGTAGTTCTCTTTCAAGGGATTTGAGAAGTCCTCTCCATAAGTCTCATCACAAGTTTGTTAGACTAAATTGCATTGCAATCCTATGAGCCAATATGGATATGATCGGCTTCTCATTTTGTGCCCCATTTTTGAAAAGTTTTATAAGTTGCTTAGAGTCTTCAATCTCTAGTCATAGGTTTCTCATTGCTATCAGGTACAGGTATAGCATAGATTAAGGGCATGTTCGTTTGTTATCTGAAAATGTAATAATTGCATTAAGATGTATATTGTTATTGGTGAACTTTTTTTCCTATAAACTCCGAATGAAGAGAATGTTGTTCTGAATCCTGAATTCTAAAAATTATTAAATATTCGTTTTGACCTCATATATGATAGTTTTTGTTTGTCTTTTTGGGGTATTATTGGAAAACAAAAAGTTGTATGATTGCACTTTAAGAGATAAAAGATAAGAGGAAATGAATAATCATTTTTCTCTTAAAGTTGAATGATTCCTCTTAAGAGATAAGAGTTAAGAGGAAATGTACGGGCCCTAAGAATTTATTCATAGATATTTTTATACAAGGAAAACTGTTAATAGATTTCTTATACGAGTCTATGAATATGTTAATAGATTTTTTATACAAGTTTATAAAACAAATGGAATATCAAAAGAAATTCCCCATGTAAATAAAACAACACCATGACCCGCAAAATATTTGGATATTGTTTAATCACAAATTTCATAATTGTAATAACACTACTGCCCATGGTTTTGTTTTTCCTCTACAATGGAGGTAGAGGTGTAAATCGGGTTGTATCGTCCGTAGCACGGCACAACAGCGTGCGTTGTACTAGGCCCGGCACGATGGTTCAAGTCGTGTTAGGCTTGGGGTTCAAAGTCCATGGACTGGCACGGCCCAGCCTACGACGCTCAAGAACTAGCCATTGGGACCCCCCCCCCCAATGACTAGTTTTAGTTTTTTGGGTTTTTTACCTAAATACCCCCAATAGCTATAAACAACTATATAGGGGGTGTTTATGTATTTTGGTTATGGAGAGAAAAATGACACAAATGCCCCCCAAAACCAATTCCCCAACATGTTCAATGTGGATGACATTCAGTTGCATCATGATAGTGTTAGCACCAATATGGATGCTATTGATATCGATGGAACTTTCACCCCTAGTACTGATACTAAGGGAAAGAAAAATATGACATTTAAGTTTATTAGCCCGGTTTGGAAAATATTTAAAGTAGAGGAGGTTAAGGGGAAGGGAAAAAAGGTTGTTTGCCAAAAAATGTAGGGAAGACTTTAGCTATTATAGCAAGGGTGGCATTGGTCATTTGGGAGACATGAAAGAAGGGAGAGAAACAACACGAACACAAATTGGGGGGGGGGGGGTTGGTACATTTAAATATTCTCAAGAAAAATTGAGGTAAGAATTAACAAAATACATTATACATGCTAAACAACCATTCTTGTTAACTGAAGATACTAAACTTGAAAAATGGTCACGTAATTCAGTAAATCCACAATTTAAAAATTTACAGGAATACTATTAGATCATATGCTTTAAAATTTTTTTATTCATATAGACAAAATTTAATTTATGTTATCAAATCTTAATTCTAAAGTTGCAATTACTTCCGATGTTTGGACTTCTAAATTTAACGTAAGTTATATTTGTGTTACTAGTCATTTTATTGATGAAAATTAACTTTTAAGTAAAAGAATTTTAAGTTTAATTAGGCTTGAATGGCCACATATTGGCCCAACTATTGCTACAAGCATTTTAAATACTTTACATGCTTACAGAATTGAGAATAAATGATTTTCTATTAATTTTTATAATGCTAATAATAATAATGATTCAGCAATAAATATTTTAAAATCTCAATTAAAATTATGATTAAATGGTAATTATTTCATGTCAGATGTGCATGTCACATCTTAAACTTAAGTATTCAAGATGCTTTAAATATTATTTCTACTCATATTTCTAAAATAAAAATTTGTATTATATATATTAAAATTTTTGGAGCAAGAAAACAAGAATTTAAATATTTATGTCAAAATTATGATTTAAATTAAAAACATTTTATGTTAAACATTGAACATAGATGGAATTCTACCTGTGTTATATGTTAGAAAGTTATATTTCTCCCAAACAAATTCTTAGTGATTTTTATAATACAAAAACGCCTAATGATATTATATTTGAGGAAGATTAGGAAATGGCAATTTGTATAAGATATTTTTTAAAACATTTTTATGATGCACCTTTTGAATTATCAGGTATTTACTATTCAAATAGTTGTAATTTACCTTATCAATTAATAGTGATTAGTGATTGTTTTGCAAAATATAGGAATAATCCACAATTTAAAAGTATTGTTGAAATCAATGTTCAAAAAATCGATATGGTACGCCCAATACCTTTTGGGTCTTGATACGGTTGTTTACAGGTGTTTTGGGACCCCACTATTTTTTAATAATAAATATGGGTATTAAACTACCCAAAAATCAAATTAAAAAAAAAAGCATATTTATGCATTGTTCAAAGTACTGAAGTGCCTCTACGATACATAGAGGCATATTGATACTTTGAACCATGGTTGAAATAATGGAAAATAAATTTAAAAAATATTGGGAGAACATTTCTCCTATTTATTACTTAGTTACATTATTAGATCCTAGGATTAAGAAAGATGGTTTAGATATTTTACTTGAAACATATTGTGAAAATATGAATATTGAAATTGGAAATAAAAAAAGAAATTAATAGTTTATTATTTAAAATGTATAATTTATATGAATTTGAAGTAATAAGAAACAATTCTACAAGTTGTATAGTTGCATCTTCATCTTTTGAACTTGAGCCAATAGTAGAATAGAAACTTTTATATTTAATAAGTAGAAGGCAAAAATCTACTACCTCAACAACAAGTTTATTTATTGAACTTAATTTTTATTTACAAATACATTTTTCTATTTTAGGTGAGGGAATAAATAATTTTGATATTTTAGCCTGATGGAGTGAACGTTCAAAAAATTATCTAGTTTTCACTGCCATGGCACATGATCTGCTAACCCCTATGGTGTCTACAGTTCCATCGGAGTCTTGTTTTAGTGCAAATACTAAGGTGTTGGACGACAAGAGAAACTGTATGAATGTGCATCTACTTTAAAGATTGGTTGGATGCTGAAGACAAATTACAAGACAAAGGAGGGCGTGACACTACACTCGATATTTCACTTCAAATAGATGATGAAAATCATGAACAATAGGAGAAAATTAGAAAATGATGAAGTCAACATTTTTTGTATACCCACTCAATAGTTGTATAGAATTTTTTCAAATTATTGTAAATTTTGTTGTAATGTTATTTAATTTATTTGCTATTTTTTTAACAATGTAATTTTGTATTTTCAATTTATAACTATATTGTATTTTTTATATTTTATTAATTTATTCCATTCTCCAATTTTCACATTTCATTCATCCAAGTATCCAACCATTGTATGTTTTGTAATTTGTATCATTCAAATTTAAATGAAATAAAATTCCTATTTTGTTCCAATTTGTAATTCTATTATTATTTGGCTAAGTTTTTTTTTTTCATTTATTTGTTAGATTTTTCATTTCTTATTTTTTCAAATGGTTCCCAAAGCCCAAAGGAAAGTTAAATATTGTAGTTTTACATTTTAACTTAGCAATGAAATAAAAACATAAAAAATGTAAAAAAAACAAAAGAAAAACCAAAAAACAAAAAAAGGTAAAAAACCAATATGGCCTTGTTTGGCCCACACCTAAGGCCCGACCCATGGCCCAGCCTAGCACGGCCTATAGCCCACCCAACCTAGGCCCGCGGCACGGCATGAGCCCACACGAGCTTGGGCCGTGGGCCGTGTTGGGCCGACTCCCCAAGTTATCTTAGGGAAGAGTGGCACAGCCCGCAGGTTGACACTGCACAACCCGTTTTACACCTCTAAATGGAGGTGTTGTTGAAAATTTGTTCAAATGCAGCCAAATAAGGGAGGGAGTGAATTGATATATAGGTTGTAGTAGTCTTACAGAAAATGGAAGGATTGAGAAGGAAATACAAGGATAAAATGTAAAAGAAGAAGAATGAGAGAGAAAGAGAGAGAGAGGAAAGGGAGGGGGCCGCTACTATAAATGCCCATCCTTCACACCCATGGTGTAGAAAAGCTTCTACAACCACAAATAACAAAAGGTCACATTACTCTCCCATTAATAATTACAACTTAACGGAGTGCGTACAAAAAAAATTGAATTTTCTTAACCCGCCTCTTGAATCATTTTTCTCTACCCTATCTCCCATGTTTCTTGTTCTTCAACTTTTGTTGTTGCTTCACCGAAGAGAAAGTAGTATTGTTGCAACTATCAACCACTACTTGCCTCTATCTCTCTTTTTATCTAGGATGAATGATTCTATTTTGAAAAACTTTATCAATAGTTCAATCCCTCCAATGATTATATCAATGGTTCCCTATGGCATCAAAACAAAACCTCTCATTGTTGATTTCAAATTTGAAAATTGGAAAATGAGAATTACATAGCTAGCAAGGAATAATTTATAAATTAGATTTGGAAAAACAAGAATGGGTATTGATGAGGGATAGTGTGGCTTGTCCAATGATGTGATGACATGTGGAGTGACGGGATGACCTAATGACACCTCGGGTCACCTAACTAGCTAGATTGAGGCCCAAGCATTTCACTATACCTACTGACCTGATGAGGTGCCACATAGCCTCCTTCAAGCAATCCAGCTGTCTCCGATCTCCTCCAGATCACAACATACGTCAATGGATTTTATCTTCTCGCTGCCTGTATCAGATGAACTTGGATAAGCCTTATCATCTTATTCGGAGTTCATCTTTGGGTGCAAAACTAACTCCAGACTAGACGGGCCGATGATCTTGGACATGTATTGTGAGGCCCACAACAACTTGCCTATATAAAGGCCTTACATCTAGCCTCACAATGTTAGACAGTCTATGCCCTTAACTCCAATCAAATTGATGTACATTAGACATTTATTATAAATGAATAAAGTACATAATTGATTCATGTTATATCTGGTGTGTTTTTGTGTAATTACCCTTAAATTGGACACTTATGAGACTCATGTTAGTTTCCAATATTCACAGTCGTTGGATAGACCTGGGGAGGTTTATCATGCCATGGCTGACACAAATTTGATGCCAAGTTGGTTGGGGTAGCTTGTTTCAACTGCCAGGGTAGACCCGAAGCAAATGTAGTGTGTTTTGTTTCAAACACTGAACCCGGACCATTTTCCAATTATGCCCTGGACCTTGGAGACTTGTGAGAAAAACTGGAAAGTTACATATAACCCCTAGACTCAATTATGGTACTGCACTAGGTGTTGGATTGGGCTGTCTTTGATATACCAATCGATGAGATCCTTAACGGGGGTCAAAACTTGTGTATGTTGGGGCAGTCTAAGAATTCAAACGAGTGGGTGATCATAGTGATAAAATTAGCCCCTTTGTCAAACAAAGTGAATGATCGGGGACTGCACTCTCTAATGAAAATCAAAATTATCGACAGTCAATTTCAATCGTATTTGAAATTTGTTTTGCAAAATATATTTATATGAATATATATATATATATATATATATATATATATATATATATATTATGTTTTATGAAAAAAAATTGCAAAAGGTTTTAATTCCTAGGATTCATCTAAGCAGAGAGTGCAACACTATACCCTGCAGCCGAGGGAGAGGTCCTCTCTTGTTGGGTAGTGTTTGATCATTATGGGTTAAGAAGTTAAGTGTAATACCATTTAGGGCTATTATACCTGATGGGCTAATCTTACTTAAGACCATAGTCCTTGGGCCTTCATTAGGTGGCTGGACTCAATGACCATTTAGTGTAAATATTAGGCCCATTAAGAGCCCATATTGATGGACTCAGGGGTTCACTATGTTTAATAGTGAATTCGACCAGGCTTTGTCACAAAAGATAGGTTGAATCCATATGGCTTTTGTGAAAATCAATGTTAGGGTCCCACGCCATACAAAGAGAGCCAAGTTAGGCAGCATTCAAAAGGGGACGTGAGCCTGCTTGCTTAATGGGCCTAAGGCCCATAATGAACTAAATTAATTTGATTAATCAATATGGGCAAATTTGGACAAGGATATGGGCTCGGATCAATAGATAAGGATAAGAAGATAAGTCTTATCCACTTAAAGAGTCTAGATCCAAATAAAGATTGGATCAGGAAGTTCCTAATTAGATTAGGAGCGCAACTCTTTAAGCTATATAAATAGAAGAGGGCGAATTGCTCCAAGTTTACACAATGCTCTTAATTCTCCATCTCCTTCTTCTCTTGCCACCATGAACTGATAAATATCAGTTATTGATTATGATTTTTGCTAGAAAAATCATATCTAAATTCGTGCTTGCTTCCCTTGCTTGATCCAAGCCGTTGGATTGCAATTCCCGGTAAAGGACTGCATTGTTGAACCTGTTTCATCTCAAGCTATGCTATCTTTAGTGGAAGCGAGTTTTGGTACTCTCTTTGGGCGTGAACACTTACTTTGGGAGCTATATGTGTGGATTCAGTATCAGGTATTGCTCTCACTTTTTTTTTTTTTCAGATCTAGTCCGATTTGATCAAGAACAACTCTTAAAAAATGCAGTTTTTCTAAAACTGTGAATACGATTCCTGAAAGGAAAAAAAGAAATTTTTGAAAATTTGCCCAGTTATCCTACATGGTTCGGACATCTATATGATGACTTCCCTTCATACAAGGTACGCGCGACTAAGCTCTCTACTAGCTCTCAACTCTCTCTAAATCTCCACATCTCTAACTTAAGCATCGAAGTGTCCACACTGGGTAAAGCACCCCAAACACTTTGACGGTCTTGTTGGGAGCACCAGGTCGTGCATCATCAATTGGCGTTGCCTATAGGAACACACAACAAGAAGTCATATTCTTGCTCTACTTCCGTATTACCACAACTTCAATGGCTTCCTTAAGCAACAACAATCAATTCACAGAGGGCAAATCCAACCTAGAGCACATCCTGAAGTCCCCTCCATGACCATTGGGCAGTTTACAATGCCCTCGACCCTGCTAGGCGTACTAGCAATGTCAAAACCCGCCTATCCCCTACACTAGGTGAACGCGCCTCTCCTACTAGTCGAGCCATCTACGATGATGGGATATATGTTCTATTTGATGATGTAATAGTTAATCCACACCTAGATTTTTCATAGATCTAAAGCTATTAAAATAACCATATTGTTTGGATGGAAATCGAATAAAATTGTGCTTTCACCATCCAATATTAGAATCATGGAAGAAATATGTCCCTCATCAATGCATTATCCACTAGATTTGAAGCTTTCCCTTCATTCCATAATGTTTATGCCTAAATTTTGGATCATTGCAATTAGATATTTTATTTGATAATTAATTTGTAGGGAAAAACAATTGGATGTCTTATGCTCTATACATGGAATGGGGTGCTGACTAGAACCCAAAAAAAAAGGAAGAAAAAACCCAGAGCCCAAGAAAAAAGTATGAAACATAAAATTGAACATTATATGAATAAATGTCTTTTCTATTCAAGTTTCTTTTATACATTTTTCTCAAATTTTTACTAGTTGCATAAATTGCAAAAAAAAGCATGTTTTTAATGTTTGTTTGTATGTATGAAACGAGAAGAAACATTAATTTCAGGTAAATAATATTTAAGGATCATCATTAATAAAGTGAAATTTGGTGTATGAAATGCATTTGAGACTAGGAGAGTGAGAGGAAAAGAGATTACATGGTGGGTCCATATCCTCTCTTTTACATGTAACTAACTCTTCTTGTCCCTGATTATTGACAACATCCAAACCAAAAGGATCCTACAAAAAGCAAAATGGAAGACTTTTAGCTTTAGCTTTTAATCATATATTTTCCTTACAATATAGTGTCATGATTTAAGAACTACAAGTAGATTCTTCATATCTAAGAGATCATCTCTAACTAAATCCATTAGTTTTATTGGTTGATAATAATTCAATAATTTAATACACTCATAAAATAGTATTGTCAAGGAAATTAATTACATCACAAAATCTAGAGAAAATTAGATGGCTAGATCTAATTAGATGTGGTACATGATTGTAACATCGCTCACCACCAATTGTGAGTGAGAAACAACCAATGGGTTGGGGAATAAGAAAGAATGATAGAAAGAGAGATGTGGGTGGAGAAATAATTGTTAATAATTGCAATGGTTCATGCGGTGACTATTTGGTTGAAGGATAACAAAGGAGGGGGGGGGGGGAGAGAGAGAGGAGGGAAGCAATAAATGATAAATAAGTAGAAATGTGGTTGAGAAAATATAATTTTTTAGTCCAGATTCACATTAATAGTCTAGACTCTGTTGAGTTGTGATTACTAATGGAAAAGAAACGTGGCGTCGTTGCTAGACATTTTCTATACCGTAGATGTAGAGGATGTGCTATGTTTCATGCAAGAGGTTAGGGAAATGAACAATGCTTTGTAACCCAAAACTTTTATTTATTTTTCAATGCCAACTCAAAAATTTATAGATTATATTAAAATTCACATTGTCGCCCCATAGAGCATGCCCCACACGCGGCCCACACATCCCAACCATACAGTAGGAACATCTCCCCATAACAAGTATTGATGGTGTTCCTAATCTACATTGAGATGTGTTGTGTGGGGTTAATCCGAACTCAGATTAATAGTCTCTAACTCTCTGGTTTCTCTTTTTTATGATAAGTTAGTTTACTGTGTTGTCTTAAGGGAATATAAAGGATTACAGACTTAGGAGTTGATGAGGGGTAATTTGGTCCTCTGAATGACATCATGACAAATGGCTTTCAAGTGACACCTTAACGTTGAGTAAGCATATCACCTTGATAGGTCGACTAGTAGCTCATTGCAAGGCCGATCTAAAAGTACCTCAGCCTGGCGACTTGAAGGACCTCCGATTAAGGAGTGACCTACCTTAGGGACTGGCCGAGGTAAGAAAATACCATTGGTGACCTACAAGGCATGCTCTCTAACTTGTCGCATAGATCCGTTTCCAGACCGAGTTCTCTGGAATATTAATGAGTCAACCGTTAGGCCGACCTACCCACATCACATGCATCAGAGCCAATCGGATGGACCTTAGCCCTCTATGTAGATTATGTAACTAACATCATTGCTCTCCTGACTTAACGGAAACGACTCTACGAGAACCTGAGACCCGTTACAAGAAGGCCTTTGAGTATTCACACCTATATCAAGGTCTCATTTCTACATGAGGAGGTACATGCAATTAAGCTCTCGCACTCTCTAATATCTTAAAACCTTATAAGAAATTTCTGTTGACTAAAGCATCGGAGTGCCCACCCCAGGTAAAAACAGTCCGGTCACTCTAGCTCTTACCTTTTGCAGAATCATACAGCTTGAACAGCCTTAGCTCGGCCACTGACTGTGAACATCCGATTTGGCATCCGAGTCATCTACCATGTAAGAGTCGCCAGATCGCACAACATCAGGAGTTGTTAGGGTTTCTTTTGCCTTATCACAAGATAAAAATACTTTTAGTTTTTCAAAGAATTCTTCTAAAGTCTATGCATATAAAGATGGCTATATATGTAAATATATAATATGTATTGTATCATGTATTTTATAATTGAATCTAATTGGATTCTACTATATTGAATGAAGACCTATTCAAATTGATTTAATTAACATTATTAAACATTCAAAACCACCTTAAATGAATCAAATTGGGTCAAAGTTTGATTAATTTTGCAGCCCTAGTAGGCATGAACATCAAGAACTAGGTTTGAACAAAAAAAATCCCAAATTGGATTAGGCCAGATAGGAAATGTCCACCCCTATACACACATTGAGCAAGCACTCATTAAACACCTGCCTCAAAAATACCCTTGTGCCACTATTTAAATGATTCAAAGTAAATTTCTAATTTATCTTGTAAGCGACGTATTCACGGGTTGTGTTAGGCCATGTTTGGGTCGGGTTTTGCTTTTCATTCATAAACCAAAAAATGACCAAGCTCAAGCTCGAGTCCACCCCGACCATCAGGCCTAGGTTTTGAGTCCAAGGGCTTGTTCGTTTCCTCTTAACTCTTATCTCTTAAAAGGAATCTTTTAACTTTAAGAGAAAATTGATTGTTTGTTTCCTCTTATCTCTTATCTCTTAAAGTGCAATCATACAACTTTTTTGTTTTTCAATGATACCCCTAAAAAGACAAATAAAAACTCTCATATATGGGTCAAAATGGATATTTGATCATTTTCAGAATCCAAAACAACATTCTCTGCTTTTAGAATTGAGAGGAAAGAAAAGTTCACCAATACCAATATACCTCTTAACGTAATTATTGCACTTCCAGATGTAGATTTCAAAGCAAACAAACAGGCCCCAAGCCTAGCCTTATATAAAGCCTGCAACCTGGGCACAAGCCCAAAGCCTGATGTGAACAAAAATTCTATAATATATTATATTATTAATAATATACATTATATACTATTCTATATATATAATACATATACTACATTTTTTGCTACTAATAATATTATATGATATTAATATATTATATTTGTTATTATATATAATATTATTGGGCTATGCTCCAGCTTGGCTCAGGCTTATTCAAGAAAGCCTGAGCCTATCTCAAAAAATAGTTGGGCTTGATATTTGGAGCCTGACCACGAGCCCAAGCCCACAGGCTTAAGAATTTGTCCAAGATCGATATAGAATGGTATACCATTGGGATACTCGAGTCATTAAGAGATCAACTTGTAAGCACATGATATTGGACATCACACCATCTACAACGTGTTGCCCACCATAAAATTACACATGTGACCTACACATAAGCAATAGCAATGTGGCAAGTTATCAAGGGAGTAACATTGAATCCTAGAACAATTGCTTCCCATACATGTTGGATATCCTCCAATACTTCATGGTAGTAGGGTCTCATGGTAGCATGCCACACACCATAATCCATCATCATATTCTTATATCAAGGCAATTTGACCTTCCCTTCTAGTGTTCAACAATTTTCCATTAGGTCCTCTATTTGGGTTTTAAGCACAAACATCGCATGACTAATCCCATGTTCCTACTTGCACTCCTTTGGCATGTACTACGTCGTAACGAGGATAATGTGACATCTCATTGTACTTTAAGCCCATGCCACAGGTGGACCTATTCATGGGTCGGGTAGCCCTACTGGTCGGGCAGCCCGACCCGATCTAAGTTGGGCTTGGATAAGATTTCAGGCCCGTGGGCTCGAGCTAGAGCCTAAAACATCGGGCTAGACTCAGGCTTTCTTAAAAAAGCCTAGCATGAGCCCGGGCCTGACTTGATAATGTATTTATATAATAAAATATATTTTATATAATAAATATATATAATATTTCTTCTTTAATATTCTTATATTTTTCAAGTAATAGTGATGTCTTTCATTGTTTTTTAGGTTTTGAGGTTTTTTAATATAAATAAAACAATTTTTTATTGAACAAAAAATATTTTTCCAATATTCAGGCCGAGCTTGGGCTCGAGCTCTAGCTTTGGGCTTTATATAAGTGCTGAGCTTAGGCTCAAGACCTAGGCTTATTGGTCGGGTAGAGTTTGGGCTCGGGCCTGGGTATATTCTATTAATACAGAGCCAAAGCCCAGCTTAACCCATGAATAGGTCTAGCAGCAAGGGGCTATTTGAGTCTTGCATTGCACTTTGATCTTAAAGATCACACTACAACTGTTGTGATCTCATGTCATAGTCTTGTGACTAGACTTGTTCATGGGTCGGGCCGGGCTGCATTAACAAGATTTTCAGGCCCGAGCCTGAGCCCGACCCTCATAAAAAGCCTGAAGCCCAACCTAACAGAGGTTGAAATGCATGATTTGTACAATGTTGAGAAATGTAGGACTCCCCGCAGGAGAGAGGGGCGATTGAGTTCACTGGTGGTGTAGCTGGCGCTGGTGCCTGAGTTAACCAGTGCTTGAGTTCGCTCGTTCCTGATAATATGCGACAATGCGTGAGAATGAGAACTTTGAGAGAGATGAGAGAGAAGACTGGTGGAGAGGGAGAAGACTCATCGTCGGATAGAGAGATGACCGATGCCTAAGCTCGCTTGTCACCTCTGAGACTGAGAATGGTGGTTGCTTGTCTGGGTTCGCATCGGGAAGGGTTAATTATATATAATTAAATAAGTTGGTTCATGTCAGCATGTTTCTCCTTTGAGAGAAGCTATTTATCTATTTTCTCCATTTTTTGCACTTTTTTCTATTTCCTTTTTCTTTAAAAATACAAAAAGTAATCATTGTCTATTTTGATTAGATCAATGAATTTGTACACTACTATAGAAAGAGAGATATATATAAATATATAGAGAGAGAGAGAGAGAGGGAATAGTAATACAATATAATAAGGTAAAATATTAATAAGTAAAATAATATAAATAAGTTGAGGTTAAATAATCAAACATAAAGCAACAAAAATAAAATATTATTTTAAAAAATATTAATTTAAAAATCCACTAAAGTCCCACTTAAAGTTAATATATATTAACAAAATTTAGTAAAAATTAAAACATTTTAGTTCAACTTAAAAATCAAACTTAATAAACACTAACGAAAATAAGAAATTTAAATACAAAAAATATTAATTGATAGTTTTAATAATATTATGATTTAAACATGGGTTTGATATATTGCAAATAAAACTCATGTTCTAATGTTGTATTTTGTTTTGTTTATTATTTTTATTTTTGTTAGATAACTTTGCATTAATGCGTTTTAATTAATAATATTATTAAAATTAATAATTTTTATGAGTTGAGACTTTTATTGTACATAGTGCCCATACTATACAAGAGACTTATATAAAATAGAGGACCCATTGAAAATGATATAACAATAAAAAATTATTGGAAATTTAAAATGTAAAACCCATTTTATCACTCAGAGGAATAAGACAAGCTAAACAGGTCTGTGTTAACCCATTTTCGAAAATGGTTCTAATTCATCTAGAAACCCATAGCATGGTGATACATAACATACAACAACAACAACAATAAAACCTATATATAATTTGAAACGTATTAACTAGCAAAATTTTATCTAGCAACTATTAAAAGTTAAGAATTAAAATTTAATAAATAAAAGTAAAAAATTATGAAAATAATAAAATAAACCATTTGCATTATGTATAAAAATTTACAAAAATTTATTAAAATAATGCCATTAGACTTCTACTTAGGGATGCACATTTATAACAAGCAAACATTTTGTCTAAGCTAGGTCTAGTTCAAATAAACACCAAGCCCATACATAATGTGAATATTAGGGTTGTAAAATTAATAAAAATTACTAAAGTTAATAAAAATATTAAATTTTGGCAGCTTTTGTCTAGCAACTATTAAAAATTAAGAAACTAATAAAAATTAGTATTAATGGGATGATTAAAATTAATAGTAAAATTAGTAACAAATCGTTTATAACTTAGCCTAACCTGACTAGATCTAAATTTCCATGCTCAAGCAATTATTTTCTTTGAGTTAGGTCTAGATCAAATATGCACCAAGCCCACACATACTGTGGGTAGTAGGGTTGTAAACGGATTAGATTTAAATCAAATACAACTACATCCACATCAATACCCGATTATGAAATTTCTAGATTTGAATTTACATTTGATTATTATTATGTTGGATTTTGAATTTTAAGGTATAAATGCATATATGTATAATTACACATAATATCTCCGTGTACACAATAATTATACTATATATATACAAAATAATGCTTTTTTATTAGATGTGGATTTTAATCAAATTGCATGGGGTTAAATTCACATCCAATTGAATTATTAACTAGATGCAAGTTCTGACACCCAAATATAAGACAATCAGATTCAAAGTCTAATTAGGTATCGAACTTTCGAAGTCTAATGATGGTCCTAACAGATATTGCCCAAGCTAAACAACCCTTAATAAGCTCGACTTGGATGTTATATGCATATGTGGTAAATATTACTGTATAATATTTAGATAACAAATTATATATATATATATATATATATATATATATATATATATTTATACCAGACTATAATTAAATAAAAACTTTATTTTTTTTAAATTATAGTTTTATAATTAACACGGGCAATCTTGTAGACCAAGATAGATAGTATTACACTTAAGGTGTGGGCTAAGTTAGGCCAATCAACCTTAAAAGCTACTAATATACTATCAAAATTTTCATTGGGCTAGGGTAGCACTTCCTTTATAACTCCTTTTTGGCTTCAATCTGAAAATAGTTTAAAAACCTAAAAAATAATGCATGCATGGGTTGCATTCAATTTGGTTCAACCCAAATACGAATATTACGATACATGCAACTTGGGTGGGTTAGGTCAGGATGACGATCAATCTAAGACTAATCCAAAGTCTTAAACCTTAAGTTTGGGCTTATATTAATTTAATTATGACTAAAAAAAGTTAACTATAGATTAATTTAATTATGACTATAGCCTAACTTTATATATTTACTAATTTTTAAGTATTTTAAATATTTAAGTGATATTTACAAAAAAATTGAAACATTTAGTCATTAATAAAGTAATATAGAAAAATAATAAATAAAATATAACACTAACAAATAATATAGAAAAATAATTATTTTATTAAATAATTAGTAATAAGTTAAAATAATTATTAAAAATATTAATATAATAAATCCAAGTTACTAAATTAGTAAAAGATTTATGTAGCAAATGATTAAAATAAAGATTTAATTATTTAAAAACAACATTACATTCTTTCCTTAATTATAAGTTTTGGTTATTGCACTTTTCTTGATAAATTTCAAATGCACGGGGTTCCGCTAGTTTATTATATAAAATGTATTTCTTTTGTTATATAATATGTTAGGGAAAAATCCCGATTAATACCCTGTACTTTGAGCCTAGTGCCACTTTAGTCCCTAAACTTTAAAATGTGACAATTCATTACCTGAACTTTCAAAAATGTGCCAATCTAGTACTTATCGTTAATGAATCTATTAACCAGCCGTTAAGTGGCATTTGAAAAGACGTAGATGCCCTTTGAGTGTCATCTAATTTTCTTTACCAATCGTTCAAACATTGACGATAAATGAATAGTCTCAAATCCTTACCTCTTCTATTAAAAAAAGTTGGGGTTACATCTCGGTGGACATTCTAGTGACCCCAACTTTCTTGAACAGAAGAGGCAAGGATTTGGGACTATTCATTTTTTGTCAATGTTTGGATGGCTGATAAAGAGAATTAGATGACACTCAAAGGGTATTTGTTTCTTTTCAAATGACACTTAGCGGTTGGTTAATGGCAGGTACTAGATTGGCACATTTTAAAAGTTCGGATACTAAATTGTCGCGTTTTAAAGTTCGGAGACTAAAATGGCACTAGACCCAAAGTATATGGTACTAATCTGGAATTTTTCCAATATGTTATTCAGGCTCAAGCTAAGTTTTTTTAAGAAACCCAAGCTTGAGCCAAAATAATGTCAAACTTGGTGTTTTGGGCCTGAACCTGAGCTCGCAAGCCTAAACTCATATTCAAGTCCAACTTAGGTGTATCTAAGGTCTAACCAATATTTTAAAAACCGACTCGGAGGTCGAACCATTTTTGCCTTTAGGTTTTGGGTTACTGGTTCGACCGACCAGGTCAAATGGTTCAAGTCGTTCCACATCATATATACATAATATATATACACACACACATACACACACATATACATATACATATGTATATATGCGTATAAATATATAATTTATCAATAAATAATGTATAAATATGTTATATGCATTTTTATATTTAATTTATATTTTTAACTCAGTTTTTAATTTTTTATTTATAAAAAATATTAAAATTGCAATTTGAGGTCAAAAAAGTTTTTTTTTTTTGCAAAAATAGTGGATCAAGGCGCCTACGGCCATTGGGACACATAGATCTCGAAATGTTACCCAAAATAAAAAAATTACCCCAATTGGACATTAATGTACAAAGTTATGGACTCTGAAAGTTTGCATATATTAAGTGTACAACCCGTGACTCAATGACTGAGTCAAATGAATCAACGGTTGAATTGGCTAGGTTGAACGGTTCTTGACCGAATCAACAGTTTTTGACCATGGGTCTTAACTGAATCAGACCTGGAATCTTGGCTGGGTAACGATTCAATCGGCTAGGTAAACTACGGATTGAAAACAGTGGGACTAACTGCGATGGTTTTAAGTGTATGATTTTGTCCCGATTTGGGATTGATACCACACTGTCTTATGGCACAGGCCACACGAATAGACTTGTTCATGGGCCAGGCCGGGCTTTTACTCTTCATTAATGGAAATATGTTAGGCCTGAGCCGGAGTCTGGCCCGACCAACGGGCCTACAACTTGGGCTCGAGCCCAACCTTGATAAAAAGACTGAAGCTCGACCTAATAAAAAAAATAGAATTTTTCCTATTCAATAATCAATATAAATCAGAATTTATTTACACTAAAAAAGAATATAAATTCAATATAAATTCTGAATTCAATAATCAATATAAATCAGAATTTATTTATATTAAAAAAAGAATACAAATTATGAATTCAATAATCAATATAAATCAGAATTTATTTACATTAAAAATATAATATAAAGAAGGGAAAGAGGATGTGGAGAAGAATGGTTCGATTGAAAAAAGAAGGGAAATAGGCAAAAATGTGAAAATAAGAGGGGTATTCGACTAGGATTTTTAGGTTTAATTATAGGTCGGGCCAGGCTATTTTGACAAATCCCAAGCCCAGCTCGAATTTATTGTGGGCTGGGTTTTTTGGCCTGAGGTTAAGCCCACGGGCTCATATACCTGTTCAAGCTCATCCGGGGGCCGGCCCGTCGGACCTCCCGGCCCATGAACAGGTCTACACACGAAAAGATCATAAGCTCCATGCAAAGCCTATCACCTATGGGAGTTTGACGAGGAGGTCACGTGCGTTGTCCTAGACGTCTAATGACTTCGTTGGACTCGTAGGGATTATCCCTGCGGGTTCAAACATAGAGGATCAGGAGTGCCCTAGGTAGTAGATGCAGAGAGAGAAACCGCAGGAAGAAGACAACAGCGGTGATTACTGATTTCACCAAAAACAGACGTCCCAATGCACGGGGGAATTTTCAGTGGGGCGCGCCCCGTGGGGAGCGCATCCGAGCTCTGCTGATGCTGGCTGATTCTTGTCGAAAAAATACGGCGGTGAAAGCACAACCAAGCACCGACGCTTTCTCCTCCATTTTTTTCAACCTTCCTGTTTCCACGTTCTACTCTCTCTGAGTCTTCTCCATCTCTCTCTCGAGGGATTCAATGAAATGGCGAGGCCGAACGGGAAGCACATTTCGTCAAAGCTCTTCCTGCTCCTGTCATGCGTAGGACTTCTCGGGGTTGCTCTCATTGCGGATTTTCTCTGGGCTTCGTCTTCTTCTCTGACTTCTGCTTACTCGTCCCTTGCTTCGAATTGGGCTTTTGAGAAATCTGGGAGTGTGGTCATACCTAAGGTCGAAAAGGTGAGCGGGATCGAATCGCATTGCGATTCTTAAGCTACAAGACATGAATTCAATATGGGTTTTCTTTATTCTTGAGAAATTTTCGATTGGAGAGTTCTGATTTTTTTTTTTTTTTTTTTTGATCAGCTAGAGAGTTCTGATTTTTTTATCTTTGACAATTATTGTTCGTTGAAAACGGTCGATCTACTCATGGTTAATGGTTTTCCACTTGCATTAGGAAAAAGCTATTCAAGGTAAGAAGGATCAGACTGCCGGTAGAGTCTTGTCAGCGACCTACGCTGAT
The DNA here is from genome assembly GCF_056320005.1 of Nelumbo lutea. Lineage (NCBI taxonomy): Eukaryota > Viridiplantae > Streptophyta > Magnoliopsida > Proteales > Nelumbonaceae > Nelumbo > Nelumbo lutea. The sequence continues at coordinate 54,057,320 of NC_142691.1, forward strand.
TTACCTGCACCGGAACTCAAATGGGAGCAGATGGCGACGGCACCTGTTCCTCGTCTCGATGGGTCGGCGATACAGATTAAGAATCTTCTCTATGTTTTTGCTGGATACGGTACCATCGACTATGTGAGAATCCTTCAGCTCCCTTGAGGATTATTTACATTTTCTGCAGCCGGTTGGTTATTTTTGTTTATGGTGTTTGGTGATCCATTAACTTAAAGCACTTTTTCCTTAGAATCTGTTGCTCCTCCTCCCTGCTAACAACTATTAGTCATAAGTCACTTCAATTTATAACCTTTGGTTTTGGGTAATGCAATGTGATTTGGTGTGTTTCCAGCTTGGGAAAAAAATATCATCATCTAATGCTCATTCTTTTTTTTTTTTTTTTGTTTCAAACTAATTTTCCAAAGTAAAACCCAAAATGAGCTGTATGACCTGGCACGCGCTCTTCACATGCATGTGCAATTTCTTCTGAAAAATTTGAAGTGCTATATTTTTCAATTTCTTCTATGAACATATTTGGGCTTTCAGCTTGTTGGGAACCTAACAAAAGAGGGTTCTAGTTAATATAAGAAAAACTTGTTTGTTTTAGTTGGTTTACATGAGCCACTTGTGATGTCTATGCAAATCATGGCTAAAATGATGCATTTGATAAACTAAATTTTTTCTAGTGAGCAGAGCATACAGATGCACAAATTTGCCCCCATTTTGGGTTAAACCACTACACTTTCTCTACCACTGATCAAATAGGCCTTTTTGATAAAGTTAATTTTAATTTATATGGACAGAAGCTCCTGGTCTAAACTATTCCCCGTTTCAATTAAAATGTTAAAAGTATCAACTCCTTTGCCGGATATCTTGATTTATGCACTTGATTATGCTCCTTTTTGTTAATTTCTACAAAAAGCTGTAGGAGGAGGGGTAGGTGAGGCTAGGGGTGGACTGAATTCATTTTTACACTATCTCAGAGGCACGGAAAGTTGATCTCAAGAAACCATTTTTGGAAGAAGAGGTTTAGGAGGTAAGTGGAGCTAGAAGGTGAGCGAACTCCTGGTTCTGACAGTTTTACCATTTTGTTCTACAATAAGTATTAGGACTTCTTGAAGGCTGATGTTATGAAGTCCATGAATGAATTCCATGAGAGAGCAGCAGCTTCTAAGTGGAGTTTGAATTCCACATTCATAAGTCATAACACTAATCCCAAAAGTTAGTGGTCCTATCCGCATCACAGAATGCAAACCTATAAGTCTGGTGGGTAGTTTTTATAAAATACTAGCTAAGACACTTGCTGGCAGATGAAGCAGGTTCTTGGTGAAGTGATTTCAGAGTCACAGGGTGCTTATATTCCTGGGAGGTTGATGTTGGAAGGTCTGTTGACAGCTAATGAATTAATGGACTCTAGAATCTGGAGTGGAAGAAATGGGGTAGTATGCAAGGTTGACTTGGAAAAGACATATGACCACATAAACTGGAGTTTTATTGATCGAAAAAATATAAACTGGAGTTTTCTTTGATAAGGTTTTGAAGAAGATGGATTTTGGTCATATATGGAGAAATTGGGTCAAAATGTATATATCCAAGGCAAAATTCTCTATCCTCATAAATGGGTTACCTTCAGGTTTCTCCAAATGTGCAAGGGTTTCCATCAGGGGGACCCACTCTTTCCTTCGCTGTTCATATGTGTTTCAGAGGCACTGTCCAGAATGACTAAGAGAGAAATGGAAGGGGGTATTATCAAAGGTTTTAAGGTAAATAGTGGGAGAACTGAAGTGCCACTGCCTCAATATGCAGATGATACCCTTTTTTCCCTTCAAGCAGATAGAGATCTAATGGCTCATCTCTGAATAGCCAGGTTTGAAATGGTGTCTGGACTGTGGGTGAATTTTCAGAAGAATGGAATTTTCCTGGTTGGAGGCGTGTCAAACATGCAGGAGCTGGCAGCTGAACTGGGGTGCTAAATAGCTCATCTCCCTGTGAAGTGCCTAGGTTTACCTATTGGTTCGAAATGTATATCCAAGTCCATTTGGGATTGTGTGGTAGAAAGGTTAGAGAAGAGGCTAGCAGGCTGTAAAGTATTTATCAAAGGGCTACCTACTTTTATCCTTATTTCTAATCCTGGAAAGTGTGGCAGACAGGTTGGAAAAATTTGGAAAGGATTCATTTTTGGAATGGCAAGGACAGGGAGCAGAAAATTTACCAGGTTCAATAGGGGACAGTGTGCAAGCCCATGGATGTAGGTGGACTTGGCATGAGGAAAGTGAGGCAGGTGAATACCACCCTGTTGGGAAAATGGTTCTGGGCAGGTTCAACTCTTATTTTGGCTGCTCCATGTGGAAAGGAATAGAGAAATCTTTTCCTAGATTCGTGCAGGGGGTGAAACTGAAAATTGGTGATGGACAAAGGTTTTGTTTTTGGCAAGACATTTGGTCAAACAACTCAGCTTTGATGGATGAATATCCATACCTATACCTCATAGCAGAAAACAGAAATTTGGTGGTGGCAGATCAATATGATTTGAATGAGAGAGAAGGGTCATGGTGTGCTTCTTTCAGTAGGCATTTAAATCATTGAGAAATTCTGGAGCTTGCCAGACTGCTGCAGCAACTACAAGAGCATAAACTGACTTCAAATCAAGTAGATGAAAGATCCTGGAAATGGTCCAAGGATGGCAAATTTTCAGTTAAGTCTCTTTACAAAAATATCATAGATCCTATGGTGTTTGACTTCCCCTAGAAGGAGATATGTGAATGCCTCATCAAGGACATGTTATCAAGGATGGGAATGCTGCTGGGCACATTGGAGTGTGTGATGTGGATGGAATGAGGAGCTGGTGAACCAGTTTTTGTGCACTATATGACTATAGGTTTTCCAGTCTCTTGTATAATCACTTTTGCAAGCTTTTCAATGTCAATTGATGTCAGCCAAGAAGCTTGTTTGAGTTGCTGAAGTCTTGGAAGCTGGTGGGTTTGAACCAGAAAGGAAAAACCCTATGGAGTCTGTTAGTGGTCAGTTGGGTCATATGGAAGGAAAGGAAGCAGAGGGTGTTTGAGAACAAGAGGAGGTGTGAGGATGATGTGGTACTCCAGGATGTGGCTACTATACATTCTTGGCTGTCAGCCAAGGACCTGTATAGGAGAATCCCACACCACAAGTTTTTTGATCATAATACTCTATTTAGTTGATTCACAGAACTTTTCAAAGTATGTAGTTTTTGTTTTGTTGATCTGGAGAGCATAGGTTTTTGTAGCTACTATACATTCTTGGCTGTCAGCCAAGGACCTGTATAGGAGAATCCCACACCACAAGTTTTTTGATCATAATACTCTATTTAGTTGATTCACAGAACTTTTCAAAGTATGTAGTTTTTGTTTTGTTGATCTGGAGAGCATAGGTTTTTGTAGCTCTCCTAGCTGATAGTTTCTGGCTGTACATGATATACTTGCTCTATACATGTATTCATGTCCTATTACAGTAAAGGAATTAATAAAATACCATACCTTTTCTTCTCTTTGGAGACATCCAAATAAAAAATTGGAAAAATACCTTGCCTTTTCTAAAAAAAAACCTTACCTTAATTAACAAGAAATTTGTTTTTGTTACAGATATTTATTCTTACATAACCAGTTGGCCTTACTGTTTTCTGTTCATTATCTGTGTTTTTACCTCACAGGTGCATTCTCATGTTGATGTCTATAATTTTACGGATAATACATGGGGTGGAAGGTTTGATATGCCAAAAGAAATGGCACACTCACATCTAGGAGTGGTGTCAGATGGGCGATACATCTACATAATCAGTGGACAATATGGTCCACAATGCAGAGGGCCTATAGCTCGTTCATTTGTTCTGGACACAGAGACCAAACAGTGGGGGGAGTTGCCTCCTTTACCAGTACCTAGGTATACTTCATAGTCGAGATATACTTAAGCATATGGTAGCTATTAAAGCCTTTTGGGGGTCCACATCTTATTATTAGTTTTGAGATTTTATAATAATTCATAATGTTTGGTGCACCTTTGGTGTGAGCTGTTAGATCCATGTTGGTTATAAATCATTACATGGTTCTTGAAGAATTTCATGTTTAGAGATAGGTTTTTCATTGGAATTTTTATGTCTATTTGTAGGTATGCTGCAGCAACTCAGCTTTGGAGAGGTAGATTGCATGTAATGGGTGGCAGCAAGGAGGACCGCCATGAGCCTGCATTAGAGCATTGGAGTATTGCTGTAAAGAATGGGAAAGCATTAGGAAAAGAGTGGCGGACTGAAGTACCCATTCCCCGTGGGGGCCCCCACAGGTTTGTGTTCCATCTTTTTCTATCTAATATATTCTGTTATGGTTTTGGATGACTATATTTTTTTTTTCTCCCCAATTTCCTTGGTGTGGATATAATTTTTAGATGATTTTAACAACACCTAGCCTTCATATGGATATGTTTAGGGGGTTCTCTCCAATGTGAATTGTTTTACTTTCTATGAGTTCCAAATAAAAAAAAAAAAATCAAAACCATCTGGTTTGAAAACAAATTGGTTCTTAACACAACATAGGGAAAATAGATTCTTGGTTGCATTTATGTTTTTTGTTTTCAAAACTAAAATAAAAAAGTATTCTTGATTTTCTGGTTTAAAGGACATGTTTTCATCTAGTGATTGATATCATTTTTCATAGATTATATGATATCTGTACTCCAAAATGTGTTTTTATTTTAGAATCCATTATTTTGATGGTTTCAAAGCATGGATTGTTTTCTGAAACAAAACCAATATGTTTTTTCTTCTCAAAACAAAAATATAATTCAAGAATGTATTTCGTTTTTTGGCTGATGTGGCAACTTCAAAAGCAAATGAAAACAAAACATGCATGTTGTAGAAAACCCCCTTCTTGCAGAAATTTAAATTGATAATTTTTAATGCCATTAAGAATTTTACAATGCCTTGCTTTTAGATGGATGTATTTAGTCTTATAGGAATATTTCTTATTCTGGTATTCATATCAAAATTATAACATTGTTCTTATGTTCCTTTTCTTATTCTAATATTCATATGAAAATTATAACCTTGTTCTTATGTTCCTTTTTTTCTTTAATTTCTTTAGCATTTGTTTACTATTCCAAAAGGATGGGTTAGTTAGAACTACATTACATGGAAATCACAAGGACAGGGCTCATTCAAGGTATCTGACATGGAATTTACACTAAAAAAGTTTGATTTGTTACCAATCCAAAAAAGGGACAGTAAAATTGGAGGCATAGAGCTATTGCTATCTTCCAACAGTAAAAATTATCAAGGCATAGAGCTATTGCTATACCAAAAAAATGCTTTTGTTAGATTATGAGTGATCAAATTGAGATGCCTAGCAATCCATTCAGTTTGGGTATATGTCTTTTATCTTTTTCATTTAATGAGCATTCTCCCAAGGCCCAATCCACAACCTTTGTTCTTTGAATGATGTTGGTGGAATCATGATCTATGGCTAATCTGAGGTGAAATCTCTAGCAATTTGGAACCCAGTATGGAATGAGGGAACCTATGCTTTGGTGGAATCAGCATTGCCCATTGGACCACGGTAGGCCCAAATAATACTCCCATCAGACTTGTAAAGGGTTCTTTCAGTGCCACCTTTAAATTGAAGTCTGATCTAACCTTCTACTGACTGAAGAGTGACCCTACTAGGAGGTCAGTGGCCTGAAGATGTTTTCTTCAGAAATCTCCACTAGGTAACAGGTAACTCTGCAAGTCAGTCAAAGAGATTCCTTTCATTTCTTATGTATCAAGAAGCCAAGAATTAATCAAGAATACACCTCTTTTCTTTCTAGGATAAATATCATGCAAACTCTTTACTTCATTAATTTAGAATTTCCACTGATGTGGCAAATATAATCATGCCTCATCTTTTAGCTCACAGGTCTTTGCTTATATGCTGATATGATGGCTTATGAATTGTGTTCTTTTCCTTGTGATAATTGGCATTTAAGTTTCTTTTACATAAAGCATGGAGCTATAATGAACCAAAAATTAAAAAGAATCCATAGTTCATACTTCTTTGGTTATTGGAGTTCGATGGGGGAAGAAAGACGAGTAGACATTGGGCAATTTTCAAAACTGTGCAATCTTCTCTTCGAAAGGTTGGCTCGATCACTGGTATTTTGGGGGCTGTAGGTTATGGCAATTCCACAAATGTTGGTTGTCATGAGAATTGTGTGGCTAATACGAGATTGGAGGGGCATTTTCATGGTAACCTGGTCAATGGTTTTTTGACAGAACTCCAGGTTTTACTAGAACCAAGACCCAGAATCATGGTTGGGTGACGGTTCGAACAGTTCAACCGGCTAGGTCAAAAGGGGGGGGGGTTAGGTATAGGAAATATTAGGGTAAGGAATCTAGCAGATTTTTTTTTGGATCAATAACAGAATGCTTTATTCGATTATAAAAATTGTGAAACTTTAAGTACAAGAAAGGGGAGGTAAAATATCTTAACTCCCCCACAACAGAGAACAAGAAAGAAGGCTAAAAAATGGCCCAAAACAACGAATCCTTAAGCACCCCTTGCTTAGCTAACCCATCAGCCATGGAATTAGTACTTCTCTTCACCCAGCTGTACCTCACCTCAATATCCCTACTCAGCCATTTAAATATTTTCTTTTCATTTCTGTAGCTCCACAAACCATTGCTGTCTTCCTTCAACCACCTAATTACCACCTCCGAGTCCCCTTCAATGACCAAGCACCGAATGTTTAATTCCCTTGCTCTTTTGATTCCTTCCAGAGCTGCTAAAATCTCTGCCCTAAGAGAGTCACCCTTTCCAATAGGGCCAGAGAACATAGCATTAATAATCACAGCCTCATTTCTGAAAACTCCCCCAATCCCAGAAGGCCCAGGATTCCTTAAACTACAACCATCAAAATTCAGTTTCATGAATCCTGAAGGGGAAGGGGGGGGGGGACCAAGCAGATCTAGAGGTCCTTTTGCACTGAGCCGAGGTAGCAATTTCTTTCCACTTTCTCATTCCCCTTGGAGCAGGATAGCTTGTGGCACAAAGTGGTTGTAAGCATTCATGAATTGGTAGACAATGGATGGGATGTTGGCCTTGACCCTATGGCTTCTAGGTTTTCTCCTTGGAAAACTATCCACAGTATTCTGCCTTCCCTTCTTCCTTTTTTCAGGTATGATGCTTGTGAAGGTATAAAAGTGTGCTTTTGGGAAGATGTCTAGTTTGGGGGCACCTCTTTCAAGGATAGATTCCCATCTCTTTGTTCCCTTTCTTTACATGAGGGAAAAATAATTTCTTTTGTTTGTGGCAATGGAAACACTTTGGATTTGGGGTTGAGAAGAGGTTTAAGGGAGTTTGAAATGGGGCTGGTAGATGAATTCATTTCTCTTCTAAGTATAATGTTCTTGGATTAGCCTTGCTTGGATACTAGAATTTGATCGGTCTCCTCCTCTGGCTCTGGTTTTTTCACTTGTTCTTCTTTCTTTCAAGTCTTGTTTTAGTCTTTTAATTTGATAGGGACCTTTTCAACAAAGGAAGTTTTGTGCAACCCTGTACCTCTGAAAATTAGGGCTTTTTGCTGGGAGATGGTGCTCTAAAAAATCAATACTTTGGTTGTTCTTCAGAAAAGAAGACCAAATTGGTGCCTTTTGACTCCATGTCTGGAGCCTCTGCTTGAGCTGTGGTGAGACCATAGTTGTCAAGGCGACTAGGCGCTTTTCAAAGAATGCCTCGCCCAAACGCCAACTATGTTAGGCGCATGCTTATAGAAATATTTATTAAGTAAATAAAAATATAAAATATATAATATTTTATTGGTTGTTTTAGTTATTATAATAGAACCTATTGCATGTTATCATGCTTTTGAATTGAGGAAAGTAAAAACAAAGTTAATCTTTGAGGATTTCACATTGACAATAGAATCGAAGTATCGGCCTGAGGAAGATGAGAGAACAACAGCCTCCATCGTTCCCACACAGTCCTCTAAAGTCAAGGTGAGTTAATCCTTCTTCTTCTTCTTCTTCTTCTTCTTCTTCTTCTTTTTAGTTTTGTTCTCTATTTCCTGGTTTAAAACAGTGGTTACGCTCCATTTTCTCCTCTTCCTTTTTGTATCTTTCTCCAAGTTTTTGAATCATTTTATTGGACTAAAACAGGGGCTGTGCCCCCTTCTTTTGTTCTTAATTTCTTCCCTTTTTCAGCTTTTTTTTTGTTCTCATCATTGGTTTCTGAAACAGGGTCACCATCCCTTCTTTTCTTCTTCATATTTCTTCTTTTATTTTAATATTTTTCACCAGATTTTCTGGGTCTAGAACAGGGGCTCCGCCCCCTACTTTTCTTTTTCATTTTCTTCTTTTATTTTAGTATTTGTTCCCTATGTATTGTTGATCTAAAATCTTCAGTTCTTTCAAGTTCCAAGCACAAAAGTAAGTGCAGAATACATAAATCCAAAAAAATCTAGTTCAGAAGGGTAGAAATCCATTGGCAACATTAGTTTTAAATTCCATCGCCTAGGCGAGGGCTAGGTGCCTGGGCGCCCCATGGTCACCTAGCCTCGCCTTGGTGCCTTGAAAACTATGGGTGAGACGATCACCCTACTCCACATCAAGTACCTTTAGTTGTTCCAATGAATTCCCTTCATAAATCACTCCCCACTATTGCTCTCTATTCACCCCTTATCTTGCCAAGGCATTTTCCATATAGTTGGTAGATCTTTAAACTGAAGAGAATGTAGCATTTAATTCAGTAGCTAGTTTCTTATCTGCCCTCAAACAAATATCTATATTTCAAAGCCCCCAAGGTGTAGTTCTTAAGCCAGTTCATCACTACCTTTTTTCCCCTTCACCACTATATTCTTATACTGGAGATTTGTGCCCAACCTTAAGCCGTGCAAGACATCTGTAGTTCTGCCTTTGTCAAATCTCCATGCCCAATTGGTCCTGAAAAAGTTGCATTGTATTTCCATTGCAGCTTCTGAAGACTCTTCCAGTTCCTGAAGATCCAGGATTACCTAAGTGACAATTATTAAAATTCATCTTGATTATATTTTGTTTAAGGTGGTTGCCATGATATCAGTATTGGGCCCCTAGAAGTTGAGATGCTAGCATCTTATGATGTCATTGTTGTGAAGTGATCAAAACATGCAGGGAATTTACCCACTATGCCACTCTCACCATAATAGTCTCTCAATTATTGCTTCCTTAGATTGTCTCTTATCCTTGGATATTCTTGCATTTCATTCTTCTCAAACTGACCAAAGTACTGCTGACTTATTGCATCTCCATAAATTTTTACCCTTCTATAGGTGATGGAATAGAAAGATGACATGGATAGGAGTACCAAGGATAACAGGCAATCTGATAGGAGTACATGAAGTTTAGTTTCACCACTTGCATTTGAAAAGAACACACATATGGGGAGGACACTAATTAAGCCCTTTTTTCTGAAGATGCTTACAAGTATTAATTTTCACTTGAAAAATGTCATTGTAAAAAGCTCTAATCTTAGGTGGGAGTGGGACTGGCTCACTCCACACAGCCCTAACTGAAAAAGAAGGAAGGGTGTTAGAATTGGAGGGAGAGCGCACGAAAATGGAAGCATAACTGCACGAGCGAAGATATGTGGTTTACAAAGGGACCAAATTCTTTTATCACACCAAGAATGGTCCAAAGGAAAGGTATTTAGGGAATCATTTCATTTTCCCGCAATTCCCTTTTGAAGTTGAGAAGAATGAAAAATATTAAAATCCAAAACACTGAAAAATTATGAAATCACCATTGGATGAGGAATTGGGAGAAAACCGATTCCATTCTCCATGGATTCATTCCTTGTGCCTGCACTATTTCTGCTAGATAGATTTTCATTAACATCATTGGGTACCTGAGTTTTCTTGGAACAGTATAAGGATGCAATCAAGGACTGGACCTCCCAAATAAAATGTGACAATCTAAGTGGCCTACCATACATGACCACTAAACCATTTACTGAAAATCCTCTTCCTAACAAGACCGTTGATATTTATCAATATGGAAGTGGTAATTGAATGTCACTCTTGGGCATGAGACTTTTTTTTTTTTTTTATAAAAATAGGACTTTTTCTCTTTTTGTAATAATAAAAAAATCATTTTTTGATCTTGCTGATCAAGGGAAAATAGTAGTTGATGAATGGCTGGTAGTAATAATGGTCTTTTGGATAGATTGAAACAACTAACTTCATTGTTTCTAATTTTGATTTTCATTTATTGCAGAGCCTGCATCATGGTGGATGATCGGCTTCTTGTTATTGGTGGTCAGGAAGGCGATTTTATGGCCAAACCTGGATCACCTATTTTCAAGTGTTCCCGAAGGCATGAGGTATTGTCATTTGATTCCTGGAGGATATGAAAATCATTTTAACTGATTATCAAACAAATGCAACATTCTAGGTCTCAACTTGTTTCTCCTTTTTGTATTAGTAACAGTCAAAGATTTATTACTTTGTAAAGAAGAATGATTAATAAATTTGCAATGCAAGCAGCTCAACTGTAGGCTAGCACTCACTGCCTAACCCAACATGTTTTACATCATGTTCTCCCTGGAACCAGCCTCCAAAAGAGATGTGATCTAGGTACCACTTGTCTTGCTAGTGCATTTTGTCCATGCTATTTGCATTTCTAGGAGCCCAGTGGAAATTGACTAGCAACTCTTCTGTCAATAATCTGACTTTCCTCAAAAGATACCTAAATTTTCATTTTCCTGGAGCATTATTTCTTAACCAATGCACCACTACCTTGGGAGTCCCCCTCCACCATGAATGTTTTCTCTAGTTAAGGTTCCTTCCCAACCTTAACCCATGTAGGACTTCTAACAGTTCTTTCCAAGTGGGATCTCCATATCCAGTGGCCCTTGAGAAGAAAGCCATAATACTCCTATCATGTCTTCTTAGAACTCCTCCAATGCCCAAGCTAGTCAGGTTTCCTAGACTGCAGCAGTGAAGTTCATCTTGATATTTTGTTCTAGCTGTGAAGAAATCAGCAATGGCTTGCCGGTTCCTAGTAATATCATCAAAAGAAGAGCGATCAAAGGTGGGCAAAGTCTTCACCCAACGTACCACCCTTGCCAAGATTGTTTTCCATTAATGCTTCTATACATTGTTTAGAAATCAGCAATGGCTTGCCAGTTCCTAGTAATGCCATCAAAAGAATAGCGATCAAAGGTGGGCAAAGTCTTAGTAGAAGATCAAGACTGTAATCAGTCTTGAATCTTAATAGGTTTTAGGTTTACAAAACAGAAGAAAAGTAAGAGAAAGGAGAAGGAATAGAAGAGAAACAGGAGAACACAAGGGGTTGAAAGGAGGGACAGATTCTAACAGATCTGCCGCCACCACTCTCTTATTATTTATAGGTTATGTTCAGTACAATGGAAATGACACATCTGCCCTTAGTACTTACATGATAAATAAAGTAAATAAAAACTGAAATAAATAACAACTGAATTAACAAACTGACTCAAACTGACACTACTATAACTGAAACAAATAACTACACATGCTGTACTACGAACACAGTGGGGACCACTGTAGTGGGGCCCACATCAGTGTTTTTTACACTCCCCCTCAAGTTGGGAGTAGATATCTATCATTCCCAACTTGGATAGGTCTGTCTCTAATTTCTTCCTTGGTACAACCTTGGTGAGGATATCCACGAGCTGCATATTAGATGTGATGTACGGAAGACACACTTCTTGTGATGTAACCCTCTCTAGCACAAAATGTCGATCAACTTCGATATGTTTAGTTCTATCATGTTGCACTGGGTTGTGGGCTATATTAATAGCTGTCTGATTATCACAATACAACATTAAGGGCTGTATTGTGATAACTTTGTCTTCAAGTAGTGACCTCAGCCACTCCGTTAGCCATTGACTTGTATTCCGCTTCAGCACTGGAGTGGGAAACAATACTCTGCTTCTTACTCCTCCAAGAGACAAGGTTACCTCCCACAAGGGCACAATATCCAGAGGTAGACCTTCTGTCATCAACACTCCTAGCCCAATCGGCATCTGTATAGACTTCCACCCTCATGTGATTATTGTTCTTGAGCAGTATACCTCTACCCGGGCATCTCTTCAAGTATGCTAATATTCTCTCTGCCGCAAGAAGATGAGAAGTTCTAGGGGAGTGCATGTACTGGCTAACAACACTAACTGCATAGATGATATCTGGCCGAGTGAGGCAGAGATATATGAGCTTTCCAACCAACCGTTGGAACATAACTTTGACTTCAAGAGGCTCCCCGCCCTCTGCACTAATCTTGTGATTTTGTTCGATGGGTGTATTAGTCGGCTTAACACCCAACTTTCCAGTTTCTGCCAACAGATCTAGAACATATTTTCTCTGAGAGATAAAAATCCCCGGCTTGGATCTAGCAACCTCATTACCCAAAAAGTACCGTAGTGCATCAAGATCTTTCACCTCAAACTCTTGATGAAGGAGTTGTTTGAGGGACTCAATCTCATGGCTGTCATTTCCTGTCACCACAATATCATCAACATATACTGCAAGTAGTGTCAGAGAGGACTCCACCCTCTTGATGAGTAGTGTATGATTTGATTGGGCTTGTACATAACCAAACTTTAAAAGGGCTAATCTGAACCTATCAAACCAGGCTCTAGGTGATTGCTTCAAACCATACAATGCCTTGTTCAGTAGGCAAACCTTCTTACCTGTCTCTGTATCATAGAATCCAAGAGGCAACTGCATGTAGACCTCTTCCTGTAAGTCTCCATTTAGAAAGGCATTTTTAACATCCATCTGAAATAAGGGCCAAGAATGATTTGCTGCAAGGGATAACAAAACTCGGATGGTGGTCATCTTGGTTACTGGGGCAAAGGTCTCCAAGTAGTCTATACCATAAGTCTGAGTGAACCCCTTTGCAACCAGTCGGGTTTTGTACCTTTCAATAGAGCCATCGGCATTATGCTTCACAGTGAATACCCATCTGCATCCCACCGATTTCTTTCCTTTTGGTGGGTCAACCAGTGCCCAAGTATTATTCTTCAACAAGGCATCCATTTCGACTTGCATTGCATCTTTCCATTCTGGAACTGATAAGGCTTCTTCCACTGTTCTTGGAATAGGGACATCGGCAATGGAAGTGAGATAGGACCGGTAAGATGGAGATAGACGATCATGGGATAAGAATCGTGAGATGCTGTGAGCTGTAGAAGTGGTGCAATGCCGTTTCCCTTTGCGAATGGCAATAGGGAGATCAAGGTCATCCACAAGAGGGGAAGTGGCAACAGTGGGAGGTGTCTCAGTAGGATCCGGATCTGGAGCCGCAGAAGGAACTGGAGCTGGTCGGGACTGCCGATGACTAGGATCAACCTGCCTGCATCGCCTGTGATAGACTCTCAACTCTGACTCCCTCTGACCACCCTCACCACTACAGCCTTCATTACCCAGTGGAATAGGTAAAGGAACAACCCCACTCAAAACAGCCCCACTTCCACCAGCCCCACTTCTACTCTCACTGCTCTCCCCCTGAGGAGAAATCCTAGGATAATAGGGTGTCTCCTCAAAGAAGGTGACATCCATGGAGACAAACCTTTTCCCTGAAACTGGATCATAGCAGCAATAACCCTTTTGAGTTTGTGCATAACCGAGGAAAATGCATTTGGAGGCCTTAGGTTCAAACTTGGAATGATGAGGCCCGAGAAGCTGAACGAAATAGGTACAACCAAAGGTTTTAAGGGGAACAATGAACAATTCCTCGTCTGGTATAGAAGGGAAAAGGGGGTTTTCATATCAAGAACCAGGGAAGGAACTCGATTAATGAGATAAACTGCCGTGAGGATAGCATCACCCCAGAAGCGAATAGGTACATTGGATGTAAACATAATTCTTCTAGCCACCTCCAAGATATGCCTATTCTTCCTTTCGGCAACGCCTTTCTGCTGTGGTGTATAAGGGCAAGTGCTCTGGTGAATAACTACATGGCTAAGAAGGTAGGAAGTCAATGGCTGAGCAAAGTATTCCTTTGCATTATCAGATCTAAGGACTTTGATTTTGACCCCAAACTGAGTGAGAATCTTCTGATGGAAGTTTTGGGTCAGAGCAGGAACCTCATCTCGAGAACGCATAAGATAGACCCAAGAAAACGGGTATGGTCATCAACAAACAGTAGAAAATATCTGTACCCACCCATAGAAGAGATATGATATGGCCCCCAAACATCAGTATGCATAATATCAAAAGAGGAATTACTCCTTTTATGAATTAGAGGTTCTACAATGTTTGGCAAACTCACAACTCTCACACCTCAACTTTGATAACTCAACAGACTCAAATAAAGCAGGAAACAGAATCTTCAAAGATTTAAAAGGCAAATGACCTAAGTGGTTATGCCAAAGCATAACCGAACTCATAGATTGGGAAACAAAAGACTTCTTATCCACTGACTCCTCCCGACGAGAACTCTATCCAAGCAGATAGATCCTGTTCGTCTCACAGCTAGTCCCAATCACCTTCCTCGTCTCCAAATCCTGAAAAACACATCGGTCAAGGAAAAAGGTTACTGAACAGTTCATGTGTTTGGTAATACTACTAACTGAAAGCAGGTTAGTATCAAGCTTAGGAACATGCAAGACAGAAGATAAAGAGATAGTGTTCGATAGCTTGATGTCTCCCTTGCCCGAAATGGGAACAAGAGAGCCATCAGCAATGGATACTCTATCTCAGCCAGAGGACAAGTGATAAGAAGTGAACAATGATGGCAAACTAGTCATATGGTCGGATGCACCTGAATCTTTTACCATAGTGGTCAGTATTACCTGGAGCTGAAGCATGGTAAGTTGAGGCTCGAGTACCTAAATGTGCAAATGCAGATGTGGCAAGAGCTGATGGTGACTGAGATGGCTGAGCTGAACTTCCAACTTCCTTTTCCAACTGTATGAGGGCAGCCCGAACAGCAGCTAAAGTCTCTAGGGATGTGCCTGATGAGGATGCTGAATCAATGTTCACGACCACATGAGCATTACCCTTCTTATTTCTTAGTTTTGCTGGGACCAAGTGAGGATGTAGCTTCCAACAAGTATCTTTTGTGTGCTTGGGTTTCTTGCAATGTTCACATACCAGATCCCGTTTATCTTCCTTCTTCCAGTCCCTTTTTGGATCACCCCCTGGCTTAGGTTTAATAACTGTCAAGGTTGGGAAAGGGGGCTGAGGCTGCATCATGACTTTCCTCCTGGTCTCTTCATTATGCACCGGGGAGTATGCTTGAGAAAGGGTCGCACTATCTCTTGTCAATATCTGTTGTCGCACAATGTCATATTCTGAATTCAAATCAGTCAGAAACTCAAATACCCTATTCGTCTCGACTTGCTTTCTGTGAGTCTGTGCATCTTTGGGACTCTCCCACTCAAGGGTCTCTAGATGGTCAATCTCATGCCACAAGGATTTCAAGGTAGAGAAGTAGACAGAAACTGGCTTCTCTCCTTGTTTAAGGCTGTTCACCTCACACTTTAGTTCATAGGCTCTGGCAACATTAAGGGGTTGGGAATAGGTTTCTTTCACAACATCCCATATCTCCTTGGCTGTCTTTGCCCACAAGTAATTTCGGTTGATATGTGGCTGCATAGAATTACACAGCCATGCCATAACCAAATAGTTCTCTTGAACCCACTTGGTGTATGCTGGGTCCTCCTTGGAAGGTTATTTCACATCTCCCAAGAGGTAACCCAGTTTTCCCCATCCTCCAATAGCCATTATGGCTGATTGAGCCCACTCCAAGTAATTTGACCCATCAAATCTCATAGTTGTAATCTGAAACCCGGTTTCAGATACATTACCATAACTATTGTTTCCGAAACTCCATATTTGATCAAGAATCAATGGATACAAATTGTTAGAGCCACTATACCAGAAAACAGAGTAAAAACAAGCAGGTCTGAAATCTGATCTGAAACCAACACAAATCTGATCTGATCCGAAATCTGATATGAAACCAACCCAAATCTGATCTGAAATCAATCACCTATCATAGTATATGCAAAAAATCAACTCAAATCTGATCTGAAATCAATCGGCATGCACAGTACCAGGCAGCCTGTCAATATGAGATGCTATTTTCTGAAATCACTCTGTGGGGCCCACTGCTGCGAGAGCAAAATTAGGGTTTCAACTGTAGGTCTGAAATAAGTGCTCAGTTGCACTCTCCAAGCAGTCCGCACAAGTGGGACTTGTCGTAGGGCAATATGAAACCCTAAAAACTAATCACCTCTGAGAGGGGGGGGGGTTCGGTCCAACGGTCAAACCCTAGAGACAAACTTAAAAACAGTTCGGCCTCTCCTTCTAGATAGGTCCAACCTATCTCGACTGATTGCAGTCTCTGAAACTCAATAAAAAAACTTACCTATGGATTTCGGTTTACTGCCTTCCAGGGTTACCTGAACCCTAACCTTCGCTGCTTCTTCCTGATTACCAACTCTCTGCAAGCCGCGACAAGTCTTCAACTGCTGCGAACCTCTCCTAGTAATCTCCAAGATTCAGCCACCGAATACTTCTTCATAAGCTTCCAGCCCTAGCTAGTCCTCATGTGGTCGGCTGGACTAGACACACATGAGAAGCCCTAGATAGGCTCTGATACCAAGTAGAAGATCAAGACTGTAATCAGTCTTGAATCCCAATAGGTTTTAGGTTTACAAAACAGAAGAAAAGTGAGAGAAAGGAGAAGGAATAGAAGAGAAACAGGAGAATACAAGGGGTTGAAAGGAGGGACAGATTCCAACAGATCTGCCGCCGCCACTCTCTTATTATTTATAGGTTATGTTCAGTACAATGGAAAGGACATATCTGCCCTTAGTACTTACATGATAAATAAAGTAAATAAAAACTGAAATAAATAACAACTGAATTAACAAACTGACTCAAACTGACACTACTATAACTGAAACAAATAACTACACATGCTGTCCTACGAACACAATGGGGACCACTGCAGTGGGGCCCACATCAGTGTTCTCTACAGTTTTCACCCAACGTACCACCCTTGCCAAGATTGTTTTCCATTAATGCTTCTATACATTGTTTAGAAAACCGGACTGGACCAACCGGTTGGACTGGTTAAACCACTTTAACTGGAAAACCGGTGAACAGGTCCCAGTTTTATAAAACAGCTTGGGTTACCACATGAATAGAAATTTCAAAATGGTAATGGAAAGACTTGAAACCCAGGCCTCTTATTTATGTGTATTGTCTTATTACCATTAATCCACCTCTTTATTTGTGTCCATTTATGCCTCTTTAATCTATATATTGCGTTAATACACATGTATTTTAAAGAAAATGTGAGTTGAGAGGCTTGAACTTAGTTATTTGTTTTAAAAGTTTAGGAACTAGCCATCTATCCACCACATTCAAGTGTAATAATATTTGTAAAATATATTTATATATAGTATTTATGTGACCTGTAGTATATATATATATGTTACACCATCACGGTTTCACCTCTTGTTTGACTGCTGTTGAAACTCTGACCTGCATAATTTTCATGGTGCCAAGGCGAGGCTAGGCAACATGGGGCGCTTTGTTACCTAGTTGCCTTGGTGATTGATTTTTTAAGTAAAAAAATGGATGCTAGGGTAGTTCCCTAGGTACCATAACCATATTTCCTTAATGATTATTCATGATTTTCATAAGAAAAGTATAAAGTTCATGTTAAAGTATAGAAAATCAACATATTCATGAGAAGAAAATGAAGGAAGAAAAGAAAATTGAAAAAAATATAGGGGCTGAGCCCTTGTTTTTGTTGTAGGAAAAGAAGGAAAGAAAAAGTAGAAGATATGGAAGAAATAAATAGAAGAAAATAAAAGAAGAAAATGAGAAGATGTGTTGACTAGACAAATTTTAAGTTCTACCTTATTGGTTCAGGTTTTGAAGTCTTTGAGGGTTCAAGACAGCATTTAGCAATGTTTGTGTTAATTAAACCCTAACAAAATAAGAAAATAATAAAAATAAATTAGTATATAAACACACAAAATGAATATTTTAGTTTAATCATGTTTATTTTATAATTATAATATAAAAAAATAAAAAATAAAGAAGCATTTTATAATAGAAAGTACAAAACTGCTTGGCGATTAGGCAAGGCCAACCTCCAAGGGCACCTGCCTAGACGTTGCCTTGACAACCATGCTGATCTGTGAACCTCTCCCTTTTCCTGTTCTATGCCCAGTCTGGTTCTCTGAACATTGCTTCTTTAGTTTGACTTTTGTCTTTAATATTCTCTTTGTTACTTTCCTCCCACATTGTATAGAATGGGAGCCATGGCAACTTGCAAGTCTCCATAGTACTTTATCCCTCTTCTTTGATGTAGAAAAAAAAAAAGGTCTTGAATGGATTCCTCAAGTTAAATGAGGGGTTCTATTACAATAACAGACATAAAGACAGGTCTCAACTTGCTTCTCCCCCTTGTCCTGTTCCCATTTTTAATTTTCTTTCTTTCTGCTTATGTTACCATTTGTAACTTTTAATTTATCATTACAGGTTGTATATAGTGACATCTATATGCTTGATGATGAGATGAGGTGGAAAACGTTGCCTCCAATGCCAAAACCCGATTCTCATATAGAGTTTGCCTGGGTTATAGTTAATAACTCCATTGTTATTGCTGGAGGCACAACAGAGAAGCACCCTGTGACCAAGAAGATGATTCTGGTTGGAGAGGTGTTCCGGTTTAAGTTAGATACGCTGGTATGGTCCTTTTTCATTATTTATAATCTTCACTTAAGTCAAATGCTCATTTGGTTTAACAATTGTTATCTATTTATTTATTTATAGGGTAAACAGTGATTTGTGACTAGGATATTTGTTTGCTGCTTTTGTTAATGTACAATGCATCATCACTGACCTCACTTGTTCCCTGCCGGTGGTGTTACGTGGAGACAAATTCATAGTTAAACCTTTTAGTGAGCCCCTCTCCCCACAAAGAAAAGGAGAATAAAAAGGAAAAAGAAAAAAACTTATTGTGCTCTGTCCATGCCAAAAAGCCTTTGGTTACACCACCTTCATTTGCCTACGCTTGGCTGCTACCCAGAGAATTCACGGACTTTTATTTGCTACAAGGCTGCCTAGTTCCCAGATTGCAGGTTATATTTGTAGCTTCTATAGCAACTTCCTATTCTATCTCAAGATTACTCAGAGTGCATGTAAAACTAAAAGGGTTTATGGAGGGTTTTTCTGATTCAGTATCGAGGGCCTCATATCAATGTGTATTCAAGGTTTTTTGACCTTCCTGGTAATCAACCTCAGGTTTGTAATTCTAGAATTGCAATCATATGTTCAACGTGACCAAACTTGAACTCCAAGGAAACATTGGAAGTCTACATGTTGAAAGTGAATCATAACTTGGAATTGTAAACATGTGTTGCATAAACTTCTTGAGTATGAATGATACCCAGTCACTTGTCCTCTTCATTTGCATGTTTTCAACTGAAACCTTTTTCTGGATGTTCTCTTCACCATTTGCTCTTTCCTATGTAGATATTATAGACTTTTAGTCAGATTAAGTAGTGATATTGATTTTTTTTTTCAGTCTTGGATAATGTGATAAATGGCTTATAGAGTCAAATGTTTTTGGCTGAAGTTTTATTTATTTAATTTTTATTTTGTGTATTTGATGGACTATACTGAAGCTTCAATTTGTTTATTATTTGTTTGGCGTTCAATTTGTTTAATTTGAAAAAATAGAATAATATGAATACAAGAAACAAGATACACAGGACTCATTGAATTTGAAGTAGAAGAATGTAATAATTTTTCCTTATTCCAAATTGAAATTCTCTATGATACTACAGAAAATTATACATCTATTGTACATCTATTATACTTTACCTTTGCTCAAAAATAAAATACATCTATTATGAGGGACAATAAATTGATGAATTCCTGCATCTGCCATTTTATGAGATCTTATTAGAGTTGTTCACTAGTGACCGATCTTCTAATACCTTTAGAGTTGTCCACCATCCATTAATGGCTATTCAAAATAAGTTGATAAATTGGATGGTCGTAAATCCAACTGGGATTTTTACCAAGGGATGTGTGTGCTTTCAGTCAACCACGATATGTTATGTTGCCTTACTTTTTTCTCCAGCATAGCTCCAAAAAGCTAGTTTTTAACTTCAGGTGCATGCCTGATCATCTACTAATAAGAAGTCCAAACTTTAGAAGTAGACCGTTTCTCTACACTAAGACAATTTTTATCTTCTGATTGAAATTTCTGTCTTACAAGTTATAACTTTATCACGACCTTGATCACAGGAATGGTCAGTAGTTGGAAAGATGCCTTTTCGTGTGAAAACCACTCTGGTGGGCTTCTGGGATGGCTGGTTGTACTTCACATCTGGACAGCGAGATAAAGGACCTGATGATCCATCACCAAGAAAAGTCATTGGAGAAGTGTGGAGAACCAAGCTGAGCTTGCAATAAATTCTTTTGTAATATTTCTAGCCGAGTGTAATCTAACAAATGGTCTATCCCTTTTTAATTGTCAATTGAGCGTTTGTAACATACACAGCTGTAGAAAATTATTGTCTTTAAAAGAAACATTGATTCTTGCAAAACATGTTAGAAACAAGGTTTGAAATTTTGATATGATATAATCCTATCCATTTCCACAGTGGCCGACTCGTGGCATGATGCGGTATCCAACTCGTATCAGTTGATATAAGATCATGTGCTGGTGGAATGATTTATGGTTACCAGTTCCACTATTTTGGCAAATTTTCTCACTTCCAAGCTTTCTATATTCAGCCCATACAGAGTTCCCATTTTTTATTTAATCATTCAATATTCAATAGATTTATATATTTCGGTGTCTAAGGATATATTGGTTTGTTGTTGGCTTTTTGATGTTTTTGCTTGTATTAGTTGGTCCATGGATTTTTTTTTCTCATAAAAATTGAAAAAACTAAAAATGCATAGAAATTCATTTTAAATGGGTTCAAAATATCACTGTTTTCAAAACCGGACTGGACCGGACCGGACAGTCGGACCAGAAAAAACCAGGAACCGGTCACCTGACCGGTTCCATTTTCCTCCAAAACCGCTTTTCCCCCAAAAACTGTTGATTTTGATCAGCAAACCGCTGAACCGGCTGGTTAACTGTTTGAACGGTTTTGACCGCTTTTCAAATTTTTAAAATTTTTTATTTTTTTTGTCAGAACGGGCCAGCCATTTGGGTTGAACAGTTGGACTGTTTGAACCGGTAACCGGACCCGACTGGTTCGTTTTTAAAAACCATGCAAAATATTGATATGCCCGATACGCCGATAGGGGCATATTGGACGATATTAATACTCTTTATTTTACTTTTTTTTTTCAAAACCAGTTTAGGGGAGCCGATTTAAGACTCCACCTCCTGAACCGATCAAAACCCTGATACACCCTCTATAGGGGCGTGTCGGGGAGCTCCCAAACGATACATATCAGTCCGGCCCATGCTTTGAATCTTGGTTTTAATTGTAAGAAAGATGTATAAGATGGATTTATGAATAATTTATCGAATCCATTGAGCCATCAAAAGCTTATGCCAAAAATGAATTTTTAATTTTTTTTAATAAAACACAAAATGATCTTGGAGATGAAGTTTCCCGATCGTAGCGTCTGTTACAGATGCAGAGTTAACCCGACCGCCTTCCTAGCCTCATCACACTACTAGGCAACATGTCTCCTTCCCAACAGACTGGCCTTTGGGCAGCCGTGCTTTGGTCCGTGACACAGTTCTCGCCTCGGTCGTGTTGCTGCAGTTACACCCTCCCTCCCCATCCACCTCTCGCCTCGGTCGTGACCTCTGGGCACTCTCCAGGGAAGACACCCTGCATGCAAAAGCCTGCAAAACATCCAAAGCTCAATCCTCGAAGGGCAAAGAAGTTTTTTTCCAAGGATGAACTTTGATTCCTTTTGAAACTAAACAACCACAAACTGCAGCAAGTTGTGCAAGCTTCAATTCTAGTAAAATTCTATTACAGAGCACCATTGGTAATCAAAATATAAAGGGATAACATGAAGCCAGAGCATTGGAATTAGAAAGCTTTTCTATTTTGATTACCAAATGTATCATGTGTATTGGTATCCAATGCTCTGGCTCCAAGACCATGTATTAAGAAATCCTTCCATTCTCCACAAGCCTCCAAGTTGAGAATTAGCGAGCTTTTCTCGCTGTACTTCTTCCTCGTCAAGAAGTGCCTTCATAATTTCCCGAGGCATAGATCATAATACTCCAACATTGGGAGAATGTAACTCTGTTCTGATGTTCTGAAAAACTTACCCCACTTCCGATAGAATGGATATGGAGCCGACATCGAATCTCTACAAAGATTATGATACGTGCATGCATGCAGCAGCCGAAGACCCGGTCAAAGTGGATAGCAGCAGAAGACCCGGTCATGTTAGCTCTTAGTTGGGATAAGCCTTATCCATTCAGTTTTAATTCTGTTAGAATAGATAAGTCTTCAATTCTGCTCCTAGATAAGTGCATTCTGTTTCCTAGATAAGTGCATTAGATAAGTCTTCAATTTCTGTTCCTAGATAAGTGCATTCTGTTTCCTAGATAAGTGCATTCTGTTTTTTTGTTGATAAGCTCCTAAGATTAAGGGGCAGTAGTTCCTATTTCTACTCCCAGTTTGTAGCACCATAAGGCTATAAATATAGCATGAATGAATGGAGTTGGCATTGGCTTTTCTACAAACAAACTCTCTCTCTCTCTCTTCTCCTTATTCTAGATCCTTCTCCCTCTTGTTAGATAACTTGAGCGTATCATTGGTATCAGAGCCGGTTCGACCATGGACACCCGTGGAAAGATGAACGCGGAGTTTCGCAATGAGGTCAATGAAACCTTAGCACGACATGAGTCGAGCTTCGACCAAATGAACACTGTCTTGCAAGCAGTGTTAACTGAACTCCAAGCCCTTCGAGCCTCACAAACCACTCCCAATACCACTCCCGAGACCAACCCCTTCGCCCATGAAGAATCCTCACAGCCCCATACTTCCCGTTCAAGCTCCACCCATGACCACCCTCATCAACACGTCAAGCTGTCATTCCCAAAATTTAATGGGGATGATCCGAGCGGTTGGATTTACAAGGCGGAGCAGTATTTTGAATTTCAAAATATTGTTCCAGACCAATAGGTGCAGCTAGCTTCCTTCCATTTGGAAGGCATCGCCTTACAGTGGCACAGGTGGTTGACCAAGCATCGCAGACCGCTCACATGGGAAGAACTCTCCAAAGCGGTGTTACAACGGTTCGGCCCCACCGACTACGAGGACCCATCAGAGGCATTAACCCGCCTAAAGCAAACCACCACTGTGACGGCTTATCAAGAAGCCTTCGAGAGGCTCTCTCACCAAGTTGACGGCCTGCCCGAGAGCTTTCTCATTGGCTGTTTCATTGCAGGACTTCGTGATGAAGTTCGTTTAGATGTGAAGATCAAGCAGCCTCGAACTTTGATAGAGGCAATTGGAGTGGCCTGGTTAATTGAGCAACGAAATCACTTACAGCGGAGAGCTAGCCAACCGATTCGATCCCCACCAGCCATGACAACCCAGAAGGCGTCGCCCAACCCCATGGCCGGTGTACTTGGGCCTCCACCAAGCTCGCGCGCGAACTAGGTTCCCAGTGCTCCTTCCTCAACATTCCGGCGACTCACCAACCAGGAGGCGCGAGAACGTCGTGAGAAGGGGCTGTGTTACTACTGTGATGAGAAGTTCACCTCCGGCCACCGTTGTGCACGCCCACAATTGTTCATGATTGAGGATCCGGAACCGGCGGACGCGGAGACTGTCGAATCAGAGGAGGAAAACCAAGAAGCCATCCCTGAAATCTCCTTCCACGCTATTGCAGGAGCTGAGCACCCGCAAACCATACGTGTTCTTGGGAAACTGAAAAACAAGAACGTGACCGTATTAATTGATGGCGGCAGCACCCACAACTTCATTGACCAAGCCATCGTCTCCAAGCTCGGGTTGCCAGTGAACCGAGACAATAAATTTCAAGTTATGGTGGCCAACCGTGAAAAGATCGAGTGTATGGGGCAGTGCCGATCTCTCACCCTCGCCATTCAAGGACACCCCGTTACCGCTGACTATTATGTTCTTCCCGTCGCAGCATGCTAGTTGGTGTTGGGAGTACAGTGGCTAGAGACGCTTGGACCCGTAGAGATGGATTACAAACAACTAACCTTGACGTTCAAAAAGGAGGGACTCTCTTGCACCTTCCAAGGATTGGGACGAGCCAGCATCGAAGCCTTAACCAACAAGGAATGCAATGGGTTACAAGGTACGGGATTTTTTTTTCAAATAGTTCCTTCACATAGCAGCGGCCAACTAGGTTTTCTTCCACCCGAGATGGACCACCTTCTCACTGAATTTTCCCATGTGTTTGAGCCGCCCACAAGCCTGCCTCCTAAACGACCACATGACCACCGGATTGCACTGCTTCCCGACAAAGGACCGGTGAGTGTGAGGCCATATCGATACCCGTATTACCAGAAGACCGAAATAGAGAAGATGGTGAAGGAGCTTTTGCAGACAAGGCTGATAAGACCAAGCAATAGCCCATTCTCATCGCCGGTTTTGCTAGTGAAGAAGGCTGATGGAGCTTGGCGGTTTTGCGTTGATTACCGAGCACTGAACGAAATCACTATTAAAAACAAGTATCCCATTCCCGTGATTGATGAATTATTAGATGAGCTCTACGGCACCAAAATTTACTCCAAACTAGATCTACGGTCGGGATACCATCAGATTCGAGTGCAAGAAGAAGACGTTCCTAAAACGGCTTTCCGAACACATGAAGGGCATTACGAGTTCTTAGTGATGCCGTTCGGCTTGACGAATGCACCTGCAACTTTTCAAAGCCTCATGAACGACCTCTTCCGCCCATACCTCCGGAAATTTATTTTGGTCTTCTTCGACGACATTCTGGTTTATTCTAAATCGTGGGAAGACCACCTATCTCATTTGAGAGTTGTTCTAACTGTATTATCCTCTAACAAATTATTTGCAAAAATGTCAAAATGTCAATTTGGGGTTTCGCAGGTCGAGTACTTGGGTCATGTGATTTCAGAACAAGGCGTGTCCGTTGATCCAGCCAAAATACAAGTTGTTCTCGCATGGCCTACACCGACATCAGCAAAGGGGGTCCGTGGCTTCCTCGGGTTAGCAGGATATTACCGGAAGTTCATCCGCGACTTCGGAAGCATTGCAGCGCCCTTACCCAACTGTTGACCAAAGGGGGATTTCAATGGAACGAGGCAGCAGAGCTGGCCTTTCAACAATTGAAGAATGCACTCACTTCACCGCCAATCCTACGTCTACCAGATTTCTCCCAA
The DNA here is from genome assembly GCF_056320005.1 of Nelumbo lutea. Taxonomy (NCBI): domain Eukaryota; kingdom Viridiplantae; phylum Streptophyta; class Magnoliopsida; order Proteales; family Nelumbonaceae; genus Nelumbo; species Nelumbo lutea. The sequence continues at coordinate 54,082,668 of NC_142691.1, forward strand.
CGGTTTGTGATTGAATGCGATGCGAGTGGAACCGGGATTGGCGCCATCCTCATCCAGCAAAACCGACCGGTGGCCTACTTCAGTGAAGCATTGAAAGGTTCAGCCTTGGCATTATCCACCTATGAGAAGGAGATGTTAGCTATTGTCAAAGTCGTTAAGAAATGGCGCCCATATCTGCTTGGGAAATCATTCACAGTCCGCACCGACCAAAAAAGTCTTAAATATTTACTCGAGCAGAGGATAACCACACCGGCACAAACGCAGTGGCTGCCAAAGATACTGGGCTACGACTATGAGATCGAGTATAAAAAAGGGGCTGAGAACCAAGGTGCGGATTCCTTGTCACGTATGGCTGAATTTCAGTTTCTTTCCATCTCTATACCACACGCAGACTGGTGGCCGACGCTACAAGAAGAGGTCAAACAAGACACCTTTTATGGGGAATTGATGAAAAAGCGACCCTCCCACAAGTTGCTTCAACGGGATGGGGTATGGTTCAAGGGGGACAAGATTTATTTGAGCCCCACCTCCACCTTGATTTCAAAGGTGGTGGCAGACTGCCACTCATCCCCTGTAGGGGGACACTTTGGGTTTCATAAGACCCTCTCTCGCATCAAGCACAGCTTCCTTTGGCCCCACATGCGTCGGACGGTGAAGGAGTTCTTGCAACAATGTGACGTATGTCAGCGCTTCAAAACAGATTGCATGAGACCAATGGGATTGCTTCAGCCATTACCAATTCCTACTCAAATGTGGACAGACATCTCCATGGACTTCATCGAAGGATTGCCTTCCTCCAATGGGTACACGGTTATCATGGTAATTGTGGATCGGTTGACAAAATATGCCCACTTCATTCCCTTAAAACACCCATTCACTGCCACCACAGTCGCGAAGGCATTTGTTGCCAACGTTGTCCGCCTACACGGAGTACCAACATCCATTGTTAGCGACCGTGACAAGGTATTCATCAGCTCATTCTGGCAGACACTTTTTTAGATGCATGGAACAAAATTGTGTATGAGCTCCAGTTACCACCCCCAAACCGATGGGCAAACCGAAGTTGTTAATCGGACGTTGGAGCAATATCTACGGTGCTTTGCAGGTGACCAGCCGCGAAAATGGGTAGAGTGGGTTCCTTGGGCAGAATACAGCTACAACACCTCCACTCACTCTTCCACCAAAATGACACCCTTCGAAGCAGTCTATGGAATCCCACCCCCTAGTCTCCTGACCTATATACCGGGTACAGCTCGAGTAGGGGCAGTTGACGAATACTTGCGTGATCGGGACATCATCCTACGCGAGCTACAACATAACCTCCAGGTAGCCTGGAACCGGATGAAATGTCAAGCGGACCAGCACCGACGAGAAGTCTCATTCGTAGCAGGTGACTTCGTGTATGTGAAGCTACAACCTTACCGGCAGACCTCGGTGGCGTTTCGGCGTTCCATGAAGCTCGCCCCACGTTATTTTGGGCCGTATCCAATCATTGAGAAGATTGGTCCAGTAGCCTACCGCTTAGCCTTGCCCCCGGCTCTCAAATCCACAATGTGTTTCATGTCAGTTTGCTGCGGAAGCACTTGGGACCCATCACCCCTACTTCCACTCAGCTTCTTCCAATCTCGGATACTTCGACCATCCTACCCCAACCGGAAGCAATCCTGGATCGCCGTATTATTCACAAGGGAAAATACCGCCCAAAATCCGAAGTCTTGGTCAAATGGATTGGGGCGCCAGCTGAGGATGCAACCTGGGAGAATGAATGGCGCTTCAGAAAAGCTTATCCCGACTTCCTTGCGGACAAGGGTCCTTCAGGGGGGGAGGAGAATGATACGTGCATGCATGCAGCAGCCGAAGACCCGGTCAAAGTGGATAGCAGCAGAAGACCCGGTCATGTTAGCTCTTAGTTGGGATAAGCCTTATCCATTCAGTTTTAATTCTGTTAGAATAGATAAGTCTTCAATTCTGCTCCTAGATAAGTGCATTCTGTTTCCTAGATAAGTGCATTAGATAAGTCTTCAATTTCTGTTCCTAGATAAGTGCATTCTGTTTCCTAGATAAGTGCATTCTTTTTTTTTGTTGATAAGTTCCTAAGATTAAGGGGCAGTAGTTTCTATTTCTACTCCCAGTTTGTAGCACCATAAGGCTATAAATATAGCATGAATGAATGGAGTTGGCATTGGCTTTTCTACAAACAAACTCTCTCTCTTTCTCTTCTCTTTATTCTAGATCCTTCTCCCTCTTGTTAGATAACTTGAGCGTATCAGATTACAAAGTCATAGAAGCCACCGTTGAACTGATGACAAGAAATAACCATCTGCAGCCTCGACTCGTATCTATGCTAGTCAACAACAATGCAAAAACGATCTCTCATCTGAATTTGCAGTGCTCGGGCCTTTTACTTCCATAGACCTCTCTAATCAATCCAGCCTCCGACCACGAATGTGCCAATAGGTTTGTTTGAAGTCAGATAAAAATAGACTAGAGAATCCAAGACATTTTGTTTTTTCAGATTTGCGGTTTAGGGTTTTTAGACTTTGTAGAAGACTCTTCGAACAATTTTGGAGAGTGTCATTCTTGTGCATATTTGAAAGACACTCCATGCCTTGGGGAAGGGTTTATGCGAGGAGGAAAAAAGCCTCATTCGATTTTTGTGCCTCGATTAGTGGCAGTTAGTGCTATCTTTAGCGGCAATTTTAATTAACTGCCGTTATAGGTTATTTTTATTAGCGGCAGGCCTCCTTTAGCCACCTTTTGAACTGCATATCTGCAACTCTACGAGAATGTTAATCCAAACAAGTTGTTTCAGATGTTTAAAAGTCTTAACATTTGTCACTTTAGGTTCATGTACAAACACTCGGGGCATCCTGGTCAAGCCAGGATGTGCTGTCCTTGGTTGTTTTGATTGTAAAATGAATAAATGTCTTGTTTTACATAAGCCAAAAGCAACTAGTGGACTGAGCATCCAACTCCATTCATCAGATGTTCCAACTGAGCATGGCCAAACAAATACACATGAACACCACATCCCTACAAAACAAAGCTAACTTAAGACATTCTCCCCTTTTCCAGTTGTTTGTTTTGACATGATCCAATCCATGATGACTCTTGCATTTACACATGATAGTTTTAATTTTTTTAATTATGCAAAAAAAAAAAAAAAACACAACTTAGGAAATAAACACTTGCACATATAAAATTTCACCTGGCTCATTTCTGATCCACTAGTGGTGGTTTGGCCAGACACACTTCTGGGTACCTCTGCCTACATAGACAACTTCAAATTATGAAGCAATATGATTTTTTAGAGTATTCAAAAAGCAAATCCATACACACAACTTGTATGGGAAATTGTTTACAAAAGATCTAGAATGGTTATATATGAGCCAATGTGGTGCTTATGACAGAAAATATGTAATGAACATGTTAGATGTTGTCTACTAAAATTGATCTTTGTTTAAGACTAAGTTAATTTGAAACAACTACTTGCATAGGTGATGGCATGGTGTGAACTTGTTGCCAATCCATTATGTCAGAAGAAATTACTTACATATTAGGAATTACTGTAAAATCACACCTGAGGAAAAGATAACTTACATGAACAAGATAAGGAATGGTGCTTCGTGGATCACTTCCATCTGTAATAGTTTGAATATTTTTTCCAAAACCTTGATCCTGTATTATAAGAATTTCATTAAAGTTTTAATATAATATAAACCAAAATTTTACTACTTATCACTTATTAAACATTAATACTTGTGTGTACATGACAGAGTGGCCAGACCCTTGTGTTCCTATATTTATCGCTTCATTGGTTATAGGATTCGCACTCCCCTCAACTCCACATACATGTGTATAGCATTTTTCATCAGATTGTTCTTTCTTTGGTCTTCTCCGTTTGGCTATTGCTTTTTCAAAGGCATTCTTTGGCCTTTTTGAAGAACGTACAGTGAAAACCTTGTGCTTAAATCCCTTTACTGGTTTCAGAAACTCAGCTCGCACAGAAATAACCTCAGCATTGGTGTTATCACCAACATCCAATTTTCAATGCAAGGATACCCAATTTTTTCATTTTCAATTTGTATATCATGAACTGCTACAGATGATTGATCAATGATTGTCAACTGCCTTAAACACATTGTCACATATTCTAAAAGCTTCTTTCCTACTTAAATAACAATCTTGTAAGCATTAGGTGGAACTTTATTTATTACTTGAATGAACAGACGAAACATCTCTTTACTATATGTTTCTATTTTTGTAACTTGATTAGAATACCTATCAAAGCCATGAGATGTTTCACCCTTAGATTTTTTTGCACCAATGGTCCACCCGTTCAACACATAGGATGATGGTAAGGGCTCCCTCCTATAATCAAGCACTTTCAGTGCATGCTTGCATAAGATCCAAATAGATTCAAAGTTCTTGCAATTACAACTAATTGATTTATTTCTTGAATCAAATATCAACTTGAATTGATTATTCGCCCCATACACCTCAATTGTATTGTCAACTACCGTTTCAACCACCACACAATCTTTTTGAATCATGCAATTCAATTGTTGCATTACTTCATTATGAAACATGGAAAAAACAGGTGGTGTATACACACGAGAAGCAAAATCCAAAATTCCCACATGTGCTGCCATGATTGGGGTGCTTTGTGTTGCTACAAATTCAGCTTTCAACTCTTTGTACCGCCTATCAACAACTACTCTCTCAAAGTGACGAAGAAACCTTGACAAATGATATCTAATATTGAGATATTTCTTGAGGGAAGCATTTAGACTCTCGCTTCTAGTTGGGTCACGACACTTTGGGTTGATTTTGGATTGGTTAAATTTTGGGTTAGATTGTCAAATGCTAAACCCTAACCCTAAATGTTCAGGTTAGGGTTGACCTGTGGGTCAATTCGGGTCATCCCAAAAAATAATTGAAATTAAAAAAAAAATAAAGAAAAAATTACATAAAAAGTGCCAAAATTAAAGGAACTAACCTTAAAATTCCAAATATAAATTAAAAAAAAAACTTGAATATTTAACAATTCAAAAGAGTAAAGACTAAATAGTAAAAATTAAAGAGTGAAAATTTCTAACAATGCATAAAGAGTCTCAATTAGACCTAACAATCGGGTCACCGGGTTGACCCATGACCCAACCCAACCCAATCCAACCCAGTTTTTTCTGGGTTGAATCGGGTTGGGTCATTCTCAAATTCAGGTAGCTAAATATGAGACCCTAACCCTATTTTTTCGGGTTGGGTCGGGTCAGGTTCATGGGTTGGGTCAACTTTTTTGCCATGTCTAGACGAGCAGCATCCCCACCTTTTCCACCCACAAAAGCTAGAACCTTTTCCACCCACAAAAACTAGAGTTTGACTTCCGTCAAGGCAAGCTTGTACTCATACCGTTCCAACAACCTCTTATAATCTTGTATTGGGAATATCTACCTATGAAATAAAGCATATAAGTTGGGAGATATTTCCAATACAAGGCTGTAAAGGTTGTTCGAACAGACTTTGCCAGGACTGGAGATGGACTCCAAAAATCACTCATTTCTTCTCCTTATCAAAAAATTTTTGTAATACCATTGCTTGATAAGAATATGTCATTAGACATTGATTCTAGTTTCATCATGCCCATTGTTTAGGTAGTGCTTGAGCTGGCCCGGACCACCATGTGTCGCCCTCCATGGCCAAGTTCCTTGAGCCACGTCACTGCAGAGGACAGAATGAACCCCCCATATCCTCGGAAGGCAACCTTATCCTGACAATCCTGGAGTCTGAATCTGACCACAACTTTGACACTCGTTAATATATGGGCACCTCCCACTCAAGGTACAAGACTTTTCCTTTTAGTTCTCTTGAACACCCCACACTTCTCACCGCTGACTTGAGCGTTGGAGTACTTACTCGGGGAACTACTCCTCAGGCCTTTGATTTATTTGTCTTTGTAGACTTCAGTGAGTGGCCTCGTCCTTCTACCTCAGTATGTCTGCCTTGGCACGTCTATTTGGCGGGCACCTCAAATTGAACATCACCCATTTATGGAAACTCATTTCTTTATCAATTACACGACGAAATAACATTTACATGCATCATTTGTTCATCAACTTTTCATACGAAAACCCAAGTTCCAATCTTGTTTTAATTTCCACTTGCATTACCAACAGAATTTACTTCAGTAAATTTATGCTGTGCTTGGAAATGATGTAAATATGTGTGAAGGAAAATATGTAGAGTGCAAAACAGGTCATATAAATTGCAAAGTTGGGATAGTTTTGCATTGACAAATTTACTTTCTTACCGAACAAACTTTTAGCTGTAATGGATACAATACAAATTCCAATAAAGCATATGTTTTTTTTTTTTAATCAAAAGCTCACTTTAATGCAAATTTACTTCTTTTTTATTTTTACATCTTATTATCATTGTAAATATGAATTGATCTATTATTTATCAATGCAAAAATATAATATTGTCAAACACAAGCAAAAATGAACCAGAATCCAAATTTACCCTGAACACAATTTGCATTCCATTTGCATCTTTTCCAAACGCAGCCTTAGGTACAATACTTTGTCCATCACCACTGCTGCCTGAAGCGTAATCCCAAGATTAGCCCACTTAGCAAAAAAACAATTCTCCATAAATGTCGTAATAAATTCCATCACTATTCATGGGTGCAACTCTGGCCTTGTTCAATATTTGTAGTTTTTCAATCAAGCATTTTGAGTCAAGGTATAATCTTTTGATGAGATTTGCTCCTTTCCTTTCCTTTGAGTATAACAGCGATTTGTTTTGGGAATTCACGCTTTCCAACAAAACTAAGAAAATTGCCATGTAGCTTTAGAACTTGCAGTATTGTTAGCAAAACCAGTAGGGTTATTTGGAGATTAAAAGCTAAGCAATCAACTCCAAGATTATAAAATGTCATAAAATTGGGAGAACAAATTTGGTGGAAATTAAGAAATAAAATTAGTAGGTGGAAGAGTTAATGTCAGAAATGTAAAATAGTAACATGTTCTGAAAATTTGAAGAATAGTTAAGGGTAAAAGAATCTTTTGCCCAGGCTTAATGGAATTTAAATTTCCAAAACTCTAAGATACTTTAAATTCTAAGGTCTTTAAGTATTTATCAGATAGTTCGGGGTACTATAAGTAATTAAGTAATTAACCCTTAGATTTATTGATGGATACAAAACCTCCATCTAAATTCACCTTTACAAAGCCATTGCCCCTACTCCGAGAGACCAAAAAAGATTACTTCCTTCTGGCAGAATCAGCTGCAGAGATACCCATCAATCTCTCGATCGTGAGCTTCAATTAGGGGTGCTCACGGTTCGGTTAGTTTGGGTAACCGAATCGTGGGCCTTTTTTGTGAACCCAACTGGGTGTAGGTAATTCGAATTGAACCGAAATTAGTCGGTTAAAATCGGACCGGACTAGATGGTAGGATCAGAAAAACCAGGAACTGGTTAAGTTTTCCCCCAAAACTGGATATTTGTAAAAAAATTGTTGATTTGGTCAATAAATCATTGGTTTGAGCGATTAAACCGTTTGAACCATTTAATGGTTTTGACCTTTTTTATTTTTGTGAGAATAGGCCGGCAGTTTGATTCGAACAGTCAGACTGTTCAACCCGGGAATTGGACCCCTGACCAGTTCGGTCTCCGGATCGGTTTTAAAAACCTTGTATTTAACACAGGAGCAACAACAATCTTTCTTCTTTGATGCTGGTTACTTGAACTAGGGAAACTTTGAAGCTTGAATAACATGCCTTCCTTTCTTCCTCTTACAAGCTTCTTTGAATAATTACACTCTAAAGTACAACTAAATATATAATAGCGTATATAGACAATGCTACAAGATTTAACACACTGTTAGTAAATATTTTATGTTGAATTTATTATCATCAAAACACATTAAGGAATTGATGCATGCATGATCAGTTTTCAGTTTTTAAATTCAACATTCAAACATTCAACAAAACAGAATTATCTATGAAAAATTATTATTTTTTAAATATTTTCAATGTTTAATTGCAACCTAAAAAACAAATTTTAAAATCATGTTTATAGGCTTTCGGCTGAGGAGTGTTACATGAAAACATAAAATCAAACCTCTCTCTCTTTCTTTCTCTCTTTTAAATAAGCCAATAGGCTACTTCATTCAACATACACCAAAAGATATTACATCTGCATCTCCTCTAGAACAATCCTCAACGAAAGCAGGAATAGAGCTTTCCCATACATCACTCAAACCAACAATTACTTCTATCTTTCACTGACAACCAAACAGTGACGAGTTAATATTTTTCAAAATAACTGGATCGGATTTCACAATGTTTTTGCATACAGCCCAGGCACTAAGTACTTTTCCTCCATGTATTAATTTGAGTTTGTAGTCAGCCAAACTTTCCAACCTCTACCTCTAACAACGTTTCCTCTCTTCAACTTTCTCAAGAGGTTCATTAATTACTCTAACTCTACGAGATTAGTTATGTTTAATTTTGGTAGAAATTCCCCTTAAATTATAGTTTCTACCATGTAATATCTACATTTGCTTATCTGCATTCATTTGTCTCTTCATTTCTCACCTGTAACTCTGACTCTGACTCATTTGTGTGTTTTTGGGAGAGATGCTTTGGTTGGGTTGTAAAATCTAAAGCTTTAGGCTGTGTTTGGTTGTAGCGCAAATTTATTTGCACTAATACAAATGTATGTAAGTGCAAATGTAAAAAAAATGTAAATTCTTGTTTAATTTTTTTTATTCTATTTCATGTCTTAATTTACTTCATTTGTAATGCAATCAAACAAAATAAGATAAAGTTTGAAATCAAAATAGGTCAGAACTTACACTCAAATCCTTTGCACTGCCATGGTTTTGCACCAGTGCAAATTTATTTGCATTGTAACCAAACATAGCCTTAACGTGGTTCGACCTGTCTTTTGTCCAACGGAGGAGCAAAAATTCATTATTAATGACAATGTAGTACAAGTATGAACAGCCCCTCTCAAATCCTAGTGCCCTACCCAAAACACTCTTTCCATTTGCTTGTGTCTCATGTAACTTTAGGCTGTGTTTGGAAATGATGCAAATGGAGTGTAAATCCCGGTTCAGGGTAAATTTGCACTCTAGTTCACTTTTGCATGTGTTAGGCAACATTACATTTATGCATTGACAAATGACAGACCAATGCATATTTACATTGATAATAAGATGTAAAATTACATCAATAAAAAAGAAGTAAATTCACATTCAAGTGGGATTTTGACAAAAAAAAAGCATATGCTTTATTGGAATTCATGTTTACATCTATTATAGCTAAAATTCTATTTGGTAAGAAGGTACATTTATAAGTGCAAAACTAACCCAATTTTACATTTTATATGAACCGTTTTACACTTGACATATTTGCATCATCTCCAAACATAGCCTTAGGCTCAATTTGGAAAAAGTACAAGTACAAATATGTACAGAACAAATAATACAAAATAATATAAAATACACGATTTGCACTCTACATATTTGCAGTTGTACTCCTTCCAAACTGAGCCTTAGGGAACAACATTCATTATATACGGGACCCAATTAAGGTAAACGGGTCATGTACCTGGTGCAGACCTCAATCAATTTTCCCCTTTTGGCTTCTCTCCACAGATGTTGAGTAGGGTCATGGAAGGGACAGCAAATAGAAATTCAAGTCACATCTCAACAGGTTTACAACTGTTATATGAGCCTATTTATAGTTGATACCACATCCAAGCCTAAAACTAAGGGGTTGTTTGGTATGGATGGCATTTATAAATAAACATTTTGAAAATGGTTTAGTAAAAAATCGGTTTTGAAAATGGAAAATGTCAAAATTGGTGTTTTTTGATTAAAAGTTCACACAATTTTCGAGAGAGCTGTTTATCAGATAAACGGCTCAACCAAATAACTTTTTAGGCCCTTTTTTTGTTAAACACATCTACAATGCTGAGTTGGCAGAATTTCTTTGAAAAGCTACATCGGTACCGGACACCATCTAAATTTAATTAAGAAACTTAGAAATCATGTCCCCAACCACATGCAGTTTAGAAAAGAAATTATGTGGCTAGCTACATGTTTAATTAGTTAGAGCTTTTGTAATTGACACTAAGGTAATGAAGGAGTGGGGGAATGAACAAAATATTGTATGTACATTGAGGGGAACCTCTAATATCGGGAGCTCATATATACAAAATATATACACGTAGAACTTATACACAAAAGATGAATACCTCGTACAACTGGGGGCTTGTTGGACTTTTATAATTGGCATTATGTTTGGTTTGAAGGAAAAGGTAGGGAAAAGAAGGGAAAGACAGGAAAACCAAAAGATGAACACACTTAGTAGTTACATACAAAAGATGAACACAGCACATACAATTGGGGGCTCATACACATACTCTTGTATACAAGTCCTTTACCTTTCATTCCTTTCCAATGTGAGACAGTACTCTTTATACATTATTCGTACATGAATCCCAATACAAATATAGATCTCTTTAGTACATCTTAGTGCAATCTCTATGAAGTCTTCCAACTGCTGCTGGTTGATCTCTCCACCTTTTAATATTGTAGGGGCCACAATCTCTGAGACACTATTATCTTCAACAGCTTTCATCACATAAGCAATTAAGTGAAGATCTCTACCTCTGGCGGCACGAAGAGACCGAGTAAAAGGCTTCTGTCCAGTTAAAAGCTCAAGTAGAAGAACCCCAAAGCTAAAGACATCACTCTTTTCTGTGAGACGATTGGAAACAAGGTACTCTGGAACCAGAAGCTCCAACAGATGCTCAGGATCATTGGAATCATCAGACACACCAATTGTATCAACTTCAACATGGGTTTGACCCAGTGGAATAGGCTTTGAGAGTTTGAAATCCGATAACTTAGCTACCCAGTTTTGGTCCAGGAAAATATTCTTGGATGTTATGCTTCTGTGTATGATGGGTTTGGGAGTCGCTATATGCATATACGCAACTGCATCTGCAATCTGGGTTGCAATGCTTAACCTTGAGCTCCATGACAACAGTCCATCATCGTAGTCAACATGGTTGCAGAGAACTCCATTAGATATCGCAAATTCATATTCAGATATGGGAATCTCTGTCTCTAAGCAGCAACCCAAGAGCTTCTACAAGTTCCTGTGGTTCATCTGTGACGCCATGACCACTTCATTTATACTCTCTTTAAGCAACAACCTACCTGTATCTTCAGGGCATCCAAACTTCTTAACCGAAATAGTTCGGTTCTCATGAGTTCCCTTGTACAGGGTGTAGTGATCATCCATATACAGAATATTGTTTTTAGCGTAGTTATCAGTTGCCTCTTGGAGCTCTTTAGCAGAGAAGATGCGGATTGAATTGGATTTTCCATTAAAGCAAGTAATTAACTCTTCCAGCATTGCACCTCCGTTCTTCAGCAAGAACTTTTCTTCTTCTTCAGCTGGTATCTTCTTCTTTCTAAGGGCCCTCAACCATGAACACATACTCTTGTCTGTCTCCAAAACCATGAATGAAACTAGAACAAAAATCGAATTTAGAAGGGAAAAAAGAGTAGAGCAAAATTACCTTGTCGAGAGATGGAAATTGATGTAACCGTTCCTGGTCACGTATCAATTTTTTGGGCTAAGTACCTCGTCAGTGACGTTTGCTCCCAAGTGGCCTGTGACTCAAAGGCTGAAGTGGAGCTCCCTAGTGGCGAGTTGTTTGGTGGCGAGCTACCTAGTGGCGAACTGCCTGGTTGTGAGCTACCTGGTGGCGAACTGCCTAGTGGCAAACTACCTTGATGAGCTACTTGGTGGCGAACTACCTTGTGGTGAGCTACTTTGATGAGATACTTGGTGGTGAGCTACTTGGTGGCGAATTGCCTTGTGGTGAGCTACCTTGATAAGCTGCTTGGTGAAGAGCTGCCTAGTGCCGAGCTACCTTGATGAGGTGCTGGGCTGACCGGGTGCTGAGCTGCCTGGTGACAAGCTAGATTGACGAGCTTCCTTGCTCTTTAGAGATCTGCAAGGAACCAAATGTCAGAGGACTGGGGTAGCTAACCTGGCGAGGTCGCTCCGATGCTTAAGTCAGTACTCTCATAGTAGACTATGAGCTAAAAAATCAAAAAGTTTGGGAGCTAGAATATGTCTACTGGATTACTTGCTCGCCTATGCCATTGGGGTTGGTGCCTTTATATAGGTATTGTTTGGCGTGGGCTTCACGCACCTCATCCGAGATTTCCGTGAGGTCATCTAAGTGGGTCGAGATTCCTGGAGGTAACCACCATACACATTGACCACCCTCCAGATCGTTTGGCACGTGGGCCAACTTCCAAGGATTGTGGGAGTGTTAGGATATGCATGCCGAATTTGTTGGTGAGCACGTCTCGTAGGCCGCCAGGTCAGCGCCTGGGCCAGGCTGTCAGGTCGCGCCTAGGCCAGGCTGTTAGCTCGTGCTTGTGCCAGGCTGCCAGGTCGTGCCTGTGCCAGGCTGCCAGCTCGCGCATGTGCCAGGCTGCTAGGTCGCGCCTGTGCCGGGCTGCCAGCTCGCGCCTGTGCCAAGTTGCTAGCTCGTGCCTGTGCCAGTTTGCCAACTCGCGCCTGTGCCAGGCTGCCAGGTCGTGCTTGTGCCAGGCTGCCGGCTCGTGCCAGGGCCAGGCCGCCAGGTCGCGCTTGTGCCAGGCCGTGCCTATGCCAGGCCGAGCCTGTGCCGACTGCCAGGCCGAGCTTGTGCCAAGCTGCCAGGCCACCAGGTGGGACACCATCAACTTGGCTAAGAAAAGTTGTTGCCAAAGTGGTTTCAGGTGTCACCTAGTTGTTCTGAGGTGCCATGTGTCACAATATCATTGGAGGGTCAAATCCGCCCTCATCATTTGCCCCCCACTCCCGAGCTAAAAGTAACTCAGCAAAGGGAGTAGATTTCTCCTTTTGGCCCGGAATGAATAATTCGATGAGCTCGTAAGCGTCGATTCAATTCCTTAGGCTCTGTGAGCGACTCGCAGTCCACTCCTTGATTTTGCCCATGCCGAAGAGGCGACTGGGTCTTATATAGTGAAGAGTTCTTCGCTAGTTCGGTATTTTGGCCCTTAGGCTTTGGGAGCGAATTGTAGTCCACTCTCCTTGGTATTTGATTTTGCCCATGCCGAAGAGGCGACTGGGTCTTATGTGATATTTTAGCCCTTAGGTTCTAGAAGCGACTCGTAGTCCACTCTCCTTGACTTCGCCCATGCCAAAGAGGTGACTGGGTCATGTGATGAGGAAGCCTCTTATCAGTTTATCAGTTCGTGCCTGGCTAGGCCGCTAGGTCGGTGCCCGCTCCAGGTCACGCTTAGTCGGTGCATGTGCCAGGCTGCCAGGCCGCCAGGCCGCGCGCTGGCCACCGAATAGGTGCCTTAGAGCTATGATTGTGCTGCATCAGCCTCGTAATGTCGGTCACCCACTCCTACAAGAAGCTACTAGGAGCTCAACCTTCGGGGGCAGCACTACTAACTTTGGGTCGCCAGTTCACACGGGAGCCTTGGAAGGCTCGACCAGCAAGGGCACCCATGTAGTCTGTTGGCTGTCAACTCCCACGGAAGCCACAGAGAACTCATCTTTGTAGAGGGGACCTCACAAAGAGGACTGCTGAGGTTTTATTTGAATTGAAAGTAAAGTTAGTAGAGTTGCTTAGTCTGTTAGCTCCCTGCATAGTCTTTTAGTTCATAAAAAATGGAAAGTATAAAGCGATAGCTTTTGTTTTCTAAGAAATGAGGACTTAGCTTTTTGGAAGAAGATGACTTAGCTTTCTTGAAGAAGAGGACTTAGCCTTTTAGAGGAGGAGAACTTGGCTTTTTGTAGCGATTCCCACAGACGACGCAAAATGATGTAACCGTTCCTGGTCACGTATCAATTTTTTGGGCTAAGTACATCATCAGTGACATCTGCTCCCCAGTGGCCTATGACTCAAAGGCTGAAGTGGAGCTCCCTAGTGGTGAGCTGTCTGGTGGCGAGCTACTTAGTGGCGAACTGCCTGGTGGTGAGCTACCTGGTGGTGAACTACCTTGATGAGTTGCTTGGTGGTGAACTACCTGGTGGCGAACTGCCTTGTGGTGAGCTACCTTGATGAGGTACTTGGTGGTGAGCTACCCGGTGGCGAACTGCCTTGTGGTGAGCTACCTTGATGAGGTACTTGGTGGTGAACTGCCTTGTGGTGAGCTACCTTGATGAGGTACTTAGTGGTGAGCTACTTGGTGGCGAACTTCCTTGTGATGAGCTACCTTGATGAGGTACTTGGTGGTGAGCTACTTGGTGGCGAACTGCCTTGTGGTGAGCTACCTTGAAAAGCTGCTTGGTGGCGAGCTGCCTAGTGCCGAACTACCTTGATGAGGTGTTGGGCTGACCAGGTGCCAAGCTGCCTGGTGACGAGCTTCCTTGCTCTTTAGAGACATGCAAGGAACCAAATGTCAGAGGACCCGGGGTAGCTAACCCGGCGAGGTCGCTCCGATGCTTAAGTCAGTACTCTCATAGTAGACTGCGAGCTAAAAAATCATAAAGTTGGGAGCTAGAATATGCCTACTGGCTTACTTGCTCGCTTATGTCATTGGGGTTGGTGCTTTTATATAGGCATTGTTTGGCGTGGGCTTCACGCACCGTATCCGAGATTTTCGCGAGGTCATCTAAGTAGGTCGAGATTCCTGGAGGTAACCGCCATGCACGTTGACCACCCTCCATATCGTTTGGCACGTGGGTCAACTTCCAAGGATCGTGGGAGTGTTAGGATATGCATGCCGAATTTGTCGGTGAGCACGTCTCGTAGGCCGCTAGGTCAGTGCCTGGGCCAGGCTGTTAGTTTGTGCCTGTGCCAGGCTGCCAGCTCGTGCCTGTGCTAGGTTGCTAGCTCGTGCCTGTGCCAGGCTGGCAGCTCACGCCAGGGCTAGGTCGCCAGGTTGCGCTTGTGCCACACCGCGCTTGTGCCAGGTCGTCAGGTGGGATACCATCAATTTGACTTAGGTAAATTGTTGCCAAAGTGATTTTAGGTATCACCTAATTGTTCTGAGGTGCCATGTATCATAATATCATTGGAGGGCCAAATCCACCCTCATCATAAATCACAGGGATATGATGATATGATGTGAAGCTATTCATGTCTCGACGTATGTCAAAATGGATCGATGGATTGATGTTTGGAGATGGGTGATATATATTCCTTGTAAGGACTGAATTCCCTGCAATGGATACTCAATGTATCTGTCAACCGTGCTTGAATTCTATGGACCCTTCGGTCCACCTTTTACATGCATGGTCCCCCTGATGACAATTCGCCACATCATCTTAACGGTACTTAACGCCAGTTCTCTTACTCGTCTTTTCCTTCAACCGAAAACCAAGGAGAGACGGCGAAGAGAGAACCAATCATCCATTTTTCTTCTTCTCCTTCTTCCTCTTCTTATTTTCCCCATTTCCCTTTGCAGCTGCATCACCAATTCTTCTTCTTCTTCTTTACAACTAGCAGCCTGCGATTGTCCCTGGCCCACCAAACTCAACCGCTGCAACCCCCAGTTCACATAACCGTCGCCATTGATTCTGATATTCCACTAGGAGTCTAGGATCTTGCCATTTCCAAGAGACGGAAGGGATTACAAAATTCGGAAAATTGGTTGAGAAGGGGAAGAAGAGGAAGTGGATCGGTGGGTTCCATATTCGTTCTATCGGTAGTGTACTAGTCTCCCTAACAGCCGTTAAGTCTTACAAAAAAAAAATTGAGATGACGTGGCTTGTTTTTATTGGAGGGACTATGTAAAAGATCGACCAACGATCCATAGAATATGAAGGGCGTCATCATCTCTTCTGTTAATCCTTCCCCTTCTCCAATTTTTGTTTTCTATTTCTTTGTCTGTCTTTTAAATCCAAACCAAAATTCTTCAATCTTGATTGTTCTTTATGTCATTACCAAATAAAAAATGAAGACTATTCTCTATCTCTTTGTATATGCATAAAATAAGAAATACGATCCTCAGTGACACAAAATTGGATTATTAGCGAGTAGTAACCCATTGGATTATTAGGCTATTAGATTTTCCTTCATCGGATTTTTTCTTTTTTTTTAAATCTTCTATGTTCTTAGCTGCAGAGACATTCTTTGGTCTATCTCCTAATTAAAGAACAAAATAAAAAGTTTAGACGAAAGTTCAAAATGAAAGATAAAAGAAATTAAAGAATATCAGAAAACTATCGTAGACTCATCAATTGAAGAAGACATGGAGACAAATATTAAGAGAAGAAACCTCCCCACATCACGGGGGGTTCCAAATGTCAAATATTGAGGAACTTGTCGGCTTGTCCTATCCACACCATCTATATTATATATATTAAGGATTGGGTCCAAAGTTGGAAAAAAAAGCCATGTCATGCCCCTAATGTTATATATTATATATTCATTATATTTGTTATTAGCCATGTTCATGATATTATATTATATTATAAATTGCTTTATGGCGTAAAAAAGATATTATATTATATATTAATTATAATATATATGATAGTCATTACATTAAACAAAATAAGTGTGGTAACTTGTAATTGATAGAATTATTGTTTTTATTGTTAGAAATGGCTAGAAGGGATTTAATGTTTCAATTTTGATCCATTGGCTATGTCAAATAGTTCATTTGGTTCAATTGGTTGGACTTGGACCATTAGGGTGTTGACATAATCAGTGCTTTTTTGTAAGACTCTGTTTGGGAAGAGTGCAAATAGAAAATTGATAGGAACAAATGAAAATATGTGTTGTAACTAGTTCATGAAGTGCAAAGTTGGTTTGGTTTTGTAATGGTAATTTTGTACTCTTGCCAAATGATTTTTAGTTGTGATGAAGTATAAACAGGAAACCTGAGATTGAAACAAACCTTTATGACATTGATCAACTTTGAATGCAAAGTTTGCATCCGTTTTTTGGGTGCAAATTTTGTTCTCATTTTGATTACAAATATGTCTTACCAAATATTAGCAAAACTGAATCAAGAGTACAAATATGCACTGAACCAACATTTTCACTCTTTCCAAACGTGAAGCCTAAGGCTCAATTTGGAAGGGGTACATACAAGTACAATTAAGTAAAGTTCAAAACCTTGTGTTTTGTATGTATTTGTATTATACACATTTATATTTATACTTTCCAGACTGAGCCTAAATGTCTCATAGGCTAAAACCTACTTGGGTGATGGTTGAAAATATTGATGCTTGGTATGGTTTTAGTTAAAAAGAAAATTGAGTAAAAGTGGGTTGGTGCATATATAGGTAACCATATATAGGATAAAAGGGTTGGATATGGTTTGGGCCATATTAAAATGGATTGGACATGGATCCTAATTATGAATCCACTCAAATTTGAATCTAGATCCAAGTTCGACCACTTGAGCAAGTATACCCCCAGTCAAAGATGAAACTAACCAACTTAGTACTAGTTGGTCGAGTTGGACCCATGAATCATACACTGAATTTGTTATCATATGACCAAGATTAGTAACAGCCTTGATTTCCCTGGTCGGCTATTTCTCTGCGCTATTTGTTGATTATTATCAGAATAATAGTGAATTGATACATATGGCTTAGTTACAATGTGGACGGCCATTTAATTATAGTATTCATCCATTCAGGTCCAACCATACTCACACTTGGATTGGAATGGCCCAAAACTTTGCCAAAGAACTTAGATTGTTTGGTTATATACAAAAATAAAGAAATAAAGGCAATATTAATTATAGACAGTAAGCCAAGTTTGTTGAATGAGTAGAGATAGATATAATATACAATTAGCACACATAAACCATTGGCGATAACTAGTGTATGTACATCAGAATTCTTTATGAACTTCTCTATTCTTTATCCTGAGCATTGACTAGGCTTTTGAATTTGCCTCAATTCTTTTGCAACACTAATTATTAATGGCCTTTCTTCATCTTCCTCTTTCCTACATCTTAGGACAATATTCAAACATGTTCGTAATTGTTGCTCCTCTATTCCTCCCTCTGCCAAAATAAAAGGTGCCACAATTTCAACCAAACGACGAGTTCAAATCATTCCCCCACAAGATTGCCCCCTATAACATCCCACAGTATATTTCTGAGAATATCTCCTTACATGATTCTCCAAATCAACATCTAGACTTTCATCCTCCCCATGAGTTACCACACACCAGTGCTCTTCCACTCAAGTTTTCACACGTCTCACTTCACATGCTACCCCGGCTAACATGTGCGAGACTTATTATGCGGTCATAAGTTTTTTCTGTTGTTTATATTATTTTTTGAACTTACAAATTAAAAGAAAAAATGGAAAAGGAATGTCATATTGACTGTCCAATATGAGAAAAAAAGCAGGATAGACAAAATCAAACTCTATGCTGCCATTATTACTGGCCAAAGATGATTGTTTGAAGGGGCTCATTGTTTCTTCTTCTTAAAGAGTTATTTAGATTCTAGAACGTGAAGTCACATACCAAAGACAAGGAAAAAAAAGACAAGTATTGATTGGTTTTTAGTAATATAGACTTTTTTACTATTTCAGGTTTTGATTTCTTCTTCTTCTTACCTCAGCCCTCAGGACCCTACAAATCAAATGTTCTTGACAATGTGAAGCCATGGATCAGCAACGTCACAAG
This sequence comes from Nelumbo lutea, assembly GCF_056320005.1. Taxonomy (NCBI): domain Eukaryota; kingdom Viridiplantae; phylum Streptophyta; class Magnoliopsida; order Proteales; family Nelumbonaceae; genus Nelumbo; species Nelumbo lutea. The sequence continues at coordinate 54,101,320 of NC_142691.1, forward strand.
GCTATCCAAGTCATCTTGGTACACCTCCGTGCACACATTGAAGGTCGTATTTCCATCGAGACTTTTAATCTTCATGAGATTAAAATACCTCCCAAACTTTCCTTGATTGATTTTAATGATAGAGGCATGGGTGGTTGAAGGTAAAAGAAGAGTGGGAAATTTTGGATTTGAAGTGTGGAAGCACCTTGATACACTCCCACACTTGACCAAAGGTTGAAAAGAGTACAAAAAGAAATTTCAGATTTAGAAAACAGAGGCTTGCTTTGCAACACTCCAATCCTTGGCTGAAGTTTGAAAAGAAAATGGATTTTGTTGCAAATATCTTCTGACCCTGGCTGAGGTATGAAGAAGAAATGGAGGTCTGCAATCGTCTATTAATGGTGTCTGCCCAGCCAAGGTTGGGTTTGCAAAATATTTCTCCTGTTTTGTTCTCTCTTAAACCTTCATTCTTTCACTTTTTCTCTATTTTAACTTAAAAAATATATATAGAAAAGAATAATGGATGAATCAGGAAAGTAAGACCCACACATGTGAGCCGAGATGCATGATAAGTGAGACGTGTCTAAATATGATTTGTAGTGCACCCCCGCACACACCAACATGAGTGCAGGAGATCCGGGCTCACCTCACGCACTTAGGAGCTATAAACCCGAAATACTTTCTAATCTCGTCAACCAGCACAAGCTTCTTCTTACCTTCAGGAATAAATATTGAGGATGTGAAATCAGATAGCTTGGCGACCCAGATATTGTCTAAGAAAAATATTAATGGGTCTAATATCTCTATGGATGATGACCTTGGGAGTACCCAACTGAACATAAGCGATCAACTTTGCAATCTCCGTTTGAAATCCTTTAATTTACTCTACCGTGGTAGCAACAAATAATTTCTTGAAAGGTCATCCTACTCTTTCTGAAGAATATGATCCAAGAGAAATCCATTGGGACCAAATTCATAAACTAGGCCAAGAGCCTTAGCCTCTAAGCAACATCTCAAGAGCCTCAAACTTCTTAACAACCAAAGTAGCACGACTTTCATGAATTCCTTCATCTACAAGACATACGATCCTTCCCATTGCAGAATTCAGTTTTCGGCATAGACATTTCTGCATTGATTTTTTCAATACAAACATTTTCTTTCTTCAAATAGAGTGTGCGGTTTGATGTGTTGATACCTTATCCATAATTAATTCAGCTTTAGATTTAGTGTTATTAATGTATTTGTGATTTGTATGTATTTCCCTAATATATTCAAGTGCTTCCATGTTAGTCATTAATAGCCATGTATTTTCAAAATACACCTATATCTATATCCCAATTGTCAATAACATACTTTAATCCTTAATTTCAAAAAAATCAAAATAGATATTCTCTATTTTCTTCCATCTCTTTCTTTTTGGTCTGCCATATTGAAACTCCATGACAAGCTCAACATTGACTTTTGGAAATTCTGCTGAGACTTAGTTTAGAAGGAGTACAAATACAAATATGTATTGTGCATATACGTACAAATTAATATAAAATATAAGATTTTGCACTCTACAAATTTGTGTTTGTACTCCTTCCCTGAGCCTGATTGTGTATGGAGTGTTTATACGTCAGTGGGCATTTGTCATTTATCCCCCAATAAGACACCTAGCCATGGCACAGGGCAATATGTGGAATTTTTGCAAGAACATAAAATGACATACTCAAATGCATGGTTTTCAAAACTGGATCGAATTGGATGATCAAACCGAAAAAATCAGTCCTAAAATCTGGATTTTCCCTCAAAACCATTGATTTTGGTCAATAAACCACTGAACCGGATGGTTAACTGTTCGAACGGTTTTGACTGTGTTTTTATTTTTTTGATTTTTTTGTCAACAGTCTGAACATTTGGTTTGACGCTGACCAGTTCGGTCATCGAGTCGGTTTTAAAAACCATGCTCGAATGACTTTTCCCTTGCCACTTCGTCAATGTTGATGTAATATCTGGTCAAATTTAAGTGAAATCCAAAATTCTGTGGGTGAATAAATAGTCAGAAGTTGCAGTAGAACAACCTATAGCAGTTGATATAAAAGAGATCTTGCCTGCTGAGCTAACATACGTCAGGTAATAGCCAATCAACAATTTACGTACATACCATGTTCACTCGTAACAAAAACCTATCAACATGTTTGTTTAGAAAAGCTTGTTTTTTTTTTTCTTTTTTTTTCTCTTTTCTTTTCTAGCTATGTTTGGTTTGAAGAAAAAGGTAGAAAAAAGAAAGAAAAGATAGAAAATTCAATATAAGATTTGTAAAAATTTTCTATCTTTTCCTACATTTTCCTTCAAACAAAAAATAGCCTAATTGAATGAATATTTGAATTTTCATAATTGGTGTTTACTCTCAGAATACATCCATAATTAGAATAAGGCATCACATATAGCCACTTCTGCTACTAACTTACTAGTAGTGCACAGTGTGCACACTTGCCCTTGGGTTCTTATCAAACTAGAACATTAATTTCAGTGAAAAAAATATAAAATTGAAATTGTCGGTTGCTAAAATCAGAGCTCACCATCACTGTAGTTCGGAAAGGTAACACATTTAAAAACTTTGCACTTCGAACATAAAACATATGCAATCCTCAACAAGAGTAAGAGAGGCTTGATAGTGAGTAAACACCGATATGAATGCCCGTCACTACAGAAGGGATCGCTGGTAAATATGAAGTATGTTTTTTGGCTACTAAAATAAGATCATTTATTGAAAAGGAAAAATTAAGATCATTTATTGAAAAGGAAAAATTAAGATCATTTATTGAAAAGGAAAAATTCTTGATTAGTACCTAATAATTTGGGTTTAGTGTCATTTTGGTCTTCAAACTTTAAAATGCAACAATTTAATATTTAAACTTTAAAACGCGACAATCCAGTATTTGCTGTTAAGTAACTATTAACCAATCGTTAAGTGATATTTAAAATGCAATAATTTAGTATTTAAATTTTTAAAACGTGACAATACAGTACCTGCTGTTAAGTATCTATTAACAGTCGTTAAGTGACATTTGAAAAAGATACAAATGCCCTTCGAGTGTCATCTAATTTTCTTTATCAACCGTCCAAACATTGGCAAAAAATTAACAGCCCCAAATCTTTGCCTCTTCCATTCAAGAAAGTTGGAGTCAAATTAGATGACACTCGAAGGGCATTTGTGTCTTTTTCAAATGCCACTTAACGGCTAATTAACAATTAGTTCACTTCAGGTACTGGATTGTCATATTTTGAAAGTTCAAGTACTGAAATTTCGTATTTTAAAGTTTAGAGACCAAAGTGGCACTAGGCCCAAATTATAAGGTACTTGATGCTTCGCGATCTGGGCACTCCTAACTGGCAGAAACCTGGCTCCTAGCTGGTGACGGACGGTACCTGAGACGAAGAGGAAGGTGAAGAATTCCCGAGGAGCTCGCCCGGCAGGAACACTCCGATGCTTAAGTTAGAACTCTGAGAGAACTGAAGAATATATATATATATATATAGCGAGAGAGAGAGAGAGAGAGAGAGAGAGAGAGAGAGAGAGAGAGAGAGAGAGAGAGAGAGAGAGAGCTAAGAGTGCAGATGGCGCAAGTTCAGTACCTTTGCTCCTTGGGGATCAGGGTCCTTTTATATTGGAGTTCTGTCAAATCAGGCGTAATCGCCTTTGCCGCAGCCGTTACTGCCAGAGTTGAGGTGGCGGGTGCAGGCAGCTGTTGTAGGGTACGGACCTGTCAGGCATGCCACATCTTTTAGAAATGGCAGGCACGACGCTGCCTGACGAGGGACGTGGGTGCAGCCTCCAGATTCGGCAGGTACTGTTGTCAGGCAGATCTTTCCTGCAGGTTGCCGAACTACTTTTGCACCGAGCTACCTTGGGTCGAGCTATCTTACACTAAGGTGCTAGGGGTGCGCCGAGGTGCTTATGCTTGAAGCGGGCCTTAGGCAAGTATGGACAGGAGTGTTAATGGTGCTGAGCCAAAGTGTTTCCACTTCGGGATACCTAGTCGCAGGTTGGGGTGTTCCCTTCTCAGGAAGGAAGAGCTCGGGTCTTAAGAGGAGCTCGGGACTCCTTGCTTAGAGGGAGCTCGGGGCGCTCCACCCTTAGAGAGAATTCGGGGTAAGCTGGGTGTTACTTCCCGGCGAGTTGCCACATCCACTGATTTGTCCGGCCGGGCTCCGACAAGTTCGTTATGCCGAGTTATGGCCAGGCCATCACGCTGAGTTGTCACTTATGCCAGGTCATGTCCACATGTCCCCGTCCTATGAGGTCAGGCCAAATCACCCCCCATCAATTGCCCCCCACTCCCCGTGCTGGGGGTTCTGACCCAGCGCGGGGAGTCCGTGGTATGCCGGGTAAATTTGACTTGGAACTCAGGCCTTTTTGTTAGACAACTCATTGGTCGGACCAATTCACTGCTCGACTCAATCAAGAGCAACCCGAGTCGCGTACGGTTCACGCGTGGACGTCGCGCAATCTATAGACTCCGCGGACGTCAAAAAATGCGCTAAATCGATTTCGCCTCGGGGTTGCATATCCGGTTTTCTTGAGAGCCGTCAGATCGTCTTGATCTTGACCGTTGATGCTCGTGTATAGTGGCTATAAATAGTGGGGGTCCTGGTCATTTTTCCCTCGCCATAAGCTCTCAGCATTCGTCTAGAGCTTGCGTCTAAGGTCTCCAGCTCGGGTCAATTCACCCCAGTTCGGTTGCTTTTCCTTGGTGAGTCCCCTTAGCTTTTCTTTCAGTTTCCTTATTTCTTCTAGTTCGTTTCTTTCTATTACCATGTCTAGTGTCGATAGTCAACTGAATGAGCCCGAGGTGGTACCTCGGCTCAGGGTGGTCCAACCGAAGTCCAGTCTTCTCATGAGGCACAAAAGGCCTCGAGTAACCTGGCGTCCACCTCTCACCGAGGTCGAATGTCGGATAAGTTCGGTCCTTCCATCATGACCCTAGAGAGACTCCGGTACCTTATCAGGCAGTACATTCTCCCCAAGGAGTACACTTACAGCTTGCCCGCGGGTAACTTTCCTTGGGAGCACAGTCCTGACGAGATCGTGATCTTTAGGGAGCAGCTCATAGCCGGGCTCTGCCTTCCTCTTCATCCTCTCATCGTAGAGGTCTTAAAACATTTCAACATCGCCCTAGACCAGCTCCACCCGAACTCCATTCGTAACGTGGTCGGAACCATCTCCCTCTGCTTTGACTACGTCCTCTTCCTAGACTTAGATATTTTTTGCTCAATCTTGTCAATAAAGAAGAGCGCTTCAAGCGTTCTCCCCGAGCACAGGCGGGCCTACTACCTATCCCCTCACCCGGGCTTCAAATTACTACACAAGCTTCCCAGCAAAGTTCCAACCTGAAAGCAGGACTACTTTGTAGTCTAGAACACCGCGGGGTGGCCCTTCCCCACTCATTGGAGGGCGGCTATTCAAGACCCCGACGTCATACTGGACAAGAAGACAAGGGAGACGCTCCAGTCATGGGCTGAGCTCGAGTTTAATTACAAGGATTATATCGCTGAGAGCAAGCTCATACAAGCCGGCTTGAGACCGGGTAGGTTCTCTTACTTAGTACCTTGCTTAAATAGCTAGTACTTTTGAGTTTACTAATGCTGAGCTCTATTGCAGGACCCATGGAAGAAGAGAAGCTTAAGGGGGAGAGGCTTTTCTACCAAATGAAAGGGAGAAAGAAGCGAGCTGCCAAGAGAGCTCGGGTCGAGTCTCCGCAGGTCCCCACCTCCGAGCCCGAGCCTCCGTAGGTCCCCACCTCCGAGCCCAAGCCCCCGCAGGCCCCTACTTCTGAGCCCGAGCTTCTTGATGCCCCTCCGATCATTGAATTAGAAGAGAGCTTGCCACCTCGGGAGCCCGAGACGACGGTAGAGCCCTTTTCTAAAGCAGCTGTGGAGCCCGAGGTCGACACCGAGGCCACTGATGCAGATGTTGAAGCCTCCACCGAGCCCGTTCGCGCAACTGAGATGGCAATTTCTAGTTCAGGGAGTCAAGAGGGAGCCCGGAGCATTCTGATCCCACGGTGCAGCCTTCGGAAGAGTAAGAGGGCTGTCTACGTCGAAGAGGTCTCCGACTGGGCCGACCTCACTCCTGCCACCCACTCAATGGTGGTAAGTTCTATCACTTCAAAGAGTCCCCCTCTCTTTTTTTTTTTAGCCACTACCTCTCTGGTGCTAATCGACCTTCTCTTGTCAGGTGAACTCCATCGTGCACGCCCTGACCCTTCAGTCTAAAAGGTACCTGAAAAGGGCTCTGGCTGCCGAAGACTCAGCTCGTGCAGCCCACTCCAATCTGAGGGCAGCTCACTATCAAATCCATCGGCTGGAGAGCGATGCTACAACCCAGAAGAACTTCATAGGGGCACTACTGGTAGAGAAGGAAGAGTTGGTGCGCGAGAGGGACAGGCTGATGAGTGAAGTGAACGTCCTCCGGGTAGACAAGGAGGCCTTAGAGCTCAAGGTGAAAGGCCTTAAGAAGGATAAAGGGGTCCTGAAGCACGAGGTGGAGTTCCTCAAGGCCGATATTGAGGAGAAAACTGAGATCTTCAACCAGGCCATAGAGGAGACCAAGGTTAAGGCCGCCCTAGACTATGTCAGATCGGACAAATTTGACGCCGTGCTGACGGAGGCCTATCGTAAGGGCTTCAAGCTTAGTAGGTAGTTGATAAGGCACACATACCCCGAACTCGACACGAGCGCCATCACCACCTCACGGATCACGGACGAGATAGCCCACCAGGCCACAGAGGACCCGGATTCTAAAGAGGAGAGCAACGGCGAAGAGGCAGATGCCACTGACCTGGCTAAAGCTCCTGAGGAGGTCCCGAGTAGAAATGACAAGTCCCCCAAATAGTTTGTGTAGTCCTTGTACCTTGAGCCTGCAAGCTCAGTTTTAGTTTCTTTTCTTTTTTACTGAGCTCGTTGTATGGAACTCTCAATCAATGAATTTCGCTTTTTTTTTTTGCTAAGTATTGTGCACTTAATACTTTTGCTAGAGTGACTGCTTTATCCGAACTGTTAAGTGTCCGAAGTAGGGTTTTTCATTTGTCGCCTCCCCGAACTATCTCCCAGTACCTTGTAGGGGTGGCTTTTATAACGTACACCGAGGTGAGAGACATAGTAAGGCATATGCCCGAACTGTCTTCCAGTACTTGACTTGCTGGCTATCCCTAGCGGGTCCAACCCATTGTATGCCGAGGTGGGGCTAAGCGCCGTAGGGTCCATACCCGAGCTGCTTTCATCCTTGGCATACTATGCACTGCAGTGCTGAGGCCCTTGGTCCATACCTGAGCTGCTTGCGTCCTTAGCATACTAAGAAGTCGTGGTTGAGCCTCACTATGCTAGGCCAGGTGCCGACTTCCACAGGTACTGCAATCCTTCCCACGGGCCTGACTTCCTCTCCGCTGAAGCCTACCAGGGGAGTATTCGCGGGCTTGAGGTCGCTTTCTTGGAGTTGGAGCTGGTTGAATGCTGCTTTGGAAAGGACATCCGCCGAGCTGCCCGAGTCGACGAGGACTCGCCTGACTTCAAAGTCATTAATCTTTATCTTTATGATGAGCGCGTCATCATGGGGGTAGTGGACCCCGTGCGCGTCGCCCTCTGTGAAGAAGATCGGGTCTTCCGTCCTCGGCCGCTTTGAAGGATTCTGCTCTTCTCTAGCGGCCTCGCGAGCCGACGTCCGAGCTGCGGCCAAAGTGCAGCCCGTGACAATCGAACCTCCGAAAATCACATGTATAGTCCCCCAAACTGGTCTCTCTTCCGGGGGTTGCCTCTGCGGTTGCTCTGCCTGCCTATTGGGTTCGGGAGCATTTCTACTCTGCTCCCCCTGTCGACCTGCTTTATTATTATTATTATTCTGTACAAAATTCCTCAAGTATCCGTGACGGATGAGCTCCTCTATCTCGTCACGAAGGTTCTTACAGTTTTTGGTACTATGACCGTGGTCTTTATGGAAATTACAATACAAATTTTTATTCCTTACATTAGGGTCTGCCTTCAACCGAGGTGGCCACTTCACATTCGGGGCGCCCTTGATGGCCATAAGGATCTCGGCCCGCTTCGCGTTCAGGGGCGTGTAGTCCGTCCTTTCTGCTGCTGGAGCTCGGAAAGGCTGTCCTGGCCTTGCCCCTCGAGCTTGGTCCTTCTTCTTCTTACTATCGCCCTGAGTTGAGGGCTCTGTCTCCCTTTTTTTTTCTCAAGGGCCTGTTCACCTTTCTGGTTGATCTCCTCCTCCGTCCCTATAAACTGATCCGCGAGCTTGAGAAACTCGGTCACAGTCTTGGGTTGATTAACAACTACGTGCTACTTGAATTCTTTATGGGTGATAACTCGCTTGGCCGTAGTGAGCCAAACTGCGGGGTCCAGGTCGGGTATTTGCAAACAAGCGTCATTGAACCGCTTGGTATAGCTTTAGATGGACTCCCCTTCCTTCTGGACTACGCCAATGAGGCTCTCTTGAGTTCTTGGGCATCTCTTGCTGGTGACAAAATGGGAAACAAAGACTTGTACGAACTGTGCCCAGCTTCTTATCGATCCGGGCACAAGGTTTCGGTACCATGTGCAGGCTACCCCTTTGAAGGTGGTGAAGAAAGCCACGCACATACAGGATTCATTGGCCCTTGCTAGGTGCATCTGGGACTGGAAGGCATCCACATGGTCGTTCGGGTCGAAGGATCCATCATACTTATCCAGTGGGGGAAGCTTGAAGTCCTTCGGCATAGGAACAACAAGAAGTTCCAATGACGCCGGAGCTCGGGCAGATCGTGAGTGGGAGCTCGGCGAGCTTGGCGGCGCCTCTACTGCTTCCTTGCTGGCTCGGCGTTGGTGCTGCTGGCTTTGGTATTACCGAGCTCGATGGGCCCAAGGAGGGGCTCGGACTGCTGTTGGTAGCTACGAACTGAGGGGCCTTGCCTCAAGTCTGCGGCCAGCACCTCGAACTGGTTTTCAGCAAGTGGGAGCTCGAACTGCGAATGCTGAGGCGACGTAGGCCTAACTGGCTAGGAGCCCCCGACTTGATTGCAGGCTGCGAGGCAGGGGTAGCTGGTCTCTCTTTCCCACCGCGAGACGATGTCGAGGTCTCTTCCTGGCGAGAAGGAAGTTCGTTCTGGTGGGGTTTGGTTTGCCGCATGGCCGGATGCTGAGGAGGGAGTGGCTGCTGGGCCTGAGGCAGTGGGGGAAACTGTTGTTGATACTGATACTGGGAAACTTGGTGCAGCACTTGCTGCTGATAAAGTTGAAGCTGCTGGAACTGCTGCATTTGAGCTTGCATAGCTCGCATGCGTTGCATCAGGTCCTCAAACTGGCTTTGGCTGGCCATCGGAGGAATGATGGAGGGTTTAGCGAAGGTTGTTCTGATCGTAGAGGGAAGTGAAACGTTCACGGGTGCCACTGTCCGAGGCACATTCAGAGTGGGAACTCCGTCCGCAGAGAGGGGGACGGTGAACTGTCCAATGCAGACAGTGGTAAACTGGGGTTGTTCCTCAGAGGCGTTTTGGTTTGTACCTCGTCCGACATTGTTGAAGGAAGCCATGGATGCTGAGTTCTGAGAGTTACAGAGATTGGAGGAAGGCTTTTTGAAGCGGTTCCCACAGACGACGCTAAATGATGCTGTGCCATCTGCACTCTTAGCTCTCTCTCTCTTTGTATTCTTTAATTCTCTCAGAGTTCTAACTTAAGCATCAGAGTGTTCCTGCCGGTCGAGCTCCCCAGGAATTCTTCACCTTCCTCTTCGTCTCAGGTACCATCCGTCACTAGCTAGGAACCAGGTTTCTGCCAGATAAGAATGCCCGGATCGCACAACATCAACACTAATCGAGAATTTTCTCTATAGAAAATAAAGAGAGATTACATCAGGAGGAGATTCAAACCACAACTTAGACTCGACCAACACAACGAGTAAGAACATAGCGAATGAGCTAAAACATTATGAGTACAAGGACCTTATTTGATTAGGTGACTGATTCCGTTTTACCCCAAAACTGTTATTTCACCAAAAACCTTATTTGATCAACAAACCGTTGATCCGGACAGTCTAGCCATCCAATGGTTTGACTATTTTTTAATTTTTTTTGTTATGACAAGCCGTTCATTCGATACAAACGATCGAACCATTCGACGTAGGAACCATACCCTGACCGCTTCGTTTTCCGCTTCGGTTTCAAAAACCTTGGATTATAATGAGACAATCATCGATGAAAGAAGCAGAAGCCACATGAAGCTTGATAGCTAATTGTACTGCATGCCACAGCCCCCACAATTCAGCCAACAGTGGTTCATCACCCACTACTGGACCTGTAGAGTGATTGCTATACATGCCATACCTGCACCACTGCACGCCCATTTTTAAAAGTGCCATCAAAGTATACAAGATATCTGCATCAATGGAGTTGGAAGGGGCCAAAGAAAACGTTTGCGCTCGAGTGCAAGGTTGTCACCTGCATGAGCTGCCAAGAAATCCCTATGTTGTCTATTTACTTCTCTAATGATCCCCTAATTCATTCTTTTGATTTTTTTTCTGGGTGTCTGGTAAACGAAAAGGAATCAGGAGAGCATTTGGTCAAGAAGTAAAACAAGGAAAGTATGAGCGGGAGGATGTGTGTAGATCGCTGACTGTGTGGAGAAACTCACTCTAGCTCAGTTGTAATGGGTTTACGGTGATCGATTCTGACGGGAAGTTGGTTTTTAGGGTTGACAATTATATGGACGGTCATAGGGAAGAGATCCTCCTCATGGACGGCTCAGGCAACCCCCTCCTCACCATGCGTCGCAAGGCCTCTCTGTCTCTCTCTGAATTCTTAATTTTTTTCATGAATCTTCTGAGCTTTAATTCGAGTGTGCTAGGCCATTTGTTTAGAGGATCTTCTTCACCCAACACCAGATTCGTTTACGTGATTGAAGACTCCTACTGCCAAAGATCGTGCCAAGTGCTCGATGAGTCGAGGAAAGTGATGACAGAGATTAAGAAAAAGGAATCCATGTCCCAAGGAGGAAGAGGAGGAATCTCCTTCTGTGTGTGTCTTTCTTTTGATCGTACGATCCGGTTTCAATTATGTCTTGCAACGCTCCTCGTTTTATTTCTTGACTAAATGTTCTCCTGATTCCTTTTCATTTACCAGACACCCAGAAACCGCCAGTTGAAAAGGGAGGGAGTGAGAGTGACTGGCGAGGGCAGAGTTCGGCGAGTCTCGGGCGGAAAGTAGAATGGAACGAAGGAGAAGCTGACGGCGCACGCACTAAGCAAATACACGAATCAAAAGACGCATGGCGTGTCCTCATGCTGCGCGAACGGTGCGAGAATGGACTCTGCCCTGATAGAAGCCGAACCCCACATTGACGTCTTCGATCTTGACGCAAGCGTCTTTCGTTCAAAATACCGAGTCTCTGTCTACCGATGGACACGTTCTAAGGCTTATTTATATATTTATTTATTTTTCTCTCAGTCTGGTGTTCAACCTGATGCGAATTTATCTTCGATCATTGCAGGAAGGACGGTAGTGTGGTCGGATTCCTGGAATGAGTGGAAAATTTTCCCCTTTTTTTAAAGGTTGGAATAATGGAATTAGTTTTTTTGATGAATTTATAATGGAAGAAGTTGACTGCAAATATGGAATAGTGAATGTGAAAACGTTGACTGAATTAACTCCCTTTGTCCCTTCTCTGATATTAATTGGTGGAGCTCTCTGCTTCACCAGTTCAAGTTTGGTTGTTTGTTTGTCTGCTTTTTTTTTTTTTTTTGAGGGGGGGGGGGTGTGTAAAACTTTCAAATTTCAAGTCAATATGTTGACCATGAATTCCCTGTATCTTGCTGGAACTCTCTGGCTCAAGGTTTGAACCCTTGAATTCTTTCCCAGTATTCCTTTTAAATAGTCTGAGATAGCTTAGAGGTCGGCCATACAAATATACAATTTCTTTGCTCACGGATGAAGAATCTAGTACACCTCTCTGTTCTCTTCTCTCTTTCTGTAAACTTCTACTCCAATTGGGCGACAGCCCAAACTAGCAGCAAAGTACATATCGGCGTCATTCTTGATTTGAATTCAACAGTTGGAAAGGTTGTTCATGACTGCATTTACATGGCGCTCTCAGATTTCTATGAAGCTCACCATAACTACAGCACCAGGCTTGTACTCCATCTACGGGACTCAAAGGGAGATTCCATTAGAGCAGTGTCGGCTGGTACCTACTATTATCTTATCTTTTCTAAATGCTTAAAATAAGAATTAATCCAAGCAATTTAGAACTTTAAAGTTTCTTTGGCCAACTTTCTAACTACCAAAGAGATGTAATTGGCAGGGTTGACTCATCCCAATACATTGGTTCCACATATGAGTAGAATGATTTTTAAATATGCTAATTTAATGTTTCTAGATGAGTAATACCAACCAACTGTTTGATTCTCAGAATTTTTAAAATAAATATAAAATGTAACCTTCTTTTACTAAGCAAATTATCGAATAATATTAAACAATTAAATTTAGGAAGTTAAATCATCTTTGGAGGGGCCCTATAAAACTAGGTAAGATTCTATGTTATAAACTTTAGCTTTAGCTGCAATACTGTTGGTTGCCTTATCATATTTTCTACCTAGGCATACAAATTCTACAATCTAACATCTATTCAAGTACAAAATGCTCTCAACAAGGGGAATTAAACAGTAATGAAAAAACATAGAAATTACCATTAACAGCCTGTACAGTTGTATGGGAATTTGATTCTACTATAATTCATTTTCCAAAGCTCCAGTGAAAACTAGAAGCAAAACCTCCCTTTGGTACAACAAAACTACCAATATTACTTTGGGAAAACAATCGTAAGGTTATATAACATACACAACTTTAACCTTGCTTGTCAGGAAATTAGACCACATTTGTGGCAATGGCAACTTTGGAAAATTCCTGTATCTAAACTTTTCTCCCATAGAAAACGTATAGTTAAAATGTACAAGTTCCTTTATTTATAAGGTGGAATTTTTCCCTTTGGCTCCAATAAAAAAAAAAGAAAAAAAGAAAAATCCTCTAAGCCCACAAGCCCAGTTGCACTGCATATGTTATCATGAAGCTGGTCTGTGCTTGGTCTTGATTGCATGATGATCCCAATTCCCTGTTTCATCATGGTCTTTGCTAGTCCTAGAATCATCCATGGCAAATTATCAGTTCTCTAGTCATCTTATGCTACTGGATTACATCAAAATCTCTTTTCCTTGTACAACACATTGGTTCAAGCTTGTCTATTCTCATGCTTTTTGTTTCAGTCTGTTAACTTGTGCATGGAATGCAGCTATCGATCTGCTACAGAATTTGGAAGTGCGGGCAATCATAGGACCAGAAACAGCAGCCTTGACTAATTTCATTGTTGATCTTGGAGATAGAACTCATGTGCCAATTATATCTTTCTCTGTGAATAGCCTCTTTTCATCCTTAATCCCAAGTCCTTATTTCATCCAAGCAGTGCAGAATGAAGTCTCCCAGGTAAAAGTAATTTCCACCATGATTCAAGCATTTGGATGGAGGGCAGCCACTCTAATATATGAGGATACTGATTATGGAAGTGGTATTATACCTTATCTGACGGATGTCTTCCAAGAAATAGATATTAGCATCTCATATAAGAGTGTTATTTCTATTAGTGCTACAGATGATCAAATCCTGAAAGAACTCTATAAGTTGATGACTATGCAGACAAGAGTATTTATTGTGCACATGTACTCTACACTTGGCTCACGCCTTTTTCTCAAGGCAAAAGAGGTGGGAATGATCACCAGAGGGTATGCATGGATTATCACAAGTAGGCTTGCAAATTTAATAGATTCAGTGGACTCCTCAGTTCTTGATTCAATGCAAGGAGTGCTTGGGGTAAGATCTTACATTCCCAGATCAAGGAAACTTGATGATTTCATATTCAGATGGAAAACAAATGATGTAAAAAATAGACAAACCATGGGAAGTGGTAAGATAAATATCTTTGGATTGTGGGCATATGATGCAGCTTGGGCACTTGCAGTGGCTGTAGAGAGGACAGAAAGGGTTAATTCTTACTTCCAAAGGCCATCTATTGACAAAGGCTTGACCAACCTATTGACTCTGGGAATATCTCCTGTCGGTCCAAAGCTTCTTAATGAGATCTTAAAAGCTGAGTTCAAAGGTCTAGGTGGTGAATTCCACTTCATAAATGGACAATTACAACCATCTCGTTTACAGATAATCAATGTGAATGGAAGAGAGGAAAAGGAAATTGCATGTTGGTCCCCATCAAATGATCTTTCCGGAGGACCAAACCTGAATAGCACAAAAACATATGCTTTTTTCCTGGCAAGTCTAAAATCTCCTGTTGTCTGGCCAGGCAAATCAACAGAGGTGCCTAGAGGCTGGGAAATGCCAACTAGTGGGAAGAAGCTGAGGATTGGTGTTCCAGTTTGGGGATTCAAAGAATTTGTGAATATGGAAAAGAATGTTTACAACAATTCTACAAAATTCTCTGGCTTTTGCATAGACTTGTTCGAAGCAGTAGTGAAGGAATTACCATATGCTTTGCCGTTTGAGTTTGTCCCATTTTCTGGGAGTTACGATGATCTTATTTACCAAGTCTATCTTCAGGTACATTGAACTCTTGATTCTTGGAAATTGTTCCCAATATCTAAGTGGATCTAACACAGCTAGCTCCCCCCCCCCCCCCAAAGAAAAAAAAAAGGGAAAAAGTACATTTTGTGTTTCCCTAACAAGGCACCATAATTATTAGGATCCTACTATTTTAGACAATTATGTTCTTGAATATTTATGTATCTGTTGGATGATATATTTTTACTTACTGCAGACTTGTAGATAGAACTAAAATCCCAATCAATTGACTCCTCCATATAATCTCTTTTCTCCTTTTTCTTTTTCTCTTCTATTCTACACTGATCTTATATATTTTTCTTTGTTTTTGTTCTTCTTATCATCAATATAAATCACAAGTTAGTATCAAAGCAGTAAAGCTACTACATTTTCCTCACTTTTCATGAGTTTGAAGCACATTCATGGTTAAAGTCAGCAACCTGTATTTAGATCAGAGATTTTTCCTGGTTTTTAGGGATTATTGGAGATGTTTCGAGAAACTATTTATATCCTAGGAAAGGGTCCTAGAGATCTGACTTCCCAAAAAGCAGAAAAAAAACAGAGTTGTAGTTATTTGTTGAAGTTGTTTGCATAGTTTTTAAGGCGCCAAGGCGAGGCTAGGCGACTGGGGGGCACCTCGTCGCCTAGTCGCCTAGGCGATGGATTTTTTTTTATGTTAAAAACATAAATCCTAGGGTAGTTCCGTAGGTATCAGAACCATATTTCTTTAATAATTATTCATGATTTTCATAAGAAAAGTATAAATTTCATATTAAAGCATAGAAAAATCAACATATTCATAAAAGAAAAGGAAGAAGGAAAATAAAATTAAAAAAATATAGGGGCTGAACCCTTATTTTTGTTATAGGAAAATAAGAAAATAAAAAGTATTGGTAGTAGTAGAAGAATTTAGCAATGTTTGTGTTGATTAAACCCTAATAAATAAGAAAATAATAAAAAGAAATTAGTATATAAACACACAAAATTATTATTTTTGTTTAAAAATTTCTATTTTATAATTATAATCTCAAAAAAGAATGAATAAAAAAGTATTTTATAGTAGGAAGTAGAAAACTGCTTGGTGATTAGGCGAGGCGAGCCTCAAAGGGCGCCTCGTCATCTAGGCGTCGCCTTGACAACTATGGTTGTTTGGTTGGATTTAGATTATTATTTGCTTTTAAGAAGAAGAGAAATAGAGAAGAACAAAGAGTGGGAAAGAAAAATTGAGAGGCACACAGATGCCTAATCTCTTCTATTGTTCATTACGAAGAGGTTTGTACAATAACAAATTTACCCCTGATATGTGTAACATATACCCTTAATAGCGTATTTCTTAACCTATTTGATATTAAATCCTAAAAAATAGATCAATCAAGTTAAAAGGCTACTAGGCAATTCGAACTTTTTGTTAGGATACGAACATACAGAAATTGGTATACAGCTTTGGAACTTGAAAATAGTTAGGATATCAAGTATAATATTTCCCTTCCCATGAGATAGGAGCCAAAGACCTATCAATCACTCTATCAGCAATGGATACTTTCTTCTTGCCCAAACACTATTGATAGGAATGAAATAAAAAAGGGATACTAGCCATTTGGTCCATCCAAGGAATGCATTGATTGCAGATGTGGAAGCAAGATTTGCAATTTCTCAAGTAACTGTAAGGACACAATTGTAGTAAGTCCTATACCAGATAGTGAGGGTTATGAAGGTCCAATTGGACTTCCCACACTGTTCTCTAGTTGGCATAAAAACTAGATGTTCTAGGGTTTGTAGAAGTAGAGAAGGAGAAAGAGAGGAAGAAGGATGTATTGAAGAGAGGAGTGTGTGTTACTATTCACACCCTCAAAAAGGTACTTATATTTTGAAGAAAAAATTACAAGAAAGCCCATACTTGGGTGCCCGAATACAAAAGATGATGGCAAGACTAAAACACCATTGTCCAAGCATTTTCAACACTCCCCCTCAAGATGAGCATATATGTCAATCATGTGCAGTTTGACAAGGTTTTTGGCAAACTTTGGATGGTGAACACCCTTAGTGAGGCAATCAGCTAGTTGGTCTTTCGACCTTACAAATGGAAGGCAAATATCTATACTAGAAATTCTCTCTAATAAAGTGTTTGTCCACCTCAATATGCTTTGTACAATCATGTTGAACAGGATTGTAAGCAATATTTATGGCTACTTGGTTGTCACAATACAATCTCATTGGTGTATTTGCTTGGATGCCCATCTCAGTTAATAAGGTCTTCAACCAGCGTAGTTTAGACACTTCATGAGCCATCACCCTGTACTTTGCTTCAACACTAGAACAAGCAACAACAAATTATTTCTTACTTCTCCAAGAAACCATATTGCCTCCAACCAAGGCACAATAACCAAATGTAGATCTTCTATCATCAATGAACCTTGCCCAATTAGCATCTGTGTAAGCTTCAATGTTTAGATGGCCATGATTGGAATACAACATCCCTTTATCAGGGCATCCTTTTAGATAAGATAAAATTCTATTGACTGTTTGCATATAGGATGTTTTGGGTTCATGCATATATTGGCTAATCGCTCCAACTACACAAGAGATGACCCACTCCAACTATAGTAGCACTAAACTTGTGGTTGGGATCAATTGGAGTTTGTACATGCTTACACCCTAACTTACCAACTTCATGGAGCAAGTCAAGAACATACTACCTTTGTGACAAAAAAAATCCCCTTCTTGGATCTTGCAACTTCAATGCCAAAAGTATTTGAAATCACCAAAATCCTTAATCTTAAATTTTGAAGCAACGAAGAATTTTAACTAAGAGATACCTAAGATGTCATCGCCAACCACAATAATGTTGTCAACATATACTATCAACATTGTTACTCTGCCATCAACTCTTCTTATGAACAAGTTGTGATCTTCTTGAGATCAAGAGAATCCAATCTTTAAGATAGCATTTCTAAATTTGTCAAACTAGACTTTAAGGGACTGCTTGAGCCCATACAGGGACTTCTTTAAGCAACAAACTTTTCTTTCACTATTAGGAAATCTTACTCTAAGTGGTAAGTCTATATAAACTTCTTCTTGCAAGTCCCCATTAAGGAAGGCATTCTTTTCACTCATTTGATATAAAGGCCAAGAGTGAGTAGTAGGCAGCAAGAGACATGATCACACGAATAGAGTTCATTTTAGCAACTAGAGCAAAGGTTTCCAGATAATCAATGCCTAAGGCTGAGTGTATCCTTTGGCCATAAGCTCTCGATTGAGCCATTTGCCTTGTGCTTAATAGTGTAAACCCACTTACACCCGACAAGAATCTTATCAGTGGAACAAGGAACAATTTCCCAAGTTTGGTTCTTTATTAGGGCCTTCATCTCTTGGTTCATAGTTTTTTTTTTTTCCCAATGAGGGGGCTGCATTGTCTCTGTAACACTACGGAGGATGGAAGAAGAAGAAATAGCAGAAATACATGCACAACAAAAGGGTGAAAGACCATCATAAGATACATAGTTAGTAATAGGATATGTGCTATATGTCCTCTTTCTTTTTTGGTTGGCAATAGAAAGATCAAAGTCAGGATTAACAACAGAATTATTAGGAGGTTCAAGAGTACCTGAATTTGAGAGATTTGATTGTGATGGGCATTCATTTTTAAGAGACACCCTCTTATTGTGCTTGACGAAAAATTGCTGCTAGGACCGAGGTTGATACATAGGAGGAGGAGGAGGAGGAGGAGGAGGAGGGGAAGGAATACCATCGTTATAAGGAAGAGAGGGAGGAAAAGGAGGAACAAGGACAGGAATCGGAAGACAAAAGGAAGTTTGATCTTCACTTGAATTTTCCCTCTGAAGAGAAGAATGAGATGACTGGAGAAAAGAGGACTCTAGAAAGGTAACATCCTTAGAAATATATCGCTTGTCCGAGAGAGGATTAAAACATCTATAGCCTTTCTAGACTGAAAAGTAACCAAGGAAAACACATTTAATTGATTTAGAGTCAAACTTATGTTGGGTAGGATTCGTATCATGATCAAAACAAATACAACCGAAGATCCCAAAGGGTAGATTAAAGAGGGGTTCATCAGGGAAGAGAAGCTGATGAGGAGACCGAAGGTTAAGGACCCTTGATGGAAGCCTATTATTGAGATACACAACTATCTCAACAGCATCACCCTAAAATTAGGTGGGAACATGAATTTGAAATAGTAAAACTCAAGCTACGTTAACCACATGCCTGTTCTTCCTTCCAATAACTTCATTTTGTTGTGGAGTATGACTGCATGAACTTTGGTGAATAATTTCCCGATCTTTAAGGAACCCATGCAAATGGTTTTCAAAGTATTCCTTGGCATTGTCAAATCTTGTTAATTATTTTCTCAAGCTGCAGCTTTACCATATTCATGAAATTTTAAACAATCATATGAACCTTATCCTGACTTTTCATCAAGTAGAGCCATGTATACCGACTATAGTCATCAATGAAGAGAATAAAGTATTTATACCCACCCATGCAAGGGATAGCATATGGGCCCTAAACATCAATATGAACCAAATGGAAAGCAATATTACTTCTTTTACTAATCGCAAAATATGTGGTTTTACATTGTTTGGACAAATGGCAAACTTTACATTTAGGGTTCATTTTTGACACCGGATTAAACAAGTCTGGAAACAAAATTTTTATAGAACCAAAAGACATATGACCAAGATGACAGTACCATAATTTCAAAAGACTCCTTTTCTCATGAGAACAAAACTCAATTTGGCTCGATATCCATGCTCTGAAGGTCCACCAAAGAGGTATCAACTTCATGCCCACTTTCAATCATCTTCCTCGTGCTCAGGTCCTAGAAAACACAATGGGTAGATCCAAGAGAAATTATAGGACTTTGTAAAAGAACTTACAGACAACAAATTTTTATGTAATTGAGGTACATGAAGAACAAATCCGAGAAAGGTTTTGGTCAAGTTGTAAATCACACCTACAATAATCTGATTTAAAAGAAAAGAAATGGGAGAAAAGAGATTGAAGAGAGAGAAGTGATGGAGGAAGAAGATGGAAGAAAAGGAAGAAGAAGAGAGTAGTTCAAAACCTCTCTTCAGCCTCTAATGATCTCTTTTATTCTTTTGTTGTAAAAAATAAGGACAATTACAAGAATGCCCTTAGTAGGGCATCCATCACTAAAGACAACAATAAAAAAAGAGAAAATTGGCTCATAGCTAAGCCTACTACCTACTAACACAAGTCATGAACATAACTTAAAGAAAAACAAAGAAATTAAGGCCCATTCAATCCATTATCTCTACACTCCCCCTCAAGCTATAGACATCAATCGTGCCCAGCTTGCTTGCACAATGTTGTAACTTTTCCTTGGGGACACCCTTGGTGAAAGCATCTGTTAACTGTTGCTATGAGGCAATAAAAGGAAGGAAAACTTCTCTGGAAGCTACCCTTTTTCTCATAAAATGCCAGTCAATTTCAATATGTTGTCCTGTCATGCTGAACTGGGTTGTGAGCTATGTTGATCGTAGCTTGATTATAGTAGTCGATCAAGACTATAGTTAGTCTTGGATTCCAAAGGATTTCAGATTGAGAAAAGTAGAAGGAAAGGGAGAGAAGAAGAAGAAAGCAAAAGTACACAAGGGTTTTGAAAAGAAGGGATAGATCGAATGAATCTGTCGTCGCCACTCTCTCAATATTTATATGTTATGTTCACTAATTGTAGGAAAGGACAGAATTGCCCTTAATGCTTACATGGCAAATAAAACAATAATAAACTGAAATAACAAGCTGTCTAAAATAACTACCAACTAACACTGACATAACTAACAAAGATTACATGTGCTGTCATACGAACACAGTGGGGACCACAGCCGTGGGGCTCACATCAGTGTTTTCTACACTCCTCAAGTTGGGAATAGATATTTGTCATTCCCAACTTGCATAGGTCTACCTCTAACTTCTTCCTTGGAACAGCCTTGGTGAGAAGATTTGCGAGATGCATGTTGGAGGTGATATACGGGAGACACACTTTTTGTGATGAGACCCTTTCTCTGACAAAATGTCGATCAACTTCGATATGTTTATTTCTGTCATGCTGCACCGGATTGTGAGCTATATTAATAGCCGCCTGATTATCGCAATACAACATCAAGGGCTTCTCATAATCAATACCCAACTCTTCAAGTAGTGATTTCAGCCACTCCATTAGCCATTGATCTGTATTCAGCTTCGGCACTAGAGCGAGAAACAACACTTTGTTTCTTACACCTCCAAGATTACCTCCTACAAGGGCACAATATCCAGAGGTAGACCTCCTGTCATCAACACTCCCAGCCCAATCAACATCTGTATAGACCTCCACCTTCATGTGATTATTATTCTTGAACAATATACCTCTACCTGGACATTTCTTCAAGTATGCTAATATTCTCTCAACTACAAGAAGATGAGTAGTTCTAGGGGAATGCATGTACTGGCTGACAACATCGACTGCATAACTGATGTCTGGCCGTGTGAGACAGAGATATAGGAGCTTTCCAACCAACCGTTGGAACATAACTTTGTCTTCAAGAGGCTCTCCACCCTCTGCACTGATCTTGTGATCTGTTCAATGGGTGTATCTGCAGGCTTGACACCTAACTTTCCAGTTTCTGCCAACAAATCTAGAATATACTTCCTTTGAGAAATAAAGATCCCCTATTTAGATCTAGCAACCTCAATACCCAAAAAATATTGCAGTACACCAAGATCTTTCACCTCAAACTCTTGATGAAGGAGCTGTTTGAGGGACTCAATCTCACTATTATTATTCCCTACCACTACAATATCATTCACATGTACAACAAGCAAGGTCAAGGAAGAGTTCACTCTTTTAACGAACAATGTATGATCTGACTGGGCCTGTACATAGCCAAATTTTCCAAGGGCTAGTCTAAATCTATCAAACCAAGCTCTAGGGGACTGCTTTAGTCCATACAATGCATTCAGTCGGCAAACCTTCTTACCCGTCTCTGCATCATAAAATCCAGGGGGCAACTGCATGTAGACTTCTTCCTTTTAGTCTCCATTCAGAAAGGCATTTTTAACGTCCATCTGGAACAAGGGCCAAGAGTAACTTGCTGCAAGGGCTAATAGAACTCGAATAGTGGTCATCTTGGCTACTGGGGCAAAAGTCTCCAAGTAGTCTATACCATAAATCTGAATAAATCCTTTTGCAACCAACCAGGCTTTGTACCTTTCAATGGAGCCATCAACATTATGTTTTACAGTAAATACCCATCTACATCCAACCGGTTTCTTTTCTTTGGGTAAGTCAACTAGCTTCCAAGTATTATTTTTCAAAAGGGCATCCATTTCAACTTTCATTGCATCTTTCCACTCAGGAACTGACAAAGCTTCTTGCACTGTTCTGGGGATAGGAATATCAACAATGGAAATAAGAAAGGACCTGTAAGAAGGAGACAGACGATCATAGGATAGAAACTGGGAAATGCAGTGAGCTGTGGATGTGGTGCAACGCCGTTTCCCTTTACGAACCGCAATAGGGAGGTCAAGGTCATCCGAAGGAAGGGAAGCAGCAACAGTGGAAGGTATCTCAGTGGGTCCTGGACCCGATAAGGGGACTGCAGTACCTGGATCTGGATCCGCAGAAGGAACTGGGGCTGGCCTGGATTGCTGATGACCAAAATCAACCTGCCTCAATCGCTTGTGATAGACTTTCAACTCCTGATCCCTCTGACAACCCTCACCATTACAGCCCTCATCACTCAATGGAATGGGTAAAGGAACCTCCGATGAGTTAACCCCACTCTCACTACGCTCCCCCTGAGGAAAAAGACCCAAATTCTCACTACTCTCCCCTGAGGAGAAGCCCTAGGATAATAGGATACCTCCTCAAAGAAGGTGACATCCATCGAAACAAATCTCCTCCCCGAAACAGGATCATAGCAGCAATAACTCTTTTGAGATTGTGCATAACCGAGAAAAATGCATTTGGAGGCCTTAGGGTTAAATTTGGAATGATGAGGTTCAAGAATCTGAACAAAGCAGGTGCAACCAAAGGTTTTAAGAGGAACAGTAAACAACTCCTTGTCTGCATAGAGAAGGGTAAACAGAGGCTTCATGTCGAGAACCCGTGAGGGAACCCGATTAATGAGATACACTGCCGTGAGAATAGCATCACCCCAGAAACGGATAGGCACATTGGAGGTAAACATAATGCTTCTAGCCACCTCCAAAATGTGCCTATTCTTCCTCTCGGCAACCCCATTCTGCTGTGGTGTATGAGGACAAGTGCTCTGGTGAATAACCCCATGATCGAGTAGATAAGAGGCCAGTGGCTTGGCAAAGTATTTTTTTGCATTATCAGATCTGAGGATTTTGATTTTGACCCCAAACTGGGTTAAAATCATTTGATGAAAGTTTTGGGTCAGAGCGGGAACCTCATCTCGAGAACGCATTAGGTAGACCCAAGAAAAATGGGTATAGTCATCAACAAACAAAGGAAAATATCTATACCCCCCCCCCATAGAAGGGATGTGATACGGGCCCCAAACATCGGTGTGCACAATATCAAAAGAATTACTACTTCTTTTATTATTCAAGGAATAAGATGTTCTACAATGTTTGGCAAGCTCATAACTCTCACATCTCAAATTTGACATTTCAACAGACTCAAATAAAGTAGGAAACAAACTCTTCAAAGACCGAAAAGATAAATGATTTAATCGATTATGCCAGAGCATAACCGGACTCACAGACTGAGAGACAAAAGACTTCTTATCCATAGGCTCTTTCCAATGAGAACTCTCCCCAAGAAGATAGATCCTGTTCGTCTCACGGCCAGTCCCAATCACCTTCCTCGTCTCCAAGTCCTAAAAAACACATCGGTCAGGGAAAAAGGTTACTGAATAGTTCTGATGTTTTGTAATACTACTGACTGAAAGCAAATTAGTATCAAGTTTAGGAACATGCAAGACTGAGGATAAGGAGATAGTATTAGATAACTTGATGGCACCCTTGCCAGAAATGGGAACAAGGGAGCCATCAGCAATGGATACTTTATCTCTACCAGAAGATAAGTGATAAGTAGTGAACAGTGATGGCAAGCTAGTCATATGGTAAGATGCACTTGAGTCTATTACCCAACAATGTTCAGTGTTACCTGGAGCTGAAGCATGGTAAGCTGAGGCCCAAGTACTTGAATGAGCAAATGCTGATGTGGTAGGGGCTGATGGTGACTGAGATGACTGAGCTGAATTCCCAACCTCCTTTTCCAACTGTATTAGGTCAGCCCGAACAACAACTAAGGTATCTAGGGGCGTGCCTTTTGTGCTCGATGAGGATGTAGAATCGGTATTCATAGCCATATGAGCATTACCCCTTTTATTCCTTAGTTTTGCTGGGACTAAATGAGGGTGCAGCTTCCAACATGTATCTTTCTTATGCTTGGGTTTCTTATAATGTTCACATACTAGATCTTGCTTATCTTCCTTCTTCATGTCCCTTTCTGTATCACCCCCAGACTTAGGTTTAACTGCTGCTAGGACTGGGGGGAAGGGCTGATGCTGCATCATAACCTTTCTTCTAGTCTCTTCACTATGCACTAGGGAGTAGGCTTGAGATAAGGTCACACTGTCTCTTGTTAGTATTTGTTGTCTCACAATGTCATAATCAGAATTTGGGCCACCAGCTAGATATTCAAACACCCTATTGGTCTCGACTTGCTTTCTATGGGTCTTTGCATCTTTTGGACTTTTCCACTCAAGACTCTCCAAATGGTCAATTTCATGCCATAGAGATTTCAAGGTAGAGAAATAAACAGAGACTGGTTTCTCTCCTTGTTTGAGGTTATTTACTTCACACTTCATTTCATAGGCTCTAGCAACATTAAGGGGTTGGGACTAGGTCTCTTTCATGACATCCCATATCTCCTTGACTGTCTTTGCCCACAAGTAATTTTGGCTGATATGTGGCTGCATAGAGTTGCATAGCCATGTCATAACCAAGTAGTTCTCCTGAACCCACTTGGTATACATTGGGTCCTCCTTGGAAGGTTTCTTTCACATCTCCCAATAGGTAGCTAAGTTTTCCCCTTCCCCCAATAGCCATTATGGCCGATTGGGCCCATTCCAAGTAATTGGATCCGTCAAATCTCACAGTTGTAATCTGAAATGCAGTCTCAGACATATTACCAGAACTGCTGTTCCCAAAGACACCTTCCCCCTGATTTTTGAACTCCATTCTTGGTTAAGAAACAGTAGTTAAGAACTATTAGGGCTACTGTAATAGAAAACAACAGTTAAATAACTGATCACAATCAGAAATCTGTATGAAATCAGTTCAGATCTGATCTGAAACCAATCGGCAGTCGGAATATAATCAGTCCGATAACAGTTCTCACCCCCAAAATAGGCTCGGAAGCCGAAACAGGTCTAGAAACCACTTAGAAAACAACCTGTAATGCTGAAGTAGAATTAGGGTTTTAATCGTAGGATTAGGAAAACCTTTGTGAGAACATAAACAGTGCTCAGCCGTACCTTTCAAAGGATTCACAGTCAAGTCTGGTCGTAGGGTTAATGACAAACCCTAAAAAAACTGATCACCTCTGGGAAAATAAAGGAGAGTTTGGCCGCTCCTCCCAGATAGGTCCAACTTATCTTGACTGACAACAATCTCAAGGGAAAAATAAAAACTTACCCAGAAAACTCTGATCGCTACCTTCAATCGTGGCCCGAACCCTAACCTTCTCTGATTCTTCCTGATTACCAGAACACTCTCCAAGCCTCTACAAGCCTTCGGACAACTGCGAAACCTTTCTGGTAACCTCCAAGAATCAGCCAACGAACAATCCTTTGTAAGCTTCCAGCCCTAGACAGTTCTCATGTGGTCGACTGGACTAGACACACATGAGAAACCCTAGATAGGCTCTGATACCAAGTAGTCGATCAAGACTACAGTCGGTCTTGGATTCCAAAGGATTTCAGATTGAGAAAAGTAGAAGGAAAGAGAGAGAAGAAGAAGAAGAAAACAAAAGTACACAAGGGTTTTGAAAAGGAGGGACAGATGGAATGAATCTGCCGCCGCCACTCTCTCAATATTTATATGTTATGTTCACTAATTGTAGGAAAGGGCAGAATTGCCCTTAATGCTTACATGGCAAATAAAACAATAATAAACTGAAATAACAAGCTGTCTAAAATAACTACCAACTAACACTGACAGAGCTAACAAAGATTAGATGTGCTGTCATACGAACACAGTGGGGACCATAGCCGTGGGGCCCACATCAGTGTTCTCTACAATTATCACAATAAAGCATTAAGGGCTTATCATGTGTAATACCCATCTCCTCTAGAAGTGACTTGAGCCATAACAACTTTGAAACTCCATGTGCCATTGTGTTGTACTTTGTTTTAGCTGAAGATCTGTCTACTACTGACTATTTCTTACTTCTCCAGGAGACGATGTTCCCTGCAACCAAGGCATAGTAACTAGATGTAGATCTCCTCCCAATCGACATCTGTGTAAGCATCTAGCTTCATGTTTCAATGCCTAGAGAATAGGATACCCTTTCTTGGAGTTCCCTTCAGTAACACAGAAGCAACCATATGTATGTGTCTATGGGCATTCATAAATTGGCTAATCACACTAACAACATATGAGATATCTAGTCATGTCATGCAAAGGTATAGTGACTTCCCTAATAGTCTTTGGAACACTCCCCTGTCTGCCAAAAGCTCACCATCATCATTTGAGAGTTTATGGTTAGCATCAATAGGTGTAGAAATAGGTTTGGCACCAAGTTTTTCAATCTCCGTGAGAAGATCTAACACATACTTCCGTTGGGTGATAAAGATGCCTTCTTTACACCTAGCAACTTTGATTCCCAGGAAATATCTCAATTCCCCTAAATCCTTAATTTCAAATTCTGAGTTAAGGAATGTCTTGAGTGCCTGAACTTCCTCTGTATCACTCCTTGTAATGACAATGTCATCAACATAAACAATGAGGAAGGTAACTTGAGTGTCTTTCCTCTTCACAAACAAGGTATGGTTGGACTGTGTCTGTGTATAGCCAAACTCAACAAGTGCAGCTCTGAATCTATCAAACCAAGCTCATAGGGATTGCTTGAGGCCATAAAGAGATTTCTTCAACTTGCATACCTTGCCCTTTATTTCCTTATCATACCCGGTGGAAGTGACATATAAACCTCTTTAGTCAAGTCTCCATTTAAGGAAGTATTCTTTACATCAAATTGATATAAGGGTCAATCATAACTTATTGCTAAGGATAACAAAACTCTCACTGTGGTCTTTTTTGCAATTGGTGAGAAAGTCTCCATATAATCAACTCTATATATTTGAGTTTAACCCTTGGCTACTAGCCAAGCCTTATACCTCTCAATGGTGCATCAATATGATACTTGATTGATAGTGAACACCCACTTACATCCCACTGGTTTATTTCCATGAGGCAAATCCACAATATCCCAAGTATGTTTTTTACGAAGTGCTTCTATTTTATTTCTCATAACCTACCTCCATTTTGGCTTAGACAAGGCCTTTGTAATTGACTTGGGTATAGGCTGAGAAGAAATGGAGGCTAATAAAGAATAATAATATAGGGATAACAGGTTGTATGGGAGGTGTTTGAAAATACAATGTGTTGTACATTTCCTCTTACCTTTTTTCACGGCAATAGGTAGCTCCAAGTCTAGGAAGGGAGGTTTTGGAGCAGGGTAAAGGATTTGTCCTCTCTTCAGGGAATGAGAGTGTTTGAGGCTCAATTATAGATGAGGGAAGAATCTAATCATGTTGTAGTCTTTGTCTCTAATACCACCTTTGAACTTTGAACAAAAGAATGAGTATTAAAAACTGGAGGACTAGTAGGAGGAGCAATAGGAGTGGTAGAACTAGGAGACAAAAGCTATGCCATTGGAATAGAAGGAACCATAGGAGACTCAACATCAGGATCAAAAGGAGAAGGCAGAGGAAGTGGTGAAGAAAACACTTCACTGGAGTGCTCCCCTTTAGAAGAATGACCATAAAATGGAAGTGACTCTACAAAGGTAACATCCATGGATACTAAACAATTTCCACTAGTGGAATCAAAATGGCAATAGCCCTTTTGTGTAGAGGCATAACCTAAGAAAATGTACTTCTAGGTCTTCGGTTCAAACTTTTGTCTCTAAGAGCTTGGGACATGAACATAACACGTGCACTCAAAGACACACAAGGGAATAGGAAATAATTCATTCTCAGAAAACAGGACAACAAAGGGAGATTTGAACCCCAAGAATCGAGAAGGCATGTGGTTAATAAAGTAGGTAGTTGTTATCGTTGAATCACACCAAAATTTCATTGGAACATAGGAGGCAAAAAAGATGCTCTTGGCTACTTCAACAACATGTCGGTTCTCTCTTTGCTACCCCATTTTGTTCTGGAGTATGAGGACAAGAACTTTGATGTATAACCCCAAACATTTCAAAGTATGAAACGCTATCATTCTCAAAACATTCTTTAGCAATATCTGATTAGAATATCTTGATGTGGATATCAATTTGGCTAAGCATAAATTCATGAAATTGTTTTACAATTTTGGGTATTTCAGCATGAGAATGCATAAGACAAAGCTAGGCTTAACAAGGAAAATCATCGATAAACAGAATAAAATATTTATAACTACTCATGCAAGGTAAATGGTATGGCCCCCACACATCAGTTCCAATACATACTTCCTTTGAGAGATGAATATCCTATTCTTGGATCTTATAACCTCAATCACCAGAAAAATATTTTATTTCACCTATCTCAAATTCTTATTGTAGTGACTTCTTGAGTGCATCAATCTCCCTTAGATTATTCTCTGTAACAACTATATCATCCACATACACAATCAGTACTGACACAAGTGCTTCTCTCCTCTTCACAAAGAGAGTGTGACCTGACTGGGTCTGTGTATCCAAAATGGATCAATGCCCCATAAACCTGTCAAACCATGTCCTAAGTGACTGTTTCAAACACTATAATGAATTTTTCAGCCTGCAAGCTTTTCCCTCACCAACATTCTCATAGAAACCGATTGGAAAGTCCATATATACCTCTTGCAAATCACTATTAAGGAATGCATTTTTAACATCAAGCTAAAAGACCAACCATGAATAAGTAGTTGATAGAGACAAGAGAATCTAAACTGAGCTCATATTAGTTATTGGTGCAAAGGTCTCTACATAATCTATACCATAGGTTTGTGTATACCCTTTTGCAGCCAACCTTGCCTTGTACCTCTCTATGTTGCCGTTAGCCTTGTACTTCACATTGAATATCCAACTATCTCATTGTTTGTAGGAAGAGCAACTACCTCCCACGTCTAGTTCTTAATATGAGCCTCCATTTCTGCTTTCATATCCGTTCTCCACTTAGCTTTGAAGAGAGCCTCATTGACATTCCTGGGTATAGACACAAAATCTAGAGAAGAAAGGAAAGAATTATAGGAAGGTGATAGAGCACTGTAGGAGAGATGGTGTGAAATGCAATGGGCTGTACACTTTCTCTTTTCCTTGTGAATTGCAATGGGAAGACCGAAGATCAAGTCCATCTGCAACATTAGTATTGGGTACAAAAACATCACCAATGGGATTAGAGGCAATAACAGGCTCAAGGGAAATACTTGGAACTGTATTAGCTGAACTTGGAATCTCGGATGGACCAATGGAGTGTTAGACAGTTTTGTATGCCCTTAGCTTCAATCTGATTTGATGTACTTTTGTTATTTAGTGGAAATAAATAAAGTGCATGTTTGATTCATGTTGTTTGGTTTAATTCTGTGTAAAACCCTAAAACTGGACATTTATAGAGACTCATGTTAGTTTTAAATGTTCACAGCTGTTGGATAAGTCTGGGGAGATTTATCCTGCCAAGGCTGATACTGGTGTGCCACCAAGTGTTGGGATGGCCTGTCTCAGCCATCAGGGTAAGACCCGAGGCACATGCAGTATGGGATTACTTGAATCCTTGAACCGGACCAGATTTCCAGTATTGCCCTGGACCTTGGAGATAGATGGGCAAAACTGGAAAGTTACACCTGACCCCTAGACTCGATTATGACATTTCACTAGGTGTTGGATCAGGCTGCCTTTGATATGCCATTCAGTGAGATCCTTAGCGGGGATCAAAACCTGGGTATGTTGGGGCAGTTTGAGAATTCATCTGAGTGGGTGATCATAGTGACAGAATCAGCCACTTTGTCGGACAAAGGGTAATGATCGGGAATGCACTCTCTCTGATGGAAACCAAACTGCCGGCAGTTGATTTCAATCGTTGGAATTTTGTTTTGCAAAATTAATATATTTATATATATGTACGGTTTCGAATTGTTTGCAAATGGTTTTAATTCCCGGGATCCATGTGAGAGGAGAGTGCGGCACTGTTCCTTGCAGCCGAGGGAGAGGTCCTCTCTTGTCGGGCAGTGCTTGATCATTAAGGGCTGAGAGGTTAAGTGTAAGACCATTGAGGATAATACCTGATGGGCTAATCTTGCACCTGCCCACAGTCCCTGGGTTTTTATAAGATGGCTTGGCCCAGGGACCACTTAATGTAAGTGTTGGGCCCATAGGGTCCATATGATGGACTCAAGGGGTTCATTGAGTTTTTCAGTGAATTCGGCTGGGCCTTGTATTAAAGGCTGGGACGAACCCATGTGGCTGGTGTGTAGATCAATGCTTGGGTCCCACGCCATACAAAGAAGCCCAACTGGGCAGCAGATTGGAAAGTAATTAGACACTGAACACTTAATGGGCCAAAAGCCCATTTCGAGGTGGGCTGATATGATCACCCATCCATGGGGCGAATTTGAGATTAAAGTTAGTAAAAGGATTGGGCCTTTTAGCCTTATCCACTCTAAGAGACCAAATTCAAATTAGATTTGAATCTGGTAACCTCCTGATAAGATCAGGAGTAAGCTAACTCTATCTGCAGAAAGGATTAAGATTATCCCCTATCCAAATACTGATTTGGATTGGGATAACTCCTAAAAAGGAGGTTTCTTAATCAAGAAGAAAGGAGGAGATTTCGAACCACCTTGAAGAGGTATAGGATACCTCCTGCGAATTTAGATCTGATCTGATTCATGATCTCCAGAAAAAACAGAAAAACAGTTTAGCCTTTTTGTTTTGGAAATCTCCTCCTGCCGCCGCCATCTGCCATTGCAAGATTAGATCTTTGCAGAGAAGAAAGTCAAGAAATCTATTCTTGACATCAGTCTTGCAAGAAAGACTAAAAAGGATTCAGTGTTTAGTACTTCCAGAGGATTCTTGTGAAGGATCCAGTGTGTAGGACGCACCCTGCTGGTTCTGTTCCATTCACAGCTGTGTCATCTTCAGCAGGAACGGATCTTGGAGCATTCTTTGGGCGTGAACACCAACTTTGGGAGATACTGTTTCTCCGGATCAGGTATATTCCCCCCATTTTCTTTTGGTACAGATCTGGTTTGATTATGGTTCAAGTAGGATCCTTGAATATTGTATTCTAAATTTAGGGAATATGATTCCCAGTTGAGAGAAGGTAGGAAATTTTTGAAATTCGCCCACCCATTCCGCAACCTTTATGGCGTCCATTATTTGGATCCTACCATTCTTTCAGTGGTATCAGAGCCATAGGTTCGAATCTTGAACCAAAAGAAAATCAGATCTGACTCTGCGCAGATGGATAGAAGGTGTTCTTTCAGGATTTGCGCAGATTGTTTTCTTTATTTCAAGAAACTGTTTCTTGTTAAGGGCGATTGATCTGAAATTAATTTTATTAAATCCAAAATTTATTTAGAATTGTTCTTTATTTATTTTTGATTTAATGGACTGTTCGAACCTGGAGATCACAGTGCAGATTTGGCGCAGATAGTCTGCGCACCCTTTTACTTTCCTTTTATTTATATTCGGTTTGTAAATAATTTTTTTTATTTTAGACTGAATGTATAGGATTTGATCAAGAATGTAATTAATAGAAATAGGATTTCTGTTATTTTTCTTGATTAAAGAAGAAGGAAGAAGAAGGCGGCGCTGGAGATTTGCAGTTGGAGAAATCGCTTTCTGCGATTTGCAGTTTGTGAAACTACAACCCTTGTGATTAACCTCTGTTTTGCAGGTGGTGCGAACAGTCCATAGTTTGTTTTGTGATTGTTTGCAATCAAAATTATTAATTTCAGATCTTTCATGAAATAATTCTTGAATTGAAAATCAGTTTTGGATCCTCTCGGACTAGATTGGACCAAAAGTGTTTGGACCGAATCTGGGGTTCGATAGGGACTGTTTTTCAGTCTGTATTTCTCACACTTGCTGTTCCAAATCTGATGTTCAATTACAAGGATTAATTCGGCCCACCTGTAAAGCCCAGTTTTAAAGGGTTAAAACTGCAAAAGGCCCATTACTGTGAGATAAGCTGTATGGGCCAAACTGCTATCTGCGATTCAGCCCATACACCTAGTAGTCATTAATTGTTAATGACTTAGTTTTTAAATGGGCTATTCAATGGGCTTTACAGCAGTTAATTGATTGGATCAATTCCTCCTTTACATGTGATGTTTGGATGTTTGATGTGCTGCGACCATGGGCCATAAGTACTTGGCCCATGAAGACTCGTTAGTGGCTCTTGCGCACACCATGGCTGAATGCACATCATTGCCATGGTGTCCTTCAAGGTCATTGGATGACCCCTCTTTGCTTGGTGGGCCCCCACAACCCTGAAAAGGGATGCGTACGGAACCCCTAGCCGATTAAGGCCCACCAGAAATCTGACTTTATGAAAGTCAGTGGGAGCCACTCTGGTTTGACCTAAATTAAAACTAGGGCGTTTTTGTTCCCTCCAGCAAATATGAATGCATGTGATAGGGAGACCCATATGATGGACTTTCTGAAGGCCTTCCGTCATTAGCACAATGATGGGTCCTTCAGTAATGAGGAAACACACCATGAAATTGGGCTATCCATTTGCTGTTGGATCTATTAGAGTGTTTAATAAGATGATAGGGGCGTCATAGACCGATGTGGGAGGGGCTTCACCAGAAAATGGGAACTCTCTCACGGTACCTTGGCGTAACCTGAATATGATGGGTAAGCACTCACTGGACAGAAAGGTTTACCTGAAAACGGCTCTGAACCTTGTTTGATAGAGGCCAAAGGGAAACTCATTTGGTGAGTAGATATGATCCGTCACAGAAAGGTGGTGAGGTTATGCAGCTGAAACAGTTGGCTTCACGCACCCCATGTGATTTCCCACATTTCCAGAGACATTTCGTCGTCTCCGTCACTGAGAAAGGAGGGAAATCTCAGAGATGAACAAATGGGAATGGAACATAGATTAAAAGCCATATCTATGTAGGTAACATGAATCAAACTAAGGTTGTGGACTAATGTTTTTGCTATTTTATCAGAAAATGGCAAACGGTCAATTTGCAAAGCTTCTAGTCGATAACAAGCTAAAGGGCCCAAACTATGCCGACTGGTACAGAAATCTTATGCTGGTCCTAACTTCCGAAAAGTTAGACAAGGTGGTGAAAAATCCTGCACCGGAACGTCCGGGTGATAGGGCTTCTGAGGCCCGTAGGAGGGACTACCAAGAGTGGGAGGATAAGAACTCCCTAGCCCGTTGTTTTGTCGTTGCCTCATTAGACAACTCAATACAGAGGCAGTTCGATCAGATCGAATTTGCCAAGGACATATTGGACAGTCTAAGAACAATGTATGAAGAGCAGAACCGTTCTACTCGACAGAAGGTCCTGAAATTGTTCATGACCGCGCAGATGACCAAAGGGCAGAAAGTTCATGACCATTGTCTTCGGATGATGGGTTACATTAATGAACTTGAAGCTCTTGGATCCGGGCTAGATCTTGGCACGCAAGTGGATGCCATCCTCAATTCTTTGCCCTCTTCCTTCAATGCGTTCACAATGAACTACAATATGAATAAGCTGAATGTCAGCGTCCAGGAACTCAGCAATATGTTGCAGAGAGCCGAGGATCTACTCAAGAAGGATGAGCCAGTGGTTATGCTTGCTGAAGCTAACAAATCGGGCAAGAAAAAGAGAAAGGCAAAGAAGCCTCAGAAGAAGGCTACCAATCCTAAGAAGCAGAAGAAGAACAAGGCATCTGATGTCTGTCACTTCTGCAAGCAGACCAGCCACTGGAAGAGGAATTGTCCTGCCTACCTGGAATCTAAGAAAGGTAACATCGAAACTTGTGTCATAGAAACTAACTTGTTAGTTACTTCTGTGTCCTGGTGTGTTGACTCCGGGGCTTCAACTCATGCGTGTAACTCACTGCAGGGGTTCAAAGTTAGCAGAAGGTTGAGTGAAGGTGAAGTGACATTATTCTTGGGAACAACTGCAAGTGTTGCAGCAGCGGCAATAGGAACCGTAGAATTAGTTTTTAAAGAAGGAATACTTGTACTTAAAGATTGTCTTTATGTACAGAACTTGAGAAGAAATTTAATTTCTGTTTCAAAACTGTGTGCTGATGGATATACTGTTTATTTTAGTAATGTGATTACTGTTAAACGGAATAATAAATTCATCGCATGCGGGGAACAAGAGAACGGTCTCTATGTTCTACATCCTTCTTTGGAAACTAACTTAACCGAAACTACGTCGGTCGAAAATCCCAAGAAAAGGAATCGTGATACAGTAAGTCCCATGTGCCTCTGGCATTGCCGACTTGGCCATATCGGTATTGATCGAATCACAAGGTTGGTAAAGGATGGTCCTTCGGATTTTCTAACTGTAGAAAATCTTCCCACTTGTGAACCTTGCCTTCAAGGTAAGATGTCTAAGCGGCCATTTGACGGTAAGCCTGAAAGATCTGAAGGCACACTTGACCTGATACATACTGATGTATGTGGTCCCCTGAGTGTTAGGACACGGAATCAACACGTGTACTTCATCACCTTTACAGATGATTTTTCACGATATGGTTACGTGTACCTAATGAGACATAAGTCTGAATCATTTGAAAAGTTCAAAGAGTTCAGACAGGAAGTCAAGAAATAGTTAGGGAGAGAAATTAAGGCCCTTCGATCAGATCGAGGTGGCGAGTATCTCTCTGACGAATTCAGGGACTACTTAAAGGCCAATGGGATAGTGTCACAATTAGCTCCTCCTGCTACACCTCAACTCAACGGTGTTTCAGAGAGGAGGAATAGGACCTTGTTGGACATGGTCCGGTCACTTCTCGTACGCTCACAATTACCCACATCCTTTTGGGGATACGCATTAGATACTGCTATCTACGTGCTGAATCGGGTTCCAACCAAATCAGTTCCGAAAACTCCATATGAACTTTGGACCGGAAGGAAGCCAAGTGTAAGACACTTGAAGATTTGGGGTTGTCCTGCACACGTTAAAAGAACAAGTGCGGACAAGTTGGAATCTAAAACCAGTCGTTGCCTGTTTATAGGCTACCCAAAGGATTCGGTGGGTTATCTATTCTATGACCCGAGTGAGCAGAAAGTGTTCTGCAGTCGAAACGCCCAGTTCTTAGAATCCGATTACATCCTGGACACCCATCGTCAGGAAATAGTTCTTGATGAGGAGAGCTCAGGAGCAGTGGGAGATGTCCCACAAATTCCAGGTAATTACCAACCTAGAAGAACCACCCGGGTATCCAGACCACCAGTCCGATATGGTTATGACCAGGATAGTTACCTGGTGGAAACCTTGACTAGTGAAGAGGATCCCGTGACTTACACGGAAGCTATGTTAGACATAGACTCCCAGAAGTGGGTGGAGGCCATGAGAGCTGAAATGGACTCAATGGAGACCAATGGAGTCTGGACTCTAGTGGATCCGCCCCCCGGGGTAAAAGCAATTGGTTGCAAATGGATCTACAAGAGGAAGAAGGGCCCCGATGGCAGGATTGAGACCTTTAAAGCTCGCTTGGTGGCGAAAGGGTATACTCAGAAAGAAGGCATCGACTATGAGGAAACCTTTTCGCCCGTGGCCATGCTTAAATCCATTAGGATCCTGCTAGCTGTAGCAGCGTACCATGACTATGAGATTTGGCAAATGGATGTCAAAACCGCGTTCCTGAATGGAGATCTTAGTGAAGATATCTACATGCAGCAGCCGCAAGGCTTCATTGCTGCTGGTCAGGAACACATGGTATGTAAACTTAATAGATCCATATATGGACTTAAGTAGGCTTCTAGGAGTTGGAACATCCGTTTTGATTCTGCAGTCAAAACGTTTGACTTTGAGCAGAATCCGGATGAGCCCTGTGTTTACAGGAAGTCCAGTGGGGATAAGATCACCTTTTTGGTGTTGTACGTGGACGATATCCTACTCATTGGGAATGATGTAGGAATGTTGACTTCGGTCAAGGTATGACTATCACAGCAGTTCTCCATGAAAGATCTTGGAGAGGCTTCATACATACTGGGTTTTCGACTCTATAGAGATAGATCGAAGCGGATAATTGGATTATCCCAGGCTGCTTATATTGACAAAATTGTCAAAAGGTACAGCATGGAGAACTCCAAGAAAGGAAACGTTCCTTTCAGGCACGGAGTCACTCTCTCCAAGAAGATGTCTCCCAAGACTTCTGAGGAGATTGAGAGCATGAGAGACGTTCCCTATGCCTCAGTCGTAGGGAGCATCATGTATGCCATGCTGTGCACTCGCCCTGACATTGCTCAGGCGGTGAGTGTAGTAAGCAGATTCCAGGCAAACCCAGGGCAGGAGCATTGGACTGCTGTGAAGAACATACTCAAATACCTTTGAAGGACAACAGAGTTTTGTCTGGTATTCGATGGTAGTTCACTGCAAGTTCTAGGGTATACCGATGCCGATTTCCAGTCGGATCCAGATGATAGAAAGTCTACATCTGGGTATGTTTTCACGATAGGATTGTGTGCTGTTTGCTGGAAAAGCAGCAAACAGGGGTCCACTGCAGACTCCACAACCGAGGCCGAGTACATTGTCGCAAGTGAAGCTGCCAAGGAAGCCGTGTGGATGAAGAAGTTCATACACGAATTGAGAGCGATTCCATCCAGCACATCTCCCATCCCGTTGTTGTGTGACAACAATGGAGCGATCGCTCAGGCTAAAGAGCCTCGGGCTCACTCGAAGTCGAAGCACATCGAGAGAAAGTACTATGTACTGCGGGAGATCGTTGGTAGAGGGGACGTCCTGATTCAGAAGGTAGCATCAGTGGATAATGTGGTAGACCCATTGACTAAGCCACTGACACAGAAGGTGTTTGAGAAGCACGTGGAAAGTATGGGACTCCGGCTTGTACCAGATTGGACCTAAGTGCAAGTGGGAGCTGTTAGACAGTTTTGTATGCCCTTAGCTTCAATCTGATTTGATGTACTTTTGTTGTTTAGTGGAAATAAATAAAGTGCATGTTTGATTCATGTTGTTTGGTTTAATTCTGTGTAAAACCCTAAAACTGGACATTTATAGAGACTCATGTTAGTTTTAAATGTTCACAGCCGTTGGATAAGTCTGGGGAGATTTATCCTGCCAAGGCTGATACTGGTGTGCCACCAAGTGTTGGGATGGCCTGTCTCAGCCATCAGGGTAAGACCCGAGGCACATGCAGTATGGGATTACTTGAATCCTTGAACCGGACCAGATTTCCAGTATTGCCCTGGACCTTGGAGATAGATGGGCAAAACTGGAAAGTTACACCTGACCCCTAGACTCGATTATGACATTTCACTAGGTGTTGGATCAGGCTGCCTTTGATATGCCATTCAGTGAGATCCTTAGCGGGGATCAAAACCTGGGTATGTTGGGGCAGTTTGAGAATTCATCTGAGTGGGTGATCATAGTGACAGAATCAGCCACTTTGTCGGACAAAGGGTAATGATCGGGAATGCACTCTCTCTGATGGAAACAAAACTGCCGGCAGTTGATTTCAATCGTTGGAATTTTGTTTTGCAAAATTAATATATTTATATATATGTACGGTTTCGAATTGTTTGCAAATGGTTTTAATTCCCGGGATCCATGTGAGAGGAGAGTGCGGCACTGTTCCTTGCAGCCGAGGGAGAGGTCCTCTCTTGTCGGGCAGTGCTTGATCATTAAGGGCTGAGAGGTTAAGTGTAAGA
This sequence comes from Nelumbo lutea, assembly GCF_056320005.1. Classification (NCBI taxonomy): domain Eukaryota; kingdom Viridiplantae; phylum Streptophyta; class Magnoliopsida; order Proteales; family Nelumbonaceae; genus Nelumbo; species Nelumbo lutea. The sequence goes on from NC_142691.1 coordinate 54,139,007, forward strand.
CCATTGAGGATAATACCTGATGGGCTAATCTTGCACCTGCCCATAGTCCCTGGGTTTTTATAAGATGGCTTGGCCCAGGGACCACTTAATGTAAGTGTTGGGCCCATAGGGTCCATATGATGGACTCAAGGGGTTCATTGAGTTTTTCAGTGAATTCGGCTGGGCCTTGTATTAAAGGCTGGGACGAACCCATGTGGCTGGTGTGTAGATCAATGCTTGGGTCCCACGCCATACAAAGAAGCCCAACTGGGCAGCAGATTGGAAAGTAATTAGACACTGAACACTTAATGGGCCAAAAGCCCATTTCGAGGTGGGCTGATATGATCACCCATCCATGGGGCGAATTTGAGATTAAAGTTAGTAAAAGGATTGGGCCTTTTAGCCTTATCCACTCTAAGAGACCAAATTCAAATTAGATTTGAATCTGGTAACCTCCTGATAAGATCAGGAGTAAGCTAACTCTATCTGCAGAAAGGATTAAGATTATCCCCTATCCAAATACTGATTTGGATTGGGATAACTCCTAAAAAGGAGGTTTCTTAATCAAGAAGAAAGGAGGAGATTTCGAACCACCTTGAAGAGGTATAGGATACCTCCTGCGAATTTAGATCTGATCTGATTCATGATCTCCAGAAAAAACAGAAAAACAGTTTAGCCTTTTTGTTTTGGAAATCTCCTCCTGCCGCCGCCATCTGCCATTGCAAGATTAGATCTTTGCAGAGAAGAAAGTCAAGAAATCTGTTCTTGACATCAGTCTTGCAAGAAAGACTAAAAAGGATTCAGTGTTTAGTACTTCCAGAGGATTCTTGTGAAGGATCCAGTGTGTAGGACGCACCCTGCTGGTTCTGTTCCATTCACAGCTGTGTCATCTTCAGCAGGAACGGATCTTGGAGCATTCTTTGGGCGTGAACACCAACTTTGGGAGATACTGTTTCTCCGGATCAGGTATATTCCCTCAATTTTCTTTTGGTACAGATCTGGTTTGATTATGGTTCAAGTAGGATCCTTGAATATTGTATTCTAAATTTAGGGAATATGATTCCCAGTTGAGAGAAGGTAGGAAATTTTTGAAATTCGCCCACCCATTTCGCAACCTTTATGGCGTCCATTATTTGGATCCTACCATTCTTTCATGGAGAGTGGTGCAAGTTCTTCTACTAGAGCATGCATGGAGTCAACCCTCTTGTGTTGGTGCTAAAAGAATTGTGAAGCAGGTTATAGTGAGTCGGGGACTGAGGTTGGAGCTGATGGTGGACCAACAGGTGGAGCTGATGGACTAGATGAAGGAACAAAAACAGTAACAAATTGTGAGCTCTCTTCCCCAAAACACTCCCCCTAAGAACCACTAAGGAAAAAGAATGTAGACTCAAAGAAGGCTACATCAATAATGACAAACTTTCTCCCCGGATCATAACAATAATACTTCTTCTAGTATTGAGCATACCCAAGAAAAAACCACATTTCTTGGCCTTAGGACCTAACTTCCTACGATGAGGATGAAGAATGTGAACAAAAAAAACGTACTCAAAAGCTCTCAAAGGTATATGAAATATCTCCCTATCTGAAAAAAGAAGACTTAATGGCACCTTAAACCATAGGATGCATGAAGGTACAGAGTTAATCAAGTACACAACCGTGAGAACTGCATCCCCCCCAATAACGAATATAAACTGAAGCACACATCGTAAGACTTTTTGCCACCTCCACAACGTGTCTATTTTTCCTCTCTGCTACCCATTCTGTTGCGGTGTACAAACACAACTACTGTGATGAATCACCCCATGCTCCAAAAAAATATGTAGCCAAATCCTTCTCAAAATATTCTCTAGCATTGTCTAATTTGAAAACCTTATTCCTCACTCCAAATTCTATGATAACCATCTAGTAGAACTGTCGCACCAAAATAGGTACCTCATCACGCGATCTCATCAAATATATCCAAGAATGTTGAGTGTAATCATCCACAAACAAAAGAAAATAACGATAACCACTCATGGAAGAAAAATGATAAGATCCCCATACATCAGTGTGAACAATATCAAAAGCAGAAGAACTTTTTTTACTTAGTTGAAAAGAATGTTTATAACGCTTTCCCAACTGGCAATTTTCATACTCTAGACTAGATAACTGAACAAAGTTAAACAACTTTGGAAACAAACATCTCAATGAACTCAAAGAAAGATGACCCAAACGATTATGCCAGAGCATAATTTTACTCACTATCTCTGATCCACTACTACTGCTATTAACATGGAACATGGTCGGCCTAATGTCTCAGAATCTCATCTACAAGGCAGACTCCATTCACCTCACGACTACTCCCAATCGACCTCTTTGACTCCAGATCTAGCAAAACACAATCACCAGGAAGGAAAGTCACTAAATAGTTCAAAATTTTTGTCAGACTATTCATAGAAAGAAGATTAGTATAAAGTCTAGGAACATGTAAACAAAAGACAAAGTAATGCCATCAGTCATAATTGTTCCTTTCCCAGCAATGAGAATATGGGAACCATCTGTTGTGGAGACTATCTCTTCCAAAGCACAACTGATAAGAACTGAAAAGGGTAGACATCAGTCATATGTTGAGATGCTCCTGAGTCTATAATCCAGTGAGGTCCCTTCTTACCTGAGGTGGATGCATAATTTAAAACCACATATGAACTACCTATATGAGCAAAGGAAGTAGTGTGACTAGCTCCTAGATTTCTTACACTCTACTGCCCACCTGAAGAACTAGAACTAGCCAAGTCCTTCCTACTCTTAAGCTGTCCATACTTCTCAAATTTAGTTCTGATTACTGCAATTGCAATGGACTCCAAGTCGGCTTAGGTAAGAGGTCCCGAAGAGTCTCTTGTAATTTCCACATTTGCATTTACCTTCTTGTTCTTGACCCGAGCTGGTATAAGATGTGGATGAAGCTTCCAATAAGTGTCTCCGATATGCTTAGGCTTCTTGCAGTAGTCACACACTAAGTCCTTATCCTCCCTCTTGATCTCACTACTTCCACTGTCTGCATTTGGTTTAGGTTTGACTGTACTAACCATAGCTGATTGGTCAACCCCAGGTTGTCTCAACATGACATTCCTCCTACTCTCCTCTCCACACATAAAGGCATAAATTTGAGAGAGAGTTACACTTTCTCTAGAAAGGTTGTGTTTCTTGGCAATATCAAATTCAAGGTTTAGTCTAGCCAAGAACTCAAAGACCCTATACTTCTTTACCAACTTCTGATAGGTTTCTGCATCCTTCATACTGTCCCCATCCACAGTCTCTAAGTGATCTATCTCTTGCCAAGGTGCTTTTAGCATGGAGAAATACATAGCAAGGGGTCTATTTTCTTGTTTTGTATTAATCACTTGATTCCTCAACTGATAGGCTCTAACTACAATCTGCTTCTGGGAATAGGTCTCAGTCACTCCATCTCAAATCTCCTTTGTAGTATTAGCCCACAAAAAAGTTTTACCAATGTGAGGTAACATAGAATTACACAACCAAGATATCACCATGTAATTCTCTTGTACTCACTAGGAGGAATTTATATTAGGTTTCTTTTCTTCCCTTGTCATGTACCCAATTTCCTATGAGCACCAATAGTCATATTGGCTAATTGTGCCCATTCTAAATAATTTGTACCAATCAATTTTACTATGGTAATAATCTCAAATCCAAAGGGATCACTGTACTTCCTACACCCAGACTAAGGTTATCGGTCCACTTCAGCTCAATACTCCAACCCTCCATTTCAATTTCAATCAGTTCAAAAACAAAAAATAACCAGGTAGAAAGCCTCCAAGATCATATTGATCTCACCCACAAGGGTATAAGACCTTTCAAAAGGAAGTAAAACCTACACAGAGAGAAATCTCTCTTCTCCCACCTTCTCTCATAGGAGAGAAAGGTGAATCGATCTTTCCAAAAGGCTCAAAACCTGCTAGAAACTAAACTGCTCTTTGTAGAAAACTAAAGAAGTCCAGAAAAGTGTGAGTGCCCAATACCAGGTAAAAAATGAAGAGTCCAACTTGACTAGGGCTCTTCCCCGCACTCTAGTTCTTCCTGATTTTGATGTCAAAACATAGATCACCTTCTTGATGATTGAAACCCACCAAAAAATCCAAGAATTAGGCAGTCTAAAATAGATCAATCAGCCCTTTATCTCCTCATGCAATCGGCCGATCTAGGGCTGCATGAAAGAACTCCAAGTAACCCTAGCCTTGCTCTAATACCAAGTAGAAATCTGCTAAATCAAAAATCTGTAAAGAAAATAAGTGTTTGTTGTGGAAGAAGAGAAAGAGAAGAGAAGTTGAGAAAGAAAGAGAGAACAAATCAGATCTGGCCACCCTTTCCATTAGATTTTATATTTTAATTAAAAAAGAGAGTACAATGATTAATATGCCCTTATAGGATGGCTAACACATAAAACAACATAAAAACCATAAAACATCACTCCAAAGGATCCTAACAAGTGTGTTATGGTGCTGGCTTCTATCTAAACAAACAAAAACAACTAACAAATCGGCTAATAAAAAAAAACAACTAACAAATCTGCGCAAAATCCTCAACAAATAACAAAAGCATCAAAGAAATAAAAGGCAAGAAGATCAGAATCAGGAAAAGAAAGTAGTAAAGAGAAGAGAAGAAAAGAAATTAGGAAGAACATAAACTTGAGTGTGTATGAGAAATAAGATTCTGAATACCCAAAATCAGCCATTTCTTGGATGGACATTTCATTTCACTAGGCATTTTCTATTTGGAAAATACAAACATTTTCTTGTCTTCTTTATATTAAAAATTTGAAGATTAAGGCCTGTTGTTTGAAGGGAAACAACAACATACAGAGGTGAGATATTGGACTAAGATTATTCTTTAGTTTAAACTTGGGGAAACAAGCTCTTGAAGGGAGAGTTATTCAAGAAATATGTTCATACATGCCAATGAACTCTAAAATAGTTTAACTTGATCTTTCCACAAGATACAATCATAGGGAATTTGCAACTAAAACCATTCAGAATGTGCATGGCTGCTAAGGAAGCATATGTTTATTGGCGCATGGAGGTAAAGGGGGAGTTAATTATAGGCATCACAAGTTACAACTTACAACACCCTCTTCTACTTCCTCTCTCGATAGAAGTACTGAGACCATAATATCCTGTTTGGGTAACAATAGCTACCATATTAATTATTCCAGATCTAAGTTTTAAGTGAATTCCAATGTAATGGTTTACATCATTTCAGCACATAAAATGCATTTTTGTTTTATTTTCCTAGGTTTCTTATTTTCTGTCTTTTACCTTGTACAAGTTCATGATATTTCCTTTACAATGTGATGTGCGAAAAATAGGAATATGATGCTATGATAGGGGATACAACAATAACTGCACATCGATCTTTGTATGTGGACTTTACATTGCCATATATGGATTCCGGTGTCGCAATGGTCGCACCAATTGGAGAAAATGAAAGAAAGACAATGTGGATCTTCTTGAAACCATTAAAAGCAGATCTCTGGTTGACTATCGGAGCCTTTTTTGTCTTCATGGGCTTTGTGGTCTGGGTTCTTGAGCATAGAATAAATGATGATTTTAGGGGTACACTTTCCCAACAATTTTCTACAATTTTATGGTTCTCTTTCTCAACCATTGTGTTTGCTCATAGTAAGTGCTCTTTCACTTTTTTAAGTTATCAAATTCCAGTAAGTAATAGAATTTAGAATAGGATAGATGAAAGGCAAGCAGTACAAGGCTTTTATTTTTATTGTCTTGTTTCTGTAATAATTATAAGTGCATTAAACATATTTCACACATTTGAACCAATGTCTCAATTTATATGGATCCCCACAAAGTGTTCAAATATTTGGTGTAAGATGCACTTTTACATCCTAGAAGAAAAAAAAAAGTGTCACTAACATTTCTTTAGATAGATATTGTATAGAAATAAATAAAGGTCAGATGTCCATTGAATAATGAAAAATTTACAATATCCAGGTTTTATTGAGGAAGAGAACAAGAAGAAGAAGAGGAGAAGAGAAGAGAAGAAGAGAAAAAGGTTCGAATGGAGAAGAGAGTTATTATTGACTCTCTCAAACTTGGGATTTTATACTATTGAGAAAAATTACAAGCCCTCATATTGGCGCCCAAATACAAAAGAACAAAAAGGACAAGAATACCCTTGCACCCAAACAATCTCAACACTCCCCCTCAAGTTGAGCATATATGTCAATTATGTCGGCTTATCTAAGTTCTTGGAAAACTTTGGATGACGAAGGCCTTTGGTGAGACAATCAGCCAGTTGGCAAATCTCTTCACTTGCTATCCTCTCTTTAATAAAATGTCTATCCACTTCGATAGGTTTTGTATGGTCATGTTGCACCAGATTGTGGGCAATGTTTATGGTTGCTTGATTGTTGCAATAAAGTCTCATTGGAGTATTAGCTTGGATGCCTATCTCAGTCAATAAGATCTTCAACCAGAGTAATTTTGACACTCCATGGACCATTTTTCCCTATATTTTACCTCAACACTAGATTGAGCAATAAAGCATAGTCACCGAATGTAGATATTCTATCATCAATAAACCATACTCGGTCTGTATTTGTGTAGGCCTCAACCTTTAAATGCCCCTGATTGCCCCTTTACCAAGACATCCCTTCAAATAGGCTAGGATTCTATTAACAACCTTCATGTGGAAGGTTCTGGGCTCATGCATATTTTAGCTAACCACCCCAACTCTATATGATATATCAGGTTTAGTCAAATATAGATAAAGTAGGTGGCCCAACCACTCTCTAATGACCCCTTTGTCTAGAAGAGCATATCTTTCAGTAGTACTCAACTTGTGATAAGGATCAATTGGAGTTTCTACAGGCTTGCATCCCAATTTCCCAACTTCATGGAGCAAATCAAGAACATACTTTCTTTTAGAGAGGAAGATTCCCTTCTTGAATCTTGTAATTTCAATTCCAAGAAAGTACTTGAGATCATCGATATCCTTAATCTCAAATTCTAAAGCAAGAAAAGACTTTAACTGAGAGATAGCTGAGATGTCATCCCCAGTCACAACAATGTCATCAACATATACTATCAACACAGTCAATTGACCCTCAACCTTATGAACAAGGTGTGATTAGCCTGAGATTGAGAGAATCCAATCTACAAAACAACATTTCTAAATTTGTCGAACCAGGTTCTAGGGGATTGCTTGAGGCCATACAAAGATTTCTTCAAACGGAAAATTTTCCCTTCATTGTTAGGGAAGCTTACATTAGGAGGTAAATCCATATACACTTCTTGTAGATCCCCATTAAGAAAGGAATTCTTCACATCCATCTAATTTAAAGGCCAAGAGAAATGGGCAGCAAGTGACATAATCACACGAATAGAAATGATATTCCCTCCTCAGATACTAGTTCTTCCATTTCTCTTTGTCGTTCCACTCATATTTCTCGACCACCTGACCGCTATGGTTTTCCTTCAAACCATAGCTTTTTTTCCACTATCTTATTTTCCACAGATATTCTGCATTCATACCAGCAAGATGTTAGTAGTCCATACTAGAAAGAGGCCATGGATGCAAAGATTCATGCTTTACATGAGAATGACACCTAGGATCTTGTACCGGTATAAGGCTTGATTGGTTGCTCAAGGATACAAGTAGGAACATGGAGTTGATTATCAGGAGACATTTGCTCTAATTTCTAAAATTACCACAATCGGTGTCCTCTTAGCCCTGTTTGTTGTTCAGTCTTGGTCAGTTCACCAGTTAGATGTGAAGAATGCCTTTCTTCAGGGTCAATTGAAGGAGATTGTTTATATGAAGCATCCTCCTAGATATTGTAGTGATGCTTCTCTTGTTTGCAGGCTAAAAAAGTCTTTATTTGGGTTGAAGCAAGCTCCCTGAGCATGGTTTGAAAGGTTCTAGGTTGTTGTTGTTGTGGCGGGATACAATCAGAGCTCCTCTAACTACTCTCTCTTTCTCTGACCTTAAGGCATTACTGTCCTCTTATTATATGTTGATGATATGTTGTTGATTGGGAATGATGGTGAGGAAATTTGTGAGCTAAAGTCTTTTCTAAACTACTCCTTTCACATGAAGAATTTAGGTCCTCTTACTTGTTTCTTGGGTTTGGAAGTTCGTCATAATGCTCGGAGATATTTTATGTGCTAGCAAAAATGTTCCATTGATATTGTGAAACTAACCAGCATTACAAATGATAAACATGTTAACACTCCTTTAGAGTTAAGTTGTCCAAATCAAAAGGCTCATTTTCCTGATGCCCCTCTATATCAACAACTTGTGGAGTCTCTTATTTATCTCACTATGACCCAACCTAATAGCTCTCATATTGCTCAAGTTGTAAGTCAGTTTGCCTATGCTCCTTGTCAGCCTCACTTGAACATGGTGCATCGGATCATCCGTTATATTTGTGGCACAATTACTCAAGGTCTCTTATTCTCCTCCTCTTCACCCATTAAGTTGAGAGCATATGCAAATGCTGATTAGGCTGGTTGCCTAAATACTCCTCTCTCTACAACTGGGTGGTGTGTGCTTCTGGATGATTTTCTCCTCTCTTGGAAATGCAAGATGCAACAGACTGTCTCCAAGTTCTCCACTAAAATAGGGTATAGGGCAATGTCTTTTGTGTTTAGTGAGGTAGTTTGGCTACAATCTCTATTTATGGATCTTGGTGCCCCCATTCCTACACCTATTCATCTCTATGAGGATAATACTAGTGCTATCAAGATTGCATCAAATCCTGTGTTTCATGGGAGGACTAAGCATATTGAGGTGGCCTCTCACTTTATTAGAGACATGTTTCTTGCGGGGTCTATTTCTCTTCCTCATGTAGCCTCCAACATGCAAATTGCTAACATCTTCACAAAGGCTATGTTTTGACTGAAGGGATGAGAGATCCATCACATGGATGGCCAAACCCTGTAGGAAGGTAGGGCGAAATTTCAAAAATTTCTCTCTCCCATCTGGGAATCTCATTCCCTATTTTAGAAAACTGCATTTTCAAGGATCAATCTTGAACCAAATTGGACTAGATCTGAAACTAAAAGGGAGGAGAGGGATATACCTGATACGAAGTAACAGTAACTCCCAATGAAGGTGTTCACGCCCAAGGAGAAAACCAAAACCCGTTTCCACTGAAGATGACACAGTGTGTAGAGAAGTAGGATCAGCAAGACGGCTCTTCAGCAAAAACCGAATTCTTCAGCAAGAATGGAGTAGAGGGTCATGAGCACGACTTCAGATTGCTTCTTCTACCAAGAAGCAATATAAAGAACAAATCTTGATCACTCCCACAAGTAGAGATCGAACTAGGTAGGGGTGGCAAGAACAGGGAAGAACTCTACAGATTGATGTGATGTATATAATTGAGGAATTCACCCCCTTTATTTATAGCCTTCTCAGGATCAGCCTCCTAATCTAATTAGGAGAGAGTTCTTTAGTGCAAATCTGATATTGGGATCTGGACTCTTGAATGGATAAGACTTATCTTATCCTTCAGCTAATCCTAATCAGATTATAAATCCTATCTTGGCTCCTTTTAATTAACTGACTTAAGCCCAGTTCGAATTGGGCTTTAGGCCCATTAAGTTTATGTGCTCATTTAACCTCTTAACCTGCTGCCCAGTTGGCTCTCTTTGTATGGCGTGGGACCCAAACATTGATCTACACATCAACCACATGGGTTTAGCCCAGCCTTTGTTACAAGTTTTGGCTGAATTCACTATAGGAGACAATGAACCCCTGAGTCCATCACCATGGGCTCTTAATGGGCCCAACATTTACACTAAATGGTCATTGGGTCCAGCCACCTTATGAAAACCCAAGGACTGTGGGCAGATGCAAGATTAGCCCACCAGGTATTACCCTTAATGGTCTTACACTTAACCTCTCAGCCCATAATGAGACAAACACTTCCCGACAAGAGATGACCTCTCCCTCGGCTGCAAGGAACAGTGTTGCACTCTCTACTCACATGGATCCCGGGGATTAAAACCTTTTGCAAACATTTTGAAACCATAATATATATATATATATATATATATATATATATATATATATATATATGTATATATCTAATAAATATATTTTGCAAAACAAATCTCAACGTTTGAAATCAACTACACGCAGTTTAGGTTTCCATCAGAGAGAGTGCATTCCCCGTCATTTACTTTGTCCGACAAAGAGGTTGATCTTGTCACTATGATCACCCACTCAGATGAATTCTTGGACTGTCCCAACATACCCAAGTTTTGACGCCCTCTAAGGATCACTGATTGGTTTATCAAAGACGGCCCAATCCGATACCTAATGCAGTACCATAATCAAGTGTAGGGGTCAGGTGTAACATTCCAGTTTTGCCCATCTATCTCCAAGGTCCAGGGCAATACTAGAAATTGGTCTGGTTCAGGGTTTCAAGAAAACCCGCACTACATGTACCTCAAGTTTCACCCTGGCAGCTAAGACAAGTCACCCCAACCAACGGCTGTGAAGATTCTAAACTAACATGAGTCTCATAAGTGTCCAGTTTAAGGGTATTACACAAAAATACACCAAAACACATGAATCAATTATGTACTTTTATTCATTTACAATAAATGTTAGCAAGTACATCAATCTGATTGGAGCTAAGGGCATACACTGTTTAACAGCTCCCACTTGCAGTTAGGTCTAATTGGGTATAAGCCAGAGTCCCATACTTTCCACGTGTTTCTCAAACACTTTCTGTGTCAGTGACTTAGTTAATGGGTCTGCTACATTTTCCGCTGATGCTACCTTCTGAATCAGGACGTCCCCTCTTCCAACTATCTCCCGTAGTACATGGTACTTCCTCTCGATGTGCTTTGAATTCGAGTGGGCTCGTGGCTCCTTAACCTGAGCAATGGCTCCAGTGTTGTCACACAACAATGGAATGAGTGATGTGTTGGATGAAACTACTCCTAATTCCTGAATGAACTTCTTCATCCATACGGCTTCCTTGACAGCTTCACTTGTGGTAATGTACTTGGCCTCGGTTGTGGAATCTACCGTAGACCCCTGTTTGCTGCTTTTCCAGCTAACAACACGATTCTATCATGAAGATATAACCAGAAGTAGACTTTCTATCATCTGGATCCGACTGAAAATCGGCATCAATATACTCCTGGATTTGTAGTGAACTACCATCGAATACCAGACAAAACTCTTTTGTCCTTCGAAGGTATTTTAGTATGTTTTTCATAACGGTCCAATGCTCCTGCCCTGGGTTGGATTGGTATCTGCTACCACACTCATTGCTTGAGAAATGTAAGGATGAGTGCACAGCATGGCATACATGATGCTCCCTACGGCTGAGGCATAGGAATCTCTTTCACGCCCTCAATCTCCTCGGGAGTCTTGGGAGACATACCTTTGGAGAGAGTGACTCCGTGCCTAAAAGAAACATTTCCTTTCTTGGAGTTCTCCATACTGTATCTTTAGACAATCTTGTCAATGTAAGTAGACTGGGATAATACTATTATCCTCTTCGATCTATCTCTATAGAGTCGAAGACCCAATATGTAGGAGGATTCTCCAAGATCTTTCATGGAGAATTGCTATAAAAGCCACACTTTCACCGTAGTTAACATTCCTACATCATTCCCAATGAGTAGAATGTCATCTACATATAGAACAAAGAATGTAACCTTATCTCCCACTGTCTTCCTGTAAAAACAGGGCTCATTCGGATTTTACTCAAAGTCAAACTTTTTGACAGTGGAGTCAAACCGGATGTTCCAACTCTTAGAAGCTTGCTTAAGTCCATATATGGATCGATTGAGTTTACATACCATGTGTTCCTGACATGCAGCTATGAAACCTTGCGGTTGCTGCATATAGATATCTTCAGTAAGATTTCCATTCAGCTTCGCAGTTTTGACATCCATTTGCCAAATCTCGTAGTCATGGTACGTTGCTACAGCTAGCAGGATCCTAATGGATTTAAGCATGGCCACAGGCGAAAAGGTTTTCTCATAATCGATTCCCTCTTTTTAAGTGTACCCTTTTGCCACATGACGAGCCTTGTAGGCTTAAACTTTACCATCGAGGCTCTTCTTCCTCTTATAGATCCATTTGCAACCAATTGCCTTTACCCCAAGGGCGAATCTACTAGAGTCCAGACTCCATTGGTCTCCATTGAGTCCATCTCAGCTTTCATGGCATCTACCCACTTCAAGGGATCTATGTCCAACATAGCTTCTGAATAAGTCACGGGATCCTCCTCATTGGTCGTGGCTTCTACCAAGTAACTTTCTTGGTCATAGCTGTAACGAACTGGAGGCCTAGAAACCCGGGTAGATCTTCTAGGTTGGTTATTTTCTGGAGCTGGTGGGACATCTCCCACTACCCCTGGGCTCTCCTCATCAAGAACAACTTCTTGATGAAGATTATCTAGGATGTAATCTTCCTCTAGGAAGTGGGCATTTCGACTGCAAAACACCTTTTGCTCTTTTGGATCATAGAACAAGTAACCTACAGAGCTTTTTGGGTAATCTACAAATAGGCAATGATTGGTCTTGGATTCCAATTTGTCAGCACTAGTTCTTTTAGCATGTTCTAAACAACCCCAAATCTTCAAGTGTCTCACACTTGGTTTTTTACCGGTTCATAGCTCATATGGAGTCTTAGGAACGGATTTGGTTGGAACCCGGTTCAGCACGTAAATCGCAGTCTCTAATGCGAAACCCCAAAAGGATGTGGGTAACTTTGAGTGGACGAGAAGTGATCGGACCATATCTAATAGAGTTCGGTTTCTCCTTTCTGACACACCGTTTAATTGTGGTGTAGAAGGAGGAGCTAGTTGTGATACTATCCCATTGTCCTTTAAGTAGTCCCTGAATTCGTCAGAGAGATACTCGCCACCTCGATCTGATTGAAGGGTCTTAATTTCTCTCCCTAACTGTTTCTCGACTTTTTGTCTGAAATCTTTGAACTTTTCAAAAGATTCATACTTATGTCTCATTAGGTACACGTAACCATACCGTGAGTAATCATCAGTAAATGTTATAAAATAAATGTGTTGGTTACATGTCCTAACATTTAGGGGACCACATACATCAATATGTATAAGGTCAAGTGTGCCTATAGATCTTTCAGGCTTACCGGTAAATGACCGCTTCGTCATCTTACCCTGAAGGCAAGGTTCACAGGTTGGAAGATCTTCTACGGTTAGAAAATCCAAAGGACCATCATTTACCAACCTTGTGATACGATCTATGTTAATGTGGCCAAGTCGGTAATGCCATAGGCGCGTGGGATTAACTGTATTACGAGTCCTCTTCTTGGGGATTATATCCGACGTAGTTTCGGTAATGTTTGTTTCCGGAGAAGGATGGAGAACATAGAGACCGTTCTCAAGTTCTCCGTATGTGAGGAATTTGTTATTCCGTTTAATAGTAATCACATTACTAAATAAGATAGAATAACCACCCATGCACAATTTTGAGATAGAAATCAAATTTCTTCTTAAATTAAGTACGAAAAGGCAATCTTTAAGTACAATTGTTCCTTCTATGAAAACTAGTTCTACAATTCCTATGGTTGTAGTTGCAACTGTTGCAAAAGTCCCTAAGTAGAGCGTCACTTCTTCGTCACTCAGTCTTCTGCTTATCTTGAACCCCTACAGTGAGTTACATGCATGAGTCGAAGCCCCGGAGTCAATACACCAGGAAGCAGAAGTGACCAACAAATTGGTCTCTATGATAAAAGATTCAAAATTACCTTGTTTCTTAGTCTCCAGATATTGAGGACAGTTCCTCTTCCAGTGGCCGGTCTGTTTGCATAAGTGATGGGCATCCGATGCTTTGTCCTTTTGCTTTTTCGGTTTGCTAGTATTCTTCTGAGGCTTTTTCTTTGCCCTCCTCTTCTTCTTACCCGAGTTGCCACCTTCAACAAGCATGGCTATCGGTTTATCCTTCTTGATTAGTTCTTCAGCCCTCTGCAACATATTGTTGAGTTCCTGAAGGCTAACATTTAACTTATTCATGTTGTAGTTCATGATAAAATTGGAGGGAGGAAAGGAATTTAGGATGGCATCAACTTTGGTGACATGATCTACCCCTGACCCAAGTGCCTCCAGTTCATTAATGTAACCCATCATCTTGAGACAATGGTCATGAACCATCTGGCTCTCGGTCATTTTTGCGGTCATGAACAGCTTCAAGACCTTCTGACGAGTAGAATAATTCTGCTCCTCATACATTGTCCTCAGACTATCCAGGATATCCTTGGACACTTCGATTTGATCAAATTGTCTCTGTATCGGATTGTCGAGGGAGGCTATAATGTAGCACCGAGCAAGAGAATTCTTATCTTCCCATTCTTGATACTCTTTCCTACGTGCCTCAGAAGCCCTATCACTCGGATGATCCGGAGCAGGGTTCTTAGCAACCTTGTCCAATTTCTCAGACGTTAATACCAGCATGAGGTTACGGTACCGGTTAGCATAATTTGGGCCCTTAAGTTTGTTATCGTCCAACAACTTGGCGAATTGTCCGTTTGCCATTTTTGATAAAAGGCAAGGCAGATTATTAGTCCGCGACCTAAATTGATTCATGAGTACCTCATAGATATGTCTTTTAATCTATGTTCCATTTCTATTTTGGGCATCTCTGAGATTTCCTTCCTATCTCAGTGACAGAGACTGAGAAATATGTCTCTGGAAATGTGGGAAATCACATACAGTGCATGGAACCAACTGTTTCAGCTGCATAACCCCACTACCTTCTGTGAAGGATCATATCCACTCATCTAATGAGCTTTCCCTTTGTCCTCTGTCAGACAAGGTTCATTACCATTTTAGGTTAAACCTTTCTGTCCAGTAAGTGCTTACCCACCATATTCGTAAACGCCAAGGTACCGTGAGAGAGTCTTCCATTTTAGGATAGGCCCCTCCCACATCGGTCTATGACGCCCCTATCATCTTATGAAGCAATCAAACTGATTGCATTAGCAGATGGATAGCCCAATTTTATGGTGCATCTCCACCCACCAATACAACCAACCTTCATACTAATGATGGAAGGCCTTTAGAGAGTTCATCATATGAATCTCATGCACTTATATTTTCAAGAGGGAACGAATAATTACGCCCTAGATTTATTTAGGTCAAACCAAAGTGGCTTCCATTGACTTTCATAAAGCCAAATTTAGATTGGCCCTAAACGGCTAGGATTTTACACGGTTCATTTTGGAGAGGAAACTGGTGTGGGGCCCACCACGTAGGGAGATCATCCAATGATCTTAAGGACACCGTGGCAATGATGTGCATTCAGCCATGGTGTGCGAAAGAGCCACTATCGTATCAGCATGGTCCAAGTGCTTGTGACCCATGTTCGTAGCACATCACATATCCATACATCACATGCATGAAATCCATAATTGATTCAATCAATTAATTAACTGTAAAACCCATAAATAGAGTCCATTTAATTCCATAATATTATTTGTTGAGTGGCCTGGTTTTGTTTTAGTTTGTTTTTATTTAGTTAGGAAGTTGTTGGGCCTAGGCCCATTAGTTTATATTTTTTAAAGTTGTGACTATTCAGTTTTAGTAGTCGCCCTACTAAGGGCATCCTTGTAATATCTCATCTTTAAGTTAAATATAAATATAATGAGAGGTAGGCGGCTAGGGTTAACTTTTCTCACAATCCTGGCTGACCTCCTACTCTTTTCTTCTCCTTCCTTCTCTACTGCTGAAATCTCCACCTTCCCCCTCTTTCTTTCACAAGAAGCTTTGACTGAATCCGCAAATAGTGATTTCTACTTGGTATCAGAGCAGGCCGAAGGTTCTTGAAGTTGTTCTCTCATGCAGCCCTAGATCGGACGACTGCATGGTGATTTAAGAGGCTGATCGAAGCTCTCAGGTAAGCCTAGTTTTTGGATTTTCTTGATGGATCTGTGTGCCCTGTAGTTGGTCTAGGGTTTCTCATCAGAATCAGGAAAAACTGGAGAAAGGGGAAGAGTCCTATTTTTGTTGGACTCTTCATTTTTTACCTAGGAAGTGGTGCCCTAATTTTTTAGGGTTCCTTGGAGTTTTTTGTAAGGGGCGGTTCAAGTCCTACCTAGTTTGGAGGCTTCTAGGGAGGGCGGCTGCCTCTTCTCTCTCTTCTCTCATCCCACAGAAAAGGAATCTTTTGTGGGAAGAAAGTCCAGGACACCAAGAAAGTGTTGTTGGTTCCAAAAGGTGTTTTGTTTGATCTTGATGCAAATTTTAGTTATTTTCTTTACCTTTTTTGAGAAGCATGGAGGGCCACAGAGTTGAAAATAAGCCCGGGAGTGAAATTGGACCAATGGGAGGAGGTGCTGGAGACCCCTTTGGGGCTGGGACCGTTACTACAGTTAGGTTGGATGGTGCAAATTACTTGGAATGGTCACAATCTGCAAAGATGGCCATTGGAGCTCGTGGGAAATTAGGGTATATCACTGGTGAAGAGGTGAAACCCGAAACTAGCAACTCCCGGTGGGTGCAGGAGAATTATATGGTGATGACTTGGTTGTGTAATTCCATGTTGCCACATATAAGTAAAAATTTTTTATGGGCAAATACAGCTAAGGAGATATGAGATGGGGTTGCAGAAACCTATTCATAGAGGGAGAATGTTGCTAGGGCTTATCAACTGAGAAATCAGATTATTGCTACAAGACAGGGAGATAGATCTGTTGCAGCTTATTTTTCTGTCCTTAAAACCCTGTGGCTGGAGATTGACCATTTAGAGACATTTGCTTGGGAAACCACTAAGGATGCAGCTACCTATCAGAAACATCTAGAGAAGTATAGGGTGTTTGAATTCCTTGTTGGCCTTAGTCTTGAGTATGATATTGCACGACAACATCTTCTTTCCAGGGATAGTGTCACTCTCTCCCAAGCATATGCCTTTGTGTCAGGGGAGGAGTGCAGGAGGGATGTGATGATGAAAAATCTCATTTCTGATCAGTCTGCTATGGCAAGTGTTGTGAAACCTAAACAAAGTGGCAGTGAAATCAAGAAAGAAGACAAAAAAGATATGATCTATGACTACTATAAGAAGCCTAAACATACAAGAGATACTTGCTGGAAGCTTCACCCACATCTTGTGCCGAGTAGATTGAAAAATAAGAAGGGCAATGCACACATGGTAGTTACTGGTGACACTCCAGCCCCTCCTACTACAACTGCTTTGGAGTCTGTTGCAACTACTGCAGTAAGGACCGAACTTGAGAGGTATGGGCTACTTCTGAACCAACGGGATACAGCCAGTTCCAGTTCAGCCGCAAGCGGACAACAAGGTACAGGTGGCACTGGTGGAGTCCACTCTACCTCCTTTGCTCACATAGGTAGTTCACACGCCACTGCAAATTATGTTTCCACTTCAGGTAAGGAGGGACCTCCTTGGATTATAGATTCTGGAGCATCAAAGCACATGACCCATAGCTCCACTATTTTTTCTTCTTACCTGCTCTGTTCTGGCAGAGACAGGGTCTCCACAGCTGATGGATCCCATGTTCCTATTGCTGGGAAGGGATCTGTCAAGATTAGTGATTCTATTTGTCTACCCTCTGTCCTTCATGTTCCTAGATTGAGTACTAATTTGTTATTTGTTAGTAGTTTGACTAAGAACCTGAACTGCTCAGTATTTTTTTCTCCTGGACGTTGTATTTTGCAGGGTCTAGATTCAAAGAGGACGATTGGGAGTGGTCGTGAAGTGAATGAAATCTACCTCCTGGATGTACTTCCTCCTCATCAGAGTCATCATGTCAGTAGGGATAGTGAGTCAAGATCTGTGAGTCAAATTATGCTTTGGCATAACCGTTTGGGTCATTTACCTTTTTCTTCGTTGAGTTCTTTGTTCCCAAAACTTTTTGAGTCTGTTAGTCTGTAAAGTCTAGAGTGTGAAGGTTGTCAACTTGGAAAGCATTGTAGACATTCATTTATACCTAGTAATAAAAGATGTTCTTTTTATTTTGATGTTATTCATTCGGATGTGTGGGGCCCTTACCATGTTCCTTCTATGGGAGGCTATCGCTATTTTTTTTTATTTGTGGATGATTTCTCTCGATACTCTTGGATTTACCTGATGAAATCCCGCGATGAGGTACCATCCTTGGTGAGGCAATTTCATCAGATGGTACTAACACAGTTTGGAACAAGAATAAAGGTGTTCAGATCTGACAATGCCAGAGAATATTTTGAAAGACCTCTTGCCTCATATCTGTTAGAATATGGTGTTGTCCATCAGAGCAGTTGCCCCTACAGTCCACAGCAGAATGGTGTTGTAGAAAGGAAGAACAGACACATTGTTGAGACCGCAAGAAGCATGATGATCACATCTATAGTTCCGGTTCGGTTTTGGGGTGATGCAGTTCTCACAACAGCACTCCATTCAGTCTTCTTTTTCCTCAGGGGGATATGTTTCATATTCCTCTCAGGGTGTTTGGGTGTGTAGAGAATCAGAAAGGGTACTACTGCTATATCCAGTCTCTGGGAGCCGATATGTTACCATGGATGTCACCTTTTTTGAATCCACGTACTTCTTCTCAAAGAATCATTCTCAGGAGGAGTGTTTTAGGGAAGTAAGTTAGCAATATATTCCTCTCCCAGTTCCAGTCCCTGTGTCTACTCCTGTGCTTGACCACCACCCTGTGGCACCTACCTTGCCACCTCCTTTGCATTTTGTTTCTCAGCATTACTCATGACAGAGACTTCACAAGGCGGTTGATTCCACTACAGCAGAACTCACACCACTTCCTGTCGATCCCTTGGAGACTCCAGATTCGGCTCAACTGGATTCAGGTATTCCTCTTGGTCCCGCTACTATTTCAGTTTCCATTGATCCTATTAACTCTGTTACAAATAATCTTGATCTTCCTATTGCTCTCAAAAAAGGGAAGAGAAAGTGTACTGCTCATTGTATTTCACAGTACTTATCCTACAGTGGACTTTCTCCTTCCTACCGTGTTTTTTTCTCCTCTCTTGATTCAGTGTCTATACCCAAGGGTGTTAGTGAGGCTCTCTCCAAACCTGAGTGGAAGACAACTATGCAGGAAGAGATGGAAGCTTTGATTAAAAATCAGACATGGGACATTGTGGACCTACCAGAAGGCAAAGAGACAGTTGGATGCAGATAGGTTTACACAGAAAATATAAGGCAGACGGAAGTATAGAAAGGTATAAGGCAAGACTTGTTGCAAAAGGGTACACACAGACCTATGGAATTGATTACTTAGAGACCTTTGCGCCAGTTGCAAAGATGACCTCCGTTCGGATACTTATTTCTCTTGTTGCCTCATACTCTTGGCCCTTGTTTCAACTGGATGTGAAGAATGCTTTCCTAAATGGGGATCTACAAGAAGAAGTGTATATGGATCTTCCTGCTGGTAAGGGAAAGGTATGCAAGCTTAAGAAGTCACTCTATGGTTTGAAGCAATCTCCTAGAGCATGGTTTGACAGATTCAGAAAGGCATTGATTGCTTTTGGATACACTCAGACTCAATCTGATCACACTTTGTTTGTGAAGTGTAGGGGATCTTTGGTGTCAGTCCTAATTGTTTATGTGGATGATATTGTTGTCACTGGGAATGACCTGAGTGAGATTGATAGTCTGAAAAGGAACCTTGGAACAAAGGAAGTATGTCTTGGACCTTCTTCAAGAGACAGGGAAGCTTGGAACAAAGGCAATTAGCACCCTTATTGATTAGAACCATAAAATCAATGCATCCGAAGGTGAACCAATAAAGAACATTGGGAGATATCAGATACTTGTGGGTCGTCTGCTATACTTGTGTATGACAACACCAGACATCTCCTATGCAGTGAGTGTAGTAAGTCAATACATGCATGCTCCACGAGTCTAGCATTGGGAGGCAGTTGACAGGATTCTTGCTTATCTGAAGGGACACCCGGGCAGAGGCATATTGTTCACTAATCATGGATAGTTGAAACTAGAGGCTTATACAGATGCAGATTGGGAAGGATGCCTTGATGACAAGAGATCAACTTCAAGAGTGTGCACCCTAGTTGGGGGTAACCTAGTCTCATGGAAGAATAAGAAACAAACAGTAGTGGCAAGATCAAGTGCTGAAGCCGAATACAGGGCCATGGCACATGGAGTTTCAGAACTTCTCTGGATCCATTCTCTGTTAGAAGAAATTGGTGTACGGGCAGAAGAACCCATGATGCTATACTGTGATAACCAGGCAGCAATTAATATTGCCCATAACCCAGTTCAGCATGACCGAACTAAGCACATTGAAGTGGATAGACATTTTATTAGAGAAATGGTAACTTCTTGAGAAGTTTGTCTTCCATACATTGCTTCTGATCTGCAGCTTGCCGATGTTCTCACAAAAGGTGTTGCAAAGAACAAACTGGAGCATAATCTACGCAAGTTGGGAATGTGTGACATTTACTCCCAACTTGAGGGGGAGTGTTGAGTGGCCCAGTTTTGTTTTAGTTTTTTTTTTATTTAGTTAGGAAGTTGTTGGGCCTAGCCCCATTAGTAGCCGCCTTACTAAGGGCATCCTTGTAATATCTCATCTTTAAGTTAAATATAAATATAATGAGAGGTAGGCGGCTAGGGTTAACTTTTCTCGCAACCCTAGTTGACCTCCTACTCTTTTCTTCTTCTCCTTCCTTCTCTACTGCTGAAATCTTCACCTTCCCCCTCTTTCTTTCACAAGAAGCTTGACTGAATCAGCAAATAGTGATTTCTACTTTATCAATTAATATTATCTAGGTATATGGGCTGAACTGCAAAGTGCAGTTTGGCCCATATAGCATTTATGCTGAATTGGGCTAAAGCAGTTTTAACAGATTAAAATTGGGTTTTATAGATATGGGCTGAATTGCGTCTTGCAATTAACCATCAATCCCTCGACCCATGAAGGAAATTATAGGGTTGAGAACAGCCCCCATCACATAGGGTGCATGGAGCCAATTGTTTCAGCTGCATAACCCCACCACCTTTCTGTGAAGGATCATATCCACTCATCATATGAGTTTTCCCTTTGGCCTCTGTCAGACAAGGTTCAGAGCCGTTTTTAGGTAAACCTTTCTGTCCAATGAGTGCTTACCCGCCATATTCGTGAACGCCAAGGTACTGTGAGAGAGTTCCCATTTTCTGGTGAAGCCTCTCCCACATCGGTCTATGACGCCCCTATCATCTTATGAAACACTCAGACAAGCCCAACAGCAAATGGATAGCCCATTTTCTGGTGTGTTTCCTCATTACTGAATGACCCATCCTCATGCTAATGATGGAAGGCCTTTAGAGAGTTCATCATATGAATCTCCCTATCACATGCACTCATATTAGCTGGAGGGAACAGTTAATTATGCCCTAGTTCTTATTTTAGGTCAAACCAAAATGGCTCTCACTGACTTTCATAAAGCCAGATTTTGATGGGCCTAAAACGGCTAGGGTTCCGCACGTAACCTCTTGATGAGGCATGGGGCCCACCACTGAGGGAGGTCATCCAATGACCAAAAGGGACACTATGGCAATGATGTGCATTCAGCCATGGTGTGCGCAAGAGCCACTGTCGATTCAGCATGAGCCAAGTACTTATGGCCCATGTACGCAGCACAACACACATCCATACATCACATGCAGGGATGAATTGATCCAATCAATTAACCATCTGTAAAGCCCATTTGAAGCCCATTTTAAATCCATAATATTAACCATTAATATTATCTAGGTATATGGGCCGAATGGTTCAACCCATATAGCTTTAAATGTTAAGTGGGCTTTTAGCAGTATTAACCTTTTAAAACTGGGCCTTTACAGGTTGGGCCGAATTAACCATTTAATTAAACACCAATCCTTAGGCCCATTAGTGGGAAAATTAGGGCTGACTTTCAGCCTTGATTAAACCCTAGATTCGGTTCAAACTATTTGAACCAATCTTTGATCGAATGGGTCTAGGGTTTGATCTTTAATTAAATCTTTAATTCAAGAAAATAATCTGAAATTAAATACTGATAAAAGAAAAACAAGAATCAGTCAATCAGGGCTGTTCGCACAATCCATACTGCAAAACAGAGGTTAGATCACAGAATGCAGTTTCACAAACTGCAAATCGTAGATAGCGATTCTCCCATCTACGAAATCTCCTTCTCTGCGAAATCTCCTTTTCTGTGCCGCCATCTTCGATCCAAAATAAAATAAATAGAAATCCTATTTCTATTAATAATTACATCAGATCGAATACCTATACATTGAGTCTAGTAAATAAAAAAAAAATTATTTACAGACCAAAAATAATTCAAGAACTGCAAAATCGCAGGTTCCCTGCGCAAACCAAGAATTCGATCTCCTCTTGTACGAACATCCCATAAATCAAGAAAATCATAAAGAACAATTCTAAATAATAATCAGATTTATGTAAAATTAATTTCAGATTATTCGCCCATTAATTTTGGGAACAAATTTCCCAAAACCCATATCTGCGCAAATCGGATAGAACACCTTCTGCCCATTTGCGCAAGTTCAGATCTGAAACAAACTGGTTCAAGATTTGAACTTAGCTCTGATACCACTGAAGGGATGAGAGATCCATCGTATGGACGCCCAAAGATTGCGGAATAAGGGGGTGAATTTCAAAAATTTCTCTTGCATTCCCTATTTTAGAAAATCATATTTTCAATGCTCATTCTTGAACCATAAACTAAACCAGATCTGAACCAAAAGGAGTAGGAGAGGATTATACATGATACGGAGAAATAGTATCTCCCAACAAAGGTGTTTACGCCCAAGGAAGGATCCAAAGATTGCTCCCACTGAAGATGGCGCAGTGCAGGATGAAGCAGAATCTGCAGTGTTCTTCTCCAAGAACTCTGTCCTTTGCAAGAATCAGTAGGGTGGCACGTGAGCACAGCTTCTTATCAATCATTTATCAAAGAACTGATACCAAGATCAAATCTTGACTTCTCCCACAACTGGAGATTGAACTGGCAAACAGGGCGGTAAGAACAGGGAGGCGGCAAGAGAGTATTCGCAGGGTGCAGAATTCTTTTTTCTTGATTTTAGTACTAAAGAAAATCTGATGTATTCTAAAGGTTGCCGCCCCCTCCTTCTTTTGTTAACCTAAAAAGATCAGTTCCTAATCTCATTAGGAGCTGCTTATCCAAATCATATTTGGATCAGCCTTCTCTTCAGGTGATAAGGATAAACCCTTATCTTATCTACATATTAGATTAGCTTTCTCCTAATCTCATTAGGAGGTTTCTAGATCTGAATCACATTCAAATCTGGACTCTCTGAGTGGATAGGGTCAAGACCCTATCCTATCTGCTAATCCATCTCAGAATTTGCCCCATTATTAACTAAATAAACAGCCTAGTTCGAAATGGGCTTTAGGCCCATTAAGCTTATGTACTTAACCTTCCTAACTGCTGCCCAGTTGGGCTTCCTTGTATGGCGTGGGACCCAAGCATTGATCTACATATCAGCCACATGGGCTCGGCTCAGCCTTTATTACGAGGCCTGGCCGAACACACTGTTAAGGACAGTGCACCCCCTTAAAACCCATCAAATGGGCTCTATGGGCCCAACACTTACCTTAAGTGGTCCCTGGGCCAAACCACCTTGTAACACCCAGGGACTATGGGCAGATGCAAGATTAGCCCATCAGCCCATAATGATCATACACTTCCCGACAAGAGAGGACCTCTCCCTCGGCTGCAAGGAACAGTGTTGCACTCTCTACTTATATGGATCCCGGGAATTAAAACCTTCATGCAAACATTTGAGAAACCATAATATATATACTTTTATATCTTATATAAAATATACTTTGCAAAACAAATCTCAACGGTTGAAATCGGCTGCCGGCAGTCTTGGTTTCCATCAGTGAGAGTGCATCCCCGATCATTACCTTTGTCCGACAAAGGGGCTGATCCTGTCACTATGATTATCCACTCAGATGAATTCTCGGATTGTCCCAACATACCCAGGTTTTGACCCCCGCTAAGGATCTCACTGATTGGTACATCAAAGACAGCCCAATCCGACACCTAGTGTAGTATCATAATCGAGTCTAGGGGTCGAGTGTAACTTTCCAGTTTTGCCCATCAATCTCCAAGGTTCAGTACAATACTGGAAATCTGGTCCAGTTCATAGATTCAATTAATCCTACACTGTATGTGCCTAGGGTCTCACCCTAGCAGCTGAGACAGGCCACCCCAACCGACTTGGTGGCACCACAGTGTCGGCTTTGTCAAGATAGGTCTCCCCAGATCGACCCACTGGCTGTGAACATTCTAAACTAACACGAGTCTCATTAAGTGTCCAGTTTAAGGGTATTACACAGAAACATACCAAGGGAACATGAATCAAATATGCACTTTTATTCATTTACAATAAACTCATAAAGTATATCATTCTGATTGAAGCTAAAGGCATACAAAACTGTCTAACATATACAAATGAATAATAGCTATGACAAGCATTAATGTTATTTAAGTGAAGTGATAAGCTAATTGCTTTAAACTTAGATGATCATCATTCACTTGGATCATCTGTTTTGCTTGCATGATACTAATTCAACATCACATTTGTCTACCTGATTGTTGGAATAGCAATATTTACTAGAGATAACAACCAAGACAATATAGCTGGTTAGTTTCATTTAATGCTTATGATGCATGAATAAACCCCATAAATTATATGGAGAGGAATTAGAGTTCTGAAATTTAAGTAGAAAATTCTGCATCAAGTGTTATAACATAGATTGTTGGTTAAGATCCATCTGAATCCAATTACATATTCACTTAGATGATTGTAAAATGTGATCAACTTATAAGGGCTTTACAGATTATGTTCCTGAATTTTCTATGTACATTGAAGCGCCGAAAACTGGCATGTGATTTATCTTATCCATTTTATTCGTAACTGTTTTATGCTTTAATTGCT
Organism: Nelumbo lutea; assembly: GCF_056320005.1. NCBI lineage: Eukaryota > Viridiplantae > Streptophyta > Magnoliopsida > Proteales > Nelumbonaceae > Nelumbo > Nelumbo lutea. Next base: position 54,163,927 of record NC_142691.1, read on the forward strand.
ACCGTGTGTCACAGGTTCAATAATGTACTTAACCATGAACTTTCATAATTCTCATGCTGGTTACAGGAGAGAAATTAGTGAACAATTTGTCAAAGATTGTGACCATCACATGGTTATTTGTGGTGCTCATACTAACACAAAGCTACGCTGCAAGTTTGTCGTCAACATTGACCGTTCAACGACTTCAACCTGTCCTTAACTTGAATGGAAGACAGATTGGATACCATGAAGGCTCCTCGTTGGGACAGTCTTTGCAGAACAACTTCGGTCTGAATAAATCAAATTTGAGGTCTTACAAGACTAGCAAAGAATATGCAGAGGCCTTATCAAGGGGAAGTAAACATGGAGGTGTTGATTTCATTTTCGATGAGCTGCCTTACATTAAAATCCTCCTTGCAAAGTACTGTAGTAAATTTGCCATTGTTGGACCCACTGCAGATAGTGAAGGATTCGGCTTTGTTCGTCTCTCTCTCTCTCTCTCTCTCTCTCTCTCTCGTGGGTATTAGCTTCATTCCGGTTTCTTATTTGTTACAAACTTACTTTTGCAGGTCTTCCAGAAAGGTTCTCCTCTTGTGAAAGATGTATCAACGGCAATTATACGACTAAGAGAAGCTTCCCAAATAACAGATATGAAGAACAAATGGTTCAAGCAAAATATTTCGTGCCAATACCTGGACGAACCCAGCACCCAATATAGTCTAACACTTGACAGATTCCGGGGCCTCTTCCTCCTTGCAGGAGTTGTATCAACGTCTTCTCTCATCATATTCTTAGGTTCTTTCCTCCATGAATATTACCATATGTTCACATATGCTGGCTCTAAGGTTCCTACATGGCAAAGACTGGTTGACATGTTTAAATACTTTGACCAGAAAAGAACCTCTTCAAACAACGGGGTCCAATAAACATCTTAGGGGCTACAAATATCATATCAGAGTCAGAGTTGTTAACGTTCCATGAAAGAATGGAGGGATTATTCATTTACTCAAAAAGTATCAGTGTGGTAATCCTTTTCTTTCTTCATCTCTAGAGGCTGTATGTCAGGAATGTACAAGGAAAATGCCAGCAGCACTAAAACCCTAGATCTTGATCGTTTGCAAAAGATTTACATACACATTCCATCGTTGTCTCAGTTCATTATCAAAAATCATTATTGTCTCCATAATAGAGACTTTGAAGTTACAAAAATGCTCTTACTACTTGTTAGAAAATCTTTTAATATAACCAAAATGTCATATTTGCCCTTTTAGACATCATTCAATCATATTGAATTTACAAAATTAAATTAGGGTAAATTACAAAGACCCTCCCCCCTTATTATTGGGGTCTGTGACAAAGACCCCCCTTCTACTTTGTTTTGCAACAAAGACCCCCCTGTACTATCCCCTTCCGTTAACATTCAGTCCAAAAAGGCCGCTATAATATTTTTTAATTCCGATATTACGTTTGTAATAATCATTCAGACAATTAAGAAGAAAACTACTATTCATCTTCCCCGCAGCAATAGCAGTAATCCCCTTTACCTCAGATTCTTTCACATTTCTCTCTCCCCCAATTTCTCTTCTTCCCCTTCCCCTTTCTCTCTTCGTCTTTTTTCTTCCCACTTTCCTCTGTTTTCTGTTCCACTCGGCCATAGCCACCACAGCTTGTTGCAGCGGCTGAACCTGTTATTATCAGAAGATAAATCATTTTCTTTGTCATCACTTTCTACTGCATCCTTATCTCCTGCGCCATTGGAAGTTTGGTGTATAGAAAGATCTCTAGAGTCCTTTCCATCTTGGGGTTTGTATCTTATGATGACTTCTTCATGTCCACTTTCTCCCTTTGCCTTTAAAGTTGGAGGAAGGGGAGGATCTTTCTGTTCCAAATCCTTCTCAGAAGTTGATATGGAGCTTGCTTCACAGATTTGAACATTTGTTAACACTAAATGTAGGTTCTTCATAATAGGGGATTTCTCCGAGGTCCCACTTACTCTTCGGAACTGCAACACTGTTGTCAATGTAAGAAACTAAAAGAAGTACAAACGGAGTCTGTAGGAAGAGAGAACAGAATTTCGAGCCTTAACTTTGTTGTCAATATAAGAGACTAAAAGAAGAAGTAATAGAGGTTTAGTTTAACATTTAAGACCAGCATAAGAAGAACAATAGAAGCTTGGGTTAAAAACAAGGAGGTTGAAATTAATTTAGATTAGACAAAGTGAAAGCAACATAGGAGCAGATTTTAGTCAGAGGAGAAGGTGAATGATGGAACTTGTAGACATTTTAAGTTGCATGCAAACCAAATGACAGATCTGGAAATAGAAACAAATAAACAACCTAGACAGTGAAAAAGAAAACAAAATCGATCTAGGTAACAAACGGGGGAGATAAAAATGTCAGGTTACACAAAATTAACTGCCTAACCATTGAAATCCGCAGAACTGGAGCAAAAACCAAGCGGAATTCGTAGTAAAACGAAAAGAGATAGACCTATAACTCATCAACGCGCAAACAAAACCAGAAACGATTGTCCAGGCGTGATAGATCAGGTGCAATGAAATCCACAAACTTGGGGGCTTCGATGTTCTCATAGAATTCGTCATCGTCTTAATTGTTGTGGCGGACCACTGATAGGGGTTGTTGCTCCATCTTCTCGGACCTTCGCTCGGAAGTTGCGCAGGTGGAGAGTGTCAGAAAGGGGTAATGAGATCTGAGTTAAAGAAGAGATGTGTTCGTTCTTTCATTCACTCACTCGCACTGGTTTAAATACCCAATTTTCTAACTAGCCGTTGGAGGGGAGGGGGGACTTTTTGGGTAATATTTGGATTTTGGAGAGAAGTCGAGAACTAAATCTCGGTGGAGAAGAAGGAACGGAATTAGATGCTGCAACGAGCTGTGGCCGCTGTGGCCGAGAGGAACGGAAAACATAGGAAAGCAGGAAGAATAAAGAGGAGTGAAAGGGGAAGGGGAAGAAGTGAGATCAGGGGAGAGAGAGAGAGAAATGTGAAGGAATATGAGGTAGTGGGGATTATCACTGATGTGACGCAATCCGGCTGCTCCCTGGTGGAGATGATCTGGGTACCAGCAATTATGGGAACTGAGGAACCTGTAAGAGATGGATCAGAGAATCCGGGGTGGCTAACCCAGTGAGGTCACTCCGATGGTTAAGTTAGTGCTTAGTTATGAGCTTGAAGATGATATCAGATTATGAAAGAGCTAGAGAGAAGAGATTACGCATACCTTCGCCCCTAGGGGGTGAGGTCTTTATATACTGGAGTCCTTGCAGGTTTGGTGGAGTAGTTCCTGGATTCCCGTTGTGATGGGATCCATTTCCGTGTTAGCTAGGGATAATGCCACCAACCGGTAAGGTTGCCCATTTCCGTCTGAATCGAGGAGTGGGTGAGCGAATATAATCGTTACAAGGTATGATCCCGTAAGACGCGGGGTACGATGGTGAGATCCTTGGAATTACCATGCGGAAGTTGGTGAACATCACCTGAGCTCGTGTTCTTCAGACCCGACCTGTTGTGAATGCCGAAGTGCCTTAGTACCGAGGTGATCTTGCATCGAGGTAGGCTTGTCCCGAGGTGAACTCTTTCCGAGGTGGTCCAGCTATCCGGGCTCGATCTATAGCGGACCTGATGTCCCTATCCGGGCTCGAAGTAATTTTAGTTCGGGGTAACAGGGGACCCGAGGTTGCTTTGTAGCGAACTGAGTCCACATGTCGAACTGATCATGCTGAGTTATCACTTACGTCGAGTCATGCCCACGTGTCTCCCTGTTATGAGGTCGGGCCAAATTACCCTTCATCAATTGCCCCCCACTCCCCGAGCCAGGGGTCTTGTCCTGGTGCGGGGAGTTCACGATGCGACAAGTGGATTTGGCTCGAAATTCAGGTCGCTTTGTCGGATAGATCGTTGGTCAGACCAGTTTGGCTGCTCGGTTCAACTAAAGATAACCCAGGTTGTATGTGGTTTACGCGCGGACGTCACGCGATCTATAAATTCCGCAGACGCCAAAAAATGCGCTAAACTGATTTTGACCTCGAAGGTCGTGCAACCGGTTTTCTTAGGAGTCGTTAGATTGCTTTGATCTTGATCGTTGCTTCTTCGGTACAGTGGCTATAACTAGGGGGGACCCGAGACTTATTTTCTTCGCCAAAAGCTTACTAGCCTTCGATCTGAGGTCGTGCTTAGCTTCTTTAGCTCGGGTTTTCTAGTTCGTTGCTTCCTTCCACTTCGGTCTTTCTTCTTGGTGAGTCTTCTTTAGCTTTTCTTTTCAATTTGGTTCAGTTCGTTATCATGTCTTCCTTTAGTTTTGATAGTTTTTTAGATGAGGCCGAGGAAGGTACCTTGGCCCAAGTCGATAGCCGAAATGAGGCTACTTCGGGTCCAGAGGTAGTCCATGGCCCTCCCGAGGTGCAGTCACCCCGGGAGGTGCAAGAGGCCTCGGGTAACCCAGCATCCACTTCCCATCAAGGTCGGGTGCCGAACAACTTTGGCCCTTCAACGATGACCTTGGATAGGCTCCGGGCTTTAGTGTATCAATACAACCTCCCGAGCGAGCTTTCCTATAGCCTCCCTGTAGGTAACTTCCCTTGGGAGCACGATCACAATGAGATCGTGATTTTTGAAGAGCAACTCGCAGTTGGTCTTCGTTTACCTTTGCACCCTTTAATAATAGAGGTCTTGAAGTTTTTCAATATTACCATAGACCAGCTACACTCGAACTCCATACGTAACGTAGTAGGGACCATTTCACTTTTCCATGATTATTGTCTGCCCCTCGACCTCGATACCTTTTCTTCAATCCTGTCCATCAAGAAGAACGCTTCTTGTGTCCCTCCCGAGCATAGGCAGACCTACTATCTGTCTCCTCGTCCGGGCTACAAGCTTTTACACGAACTACCCAATAGGATCCCGGCCTGGAAGCGGGGTTACTTCGTGGTCCGCAGTCCCGAGGGGTGGCCTTTTCCAACCCATTGGAGGGCGGCCATTCAGGATTCCGGTGTTAGCCTGGACCTGAAGACAAGGGAGACGCTCTAGTCTTGGGCGGAGCTCGGCCTCAACTTCGCGGACTACATCGCCAAAGATAAGCTCGTGCAGGCCGACTTGAGTCCTGGTAGGTCGTCTTGGTTTAGAGTTAGCACTTCATTTTTGATAGTCTTGGCATTTTACTCCTGATAATGTCACTAACGCCACGTTTTTGTTGCAGCTCCCATGCAGCTTAGTGTGGACAAACTTCTTGGGTGGATGAAAGGGAAGAAGAAGCGAGCTTCAAAAAGAGCTCGCACTGAGTCTCCGCAGCCCGCCGTCCCTGAGCCCGAACAGCCTTCTGCTACGCCTCCAGTAATTGACTTGATTGAGGAGGAATCGGGGAAGACCCCGCCTCGCGCGCTTGAGGCGTCTTCGGAGCCCACTCCTGCAACAGCTGGTTCTTCGAGCAGTGAGGAGGCGGTTCGGAGTATCCTAACTCTGAAATATAGCCTCCTCAAGAGAAAAGGTGCAGTGTACGCCGAGGAGGTTACGAGTTGGGCTGAATTATCTGTCGCTCAGCTTGGATCTCGGGCGGCTACCCACTGCATGGTGGTAAGTCTTGTTTTATTTCTTAAGTTTTGTACTTGTAACTTTGCTGTCACTAACTTATGTTCTTTTGGCAGGTGAACTCCGTCGTGCATGCCCTGACGTAGCAGTTTGAGCTGCACTTGAAGTGGGCTCTAGCAACTGAGTGCTCGTCACACGAGGCCCATATCGAGCTAAATTTAGCTCGTAACAAGATCAATCAGTTGGAGAACGATGCACGGGCTCAGAAAGAGCTTATTTCGGTGCTGATGTTGGAGAAGGCGGAGCTGAAGCACAAAGTGGAGGACCTTGAGGCCTTTGTCAAGGAGCGAACTGAGATTCTCCTTAAGGCCATGGAGGAAGCCAAAGTCAAGGCAAATGAAGAGTATAAGAGCTCGGAGGAGTTCGAAGGAGAGCTAATCGAGGCCAGGTCGGAGGGCTATCGCAAAGGCTTCAAGCTCAGTAGGTGGCTAACCAGGCGCAAGTTCCTGTAGCTCGATTTGAGTGCCATCACCACATCGCAGATTACAAAAGAGATGGCCCTTGAAGCGGCTGGAGACCCGGACTCCGAAGTGGAGAGCGACGAAGAGCTACTTGATATCGAGGAGGCCGAGGCTAATGACAATGTTGGTTCTTCTGCCGAGGCTTCGGGCAAGGGCGATGGGCACCCGGAGTAGTTCTTTCTTTCAAATTGTATTCTGAGCCTGCAAGCTCAGTATCTTTCTCTTCTTTTTCTCCCCCTTTTTTAATGAACTCTTTATTAATAAAATATACTTTTTGCTAAATACTGTGCAATTATCTTTTCTAACTGAAACAACGGATGTATGGGTTACCCCGAACTGTCAAGCTATCGAGCTAGATAACGAGTAAGGGTAACCAAATTGGAGATTTTTCCAAGTGGTTGTCACCCCGAGCTATTTGCTAGGGCTATTAGTAGGGACGACTTTGGTGAGCAACATCATAGGGTATATACCCGATCTATTCGCGCACGGACTACTTATTTTAAATGTTGGTTCCCTGATGGGCCCGACCTGTTGTTTTATGCCAAGGTGGATTAGACATCGTAAGGCTCATACCCGAGCTGTCTTACGCCTTAGGCATTAAAAGTACTTTGCCTATGCCAAAGAGGCGACTAGGTCTTATATGTCCATGCCGAGGAGGCGACTGGAAGTAGTTCGCCCATGCCGAAGAGGTGGTTGGGTCTTATGTGGTTCCAAGGTCTTTTGTTAGCTTGGCACTTTAGCCCTTAGGCTCTGGGAGCGACTCACAGTCCACTCTCCTTTAGATTTTGCCCATGCCGAAGAGGTGACTGGGACTTTGTTATAGTGTCGAGGTCTGTTATCAGCTCGGCATTTTAGTCCTTGGACTTCTGGGAGTGACTCGTAGTCCTCTCTCTAGTTCGGCAATCATAGGTAGTATCGCCTTAGGTTGACGATGTTCCACGCCCGAGGTACTTTCTTTCCTTCTAAGGTTTCGAGCTCGTACGTACCTTCCCCAAGTACCCGCTTTACTCGGTAGGGACCTTCCCAGTTCGGTCTGGTCTTACCTACACCGGGCTCAGGCACCATAACTTTCCGAAGGACCAGGTCCCCGATACGGAAGTGCCGCTTCTTGACTCGGGCGTTATAGTACCGAGCCACTCTTTGCTGGTAGGCTATGGTCCGGATATATGTGAGGTCCCGTACTTCTTCCACCAGGTCAAGGTTGGTACGGAGCTCGTCATCGTTTGCCTCTTCGTCGTATCCCTCTAGACGTAATGTAGGCACCTTGATCTCGGCTGGGATTACTGCTTCCGTGCCATAGGTGAGGTTGAAGGGGGTTTCATGTGTGACGGTCTTGACGGTGGTTCGGTAAGCCCATAGTACACTGGGCAGCTCGTCTACCCATAGTCCCTTAGCTCGGGCTAAGCAAGCTTTTAGTCCACGGAGTATAGCTCTGTTTGTGACTTCTGCTTGCCCGTTTGCTTGAAAGTGTGCCACCAAAGTGAAATTCTGTTGTATCCCCATCTCGGCACACCAGTTTTGAAACTTGATATCTTTGAACTGCTTACGATTGTCAAAGATAAGTACCCGAGGTAGTCCGAAGCGGCATACTATACTCCTCCAAAAGAAGTTTTGTACATTTTGTGCTGTGATCGTTGCTAGGGGTTCCGCCTCCACCCACTTCGTGAAATAATCCACTGCTACCACCAAGAATCTCCTCTGTCCTGTCGCTGGCAGGAACGGTCCAAGAATGTCGATTCCCCACTGTGCAAAGGGCCATGGGCTAGTGAGGTACTTCAGGTTGACAGCAGGTTGGTGGTGGATGTTGGCGTGCCTTTGGCATTTATCGCACTTTTTGACAAGCTCGAGTGCGTCTTCCTTCATGTGGGCCAGTAGTACCCCTACCGTAGCGCTTTCTAGGCGAGTGCCCTACTCCCCAAGTGTCCGCCACACAGACCTTCATGAGTGTCACGAAGAACGAGCTCGGCCTCTAAGGGTCGCGAGCAGTGCAAGTAGGGGAGCGTGTAGGATCTCCTATACAGTTGTTCGTCTATTTGGACGTACTTGGTTACCTGGCACTCTACCCTTCTGGCCGCGTTGCGATCTACAGGGAGGGTCCCGTGAAGCAAGTAGCTCACGAGTGGGTCAATCCAGCTCGGCTCTGCTTGTGCAACAGGAGCGACCTCTTCTGCCCCCCCCCCCCCGAGAAAGTTGGGTCGAGGCAAGTTTTCTGTATACACGGTCCTCGGGATAGGGCATCGGCCTCAACGTTCTCGGACCTCGGAATCTGCTTGATGAAGTACAACTAGAAGCTACGTAGAACTTCCCTGGCTTTGGCTAAATAGGCAGCCATGGTGGGGTCGCGAGCTTCGTAATCGCTGATGACCTGATTGACCACGAGCTGGGAGTTGCTGCAAACGACGACATGTTTCGCTTGTACCTCGTTCGCTAGCGTAAGCCCGGCTATCAGTGCTTCGTACTCTACTTCGTTATTAAATGCCGCGAACTCGAACTGAAGTGCGTACTCCAGCTTCACCTCACTTGGCCCGTGTAGAATGACGTCGGCTCCGCTTCCATGTTGATTGGATGAGTCGTCTACATGGAGGATCCAGGGCTCCTCGTCCTAAGTTGGCCTTGCTCTAACCGAGACCGGTGCCGCATTGGTCGAAGCCTCTTCTTTGTGTTCGAGCTCAATCAATTCGGGGACTGCGGTGCCGAAGGTGCATTCTGCAACGAAGTCGGCCAAGGCTTGGGCCTTTATCGTTGTTCGAGGCTCGTACCAGATGTCGTACTCATTGAGTTCGATGACCCACTTTGTAGTCTGCCAGATACCTCGAGCATGAGTAAGATTTGCCTCAGAGGTTTGTTGGTGAGAACGACGATTGTGTGGGCTTGAAAGTACGGACGAAGCTTCCGAGCTGCTATGACCAGTGTGTACGCTAACTTCTCAATCTCTAGGTACCTTGTTTTTGCATCCTGCAAAACTTTACTAACATAGTAGATAGGTCGTTGGACCCGATCTACTTCCTTTATCAGTACCGAGCTGACCACCTCATCGCTCGCGGAGAGGTACAACTTCAAAACATCACCCTCCTCGGGTCGGGTCAGAACTGGGATACTAACTAGGTATTCTTCAGCTCGTTGAAGGCGAGCTGGCATTCTTTAGTCCATTCAAAGCCCTTACTTTTCTTTATTGCCTTGAAAAAAGGCAGGCAACGATCTGCCGACTTGGACATGAAGCGGCTCAGAGCAGCTATACAGCCATTCAGCCTCTGAACCTCTTTCAACTTGCGAGGTGGCTTCATATCCAGGATAGCCTTTATTTTATCGGGGTTCGCTTCGATGCCACGTCGGTTAACTATGTAACCCAGGAATTTACCCGAGGTGACACCGAAGGCACACTTGTTAGCGTTCAACTTTATATTATATTTACGTAGAATTTCAAAAACACAATGTAAATCATTTATCAAACAATTTGAAAATCGGGTTTTGACGACCATGTCGTCTACCTAGCATTCAACCTTATTGCCGATCAACGGCTCAAACAGTATGTTTACAAATCTTTGGAAGGTCACCCCGGCATTTTTTAGCCCAAAGGGCATGACCTTGTAACAGTATAGTCCTAGTTTGGTTATGAATGTTGTTTTTTCCTGGTCGGCAGTGTCCATTTTGATCTGGTTATAACCTAAGTATGCATCCAGAAAACTCAGCAACTCATGCCCTGAGGTCGCGTCCACTAGACGGTCGATTTTAGGGAGTGGGAAACAATCCTTCGAGCAAGCTCGATTCAGGTCGGTATAATCGACGCACATGCGCCATTTACCGTTGGCCTTTTTTACCAGAACGGGGTTAGCTACCCAGCTCGAGTAATGGACCTCCCTGATGAAATCAGTACGAGGAGTTTCCCAACCTCCTCATCGACTATCCTCCAACGCTCCGGGGTGAGGTTGTGTTTCTTCTGTCTAACTGGCCTGACTACAGGATCAGTATTTAGCTTATGAGTTATTATCTTTGCAACTATAACGGGCATTTCTGCCGTGGACCATGCGAATATATCTAAATTTTTAAGTAAAAAGCTTACTAATTGAGAACGGAGAGGCTCCTCAACTGACGCCCCGATCTAGTGGGTCCTGCCTAGATCTTCTTTTGAGGTCGGGATATGGACCATCTCTTCGGTTGGTGTAGCTCGTTCCTCAGAATACTCCACGGGTCGCTCTAGCTCGACGTCGTCCGCCAGCTTGGCTTTTCCTTTGAGGGCAGCGACATAGCACTTGCGAGACTCGAGCTGGTCACCTCGCGCTACCTCTACTCTGAAGTCCGTGGGGAACTTCATAGCCAGGTAGTAGGTGGACACCACCGCACGAAATGCGTGGGTGATGGGCTGACCTATAATGGCATTGTACAGGGAGGGAGTCGTGGCCACCAAGATGGTGTGCTCAAACCTCGCAATATTGGGCTAGGTTCCGACCTCCACAGGTACTGAAATTTGTCCTAGGGGCCTGACTTCTTCTCCGTTGAAGCCTACTAGAGCAGTACTTGTTGGCTTGAGATCGCCTTCCCGAAGCTAGAGATTGTCGAGCGCGTCCTTGAATAAGATATTAGTCAAGCTCCCTGAATCCACTAGGATGCGCTTAACTTCAAAATCGTTGATCCTCATCTTTATGACTAGCGCGTCATCATGAGGGTATTGAATCCCGCGCGCGTCGTCTTCTGTGAAGAATATAGGATCTTTGGGCCTTGGTCACTTCAGAGGGTTTTGTTCTTCTCGTTCTAGTTCGCGGACCGAGGTCTTCCCCGTTGCCGAGGTGCAGCCCACGACAATGGACCTGCCAATAATCGTGTTGATTACTCCGCGAACTGGTCTTTCTTCGGGTGGCTATCTCTATTCATTCTGTCTGTTGCTGGACTCGGGAGCATCTCTCCTCTGCACCCCCTGCCGATCTGTCTGGTTTTTATTACTTTTTTTGTACAAATTTTTTCAAGTATCCGCGACGGATGAGTTCTTCAATCTCGTCGCGGAGGTTTTTACAATTTTCGGTACTCTGACCGTGATCTCTATGGAAGTGAAAAAATACATTTTTGTTTCTAGTGGCGGGATCTCCCCCCAACCGGGGTGGCCACTTCACATAAGAGGTGTCCTTGATTGCCATAAGAATTTCTCCCCGCTTCGCGTTGAGGGTGTGAAGATCATTCGTTCAACTGGGGGAGTTCGAGAGCGTAGATCTGACATGTTCCCTCCCCTAGTTGGGGACTTGCTTTTCCTCCTTTTACTGCCTCCATTGCTCGAGTTGTTTTCTTCCCTCTTTCTTTTCTCCGCTGGGGCTTTAGTCTTTTGATTCATCTCCTCTTCGGTCCCGATGAACTGATCGGCGAGCTTGAGGAATTTGATGATGTCTTTAGGTTTGTTTGCCACCAACGTGCCATTTGAATTCCCTGTGGGTGATACCCTTCTTTGCTGCCGCAAGTCTTACAGCGGGATCTAAGTCTGGGATCAGCAAACAGGTGTCGTTGAAGCGCTTGATGTAGCTTCGAATCGACTCTCCCTCCCTCTGGACTATGCTGAGGAGGCTTTCTTGTGACCTTGAACACTTCTTGCTGGTGATGAATTGCGAGGTGAACATTTGTATGAGTTGCGCCCAACTCTTAACTGTCCCAGGTGCGAGGTTTTTGTACCATGTGCATGCTACCCCTTTGAAGGTCGTGGAGAAGGCAACGCACATGCAAGCTTCGTCAGCCCCAGTGAGGTGCATCTGGGACTAAAAAGAGTCTACATGATCACTTGGGTCGAACGACCCGTCATACTTATCCAGGGGAGGCACCCTGAAGTCCTTCGACATCGAAGTGGCTAGGAGCTCGGAGGACAAAGGAGAGGGCACAGAGAGGAGGGGAGCGGTTTTTGTGATTTTCGAGCTTACCTCCACCTTACTCTTAGGCTGCCCGGGTCGGCTAGGTCCCGCGAGCTGACTTGGATCTACTGTTCGATGTGCCTTAGCACGTTGCCTTCACTGCTTCTTGATTGGTTCCACAGCGGTGCTGCTGACTTCCGCGCTATCAGGTAGTGTCTTGGCTTGAAGTGATTCGGATTGCTAATGCTGGCTACTATGGACAAAAAGACCTCGTCTGGAGTCCGCGGCCAAGACCTCAAACCGGTTCCCCGTGAGTGAACCTTCAGGTTGCGAGGGCCGGGGTGGACTAGTTCTGGTGGGTCGAGTATCTCCCAACCTGTTCACTTGCTACGAGACGGGAGGAGCAACTTGCCTTTCCCTCCTGTTGTGGAATGAGACCTAGGAAGTCTCTCCCCGGTGAGGAGGACGACTGTTCTGACGGCGAGGCTTGCTCGGTGTGACCGGGCACTGAGGTGGGGTTGGGTGCTGATTCTGCTGCTGCTGGTAGATGTGGTGCAAAACTTGCTGCTGGTAATGTTGAAACTATTGGACCTGTTGCATTTGGGCTTGAATAGCCCGCACACAGAGTACCAGGTCATCCAGTTGGTTCTGTCCGACTCCAGGGGGAACCACAGCTGGTTCAGCAAGAGTCGCGCCCACTACAATGGGAAATGGGGCGTTCACGGGCACAGTTTCTTGAGGCACAGTCAGTGCTGGGATCCCACCTGCAGAGAGCGGTACGGTGAACTGACCTATGCAGACAGACGGGAACTGAGGTTGCCCCCCGGAGACGTTCACTTCGTTGCTTTGTCCAACGTTGCTGGAGGAAGCCATGGATTTGATTATGAGTTTGAGATTTTTGAAATGGAGACAGAGGCTTTTAGTAGTGATTTCCCACATACGGCGCCAAATGATGTAACGTAATCCAACTGCTCCTTGGTGGAGATGATCTGGCTACCAGCAATGGCAAGAACTGAGGAACCTGCAAGAAATGGATCAGAGAACCCGGGGTGGTTAACCCGGCGAGGTCACTCCGATGGTTAAGTTAGCACTTAGTTGTGAGCTTGAAGATGATATCAGATTATGAGAGAGCTAGAGAGTAGAGATTACGCATACCTTCGCCCCTGGGGTGAGGTCTTTATATACTGGAGTCCTCGCGGGTTTGGTGGAGTAGTTCCTGAATCCCCACTGTAATGGGATCCATTTCCGTGTTAGCTGGGGATACTACCACCAACCGGTAAGTTTGCCCATTTCCGTCTGAATCGGGGAGTGGGTGAGCTAATATAGCCGTTACAAGGTATGATCCTGTAAGATGCGGGGTACGATGGTGAGATCCTTGGAATTACCATGCGGCAGTTGGTGAACATCACTTGAGCTCGTGTTCTTCTGACCTGACCTGTTGTGAATGCCAAAGTGCCTTAGTACCGTGGTGATCTTGCACCGAGGTAGGCTTGTCCTGAGGTGAACTCTTTCCGATGTGATCCAGCTGTCTGGGCTCGATCTGTAGCGGACCTGATGTTGCTATCCTGGTCGCGATCTGGTACCGAGGTGATCTCAGTTCGGGATGACCTTGGCTCGAAGTAATTTTAGTTCGTGGTAATAGGGTACCCGAGGTCGCTTTGTAGAGAACTGATCATGCTGAGCTGTCACTTATGTTGAGTCACGTCCACGTGTCAAACTAATCATGCTGAGTTGTCACTTACGTCAAATCACGCCCATGTGTCTCCCTGTTATGAGGTCAGGCCAAATTACCCTTCATCAACCACCATTGTTGCCTCAGGTCGGGAAAGATGAATAGTGTTTTTCTTCTTAATTGTTTGAATAGTTATTGCAAGGGTAATATCGGAATTAAAAAATATTATAACTGGATGGAAGGCTAATGGAAGGGGATCTTTATCTCATGGTAATAGTACAAGGGGTCTTTGTTGCAAAACAAAGTACAGGGGGGTCTTTGTCACAAACCCCATAGTACAGGGGGGTCTTTATAATTTATCCATTTTTTATACTTTAATCTGACTTAGAGAATTTTTTAGTTAAAAAATTAAAAGTGTATTTTGGAGTATTTTAATAAATCTATATCTAAATTGATAGACATAAAGGGTAAAATGGATATTAAAAAAATAATGTATTAGGTCAACGTTCTGGGATAATGATGGAAGGGAGGCAACTACAGGATTTTTTTTAACTACAGGAGAGGTTTTTGTTAAAATGAAACTTCAGGGGAGGTTTTATGATTGTTAGAAACCTCAAGGGAGGCTTTTATATTTTACCAAATTATTTAGATCTACAATGGACATTGCTATTAGATATTGACGAAAAAATTGCTCTCTATTATTTCTCAAATTTTCAAAATAAAACTCAACTGATAAAAAGTTCAAAAAGAGGTGGAGAATTAATTGATACAATACTTGATTTTTACTATTTCTCTAGTAAAACGCAAACCTCCAAATTAGGAAGCTGGAGAGATGTTGGAATTCAAAGAAAGAAGTGTTCGACATGTGGAAGGTGTTGGAATAATCCCTATATATTTCCTTGTAAAAAATCACAGAAATCTTAACCACAAATATCGAGCATGCAACAGTAATAAAACAAATAACCAAACACAGAGCAAGTAACAATAATAGACACCAAGATTTACGTGGAAAACCCCTCAATGTGAGGGTAAAAACCATGGGACCAAAGTCCAAACCATCCACTATCAACAATAGTAATAGGGTATAATGTTTTTCTATCTAGTTACAATTAGATGATGAACATCAAGAAAGCTCTTGGATACCAATAACAAAAAACATCATTGAAATGGATAGCAAACAAGAAATCTCTCATCAAAGGTAGAAGCACAACAATGGAAGAAAGAGATGTTGAAAACGGATTTGTCTTCTTCGTTTCAGTCCTTGTAAATCTTCTTCTTCTCCCAAAGGCCTTCTCTAAACCCCTTTTCTGTTCTCTGATATTTTCTAGAGAGTTGTTAGAGTTGAGAGAATATAGAGAAGTTCTCTCCAATTCATTGGTTAGCCAAGGACGTGCTGGCTTGGTTTGCAAGCCAATGCAAAAAGTCTCTTGACTTTTCATTCATTTCTTTTTTGTCATTTTCTTCTTTCTTTTCTCTACCTTTATTAGTGTCTCCCACCTCATAAGGAGGGAACCCCAATAGAAGGCAATGGCAGTATGTTGGAATTTGGCTTTTGAAGATGAAGGAGAGATTGACTACCTAGGAGACTAGTAATCGGCCAATGAGGTTTCCCCTAGAATAAAAAATCTGATAATGATTCATTATTTGATGAGAAAAGTCAGAGGCTAGACTAGAATAAAGAAGTAGATTCAATTCAACGTGGTAACCAAGAAAGAGAAGGAAGCTCGTAGGCAAAGAAAACTGGGAGAAGCAATGACATGACTAAATCAACTCGACCTAGCTCGGATGGGAGCAGGAACAAGTGAAAACACAGTGAAATTAATGAAACAAGTGATGGAATGAATCAGAATAATGTCCACTCCCGTCTCATGCAGATGGGTGGAGTAGTTGGTATGATTCATTTATACGAAATAGACCTCTCACTTACCTCACTAAATCATCACCGACCAAAGCCGATGCCATCATTATACTTTTTCCTACACTTCATGCTATTGTCTCACAGAAAGTATCTGCCAGAAGTGCGAATCAACTACCAGAACCACTAGAAAATTTACTTAAGCTCCCAGGTATAGTCAATGAAAGAATAGAGTGAAAGAAAGCAAAATTCTTTTCCTTGATACTTTCAAATGGATGGTTCTGTACATACATAGATACAAAAGGTGACTAATAAATATACAAAGATTTTGAATTTTAAATATTTTGAACAACTGTGCAAGACCAATATTCTCGAGCACGATCTGCCATCACTTCAGCCCCCCTCAAGTGAAACGTGGGGGATACACAGTGAGCTTGTTTCTCAAGGAAGTGAACCTGGGCCCAGGAAGTGGTTTAGTGAAGAAGTCTGCAATCTGTTGAGAAGTAGGAAGGAACTTGACCTGTAACAGTCGATGAGAAGCATGTGTTTGGTTCTTGCATGAGCAATGGGGTTAGAAGATAGGTAGGTTGCCCCTAAGTTGTCACACCATAGGGTAGGGGGAGCTAGGAGGGAAACCCAATTCGATGAGAAGCATGTGAATCCATGAGAGGTCAGCTACAGAAGAGGCAATACTTTGATATTCACTCTCAGTGCTAGAGTGGGAGGTTGTAGACTATTTCTTAGAGTTCCATGAGACAAGGTTACGGCCTAAGAATATGCAAAAACCTCCATGTGAACGTCTATCTTCAGGGCATCCAGCCCAATCTGCACCAGAAAAAGGCTTCAAGTGTAAGATCCTTAGATCGTTGCATGAGAAGTCCATGAGTAATGGTAGCCTTGAGATACCGGAGTATTCTTTTGACTAACCAATGTTCAGTGGTCGGTTTTGCCAAAAATTGGCACACCTACACAAGTCTCGTTGTACTGTTGAGTTTTATTTTAAAATTTTTTAAAATAATGAAGGGCAAAATCGATTGTAGAAAAATTATCAGTCATGTAACATCACATGCAAACGGATTGTTACAGCACATAAACGTGTCATTTGATGAAACTACCCACACTCTCTAAGTGTTTCTGTATATACAAGTCTTTTCAAATCGTTGAGTTATATTTTGAAAATTTATAAAATAATGAAAGACAAAATCGACGTAAAAAATTGCTGTTGCTGGGATTGAACTCTGAAAGTCAGCAAGTAAATTCCCATGGATATCACTGCACTGGATATTATGCGAGACACGACCACAAATTATGGTTCAAAAGGCCTATTCCTTGTATCTCATACTCTTAATCTTAATCACTCTTTTGCTGAAGGGCAATCATGCATGGCCTCTTCCTCAACAGTAGCAGAATTCTGGGCGATTGCAAGAGAACTGAGGAGGAGGATATCCTTAGGCCTCACTAATAAACAACTTCTCTCATATTTTGTTAGTATAAAACTTATATATGTTGGACGGGCTGGAGTTATTAAAGCCTATAACATGGCTAGACTAGCTAGATTGCGTAGGTCTTCTGTTTCAGCATTTTACCCCCTTTATCTCTTAACTGGCTTTTTGCTTCATGTAACAAGGGACTAATCATATATTCTTAATGTTTCTAATGGTTCCTTTAAAAAAAAATAAAGAAAGAAAGAAAATACATCATATAGAACAAATTATTATCACGCATAAATGGTAGGGAAGGATTTTGTCCATTGTGAAAAAACTTGAGAATCCTTAAATAATTTTTTCAGAAGTAGGGTAGGTTTTTATCCAATTACGGTAATTTTAATTATTTATCCCTAAAAAAATTTCTGGGTGATTGGGGGCTTGGGTCCAACTTTTCAACGAGATCAAATTGTCTACGGTTCTATTTCAAATGCTGGGCCATTAGAAATAGGGACATTTGAAGCAATAAAAAAAGACAAAAAATTGGTGAAGCTGTACATTTGTATAACACTCAAAAGTATTATCTCCATCGCTGAATCCCAAAAGAAGTAAAATTCCTCCATGCACTCAATTACTTTGGCCCAGGTAAATAGTGAATTGAATTTGGGTAGCTCATCCTCATAACCATGCCTAACAGTGCAATCGAATTGAGCTTAGATGGAATAATTGGGGTGGGTTTGAATTTGAAATTCAAATTCAAATAATAAAACGTTTGGCTTCTTGTAAGTTTAGCTTAATTAATATTAGTTTTTGTTATTCTAATCAAATCGAGCCAAGGCATGCCAGGATTTACCTCACTCAGGATTTACCATAACCTCTTCCCGCCCCCGGCGGCAGTAGGATTTGAATCTGACCATTGACGTTCTGCTTTGTAGGCATTTGTAGAGGGACACAAATCATTCAATTCAAAAACAGGCTTCCCCTTTTTTTTTGGGTTTAAGTGTTCTTTTATCAATAACAGTGCATTTTATTAAAAATTGAGACAGTACATAAATAAGAAGCTAAAAACACTTAACTCCCCAATACATCAAAGTACATTAAAGTACACCCAACTGAAACCAACTATAAAACAGCCCAAAAAACAAAGTTTCTCTTCACCCCTTGCCTAGCTAAGCCGTCTGCCAATGAGTTTTCACTTCTCTTTACTCATGTACATCTAACTTCCATGATTTTTGGGCCAGAGACACACAGATCTCAAATTGTTAACTCAAATAAAAAACACCCCAATCAACATCTAGCACAAAGGTAAGACCTCCGAAAGTTTGCACATATACTGAATGTATAACCCACAACCCAGCGACCAAGTCAAATAGGTTAATGGTTCAACTGCCCAGATCAAATGGCTTTAAACGAAAAAGCAAGTTCTAAGAAAACCTGACCCATACTAATTGGGTAATTGGTTATGAAAGGAAAACGAAAAAGGAAAGAGATACATTAAGCCACAACCCCCTAACAAGATCTTCGCTGAAGAGTCTAGACTTTCTCCCTACAACCCTTCACAGCTGCAATAGGAAACATCTCCCTTGCCATTCATAGGATGGAGATGTTCTTAGTGTGTGGCTTGTCAGGAGTGCCATTTTATTTCCCCACAAACAAAATCCAAAATAGAGAACATAAGATGGTGTACCCAAATTGTTTTATAATAGTCAAAAGTTGTAGCAGAGAAACCTAGGAGCAGTTAGGATACCTTATAGGATGTTTAGGTCTCATTCCTTTTTTGGTTAATCATTTATCTAGGTGAATGCACTTATCCAGGCAAGTGTTTCCTGAAAATACTTGTCCCATAAATGTATTTACTGGTGTTCTTTTACTTTCCAGATAGTGTATAATAACCAATTTATGCAAATAAATGACATTATTGAAGAGACAATATTGTCCCATCATGTACTAACCACCATTTTCAACACGCATAAGTAATTTGCCCAAAGCAAATAAGCCGCTTGAAAATAATTCTTTATCCATGACCAATTCATAGCAAATAATGAATGTGGGTTTATTTCTTTTCCATGGGACCTACCAAGTTACCTGCCCCTACTTCTCGAAAAATGAATAAGGCCTTAAGTTAAAGAAAATCAACCATACCATGTTCACAAAATAAAAACCCATGATTATCTTTATTCAGAAAAGCCTTTTTTCTCTTCTTTCCTTTCTCTTTTTTTCCTTTTTTTTTTGTTTTTGCTCTTCTGCTTTTCCTTTAATTGTATAGGATGAACATTTGAATATTCATTTGGTATTAAGTTAATAATTCAGATTACATCCGCAAATAATAGAATAAGGCATCACATAACCACTTAGTTACTAGTAGTGCACACTTGCCCTTGGCTCCACTCAAACTAGAACCGGGAAAAAAATACAAAACTGAAACTGTAAACAGCCAATTGTTACAAAGAATCAGAGCTCACCATCACTGTAGTTTGGAAAGGTAACGCATTTAAAAACTTTGCACTTTGAACATAAAGCATATCCAATCTGCAACATGAGACAGCGGCTTGATAGTGAGTAAACACCAAAATGAATGCCCTTCACCATAGAAGGGATCTCAATGCTAACAATGACATTTATTCACAGCCATAGAATCACTATGTCAAAAGCAAATTGATCAAGTCAGATGGTTATCAAACCAACCCGTATCCTTCTAAATTGATGTAGTTTTAAAAATTTGAAAAATTACATGGTGTTAGATTCCATGAGTCTAAGATTTTGGAATTCAGTGGGTTTAGACATTTAGTTTCACTTAATTTTTTTATGATATCCCTTGGTTTTACGTAAAACAACTTATGGAAATAAATGTACTATTTAAAACATAAAAAAAAAACCCTAAACGATTAAAACAATATATTGGATACATCAATAAATTAGGCAAAGGAGAGAAACCTCTCAAAGTCTCATATCAAAATCTTTTTCTACGTAGACTCAAGATCAGTTACACATTCGAAAGAATCTTTCCAGCATAATATATATTTCATTTTGAATATGTTGTAAAACATGTCAGATATGGACCATCCATATAATTAATACCACTTAAAGAAAAATATCAAATTCAAGAACCAGATATTGGTTGAATCCAGATCTAGGGCTTGGTGCTTGGTCCGGCCAGATGCTTAAAGTTGGCAATTATATTATTCTGTTTACTGCTACATGACATGAAATAGATTAGGTTAGCTGATAAGACAATGTTAATTATATATTAAAGTCATGGTTAATAAGTTTCTTAATGGAGACAATCGTGTCTGAGAAACCCTTGGTTATAGGAAACTGATCCAAGCTTGCTTAAATATTTTAATACCCTACATGTCTGATTCTGCTCTGAGAGCCCCTCTCATCTGCCATTGAACAAGTGACAGATCTAATAGGTTCTACCATTTAGTTATGGTGAATGCAAAGTTGTCAAGGTGACGCCTAGGCGACAAGGCACCCTTTGAGACTCGCTCGCCTAATCGCCAAGCAGTTTTGTACTATGTATTATAAAATACTTTTTTATTCTTTATTTTTTGACATTATAATTATAAAATATACACTATTAAACTAAAATGTTCATTTTGTGTATTTATATACTAATTTATTTTTATTATTTTTCTTATTTGTTAGGGTTTAATCAATATAAACATTGCTAAATGCTGTATTGAACACCCAAAGACTTTAAAACCTAAACCAATAAGTAAGGAAGAACTTAAAATTTTGTCTAATCAACACATTTTCTACTACTACTACTACTACTTCTTTTTCTTTTTATCTTTTCCTATAACAAAAATAAGGGTTCAGCCCCTATATTTTTTGAATTTTCCTTTCCTTCTTTTTCTTCTCGTGAATATGTTGACCTTCTATACTTTAACATGAACTCTATACTTTTCTCATGAAAATTATGAATAATTATTAAGGAAATATGGCTATGGTACCTAGGGAACTACCCAATCTATGTTTTCTACAGAAAAAAAAAATCCATCGCCTAGGTGACTAGGCAACAAGGCGCCCCCTGTCGCCTAGCCTAGCCTTGGCGCCTTGAAAACTATGGGTGAATATAGATTGTTCTCTACTGCCTACCATTGGGAGCTAGATGCTTCTCTAATTCAACTGGGATGTCAGTGGTGGAAAAATTCCAGAAAATACTCTTTGTAGAGAAACCCAGGTGTCTCTCAAAAAGAGGAAAAAAAACATTGATCAAAATCACTCTAGCCAATTTGCCAACCTATTACTTATCCATTTTCCCAATACCATGTCATTATTATCATCATCCAAGCCTTATCCCAACTATATGGGGTTGGTTACATGAATAAAGTCATACCCATTGCTAATTTATTGGCACTTAAACCATTTCTTATTACTTTTACCTATGTCCTTTTAGGTATACCCCTAGCTCTTCTAGCCCCTTGCAACAAATCACTTCTTTCTAACAGGTGTTTTTGATGACTTCTATGCATGTGGCGAACTACCTTAGTCTACTTCCTTTCACTTTATCACATATTGGAACTACCACTGGGGGTTCCTTCGAACAACATCAGTGTTGTTTGGTAAGTCTTTTTAGGAAGATCTTCCAACAGCCTAGATGACCAAAAGATGTAATGAGCTATTGCTGTCTTGTCTTTAAAGATCCAGACTGTTTGGTAAGTATCCTAGTCTACCATGATGTAAGGAGCTGTTAATGAAAGATATATTTTAGGTGCAAAAAGACGGGGAGCTTCAAATGAAGCTTCCATATTTTTGGCCGTTTTGAGATTCCATGAGCTTAATAGGTCTTTCAGGCTTCCTGTCTTTCATGCCAAACAGAGAAAGACCACATTTTGGTCTTCCAAGCTTTGAAAAGCCAGAAAGAGCACATATAAAGACTTGCCAAACACCTCCATTTCTGATCCCATCCATTGTAGTTTCTCCACTCATCTATCTCATGCCACGTTCAGGAGTGCTTCAACAAGCTTTTTGTGCTTTTCATGTTGGGGAAGTCAAAAATCATTTGGTGTAAATGCTCAAAAAAGAGATTCTTCTGCTTTTGATGCCATAATCTTTGCTCAATTATTTTTCCCAGTACCATGTAAGATTGTGAAAACCTTGAGAAAATGCAAAGGAACCTTCCAATGGAAAGGCTGGACAGAGTAAAAAAGGTGCCATTTGGTGGACTGGGAGAAGATTTGCAAACCAATAATGATGGGTGATTTGGTCTTAACAAAATAATAACTATTAACAGAGCCTTGGAATATGGCAATGGAGGTTTAGTTGTTGATGGAGGCATCTAATTGCTGAAAAATATGGGCTGAGGAATGAAAGTTAATGCGGGTCAATCATCCAAGGGGTGTGGAATATTTTTACTAGAGGTTCTCAAGCGGAGAGGGTTTGGGGAGAGATGGTGCAGTTGGGTAAAGGGATGCATTTCTTCATGTCATTTCTCAATATTGGTGAATGGTGTAGCTAGGGGTTTCTTTCCTGTAAAGAGGGGTATTAGGCAAGGAGATCCATTGTCCCCATTCCTCTTTACCCTAGTAGCTAATGTGTTGAATGCCATGATTTCGAGGGCCGATGCTAACAATTTGATAAGAGGTTGGAGGATTGGTAGGGAGAAGGTGGTGGTCACACACTTACAATTTGCAGATGACATCATCTTGTTTTGAGACGGGGAGGAAGGGGAATTACGGAACTTAAAGAGTCTAGTGCTTCAATTTGAAAGGAAGTCCAATTTTAAAGTGAACTAGGGAAAAAGTTGTGTGGCAAGGCTCAATCTAGGGGGAGAGGAGGTGGATTCCCTAGCTAGGATTTTGGGGTGTGAAGTGGGGGACTGGCCTTTACAATATTTGGGGCTACCACTGGGAGGGAACCCAATGGTTGAGAGTTTTTGGTACCCTATAATTGAAAGATTCTCAAAGAGGTTAGCAAATTGGAAGAGGAATTACATCTCTTTAGGGGGTAGGATAACCTTAATCAAGTCAACCTTAGCCAACCTGCCAGTTTATTTCCTGTCTACCTTTATAGTACCAATGAAAGTAGCTAACCGGTTAGAGAAGATAATGAGGGATTTCTTGTGGGAACCAGGGGATACTAAGAATGATCACTTAGTGAAGTGGGAGGTGGTTTCTAGGAGTAGGGATGATGGAAGCCTTGGATTAGGAAATATAAGATTAAGAAACATGGCTTTGTTGGGGAAATGGATTTGGAGACTACCAATGGAACAGGACAGACTTTGGTCTAGAGTGATTGTTAGTATTCATGGATTGGCAGATAACGGCTGGGATGCAGGACTCGACCCTGGGGCTTCTTAGTGTTCTCCTTGGAAAGCTATTCAAGGTATTTTGCATCTTATGCTTCCTTATTTCAAATATGATGTCTACGTTGGAAATAAAGTCTTGATTTGGGAAGATGTTTGGGTTGGTGAAAACTCCCTTAGAGATAGATTTCCTTCTATTTACTCCTTGTCTGAAAACAAAAGAAAAGTGATCTCTTCAATGTTTGTTGATAACTCTTGGGATTTGGGCTTGAGAAAAGGTCTAAGGGATTCTGAAATGGGGGTGGTTGATGATTTGATCACTCAATTAGGGGAAGTCTTTCTTGATCAGTCCTGTAGAGATAGCAGAATTTGGAAACCTTCCCCTTCTGGTTTTTTAAATTGTTCTTCTTTCTATAACATTTTGCTTCAGACCTCTAACCTTGTAGGGAACTTTCCTTCGAAGGAGGTGTGGGGTAGCCCTGTACCCCCTAAAATTCAGGCCTTTTGTTGGGAAGTGGTACTCCAAAAAATCAACACCTTGGATTTATTGCAGAAAAAGAGGCCAAATATGTGCCTCTCCCTCCATGTTTGTTGCCTCTGTTTGGGTTCTGGTGAGACAATTCACATTTACTAATCTCATGTCCCTTTGTGTTCCTTATTTGGTCTTGGTTCTCTTCTCTCTTTGGCTACAGGTGGACTCCCTCCTCAAGCATGGTGAACCTCTTTGATCCAACTTTTTACAGGCAACCAACGGTTCGTGGAAGGATTATGTGGAGAGCCACTAGAGCTGCTGTATTGTGGTCAGTGTGGAAGGAAAGAAACAATAGGATCTTTAAAGGCAGGTGTAGATCCAAGGAAGAGGTGGAAGGAATAACTACTAAGGTTATCCATTGGTTGAAATCTTGTGATCTTTTTAAGGATTTCTCAGTTGAAGACATTTATAGAAGTTGGGGTATTGTGGCATCTACTATTACTTCCAAAGATACGATATAGGAAGTTTGGTCCCCACCGGTTCGTCATGGGTCGGTCCACGCGGAAAACCTCCTGTTTTCCCTTGTTCCTTCCTGCTCTTGATGAACCTATCTTGGCGCCTCTGGTGATTTGTCCAAGAGATCACCAACTCTCCTAACTCACTTCTTTAACTGAATATACGATATCCTCATTCAATAATGGTGTCTCCTTAAATAGGAGATTACAAGAGTCCTAATCTTAGGGAGTCTCCTTGCTGAATAGGGAGACTTCCAGTTCTATCTTGCTAAGGATAAGATAAGCTAATCCTAATCTGATAACCTACCAACAAGATAAGATAAGAGCAATAGAATAAGATAAGAACAATAAGATAAGAACAAGCAAGATGATCTAATCTAATCTAGATAAGGCTGTTGTTGCCGAACTGGGTAGGATGAGAATCATTGAATCACTGCTGCTGCTGGCGGTGGGTCAGGTGCCTGTTGCTGCCGGCTGCGATGGTACGTCTTCCCGAGGAATGCGTCCATAACATTACTCCCCTCCTGGACTACGAGCTTGTCCTCAAGCTCGAACTCCGGATATGTGGCGTGGAACTCTACCAATGGGATCCATGTGGCTCCAGCCGATGGTAAATTACACCATTCCACCAAGACTTCAAGGATTCCACGATTGAAACGAGAGCGGGTGCATGCTTTAGGTTGGGGAACCAGCTTGCCATCTTTCAAGGGTGGCAGGGAGGGGACTTGGTCCGAGGGAACACCCGTAAATGGCTTCAGCAAGGAGATGTGGAAGACATTATGAATCTAGCTGGTCTCTGGCAATTCCAGCTGGTAGGCCACACTGCCAATCCGTCGTAGAACCTTATAGGGCCCATAGAACTTAGGGGCCAGCTTCGGGGCAGCCCGGTGGCGCAAGGAGCGTTGCCGGTAGGGCTGGAGTTTCAACCAAACAAATTGTCCTGGATCGAACGACAGTTCCCGATGGTGTTTGTCATAGTTGAGCTCATGCAGAGCTGGGCCTGCTGTAGGCGAAGGTGGACGTCGGCTAGGAGGGCGTCGCGTTCTTGTAAGGAGTGATCAATTGCTTCCAAACGAGTAGAACCGGGCTCGTAGGACAGCAAGCGGGGAGGATCCCGGCCATAAACAACGCGAAAGGGAGTCATGCCGAGGGAAGAATGGTAGACTGTGTTGTAGCAGTACTCGACCCAAGGGAGCCAATCCACCCACCGTCGCGGTTGATCGCCTACAAAACATCGGAGATACATCTCGATTGTGCAGTTGACCACTTCCATCTGATCGTTGGTCTGTGGCCGATAAGCCGATGAGTAGGCCAGGGTGGTGCCTTGTAGCCGGAATAACTCCTTCCAGAAGGCACCAGTGAAGACTGGGTTCCTATCGTTGATGATGGATTCTGGTAATCCATGTAAGCGAAAAACATGTGTAAAGAAGGCGAGGGCAACTAAAGTGGCACTGTACGGGTGTGATAGAGGAATGAAGTGGGCGTATTTAGAGAAGCGATCGACTACCACGAAGAGAACTGATTTGCCACCCACCTTGGGTAGTCCCTCAATGAAGTCCATGGAGATGTCAGCCCAGATCTGTGTTGGAATGGAAAGGGGCTGAAGGAGGCCTGTCGGGTGTAGGTTTTCCCATTTATGTTGTTGGCACATGGAGCAATTCTGGACAAAATCTCGAATAGAAGTCTTCATACCTCGCCAATGGAAATCAGCCCGGACGCGGTGTAGTGTTTTCTGAACGCCTTCATGGGTGGAGTTATGGATGCTGGTGGGAATCAACAGGGAGTCTGGCGGAAGATGGACTCGTCCCTTATATAGTACCAACCCGTCTTGAAGTGACCAATTGGGGTCGGCAGTGCCTGACTAGATCTTCTGGACCAAGAGCGACCACTCTGAGGACTGTGGTGTTGCCTTCTTAATGTCGTCAAACAGAGAGATCCGAGGTTGGGAAATGCTATACAGAGCCATCGCGTCTTCATCTCGCCTAGACAAGGCATCAGCTGCGCGATTTGAGTACCCCGCCTTATATTCCACCCGGAAGTCGAACCCGAGCAGTTTGCTAACCCAATGCTGCTGAGGGGAAGTGGTGAGACGTTGCTCTAACAGGTATTTGAGGTTGTAATGATCAGTTTTGACGACGAACGACCGCCCCCACAAATATGGCCTCCAGTGCTGGACGACTCGGGCTAGGCCGATTAGTTCGCGCTCATAGGCTGGAAGCTTCAGATGTCGATCGGCCAGTCTGCGGTTGAAGAAAGCAATCGAGTGCCCTTGCTGCTGTAATACAACCCCGATACCTACTCCGGAGGCATCGCACTCGACTGTAAATTCGAGGGGGAAATTTGGTAATTGCAAGACTAGGGTGGAAGACAGGGCATTTCTTAGTGTCAAAAAAGCTTCATCGGCTGCGTCGTCCCACCGGAAGGAATTTTTCTTTAACAGGTTGGTTAACGGGGCCGCCAACAATCCATAGGTTTGTACAAATTTGCGGTTGTAACCCATTAATCCGAGGAACCCGCATAAGGCCTTGGCTGAGTGAGGCTTGGGCCATTCTTTTATAGCCTGAATTTTGGAACTATCAACTGTCACACCCTGCCCATGGATGATGTGGCCGAGATAAAGAACCTGTCGCTCCCCGAAGGAGCACTTGGACCGTTTGAGGAATAATTTGTGTTGGCATAGGAGCTCGAAAACGGTCCGCAGATGGTGTACATGCTCTACCCATGATTTGCTGTAAACAAGGATATCATCAAAGAAAACTAAAACAAATTTGCGCAGATGGGGCTGAAATACCTCGTTCATTGATGACTGAAATGTGGATGGGGCATTGGAGAGTCCGAATGGCATGACTAAAAATTCAAAGTGGCCATGGTGGGTGGGAAAGGCAGTCTTCTTCACGTCGTCGGGAGCCATGCGAACCTGGAAATACCCGGACCTGAGGTCCAACTTAGAGAAACACTGAGCACCATGCAACTCGTCCAGCAGTTCGTCCACAACGGGAATAGGGAACTTATCTTTGATCGTCCGGTCATTGAGTTCTCTATAGTCAACACAGAACCTCCACGTTCCATCCTGCTTTGCCACCAACAGAACCGGCGAAGAGAAGGGGGAGTGACTTTTGCGTATGATTCCTTGGTTCAGCATCTCTGTACACTATTTTTCTATCTCGTCCTTCTGTAAGTGAGGGTAGCGATAAGGCCGGACAACGACTGGTGCTGAACCCGCCACCAAAGGAATACGATGGTCGCAAGCTCGGGGAGGAGGGAGTCACTTGGGTTCCTGGAACAGATCTGAAAACTCGGCGAGAAGTTTTTCCATGGTTGTCGGTTCTGTCTGAAGTGCATGGACCTATGGTGTCTTTTCTTTAACCCTGCAACCGTGCCATGAAACTTGCTTTCCATTTAGGTGGAAAGTCATTGTGAGTGCGCTGTAGTCCCACAAAATCGGGCCTAGGGTAATTAACCACTTGACCCCAAGAACAATATCGAACCCATCCAATGAGAGTACAAATAAATCAGCAAGAAACAATTCAGAATTGACCTGTATCGGCACGTCCTTACAAATTCTTGGACTGTGAACTCTCTCACCATTTGCGACGGCTACCTGTAGTCGCGGTCGGAGTTCCATTGGTAGTTTTAACTAAAGGGCGGCATGTTCACTTATGAAGTTGTGTGTGCTCCCTGAATCAACGAGAATGCGCACCGGTTGACCTGCTATCTGTGCCTGTAACTGCATGGTCTGAGAGGTTTTAATACCGGTGATCGCATGGAGAGAGATCTCTGGCTCGAATATGACGGGTTCTTCTTCATCCTCCTCTTGTTCATCGATGAGGAGGCAAAAAAGCATCTTGCATCTATGTCCTGCCGAGTAGAGGTCATCACAGTTGAAACATTGGCCTCTCGCTCGGCGTTCTGCCATTTCTGCCCTAGTCAGACGCTTAATGGGTGGAGCGGCCATGTTACTACATGTACTTGTCATTGGTCTAGAGGTGGTGGTTGTGTGCGATTTCAGTTCCCGGCTGGGAGCAGAAGAGGGGGTCGTTGTTGCTGATTTTGGGGGTACCCATGAGTTTGGTGGACGACCCACATTAA
The DNA here is from genome assembly GCF_056320005.1 of Nelumbo lutea. NCBI lineage: Eukaryota > Viridiplantae > Streptophyta > Magnoliopsida > Proteales > Nelumbonaceae > Nelumbo > Nelumbo lutea. The sequence continues at coordinate 54,192,071 of NC_142691.1, forward strand.
AAATTCTGCGGCTGAGCTGCAGCTTGCGCTCGAATGCGCGGGCTAAGTTCATGGTTGTGACCAAATTTGGAGGATTATGCATCTCGACATCCACCCGCAGGGGTTCTGTTAGCCCTACCGTGAACATATCCACTTGTTGGTCGGGTCGCACGGAGGATGCCCTCGCGAGGAGGGTTTGGAACTGTCGCTGGTATTCAGCCACTGTGTTTAAGGTTAATCAGCTCGCCCAGGGGGTTACTGGTCAGTGGGGGTCCGAACCTAAGAAGGCAATAGGACTTAAACTGGGGCCAATTGAGCCCGGGTTCTTCTTGCTCTAACCGATAAAACCAAAGTTGTGCTTCCTCTATTAAGTGAAAGGCGGCTAGACTTACCTTATCCCGGTCATCTGTCTGTTGATTCCGAAAAAACTGCTCGCAGCGATACAGCCAGCCTAAGGGGTCTCCGTTGCCGTTGTACGACGGGAATTCCAGTCTGCTGTACTTGGGGATGACTGTGGTTCTTTGGCTAATGGACTGCTGTTCGCCGGAAGACTCTAGCAGATCTGCTCGGCGGCCGTTAGCGGCTGTCCCTCCTTCAGAGTTCCCTTCCCTGCTAGAAAGGAATAGCTCCATCAGGCGTCGCAGCTCCCTCACTTCGTCTTTGATCTCACGGACTTCGGAGCTGGTCTCCACGAGTTGGTGCTCAAGGTCGTGGACCCTAGATGGTAGCTGCTCCAGATCTCCCATGATGCCTTGCTCTGATACCAAGTTGTTGAGGGCCCGGGAATAGGATCTTGTCACGGGTCAGTCCACGGGGAAAACCTCCTGTTTTCCCTTGTTCCTTCCTGCTCTTGATGAACCTATCTTGGCGCCTCTGGTGATTTGTCCAAGAGATCACCAACTCTCCTAACTCACTTCTTTAACTGAATATTCGATATCCTCATTCAATAATGGTGTCTCCTTAAATAGGAGATTACAAGAGTCCTAATCTTAGGGAGTCTCCTTGCTGAATAGGGAGACTTCCAGTTCTATCTTGCTAAGGATAAGATAAGCTAATCCTAATATGATAATCTACCAACAAGATAAAATAAAAGCAATAGAATAAGATAAGAACAATAAGATAAGAACAAGCAAGATGATCTAATCTAATCTAGATAAGGCTGTTGTTGCCGAATTGGGTAGGATGAGAATCATTGAATCACTGTTGCTGCTGGCGGTGGGTTAGGTGCCTGTTGCTGCCGGCGGCGATGGTACGTCTTCCCGAGGAATGCGTCCATAACAGAAGGCAAGATAATGGCTTTGTTTTCAGGTCCAATAGGAGTTGGAGATTCCTTAAGAGCAGAAATCTTGGCACTACATCAAGGTGTAAAACTGGCCAAACAGTTGGGGCTACAACAGATTGAGATAGAGGGAGACTCCAAGTTGGTAATTGGGTGGATGCAATCAGGACAGCTGGGAATTTGGCAATATAGACAGCTGATAAGGGAAATTCCTAGCATAACAAGGGAGGTGGGTGTTTGGTTCAACTGGGTAAGGAGATCAGCAAATGGTTTTATTGACACCCTAGCAAAACAAGGGACTGTAAGGGAGAGTCTTTTTTGGGCAGTGCTGTAATGTTTGATGTTTATTGGATCAACCTTTTCTAATAAGGGTTGAATTCTGTATTTCAGGTTAATTTATCTCTAATGAAAGTTATCATTTCTGATAAAAAAAATCTCAGATATATGCTATCGGATCGGATTCAGATATACCCTGATTCGAATATAATCCGATCTGTTTGCACCCCTACTCATATTGGATTGGACCAAATCCGGTCCAATTGAGACACCTATTTGGAATCACTAGATCAATCCATAAAAAATGTTCTCTATTAATTATGAAAAACAGTAACATAACAAAGACACAAACTAAAAGAGAAAAGATGATGTCTTTCAAAAAAAAAAGAACAGAAAATGTGATAGAGCCAAACTGGACTGCTTTCACATAAAGAAACTCAAGGATTAAAGGAAAACAGAGAAAAAAATATAGAAAAAATTGTCACCCGATCTGATCCAATAGACTTTGGCTTTGCTGTTGGAAATTGCAGAATGCAGACGTGTTTTACCAAAATCCTGGATTGGCCTTGGTTGAACGGTCTGTCCGTTGGACGGATCGTTGGACAATTGGTTTATGTCCACTTCGATCCGATAAAGGAATGGACCTTTTTAAGTTTGGACCAGTCCACTCCATTATGACTCATTGGACCGTCCAGTCTGTTTGAATTGGGTATGGATCATATCAGGTTCAATCCAAATCCGGTCCATTTCTAGATCATAATATCAATTCAACTAGCAGATTATATGAGATAACTCATGATCAGAACTGTCATTTTTATGTTTTAATACTTCCAAACATATAAAGGGACCACTTACAGCTCTACAAGATGGGCAGCGTCGGTAGATCCGATTGTTTTCTGCTTTGACGTTGGTCTTCTGTCCATTGCAGAAACTGCAAAGCAACCACCCCTTTCCTCCACAAGGTTCACATATAATTCCAATGTCCTCCTTCCAGAACTAATATAATTAGGTTAGCATAGGTGGAGGATAATATAACAGATAAAGCAAATGATATAGAACCAACAGAAAAAAGTGGAACACTAGAGGCTCAGAAACTTCTGAAGGAGGTTATACAGCACTGTCTAACATCAATAAAGATATAAGCAATTTACTGCTTATGAATATATGTATAATTAAGTGCGCCACACAGAAGGGATAACCTATGCAGTGATGGAAGACCTCACCACAACCTCCAAAATACTTTTTCATTTTATGCACAAAGAAACTTGAGGGAGAAATAATTGAACGACTTCCAACAGATTGAGGTCAGAAGATAACCCTCCTAATCAACTATACTTTGGTTTCCTCTGATGAAATCCAAAAAGCAATCTCATTAAGCTCTAAAGTTGTTCAGACCAAGATATTTGGCATCTTATCTCACAATCCAATATTTCCTATTTTAATTTATTCACAACTTTGGTTTCATACGCTCATACCCAAAAATGTGAAAGAAGCACTGGGTACAGGATACCAAATAGATACTTATTCTTCTTTATCTTGAAACTAGAAAATACAAAAACATACCTAGAAATCTAGAACATTATGTTTGGGGATCAACATGCTGGATGAGATGCATGTATCAAAATTCGTGTGCAGCAATGGGGCAAATATTGTTTTTAATATCATTTTTGATTTTCAAGCATCATAGATCAAAAACTATTAGGATTGGAGACCCAGAGATAATTCAATACAACAACTTTTGTCGCCTTGGTTCAAAAATCCATAACAAGAGAGATTAAGGTAGATTCACCATTTCACCCATAGAATTAGAGTAGGATGAGAAAAATGGAAGGTGCATTTGGAGTACTTTGTCATAAGAGAATACCACTTTGGCTAAAAAAATGAGTGTAGCAGAACTATGAATGTTGAGATCGATGACTGAGGAAAGTAGAAAAGATGTCATCAGAAATAAGCATTTGAAGGAACATGGGAATAGATCCAATGTTGATGAAATGAGGAAAAGTAGACTAAAGTAGCATGGTTGCATTCAAAGAAGAGCATCTACCGAACCAGTGGGAAGAATTGATCTGTTACAAGTTGAATGGTCTAAAAGAGGTAGAGGCAAACTAAAAAAAAGGCATGGAGTAAAGTAGTGAAAAATGATTTAAGGGCCCATAATTTAACAATGGAGAATAGCACTGAATAGAGCAGAATGATGGAATAGGACTCGTGGCTAACCCTGTATAGTTGGGAATTGAGACGAGGCTTAATTGAGTTAACTTGTGTCCAGTATAGCTTGAAAACCATTAGCACTGAAAACTGTAAAAGAATTTAGATGAATTCTCAGTTTACATTAGTCTTCTTTTCAAATATCTTAACCAGCTCCACAATGATTTAGAGAGGTTATGAACAATTAAAGAGATTGTGAAATATGAGCCAGGAAGCACGTAATAATTGCTTAAATCCAACACTCCAAACATTAACTAATAGTGGTGGGTGGAATGATCTCTATCAAGCCGGAAGCTGACCACAAGACCCCAAACTTGCAGGACATTTCTAAACTTCCTGCAGGATAGGAAATAGTCCCTCGCACAGAGATCCATATTTCAGAATGGTATGCTTCAGTTACAAAGCTAAGCTTGAAGCTAACCAGAAAAAGAGGCACTCCCTTTGCAATCTATCAAGTACATATGATCTATACAAAAGAATCTTCCTTCTTAATTAAGATAACAAAAATAGTATAACAATAACCAGATACTCAACCAATAAGGCAGCAGATGCACATTCAGACAGACCCAATGATGAATAACTTCTTATGGCAGATATCAGAAAGCCATATAAGCACTACAGAGTTGTATCAATGCAACTAAGCCTTCGTGGCTGTGTAAATTGAGTTTGTTCATAAATTGAACCAGGTCTCAATGTTAGACAGTAAAAAAATAGTGAATTTAGGTTGTGGGAATCTTCCCATTTGATCCAAAATGGATCCAAGACAATGTCTCTTGTCAGACCAATTGAGGATTGACGAACTTATTGAAACTTTTACCTGTTCTTGTGTTTGTTGGAGGGGTGTGCAGCGCACTGGCCTTAACGAACGCCTTCTTATTGGAGAAGAGAATGATGATGGCAGCTTATGTGAAAAATTGAGCCTTGTGGATGTCATTGAGATCGCCATTATAGTTCAAGAATTGCAGAGAGAGAAACAAACTCTCCTTCACAAGATTTTCTCGAGTGGATATGTTAAGAGAAGAAACCTCCAAAACAGCACCTATTTTTTATTTAAATAACGAAAATGCCATCCACGGACGTCCACAACACTTCTTAGCTGGGCCATGGGCTACATGTCCACCAATGGCGGAGTTTTACAGCCACCAACATGGAAAGCAGCCTCCCTGGCGCACGTTAGTCTCATACCATCCGATCTTGCAGAAAATGAGAAACCTGTAACCTCTCTCATTTTAAACCTTTTGCCTCACCCACTTTCCTCTTCTCCGCCGCATGGTTCCCTACTCACAACCCCCGTCGTCGCCGGTCTGACACACCCCACAGTCGGGGTCTTACACTCGAACGAAAAAAGCTGACACACTACTAATGAAAAGCATAATCTCCGTCTTCTTCTTTTTCTTCTCTTTCTCACTCGTCGTCGTCTCCTCTCGGCGGCCTATCTCCTCCGATCCATGCAACCCTAGAAACCTGCCGGACCCAAGAACCCTCCGACTGGATCAGGTAACCATCCTGATCAACGGCTACTCCGAATCACGGCTCCATCTCCTCCATTCGATCGCCATCACGTACTCCTCCAGTCCCTCCGTCGCCGCCGTATTCATTCTCTGGGGCAACCCCACCACCTCACACAGAATCTTAACCCAACTAAACGAAAACCTCACTTCCTCCTATCTCGGCGGCGCACCGATCTCCATACTTCGCCAATCCTCCGACAGTCTCAACGCGCGATTCCTCCCGAGACCGTCCTGGATCACAACGCGCGCCGTCGCGATCTGCGACGACGACGTGGAGATCGATTCCGAATCGGTCGAGTTCGCGTTCAACGTGTGGAGGTCTCATCGAAACCGCCTGGTCGGATTCTTCGCGAGATCGCACGATCTCGATCTGGTGTCGCGTACGTGGATCTACACCGTCCATCCGGACAAGTACTCGATCCTGCTGACCAAGTTCATGATGCTGAACACGGACTATCTCTACAGGTACAACTGTGGGGCCCACGTGAAGGAGATGAGGGAGGTGGTGGATCGGATGAAGAACTGCGAGGATATATTGATGAATTTCGTGGTGGCGGACGAGTCGGGTTCGGGGCCGGTTTTGGTGGGAGCGAGGAAGGTGAGGGACTGGGGGGACGCGCGTAACGATGACGAAGGGAGGGGAGTGAGGGATGTGGGGTTGAGCAGCAGGAGAGGGGACCATAGGAAGAGGAGGGGAGAGTGCATACGAGAGTTTCATAGGATTATGGGGAGAATGCCGCTGCGGTATAGCTATGGGAAGGTAGTTAATTCGGTTGGTGAACAGGGGCTCTGTGAGAAAGGAGGGAAGTTGGTGTTTTGTGATGAACAAATCCTCGTTTGAACTTTGAATGACAAAAGAAAAACGATTAGGAAGTGTATAATGGTTGCAATAATTATGTAACAAAAACCCTAATTTGATTATCTAGCCAAATGGGTTTAGTAAGGAAATGTCATGTCATTAAATCAAAATAAAAAAAAAATTGTAATTGTTTTTTGAGTTGATTTGAATGGAATTAGTCTAAGGCTAAGGTTAAGGACTATCAACAAAAAATATATATATAAAAAAATAATCATAGGATAATTCTTAGGGGGTGTTATTTTTTTGGATTTTGAGATGGGAAAAGTTTGTCAATCGGATTTTGTTTCCCATTATCAAGAATACCAAATTCATTTTTCGGATTAATGTAGGGATCAGGAAAAGTTTATTTGTCTAGGTATCTATGATCCATCTACTACATAGGTAAATAAATTTTTTACCTAAAAGAAAAGTTGATAAGATTTGAATGAAACAAAAATCCGATTGACCTGTGTAAGTAAATGCACCCAGGAAAAACTTATTTAGGTAATTGTATTTATCTGTGTAAGTAACTTACCAAAAAACAAACAGGGCCTTAGGTCAATTACACATTCACCTGTTTCAAACTTTGCTTTCCTACACCCCCAATCGCATCAGTTAATAAGGTTAATTGTGAAAGTGAAACTACCAAATTATCCCTTCAAAATTTTATGGGCTAACAGTAGACTTGTTCATGGGCCGAGTGGCCTGACGGGCCGAGCCGAGCCGATCCGGCCCGGCCTCCGGATGGGCTTGAACAGGTATATGGGTCCATGGGCTTAACCTCGACCAAAAAGCCCGGCCCGCAATAAATTCGAATCGGGCTCGGGATTTGCCAAAATAGGTTGGCCTGACCTATAATTAAACCTAAATACCCTAGTTGAATACCTCTTTTTTTTTCACCTCTTTCCCTTATTTTGCAGTCGAACCCTTCTTCTCCACATCCTCTTTCCCTTCTTTATATATATATTTTTTAATGTAAATAAATTTTGAATTTATATTCTTATTTTAATGTAAATAAAATTTGATTTGTATTGATTATTGAATAGGGAAAATTTCTAAATTTTTTATTAGGTCAGGCTTCGGGCTCGGGCTTCAAGCTTTTTATCAGGGTCGGGGCTCGGGCCCAAGTTGTAGGCTCGTTGGTCGGACCGGGCTCGGGCTCGGGCTCGGGCCTAACATATTTCCATTAATGAAGAGTAAAAGCCTGGCCCAAGCCTGGCCCATGAATAGGTCTAGCTAATAGCAACCATAGTATTTGAAGATCAACCGACTATTAAAGGCATTGAAGATGAACATGAACCGCTCGTTTAGTATCTCTTCCATACGAGGTGTTAGTAGACCTGTTCATGGGCCGGGCTGGGCTTTTACTCTTCATTAATGGAAATATGTTAGGCCCGAGCCCGAGCCCGGCCCGACCAACGGGCCTACAACATGGGCCCGAGCCCGGCCCTGATAAAAAGCTCGAAGCCCGAGACTGAGCCTGAAGCCCGACCTAATAAAAAAAATTAGAATTTTTCCCTATTCAATAATCAATATAAATCAGAATTTATTTACATTAAAAAAAGAATATAAATTCAAAATTTATTTACATTAAAAACATAATATAAAGAAAGGAAAGAGGATGTGGAGAAGAAGGGTTCGGTTGGAAAAATAAGGAAAAGAGGTGAAAAAAAGAGGGGTATTTGACTAGGGGTTTTAGGTTTAATTATAGGTCGGGCCAAGCCGGGCTATTTTGGCAAATCCCGAGCCCGACTCAAATTTATTGCGGGTCGGGCTTTTTGGCCCGAGGTTAAGCCCGCGGGCCCATATACCTATTCAAGCTCGTTCGAGGGCCGGGCCGGCCCATGAACAGGTCTAGGTGTTAGTCGACCCCATTGAATTGAAAAAATCATGCAAAGTATAGTATTATTTTGAGCTATTCTCCACATTGGCCTCACACTCTTGAATGAAAAATTAAAGAGGTATGGTCAATTTAGCAATATTAAAGAGTGGGTTCGCCTATCAAGAGACAAGAAACATTGGTTTACGTTTGAATAGAAAGCACAAAAAAGGCAATTTAACCTTGGATGAAAATAAAAACAAAAACAACAAAGAAGGCTTGAAAAGAAAAGAAAGTTACATTATTTACCGAAAATAAAGAAAAATAAAAAGAAATCCAATTTAATAGCCCTCTCGTATATCTTATGCATATGAATTTCTAACGTAAATTTCTTATTTTCGTAATGCAAAATAGGTGTGATCATTTCAGCCCAGCCCACACAAGCCCAACCTAGAAATTCCGAGCTTGGGCCTAGGTTTTTTGTTTAGGCCCGGCCTGGGCCCAGGCCCGCATATATTTAAACTTACACATTTTTTATATAATGTATGCATATGTATACATGTTATTTTATATTATATTATATATTTTATATATAAATATTATAACATAATATGTATAATTTATATTTATATGCATATATGTTATTTTACATATATGCATATGTATGCATGTTATGTCATTTAATATATATATAATATTTTATATATGAGTGACATTGACCCGGAATTAAGCCCAGCCCAACCTAGGCCCTTATGGACCTGGGCTAAGGCTTATGTTTCAGGCCCGAAATCCCAAGCCGGGCATGATCACCCCTATGCAAAACTTGTTATTAAGTTAAATCAAGAACTCAATTACCACATTGATTGATTACAAGTATTACAAGTATAAAATTGAGATAAAGTATGAGTTCTCTTATTTTCTTATTTATAATTGTGTAGTTCACTTAATAATTATATATGCTTACAATTTTTTCTTCTAGAAAAATATTTTCATTGATTTCTTTTGTACTTATATTTAAATTCTTTGTTCACTCAATTGTGTAGTTCACTTATTATTCTTTATTGAAGTAGTGTGATTAATGATTAAGCTTTGTTTCTCTATATTTGTATTTTAAAGATTTTAAATTATTTTTAGGGTAATTTCTTAATTATCTACTGTTTGATAATTGTATAACGTTACCCCTACTATTTCTAACAACTGACTAATACTTCCCTTAGTTAACGTTCCATCATAAACTGTTCATTATGCCATCACGTGACTTATAACTTTCAAAAATACTAAACTTATCCTTTTATATTGAAAAATGCCTTAATATTTGGGAGAGACGATTCTGCCCCATTATGGGGGAACGGGCTCGAATATGCAGCAGCTGTAACATGGGTGTCGTAAATATTTTTGACACGCATTATTGATTGAACCTTGAAAACAAATTTCTGGCTATGCACTGTGTGTATGTAATTTAAGTAAATTGGTCATATTACAGATAACTTTATATGCTACCTACACTACCCACAACATGCCACAACGCAGTGCACTTCTGGAATATGTTTCATATTTGTATGTTGTCATTGATAAGGACGGTTCTATATATAAGGCTATAAGTCGGATTGGGTTACGTTGGATTGAAGCCAATTCTAAGCTTGAAACCCTCAACCCTAACCTTAATCCAACCCAAAGTCAAATTCAGGTTTGGCCCAACCCAATCATCTTCTCATCCCTTAAAATCTCGTAGAACTCATCCATTTTAAAAAGGGTTATTTATTAAAATACCTTTTATAGTTTCATGAATTTATTAAAATCTACCCTATAGTTAGCATTTTACTAAAACACCACTTATAATTTACAATGGATTTAATCAATCTTTCATTAGATGACAATGGAAAATGATAATATTGACACTAATGTTCATCTAAATAAATTTAATCAAAAGAAAATAAAAATACCATTTTTACCCTTAATAAGACATGGACAACCACTCTATTGGTTATATTCGGTCAATTTTGTTTTCTATACAGAAAAAAAATGTTAAGAGTATTTTTGAAATAAAAATATGGGTCTAATGGCAAAACAAACACTCCTTAATGAAAGATTGATTAAGTAAATAAGTTGTAAAATATATGAAATGTTTTAGTAAAATGAAAACTATAAGGTAGATTTAAGTAAATACGTAAAACTATAAAAAATATAAGAATGCACTACAAGAAAAACCGACTAAGCCGATGCGACGTTTATAAACTGGTGGTTATACAAAATGCCAGGGTAGACCCATCTATATTGGCGATTTTAGCATAAGCGCCATAATAAGATCAAACCACCGATCAATAGAAAATAGGGCAGCGGTTCAATCAATTAAGTGGCGGTTTTGAAACATTGAACCAGCCGGTCATGAATTTTTCTTGGACCAGATGAATAACAAACTTTCCCTCAAAAAACATTGGTGTGTTCTTGCACCACTCTCTGCTGCTTCGTTTTTGATAGAGGAACGTCTCCTCTTCTCCACTTCGTCTCCCACCCAAAAATGGAAAGCTACCAATTGAGAGAGATTCAGTCAATCTCACCTTATATTATATCACCATTGAGAGCAATTGAACAAAGAAGTCGAGAAGTCAAGGAGGCATTCCAAGTTGTTCCAAGAAGCTAATCAGAAGTGATTTTGAAGAGTCGATAAAGGCAAGTTCGATCATCGACTATACTATTCCCATATTTCCCATTAAATTCTAAAACCCTAATCATCCCTTTTTTCTTCTTAGGGAAAGAACCATCTGCTACTCTGCTTTCCTGGTACATAGACGAACAAGGAAGAAAGGGGGGATTCAGAAACTTGATAGGAGAAGGGTTCCGTTTTACTGGTTGGTTAAATATTATGATTTTGAATCTCTCTGGTTCTTGCACACTTATATATGATAACATGCCTTTCTTAGTCTCTGTTTTTTTAAGGGGGCTCAGGGTGTTGACTTTCATTGAGATCATTGTATTAATGCTGAGTTTTGGGTAGTTGTCTTGAGGCTGGAATTCTCCTTTTATTTCCATTGCATAGTGCTGGTCGATGGGACTGTTTGGCTTTCTATTGTTGGCTATTCTGTCTATTGTAATGTAGATGCTTGGGATTTTCTGGTTTTTTTTTCAAAATTTTTTTGGTGGAACCACTGGTTTTTCTCTGTAGATAATTCCTATACATTTTATTCTTTTTGACTTTCTTTAGTTGACTGAATGCACATAGCCTGTAAACAAGGTAATAACCCACCCCCCCAAACCACCACCAAATACAACTCTGCCCTTCTTACTCTAGCTAGAAAATCACCATTGCATTAGCTGATCTTTTAATCCATTTTAAAAAGATCTCCAAACTGGAACTAGATCCTTGGCTTCTCTAGCATGATGATGATATGCCCACGGACCATCAGTGTTGTCTCTGAACCACCCAATTAAACAAAGGAGATTAAGGCCCTTAAGTGAGGATTTCATTTATGAAGTCAGCTCTAACTGAATACCCCAATCCCAGTATGATATCTCCTGCATTCCCATAATCCCCCCTCCCCTTTCCTGAGAATTCCAGGTTCCCCAAAGAGCATCCATCTCCTTGTGGAGAGAAATAATCCAATCCTGAACCATCATCTATGCTGGAGGGAGGAGACACAGCAGATCATCTTTGAACAATATCATCGAGAGTGTAACCTCTGAACTTCTTCCATCTCTGTACCCCAATATGAAATTCTGGTACTGATAATACAGATTGGGATTTACTCTGGTGGTGTCTAGTTTGAGAAGAACCTGCTAAGAAATTTATTGAGTTTTGTGGTGGAACTCCATTGAATAGTGGACTCTATTGGGTAGTTTTGTTTCAGATTTTGTACCATCAGCCCATATAATCTGCAAGGACCTAGAATGCATATTTTCTTGGGTAAGAGCCAGAAAGCACAATGAGTAACCCTTCCCAGCTCAAAATAGTATGCTGAAATCATTGTCTCAAAATCATCAATTAGGACAACCATAATATTAGTAAATCCTTCACATGTTGCATTCAGTACAGAGAGTGGTACAGTTGTGAGTTGGTAGCCTTTTCTTCAAGATTTTCTCAAGATTGAGCCCCAGTCTGGTTTTACTATCCTGCTCTCTTCCTGATGGCATATTTAATCTTGAGCATCCTACGTTTTATTGATAATTGGACCTACAGAATCTATACCATATAAACCAGATACTTGCCTTGGGTTCCATGCTCACCATAAAAGTTAAATTCACGTAACATATTATCATATATGGTTAATACTTGAACACATACATAGCATGTGCTCTTATACTAATGTTAAATAGCATTGTCAGCAAGGGGTATTGCATCAAATTCATCTCTTCTAGACTTCCTCATGAATGGCTGGTAAACTGTACGTTAAAATCAATGGGCAACCTCTGAGAAATAGGCTCTTCTTTTGGTGCCCATCATTTTATGATTCAACTTGTTTTAAACATAAATGATGCAAAACACTTAGTTTTACCTGCCCTATGATTCAGGAAAAGGTATCTGAGGTGATTATTGGTTCTTGTCACGTCTTCCTGTAACAAAGTTGAGCATACATGTGCTTCTATCTCATCCTTTTCCAATTTTGTTTTCGCTCTTTTTTTGGATGGATAAGTTTATTTTTGCTCTTAGTAAGGAAAACAAGTAAAACTTTTAAAGAGAATACACTGCAAATGTTCTCTTGAAGGGTATACCCAAAATAGTAGTCTCCATTGCATTATTTTTGTTGGAGCATGTAGGTGTTTGCAAAATATCCGAAGTATTATGCAAGCCAGAGGCATATTTAAGCCATCAAGTAACAGTTGTTGATATTAACAATCAATACTGGCAGAGGATTCCAAACTATGATGCAATTCTGGGTTACACTGAAGCTATGAATGATGACAACATTCACAATCCAAATGTTTCATATGATGTTTGTTTCATGGAACAAGGACTCGAGAAGTTGCTTTTAGTTAGAAAAAAGAATTGGTTTGAAATAGTGAGTGAATGACACACTTATTGGTGCCAAATATATCTACAATAACACCTGAAGAATTCTGAGATTTCATTTTGGTTTTCAAGAAACTTGAAAACCTAGGTGTGTCTATTGATTTCAACCAAGGTCTATTTTCATCATTTCTAATATGTCTGAATAAAATGGAAGTCTGTGATTTTTTTTTTTTTGATCTCAAATGAGATCTAAATGGTGTCACATGATTAAAATGTTGGCTGATTTTAGAAACAGATAAAAAGCATCAAGCATGCTAGCAAGAGGCCTCAAATGCTGAGACATTCAAACAGTTTATTTCAGTGTTAGAAGTTAATTAGACATGTGAAATTATATGAGCTATATACACAAAAAGAAAACAGTTGAAAGGGAAAAAAATAGAACAAATATACTTTTCTCAGTTCAAATATCTTGTTCACTAGTTTGGGAAATTCTGCTATGACATGTTCATTAACAAACAGGTTATTCATCAAAAAAAAAAAAGCAAATAGTGTATGGCCTACAATAATAGGATACTGGTTTGACAGAAATAGTGATCACCTCTTCTTGATTCTGTCATGTAGGGGTGCAACGAGTCGAGCTTTTCATGAGCTGCTCGAGCTTGGCTTGTGAAAATCTCAGCTCGGCTCGGTTTCAACTGAGCTTGAGCTCAAATTCAAGCCCAATTCATTGGCTCGATTATTAAACGAGCCAAGCTCGAGCATACTAGAGCTCGGCTCGTGAGCCGACTCGAATATATATATAATATATAATAATATATATAATAAATTTATAGAAAATAATATATATAATAAAAATATTATAATTATTAATTATTATAAATAAAAAATATTTATATATATAATTTTTTATTTTATAAAATATTTTTTCTCAAAGTCGAGCTCGAGCTTATGAACTTTTGACTCAAGCCGAGCTCGAGCTTAAGGTTCTGGCTCAAATCGAGCTTGAGCCTTGTAGAACAGTCTTGAGCCGAGCTCGAGCCTAGTACTATTCAGCTCAGCTCGGCTCAAGTCCACCCCTACATACATGAATATTTTATTTGAAAATCAATAAGCTCACAATACTTCTTTCAAGAAAGATAACATGTAGCTTGCATCTAGCATTCTTGTTACTATTAAACCTTGTTTGACGGTAGCATTAATGCCTTGTGAACATTAGACGGATAAAACTTAGGATACTCTAAAGCAATTCATATAGAACTTCCATAGCAAATGATCACTTTTTTGCTCTGACACCAAATTGGTGTGGTTTGAACCCAAGATCACACTAATACTTCTTTTTTTTTTTTTTGGTAAATATACCACACCACACAGTAACTCCACCAGTGTGATCCTCTCTTACACCGCCAGTCCCATGCCTAGATACAAGAGGGGGGTTGTGTCAGGTTGGTAGCCAGCATTAAAACTTTGGTCATGGGTCCTGATTTGTCTTTAACAGGACTCTTGTAGCCAACCCCATATAGTTGGGACTTGGGACAAGGATTAGATGATGACGATGACGAGACCATACTATACAGTGAAAGGAAATGCAACATTACTGACTTTTACTACTCTTGAAGCCAATCACAACCAAGAACATTGGTAATATAAATGAGAATAGAAATTATCTATAAAAAAACTAGGAATTAGCACCTATGCTCCTCTATAAAGAATCTACTAGATAAATTATTAGAAATTATCCACTAGTATGTTCTTGAAGGAATCAACACAACCAAAAGATTTGGAATGAGTGCATATTATAAATAGAATATACTCACGTTTTATTATTTGATGTCAAAATAGAAAATGGTCTTACAGATATTTATAGGTCAAAACAGGAAGGTTGATCAACCCTTGTCTATTACTTTTCTATTCAAAAACCAAGTGACAAACGCTACTAACAAGCTAGATAGTGAGAAACTAGTTGGCTAGGGACTATGGCTTTGACTTGGGATTAGGAATAAAACAAATCCTACTTTATAACTATGTCCCTGACTAACATGATTTTGGCTTGCTAGCATAGCTCTTATTCCAATTAGTACAACAAACTACTAGTCTAAAGGGAAACCAACTTCTCCTATGATTAGGAAAACAAACTCCTAATCTAACTAGGAACACTTCCTATAATCAGAAAATAGCTACTGAAGATGACAAAAGTCACAAAACCCCCTCTACCACATGGAAGGGAAAAAAAAGATATAGAAGAAATAAAAATTCCCAAATCTGACTTGTTACATCCTGCATTAATAGTGGAGTCTTTGAATTATATGTTCACTTCTACAGTCCATGTTAGCTCTATTACTGTTTTTGTACTGGAGCTTCTTCCTAGTGGTAGGAGCTTCTCAAAGTTTCAATTTTTCAATTTAAAAGATTCCTCCAAAGAAGGCTTCTGGTTGCCATATGACAAATGGTTTTAAGCTGAAGTTGGACCCATGAATAGAAGGTTGTGTGGTGAGTTACTGCTAACTGCAGGGGCTAATTTGAGCAGAAGTCCTAGCCTCCACAAGAAGAAGACAAGATATTTTCTGAAGGGTTGATGCCCTACCCCAATCATTATTTACCTTTTATACTTGTGATTCAATCCATTTGCATCCCTATCTTTAACTGAGGTGTTTCATCTTTCACGTCTGATTAGCCTATATGTGTTCTGGTTTGCATATTCATGTATAGGTTTTTCTTCTGATTTTTATTTTAAAAATTTTGATGTTCTCTAGTCACATGTAACTTATGTGACAATTTTTCTTCTGACATTGAATGCCCTCTCAATAGGAGTTGTTGATTTGGATGCTAAATTTTAATGTTAAGTTAAAGTCTTAAGATTATATCCTTTATATCATATAATGGAACTATTGGTGAAAAATAATAGACTAAATTAGATGCATATCAGTGAAAGCAACACTAAGCAAGCCAAGCTTGATGATACTAGATTATCAATTCAATTATTGATTTGTGCATTCATGTCCAACTCTTTTTACACTAAAAGTTTGAGGTTCTTTAGTCACATGGTATATATGTGACAGTGAACGTCCCCTGATCCCCTTGGTTATAATTTTAGTGTTTCCCACTTTGGTGTCTGTATAGCATAGGCCACAAACCACTAAATCTTGATATTCCAACTTCTATGATCTCTTCTAGGTATGCCTTGGAGAGTCTATCTGTGTTAGCACAAATTTCTATTACAGCTATAATCAGTGTGCCATTATTGCATTATATCTGTCTTCCGTACATAATCCAGAAGTTGATAAACTTCTATTGCTAGTCTGAAGCTGTGTCAAGCTTGAGACTGGGCTTGCTTGGTCACTTGGACAGTTGCTATCCAAAATCATTGACAATTGTAGTATGCTTATCCATTTTCTACCCATCTTGCATTTACCATCTAGTATGACTAGGTTTTCTATTTTTCAGCAATGGTACTATTATTTTCTCTTCCACTTAGATTTGAAACATTATCTAACTATCTGCAGATAAGATAAGGGCTTTCCTTATCTCTTAAAGAGAGTCCAGATCCAAATAAGGATTTGGATTAAGAAACTCCTAATGAGATTAGGAGCTCTCTTTAAGCCTATAAAAGCATGAAGGGGGGCAAACCTCCAGACACATCAACTGAATCTGATCTCAGATCACAGAAAGAGAGAAGACAGCTACAGTGAGACTGCGCCATCTTCTGCTCTTGTGCTCTCCTCCTGTTGTCGCCATTGCCAGTTCGATCTCCACTGTAGGAGCGATCAAGAAGGGTTCTTGATATTAGTTTTTGGAGAAAAACTGATATGAAGTTGTGCTCACATAGCCTCCATCGAATTCTTGCTGAAAGATTCGGTTCTTGGGAAGAACCACCTGCTGATTTTGCTCCACCCTACACTGTGTCATCTTCAGTGGGAGCAGTCTTTGGAGTTGTCCTTGGGCGTGAACACCTTCGTTGGGAGTTCCTGCTACTCCGTAACAGGTATATCCATCTCCTACCTTTTGGTTTCAGATCTGGTTCGGTTTAGGTTCAAGATTGATCCTTGAAAATGCAGATTTTCTAAAACAGGGAATGTGATTCCCAGATGGGAGAGAGAGAAATTTTTGAAATTTCGCCCAACCTACCTGCAGGGTTTGGCCATCCATATGATAGATCTCTCATCCCTTCAGCCCCTTGGTTGTGTCATGGAAATTTTATCTCTCTTTAGCAAGAAGACTGCTGAGAATGGGCTTTTGGGAGGGCTTCGCAATTGCTCTGAGAAAAGAAAAAGTTAATATTCTTCAATTTGCTGATGACACCTTATGCTTTGTTGATGCTTCTCCTAATCAACTGGAGGTGGTGCTTGGAATTTTGAGTTGGTTTGAGGTGGTGTCTGGCCTCAAAGTTAATTTGAATAAATCTTAGATCATCCCTGTAGGTCTTGTTACAAATCTAGAAGTTTGTGCAGAAGTTATGGCTTGTCAGACTGCCCATCTTCTGGTCAAGTACTTGGGGCTCCCTCTTGGAGCTAAATATACTTCCTCTCAGATTTGGAATCCAGTGGTTGAAAGAATGGAGAAGAAATTGGCTTCCTGGAAAGCTAAATACCTTTCTTTCGGGGGGAGAGTTATTTTGATTAAGAGTACTCCTTCTAATCTACCTACTTCCTCTCCCTCTTTCCTATTTCTTCCAAAGTGGCTAACAGATTGGAGCAACTACAGAAAAATTTTCTCTGGAGAGGTTGGGAGGAGGAGAAGAAGGTCCATGTTGTGAACTGGGGTCAAGTGTGTCTTCCTAAGGAAGTTGGAGGGATTGAAGAAATTCAATTCTGCCCTCCTGTGTAAATGGCTTTGGAGATTTGCAAATGAAAGAAATGCTTGGTGGAGAAAGCTGATTGTGGACAAATATGGAGTGGATTGGGGTGATTGGAGATTCAATTCTCCTATTTCAAGAGAGATAAGCTCCATTTGGATAGGTATAATGAAGAACGCTAATTTATTTGAGGAAGGAATTGGTTACAACTTGGGAAATGGGGAAAAAATTAAATTTTGGAAAGATGCTTGGTGTTCTAAAGTGTGTCTGAAAGATGCGTTTCCTCTCTTGTATCAAATTTCTGTAAATCAGGACTCCTCAGTGGCTGAGAATTTCAATGTGGATGGTAACTCTTTCAGTTGGAACCTAATTTGTAGGAGGCACCTCTTTGACTGGGAAATTGAGGAGTATGCAATTCTGTTGGGCCTGCTCCAGAACCAGAGGATTGACCCAAACATGGAGGATGCTTGGAGATGGAAATGGGAAGCTGATGGTAGGTTTTCTGTAAAGTCTATGTTCAGTAAGTTGATAAGTTCAGGTCAGGAAAACTTTCCGGCTAGGCAGATTTGGAGCTCAATCAGTCATTCTAAAGTGAACTTTTTTGCTCTGGACAATGACTTTAAATAAATGTCTATCCAAAGTTAATCTAGTGAAATGTGGCATACAGATTTCGGACATGTCATGCGGCTTATGTGGTGGGGTAGTAGAATCTACTGAACATCTGGCCACATTGCCCAGTCTCGAATTATATTTGGAGGCATTTTCTTCAGTTGGGTAATGCCAAATTCTGTGAAGGATCTGCTGTTGTGTTGGCAGATTGAGGGTCATAGCAAGAAAGGTATCTTGGTCTGGAAGACTATCCCGGCTGCTGTGCTTTGGACTATCTAGATTGAAAGAAATAACAGAATTTTTTCACGGCAAAGCTAAATCTTCAGAGGAAATAGTGCAAAAAGCTGTGGGTAAACTTCTGTCCTGGGTGTCGGCAACGGAGGTGCTTAAAAATCAGAATTTGAGTCTGTTGTTTAGATCTCAGAACTGGATGTATCTGTAATTTGTGGTGGCTCCAGGCAGCCTCTAATGGCCTAGGCTCCTTTGTACTGGTTCTTGTTTTAAAATATTACCTTACCTTTTAAAAAAAAAGTCTACTTTCTACAAGGAAGTACCTCAGAATAATTGATTTCTATTCACCCTTTGACTTTCCAAAGCATGCTCTAGACCATTAGTATTACTTTTATTCTTATACTACTTTCTTTTTACCATTTTCTTATTTCTTCTTTTCAATCGGCACATAAGTCACTGGCATAGTCTTTAACCCTGAATTGGTAAGTAAGAAATAAATTGAAGGAAAATGATCAAATGACTCAAGTGACTCTATGGTCAACTGAGACCATGGTCATTGTGACCATGAGTGATTGTGTATGGTAACTGATCAGGTTGGGTGGTTTAAGGTGGTTTGAGGTCAGTTCCATTCAGTTCTGGGTAGAACCTACCCATTTGCTCACCCCTAGCATTGATTTGGCTTTGGCTCTTGGTCTATTTCGTATTGAGGGTTATGTTGATTCTAGCTTATATCCTTTGTTGGGTTCAGTTACAACTCCCCTTGGAACCTTTGGTTGGTATATATGAACAACTAAATAATACGATTTAGAGACTTGATTCTTTCACTTGCAATCATATCCTCTGGGAAGGCAACCAAGTGGTGGATGGTCTTACAATTATGGCTTTATTTGAACTCTATCTGGTTTTGTTAGATAAAAAAAGAGTAGTTGTAGCATTCAAGGTAAAGAGACTTCTCCTTTTATGTCATATAGAATGGATAAGCTGCATAGGCAGTACTCTAGTCACCTTCAGCTCTATAAAAGTAGAAGTTTACAATTGAACAAGTGCAAAATTAATTGATCAGGGGTTTAGAATCTCTTAGATATACTTAAAATCTACATGAGCTATATAGAAACCCTCCAGGAACATCTAGCTCCCCTAAAAGGTGCAACCCAGTCAGCAGTACTGATACTCCATGACATAATATCAAGTGCTGAAACAGAATATCAAGCTTGCAGATCTATTTGTTAAATCTTTCAGTTAACTTAGAGTAGATTTTATCATAACTGTATTATTGGGGCAGGGGCAACCTTGTCATTGTAGTGGAGTACATCAGATAGCTAGGTGGTGATAAATTTTTTTTTTATAATTCTTTTCCTGTTTGGATTTTATAATAACCATTATCGGTTAAATTAGGAACTTTTCATTGTACTAGTGGTCTTTGGAGCAATCAGTCATATAAAATGGATAGGAGCTGGATTAATCTTCCGAGGTACCCTTCGTAGTACATAGCCTCTCTTCTAGGAATGATTTTTTTATTGAATAATTTATTTAAGATGCTTATAATAAATAATTTTTTACATTAAATGATTTTGTTTATGGAGTCGGTTCATCTCCATATCTTGTGCCTGTACAAGATATGCAGATGGACCAATCGATGGACGTGCTGCATTAATTAGCATGTATAGATCCTTCTGAGGAGAATGCAAAGGGGTAGAATGGGGAAGAATGTTTGGGTTGGGTTGGGTCAGGGGAGGTGGCTGGGTTGGGCCTAAGGCAAGTACTCAACCCAAGCATGTGGAAGAATGTTTGGGTTTTAGCAGATTGGCATGTTGGGTCAAGAACTGCAAAACTCAGTGTAGATATAAGGAGGTCCAACAGTGCTAGTTACTGGCATTGGCTTGGTATTGGGGTTTTGTTGGCTTATGCAGTGGCCTTCAATAGTGTGGTGACCCTTTCCTTGGCCTTCATGTTTTATGGAGCTATAGTTTAATTGCCACTTTTTCTGCCAGTAATGGTATGTGGTTCTTTATTACAACTCTGAGAAAGGCCCAGGCTGTGATTGCATTGGATTGCAGAGAAGATAATTCCAATAATGATCATGGGCAGTGTACATTCTTTATAACTTTCACCAATATATTCCAAATTTAGGCCCGTTTGGTTTGCAGGAATAGGGGTCTGGACAGTATTTTGACAGTGGATCACCTGAAGTCCAGAGGCTTTTGCATGGCCAATATGTGCTTTCTCTACAAATAATAGGAGGAAACTGTTACACATCTTATTAATTGTAAGGTTGCTGGTTTCTTGTGGAGCTTCTTCACATCAATGTTTGGATTTCCAAATTTTCTTCTTGGCCAAAGTTAAGAGGAAATAAAAAAGCAAGAGTTCTTTGGAGCTGCTTACCTTTCACTATTTGATGGAACATTGGAATATGGAAAAGATTGTGGCAACTATCAGTAACTCGGTTGCAGATTGGGTTCTGGTCTCTCCAGCTTTCTTTAAAGAAGATTTAAGTGACAGATTAGGGGAGATTTTGGAATATCAAATTTGTAAATTGGATGGTTTGTAGTATGTTGTTCTGTTTAGCTTTTGTTCTGGTTGTATGAGGGTGATGCCTCATCACCTATGAAGATGTATCCTTTTCTTCTTTTAATGAAATTTCTTTTTTATCTTCAAAAAAAAAGTTCAACTTACAGATCTGACCTGACATGTTATGTTCCTAGGGGTCATTCTCACTCATAACACACTTCTTATCTTGCACTATATTTTTCTTGTGTGCGTGAAGGAAAGATTAGGTGAGAGAGTGCGGGAGTGGGTTAGGTTGGATCTGTGTTTATTCTCAGTGCAAGGATTTTCTGTGAGGCCTTGTAATGATGAGAACTCTAGTGGTAATGCTAACGATGACAACAGTTCATGGTACCCCTCTTCTGTTGGATATATTCTCAAGGGTTTGGATTTTCTTGTTTCTGTTCTTGTTAATGTGGCCTTGGATTTTCTCCCAGCATTTGACTAGTGGTTCTTTATCTTTTATTATCTGTATCTTAACTCTGTTATCAGTTAAAAAAAATCAAGTTTTTTTTATTACTTGTGATCATGTCATTTCCATTGGATCCAAATTACCAATTCCTTAGCTTTTGGTTTATCAAGAGAGGGAATGGGAATTGGGCCCAAGCATGGGCTGGGATGGGTGCTTGTCTTCTTTGGGACCATTAAAGCTGCTACTAGCAACAGGTTTTCTATCAGCTTCTTATGCTCTGTTTACACATTCTTTCATCCCAACAATAGAAGTGGAATCTAAGGATTAGATCCTAAGAATACAACATTAGCATCCAAACGACAGAAATACATTATCAACTGATTCATATTTTATGGGTTTTGGAATCAGTTCTTTTTGTCCCACGGGAGGGGTTCATATTTTTGTGCTAATATTTCAACTGAATGCATTTGGCTTTTAATGCTTAGTCATTTCAGTTTGGTGTGGTTGCAGTGTTGCTGCCTCTTCCATGGATACTCTAAAACAACCAACAAATAGAGTTGTAGCTATCATAGCTGAATGTGTTCCAGAATCAGATATAAAGCAGCTGATTGCCAGTGATTTCCCTCATGTCAAGATAGTAGGCTCCTTCCCATTTTGAGAATTTATTGAGTTTATTTTAATCTCCCTGTTTTCCTTTTCTTGGTTTTGACTTCAAATTCTCTTACGAGTGCAGATATCTGCAGAAACAATGATAAATCTTAATGCAAAGCACTAATTAGCTTCACTTACCAATCACCATTTATTTTCATCTCATTTAAGAAGCAAGAATAATTTGCATTCAAAATCTATTGTCTGCTTTGAAATTGCTTTGCTCTTCTCCACCCTCCACCCACACATACACACATTAAGTTCATAGGTTTTACCTCATTCAATTTGCAATTGTTCTGCAATTAATGTTAGATGCCCCTTGTTTGACAGGTACAACGTTCATAGTTACAATTGATATATTGTGCTCATTGATTCATGATGAGCGAAGGAAGCCCCTCTTCATTCTATTTTTCAAATTAGTTAGCACCCCACCTTTTTCATTGGGTGAACCGGGTTTTGTTTGGAGTTCAGCTTTATGTGTCGGAGTTGGTATGACCACAACCTAGACCTAACCCAACCGGTCACCATTCCTAGGCTGAATTAGTTTCATTTTACATACTATTAATATGTATAGGAAAACCAAGACATAAAACAGTTGAATTAAGTAAGGGGCTTGGTTAGGGAGAAAACAACTAAACTATGTATAATTCCAACATTAGAATTTTTTTGAGTGGATTTTGCCTTCTGATTAAGGAGAAGATTTCTATTTAGTGGGGGTGGGAGCGGGTGGGAGTCGCATGAGAAGATTGAATCAAGTTCACACATTTTCCTTCCATGGCCATTTGTAAAACATAGTTGGAACTTTGTGCAACTGTTGTTCTCCCCCATAATCCACTACGAGTAAGAATCCAATACATTGCTTTCATCCTATAGAAATTTCTAACAACATTGTTTTCTCTATTCTTGTTTATAATAAAAATTGTTTTTGACAACTGAACTTGGATCCTGTGTGAGGCTTTTACACGAGGTTAATTTAGATCTAAGTACGCTTCCTTAGGTTGTGTGTGCTTGTCTTGGTTGAGAAAAACACAAAAACAGAACGCTTTTTTTTTTTTTTGTTGATTAGTGCAGAAACAGAAAATTGATGGAATTGTTCTTAAGGAACTTGGCAAAATTTGTTAAGAACATCCCCCTCAACTTTCTGTCTCCGTGTATCTAACTAAACATAGCCTTACAGTCAGCATAAAAAATGAAGGAAGAAGGCACACAAATTTTTACGTGGTTCACTTCCATAAAAGGAAGCTACGTCCATGGAAGGGTGTAAGGGTTGTTTTCATTATTCAGAAAAGTAGATATTGTAGTACACAATAGTAGGATGAGACAAACATACTATCTTCTTCTCCTCCTCCTCCTCCTCCTCTTTCTTCTTACTCATCTCTCCCTTTCTCCAGCTTTCTAATTTAACCACTCCAAATTGTGTCTCCTGTGGCCAATGATACTGAGGTAAAAAATGTGGGAATGGGACCATTGTACAAATTCCAGTTTTGTAGGTATCTGTCATCCCATATCTGATTTATTGCTGGTTGTGGTTGTAGACATTGTGGTAGTTGTTGCTGCCGCTGCTGCTGTTGTTATTCAACACCAAATACCCAAGAATCACATAACATGAATCACATCATACCAAAGATTCACATGATTATTTGCTTGCTGACTTGCCTGCAGTGTTATCTCCATGGGCTGTGGTTGTGGTAGTGGTGGTTGTTGCTGCTGGTAGAAAATCCCATCAGAGTAGGTATGCTGCAGCATAAGAACTGCACTATCCTCTTGTTGTGGCTGTGGTAGTTGCTGCTGCTGTTCTTTAATGCCCCCACTAGGTTGAACTGTATGAACTTCTGGAGAATAGCTATGATTTGTTTCAATCATTTCCAACAGTTCATTCATTTCCGCCTCTTCATCATTCACTGGGAACATCGGTACAGTTGCCACACTATTCCTCGAAATGTCATCATTTCTATGTTTGATCATTTCCTCTGCTTCCCTCATTTCCTCATCCCCCTTTGGCCACAACACTGCATTTGTAGTGTTGTCGGCACCCCGTTGATCTTGCAATATTGTTTCTTCCTGATGATAATTTCCCTGTTCTAAAAGTGGGATTGAGGATGCAAATGCATCATTGAAATTCCTGTAGTCCCCGGCCATGATTCCTCCTCCTTGTCTTTCTTCTGTATCATCGCCTTTTCTCTTGTTCTCTTTAATCCTACAAAGGACCCATTGTTGGAACTTGTTGCCTACTTGTCCATCATCTTCTGCAAGGCTGAACTCATGCATAATCCAGTTGGTTTTTTCACTGGATTTTCTAGATTTCTTAGTCTCCTTGTAGCGGTAGAATACAAGACTCTTCTTGTATCCCACGATCCTCCTTTCTGCATCAAAAATCCTTTTATTTCCTTGTGTAGCCTTCCACCAACCTCCTTCCTTGATAGGGTGAGTTACCACATGATTTTGCCTTGATGCATTCTGTGATTTCTTCTCTCTTGGAACGAAGTAATACCTTTCCTTTATCAAACCACCATATGTAGTAACCACTGTAAATGCATAAATTAATTAGAACAGCAACAAATCAACAACGTAGAATTATAGATAAGAAACGTGAGCTTGCCTTGTGGGTCAAGCTCCTAAAGTGTAGATATTTAAAAAATCATGAGCTAATCCCTTACAGATTTTTGAAGGAAGCTTCTCTAATCTGGAAAACAATTTGTAAAGCAATTCGGTATTTTTTGCCAAAATTATGGGTTCAAATTTGCAGGAATGCTGAAATTAACATGTGAAATTGTCCAATAGGTTCATGGATTAGAGGGGGATCAAGCTCCAACTGTGAAAGATTTGATCATGGAGAATGGGGATTGGGATGTGACAAAGCTAAATCTGCTGCTTTCTTATGAAGAAATTCAATTCATTTTAGAAACCCATGTCTTTAGGACCCTGGATAGGGAAATTTTTCGGTGGTTAGGAGCTCCTAGTGGTAAATTTTCTATCAAACTCTTTCATGACTATCTTTGGCAGGACTCAAATGTGGTAATGGAAGAAAATCAGAAAAGGCTAATTCAGAAGTCTTGGAAACTCAAAATACCTCCAAAATGCAAACTCTTTTTGTGGAGAATAATTAGAGGATTTATTCCCACTAAGTCCATTCTGACCAGAAATGGTATGCAGGTGGAGAATGTGTGTTCTTTCTGTTGTATGGAAGGAGAAGATGTTCTATAGCTTTTTGCGCATTGTTCATTTTTGAAAGTTGTTTTGTTTGCTTCTTTCTGATGTCTGAGAATTATGTGGTCTCATTTTGGTTGTCAATGAATTTCTGCATTTTATTTTATGTCAATGCCATTCAGAGGAGTTGGCTAATTGTATGTTGAGTAGGTTGGCCATTGTTTACTCTCATTTGGAAGGCTCGGAATGATATAATTTTTACTAATCTTGCTCATTCTCTTAACTGAGTGGTGAAAAAAGACAATTAGTAATTTGTGCTCTGAATTAGGTCTCTCACATCCTCAACAGATGTACTCCCCTCTTGAACCAATTTTCACTAGAGCTATGCCTCCCTCAATTTTATTCTCTATTAGCTCTTTTGGTGTTAATTGTACCAGTGATGGAGGGGTAATTTGGTTCAGAGGGGTCAGTTTAAGGCCTGGCTACCCTCTGAACCATGGTCTGACCCAACACCCCCCCTATAGGGGCATATTGGGAAGGTCACGATAAGATACATACGGCCGATATGGGCCAATACGTAGTGATATTTTAAACCTTGGGTATTCGTACGTTTAATTCTAACAAAGAAATTTTTATTTGCTGTAGGAGGTAGAATGAATTGCAGCAGAGCTTTTTGCTGTTTGGATGTGGTTGTCTTTTGCAAGGGAGCGAGGCTGGAACGTTGCTAATATTTTCAGATGCTAAATCAGTGGTTGGTATTTTGGACTTTGGTTATTCTCCTTTACCATGGGAGGCCTCTTACTGAGTGGATACTATTAAATCTTTAACTGCTACTTTTGTAAATGTTTAGTTTTTTTGCCTAGGTCTTTTAATGGGGCTACCGATTCAATAGCTTCTCTAATGAAGAATTCAGGTATAGTGTAGTTATTTTGGACAGCTCGCCTCATTGTATAGATTCTCTTTGTCTCTGTTAATTTAGTTTTTGTACCTATATAAAAAATAAAAACATAGATGAAAAAGATTAAGGGTCCAATTGTTTGGAATCCCATTCGCATTCTGAGTGGCCATTCCCTTCCCCTCCCTTAAGGAATGAGAATCCATTTCAACCAATTTCGAATCCGATTCCAATCTAACATGAACCAAACGGTATAGTAGACCGTTCCAATTCTGATTCATGTGCCAAATAGATCCTAATATGCATATGGGTGCAAAAAAAAAAAGTAAAATTAAAGAGCGTACATATGCATATGGGTGTTAACTGTTAACTGTTAAATTAAAACACGAAAAAAAAAGTCAACAACTATAGATAGATTAAAATATTTGTATGTATTATTGTGTAGTTCATGTATAAAATATATGAATAGATAAATTAAATCATCTACGCATATGGGTCCCGACATAAGATGATGATCTGTTATTCAAGAATTGGTCTAATCTTAGTACAACGACGTAGAAAAAAGAAATCAGAAACACGTAGTGATCAAAAAAGAAGGCAGCAAGAAAGCAAGAAAAACTTGTGATCAAAGAAAGAAGGCAATAAGAAAGCAAAAAAACGTACAAGGTAGAAACTCAGGTTCGCAGCGATACACATCAAAGTCTATAACATCGACTGAAGGAATATCAATACCAAGAACTTTGAATCTGAGAAAATAATTGATCAGCTCTTCATCGGTTGGCTGAAATCGGTACCCAACAGGAACAGGAATGAAAGTATTCTTGTCTTCCATTTTTTTGCAGTACGTACTCCACTCCAGTAGTATCAATATCTTGACTTCCACTGCTTGCAATTCCAATTCCAATTCCAAGATCCAAGATCGTACGTGAGACGCTCCCTAACGAATGTATATTACTTATTTATAAACAAAAGAAAAGGCGGTGAATGTGAAGTGTCAAATCTTTAGAGTTTACTTGAATAGATTGTCTGAGTGAGGACAGTATCAAGAAAACGAATAGCTTATGTATCGGAGGAATAGCGAAATCTGACATGGACTCTCTTATCTCTTTAGATTTTACTTAGATTATCTGATGGAGGACAGTATAAGAAAAGAAATAGGGGAGTCCAGATCCGTTTTCGAATCCAATCCGTTTTCATCCCTATGCAGCTGTGATTTCCTTTTGGTATATGTATACCGGTCGGTTTGGTTAACCGCTGGTTTTCTATATTGGTTAACCAAAACCAAACTGGTACCTTCGGTTTTTCAAAAACACCAAACCGAAATCCAATAGATTGGTTCGGTTAACCGATTTTTTGATTTGGTTTCTATTGGTTAACTGATTTTTCGTTTCGATTTTGATTGGTTTTTTTGATCGGTTTAGTTTTTTGGTTTTTTTGCTCACCCCTACTTAGACCTTGTAGTTAATAGCCACACCCTCTAATCAATTGAGCTACTCAAGAAAGTTGATGTTGTAGTGCTAGATAATATAATTGATTTTTTTTGCAACATTTGTTTAAAGAAATTTTTGCCATCATCATCACCAATCCTCATCCTATGCTACATAAACAATTTGTTCTCTTTACTGCCACGCATATCTATCATTGTTAAGGTTGCTCAACCGAGTTAATGAAAATGAAAATAAAAGAAATTGTTAATTTTATCATGTCTTCTTAGAAGGTTGATATGAGAGTAATAAAGGAGAGAGGTGCATGGGGTGCTCCCCCCCCCCCCCCCCCCACGCTTTCTTTCTCCTTCAATTTCAAATTTATTCTAAACTCTTTGATCACCAACACCTCCTTTGAAAGAACTTCTAAAAAACCTTATCTCTTTGTCCTTCTCCACAACATCCTTCTGTGCACCTTTTGTAGAAATGATCTCACCTTCTGTAGAAATGAAAGTCTCAGACTCTGACAAACTTGTGAAACCTAAGAAATCCATTATGGTCTCACCACTCTTAGCACATTTCTGTTGACCTCTGCACTTACCTAGCTCATGGGCTTAGAAGTAACTACTTCCTAAAAAAGGGAATTTTCTCACTATATAGGGTCTTGGGAGGGGTGGACTAGATCTTGACCTAGCCTCTATTTCTTTAGCATGATGAAATGGTTACTCTTAGAAGAACCTTATTCCTACATGTAGAAAATTCTATGTACCAAATGTTTTAAAACATGAATGTGTGACACAAGGCATTCCACCACCTTGAGGCATAAGGTATAGTTCAGAATGTAAAAAAGCGTAAGACTCCCAAACACAAGGAGGCATACACCTCCTTAAGAAAAAAGGGGATGAGTATTTTATTTTTCTTTTTTTTAATAATTTTTTTTTTATATTAAGAAGAATGAAGATTCTCAACACTAGTTGAAAGGGAGGAGGCATAATCTCAATTCTCTCTGTTTTTTAATAAAAAAATTCTTTGTTCTTTTTTCTTTTTAAATCTGTTTGTGAATCCTAAAAGAGGCAATATACATGGAAAATGGAGAAAAGATCCAAGGTTTGGTGGTTGATCAATGTCCAATCAAATCTATTTTTGACTTGCATGATCTTTTTAGGTGGAAGATTCCTTATTAGTGTTCTTCATGTTGAGCATCAAAATTTGGCCTTAATGCTTTTCTATTCTCACGAGTGTTTTAATGAAAGTCAATGTTTTAGAAATTAATGTCAATGGAAGTAAACTGTCCCATCACCAGTTACAACCAAAGAGTTTGTTCTCTGTTGCAGACTTGCGGTTAGCCTAGTACAAGAAGACAAAAATGTTCTCTGTTGCAGTTCCGATGGTTGTTTTCTACATTAATTTCTTAAACCATAGGTCTACATTATATAAGATGGACATGCCCAACTCCTGGGCGATGTTGTGTTGTGCCATAAGCTGGGTTGGTCCATGGGCTGAGCCTCGGGCTAGGCAGGGCCGTGGATTGGGTTAAGTTTTTTTTTTTTTTTTTAATTATAATAAAAATTTAAAATAAATTAACAAAAAGACAAAAAATAAAAAAAAAACTTAAAATTATATTTTATATGAATCTTGATGTATGCAATTGTTTACATATGAAATAATAAAATGAAATTAAAAAAATCATGATACAATTGGAGTAAAATATATAATAAAGTTGAAAATAAAAAAAAATTATATATATACTGGCCCGTTGGCTTAGAAGCCCAAGCCTGGAATGACCTGCAAGTCATTGCCTCAGGCTATGCCGAGTAGAACCAAAATTGTGTCATGCGGCATGATTCTGTTCCACCATTCTGTTCCACCATATGTAATCTAATGGATTTTACATGCATGCAAATTGTGAACAGATAGACTCATGCTTTTCACGAACTGATGTAGCTGCACATGAACAACTTTCAAAGTTTCAAACATTTTATGAAGATGATTCTCTAATCCACATTTTATTAAGCAGGGTTTCATGGTCCCTCTGTTTATAGCATGTTGTTCGGGTCATGGCTGAGCTGGCCTTGGCCAGCTCTGCCACATCATCCTAGCTTGGCCACGTTGGCAAAACTCGGCCATGTCGGCATAGCTCGGCCACGTCGGCCTAGCTCGGACGAGCTATGCTATTGTGGCCCCCATCTTATCCTTCCAACCACGTCAAATGGATGAGCACAACTACAGATATGGAGGAATGAGAAAAGACGACTTCGTTGGGGAATGAGACTCTATTCCGAATACCTCGACGGTTAACCTCATCTCGACAACCCTGGAAGCCTGAGGGATCTTCGGCTATAAAAAGGTACTCCATGCTCGAGGTAAGGAATCCAACTTTTGAGACACGTACTGCTACTTAGCTCGGACAAGCATCCTCATAGCTCGGCCCGACCACCCACCACCTCTTACTAACTTGAGCGTCGGAGTACTTACCCAGGGATAATTCCTCGGGCCTCTGACTTCTTTCTTGATCACAGGTCTTGAAGCGCGGCCTCATCCTTGCAACTTGGCCTCGCCCTGTCAGCAAGGACTATCTGGTTGCTCTCCTTAGTTCATACACCACCTCGGATTGGGTAGTATCAGATTGGTGCCATCTGTGGGAACGCACAAAAAGCCACCCCAAAAATCTTTCCTTACCGTGCAATCAAGAAAGCGATCAATATGCCCAAGAACTAGTCCGAGCGTTCAACTGGCCGATCCCCATCTCGGGAGTCTCACCACCGCAGATCTCCACATCAAGAGATTCCATAGCCCCCAGCCGCGGTCGATCCTGAACAATTCCGAGCAATGCAAGAAAAAGTCAACAAGATCTTCGAAATGATGCAGAACATAGGACCCGCAACACTGCCTAGCAAGATCGTCCCCCCTTACGCACCGATGCGCACGAAACACCTAAATTTCTCCTCCAAACAAGACATGCTACTTCACTAAGGCTGTGTTTGATTGTAGTGCAAATTTATTTGCACTAGTATAAATGTATGAAAGTGCAAATGTAAAAAATGTAAATTCCTGTTTAATTTATTTTAGATTTTACGAACTAGAGTATCGGTACATTCTGTTTTGTTCATTTATTTCTCCTCCAAACAAAGCATACTGTTTCTATAACTATTTGCATAAATTAATATGTACTTTATGTAGAACAACAGAAGTGGTT
Source organism: Nelumbo lutea (assembly GCF_056320005.1). Classification (NCBI taxonomy): domain Eukaryota; kingdom Viridiplantae; phylum Streptophyta; class Magnoliopsida; order Proteales; family Nelumbonaceae; genus Nelumbo; species Nelumbo lutea. The sequence goes on from NC_142691.1 coordinate 54,222,821, forward strand.
TGAATTGTTTTATTTATTAATGACATCGAATATTCTAATCTGGTCTAATCCAGATAATATTTGATTTGAATTCAAATTTAATAAATCAATTTTAGATATACCTTTATTAAATTTGATCCCATCGTTTTGAAGTACTATTATCAACCTATCCACTTGGTCTAATAGATCATATGCCGGACCAAACCGGATAATCGGGATGGTATTTTTTAACCCAAATCCGATTATTCCTAATTGCACTAGACCAGCTCTAGTTCTTAGGCACTGTGACTTGAGAGACTACTCAGTCGGCACTGATACAATCCTCAAGCTCATTGGGTTCTACAAAACATAAAGCAAGGGTCAAATCATTGAATTCCAAGCCATTAATATCTAGGATTGATAGAATTCGGATCAGATGATCCAGACAATGCTGCTTATGTCGAACCTGAACCAGGCTGGCTTGAGCACCGAGTCGCTGTGATCCGGGGTAGAGCCATATGGAGTAGTGGATCTGCAATCCGGGGGAGCCTGTTTGGAAGGGATTGTGCGTTGGTTGAGTTTGAATTGACTGAGCCGTTTAGGAAAAGCTACCTGAAATAGTTTCACCGAAAGGTTAGTTTCGTGAGTATCATAGATGGTCCTAATGTGCCACTGCACTGAGTGAATGTGGCTAGTAATGTGTTTTGATCAACAGATTTTATTGGCTTTTCTAAACCTATTATCATGGTTTTTAAACCACCATTGATCTGGATGGTCGGATTGTTTGACCTGCAAATCATTCAAGCAACCAGTTTTATGTCACCCCTAAATTGTTTCTTTGCTAAAAAGCCGTTGATTTGGTCAATGATCCGTTGACCCAGGTGGTCGAACTGTCAATCCGTTCAATCTGGACAACAGTTCTTGCCTTTTTTTTATTATTTTTATTTTTCTTTAAATTACAACATGCCATATGCTTAGACTGAATGGTTAAACCATTAACCCCAAAACTGGTGGCCAAAGTGGTTCTGGTTAAAAATGGTTTCAAAACATTGCCTATTTCTGTTTTGTGGGTTTTTATCAGATGTGACCTCAGGCTGTTTCGGATCTATATCTATATATTAAACCAGAACCTATATCTATATATTACAAAGAGCACTTAACAATTATGAAGTTTTTCTTTCCCATGCTTAATTATTTCCTATGCACACCTACCTAAACTTAAACCTAACCACAACAGTGAACATAAATCTATTTACACTCTTAGAAAAACCCAACCCACTTAGAAAAATTTATCACACTTGTCCCTTAAAATACCTAACCTACCCATAGAAAGATATCATCGTAGAACCTATTTTACTCACCAGACAAAGAAGATTGAAAACGCTAGTTAGGGACTCAGGGCCCGCCTAAGATTATTATATGCCATCTAATATTAAAATCGTGTGACAAACACGGTTGGTTTATTAATTGTGTAAAAATACTTTAACATTTACAAATAGTTATTTTATTAATTATTAATCCTACAATCAATTAATCATTACTAATTATTATTACTAATAAATATTATAATTTTTAATCTATTCAAAAATTGAAAATAATAAAAGATAATAACATTTAATAATATTGATTTTGTTAAGGTTGAATTGTTTTTGCCTTCGGCTAGTGGGTCATTGGTTTGACCATTTGAGTCAAATAAGTCAGACAATGCTGCTTATGATCCACACATTGAATTCCAAGCCATTAATATCTGGGATTGATAGATTTCAGATCATATGATCCAGACAATGCAACTTATGTCGAACCTGGCCCCACCAAGTGAACCAGGTTGGCTTGAGCGTCGAGTCGCTGTGACCCAGGGTAGAGCCATGTGAAGTATTGGATCTGCAATCCGGGGGAGCCTGTTTGGAAGGGATTGTGCATTGATTGAGTTTGAATTGACTAATCCGTTTAGAAAAAGCTACCTAACAAACTTTCACCGAAAGGTTAGTTTCATGCGACAAATACGATTGGTTTATTAATTATGTAAAAATAATTTAATATTTACAAATATTTATATTATTAATTATTAATCCTATAATCAATTAATCATTATTACTAATAAATATTATAACTTATAATCTATTCAAAAATTGAAAATAATAAAAGATAGTAACATTTAATAATATTGATTTTACTAAGGTTGAGCTGTTTTTGCCTTTGGGTAGTGGGTCACTAGTTTGACCCTTTAAGTCAAACAAGTGAAACCATAATAAATCAGCATTTATGTATGTATGTATGCACGAATATGTAATATATCAATAAAAATAATGTGTACATCATTTATATGTTATATGTATTACTTTATGTTTAGATTATATTTTTTATTTTATGTTTTAATTTTTCTTTGTATAAACTGTCAAAAACTATGATTTGAGGCCTATTGATGTTTGGAATGGGTCAAAGACAGCACAGTTATTTCACTCCTAAATCGAGGTGAGATCGAGCTACTTGAGGTCCGAGGTGGCTGAGGGCGGCCAGATTGGTCCTGCAAGGAGTGAGGAGAATACGTTAGAGGCCCTGGGTTGGTACCCGAGGCGGAGACTCCGACGGTCAAGTTAGTATGAGGTCAGTATGAGGTGACCGAGATTCAAGGTGCGAGGACTCAAACGAGGTCACAAAAGAAAGCAAGAGTTCTCAAGGATAGCTCAAGAGTCCTAAGTTCTGAGATCATTTACCTTGAGGGGGTCACCACCTATTTATACTTGAGACTACATGGAGGTGGACGAGCTCAGATGATCCGAATGCAATCTATACGCTGGGAGGGCGGCCATCCAAGGCTGCGAGATAACCCCACTCCATTGGTCCCGTAGTGCCCGCTAAGCTTTGCTGAGCCCATGCACTGATTGGGTCTGCTCTGGACACTGCTGCCTAACGCGTGCCAACCTCCCATTGGTTCAGACCAAGAGCGCCTACATCATTTTCCCCCACTCCTAAGGCCGGGGTGGAGGTCTGAGTTGAGGACCTCGGCTTCAGCCAAAGGGATTGTGTCAACTGAACTGGGAGCCACTGTTGGACCTTCTGGATAAGGATCTCGGCCCCGGCTTGTTGGGGATGAGCATGATGTGGCCTACGGTAGCGTCGACTTGACCTTCATTCTCTTCCATGATGGGCGAGAGGGAGTCTTGCCACCTGCCTTGCTTTCTGGCCATTGCATAGGTGGATCCATGGAGGCCTCAGCCTCGGCTAGTGGTGCCGAGGGAGTGATTGGGTAGTCCGAGCTTGGGACTTAGCCCCTTTCGGGGTGTAGCCTGCCGTGGTCGGTTTGCAAACCATGAAGGAGGTAGGTTTCAATGGCGGGTGCGGACTATGCACGACATGGGCGCCAGGACTGGGAGTCAGGCTTGTATACGTGATGGGTTGTGAAGCCTTGCCCGTAGGGGAGACGGGAGCCATGTGAGCCAGGTCACGCATCCTCCGGTTCAGCATGGTTGGGCAAACCAACAAGTTGCAGCGAGGGGACTGGCCAGTTTGCTCGGCGTCGTTTTGTCTTTCCGAGAAGAGCGACAGTGTTGGTCGACGGATAGGGCCGCAGAGGCGGTCGCTGCACAACCGTTGGATCGGATGCCATCTGGGCCATTCATTTTCCTCTAAATAGAGGCCTTAGTTGCATTTTTTCTCACTGTTTGCTTCCCAAAGCCCTTGTCTTCGAGTGATCCTTACTTCTAGTGCCCTCAGCTACTTGCTTTCCTTAGAACTTCCTATCCCTCATCTTCTTGTTCTTAGGTAAATGCCACACCACAATGTCTTATTCTGACTCTAGCTATGAGTGCTATGAACTCCCGAACCTCTCGAGGGAGAGCTCTTATCGGACCTCTTCTCCTACCAGTTTTGACCAAGACTCCTTTGTAGCCAAGACCCCAGCCCTGAGGCGAGAGGTCGAGGTGTTGAGGGAGAGGATTGCCCTCGAAGGTGCCGAGTGCAGCTAAGGGGGTGAAGATTCTCCCTATGAGAGTGTTGTGTCTACGATGCCAAGGGCGGCCGAGGGGTCCCCCTAGTGGTAGAGGGGGAACCGGTTCCCAAGCACATCACAAGGATGGTGGCTTAGTATGCTGCCCAAGGGGTGATCATAGAGCGTATGTAGTGCTCGTAATATGATAACATCCTGGATTATGACCAGGTGAAGTCCTTGGCCAGGAGGTACTACATCCCTCGGTCCTATAGACTTAGGATCCCTGACACTAGTGACCGGCCATGGACGCCGGAGGAGGGGAATATCTGTGTCTACCTACATTTCTTGGAGTTCGGCCTCAGATTCTCTCTTCATCCTTTGATCTCTGAGCTACTGAAGTGGTGCGGGATCACACTTAGCCAACTTGCCCCCAACGCCATTAGGACCATAGTAACCATGCTGGTGTTGTCTCGACTTCGGGACATGGACTTGACGCCAAAGCTATTTCGTGTCATGTTTGTACTAAGGTCACACCCTCATGAGAATGGTGTGTACTACTTCCAACCTTGGAGAGGCCGACCCATAGACAACCCCTCGCCGTCCGAGGGTTGATCATTTAAGTTGGGCTGGGGGAGATGTGCCTATTTTCTGAGAAGTCCAAGCCTTTCCTTCGGGATGATGAAGCTGCCGCGGTGACCCATCTACTTGTGTTGGGGACTCTTCGGGCCAAGCCCCTAGTGGAGGTGTCACTTCCCTTGGTTTTGCAGAGCCCAGCCTCACTCCCCTAGGTAGGAGAAGCCCTTCTATTGGCTTTTGACATGTCAGTTTTCCTTTGTTTTTTTTTTTACGATACTAACATCAACTCATCTTTTTATAGAGATGTCGTTGGACGCCAAGAGAATGTTGTTGGAGAGTGCTCTGTTTAAGAAGAAAGCCCCGATGGAGGGCACATTGGGGAGGCAGACCCCTCGCCCCTGCCTTTGCTGGGAGGACGTCCATGCCAATCGAGGTGGCGGATGTTGTAGCCGAGAGGACTCATTGGTCTTAATCCCCCACTGATGGGGGTGACTGGGGGAAGAGACCTGCCGAAGGAGGTCAGAAAAAGGAGGCCAGGAAGAAGAGGTCGGTTGAGGGCAACTAGGCTAAAGGAGGCCATCGGAAGAGGCTAGCACATAAAGACCGGCTGGCTGAGGGCAATTAGAGGAGGAAGAAGGCTCCTATTTCTCCAAGGGGACCTTACTCAAAGAGGCCCATGACTGGGCCTTCGTCGGCTTGACCATCTACATCAGAGCCAGCCGAGGAGGAAGAAATCCTTTTGCGAGTGTTCCGCCCTAGATGGAACATTCAGGAGGGGGACTCTATCAACTCTGAGGGGGTCGGTAGAGCCTTAGTTAAAGGTATGATCCCACATGGGGATCATCTTGATATGATGAATGCGGATCCCCTCGCCGTCCGAGATCAGAGCCTGGACTACTTGGCCAAGGTGAGTTTCGACTTCACTTTCACTTTCTTGTTTATCTTGTCTTCATTTTTACTAATAGAGATGCATTCATTGTAGGTCTCTGACACTTCGTCGGTCTGGGGAACCGAGTCAGGCTCCTCCTCGAATGCTTGGGCCAAGCCGAAAAGAAGAATGAGCAGCTCAACCTGCGGGTGGATTCGACCAATAATAGCCGAGACAAGGCCCTCTCGGCTCTAGGGGACCAGAAGCAGCTCTGACAAATGCTGGAGGATGACTTGAAGGCAGAGAAGTCTCGGGTCACCAAGCTTCAAGAGCATAGAAAGAAGTCTGAGCTGCAGCATGCTCACCTTGACGGGGTTGTGCTGGAGGCCCATAAGTGGGTAGCGGAGGCCGAGGCATGGGTAGTAGAGGCCAAGGTAAACTTCAGGGACATTGTCCGTGTTTGTAAGACACAGAGGAATAGCAGAAGTTTCTTGTTGACTACGTGGCCGAAGCCTACCTATAGGGCATTGAAGATACAAAGAGCGCGTTGCTGAAGCTAGTGCCCGACTTCTAAGTGGATGAGCTAAAGGTGCTCTCAGACATCGACAGCCTTCCCCCCAAGGTCCCTACTGAGGTCCCCACCGCTGTTGAGGACTTTGCTGTCCCTCCTTCTAGGGGTGGTGCGTAGGCGGCCTACTCTCCCGATGTGCTTTTTGTTTCTTTTTGTCAATCTTTTGCGCAGGGGTTCACCCCCCAAACCAAGGATGAAGAAAATCTTGGAGGACGGTGCCCCCTTCCGAGAGGTCACAAGTAGGCAAAAAATGTGGTCTGAGGTGGCCCGCTAGACGCTCACTTAGGAAGTTAAAGGGAGTCGGTCGTGGCTGATCTATGCCACCGTGGTGCTCGGGCTCCTTCCCTTGTTAGGGAGAGAAGAGGGTGTCAGCTGTCCTGGCTTACTCCTTGTCCCCTTAGGAATGACTTGGGCGAGATCAAGGTGGGCCACCGAGGTGCTCGGGGCCATGCTGTTACCTAACCTTTTTTTTGTAGAGTGCATGGAGTCGTGGTGGCCTGGTGTCGTTGACGTGCTCTAGGTGAAGGGTCGAGGTGACCTGGTGCTGCTGAGATGCTCGGTGCCATAAGTCAGGTTGAATGGAGTTTCTCCTGTGGTTGTCTGAGGTGTCATGCGGTATGCCCATAGGACGATGTTCAACTCGTTAGCCCATAGGCCTTTGGCTCTATCCGATCTATTCTCCAATCCTTTTAGGATGGCTCGGTTGGTAACCTCTGCTAGTCCGTTGGTCTGAGGGTAGCCTACCGAGGTGTACTACTGCTTGATGCCGATGGAGGCACACCATTCTGAAAACCTTGCATCATCGAATTGCTTCTCGTTGTGAGTGACCAACGAGAAGTGTCGTTAACCACTTCGAAACACCAGTTTCAATATTTATAAATTTTTCAATTCTCAAAATAACTACAAAACATAATTAGTGGTGAGAAATGGGTCGTATCCACAGGGAAGCGAGGGAAAAAATTGTTACGTACTTCAATTTGGACAAAATAATAAGATTTGAGATTGTAAAAACACAAAATTTAATTAATTGAACAGAAATCCATTAAAATAAAAATCTAACAATGCTAAAAGTAAAAATTGTAGAAAAATAAATAAATAACAGAAATAAAAAAACAAAATAAAAAATCTGCAATCGGTTAGAGGTAGCAGTCTCCAGATCTATCTTTTGACCCTCGAACTCCTTGAGTTAGGCCTTCCATCTTGCCTGGCCAAATTTCAGATCTATAGAAAGGAAGAGAAAAATTAAATTTGATAAAAATAATTTTCAAAAATAAAATAAAAATTAGAAATTAAAGAACGAAAAATAAAATCACGTGTAAAAAAAAAAAGTAAATCTAGAACTACGGGAAACTAGTTGGGATCCAGATTCAAAGGTGGCAGTAGTGGCTAGGCGAACTGCAAGCAAGAACCCCTCCTCTTGCCTGGGCGTTCTCCTCTTTCTCTACCCTTGAACTGCTCAAGAGCAACCTTCCATCTTACCTAGGGTAGAATCCAACCAGAATAAAATTAACATAAAAGAAAATAAAGAAAATGAAAGGAATAACTAATCAAATCCAATGACAGTAGTTGCAGATTGGCTGGACTGTTTGCAGGAACCCCTCCTGACAAGACCCGAGCATCTTTCCCATCTACAACCCTTGAACTCCTCAAGAAACTTTAGCCTTGTGAATTGGGTGAATTGACCAACCCCTTCTCAAGGGCCCCTTGGGTCCTTTTTATAGAGAAGGGTGGACATAACTAAGATTAGAGAGGAAGAGATGGGCAACTCTTGGGATTATGCACAAATAAGGACGCCCTAGGGTTTGAGAATAGAGGGTTAGGATTGTTCTAAGGAGATCCTAAGGCTGAAAAGAGGAGGATTGGGCGCCCAATATTATGTAGGGCTGAGATTTGGGTGCCCAGAATGGAGGGTGCAGATTTGGGCACCTATAGTTGGAGAAAGGTGATTGGTTTGTGTGATGTGGCGTCCTAAGGTGATTGGTTGAGGTTTAAGGAGTGAGGTGTAAAGCTAGGATGCTATTTAGGGAGAGATCTAAGGGTATGAGAGGTTGCTAAGTCTTGGATGGTTGAGATTAGAGGTTAGGAGAGAGTGGAGGGTGGAGATTTGATAGCCTAGGGCGGCCAAGACAGAAAAAGAAGAGGGGGAGGTGCCTAGGGTTTCGATGAGGAGAGAGAGTTCTGCTAATTTAGTGGGAGGGGCGCCTATCTAGGTTTGGCAGATAGGAGGTGCCCTCCTGTGCTCAGTTTTTCATAGAAAAACCCCCTCTCTTAGCTAGAACTCACAACAATTTCCCAAAAACTGCATTTTAGCCCTGAAACTTCCCAAGTTTTCCTCAAGATTTGCATAGGGACCCTTAGAGGTCATAATATTGAATTTAACTGGGAAAAGGGCATATTTTGATTATTCTAAGGCCTAGGTAACCCTAAAATGATGCCCATTAAGTCATCAAAATATAGAGTTATTAGTCGTTGAAGACATCAATGTGTTGTGAGTTGAGGTCTTTTGGGAGCTGCAATCCAGAAAGGAGGGTTTCGTACTCGACCTCGTTGTTGGAAGTCAAGAAGTCGAACCTCAACGCGTATTCCACTTCAACCTCATCTGGGGTGAGGAGTATAAGGACAATGCTCCACTTGCCTTGGAGTTGGATGATCCATCAACAAATAGCTTCTAGGTGGGCCGAGCTTCAATAGGCCAATGTCTTTCTTCTATCTCTTCTTCTGGGGCTCGGCCGAGGGGTTGGCTGAAAGTGCATTCTATCACAAAATTCGCCAAGGCATGGGCTTTAATTGTTGGCATCGGCTGGTATTGGAGGTCAAACTCAAATAGCTCGATGGCCCACTTGATTAGTCGTCCCGAGGTCTCAGGTTTGGTGAGGATGGATTTGAGGGGTTAGTTGGTCAGGACCATGATTGTGTAGGCTTGAAAATACGAACTGAGCTTTCTGGACGAGATGAGGGCAAAGGCCAGCTTCTCCACCTCAAGGTATTGGGTCTCGATGTTGCAGAGAACCTTGCTGACGTAGTAGATCGGCCTCTGCACTCCATCTTCTTTGATAAGAACTGAGCTGATGGCCTTGTTCCCAGCTGACAAGTACAAGTATAAGACATCTCTTGGGAGTGGTTGAGAGAAGAGGGGAGGTGAGGCAAGGTATTGCTTCAATTCTTCAAAGGCGAGCTGACATTCTTTAGTCCATTGAAAGTCTTTCAGCTTCTTGATGGCCTAGAAGAAAGGAAGGTAGTTGTCGACCAACTTCGGCATGAAGCGGCTGAGGGTGACCACTCAGCCGGTGAGTCTTTGGGTCTCCTTAACCGACCGAAGTGGTGCCATGTCTAGAATGGCTTAGATCTTTTGGGTTGGCCTCTATGCCTTGCTGTGTGACGATGAATTCTAAGAACTTGCTCGAGGTGACGCCGAAGGCACACTTGCTGGGGTTAAGCTTCATGCTGAATCTCTACAAGGTGTCAAAGGTCTCGACTAGGTCCGAGGTGTACTGGTCAGCCTTCAGGTTTTTCACCACCTTTTCATCCACGTAGGCTTTGACGTTCCTCCCCATTTGGTCCTTAAAAACCTTGTTGACAAGGCACTGGTAGGTTACGCCGACATTCTTGAGGCCAAAGGGCATGACTCTATAACAGTAAGTGCCATGCTTGATGATGAATGAGGTCTTCTCTCATCCTTGGGGTGCATCTTGATCTAGTTGTATCCAGAGATGGAATCCATAAAGCTAAGTAGCTCATACCCTATGGTGGCATCGATGAGGTGGTCTATCCTCGGCAAGGGAAAATTGTATTTGGGGTAGGCTTGGTGGCATCCCATTAGCTTTCTTTACCATAATCACATTTGACAACCAGTTAGGGTAATGTACCACTTGGATGAAGCCAACATCGAGTAGCTTGTCAACTTCCTCTCCTATAGCCTTCCAATGCTCTGGTGCAAAGTTTCTCTTTCTTTGCTGAACTAGCCTAGAGCTCGGGTCTACTCTCAGCCTGTGAGTAATGACCGAAGGGTCAATTCTGGGCATGTCAACGGTGGACCAAGCAAAGACATCGGTGTTAGTTCTGAGGAAACATACCAATTCGAATAAGCTTTCTGGGGGAAAGTTGGACCCGATGTGAACTATCTTTTCAAGCTTGGCCTCGTCTAGGGGGATCCAGACGAGGTCCTTGGTCAGCTGGCCTCAACTCGCTGGTTCCTCCTTGAGTTCAAGGCCCTCAAGTAGTAGGGCTTCTTGTTCTTATCCTTTAGTGCTGTCACATAAAATTGGCAGGCTGCTTGCTAATCCTCCCGAATGACTCTGACGTCGTGCTTGGTGGGGAATTTGAGGGTGAAGTGATAGGAGGAGATAGCTGCCTTGAGTGAATGGAGGGTCAACCTCCCAATGATGGTGTTGTAGGAGAGAGTCGATCCTCACGACCAGGAACCCATTCATCCTCATCACCTATCGAGGCTCTATCCCTACCATTATAGGTAGGGTGATTCTTCCTTCTGGCCTGACCACGTTGCCAGAGAAGCCGATGAGAGGGATGTTGGTTGGCTGAAGGCACTTGGGTGCCAGTTTCATCTTCTCAAATGTTTCATGGAAGAGGATGTCAGCCGAGGAGCCATTGTCCACTAGGATCCTCTTCACCATGAAGTTTGCTACAACGGCCGAGATCACAAGCGTGTCATCGTGGGGGACTGTGATCCCCTTCAAGTCCTCATCCGTGATGGTGAGGGCTTCTTCCTGGTTCAAATTCTTGGGAGCTGGCCCTTGGATCTTTAGCTACCTGGTGTAGGCCTTTCACGCCGAGGTCAATGCTTCACCCGAGGCCGTGCCCTTGGCTATGACTTCTATGACGCTGGTCAACTACTAGTGTTGTTGCTATTGGGAGAACAAGGCCCCGACCTCGCCTCTGACATACTGCTTGAGGTGGCCACAACGAATGAGGGACTCTATCTCATTTTTCAACTCGTAGCATTCCTTTGTGTCGTGGCCGATGCCACAATGGTTCTTGCAGTACTTTTTTGGATTTCCCCTCTTGGGGTTCCTCTTCATCTTCTCGGACCACTTCACGTACTCTTTTTTCCCGACCTGCATAAGGATCTAAGTGCGGGTTGAGTTGAGCAGCGTGTATTGATTGTAAGCCAGGGCCGAGGCCGGTGGCTTTTCGTGGTCCCGTTGTTGTTGTTGTTGTTGTTGTTGTTGTCATGGTGGTCTCCGTTCCTTCTCTTCTTCTCTGGGCCTCCGTGGGGGCAATCGGCCTCTCCCTCCTGAATGTCGCCGACTGAGGCCTCCTCGACAGCAATGTACTTTTGGGCCTTTTCAAAAATTCTACCTTGGACTTTGGCGGGGTCGTGGCTATCAAGCACTTGAGGGCCGAGCCGAGAAGGAGGCTGTTCATGGTGGCGTGCATGGAGACCATGGAGTTGAGGTCTCGGACCTCGAGCTCCCCTTTCTTGAAGCAGTCAATGTAGAACCATAGACTCTAGCCGCGCTTACTACTGATGAAGTGGGCGAGGAAGTGGTTGGTGAATTGCTCCTACAAGCTGATGGACCGAGGAGGGAGCCTAGAGAACGAACGATGAGCTACTCCCTTGAAGGTCGCTTGAAAAGTCTGACACATTAGGGCATCGGAATGCCCTTGAAACTTTTAGGTAGTCATCAAAGTCGGTGGTCCTATCATACATCTCCAGTGCTTGTTCCTTGAAATGTGGGGGTAGGGGCTCGAAGATGATGCCCAAGGTGAAGGCATCCATCCTCCCAGATGGATGGGTTTAATTGGCCGAGGCCTTCGCTCGACTCTCTCTGACTTGATGGCCTTGAGTTGGGCTTGCAAGTCAACAATCTTCTGGTCGAGGGATTCCTAGGCCCCACCTTGGTCCTCTCGGACCATATGGGGGTCGCCCCGGACCCCCGAGTACTCTAATGTGAGCCCATATTGGTTCTTCTTGGCTCGCTTGCCGTTCAGGAGGTCTTGGAGATTTGAGACGCGTGAAGAAGAGGTGCGGCTTTGGCCTTTGGCCCTCAAGAGGTTATACTTGAGGCTGCCAGGATGTGGACGAGCTCAGATGGTCTGGATGCAATCCGTACGCGGGGAGGGTGGCCATCCAAAGTTGCTAGATGACCCTGTGCCTTTGGTCCTGGAGAGCCTGCCGAACTTTACTGAGCCCGCACACTGATTGGGTCCGCTCTGGACGTCACCGCCTAACGCGTGATGGCCTCCCATTGGTTCACTCCAAGAGCGCCTACATCAAGGCCAAAAGGGGGGGGGGTTGGAAGAAATAGCAACACAAGGCACTTTTTATACGTATGGGCATGTCTTGAAAGATTACCCCAAATCATATAAATATTACTCTAATTAGGCAACTGAATGCAAAGTTATCACCTCTAGAAATTTGCTTATACATTTAGTGTGCAATCCGTAACCTAATGATTGGGTTGAATGGGTCAATGGTTCAACTGCCTAGATTGAACAATCTTTTTATCAAACCCTTAGTTTAAGGAAAACTATACCCAAAATCATGGCCAGGTGATGGTTTGAACAATTCAACCATCCAACTACGGAAGGTTCAAAACACTGACTTGAAATCCATTTAAATTTCACTTAAAAGTAATTATAAATTTATGTTAATATTTTCACTAATTTTAAAATTCATTTAATTTCTATTTAAATTTCACTGACTTGAGATATTTTCATTGATGGCCTCTTGTCAGTGTGCTAGATCAGTCCACTTCACTGAGAAAAAAGAAAGTTTTCATTTGAATGCAAGGTAGTCAAGATATGTCTAAAGTGAAACAATTTTTTGTGGACATTAAGTTGTCCCCATATCTGTCTGCTGTGCTCAATACTAAGCCTTGGTGGTTGCTATTGCATGAAATTTTCCTCGAAGCTAGGTTTAGCAACTTCTTGTAACTTTATACATACGCTCAAACTTTTCCGAAGTAGAAGTGGAATTTTATCCAAGTGTTATGGTGTCACCTCCAAACTCCATGAAACCAGAAGACAAAGGGAGATAAATGAAACAACATGGGCAAAAAATGAGTGTGGTAGAAATGCTTATGCAAAGATGGATGAATGGAAAGAGTTAAAAAGGGTAGGGTCTTATTGGAAAGAACTTAGGAGTAGCTCCAATAGGTGACAAAATGAGAGAAACCACCAACAGCACCCGTAATAAGAAGTGACCACCGACCTGTCCCCACCTTATAGCCAAGATACCCTAATCTTCCTTGAAACCCCACTGAAATCTGCACTGTTCATTTCCAGTATCTGGTCAACAAATTTAACAAGCATGTTACCAGCCAATTTCTTGTGTTTTTTCTTTTATAAGTAGTTAATTTCTTACTTCAACAAGCCCATCTCAAGCTGGATTTTAATAGAACAATTAGGTTCAGTTATTTTCCAACCTGACCAGCTCAACTAACTTTCAAATGGGACTACATTTTGTTGTGAACATAATTAAAAAATCCATGGAAGAGCACTATGTATCAACATTTATGAAACAGTTCTACCTAATATATTTTTATAAAATAATTTAGACAATAAAGCAAAAAGAGAGACTTGCCTTGTATTGGTATATTTGGTCAGCATTGTGAATCTCAAATTGGATAGTTGTAAAATTGGATCCCACGTGCAAGTTTTATATCCCCACTCACCAAATAAAAAAATATGATGTTTGGAGTTAATACTAAACGGGAAACTTAAAACAAAACAAAATAGAAATGAACTGATCATCCCATCATGAGATTTGCTTAGTTCACATTTAGCTTTTGGCTTGCCTATAGTTCAAACACCATTTAGGAACAACATCAATTGTGCTCTGATTGTTAAGGTTTATTATATTAACGTCAATTTTCTACACCTTCAAGTAAGAAGAATGGTTTGTGCAATCTTCTGGGTTGTTATTTTGTACACATGCCAAATAAAGGGATTTGTTAAGGTTCTAATATTCTCTGGAAACCCAAGGATGTTAATGTTTGGGAAACACAAGGCTTTCCCAGCCTATTGAGATTCTAATGTAAGAATTAATAAAGATATATATGAAAATAAGTCAATTAGTCAAACACACTGAATGCATACTACCGGCAAGCAAGAGGCAATCTAATTTTTACATGGAATACTCTTCAAACCAAAAAGGACCAAAGGATATTGGCCAAAATATCTAGTATGTAAAAATATGTCATAATTGTTTGTAATCTCAACTAGAGTCTACAATATTAATTTGTATTATGAGACAAAATTTACTTTGTTACACTCTTGAATCCTCGCTTCTATAAAATATCAGTAGTTTTTCTTTTGAATTGGTTGGAGCACAAATATTTGTGAAAATTTAAATATTTGTGTTTATTAATGTTTGTGATGAGCATGGATAGGTTGGAGCACAAATAGAAACAAGACTTAATGAGAAAAAATTGGGAACAAAAGATGCTCTTAATGCAACAAAGGTATCTTTCGGACTGTGATTCAAGCAAATCAGATTTGTTAATTCTTTGTGCAGGTTGGGTTGGGACCAAGCAAATCCTTGGACTTCTTGTTTTCTATATAGTTTGAATTTCAAGTGCAGTAGATTTCCTCTCTTCTGGCATTGGTTACTTAACATCATGCGGAAATAGACCAAAAAAGGACGTGTTTCTTTCTTCGTTAAGACATAGTTCTATTGAGGTCATTTCCTGATTCTCTATTCTGATATTTGCCATCGGTAGAGAGGTAAAGCTTGGATGATGCAGTTGTTATCTGTAGCCTGTTTGTCTCTAGCAGGCAAAGTGGAAGAGACTGACATGCCTCTCTCTCTAGATTTACAGGTGAAGCAACAATCAGGTTAAACGATTTCAATTATAAAAGTCATAGAACTGAAGGAAGATTTCTTTTTATAACCACTGTCCTGATCTTTGGGTTAATTGTCAGGTGGGGGAATCCAAATTCGTCTTTGAAGCTAGAACCACACAGAGAATGGAGCTTCTTGTGTTGAGTACCTTGAAATGGAGAATGCAAGCAGTGACTCCTTTCTCCTATAGAGACTACTTCCTCCGTAAGATTAACCATGATCAACCTCCCCCTAGTTCGTCCATCTCAAGATCCATCCAACTGATCTGAAGCTCAATAAAGGGTGACCTCACTCTCTCCCCCTCTTCTCTACACACACACACACAACACGGTTTCTTCTGCCTACAAGGAAGAAAAAGGTTAATTTAGAGCATGGACTGATCCAATGATGGGTTGGAATGGGGATGCAGGGCTTGACTTTTTGGATTTCAGGCCTTCTGAGATTGCTGCAGCAGTGGCAATGTCTGTATTGAGAGAAGCCAAAACAGGGGACATTG
The DNA here is from genome assembly GCF_056320005.1 of Nelumbo lutea. Taxonomy (NCBI): domain Eukaryota; kingdom Viridiplantae; phylum Streptophyta; class Magnoliopsida; order Proteales; family Nelumbonaceae; genus Nelumbo; species Nelumbo lutea. Next base: position 54,238,021 of record NC_142691.1, read on the forward strand.
AAGGTGCTCTTTCTTGTTTCATTCAGCATGTAAAAAAGGTAAAATTGGTGCTTCTTACCGCACACCCAAAAGATCATTTTGTTGTCTAACCATGATTCATAATTTGTTGTTTACCCATTTGGTTAGTTAGCTTATGAATGGGTTGCCTGTTATGGGTTTTGCAGGAGAGGGTCTTGAAATGTCTTGAACTCATTCGGGATATGTCATTGATTAGTGGGTTTGAATTTGATAAGGTTGCGAATAGTTCAGTTCCTTCAGTGCCCCAGAGCCCAATTGGGGTCCTAGATGCCGCATGCTTGAGCTATAAGAGTGATGATTTAATAGTTGGGTCGGGTGCAAATTCTTCTCATACTAGTCCAGATACAAAGAAGAGGAAACTAAACAATCCTTCATCTGAGGTGGACCTTAAGTCATGAGATTGAGAGGTGGAGTTTTTGCTTCTCACCAAATCATTTGGTTTGGTTGAATGGAAGTTTTGGTGTGGTTTTTTCAGGCGCTCTCCACAAAGAGTCAGAGAAAAAGAAAAAGAGCTGGATGGCGTGCTCAACTGCATGGGTATGGAACTAATATAACTGAGAATAGGTATGGAGCTAATATTACTGCATGGCGTGCTCGCCTGCATAATCCCCCAAATAGGCTCCGGAGCATAGAATTTGAAGCTTATATATCCAGAAAGGAGCTCTTTACGGCTGAATCAAGATATTGGTACGAAGTAATAGAAAGCTATATCCGTGCTTTCCATTGGAAGAACTTAAAGATACGGAATGTGATGGATATGCAGGCTGGGTTTGGAGGGTATGGACTAGTGTATTTGTATTCTTCCAACATTTCCCCAATTTATGATCCCATGTTGGTTGAAGATAGTTTTTATTATTTTCAAGTTTCTGATACTTCTTTAAAGAAGTATGAAAAACCAATTATGATTATCCTTTTTTAGTGATTGGTTGAATAGTGTTCATTTCAGGTTTGCAACAGCATTACATGATTTTGAGATTGATTGTTGGGTGATGAAAAGCTTTTTTCATTAAAAAACTCAATATGCACCATGCATTCATTTTATTAGTTTTATGCTTTAGGTTTCAGCAAGTGTAACTGAAATTCTTTTTTTTTTTTTTTTTAATTTAAAAACCTAAGCCAGCGGTCAAACAAACCGCCACCTTTGGTAAAGTGTTACACTTAAGCCAGCGGTTCATATAATGTCTATGCCGGCGATCCTAACCGCCACCTATGCCAAAATAAAATATTAATGGTGGTGGTTTAATTAGATGAAAATTTGGTCTAATCTGGTGGTTTAATTAGCTAAGGTGGCAATTTATGGAAGTGACAAATTAATCTAAGTCGGCAGTCAAGGTTGGCTTTCCCAGTGGTTTGGGTGACTGCCGGCTCAATAACTAAGCCGACAGTTCTCTAAATACCGCCACCAAATGTATGTTTGGACCGGATCCCTAGGACGGCAGTCTTTGTATTCTAGACTGGCGTCCATGCCTTCGGGCGACACAACTTTAAACGGTGGCCATTGAGCCGGCAGTTTAAATCACTAAGCCAGCGGTTTAGCAAGTGCCAGCTTAGCCGGTTTTTCTTGTAGTGTAGCAACGGGGGCGGGTTCGGGGCAGGGATCATATTCCCCGTCCTCGACCTCGATTTTGAAATTAACCCCCATCCTCGATCCCCGACAGGGATGGGTTCCCTGTGGGGACCCGAATCTTCAAAAAGTTTTCAGATAATAATATTTTTTTTAAATAAATTTATTTAAAATAAATAAAAAGTTTAAATTATAAAAATTGTTTTAAATATGTTTTGATATATATAATATAAATAATATAATAGTATATTTAATATATATATATATATATATAATCGGGGTCGGGGCGGGGTGAGGACCTCAATCCCCATCCCCGACCTTGATTGGGGATTCCTATTAATCATTGTCCCCACCCCTGCCCTGCCAAAACAATCCCCACGCCCAGCCAAATTGGATTGGGGAAGTTGGGTCCCTGTCGGGGATGGGGAAAATTGCCATCCCTAAAGGTGTGTTCTAGTAAATGACCCTAATAGAAACACGTAAGAGTATACAATTGTTTTATATTTTCAAGTTTTTAAATAATTAATAATAATTCATATTTTACATACTACTTTTAATAAAGTTTTTATAATACAAAAATAACAATAATTAATTTTGGTTAGGTTTATTCATCAAAACGACGAAACCAACCAACTTGAGTTGCTTGGTTTTCTAGTATTTTAGGTCAGCTTTGGTTCAAAATTTTCCCAATTCGACCAAGTTGGATTAGTTTCACTTTGGCCATTTGTAAACCGACCAAAATTGAATGACATAACCATGGATATATATTAATATTTTATATTTTTAATATAATTTTTAATACAGAAAAGTAGGAAATTTCCCATACTTCTAAGTCTAAAATGTTTTATATCATAAATTTATTTTTAATAAGTGCATTGTAATTTTTAAAATTAAATTAAAATTTTAAAATCTTTTGAACTGATTGAACAAACCAAAAAATTGACCCAAACCGAAATAACTTGAGTGGGTCGGGTTTCACAAAAGGTCAATTGGTTTCAACTGACCAACTTCCCAACCTGACCAAGTCAAATTGGTTGGCCAAATAGCCTACGACCGAACCGAACTAGTTCATGAACACTCATAGTTTCACCTAAATTAAAAGTCTCATCTCTGATAAATAAGAATAGTTTAATCTCCAATAATTATTGAAAATTTATAGTGAAAATACACAATTATTGAAAATATATTGATAATGAAAAATACAATAATTACAAAAATACAATTAGTACTAAAAATATATTAACTTAATCAATAAATAGTATAATCTCAAATAATAGTTTAGTCTCTAATAAAAATTAATCAATAAGTTATAACAAAAATATAATAAATACAATAAGTACAATAAATTAAATTTAAAATTTTCAATAATGGAAGTTTAATCTTTAGTAATTATTTAAAGTTTTCTATTAAATAGAAAAACAAAATAAACTTATATATAATCATTGAAAATACATTTATCACAAAAACAATAAATTTTATCTTTTGAAAGTTATTTTCTTGAATTATGTTATAACTATTTCTAATTTATGCTATAAAAATATTAAATTATTATCCATAAAATCATAATTTATATTATTATTACATAATTTCATTTTTTAATTTTTAATATATTAAATTTTTAATAATTTCAATATTATGTTATAAATATTTTTCTACTTTGAAACAATTTTCTAAATTTATTACATAATTTCATTATAAATTTACTTATGTGTTTTTAATAAATATTTTAAAGTTATTATATAATTTTGTTAGAATATTTAAATAATTCTTAAATTTTTTTTAATGTAAACTTTCTTCAGATGGATATAGATAAAAAGTAGGGGAGAGGATAAATAGGAATTAGAAATAATTTAGGAGAAACTCTTTACTAAATTAGAGATAACTTTTGAGATAAATAGGAATTAGAGATAATTTTGGAGAAAGTAGGGGATAGTGGGGGAGGTAGTTTAGGAGAAGAGATTATTTAGGTTATTGAGAAAGTGCATCTCATTGGTTGTCTTGAAAATGACATGGAATAAAAATAATAAAAAATTCAAAAAAAAAAGAAAATTTCTTGTCCGCCTTGTTTTAATATATATACTAGCTAGGACCCGTGCTATGCAAGGGATTTCTTAAGAAAAGCTAAACAATAAAACACATAGGAGTATACAATTGTTTTATATTTCTAATTTTTTAAATAATGATTAATTATTTATATTTAAGAACTTTTTACAATACAGAAATAACAATAATTTATTTCAGCTAAGCTTGTTCATCAAACTAACAAAACCAACCAACCCGACCAACTTGACCTGAATTGTTCAGCTTCTAATATTTTCGGTTGAAATTGGGATCAGTTTCCTTGTGGCCATTTTTATATTATAAATTTATTTTTTAATAATGTTAATGTAATTTTTAAAATTTAAAATTAAGTTTTCAATGTAATCTTTTAAACCAATTGAGAAAACTGAAAATCAATCCAAACAAATACAACACGACCATGTTGATTTGATTGGCCAAATAGCCTACAACCGAACTAAACCAGATTGTGATCAGCACTCCTAATTTCATCTAAATTAATAATTTAATATCTAATAAAAAAAGTAGTTTAATCTCCAATAATTTTTAAAAAATTATATAAAAATGCACAATAATCAAGAATATATTGATAATGAAAATAAAATAAATAACTAATAAAAATAAAATAATTATAATTTTTACAAAAATGCTAAAAAATATGTTAAGTTAGTTAGCAAATATTGTAATCTCATATAATAGTTTAATCTCTAATAAATATCAATGAATAAAGTACAACAAAAATACAATAAGTATAATAAATTAAATCCAAAAAGTTAAATAATAGAAGTTTAATATACAATAATTATAAAAAATTTTCTATTAAATAACAAAAGAAATATAGATTTATACAAAATTATTGAAAATATATTTATAAAAAATATAAATAATTGCTGAAAATACACTAAATATTAATTTCAGTATAATATATATAATAAATATAGGTTAAGATTTTAAAATCATTATTAAGGAATATTATTTTTTTGAAAGTTATTTTTCTAGATTTATTAATTGATATAAGTGAAATTGGTTATTTAAAATATTATTTAGTTATTTAAACAATATCCATATTTCCATTTTATAATTTTAATTATTAATTGAATTTCATAACCTATAAAATTATAATTTATTCTATTATTACATAATTCCGTTATTAATTTTATAAAAATTTTAATATTTTGTTTTGATATTTTTCCTTTTTAAATTTATTTCATAATTTCGTTATTTTAACTATTTAAAATATAGTTATTTTAAATCTTTCATTATATAAAATATTTAGTTATTTAAATATTTATATACTATATAAAATATTGAAAAATACCATTATTTGAATTGAAGATATTTAGTTATTGAAATATTTAAATATTATTTTACTTTTTTAATGTTAAATTTCTATTATTTGAATAACATTTAATTTGAATAGTCTGAAAAATCATAATTTATATTGTTAGTTCATAATTTCGTGATGAATTTTGTAAAAATATAAAACTATTGATATTATGAATACTATTATATCTATTATAATTATTGTTTTGTATTTTTAATAAATATTTTGAAGTTTATACTATTATTACATAATTTCTTTATTAATTTTGTAAAAGTATTAAGTTATTATTAATTTGAATATTATGTTATGACTTTTTTATTTTAATATTTTTTTATTTTATTGCATAATTTCATTATTTTAATTATTTAAATTTGAGATATTTAATTATTGAAATATTTAAATAATTAAACCATTTTCTATGTAATTATTTATATATATTTTTTATTTATTATTGAAGATATTTAGATATTGAAATATTGAAATGATATTTTATTTTTTAATGTTAAAATTCTATTATTTGAATAACACTTAATTTGTATAATCTGAAAAATCATAATTTATATTCTTAGTACATAATTTCAGGATGAATTTAGTAAAAATATAAAAATATTAATAATATGAATATTATTAAATCTATTATAATTATTATTTGTGTTTTTAGTAATTATTTTAAAGTTTATACTATTATTACATAATTTCATTATTAATTTTGTAAAAATATTAAATAATTATTAATTTTTATATTATGTTATGATTTTTTATCTTAAGATTTTTTTATTGCATAATTTATTTATTTTAACTATTTAAAATATATTTATGTTGAATATTTCGTTAGTTAAAATATTTAGTAATTCAAATATTTAAATAATATTTAAAATATTTAAAAATACTCATTATTTGAATTTAAGATATTTGGTTATTCAAATATTTTTCTATGAAATTAGTTAGCTATTTTTAGTATTTTATTATTTAAGATATTTAGTTATTGAAATATTGAAATTATATTTTATTTTTTAATGTTAAATTTCTATTATTTGAATAACAAATAATTTGATAATCTGGAAAATCATAATTTTTATTGTTAGTAGATAATTTTGTGATGAGTTTTGTAGAAATATAAAACTATTAGTAAATCTATTATAATTATTTTTTATGTTTTTAATAAATATTTTAAAGTTGTTATATAATTTGTTAAATTTTTTAAATAATTTTTAAATTTTTAATTTAAACTTTCTTTAGATAGATATAGATAAAAAGTGGCAAAGAGGATAAATTGGAATTAGAGATAATTTGGAGAGAAATTCTCTAATAAACTAGAGATAAGTTAGGAGATAAATAGGAATTGGGGATGATTTAGGAGAAAGTGGGGGAGGTAGTTTAGATAAATTTTAGGAGAGGAGATTGTTGGGGAAGGAGAGCATCTCATTGGTTCTTTAAAAAATGACATGGAATAAAAAAACAAAAAAATAAAAAAAAAGAGAAAATTTCTTGACCGCTTTGTTTTATTATATATATATATATATATTAATCCTATGTTTCTTTAGTATTTGTATTTTTTTTATGTTTTTATTTGTTCTTAGTATAAGATTCGGAAAAAAAAATCTGTTTGAAGTAACTATAATTTATTATGAGCTATTACTTATGATAGATCTTTTATGGGCAGCAATCTATGAGCTATTACTAAGGTTAATTTTGAGTCATTCCATTTGGGATTAAGTGAAGTAATCATCTTAAAAGAAAGGCATAATAGTATACATTGGGGGCTATACAACTATCATGCATCTAAACAAATCAATCTTTTATATATCATATATAATGTATTAGAGTGTTGGGTTCGGGTTAGGCCAGGTTGCCCAAGAGGTCAACCCTAACCCGATCCAAAGTAAAGTCGGGTTCATGAATTTCAACCATAACCCTAACCCGAGCATCAACCTAACCTGGCCCAAGTTGCAGCCTTACTGGATATGCATCAGCTGTAATATCTTGTAGTGGCATTTGGAAAAGAAAGAAAAACTAATGACCTAACCAACTAATCTAATACAGATTAAAGCTGACCCTAGTTTACCATTTACCTGACCGAAAACATTATGGTTGTGTTTGGTATCATTACTGTTTTTACCTACTTGAAAACCATTTGGGCTAAACAATATAAATTGGTGAGAAGTATATTTTCACATTACATATAAGAATCGTTTCAACTATGACTAATACCCCTGTTTCTACCTAAAACATCAATTTGATGACTATACAAACAGCCTTTCACACACAATTTTTTCTTTCAACTATAAACAGCCACAAATAATAATTGTACGCCAATTTGTATTGATGAATCAAAATGTTTAAGGTAGAAACAGCTATGATGCCAAACACAACCTATTGATGATGATGATGATTCATGCTGAAACATTTCTCCAATGTACTAGTTATCTTACAGTGCTTGTTGAGTATCTTATTTATTACAATATGAATAAACCCAATAAAGAATCAGACTGTAATGCAGACAGCAAACGAGATAATTAATAAAATTAAATCCAATTCAAAACTGCATCAAAATTTCTCTTTTTACAAGGGATTGCTTTTTTATTAAATCCTTCACGGGGGATTTTAACTCTTAAAAAGATTAGTAGAAGTTTATAACCTATGTACATTCAGGTAGATGATCAAATACTTTTTATTGAGATAAGTAGTCTATTACAATTTTCCTGATACGAGGGAAAATTGTGAAATAGGTCTCAGTGGCACTGAAGACAGTAACAAAAAAAGCAATAGTAGTCCAAGGACTATTGAAGTGTGTGCGTAATATTTCAACTATCCAAATTCTCCTTCTCTTCTTGCTGTATTTATGGATATCCTTCTTGATGGTCTGACATGCATCAGGATCTGTCAAGCCCCTCCCCATCTGGTTAATGAGATTGGCTGCTTCTTCATCACTTCGAAGATTATTGAAGAGTATTCCCTCTACTCTTAGCTCCTTTACATCATCAGGATGATTAATGAGAGAATCCAGGAAACAGATGTAGGATGTTATGTTGAAACCACTAAGATCACAACAACATCTCTCATAGGCTATCAAGTTCAGAAACCTAGTCTGGGTTGAGTTATCAATGACTATTGGGGGAAGCAAGATATTTCCATAGATGAGGCCAGGTTGGAAATGGACACTTCTGAAACTGAAGGATTCACTCATTTTGAAATTGATTCCCACTGCTTTGAGCTCCTTTACTGAAGGAAAAGAATACCAAAGCTTATCCCGCCTTCGTCGTCGTCGAAACTGAAATAGAGATATGAAGAGCAACCACAGGAGTACCACAAGAATCATGACCTTGAAATATATCTTCTTTAGGGTCCACTGGAGAAAGCCAAAGCTCCTTCTGTAGGCCCACTTTAGCAAACTAAATTTCCTTTTGCAAGGCTCTTGAAGAAAAGAAAGAAGTATTGGGAGCTTGGGCCATGCAATAAGCAGGATCATGAGCAAACTATTATAAGTTAAGTGCAGAACATGGAACAAACCAGAACAAAGATAAAGCAGCCACTTGAGCAAGGCAGAACAAACATATAGCAGCCTCCTGAAAGAGGCAAAACAAACATACAACATCCATTTGGGCAAGTAATAATAGTCTCTTCCTGGTTCAGAACAATTGTTTTTGAGCAGTATAGCTCGAAGAAGGTCGAGGAGATGAAAAGCTTTGGGCATTTCTTCATTCTGAGACACAGGGTAGAAACCCATGTTGAATTCATCAACCTCAGAGACTATACCATTAACTTTCTTGACAAATTCCTCTACCATTCTCTTCCACTCAGTTTGAGGGAATATTGCACTCATCAGAGCTTTAAGGACTAAAAATGGTAGTTGGTTCTCCAGTAAGAACATGTCCCTTCCTATAGAAACTATTGCATCATTATTTATTTCTAGTTCCTTGAGATTGTCCTTCACAACACAGTAAATGAAGTAGGCAACAAAACAACCATCCAAGAACATTATACGCAGGAATTTTTCATCCTCAAGCTTTTCAACTGAACCCTCTGCATAGAAATCCCTCGCTCTTGGTGCTACCTTTGCAACTTCATTGTACAAGAATTCAATTCTTTTGTTGCTGCGTGAAACTAATTTTTGTGCTATTCTTTTCTTAAGCTTCTCCACTTGCTCTAACTCAGGTTTTCCATGATGATAAGGACCAACAGAAACAACCATGGGATCATAGATTCTATTGCTGTCTTTGACATCTCGCATTATCTTGGGTACCTTTTGCATTCTGGGCTTGTTTTGAGATCTAGTGGTTTTTTGCTCACAATTCATTATTGAGGCCAACCAATCGCTATTAGGGTTGTTTAGGTAAGAGTTTGAGGTATCTATGATATTGGTTTGCATCTTCTTGCATTTCTTTGGCTTCTTCTGTGAATCCCAGCTGCTACTCATTTTACTCTTGTAGTCCAAGTGCAAACTAAGGAGAAAAAAATTAAAATGAAGTCAATATTTAGTTTTGTTAAATTCTACTTCTATGAGAATGCAACAATGTATGACTGATTTAGATGGACACCATGAGGTAGGTCCATGGCACAGCAGGCTGCACCAAAATGTAACCCCATTAGGACTTCTTGGTTCAGCCTAAATAATAACACCCACAAGCGTCTTAAGTTGTGTTTGGTTTAAAAGAGAACAAGATATAGAAACAGAACGTTGGGGGAAAGTTCTTTAACAACTTTCACAAAACCCCTTGAGAACTTCATCCCAATTTCCTGTTTCTCTCCTTATTTTCTGTCAAACCAAACATAGCCTTAGTGTATATAGAATAGGGACATCTGATGAATACTTTGGACCATTTTGGACCATTCAATCTGTTCAAATTAATTTTAATTTAGATTGTTTCCAACCTAATCCTGGTCCATTAACACCTTATTGTTATCTTCTATCAATAGACAGATGTTGGTTTAGTCTGACCCAATCCAATATAAATCCATTATGGATGGACTAGGTCCAATCCAATCTAATAAATATTTTGGACCATTAAGTCCACTAGTCCAATTCAATATGTCTTATTAATTTTTCCAATCCATCCAATTGATTTTGATTTGGACACGATCCAGCCCAAAACAGGTCCATTGACACTCTTAATAGAAAGAATCCTTTACACAATAAGGCTGTGTTTGGTTTGAAGGGAAAAGTAGGGAAAGGAAGGGAAATATAGGAAATTCTATACAAAGTTTGTAAAGGTTTCCCTACCTTTCCTTTCCTTTCCCTACTTTTTCCTTCAAACCAAATATAGCCTAAAGGTTGTTATGTCAAAGAAGTATTCAACTTAAAAGCTTAAAGCTGTTAGGTGTACCTATATAGGTATTTATTTTCTAACATGTTAAATGGGGATGCCAAAGTTTTGTCCATTAGCTGACACAAACTAGCTGTAGCAGTAATGGGTGCTGGATCTCTGGCTGTATGAATTAACAGCTCACCTAGGAGCTCCATAGACAGCCCAGGCTGTCAAACATGAACAGTCTAGGAAATCAAGTACAAGTCTGGCATAGCATCTTGCCCTTCTGGGGTAGGGATCTGCTACCAATATACAACGCTCCCAACAGGCCATTGCAGCCGCATATTGGGAACATTTCCCTTAACATTCATAAAAAAATGTTCCCAATGCATGGTTGCAATGGCTAGTTGAGACATTGTTGGCACCATCTGTGTTGATAGCTAGATGTTAAAGCCACCTCATATAAAATTCAAAGTTCTTCAAAAAACAATGAGGCATGGCCTTACCCGCCTCCACTTCCTGGAAAACCAATGACACCTTAGTGGTATGAGTGAAACATTTTCCACATATTCCAACTTATAAATTTTTCAATTATCCTAAAAATTTGCGACCAATGAACCAGTATCATAAATTTGGTAGCCAATCAGGTGATATTTATCAAAATTCAGAGGTGAATTTTGATTAGTTATGTTTTTCAGTCATATCATAGAGGCTTTTCAAGAGGTAAGACTTCTAGGCTATGTTTGATTTGATGGATCCCTCAATTTTTTTTTATCTTATTTCTTATTTTCTACAATCCAAAAAACAAAAACAGTCTTAGGCTCAGTTTGAAAAGAGTACAAGTACAAATATGTAAAGTGTAAAATCTTATATTTTATATTATTATATATACATCTGTACTTCACTATATATATTTGAATTTATACCCCTTCCAAACAGAACTTTAAAGAATCGATTTGCGACAGGTGACTTACCGCAAGGGAGCCAACGGGTTTTGTGGTTGTGCAGTTGCCTTGAATTGAGTTTACCGCCAAGAAGAGAACACCTTATAAACGCTCCGGTTGTTCAGAGAAACAACAATAATGAATCAAGAGAGCTCAGCTCACGGATTTGCGTTGCCCGTTACCCACGAAATGCTCTCTTCTTAGATGCTGTTATGATTTATGAATGTAGGGGACTTCGATGGGTCAAGTGTCAACAGTCAGGACCTTTCAAAAACGCGTACTTCCACATATTTCAGCCAATAAAGATTACAGATGGACCAAGTCTTGTTTGGCTTATACCTTGCTGCTATGTCAAGGAAATTCACTGAAATTAAGGAATTCAATTAATCGATTTCTTTCACAAGGATACTTGCGATCTTCGTGGAAGGAGCAGCTCTTCTTCTACGTACCCGATATTCGTGCAAACTTGAATAAAATCCCTCAACTCTCCTTGTTATTTGACATTTCAACACCTTTCTGCAATGCATATAACGTGATTTTTAAATGATTCATAGTTGAACTCTTTTTTTTTTTTAAATAATATTCATTAATAACCTCAGCTCTTAGGGGCCAAGACTACCAAGTCCTAAAGTATTTTAAATTCATAGTTCATGTCAGTGTAAACATGTTGGAGATATGGTTTCAGAAATATTAGAGAATAAAAATACCATATCTTTAGAATATTATTTGCCCCTATTCAGTGATTGAGTCTATCGTTGGGTTGTAAGCAAATTCATAACTAAGGCTATATTCGGTTGCAATGCAACTAAATTTGCACTGATGCAAAACTATGACAGTGCAAACGATTTGAATGTAAATTCCGGCCTATTTTTGTTTCAAAATTTAGCTTATCTTGTTTAATTGTAGTACAAATGAAGTAAATTAAGACATGAAGCAAAATAATGTAAAACCCAAAACAAAATTAAACGAGAATTTGCATCTCTACATATTTGTATTTGTACTCCTTCCAAGGCTCAGTTCAAAAGGAGTACAAATATAAATACAGTGCAAGACCTTGCATTTTGTATTTGTATTGTACATATTTGTGTTTGTATTCCTTCCAAATTGAGCCTAAGATACAATAGAGCATTGGATCAGAAAATGCAACCAACAAAATTGAAGACTCTGTAAGGAAATCTTTTATGAACTATGTAAAATAGCTTGACTTACACTCATTTTATAGATTCTGAAGAGTTACCATGAAAGCGAACAAGGTTATTTGAAGAGGTTTTTCATACCATCACAAATTTGAATTAAATGTTTCTATTTAATTAGTTAACAATTAATGACCGTTAACATTTAAATGATATCCCTTCACTATACTTGATCAAGTCATGACCGTTGGATTTAATTTAAAAAATCAATACACATTAATTTCAGTCTCCCAAGAGTGCTATATCCCACACACCTCTATATGAGCTTGTACAATTCGCTGACAACGGGCCTAGAGCAAAATGCCAAATTCTGGGATGAATAATAGATGAGTTTGAAGGGTCATTTATATAGAAAGAGAAAGTTTCAGAAATTACAAAGAGGCCCTTCTAGGGCAACACAATTTAGAGAATTTACAAGGAGGCCCTTGTAGGGCTGAAGTGAAAATAATAATAAATAAGAAAACAATACAATAAGGACTACAATAAAATGGTACATCAGGGAGTTTCTTCACACTCCCCCTCAAACTGATGTAGAGGCATGAGCATTAGTTTGCTTACAAGAAATAAGTATCTGGATCTCGTCATGGCCTTTGTGAAGGTGTCAACAACTTGCATATCAGAGGCAACATGAGGGAGAGAGATTGAGTTTGCAAGAAATAGATCACAGATAAAGTGACAGTCCACCTCAATATGTTTTGTCCTTTCATGAAAGACAAGATTAGAAGCAACTTTAATAGCACTAGTGTTATCCGTATATAGAGGAATGACATAGGAGAGGAATGTCTCAACTCCTAAAATAAAGATTGAAGCCAAACAACTTCGCTACAAACAGATGACATTGCCCTATACTCTACTTCCATAGAGGACTTGGAAATAGTCTGTTGTTTCTTGCACTTCCATGATATTAGAGAGTCACCAATGAAAACACACCATCCGGTAGTGGAGCGTCGTGTGTCAGGGCATCCATCCCAATTTGCATCAACATAGACTTTCAATTGGAGAGAAGAAGATGAAGAGAAGAAAAGACCTTATGATAAAGAACCTCGAATATATCAGATGATTCAATGCACCGTAGTCAAATGAGGTTGACGAGGTGTAGAGACAAACTAACTAACAACCTGAACTGCATGTGAGATGTCAGGATGAGTCATGGTCAGATAGATAAGAGAACCTACAAGTTGTCGATAGAGGGAAGCATCAGGAAGTAGGGAGCCTTTTGATTTAGATAATTTGACATTCAATTCCAAGGGAGTATCAACATGTTTATTATCACTGAGGTTGGCCAACTTAACAATATTAGAGGCATACTTGTGTTGGTAGACAAAATAACATCGGGAGCTCCTTTGTACTTCAAGTCCTAAGAAATAGTTAAGTGGGCCAAGATCCTTCATGTGGAAGGAACTATGGAGAAGAGACTTGACGTCCTAGATTCTTTCTATATCATCTCCAGTCAATAGTATATCATCCACATACAGTAAGAAAATGGTAACGCCCTGGGTTCTTTTTCGAACAAAGAGAGAGTAATCAGATGCACTTTGACTATATCTGGCTTACATGACAACATCTCTGAATTTTTTAAACCAAGCTCAAGGGGCTTGTTTGAGCCCATAGAGGGACTTCTTTAGTCGACAAACGAGGGAGGAATCATTGTAGTACCCTGGAGGAGGTTTCATATATATTGTTTCCTTTAGATGCCCATATAAAAAGGCATTTTCCATATCCAGTTGAAAGATTGTCCAAGAGTGAGCAGTAGAGAGATCTAAAAGAACACAGACTATAGCAATCTTGGCTACTGGAGCAAAAGTATCTTCATAGAAAATGCCATGCTTCTGCTGATATCCTTGTGCCACAAGCCTAGCTTTGTAATGGTCCAGAGGCCCATCAAATTTTAGATTGATGGAATAGACCCATTTGCTCCCAATAATAGAGTCATCTGAAAGTGCCGAGACAAGGTCTAAGTGTCATTCTCATGCAAAGCTTGAATCTCTGCATCCATGGCTTCTTTCCACTAAGGGCTGCTATTAGCCCGTTGGTAAGAGCGGAGAATATTTGTAGAGCTCAAAACAACAAAGAATAAGCTATGGTTTGAAAAAACCCATGGTGGTCAAGCAGTTTGGAGATACGAGCAGAATGACATAAAGGAAGATGAGGGATAATTAAGGAATCTAAGGCTGGAACATCACTTACAGGGTTGTTTGAGATGGGCAAAGGATCCAGACCAGAAGAAAGAGGGGTCACAGGTGTAGGAGCTGGACCACAAACCCGTTTGCGAGAGAAGATGCAAAGTTCCTTCTCAACAGTGGATGATGGAGAATCTTGTTCAAAATTATGCAAAACTAAAACAGGTAGTGCAAATAACTTGGCAATTCCTGAAAAAAAAAGAAATATGCTCAAGAAAAATCACATTTCAAGAGATACTAATTTGACGTGCTGAGGGATCATAACAAATGAATCCCTTGTATTTCGGGTTATACCCTATAAAAGCACACATGATAGCTTATGCTGAAAGCTTTGAACGTTCATGAGGAGGAAGATGAACAAAGCATAGACACCCAAAGACATGAAGACAGGAAAGATCTAGGGGGCATCCAAACACCTTTTGAGGAGGAGAAATGTTAGCAAGCACAAATGATGGGATATGATTGATCAGATATACTGCAATTATAGCGGCCTTAACCCAGAATGTGGGAGGTGCATGTGATTCTTGTAGGAGAGTCCTTAAAACATTGAGAATATGACCATTCTTTCTCTCCGCCACACCATTTTTCTTAGGAGTGTCTAGGCAGGATCGTTGGACTTGTACACCATGATGTTTTAGGTAAGCCAAAAAATCTCCGTCACTGTATTCTCCCCCTGGGTTTGAGCATAAGATTTGCACATTCACTTAGAAACGAACTTGAACCATGTTATGAAACAACCTAAAGGTTGGAAACACTTCTGATTTGTGTTTGAGAAAGCAAATCCAAGTGTACCTAGTACAATCATCAATAAATAACACAAAATACTTGTATTCCATCCGAAAGACAACAGAAAAACTCCAAACATCACTATGAATAACTTCAAAAGGTGAAATAGCATGTTCAACTCGGTGAGTGAATGGTAAAATATGGCTCTTACTCAAATAACCAGAAACACAAGATGCATCAAAGGATTTCATAGAAGGAATTTTAGCTTTAATAAAACCAAACTCAAACAAGTATTTAAGTTTATCAGAATTTGGGTGGCCCAAGCGTTTCTGCCATAGATCCCAAACATAGTTTCTCTAACTCAAAATAGGACTCAATGTAGAAGAGCTCAAAAAAGTAGAGGATGATGCTAATGGAGAGTTCTCAAACTCTAATGCAAACAAGCGGCCCATCCTATGCCCCTTTCCTTTCACATTCCTAGTGTAGGGTCCTGAATTAAACAACCATCAGAAGAAAATGTTAGAATATGACATTCATCAATTAATTGACCAATTGAAATAAGGTTAATAGTAAGATTAGGGGCAAGGAAGGTTTTAGCAAGGGACAAAGAATTTGAGGGAGAAAGTTTGATACACAAGTCATCACTCCCAAAGATGTCAAGTTTTTCACCATTAGTAGTGACAATGTGTCTATGGGTGGTTTCAAACAATCTATTTGGAAATTTAGGATAGGCCCTAGTCATATGATTTATAACACCAAAATCAATTATCCAAATGGGAGAAGAGCAATAACCGGAGAACTCACCAGATAGGCTGATAGCAGAAAAGGTAGATGAGATGGCAAAAGATACCAGTTGTTGTATCTCTTCTTTATTCATGGAAGCAGAGGATTCTCCCTTGGCAACGGTGGTATAGGATACTCGTCCTTCAGATGCTTGATAAGCGCGTGACTAATTCTTCTTCATGGGTCCCTTGGATGGACGAATTGGGCAATCTGGAATGATATGTCCATGTTGTTTGCAATATGTGTAGACATTCTTCTTTCTGCAATGAGAGGCAATATGTCCATATCATTTACATTCATAGCATTGAGTTTTAGAAGGGTCCTTTCCACCAGATTTCTTATTCCCTCGTGCAACAAACACAGTATCATTCCCTGAATCAGGATGTTTCCCTTCTAGGTTTGTAGAAGTTAGGAGTTTAGTTTCTTCCCTTAACAATTCTCCCATCACAAAGTCTAAGTCTGGAAGAGTTCCTCTACTCAAAATATTTAACCTAATTATTTCATACTCAGGTCTCAGCCTCATGAGAAATTGATTAAATTTCCTATTTTCAAAATGTTTCTGCAAATACTTGACACATTCAATGGGACCAGAAGGTTCAGTATGAACAAGTTCATATTCAACCCAAAGATCAATAAAGCCTAAATAGTATTCTTGAATATTTTTGTCCCCTGGCAATAAGCAAAGATTTCGGATTCAATCTGGAATTGTCGTGATATATTGGACTAATGATACACCTTTTTCAAGTAGGCATGCATCTCATAGGCAATCCTTATTCTTCTCATAGGAACACTAATGTGAGGCACAATGGAGCTTAAAATCCATGAGACTAACATTCCATTGTGTATGGGCTTTACTATTAGACTCATCCTCATTAAGTTTACTTAAAGTCCCATTCAAGTAACCTTCAAGTCCCTTTCCCTCAACATAGAAATTGAAATGGAAATTTCACATATTGTAGTTAGTTCCATCAAATTTTATAGGGAGAAAATCTACTTTGTCAGCCATCAAGAATAAATAAAAGCAACCTAGGAAGAAATGTTGTAGCACTGAAATTTGAAGTTTAGGGCTGTCAATCACTTCACTTAATTCAATAGTAGTTCAAGTCAACAGTTCAACCAAGGTTGCAACAAGCAGTTCAGACAAACAGTAGTAAATTTGATCTAGAAGAGAAATATAGTCAAATAGATTTTCCACCCTATAAAGGAATCAAAATCCTCCAAGAAATTTATCCAGAACAACTACAATCAGATGTGTTGACAGTCCAACCTGATGGTTCCAAGACTATTGAACTAAGGAGATGATTGAATGCCCTCAGCACTGAACACAACTCTTACCTAGTAACCCTAGGATAGCACAAAGAAAACTAGGGTTGCAAGAGAGATTCACCAACCTGACGTATGCATTTCAAATCAACCACCAATAGTATTCAGATAAGCGGCTTGAAAGGGAATGAAGAGGTCTGTTGAAACCCTTCAATCTGAAGCACTAGTAGTCAAGAACAAAATGCTTAAAGTCTAGAGAAGGCCTGAGAAAACACCAGTCCAAGGGAAAACTATTGTCGCCCTTGAGAGAAGACCAGAAGAAGAAGAAAATTGTTGCCGCCCTAGAGAGAAGATCAAAACTCCTCTAAAGCTTGACCAATCTCAAAGAAAGCTTTTGAGTTAGAACAGACCAGGATGACATGACCAATCAGGTTTCTTTGCAAATAGAGGTGTCCCAAGAGAGTTCCAAGAAGACCTCTCTTGTAGAAATCTCAGAAATCAGAACAGAGGGCAAGGATTAGGATTGATTAAACTACCTTATCTTTAGATTATGCATCCAAAAGCTAATAGCCTTTGAGATATCATAGAGAGAGCAACCTACTCTGATACCATGACAACAGACCTAGAGCAGAATGCTAAATTCTAGGATGAATAATAGATGAATTCAACCCTACCCCAAGGGTCCTTTATATAGAAAGTGAAAGTTACAAAAATTACAAAGAGGCCCTTCTAGGGCAACACAATTTAGAGAATTTATAAGGAGGCCCTTGCAGGGCTGAAGTGAAAATAATAATAAATAAGAAAACAATACAATAAGGACTACAATAAAATGGTACATTAGGGAGTTTTTTCACATTCACAACCTAGGTAGATGTGATTCAAACTTATGATTGTAATTGCCATTGCACATGCAATTGCAATTAATCATAGATTGCAGTTGCATTTTTTATTTGTGATTTGCGATTGTCTTGCAATCTTAGTTACGGTGGCCACCTCACCTACGATTATGGCACACCTCCATTTTGATTGTTATCATAAATGATCCTCCAAGAACTAGATGCAGTTTCTTTAAAACCCATTTCGAAGACTTCGAAATTGTAAGCCTCTAGTTTGTATATTAAGTAAACCTTACAAATGAAAAAAAAAATTCTTTACAACTAGGGCTGGCAATATTGACCCAACCCATTTGACCCACCCAACCTACCCACCTTGGAACTACCCAATCTATTGGTGGGTCAATATGGGTCGAGTAACCCATTAGGGTTAGTGGAAAAGGATCAGGGTGGGTTGGGTCGAGGGTACCCATTAGGGTCAAGATGGGTTAGGTCAAAGTCAACTCTATCTATACTCGCCAAATCTCAAAAAATAAAAGTTATAATGGTTTGAACTCAAGCCTCCTAGAATGCCCACATTTCATTACAGTTTTGAACCACCATGCCACATTTCATTTTGAGATTAAAAGTGAAATAAAATAGATTTTATTAAATTTCTTATTCACATGCAATTTTATACAAAAACACTTTTACAAAAGTAATTTTATGAAAAGAACTTTTACAAAAGTACTTTTATACAAAAGCACTTTTGTATAAGTACTTTTACACAAAAAAACTTTTATGAAAGTACTTTTACAAAAGCACTTTTACACGAAAGCGCTTTATGAAAGTACTTTTACGAACACTTTTATGAAATCACAAAAGTACATTTACAAAAGTAATTTTATGAAAGCACTTTTACAAAAATACTTAGACAAAAGAGCTTTTACAAAGGTACTTTTATGAAATTGCATTATTAAGGGGATGGTTATAGCAGAGAGTTGGGATCAAAATTCCATTGTCACTAGTGTTGGGGGGGGGGGAGGGGTTAAGAGGATGGGAAACATCATATTTGTCCCCATTAAACAAAATAAGGTCTTATTACTATGTGGAAAAGAAATTTTTTCATACGAAAGGGATAACCTTAACCTCTCATTTTATGGGAGTTGAGATCATAAGTACGGGAGATCATTCTTGGCTCAAGCCAGAAACCTGGCCTGGCCCAACCCATAAATATTTATTTTTAAATATATAATATACATACCATTTTATATTGTAATATATAATTATGTATTATATATATATATATATATATATATATATATATATATATATATATATATATATATATATATACACAAGTATATTTTAAATTTATATTAAATATTTATTATATTATATAAAATACAAACACTTTTAAGTTTTAACATATAAATAAATATTCATGAGTTGACACATGTCAACAAATGTGCCAACACTTGAGTCAACTCAAGTACAAGAATTATCCTCCTAGGCAAGGCCTTCATTCTCATTCCCAAGCAATGTTAACATTGAGTATTGTCCCAAGTGCCACATTGCTAAAAAATGGAAATTGAGGCCTTACCTTCATCAATAAAAAGATAGGCAAGCCAAGCCAAACTAAAATTAGAAATTAAGTGGAGCCCATGCCTTTTTTCCGTCATAGGATAGGCCCAAAGCCTAATTTGGGCTTGTGCAATATCTTTTTTTTCATGTATTAGACATTATGTTATTTAATTTAAAAAATTAATTAATTAAATTTTTATTATTAGATGCCATGGGCCCAAAGTCATTAGGCCTGAAAACCCTATAAGCCCAACCTAGCCTTGCAATCTAGGCCCAAGCAAGCTTAGTCCATGATCATTCCAAGTCATAAGATGGGATATATGCCACTTCACAAGGGGTGTGTGGCTTAGGCCCCATTTGGTTTGCGATAATAGGGGTCTAGAATCAGAATGGACTATTCCAATTTCAATTGTTCGGTTAAGCGGAATTAGAATCCCATTCCCATTCTTGCTAGAATGGCATTCCTCCATTTGAGGGAATGGCCATTCCCTGCCCCTCTCTTGGGAATGAAATTCCATTCTTGTTGATTCCAATTTTCATTATCATTCCTGTCTAAAACAAACATACTATGGGAATAGACCAATCCAATTCTCATTTTGATTCTGATTCCAATTCTTGCTACGAACCAAATGAACCCTTATTGTTTTTCCATATTATGTGCAAAAACATTTCTGCATATACTAGTATTTGCCAATAAAAAGATTCCCTTACACATGTATGGGTTCTAATTGTTGTGATAACGGTATATATAAAATTTAAGGAGAAACAAAATCCTAATATCTACCAAAAAAGGTCACAACATTATTGATGGTGTGTGATCTGCTAGCTCCCTGCTAGAGGACAGCTTAGACGTTGGGCTAGTAAGGTTGGTTGATTGAGCTGCAAGAGAATAGTCAGAGTACTCGGGGTAGGCACTCCGATGCTTAAGTCAATGATGAGAATAAAGAAGGCAAGAGAGCTACAAAGTAAGAGAGATTTATGTGCACAATTGTATGTACCTTCTGTGGTTGAAGGAGATGCCTTTATATAGGCGTGGGCCTCACGTAGCACATCCAATATCTTTGAAAAGACATGGCTTATTGGCCTGTCACCCTTAAAAGTGGTTTCCGTAGATAGTGATAAGGCTTATTCAATTATATATAAGGGGCCCCTGGGGTCCCATTTGTACAATTTCCTGGAGTTTCTTGGAGTAGCCAAGTGAAAGGTCGAAAAACTCGGAAAACACAAACGAGATTGGGGAGGTCAGTCCAATTTTTTCTCAGTCCCGTAGGTGGGTCCTTTTCCTCTTTTCTTTCTAGTAACTATGTCTTCTGGTGAGTCGGAGAGGGAGTACTATTAGGCTTCTCGAGCCGAGGAGGGGACCTCAACTCAAGAGCGGCGAGGGTCCCAAAAAGGGGGCCTCGACCTCTAGTCATCAGCTAAGGACTAAGTCAAAGTTTGGATCCACCAATCTAAGCAGTGAGGAGATAGTGGACTTAGTTACCACCTACCACCAACTGAAGTGTTGTCAATTTGGACATTGTCGGCATTGTTGTTGTTATTGAAGCCATTGCTTATTGAGTAGAAAGTAAGCGAGAACTTAGGCCCTGTTTGGATAAACTTTTATAAAGTACTTTCGTACTTTTGAAAGTATAAAGGTATGAAAAACACGACATAGCATCTGTTTTATGTACTTCATACATTTTCTTTTTATGAATGTATGAAAAACCCCAAAAGCACAAAATTAGCTTTTCATACTTGGCGCTTTAGGCGAAATTATGCTTTTGTTTTCATGCGAATGGGTGGTCACATGTGACCACCTATTGATAAAACTCTCGACCCTTCCTCCATTCACCACTACTAGAGTTAGACTGCCATCACCGATCTCAGACCCCGAAACCACCGAAAACCATCACTAGAAGTACAAATGGATGTGATTTTACCAAACAAAAAATGGTATTTCTATTTTGAAAAGCATACTTATCAAGTTTTTTTTACCCAAATGGTTTTCAAAGCAAAAATACCAAAGTAAAAGTATCTTATGTACTTTATACTTTGATATTTTTAAAAGTACAAAAGCAGAAGTCTATTCAAACAGAGCCTTAGCTTTTCGTAGCGGTTCCCACAAACGGCGGGAATTGATGGTGTGCAATCTAGTAGCTTCCTGCTGGAGGATAGCTCAGATGTCAAACTCATGAGGCCGGTAGGCTAATTACAAGAGAACAGTGTTGGAGTACCCGGGGTGGTTACTCTGATGCTTAAGTTAGCGATGAGTGAAAGAGAGCAAGAGAGCTAGAATGCAAAAGAGTCTTGAGCTCACAACCGCACGTACCTTCTATGGTTGAATGAGGTGCCTTTATATAGGCATGGGTAGGTGCAAGGATCGAAATTTCATCATGTATCGACCGATATGTATTGTATCATAGCCTTCTCGACATGCCCTATAGGGGGAGTTTTGGGTTGACGAGTGGTTTAGGGGGTAGATTGACCTTAAACCGGCCCCTCTAAACTAGTTTAAAAAAATTAAAAAAAAAAAACACATAAAAAATAGTACTGATACAGACCGATATGCCCTACCGGTGTATCACCCTGTATCGATATTTTGAACCTTGGGTAGGCGTGGGCCTCATGTAGCGTGTCTAAGATCTCCTGAAGGACATGACTTATCAGCTCACCACCCTGAAAGGTGGTTTTCGTGGATAGCGATAAGCTTATCCGATTATCTCCAAAGTGGGTGGTGCAAAAGTCAGATCTATCAGTTAGGCGATGTGATCTCGGAGGACTCAAAGATTATAAATCACACGTAGAGGAAGTCGGTTGCCACCTCGACCTTGGTCAGGTCGATAAGTGCTTGGCGGGAAGTCAACCCTCTTAGTGAGGTCCTAGGTCTGCTATTGCCAAAGTCGCCAATTGGGTCCGCCAAGGTGGATATGCTGTATAAGGCCATGCCCTCCGATCTAATGGTGGGCGCTCGATTTTAAAGTGTGCAAGGTGCATCCGAGGTGAATCCAAGGTGCATCTGAAGTGTATCCAAGGTACGTCTAAGGTGAATCCAAAGCAGTAACGATTGATTTGGAAAGAACACATCACCACCGACGTGACGCCAAAGTATTATACAACAATTAATTGAAAAGTACCACATGACGCAACGTCACCAAAGGACCAAATTACCGCTTATGCACAAGAATTATACACAACAATTAAACACCACCTTTTTAACTCGTTAGTTTAAATCATGTTATGAATCATTCCTTATATATAAATCACTTTCTTCTCTTATCCCTTTCCAAAGTGGAATGCATCTATTTACGCATGTATCATGATAAATTCCTTTCATGTGTGAATCTCTTATCATCCACATCAAATACTCCCCTTTATTACATCTTCAAATCACTTTGCTCATGGAAAGAGTGGAGTGATGGGAGGTCCCTAACTGTTCTTTTCAACCACTCGACCATATCTTATAGAGTCACAACATGCATCATTAAAACATATGTTCATCAGCTTTAACACTATTTCTTGAAGGAATTACAGTAGAATCACCCAAACCCATGAACATCGATCGATCACCTTCAACCTAAAAACTTTTATTCAATTAAATCGTATTTAACTTATTATTAAGACAAAGGGTATTTCGTATTCGTGCCATATATTAGCCAAACCAAAGTTGACGCTGAGCAATACCGCATTTGTCTACGACTCTACTACGTACATTTCCCGTCTAACAACATAACTCTACTACGAGTTTACGACCCACCGCACGTGTCCACCTTTCAAAGCAGCTTCTTTTGTTTATGACGATTTGATCCTTCACAATCACAGGCCTAATAACAACAAATATATAAACGGTTGAGATCATCTTGCATATGATAATTGTTCAATCAAAATCAGACACGTGGCAAACATCAAATGTGTTAGTGTTGGACAATAGCTTTTCTTTCCAAATAAGAAACAAATTTATCCAAACAATTCAACAGTAAAAGGACTGCACTTTCCAGAGACATCTAGAGAGAGGAAGCTTCCTTTTCTCTCTCCTCTTTTCTAGGTTCAACGGGCAAAGTTAGCATAAGCAAGCCAACACCGCAAAGCAAAAAACCAGTAGAGAGTAGAGAGAGAGAGAGCTAGTAGAAAAACCCTAAAGAGAAAACATCTGGGTTGGAAGCTTCTGGATCCGTGAAGACTTTCCATAGTTCAATTTCTGCAGAATTTGTCGACTCTTCCTTAGATTTCTTATGTCTACAGATTGATCCCTTCCTTGTGGTGCTTCGTGGTGTCGGCGATCTGATCGGTTCGAATTAGGGTTTCGGTCGGTTGTAGTTCTTAGAAGCTATATGGCGGGATATCTGCCGATGAAGATGAAGCGTAAGGACTTGGAGGAAGTATACGATGAGTTCTCTGATTTTTCTCTGTCTTCTCCCGCGAGAAAGATCAGGAGGCTGGTACTGGTTCCATTCCATCTTTCTTTTTTTCAAGGAATAATTGCTTATTTTTGTGTGTAAGAGTTTAGGGGAACCTGAAGAAAATTATTTCATCTCTCTTCATTTCCTCGATTTGTTGGCAGTTGTTTCTCAAAAATGGAAAAACCCTTGAATCTCTCTAGATGATAATAGTTGTCACCAACACACTCACCACTCAATGGTGGTCTTTGTTAGTCAGTGTAGAAGATCTTATTTTCCATCCGGGACTTATTAAAGAGTATATGTTCTTTTTTGCGTTTTCAAGGATGCAGAGTTGCCACCGATCATGGAAGAAGAAGAAGCCCCAGAGATTGCTATGGGTTTTGAGCAGATAGTGAGCAAACAACCCGATATCACTCGACAGCAACTAGGAGCTGTGACGACGGAGGCAGTCCCCTCTGTTCCTCTGAATGAAGAGAGGGCTCTCGTACTTTACAACCCAGCTAACACACCCATGTTGAAAACTCCCAGTTCACCCGGCTTTTCTATCACCGTGAATTCCGATTTGATTCCTGGTTTGAAAGGTAAGTATCAAATGCTTGAGCTTTGTGACAAGATTGGTCAATTGGATGTTGGCATTGTTTTGAACTGACATTGTAATTTATGGAAATGCTCCTTAGGTGTTGGCACTACTAGAATGCACCCGATGCAGAAGTCAAATAGAGCTTTTGTTATCGATATATTGTTAGGAATCATTTTGTATGGGAATGTATAGTTTAGAAAAGCTTACATTCAATCAAGTAGAAATATAATTCCTTAATATTTGAAGGGAAGGGATTAATCATTGTTTGATGCAATTACAAAACCGTTGAGCTTGATTTTGTAAGTGCTCCAATTTTAAATTTCTAAATCCACCAATTTATATATTTTTCCTTAACATTGAAATGCAACTGGAACTGTAAAACAAGATTACTTTGAAGTTCCAACAAGGACACATGGAATTCTTTTTTGCAATTTAATTGTCTTTGCTTTTTGAAATGGTTTTTTATCTTGTTGATGTATTTGAAAGATATTTAACCAGTATATTTTGGGAAATTTATAATTGCTACATGAACCTTCTGGGGTTTAGTTGCAATTCTGCATTGGTTGATATAAAAGAAATTATTGGCAACTTGATTGTCTGTTTCCTTATTGAAATCGTTCTTATCTTATTGATGCATTTGAGACTTGAGAGGTACCAATAAATCTTGATAACTTAGAATTGCCACATGAACCCACCTAGGATTCGGTTGCAATTCTGCATTGGTTGATATAAAAGATTTATTGGCTAGGAGCCTGGGAAAGTGTACACAGTGCACTATACGCATTAGAAATTAGTGGCCACCTACTACGGAGAACAAGAGTTCCCCATGTCTGAATTAGTATTCTATGCACATGTAGATCGTTATCAACCAACTAGTGACAGTATATGCAAATTCATGTTGGGTCACTAGTTTCTTCTGTTTTTTTTATTTATGCCTTCAAACTGCATATTGAGTTCCCACGAATCTGATCCCAAAGTTACTTTGTGGTAACATTTTTCCATTTAGATCATATTTTCTGGTCCAACCATACAAAATCAGTAAAAACTACAGAGGATGAGGCAGCATCCGCAGACAGAAACAAATCAGTGACAAATGATAGCTTAGCAGTTGTTCCCTGGGTTCCATATCAGCATCCTACATTCTCTGGAACGGAGGTGCCAGCACCGGGACTGTCAGAGATGATGGAAGCAGAAGGAGATGCTACAATGATGGAAATTGAAGATGAGGATGGAGGGCAAGCGTGGAGGACTGATGCAATTGTAGGAGGAGGCGAAGGTTTACAACAATGGCAGCAACAACACTGTATGACACCAGAATTCCCACAAAACACGTCAACTCCTGTTATGTGGTAGTGGTAGTAAGTTTTGTATGTACTGACTAGGGAGCTTATAATATCAGTGTTTTTGGCTCTGTAATACCTTTTTTGCTCCCAACTAAGCAGATAGAAGAGGAAGGTGAGAGATAACAGGGGAGAAATTGGATGAGAAGGAACCAAGAATGGCACAATGCCCTTGTTAGATTTTTGTTGCCGTGATCTCATTCATAAAGTCGTTTAGTGAATGTTGAACTTGTATCTGGCCTCTTCAGGCAGCTTTTTGTAAAAAAAGAAAAAAGAAAAGTAGGTATAAAAAGGTTTTACTCCTAACTTTCTTATCATATCAGGAATTGGAATCTTATTCTACAATTTGCATCTTTGATGGTAACCCTTCAATTCTTAGCAATGGCGGAACCGATGCTAGCGTTGCCAAAGCAGTAGATTAGTAAGAATTCAGGAGGCAGCGACAGTATCACTAAAAGTTTAAACATAAAAAATTATTTTTTAATGATTTATATGATATTTTATGTATACAAGTTAATATATTCCTTACTTTTTAATAAATAAATTTAACTTGTATCCATCTTATTATTATATAAATATTAATAATTAAATTTATTGCATTTGTTGGAAAACATCCACCAAGGCAAGAAATATTATTGTAAGTATAAAAAAACATGTTATTTTAATAACTAATTTAGGTTGGTATAATGGTTAATTAATTAGTGTTGCAAGCAAATGACTTGGGTTCAAAATTTTGTACCTTTGGTTTGTGATTTTTAACAGGTCATTTGACTTAAAACAACATTTAATGACATTAAATATTGTAATTAAAGGTAGTTTAAATGAGCATTTAATTAAACTATATTAGCAATTAGTGATGTCTCTGACTTTAAGACTTAATTAAAATTGATATTAGTGAGAGAAGATACAAATTAAATTTAAATTTAAAAAGGAGAGGGAAATTAAATTCGACCAATACATAATGCATGTCGGCCCGTTTTGGGTATGTATCGGCACGTTTCGTATTGTATCGGCCGATACGAGGCCGGTATGGACCTGTATTGGTTCGATACGGACGAAAAAATACGAAACCATTTAATTAGACATGTTCCATGTATTGGAACTCTTCCAACACGATCCTTACGAAATTCAAAACCTTGCCTGGAGCATGTTTGCCCTCAAAAAGAGAGGATTGAGAGCATCATTTGTATCATAGTTGGTCAATGTAAAAAATTGTAGATTTCAATCTTGAAACCTGTGAACTCGTTAGAATTAGAAACCGTTTGGTTGGGATGCAAAATTTGTCAGTGTAATTGTAAAAATAGACCAGTTTGTATTGATGAACCAGTTAGAAGAGATTTTTGAATGTCCATGAACTATTGTGGTTTTTGCACTAAAACAAATATAGCCTAAATTGCGTTGAAAATTGAAATAAAGTGCAAATTATTGTGATTTTTGGCTTTTTGCCAATGGCCATTATGTCTATATACTTGAGTCCAAATGCAGTACAAAAAACTACACAACAAATATTTATATACTATGAGTAACTAAATTTTCATTGCTTTACGTTTCACAAGGTATTCACAATGGTAAAAAACAAACAAAAATCACTTTACAACTGCACCATAAAACCTATTCAAATCGGAGCTAAGAGTAATCAATAAGCGGGACCGGTCATAGACGTCTACAAGATTTGCTTATTAAATAGAAAAAGAAGTTATTAAGGCTATGTTTGATTGTAAAGGTTTCCCTACCTTTCCCTTCCTTTTCCTACTTTTTCCTTCAAACCAAACTAGCCTAAGGTTTAAACCACACAGATAGAGATAGTCACTTAATCAGTCAAGGCTTTTGGAGCTTTATCCCTTGCATTATGATTGATGACTGAAATAACAACCTAAAAATGAGAGGAAAAAAAGAATAAGATCAGAAAAATAAATTAATGGAATTGTAACATCGCTGCGCCAATTGCTAGAATTGGAAGAGTAGTAACAAGCCAACAATATGAATATCTAAAAAAATCACCTTGAATCTCAAAAAGGCTACAACAATATTAAGTGTTTCTATAGAGCAGAGTGCTGCAAACTTCAATGAACTCCCTCCTCTCTAAACCACAAAAACAAATGCATGTCCCTAGAGAATCAGATTTCCTCCTTGCTTGCAAGTATGAAAGAGGGTGCAACGATCACAAACAGCAGCACAAGATTAGTTTTGTTTTGTCCGATGAAACACCTATTCTACTCTTGTAGGGAAGAATTACAACAAAATTAGGGTGGGTAGGGGAAAAGAAATGGCACTCCTGGAGGCTTCTAATGTTCTGGAAAACAAACTCTCCATGGTACTCATTTTCTATCTTCACAAAACCAAAAAAAAAAAAAATACAATACACCATCATCTTCATCAATAGCAGTAATCTTCACGATGGTATGGGGAGAAGTGCAGTGGAATTGTCAACCAAGCCACTGTTGCAGAAAGGTTATTTAGTTGGTTCAGCAGCCACATAAAAACATTTACAGAACTCTTAGTCTCCGGATACATATTTCTTCTCAGCATAGTATCTCTTTTCACTCTCTACCTTTTTGGCATTGCGTTTCTGCATGACA
Organism: Nelumbo lutea; assembly: GCF_056320005.1. Lineage (NCBI taxonomy): Eukaryota > Viridiplantae > Streptophyta > Magnoliopsida > Proteales > Nelumbonaceae > Nelumbo > Nelumbo lutea. The sequence continues at coordinate 54,266,594 of NC_142691.1, forward strand.
AGCTAATCATTAAGACAGAAGTACACAAGAAAATAACAGTTATGGTGTAATGATTGTCTTCTTTGGATTTCTTAACAGTGAGGTCAAATTCTTCTACAAGAAACATGAGTGTGAATATAGGATTTGCAATGAAAGTTATACGGAAACAAAGAGAAAATAAGGGAAAGAGCATTAGAACAAGAAAAAGAACAGCTTGAAAATGCCTCCAATTGGGCTAGCCTAACTTGATAACAATTCACAGCTTTCTCAATTTCCAATTTTTGGTTTAATTTATCTTAACTATTCAATATCCAATTGCAATCTCAATTCGATCTGTATCTGACATAAACTGATGGATAAAAGAAATCAAATTTGGATCTACCTATATCTGATCCAATTCGATCTGTTTGCAGCCCTAAATTCATGATTTGATTAAACATTCTTTATCATCAAGGATTCAATTGAATTTTCAAGGGATTGTCCATTTCTTGATGCAGTGGTAAAATCTCAAGCTAACAAGCAGAAGAATGCCTATTTGAGTATTGGAGTAGCCACTTTGTGCTAAAAACTGCTGGAGGTTAGGTCCATATCCAGTCTACTCCCAAGACCCTGGATGGCTGGAGAAAACTTGGGGCCAACAGCCGGGCCGTTGGGGACATTTTTGGGCATGACACATCAACCCTTTCAGTCCCTTGCTTGTCTTTTTGGCCAAAAGAATATTGAGTGCAGTTAGTCTTTTACCTAGGGGTGAGCACTATTTGGTTAAAACCAAAAAACTGAACCAAAAATTTCGGTTTTGGTTTGTTCGATTCGTTTTTTTGTTTTTGGTTAAATCGGTTCAGTTAATTCAGTTTGACTAATTCGGTTTTCGGTTTTTAGAATTAGAAATTCAGTTAACCGAATTAACCAAACTTTCTATTATTATACGTAATATATAATATGTAAGATATATTATATAATATGTAACATATAATATATAATATATTATATATTTATATATAATATAATAAAATTTGATTTCATAATATATGTTATAATATATATAATAAAGTATATATTATTAAAATTCAGTTTTAACCAAAATAACCGAAAACCAAACTAAAAATTTTGGTTTTTTTATAATTCGGTTTCGGTTTAACTCAGTTTTTAAAATTTTGGTTTATTTGGTTCAGTTTTAACTGAATAAACCAAATGCTCACCCCTACTTTTACCCAACACCTACAGAAATGTGTCATGCCCAGGAACATTCTCAACAGTCTTGGCTGTAGGGGGCCAACAGCCAAGGCTTTTCCAGATAGCTGGAACCAGCATTGGGTAAAGCATTTTTTTAATAATAAGAATGATGCACTATTGTAAGTAAGATCATGATCTTGGTCAATACCTTGTAAACTTCATGATTAGCAATTATCCTTTTGGCAACAGAAGAAGTAGTAATATCTTTAGGGCTTTCAATCATACGAAAAATTCCCATGCTCTTGGGAGCTGCATATGGATCAGCATCATCCTATACACAAAATCAACATCACTGCTAAATTTATAAACTGGAGAAAAGAAATTGGTCCACACTAAACAAACTAAAGTATTTACTTACATTTAAAAAGTTGGTGCTTTCAGCAACTGTCCCATGCACAACCAAGGAGATATTGAATGTAATTATCTGCTCAAGCCCAGAAAATTAACATCAGCACCAACCTCACTTTAGAATGATTAATGATAAATCATGTTCTTAGCACATGTATAAGAAGCTACCAAGGGAGCATGTCAACAGAAAAGGGTTTTAGAGGAAAAGGTCTATCCTATAGGATATATCAATAAAAGAAAAAGAGCCTCGCTTTTTACAGAACTTGAGGCTTAAGTTAGTTATGATGAGAGGAATTGATTTGGGCAAATGAAAAAGGTTAAATGATGGGTGGCTTCAGTTTTCTCGAGAGCCACAAATCCAAGACATAATGGTATAGAAATCTACATACCATGTCCTTTGTAACTTCCCAAGGGGAGCCTATGATAACTTCATCAACATATCGGCATGCCAGCACACTAAGACTACGTTCATGAAGGTCCATGATTGGATACTGAGTTCCTCTATGCTCACTGCAGTGGAAAACAATACTAAGAATTCTTCTTTCTTCCACAAGTTATGAAATATAACCTCCATATAGCAGCATCCAGACCAAACCAAAGATTGCTGACTGGTATTGGAAATAATTTGGAAATAATATTTCCTTCTGATCCATGAAGAATGGCAGACACCAAATATGATAATGAACAAAAAAACCAACCTGACAGTTTCGTCGCTGTGAATACCAACAAGGAGAAAATCTCCAAACTGCCTAGCACTCTTTAATATCTGAACATGACAAGAAAGAGCAGCTCAGCCCATAAAAAGAATCAAATAATGGATGGGGGAAATTATGACAGTATCTAATGAATCATTATGGTTAAAGTAAAGAAAAGTCATGAATGTTACACACTGATACTAGGACACTTAAACCAATCTCTGTATCCACAATAACTTAGGCAGGTTTTTCCTTTGACAATGTTACTTCCATGTATTCAGTAAAATTTGGGACAGGATGTCTATATCCATATTTCCAAAAAATCAGTACAGGACCGTGTAAAACTCTTAAATTCGTATTTGAGCCTATAACATCAGATGTATTCACTAGAATATTATTAGCATGTGCCTATCTTCCATACAGAGGGGTTCCTCTGTATAACCACTAAAATAATAGATTTAACACTCTACCCAATAAAAAAAAAAACACTGAAAATTTGAGAAAGAAAGAAGGAAAAACTATCTCACAAATATATGACATCCTTGACAAATAGACATGATTGGGGGAGAAGACAAAAAACCAAATATAAATGGATGGATCAGTATGTCGTCTCTTGACTGCCCAACACTCTTCTCCACACAACATAGATAGCCTTACAATTGTTTTATAGAATTTTCCTTTTAATCTAAGTGGTGTTCACCTATCACATAAAAGTCTAGACGCACCCCCCTCCATTTTGCCCATCCCACTCTAATTCTTCGGGTGACATCCTCCTCAATCTTTCCCTTGTTATAAATTATTGAACTAAGATACCAAAAATGGTCACAATGAGTTATCTCTGTCTCCAATCCAAAGTGTATCTTGATTTACACTCCTATTATTACTAAATTTACATGTCATGCTCTGTTTTAGTGCTACTAATTTTAAAACATCTTGTTTCTAAAGATGGGTGATTCATGTGGGGCTGAAGTCTATCATTTATTTAGGGCTCAATTGTGCATCAGCCTTTGACTTCAACAAGCCGGTTGAAAGAATATTTGGGCATACAATTAGGTTAATAAGAATAGCTAGACCACATCTTGCTTTGAGGTCATTACTGATTTTCTATGGTAAAATGAATTAAGGAAATTTTTATCAAAAGCATGATCAAAGAAAATTTATTGATGACTTCAAATATCAGAAAGGGTCCTGATGCAGGAGCTGAAGAGTCAAAATTGGAATTTTATGAAACTTTATGTATTATGATTCATTGGAACAAAACAAGAACCGCAAGCATTCTTTGATTGGGTTGCTAAGCTAGAAGAATATTTTGATTGGCATGACATATTTGACAAACAAAGGATTAGATTTGCACGCATGAAGTTGACGGGCCATACTAAAGTATAGTGGAGAACTCTTGAGCAACAACTAGAAAATAGAGGTGATGATCCAATTAGTACATGGGCAGAGATGAAAGGTGTTTACAAGAAAAGTACATCCCACTAGACTTCCATGATGATCTATATATGGAGTTGACTAATTTCAAGCAAAAGAAGAAGCAGTAGGTTACAACAAAGAACTTGAAGTCAAAGGGAAGAAGGTACAAAGTTGAAAAGAAAGTATGATTCCTTGCAAGTTGATGCCTATCCTAGAGCTGAAGTTGAGGATGAAGCTAAAGAAGAAGAATTTCAAGCTATAGAAGTTCTAGATATTAAAAATCAAGAGGTCAAGAAAAAAATAGAAATTACTAGAGTTTCCAACACCCATGATCAGCTTGAGGTTAATAATCAAGAAGAAATAGAAGCAGAACGAGTTAAAGAAATTCAAGTGCAAGATACAAATGTGCTGATTGTAGTAGATCCCAATAAGAAAGAAAGTGACTTGACATTTCAAGTTCAACTAGAACTAATTCAAGAATTACAACCTAACATAGCACAAATTCCACCAACATCAACAATAGAAGGAGTCCTTCAGTTTGTTGAAGAACTAAGGATAGCATAACACATAGAGATGGTGATTCTAGAGGTTGAAGGAAAAGTTCCAAATGTTGCAGTTAAGGGTTTGGATATGTGAGGGGAAGATTCATCACAATGGTTGGTTGGTAAATTAAGTGTTCTAGAAACTAATTGTTTGCTGGAAAACAGCAGCCGGAGAAGAAGAAGAAGAAGAAGAAGAAGATGAAGAAGAACAAGAAGAACAAGAAGAAGAGAAGAAGATTTGAGAATGGCAGCTTCTACACTTCAGCCGGCCCTACAATCTTATATAGATGTTTACAAAGTAATGTTACATGAATGGACTAGAATGCCCTTGATTAGTGATGGGACACCTAGACAAAAAATAAAATAAAACAAGTTTAGGCCCAATAACTAAGAACTTAAGACACAAATATGACTAACATAAACACTAAACCAGCCGAACCAACTCTCCCCCTCAAGCTAAGCATGGATGTTAGTCATGTTTAGTTTGCCAAGTCTAAGAATTTCGTTGAAGCTAGTCCTTTTGTTAGCATATCCGCAATCTACATCTCGGAAGGAGTATAAGGAATGCAGAGCTCCCCTGAGACTATCCTTTCTCTAACGAAGTGTCGGTCAATCTCAATAGCTTCATCCTATCATGTTGCACTAGGTTATTTGCAATGTTGATGGCAACCTTGTTGTCACAGTACAGCCTTAGAGGACACTCGACCTTTATCCCGAGCTCACCAAGAAGGGTCCTAAGCCACAATAGTTCAGCAACACCATGAGCTATAGCTCGATATTCAGCCTCTGCACTTGATCTAGCAACCACATTCCGCTTTTTACTTCGCCATGTAACCAAATTCCCTCCAACAAACGTGCAATACCCAGAAGTAAACTTCCTATCTCCAACAAAACCAGCCCAATCAACATCAGTATACGCTTCAATTTCAATTTTATTGTGTTTTTTGAACAGAATTCCTTTTCCTGGACAAGTCTTCAAGTACCTAAGAATCCTTTCCGCTGCTCTCATATGAAGAATCTTTGGAGAGTGCATAGCTGACAACATGTAGACCTACCAGTTTTCGGTATATCTCTTTATCAAGGTAGTCATCTCCTACTGATTCTTGTAGACCATGGTTCTGTTCTATTGGAGTATCTACTGGTCTACTCCCCATCATACCTATCTCCTCTAGAATATCAAGGACATACTTCCGTTGACATATATAGATGCCCTCTTGTGACCTAGCAACTTCAATTCCAAGGAAGTATCTCAGATGACCCAAGTCTCTGATCTCAAACTCAAAAGCCAAGAACTCCTTCAATCTTTTTATCTCTTCTATATCATTCCCTATAATCACCATATCATCCACATCTTTTGTGACGTATTTCTTCTTGGTAATGGGATTATAACACTTGTAACCCTTCTGTGTAGGAGAGTACCCTAGAAAGATTCCTTTCGTAGCCCTTGGATCCAACTTGGTCTTCTTTGGATCCTTTACATGAATAAAACATACACAACCAAAGACTCTAGGTGGAAGAGGAAAGTCTGGAAGATTAGGACAAAGGACAAAGAAAGGAGTTTTCATACCCAACAACTTGGATGGCATCCGATTTATCAGATATGATGCGGTAAGGACTGCTTGAGACCAATAGTACTTGGGAACCTTGTGCTGAAATAGTAAAGCTCGAGCGGTCTCCAATAAGTGTCTATTTTTGTGCTTAGCAACCCCATTCTGTTGAGGGGTACTAGCACAAGATGACTGGTGTAGCATGCTTGCATCCTCCATGACCAGGTTCAAGGATCTTTCAAAATATTCAACAGCATTGTCTGAACGGAATTGCTTAATCTTTTTATTAAATTGAGTTTCAATCATTGTCTGAACAAAATGCCATGGTTATCCATGGCACTTCATCACGTCCTTTTAACAAGTAGATCCATGTGCATCGTGAATAGTGATCAATAAAACTGATAAAGTAACGAAAGTCATTTATAGAAACAAGAGAGACCCCAAACATCAGAATGGACCAAATCAAAAGGAGCTTGAATTTCATTACTAGAAATTGGATAAAGAGTTCTACATTGTTTTGACAACCGACACATTTCACAAACTAAACTTTGACTTGAAATACCCTTGAGTAATTCAGGAAACAACCCTTGCAATGATGAAAAAGGTAAATGACCTAGCCTTGCATACCACAAGTGTAACCTAGCTATTGACTCCTCATTATTCTGACTACTGGCAGTAGATGATTGTAAAGCCGAACTGATGTCTGCATCAAAATAGTAGAGACCTCCACACTCATGACCACTCCCAATCGTTCTCTTCGTCAGTCTGTCCTGAAAGACACAATGAGTAGGAAAGAAAGTTATGCTACAATTTAAATTCTTGGTAAGCTTCGAAACAGATAAGAGATTGGAAGATTGGGAACATGTAGAACAGATTTAAGAGAGAGGGCCTTGCTTAGGTCAACTCCCCCCTTCCCAGAGATGGTGGAGAGATAACCGTCAGCAACTCTCATCTTATATTGGCTAGACATCAAATGATAAGAAAAAAATAAAAAGGGCATGTGTGTCATGTGTTCAGTTGCACCAGAATCAATAATTCAAGAAGTAGACTCTACAAAACTAGTTGCACTATAAGCAGAGACAATACCTGATCTGGCAAGGGAGGTGGAAGTAAGGGAATTAGTCCTTAGACGGGTTAAGGCCCGGCTAAGGACCTCTACCTCATCAACAATGAAATCCAAGAACCTGGATGTGTAGGAATTAGCAGTCTGTCCCATGGGAGGAGGTGTAACTGTAGATGTGTTCTTCGAGCTATCACCACTGTTACTAGTAACAAGGTTCCCACTTGCTGTTTGATTCCTCTAGGGCTTTTTGTCTTTCCTCAACGCAGCTGGTTTCAGATGAGGATAAAGAACCCAACAAGTCTCTTTTACATGCCTTTCACCTCCACAATGAGTGCACTTAAGATGCCTCTTGTCCAAATGCTTGCTCCCTTTTTGGTTTGAAGAAATCAGGGCGTTGAATGTTCAACAGGCTGCATTTGAGTGTCAACTTGCATCTCTTTCCTCCTAACCTCTTCATTCCTTATTAGATAGTAGACATGGTGTAAATCTGACATTTCATCCCTTCCCAAAATTTGAGACCTTATGCTCTCATACATTGGGTCTAAACCTGCCAAGAACTTAAAGGCTCTACCCTCTTCAGTTTGTTTATTATGCCTCTCCTTGTCTCTTACATTCTCCCAACCAAGAATAAGATGATGATCAAGTTCTTCCCATAGTCCTTCTAGGGTTGCAAAATACGTTGCAACTGTCATATCTCCTTGTCTCAATGCAGCAATGTCTTAGTTTAGCCTATAAATTCTTGCATTGTTCTTTCTCTGTCCATAAGTTTTAGACACTTTCTCCCAACAGTGGTAAAGTGTTGAATAGTCATGGCCACTCTTGGAGTCATCGAAGCAAGCAGCCAGGACATAACAGTAGCATTTTCCTTACGCCATATTGCATACTCCACACTACCCACTTCAGGTTCCTTCTTCTGTCCATCTAAATAACCCGTAAGTTCCTAGGAAGTAATGAAGAGCATGGCTGAAACAGACCATTCTCTGAAGTTATATTCATCCAACAATACACTGGTGATCTGCAAGTTGTGCAGATTTGGTTTTCTAGATTAGAAGACCTCCCACCAGTTCTATTATCCCTAGAAGACACTTCTCCCGATATTGAAGACATCTCCTTCCTCTTACAGTAATGACAATTGAAAACTCAGTACAAAGAACACGATTTCAGACTTACCGAAGCTGTTACAAATCTGAGAACCCCTCGTAACAGGTCTGAAACCAAGAACAATCCACCTTTGTACTGTGCTGAACTCTTCTAGACTAGGTTGGGCTTTGACTTCTGCTATCGTAGACTGTGACCACCCTTACGATCTATACTAGGACTATCTAATTCAGTCCTTCCACCTAGATCTGTTCCACACAGATCTCTCTTAGCAGCCGAATGGCTACTACCTGCTGCAGGGTGCCTAGTAGGGCATCAACTTCTGTAACAAACTCCCCTTGGGCCCTACAACCAAGGGACCCTAGATACAGACCTTGTTGTGTTCTACGGTCAGCCCTAGGGTTTCTTCACAGTGGCCAAGATATGAGAGAGAGAGAGAGAGAAAAAAAAAGAAGGAATAGAGAAGAGGAGAAAAGAGGTGGTTGTAACCAGTCAAACCGATTAGTGCTCTGATACCATGTTTGCTGGAAAACAACAGCCGAAGAAGAATAAGGAAAAGAAGAAGAAGAAGAAGAGAAGAAGATTTGAGAATGGCGGCTTCTACACTTCAGTCGGTCCTACAATCTTATATAGATGTTTACAAAGTAATGTTACATGAATGAACTAGAATGCCCCTGATTAGTGATGGGACACCTAGACAAAAAAAATAAAACAAGTTTAGGCCCAATAACTAAGAACTTAAGACACAAATATGACTAACATAAACACTAAACTAGCCGAACCAACACTAATGTTATTGATGATTTAACAAAGATGGTTATGGAAGGCAGTGTTTCAAAAGTACATTTCTTTCAAGATCCTTTTCTAGTTCTGTGTGTGGCCTCTACTCTACAGTCCAAGCATATAGCTGTGGGAAGTCCTACTCCTTTTGTAATTGGGGCATATCAACTTTTCATCCTCAAGTTCTTCAAAACTCGAGGACGAGTTCTTTTGAACAGGGGGAGAATGATGCAGAAGCTGAAGAGTCAAAAATGGACTTTTATGAAATTTTATGTTTTTCTATATTTTTGGATAGTAGGGGTATTTTTGTCATTTTGCAATTTTTGTGGGGTCCAATGATAGGGTTTAATTTTTCTAGTTATGGTTTGTTTATGTTTAAAATTTCAGTCATTGCATAAGTAGGATTGGAGTTATTAAGTCTTCTTTGAATTGAAATAGGATAAGACAACTCAGTTTAAGTCCTACTATGACTCCTAGGACTATAAGACTATTATGAGTCTAAAAGTTTGACTCCTAGGATTATTATGAGTCTAGAGTCTATATAAATATATATATATATATAGAGAGAAGAGAGAGAGAGAGAGATGGACGTTTTACACAGGCAATGAAATATGAGTTTTCTTCAGCTTATGCTAACTAGGGCGAGTGATTCCCATGCCCTAGAGTGATTCTAAGCACCCTATGAGTGATTCCAAGTATTTTCTCTCTTCTTTCTATCCCTATTTTCTCTCTTATTCCTTCAAGAAGCCATTACAGCCATCAATAGCCATAAAATTCTGATCAAAGAAGACCATTCAACATTCTCTAAGGACTAGAACTGAGATGATCCTATATAGCATGGCTTCTCCAACTAGAAAGATAGTGGCTTTCTTCTCTTCCCTAACCTTCAATGAACACTGACCACTGTTTCTGCAATCCTCAAGAAGAAATCTCTTTGCTTCAAAATCCATCTCTTGTCTCCATCCCATGGATGGCAGGAAACCTTGCTTCTTCTCCCTTCATCTCCATCTCTTTTACTCCACTAGCACCTTGGGGGTATTCTCACTTTAGGGCCTTGAACCTCTTGTTCTATTGGAATCCAAGATCTGACAACTTCACAATTGATCATCCTGCTAAAGGTGCATGGAGAATTGACTGTTTTTTATCAATATAACAAGAAACTTTATTAAAGATATGAAACTATGTGAAGCTTAGGTACAAAGGAGAGATAAAAAAGACTTAACACCCCACCAAAGAAAACAAGGAAAAATAAAAAAATATTAGTCCTCTTCACCCAGTTGTAATGAACCACAATATCCCTACTCAGCCAGTTAAATTTATTCTTCTCATTGTTATAACTCCATAATCCGCAGCCTCCCCCCTTTAGCCACCTAATCACCACCTCCGAGTCACCTTCAAGAACCAAACATCTAATGTTCAACTCCTTTGCTCTTTGGATACCTTCCAGGGTTGTGAGGATCTCAGCCCTAAGAGTCTCCTTCCCCAATTGGGCCTGAGAACATAGCAATAATAGCCCCCACCTCATTCCTAAATACTCCCCCAATCCCAGAAGGCCCTGGGTTCCTTACAGAGGGCAAAGGAGGCTATCTCCTTCCAATTTCTCATCACAACAGCCACAGAATAATCTGAGAACAATTCCATAGTTTTCAACCAATGTGCCACCCTTAACACGATTAGATCTAATAAGTTTCCAATGGTTCTTTCCTTTGAAAATATTCATGAGTTTCTTTCTTCCCATAGAGACCAACACACTACAGCCCTAATGCTTCTCCACATAGTCTTCCTCTCTTCTTCGGCCATCTGAAAAAAGAGGGAAAGAACAAGCTTTAGACACTCCTAGGGGGTATCCAAACACACCCAAAAAGGGAAAAGACCCACTCCCAAACTGATTTAAGAACCGAACAAGTGACCATAAGGTGGTAATCAGTTTCCCCATCAGCTTTATAGAGAGTACATCTATTGGGAAGTAAACAAGAGTTGGGTCTCCTCTTCTGAAGTAGGTCATTTGTGTTAATTCTTTCAAGGAAATTTTCCCAACAAAAACTACGAACCCGAGGAGGAATGAGCCTACTCCAAATTTCTTTAACCGGGAAAGACAACACAATGGGATCAAAAGGCTGAGTTAAAGTCTCGAAAAATGAGGCACAAGAGAAAACACCTAAAGAGGAGGGAACCCAAAATCTGGTGTCCTCCTTAAAGGGATCCAAGAAGACATTTCCAATGATGGCTAATAAAGACAAAATGTGGTCCAAGTCTGTGTCCCTAATTGCCCTTCTCAGCCCTAGGTTCCACCAAAACCCCGAAGGAGAGTCCGAGGGGGTTAAGGAAGAAATGGATTCAGTTTTCAAATCAGAAAGAGCATACAAAGAGGGTAATTGGTCCATTAGAGGTGAATCCCTGACCCAAAGTTGTTCCCAAAATTTTATTTTATTATCGGAGTTAAGACCATACCTGATACAAGGGGAGAATACTGGAAGCAATTTGTGTATGGCTAACCAAGGAGAAGTGGTTATAGTCCTTGCCAAGATTCCAGGTTCCCAACCATTGTCTTCCAACCCATGTATGCTAGCCACAATCTTTGTCCACAACTTGTCTCTTTCCAACGAAAACCTCCATAACCATTTCCCCAGCAATGCCATGTTCCTCTTCCTAAGATTCCCAACCCCAAGACCTCCTAGCTTTTTACCTCTAGTTACCACCTCCCAACTCACACTATGGTCCCGCTTCTCTTCTCCAGGCTCCCACAAGAAATCCCTCATAAGCTTTTCCAAAGTGTTAGAGACCTTTGTGGGGATCTTAAACACTAATAGGAAGTACACAAGAAGATTAGCTAGGGTTGATCTAATCAAAGTGATTCTCCCTCCCAAGGAAAGATAATTTTTCCTCCAAGAGGCAAGCCTTTTCCCAAATCTCTCCACCACCGGGTTCCAAAAGCTTACATTCTTAGGGTTATCCCCCGAGGGGAGGCCTAAGTAAGCCATCGGCCATTCCTAGGTTGCACACCCTAACACATCTGCATACTCTCTAAGCTCCCTCTCCTCCAAATTCACACCCGCCAAACTACTTTTATCCAAATTCACCTTGAGATTGGATACCCGCTCAAAGAGTTGTATTGCCAACTTTAGGTTCCGGATCCACTCAATGTTCCCCACCTTCACAGAAAAGGATAGTGTCATCTGCGAACTGTAGATGAATAAGAGGTATCTCCTCCCTTCCTACTCTCCATCATTTTATTAAATTCCTTGAATCCGCTCTCTGAATCAATCTCCCAAATACATCAGCAATCAAAGTGAATAGGAAAGAGGATAGTGGATCACCTTGTCTTATTCCTCTCGAGGCAAGGAAGAAATCCACCACAGTTCCATTCACCAAGATAGAGTAGTGGCAACTTCTAATATAACCCCAAATCCATTTACACCAGTTGTCTCCAAAGCCAAAACGTTTCAACACCTCCAACAAAAAGGACCAATCAACCAAGTCATAAGCCTTCTCCAAGTCCAGTTTACACACCACTTTCTTCTTGGATTTCCTAAAGCTCTCCAGACTCTCATTTGCAATCAAGATTTGACCGGTAATTTGTCTTCCCATCACAAAATCACCTTGGTTAGGTGCAATTATAGAAGGAAGAACCTTCTTTAACCATAGAGACAACACTTTTGCGATTATTTTGTACAAACTGTTCACCAAATTAATAGGTCTGAAGTCCCTTGGTTGTGAAGCATCTTTCTTCTTAGGAACCAGAGCAATAAAAGTGGAGTTCAAGCTCGAGTTGATTATTCCCTTTCTATGAAACTCCTCAAACACTGACCCAATATCTTCCTCCACAATACCCCAACAACCTTGATAAAAAGCCATTGTGAACCCGTCCGGACCTAGAGCTTTTGTTCTATCCTTTGAAAAGATTGCTTCCTTTATCTCCTCCAAATCAAATCTCCTTTCTAACCACTCTCTGCTTTCTGGACTTAAGAGTCGGACAATCTAAACCCTCCAACTAGATCCTTTCATTTAAAGGTCTTCTGAAAATAGATTTGAAATGGCCAACAAGGGTTTTTGTTATTTCTATCGGGTGGGAAATAACTGTTCCTTCAACTTCCAACTTTGAAATGAAATTCTTCCTTCTTCCACCGTTTGCCATTGAGTGAAAAAACCCGGTGTTTCTATCCCCCTCCTTCAACCATTTGCACCTAGATTTCTGCCTCCAACTTATTTCCTCCTTAGTATCTCTGAATTTTTGTAAGGTGGCATCTCTTGATTTCTTCTTTGGGACTTGGGAAAACCCCATATTTGTTGTTTTGTTTGAATTTGTAGGCTCTGTATCTCTTTTACCCCTTGTATAATCCAATATGGACAAGAAGCAAAGACATGGAGTGAAGAAGATATTAGATACAAAATATCTATCAAAAAAAAAGATATTAGACACAAAACAAGTATCATTTGCTAGTTGCTACAAACCAATGCTTCAAATCATGTTCAAAATGTACTCTAGCTACAATCAAAATTACTAAACTTGTATTGAAAAATACAAGGATGATCATGGATCAAAAACAGAACCAGCACAACATCTTCTATAAGTTTTTGGATTTATCTTAAAATAATCAAAAGGAATGTAGAAAAAAAAGTCAAATGAACAATCAATCAATGCACACACACACATCCCACATGAAACAAAATTATGAAGTATGTAAAAGTGACTAAATTTGTTGCACCTCCACATGTCCCGCATGAAACAAATCGAATGCACCATCGATGTACACAACACGAGCATTTGGTCCTGGACCCTAAAATTATATCCAAGAAAAAAAAAGTGTCATTTCATCAAGAATCACACATGGTGAAATAATTAAGCAACAATATAAGTCATTGAAGCACTACCATAAAATAAAATGGTTTTAGTCCTATTGCAATCATAGAAATAGATTAGATTCTGCATCTTTAAGGTGGCTTCATAAGGGAATTTCCCTCATACTTAAATTTCAGATTCCCATGTCCCTCCTAAGATGGTCCTTACAGCTTGGACAGTAAGGCCAAGCAAATGTATGATTAAGGATAAGATTGCACATTAACCACAGAACTATGGGCACATTTTCTTGACATTTCTAGTTTGCTCCCAAGGTCTCCTTGGAAACCAGCAAACAATGGTACATTAGAAAACTTATTAAGAAAGGAAAGATCCTTGAGCCTTGAGAATATCATCCAACTCGCCTCTGTTTAAGTGATACAAGGAGAGAAAAACTGTAGTTGAGAATACTCATAACACATGCAAAACCAAATTGTGTAAGGGACAAATAAATCAAATAACCAACTAAACACTAGAATCAACATGCATCAATAAATACAGCACATTGTCATCACCCTACCTACAATTCCACTCAATTGGAGTATTAGCTGGATTAAACCCAAGATACCCTGTCTCTCTTAGACAAGGTCTAGGATTTTATAGTAAAGAAAATTTTCATTAAAAGAAAAAAGCACAAGAAAAGGTAATAAGTAGTCACCCGAAATAGGAACAGCCAAAATAAAACAAATTAAACACCCCTCAATCATATACCAAAATATAAATCTCATACAGCAAGGACTTGTAGCGCCCAATCTCATACAGCAACCCCCCATGGATTCCACACCACTATCACAAGATCATTTAGAATTCACTCCTCTTCTGCTGCATCATCAGGCTAAAAATACAGTTTGTTAGCAGCATCTCCATCCATCTTCTCCAAATATATAAAAGCTTTTGTCCATCAACAAAAAAGACTATACGAGATTTTCTTGCAAATTCATCACCAACTAAGATAAAAGGACCAAATGATTTACTTAATTGAATTCCCCTATCAATTACCTTTTCCAAGTCAATCTTCTTCTATAGCTGTCCAGCTTGGTCAACAATCACCTCTAAATCTTCCTTTTGCATCTCAGTAACTTCTTCAAAGTCTTTTCCCAGTTCTTCTACAACTATATTCTCAGAAGCAACCACAGAGAATTCTAAAATCACTCCTGTTCCAACTTTAATAAAGAAAAGGTGAAGAAAAGGATAGGAGAAAGAAAGAGAAGAAGATAGGAAGGGAAAGGGAAGGGAAAGAGAAGAAAAGAGGGAAGACGAGAAAGGAGAAATCTGTTCACCTCTCCTTACTGTCGACCCAGGTTGTATTAACATTCTACTAATATTGAAATGACTACAATACTCTCAGGAAAATTACAGCAGATATAAGAGAAAAAGAATAACATGAAAAAGACAATATTGCTCCTGTTAACTACTTCTAACAATTCTGACACTCCCCCTCAAGCTGGAGTATATATCATAAACTTCCAGCTTGTTACAAATATAGTCCACCCTTGAGCGACCCACACTTTTAGTAAAAATATCAGCTACTTGGTCTTCAGATTTAACATAGGGAGTAACAAACTCTCCACTTGTCACTTTCTCTCTCACGAAATGGCAATCAACTTCAATGTGTTTAGTCCTTTCATGAAACACTAGATTAGATGCAATATGTATTGCAGCTTGGTTGTCACAAAACAATTTAACGGGTTGACAAATTGTGATATTCATCTCCCAAAGAAGATGCTTCAACCAGACTAGCTCACAGGTAGCACGGACCATTGCCATGTATTCATCTTAGTGCTACCCCTAGCAACTACATTCTGCTTCTTGCTCTTCCAAGTAATGAGATTTTCGCACAAGAAAGTACAATAACCTGTAGTAGACTTCCTGTCCATCAAAGACCCTGCCCAATCTGCATCTGAGTATCCTACCAGAGACACATCTCCCCCTTTTCTTATACAAAAGCCCTCGACCAAGAGCACCCTTTAGATACTTCAGCACCCCTCATAACACCATCCCAATGAACAGTTGTTGGATTCTGCATGAATTGACTGAGGACCCTAACACTAAAGGATATGTCAGGCCTAGTGATGGTAAGATAGATCAACTTGCCTACTAGTCTCCAATAATTTGTAAGGTCTTCTAATGGCTCCCCTTGACTATCAGTCATCTTCACATTGGGATCCATGGGAGTTTCAACTGGTTGGGATCCTAATAACTCGGTTTCATCCAACATATCTAAAACATACTTTGGGATAGAAAGACTCCCCAATTCGATCGAGCTACCTCAAATCCAAAAAAGTACTTCAAGGTTCCTAGATCTTTAGTTTGAAAGTGTTGCTGTAGGAACTGTTTCAACTCATCAATTCCATGTGTATCATTGCCAGTGAGAACAATATCATCAACATACACTGCTAGAATGATCTTCCTAGATGACGAGTCTCTACTAAATAGAGAGTGACCAACACTGCATTATTTCAAGCCAAAATCTTGGACCACACTACTAAAACGACCAAACCATGCCTACGATGATTGCTTCAACCCATAGATAGCCCTCTTCAATTGACACCTTTCCTGACTCCCCTTGAGCAACATACCTAGGAGGTTGCTCCATAAATACCGCTTCTTAAAGATCACCATGGAGAAAAACATTTTTTTGACATCAAGCTGAAATAGGAGCTAACCAAAGTGGGCAGCTAAAGAAATGAGCACTCGTACAGAACCTATTTTAGCCATAGAAGAGAAGGTTTCTGAATAGTCCACACCATAGGTCTAAATATACCCATTTGCAACAAGTCAAGCTTTGAACCGCTCAATATTGTCATCTTGACGGTGTTTAACTGTATATACCCATCGACAACCAACGGCCTACTTGCCAAGTGGTAAGGAAGTGAGATCCCATGTATTATTGGACTGAAGTGCATGAAATTCTTCATCCATCGCCTTCTTCCAGTTAGGAGATGAGAGGGCCTCTTGTAGAGAACATAGTAGAGAAATAAAGGATAGAAGGGAAATGAAACATTGATGTGAAGGAGACAATTGAGCAAAGGAGACATACCGAGCAAGGGGATGATCTGTGCAAGTACGCTTACCTTTACGAAGGGCAATAGGAAGATCAAGATCTGAGGATGGTGGATTTGTCAATGGCAAAGACTTTGGTGGCATGTTAGAAGCTAGAGTTGGATCAACTACTAGCAACAATTTTGGTTGTCTATCATGTCTAGAGTACACTTTGTGAATAGATGGTCGAATAGGCTCCTCCAAAGTAGGCAAGGGAATAAAGACATCACCAGATTCAGAGGGAAGAGGAATAGAAGGAGAAGGTTCACGTCCAGAGAAATAGGGTAAACTCTTAAAGAAGGTAACATCTGGAGTAACAAAAGCTTTCTGTAAAACAGGATGATAGCAGTTATAACCTTTTTGAGTACGAGAGTTGATGTAGCCATTTCTGGCCACGTACCAATGTTTTGTGATGTAAAAATTCTTTGGCTAAGTACCTTGTTATTTGACCCGGTGGTGACGTGCCTTGGTGGCGAACTACCTGGTGGCGAATTGCCTGGTGGAGAACTGCCTAGGGGCGAACTACCTGGTGGCGAACTACCTGGTGGCGAATTGCCTGGTGGTGAACTGCCTGGTGGCGAGCTCCCTAGTGGCAAGCTCCCTGGTGGCGAACTGCCTGGTGGCAAACTACCTGGTGGCGAACTCCCTAGTGGCGAACTGCCTGGTGGAGAGCTACCTGGTGACGAACTCCCTACTAGGCGGCCTGTGACTTAGAGAATGGTGAAGCTCCCTGGTGCAGCGCAACCCGACTGCCCTCAGCATGAGGTGGTCTTCTTTCCTTTGTAGGCAGTGGGAGCTGAGGGACCTGCGAGAACTCCATCTTTTCCTCCTCTTTGTAGGCAACAGGAGCTGAGGGACCTGCGAGAACTCCATCTTTTCCTCCTCTTTGTAGGTGGTGAGAGCTGAGGGACCTGTGAGAACTGAATCAGAGGACCCGGGGGTATTTTCCCGACGGGGGCTCTCCGACGCTTAAGTTAGCATTCTGATTGCAGAGAGCTTGGAGAGAAATGAGAGAGCTAGAGAGCAGGGATTACCTCCATTTTTCCATTCCCTCCCCCTTGTCTTTGGGGGTCGGAGTCCTTATATAGTGGTGTCCTGTCAAATCAAGCGTAACAGCCTCTGTCAAGTTAGACGTAACTGCCTCTGTCTCTCTGCCGTAGCCGTTACTGCCAGAGCTGAGGTGGCGGGTGCAGGCGACTGCTGTAGAGTACGGCTCTGCTAGTCAAGGAACAGCTCTCAGGACTGGCAGGCACGGCACCGCCTAGCGAGAGACGTGGGCGCAAACCTCCGGATCTGTCAGGTACGGTTGTCAGGTAGGAGATCTTCCTGCGATACGCTGAGCTGCCCCTAAGTGTCGAACTACCTATGCCGAGTTACCTGTAAGTGCCGAGCTGCCCCTAAGTGGCGAGCTCTTTGTAAGACGCCAGGCTGCCTGCGGAGTGGCCAGCTGCCTATGCCAAGCTACCTATAAGTGCCGAGCTGCCCCTAAGTGGCGAGCTCTTCGTAAGACGCCAGGCTACCTACGGAGTGGCCAACTGCCTATGGCGAGCTACCTATGCCGAGCTGCCCCTAGTTATACCAAGCTCCCTGAGCTATGCCGAGCTGTGCCGAACTGCTCGAGCTGCCCGAGCTGCCCAGTTGTCAAGAGGCTACACTTGGTTTCCATGAGGTGCCAGGTGTCACAATTTCACTGGAGGGCCAAATCCGCCCTCATCAAGAATAACCATGAAAAACTCATCTAATAGCTTTGGAGTCAAGTTTATCATGGCCTAGAGGCCCTGGACCCAATTTGTGAACAAAACACACACAACCAAACACACGAGAAGGAAGAGAGAAAGGCGAGGTGGAAGGAAACAAGATAGAGAAAGGTGATGCGCCATCTAGGGCTGAAGAAGGCATACAGTTTATGAGAAAACAAGAGGTGAGAACTGCATCACTCCAATAGATTTTAGGAACTGACATTTGAATCAACAAGGCCCGACTAGTTTCAATCACATGGCGATTTTTTCTCTCAGGCACACCATTTTGAAGGAGTGTGTGAACATGAGGATTGATGTACAATACCATGCGAGTTAAAATAAGCCTGAAAATTATTATGAAAGTATTCCTTGGCATTATTTGAACGGAACACTTTAATGCATATACCAAATTGATTCCTTATCTCAACATGAAAAGATAGAAAAATAGAGAACAATTCTAAATGATCCTTCATTAAGTAAATCCATGTCATTCTTGAAAAGTCATCAATAAATGTTACAAAATATATGAATCCATTATAAGATGACACACGACTAGGACCCCAAACATCTGAGTGGACTAAAGTAAAAGGACTCAAGACTCTCTTATCATCTCTAGGAACAAAAGACACTCTATGATGTATACTCAACTAACATGACTCACAATCTAACTGAGTTACGAACTCCAAAGTTGGGACTTGCTTTTTCAAAACACATAGAGAAGGATGACCAAGAAGACAATGCCACTGATGTGGTGTAAGAGATGAATGAAGAGCCTTCTAAGGACCATGGTCATCCAAGTAGTACAGTTTTCCAACTTTACAATTGCCACCAATCGTCTTCCTCGTCTTGAGATCCTGAAATACGCAATACGAAGGATAAAATGTTACTGAACAATGACGGGTTTGAGTAAGCTTACTTACAGACAAGAGACTAAAGGAAAACTTAAGAACATATAAAAACATAAAAAACCGAGCGTAAACTAAGGTCAATACCATTAGCTAAGGTAACGGTTTGAGAAGTAGAAGGTGGTGACAAGGATACAAACATATTTGAGGAGCCAATCATATGGTTTGAAGCTCCAGAATCAATTACCCAAGGTGAAAGTAAAGAACTAGAAGCAAGACAAGCAGTACCTGACTTCACAAGTGTAGCAATGGTAGAACTAGAAGAGGCAAACTGGCGAATCTTTTCATACTCCTCGCATGAGCTAGAAATTGTGTCTTTATCCTAACCAACTTTGGAAGGAGTATCTTCAGTCACACTAAGACTCCCAAAATCACCTTCCACCATTACTTGGCTAGTCCAAGAAGATGGAAGGCCATGAAGATCATAACAAAAGTTGACTGTGTGACCTTCTCGTCCACAATGTGAGCACTCACGGGCTGAATCACAGCCACTACCACTACGACCACCACCAAACTCTCTACCACCTTCCCGTACACCTCTAGGCCCACGGCCAAAACCCCTCACATTTCCTTCACCTCTACCACACATATGTCTACTAGGAAAACCTCCTCTGGAAACCACCATGTCTAATCTCTCTAAAGATGGGGGATGATCACTATGTGGATTTGAGGCTCTCCTTATGCGAGAGAAGACCTCAGACAATGATGGAAGATCACTGCTCCCTAATATTTGGGTCTGCACTAGTTCAAATTCAGACCTCAACCCAGATAAAAATCTTGCTACATCTTGTTGTTCTTGTTGTTCTTGTTGAGTCTTCAAATCAATGGATAGGGGTTGACAAATATTGAGCTCATTCCTTAAGCTTTTTAGAGAAGCATAGTATTCTTCAGCACTTTTGTCCCCTGGTTGAAGAGAAAAATAGTCTTGGTACAACTGGTAAATTCTTGTGGCATTGTCTTGTCCAGAGTACAATTGCTTGGCATGGTCCCAA
Source organism: Nelumbo lutea (assembly GCF_056320005.1). Lineage (NCBI taxonomy): Eukaryota > Viridiplantae > Streptophyta > Magnoliopsida > Proteales > Nelumbonaceae > Nelumbo > Nelumbo lutea. Next base: position 54,286,810 of record NC_142691.1, read on the forward strand.
ATCTCCTAGGTCGTATCTAGAAACATAAGGTTTACACTAATGTGATTCTCCATACTATACCGAAGTGATGTCATAATTTGGGCATTCTCTTGTACCCATTCATTGTACTCTTCTAATTCACTTTTCAATGGACCCTCCTTGATGTACTTCAACTTGCCTCTTGCAAAGAGAGATACCTCAACCAACTTGGCCCATGGGATATAATTAGTACCATTGAGTTTCACCGTAGTTAATTGAGAAGTCATGAAATCTGATTGCACAACTACTGTAGGTTTAGTGCTACCATTTGATGAAGCCATGAGTGAGAATAGATCACTGATTTGTCACCTAGGCAATCTATCAAATAGCTGGTATGAAACTACTGTAACACACCTTCTTCTTTAGGAAAAACACCAAGAATCATTAGCCCTCTACTTTAGAAACACTTGGAAAAGATTGCATACTTACCAAAGGAGGTGTCACTACAACACAAACCACCACAAGATCACCACACATTGAGGAACACCTACCTCACAACTCGAAACATCACAAAGCTGCTCTCTTCGAACTATCGAATAGAGGGCTTTTAGAAAAACACCACCAACTCACACAACACTGCAACTTGAGGCATTAAAGCCTCTTTTCCAAGTGGGCAATCAGTCCTCTTAAGTCCTTTCCTTTCCAACAAAGAATAGAGAATATTCTCTATTCCTAAGGCACAAAAAGTTGAGACGTGAACAGTGTCGAAAACAGTACAGTCGACCTTAAGGCTCTGATACCATGTTCCAACTTTAATAAAGTAAGAAAAGGTGAAGAAAAGGATAGAAGAAAGAAAGAGAAGATAGGAAGAGAAAAGGCAAGGGAAAGAGAAGAAAAGGAGAAGAAAAGAAAGAAGATGAGAAAGAAGAAATCTGTTCACCTCTCCTTACTAACAACCCAAGTTGTATTAAAATTCTACTAATACTGAAATGACTACAATACCCTTAGGAAAATTACAGCAAATATAAGAGAGAAAGAATAACATGAAAAAGACAATACTATCCCTATTAACTACTTCTAACAATTCTGACAACTCCAATAGACACACCATCCAAAATTCCAAATACTGCCTACATTGGAGATCTAGAATTTACTTTGAGAAACTACATTACATGGATACTTACAAGGTATCAGACTCGGCAAGCTCAAATCAAGCTTGAATAATGGGATAATTGTTGAAAGAGAAGAAAAAAAAAGATTAAATGTACAGTTCAAATAACAGTAAAAAAAGCAAAGATAGATTATACTAAATTGTCAAGTATTATAAATTTACCATCTATCTATAAATGTTACTCTAGTTTAATGTTCCTTTTTCACATATTACAGATATGATAGAGAAGAGTCCCCTCAAAAGCTATAACTGATTCTAAATTTGGCTCTTATGGTAGTTATTGGTAATAAAAGAAATGTCCTCATTATGGCCATGAAGAAGGGTAATTGTTGATGATGATGATGAAGAAGCTATCGAGCTAGTCTGAAAGGAAGTTTGACTTGGATCCATACCCATATTATGTACCCCATCAAACTGATGTCCTTCTAAAGGATTGAGTAACATAAACAACTCAAAGGTTGCTTTGAGAATTTAAATTTCATGAGATAGCTCAAGAATATATCACCGCTTCACCAATCACCACTGAAATTTTTGAGATTACAAAAATTGTGTATTTCTACTTCCCACAATACTCCACAAGAAAAAGGCATGGACAGCATTAGCATCTAGTGCAAATGCATGTATAATGTGTATACAAAGAACTATAGACACAATCTAATGAATACATGAAACAAATTATTAGTGTTTCTACCATTGCACTTGAAGTTATACATAGATACCTTTCCATTTGAGAATTGCACAATCCTCCTAGACGTAGGTAGAAAATGAGATATTTGAGCTCCACCAGATTGCCTTTCTTCAGCTTTAGTGTTATTCATGTTATTGGCATGTTCAGACAGAGTATTGTCGAAACATTCATTACCAGCTTTTATATCGTTCGCAGAAGAAAGTATCCTCCCTAATACAAAACATTCAGAGACTTAATTGCAATAACAGGAATAGGATGGTGATGCAGGATGGACCTTCAGGTTTGGGGAAAAAAGAATAAAAATAACCTAGAATCAGAACTTAAGCTTCTCTACAAATCAGCACTTAAAAGAACTAATAGGAACCACTTCAACATTAGAAGTAGAAAACTCAAAACTTCCTTATTTGATGTCAAAAAAGAGAAGTATTTATATATTTATAAGCATAGAGGGGATGGTTGGTCACCCCTTTTCCTTTGTTTTCTATTCTAAAACTTATTAAGAAGCACTATAAACATAATAACTTGGAATTTGAAATATCCTAGTTGAGACTAGGACTTTTGACTTGAGGCAAATCCTAGTTGACTTAAGGGCCATTTGGTAACAGCTGAAGTAGCTGAACTGAATTATTGATTTGTATTTTAGTGGATAAAATAATTAAATATTAAATTGGATAAATTACAGACAGCCACCTTATACTTTGGGGGTAGTGAGTACTGAGTAGTGACACTTAGCCCCCTGAACTTTGTCTTGCAACAAAGACCCCCCTGAACTCTTGGATTCCAGCACATTGCTCTCACCATTTGCATACTGTGAGTTAACTTCACCATTTTGCCCTTTTAACTTAGTTTTTCTAAAATCCAAACACTCACATGTTTCTCTCAACTTTGTTTCAACAAAGATCATCTTGAGAACAACTTGTGCTTTAGAATGGTTATTTTCATCATTTTGACATTTATTTGTTGCTGCCCTAGAATCTCAAATGGGCTATTTAGTAATTTTACTTTCACCATCAACCCCTTTAGTGGTAAGAGAGCTAAGTGTGGAATCTAGAAGTTCAGGGGGAGGGGGGTTGTCACAAAACAGAGCTCAGGGGGATAAGTGTTACTACCTCCTAAGTACAGAGTGCTTATCTGTAATTTCACACTAATAAATTATTTGAGGGTATAGGTAGCAACCTATCTTCACTACAGCCATTAAGGAGCCCATAACAACACAAAGCAATAATTCTTTAAGTTCAGCTGCTACTAAATGTCTCCTTAGGACCATGAATAAGGCAAACACTACTAGCTTTATAACTATGACAATGACTTCTAAAGTAACTTTTAATCTAATTAGGAAAACAAACTCCTGACATAACTAGGAAAACCAAATCCTAATGCAATTAGGAAAACTACTACTTACTCAAAAAGATCTTCTAAAGAATTATAGAAATAGGCCTACTATTTACAAATTACATAAAAATTCAGAAAATCCCAGATTTGGCTCAGTAGATCCCGCATCAGTTAATTTGGGATGTATACAAACAGTAAGATATAACACTTCCTAATAATTATGGACAGCAAAAGAGGCAAAAGTAGAAGAATTATTATAGTACCTACAATATCAGTGCTTGAGACACCTTCAGTACGCTTGATCTGCTTGTAACGGCCTGCTTTCTTTGCCAGAGCATAAGCATCAGTTCCATCTGGAAGCAGGCAAGGATCATCGCCATGTATAATGTAGTCAATCTTATGTTCATTGAACAGTTTATCCATGAATTTCTCGGTAATTGCATATGGAGCATTGGTAATGACTTCATCCACCCACTTCAATCCACTAACAAGTGTGAGCCTAGAAATAATATTAAATTAGATCAGAAATAGTAGTATAATCATCTCTCCTATTACAGTAATATCCAATTAATAAGGTCCTATAGTAGAAATTTACTTAGCCCAGCTTTTAGTGATCACCAGAGCTACACTCCTTAGCTGAAAAGGTAAAAATTTAGATGACAAACGACCACCATCCCTACCCATGGAATAGAGGTGGCACAAAATGCAGCAATGCAGGACTAACCAAAAAGAGAATGGGTAACCCAGCTACATAGACGAACCCCTCGCTTGTTAACTTATCATCTTTACCAAAAAAAAAAAAAAATCCACAAATTTTGAAGGAGCTGCATTTATTAAACCCAATCAGAAAATACTGGGTGACTATCCAAACAATCATTCTCTTTTCTCTGTATGGTTTTATGATGATTAAGGAGAATTGACATAATGTTTTCATGTTTGTTTGCTCTGCATCTGTTGGTAAATATAGTTCCAGTTCTTCCCTGAAAGAGGAAAGAGAAAGATATAAATTCTAAAAGTTCAACCTATGACCCCAAACCTCTAACTGGAACAAGATTTAGAGTTAATGACATTTTGAGACATGTTCTTACTGGAAAGTTCAACCTATGACCCCAAACCTCTAACTGGAACAAGATTTAGAGTTAATGACATTTTGAGACATGTTCTTACTGGAAATACAAATTACTTAAGGAAAAAAAAATTAGAAAGGCAAAATAAATTCACTGAACAGTAAGAACTTCAACCACCACCACCCCAAATAAAAAAGAAATTTAAATATCTATCAAAAAATTAAATATAAGTTTCTTTCAATTAAAAAGGAAAAAAAAAAAAAAAACTGGAATAAATGCATAAAAAGACAAACGTTTGGATACCTCTCTTCCATGGACAAAACAGGAGGACCCTTGTTGGCTATGATCTCCTCATCACTCACAACTCCTACCACCAATATGTCCCCCAAAGCCTTCGCCTGCCTCAACGCGTTGGCGTGACCATAGTGCATGAGATCGAAACAACCATCCATGTAAACTCTTATGGGTTTCTTCCTGTATCTCTTCTTATGGAAGACCTCCATATGTGGCCAAAGGTAAGGCAAAGAAGGAACGCCAATTTTACCAAAATAACTCGATGATATCCCAAGAACAGCAGCCGTGAGCATTATCCCTCCGAAAAGATGCGAGTAGTAGCCGACCCCATCCCAGATCCAATTGTTGCTTTCAAAGTCCATTGATCCCATTCCCTCCCCTTCTCAGATTTTTTCAGCTCCCTTTGCCCTCACCAAGGAGGCCCAACTCTTGCAATCGATGACACTGCCGAAGGAAACAAAAATAAATAAATAGCATAAAAAAATTGATGAAGCACAGTACTAAGTTTATCCCGGTTAGATCATGAAAATTTGCTAATCGAAATTTAAGAAATGAATCACTCCATCAAGTCGATATGCTCGAGAAAACGAAGAAATCCGGCAGAAATAAGGGCATTGTATGCACCTGAAATATCACCGCCATCAAGAACATGCTCTAGAAAATTAGGTGTCATTTGGAAAAATTACGAAATTCGGGGAAAAACAATGCACAGTAGAAAAATCCCAACACCAAAAACCCATCTGAAATCCAGACCAACAACGCTGGCTTGTTGTTCTGGGATGGAGAGAGATGTAGAAACAACACCTTTTCCAGATACAATCTCTTTTTTTTTTTTTTTACAAAACACAAGTCCCAAACTCCGAATCAAACGCAGCAAACCATTTGAATTTCGGAATAAAAATGTAAGAAAAATGTATACAAAACAGAAAATGAATACCTATCTCTTCAAGATGGAAAAGAAAACTTTGAAAACAATGAGCTGGACTTCTGATTCCATGATCTATCATTGAATTTGTCGCCCCTATAACCAGATTAACCGCAACGGAAAAAGGGTTTGTCAAATGAATCTCACCTCCTCGTGGGTGTGTCCCTCGGCTTCACACGCCCGCCTTGATTGCAAGGAGTCCCCTGGTGTGTGAGAGCTTTGAAAAATATAGAATTCCCTCTTTTATACTTTCTATTTCTGCATTTTTCTCCTTCCTTTTACTTGTGTTATAGGAAAGTGATCTGGGCACACGCATTTTACACAGGCAAGCATTTTACAGACAACCTTATCAATGGTGAAACCATGTTCATAATGATCATACAGGTAGAACCGACAACTGTGTCGGCCGGGTCGGGATCGGGTTCGATTTGTGCAAATGTAATTTCGGATCATTCCTGGCCGGGTCAAGTTTCAGGTTGGATCAACAAAATGCTAGACCCTAATCATAAAATATTCAAGTTAGGATTGACTCACTGGTCAGATGGGTAAGAAACTAAGAATGGCGATAAGGCGGGTTAAGTCCATCCCCACCTCGTCCTCAAGGTTCGGGTTGAGACACCCTGTTTTAGTTGGAAATTGGGAATTCCTAAAATTTCTCCACCTTGAGAAAATTACCTAAAAATACATAAAAATGTATGAATATTTTAGAAATAGAACTATAGGGAATTGGAGGTACTTTAAAGATGTGATTATGGATCCTAGGTTTTTTAAAATTTGAAAATTAGTCAAGGGTATTTTTAAAAACTAATATTAAACTTACAAATATTTTAACAGTTCAGGTTATATGCAAATCTCATTCTTGTTTGTTCCTTGAGCAAAAATATTTTTCCCATCTCAATTTAAAATCGAGAAAAGCCCACCCCATTTGGGGCGGGGTGGGAAAAGACCCCGGATTTACAAACAAAATTGCCATCTCTATGGATGAGTCAACACAATTTCAATCACCCAGGTCAGCTAGCCTTTTAACCAAGTTAATTGTTTTTATCAAAAATACAGGCTTAACCATCCGATTTGAACAGTTGAATGGTTCAACCATCTTAAATCAACACTGGCTTGAAAATGCTGGTTTGAAAAGAGGTAACCCGGTTATGACCTGTGACCTGACCTTACCGGTAGGACGACTTTTCGCCAAGACTGACTATAGGATATTCTTCTCTTGTTGTGTGATAACACCTTCTTTATTAAAAAATGGATGTGCTCAAATCACTTCTCTTCTTTTGTGTGTGGGGTCTCAAAATTATTATTTTTGCGACATCCTTATTTTCCAACAAAAAACAATCATGACCTGTAATTTCACATCTGTGAATCCTCCCCCCCAAAAAATATATTAAAAAACAACAAAATTTGATGTCTACTTGCAACTAGAGTTTAGAAAATGGTGAAGGATGATGGCTCATTATGAGACCAATTACAATTAGGCTTCTTTAGATGGCCCCACTTATTTTTGCCACTTGGACAGATGATATGGGCCAATACAATGGATATATAAATGGACCCATTAGCTCATCGTATATATAATATAATATATACCACATTAGCAAACCCCTCCTGTTTCTCTAGGTTGAAACCTCCAAACCAAGATCATGTACCAAAACCAGTCAAATAAAGATCACAAGTCACAACTCCCCAATGAGTTATTCCCAAAATATTTCAATTTCATAGACCTTCTAGACCTGGAATAGTATACTTGTTTGGAAGTATTCAACAGCCAGAAACCTCCAAACAAAAAGGTTTTCTCAAAATTTGTGCATGGTTTATTAATTAAATATACATAAATATGGCCAGCCTCCTCCACTGCCTAAAGTTGTCTAAAATCTACTTTAAAATATAAATATTTACATGTTAGTTGTATCATATAAACTGGATTAAGTAAAAGTCATGGGGAGGTTAGGATACCATTCTAACAAAAGCTTACATAAGAAATGCTAATTAAATTATTCTGACTTGATGCTCCACAGACAACATCGATTCCGAGGTGGAATAATTTAAGCAAATCTTGGATGATATTGAAGTCGAAGGAAGCAGGATCCAGTGATAGCAAGTTAAGCAAATCTAATCAAAGTTGATTGTCAGCCGCCCCTATATAAGGTTTTATTCTTTTATTCTGCTTTGAATGTCTCATGTGTTAAAAAGAAAAACTTTTGGGATTTTAGATTGTTATTTTAGGCTGTGTTTGCTTTGAAGGAAAAAATAGGGAAAGGAAAGGAAAGACATAAGTTTCCCTACATTTCCCTTCCTTTTCTTACTGTTTCCTTCAAACCAAACATAGTATCCATTTCCCTACTTTTTCCTTTAAACCAAACATAGCCTTAATTTCTCTTATTTTCAAACATGCCCCTAAAATGCTTTTCACACATTTTGTTCATTATTTATAATATTAACCCATTCTTACTATACTCTATTCAAATTGTATAATTAATAATATTAAAGTATTATTTTAATATTATTGCTATAATTTTAATAATAATAGTATTATTATTAGGAATTATTATTTTATTTTTAAATATTATTACTTTAAAACATTATTTTGATAGAATAATATTAAAAATAAAATAGTACTAAATTATTGTTTCCCTATTATTTTAATTTAATATTATGTTATTATTTCATTTTTACTTTTGTTATTCTAATCAATATTATCTTTTTTTTAGAATGTAAGGTAAAAATTTTATTAAAAGCACAACAAAAGTATACAAATTGTATACAACGGGGGCCACAATAAGCCTCTACAAACTCAAACTCCAAGACATAAGAGACCTTTGGAGGCCTCTTCAAGCCTATACAAAGACAAACACCAAGTAGCACACACAAAAAAGAAAAGCAACCTAACTAGGTATGTGTTTGTTTCCACTTATGTTTTTTCATTCAACGCTTATACTTTATTTGCTTGTAAAACCGAGGAAGGTAATAATTACAATTGTTTATGACAACTAGGCGCCACTCGGCACCATATCAGCGTAACAATAAAAAATCACCTAATCATTTGTGAAATCTTTAAAAAATAACTTCCCTAAACGTTAGACGTGCACAAAAACCGAAATCTACTTTTGTCATTCCCAATATATACAGAAGAACAAGAAAGAGGAACTGCTGAAGTGACACCTATGTGGCAGTATTTATTCAATAAGCACCCACCCAACCAAACACCCTCTAGATTAGGAACTCCCAACTACAAAATGAACTAACTCAATGCAAGAGGAGAAAATGATGAGTTCCACATTTACATAGCAAATCTAAGATAAGGCTACAGAGATTCCTCTACCTCACCTACGTCTTCCTCTTACACTTCCCACATTCCTATTACCTTTCAAGCCCCTCCATTGATTTGCTACCTTTACATCATAAAACATTTCAAGGTGCTTTTACTTCCTCGTATTTGTCAATCAGGTTTGGACACTTCAACTACAAGGGCAAAATTTGATTCTAGAATAATATTCCACATTCAAATATTAAATAAAATAATAAAATGCATCAATTTTCAAAGTACTTTCTTTTAAAATCTTTTTACATTTCTATAAAGGTGTAACTGGGCAGGCACAACTTAAGCCTAGATCAATCTGGCTTAGCTTAAGTTTGGGTTTTTTTTCGGGTTAGGTTTGGGCTTAGCCTTTAGATAGCCTAAACCCAGTTTGATCTCATTCCAACTATGTACTTATAGATTTTTGCATCTATAGACACACATTTGTATGCATACATGCATATACTCATATTTTTGGGTAAATCATATAAATGCATACATATATACATTCATATCAAATTTTAGTTTGGGTTGATTGACTAACCTGTGCTCGGTCCAGACTTGAGCCCAATTAGAGTGCATCAAATTTCAATGTGGGTTGAGCCAGGGTTGGAAAATTTAAGCTTGACCTTGAACTTAGACCTTATGCCTAATTTTTAGGGTTGAACCTAGGTAGGGTCATTCAAATTCGGTTATCAAACCAAAAATTGAACTGAATAAGCTACTTTGATTTTGTTAATTCAGTTTTCATTTCAATTAGTTTTGAGAAAAAAAAACTGAACCAAATTGAAAACCGAAATAACCAAAATACAATACATATATTCATATTTTAATTATAAATATTCATATTGATATTAACATTACTATTTATAATAATAAAAATAATATATAATATTATTTTAATTATATATGTTGATATATTTTAATAATAATTATAAATATAAATATAAAAAAGATTTATATTTTAGCTAACCAAATTAAACGAATTAAAATTGAACTAAATTGATTGAAACTCGGTTTGATTCCAAGTTATATTTTGTTCAATTTGGTTCATGAAAATAACCTAACTGAAGTATCCATTATGTTCTATTTCTAAACCGAACTGGCTGAATGAACACCACTAGGCCTAGGTTGAGCTAAAACTCAGTCTAGTCCGCCTAACTTACACCCCTACTTTTTCAAGCATTAGACTTCAAACCAACAAATACCTAAGTGCCATGTAGTCATGCTTACCCATGTCTAGGGTGCAACTTTGTTGAAGTGTTTGGGTTGAAAGTCATGTTGGTTACACTTGGGGTTGGAAAATATGAATTTGGCTTATGTTCAAGTTGGACTAGGGTTAAGGTATTAATCAATCAAGCTCAAGTGCCCAACACAAACCCAATATGTGTTTCATATTTGCATACATAAATATCACATAAACATGTATGTATGTATGTATATACATATATACATATCATCATCATCATCATCCAAGCCTTATCCTAATTATATGGGATCAGCTACATGAATCTTGTTTTGCCACATCAGGATCCATGTCATGAGAGTTTAGCAAGCTTTAGTGTTGGTTTCCAACTTAGCGTAACCCTGCTTTATCTGTATTTAAGACCTGCATTGTAAAACAAATTCACAATACTCGTAAAGCATCATAACTTCATCTTTCCATATACAAATGCTGAAGCTAACCTTAATTACCTAGTCCAAAGTCTAAGTGGGAACATATACTATTATTAAAAGTGTGAATGATAATGCATAACTTTTGTTTGGATAAATACTCAATTTTCAAATCTGGTCCCTCTCTAATTGTAAGGATATAAATGTAATTTGAACAATAATTTTTCTCTTCATTTAAATCCCTCTCATTAAGTCTTTTATTTAAGGTATTAATACCCATTCATGGAGTTGTTTTTCTATTTGGTGGTAAGTCAACAATTCAACCTTTGGCTCAAATATGTCAACCCTAAATGTTATAATTAAATAATAATAATAATAACAATAATTTATTATTATTATTATTATTATTATTATTATTATTATTATTATTATTATTATTATTATTATTATTATTATAAACACATAAAAGTATAAAAATACAAAAATATGGAGAAAACATTTTAGCACATCTCTAATACCGTATGTTCACTACAATAAAAAAAGTAAGTGTGACAAATAAGAATAATTTTTAGACATAACAATATAAAAAAAGTTGTAAAAAATTTTTAAAACACTATTTACCATCATCATCATCATTATCATTATAAAAAATTGTCACATGCACAAGTATTTTTTAAAGAAAAAAATAAATTCAAGAATTGGCCAATTGGGTTAGAAGTAGGGTTAGGGTTTCAACTTGGGTTAGGACCGGGCTGTGGCCTTAGCCCGACCTAACCCAGCCCCAACTTGCACCCTTACCCAACAAATTGAAAAAAGAAGCATGTTGGATAATCCATGGATGGATCCAAGGTTCAAAATTTTGTCATGTATTGACTCGTGCTGATACGTACTATATCCTAAGGCTTTCAGCACGGGGAACAATTTGAAATCAATTGTACCGTTCCTTTTCATTGCGTCGAAGGCATATTGACACTGTATAGGTGTTGTATCGGTGAGTTTCGATCATGTATCGGCCGATACGCAACTGATACGGTAGCGTATCGGCCGATACACAATGATTTTACTATTGTTAAAACACAAATAGAAGTGATTTCGAAAGAGGGCTTCTAAACCCATTTCAAAAGCCCTCTTTCTTTCTCAAACCCTCCAAAAAAACCTTTTAACTTTTTTAAAGACTCAAATATTGTAAAAATTTGCCAAAAACATTTATAAATTTGCAAGATGCCAAGATTCAATAAGTTTTTCAAGGTTGTGTAAAAAGGAGTGAAAATAAATATGTTTTTCAACTTTTTTTTTTTTACATTTTCAGCCAATGTTAGAAAAGATAAGGGGAAAGAAAGTGGTTAGCCCAACTTTATTTTTTAGAGTTAGGGGGGTCTTGTTCTACTTCGCTTCAACAACACCCCCTTTTAACAAATGTTATGCATTTTTTTAATATAAAAGATTTTTATTAAAGATAAAGAAAAAATAAATAAAATCCCCCTTCCTCCTTCCTCTTTCCTCCTCTTAAGGAAGCTTACGCCTCTTGTGTTCTGAACTATGCTTCACGCCTCTAGGTAGTGGAACACTTCTGTGTTTTAAAACATTGAACCATTGATATTTATTTTTTTAATTTTAGTTTACTTTTAGAATAAAATATGCAAAATAATTATTTCATCTATTATGTCCATAAATCCATTCAATTTTTTGTTACATATTTACTTTTTTAATTTTAATTTCATTTTTAGAATAAAACATGCAAAATAATTATTTGAATAAAAAAATAATTATTTAGTTTTTAGAAAATTAGAATAAAATATGCAAAATAATTACTTGATCTATTATGTCCATAATTAGACAGTATGTTTCTGTTCTCGACTTCCCGTTTATTGATTATAATATGTTTTTTTTTTTCATAAAACCCACTAAAATGTGCTATTTTTATGCATAAATAACTCATTTATGTCTTATATTTAGTGATATTGATATTTATTTATGATTTATTAGAGTATTTATAGCATTTCCATGCATATCTTAATTTTTTGTTCGTATCCAATACGATCTTTGATCTTGTGTTTGAATGATTGGAGAAAATTTGGATTTTAGTGATATTCCCGTTTCAGTCATGGACTAATGAATGACCACTGAATCAGGTTTAATTTGAAACTATATATGATCCATTGAATTAGGTTTAATTTTTATTTTAATTAATAAACTAAAATTAAATTTGATTGTTATTAGAAGATATAGACTAACTTTTTAACTTGAATTAGGAAACAATACAATTTGCGAGCCTAAAGTGGGACTGAAATTTGAATTTCAAAAAATCTATCATGAGTCCCTAAACTGCATAATCTAAAGATTAATTAGCAGACTGATGATTCCAATTATGCCAAGTCTTTTTTTTTTCTGGATATTTAAACCTCCCTTAATGTTTCACCCTTTGGTTTCATACTTAATCTTTAAATGCCCCCTTTCAAAGGAGTGTACCCTTATGGGATTTTAGTTTTGGTATTCACTCAAATTAATGTGATATCTATTTGCATAAAATTTTTCAGGTATCATAGAAATTAACTTGAATTAAATAAAAAATTCCCTGAGAGATCATTATTTACCACTAACCATCTAATAGACTTTTTAAACCCTGAAACATATTTGCTACAGTAGAATTTATTGTTATGCATGGTTTAAATGTGGTGGTTGGCACACTCATTTTCTTTTGACTAAAAGAAGAAAACAGATTGGTACCTGAAGAGAACAAAAATTTGGTAAAACCTTATTTTAAAAGTAAAGCATAGTGAGAAAATATTGACTCCTACTCTGACCAAATGCATTTTACACATGTTTTAGGGGTTTAAGAGTTTAGGGATTTAGAGCTTAGGTTTTAAAGCTCCAGGTTTAAGATTTAGTGTTAGGGTTTAAATTTTAGGATTTAAATATAAAAATCAAGAGTTGATTAGACACTTTTGTCCAATCATGGTAGGAGCAGAGCAGACCAGATTCGGTATGAGGTGCATTGTGTAAAGAGCAGATCCAGACTCAATCATCTAAGGTGGATTCTACGTGGACAGTAAGCGTTCGGGCAGTCCGCTGGCACAATAACCTCTTTATATAAGTTTGTCGGGAGTGCTCAAAGCAGGTGAACCAACTTAATTAAATTTTCAGTCTCAAACAGGCAATTAGGAGAGGTTTTATTATCTCTAAGAAACTTATGCGGTTTTAGCCCCTTTATGGGGGGTAAGGTGCTATACACTAGACCTTGGTCAATGGTTTAGTGCGGTTAAGATAGTGGGAGACACATGGAGCCTACTGCCATACACCATGTGGGGAGCCTGCCCCTATATATATGTGTGTGTGTGTGTGTGTATGCATGTATGTATAAACATTTATCAGATAAATTTTCAATTATTTGTGTATGTGTGTGTTTTAGGTTTAATTTTTTTTAATATTAAAATTTAAAATTTGAGGCCAGCATTTATTGACAAAAATAGTGGGCCAAGGTGCCTTGAAATGCATAAATCATAAAAAATGATTGAAAATAAAAAAGAACCACCCCAGTGAACAACTAAGTACAAAGTTAATGGATTATAATTTGCAACTTGTGACATTGGTCAGATCAATGGTTCAATTGCTCAAGTCAGTGTTTTTTATCAAGTGAATGGTTTTTGAACAGTTCCCAACATTTAGGTTAATTCAAACTAAATGGCGAGTTAAACGGTTTGACCAATTGAGTCAACGATGCGTTAAAAACACTAATAACTATTTTATTTTTGGTTTAATAATTAATAATAACATTTAAGATTACATTTGGGTTGTTGATATCAACAATCAATGGTTTGGATTATAATTCGTTGGAGACATAAAATACTATTACCAAAAACATAAGCAGGTATCGATTTCTTATTCCTGCGCTATGCTCCTACAGTCCTACTCTCGCAAGAGAAACTATTTGTCTTCTTACATAGTTGGAAACCGTTCCATCTTTATCTCTTTGGTTCTTCTCTATATCTCTCATCTATCCCGCCTACATTGTCAAAGCCACCAATCTTGAGTTTAGAATTGTTTCCCCCAAAAATTATGTTGGTATTGATTACTCGCCTTTCATGCCATGCCAGATTACCTCAAATTTTATCTACCAACATTACACTCTTCTCAAAGATGAATTTAAAGCCATTAGTAGCAGGGTTCAAAACTGCATTGCGTCTGGGGCTTACCCAGTTACGTGCCAATCGAGCCACCACTCGGTTGGTTGTTGATATCTCTCTTTTGTTCTTCCCTCTTGAAAGAAACTTTCTATTCATTTCTTTATGTAATTACTAGTGATTGTGTACGTGCATTGCACGTGGTGCTTGTCACAATAATAATAATAATAATCATTGATTGTTGAGACGCACTGAGTCCCTGCTAGCAATGAGCCAAATGACAGCTCGGATCTTGGTGAGTGAAGTCGGAAATTGAATCTACAAGACAGATTATGTCAGAGGGCCTAGGGGATGACTCGGGCAAGGGACTCTGATAGTTAAGTGAGTACCGAGTTGACAAGGTGATAGAGAACAATCGAGCAGAAAATCAGTTAAGTGAGTACCGAGTTCACGAGGTGATAGAGAATAATCGAGCAGAAAATCAGAGCAATAGCATGTGAACCAAATAGTGAACATACCTTCCCAGGGTGAAGGGTCAGAGCAATAGTATGTTCGGATTATGTTGATTCTTATCTCCTTTCCTATGTATATCTCCTTTCATGTATAGTTCAGATAGGAAAGATATGTTGTAGTCGCCATAAACTTAGGAGATCTAGTTGTCATAAACTTAGGAGACTGATGGTTGTAGCCATGTATATATATATTTGAGTTTTCTCAATGAATAAGACAGGAAAAAAAAAGAATCAACCGGCCAAGCTCTGGTTTCACATGGTATCAGAGCCAGAAAGGGGAGCGAGAGGTCTGTGTTCTAAGACCTCTGGAGATCAGTGGTGGCAGCGACGTTGCTTGGCGCCAGCAAAGGATAGACTTTGCACTCCAGATTCAGTTCGACAATTAACCCAGGGCTAATCAGCAATATACAGACGAATGGTGTGTAGGTCCAGATGGGTTTGGGCGGTCGTACGTTCAGTGGATTATCTTCTCATGGTTCGATGGAAAAATTGAACCCGTAGTGAGAAAAGATGTCGAGGCCGGCGGCAAGAATAAGCTTACGTGTACCGTCAGAGGTTAAGTCGACTCCGTCGTCCAACATGCCGGTCAAGATGTTGCTGAGGGTGCCAAGGTTTCACAGGATCGCTGACCTCTCATTGAGACGAAGAATCGAAATTCGCTAATTGGAAAGAAGCGACAAGGTACCTCAGATTCTTCTTTCCTTTAATTCTTCAATGGATCAAGATCAATACAGCTATCTTGTCACCCCGCAAACACCCAGCGAAACACATTTTGGCCTTAAAAGTTTGGTTCAAGTTTGGTTCTAGTGTTGCAGTGATCAGTCCACTTCGTCGATTATGCAGAGCCAAGTGGTAGCCATCACCTGAGGCATTTCTCTCTTCAAGTCAAGTAAAACTCAACCAAGATCTAGCCGAACCCCGCCTATAGCATCGATTAAGTCTAGGCTGATCAAACAAGAACTTTGCAGAGTTCTTTGGTCGTCTTCTTCTTCTACAGAGGTTCCATTCTGAGTTCCATTCAGCTGAAACTGTTGATCGCTTTCTATTTTTGGACATCCAGTAGAGGCGGGGGCAACCATCCTAACAAGGGCTCAAGGTTGGGGTCTTCTTTCTCTTGGATGATTCTTCTTGTTATACTCCGGAGAGTGCGAGTAACAGGCAGAGAACTCGGGGGGTTCATTCTCGATCAAAATGTTCTGATTTTTAACAGGTTTCCAGCAAGTTAAAGTTCTATGACAGGTTTTAGGGAGATTCGGAGATTGATTCTCTATCTTTTGTGGCGATTATGCTATCGATTGTAGGTTTTTAGACACAGTAGTCGGTATGGATGAAAACAGAGAAAAAGGTTGTGGCGGCCAAGTCAGGGCCAATATAGCCAAAGTCTGCGCAAGGCAATGCGTCTCAAGGAGAATCAATTGATGCAGCCAAGACTGGGTTAAATGGACTAAGTATTGAGCAGGTGGATCATGTTACTCAACCTTTTGAACACACAGAAAGAGGGGAGTCAACAACTAAGTGGTAAGCAAAAATTGTCAGAGTGGATAATAGACACAGGGGCCTCTCATCATATGACAGGAAGCCTCAAGTCGATGAGAAACATAAAAAATGTCATTCCATGCTCTATCGGGCTACCAGATGGGAAAGTGACAATAGTAGAGAAAAAAGGCACAGTTGTACTAGATAATCATCTGAAACTGACTAATGTTTTATATGTGCCTAGTTTGAATTGCAATTTAATTTCTGTATCACAATTGATTGAGGAGTTGAGTTGTATTGTTCAATTCACTAATAAATTCTGTGTGATATAGGACCGCGCTACAAGGATGTTGATTGGAGCGGGTGAGCAGTAAGAGGGACTATTATTTCCGGAGCATTGCATCAGCAAGAGAAATGAAGACTACAAAGAACAAGACATGTGATATTTGGCATCAAAGGTTGGGGCATCCTTCTCATAGAATTGTTAAGTTGCTACCTTTTATTAGTACTAAGAATAATAATGATGACAGTATTAAGGGTTGTGATGTATACTTTTGAGCTAAACAATGTCGAGAAGAGTTTGTTTCTAGTGATAATAAAGCATCCGATATTTTTGAGTTAATTCATTGTGATTTATGGGGTCCTTATAGAACTACAACTTCTTGTGGTGCTCATTATTTCTTGACCATAGCAGACAACTTTTCTAGAGGCATTTGGATTTATCTTCTGGTCAATAAGATGGAAGTAGGACGAGTTCTTCAAAATTTTTTTGCTATGGTTCAAAGGCAATTTAACAAACCTATAAAGGTGATTTGTACTGATAATGGGACTGAGTTTATCTACTTAGCTAGTTATTTTGCTGAAAATGGTATTATTCATCAAACCACTTGTGTCGGGACCTCTCAACAAAACGGGAGGGTTGAATGCAAGCACTGCCACATACTCAACGTTGCCCGAGCATTGTGCTTTCGAGCTAGCTTGCCTATTGATTTTTTAGGGGAATGTGTCTTGACCGCATGTTATTTAATTAATCGAACACCGTCCATTCTATTGAAGGGAAAGACTCCCTATGAAGTTTATTTGGGCGACCTCCTTCTTATAATATAATGTGAGTTTTTGGTTGCCTAGCATATGCGCACAATCAAGGACATGGAGGGGATAAATTTGTCAGTCGAAGCAAATGGTGTGTTTTTGTTGGGTATCCTTTTGGAAAGAAAGGATGGGGCTTGTATGATTTAGAGTCCAGCATGTTCTTTGCATCAAGAGATGTCACTTTTTTAGAGCATGAATTCCCTTATGCACGCAAGGAGGATGCACAACCAAATAAAGCATAAGACCAATTTAATTGTGGAATAGGTGGGACAGATGAGGTGTTGGTGCCGTTCACTTATTTACCTGGACAAGCAAATGATGAGATGGAGATTGACCAGCGAGGTGAATTTGCTGAAGAAGGAATTCGTGTAGAAGAAGGAACCCGTGTAGACCCGAATGCAAATGCTGGTGAACTCATGCATCATTCTGACGCCACCACAGACAATGCAAGCGAAGACAGTCTTGACATAAGGGGGGTGGCGATATTGAGCAACAACAGAAATTTGAATTTCATTTGGGGCATGGGCATCGACAGAAACAACAATCCACAAGGTTGAGAGATTATGTGCTTCACACCACACAACGATTGAGTCCCTCTCCGAGCTCACTCGGCCAATTTGGTTACTGTCCACACCTTTCTTACAACCGCAACAGCTAGAAATTGGGAGCTTCATCAAATGGATGTGCATAACGCATTTTTTCATGGTGACCTTCATGAGAAAGTCTACATGCGAATGCCTCCTGGTTTTCAGTCAGATAAACTAGGTATGGTGTGTCAGTTGCTAAAATCTCTATAATGGCTTGAACAAACACCGAGATGTTACTTTGCTAAATTAGCCGCAACCTTGAAGACATATGGATTTCAACAATCATGTTCAGATTACTCCCTCTTCGCCTTTCGTCGAGACAAGGTGCATGTGCTTGTTCTCGTATATGTAAACGACATTGTCGTGTCAGGTAATGATCGTATGGCAATTCAAGTCTTCAAGAAATATTTGAGTGACTGCTTTCATATGAAAGACTTGGGACCATTGAAATATTTTTTGGGCATTGAAGTTGCCCGAAACTCAACAAGAATTTTTCTCTCTCAACGTAAATATGCTTTGGATATTATCTCTAAAATTGGACTACTTGGTGCAAAACTTGCTTCTTTTCCTCTGGAGCAAAATCACAATCTAGCCTTGATAGATGGGCCTCTCTTATCTAATCATGAGCGATACAGGCGCTTGGTGGGCAGGCTTATTTATCTCTCAGCAATTCGTCCAGAGTTCTCTTATTGTGTGCATGTTCTATCACAATTTATGCGCTACTTGAAAGGAAATCCTGGTCAAAGAATTCTCTTGCGTTCAGACCGTGACTTGCAGTTATATGCATGGTGTGATTCAGACTGGGCGAGCTATCCTTTATCCCGACGTTCTCTGTCTGTATGGTTTATTCTGCTTGGGAACTCGCCTATTTCCTGGAAAACTAAGAAACAACACACTGTGGCTTATTCTTCAACGGAAGCAGAGTATCGTGCTATGGCCACTGCCACGGGCAATCAACTTCAACTCGTCCAAAGTTGGCTCTTGGAGTTACGCATCCAAACCCAATGCGATTATATTGTGATAGTCAGGCAGCCTTGCATATTGCAACAAACCCAGTGTTTCATGAGCATACGAAACATATTGAAGTTGATTGCCATTTTGTACGTAATGAGATTCAAAATGGTTGCATGCGTCCTGCTTATGTGTCGACTACCGTTCAGTTGGTTGACATTTTTACAAAGGCACTGGGTCGTAGAGAATTTGAGTACTTTCTCCGCAAGTTGGGCATTCACAATCTGCATGCTCCAACTTGAGGGGGGGGGTGTTAGGAGTATGTTATGATTATGCTGATTCTTATCTCCTTTCCCGTGTATATCTCCTTTCATGTATAGTTCAGATAGGAAAGATATGCTATAGTCGCCATAAACTTAGGAGATCTAGTTGCCATAAACTTAGGAGACTGATGGTTGTAGCCATGTATATATATTTGAGTTTTCTCAATGAATAAGACAAAAAAAAGGATCAACCAGCCAAGCTCTGGTTTCACAGTCATCCTTATATAAACCTTGAGGTTCAGTTGTAGTGTGTCCGATAGACACGTTTGGGATGTTGATGCTCATTTGTCTGTTGCTTATACAATTCACCCACATGACAACGCGATTGACCTTATCTAATTCTCTGCGAAGTGGAGGAAAACAGGCTTATCACTATAAGGTGGAAATCGTATCTGCGTACATCTTGGGGGTGCTAACTAGTTTGAATGAATAAGAAGAAACATGCTACATAGGGTGCGGAGACGTGTTGAAGTAGGAAAGGTCCCTTAGGTTGCGGGTTTTCGAGGTTGGTTACATAGGTCGGGAGTGTAGGGAAGCCGAAGTAGTCACTAGACCTATTCATAGGTCGGGCAAACCGGGTTTTCATTCTTAATTAATAGGTTTTTTAAGGCCCGAGCTCAGTCCGACCATAGGGCCTGCAACTTGGGCCCAAGCCCAACCCTCATAAAAAGCCTGAAGCCCAGGCCTGGGCTTGAGCCCAAAATCTAAAGTTTATGCCACTGCTATTGCTGAAGCGGCTAAATAGAGAGAGTATAAAGAAAAAAATAATATATATATATATATATTAAATTATTAATGTATATGTATATTATAATAAATATTATATAGATTAATCAAGTCAGGCCAGGCTTTTTTGACAAATCCCAAGCCCGGCCTGAAACACAATCGGACTTGGTGTTTTGGGCCCGAGGTCAAGCCCATAGGCCTAACTACATGTCCAAGCCCAACCGGGGTGTAGGCCAGGCCGAGTTGGGCCATCGGGCTACCCGACCCATGAACAGGTCTAGTAGTCATGTGCTCCGGGTTTGTAGGCTGACCTGTCAATGTGCGTTTAAGCAAGGTGGGAGTTTGTTTGGGCTCTATAAGCTGATTTATTGAGATGCATTCAAGTGAGGTCCTGTCACATGTATAACTAAAGTGTCATAATATGGATTGGACTAGTAACCAAAAAAGTCCTCATTTCAAGTGATGGCGATAAAACAGTTGGTTTGTAACGAAAGATATTTTATAATTGTAGCAATAGTGATTGTTTATTGTACACGGAGTGGTTCTCTTTCTTTTTTATGGAGAATACTTATTTCTTTAGGAAGATTTTTTGAGCATGTTATTCTATTTGATTTGGTTATTGGGATGTGTATAACATTATTTTTTTTTACTTGTTATTGTAATTTTATGTGTTTCGACCATTAATGCCAACACTGATTGTTTGGCTATTTTCTGAATTTTTTTGTGGTAATTGTGACTTCTATCTCAACAAAGAAAGAGTTTGGTAACAAGTAATGGCGAAGGTTGAGACTTTGCTTTGGTGGTTGGTTCATATAGCTAGGTCCCACAACCAATTAACCTGAACTCTATAATTAATTTTAACTTAACTACCACAAGTTTAATTTCAATTCCAACTCTACAATCCCATTATATCATATGAGGATATGTTGGAGGCATCAGATCTATCTATCTATCAACACACACACACACACGCACACACATATATATATATACCTTGGTTCATTATTCTAACCCTGCAATCTTCTTGATTCTCTCTCTTCTCCCCTCTCCCCCTTCCCTTCCCACCACTCTCAATTTGCCATCTCAGCACCCTCTCTCTTCATTCCCCTCCCTTTCCATTGGGTTCTCTCTCCCCCCACAACTCATGTCTCTCACTTTCTATAACAATTTAACTTCTCTCCTTAATTAGCTCAATATATGTTTTATTCTCTCATTCACTTCTATTTCTAATTCCCCTCTATTCTCACCATTTTTCCATAAAAATAGGACCATAATTTATTAAGATTTGGTTTTCCAAATCAAACAATATTTGTGTCTATAGACGTGATTTCAAAAAGAGGGGAATAAGAGGAATTCAATGTTTCCTATATATTCATGGCATCTCCCATTAGTGTTAAATAATCTATTCTTAAATAACAATATATTGTTAAATAATCCATTAGTTATGAAAGTTATTAAAAATTTCTAGAAGATATTCTATCATAAATTATGAAATAATTATTTCAGAAACAATCCATTATTTAACAAATATTAAATAATTTAATAATCTACCAAAAATTATTAAATAATCCATTATTTAATATTTTTTTACCTTTACGTATCTTTTTAGTACCTAGAACTTTCAAATTGTGTCTAATAGGTCCTTATCATTAGTTGACTGTCAGTCAACACCACCATATGACATTATGGTGCACATTAAATAATTTCAAAATGGTAAAATTACCCTTTATGATTTTTTTGACCATTTTACCCATTTCATTTGTGTTAAAAGAAGGAAAGGGGAAGAAGAGTTATGAAACCAGACATGTGATTGTCTAATTATAGTTGATCATTGAATGAGGGAGCTTGAAAAGGGGAGCGATAGCTTCAATAGTTTATCAGTATCCAATTTCATAACCTTTCTTCCCCTTTCCTTCTTTTAACACTCAAATGAAAAGGATAAAATAGTCAAAAAATATCATAAAGGTTAGTTTTGCCATTTTGAAATTATTTAATGTGCACTTGATGTCATTTGATGGTGTTGACTAATGATCAACTAATAGTAGGGACTATTGGGGACAATTTGAAAGTTTAGGGTATAGTAGAGACATGTCTTGATGTTTAGGGAATGACTTGACATAACCCCAAAGTTCAGGGTACTATTCAAGAATTTTTCCTTTATTTTATTATAACTCATACCAAAATAAATTAATCATTTTCATGATTAATTGAAAATTCCTAAAGAATATTACTATTTTTAATAATTAATAATTTTCATTATATTAATATTTTTGGATAAATTGCTAATATTGTCGATATTTTACTAATAATTTACCAAAATTAATTAATTATTCTTAGGATTAAAAAATACCAAAATTTAGTTAAAATCTATTATTTATATCCATGATTTATTACAAATTACCAAAATTTAATACTGCTTTTAGTAATTAATATTAGTGATATTAATTACTTTCCCATAATATTTAATTATTTTATTAATATTAAAATATAAAATATGTTTTATGAATAATTAAAATTGATTATTAAATTAACTATAATCATAAATTTATTATTATTTTTTTAAATATTAATTATAAAATTAAAAAAATTAACTACTTTTGTGAATAATTAAAAAGTATGATAAAATATTACTATTTTTAGTAATTAATATCACTATTAATAACTATAAATTAAAACTAGTGCTATTAATTATTAGTGGGATCTGCGATGCACGGGTTTTGTTAAAATAATTTGGGGAAAAATGAGCTAGGGGTGTGCCTTAGGTTGGGTTGGTCTAAGTCAAGCCTGACCCAGCAGAACCCAATCTTTTGCACAATGTAGGCTTGAGTTTTTGAACTTCAAGATAGGTTTAGGCCAAAAAACTTAAGGCTAACATAAACTCAGGTTGTGTTTGGGTTAAGGCCTCAAGTAATTTGAGCTTAACTCAACCCAACAAGAGCCCATGCCAACATTTTATGATATACATATTTACATATTGTCAATATGTTCTACCTACAAAATGGGCTATAAAGTTCAGTATGCCTAAGCCCAAATCTAGCTCAAAATGTTATGTTAATCTCGAGTTGGGATTGAGTTGGTAAACTCGAGCTTAACTTTGGGTGGGTAAACTTAGGCCTAGATTAGTAAATTATTGAAAATTTCCAGTAGTTTTTCTTTATTAACCTAGCCCTAACTTGAGGTTTAATCCAACATCTTGGGTTGGGCTTGGGATTGGACGTGTTGAGCTTCAAAGCCCAATTTCTAGGTAGAATATATTGATAATATGTAGATATGTGTATCATAAGTTTTTGGGTGTGCTCAAATTGGTTGAATCGGGCTCGGGCTACCTAAGGCTTCAACCCAAGCCTAATATGAATTTAGGTTTGGCTTGAGTTTTTTTGGCCTAAGCCCAACTTCAAATTCAAAAACTCAAGCCCAACCCATGCAAAATCTTTGGTTGAGTTGGGTTGGGCTCAGGGTTAGGCCTACTCAAGTTGCACCACCTAACTCCTTTTGCCTTAGGCTCCTTCAACAAAGCTCGTGCAAAACACGGGTCCCCACTAGTAATTACCAAAGTAGAACATTCCACGCAGATGGCCTCAACTTGCTCCATTACCTCAATGGAGCAATTTTAGAGGAGGTTCAAAATTGCCTTTAGAAGCCCATGGAGTTGCCACCTCAACATAATTTATCTCCCTTTTACCTCTCATTTTTATTAGAAAACTAACTATCCCCCACTTTCTCCTAAATTATACGTAACTGTCTTTCATTCCTATTTCTCCTAAATTATCTATAATTCCTATTTATCCTCTTCCCCACTTTTCATCTATATCTATCTAAAGAAAACTTTAATTAAAAAATATAACAATTATTTAAATATTATGGCGAAATTATGTAATAAATTTTAAATATTTATTAAAACACAAAAAATAATTACAATACATTTAATAATATACATATTAGTAATAACTTTATATTTTTATGAAAATCAAAATGAAATTATGTAATAACAATATAAGTTATAATTTTATGGATGATTCAATATAATAACTAAATAATATTTTAAAAATATAAGTAAAAATTATTTAAATATTATTTACATAATAAAAGTTAAAAATAGAAAATAAAATACTATTTAAATATTTCAATAAATAAATTTTTTATATAACAAAATATTGAAAATATTGAAATGATTGCACCACAAAATATTTAATATTACATAATAAATTTAAAATAAATAAAACTTAAATAACAAACAAAAATTAACTTTTACATATTATTGAAATATTTAACATAACTAAATTTCAAATAGTTAAAATAACAAAATTATGTAATAAATTTTAAAAATTTATTAAGAGTAGAAGAATAATTATAATAGATTTCAGAATATCTGAATTAATAATAATTTTATATTATACAAAATTAGTAACTAAATTATGTAATAATAGTATAAATTATTATTTTATTAATTATAAAATTTAATAAATAATTAATAGTTTAAATTTAAATAATAGTATTACTCAAATAATTAAATAATATTGTAAATAAATAATTTCTAAATACTTTAAATATAAAAAATTTAATAACTAAATATTATTTTATATATCATTTGAAATACAAAAAATAGATTAAATACTTGAAGAACTGATAAAAAGCACAAAAAAAAATTATAATATATATAATAATAATTGGTAATAATAATATAAAATATAAATACTTTAAAAAGTAACTAAATAATATTATGAATAACTAAATTCTAAATGTTTTAAATATAAAAAAATTAATACTAAATCATATTTTTAACATTATTTAGAAACAAAAAAAAAAGATTAAATATTGAATTTATGTAGTAACTTTAAAAATTTTTGAAAGACATGAAATTATTTATAAGAGATTTAATAATATTCAATAATAAGAATATAAAATATAAATAATTGAAAAAAATTAAATATTATTGAAATTATGAAAGTAGATTAAATAACTTAGAGGTATTAATGTTTTATTTGTTATTTATCATATTTTTAGTAAAAAGTTTCAATAATTATTAGAGATTAAACTATTGTTATTTGTTAGAAATTAAACTATCAATTTATCTAAAATTAGGATTGTTCACTAGACGGTTCAGTTCGATTGTAGATTGTTTCCCCAACAAAACTGATCTAGTCAAGTCAGAGAGTTGGTCGGTCAAAACTAACCCACCATTAGTGAAAACAAACCAATTTGAGTTGTTTCGATTAATGTTTTAAGTGTAGATTTCTTAAACTACCCTTATGGTTTAGTTAATTGACTAAGTATACCCTTACCGTTTGAAAATTGACTGACGCTACCCTACTATTGTTTCTGACAATTGACTAACTCTACCTTTACCGTTAACATCCTTTAATATTCTGTCAAAACCTTAATATGCGTGAGACCATGTAACATTTAAAATTCTTTTGAAATCCAATCCTCCCTCGTCCCCTTCTTCTGACCAGCAAAACCTTCTTTAGACTGGAGGAGCAAATTTGGATTTTGATGGTTGACGGTGAGAACGATTGAGTTCCTAGTAATATTTGTTTTGGCCTATTTCCATTTTCTTCTTTTTATTTTTTTAAGTCTTTAATTTTTCGACAATCTCCTCTCCCCCTCTCAGTTTTCTCATTTTTCTCATCTACATTGTCGCTACAACTCCAACAGTGGTAGTGTTCTCCCCGGCAACAGGATGATAGGTCTTACTCGGATACAAGAAAGACATTGGATACAAGAAAGACAAAGTTGAACTTGATTTGTTGTCTAGCACTTTTCTGGCACTAAATCCATGCCCCATCGGGAGAAAGTTTCTTCAAGGGGAGGGGGGAACAGGGGCAAGACGAGTCATCTTCGACAGAGAGCAAGCGAGTGTCGAAGACGAGTCATCTTCGACAGAGGGCAAACGAGTCATCGTTCCCAACACCACAACTCTGCTCCATTTTCAAACACTCTCTCTCTCCTTTTCTCTCTCTTTCTTTCTCCCCTCCTCTTTCACTTCCTCCATTCTACCACCAATGGAGGGAGTAGAAACAAGAAGCAACCAAAACGAATCCCCATGTAAGAGTTATCGGAGATCCTCGATAACCAACTGATAAATTACTCAAACTTGCCGAAATCATAGATTCTCATGTAAGAGTTATCAGAGATTCTTGGTGTAAGCAAAACCAAAAGAGGAATCTTTTTCGCGGTAACCCACACACTCGATGGTATTCATTCTCCACTTAGGTTTAGACTGAGTTCTCCTAGACAAAAATGTCGTTGCGCCGCTGGGAGTTGCAGCAATAACCCACGCAGCCAATGGTGTTCGTTCTCCACTCAGATTCAGACAAAAACATTAGGTGGCTCTCATCGGGGTTTGGAAAAAGGAGAGAGGGAGAGACGTCAAATATTTTGAGTTAGAACTTAAAATGAGGGATAGATTGGTCGAGTGTTTGAGTTTAAGGGTAGTACAGTCATTTTATATTTTCTGTCGTCCATGTTTAATGATTCCGGTAATGTTTAGACAATTGTCAGAAACACTAGGGGTAGTGTCGGTCAATTTTCAAACAGTAAGGGTACACTTTGTCAATTAGCTAAACCATAAGGATAGTTTAAGAAATTTACCCATGTTTTAAAAACCAACTCGGAGACCAACCCGATTTTGCATCTGGGTTGCGGTCACAAGTTCAATCGTCCTAGTCGAACAAGTTAAGTTGTTCCATGTCAACACTCTATACATTTAAATAAATATATATTTACATACATGTATAAATGTGAATATATCTATATATGCGAAAATACATATTTTATCAATAAATAGTGTATAATTATGTTTTACATAATATATATATATATATATATATATATATATATATATTATTTTATATTTTATTTCTATTTTTTAATCTAGTTTTAATTTTTGTTTATAAAAATGTTAAAAATTGTGATTTGAGGAAAAAAGGTTTTTTTCGTAAAAAAAAAAAAGTGAGAAAAGGTGCCCACGGAACCATAGGACACATAGATCTTGAAAAGTCGGCAAAATCAAAAAAAATAAAAAAGAAAAAGAAAAACATCACCTCAATTAGACATCGGAGTGCAAAGCTATGGCCTCTAAAAGTTTGCATATGCATTAAATATGCAACTTGTAACCTAGTGACCAGGTCGAACAAGTCAACAATCAAACCCTCCAAGTTGGGTGTTTTTTTTCCAAGTGAATGTGTTTTGACCGAAGGGTGGGTTTCAATTGAACTAGACCCATAATAAAGGTTAGGTGATGGTTCAAATGGTTCAACTAGTTGGATCAATGGTGGGTTGAAAAGATTGGTATCGGTTTGGGCTGGTTTTTAGTTTGGTTGGTTGATTCAAAAAATTTTAACTTAAAAAGTTAAGTTGCATTGAACAAAATGCAAT
Source organism: Nelumbo lutea (assembly GCF_056320005.1). Taxonomy (NCBI): domain Eukaryota; kingdom Viridiplantae; phylum Streptophyta; class Magnoliopsida; order Proteales; family Nelumbonaceae; genus Nelumbo; species Nelumbo lutea. Next base: position 54,314,322 of record NC_142691.1, read on the forward strand.
GAATTATTAAAATAATAAATTTAAAAATTTAAGTTTATAATATAAAATATTTTAAACTAAGAAATATGGGAAAATCCCACTTTCTCTGTATTAAAAAATATATTTAAAATAATATATATATATATATATATTTTATTTATTTATATTTGGGTTGGATCAATTTTGGTCGGTTTACAAATGGCCATACTAAAACTACATAACTTGGTCTAGTTGGGAAATTGTTGAACCGAAGCTGGCCAAAAATACTAGAAAGTGACCAACTCGGGTTAAGTTGTGTTAGTTTGGTTATCAATTTGATTAACATCCCCAGATGAAATTAATTATTGTTATTTTGTATTGCAAAAAAATTAAAATATAAATAATTATTAATTATTTATAAATTAAATTATAAAATGATTGTCTAATCTTATGTACTTTTATTATTTAACTTTCACTTAACAAGGTTTGTGCATCACAAGGGTCCCCGCTAGTTTATCATATGGAAATTAAACAACAACAAAGTAGAAGCCAAGAAATTTGGAAACTGAAGAATTGTGATTTGCTCCTCAGAGAGCGCATCTCCCTATGAATAACAACACAAAGTATGGGAGATGTTCCCGATGTGCAAGTTGGAGGTGTTGTGTGGTTGGTGTAAGGAGCAGATCCGAACTTAAAACTGAAAATAGACAAGATGAAGAGAGGGGTTTTTGGTTGGATAGACTTTAATGAGAACATGAGATACATATATATTATACAAGGTTTAAAGTATCAATATGATACATCCAATACGAGGCTTTTTGCATCCATATCCATGCTCAATTGCATAGGGTACTCTACAACTTTATGCATATCCTGCTAGTCATGCATATCAACACGATACACCACTATATCGATGTATATCACATTGTATCGGTGGACACAACTTGGTACTCACCGATATAGAGGCAATTGGACCCTAATTTGATGACATATTCAAACCTTGATTTAAGATTTAATTTTCCCCAAAAAATTAATAAGAACTAAAAATTATAAAATCAATTTATTTTATTTATCTTTAATGATTTATATATTTTATTTTACATATAAATTATATATTAAAAATTAAAACATATTTATTATTTGAAAAAATAGAGTTATTATTTATATAAAATACTAAATAATTAAATAAAATTTCCCATAAAAATTTAATAAAAATTGCAAATTGTAATTATAAAAACTGAAAATTATAAAATTATTTTGCTTTATCTACCTTAGATGATTTATATGTTTTATTTTAAAATTATATGTAAAATAAACAACTAGATGTTAAAAATAATAAAGATTATTTATATAAAAATACTAATTTTTTTCACAAAAAATTAATAAAAATTGAAAATTATTATTATAAAAACTGAAATAAGTGATAATTATTGTATGATATGTGCATCTTGTAGAATCTAGAGTCCCAATATTGTTGATTGTGGTGTTTCTCTTCATATAAACTATTAAAGTGTGCATTTCTCATGTACATAGCTAATTTAGACTTAGATTTAGTGTTATTAACATATTTATGTGATTTGTATGCATTTTCCTAACGTATCCAAGCATTTTCATATCTTTCGTCCATACCCATGCGTATCTAAAGCATATGCAAATCTGAGTTGTTTGATACGATACTTTCCTAGGATTATGTACAGATCATAAAAACTAAACATATATTTGCTAGGATTACGTGCAAATCACTTACACTAATGATTTAGTGATTGATGAGTAATGACTATTAAATAGTCTCAACTAAGTTTTCTTTATCAAAATACTACTTTTCCCTAGGAAGGGTAATAATTGCTCTTTTATATGTAATATAGATATTTTTGAATGATAGAGACTTTCCATTGAAATTAACTAGCCTAGCCAAAGAAAGGATATGATAAGAGTTACAAATAAATTGAATAAAAGCAAAAACAAACAAAATGACACAACACATAATAACTAGAAACAAAGCTTGAGAACAAAAAAAAAAAAAAATCTAAGACTAAGCCATACCAGCTTAAATCAACGAATTTAGCTAATCAAGGTAGTCACAGACAAAGACACCTTGATCATTGAAGCCTCTTTGAGCAAGAGTGAGCATGACTACAGCGCAGGACTTTCTCAAGTAGGAGAAAGAAATAGAGAGATTCTCAATTAAAGTGAAGATATCTTTGAACAAAAAGAAAGCCCCTGCACCTACACCAAGATGATCGACACTAGCATTTCACCAAACTCAAACAATCTGATTCAGCTTTAATGAAGGAGAAGTTGCATGAGATGGCCAACTTACACCCACACTTTATTGCCAAAACCTCTACTTGAAGGTGGGGGTCAAGGCACCTTGCACCTTCCAAGGGCAAAAGCAAGCTACAAAAACTTTCCCAAACTCTCTCTTATTATAGTGCCAAATTAGCTTTGATCAATGAAACAAACCCTCAATTTGTATTTAAATTAGGGTCATTTACTAAAATACCCCCTATAGTTTCATTAGTTTACTAAAACATACCCTATAGCTTGTGTTTTACTAAAACATCTCTTACAGTTTGCAATCAATTTACTTAATCGACCTTCCATTAGATGAAAATAGAAAATGATAGTTTTAACCCTAATATCCATTCAAATAAATTAAAACAAAAGAAATTAAAAACAAAAATGCCATTTTTGCCCCTAGTAAAACATGGACAACTGCTCAATTTTTCTTTACTTGGTCAATTTTGTTTTCTATACAAAAAATGTTACGAGTACTTTTGGAATAAACAACCATGGATCCATACCCTTTTTTTATTAGTGAAAGATTATTTTATTATTTTAAAAATAGATTACAAGTACTTTCTAAAATAGTACAGTTTAGAAAGTTCCCAGAATACAAAGATCATCTATCCTCTATTTTAACACATTCAACTAAAGTTTTGCCCCCAAAAGAGAAGGCCTATCAACTCCCTATTTTTCCAGAGTATCTGCCAGTCCATTTGTTGTCCTTTTGGTCCACTCAAATGTAGAGTTAAAATTTTTGTCCAGTAGTTCAATCTCATTAAATGCAAATCTATACTTCCATGGATCTAAGCTCACTTGATTAGCCCAAGAAATGACTAACATTGAGTCCCCTTCTACTTCCAATTCTCTAGCTTCTAAATGCACTGCTAATTTCTAATCTTGCAAGAGTTCTATGGTATTTGCTTGAACCAAGTCCCCATACCTAATTGATCCAAAAAGTGAAGGTACAATCTCTCCAAGATGATTTCCATAAACTCCCCCTATTCGAGCACTCCTTGGGTTCCCAAAGGAGCTGCCATTAAATTCCAGCTTCTACTTATCTAGCTCTATCAGTTTCCAATCTACCTTGGTTCTTTCATTATGCAATTCCGTTTGTGCCACCTCCTTCCATTTTCTTATTATATCATTTTTTGAAACATCTTTAGAGATGTCTAATGTCTTTACCCAGTGTGCATATCTGATTTTTATAGTTTCAATTACCTCCTCTTTAGATCTGTGCTTTTTAGAGAAAATCCTTTGATTTCTTTCTTTCTATATGGTCCAAACTACAGCTACTCTTGTTGCCCTTCATAAGCATTTTGCCCTTTTCTCTATTTCCATAGTACACTGGATCTAAAAGACTCACCTCATCTTGTGGTGGATTCCATTTGCATCCAAAAAGTGAGGAAAAGTAATCCCAAATACAAGTTAGAAAAGTGTAGGAAATCAGTAAATGAGGAAGGGTCTCACTACTAGCCAAATAGATGATACAAATATGAGGAGAAAGGCACTTTGCTAGCCATCTTTTTTGTATCAAGCCACAGGTGTTAATCTTTCAAAGGAACACTTCCTAACACAGAGTCTGCACTTTGGGCGGAATTGGCTTGCAACAAATTTCTTTCACCGGGAAATTCTCTCCCGTGGTCTCTAAAAGGGTGAGATATTGAAGAAAGAGGCACAAGAGAACAAACTATCCAAAGAGGGAGACCAAACTTTGTTGTCCAAGGAATTTTGGACCAAGAAGACCTTATCCAACTTTGAAAGCAGAAGAACAAAGGAATCACACTCATTATCCTTCAAAGCCCTTCTGAACCCAAAGTCCCAATTTAAGCCAAGTTCTAAAGGTGAGCCAAACTTCACAATAGGTTCAGCCTTATAGTCTGATAAAGCATAGAGTATAGGGAACTATTGTTTTAGGGGTGAATCCCCCCATCCAAAGGTCTCCCAAAAAAGGACCTTGATTCTAAATCCCACATCACAACGGGTCAAATTAAGAAAAGAAGAAAGTACTTCAAAAATTGCTTTCTAAGGGGAGTTTGAAACTGCTTGAGGTGCTAGTTTTGCATCACAACGGTTGTCTACTACACCATGGATGCTACCAATGACCTTGTGCCATAATCTGTCACCTTCTAGGGGAAACCTCCAAAGCCATTTTCCTAGGAGAGCTGTATTTCTCTTAAATCAGATTCCCGAGACCTAGTCCTCCTTGATCCTTGGTTTTCCACACTTGTTCCCATTTTACCAGGTGGTTTTTCTTTTTATCTCCTAATTCCCACAAAAAGACTCATTTTTTCCAGTTGCCTTGCAATTTTTACTAGGACTCTAAAGGTGGACACATAATAGGTAGGGGTGTAAACGGATCGAATTCAAAGCGAATCATCCAATATTTGAATTCAATTTCTATTAGAGGTATGATGATTTGAATTTGATTCAAAATTCAATGGATATTTAAAAATAAAAATTGAATTTGAATTCGATTAAAAAAATCAAATATTTGGTTCTATTCGAATTTGATCGATAGAATGCATTCTTAACTTGAAAACAAAAAAAAAAAGAGAAAAACAAATATTACAGAGTAGAGTGAGTAATCGGAAACATCACGTTCTATGCAAAGATTTGTTAAAAATTACATGTAAAAAAGGCAACATGTTCAAAAACTAAAGCAAAGCCCAAAAAACAATCTCGTAGATTTTTGAATCTACTATACATATGCCAAATCTTCAAACATCATAGTTCATAAAACCCTCTAGCCTCTTCTTCTTCTTCTTTCGACCATGTATCGTTTTTGGGAAACCTTTGCTCTAAATTTGATCATCTGATGATTTCAGAGTCATGGGCTCATAGTTGCACTTATCTCCTTCGCCTACCAAAAAAAATCCAAATGAACTGTAGATTTGCACTACAAAATGAAGAAAAATTTTCCAAAGCTTGCATGGAACTTGGCTGGAACTACAATGGAAGAAGATGAAGATTTCGGAAATAGGGGTAGGGAGAGAAGTGACAGACTAACAACTCACTAAGCTATGAGAATTCGAAATCAGACTTTTGAATACCGTTGACACCCCTAGTAATAGGTGGGCAAGTTGGCTATTGTGGATTTTATCAAGGTGATTCTCCCCCCCCCCCCCCCAAAGGCATGCAAAGATAACCATGGATCCATATCATTGAACATTTTCTAGTTACTTTATTTTATTATGTTACTATTTTCATATGGCAAAAAAATAATTCTTAATGAAAGGTCAATTAAGTAAATAGGTTGCAAACTATAAGGGGTGTTTTGGTAAAATAAAAACTAGGTTTATGTAAATATATGAAACTATAGGGGGTGTTCTAGAAAATGACCATTTAAATTAATAATGCCAAAATGAGGAAGAAACTAAAAAGATAGGCCAAGACTTCCAAAACTATGGATCGAAGGGGAGCTTTGTTGTAGCTACAAGATCTTTAACAAAGTTTTCACCATCCTGTTCAAATAGAGAATATCATCAAATAAAATATTGCATCATTAACACACTTCCATAAAAAGTTTCAATTTTTTGCTCCATTTTAATGGTCCAAATCAGATCCCATTAAGTTTTCACTGTTGATCCTAACACACAAATAGTGTGATCCTTAGCAAATAATGATTTTGCTATAAAGTATGTCGATCTAACTAAAACATGATGACCACAACTATGAAGAGTCCACAATAATTTGTCTTCCTAATTGCCTTCAACCAGGGAAATATTGGGAATGTGATTTGCATAGTAATCTAAGAATAGACTTCTAAAAATATCTTCTCTCCAACCCCTTCTATCTTGATCAATAAGATCACCCCTCAACTGAATGAATTTTAGGTTATCCAAGTTGTATTGAGACCCCCATTGGTACAATAATAACCTCTTACAACTATCTCCCTCCCAACAAGAATAGTTCTCCACCCCAAGAAGCCAATTTCTTAAAATCATCATTTAAAAAAATATTTTTATCTCATGACTTGGGCCCACAAAAAGTATTCATTTGAAGCTAATCTCCATTCAAGTTTTGTGAGGAGGGCAAGGTTATAACAATGAGAATCTCTAAAGCCAAAGACCACCATTGAGTTTGTTTCTATAAACTTGATCCCACTTTAGCTAATGAGCTTTACTATGACAATTTTGTATCCTTCTCCACTAAAATTGCCCATGCAAGTGAGCTTGTCATTACATATACTTTTTGGGAGAAGGAAACATGGCATTACATATGATGGATTGTCAATAATCACTAAGAAGAACTTCTTTCCCAACTTGAGAGAGCAATATGCTATATCAAGAACTTGTTTTGATTAGGTCCTTTCTAAGACATTTAAAAAATATGTCCCCTTAGAATTCAGTATGGAAACCTAGATATTGTGAAGGACTGTATACTCCCTTAAACTGAAGTCCTCTTGAAACTACATTCTTTAGTCTTGGGCGAATCTTACTACTAATAAAATTTCTGATTTAGAAAAATTAACCTACTATCTTGAAGCCTTCCCATACTCTTAGATTACTCCCGTTGAAATTGCCCCTTTTTGAGATAAGCTTTTTGTAAAGAATTATTTGTCATTTGCAAAAAAAAAAAAAAAAAGTGAGAGATAGAAGGCCATTGGTGTATAAGTTTGATACCAAAGAGAAGACCATTTGTAACTAGATTATAAATCTTTTTTTAGAAAATTTTAGAGCATAGTAGAAAAAGGTAAGGAAATAAGGGGTCTCCTTGCCTAAGCCCACTTGTAGGCTTTAATTGTAAAATTGAGGGAATCATTCATAAGGACTTGGTAGAATGCAGTGGTTACACATTCCATAGTCCATCCTATCTATTTAGTGCCAAAGCCCATATTTCCAAGCACTACTTTTAAGAAACTCCACTCCACTTTATTATAGGCCTTATTCATATCAATTTTTATTGTCGTATGTCTATACTTATTTCTACTTGATTTTTTATTTTTTGAAGAGAAAGAAATTTTCCATTAACAAGGTCATAACTTGGAAAGGAATAACAACATAAATTTGATTACAACACAAAGCAAAGAAATAACGAGAAGCAAAAGAAAAAATACAAACCAATATAATAGAAGGCCAAAGCAAAAAAAGCACCAAAAGATTTGCTTAGAGACAGGAAGAAGATCCCTTATTAGCCTGAATAAAAGGCAAAAGCCAAGAAGGACAAGACCCAGCAAAAGAACCTTATCATTAAAACCCGCTTGAGCTAAAGCATGAGTAGACTTTTTGCCATTTCAAGGGATAAAAGAGAAGAAGCAAGAGATCGAATAAGCCATAGTCAAAATGTCTTTCATCAGAAAAAGACTTCTACTTGATTTCAAGTGAAGAATGATTTTATAGGAAATCAGAATGAAGGCACTTTGATTTTTACTGATCAACATCTAAATTAATAGATGGAACCTATTAACCAAATCTTTTCTATAGTCTATGACTTATAGCTAATGTTGCATAGACTGATTGACTTGTAATGAGTAGGAACCTCTGAACACTTTTAACTTTAGGAATAAGATCTACATTTGGATCCTTAAGGAGGTGATTGGACTCAAAAAGCCCTTCACCACCTCACAAATTCAGATTGACCATCTCCCAAATTTTCATCTACCAACATGAATACTCATTGATAATTTGTAAAGAATCTGTCACTAAGGTTCAGTTTGGAAGGAGTACAAATACAAATATGTACAGTGCAAATACATATAAAATAATACAAAATATAAGGTTTTGTGCTCTACATATTTGCATTTGCACTCCTTCCAAACTGAGCCTAAGGATCAGTTTGAAAAGAGAACAAATACAAATATGTGCAGTACAAATACATAAAAAAGTAATACAAAATACAAGGTTTTGCACTCTACATATTTGTATTTGTACTCCTTTCAAACTAAGCCTAAAACCATGACAAAAAAGATCCATGGATTCTTTATCAATCGATATATAGATGCATATACTGGTGGGTTTTTCATCACTAAATATCTTGGAGTAGGTTTTCCCCCTCTTTACTGACACTTTTTGTTGTTGCTATTAACCTCATAGACATCAATTGATGGAGTCAAAATTCATCAATAAAACCCTATAGCCATGGCGCTTAAGCCATCGGTATAGCAAAAAATAATAATAATAATAAAGAACTATAAGCTCAATATGCATAGTACAAATAGGTAAGAAATAACACAAAACACAAGGTTTTACACCCTACATATTTGAATTTGCACTCCTTCCAATGTCATAGCAACAAACTTTTTAAGTTATATATAGATAGATAGATAGATAGATAGATGCTAAGAAAACTTGGGTAGCATGCCAGGTGTTTTATAATTGGTAGAATGATTGTTCAGCCCACTCCAATATTCTTAGCCCCACCATGAATCGATGCCAAATCTACTGCCAGGATGCGGTTTCTAGGGAGGGCTACTAGTAGACTATGGGGCTGTAATTTCAGATTTCTCAATGAAGTGCAGTGTACTTCATTGTTTCCTTTCCTGGTATAATATAATATATTATAATTATAACAAGAGGACAATTCCTTTGTACAAATACACTAGTTTAAAAGATGTTGCGATCTGCTGTTTTGTAATTTACAAGGTCTATGCACTCACTTAAATAAATAAACATGGTCTCGACTTGGTAGGCACTAGATTTCTTCAAGTCATACCAAATGAAAAAATGCTTGCATCTTCAATATGTATAAATTAAAATCATAAAATGATGAGCTATTGGAGAATGCCCTTAGTTTGACCATTGAAGAGGCACATGTATTACACATGCATCTACAATTAAAAAGAAAAATGGTTGGTTTTTATAGATCATACAATTAAAAGATGAATTCTTGTACTTGCCATCTTACAAAGCAACCCAACGAGAATCTGAGGGCTGTGACTTTGTGAGAAAGAAAGCAAAAAAAAAAAAAAAAAAACAGCTGGAAGACTAGGTTTATATCCAAAGAGGAATCTTGCAGTATTCTATTAGATGAATTAATAAACATAAATTTTATGTTGTTTAATAGTTATTTCTAACACGGGTTTCGAAAAATAATGTTTGGTTATTCAGGTTGCACAATGAAGATTTGTAATACTAGGAATGACAACGGATTTCTGATGGGGACCTCATTCCTCATCCCTAACCCCGATCCCAGTTGGGGATCCCTATTAATCCCCATTCCCGTCCTATCCCTTCCACCAAAGCAATTCTCAACCCAATGGGGTCGGGTACCCGTCCGAGATGGAGAAAATTGCCATCCCTAAATAACATTATGCTTTGATAAGCCTAGATCTCCTAAAAGTGAAAACAGTGTGAACACCTTGAGAGCATGGTGTACGCTTCTACACTCTATAAGTCGGCCTTCTTGCTTGAGCTACCTTTGGCTCTAAGTAACAAGTCTTGCACCACTTCAGCCCACACAAACTAGGTACTCTCCTTGGGCAAAATAGAGACAGTGAACACACAAAGGCAAAGTGAATAGAGAATTCAAAGAATGTTGAATTGGATCCGGTTCTGCTGAAACTCAATCATTTGACTTAAACGATTCATGGGTTGCACACTCAATGTATTTGCAAATGTCTAATTGGGGAGATTTTTTTTTTGGATAGTTTCTCGAGATTTATGTGTCCCAAGGCGCCACCCGCTAATTTTGCCAAAAAAAAACCCTTCTTTGGGCCTCGAATAGCAATTTTTAGCATTTTTTATAAATATAAAATAATATTTATATATACATATATATTGCAACTAAAAAATAAAAATAATTATACATTTTTCATTTTTATTGATAAAATACATGTTTATACATACCTACACACACACACTTATTGATGTGGCACAGTCTGACCCATTTGCTCCAAATGGTCGAACCAATAACCCATGACCCGGAGGCAAAAACGATTCAGCCTCTGAACCGATTTTTAAAACATTGTAGAATATAAGTATCTACAAGGTTCAATAGTGTTCCAGAATACTCTAGGAATCTCTTTTAAGTATCAAGAATTCTCTTAAGGCTTTGGGAACTTCATGGAACCTCTTCCATCAGCCTCACGTCTTATGCCTAAGACTTTTATAACTGTTAAAATGGGCATTCATCCTCACATGGAGAATATCTCCCATGCTTATATATTAAATTCATGGAGAGATATTCTATATGTGCGAGTGCCACCAGATGTCGTGCATACTCTTAGGTTAACTGATCACCATTAACATTCAACAAATAGTGATTTTTGATATAAAGGTACGAAAGCTAGTATCCAATACCTTAATTATTAATTAATAATGGACAAAAGCTGAGATCCCCACACAAGACCTACCAGCTGTTTGGTGCCCCATAGGTTAGCATTTGCATGCCCTAGAGATGATCAGGACCCACCATTCAATGAGTCTAACCATGGAAATTAACTAGGCCAAAAATCATCTTAATTTCTTAACCAAGAGATTTTTCTTTAAAGCAAATATTTAGACATAGTGAATAAAAGTTGAAGGTTTTAAAAATGAATCATGATAGCTGGTTCAGAGGCATCTCATCAAGTTGATTTTTGGTCTAGGTACTCTCTTAAGTGGGATCATACCACAACTAACACTCATCCATCCCAGAGCCAAGACAATTGCTTAATAAGGCTTTTTCATTGCATGCCTCCCTGTTTCAGCAATTTTGTATATTTCCTCCTATATATTCCCATATTTAGCAAAATCTAATTTGAATCTTTGAACCAACAAATTCAGCTGAAATTCACAGTTAAATCAAATCAATCCATTTTAGTCTCCATTTTAATTTAGAAATCTTCAAAGGTTATGTTTTAGTTTAAAATTCAGAAATATTGATGTTCCATAAGGAAATAAGGTAAAATCTCGAGCTGTCAAGCATGCCCATGTGGGTTTGAATTTGAGGCCAGCCTCTTTGTGTGAAAAAATGCTATACAGTTTATCCCTCCCATGACTATTAGGCCTGTTAATGATACCCAAAAATTCGAGGCCAGATCTGAATCTGATTTGATTATCTCGAATTCAAATAATGTGTTTATGTATTTGAATTGGATTCAGATTTTATAATTTGCATCCAACTAATAATAAGATCAGATTCAGATTAGGCTCCATCAATATGATTAAAATCCAAATTGAACTATTATAATATTTATTGATTTTAATATATAAATTTTATAAAAATATATTTTTATATATTATATTATATATGAATTTATATATGTAATAAATCCAGTATGTTCTACTTACATTAATTTAGTATATATAAAAGTTGAAAAATAAATATATTTTTTATTTTTTTTTTAAATAAAACTGAATTGAATTAAATCTGAATCTAATCCAAATCTGTTAAATCCAAGGTCCTTAAATCAGATCAAATTTTGGATCAGATTCTAATACAATTTTCAATAATCAGATCAGATTTGGATTTTTCCTAGATCCGATCCGTTTACAGCCCTACCCAAGGCCTCATATAGCTACGAGCCTGGGACCAACATCGGTATAAACAAATATTATGGACCATATTCCCTTTTGACTTTGAGATTTAAGGGTGATTTTATCACACCAAAAATTGAAGTAGCGATGACGGCATGGCCATGTTTATGATCAATCTGTAACACACGAGGGTCAATGCAAAAGTTGAAAGAAAAAACCCACAAGGGAAAATATACCAAATTGCTAAAGCTCTGTTTGGTTGCAATGCAAATAAATTTGTAATGGCAGTGTAAATGATTTGAGTGTAAATTCTGACTTACCTTAGTTTCAAATTTTAGTTTATTTTATTTTATTGTAGTACAAATAAAGTAAATTAAGACATAAAATAGAATAAAGTAAAATCCAAACAAAATTTAACAAGAATTTATATTTTTTTACATTTACAATTGCATGCATTTATATTAATACAAATAAATTTGCATTGCAACCAAACACAGCCTAAAAATAGAAGCATAGATACAAAAGTCCCTAAAATAAGACCATTAGTTGTATGGGAAAAGTCCAATAAAGTATGGAGACATGTGACTAAACCAGACAACCACCCATCAAATGAATGGTCCAGGTTTTCTATGCCAATCCTCAATATGATGGAATAACCTTGATAATACAAGCTTCACAGCCCACAATAATGGAGATGCATCTCTCACTCCACGAAAACATATATAGCATCAATGTTTCAAAAACCAACCCAAAACTGAAAACACTTTGGCCACCTGATTTGGGGTCAGTGGTTCAATGGTCTGATCTGAATGGCTCGGTTCATGATTATCTAAAATAAAAATAATTAAATAAATAATTAAAATAAAAAAACTATCCTTGTTTGAGTCAAATGGGTTGAGGGTTTGGCCACCAGGTCAAGGTCACTAACCAATTTGAAAAGTCTGTGATTGCAGTGATCTCTCTATACACGTAAAGCAAAACTATACCAATTACATCTAAGCTTAATTAGATAGAGAAATGTTTAAACAATGATAATTCCAAAGCTTTTACGTGCACTGCACATGCCAGTGAGCGGTCAATATGATTTGTTGTATGACCACAGAATATTTTACATGAATTCTATGAATTCTGGTTAAATAAATAGCCTCGGGATTTGTTAGAACATCTTCTCTTCAAGTAAAATTTCCTTTGTAATACAGTTGGTGTGGTAAGTTGCGTGCAGTGTCGTTCTAAGTTAAGCCGTTGGACTTTGCAAGCTTCTAATGGCTGCGTTTGGATTGCTGGAACATAATGGATCTGAATTCCGTTTATCAATATCAAATGAATGGCTCATAGGGAGGAATTTGAACTAGTTTTTTTTTTTTTTTCATGTTGGTCGTGCTTTTGCCAAAGAAAGACTCCCAAACCTTAGAATTGGAAGTTTTAAGGCCTTGTTTGCATTTCAATAAATGGTTTATCCCGATAAATACATTTATCTGGGCAAGTGTTTCTTAGAATATATTTATCCGGATAAGAGCATTTATCAGTGTTCTTTCATTCCCCATATTAAAGTGTATGATAATTGATTTATCCAAAAAAAAAGTGATATTGTTGAAGAGACAATATTGTTCCATCACATATTAATAATTTTCAATGCATGAATAATTTATCCAAATCTGAAGAGGGTATTGCTTCTCTAAGTAAATGAGTTGCTCAAGAATTGTTATTTTCCATTAAACCCACTAATTTCAAAAACAAACATGGGTTCCCCTATTTTTTTCATGGAATCTACCAATTTACCCACCCTTATTTCCCAAAAAACGAACACTGAAGGTAGAGGAGGGGATGGGGAAAGAAGCAAGTGACTTGACATGGTGAATTTGATGTTGAAGGGGCATTCAAGTCATGAAGTTGGGTGGCTGGATTCTTTCAGACTTTAGATGACAGCAAGGTTCAAAGTATCGATACGTATCGACCGATACGTATCATTTTAAAACCCCTACGATATGCCCCTACAGTGGGTGTATCGGAGGTCTGACCAGTTCAGGGGGTAGAGGAGACCTAAACTGGCCCCCCTGAACTAGTTGCAAAAAAAAAATAAATAAATAAAAATACATCTCCAAAATGTGTATTGATTTGCCCGATATACCCCTATTGACATATCGATATTTTGAACGTTGAATGAGTGGGATTTTGTTGGAATTTGGACTAGGTTCCTTTGTTTCTTTAAGTTTTTTTGTGCAGAGATTGTAGATTTGCATGTGATTGAGAGCCATTGTGGCTTTCATCAAAATCAATATATCTGTACTTTTCTTTTTGATTTTGGTTTTAATAAACATTTTATCTAGTAGCAGACAGTTGCATCGAGTTCTGTGCAATTTATCAAAGTTGAATATATACATAGCATTTGTTCTTATACTAGTAATACTTGAACACGTGACTACATAATAAATACCTACTCATTATTTTTAACCTAAGACCAAAAGATGATCCATCCATCGAAGGGTTTGGATTTAAGTTGGCATATCAGTCATGTTCATGAAATGGCATCAAATTCGACTCTGTATAATATAGACATTTGATAATTGGTTTTTTTTTCTAAAAAATAGGGACCCTTGAAGCATTGCCAATAGCTCTCTCTCTCTAATCCTACAACTTACAATATGATTCATTATTAGAATCACTAACCCCAATTCTATAAATGGTTTCAATTTGAAACTTATGTCTTTGTCCTTTTCTTCAAAAATACTGTAATTCTTGTTTAAATCCTACCATTTGATTCATGAATCTCACAGTCCATTCGATTCATGCAATTCAAAGCAGTTCAATTAATAATTAGTTCTATAATTTGTCATTTCATTGTTTCTTTTAAGTTTTGTCCGAGGATTAAAGTATCAGTATCAAGTAGTGAATTGGACAACCTGAATACAGATACAAATACAGATATGCTTTGGAACATGGATAAAGATGAAAAATATGGAAACGCTTGGATACACAAAGAAAATGAATATAAATTCTATAAAATATTAATAATATTAAATTTAAAACCAAAATAGCTACAAATAATACATAAAAATATAGGAATTGTATATTTTAATGGTATATATAAAGGAGCATATTACAATTAATATATTGGGATGCATAAATATTTTATAATTTTATTGATAATGCATCAATCAAAAGTCCAAAATACATATTATATAGATTTTTATAAATTAATACATACACAAAGTCACTATTTTATTTTCTACTAAAATCCAAGGCACAAAACATATGCAACTATAATATTTGAATTATTATATCGATTTTTTTTTCTATTTTACTAGTTATAATTTTTATCATTAGCAAAAATGTTAACTAAAAAATTAATTCTAGTAGTCGAACAAGACTACAATATATTTTAAATATTTAATGAAAAGTCAAATAAAGATAGAAGAAAGAGGGAGAGGAGAAGAGAAGAAAAGGAGAAGAAAAATTCGAAGATAGGTTTCAGAAAAGAAGAGACAAAAGCTAATGCCGCCCCCTTTACTAATATTTATATTCATATCTAAATAGATGCAAAAGGGCTAAACTACCCTTATTGCTAACATGGCAAAAAGAATAAAACAAATCAATAATATAATAAACGACTAACATAATTAATTGTGTACGGGCACAATGGGGTCCACATCACTATTCTCTACAATTCTCAAATGTTTGGTAAACAGCATTTTCATTTTTGTAAACAATAAATATGCTATTATGAAATCTAAGCTAAAACATTAATTAATAATTTATAAAAATATATAATCATAACTTAAAATAGATCAAATCTATTAAAGTTTTAAAGATACATATATGAAAATTTATTTTTATAATTTTTTTAAATTAAAATTTATTTTTTGATATAAATGTAGATTAGTGGATTTGATAGATTCAATTTATATTATATTTTTAAATATTTTGTAAATAATTTTTTTATTTTTATAAATAATAAATACATTGTTATTAATGCAAATTAAAATATTAACTAATAATTTATAAAAAATGTTAAGATACACATCATGCATAATTTTATAAATTTTAAGTATTGAAATAATTATTCTATTATTAATATTTTAAAATTATTAAAACTAAAAATAACTTTTTGATATGAATGTGGGCTTGATAGATTATTTATTCTATTGATTTGTAAAATACTAATTTTGAATATTATTCTTTTAATTTGTAATTAAAGTTGTTGAAGATAAGTATGTATTGCTTGTTTGGATTTCATATATTATCTTATTTCGTTTATTATCATGAAATAAGGTTTGGCTGGGTAGTTAAGGTGCATGGACTCCTTGGGCGCTAGACGATCTTTGTTCCTAAGTTCGAATCATGTTAGAGCCTTTTTTATAGTGAATTCACACTTGTTAAATTTATATTCGATACACTTCCATATCAGTGTATATCGAACCATATCGACACATATTATGTGATACACACCAATACGACGACGAATCAGATCAATATGCATGATTGGAAGGATATGCCTCCAACATATCTCATACTGGTATGGTCTGATACCGAAATGATACGCCCCATATTAGACATATCGTGTCGATATTTTAATCTTTGATTTTGCTCAATGAGACTTGTTTTAAAATCGTTATTGGAAAATGATTAATTCAAGTTATTTAAGATATTTTAGAAGGAAAAAATATTGAGTTTATTTTCCATCATTTTAAGTTAAGGAACCATTGTATATAGATTATTTGACCTTTAGCAAACTTGGTTATATCATCTGAGGCTTCTTTTTAGGCACAAACATGGAAAAAAACCTTAGAATTAGAATTACAAGATTTGCATTTTTTTTATTGCATAATTAACAAATCTAATTCCACCTCCAATTCCAAAAACAACCTTAACTTCCAACTTATTACTTCTAAATCATCATCAAAATAATCATTTTGGAAATATCCATATGCCCTGATCTCAATATTGATTATTCTAAGTGAAGAAAGAGAAAACACAAATTTTATAATGAATTTGCAAAATGCATAACAAAATCTACTAGAATACAAAACTAGATGCATTTGACAAATTTAATGTAACCAATATTGTCAAAATCTTATAATTTACAATATGCTTCAAGATTTGAATCATGAACCCCAAGGATTTTGATTTGAATTTTATGTTTGAATCGTTTTATACAAAAATCATACAAATTTTGTTTGAATCCTACAATTTGATTCATAAATCTTATAATTTATACGATTCCTACATTTTAAAGCAATTCAATATCAGAATCAGAATAAGTTGGAATGGATTCTCATTCCCAAGGGATGGGTAGGGAATGACCATTCACTCAAATGGCGTAATGCCATTCCAGTTCTACCAAATCAAACAGTTGGAGATTCTGATTCCATACCCCCTATTCCTGCAAGCCAAATGAACCATAAGTTTATTTTCCATCATATGTTGGATAAAATGCCATTGTATGTGAGTTATTTGAGTTTCAAGTCAAACTTGATTATACTTCTATTGTATAAATGATAACTTCTATTGCTTTAAGTATATAGGTAGATACGGATTAAAATTGGTAGAATCACTATTTTTTTTTTTTAATAAGCAACACAGAAATGATTTCATTAATAAAAAATAGGCATGAGGACAACAAGAGGTTGTTAAAAGAGGAGAAAAGCACAGCTATGGAAAAGCTGACCCCACCCAGATATTACAATTGAGCCCAATGCAATTGAGTTCTGTGTAGCCCTTGCTTAGCTAGGCCATCTGCCAAGCTGTTGGCAGTTCTTCTTACTCACTTAACTTTGATAATCAAATCCATTGCTAACCAATTAAAACGCCTGAAGTTATTCCCAGGCGCCATGTCACCTCCTCTCCTTCAGCCATTTCTCGAATCACCCTCGATGACTAGGTTATTGATGCCCAGCTCCTTTGCCTTCTCAACCCCGTATACTGTAGTTAACAGTTATGCTCTTGCCACAGCACCCTGTTCAGCAGGCCCTCAGTATAAAGGCTATCATGTTTCCTTCCTCATCCCTAATTACCTCCCCTCCCCATGCCTGAGGGACCTGGGTTACCCAAACAACTCCCATCAAAATTCAGTTTCTTCCAGTCGCATAATGGGGGTGACCACATCTCAGCAGCTTTCTGTCTTCTAGAAGATGAACCAACAATAACAGCCCAAGCCCTAAAAAAAGGCTGTTCTATGTGTACTTAGCCTTTTTTGCTTATCTATATTTCATTTTTTGACAATTTGTAAAAAATGGAAACAATTTTATGATTTACAATATAATTCATGATTTGATTTGATTCAACTTTCTCTATGATTTACAATACAATTATGATTTTTAAAACATATAATGTAACTATATAAAATATAGCATATGAACATTTATCTACAATTCTGCATCTGTTTAACAAAGCAATTGACTTTTACAGGTGTCCAACAATGAAAACTTTGGTGCCTGAAAACAGATGCTTGCAATTATTAAAAGCCCGTTGAGTTGCATCTAGAGTCCCAGCAGATCGACATATGCTTAGACATTCAGATTAGAGGGGATTAATTTAGTTTCTTTAAACCCAAAAGAAAAGGGCTAGGTGCTCAAATTACATGATTAATTAACTCTTTAAGGATCAAAAGATTAAAAAAATATAAGCAAGTACTACGCAACAAGTCCAAAATGATTTCAATTCTTAAGACTTGGGAGACATATATAACCTAGAGAACACGGGTATCATTTACAGCTGGAGTGACCCCAAAACTCAAAACTGTTCAACATTCAGACAAATGTAGAATCAGATTTACCTTTTCTTTTGTAAATGAGAATCATATATACCTGAGCATAATCATGTTGGGTTTTTAAATCCTCAGCCATTAGTGTGATGAAGAAGAAAGAATTACTTTTTCCACAAACATGGATAATTAGGAAGCACCTGACATTTAATCAAGATAAGAAAAAGAGAACAGAGAAACACTAAAAGGCTCCATTTGGGAAGAGTGCAAATACAAATATATAGAGTGCATTCAGGTCCATGCAAATGCAATGTTGGTTTAGTTTTGCATTGATAAATTTATTTTCTTGCCAAACGATTTTTAGTTGTGATAGGTGCAAAACGCAAATCCCAAAACTGGAATACACCTTTTTAACATCGATCAACTTTGAGTGCAAAGTTTACATCCATTTTTTGGATGCAATCTTTGCTCTCATTTGAATGCAAACATGTACTGGAATCTGTCTTTTTTGTCATTGTCAAGAGACAAATGCATTCTTGCCAAACACCAGGCAAACTGAGCCAGAGTACATATATCCACTGAACCGTCATTTGCACTATTCCCAAACAGAGCCAAAGGTGTATCCTCATAAATCAGTGTCTACAATCTCCAAAATAATCCTTCTAATCACAATTCTAAAAGACCATCCATTTCTGGAGATAGGCAGCCTAAACTTACCCATATAGGCATCTAAAACAAAAAAAAAAAAAAATCCCCTTATCCAGGTTCAACACTCCTGCTCATATAAAACTAACTAAAATCAATACCTAATACTCAACATAATTTCAAAGACAGATTTCTCAATGTCACATGGATATGCTTCTGGTGTGGAATGCTTTTGTCACCTGCTAAAGTTTGTGGACAAGCCCATCTGCCTCTATCCAACTGCAACTTTCTGTTTTGGGCAATCCCCTTATGTTTTGGATTCTCCTCCTCATCCAACATCAAACCTTTGCAACAATATCCAACCTAATGGCCCAAAGCATAAATCTTAGAAAACAGCACATATTTGGCAGGATCCTCTGGCCCCATTATTGAGCAGCTTTCCTGCAGAAACTTCACCAATTTCAGCATCGCACTAAGTTTCACATAAACAACGACCCCCATATGCTAGCATGAGGTTCTACCTTCATTGTTTTACCAAACCAATAAGCCTCCTCAACAAATCTTGCATGGTCTACAAGATCAACCATACAAGATCAACCATCAAGCATAGTGATCAACCAAAGGCTTTATTTTCTAGCCTCCAGTCATGCAACTAAGACATTAATTACCCATATCTAGCAGGCTAGCATGGCTCCATGCAGTAAAAACACCCCGAATGTAACTGCATCTGGCTGCAAAAGACCAATTAACAACTCCAAGTTTGAGGGCATCTTCTGCACGCCCATGGTTAGCAAAACCTACAATTATTGCATTATAACACACTATGTCCTTGAAGGCATCTTGCCAAACACTTGATAAGCATCATTGTCCAACATCTAGCATACATGTCAACCAAAGAGTTGAAGATGTGGGTATTCATTTCCATGCCACTATGATTTTTAAAGCACTCGTGTATTTCTTTTCTCTTCTCAGAGATCCAATGCATCCACAGACTGAAATGGCAACAGCCATGGTTACTTGATTGTGAGTAAGCCATAAGCAATGCATTTCAAGAAGACACATCCCTCAGATACATCCAATCAAAAAGTTCCTGTGCAGCTTGCAAATTTCCATGATTAGTATAACATGGGGTCATGGTGGCCCACCAAACTAAAATCCCTTTGAGTTATATTGTCAAACGTTTCGCTGGCAGCTCCAACATTTCCATCACAAGATTCCTCTCACATGCAGTTCCAACACAGTTGCTTCAATGCAGCCAAACTTGGCATAGATGCCCACCATTGCACCATTCCCAGTTTAGAAGCATGAATATGGATGCAGTTGCCTTCTTGAACATCCAATAAAGTGAAAATTATATAAAAAAGAGGTAAAATAAGCCTGTGGAAGTGATGTTGGAAGATTATTTCATCAAAGATCTACATTTGATGTTAAAACCAAAAACAAGGATGTGATCTTTCTCATAAGCTAACTTTGCTTATTCAAAAGCCAAAAAAAAAAAAATTAACAAAAACTCAGACAAGATGTTTCTGACTGGAAATTGCTGTATCAAGAACAAGTAATCCACAGCTAAAAGAAGGTTTCCAGTTAAAAATATAATAGTAAACACTGAAAAATGAATATCCCAGCTCTCAAACCTCCTCGCCACTAGATTGGCTGTCTACGCCTGAGTCTATGGCCCTCAATCTTTCAGCCATCATCCGTTCCCTGTTCTGGGTCTGTCTTTCTACACCGACCATCCACAACCCTAAAAACAGTAATAGTAGAAAACAAAGAAATCAAGATGTTGGGGGTAGAATATCAAATTGGTGCCAAATGCAGTTGCGGAGCATCAATACAAACCTATGGCACTTCCGATTGCACATAACCACAGGATCCTCATTGACCATTTATCCCCAATAACTCCTCTGCTTCCCATCTTTTGCCACCAATAAACAGAAGTTAAATTGTGGCAGATCCGGAGCCACTCTCGAGGTGAAGGGTGTCCAAACCCTCAGCAGCTCAGCGTCGAAAGACAGAGCAGGGTATTAGCGTTAAGGAATTTGAACCACTTCAACCATGTTTGGGAGGGCTGAAGCTTTCATTGAGCTGCTTTCGCAGAGCCGCTTTGAAAGAGTTACTAGTTTCAAAATTTTCACTGAACATTCTTTATGAGCTCTCCGGTGGAGCACTAAACATTCTTTATGAGCTGTCCGGGTGGAGCCCACCTTGCAAAGTTAAGCACCTGAAAACTCTCAAAAATGCCCCTGAGGGCTGTTTTGATTGAGCTGCTTTGAAGAAACAATTAAAACAAAAATTAGCATCTGCCCCCCACATCGCATCTCAACCGTGTATCGGAAATATCTCTCAATAATAACTATGGACGATGCGAACTCTTTAAACAAACTTCACCAGAAAGCCAATTTTCTGAGTGAACGAAAGCGAATTTGAGCTTTTTGAGGTTTTTCGCATTAAGTTGTTAGTTGCAACTTGGGCTAGACTAGCCCGAACCCAACCAAAAAAAATTGGATTAAAACTTGGGTTATGTTAAAAGTATGAATTCAACTTAACTTGAGGTTGGGATAGGGTTGAGGCCTTGGCTACACATATCTAATCTGCAACATTAATCCTACTCAGACCCAATTCAACTTTATATCTGGAGTTCAAATCAGCCCCCTACAACGTCCCACTGCATATCCCCACCATATATTCCTTAAAGTGCAGTCGTTCTAATACCAAAAAATCAATGCAGTTGTCCACGTCAGTTTATTCTCTCTTCTTGTATTGCTTCCCAAGTTTCAATTCCTCTAGAATTTTTTGGTTTTATGAATTTCTAAGAAAAAAATCAAACATAGGTGTACTTGAATTCATCCACAACTATTTCAGTTTATTTTTTATTTGGAAACTAAGGGAGTGTTTTACAACATGAATGTTTTTGTTTTCATTTGTTGGAATTGTTACATCAGCAAAAAGGCCAAAACATGTTCTTAACTCTGTTTTTGTTTTCGAAGTAAAAAAACACGTTAATTTTGTTTCAATGTAAAATCAAACATGTGCAGATATGTGTATACAGTTTTTATCTAAAAGTCGCATTTTCGCTTTACCTTTAAATTTCAAAACCACTCCCGAGATCCCCTTACCATGACTGGCATATTCACTCTCGTAATTGGTTTACTTAGCCAGGTTCGCACATTTGCAGTCACGCAAAACCCCATGGTATCAGAAATATGCCACTAAGAAATGAACATTTCTTTTTCAAAATTACGTTACCCTCAAAGTTTAAGAGAACGAGGGATGAGATGAGATGTTAAAGAGAAATTAGCGGGAAAGTTTCTAACAATGGCATTGTCAGAAGGGTCTTAATGATCGAAGTCTGGACTCTAGAGATCTTCCTTGTTTCATCTAGTACGGTTCCATTCATCTGGCTATAAGTCATGACTATAGGAAATCGCTTCTAGCTTACCCCAACTTGTGCAAAGAAAAGAAAATGCCCCCAGAGGCTGTACCGATATTGGATGATACCTTTCAGTTCTAGTTTAAACATTAATATCAGTGCTATATTTGTGGAATTGAAAAGAAAAACAGCACAAAAGGAGTGTGGACTGTAAATGTCAGTACTTTGAGCCATGCGCCAAGGCGCCAACAGATTATTCATTTTCCTTTCCAACTTTTAAATAAGTATCAAACATAAATACATATTTGGCCAAACTTTTACCGTGTTACATTTAATGACTTCACTTTTTCCAATATATTTCATTAGCAATTCCGAATTATCCCAAATTGTACACGAATATTTCATATATATGGGGTAGACACATTTCTATTCCAAATTAAGCTCATTAAGTCATTATTTGTTCGCATGGGACGGTGGCCATCAACCAAAGGGAAACAACATTACAGCCGAGTTCATAAGACCTTCAAATCTAAAATTAAATTTTGTTTTGAGTTCTCTGAAAGAACTCGTAAGTCGTAGCTTCGTTCAAAATGCCACGAGGCCCAAAACCTAGAGAGCAACTGCAAGGGATTGAAGACATTAATCCACAGAGAGCTAATTTACAAATCCCCACTCCCGTTTCCAGGGGAAACAAGACAAGTCACAACTCAACACAAGTCGCTTAAAACAGGTACATATGAAATGCTCATCTGGCCCTCTATATATTCTTGATAACCGCATACAACTACAATCTACAGCCATGTAAAGAGTGTTTAAGCAAAGAATATATGAGCTATACTCCTCGATTAAGAAGTGTCACGACCAAAATGGGTAGTCCTAACAAACTTATTTTAAAAGAAAGGAAAAGAAAAGGAGTATTATATGTTAACTTGTAAATTGGACACCATCAATATGGATCAAGGGGGGTCTGGCACGCTTCATTCTCAAAACAGCAACTCTTGATTAGGAGTGAGCATCATACACTAAAGGTTAGATAAAAGAGAGAATGTATTAAAAAAAATTCCTCACAAAAAGACAGGTGCCATGACCAGTGTAATGGTTGCGAGCATCTTGATAAGGACATGAAGTGAAGGCCCAGCTGTGTCTTTGAATGGATCTCCAACCCTGCAAAAGTAAAAGGGTCCTATTAGGGCATTTACACTGGGGTCATAGTCTGATAGAGAAAACATCTATTAAACCAAAAAAAAAAAGCAGCCCTAGATGGCACTACAACATTGCCAAATAGACTGACTGAAGAAAATTAGATGTACCGAGATACAATTAGCAACCAACGCTGTATTTATTTCTTATTTTACTATGCAATAAATGGGAAAAAGACCACCAATTTTCTAATATGATTGCGGGTACAACTTAATAAATAAATAAATAAAATCAGGGATGAAAAAACCATAATAAATCCTTGTGCAATCCTGTCAATAGGATGGATACAGAATATAGTAAAGCAAAGCAAACCCAAGATGGACATTGATTTACGTGGATCAACCATGGTAATTCTGCACCCCTACTGCAAATTTTGATAATGACAAAAGAACAAAAAGCCAATAATCTAAATTTGTCATGGTAAAGAGGTAGGCTAACATCAATAGCACATCACACTTACATGAAAAAGAAATTAAATTTGTTTTCTTTAGTCAATAGTCAAACCCATATAACCATATTGTTGGGATAAGGCATTGATGATGATGATGAGGTCCATGTGCACTGTCACCTTACCTCAGCCTAAAAGAGTCTGGTATTGCACCATGTGGTGAAAAGAAAGCCTTTTTTTCTTATTACTAAAAGATGAGAACATGCTTTCATAAGCTGTGTTACAACTAAACTTGATTAATATCAGCCATCCAATAACCAAGGAATGCTGACTAGGAATGGACTTTTTTATCAATTGACAAATGGTTGACTTAATGATATTATTCCTCATTCAACTGACCAGCAATGTACAATAGGTACCGATGTACAGTAGGGGGCAATGTCTTGAAAACCAGGCATGACCATCTGGTTGAATCATATTCAACCTGAACCAAGGTCCTTTCATGTTCCCAAACATGAATTGCACAGCTATAGCCATGAAACATTCATCCAGGTCCTAGTTTTTTCCATTTTCTTACTATTTTATCAGTCTACTTATGGCCTCATATTAATCTTAAATGCCCTAGTCAGGCATCAAAAACATTTGTTGGAATAGGGATGGCATGGGTGAGGAAAACTTCAAAAGGGATAATCCGGAATGCTGCTAATCAAATCTATGGCTTGCATTGGCCGCATCAGCTCTCCATGTAAGAAAAAACCATTATATTTACAAGATCCTACCCATCAAGATATGCATATGCAAGGGACATGGCGACATGCATTATTGCACACAAGGCATGCACATGGCCACCGTAAGCATATCAGCATATGCATGCTTGCAGTGCCAAAATGGTTGTTTAAAATGCAGATAGTTTGTAATCTAGTTTTCAACAACAATAAGAATAACAATGATGGTGATGACGATGAAACAAAACTTACGTATCTCCAGTAACTGCTGCCTTGTGACTATCACTCCCCTTGCCTCCTAAAGCACCGGTCTCTATATACTTCTTTGCATTATCCCAAGCACCACCGGCTGTGTTAAGAAAGAGGGCCATAAGAATACCAGATACAGTAGCAAACATGAGCATGGAAGCTACAACTTTAGCTCCCAGTAGAGGATGTCCTGTGAAGTGCCCCAATATCCGGAACAGAAAACCTGCAAGGCAAATCCCATAGGGTATTCAGGAAAAGTCCAAATCCTTGCATATGAAGTTTAATATGGCAGTAAGTATACAAAGTCATATATATAACTCAGCCAAAACAGTCTATTCAGATTCCAACTATGATACCCAGACCCAGAAAGGATCTGGTATGGGTATAATGCAAATATAGATTAAATTGAAGCAACTTAGGAATATCAGGATCCAGTCTCCAAATTTCACAGTTCACTGTAACTTGAAAAGGTACCAAAGCAACCAAAGATTTGAAGCTTTAAAGACCAAGTTTCATAATTTAGTGCTTAAAAAGTTATCGATGTCAATGGTCCAGATTTAAGATTATTATCCTTTTGGTTGAAATTTCCACAACAGTAATAAACCTTTTATCAGAAAAGGCAACAACAGAAGTATATGAAAAAGGACCGAGAACAAAGTAACAATAACAATGTCTATGCATGGACAAACCAACCAAAACAAGATAGCAGATAACTGACCAACAACTATGGGTGATATGATTGCCAAAGCACCAGGCTTTATCATCTCCCGCAGAGATGCCGATGCCACGATAGCAACACAGCGACCGTAATCTGGTTTCTCTTTATAGTCCTGGGATTCATGTGGCATTTTTAAGAGCTACAATCCACGTTCATAATATTTTACATATAATTACAGAACTATATACTTACCATTATACCTGGCCTCTCAATAAATTGTCTTCTTACTTCTTTAACAACCTCCTGAGCAGTTCTACCAACTGCAGCACAAGCCCATGCACTAAAGATGAAAATAAGCATTGAACCCAACAAGCCACCAACGAAAACTTCAGGAATTGCAATGTCAACCTGTAAATTATTGACACTTGGAAAATGAGAAATAATGTAAAAGCGTTGGAATTTAAGAAATAATTTCATCATTGAAAAAACACCATACCTGTTTAAAAGGTGTATGGGCAAATGAAGCTACTTCATCCATATAAGCACTAAAAAGGAGGAAAGATGCAAGTGCAGCAGATCCAATGGCAAATCCTTTGGTGGTAGCTTTAGTAGTGTTTCCAACAGCATCAAGAACATCAGTGATCTCACGAACACTTTCAGGCTGTAAAGGATGGACCTTACGTTAAAGTAAATTAAAATGATAAAAGGTCAAAAGCTCAGAACCCGAATATAACACAGTACTGTTTCCAGGTTGAACCAATTTTCAGAAGATGGTACCTGTTGACTCATCTCTACAATTCCACCTGCATTATCAGCAATTGGACCAAACATATCCATGGTCAGAACATATGCAGCAGTGCTAAGCATACCCATAGTTGCTACCGCTGTACCAAACAGACCACCAGTTGGATTTCCATTTTCATCTAACAAGCCTGAAGTGTGACCCAACCAGAAAGCTGAGACAATAGATATGCTTATAACAAGAACGGGAAGAGCAGTTGACTCCAGACCCAAGCTAATGCCAGCAATAATGTTAGTTCCATGCCCTGTAGAACTTGACATAGCTAGTAAGCGTACAGGCTCATGCTTGTAATCAGTGTAATACTTGGTGATCCAAACAAAAACATAGGCTGTGATGATTCCAACCAAGCCACACAAGGCAAAGCTCAGCCATGCAGAAGGTGCTTGTTCAGTATAAAGTAACCAACGAGTAGACTGCAAAGTGAAGTAAAACACCCAAGAGAAACTCAGATAACATCAAGCAAATACAGGTAAAAAGTTTACATGTGCAACATTAAGTTAAAATTTTGTCTTCAAAAAAATGCATTCATATACATAAATTTAAGTGAAGAACAGAAGCACTTGTATAACACCAACTGCATGAATATACTTATAAATCAATGGCAGTAGATGAGAGATTACCACTCCAAACGTAATAACAGCCAAAAATATTGTGATTGAATAGCCCTTCTGAAGAATTGTCATAGGATCCTCTATAGGAGACTTCACTCCAGATTCACGTGTACCCCTGATTGATAGTATTCCAATTGATGATACCACCAGGTCAAAAGAATGAACAACAAGAGGAAACAGGATAAATCCAGATGGATCTGCAAGGGGGAAACATTATCACCAACAGATTTTTTTTTTTTTGATGAATCACCAACAGGAATATTAAGGCAAAGCATGATATTTGTGAAGCAAGGGGACATGGAAATTAATTTTTCTGGGCTGTTTTGCCATGTGATAAACTGGGGGAGAAATGTACTCTACGCTCTCCATTGCTTTATAATCCATTGTACATTCTGTTTTCCAGAAAAAAAAATCATTCTAATAAAATAGTTGCTTTCTAAAAAAGAAATAGATACATTTTTGATAAATAACAATATATATTATTTCTATAAGTAAATAACAGTGTAGATTCCATTCATAACATCACCATACTGCCCAAAAATCTGGATAGAAGAAACCCAAAGGCAGCAGAAACCTGTGAGATAAGTACTACAAGTTACTTCCTGGTCTAGGCATTTGCCATACAAGATTTTCCTTGGTTACCCATACAATATGGTATCTGGATACTTGTACAAGGATGTTGTACCATTTCAGATACTTCTTAAGTGTAAATTTCATACCTGAGACTATATTCAGCCATGCCCTTGTTGTATCTAGGTAACAAGCTGCCAAAGCATTTGTAGATCTAGGGACCCATTCACCCGTCTGAATGAGTTATTCAGATTGTGACCTAGACCCTGCACCTTTCTAGCTAGGACACTGTACCTCCAAGGAATGTCATCACCTTTTTCTCATCAAACTGAAGATAACTTGACAGTCCCCTTCAATGATTAGGTCTGCGTCCATGCATACCAACTTTAGGCCTTCTAAGAGAGCTATGATTTCTGTCTCAAGCAAGCTACATTGGCCCACTGGCCCTGAATCTCTGAGGAGGATATTACCATAGTAGTCTGTGATCACACCACTAATTCCAGAAGCCCCTGGTCTACCTAAACTACAGTTATTGAAATTTAATTTTAGCTTCCCTGCTTCAGTTGCACACCTTTTGTCGTCTTTCTTGATTCCTAACTTGATAGGCTGCAACCATTTGCCATCCTTTCCATAGGCTGTTTGTTGATATTCCTTTGAATTCATCACAGTCAACGCCCAATGGGAAATTCTAATCATGGTAAGATCAATGAAGGAATCAATGTCAACTTCTTGATCTTCAGTACCCTAACATTTTTCTCACCCCAATACCCACAAAATGGCTGCTCTTTACGTATATAACATTTATTGGTGCACTACAAACTTCCCCAAAAAATAAAACAGAAATGGTTCCAGGGACCTGGGGGTAAACTGGCAACTCATAAGGATGTTGCTTCTACTTTCACAAGAAACAAATAAATACATATGAATGAAAAATCAGTAAAAAAGTGAGATTAAACCATCCTATAATGAAATAAAACTTCATGATATGACCAAAACTCTGAGGAGAAGGAAGGAAAAACAACTATAGCAGATGTTATGGTAATGCCACACTTGTTCTCAAGTCACACACCTTACCCACCATGAGCATCATGTCAACCCAAAGAGACATTTTTAGCAATAAGGCTAGCTATGTTCAAGTATATGACAAGATCTGACTGTTTATCTCACAGGGGAATCAACAAAAGACAATAAAGGTGAGCACTTCCAAATTTGAACTAATGTTGGAAGCAATAGAAATCACTAAAACTTAAAAAAAAAAAACGAAGCAAGTTCTTGCCTTCAATCTTGCAACGTTGAGCCATTGTTCCCCCAAGTATCATAGCACTAATTATTTCTGCTGCGATACTTTCAAAAAGATCAGCACCCCGAGCTGCACAGTCACCCACATTGTCTCCAACCTTGATCATGACAATGAAGATACTTAGAAGTCATTCCACTAGAACCTACAAATGCACTCATAAAAAAATTAAAAAAATGCGAAGGATACATAAAAAATGATGTTTCAGGTGGCTATAGAGTATCAAATATCACACCCACCGACCAGAGCTAAATAAAATGTTGGTTGAGGTTGAACCATCTCAAATTTAAGTTTCTTTATTTCATCCCTATAATGCCAGGTAACCGCTTCTGGTTCAGCGAGCCAGCCCAATACCACCTTTGAATCACCTTCAATTACTAAACTCTCTAAGTTCAAATCTTCTGCAATCTGAGCTCCTTGTAGAACAGCATAAAGTTCAGCCTTAACAGCATCCCCAACTCCCAAAGGTCCCAAGTATTGTGTCATTACAATACCTTCCTTATCTCTTATAACCCCAATTGGTGGTAATTAGAAGTGCATTATTTTCTTGCAAGCATAGCTGGCCAGAGCTATCTAGTCTTGGTGTAGTACTTATTCTGTTGCTACATTCTTTGTTTTGCATTGTAGTTTCTTCAATTTTGTAATCTTTTTTATTTCAAAATATTTAGTTATCATGGATTATGAACAACAGCAAATAATGCACTGAAGCAACAAATTTTCCAATAAAGATAAACTTCAGCCAAAAATTCAAATACCAAATCTGCAATGACAGCAGGATTTCGTGGATCATCTTCAGGTATTCCCTGTTCAACTTTTCCAACAAGGTCAGCTCCAACATCAGCTGCTTTAGTGTATATTCCACCACCCAACTGAGCAAAAAGAGCAACAAATGAAGCTCCAAAACCATAGCCCACTAGGAGAAGAGGCACTACAACAAAATTATATACATGTCAAACAACAGATCAAAGAAAATAACAAAACCAACTGGTTAGAAAAAGCAAAAAACCAGTTTGCCATTAGTATTGGATACTTTTGTAAAACTATAAGTTGAACCAGAGTACAGTGAGTTTGAAAGAGCAATTTTGCAGTTTCTTACATACAACTTGGAAGTAATTATACACTTTTTTTTATCAGCGGAAGTTATTATACACTTTTGTGCATGAAAAGGAGGGAAAAAGAAATGAACAAGATAACAGATTATTACTGTAGGTATATAGTGTTCATCCAGACCCTCCGAGAACATTAAAACACTGTATTGACACCACATGGACGCATGCGAACAGCCCACAGTCAACTTTCCTCCTGCGATGAACCCACGACGCACCATAGGCCTGCTATGAACCCACATCGCACATTGCAGAACCGTGATAAACCCACGGTTCATCGCGCGCTCTCGACGAGCCCACTTGCAGCCCGATCCAAGGAAAACCTGGGCCGAACACGCGACGAGACCCGCACATGCTCAGAACTGCAATAAACCCTCTACCCGTTAAGGAATGCATCAAGACACCACGTAGGGCTAACAAGGCATTGCCCGCCAAGCGGTGACGTCACTAATGCCACGTCAATTAAGTAAGGCACACAAGAGGTGGTAGCACACGTGAGTAATGAGGGCTCCTGAGTGAAAGGAAAGTCGATCCTCAGCAAGATCCTCACGAGACATGTGGCAAAACCCCAGTGGTGCACTTAATGATTGACAGCAAATCCAATATTCCCTTTCCCGATAAGTGACAAGCACCTTTATCTCCTACCTTTTAGGATCTCGGGATCTCCCCCATAAATAGAGATCCTCCTCGTATTGGAAGTCATTCAGCACTCAAGCACTCTTAGCCTTGGACTCCCAACTCTACCATTCAAACCAGCACCCTAGCCTGAAATTGACTCTCGCTCCAAATTCTCGGTCTTTCTCTGTCTTTCAAAGAGACCATCCCCCAACCAAGTCTTACCCTACCTACAACTAAAATTTACAAAGACTCAACCATGCAGACTCTTTCCACTCTAGGTTATTAAGAAAAATACTAGGTAGTGCTCTTACAAATTCCTAATGTTTTTTTTTTTTTGAAAGGTAAAAACTTATTAATAAGAGGAGCAAAAGATGCAACAGATTCCTTGCCACAAGGAGACTAGCCAGGAATCAACACAGATTACAGACTCCATAGGGCCTGGGACCGAAACAACTCAGGCACATTCAGGTGCTTAAACTCAAGATTTATATACACCCAAGACACTAGTTTACAAACCACGAACTGTACTAATTCATCTGGACTTTTCATTTTGTCACAGAAAATTCTATTGTTTCTTTCAGACCAAATTGACCATAGGACAGCTGGAGGAATGGTTTTCCAAACCAGCTTTCCTTTTTTCTTCAAGCCTAGGATCTTCCAACAAAACAGTAGGTCTTTGACAGAACTTGGCATGACCCAGCAGATCCCAACAGCATTGAGGAAGTGTTCCCACACCTTGGAAGAAACAGAACAATGGATGCTAAGGTGGTCAGTAGATTCAGGCATTGAGTCCACAAAGACCACACAAGATAAATCCAAAAGCTGCAGACCTCTCCTTTCCAAGCTGATTCTAGAAAAGGCATTTGTTTAAAACCATAAACCAAACAAGGAAGTTAGACTTCGAAGGAAAGATTGGATTCCAAATCTGCTTGCTAGGGAAATCAGTAGAGCCTGAGCTGCTGAGTTTAGCCAGGGATTTGACTGAGAAATAGCCATCTCCGCTCCATTTACAAATCCATTCATCCTCCCAATTGACATCAATACCCTGCCCACGTAAAAAGTTCCAGCAACTCCAACACCTCACCCAACTCCCAGTCAAACAGGTTTCTTCTAAACTAAGGAGTCCAAATCACAGAATTATCAGAGGCATATGAGTCAGCCACCGAGACAATATTGGTTAGCAGCGCACTGAAAGAGGAGAGGGAAGGCCTCGACCAAGGGACTATCCATACACCAAGGGTCCTTCCAAAATCTCAGCCTGTCACCTCTACTCACCTTGAAACCAAACCTCCAGAGATAACAGTAAGGTTCTTCATAATTCCTTTCCAGATAGAACAGCCCCAGTTTGGAAGGGGATCTTGAGAATTCCTAATGTTCTTAAATGTTCAATGTCATTTCAGCTAAAATTTACTTTTTAAATCTCAGTTAAGGTAACTCATTTGGTGAAAACAATGGAAGCTTTCCGGCCTCTCTCCACAAATGACACTATTCAGAAATGACATACTGTTGCACATTCATCATTGACAAGGGTGATCATGATAAACTACTAAATCCCACCAGAACTAAGCCTCAAGAAACTTAAATTTGATGAGTGCAGTTTGGGAAGCCCCAGAATTTTAGGTGCTGATAGGTTGTCTAGAGACAAGAATAGCATTGCATTAGCTTTATACTCTGGACCTATAGGCATTGGGAACTCTAAAAGGGCTGAATTGTTGTTGTTTTTGCGGGAATTGAGGATTGAAAAAACCTTGAACTACAACACAGTGGAAGAAGGCAACTCTAAGGTATAGTGCGCTAATTCAATGATTCAATCAACAAGCCCATGGATATATAGGCAAAAGATAGGGAAGTAAAAAGATTATCTGAAGAGCTGGGAGAAAATTTTCAATGGAAACATAGATCAGACAATGGCATAGCAAAACAAGAAACAAACAGGAAAAGATTGTTTTGGGGAATTACTTCCCATGGGGGAAGTCTGTAATCCTGACAACAAAAATGATGGCTGCTTAGCATTTTCCAGCCCACAACACGGGATGCCTAGCACATCGTACATATTTTATTATTCATGCTCAAGCAATAAAACTTAACAGATCTGGTAGTTGAAGGAGATTCCAAGGTAATAGTTAGCTGGCTGCAGAATTGGGACTGTCAAATTGGGGCTACAGAGATCTTCTGAGGAAAGTAAAATGGATTACAACATGGCAGTCAATTTCCAATGGGTCAGCAGATCAGCTAATGCTTTGTCAGACTCTTTGGCTAAGCAAGGGGTTTCTTGGGCATCTTTGTATTGGGCTAATTTATAGTCTTATAGTGCTTTGGGTCTGTACTCATTCCTTTGGGGAGGTAGCATCTCGTGCATCAAAAGCTGCTTGTACTTCCCTTTTTATCTTTTTAACAAAATTGCCTAATCATTCATAAAAAAAAAAAGCAATAAAACTTAACAGTTACCAACATGAGTTCCAATAAGCAATAATAATTTGATGCTCAAGAATACTTGTGAGTGTAGATGGAGATAAAACAATATTTAGAGAAGAAGGTTTATTTCAAGGATGTTCCTTACAATTCCATGTTTGATTCTAATGCACTTTTGTATCTAATCTTATAGGGTGATCTATATAGGAGATATAATGCTTCTGCACAGTGCCTTATGCAGTTGTTACTGTATTCATTTTGCATATTAATGAAATACTTTAAACTTCTTTCAAAAAGAAAAAAAAAAAATCAGTCATGGCTTACTTCATTGGGTTTTATACTAATGTAAAAGGTTACAAAAAAAACCCTGATTAGTGTAAGACACAAAGAAACAAAAGAGCCCATAAACAAGCATCTCTCAACACCACCCCTCAAGCTAGGTGAAAATGTTGTACATCCCTAGCTTGTGCAAATTTCATTCTAACTTCAACTGAGGGACTCCTTTGGTTAAATCAACTAGTCAACCACCTGACCTTCAAAACAATTGGCAAACCTCTGCACTAGAAACCTCCTAATGTACAAGTGCCTATCTATTTCTATATGCTCCATATGATTATGCTGAACAGGATTTTTTTTGACAAGTAATAGAAGTTTTACTAAAGATCAATAAGAAAGATACAACATGACCGCTTCCCACAAAGAGGCACAAGATGCAGGCTCAAAACAAAACAAAAATCATGGTTTCAAACGTCGCGACATTTCGCTAATGTCGCCCAACATATGTCGATGTCAAGGCTCACCGACATGAAAATAGATGGTAATATAAAAATTACATTATTTCGGTCAACATTTCCTATATTTCAGAGTGGACCAAATTGGTCCAAATAACCAAAAAAAAAGATGGTTTTTTTCCTATTATGTCAACAGGATGTCAACTAATGTACATTAATATATTATATTAATATAATACAGTATATTAATATAAACTATTCTATTAATAATTTCTATTTAATATTTCAAATAAAATATTTATAAAAAATAATTAACAAAAAATAAAAATAAAAGAATAAATTAATTACTTTATAATATAAAACATAAAATATTTTTCAAGTAATAAAATACTAACTAGTTAGTATTTTTAAAATATTTATTAAAATCAGAAAATGTTTATTAAATTTTATAATAAATCATATTCTAAATTTAATATAAAAATCAGAATAAATTTATTAAATTTTATACTAAATCATAATTTATTATAAATTTAGTATTAAAAATCATAATAAATTCATTAAGTTTTATAAGAAATCAGAATTTATCATAATCTTAATACTACAAAAAGGAGAATCAGTTTATTAAATTTATAATAAAACATAATGCATTATAACTTTAATATTTAAAAAATCAGAATAAATGTATTTCTATTTACTAGTGTGAAATAAATATATTAGAATTTATAATAAATCAGAATTAAAAATAAGAAAAGAAAATATTGGATAACCTTGAAGAAACATCAAAATGCATAATAAATCAGTAAATCGTCATTTACTAATTTGTTATTGATCTTAGTTTCTTAGCTTTATATAATGGTTGGGAATAAGATAATAGTCTAGAAATATGTATTAATGTTTCTTTTATCATTTTACAAATTATCATTGCATATTTCATAATATTTCCACAATGCCTCTAATTTTTACAATATTTTCCCTCAACATTTCTGACATTTCCGACATATGTCCTATATTTTGGTAAGCGACACTTCCATCGACAGACATTTTAAACCTTGAAAAAAATTACAAGCCAAAAATAACTGATTCTTATGCACCCCTTTCTTAGCTAGAAAATCTGCCAACCCATTTGCAGATCTCCTTTCCGATTGAATTCTGACTGTTGTATTTGTGGTTAGCCATTTGAATCTTCTCAAAGCCCCCCCTATAGGACCAAGGTGCGGGCTCTGGTTCATGCAACCACCTGATTACCAGTTTTGAGTCCCCTCCAATTAGCAACTATTCAAAGCACAACTCTTTAGTAATTTCTGCTCGTGTAGAACTGCTTGGACTTTGCATTAACAGAATCCCCCACTCCAATAGAAGTAAAACATACCCCCTCCTTTGTATGCTAGCAATTACACTTACCTAGTAGAGCAATATTCTTCTAAACCAACTTCCCTAAACATACCCCCTCCTCCATCTTACTTTTAGAAACCAAACCCCAATTGGCATGGTGAATTTTATTTTCATCCCCAAGCTCCCAAAGGAAGTTTTTCATTACTTATTCTAACCTCAGCACCACCCTAACAAGGATCTTAAAAACGATTAGTAAGTAGGAGGTTAGCCAAAGTGGATTTTATATGGATGATCCTTCATTCCAAGGATAGATAGTTATCCTTCCAGGTTGCCAACTTCTTAGAGAATTTCTCCACTATCAACTCCCAAAAGGTTAGCTTTTGGATTGCCACACAAGAGGAGACCTAGGTATTTAAATGGCAAGTGGACACAACACACACCATTATTGAAGTATATTCTTGCAATACCTCTTCCCTGACATTCTTGCTATGCAACTCTTCCCCACGTTGACCCTTTGATTAGATAGCCTCTCATACCAGTTGATCAACATCTTAAGATTTCTAATTTCTTGGCTCTCCCTATCCTTGCAACACAAAATGACATCACCTGTGTATCCTTTGTTGAAACCACAACTGTCAGCCTAGAAATTAACCAGCTCAGCACAGCTGCTATCAGAGTAAACAGAAAAAAGAATAAAGAGTCTCCTTATCTAATACTCCTTTTCGCAGGGAAAATCCATTTTTTATGCATAAGGGAATATTCCCTAACAACCCCATTAACTAGAACCGAGTAGTGGCACACTTAGATGTGCCCTAAAATTCATCTCTCTCTCCAATCCCACATTTTTCCTAGATAGTGATAGAACAATGTTTAGAAGAAGAAGCTTGTTAGAAGGTCACTCAAAATCAGTCGTGGCTTACTTCATTAGGTTATATACTAATGTACAAGATTACACAAACAACCTCAATTAGTATAGAACACAAACAAACAAAAATGCCCATAAACAGGCACCTATAACAAAAACACAAAACTCTTTCTGTTAATTGGAAAGGTTCCTCAAATGCTATTGGATGGTGAAAAGGTTTGGAAGAAACACAACAGATGCAAATCCTGAATTTCTTCTTTGTCATGGAAATCTTGTATAGCTGCATCTACAGCTTGCAATGGACTTATGTTTTATAATTTCATCATATGTATTATTATTTTGAAATTTCTACATACCATAGATCCAATCGTTTTTATTGATACTGTTCAAGGAAATGCTTGCAGATGCTGAAGAGAAACATTGAATTTCAGGGAAAAATCAAAGACCTTTTTAGTCCTATTCCCCAAGTCCCTTTGTTCTCTATTTTCTGCTTAAGTTCTAACATGGCAAGATATTTCTCTTTCCTCCTCACTTATATCATTTCTATACTTCCTGTTGTTGAAATTGCAATTCAGCATCTTTGATATACTGTCCAGATCTCTTTCATTTCCACTTTGAGCTTAAAACAGCCTATCTACCATGACCAAATCCTACATGATCTGCAAACATATTGAATCAAATGCAGATAGGGGTATATCTGAATTCAACTCAATAAGAAAATCATGATATCATAATTTGATTCACATCCAATGGATATACAGATCTCCTGATTTGAATTTAATTCAATTTAATAATTAGATATCCAATTTCAATCAAAGTTGATTTGAATGTCATAGCAATGCCTCATGCACTGGGTTGCCCTTTTTAGCAATTCTTTAAACTACACCCAACTACAAAATGATCACAAGGAGAAGATATGAAATTTCAGTGCTCTAAAAATACTAAATACTCATGCTCTAAAATTTGCAATTTTTGTAGAAAATGTACAGATCCAGTGCTCCATAATGGCATGCGCTCCAGACAAATATATTATGCAAATCTGAAAACAGTGAAAGAGGTGCAGGGTTTTGAAATTTGGTCATCTTCTTGGCTATGCCTTAAGGGAAGAAAAATGGAAAATACCAACACAAAAAAAAAGACTAATAGAGACACTAGTATCATTTTGAATAGAACTAAAAACAATAAAGTAAACCTGAATAATTTGCAGATTTATCAGCTTTGTGATGATAGTGGTTGGCTAGTGAGTGAAGAGTTGTAAATGGGTGAAACTGCTTGCGACTCTATAAGGAATGGCAAGCGAAGAGTGGTGAGGCGGCTGACTCTTGGTGAGACAGACTTAAGAGGGAGAGCTCTAGAGTTGTTGGGGGAGTTGAGGGTCATCAGTTCAGAGTCAAATATACCTGATTAGCAGATTCACCAAATTTGTGAGGATGATAATTGGTGAGTGAGTGAAGAACAGTGAACAAGTGAAACAACCAGCCACCGGTAATACAAAAATTCAAAGAAATATCATCAGAACTGAAATTTTTTATGGGTTCAGAGAATATGGATTGAGCTCTTTTTTATTTGGTGCAGCACTTGCAGGAGCCTGTGCAATGGCAGATCCAAGTATCCAACCACCAAACCAAACATCATCAAAATCAAAACACCCAAAGAACCCATTTTTAGCAGATCGAATCATGTAATATCTGGATTTGATTCCATCGTTCAATTATTTAAAAAAAATGGATATACAAATCCAGATTAAGCGGATCAGATGCAAATTTGAATTGGAACAGTATCCAATTCATCTGGAGACCTACCTACCTATCTCACATCTACAGCCGATCGTATTCTACTCAATCAACTATTTTCCTGCATCTCTTCTAAAGCCCAAATCTCACCTTTTGTAAACTGCTTTCTAAAATGAACATTTTGTTATCATACTAGCTCCAAGTCCTATTTTAATCTATCAAACAGACACGTTTTTTAACCATCTCTGTAGCCCATTAACCCACCCTTCACTAGAAACAGGGTGCTCTCACCACTCCTATATAAAAGAACAGACCATTAGTTTTTTATCAATGTCCAAGTTCTAATATTATACTCTGTCCTTTTTTTATATACCATTATTATAAGAATATCCTTGATTGTAAGTTTGTAACTGTTAAAGAAAGGGTAGTCTAGTGGCTTGCATTGGACAAAACACCACTAGCGTGATCAAAAAGATATACTTGCTAAGGGTACCTCAATTTTGATAGAACATGAATTGTAACAAAGAAAAAGATAACCATTTCTAGCAAGTAGCCCTCATCATAACAGACAACAAATAAATATCAATGTGGTGGTTAAGTCAACACTTACAGTCTGTGACCTTCATTGAACCTGGTGAACCCACTCCTAACCAAACATAAAATGTGGCATAAAGGATGGACACTCCTACCACAGTCATACAAACAACAACAATGGCTGAAAAACCACCGGCACGGACAGCCACCTGTGCACAAAATATGATCAAAATCTATAATGTGTTTTCAGTTGAGCACAGATAAAGGAGTAAGTAGAGCAAATACCTGTAATGCTTCTCTAGCAGAACGTCTTGCAGCACTAGAAACTCTAACATTTGCACGTACTGAGACCCACATTCCAACATACCCAGCAATACCCGAACATAGAGCACCAAGAAGAAAAGAAGCAACTGTAATGTATGCAGATGCTGACCTGAAACAGAAAAAAAAAAAAGAAAAAAAAGAAAAGCCCAAAAGAAAATTGTTATAAAAACATGAAACAAAAATGGTAATATCCTAATGATGGAACATAAATGTCAGAAACTAATAATAAAACCTAATAGAGAGAAATTAGATACAGTACCTCCCAATGCCAGATGATTCTTGTTGAGGAGTTGTACTGCGAAAAAGATATATGCTAAGAATAACCAGTCCTAGCAATAATGCCATCCTGGAAATTGTCCCGTACTGTGTCCTGAAGAAGCCTTCTGCACCATCCCGTATGGCATCTGATATCTAAAAGGAGAATGGTAAACTCAGCTAAAGTTCACAGAGTTTCAAATTTTCATTTTTTGAATTTTAAAACAGAAACTACAGACAAGGTTTTTTTAGAGTAACATAACTACATTAAAACAGAAGTGAAGAAGAATAATATACAACTGGCTACATCCCATAGATTAGGATGGTCAGATAAGAAATAGTATACATCAAAAACTCCCTTCCCCACCCCAAATAAATTCTCTCTATTCACCCCTTGTTTTGCCAATGCATCTGCCAACCCATTAGCCAATTTAAGGACCCATGCTACAATAGTACTTCTGTTTTTTCAGTTCCTTTATTTCCTTGATTACATTTCTATACTGTCAAGAAACCTTATCCTCATTCTGCAACCAGTCCACTACCACTTTGGAGTCCCCTTCAATTTTCAAATCAGTATAGTTCAGATCTTTAGCCAACCTTAGACCTTGTAAAACAGTTAGTATCTCAGCCCCTGTTGGGTTTCCAAAGCCTAATTGTTCCAGAGAAAAGAGAAAGAATGTTTCCAATATGGTTTCTGAATGTTCCTCCTATCCCTGATTGGCCAAGGTTACCCTTGCTGCAACTATCAAAGTTAAGTTTGATCCACTGTTCTGATGTTCGGTTGAGAGATGACAGCAACCCTAGAGACAGAGGAGTTGGCCATCCAAATGTCAGTCATGGGTGATATCAGTGGCGAAACTCTTTCAAAAACCCCACTGTTCTGAGCCGAGGGACAATTTTTATGTTGATATGTCCATGATCGTATTTTTATCTTGGATCTCGTCTCTGAACAATCTCCTATTCCTTTCTTTTCAAATAGACCACAAAACAGATGCTCCGGAACATCTCCACGTTAGTTTCCATCTCTTCCTTGTGGATTGAAAAAAGTTGACGGAAAAAGGTCTATTAAGACAGAGCACCAAGAAAAACAACTTAAGTATCAATTTATCACAATAAATTGAGATAAATTGAAATAAACTATTTAAGAAAATATATTTTAATACCTATTCATAATCTAAATGTGTATATTAATCCCTCTTTAATGAAGTTTATTACACACACACACACACATGACCAATGTGAATGTCATGAAGAAATAAGACTTTTTATAGTAAAAAGAAATGTTCATTAAAATAAAAAAGGATGATTACCATGGTTTCAAATGTCGTGACATTTCGCTAATGTCGCCCAACATATGTCGATGTCAAGGCTCACCAACATGAAAATGGATAGTAATATAAAAATTACATTATTCCAGTCGACATTTCCTATATTTCAGAAATGTCAACCAAATTGGTCCAAATAACCAAAAAAAAAGACAGAGTTGGCCCATGCTTAGAAAGGGAGGGGTCGTCAAGATACCTGAACTGAGATTGGATGAGTGGTCTCTGCACGTTGCGCAAATCACAGAGCAGAAAACATTTGTATGGTTAGAGGTTTTTAGAATACCTCTACATGCATGGAGCACTCAGACTCTTAAGGAAATAGGGAATGCTTGTGAGAGGTTCAAGCGTTATGACTTCCATAACAGACTTTGAGAACAAGTGCAATCTGCAAAGATTCTAATTGAAATAGAAAATCCAAATCTGGTCCATGCCGGGGAAGCCTACGAATTGCAGATAATGGTAGGAAGCCGCAAATCCAACTTTTGTCTCAATTGATAACTTGTTTGAAAGGGATAGAGAGAAAAGAGAACTGAAGGAGATGGTTAGGGTTTCACAGGACAACAAGGGAAGTGAAAAGTCAAGGATGAAAGGGAAGGAGAAAGTTGAAAGGACAGGGATTAGCAGGGGCAAAAAAAGTAATTTCCCGAAGAATAAAGGATGGCAGTGGAATTTTGAATTTTAATCAAAATTGGTTGTTGGGTTGGGTGCTAATATTTTAAAGCCCACTAAAAATGAGAAGGGGGCTAGCCCATGTTTCACTCAAGATACAAGCCACGTCAACAGTTCATTTGAAGAAAGAAAAAGTAATCGAAAAGAAGCTCATTAGAATAGAAGTTTGAGGGTTTTGATAGACAAAGAACTAAGGTGAAAGGTGTTGACAGTTCAGCTAGTGGTCGGATAACTATATGGGCCCAATTATCTTTTATGTTTTTATTACCTATTATGTTCTTTTAGTTGTTGGGGTTAAGCACACTTGTTCTTTTATTTTTTAAGCAGCTTGTGACCCCTTTAGTTCCAGACACCCTATGAAAGGCTGTTTAGTCTTTGTACTACAAAACTAAGTATAAGGATAACTGAGGGGACAGCTAGAAAGCTTTTCACCTTTCCCCTCATTGTCTCCTTCCTCCCTTCTGTTATGGGCCCGGGAATAGGATCTCGTCACGGGTCGGTCCACAGGGAAAACCTCCTGTTTTCCCTTGTTCCTCCCTGCTCTTGATGAACCTATCTTGGCGCCCTAATGGTGATTTGTCCAAGAGAACACCTAACTCTCCTTGCTCTCTTTCTTGACTGAAATTTTCAATATGTTTATTGAATAATATCAGCTCCTTAAATAGGAGATTACAAGAGGTAGAATACTACTTTTAGGAAGACTCCTTGCTAATCTACTACTCTATCCTATTAAACTGATAAGATAAGACTGAACTGATAAGATAAGATAAGACTTCCTTAATCTATCCTACTGAACTAATAAGATAAGATAAGAACTGTAATTAGATAAGATAAGACACCCTTAATCTATCCTACTGAACTGATAAGATAAGATAACTGAATAGATAAGACTCCTACTAATCCCTGCTACTGAAAGCAAATAAGGTAAGAATACTGAATAGATAAGATAGGATGAGAACACTAAATTGTTGCTGCCGAGAACACTAAATTACTGCTGCTGCTGCACTAAACTACTGCTGCTGCTGCCGGCGCCCACATCATTACTCCCCTCCTAGACTACGAGCTTGTCCTCAAGCTCGAATTCAGGATGGGTGTCTTGAAACACAGTCAAAGGAATCCCGGATAGGTGGAATGATTTTGCCCTCCTGGATCGGGTTCCAATGAAGAGGGTTCATCCTCAGACAGCTGCAGTGAGATACCAAGATTTGACCATGCATAGCTGCATTCTTTGCCGCGGGCAACTGCAGCCTTAAGGTACTTCTGAGATGTCTTGAACTGTAGAGTACAAAGATTGTGAAAGCCAAGCTTTAGTGCGTACAGAGCTCGCTGAGCCTTGTGAACCATGGCAAGTCCTGCCCATGCTATCCGAAGCTCAATTGTTGTAGAGTCCCCTTCTCTGAGTATTGAAGCCATTTCATTCGCAGCCCATGAAAGTTGTTCAGTGGGATCCTGAGACTTTTCTGCATTCTTGATACGATGAAGCACAACAGCATATCGAGTTGACATGCAATTAGGCTCCAGTTTTGCTGCCTTCTCCAGGCACTTTCCAGCACTTCTATGATCACCAGCCAAATAGTATGCATTAGCAAGATTCACCCAGATATGTGCAGTCCTAGGATCTGATCTGATTGCAGCTAACAAACACTCTTTTGCAACATTTGCAGCCGCAACATGAGGCATACAAGCTCCTTCACCAGCGATGACGACCTTGGAGTAGTTGCTCTTATTCTTCTTTGAACTCTCATCGATGGAATTCTCGATGACACCGGATTCCTGCTTAATCGGAACATTCTGGGTGTTGCTAACTTGCACTAGGGCAACGACCTGCTGCTCGTTGGACGATTCTGCCATGTCTGGTCAGCGGCCGGTTGTGGTTGCAGCCCCTTCTGGGTTCCTTTCCTTGCTAGAAAAGTACAACTCCATCAAAGCGCCTTAATTCTCGGGCGTCGTCCTTGATCTCACGCACCTCCTTGCTGTTTTCCACGAGTCTGTGCTCTAGATCATGAACCCTAGACGTAAACCGCTCAAGGTCACCCATGACGCCTTGCTCTGATACCAAGTTGTTATGGGCCCGGGAATAGGATCTCATCACGGGTCGGTCCATGGGGAAAATCTCCTGTTTTCCCTTGTTCCTCCCTGCTCTTGATGAACCTATCTTGGCACCCTAATGGTGATTTGTCCAAGAGATCACCTAACTCTCCTTGCTCTCTTTCTTGACTGAAATTTTCGATATGTTTATTGAATAATATCAGCTCCTTAAATAGGAGATTACAAGAGGTAGAATCCTACTTTTAGGAAGACTCCTTGCTAATCTACTACTCTCTCCTATTAAACTGATAAGATAAGACTGAACTGATAAGATAAGATAAGACTTCCTTAATCTATCCTACTGAACTGATAAGATAAGATAAGAACTGTAAT